>NC_137334.1:62714451-65364649 GCF_965287045.1 Carcharhinus amblyrhynchos | reverse complement strand
CCCCCTCCCCCCCAGCCCCACCTCCACCCACCCTCCCCCCCAGCCCCACCCCCACCTCCACCCACCCTCACCCCCACCCCCCTCCCCCCACCCCCACCTCCACCCACCCTCCCCCTCCCCCCAACCCCACCCCCCTCTCCCCCCTCCCCCCCAGCCCCACCCCCCTCTCCCCCAGCCCCACCCCCACCCCCCCTCTCCTCCCCAGCCCCACCCCCACTGCCCCACCCCCCCACACCCCCCCCTCACCCCCACACCCCCCCCCTCACCCCCACACCCCCCCCCCCTGCATGACAGCGTGAAACACACCCCCTTGGCTTTTTTTTGACATAAGATCTGGAGAGAAAATCTTATGACACAAGAGTGTCATTAAGATTTGGAGAGGAGTCTGGTCTGTTTCTCTGGAGAGAAACACATCGGTTTTCTTACCAGAAACAACACTCTGCCACTTTTTTGTTAGGGTTTTGCCCAGTGTGTTTAAATTTGAGCTTTGTTCTCTTGAATTTTAAAGAGTAAATTAAATGTATGAATCCATAAAACGTTGAAGATCTTGCAAGATTTCAAACCACTTGTCATCTGGCCAAAGTGCAGTGGTTACTGCAATCACTTCAGGCTGCTGTGACTTTGCGTTTGAATTTCAGTAAGGACTTTGTTTTGTGCATCAGTTACAATGTGAAGAAGCTCATCAATTGTCTCCTGGGACATTAGCCAGGTCACTTCTTATATGTGAAGTATTTTCTTACTGCGGTGTGGTGTGTACCACTGGGGGAAAGAAAATAAAATGCTGTGAGAAAACAAGATGACAATTTTGTGATGGTAATTATGGCACAAAAGTTAGGAAGGAAGCACGGGTCAATGATAAAGGTCAGCCAAATAATAGTGTGAAAGAACTCGATTTTCAATCAACAAAAATCAAGGAGTCAGTAGTTTCCGTGACAAATGTAATATCAAGAAGTTGCTTGAGAGCTTTAAAAAGGTATTCAATAGGTGAGTGTAAATAATGTGTTCTATTTATACCACCACTAAAAAAGTTATGAACAGTTCTAAAATCACTAAAATGCAAAATACTTGAATTTAATACTCAGTACTGATTGTGAAGGATATTTCATTACTTTTCTCACAAACTTTTCAACTCTTCATCCAGCCACCTTAAAAATGTAGCAAGCTAGAATTTGTATGAAACTTTATAATTAGGCACATATCTAAGGAAAATATTTGGCACTGTGACTGAACAGCATTTTAGTCATTTGTACATATTCATTTATTTCAACAGGAGCAAGAGTAGAACTGCAGGTATTGCAAGCACAAAATAAAAATAGAAAGCCCTGGAAAGATATGCAGATAAAACTTAGGGCTGGAATCTTATCAGTGTTGATGCCAACAGGATTTTCCCATCCCGCTGCAGTGAACAGAGATTTGGCTGGGTGCCAAATCCTACAGCCTCACTGCAACAGGAATATGGCATGAACAGCAGGTTCATGTTTCTTCAGAAGGCACTCCTCAAAAATGTAGATATGAAAATACAACAAAACTTACTCCAACTTACAAATCAAAGAAAGGGTTTAATAAAGAAACACCATTCTCCAAACTTCAGGTCTTGCCCTGGGCACTCCAAGCTTTCAGTAGTTTGACATGGTTTCTTATTTATAGTGAATCAGCCGGTCAGCTGACTATTACATCACTCTGTAATTGGTTCCATGGTTTACTGGGTCAGCTGACCCTTACATCTTGTTCCCATAGGTCACATTACAACCAATACAAAGGTGCCACCGATTACACTCTTCCTTCAGGGTCTTTCCCTATATGTTGTGTCAGACCTACTGTGTATTCCCACTGACAAAAAGATCCAAGTCATGCCCTGAAATTTAGACATGCTTTAATGCTATGAGTGTACTTTAAAGATTAATGATAGGTTATTGTTGTATTTCTATTGCTATCCAATTGGAAGGTTAAATGTTTTAAAAGGCTTTCATCTAATATTTGGCAACATGAACAACTTTCCTTTCATTCATGCTCAAGAGATTTGAAACAGGTGTCGGAAACCTCTGACCTTGTCCATAACTGGGATTCTCCAGTGCGGCTGTAGTGAATAGATTTTTGGCCGAGTGCCAAATTCTCCATTCTCGCTGAGAGTGGGGGTGGGAATGAATGAGGCTGGAGAATCCAACCCAGAGTTGGTGGAAACATGCTGTGGAAGTCAGAGAATTACTTCACAATGCAGAGATGTTAAAGAGCTAGTGTTTTTCGCAGAACATTGCAAGTTGGCACTGTGGTTAGCACTGCTGCCTTACAGCGCCAGGGGCCCAGGTCCAATTTCAGCCTTGGGTAACTGCATGGCACCTGCATGTTCTGCTTGGGTCTGCATGTTCTTCCCACAGTCCAAAGATGTGCAGATTAGGTGGACTGGCCATGAGAAATTGTCCCTTAGCGTGCCAAGGTATGTGGATTAGGGGGGTTAACGGGGTAAATAAGTGGGTTATGGGGATAGGGCCTGGTTAAGATGCTCTGTCAGATAGTTGGTGCAGGCCAAATGGCCTCCTTCTGCACTGTAGGGACTCTATGATTCTATGAAGTAGCCAAATTATGAAGAGGGAAGGGTAGGGCAGTTGAAGAGGCACTTTGGAAAGCTGTACCACCAGGCTTATTGTGACCTGAGGGAGAGCTGATTTGTAGGAAGGTGTCTTGCTGTTCACAATTGTGCCAGTGAGACTCAAACGTGAAAGATGTTGTTGGAGTGGACTCCTGAACTATCATGCATGAATAAAGAACAGCACATTGTGAAAATGTGTAGCTTCATTGTGGCATGGTGGCACAATGATTAGCACTGTTGCGTTACAGTGCTGGGTTCGATTCCCTACATCGGTCACGTTCTTCTTGTGTCTGCATGTGTTTCCTCCCACATTCAGAAAGACGTGCTGGTTATGTCATAGAGTCATAGAGGTTTACAGCATGGAAACAGGACCTTCGGCCCAACTTGTCTATGCTGCCCTTTTTTTTGAAACTTCTAAGCTAATCCCAATTGACCGCATTTGGCTCATATCCCTCTATACCCAAGTTACCATATAACTGTCTAAATGCTTTTTAAAAGACAAAATTGTACCCGCCTCTACTACTATCTCTGGCAGTTTGTTCCAGAGACTCACCACCCTCTATGTGAAATAACTTCCCCTCTGAACACTTGGTGTATTGGTTTTGCCAAATTCTCCCTCAGTATACCCAAACAGGTGCCAGTGAGGACTGGGGGATTTTCACAGTAACTTTATTGCATTGTTAATGTCAGCCTACCTGTGACACAAATAAAATCAACTTTAACTTCATTGTGCCACATTTGTGTGGGGAATGCTTATAGTTACATAAGGTGTAACACTGTTGTATTAACAATATAAATGAAAATGTACCATTTGACCTGAATAAAGAAAATGAATTTTAATCCAAGTGCAATTTACCTTAGAGTCTGATTTTGTCCCATTAAAAGCCAAAAAACATTGCTGGCAATTTCTTCATTTGAAGATGATTCAGTAAATTTGGTGATTTGGGTTTATGGTTCCTCCACAGAAATCAGAACAAAGGCCTCAGGGCTGTACACTCTGATTTGCTGCTCACACTCCTTCTCGTTGTCCAGCCCCAATTACAGACCAAACACATTACCCATGTTGGGAGAGTAAATTTGTGCCCAAACATTGAATTAGAGATTGCCCTGAAAATCAAAAAAAGAACTCGGGTGCAGAATTCCCGACTCAGTGAGAGCAGCCGGCACAGTGATCAGGCCAGTGCTCACAAGCAGTCTAAAATACCCAACATCACACTAACTAAAAACAGACAAATGTCCCTTTAAATGATATGATACCATTGCCTTACCAATTTTAAAATCAAAATATACTGCATTCCTAATTCCTTAAGGACCATGATTTACATATATTTATTTGATCTTTGATGTACGAGGTAAGTTTTTTCCCACAGAGGGTGGTGGGTGCCTGAAATTTTCTGCCGTGGGAGGTAATGGAAGCAGATATGATAGTGATTTTTAAGGGGCGTCTAGACAAATACATGAATAGAGGGATATGGGCCATGGAAGGGAAAAGAGTTTTAGTTTAGTCTGGCACCATGGTCGGTGCAGGCTTAGAGGGCCAAAGGGCCTGTTCCTGTGCTGTAATTTTCTTTAAAAACGTGGCTTTGACAAAGGGGCATCTGGACTCAAAATGTCAGCTCTTTTCTCTCTTTACAGATGCTGTCAGACCTGCTGAGATTTTCCAGTGTTTTCTTCTTTGGTCTGTAATTTTCTTTGTTCTCTGCTACCCTCTGGCAAAAACACCAGCAACCTGTATTTATTTTCTATTTGAATTTCTTCACGGGCGCAATATCAAACAAAATAGGCATAAGCCACATGAGAATCTATAAGAACTTAGGATGGATGATCAGAACTTTGTCGAAGAAAAGCATTTTAAAGTAGCATCTGGGAGGGGAGGGTGTGGGGCCCGATATTTGATAGAAGGGAATTCCAGAGCTTAGGGCAGTAAAAGTTAATTTGTTCCCAGACACCAGTAAAAGCAAATGAGCAATAAAGCAGCATAGTAACATTTCATACATAATTATTCAAGTTTGTGTATTATAAATTAACATGCAACCATAACACAAGTCTCCATTTTAAAGCACTTTTTAAAAATGTTATTCTCATCTGAGTTTCTGCCAAGGTCTCCATATTCCCTGGTGACAGAAGACTCGGTGAAACCCTTCTCCATCCAATCTCCCACACACATTGTAATCAGCCCCTCTTCCCAACACACACACATATGCACACAGACACACATTACCCTCATCCTAACCTCCCCTCACGTGCACACCAGCCTCTTTTCCAAAGACACTCCTCCCACACCTGCCCCGCTTCCCAACTATCCTACGCTTCCTTATGTATCCTATGTGCAGTATGCTTTGTCTGTATAGCCCGCAAGAAACAACACTTTTCACTGTATATTGATACATGTGACAATAAGAAATCAAATCAAATCAAAAATTATTATGTCAGAAAACAAGCATCCAATACTTGGGTTTCTCCTGATTTCAAGTTTTTCTATCCAACTTCCCTTATAATATGAATGATAGAATTAATACTTGATGCGATAAGCTAAGGCATTCTATTTACTTGTATTCAATATTTCAATCCAGAAATTATGAACTCTTTAAACAAGTGGTGAATAACGTTACGTTAAGCTTACAGCTGAAGCTGCTGCATTTGTTAATTCAATACAAAAAAAAGTCCTTTTCTCTGTTTTTCTTTCCTGGAGACTGCTCACCACACATTCACTTGCAGCTGAGAGTATCTGGTGGCACAGTTCAGCTTAAAGATCATAAAAAATGTTTCACACTTAACTGCACAGAGGATAATCTAAGTAGGAAAATGTCAGTTCACTTCCCACATGTAATGATTCATCTCTGCAAAGCAGTTTACATAGGCACCTACCTGAGAACTAATCAGACTGTCCCAACCAAAGCAAAGAAGTGAGAGTTACTATGGGAACAAAATTAGTTTCTTTTTCTTTAGAAATCTTCTGTGGTTTTACACTCATAAAATAATAATAAAACACAGAAGGAGGCCATTCAGCCCGATGTGTGTGCACCAGATCTTTGGCACAGCTATCTAATTAGCGCTATTCTCCTATTCTTTCTAGCCCTGGGTTTTTTTTAAATTACATTATCCAACCCCGCAATTACTATTGAACCTGCTTCCGCTGCATCAGTGGCAGCACATTTCAAATCAAAACAAATTTCTGTCTTTTTTTTCATCTTTCATCTATTGCTAGTCAGCTTAAATCTATTGCCTTTGGATACTTGACAATGACTTGATGGGTGGCACGGTGGCACAGTGTTTAACACTGCTACCTCACAACGCCAGGGACCTGAGTTCGATTCCCGGCTTGGGTCACTGTCTGTGCAGAGTCTGTACATTCTCCCCCATCTGCATGTGTTTCCTCCTTCAGTCCAAATGACGCACTGGTTAGGTGCATTGACTGGGCTAAATTATTCCGCAGTGTATCTGGACAGGCGCCGAAGTGTGGCAATTGGGGAATTTTCACAGCAACTTCATTGCAGCGTTAATATAAACCTACTTGTGACACTAATTAACTTTTACTTTTACTAATCCTTCCACCACAATTTCTTCTTTCAAAACAATTCATGGCTTTGAACATCTCAATCTCTTTTCTTCTCTTAATCTACTCTGCTCTAATTAAAACAATTCCAGCTTCACCAGCCTCTTCACACGCCTGTCTTCATGCCTGGATCCTTTCTAGTAAATCTCGTCTATATCCTCTCCCTGAGTTTTATGTTCAAGGTGCGCTTGAAGTCGGTGAGGACGAGAGCAAACGTAAGATACGCTCTCGCCTGAGATTGCATTGTTAACGTAATATTACATTGGTTGGCCAATTAACGACCATTCAGAGTGAAACACGCTCTGTGAAAGGCTGAGTGCTGCTGGGGAGGAAGGGAAGGAGGCTGGAAAGAGGGTGGGTGCTGTGAAAAGGGAGTATGCAGTCTGCTTCTTCAGGGGGAAAACCATTTTTGAATTGTCTGTGGGTGCTGCTGACTAGAAAAAATAAATATCAGTGGTAACATGATGCCATGATTATCTGGGCAACACAATTAGATGCCAGGCACATTTACTAATTTTATTTGAGCCCTAATGTTCATCCCACCCTGGTTTGAAGTTACAGCTAAAATGTAAAGGCCGCCTTGCCAATCAGACTGACTGCCAACCATAAAGACAGATAGGCAAAGTAAAATCCCAGCCAATTGCTGCTTAATTAATTTAAACCGGCTCCTTGATTGACAGAAGTCACGATTCCAACTTGTGGCCGTGCACGAGGATACAATGGCGTTATGACACGCCCGTCCTCATCTTGCACGATTTTATCCACTTCTGCCTGAACAATGTCAAATTCTGGCCCTAGATTTTCTTTTTGAAGTACAGTGACAAGATTTGAACACAATAATTTCAGCTGAGGTCTAATCAAGGGATGTGGAAAGAGGGCTATGCAGGGAGGGGGAAGGGAAGAGTGAGGGATCACAATGGGAGGCAGAGGGACAAAGAAGTGGATGAAGACGACAATCTTTAGAAGGCAGAGGGAAGACCACGGGAGGGAATCTGGACCCCGACAAGGCTGTATGAAAAGCCCACAACCAAAGGGGTCAAAGCGATACCACATTGTTTACTGGAAGGTCATACCTGAAGGCTCCGAATGCAGTACATAGAGGTCCAAGTGGGACATGGGCACCTCACAGGACTTGAGTGGAGAGTGGTTAAATTGAGGAACAAACTTCTTCTTGAGGCTGCTAGCCTTTTTCTTTTGGATTGCTGACATCCTGCACTGTCTGGTGAACATGATATGGAGATGCCAGCAATGGACTGGGGTAAACACAGCAAGAAGTCTCACAACACCAGGTTAAAGTCCAACAGGTTTATTTGGTAGTACATGCCACTTTTTAAAAAAAACAGCTTTCGGAGTGCTGCTCCGTCATCAGTTGAGTGGGAAGTTCTGATCACAGACAGGGCATATAACGACACACGCTCAGTTTACAGAATACTGATTAGAATGCGAGTCTTTACAGCTAATCAAGTCTTCAAGGTGCAGACAATGTGAGTGGAGAGAGCACTAAGCATAGGTTAAAGAGATGTGTATTGTCTCCAGACAGTTTGCTACCAGATAAACCTGTTGGACTTAACCTGGTGTTGTGAGACTTCTTACTCTGCCTGGTGAAGACAGGTGAACTGGAGGGGGTGATATGACTGTGCAGGACTGGTGTTTAAATATGGTGTGGGGACATTCAAACCCATTAGCTAAGTACTGCTGGATGCATCAGCTATCAGAAGAGTCAGAGGGGAGTTCACCTGTACATAATTAATGAGTTCCCAAGTTTTTAAAGTTATTTATTTTTGTCACAAGTAGGCTTACATTAACTCTACAATGAAGCATCTGTGAAAATTCCCTGGTCACCACACTCTGGCGCCTGTTGGGGTACACTGAAAGTGAATTTAGCATGGCCAATGTACCTAACCAGCATGTCTTTCAGACTGCGGGAAGAAAACAGGAGTACCTGGAGGAAACCCACGCAGACACGGGGAGAACATGCAGATTCCACACTAACAGTGACCCAAGGTGGGACTTGAACCTGGGTCCCTAACACCGCGAGGCAGCAGTACCAACCACTGTGTCACCGTCTGGAGCAGAATCCCACCATTCTGGCTAATGAGACAAACACTGCTGGAACTGCCACCACCACATTTTTCTGAAAATAAAAAAAATTTCACCAAGACTTTTTCATTGACAATTAAATTTGGTCCAGATTATCATTTTTAAGAATGTCATCTCAATAGGTGTGAGCCTGCTTATGCTGTAATTACTAGATTTATCCCCCTTCTCTATTCAAACACAAGTGGAGCATTTCCAATTCTCTAATGCTCTGGTACCAGCCCTATATCCAAGGACACTTGGACAATTGTTGCCATGGCTTCAGAAGTTTACCTCAGTAACTTATATATAATTCTACCTGGACATGGTTGGCACAATCTCACCAAAAAATGACAAAGTTTTGGGAACTGACTTAAAATTTTAGATCCCCTTTGTGCTTTCAATATTCAGCTTGTTCTCTACTATGTTATTAATCCGACATTTGTTATAGGTCAGTTATTTCTCTCACGTTCTAATCTCTTTCTTCACATCAGAGAGGTCTAGCTCTAGAAATCCATTCTTTCATTTCATAGAAATATGATTATTCTGTACTCGAATTAGCTCCTGTCTGAAGACCTCCTGTGGTTCAATTCTACAAAAATAAAAGATGTTGGACTGTAAAATTTGGTTCTTTGGCCATAGCACCACTGCTGCATGAACTGAGGGCTAGAAAATGGCAGCCAGACTGGCTTTTGGCATGGCCTGCCCTGATCCGTCATGCTTGAAGGTCAGTAGCACACATGTTGCGTTCATGCACTGTGAAAACATTCAGAGTGAACAGATTGTGACGTCAGTTAATGCCCGCCACTGGTTTGTCAGCTGACCTGTCATTTTGGATCTCAGTGAACATGTTAAATCTTTCTTGTAAACGCACCAAGCTTAACACGCAATCTGCTGCATTAGAAACCTCTCCCAAAAGCTATTTAAAGTCATCACCATTCAATTTTCAGGTGAAGTGCTTCTGACTATCTCTTTGTTGCTGCAGAGTTAGTGGAATATGATCAGAAGCACTGACAGAAGCTGTTTTGGTTAGGAGGCAGCGGTGCCGGACCTTTGCAAGAGGATGCTGTCTGCTCGTGGGGTCAATAGTTGCTGTTCACTAAATTCACTGCCCACTGTACAGTCTGATCTACATTGCGGAGACCAAACACAGACTGGGTGATCACTTTGCAGAACAGCTTCGCTCAGTTCACAAGCATGACCATGACCTACCGGTCGCTTGTTATTTCAGTTCACCATCTTGCTCTCATGCCTATATTTCTGTTCTCAGCCTTCTACAATGTTCCAGTGCAGCCTAAGGCAAACTGAAGGAACAGTGTCCCAAGTTCCAATTAGATACTTCACAACTTTCTTGATTCAATACTGAGTTCAGCAACTTCAGACCATGAAATCTGTTCTTTATTCTGACGTTATTTCCCCAAAGTGCCAGTCTCTATCCTGTTCTAAACTCGTTGCCGTCAAACAGCACTGACACTTTTTCTGCTATTAACACATTCTGCTATTTTGCTTTCAGACATTGCTAACCTTTATTCTGCTATTAATACCGCTGGACAAATTCCTTAATTTTTAATACTATCATCACCACTCCCTTTGTCTTGTATTTCGTGACATGTCCCTCCTGCATTTTTCAACAGCATAAAACTCATCATGTTTCTATCTCCAGTTGCAAAGAAGAGGCATATTGGTCTTGAAACGTTTATTTTGTTTCTATCTCTACACATGCTACCAAAACTGTTAAGTTTTTCAAGCACTTTTTGTTCCTATTTCAGATTTTCAACATCTGCAATATCTTGCTTTTATCCCCAGGGAATATTTCTCTTACCTTCCCCTTAGCCATGAACAGAGTCTAAACTGGCTAAGCATCACCACTGAGGTGGCCACACAACTGTGCACCTTCTCAAAGTGGACCAGCAATCACAGAGCAGGACATGGACAGTACTCCCAATGTTCCTCATGGTGGCCCTCAGTTCCTTTGCCCGCAGGTGCTTTCAGGTAGGAGCAGTGACACTGCCAATATAATTCAGTCCATTATCCATCACTGAATGTGGGAGACCATTGAGGTTCTGTACACTGGAAGTGGGGTAGACGCCATGATCTTCTCTATGAACAGATAGAAGCAAGAGGTTTAGGTATATGGATTTGCCAGAACAGAGGAAGCCACTAATTGTGGGAGGTTCTGAAACCAGCACACATCAATGGGGAGATGATTTACAACCATAAAAGATGCCACTCTCTGAATGAACTACTGCCATTCCCTTGGAGGACTGCTGCTACAACCCAGCTAACCTGCTGGACTGTTGTGAGACCCTGAGCATGGGTATCAGCAGCCATGATGGCTATTGGTGTCCGAAGTTGCTTGGCAATAGGTAGACATCTCATGACCTCAGTCTGAGTTCCACTGCGGCATTGAGATGTTGGGTTGCTCTTGCATGAGTTGCAACGAAAGCTGAAACATCAGCAACCAGACTCTGCATTATGGCTGGGCTCATGTAGTTAACCACTTTTTCATACTTTCAATCTCTTTCCATGCTCTCTGCCAAGTTGGAGCCAGACAGCTCTGTGGTAGGTCTGACAATGTGCCAAGTGTCCTGGTGTGTATGTCCATCAGTCTTTTCCTGTGCACTGCCCATTGAAGTACACATTGGAGTCTTCCGCAAAAAATTTCCTTGCAACCCCACCCTCTAGTCAGCTGGCACCTGAGCTATCTTTTACAGTTTGCTGGTGGCAACCTACTAGTGCCCCGTGACTCATCAGCCAGGATTTTACAGAGCGACGCTGGTCCACTGGCCAGATCATCAGGATCAACCTATCCTTGGCTGGTTGTTCTATCCCTGACTGCATTTTATATTCCTCAGGCAACAAATTGCCTGCAATCATGGTTTCTGTCCCTTTAAGGAACAATATCCCAACCCAAGGGTGCTGGTAAGGAGTAGTGTCAGCTGTTCTTCCATCCTAACTGCATCACCAGAAGCAGTGTGCCTTTCTTGGGCTACAGGAGGTTCCTTTCCATGTCACCAAGCCTGCAAAGAGGCCACAAGGTCTTTCTATATGATGAAGTACTACCTGCCATATAATTGATCATATATTGTTGCCATTGGCCTCCGGGCAAGAGATCCATCCAACACCTAAGGTAAACTACCCACCAGGTTTTCTCATCCCCATGCCTGCACCTCCCAATATGCTTTTCTGGTCCCCATAAAATCCAGACCACTGTGTAAAAAACTTCTATGCTATCCTCTGAAACATGAGCAGTGGCCATACCTGAGCTGGTTGCTCTGAGTGCTAGGTCAAGTTCCAGTGCTTCTTTCTGAGATGTATGTTCTTCCTCTGGACCTTCACGCTCAGTGCCACTGGTTGGTCAGATGAAAGTTGTTGGTTATCTGGATAGAAGGATTGAATTGAGGGAAATGGATGGTTTGACCATCTGCAGCATGTAACTCCTAACAGATTGCAGGATTAGACTGAAGTGGGATTACAGATTACCCAAAATGATGCTCATCTGGATGGCTCCAACAATGCCACAGTGAGGTGATGCCTGTGCCAGGTGGTGGAATAGGGCATTTGAAGTGCATTCATTGACATCAACCACTTCTGTGAGGTCAGTGAGCTTTGTTACCATAGTCAGGTCCTCAAGCCCTCTGGTGTTCACCTCTATGTCTATCTGCTCTTACTCTCTTTGCTGTGTAAGTCCGCACACCCTCCTGGTTCATTTTGGAAAGATGATTTCTCTCCTCCTTTGACCAAAGCATAACGGATTTCAATGCTGCATCTGAAAACTCAAGGAGCTTCTCTCTCTAGTCTGCTGCTCCATCACTGCAGTTTCTTCCTGCTCAGTTTGTCTTTTCTGTCCACTTCCAGCTCCTGCTGCAGCCAGAATGCTGCATCTCCCCTTTCAGAGGTGCGTGCTGGCTTTACTTGGTAAAAGTAAAATACTGATAAGAGAAATCTAATTGGACTCAAAATGTTAACTCTATTTCTCCCTCCACGGATGCTGCCAGACCTGCTGAGTTTTTCCAGCATTTTCTGTTTTCATTCACCTTTAATTGGTGCCAGTCTTGCATAAACTTGCGACCCTGCCCAGCATGCATCCACTCAGCAAGAAACTTAGCACCTTCACTGCACGCTGAAATCATGGGAATGATCAGGCAGAGCAAAAATTACGTGCTGCTGCATCACTGTCACCAGGCTCGTGTTAATAATGCATCGCATTCTCTGCAACCGCTATGGATTTTATTGAAATTAACTTACTTAACTATTCAGGGCATTCCCTGATATTTGCCATTTGTCCATGACATTTTGGTTGTATACCCCTGAATTTATTCTTCCTAAGTTTAGTTATGCTTCTACCATTTGCCACCTACTCGGTAATCACTCTTTCGGTTCCAGCTCCTATTAAAGAACTATAGAAGTTCACAGTTCAAAAGGAGGCAATTCAGCACAGAGGACGTGAAATTAAAATAATTGGTACATGAAGCAGAAGAGAAATAAAGGGATTTTGTTTTAATGCAGCAAGTTTTTTTTTACAATTTGGAAAACGTATCTTGAGGGACGGAGAAAATGATTAAAAATAGCGCAGTCCAAATTTTTTTGCTGAAATATTGCTCATTTGAGATTCTGACTACATTGAAATTACATTGTATACCTCTGCTTCACCAATACATTTTCAATACGACAAACCATTTGTGTATTTTATTATTTCAATAGCCTGCTGTTAATTTTGTTTAGAATCAAGTTGGAATAGGAAACCGAAGGAAAGGGTGCCTTATGATTAAGGAACATTCAAATTATAGTGTGACAAGCTGAAACTTACATGGAATTTATACAATATTGTTCAATTTTGGCTACACTTAAAAAAAAATAAATGAGTTGACAAATTTTGAACTTGTTACTTCAATGACACATTAAAAGTATCTCAATAATATGTTTCCAATTAGTCTGCACTATTGTTTGGTGTTTGAGAAATATACCAATCTTCACATAAAATCATACATTTATTATTTACTAGGCCTGCAGCACATTTTTTCGTTCCTATGAATATTTTATTCCGGTGATGCATAACATACTGGAACAAAGGGATGCAAGTCTTCATCAAATTCCATTGGTAACAGCACCAATCTTCAAATAAAAGAGACGCACTCAGATCTCTGCATAAAAATAAGCGGCAAATCATGAAAGCAGGCTGGTAAAAGCAGAAAGTGAGTTCAAAATAAAATGCAGTTTGACTTGAAAGCCAAAACAAAGGGTTCATTTTATTTCAGGGAACCATAACTAAGTTGCAGAGTTGTAGAAATAAAAGGCTTTTCCAATTCTACGTAAAAGTAAAGCATATAATGTGACTTGACTCATCCCTAGAGATGCTGCCACAACTGTTCAATAGTTAGCTCTAAAGATACGTCGGACATCACAAATATTGAACTGAAAGAAGAACTCGGGATTCTGGAAGGAAGAAGCAATACTCATTTGCAGCCAACACTCAGAAATTAGTTAACAATACTAAAACTATTATTGATAAACTATCGTTGTACAACTAGGGAACAAATGTACCAGGAGGATTGTGAATTTTGAAAGGCAAATTAAGAACAAACATTTTATGGCATGGTTCGAATACAGCTGAGTTTAACAATTCAGAGCCTTGCGCCACATTGGGACTGGACAAATATCCACTTACTCTAGATCCTGCCATCAAACATTGGAGCCTCAATACATTGAATAATCACTCTTGAGGTTACTTTTAATAAAACGGTTCAAAAAATCTATTAAGTCAAATAAAATTTCCAAATTTTGAGACGACTAGCTTCACAGGATTGAGAATGGGCCTAACAGTTTTGTATATGGTCAGGGAGTGGAGCAACAATGAAGTTCCTTTAAGGAGATGATTTCAATGCAACGGACCAACCTGTATCCATGGAAAGAAAGGAAATGCAGCTTAAAGACACTCCTGGTTAAAGTGGACTATAGACAACTCAAAAAGAAGAAAAATAGGCTAGTGAAGGCCATGAAGAAAAATGGCAGAGAGCTAATATAGATATGCATGATATGCAAGGAACAACAAAGGATAGAATAGAACCATTGAACGTGAGGTTGAAGACACAGACTGCAAAAGGGCAAAATACATTTTTTGTCTCGATTTTAAACCTAGATGGGTAAAGTGGCTAATCCAGAAACAGAACTATATGTTGGTTCAGAGATCAAATATGATAGCATTCACATCACTAACAGCAGAGTTGCCAAACAGCTGTGCAAACTTAAGGTAAACAAATCTCCAGAGAAGATGCATCAAAGTTTCCTTAAGAACCTAAGGGAAGTAATTGCAGGAACTCTGCACAAATCTTCCAGAGAGCACTCAGCACTAGAGAGATGCCTGCGGGCACTGCAGACAGGCAGATGTTACTCTGATTTTTTAAAAAGATAACAAAAGTAACTCAGAAAGAAACAGACCAGTGCATTTGAAGTCAATTCTAGGTAAATTCTAGAAAGCATTATTAAAGAAAGAAATGATATTATCGAAGGTAGTCAATATTATGATGGAGAAGAGGTGTTGTCAAACTAATATTCTATAAAATAAATTCTGTAAATATAATCTGTATTTTGGGAAGCATGTTCTTAGTATAATCTTTTGATTTGTATATTTTTATAAAGAAGTTGATGTCCAGTTCTATGTACAGCATGGTTGTTTGAAGCCAAATAAACGTTTGCAACACAAGTGATGACTATTTAATGGGGATGAACTGGGTTGCGAACCATCTGCTTTATCGGCACTACATGTGTGCCTAATGACAGTTGACGGATTGCAGAACAGGCAGATGATGACACAATTCAGTGTGCAATGCTGATTTGACACCATTTCAAATGAGATGTTGTCGCCTCTGCCCTGTCTTAATCCTGTTCAGCTGGAAGTGCATTTACCAGGATGAAGGACCATCACTAATATGGTTTAAAAGAGCCATGAAGTACTTACATGTCAGTTGCCGAATTATTTCTTCTGGCTGTTTGTGCAATTGTATGCATTTTTTGGAGCTTTCCTACATTTATATAAAGTTTGAATTGTCTGTAAGGAGTGGGCTAGCTGTTGTCGGAGCACATTTTTTGTTGATATGAAAGGCTATGCTGGAACAAGTTGCTTCTAAATATGGATGGATGATCAGGCTGATTTAGGGGAGAAATTCAAGTACCTTAGCTTCAGCAAGGATTAATGTCAGAGATATGTTGCAGCCACATGTTTGTTTCATTGGTCAAAACATTGAATGCAGGAGTTGAGACAGCTTGCTGAAGTTGTACAAGACTTTGGTAAGGCCACACATGGAATACTGTGTGCAGTTCTGGTCACCCTATCACAGAAAAGATATTATTAAACTAGAAAGAGTGCAGATATGATTCACTCAGATGCTACCGGGACTTGATGGCTTGAATTATAAGGAGAAGCTGGATCGACTGGGACTTTTTCCATGGAATGTAGGAGGCTTAGGGGTGGCCTGATAGAGGTCTATAAAATAATAAGGTGCTTAGATGAGGTAGATAGTCAACATATTTTCCTAAAGTAGGGGAGTCTAAAACTCAGAATCCCTAGTGCAGAAGGAGGCCATTTGGTCCACTGAGTCTGTACCGACCACAATCCCACCCGTAACCTTCATTTATCCTGCTAATCCCCCTGACATTAGGGTCAATTTAGCACGACCAAAAAACCTAACCTGCACATCTTTGGACTGTGGGAGGAAACCAAAGCACCCAGAGGAAATCGACGCAGACACGGGGAGTAAGTGCAAACTCTACACAGAAAGCCACTGGTAGCTGGATTGAACCTAGGTCCCTGGCACTGTGAGGCAGCAGTACCACTTGTGCAAAATTAGAGGGCATTGGTTGGTTTAATCTGAGAAGGAAGAGATACAAAAGGGTCCAGAAGGGAAATTCTTTCAATCAGAGGGTGATGAGTGTCTGGAACGAGCTGCCAGAGGCAGTAGTAGAGGTGGGTACAATTTTGTCTTTTAAAAAACATTTGGACAGTATCATAGGTAAGATGGGTATAGAGGGATATGGGTCAAATGTGGACAATTGGGACTAGCTTAGTGGTAAAAATTGAGCTGCATGGACAATTTGGGCCAAAGGGCCTGTTTCCATGCTATAAACCTCTATCTGCAATATCATAGCAGGCCAAGGACAGCATTGTCAGTGATTTTCAAGATGACCGTGATTCTTAATCATTTTGTGTCTGGCTTCTTCAAGGCGGCTGCTCGAAATACAAGCAGCAACTTTCAGCTTGTGGTACATTGCTGCATAAGGCAGGTCACTGAGGCTCCCTAGAAACAGAGAAATAGCTTCATCACATTCCTTTGTGCCAAGTACAAGCAAGTAGAGCAAGCACCAGGATTTGTATGGATTGCAGGCTGTGCCATGCTGCAGGGTGCTATTGACTGCATGTGCCTCATGTGAATAGTCAATCTCATAAACCAAAAGGGATTGCAATTCTTCAATACGCAGCATTAGCATCCAGCAGCAGAATATGCATGTGGATGCCCGTTACTGTGGCAGTAATGATCACTCTTCCCATTTCAGGCAGTATTTTATCCACCAGCGCGATTCAAAGGCTGACTCCCTGGATGAGAAGGGCTCTGGTGACTCTGGTCCAGGATTCATGCATACATGCACAGCAGGCCTACAGCAAAGGCCAGGCTGCAACAAGGAACATTATAAAGCATGCCACTGGCATCTTCTGTCCAGACTGCCCCAGAGGAGACATGCATGCTTCATCCTATGATATCTCACCATTAATATGGTTTATCAGATGAGAAGCTAAGGAATAGAAGCATGAGTTAACATAGATTATGAGTTGACAGAGAATGGAATGAGAAATGGAAGCTTAGATACGTTGAGCCCTCCTGCCCCACCTGTGGCGACGGCCATGATAATGCCGACATGGCCCCCCCATGAGTATTAAAACATACATGTGGCCTTGTACTCCCTCAATTCTTTTCCATTCTTGTCATGCAGCACCTTCTCCTGAAAGAAAGAGAGAAGTGAATCAATGAGTGCTCCAGAATATGTTTGGATGATTTGGTTTTCACAGATGAACAGCTGCCAAGGTATGCATGCCTTGGGTGTGGGTGCAGGATTTGCAACACTGCTTAGTATACAAGAATGAGTAAAGGGTATGAACATTAGGTTTGAGTCCTGATTGATAAAGATTGTTGGTACGTCAGTGATGGGGTGTGGCAAATTGATATGTGGAGGAATCAAATTATGTTGTTGGTAGGATATGGATTTTGAAGATGCTCTCACTGACCTTGAGAATGTGTGTGAGTTTGCTTGCTTGCATTGCAAGCAAGCTCTTGAAGCAACATTCCTGGTAATGTCCCCTGCCTTGTTTCAATGCCACCTACACCTCAATGTGGAGGGCTGCCTCAGCACTCCACTCATGCTACAGTCACACATGTAGCTGGAAAGTGCAGTCTGGAGCCTCTTCCCTTGCCTCACTGACTGATATCTGTACACCCACTGTCAGTGCACTGCTATGTGTGTGTACAGCACAGCTCCCAGCTTGTAAATTTTTAATGTAGTGAGAGCAATGGTAATTATTTCTGTTTTCTCAAAATGTTATAAGTGATGGTTTAAATTTATTAAATGCCCAGGAGATATAATAAATTCCCTGAATACACTTTCATTGCAAATTTACAGAGAATCAAAATTGTACTTCCCAGTATCAAATACATTTGTCCATACAGAATGACCTGACCTTCCCATAGGTACCTTAAAGTGCTGTATTCCAGGACCAATTAAGAAGTCTCACAACACCAGGTTAAAGTCCAACAGGTTTATTTGGTAGCAAAAGCCACTAAGTCTTACTTGACGAAGGAGCAGCGCTCCGAAAGCTAGCGGCTTTTGCTACCAAATAAACTTGGTGGACTTTAACCTGGTGTTGTGAGATTTTTTACTGTGTTTACCCCAATCCAACGCCAGCATCTCCACATCATGACTTCCAGAACCAAGTCAGGTCTTGAATCCGGAGCTATAGTTTAATCCTTGCATTGCTGTAAAGAGGAAACTTTTTCTTCTCTGATGCAGAAGTGTTAATAGGAATTACATCTATCACATGAGAGAGAAGGTAGTTCAAGTTTATTTAACCCAGTGGATCCTTGGTTTTGGATTCCCCAGTTTATCATTTGCAAACTGGGCATTTAAAAGTATATTGTGAAAAATAGTACTCACTGTTGGACAGAAACAACAAACATGTCGCTCCCCTTTAAAAAATACTGCCCAATTTGAAGTAACAGCCTGATTTCTGTCCCCAATCCCCTCACTTCATATTGTCAATGAAGAATCTGGCACAATTAAATTTCTTGCCCACTGTGTTAGAGGTCACTCATGGTGTGGCTCCAGATCATCCTGTCATTCATTTTAGCAGATAATTGCATCTACAATGATACCTAAAATTTATACTTACCATCTGGTTAATCTGCAATCCTAAATCTCTGTTTTCACCCTGCTGAATTTATCCCACGACACCGTGAATTGAGGATAGGTGACAAGTAGAACACTCATATCTTTGGTGCCTGTATGTCTGGAAGCATAAAAGCAAATTACTGCGGATGCTGGAAATCTGAAACAAAAACAGAAGAAGCTGGAAAATCTTGGCAGGTCTGACAGCATCTGTGGAGAGAGAACAGAGCTGACGTTTCAAATCTGGGACAGTTCTATTCTCTCTCCACAGGTGTTGCCAGACCTGCTGAGATTTTCCAGCATTTTCTGTTGATGTATCTGGACGTATATTTTGCCTCAGCTTCATTGATTTTTAACACTGCAACTATTTTACATAAAGACATCAAATTGTATGAAATTTATAATATTGACAGTGGCCACATGAATGAGAAAACGATATGAAAATTCAACTTTATAAAACTATAGAATGGTCATAAACTCAGAAGGAAGCCATTTGACCAATTGTGCTTATTAAAGCTCTCTGTAAGTGTAACCCAGCTAGTCCCACATACCCACCCTTTCCCCATAGCCCTGCCATTTCTTTTTCCTCAGATTCTCATCCGGTTTCTTTCAAAAGACCCAGTTAAATCTGCCTCCATCTGAGTCTCAAGCAATGCATTCTTGATCCTTCCTGTGTACCCTGCCCAAAGACAGGTCCTTGGCTCATTGTCAGCTGATGCTTTGTTCTCAGCCATTTTTCCTGGCAGTTTTTGTCAGTGATGGTTTGCCATTGTCTTCTGATCTCAGGATTAGGGCAAAGAGGGCAGGTCCCCAGGAATGGGAGTTGAAACCATGGTGTTGATGTTGTACACACCAGCCATCTGAGTGAATCTACACCCCACTCTAGATCCTAATCATTCCGTTTATCCTTATGTTGCTGTTGGTTCTTTTACCAGTCATCTTAAATATGTGTCGTCTGGTTCTTGATCCTTCCACCCATGGGAAAATTTCCTCACTACCTACTTTGATCATACCTCATATTATTTTGGACTATCAAATCTCTTCTCAACCTTCTCTCTGCTAAGGAGAGCAATCCCAGCTTTTCCAATCTATCCATGCAGTTGAAGTTTCTCATCCCTGCAACCAGTAATCAATAGATAAAGTGTTCATAAATCTTTTCTGCATCCTCTTTAAATCTTCACACCCTTCTTAAAGTGCAGTACCCAGATTTGGAGACAATACTCCCATTGAGGCCAAAAGAGTGTTTTATAAAGCTTGCAAAATTCTTACAAGGCTTGACAAGGTAGACACAGGAAGGATGGGCCCAATTCTCCAATCGCGACCCGCAACTTTTCTGGTGAGTCCAGTCGGGGGAATCGCGTCATCGGCCTTTTTCCTGGATTTGCGCATGCGCCAGGAATGCATGTGCATCTTCCAGAATCGGAGAACAGGCAGAATCCAGACCGCACTGGAAACTGGCAGGAAGGCAGGTAAGTTATTTGAATCTTTTTTTAATATGTTTTGCATGAGATTATGGGGAAATTGCTAGGCCATATTGACTCTCTCACCCCGATGGGGTTTAGAGTAGCTCCCCACATTCGGGGAACTAGCGGGAGACCCCGCCGGAATGAAGGGGGGTAATAGGACCACCCAGGGGTGGGCAGCGTGGGATGGTGCCCCGGGAGCAAAATGCCTGTGCCCAAGGGGCATCTTGGTACTGCCCACCAGGCATTGGGCAATGCCAAGGAGGCAGGGCCTATTGTAGGCAGGGTCTGGGGGTGATTGGTGGGGTGGGAGTTCTCGCCACCACTCTGCATGGTGATTGATCTGGGTTGGAGGGAGAGCAGTGATTGGGGCGGGCTAGGAAGGGGATGGTGGTCTGCCAGGAGGGGCCTGCCTCCCGGGTTGGGAGGGGGGGAGGGGTGTTGGGGGGGCCTGACCTCTGGGAGGGTCTGCTGGGGTGAGGGGAGGGTGGGGGTGATCATGACTGCTGGTGAGGGGGGAGGGCTGGCCTGGGAATTGTTGTGAGGGCTCAGTCATTGGATATGTCCAAGATAAAGATAGATAGATTTCTAAATATTGAAGATACCAAGGGATAAGGGGACAGTGCAGGTAAATGGCATTGAGGTAGAAAATCAACCATTATCTAGTTGAATTGCAGAGCAAGCTCAAAGGCCTGAATGCTGTGTTCCTGCTTCTATGTTGCCTTATTCACCATAACTTCCTTGTTTTTGTGCTCTGTTGGGGGGTTTTCTGGCCACACTCACCCCAAAACCAGAAAATCACACCCAAGGAGCATACTCTTAACCCCCCACCCATCCACAATGATCCCTGTGGTGGGCAGGATGAGAACATCCGCCCCCCTCCCCCCCACGCCAACCCAACATGTTTCTATTTATAAATTCCAGCATGGTGTTTCTTCATAGCCACTTTCTCAGCTTGCTCTAACACCTCACCAGTTTGTGCTCGCGTAGCCCCCCACTCCCCCCCGCCACCTCGCAGTTGTCTCTGTTGCTGCAGCCCTTGTTTTAGAATTGTACACTTTATTTTCTATTGCCTCTCCTCACTCTTAAAATGTATCACCTCACACTTCTTTCATTTATTTTAATCTGTTACATATTTCTTTTCATTCCATGGGCTTCAATTTTGCTGGCAAGTCTATAATGCAGCATCATAAATCTTTTGTATATGCCACATCAGCTGTATTATTTATCCTTGCCAACAATCACTGTTACTCCATCAAAAACTCAATTAAGTTTGCTAAACATGATTTGACTTTAATAAGTTCATGCCGGCTTTTCTTAGTTAATCTACACTTGACAAAGTGAATGGCCTAGATTGTCATCCCTTAAAACTTTTCCCACTACTGAGATTAAACTGACTGGCCCTTAGTTGCTGGGTTAATCCTTAATCTTTTCAACAAGGGAATAACATTTGTAATTTACAATCCTCTGGTACTACCTAAAGAGGATTGAAAGGTTATGGCCAATGGCTCTGCAACTTTCATCCATACTTCTCTCAGCAGTCTCAAATGCATTCCATCTGGTCCACTTTACGTACAGCCAGATATCCTAATACCCTCAATTCATAGGCTATTTAATATTTCCACGACTCTTTCACTAGCTTGCTCCTTGGTAAAGTCACAGCAGGCTAAAATATCCCGGCCTTAGTGTCAAAGGGTCATTTCCAGCACAGAGGGAGGCCAATCAGCCCATTGAGTCACTGGTTGCTCTCTGTAGGGCAAACCAGTTAGTCCTATTCCACCATGCATTTCCCATGGCCCTGTCAATTTATGCCTCACAAGTTTCCATCTAATTTCTTTTTGAAATCATTCATCATCTCTGACTTCATCACCTGGATAGATAGCAGGTTCCAGGACATTATCACGCACTGCAAACAAAAGTTATCCTACATTTACCCCTCCATCTCTTGACCAAAACCTTAAATCTGGGTGAACTCTATCATTACCACTCTCTTTGTCTTGTGTCCATGACATCTTTGTCAAATCTCTCCTGAGTTCCAACCTCTCCCTGACCCTCTATTTCACTCTACCTGCTCTAACGACTCTTAAATAGTAGAAAGTCTATCATTTTGTACCACTCTTCAGTTCTAAAGAAGAATAATAGGGGTTTGTAAAGTTAACTCTGTTTATCTCTCCATCGATGTTGTCAGACCTGCTGAGTTTTTCCAACATTTTTGTTTTTATTTTCCAGCATCCACAGTACTTTGTTTTTATTATTGCTTAAATCTCTATTCCCCCCAGCTCTTGCATCATCTTGAATAATGTTTCCCTGTCTACCTTACCTAACCCTATCTTAATCTTGTATCTATCTATCAATTCTTTCCTCGACTTCCTTTTTTTCCAAGAAGAATAACCTCAGTCTAACTCTGTCACTAAAATTCCTCATCCCTGGAACCGTTCTACTCAATCTCCTCTGTATCCTCTCAGGGACCCTTACATATTTCTTAAAATATGGCAATCAGAAACGGCTGCAAACTGTGTTCTAATCAGAACTTCATAAAGGTTCAGACTAACTGCCCTGCTCTTATACTCAATATCTCTATTTATGAAACTCAAGGCTCCATATGCTTTACTAACCACTCACATTATGTCCTTCTCCCTTCAAAGAGATATGCACATAAACATCCAGATTCCTCTCCCCCAAGATAGGTACATAACAGATGCAGGCAGTTAGTACCTCATCTATGCCATCTACCTCCAACACTTTTTGGGTCCTAATTTTCCTTTCCTTTCCTCTCATTATCCTTTTCTTATCTATACGCTTAAAATACTTTTTGATTCCCAATAATATCAGCTGCTTGTCTTTTCTCTTACACACTCTTTGCCTCCATGATTTACTTTTTCACTTCCCTCCTACGCTTTCCATTTTCAGCGTCAGTCTTGTATCTATTGTTAACCTGGCATCAGCCATCTATTCCCTTTAACTGTTTCATCGTACTATTTATCTCATTAATTATCCTGGGAATTCTGGCTTTGCCACCCCATCTTTCCCCCTCATAGGAAAGTACCTGAACCATCTCCTCTTTGCTTCATTACAGTTTTGTCTGTCAGTCTTTGATTCCAATTTACTTCAGAAGATCTGTTCTGACTCTACTCATATTGGTTTTCCTCAAATTCAATATTTCTCCATTTTTTATATACTTAAACCTTATTATGCTATGAATTTCAATTTGGGAGCATGCTGATGTAACGATGAACAAACAAAGTTATTACACATTTCAGTTAACGTTTTAATACCAAATATTTGACATGGAAATTTTACTTCCACCTTCCTTTGAGCTCTGATTTTCTTTATGATTAATGTGCTGCATACATGCTAATATTAGAAGATAGTAATGTAGGAAGCCTTCAGTGTATAAAACAATTAATGCGGATTTCACACTTTCAGCCAACCTGCTAAATTAATTTTACTCTTTCCTCTTCATGAGCCATTTCAGCTCTGCTTTCATTTGTCACAAAAGTCATCATTTTTTGCTAAATAGCGAGCTGGGAAAGGCCAAATCCTTTTCAACTCACAGTTACTACCTCAACATCATGTATTCCTTCTTTGAAAACAGAAAAGGGACTTTGGCATAAATCTGCCTAACAGAACCATTTGTCATCGATGAACCAATGTTACTGTGATTAAAGATTACTTTTTTTTCCTCATGTCAAATGAGAACATGTAACTCAATTTTGAAATTCTCAGAATGAAGGTAGAAGCTAACATCAAAATGGGCTCATGAGCCCAGCAATATGCAAGTGTATTCCTTGATCTATACATGAGTCAAAAGACAATGATTTAGTTCCTGTGTTAATAAAATGACTGGGCAGTAATTCTAACTTTTGTCAATGATATACGATGAGCATTATGAGAAGGAAATTCAGCTGGGGTACATGTTGGCGGAGAATGCAATCTCTCCCATTTTATGCCATTAACAAAAATTAAGCTAACTTCCTCTGTGTTTTTGAAGATGGTGGGATCAGTTTTCTGGGCAGATGGGGGACGTATTGATTGCCCCCTACTCCCTGCCCCACCCGGATCAACAAAATTCAGGAGTTAACTAACTGTCCCGCAATGGCCTTAATAAGCTGAGAGTGAGCTTCCACCTCTCAGTCATCCATTCTATTTAACATGCTAGGCTGCCTGCACATAGGCTGGTGGGAGGCTGTAAAACTCTCCCCTCCCCCTTCCTCCCTCTGCTCATTGACTCATAAATCGCTGTCAAAATAAGTGCAAAGCTAATGGTGTTCACGTTTATTTAAGTACAAATGCAATAGTGTCTTCAGGCGAGGATAGATTCGAGAGGGCTAAAGTGCAGAAATTGAGAAGCTGCTGTCGGTAAAGTTCCACTCTGTTGTTAACCGTGTGAAAATGGTATCTTGCTATCTAGTGTTCCAGCTAAGTGCATTGAATAGCATGAGGTTCCTGTATTTGTACAGTAGATATGAAGTAAACTCAGCATAGAAAGTTAAGTCAAGCATTTCAAGTCTAAGGACCACTGTGACAAGTGTTAGTTATTGTCAGTCAACATCTCCAGCAGAACTGTTTCAGTTGTGGAATCTCAATTCTTTTGCCTTCAATCTTTGAAAAGTTTTTAATTGCACCTTTCTTATTTATTGAAACCATAAGATGAGGGGGCAGAGGTAGGCCACTCAGACCATCAAGTCACTCCACAGACTAATCTTTATTTCCCTCTCTTTATTTAGCTTACGGCAGCAGTTTTACCTTTTACTTCACCGTTCTTACCTGCACACCATGTTCAGATCTTGCACTGTTCATTTCACAATTCTGCAGTCTGATTGATTGGGGAAGTACACAGCCTCCCTTTCCTTGTCCAAAAAGACAATGTCGTATTGTTATAACATTTGTCAAAAGGTAGGAACTATTTGTCATGTGACTGTGCAACTGGGGAGTCACATTTACTGCTGCACTGCAGTCGGATATCAAGCAGATCAACAGCTACATGGAGAGCTGTTGAAAAAAAATACAATCAGTAAAACTCCAGCATTTGGGATCTAAAAGTGTGATCGTTTTGAATATTGGAAAGCAGAATTAACAGAGCGTCGATCTCTTATCTTCTCAGATTTCCACAGCAACTTTCTATGCAAATATAAAGAGATGAATCAAGGCAAGGGCAAGTCTAACTAATGACAAATGCTGTTCATTGAACAGCCACAGGAATTTCTGAGTCAATGCATCTTTGCTATGTTAACTCCAGCTCAGGGCAATCTGACAATTCACATTTCAAATTGCTGCTTTGACGATCAGGCCAACAGATGAACTCACTACATCCTAAACGGTTGAACTATCAAAAGAGATATGGGTGGAATTTAATAATCGTGGCGGTGGGACCCATAAACCAATTGGAGATCCCTCCCTCACCCTCCCCCCACCTTCCTGGGCACACCCTGAATCCAATTTAATGCCGACCTGTGGGGTGATGCTGGAACAGGACAGCTTCCAGCTTGAGGCTGGGAATTCCACCGACGACACGGAGGACCTCATTGTTAACCAATCATTTTTTCAATATATTTATGGGATGTGGGCTTCACTGGGCCAGCATTTATTGCCCATCCTTAACTACTCTCCATTTCAGAGGACATTTGTGAATCAACCGGGTAAAGTTGGCAGATTTCCTCCCCTAAATGGCATTAGTGAACCAGATGGGTTTTGACAACAACTGACAATGGTTTCATTTTTTAACAATTTTAATTCCAGATTTTCATTGAAGACAGAGTTATTTCCCACATGATATTTATTGGAGATGTAGAGGATACTGGAAAGAACGGCAACAATTTTGCACTGTTTTATTATTTTCAAACTATTTGCATAAAATTTAAACTTCGTACTATACCTTTTATTGCTTTCTAGTTCCTTACTGCCATGTGGGGGGTTAGATTTTCCATATATTGACTAGGAATGATCAGAAATCTAGCTCTAAGATAAAAGCAAAATACTGTGCATGAAATAAAAACATACAGTGCAGGAAAAGTCTTGAAGAGTCATGTTGGATATAGCATTAACTCTGCTTCTCTCTCGCAGATGACGCCAGACATGTTGAATTTTTCCAGCACTTTCTGTTTTTATTTTAATATTCTAGCCTTCTCCAGATGATTGGTTGCCACTGAAAGTGAATTACCTCTATTCTTCCCTTTTCTTAAAAGGGTGTCAGCGTTAAAGCTCTGAAGTGTAAGACCAGATATTTGCATTCAAAAATGAATGAACTGGTTGCTAGTATATTCTCAGTAAATTAGATTTTGGAAATTCATGTTACATCGGCTGATTGGAACATCTTCAGGGATGGGTTCTGGCATGTTAGTGTACTCTGTGCTATAGAAACATGAAGCAGTTGAAAATAGTATCATGGTAAGAATGACCAGATAATCAAGTCATTCAAACACATCTTAATTTAGTATCTCTATCAACTTTTCAGCAAGAATTAGCGTGGATAATTAACAATCCAAAGATGTTCGAGTTAGGTGGATTGGCATGCTAAATTGCCCCTTAGTTCAGTTTATTTATTAGTGTCACAAGTAGACTTACATTAACACTGCAATGAAGTTACAATGAAAATCCCCTGATCATCACACTCGGGCACCTCTTTGATAACGCTGAGGGAGAAGTTAGTTGGGCCAATGCACCTAACCAGCATGTCTTTAGGTCGGTGGGAGGAAACTGGTGCACCCAGAGAAAACCCACGCAGACGTGGGGAGAAGGTGCAGATGCATGGGTCTGAAAGTATGACACTTTCATATTGATCGTATATGTATTTGCAAATGTGACCAGGCTGCTTTGTCCTGGATGATGTCAAGCTTCTTGAGTGTTAATGGACTTGCACTCATCCAGGCAAGTGGAGAGTATTCCATCATGCTCCTGAATTTGCCTTATAGATTGTGGACAGGCTTTGGGAAATCAGAAGGCGAGTTGTTCACCACAAGAATCCTAGCCTCTGAGTTGCTTTTGTATCGATGATATTTATCTGGCTAGTCCAGTTGAGCTTCTGGTCATTGGCAGCCCCCAAGATATTAATAGTAGGGGATTCAGTGATAGTAACCCCATTGAATGTCAGAGTAGTGGTTCGATTGTTGTCGGAGATGGTCATAGCTTGGCATTTGTGTGGCACAAAGGTTACTGCCGCTTGTCAGCCCAAGTCTGGATATTGTCTATGTCTTGCTGTATTCAGGCATGGACTGTTTCAGGATCTGAGGAATTGAGAATGGTGCTGAACATTGTGCGGTCAGCTGTGAATGTCTCCACTTCTGATCTTATGATGGCGGGAAGGTCATTGATGAAGTAGCTGAAGGCGGTTTGGCCTAGGACACTGGTTTACAAGAAATAACAGAGAACTTGAAAGAGCCTGAGGGGTACCATGAATTAGACCAATGTGAACAGACTGAAGGAAGGAAGAAGAGGCTAGTACAATTCCCTCTCCCATTTTTGAGAGAACTTTACTACTGTGGCAGCTCTCAGTTTCCTATTGGGGGTTGGGGGAGGAATTCAGGTGGAGGGATGTGGAGCTGGTGGAGTCGGCGAGCTTAAAATTGTCTGTATAATTTCTAGAGTTTTAGCAATGTCCTTACTTGGCTCTTTCAACATCCTGGGATATCCTGTTGCAATTTGACACCTAACTTTACTTTTGCCTAACCAGTGCATCTAAGGAAAATTATTTGTCCGTTAATGATCTCATTTTCCAGATCTTTGGGATTCAGGTTCTTATTGATAGTTTTCTCTTTAGTATAAATGGATGCACTTATTGACTACCTCTATTGTTTTGAGTTGAAGACATGTATCAAAGTTTATTAAAGCTTATTCAATTCCCAGTGGATGTTTTTGGAAGCCCAATGGTGCATTCCAACTGTAAAATGATTGTGAAGTAGTTTGAGTAGATTTGTAGCCTGAATCCAGCATCAGAGTCTGTCTGGCACCAAAAGGAAGCCCAAAGTCATTGTGAGAAAGATTCAATGCAAGCTTTAAAACCTGATTTACAATCCAAGTTTAGTTTTAGTGCAATTCAGTCTTAGGTTTCTGTCAGCACGAAAGTCTGGAAGCTCCAATAATAATTCTTCTTTGTAAAGTAATGTAAATTACTTGATCTTTCTCAATCTCAGTATTGCATAATCAATAATCTTGGAAAAGTTTCACTTGTTTTCATGTTTAAATTACGAGTTATTTTACTTTGAGAATTAAGCTTATTTAATATGGTTGTGTTTACTTTTTTGCATGCCAGCAATTTGAATAATGCTTCTTAGTGCTGTGACGGTGGGCAGGCAATGTAAAGAAGATCAATGTCGCCCAGATTTATACACTTGTTTGAAGGTATTTTAGAAGCAAGGAGTCTGAAACAGGATTTTGATCCACAATCTATTTTAATTCTGTTATTTCAGAGAGAATAAGCATGTAGACAGACTGGTGAAGTTTTAATTGTCAGGCATAGTGGCACAGTGGTTAGCACTGCTGCCTCATAGCGCCAGAGATCTGGGTTCGATTCCCAGCTTGGGTCACTATCTGTGTGCAGTTTGCAGGTTCCCTCCATGTCTTCATGGGTTTCCTCTGGGTGCTCTGGTTTCCTCCCACAGCCCAAAGATGTGTGGGTTAGGTGCATTGGCCATGCTAAGTTGCACGTTAGTGTTCTGGGGATGGGTAGGTTAGAGAGATTAGCAGGTAAATATGTGGGGTTATGGGGATAGGTCCTAGGTGGGATTGTTGTCAGTGTAGACTGCAGAGGGCTGAAATGGCCTCCTTTTGTACTGTAGGGATTCTATGATTCCTGCCACAAGCAAGTCCATATAGTTTAAATATTCTTGTGAAACTCTCTAAGCTGCTAAATGACCAGGGAAGCAGTTACTTATGAAGGGGCTATCTCACTTGCTAAAATTAAGTATGCTGTGCCTTTTCAGCTCTGAGCCACCATTTTAACTTTGAAGCAACATGTGGTCTTTCACATGCTCTACAATGTTGTAAAGTCATTAAAGTCTAGAGCCCAGTCTTTGGCCCACCGTGTCTACATTAATAAAAAACAACCACCTAACTATTCTAATGCCATTTTCCAGCACTTGGCTTTGTAAGCCTTGGCATCACAAGTGTTTAGTCATTGTCATAAAGTCGTAAAGCATAGAAATGGGTCCTTCAGCCCACCATGTCAATGTCAACCATCGAATATCAATCTATGCTAACCCCAGTCAGTATTTCTATTGGCCGCACAAATAATTACATTTTCTCAAAGCGTTTTTAACACATCCCACATTGGTTCCAGAGGTGTGCAGTGGATCCTTCTTCCTTTCTCTTAACGCAAACATTAGTTTCTTTGCATATGGTGCATGATTATGTTTGCTGATTTAGCTTGTCTATGGATTGTGTACGTCCTCGCTTTTCTGTTTGATGCCAGTCTGGGCTAAACTGCCTACATCTTTTTCTCTTTCATTTTTAAGGATTTTTAAAAATATCATTGATGCATTTGGGGATGGGGGGTTGGTGGGTGGTGGTAGATAAAAGCAAGGAAGAAAAGAATGAAGATTATGCTAATTGATTAGATGAATTAGTGGGGGAGGAGGCAACATAAACACTGGCAGGGACCAGATGGACTGAAGTGCCAGCTTGTGTCCTGTACACTGTATATAATTTGGCCTTGTGTTGCACTCTGCCTGCTCAGTTTGACAGCATCTCTTCCCTCACTTCTCTGGGATTGTTAAACACTGAAAGTAAATACAGTGATGCAGGAACATGAAGGGCTGAATTTTCATCTCCTGATGAAGGTGGGAATGGGATGAGGAAAGTAAAATATTTTAAAAAACAAAGTGCTGGATAAACTCAGCAGGTCTGACTGCATCTGCGGAGAGAAACAGAGAGAGAAATTGAAGAAAAGTAGAATTGTGTACAGATATGTATTTAGTTGGAGAGGGAACGAAGGAGTTGGGGCAGAATAGAAGTACAGTAAAAAGCCTGACAACACCAGGTTTTAGTCCAACCCATTTATTTGATAATATACTCACAAGCTTTCGAGGGGACTGCCTCTTCGTCAGGTGAATGGAGAGTTCTGGCCTCAGACAGAGCATATAAAGCACAGACAGTTTAGAGATTACTGATTTTACGCCAGTCCAACGCCGGCATTCCCACATCATGACTACTATCGACACCGCAAACTGCCGGATCCAAGTGGAGAGGATCTCCAAGAAGATTGCGCATATCAACACAAACATCAAGTTTTTACAGAGATGCAAGAAAGCAGACAGGTTAGGTGTAAGGATTCGCATTTTAATCAGTAATCTCTAAACTGTCTGTGCTTTATATGCTCTGTCTGAGGCCAGAACTCTCCATTCACCTGACAAAGAGGCAGTCCCCTCGAAAGCTTGTGAGTATTATCAAATAAATCGGTTGGACTAAAACCTTGTCAGACTTTTTACTGTGTTTACGCCAGTCCAACGCCGGCATTCCCACATCATGCAGAATAGAAGACCAGAGATAGGTCGGGGAAAAGGAGATATTGACAAATTTGTCATGAACATAAGGCGAAGGAGAGCATTAATGCTCCAATTTACATGTCCACTTTTTGTCACCATTAGTGCTCTTCATCCCTTAATGGCACCATTAACACTCCCCATTGTTTTAAATGAATTTGATGATGTGGAGATACCGGCGTTGGACTGGGGTAAACTCAGTAAGAAGTCTCACAACACCAGGTTAAAGTCCAACCAGGAACCTTCCACATACCTGATGAAGGAACAGCGTTTCCAAAAACTTGTGGGTTTACTATCAAATAAACTGGTTGGACTTTAACCTGGTGTTGTGAGACTTCTTACTTAATTGAATTTGCACAGAGAGGAAACCTTTATTCTCTGATATTATGATAAGAAATAGTTTTAGTATTGATTTTAATAGTTTTGGTGTGGGGCTTGGGTTCAGATATATAGATGAGAGAATGTGCCTTAGTTTATGGCTGTGCCCTGTAACTGGAAAGAGATATGCATTGTTTGTGACGCAACGTAAACTTCTGGAGTTTATGACAAACAGGGGTTGCTGCAAAATTGGAGTGACATGAGATGATTTACATCCTATGGCCAATAGGATGATTGAATTGGACCCTCTCCAAGAAAGGAAAGAGGAATGGGAGACTGAGGGATAAAAGTTGAGAAATCACAATCCTTGTTGGCACAGTGTTACCATGGCTTCTGGGTAAGACAATTCTGGACACATAACATCACTTCAAAAACAAAGAGAGAATCCACCCTGGGGCCATGCCGGGCCATAGAATTGTTGGGGAGCGGCCATAGTGCATTCATCCTTTTGAGATTCTCCCCACTCCCGCGCTCCCGCATATTCAAAACCTCATTCTCCCTGCAAACCACTTCAAAGTGGGAGTGAAACCACAGGCTGTCAATCATAGTTAGGTGCTATAAACATTGCGGTCAAGAACAATGGGATACCCGAGGTTCAGTCAATCATGACTGAATTCAAAATAAGCACACATGACTGGATGCTGATAGAAACATAGCAGATAGGAGCAGGAGGAGGCCATTTGGCCCTTCAAACCTGCTCCACCATTCATTATGATCATGGCTGATCATCCAACTTAATAGTCTAACCTTGCTTTTGTATAACGTCTTTGATCTGACAACTAGATCTTTTACAAGGCACTGCGGTTGAACTCATTACAGATAAAAGGGTTCAAATGCAATAGAATCCTCCAGTGCAGAAGGAGGCCATTTGGCCCATCAAGACTGCACTGACCACAATCCCACCTAGGCCCTATCCCCATAACCCCATGCATTTACCCTAGCTAGTCCCCCCTGATAGTAAGGGGCAATTTAGCATGGCAAATCCCCCCTTATCTTTGGACTCTGGGAGGAAACCAAAACACTCAGAGGCAGTGTAGAAAGATAGAAAAGAAATGGGGCTATTATAAAATTGCCAGATCCCGCTAGGACTTTTATTTAATCAACTTAGATGTAGAATTCTCTATCTCAATGGGGAGTAAGTTTGTTAGTAATTGTAATTAGGTGTTTTAAATACCTTGTAGTTTTAAATAATACACATATCTTTAATTAGTCCAGACGTATAAATATATCTTTTATACGTTTTTAGAAATTAAACAAAAAAACTTTGAAGCACAGTTATAGAGTGCCCCTTTGATACCAAACATTTGTTAGATACATTCCTTTAAAGCACCCAGTTGTTAGAATCATAAGGCCATAAAGGACACTTAATTGCCTCAACAGACACCTTATCAGAAGCAACAGATGCAAGAGTGAGTTTTAATAAAGCTGCCTTCACAGTTTCTAATCAAAACAGAGTCAGAAAGATATTAATTTCACAGCTAATAAAAAAGTTATGGTAGAGAACTTAGCGGGAACTGACAAAAATTAATGGTAACGTAATGATACCTCTCGATACTGTAGGTAGTGATAAAAAGCTCAGTATGTATGTATTCCAGGTGTGGCATCACCAGCACCTTAAACAGCTGCAACATAATCTTGGGTGTTCTTAAACTCCATCCCTCTAGCAATGAAGGACAAAATTCCATTTGCCTTCTTAATTACCTGCTGCACCTGCAAACCAACTCCTTGAGATTCCTGCACAAGGACATCCAGGTGCCTCTGCATAGCAATATGCTGCAATTGTTTACCATTTAAATAATAGGCTAAACTAATAGTTTGTAGGCCCCTTTTATCAATTAAAGGATGCCCATGTGAGACTGTTATAGTGAAGATGCTTGGTGAGGCTGCTATCAAACATAGAGACATGATGTCTGATTAAGAGACTAGAGGACAGGTTTAGGGATGATATATTGGGGTATCCCATGAGATATCATGATCTCATAGATCAGGGTAGTTCAGTATTTTTTCTATTGGATCAGTATATAAAGTATGTCATTTGTAACACTTTTGATTGGATTGTGTCCAAGTGACTGTGAGCTGCAGAATTGTGTAAACCAGGATGATTTTCTTTGTCCAGTGGAGTGGTATCTCTGATCCACCGTGTTGAATAACTGCCCTCTTGCTAGCAAGTAAAATAAAGACAATCTATCAGTTAAGTATCTTGTGTTAATGCGTGTTTGTGTTAAAGTCAAACTCGGAAATCGAGATTTCGACAGCAGACACGGAGAGAACGTGCAAACTTCACACAGACAGTGACCCAAGTCGAGAATCGAATCCAGGTTCCTGGCGCTGTAAAGCAGCAGTGCTAACTACATTGCAGCTCCCCAGGAAAGGGTTTAAATGATCTCTGCTTTCTGGGAAGCCACAGCAACTTCAAATCAAAGCTGTGTGCTTACACTGGGGCTGAGTAGACTGCTGTGCAGAGTGGAAACCCTACAGCACCTCCCTGCCCGCCTCCCTCTCCCCCCTGCCATGTCAGAAGAATTTAAAGCAGTGTGAACTCACCTGCGGCTTCTGACAGGGGGGAAGGAAAATTTCTGCAGCAGAATGGAGTGCTGCAATGAGTTAAAATCCTGCCAGGTGACTGGGGGGCATGGCAGTTAAAATGACTGGGCCATTTCAGAATTTTCACAGCTGATAGGCAGGAATACAGGAATTGATGACAAGTCTGCCTGAATCACTATGCCAGGGGTGAACTTCAGGTCTATGAGGACTAGAAGGGGCAGTCCAGCTATGACAACCCCATCCTGACAGAGAGTAATGAAGTCAACCCCTTACCCCCAGCCTGAGCCCAACCCCTGATCCTTGAGCACCCTTCTTCTGCAACCTGGCAGAAGTAGAAAGACAAATGGCCACTGGAACTTCCTCCTCAGGCCCCTCAGGACCCAAGGTGCCAGACCCAGTGTGACAGTATCAGCGTGCCAGGGGCAGTGCCCTGTTGGCACTGCCAATATGCTTGACCTGAGGTATGCTGACTGAAGCTCTGAAAGGACAGGAAGCTGAGTGGGAGTCTGAGGGGTGAGGATAGCTGAGTGGAGGTGGAGTGGGGTCGATTCAACTTCTTGTCTGCATGATGTGTGTGGAGTGGGGGGTTCACCTGTTATTTTTGTTTGTTGGGGGAAGATACCCTTCCTTGGTTAGGGTTGGTGGTGTTCCCCTGTTTGTTGGGGGTGGGGAAGGACTGAGAGGCTGGGGGGGAGGGGGGGTGGGGGGGGGGTGGGGTGCACCATTTCAGTTTTCGGCAGGGAACGGGTCCAGTAAATGACACAATGATGGCAGCCCGGTCTTGGAACAGTGGGGCTGGCTGGCAGTTTGCTTGCTAGGAATGAATTATTCTGAAAGACATGCTGCTTAGCTGTCTTGACTTGAGCAAGCGCCAGACTGTGGCAACTAGGGGAATTTTACAGTAACTTCATTGCAGTGTTAATGTGACTGATAAATAAACTTAATAAAATTTTAAAAATTGGCATCTATCAGCTGGAAGGATCCCACTTAATAGACGCTGCCAACGCCAACAGATAACTCTCCAGGTTTCCTGCAGGTGTGGGCCCCAATTCAAGAGTATTGCTCCCAATAAGTTCTACTTGATTCATAAATACTTGTTATTTGTACCTTGTAGATCGAGCACAACTGAGGGCTTTAGAAATCCAACATTCAGACCTTAGAACTTTGTGAATTGGAAGGGTATTTTACTCCCAAACTCTAAATGTTACACCAGACTCATGTTTCCCTGCTGCAAACTGAATATCCGGCACATAGAAGGACACATTCCATTTTGCCGGGCTAAAGTACCATGTGTGGAATGACTTGTCAGTAAAGGAAATGGAATCAGAATAAATCTGAATACTGATCAAGAGTACAATATATGAACGATTGCAGAGCACTTACAATACTTTTATCAATTTACTGCATTTTGTGTGTCTCTCCACAAATGTGAAATTTGATGTAAATAAGTAGGTTTGTTTGGGCACTGTGTAGCATTTGTATTAAATCCAGTTACTCTTTGTGAAAATAAATTGCAGTGTCATATCAGCTCTGTTGTAGCAGAGCCTCTGAATTCTACATTTCTTCATTGACTATAAATCTCATTATTCAGTTCCTGAAATTGTTGATTAATTTCAGAATCTAAGACTTATTAACTTACCTAAGTTTGCATATTGTAATGCAATCCTATTTAAATCCAGAATTAATGTGAAGACTGCTCATAATGCTTCACATTAAGAGTTAGATCTACAAGTCGGTTTTGTTCCATATTATCATACTTGTTCTCTCTGTTTGCCCTAAAATTGAAGAGTGCAGTGTTGTGTAGCAATTAATCTATAAAGACTAATTCTTCAGCTGCAATTTAGTTAATTTTATTCAGTAATAGTTCTGTTTGTAATGCAAAGGTAAATCCAAGTGCCTCTTTGCTTTCTGCATTAAGCTACTGAAATATTCCTCAGACTCCTAAAACTCAGCAGTTACAGGTGTTAATGTCATACTTGTGTGCTTTTCGATTCAGGGATTGCAAGTTGTGAGCTCCCTTGGGAATTTATTTAATCGCTCTTATCTGAGGCTTAAGGGCCATTAAATGGATATTTCATAGTTTTAAAGACTTCACTTCAAATTAACTGGTTCATTTTGAAATTACCCCAAGGACTAAATTAATTTAAAAAAATAAATAATAAACAGCTGCAGTAACGTACTAACAAATAGCAAGGGATGGTAAATAATACTATATTTAAAGCCTTAAAACATTATCACAGGCATGACGTGATATGAGGTGTATGTATTACATACAAATTTATCACAGTGTTTGCTAGGTCGGAAAACAGCAGGATTTGAAGCATCGCTTGCTGATCATTCTTTTTCTGTAGAAGGGTCAGCGAACTTGAAATGTTAACTGTGTTTCTCTCCCCACAGATGCTGCCAAACCTGCTGAGTTTATGCAGCATTTTCTGTTTTTATATCACACTTTTGTGCACTGATCAAGATAATAAGAACAGTGTATATTAAGATAATCACAAAATTGCTGTCTGTGCTGAAGTTCTAGGAGTAACTTCCAATTTCTCACTACAACCGGGAGCACAATTCATTATAATTGCTTTGGAACTTTCCTGAGGTGGGCAAATTCATTCTTTGATTCAATACTGAGCCCTATAAGCCAGGTAGTTCCCAAGTTCAATTGCTGGTGTGTGCCAAGTTACCTCAGTCAAGGTGGTGGTTGGGACCTTACAATCGGCTTCCGTAGCTCCAGGCTGGGACAGCAAAGATCAGCAAAAGATCTAAGTATTATCCAAGGAAAGGCAAATACATGTATACAGACAGGAATAGACAGACATCTGTTACACTTCCAAGGCAATGTGGTTTGTGGAAACCTTGAAACCAAATTCTTCTGAATCTCTTCCTCCTGTGATTCCACTCTCGGTTGTAAGGAATAATTTTCGCACAAGATTGACATTAGCTCATTTCCTTGAGTTTGGTGACAGTTGGGTGGACCTACCATTCTTCTGCTCACACCAAATGATGGTGGTGGGTGGAAGGTAAAGTTATCAGTTATAATGGTAGGTTTTATGAGCTCAATGCTTACATTGCTTCTTGTACTCTGAATTTACCAGAACTGAAAATAGTACGGCTGCTTCCAGTCAGTGCATCATTGCAGAGCTCACATGACAATGGCAAGTATATTTCAATCCAAACATCCCCCTTTTCACAATGAACAAAAGACAAATTTGCATGCACTATCATGTGTAACTGTGAGTTACCCAATTCACCCCCCACACACCAACTGATCTCATGGATTAATAAACTACTCACTGCTGTAGTCAACTTCGGCACATATATTGCATACATAGTCACCAAATTGCGTGGGATGATAGTTTGGGTGATGCTCTCTCTCTGAGAAGTGTCGTTTCCAAGACACTCATTATTGCTGTGGTAACATAGAATCGTAAAATCCTACAGTGCAGAATGAGGCCATCCGGCCCATTGAGTCTGCACTGACCGCAATCCCACCCAGGCCTTCTGCCCATAACCACATGCATTTACCCAAGCTAGTCCCCCTGACACGAAGGGACAATTTAGCATGGCTAATCCACCTAACCCACACATCTTTGGACTGTGGGAGGAAACTGGAGCACCTGGAGGAAACCCACATGGACACGGGGAGAATGTGCAAACTCCACACAGTCAGTGATCCAAGCTGGGAATCAAACCTGGGTCCCTGGCGCTGTGAAGCAGCAGTGCTAACCAATATGCCACCGTGCTGCCCCCAACAATAGTTGTTGTTATTTCATTTTCACTGTTCTGGGCTAGTGGACTTTGGGGATTGATAGTGTAGTGTAGCTGGTGACATCCCAAGTCCCTGATCAGCTGCCTGCAGAGAAAGAACAGCTTTTCTAGTCTTGTATATATTTGGTTGTTCACATCCACCATGATCAAGGTGATAACTGCTCTACACATGTCCCAAGTTATTATATAGATTGATTCCTGTTAAGAACATTGAAGATCTGTACCATGACAAACTCCAGCAATGGTTTGGCAGTTTTGTCAAAATGGAATGTGTTTTTCTGCCATTTCACCTTGATTGTTTTCAGGAATGTCTGCAACTACTTGTGATTTCAGTAGCTTTTTTATTATTGGAAGAGTCGTTTGCATGCAGGGGAGCATTAGTCTTTGGAATGGACTACTTTCCATGCTTTCAGTCAGTATGGTTCTCCACTCAATGATTGCCATGTATACATTTGTGCCAGATTTGTTCTACGTCTTGATGATCCCGTGCCAAATAGTGTATCCAACAATTTGTTGCACTTTTATCACGTCCATTGATTTCTGCTACAGTTCTCACCTTTTCAGGATGGGCAAAGATACTTGGCTTTAAAAACATGATCGTGTACATGATTTCAGACATCCACAGTTGCAATTTGTTCTTGTTCATTTGGTGAGTTCTCTCTACCAGTTACACTACATTCTGAACATGGTCAGCAATGGCTTCTTCCATTGTGTCTCCACATCCACAGCCTAGAAGATCATCCACAATATGTGGGGAGGCAATGGCAAAATGGTATTGTCACTGGACTAGTAATCCAGATGATCCAGGGAGACCTAGGTTTGAATCCCACCATGGTAGATGTTGCAATTTGAATGAATTAAAATTTGGAATTAAAGGTTTAATGATGATCATGAAACAATGGTCACCCCATGTCATTAAAACCCATTTGATTTACTAACGTCCTTTAGGGAAGGAAATCCGATCTATATGTGACTCCAGATTCACAGCAACATGGGTTGACTCTTAAATGCCCTTGGGGATTGGCAATAAATGCTGGCCTAGCTAGTGACAGCCGGGCACACAACCCATGAACAAATAAAAAAACGCTTCGCCTCCAGGAAGATCACTATCTGATATTGTCTACATTGATATTCTTCTGGAGTTGTGGGAAGTGTAACCAGAAATATCTCTCAAATGGCATCCAGAATGTCATAAGAAAGCTGTTGCTATCATCCAGCTTCACGTACCAGTAACCATCCTTCACATCGATAGTTTCACATCATAGATGATATGCAACAGCCAGTCATCTCAGCTTTCCAGGTAGTTTCACTGCTTTTGCGCTGCTAATTCTGTCTGTCAGAGTTGTCGCTTGCTTGATTACTCCTATCTTTTCCCACTCTTCCATTTTGTTTATTCAGGCTGGATGGGAAGGCAGCTGGAATCTTCTCGGTCAGTGCTAAAAAGCTCTCACACTCTCACCTACTTTGTGATGATATTCTCCAGGGAGACATCTAAAACCTGTAAACAAGTTGGGATGTCTTGTAAATATGGCCATACCAATGTCCAAGACGTTGGTAAGGCCACACTTGGAAAACTGTGTAGAGTTCTGGTCACCCTATTGTAGGTAGTATTACACTAAAAAGTGTGCAGAAACGATTTATTAGGATGCTAGCGGGACTTGATGGTTTGAGTTATAAGGAGAGGCTGGATAGACTGGGACTTTTTTTCCCCTGGAGCATAGACGACTTAAGGATGATCATATAGAGGTCTATAAAATAATGAGGGGCATAGATAGTCAACATATTTTCCCAATGGTAGGGGAGTCTAAAACTGAAGGGCATAGGTTTAAGGTGAGAGGGGAGAGATACAAAGGGTCCAGAGGGGCAATTTTTTCACACAGAGGATGGTGAGTGTCTGGAACGAGGTGCCAGAGTCAGTAGTAGAGTTGGGTGCTACTTTATCTTTTAAAAAGCATTTAGACAGTGATATATGAAAGATGGGTATAGAGGGGATATGGGCCAAACGCAGGCGATTGGGACTAGCTTAATGGTAAAAACTGGGCGGCATGGACAAGTTAGGCAGAAGTGCCTCTTTCCATGATATAAACATCTATTACTCTATGTCATTGTACTGCTCTAGGATCTGTTCAGTTGTCAATGGTTTTGTGTGCTACAACATGTGGCAAACTGGTTTAGGATGGAATACAATGTGTAGCAGCATCTCCTCGACTGCAGTAGAAGTATCGCCATTCCTTTTGGCTCTGGCTTGTCAATTAGAACAGTCACAATTTTGTAGTTTTACCATTGCAAGTTCTGCCACACTGCGACTTCCAGTTTGACAGGAATCAGAAGAGTAAAATCACAGCCATTGTGATTCAACCAGTGATTCACTCAGCCTGTGTCTTTTGTTTGCTTTTCCTTTTCAGTGACTTTCAATGGCTTGTTTAGCAGCTTTCAGCAGCCCAGAACATTTTTCTGTTCCTCTTTCAGCAGTTGTGTTTCTTTGTAGCTCTTCAAAACTCAATGTCAGCTCTGCTTCTGACAACATGTTACAATCTCAATGGGTACATTGCTTCTTATGCTCTGACTCTGTTAGCACTGAATGTAATATGGTTGGTTTCAGTCAGTGCCTCATGGCAGAGATCACATGACTACAGCAAGCCCAGTAGGACGTTTAGTACATGATTGCATTCTAATCCAAAAGAGCCAGTCCCTGTAAAAATGTGGCAGAGTCGGATGCCGTTAACATCCCTTCAGCAAATCGATATCTACCTTAATGATGTTAGGAGAAGAGGTACAAATTTTAAGAGAAAAAAAGTTCCCTAGAAGTTGCTTTCCAGTAACATATTACAATAAAGGTAATATTTAAAATTAGCAAGCAACTGGGAAATAAACTTAAAGATTCAGAGCACAAAAAGAGATGAATCAACTGCTTCTGATTAAGTTTAAAAACTTTATTGTGTTTAAAAATATAAGATGTGAAACTATATGTGAAACAACATGTGGAATAGTCCAAAGATGTGCGGGTTAGGTTGATTGGCCATGCTAAGAAATTGCCCCTCAGTGTCCAGGGATGTGTACATTAGAGAGATTAGTGGGTATAATGTGTAGGGATATTGGGGGGTAAGGCCTGGGTGGGATTGTGTTCGGTGCAGACTAGATGGGCTGAAGGGCCTCTTTCTGCACTGTAGGGTTCAATGATTCTGTGATTCTATGGTTCTATTTGAAAGGTCTGTTACCTATCTTAGTCTCTTGGAGCATGCTCTACCTAGCTGTATAGTTCAATTTCTGTTTGTTTAACTAAATGGTGTGGACAATCCCTTCTCCTCACTCAGCTCATGCTCATTGCAGTTTATATGTTCTCCTAGTAGGAAATTGTGAATCTGATGAACAATAGTGTAAAAAGTCTTCAGAAGCAGAAGTCCCTTCACCAGAATGCAAATTATTTACAATTCTAACAGCATTACACAGAGTGCTATCAGTAGGCAGCCTACCTTCAGGAGTGTTAAAGGAACTGACACTCCCGGTTAAATACAAGGAAAAGACTCATCAATTGACTCCTTAATCAGGGACCTCATATTCCAATAGGCCAACCTCAGTGGCCTGATTGAAGTCTTTACAGATATGTCCACTATAAATCTACTTCTGATCGCCTTGATTATCTACTCGTCATCCATGATTATACCCACAGCTGTGTGTCCATGGAGGGGGAACATGATCCATCAATACGCTTGAGGTCTTTTCATGACTGATGGGTGCTGCGGGAATTGGAATTATCAGCGCTGAGAACATTACATTGATTTGATAGTTATTCCTTAAAAACTTTGATTTTCTTTGCTGTGCCCCTTTAAGACATCCAAAATATGTGCCGATTTGATGCACTGATACAGGTGTACAATGCTAAATTCTCCCTCAGTGTACCCAAACAGGCACCAGAGTGTGACCACTAGGGGATTTTCACAGTGACTTCATTGCAGTGTTAATACAAGCCTACATTTGACACTAATAAATAAACTTTAAAAACTTTAAATTGAAAGGTGGTTCTGCAGTTTATCAGTTTATTTGTTTGGTTGATTTACTCAAACGAGAATAAAATTATACTTTGGTGCAGAAACAATCCCACGCATGAGCTGCTAGATATCAAGCAAGGAAAGAAATGGGCTACCTGATGTCATTGTACATGGAAGAGATGAAGAAGGAAGTTAACAAAATGCTATTTGTATGAGTGTGCCCAATGGAAAACAGAAGTAGCAAACACTTCCATTTTAAGCACTCTGCCGCAATGTTGAAAATACTATCAAAGCACAAGGTACTTTTCTGTTCATTATGGTTAACTTTCTTCATGTAACTCAATTAGCCCTTTTGTATGTGTCGTCTAGCTACCAGTCTGAGAGCAATATGGTTCCTTCCCAGTTGGGTTGGAGTGTTGGTGTGAATATGATTAGGCTGCAATAATGTGTGGATGGTTTGACAACTTTTAAACACACAGGAACAAACAGGGAAAAACTAAGACCAGGATTGAAAGGACCACCATCAAAATGGAGGACTGAGAGCAGAGACAGGAAGCAAGACATTGCTCACTGACCCTATGTTGACCTCACTCCTCTGCAACTGATCACTTGGGGATTGTCTCCAACATTTTAAATTCTTTCTTCAGATGTAGGCATCAGTGGCTAGACCAGCATTTGTTGCCCAACCCTAATTGCCTTTCGGAAAGTGGTGGTGAGCTGCCTTCTTATACACTAGTAGTCCATGTGGTGTAAGTACAACCATTGATCTGGAGCTGGGTTGGTGTCGATGAAAATGGAGATTGGAGGTAGGACATGAATTGAGGTGGGGTGAACATAATATTGTTTGGAAATTAACCATTCTTCCTCTCTCTATACCCATCTCTCTTTCTTAGTCTGTCTGACACTGTGATGTGTCGAGCTGCCGCTCATCTGCTGATACAAAAGGTGTTGAGGTGGGCACATTCCAACAAATACACCTTCACTCTCTTTCTGACCCTTACAAATGCGACCACAGAAACCAGCATCCAATGTATAGTAGAAAGTGAGTGCACAAGGCTGAAAATGCAAGCCAATGTTAACAAGTTGTGATGGAAATGATAGCCTTAGAAGCAACTCTCTGAATAGTATGCTGGGGATTTAGGCCTGTAGGGAATAAGTGAAGTCTTTTGGGGCAAGCCTTTAAAACATTGGGTGGGATTTTCCAGCCATGCTTGCTCCCAGACCTGAAATTCCCACCCGAGGTCAGCGCACTTTGCATGGCCCATGTCCCACGTGCTACAATTCCCATGGCAGGCGGGATGGGAAAATTCCACCCATTAAGTTCCATTCCCTTAACACCGCTGAACTCTCTGGCTTACATTGGCTCCACCATTGGTGGCTTCAATTGCCCACATCCCAAGTTCTGGAACACCTTCCCTGTACCTCTCTACTTCCCTACCTCTCTCTCCTCCTTCAAGATGCACTATAAAACCTAAGTGCTTGACCGAGCTATTCGACATGTGACCTAATGGGCTAGATTTTTACCCAGAGGCAAGTACAGGAATTTGGGAGATTTTGCAACTGGGCACATCCCTTTCAGGAGACAGTGTCTGCAAAGACAGGACTTTCATTCTAAGAGGGCAGATGCTAACTGGAGTCGGACTTGCCACTCTGGAAATAGCTTGTAGGTAGTGACAATGGTTTCTGTGTGCCAAGGCAAGCTGATTAAAATCCCACCTTGGTGCTCTCAGACTGTGTTGTAGTTGTTTTATTCAACCCCCAAGGCCCCTCATACTTCCATAAGACCATAAGACATAGGAGAGGCATTGGCCCATCAGGTCTGCTCCACCATTCAATTGTGGCTGATATTTTTCTCCTCCCAATTCTCCTGCCTTTCCTCCCTAACCCCTAATCCCCTTATTAATCAAGAACCTATCTATCTCTGTCTTAAAGACACTCAATGACCTGGCCTCCACAGCCTTCTGTGGCAAAGAGTTCCACAGATTCACCACTCTCTGGCTGAAGAAATTCTTCTTCATCTCTGTTTTAAAGGATCATCCCTTTAGCCTGATGTTGTGCCCTCTGGTTCTAGTTTTTCCTACTAGTGGAAATATCCTCTCCACATCCATTCTATCCAGGCCTCGCAGTATCCTGTAAGTTTCAATAAGATCCATCCCCATCCTTCTAAATTTCAATGAGTACAGACTACCATTCCTCATACAACAAGCTCTTCATTCCAGGAATTATTCTTGTGAACCTTCTTTGGACCCCTTCCAAGGCCAGCACATCCTTCCTTAAATATGTGGTCTAAAACTGCTCACAATACTTCAAATAGGGTCTGACCAAAGCCTTATACAGCCTTAGGAGTACACCCTGGCTCTTGCATTCTAGCCTTCTCAACATGAATGCTAACATTTGCCTTCCTAACTGCTGACTGAACCTGCATGTTAACATTAAGAGAATCTTGAACAATGACTCCCAAGTCCCTTTATGTTTCTGATTCCCTAAGCATTTTCCCATTTAAAAAATAGTCTATGCCTCCATTCTTCCTTCCAAAGTGCATAACCTCACACTTTTCCACATTGTATTCCATCTGCCTCTTCTTTGCCCACTCTCCTAACCTGTCCAAGTCCTTCTGCAGCTCCCCCTGCTTCCTCAATACTACCTGTCCCTCTACATATCTTTGTATCATCTACAAGCTTAACAACAGTGCCTTCAGTTCCTTCTTCCAAATCATTAATATATATTGTAAAAAGTTGGGTCCATTGCTGACTCCTAAGGCACACCACTAATAACCTGCTGCCATCCTGAAAAAGATCCCTTTATCCCCACTCTCTACTTTCTGCCAGGCAGCCAATCCTCAATCCATGCCAAGATCTTACCCTTAACGTTACGGGCACTTAACTTACTTAACAGTGTCCTTTTCAGCACCTTGTCAAAGACCTTCTGGAAATCTAAATAAATCACGTCCACTGGTTGTCCTCTATCTAACTTCCTTGTTACCTCCGCAAAGACTCCTAACAGATTTGTCAGACATGACCTCCCCTTGACAAAGTCGTGCTTTCTCAGTCCTACTTTATCATGCACTTCCAAATACTCTGCAATCTCATCTTTAATAATAGACTCTAAAATCTTGCCAATGACCGAAGTGAGGCTAACCAGCCTATAATTTCCCATCTGCTGCCTTCCTCCCTTCTTACACCTTAGCTAATTTCCAGTCCTCCTGCCTCTAGTGGTTCCTAAAAGATCACCACCAATGCCTCCACAATTTCCTCAGCTATCTCTTTAAGAACCCTGGGTTGTAGTCCACCCAGTCCAGGTGATTTATCCACCTTCAGACCTTTTAGTCTCCCCAGAATCTTCTCCTTAGTGATGGCCACTACACTCACCTGTTCCCCCTGATTCTCTGGAACTTTGGCATCCCACTGGTGCCTCCCACCATGAAGACTGATGCAAAGTAACTATTCAGTTCCTCTGCCATTGCTTTGTTTCCTATTATTACTTCTCCAGCCGTTGGTACTTCTCTGCCTCTTCATCCAGTATACATTTCGTAAAGAAGAAATGGAACCTCATAATGACAATAGCATGCATGGAAAAGGTTGAAATGAAATCTTTCATGCATAAATTTCTTAAAGAAACCACTTTTACTATAGCCCTATAAAAATGTCAATTATTCCTGGATAATTGGAAAGTGTTAATGTAAGAAGTAGTTGATATTAGCGTGGGAAGAGGCAAGCTATGTGGTGGAGAGGAAATGGGGTTGGAAGCATTGCTAAGGGTTAAATGGCACCCTGTGATTGCAAATACTCTGAGCATTTGCCTAAATGGGGATGAAATTGGTTCTCAAAGTATGTGATAGGGACAAAAGATATAGCAAAGAAAATAGTGAAAGACCTTCAACAGCAAGTAGAGCTTAGAGATAGATCGTAAGCAGAGAAGTCAATAGGGTTGAATTAATGAAATGTGAATAAATTTTCACAATTAGAAATAACACATTTCAAAGGCAAACATTCTGACAATGTGTTAGCTTGTTAATCAGGGAAGCAAAACAGTCTTGGTGCCCACACAAAAATAGGACACTCATTTTGAAAGTGTGATTCTAAAATGAGAACATACAAATGAGAGTAAAGGCATGTTTCTGAGTGGTGTTCTATTTATTTTGACCTGCCAGGGTTTCCTTTTTATCATGAATGCCTGTCCTGTCATTTTGTTTCATATATTTTCATGCACATTCACACTTTGTCATTTTCTTCTTACAGCTGTCCACTGCAAGTTCTCACTGCTCCTCTTAAAAAGAGCAGTGTAATCAAAACTCACTGAACTGCAATATCACTCACAGCATAAAGCGACTTGCAGTATTTCAGTCTTGCTGCACTGTAAAGTGGTTCATCTTGAATATGTCAGGAAAATAACATCTTGTTGAAGTCAAGTCCTTTTGTTTTGAGGCAAATTGGCATTTTTGAGTTTACAGATCAGACCGAAAAGCTCTGAACAGACATCTTAGGCCGCAGCTGGAGTACTGTGTGCAGTTTTGGGCGCCGCACCTGCGCAAGGATATTTTGGCCTTGGAGGGAGTGCAGAGGAGGTTTACTAGGCTGATGCCAGAGTTGAGGGGATTGAGCTATGAGGAGAGGCTGAATAAACTAGGCTTGTACTCGTTAGAGTTTAGAAGAATGAGGGGAGATCTCATTGAGACGTATAAGATGATGAATGGGATGGATAGGATAGAGGTGGAGAGACTCTTCCCGCTCAAAAAAGACAGTAGGACTAGGGGGCACAGCCTCAAGATAAAGGGGAGGCGGTTTAGAACGGAGTTGAGGAGGAACTTCTTCACTCAAAGGGTGGTGAATCTCTGGAATTCTCTGCCCGTTGAAGTGGTGGAGGCTGCCTCGCTAAATATTTTTAAGAAGCGGGTTGATGGGTTCTTGATAAGAGAGGGGATTAAGGGTTATGGGGAGAGGGTGGGAAAGTGGAACTGAGCCACAACAGATCAGCCATGATCTTATTGAATGGCGGGGCAGGCTCGAAGGGCTAGATGGCCTACTCCTGCTCCTATTTCTTATGTTCTTATGTTCTTATGTTCTTAAACCTCATTGCCAAAATAATGTGGAACCTAATCCTAATTTCATTGTGCTATTAATTTCATAATTGCTATAAGTAACACATCTGGGGTAACAGGACAGATAATTAGGTCAGGTTAGTATAGCTGCTTTCTGCAAGCAGGTTTAACATGTGGCATTCCACAGTGAGGTAAAGTTAATCTTGCTTTTTAACCGCACCGTTTAAACAATAAGTACTTGATATTCATTTTTTGGTCTTTAAGGGATGAAAAGGATAGATCGGAAGTGATTTGAAAATTTTTTTTTTTATTTGATACAATTCTCTTAAATGCCATTCCCAATTATTCTCCAAATAGGACAAAACTACTTTCAGAATCTCAGATTAATTTTCTTCATTCAGATCGACTTGTAAATTAGCTTCTCACTGCGATCAAACTGAACTGAACACTGGAATCTTCATTAGCAACATGTGTTAACTCTCATAAGCTACGCAATCATGGTATTTTTGAAAGCCCCAGTGGATTTCTTTGTTAAGATTTTGATGAGGTGTTAAAATTTTGCTGTTGCGATATTGAGATGCGCAGACTAATTGAACTGCAGCATGCAGGGACCACACTGCCCTCAAGTGGTTTACTCTTCATATAACACCCAGCAACATGACTGCAGCTCAAGTTTGATTTTAAAGGGTAGCACGGTGGCACAGTGGTTAGAACATAAGAACATAAGAAATAGGAGCAGGAGTAGGCCATCCAGCCCTTCGAGCCTGCCCCGCCATTCAATAAGATCATGGCTGATCTGTCGTGGCTCATTTCCACATTCCCGCCCTCTCCCCATAACCCTTAATCCCCTCTCCTATCAAAAACCCATCAACCCGCGTCTTAAAAATATTTAGCGAGGTAGCCTCCACCACTTCAACGGGCAGAGAATTCCAGAGATTCACCACCCTTTGAGTGAAGAAGTTCCTCCTCAACTCCGTTCTAAACCGCCCCCCTTTTATCTTGATATTATCTTGATATTAGTTAGCACTGCTGCCTCACAGTGCTGGGGACCTGGGTTCGATTCCTGGCTTGGGTCGCTGCCTGTATGGAGTCTGCGTGTTCTCCCTATGTCTGCATGCATTTGCTCTGATTTCCAAAGACATGCTGGTTGTGTGCATTGGCTAACTTCTGTACTGTACCTGAATGTGGTGACTAGGGGATTATTGTAGTAACTTCATGGCACTGATAATGTGGGTTTTGTAGGTCATTTCCTGACTCTCAGTTCTAATGTTGTTGTAAGATTAGTGAAACCTCCAGAGGAAATTGTGCAAATATGTAGTTTCTCATGGACTTTTGCTGTTTTTTTTGCCAAAGTTACTTCAAACAATGAAGAGAAGCCCTTGTGCCAATTCTATTGAATAGTGTTTTATAATCTGGGTCCACCTAAGCCTCAAAAATAATTGCTTGGCAGCCATCCACCACAACTAGTAATACCAACCCCTCCCTGTCAGAAATTTCTTCTTTTCTATCTCATTCTCTTCTGAGGTCCCCATCCCATTTTCAAGTGTACATGACCAGTTCAATTTTCCCGTTATACTGTTTTTTCCTCTCGGTTAGCTTTATGAACTTACTTGTCCTGCTACAGGAGTACAGAGTGTTACATGACACTCCTGATGCAACTGTTTATTTGTTCATTCATAGGTAAAATGTTAGAATCCGTCATCAAGGAGGAAATAGCGAGGCATCTTGAGGGGAATTGGTTGATAGAGCAGACGCAGCATGGTTTCGTTAAGGGGAAGTCGTGTCTGACAAATTTACTGGAGTTCTATGAAAATGTGTCTAGGGCGGTGGATAGAGGAGAGCCGGTGGATGTGGTCTTTCTTGATTTTCAGAAGGCCTTTGACAAGGTACCTCACAAGAGGTTATTGCAGAAGGTCAGGGGACATGGAGTTGGGGGTAGGGTGTTAGCGTGGATAGAGGACTGGTTGTCAAATAGGAGGCAGAGAGTGGGGGTCAATGGGTGCTATTCAGATTGGCAGATGGTGACTAGTGGAGTGCCCCAGGGGTCGGTGCTGGGGCCTTAGCTTTTTACCATTTATATAGATGATCTGGAGGAGGGAACCGAGTGTATGGTGTCGAAATTTGCTGATGACACCAAGATTGGTGGAATGGCAAATTGTGCGGAGGGTGTGGAGAGTCTGCAGAAGGATCTAGATAGGCTGGGCGAATGGGCCAAGAACTGGCAAATGGAATTTAATGTTGGCAAGTGCGAGGTGGTCCACTTTGGTAGGAATAATGGTAGGAAGGATTATTACTTACGTGGAGAAAAACTGCAGCAGGCGACGGTGCAGAGGGACCTCAGGGTCCTTGTGCATGAGTCGCAAAAACCCAGCTTTCAGGTGCAGCAGGTGGTCAGGAAGGCGAATGGGATGCTGGCCTTCATAGCGAGGGGGATTGAATATAAAAGTAGGGAGGTCTTGCTGCGGCTATATAGGGCATTGGTGAGGCCGCAGCTGGAGTACTGTGTGCAGTTTTGGGTGCCGTACTTACGCAAGGATATTTTGGCCTTGGAGGGAGTGCAGAGGAGGTTTACTAGGCTGATGCCGGAGTTGAGGGGGTTGAGCTATGAGGAGAGGCTGAATAAACTAGGCTTGTACTCGTTAGAGTTTAGAAGAATGAGGGGAGATCTCATTGAGACGTATAAGATGATGAATGGGATGGATAGGATAGAGGTGGAGAGACTCTTCCCGCTCAGAAAGGACAGTAGGACTAGGGGGCACAGCCTCAAGATAAAGGGGGGGCGGTTTAGAATGGAGTTGAGGAGGAACTTCTTCACTCAAAGGGTGGTGAATCTCTGGAATTCTCTGCCCGTTGAAGTGGTGGAGGCTGCCTCGCTAAATATTTTTAAGACGCGGGTTGATGGGTTTTTGATAAGACAGGGGATTAAGGGTTATGGGGAGAGGGCGGGAATGTGGAACTGAGCCACTTCAGATCAGCCATGATCTTATTGAATAGTGGGGCAGGCTCGAAGGGCCAGATGGCCCACTCCTGCTCCTATTTCTTATGTTCTTATGTTCTTAAAGTGGGTGTCACTGACTAGAACAAAAAACAGTACAGCACAGGAACAGACCCCTTGGCCCATCAAGCCTGCACTGACACATGATGCCTTTCTGAACTGAAGGCAACCTATATCGTTGTGTTGCAATTTGAGGGAACTGAGGACTTGTATGCCTCGATCTTTTTGTATGTTGATGCTTCAAAGGCTTCTGCCATTTACTGTGCACTAGACCAGCATTAATTGCCCAACCTTCATTGCTGTTGAGAAGATGCTGGTGTTGGCTTCTTGAACTGCTGCAGTCCACGTGGCGTGGGTACACCAAAAATTCTGTTAGGGAGGAAGTTCCAGGATTTTGACCCAATGACATTTAAGAAACGGCAGTATTGGCAGGGAACTTGCAGTGGTAGTGTTCCCAACAATCTGCTGTCCTCTCCTTCCAGATGGTAGTGGATGTGGGTTTGGATGTCATTGTTGAAGGAATCTTGGGGAGTTCCTGGCAGTGTATTCTGTAGTTGGTATGCAAGGCTGCAACTGTTTGTCAGTGGGGGAGGCAGTGAATGTTTGTGGATGTCAATGGGCTGTTTTGTCCTGGATGGAGTTAAGCTTCATGAGTGTTTTTGGAGCTGTGCTCATCCAGGCAAGCGAAGAGTATTTCATTACACTATTAACTTGTGCCTTGTCGATGGTGGAGTCAGGAGGTGAGTTACTCGCTGCAGAATTCCCAGTATTTATATGGTTAGAACGTTCACTTTTTGGTCAATGGTAACCCCCAGGATCGTTGATAGTGGGGGATTCAGTGATGGTAATGACATTGCATGTCAAGGATGATGGTTAGATCCTCTCTTGTTGGGGATAATTATTTCCTGGCATTTGCCTGGTATGAATGTTACTTGCCACTTGCCAGCCCAAGCCTGAATATTAGAACATAAAACATAGAACACTACAGCACAAACAGGCCCTTCGGCCCACGAGTTGCGCCGATCACATCAACACCTATCTATAACCCCCAATCCCATAAAGCCCCATATACTCATCCAGAAGTCTTTTAAAAGACCCCAGCGAGTTCGCCTCCACCACCACTGACGGCAGCCGATTCCATTCACTCACCACCCTCTGAGTGAAAAACTTACCCCTAACATCACTTCTGTACTTTCCTCCCCGCACCTTAAACCTGTGTCCTCTCGTAGCGACCATTTCAACCCGGGGAAATAGCCTCTGAGAATCCACCCTATCTATTCCTCTCAACATTTTATAAACCTCTATCAGGTCGCCTCTCAACCTACGTCTCTCCAGGGAAAAGAGACCCAGTTCCCTCAACCTAACTTCATAAGGCATGCCTCCCAGTCCAGGCAACATCCTTGTAAATCTCCTCTGTACCCTTTCAATAGCTTCTACGTCTTTCCTATAGTGAGGCGACCAGAACTGCGCACAGTACTCCAAATGAGGCCTGACAAGGGTCTTATAAAGTTGCAGCATTACCTCCCGACTCCTAAACTCAATCCCTCGATTTATGAAGGCCAGTACACCATACGCCTTCTTGACCACATCTTCCACCTGCGAGGCCGATTTAAGAGTCCTGTGGACCCGGACCCCAAGATCCTTCTGGTCCTCAACACTACCAAGACTCCTGCCCTTGATAGTGTACTCGTTCATCCCGTTGGTTCTGCCAAAATGGACGACTACACATTTATCCGCGTTGAAGTCCATCTGCCACTTCTCCGCCCAGTCCTGCATCCTATTTATGTCCTGCTGCAACTTTTGCCATCCTTCCAGACCATCCACAACACCACCGACCTTCGTGTCATCAGCGAACTTACTTACCCATCCTTCCACTTCCTCATCCAGGTCATTTATGAAATATATTCATATTTGTCCAGGTTATGCTGTGTTTGGATATGGACTGCTTTTGTAACTGTATATGATTGTGCTTATCAGACTACATGACTTTAAATGGCGACCATCACACCACAGGGAGGTTTTCTGCAAGCAACCATTCATACTTGGCATGGTAGTAAACACCTCTGGTTCTCTGGTGTGGAGCCACTTTGCTGCTCAATGCACAGAATGGTCCTTGGTGAGTTCTTGTGCTTGGGTTGCTTGCCTTACCTCTCAGGGATGCCATATGGGACATGTGAGGCTGGTAATTGTCAGTATGCATGCCATTCAGCTTGCCAGACCTCAGTAGGTCATTGAAGTTCTCCAGCCCCCTTCCACTGTCATTTCCATGTTCTGGGAATGCGAAGAGCAGACAGAATCAGGCCACCATCTCTAGAGGCTGTTCAGAGTCAGCCATGGAGTTGGGCAAATGCAGATGCGGACTGGATAGAAGGCCAACCTTTGTTTTCCAAGCCTTTGGCATAGTTGTATTAAAGGCTATTACATCCTTTAGCTGTTACCTTTCAGCCCTTGTTGTAAATCCATACACCCTCATAACTTGCATGCCTCCTCCGTATCTCTCACATTCCACACTCTCCCAAAGTCCCCGTATACTCCTTTAATCCAATTCTCCCACCATATAATCCGTACCACCATGATCTTTCTATGCCACATTGTGGTAAAAGATTGAAACCACTCAAGTCTGTAAGTTGCAGCAACTGACACTTTATTCAGAAACTTATTGGAGATATATGGCCCTGCTCTTACACCATGTCTGCCTGATACCAAGGTTATGTAACGTATGCATATCCTTTGGTTATAGAAAAATAGGAATTCTCACACATACATCAATAAATTAGTTACAAAGCTTACACAGATGACCCCTTATCTCTGTACTTTGGCCTTGCTGACTCATAGCAGTGATAACTCCCTGTTTGCTTTATTATCTCCTTGATGCCTTGTTTTGGCTTGCTTTCCCATTGTGCCTGAAAGGCTCCCAGCGCTGACTTTAAAACTATTATATTCAAACCACAGTCACCCAGTGGCAGATTAACCATTAAGCTGAATAGGTTTAAGCCTAGGGGTCCAGAAGGGAGGGGGGCCTGAGAGAAAAAAAAATTGGTTTAACCCTTTTAAGGGTGAATAAATTTTCATAACTATACCCGTGGGTGAATTAATGTAACAAATACCTATAAATATAGAAGTTTCACCGCCGGACTTGTACTACATGCAAATAAATACAAAATAAATGCAACAAGGAGTTTATTGTCATGCTATAACATGTATACATACTTATTTTAGTGCCTAATTAGTGCATACTTAGTTGCATATAGTACTTTTCTCAACATTCACTCTGACATAGTATTAGTCCCACACCACAGCATGATGACTGTCACCACTGCCTCCAGTACTATCAACGTATCATCAAATTCATGGTCATCATCTGATAATTCACCAATATCAACATCAAAATCCTTGGCGTCTAAATCACTCCCACTATCATCACTGCATAATCCATCATTAAAACTGTTGTTGAGCACATTTACCGCCTGTGAAAACGTCAAAATAGACTTCCAATTGTGCACCGCCATTGTTGTTTACAACACGACAAATGACTCGCTGTCACTACTTACCGGCCAAGGAGTTCGAATTCATTATCATAATGCATTAATAACACGTCTATGACCTCATAATGAAGCTGAAGAAAGAAGGCATCTGATTGGAACAACAGTGGTTGGTAAATCTTGTTTGACCAATCACTGCAAGGGTGGGGCAGGGGGCAAGGGGCAGGGGGCAAGGGGCAAGGTCAGGAGGCCTTACTAAAACTCAGCCTAGGGGTTCGGGTGGTAGTTAATCTGCCACTGCATTCACCTTTTTCTAAAGCCGTAAGTGGACATCTTAATATGTATTTCAACATTGAATTATTTCAATTACCCCACTTCACCCTTGTGCATCCTCCATTGCCATTCACTCAGTATACACTCTGGGCTGACTTCAGGAGCCATGTGGAGATAAAGGAAATAAACACCTAACAATTTAATAGAGGTCTTACTTAAACACAGTTGGAATTGAATAAAACTCAGGCATCCCAGCTCTGCAAAAACTTGAACCATTTTTCTTCCTGTATGAAGAAGGAATGAGACTCCACGTGATAAAAGTCAATTTTCAGTGCCAGGGAGGTAGTTTGGCAATAATTAAATCTTAGCACAATGTTAAAATTTTACATACAGGGCAATGAACAAACCCTAACTTTTTTTTTAGTATAGTGAGTATCTAGTAAGTAGCAGGAGTTTGCATTGTTTCCTATATTTCAATGCCAAGTCTCTGTGAGATGCAGCATAGTGAAGCTTTTGGAGTAGCAGGAAAATTAGGGTGATAAATTTCCTGATTTGTGCTTGACTACATATATGCAGTTGCAGAATGTTACTACCTGATTCACTTGAATAATTATGAACACAGATAATTTCACCATTATTTTTAATGTGTGACATTTTAAAAATGCATTAACGTAAATCGTTCGATGTATAAAAACATACAGCAAGTGCAAAAGCATGCACAACAGTTTCCAATATATTGTGCTAACAATGCATTTTATTTCTAAACCGGATAATGCTGATGTAAATTAAACTTATCTTTTAATTATACTGAAACTAATGTTATAATGCTGAAACTGAAATCAAAATCCAGTTGCTTAATGCAGAAATTTAAATGATGGTAAATGAACCTTCCCTACATCAGAACCTTCCCTAAAAGAAAGGCTTTTAAAAAGTACAAGGAGTGCAAATTACTGGAAGCATTAGTGAGGTATAGAAAGTGCAGGGGGAAGCTTAAGAAAGCAATTAGGAATGCAGAGAGTGGATATGAGAAAGCTCTGGCCAGTAAAAGCAGGATAAATCCCAAGATATTCTAAAAGTATATAAATGGAAAGAGGATAACGAGGGAAAGACCAGGGCCTATTAGGGACCAAGGGGACAATCTGTGAGTGAACCAGAGGACATTGGTAGAGTGTTGAATGAATACTTCACATACATCTTCACCTAAGAGAATAAGGACAATGGTATGGAATTTGGGGGGAGAGACTGTGAGGTGCTTGAGCAAATTGACATAGGGAAGGATAAGGTTTTGGAGGCGATGGCAGCCTCAAAAATGGATAAATATCCAGGTCCAGATGAATTGTGCCCTAGACTTTGTGGGAGGCAAGGGCTCTGACCCAAATTTTCAATTCCTCTCTTGCTATGGAGTTGGCAGACGACTGAAGAACGGCTAATGTTGTTCTGCAATTTAAGAAAGATTGTAGAGATAAAGCAGGACAATACAGACCAGTGAGTCACATGCCAGTTGTAGGGAAACTATTCGAGAAACTTCTTAAGGAAAGCATATCTTCGCTTCGAGAGGAAAAGCTTGATCAGGACTAGTCAGCATGGCTTCATCAGAGGGAGGTCATGCCTAATAAATTTGATTGAATTTTCTGAGGAGGTGACCAGGTAGTGCAGTTGATGTAATTTATATGGATTTCAGCAAAACCTTTGACAAGGTCCCATATGGAGACTTGTAGAGAAGATAAGTTCACATGGAATACAGGGTAATTTGATAAAATGGATTCAAAATTGGCTCACTTGTAGGAGACAGAAGGCTGCTTTAGTGACTGGAAGCCGGTGTCCAGTGGCGTATCACAGGGATCTGTGTTGGGCCCTCTATTATTTGTTACTTATATAAATGACATTGATGACTATGTGGGAGATAGGATTAGTAAGTTTGCAGATGACACAAAGATTGGACGGGTGGTTAACGGTCTTGGGCTATAAGATGATATGGACAGTATGGTCAAATGGGCAGATAAGTGGCAGATGGCATTTAATCCTGAAAAGTGTGAGATGACACACTTTGGAAGGAGTAATTTGACAAGAAAGTACTCAATGAATGGTAGCTCATTAAAAGAAGTTCTGTGGAACAAAGGGACCTTGGCATGTTTGTCCACAGATCTCTAAAAGTGGAAAGGCACGCTAGTAGGGTGGTGAAAAAGGCATATGGGACACTTGCCTTTATCAATCGAGGCATAGATTACAAAAGCAGGGAAGGCATGTTGGAGTTGTATAGGACTTTGGTGAAGCCACAACTAGGGTACTGTGTGCAGTTCTAGTCACCACATTATTGTGGTTCCACTGGAGGAGGTGAAAGGGAGATTTACCAAGATGCTGCCTGGGATGGAACACTTAAGTTATGAAAAGATAGGCTTGGGTTGTTTTTGTTGGAACAGGCTGAGGGGTGACCTGATTGAGGTGTACAAGATTATGAGAGATGTTGACAGAATAGACAAGGAGCAAGTGTTCCCCTTAGTTGAAGGGTCAGTTACCAGGAGACATAGCTTCAAGGTGATGTGCAGGAGGTTTAGGGGGATGTGAGGAAAAATTTTTTTACCCAGAGGGTGGTGACAGTCTGGAATATGCTGCTTGGGGGAGTGGTAGAAGTGGGTTGCCTTACATCCTTAAAAAGTATCTGGATGAGCACGTAGCACATCATAACATTCAGGGCTATGGGCCAAGTGCTGGCAGATGGGATTGAGTGGGAGTTGAGGTGTTTCTAATCTGTTGGTGCGGACCCAATGGGCCGAAATGCGTCTTCTGCGCTGAACAATTCAATGATTCCAAATGATTGCATCAAATTACAAACAATTCTTCTTGTGTACTTCCTGAATTAAGTGGGAACCTGATTGCTGCATGATCAATGTAGAACTGTGATGCATTTTTGAGGGAAACCTGGGGCAAAGTGTATACCATGGACATTCACCCAATGGAACTGAGTGATGAAGTAGAGAAGGCTTGAAAATTTAAGTTCTTGAGTTATTTTTATGGGGTCAGAAGAAGCAGAAATTCTTAATCGCATTTGGCAGAAATAATTTTGTTGCTGCCTTCCCAGGTTCCTGTCCCTCTGCAATCATCCTCCTACCCCTGGCTCGCTCAGCCCCCAGCTCCCCTGATGTTGCATTGGCTGGTTGCAGACCAGTTGCCTTGGGACACCCTTTCCGGCCACGTAATCCTCCCATATCCTGGCTAAAATTTCGACCACAGCCAACAGCATCTCCCTTCTCATTACCCTTGATAGAATCATGCTCTGTATAAATGACAATTGTCTACAGAACAATGATGTGAGAATTGCAGAATTCACAAAATTGCTACAGCACAGGAGGAGGCCATTCGGTTCACCGTGTCTTCACCAGCTTTCGGAGCAATTCACCTACTTTCATTTCCCCGCCCTCTCCCCATAACCCTGCACACTTGTCCTTTTGAGATAACAGTCCAATTCCCTTTGAGTGCTTCAGCTGGACCTGCCTCCACCACACTCCTAGGCTGTACATTCCAAACACTAAATGCTTGCTGCATCAAAAGTATTTCCTCATAATACTCAATTTTTTTTACTAATTGCTTTGAATCTATGCCCTCTTGTTCATCAACGTTTCTGAGAGACATTATGAAGTGCAATTTCAATACTCCTTTTAACTGTGCTGATTCTTAAATGTATACTTCGATTTGTGAACAAAACATTCAAATATTAGGCCATGGAGATTAGTGTTGATATCTTGAACAGTGTTGTTATTTTTTTCATAACTAATAGATTACATTTTAACAACCGCAGAATTACAGGGGTGACTTATAATGGCCACCAAAATGTTACATCTACCAGAAACACAAATAAGCTATAATTAATGTACAAAACAGCTGAAGTACATATAACCACACTGTGATAATGAGTTGCAGAAGTACAGTGTGTCATAATCCAAGAAAAACAACTATAATAAATCCTGAGAATTGGAACATCATCCTATAATCAAGCTGTCTAATCTCATTGCACCCGATTTAATTTAGGTTTTATTTGCTGCAGAAACTTTTTTTTTTATTTTTAGCCCTCTGCATTTTAATGGCCACTTGCCCCATTTTTTTCTAAGACTCTGATTCTACCAAAGTGGAAATAATCGGGACATAAATGATCTGAAACTGGTTGTGTATTATTTGGACATATTTTAAAAAAAGAACTGGCATGTTACCCTTCTGTTCACCACTAGGTTGTGCAAATACCCTGCCATATAAACTATTTTCAGAACAAAACCAGGCATGATGTGACTTGCATAAATCCCTTCTGCTTTTACATAGAATTACATAGTACTTACAGCACAGATAAAGGTCATTTGGCCTGACAGATCAATGCTGGTCATTATAGTCCACGTAAGCCTTCAATAATTTCATCTTACTCCATCAACATATTCCTTTCTCCCTCGGTAACTTTATCACGTCTCCTTAAATGTGTTAGTGTTATCCCCACCATGTGATAGTTCAATATTCTCAACATTCTGAGTAAAGGAATTTATACTGAATTTCTTACTGGGTTTATTGGTGCTGTTCTTGGATTTATGACCTCTAGATTTTGGACTCCATTACAAATGCAAACACGTTTTCTATAGAACTGCTCTGTCATCTTATTTTAATATATATTCATACAATATAGTTAGACTGTTACCCTGGTTCTAGAACTGACTTGTAATGGATAATTCTGGAATTTACATGTAACTTCTTAACAGGAAATAGCATGTTCTACCTTATCCTCACACCCCCTCCTTTGCCAGTTTAAGGTGCTACTACCTTCATTGCCGTCTGCTCACTTTATTCTACGAACAGATGGTATGGTTTTGCTCTCTATAATAGTCTAGGTCAAAGAGTAGGAGTTGTCTTATGGACATGGGTGAAAACAAATAAAAATCAAGGGCAGTGTGCTGGCACAGTGGTTAGCACTGCTGCTACACAGCACCAGGGACCCGGCTTCAATTCCGGTCTTGGACGACTGTGGACATTATTCCTATGTCTGCGTGGGATTCCTGTGGATGCTCCTCACACACTCTAAAGATGTACAGGTTAGATGGATTGGCCATGCTAAATTTCTCCTTCGGGAGCAATCTTACTGGCTGGTCACACCGGTCATGGGCATGGTGAACTGGTAACAGCGTGAAGCAAAAAGCGGAGCTCGCACCTAGTTTCTTGCCTCTCGTGATCTTACCAGCCCTCGATTGTTGGCATGATCGATAAGGGTGTGAGGCTGATTTAAATATTTAAATCTAATTTTAAATATGATCAGTGAGCCCAGGATGAAATTGTCTGGGCTCACTTGCCTTAACGTTCTCACTAGTAAGGATCACGTATGGTCCCCAGCAATGGAGACCTGATGTGGTGGCATTGTTGATGGGACCAGAGGCCATTGAGGCTCCCTAGATGGTTGGGGGGAGGAGAAGCAGTGCACCTTGAGCAATGCCAGCTTGGATTTAACTCACCAGTCAGCCTGCAGAGGGAGCAACTGCGCATGTACAGATGTCTGATTCTGCACATGTGCATTTCCAACAGTAGGGATCTGACAAACTCAGAGAGAGACAGAGAGCTGTCAGACCCCTGCTGTTGCAGGCAGCCTGAAGCAACCCCCTTTCCACACAAAAGTGGGGGCCCATGGCCCAAAATGCATGGATATCTAGCCCCCCTTCTGCACCCCCCCGCCCCCCTCCCCCCCCCACCCCCCGTTTCCCAGACTAATCATGTCTCCTCCCCTGACAATCTGATTGCCTGCACAGAAGCAGTGGCTCCCTCTCCGATCTGATTGCATTTGTAGAGTGCGCAGTGACCCCCCCCCCCCCCCCTCCTTCCCCAACCCTGGTCCGATCACAGGCAGAGCAGCAGTGGGCCCGCCCCATACCAATCCGCTCATGATGCAGAGTGCACAATGACCCCCCCCCCCTCCCCTCGCACCCCCTGATTGGGCAATCCCTTCAGCTCTGCCCCTGGTCCTGCCCCCTAGCCCTACCTCCCAGCACTGCCTGCCAGTGAGCATTGTCCAGGCTAGCAGTGTCCAAGGGACACACCCCGCCTTGCCCTTGGCCTCTCCATGGGGCCTCAATGGCCTCCGGTTCCACTGATGAGGCCAACACGACTGCTCCCCATTCATGGGGAGGAGGTGTTTTCCCCGCTGGAGCGAACTTCTCCCGGTGAGACCATAAAGGCAAATCAGCCTGGACAATTGAGCACTGGGCACATTAAAGACATGCAAACAAGTATTACCATACATTAGCTTAATTTATTCAGCCTTTCGCCCACTTCCGGCAAGAGACTGACTCTGCCGGAAATCCGGGTATCGCAAAATCGCGAGAGCCGAGAAATCAGACGTGATCCTGATTTCCAGCCCTCACACGACATTATCGGCTCGTTCCACCCATCGATGGGCGGGATGAACCAGTAACATCCCATCCTGAGTATTGTACACAATGAGGATAGCCCTATGGAGCATGGATAAACTTTATAGTGAACAATTTGGTACTGACTCCAAAGCAACCACAACAATTCACAAAGGAATGAAGAATTGTGACAAGCTGTCATTTTATTCAGTGGCGAGCAACAATATTTCCAGAAAAAATGATCCCAAAGGATCTTCCTTCCCCTTTAATTGGGGAAAATATTCACAGTTGTGGTTGGAGTTTTAGAACATAGTTTTCCTTTGGACATTGAGGCATGCAGAGCTATCTGGATAAAATTAATTTGCAAAGTTCAGTTTTGTACAAAAGCCTTCACGATGATTACAAACTGTTGTCATTCATCATTACTTTTCCATGAATTATACATTTAGCTGTTATCATCATTACACAAAATTTTTGTAAGCTGAAGAACGCTATGAAATCAGTCTATCTAATGCTACTAATATAAATATGCAGATAATCAATCTAAGGTTATGACTCCTAGTTCTATCTAAGATCATCCATCTAAGGTTGCCTTTAAAGGCAAGAATGGAAGAAGTGAACGTTAAATCAGCAAAAAAACCGAGATGAGCAATTTTCTGTGTTATAGCCTGGGCGAAACTCACCAAAAGAAATGACATTGGACAGAGTTTTTCCAGAACATCCACCTGAGGTTCGGATGATCCCTCCTAAGGCCAATGGAGAATGCCTTCCCCCTGAATAGGGGTGGGCATATTGGTAAAATTCCAGGCAAAGTGTCAGGTTCTGACTGAAATGTGACAAACTTCTCCCCAGAAACACTGCCAGGTTTCACTCCAAATCTTCCGAAGCTCTGTCAAAAAAAAAGCAGCAGGTATGTTTTGTGCCATCATTCTTGCAGGGTGGGGTCTGATAGAGCCGGTGAGGCTAAGTTCACACAGATCAGGGCACCTTATTTAAAGACCTTATTTAAAGGCCCCTCCCTTCCCACTTCCATAGGTATTGGGACAACTGGCAGATATGTCAAATGCCTCCGACCCTCGAGCACAGAAGGCCAATCTCCCCCCTCCTCATCACCCAATGGTCAGATCACCACCCCCTTCAACCCCACGCCCATCCCCCACATTATGGGAACTCCCCCCCCCCCAAGTTGGGTTACCTAAAGTGTCCACCCCTGTTCTTGCCCCAGCAGGGGGGAAGGGGCCGATGATCAGTGGGGGACAGGGAGGGGGGGTTGGTGAGGAAAGAGTGCCAAATCTGATCAGAGGTGGGAGGGGAGCTTGAGCCCCTGAAATCGCCGTGGTGGACCCCAGGCTAAGTGCAGCCAGGTTTTGCTGACATGTTGAGGCCCTGCCATACATAAGAAGAAATAGGAGCAGGAGTAGGCCATCTATCCCCTCGAGCCTGCCCCGCCATTCAATAAGATCATGGCTGATCCGAAGTGGATCAGTTCCACTTTCCCGCTTTCTCCCCATAACCCTTAATTTCCTTATCTATCAAAAACCTATCTACCCGTGACTTAAATATATTCAGCGAGGCAGCCTCCACCACTTCAACAGGCAGAGAATTCCAGAGATTCACCACCCTTTGAGTGAAAAAGTTCCTCCTCAACTCCGTTCTAAACTGATCCCCCCTTTATCTTGAGGCTGTGCCCTCTAGTCCTGCTGTCCTTTCTGAGCTGGAAGAATCTCTCCACCTCTACCCTATCCATCCCTTTCATTATCTTATACATCTCTATAAGATCCCCCCTCATCCTTCTAAACTCCAACGAGTACAGACCCAGTCTATTCAGTCTCTCTTCATAGTCCAACCCCCTCATCTCTGGTATCAGCCTAGTGAACCTCCTCTGCACTCCCTCCAAGGCCAGTGTATCCTTGCGCAAGTGCGGCGACCAAAACTGCACACCGTACTCCAGCTGTGGCCTCACCAGTGCCCTGTACAGTTGCAGCAAGACCACCCTGATTTTATATTCTATCCCCCTCGCTATAAAGGCCAGCATTCCATTCGCCTTCTTGATCACCTTCTGCACCTGCAGACTGGGTTTTTGCCACTCATGCACAAGGACCCCCAGGTCCCTCTGCACCATAGCATGCTGCAGCTTTTCACCTTTTAAATAATAATCTCTCCTACTATTATTCCTGCCAAAGTGGATAACCTCACACTTGCTAACATTATACTCCATCTGCCAGGTCCTCGCCCACTCGCTTAGCCTATCCAGATCCCTCTGCAGACTTTCCACACCCTCCTTGCAATTTGCTTTTCCACTCATCTTTGTCCTCCTGCTTGATAACCCCCTTGATTGTTTTAAGCAGCGATGTAACATCTGGAGAGAAATTCAGCGTCTATCTCCAGAGACAAACACGCCGGATTTCTCACCTAGAAACAATGCTCTGCCATTTTTTGGTCTGATTCCCCCAGAATCAATGGTGAATTGGATAAGCACCTAAAGAAAAGAAAATGCAGGATTGCAGGGAAAGGACAGGTGAATGAGATTATGTGAAATGCTCTTGTAGCAAACCAGAACAGACATGTTGGGCTGAATGGCCTCCTTCTCTGCTGTAACCATTCTATGATTGTATAGCCTATTATATATTTCATGCTCTCCGACTGGCTTTTAAAGGAACAAAATTTGTTTGTTTAAGCATCAGCATGGCCAAAAATAGACAAGCAACTATTTAAAATACACACTTACAGACATATAAAATCTTTGTGCTTGGTCCAATAGTTAAGAGTCATCTCTAAATCAGCCTTTCAAATCTCAGAATGGTAGACTCAGCGAAATGTGATACAAAAGTTCAGTGCTCATCTTAATTTCCCACATTTTCCCAATCTCTGGAGCTGAATTAACATGCTTTGCTGCAACATGTCCAATTAAGTGGCTGTTAAACCAGTAATTGATCCCAACAAAACTGATTCCCTTGGAATGTTGGCATTGGTTTACTTTTGGGGGGAAACATGATACATTTTTAATCAGTTCTTTGATCTGGTAGGTGTCCAGATCATCAACAACCCGTCCTGGTCCCTTCATGCGTACGGTATAGTTAAGAAAGCCCACCAAGGCCTCTACTTTCTCAGGAGACTAAGGGAATTTGGCACATCTGCTACCAACTTCTACAGATACACCATAGAAAGCATATCTTTGGGTTGTACCACCGCTCAGTATGGCTCCTGCTCTGCCCAAGACCGCAAGAAACTACAAAGGATTATGAACAAAGCCCAGTCCATCACTCCAATCGGCCTCCCACCCATTGACATTGTCTACACTTCCCATTGCCTTGGAAAAGCAGCCAACATAATCAAGGACTCCACACACTCTGGACATGCTCTCTTCCACTTTCTTCCGTCAGGAAAATGATATGAAAGTTTGAGTCCACGTACCAACAACTCAAGAACAGCTTTTTCATTGCTGCCATCAGACTTTTGAATGAACCTACCTCACATTGAGTTAACCTTTCTCTACATCCTAGCTATGACTATAACAGTACATTCTGCACTCTCTCCTTTCCTTCCCTATGTATGGTATGCTTTGTCTGTTTGGCACGCAAGAAACAATACTTTTCACCAATACATGTGGCAATAATAAATCAAATCAAATCAAATGAAGAGGCAACGCTGGGTCAGATGACTCCACTGCACTGGTGCAGTTGCGAGAACATTGTACTAAAGCTAATAATTTTAAACTAGAACTTCAGGATAGCCTTCAACGCAGGACACTCTTATCTGGTGCTATTCTAAAGAGTTAGGTCTGTGATCCTAAGAATTAACAAGCCCAGGCAGGGGGAGGGGCCATGTTCTGCTACCATTCACAATGGAAACAGAATCCCGCAAATCAAACCTAAAAGGTGCAGAGTAGCTATACAGTGTTAAAGCACCGAGTTCCATTTATCACTAATATTAAAGACCATTTTATTTTTAATTTCATATCAAAGCTAGTAATCTTAAAATAGAACTTTCAGATAATCTTCTACACAGGGCACTATTCTGTGGAATTAAATGAGATGTTGGAAAATGAATTTAATGAGGTCAGCAATTGAAAGTGGCAACGTATTGAAAATTAATTAGGAAATTATGCCATGTCAATTTTGACTTTAATGGTTTTGCCATGCTATAATTAAATTGTAGATGAAGATTAAATCTAATTGGTAAAGCTGTTTAGTAATTAAAACTTTTCATAATAGTAGTGTCTGTATTCAAATTACCTATGACCACAGCTGAACTAAATATTCGAGAACTCATTAAACATAATTACTAACACCGCGAACTGCAACTTGTATTCATGTAGCCTCTTTATCATAACAAAATGTCGCAAGTCACAAAACCACTTTAAAACAATTTTAAAAACTGACACCTGGTCAAACATCTTAAAGCAGTCATGATGTGAAGATGTCAGTGTTGAACTAGGGTGGGCACAGTTTGAAGTCTCACAACACCAGGTTAAAGCCCAACAGGTTTATTTGGAATCACAAGCTTTTTGAGTGCAGCTCCCTCATCATCTGATGAAGGAGTAGCACCCTAAAAGCTCATGATTCCAAATAAACTCGTTGGACTTTAACCTGATGTTGTGAGACTTCTTACTGTACCTTAAGGGAGGAAGGCAAGGTCAAGGTGAATCAAGGTTTAGGGATGTGATTCCAGAGTTTTGGGCCTTTACACTGAAGGGATAGTCAGCAATGCTGGAACCATTAAAACTGATGATACTTAAAAGGCCAGACTTAGAAGAATGCAGATATCTCAAAGGGTTGTGGAGCTGGAGAAGATTAGAGTTAGGGAAGGATGAGGCATTTGAAAACAAGAAAGCACATTTTAAAATTGAGGCTTTGCTTAACCAGGAACTCATACAAGTCAGCAGGGATGATGGATGAATGGGACTTAGGAAACAGGCAGCAGGGTTTTGAATGACATCGAGTTTACAGAGGAAGAATGTGGAGATTGGTCAGGAGTGTAGACAAGTCCAAAAATAGAATGTGCATTGATGGGAGTTTTACCAGAGACGTGCTGAGGCAGATATAGAGTCAGGTCATAATTTGGAGTAGAAATACATGATCTTGGTGTTGTCATGGAATCTGATCGGTAGCTCTCCCAGGGTCAAATATGGCACCAAGATTGGGAAGAGTTTAATCTGGCCTCAGACAGTTGCCAGAGAGAGCCTGTAACTAAGAAATGCTGCTTATAATGTGTACCTAAGCCAGTGACTTTGGTCTTCTCAATGTTTAATTGAAAGAAAGCGAAGGGAATTTCTACTCATCTGGTGCTGAAAGTCTAACAAGCTGTCTGACCATTTAAAGAGTGTGAGACGGTCAACAGCAGTGGTGGCGAGGTAGATCTGGGTTGCATTAGCATCCATGTGAAAACTTATGCTGTGTTTCGAATGATCTCACTGAGGAACAGCATGTAGATGAAAAATAGAAAGGCAGCCTAGGATAGATCCTTGGGAAAATTACAGGTAATGGTGGGGAAGTGGGAAGAAGAGCTATTGATGGTGATTCTCTGAATGCAATGAGAGATAAGAATGGAAGCATGAGAGTGCATTCCCAAACAGCTGAGTAACAATGGAAAGGAATTAAAAGAAGATGTTGTGATCAAGTATGTCAAAGGCTCCAAACTGTTATAAAAAATGATGACAGGCAGTTTACCTCCCATCACAGTCACCCAGTACCTAATTTGTGATTTTAATAAGTTGTTTTGCCTGTGTGGCAGAAGTGGAAGTTTGCAGGGATCCAGTTTTAGCAGGTCTGGGCATGGATTTTTGAGGGAACAACACATTCAAGGACTTTGGACAGGAAGGGCATGCTGGAGACAGGATGATAGTTTGAAGGACGCAGGAGTCAAGGATTGTATTTTTTGGGAAGAAGGGTGATGATGGTAGATTTAAGGAAAGGTAGAATGGAACTCATGCAGACAGAATCAATAACAGTATCAGTTAACATGACAACCAGGAAGGGGAAGGAGTTGTGTAAATGTTCCACATAACTGGCTGGTTAAAGATGTAAAAGTTTATATTTTAAGTGTTATCTCTATCAATCTTCCTGCAATTTGCTTTGCAAGGAACTTAAATGTTCCGTTTAGATATTCCTATTGAAAATAAAGCATGGTGAAGAAGAAATATTCAAAAATAGGACAAGCGATTGTTTTTGTTGAGATTATTGAAGCATTAATGAAATTGTGGAATTTTTTAATACCTTGCAAAAAAAGCAATTTTGGCCTTGACAATGAACAAATGTCAAGAAATCATAACACACTTTCACTCAACAAGGTCAATGAAGCGAACATGAAGTTTGAATATCCTGAGATTTTGTTCATGTCAATGAAAGGTCAGCCAGTCATAATGCAATTGCAGCAATGATTTGTTAATATTCTCAAACAGCTAACGTGCTGCTTAAACATTAATAAATGTTAAGAAAATCTGTTCAGCCTGCGTGGAATGCATCATTGCCGTTGGAACTAGTGGAAACTACAAACATCTTCATTTAAGCACAAACTCCACTGCGGTCTCGATGTTACTATTTCTGAATGTTTTGCAATCGCCCCCTGTTAAAGGGGAGCTGTGTTGACTGAAAGAAAGCTGTTGCTTACTGCCATTACCACAGTTGGCTAGAAAAAGATATGAAAAGAAATGGGAGTACCAGGGAAGAGTGTGGGCATCCAGGTTCACAGAGGCCGCAGTGATGGAGGTCACCATGAAAAGAGAGGCCATATTTCCAGTGAGGGCCAGGAAATATTAAAGGAATGGTCTCCAGAGAGAATGGAAGCAGGAGAGGCAGCAATGGACCCTAAGAGGCTGACAGCTGTGTCAGAGAACATTCCATGATTTCAAATGGATGACCAATATCAGTAAATGCATTGTCATATGATGCTACCCACCACACTGCCACTCTCTCATGAAGCTCAATTAACCAGATGCCCATAATTCATTCCCTGGCATCCTCTAGCAAACAGTACTCGGGTCGAGCATTTAGATGCTCTATCTTCCCTTCATGTATTTACAATAGTGCCACTCTCACTCTTTGCAGTTCTACATCTCCACTTCTTTGGCATTGGCAACCACACAACCTAAACAGTGCTACACAATCACTAGCGTTCTTCTCTCCCTCACGTGACAAACTTGCCCACAATGGAAAGAAGCAGAACTAAACCAGTAGGAGACAGACTCCCCTATGTTGCATTGGCCTTACAGAGGTGATGGTGCTCTACATTATGGAGCTAGCTACCACAGAGGCTATTACACTCACTATCACAGAGAACATTGGAGATGATAGTAATGTTTCTGATTTATCCCCATTCTTAACCTCCAGCTCATCCTCGTCCTGCTATCTGAGATAAAATATAAATAGTATGGACCTTGGATCACTGGCTTTCCGTTCACTACCTTTCCCTCACCAACCTTCCTTTTGTTTCTCTGCTTTCCAATACCCAAGAATTAACACCCTCCCCCCACAACCACCCCTTCAACGACAGAAGCCTCTCCCTGCATACAGGGCCTCTTTTACCTCCCTGGAGCAGTGATTGATGATAAATCTGGAGATGGTTGCTAGGTGACTGTCCCTGCCTGGGACAATTCTGAGGCTTAGAAATTGACAACCATGGTGACATTGATGGTCAATGTCAGCGCTGTCCTCAGGCTGGTGTGAGGCTGCAGGGCTGCTTCAAGTTGACAAACTCATGAAACGAACTCATGAAAACCTGGCCCATAATTTCCCTATTCCAGTCAGAGAGGTACAATATTACACATACTTAAGGAGGGACTGAAAGATTGCTCTCTACAAGCTATTACCACCACCTCCCCCCCACCCCAAGAATTACACTCTATCCCTCTGGCTACAAGCCAAAAGATCTTGTTTTGTGATTTTTACTGCTGTGGTGCACAGCACTCATTGTTTAAATCTTCACATCAGTACATCAGATTGTTCTGTTGTAGTTGACAAATATTCACATTGTCTATCCTGCTTCCCTGATCTCGTCAGCTTGATTTCTGCTTGCTAAATGACACTGTAAACCCAAATGTGTCAATCTATCCAAATTCTTGTATATTTGTTCTTCTGTTTTGTATCAGCACAAAACTTCGACAACTTCATTTCTGTCTCCGGTTTCAAATCATTTCTGTGCAGAGTGAACAATAATGGTCTTCATACTATCCCCTGAGGCAAACACGTAATAACCTTCCTTCATTCTTGTGTTGTTCTACGTACAGCCACAAATTGTGTCCTCTGAACTGAACACATGTTTGATCCACTGCAGAGGTTTCCATCATCCCTCGAGGAAAAATCAGTCAAAACCAATGGGAAATATCCACCGGTGAGAACTGATTTCTGTTGGAAATAATGGATTGCAGCTAATTGTGATCAGATTAGCTGGAAATTATAACTGGAAACCAGTTAGTATCTCTGCTTGCCCAGTTGGCATTAACTGGGAACATTTGAATCTTAAGTTTAAGTATTAGTGTCACAAGTAGGCACATTAACAATGCAATGAAGTTACTATGAAAATTTCCTAGTTGCCAAAAACTGACGCCAGTTGGGGTACACTGAGGAGGAATTTAGCATGGCCAATGCACCTAACCAACATGTTGTTCAGACTGTGGGGGGAAACCAGAGCACCGGGAGGAAACCCACATAGATGGGGGGAACATGCAGACTGTACACAGACAGTGACCCAAGCTGGGAATTGAACCTGGGTCCCTGGTGCTGTACGGCAGCATTGCTGACCACTGTGCCACCATGTCACCATCACACTGGAACCGCTTGACTTGTTTACTGGCTCTCCCCTGTCTCCCAATTTTGTACAACAATCTCATTTGAGGAAAATCTCAGTATGTCTGACAGCATCTGTGGAGGGAGAATAGAGCCAACGTTTTGAGTCAGGGTGACTACATCCTAACTAGAAACTCTACTAGCTCTACTCTCCCTTCCCAGATGTTATCAGACATGCAGAGATTTTCCAGCATTTTCTGCTTTTGGCTTGGATTTCATCATCCACAGTATTTTGTCGTAATCTCCTTTGTACAATTGCCATATCTAAATATACTGGATTTTAATTTTCACTTGTTGTTAAGAAAAGGTGCAAAATCCAGCCATAATTTTGGTCCGGATTTTGCAGTGAAAATAGTGGTGAGATAAGCAGTGTTTCCCATTTGTGAAATGTAAATTAGACACCAACTTCCATTAACCAGAAGTGCACAGTTAACATTCAAAATTAGCAAATTGTTGACTGATTTTCCCTCCTTTAAAGCTCATTTACATGTTTTCTGGCAGGCCTGGGAAAGCACCAAATATCCCTAAACCCTGAGCTTTATCTGTGGGCTACCACATTTTGGTCCTCATCTGAGTCTGCAGTTGAAGTAATGGACAACATCCTCCTTCAGCTAGCTAGTGCCTATATCACTCTTATCCCTTGTCGTGTACACAGGACATTCATGTCTGGGACTCACCACAGGCAGATCCCACCTCCAAGCTATTCTCTAAAGAGTGCCAGTGGCTGAGTCTGTGGCTGCAAAGGCGAGAATAATTAACTATATTTCTTCTTCATCACTATCTTCTTCAACGTTCATTTTTTTTCCCTGGAATTGCTACTTATCCAGCTCATGGTTCTAGGTTATCTGGAAAAAGAAAAGCAGAAGATTTGAGGTGAAAGAGAGAGGAAGGAATGCTTGCTTGCACCATCTGTAGCTTGGGAATCAGAGCAGAGTGTGGAATGAACGGGAATTGGTACGTCAGAAGGAGAATTAAATATTGGTGTACCTTCATTTTCAATTGTTTCAACTTTGATGCTGGCCTCGGGCCTCAAACGTGGCAACTCCAATGATGGTGAACATTATCTTCTTCATGGGGTTAAGGACATGCAGCCATGCTAGTTGCTATCAGTTTGGTGAATCCCGAATTACATACAAACCAGTCCTGCAAAAGAAAGAGAAAGGAGGATATCAGTGAATGTAAATCTGTTTAGACAATGTGGCTGTTATGATTAAATCACTGGAAGTGTGCGCAAGCTTTGAAATATGGCTGTGAGACTTGCAGCAGTGTTAAATGTGTGAGTTTGAGATGAAGTTATGAATGCTGTGTATCATAATCACTCAAGATGTTTTGTAGGTGACTGATTTGCCTTCTTCATAATAGCATTTCCATCAATTTATTTCAAATAAATGTTTTTCTGGTATTTATATTTAATTAATAACATTCAGGGTGGCACAGTAGCACAGTGTTTAGCACTACTGCCTTACCACGCCAGGCACCCGGGTTTGATTCCCGGCATAGGTTCTCCTTGTGTATGCGTGGCTTTCCCCCAGCTGTCCCGGTTTCCTCCCACAGTCTGAACGACATGCTGGTTAGGTACATTGACCATGCTAAATTCTCCCTCAGTGTGCCCGATCAGGTGCCATAGTGTGGCAACTCGGGGATTTTCACAGTGAAAAAAAGCCAACGTTTTGATTTGAAGCATAACGAGGTCACTTAGTGAAATTGAATTTTACATGTTAGGTGTTTATGGTTTAAACTGTAAGTTTCTCCAGAAAATAAAATCTCACTTCTGTTGCAGTTTCATCTTCCTTCAGAAATGTCTAAATCCAGCACTCTTCAATTGCTTTAAAAGTGAAGCCAATAGATTTTTCACAGCAGTGTATACAGGTATTCAGAGATTAGCACAGTGATTCCAAATCACTTGGCAAGTAATGACAGCAGTTTACTCATTACTATAATTCAACAAATGACTGACACTCCTTCTGCCCTGAAAAGTAATTAGAAAAATCCTAGTATTTGTGAGGACTACCATTGCCGTATAAGTTGTTGATATAAGTTTGAAGGCTTAGATAAGACCTCACAGATCTCAGTCTTTTTTATTTCTAAACAACGCACTCACCCGATGCAGGTGCTGCAGCTAAGGCCATCATTTATTGTCCATCGTTCATTGTCCTTCAAGGCAGAGGTGAGAAAGGTCCCCATTTAATTGCAGGGGTGCAAGTCTGCACAGTATCCCACAAGGTACCCCACAACCCTTGCTTTGTGACAACTAAAATGCTTGCGTGTGGTCACACAAGTGAAATGTAAGGTGACTGGATTGAGACAAAAACCAGCATCACACTAAATTTTATAGGAAACATTGGTGGTGAACAATCTCCCTGTATATAATGATTTGATTTGATTTGATTTAGTATTGTCACATGTATTAACAAACAGCGAAAAGTATTGTTTCTTGTGCACTATACAGACAAAACATGCTGTTCATAGAGAAGGAAACGAGAGAGTGCAGAATGCAGTGTTACAGTCATAGCTGGGGTGTAGAGAAAGATCAACTTAATGCAAGGTAAATTCATTCAAAAGTCTGACAGCAGCAGGGAAGAAGCTGTTCTTGAATCGGTTGGTACGTGACCTCAGACTTTTGTATCTTTTTTCCCGATGGAAGAAGGTGGAAGAGAGAAGGTGTAGCGTCCTTAATTATGCTGGCTGCTTTGCTGAGGCAACAGGAGGCGTAGACAGAGTCAATGGATTGGAAGCTGGTTTGAGTGATGGACTGGGCTACGTTCACGACATTTTGTAGTTCCTTGCGGTCTTGGGAATGATGTGTTAGGAATTTTAGGAAAAATCCACATTGTTGTGAATTTGGAGTCACATATAGATCAAAGGACGTTAGTCAGCTGGATGAAAATTTACAGCAACAGTAGTCCCATTGTCACTTTGAATGACAGCATAGAGTGGCATGGTGCACTGCTGCCTCACAGCACCAGGGACCCAGGTTCAATTCTGGCCTCGGTCACTGTCTGTGTGGAGTTTGCACATTCTCCCTGTGCCTGTGTGGTGCTCCAATTTCCTTCCACAGTCCAAAGATGGTGGGATAGGTTGTTGACCATGCTAAATTGCCCCTAGTGTGAGATTATGAGAATAGGGCCTGGGGGGATTGTGGTCGGTACATACTCAATGGGTTGAATGGCCTCCTTCTGTACTGTAGGGACTCTGTGACTGTAACTTTTTATTCCAGAGTTATTTAATTATATGAATCTAAATTCAATTCAAAAAATGTGGTGGAGTTTGAACTTGTGTTTTCTGATTACTAGTCCAGTTGCATAACCACTAGTTCATTCCCTAATGCCAGCTGCCTACATTTTTATAAAAAGCTTGATCATTCACACTATACAGTGTTTACTGTGCCTCTGAAGGTGGATTTGCAGCCTCACCTTCGTTATTCAATTGTTTATCTTCACCTTTCTCTCTCTGTCTAAAGCCTTCTTTTTTTTCTCTAAGTTATCTGATTATGGAAGCTTTTCCCTTCATTTCTTCTCACAGTGGGTTCCTACTCAGCTGCCGATAGTGCATCAGTGCAATAAGATGGGCTTTTCCCACTGCTGAGTCTCCAATTACTAACACATTCACCATGCCCCAGGCTTGTCTGACTCCCCGGTGCCCCAGCTTATCAGCAAATCTTAAGAAATGCTTTCTGGTCCTACTGCTAACAACAGCTTCTCTTTGCAACAAAAATAGCCTCATCCCAAGCAACCAGAATTTTTACTTAATAACTTAGAATGCAGCTCTATTATCCGTGTATTAAGATTGTGCCCTTGTTTTTGTTTGCACACTTCCCGCCTGCTTGCCATGAGATATTGATTATCATGATACGCTCTTCATACTGCAGCTCTAAGGGAGAGAAATGAAAATAACCCTTAATGCATTGTTCACACTCAGTAGATATCAACAGGAGTTGAAGCTCTTCAATCCTTAAGCACCAGGTAAAATCTTGATTTGATTTGATTTATTGTTGTCACATGTATTAGTACACAATGAAATGTGTTGCTTCCTCCGTGTTATACAGACAAAGCATACCATACATAGAGAAGGAAAGGAGAGGGTGCAGAATGTAGTGTTGCAGTCATAGCTAGGGTGTAGAGAAAGATCAACTTAATATGAGATAGGTCCATTCCAAAGTCTGATGGCAACAGGAAAGATAATGTTTTTGAGTTGGTTGGTACATGACCCTCATACTTTTGTATCTTTTTCCCGAAGGAAGAAGGTGGAAGAGACTATGTCCGGGGTGTGTGGGCTCCTTGATTATGCTGGCTGCTTTTCTGAGGCAGCAGGAAGCGCAGACCAAGTCAATGGATGGGAGGCTGATTTGCGTGACGCACTGGGCTATGTTCACAACACTTTGTAGTTTATTGCATCTTGGATAGAGCAGGGGCCACAGTTTCACAGGAAACTATGACACATCCGGAAAGGTGCATCTGTAAAAATTGATGAAAGTCGTAGGGGACATGCTGAATTTTCTGTCTCCCAAAAGACTGGAATCAATTGAACCTGGGACGGTTTCATGATCAATATTATTATTGCTCTGTTAATGTTCCAAAGAATAGTGAGATTCTGCACTGTGACATTTTTTGAGAGTCTCATCTTTTGTCTTTTTTTTTCCCATCTACACCCCTATCCCTCTAATGGTTTTTCTAGTATTCATTATGGAAACATGTCTCAATCAGGATAATTTCTCAAAATGGTAAAGACAGCTTGGGCCATGTGGTTGCCTGCCCAATCCTTTGACACTAGAATAAGGACTTCAAACTATAGTTTTGATCATTTGTCTTTTTGTGCCACAGATGGACCTTCCCTTGTTTGGCAATGCAGACGGAAGGCACAATAACACACTAAAAATGTTTTGATCACAAAGTAATCAATATTACATGGAAGCTATAGAACTTGAAGCCTGTACAGAGGGAAAACAGAGGTTAAGGTGGATATGATCTTGACGATGAGAAAGAAGCAGAAGTCAATATCAAGGGTTCTGGAACTATTGCTACAGTTTGTGGATTGTGAATTGAATCTGTCAACAGAAAGGAAATATTGTTGAATATAGACAGCCTAGCCAATAATACTCTTTCTCATTTATTCCAGCTCCAATAATTTAATAGCATTGCCAAAACGACAAGCATAGGGTCCAATGTGTTGTATTGATTTGTGCAGTCGAATAATACAGTTAATGCTGATAAATAATAAAAATGAACAGTACAAAAATTTTTACTACAAAACCAATAATTTTTAGTCAAGATACCATTATCAAATGCAAAGTACCTTTCAGAGAATATTTTCATCAATTGTTAAATGAACAGAGATGTAAGAAATGGATGTTTAAACTCAAGGACCTTAGCAAGGAAAGTTGAAAGCACATTGGGATTGTTTTTCTCCCAAATTCAAAGATTAAAGTTGGGGAGAAAGACTGCGGGAATGTCACCTTGTAGCAGGTCTCTCGACATCCCGTGGACATTACACAAGTAATTGTTTGTGTCAAAGAGGCTTTTTTACTGAGGCACATTTCACCTTAGTTTCTGCTGTGTAAGTTGTTTTCTCCTCAAGCAAGGTAACTGCTGTCAGAGGCGATGAAGTCTTGTTGAATGAATGCTATTATTGCCCATAACACTCCTGAGAATCAGAATATAAACTATCTATCAAAATATATGACATAAGATAAATCCTTAATATACATAATAGAATGTAAGTTTAGAGATAGTCGCAGTATATTTTTGGAATGGATTTATTCAGTTCCAGCCTTTTCAAAACTAAAATTCCTATATTTATACTTATCGCAAATTAAAGCAATAGTGACAAAACAATTAATAATAAACCATTTTTTTTTCATTAAAGTGTGTCTGGGGCAGAGAGGGCAAGAAAAGCAGGATGAATACATCTACTAAAATGAGCAATGCTATTAATCTGTCTGATAAGTGACATTGTTTTACTCAAGTATTTCCTCAAGGCTGTTAGGCAGTCAATTAATTTAACTGACAGAAGTGTACCACAGATTCAGCGTGCTTAAATTCAAAATGTAGTTTGCACTAAAGGTTGAGGTTTACCTCTTTTGCTTCTGGAAAATGCAGGTTACTGCAGATACAGCCAGTTATGTAAGTAAAAATTATGCAAGCACTGGACTCTAAAGCCAAGATCGCACTTGCTGATGCTATTCAGAGCTGACACTGTTAGAATTGGAGTGGTCAGTGAGAGAACACCTACTGCTCACCTTTCATGAGGATAACAGGTACAAATGCCATCACAGACATATTTTTGACGCCATCATTCAGGGAGGGAGTTCAGCACTTCACGGTAAACATGTCTTAGGTTGTATTTAATGGATCCCATAGAGATCCTTGCCCCATCAAAACACACACACACACACACACACACACACACACACACACAGAAGTACAAAGAAAAGCCAGTTAAAAAATATATGGTTAAATATCTTTTGATTGTCCTTGAGGTGTAGATTTTAAGTGCTGTTCTTGATTTGTATTATGTGGTTTCATTTGGCTTGCACAGTGGTTAGCACTGCTGCCTCACAGCTCCAGGGACCTGGGTTCGATTCCCAGCTTGGGTCACTGTCTGTGTGAAGTCTGCACGTTCTCCCCATGTCTGCGTGGGTTACTTCCAGGTGCTCTGGTTTCGGCCCACAGTCCAAAGGTGCGCAGGTTAGGTGGAATGCTCAATTGCCCCTTAGTATCAGGGGACTAGCTAGGGTAAATAAATGGGATTATAGGGATTGGGCCTGAGTGGGATTATGATCGGTGCAGACTCGATGGGCTGATTGGCCTCCTTCTGCACTGTAGGATTCTATGATTATTGGGGTCAGGTGTAGAAGATATGGCAATTATTGTGAGATCTAAATTTGCTGATAGATTTCTTGTAAATTTGGATTCCAAACTAGGTAGGATATTTGTTCCAGAAGAGCCAGAGAGAGAGAGACCCATTTTCTTCTCCGGAAGTATTTCTTGCCGTTTTTCTGCAGTGGCAGCAGCCTGTCCTGTTATACTTTACCCATTATATGTTTCCAAGAGAGTATGGGAAGGTCTGTTTGTGGCAACTATTGTTTCACTATCCAGCACTTTGCATTTTAAAATCTCTCCCTTAGATAGTGACCAATTTCCATTGGTCTCTGAATTATAGGAAATATCCCTCTCTGCACTGAGGTGACATGTTTGTTTTTCACTGTCACCTAGGAAGATGCCATTGCATTTTATAGCAATTTGTTTGGTTTCATTTCAAATTGCAATTAGTTAAAAGTTGAAAAATTGTATTTTCCTAAGTACAGAGGCAAAGCTTCAGGGAAGCCAATACAAATGCTCAATAAAACACTCTCCGACTTTCATATGAGAAGCTTTTTCCATGGCCTGGGCTCCCAGGAAGAGCCACTCTTAACAATATATAGGCCACCATATCGAATGTAGGTCTCTACATTCTAACCTCCAGTCATTCACCAAATCCAATCTGAGCAAGGAAATTGGCATTTCCTTGTATATTAGATCCTATTTTGTTTTCTGATGTAAAGGGCAGCTGAAGGCTCCACCCCATACACATGTGCTCTGAAAATATGGTAAATGATGGAGCCAAAGCACAATTGGAGGTTAGAGGGTGTCTACTAGAACCTTTATTAAAGTTCGGGGGTTTCCTTGAGTTTCTGTAATGTGAAATTATTCAGTTTAGCTATGATATATTTAGATAAATATTTTCTAACAGAACTGATCTATTAATCATGATAGAATAAAATGAATAAATGAAAAAATGTTTTTTAATCTCCTGTCCTATTAGTTCAAATGATCAATTATTGTTATTAAGTGAAAGATTCCATGGCTAATTCATTTATTTAGGGATACTTTGTGAGTAGTTGGTGGAATTTTGTATAGAAATCTAACAAATGTTTTAGTTTAATGTTTAGCACTATATTTACTGACTTGCAACAGAATAATGCTAATTAAGGGAAGAGTACGTTTGTTTACTACCATTGAGTTTTTTAGATTATATAATGCAATTAGCAGCATCTGTCTTAGACTTGAATCTGTATTTTTCTCTCTTTCCACACTTTTGTATTCCTCAAGCTCATCTTGTCCCTGAGAAACAACTGCTGCCCCCTTGGATCCTATTGTCACTAATCTGCTCAACACCTGCTATCTCTGCCTGGCCCTCATGTTAGCTGATATTGTTAACAATTCTCTATCTTCAGACACTGCCCATTTCTCTATCTCTCCTCAAAAGCAAACACTTGGGCCAATTATACTTGCAAAATTTCACTCTTTTTCTAAACTCCTTTTTCTCTCCAAGTCTTGAAAGGTGTCCCTTCTTAAATCCATGTCCATTTTTCCATGTTTGAATCCATCCACTTAGATTTTTGTCCTTGCCAGTCTACCAAGTCTTCTGTAATCAAAGTTGTAAAGGACATTCTATGTGACTGTGATAAAGATTGTCCCTCTTGGTCTATCTGCAAGCTTTGGCAATTGACTACACCACTCTTCTCCAAAGTCCCTCTGCTATCAACCAGCTGGATGGGAATGCCTCAGCTTGTTCCATTCTGTCTCTCTAATGATAACCAGATAATCACTCGTAATGGCTTCTCCTCTTAGTCACACATTGTTCCCTCTAGTATATTATCCCTGAGGCCTTCTTTTTTCTCATCTGCACTTCACCTCTCTGTAACATCATTTGAAAATCCACCGTGATATTTTTCACTTCTACACTGATGATATCCAGTTATACCTCACCAATAACCCTCGCAACTCATACATTATTTGCTAAATTATTCTATTGCTTCTCCAAAGCTAATTCCGGAGGAGCAGAAACTTCTGACATCTAAACATCATATTCTCTCCCAAGATGAGTAGGTGGCACAGTAGCACAGTGGTTGGCCCTTGTGCCTCATAATGCCAGAGACTTGGCTTCGATTCCAACCTTGGTTGCCTGTCTATGTGGAGTTTGCACATTCTCAGCTTGTTTGTGTTTCCTCCAGGTGCTCCGGTTTCCTCCCACAGGTGTGTGGGTTAGGTGGATTGGCCATGCTAAGTTGCCCCTTAGTGTCAAGGGGATTAGCAGGAATAGGGCCTGGTTAGGATTGTGGTCAGTGCATAGAGTCATAGAGGTTTACAGCATAGAAACAGGCCCTTTGGCCCAGCTTGTCCATACCACCCAGTTTTTACCACTAAGTTGCGTGCATTTGGCCCATACCCCTCTATGCCCATCTTACCCATGTAATTGTCCAAATGCTTTTTCAAAGACAAAACTGTACCCACCTCTACTACTACTTCAGGCAACTCGTTCCAGACACTCACCACCCACTGTGTAAATAAATTGTCCATTGGCCATGCTAAATTGTTCCTTAGTGTCGGGGGATTATCAGAGTAAATATGTGGGGTTACAAGAAGAGGGCCTGGGTGGAATTGTTGTCAGTGCATGTTTGATGGGCTGAATGGTCCCTTTCTGCACTGTAATGATTCTATTCTATGAATCCGTAACCCAGTTCTGACTTCTGACCACATTCCATAGAATCTAATTCCACCTCCAAAATAACACTGGACTCTGTGCCAGCTCATCTGACGCTGAAACTCTCCTTTGACTTGACCACACACCTAGCTGGCCTCCCACATTCTTCTCTCCATAAACTTGGGGTCATCAAAACTCTACTAGTCACGCCCACACTCACGTTAAGTCCTATTCACTCATTAACTCTGTGTTTTAATTTTCACTCTCAATGGCTCTCGATCAAGCAATGCCTCCATTTTAAGATTCTCATCCATGTGCTCAAGTTCCTCCATGGCCTCGTTCTTCCCTATCACCATAATCACCTCCATTGCCACAGCCCTCCAAGGACTCTTCACTCATATGATTTTGATTCCATGATATTTCCCAATTTGAATCACTCCACCATTGGTGGTCTCTCCTCATACTGCTTCTGAAGCTTGGAAACTCCGTCTTTAAACCTCTTTGCTCTATCAATTCACTCCTTAAAGCCAGCCTCTGTGCTTAATATTTTTTTTGCCATCTGTCCTGATTGTACCTTAAGTGGCCCTGGGTCAAATGTTGCTTTATAACATGTTTGATGAGGACTCATCCACTGATGTAGTATGGGCTGAGGTTAGAAGCAGGAAAGGAGAGGTCACACTGCTGGGAGTTTTCTATAGGCTTCTGAAAAGTTCCAGAGATGTAGAGGGAAGGATTGCAAAGATGATTCTGGATAGAAGTGAAAGTAACAGGGTAGTTGTTATGGGGGATTGTAACTTTACAAATATTGACTGGAAAAGCTATGGTTCAAGTAATTTAGATGAATCAGTTTTTGCCCAATGTGTGCAGAAGGGTTTCCTGACACAGTATGTAGATGGGCCAACAAGAGGCGAGGTCACATTCAATTTGGTACTGGGTAATGAACCAGGCCAAGTATTAGATTTGGAGGCAGGTGAACACTTTGGTGATAGTGACCACAATTCGGTTACGTTTACATTAGCGATGGAAAGAGATAGGTATGTACCACAGGGCAAGAGTTTTGGCTGGGGGAAAGGAAATAACGATGCGATTAGGTGAGATTTAGGATGCATAGAATGTGGAAGGAAACTGCAGGGGATGGGCACAATTGAAATGTGGAGCTTGTTCAAGGAACAGCTACTGCGAGTCCTTGATAAGTATGTACCTGTCAGGCAGGGAAGAAGTGGACGAGCTAGGGAACTGTGGTTTACTAAAGAATTTGAATCTCTTGTGAAGAGGAAGAAGGAGACTTCTGTCAAGATGAGACGTGAAGGCTCTGTTAGGGAGCTTGAGAATTACAAGTTAGCCAGGAAGGACCTAAAGAGAGAGATAAGAAGAGCCAGGAGGGGACATCAGAAATCTTTGGCAGGTAGGATCAAGGAAAACCCTAAAGCTTTCTATAGGTATGTCAGGAATAAAAGAATGACTAGGGCAAGATTAGGGCCAGTCAAGGACAGTATGGGAAGTTGTGCATGGAGTCTGAAGAGATAGGAGAGGCACTAAATGAATATTTTTCATCAGTATTCACACAGGAAAAAGACAATGTTGTTGAGGAGAATGCTGAGACATGGGCTATTAGACAAGACAGGACTGAGTTTTATAAGGAGGAGGTGTCAGCAATTCTGAAAAATATGAAAATAGATAAGTCTCCTGGGCCAGATGGGATTTATCCTAGGATTCTCTGGGAGACTAGGGAAGAGTTTGCAGAGCCTTTGGCTTTGAACTTTAGGTTGTCATTGTCTACAGGATAGCATATGTTGTCCCCTTATTCATGAAGGGGAGTAGAGACAACCTTGGTAATTATAGACCAGTGAGCCTTACATCTGTTGTGGGCAAGGTTTTGGAAAGGATTATAAGAGATTGGATTTATAAATATCTAGAAAGGAATAATTTGTTCGGGATAGTCGACATGGTTTTGTGAAGAGTAGGTCATGCCTCACAAACCTTATTATGTTCTTTGACAAGGTGACCAAAGAGGTGGATGAGGGTAAAGCAGTTGATGTGGTGTATGTGGATTTCAGTAAAGTGTTCGATAAGGTTCACAATGGTAAACTAAAGCAAAAGATATGGAGACATGGGATTGAGGGTGATTTAGCAGTTTGGATCAGAAATTGGCTAGCAGTAAGAAGACAGAGGGTGGTCGTTGACAGGAAATATTCATCCTGCAGTTCAGTTACTAGTGGTGTACCATAAAGATCTGTTCTGGGGCCACTGCTGTTTGTCATTTTTATAAATGACCTGGTTGCAGGTATAGAAAGATGGGTTAATAAATTTACGGATGACACTAAAGCCAGTGGAGTTGTGGACAGTGTGGAAGGATGTTGTAGGTTACAGAGGAACATAGATAAGCTGCAGATCTGGGCTGAGAGGTGGCAAATGGAGTTTAATGCAGAAAAGTGTGAAGTGATTCACTCTGGAAGGAGTAAGAGGAATACAGAGTACTGGGCTAATGGCAAGTTACTTGGTAGTGTGGATGAGCAAAGAGATCTCAGTGTCCATGTGCATAGATCCCTGAAAGGTGGCACCCAGGTTGATAGGGTTGTTAAGAAGGCATATGGTGTGTTAGTTTTTATTGGTAGAGGGATTGAGTTTCAGAACCATGAGGTCATGTTGCAGCTGTACACACTTGGAATAGTGTGGCCACACTTGGAATGTTGCGTACAGTTCTGGTGGCTGCATTATAGGAAGGATGTGGAAGCATTGGAAAGGGTACGAAGGAGATTTACCAGGATGCTGGGAAAGTCTTATGAGGAAAGGCTGAGGGACTTGAAGCTGTTTTCGTTAGAGAGAAGAAGCTTAAGAGGTGACTTAATAGAGGCATACAAGATGAACAGAGGATTAGATAGGGTGGACAGTGAGAGCCTTTTTCCTCAGGTGGAGATGGCTAGCATGAGGGGACATAGCTTTAAATTTAAAGAGTGACAGATATAGGACAGATGTCAGACATAGATTCTTTTCTCAGAGAGTAGTAAGGACATGGAATGCCCTGCCTGTAACAATAATGGACTCGCCAACATTAAGGGCATTTAAATGGTCATTGGATAAACATATGGATGATATTGGAATAGTGTAGGTTACATGGGTGTTAGATTGGTTTCACAGGTCAGCGCAACATCGAGGACCGAGGGGCCTGTACTGCGCTGTAATGTTCTATGTTTCTATGTAACACTTCTCTGAAGTGCCTTGGTATGCTTTATTGTATTTAAGGCATCTATAAAGGTTGTTGCCATACCTAATTTCTTAAAACATAGTAGTGAAACAAAATGCTGGACTTCAGCAGTACAGCTGGTATTTTATGACCTCACTCAGGCGTGGCCTGTAAAATCCCACCCAAGGCCAACAGAAAATTCCATTCCTCGCCTGCCCTGATCCCGGGGTGGGCGAGGCAGTAAAATTCTGGCCTGTAACTAGATATTTAGTCATCAGGATATTGGTTACAATTTTATATTAATGATTTTGAAGGTATGTGATAAAAACAGTTAACAATGTGATCCTCAAATGTTACACCTAGGAATTGAGATTTTCCTGTTCAATAATTGTAGAAATGCGTTCAGAAACCCCTGGGGTTTTGAAGACTATTAAAATGAAGTCATCTGGTTTAGAATAGCGATCACAGTGTGCCTTATATATACCATAAGGGATCACAAAGTGCCTCATATATAGATACATATATCATGCAAAGGTGTTGTTTGCATAGACAGATATAAAACATTGAACATAGAACATTACAGCGCAGTACAGGCTCTTCAGCCCTCGATGTTGCGCCAACCAGCAGAACGAATCTAATGACCCTCTAACCTAAACTATTCCAATGTTATCCATATGCCTATCCAATGACCATTTGAACGCCCTTAAAGTTGGCAAGTCCACAACTGCTGCAGGCAGGGCATTCCAAGCCCTTACTACCCTCTGAGTAAAGAACCTACCTCTAATTATCACCCCTCAATTTAAATCTATGTCCCCTCATGATCAGCATCTGAGGAAAAAGGCTCTCACTGTCCACCCTATCTAATCCTCTGATCATCTTGTATGCCTCAATTAGGTCACCCCTTAACCTTCTTCTCTCTAACGAAAACAACCTGAAGTCCCTCAGTCTTTCCTCATACTAGGCAACATCCTGGTAAACCTCCTCTGCACCCTTTCCAATGCTTCCACATCTTTCTTATTATGCGGCGACCAGAACTGTACGCAATACTCCAAGTGCGGCTGCACCGGAGTTTTGTACAGTTGCAACATGACATATAGTATATATAAGCACAGGTAGAAAATTTTGAAGATTTTAGATGTATTTTTAAATATCTTGTAAGTTTTGGCCTAGATGCAGCCTACCCCAAAGCATAATGGGGAATGAGAGCAGAACTAGACAGGCCACATTTTTTGGAAACAATAAAGTACAGAATATATCCTCTATTATCAGTAGGAGATCCTATAGCTGCAAGTACCAAGGTTTTAAAATGAATGGAGGCATCTAGTTGCAGTGAATAGAAGTATTCAGTTTCTACTGATAAGGGATAGCTAGCAGATGGAGAAACGACTTCCTCTCCATTTCCATGGTTTACAGGTGGTGAGGGTGATCCTTGAACCTACTGGATTTGAGTAGGTAAGATTCCTAAGCCATCGTGGGTAAGAATGTCTGGGTCTCGTTGACCAGTGAATTCCCAAATCTGCTAGAAAGTAGAATGCTATTGGTCAAGGTAAATAATGCGTATTAATGTAATTGGACCATCCAGTTTGGACGAATGGGTGAGAGAAAGAAACCTTCAAAAAAGCATATCTGTCTTACACATGTACTGTAAAGGCAGAGAGGAGCTGGAATCTTCCAGCTGTCTCTGTCTGAAAGTGTACTGGTCAATAACGAACATCTTGTACTGCATACTGTCTTTTGTGAGTCTTTGCATTAGTTGAGTTCAGCCCAATATATAGCATCAAAGGGAAGCCCACCAGAAAATTCCCACACAGTAATGATTGGTCACCTTAGTAAAATGCTTTCTCTTTAAACAATGGGAGATATATAGTTATAATAATTTGATGAAGTCTGAGAGAATACTAAAATAGGTTCAGATCGTAACACAGCAATTTCCTTTACATCCTACTTGTTCTTAGTCAATGGATGGTTCACTTTGTATTTTCTATTCAGACAGACGTGCGCAAAGCTATTTGCTGTGAAGGTCAGTTTGGAAAATCCATTTGTTAGACGAATGTTTTAAATTACTAAGATTCTTAGAATATTGATGTTTTGTAGAATTGTTCAGTCATGTGTTGAATTCACATTGTGGTAAAGGTTACTGAAATTCATACAGCTTCTTTTGTAGCAAATATCACAAAAGCACAAAATAAAGACAAACAAACATAAAGTTTTTGTGTTTTAAACCTTTGGCATAATTGAAGGTTAAAAACCTACAAAGGTTTTACTGTATTTTCCGATTGTCTTCCAGCCCCATTAGCTTCCACTGATAAAGTTTCTTGTTCCTATCTATTGTCTCCCTGATAGTATGTTTGAGATCAGTTAATTAATGGAGAAATAGGGCAATTTATACTCACTAAATTCTAATCTGCAATCTATTAAAGTGTAACATAAGGAAATGATGACCTTCAACAGTATTTATTAATTGTCTTTGCCATATCCTTATTTCCATACATCTGCATCCTCATCATATCTTACTCTTTTGCAAACGCTGAGCCCTTCTGCTTTTGCAGTTTCTTACTTGTGCTCATCTTGTCTATGCTGCCCACGTTACATTCTCTCAATCCACCTCTTCATATAAGGATAGCTAATATTGGTAAGGTTTCCTTTCTTCCAGTATTATCCCTGTTTCCTTCACATTTGCTATCATCATATCTTTCTACATAAACATATCCAGCTTAACATCTCATCTTCTGTGAGTGCGATTTTTTGGCTTTGCTCGTCAAACCGTAAAATCCCACCCGAGGTCAACAGATCTTTCCATGTTCTACCCCTCGCCCACTTCAATTTCCATGGCGGGTGGGGCATTAAAATTCCAGCCAATATCTTTTTCCTCTCCAAAGCTCTTGAATGCGTCACAATTTGCCAATTTTCTGTTTAAACCCCTTTGGTGCAGTTTACACCGTGCTCTCACAGCATTGAAACAATCCTCGCTAAAAGCATAAGTCACATCCTGTGTGACTGCAATGTCTTAACCTTCTCAATATTGTTTAATAATCCATCTTTCTCCAATACCTCACATCTGTCCACCTCTATAGAACAGCATTTGCATGGTTCCATTCCATCCCTCCCAACCACAATTCATGCAATACCATGCCTTTTTCTCCTCTCACTTTCACAACCAAGATACTGAAGGGTCTATTGTTTGGGTGTTCTTACATTCACAGCCATTTTTTTCTTTCACTGGTTAGTTCAATTTCAATACAATCGCAGGGTAATTGCTACATGCTAATTGGATTTTTTGGCTGGCATTTATTTTGTGGCTTACCTTTGACTTCCTATTGACGGATGGACTTTGAGCACCAGTGGTTGTGGTACAAGCCTATTTTTGGTGATTGGAGGAAGGAAGATTGAAGCTCGGTGCATAAATCAATGAAAAAGACTTCACAAATATACAATTAATATATATAATTTGCATAAATTATCATATGATCAGAAAAAATAGAGTTCAGCCATGAGCAAGGTCACATAAGCAACAGCACAGTTTTTAAATATATTTTCTAATGCACATTTGATCTGTTTGTTGGCATTGAGAAAAGTGAACAGGCTTCCCTGATGGGAATCTAATTTTACGGTAGCTCTCCCAGGGCTCCTGTAATAAAATATTGATTATGTATTTAGTGGATCTCAAGTGTGAAATTGAAGTAAAGGATGTTTTATTTTGTTCTGTACGATTGCAAGTTCCTTAGGCAACTTTTTTCAATTACTGAACATGGAAGCTAATTAAAAAAAGCACCATGTATTGTATTTTTTGAATGGAGGTTGGGATTTCTATGAGTAGATTCCAGTTCAGAAAAATTACTTGCCAAAATAATGCCAAATGTATATTTGTGTCTGCTGGACTTAGACCTATTGAGCGTTTAATCCCAGTGTTCTTGAATGAAACATCCTCGCATTATACGTCTTGTTTTAGTCTGGCAAATTTCATCCTCCCTTTACCCAAAATGGAACTTAGAAATCTTCGATATATGCCCGGCGGTTAAGAGTAATAGATTTTTTTGAAAAACATTTCATTTGTTTTCCTGTCGTCAGCAGAAATAAAATGTTACCTTAAGGCAGCCAAGCTTCAAGTAGAAATGCTGTCCTTTACTTTTGAATTAAATAGTTTCTTTTCAAGCAAAAATGTGTTTCGCTGCTTTCTGGTGATGCTCTGATTGAACCTTGGAGGCTCTCCAGAATTCTGGATAACATTCGCCATGACCACACCTTCAGATCACATCACAAATTTTCACAATATTTTTAGCTTTTCTTAAAAGGAAATATCTTCAAGCATATTCCTGCTCGTCAGGATTCTGATGCGACCCCTGGAAATCTTGGTGAGACCCTGTTGTAACTTTGGTGTGCGTCTACCTGAATGACTGAAAAGATTGTGGTGGTCTGAATGTACCGGGGCTTGAACTTATTCCATAGAACTACAATGGCATTATTAAGGCAAAGTTGCTGCAGGCACCAGACAAGCGTATAGTCATAAGAGGGATCAGAACAATGTCAGGATTTCCAGAAACCATTCGCCTCAAAGGAAACTTCATACAATCGATGGAGGTAACTTCCCTGCCCCATCACCCTCCAACCTTTTGGCAGGCGTGAAAATAGGACAAGATTACAGAATGGGTCCCCAAAGAAAGGTTGCATTTTCCTGATTAATATTTTTGAAGTGCTTCCTTTGGCTTCTGTCAAAGTTGGCTTTGACCTGAGATCAGAAGCTTATCTGGGGGCATGATTTCCTTTGGTCACCATTTGTACAGAAATCATAGATAGATAAAAGATTAATTTAAAATATGAACAAAGTTAGTCCTGGCAATAGTATGGGCAGTAATTGTCCCAACACGGGCCAGTGAGCTGAAAGATCAATATTGTCTTGGTGCATTTCTTTAGTTCAAGGTGCAGAACTGGGTAGGGGGTGGGGGCGGGGTTGTGTGTGATGCATCCATGTTTGCCGTAAGCCCAAATGGCAAAGCAGCCATAAACCCCGTGAGAGTGGGATAGCAAGAAAATTGTCAGCGAGATCTTGTCTTCAGATTCCCCCACCACCCCTCTCCCTGTCAGTGCCATAATAAGGTTCCTGCACAGGAACATTTGTATAATTAGTGGTCTTGCCCACTTTTCATAATAACTTCATTTCAGCACTTTTGTAAGCCTACTTGTGACACTGATGAATAAACTTTAAACTGTATCATCCTCCCGTCTCAGGATTTCCCCCATCACGTCAGCAAAGTTTACAACAGGTTATCAAAGATGCGATTCAGGTGAAGTGTGTGTGTGTGTGTGTGTGTGTGTGTGTGGTCCCCTATGTCCAGGGTGGATTGCATGTTGCAGGGGGGTCTCTGAGAGGGTTTTTCCAGTGGGTGGGCGAGAGGAAAGTTCCCAGGGAGAGGGTTAGTTCCGTAGGGAGAGGGGCATGTGTATGGGAGCTGTCTCCATCTCTGTTAGGGGGATCATTTTTCATTTTTACTTTTTTATAATTGGGGCCAACATTGGAGATCCAATGTTGGCAGCTCTATCAGGCCCAGCCCTACCAGCATGACGGCATGGGACCTGCTTTCTGCACTTTTTTAACTAAATGCTGGACAATATGGAGAGAAAAGCCAGCTGTACAGATGGTGAGCTGCACACATGTTTTCTCACCTGCTCCAGCACTGTGGGAAAAAGATGGAAAATTTTTCCCATTGTCTCTAAACAGCTTTCCTCCTTGCCAACTAAATCATAGAAACCCTACAGTACAGAAGAAGGATGTTCGGCCCATCGAGTCTGCACGACCACAATCCCACCCAGGCCCTACCCTCATACATTTTACCCACTAATCCCTCTAACCTATACATCTCAGGACACTTAGGGTAACTTAAGCATGGCCAATCAACCTAACCTGCACATCTTTGGACTGTGGGAGGAAACCAGAGCACCCGGAGGAAACCCACACAGACATGAGGAGAATGTGCAAACTCCACACAGACAGTGACCCAAGCCAGGAATCGAACTCAGATCTCTGGAGCTGTGAAGCAGCAGTGCTAACCACTGTGCTACCATGCCGCCCATAGAAGAACTTGGTCCTTCTTAATATTTACACGAGTAACAGTGGCTTGCCCCCAGTATTCACACCAGAAATGCCTGGCAGAAAATTCAAAGGCAGTTGAGCTCATTCGTGCCACCACCTGAGAATAATTTCAGCAACGTGTATCAAAGGCATGTCAGGATGGAGAGGCCAGATAACCATCCTAAATTACCCATTGAACATCATCATCTACCTTCCAGCAGCAGTTTCCAATGGGGAACACCAACACAGTGTGCCAATCAAGGACATTCAGGGAAAGCTTGTGTGTGAAATTTTGTCTTGCAATTGCTTTTTGGAGTCATGAGAAGCAGACCTGCTCCTTTTTCCTGCAAATTAAAGAAAATGCAGATATGATTTTAGGCTTTATTTTGATAGGTCACCAGCAGTCCCTTTAAGAACCACTGGGTAGATGGCTCGAGGCACAGAATTAGCAGTTTGAGTTGGCAGATTGCAAGCTCTGGCTAGCCTAGGTGAATTTAGTAATTCATCAGGGAAAAGGCCACAGGAACATAATTCCACAATTGAAATGAGGCCCGTGCTCATTTCAGATAGCTACCAGGACTGACTTGATTAATGGACTCTGGCCAATTTAGCAGAATTTGATAGTGGCTTGAATATCATTGTAGATCGAGTGCAACGGCTGCTTGCCAAATTAGATTATCCTTGCCTCTTGTTAGGCCCGTAAAACTTTTGGAACAAAGTTGAATTTTGATTCAATGGTAAATTTAGACCCAAGAGCCTGCAGTCAGGATAAAGGAGCCAGATTTAATATTAACCATCGCAAACTGGTTTGTGTATGCCAACCTGCCATAATTCAAAATAAATCAGACCTAACATTATAGTTGACATCTCACTGAAAGAAAATTGGGACCAGTACTATGCTTCTGAAATATAATTGTTCATCAGCTTTATCATGCATAGTCTACTGTAATTTTAAAAACTTATATATTCTTAACCTCGATTTAAGTAATGAGCGAGCATACAGGACAAAAAAAAGAATTTCCCTTACCAGAAATGTAGAATTTTGGAAATGAATGAAAAACTTTTTGGACTTATATTAAATAGATTCATCCAGTTTACTTATACATGTGTGCCCGGGTATAAATGGATTATTTTACATATAGGCTGGAATTTTACTGTCCCGCCTGCCACGGGAATCGGAGCAGGCAAGGGGCGGACGATGGAAAGGTCTGTTGACCTCAGGAGGGATTTTACAGTTTCATGTTGAGCAAGGAAATAAATTCCCGCCCACATTCTTTTAGGGAAATAGTATATAAAAACGTTAAAACTTTTAAATACAGACTAGCTGAACAGAATGCCAAAGACATATTTTAAACTTCATCTTAGATAACAATTTGTGAACAGGAAGTTCAAACAATATTGGACTTGTCAACCTGGAAAGGAAATAGATTTTTTTTTAATTCCAGCAACTTGCAATTTGCAAAATATCAAATAACTTGTATTCAAACATTTGCAGCCAATTACATTTTATATACAAAAAATATTCGTATTTTTGACCAAAGCAAATTATTTAGCTATTTTGGTGACTTTTGTTAGACCTTGACTTTATGGCATTCGTGTTATGAGAAACAGCACTTGCAACATTTATAAATTGATGTATTTTTGACACCTGAAGCCATGCCAGTGAATTAGTTCAAACATTCATACATGCACATCAACATCCTGCACCACCAATCCCCCTGACTCAAGGTGATCAGTTGCTGCTCCGATGCATTTTTAATTGGAAATCTTTGTGTTTCCAAACTTTTTCTAAAAATTTATATTTTAAAATATTAATTTGTTGCCATATTACTTTATTTAATAATTGAGTGAGCACAAAATTCTGGGTTACTTGTGTGAAAATAGGGTGTCGGCCTTTGGCTCAGGAAGAAATCTCCGATTTATAATATTGTTTGGTTTCAATTTACAGGCCGTAATTTAATCTGGCCAGCCTGCCCCAGGAATTGGAGCGAACAAGGGGCAGACCATGGAAAGGTCCATTAATCTCAGGTGGGATTTTATGGTTTCGGGATGAGCAAGGCTGGAAAATCCTGCCCACTGTGTTTTGATTTAAGGTGTACTTTTCAGGAACAAATTGTTTCATACTTCCGAGGACTGGATAGCATTTCTATTGCACCAAATAGTTCTCTTTGTAAATGTCAAGAAAGTTTTAACAAGAATAAGCTAGCATTTGCAATCCCCCCAATTATGCATATAAAAATATATAGGGGGAGTAGTAAGCCTGCATTCACCGTCCTTGCGAATGCCGACAGGGCTCAAGACCTAGAAGTTGCAGTTCATGAGAACATGATTTTTGATCTTTCTTGTCCCTCGCTGGCAACATCAACAGGATTCACTCCCATAATGGGCATGGAACTGCTTTACATGGATTTGAATAGGTTTTAATATAATTGACCCACCCTCTCACTAAATACTGATCCCTCGCCATATATTGACATGACGCTAATGTGACGTCATGTTGACGTGGTTTATAACAGGTTCACCTAGACATGAACCTGTTGTGAGGGTCTCCCCGAGGCTGTTCATAAATTAAAACCCCTGGGGGAGAAGGATATGGCCAGGCAGTGCTCCGGCAATGCCCCTTGGCACAGATTGGCACTGACAGGTGACACCATGCCCATTCCCATGCCAACCTGTGCCAAGGGGCAGGCCCTAGTGGGAGCCTCATGGGCAGACGGGACTCAGTTAGGTGTGGTTGTGGGCTGGAAGTGGATGGAGGATCTGGGGATGTTGGTGATAGCTGCTCAAGGGTAGCCAAGAATGGGGGGGTTTAAGATCAATGCTCAGAAGGTAGGGGAGGAACTGATTATCAGACGCAGATGGGTAAAGAAGTGCTGACTCCATCAAGAGTGGGGAGGGGCGAGGTTTACTCAGGTTATGATCGGGGCGCTCTTTAAAGGTGGCGCCCTGATCTCTGTGTAGCTGGGTTTACCAATGTTTTGAGGCCCTGCCATCCAGCAATGATAGCATGAAATATGCCCCTTTTTTTCTTTGTCAGAGTGTGGTAAGATCTGGAGAGCTCAGCCAAATCTCCATTCATTGCAGAGCCAGAGAATCCCAGCCATGGGCGAGGTTAGAGAATTCTGGCCAGAAAGGCAGCCCTTCCTGTGGCAATGTATTAGTTTAAATTAGCAATGTAGCCAATATGTGGCAATCCTTTATGAAGAAAAGACGTACACTTGGAAATGGTTAGATATGCATCATCTATTTCTCTTTGGTGTAGGTTCCATTTGGAAATGGAGTTAGTACTATTTTAAAAAATGGTCCTTATTTGAAATTTAGAGATGGGAGTAATGCATGTTTCTCTTTCTTCATTTATGACAATAACTGGTTGTAAAAGCATACTGAGTCCCTCAGTGATCAATAAGAATGAAATTCGAATCGGACTGCTGCTTCACAGCACCAGAGATCTGGGTTCAATTCCCGGCATGGGTCAGTGTCTGTGTAGAGTTTGCATGTTCTCCCCGTGTCTACGTGGGTTCCCTCCGGGTGCTCCAGTTTCCTCCCACATTGTGAAAAACATGCTGGCCAGGTGGTTAGGTGCATTAGCCATGAGAAATTCTTCCTCAGTGTACCCGAACAGATGCCAGACTGTGGCGATTGCAGGAATTTCACAGTAACTTCATTGCAGTGTTAATGTAAGCCTTACTTGTGACACCGATAAATAAACTTTAAGAGAGTATATTGATAAATTGCAGATTGATATTGCAGATAAACCTGCAAATCTTGAGGATTTGTTGGGATTTCAAGCAACAGAAGATGAATATCCATCTTAAAATTGCACAAATCAATTATTTAAAGCATTTGGTTCATTTCAATGCATTTCTTTCCACTGGTGCACATATATGGTAACTTAAAATAGTGGCCATTTTCCTGAATAACATCAATAGAGAATTGATTGATGGAACCAAACTGCTTAAATGCTTAACTTTAAATGCTGCAACTCATAAGCTAAATATAGGTCTAGGCTTGATCACTCTGCATATCAGGCCAATTTCTTTCAGCATGTTGCATGATTTATATAGTGGCAAGATCATTAGGCATGAACTCATTACATTTGAGATTTAAAATGGGTTGAGGGCAAGGGATTGGATAAAAGGAGTTTAAGGAGATTAGTTATGATGAAAAGAAGCTTTGGTTATCTTTGCCCTCCAGAATGATTCTGAAGTATTGGATGCTTTCATTGCAGAAGCTGAAGATGATCATGTTCAATTTGGTAAAGTCGGGTTTGGCCAGTCTATATGTTCTTTCTACAGAGAGAGAGTTTGACAACAGTTTGACATCTTTTTATTGATTATTTATTGACAACGGACAATGACAATTCCTGAATTACAATAAAGCATCAAACATGAATACCAATGTCCTACAATGGCCTTTGAATAGAACATGATACCAAGGCTCTGATGTCATAGAATCCCAACAGTGCAGAGAGACACATTCAGCCCATTGAGTCTTCACTGACTCTCTGAAAATGCATTCTACCTATGCCCACTCCCTCGTCCTATCCCCATAAACTTGTTCATTTCCCATGGCTAATCCCTCTAATCGACATACCTTGGGACACTAAGGGGCAACTTGCCATGGCCAATCTACCTAACCTGCACATCTTTGAACTGTGGGAGGAAACTGGAGCACCCAGAGGAAACCCACATAGAAATTGTGGAGGGGGAGGCGGGGGCAGATCTTATAGCCTCACTGGTCCCAAAACCATAAAATCCTGCCCAAGGTCAATGGACCTTTCTATGGTCCACCCCTCGCCCGCTCCAATTTCCTTGGTGAGCAAGACTGTAAAATTCCTGCCAGGGAGAATGTGCAAACTCAACACAGTTGCCCAAGGCTGGAATCGAACCCGAGTCCTTGGCACAGTTTGCCTAATCGCTTAGTAGATAGATGTTAAAGATTTAATTATTTTCTTCAGGGTTCCATGCCCTAAGAGGGCATTGGCAACTACTGACTTTCATTGGAATTGTCCATAAATATGCTTGGCAATTTTTTTTGCATTCTGCTGTATGGCTGATCAGGAAACTCTCCAGCTTTTACCAATTCGCATCAGGCAGATTAGAAGGGTTTTCAGGCTATTAATCATAAGATTTGGCCACATTATGAACATGCCTTCTGTGGTCTTCAAGTCTTGGATGGGACTTGAACCCAAAATTCTGGTCCAGAGGTAAGGGCAATCCCACTACACCCTTATCATGCTAGAAAAACAAAGAGTTCTACAAAGTGGCAACCCACCTGTACAGTCAGAAGCAGCTTACCTTTTTTTGTGTTCTTGAGCATCACAACTTAGAAAACACCTGAATCAATCTGCTTTTGAAAGCTATGCAAATTCAGGAAGGGTTGGAATGGGAAGACACCTGGGAAATATCAGATGCAACAAGATTTTCTGGCCAACAGTCGCTTGAGTTGGCGCTGGCTTCCTGCATTCTGTTGGATTCCTTTCCAGCACATTTTCCCCCATAGCTGATGCGACAGAGGAAGGCAGAGAGTGAGAAAGAGATTTCCTGTATTGAAGTCAGAAGTGGATAATCTTATTACATTTTACGTGACTTGTTTAATCGAATTTTCAGTGAGAGGACCTCGCAAAGAAAAATAAAATCCAACAAGTCAATAGAAAGGGAAATAAAATAAATAATAAACTCAACCATATGAAGTGACATGTGCCAGGTTTTGTTGGTTTTATGTGATACACTAACAATGTGGGCTTCACTGAACCTAGATCTTCTTTCTGAAAATGAAAAACAGTCCATAGAAGAGTGATCTAATTTATGATTTAGAATGATTCCTTTGTTTGTATAATTAAGGGATTTGATTCAGTTGCTACTATAATAAGGGCTGAAAAGACAGTGTAACTTATTAATTTTCAGTTGCATATCATGACTAGAGTTATTCCCGTTATGCTGTGAGAACATTCTTAAGACACAATGGGAGGCAGTCAAATTGGCCACTGTTGAATTTGTTAGTTTGATGTCAATGGGAACAAAGAGGGTGAAGGGAATGAAATATAGTCAGAAAAGTCTAATTAATTTACTGTAGTATGGCATATCCTAGTACAAGGTATGGGAATAAAATTACCGAAAAGCAGATAACTATCCAAGGTCAGGAAACATTCCAATAGTGTAATATTGTGATTCTCAAAATACTGACATGATGGAGTTCATGAAATTTCTGATTTAATGGATTATTATCATGGTCAGTGGAATCATGCAGGCACCTCGGAAACGGTGTGAAGATATGTATAGCTTTAAAGTTTTAAAGTTTATTTATTAGTGTCACAAGTAGGCTTACATTAACACTGTAATGAAATTACTGTGAAAATCCCCTAGTCGCCACATTCCAGGCACCTGTTCGGGTACAGCTGGGGGAGAATTTAACACGGCTAATGCACCTAACCAGCACATTTTTTGGATTGCGGGAGGAAACCGGAGCGCCTGGTGGAAACACATGCAGAAATGGGGCGAACGTGCAGACTCTACACAGACTGCGACCCAAGCTGGGAATCGAACCCGGATCCCTGATGCTGATCAATCATATGGAATGTCAGGCCTCTCTGGGGGTCAACGGCACATATCATTTCATTTGGTTGAGTTTATTATTTGTTTTGTTTCCCTTTCTGTTGACTTGCCGGATTTTATTTTTCTTTGTGAGGTCCATTCATTGAAAGTTCTATTAAACATCAAACTCCCACTCACCTGATGAAGGAGCAGCACTCTGAAAGCTTGTGTCTTGTGCTACCAAGTAAACTTCTTGGACTTTAATTTGGTGTTGTGAGACTTATGATCCTGTAGCTGGCAGAAAAGGCATTTTGAGACTCTTAAGAGCGACTATGTCCACGAGAGGTTGTGTTCACCTTTGACCACTCACAGAGCTAGCCATGCAGGGAATACACAGTAAGATGTCACACAACACTAGGTTAAAGACCAACAGGTTTATTTGGTAGTAAAAGCCACTAGCTTTCAGAGCGCTGCCCCTTTGTCAGGTGAGTGGGATTTCTGTTCACAAACAGGGCATATAAAGACACAAACTCAGGTAATCAAGTCTTAAAGGTACAGACAATGTGAGTGGAGAGAGTGTTAAGCACGGGTTAAAGAGATGTGTATTGTCTCTGGACAGGACAGTTAGTGAGATTTTGGAAGTCCAGGCAAGTCGTGGGGGTTACAGATAGTGTGATATGAACACAAGATCCCGGTTGAGGCTGTCCTCATGTGTACAAAACTTGGCTATCAGTCTCTGCACAGTGACTCTGTGCTGTCGTATGTCGTGAGGGTCGCCTTGGAGAACGCTTACCCAAAGATCAGAGGCCGAATGCCCGTGACCGCTGAAGTGTTCCCCAACAGGAAGAAAACACTCTTCCCTGGTGATTGTCAAGCGGTGTTCATTCATCCACTGTCATAGCATCTGCATGGTCTCTCCAATGTACCATGCCTCAGGACATCCTTTCCTGCAGCGTATCAAGTAGACAATGTTGGCCAAGTTGTGGGAGTGTGTACTGTGTACCTGGTGGATGGTGTTCAAAAATGAGATGATGGCATCCATGTCGATGATCCGGCATGTCTTGCAGATGTTGCTGTGGCAGGGTTGTGTGGTGTTGTGGTCACTGTTCTCCTGAAGGCTGGGTAGTTTGCTGCAGACAATGGTCTGTTTGAGGTTGTGCAGTTGTTTGAAGGCAAGAAGTGGGCGTCTGGGGATGGCCTTGGCGAGATGTTGATCTTCATCAATGACATGTTGAAGGCTCCGGAGAAGATGTCGTAGCTTCTCTGCTCCAGGGAAGTGCTGGACAAATAATCGTGTGCAGGGAATAACTGCAGGGAATAACCAATCCTCAATCAGCATGTCATTTAGAAGATATCTGTGACAGAGGTATAGGAAAAGAATGCCTTTTCCTTTGTTCTTCGCTGTGGAAATGGATGTTGGCCAAGGAATTGAATCTTTTCCCCTGTGATTCAGATCAGCATTCCAGTGTAAACAGGGACCAGTATGAACCTGCTGGGCTAGGTAAAAGGAAAAGCTGTGAATTTTGTTCAGGGAATGTGAAATGTTTTTAGTAATGTTTTTGTCTTGTGTTGAGTTAAAGCAAATAGCTAGAGGGGAAATGGCAATTTATCTGTGAGTTAAAAGACAGACTGCCAGGATGAAGTAAAACCAGTTCCGATCTGTGAGTTACAGAGATTGAAGATCAAAGCTGGGGCCTGTGGGGGAGGTAGAGCTTTGTGGATATCATTAGGTAACTGGATGTGTGAACCTTTGATCTGATTGTTTTAAGGTAAGATGGGGAGCCGGATGAAAAAGGTCAGTTGTCCTATAATTTGAAAGATAAAGTATGAGCTGACTTTGAAGGTTTTAGATTGTGTGGGGTATTTTTAAATTGAGGACACAATTGAATTGCAAGGAATCAGTGTGTAAGTTTTGTTTTTTGTTGATAGATCCTGGATAATGTTTTTGCCTGTTCATCAGCTATCAGTGTGATATTCATATTGCTGGGGGCAATTGTGAGGCCATACTCTCTTTGCGGGGATGGCAGCACTTGTTCAAAATCCAGAGAGTGTGATTCACCCCCTCAATTTTCTGGGTTTTGATTTTATTGGTCCCTCGCCAGCGGAGTGGCGTGAAACGCAGGAAGCTCACTTTAATGCATATCATTAGTGAGCACTCTGTCTGGGATATCTCCCCTCATCAGATATTCAATGAGTATGACTTTGCAGCGGTGCCATTTACAATAGGTCTGAATAAGCATGAACTTGGTGCCTTCACCTCTGAGGAGGATTTTGGAGGTGAGTTCTCAGGCAGCCTTACCCTCTGCAGTGGGCACTGCTCAGGAGGCACTGGAGAGGACTCGGAGGACACAGGTAAGTTCAACTCGGGGCCAAAGCATCACCATGTCTGGGAGAGGGATAGGGAGGGGTCACTTGTAAGTCTCACCCTCCCTTCATGTCAGGGCACCCCTTGTTTTATAAGGGTTGTGAAAGCTGGTTAAGCAGGCAGCACCTCTGTGACCTTCCTCTTGGGTTCTTGTCCGTATCATAGCTGAGGGAGTGTCTTTCTTTAGTGGGGGCTGGCAAGAGGGTGGAAGGATGACTTTGGCAAGAGTCTCTTCAGGGATTGGAACCTTGAAGTTCCAGGCCTGCTTTTGGGCAGCACAGGTGTTTGACTGTTTCCTCCTTGGTGACAGGGACCAGAGGTATGTCGCTCACAGGGAGCGAAGTGTCAGATGGGTTGGAGACACTTGGGGTTCCATGGTTGGAAGGCCCCAGGCTGTACTCCTCCCAATCCTCTTCCCTTTAGGCTTCCAGTGGCTCCTGTGCTCCTCCATGGGATGGAGGGGCTGCTGGAATTAGATCCGGAAGTCCCGCGGTCCACTGTTGCTGATACTCGTGGATTCCCACCAGGCTCCACGGTGGACACCAACCTCGCAGTGTTGACCTCAGTTAGAAGGCGATAGGACTCCTCCAATCAGCCATGAACTCCTAGGAGGGTTGATGTAATCCTTCCCTGATACTTACAATTCTACCTTTGCAGTTCCAGCAGCTGCAGGATGACCAGGCCCAGGGGAACATCAAGAGTCCTGGGCTCCGGCATTCCTCTGAGTGTTGGTTCCCTGGGAATTCCCTGTCTTTGCCCATTGTTATTTTTCAGCTGTGAGGTGCTCATCAGTGAGTGACCTAAAGTCCACCTATTTAGTAATCCCATTGAGGTGTGAGTCCCTGCTCTGGTGCGAGTGTGGGTGACAGCTATAATGCCTCTTTAATGGTGAGGTCAGAGAAGTCACCCTCTGCACTGCAGGAGTCTGGTGGGTCCAGGGGGCACGAGGATGGTTCAGCCTGTTCCGCTGTCCAGCCTGTAAGAGAGGGGACATTTTATCAGTGCATTACAGGGATACAGAAGGAACATTGATTACTCACTTGAGACTTGAGGAATATAAGTCGAGGATTTTCATGTTGCTCTGCTACCTTGGCTTCACCAGTAGCGCAGGCACACTCTTCCTCCTTCCCCACTGCCAGCTTGAGAGTCCAGACCTTGGGCATGGCTCCAGCTGGCTGCATATACTGATGCTTGTTGTGGGTAACTTTGTCCTGCAATGAAACAGAGAGGGAAAGCCTAGGTGGGAGTGTTGATATTTAAGATGGTGATGAGATGTGGTCGGTGTGGGGCTTGAGTGGGAGCTGGAGATTGAGGAGTATAGCAGCTATTGTGAGGGGGGATCCTGGTGCCTGGTGTGGGCAAAGATCAACTAATAATATTTAAATTCAAATTTAAGTATTAAAGTCAGCCTTGTGCCCTTCCCAGGCGTGAGGCTGATCACACCAGCTTCACAATGCCGGTAGTATCGCGAGAGGCAAGAAAACAGACATGAAGCTGTTTTTTGCCTCTCTCATGATCTTACCAGCTCAGCACATTGAGGAACCAACATTCTGCCATTTTTTGGTAAGATTTCGCACTGCCTGATTTTGAAGCATAGTTCAATAAAATTCATTCGAGAATTTTAGAATCCCATATCTTTCCTAGTGGCATTACTTGTTCTGTTCAAGTCTGAATCCGGTGTTAAGGGTAAGATCCTGGCATGGATCAAGGATTGGCTGACTGGCAGAAGGCAGAGAGTGGGGACAAAGTGTCTTTTTCAGGATGGCAGCATGTGTCTAATGTTGTGCCTCAGGTATCAGTGCTGGGACCACAACTTTTCATAATATACATTAATGATTTGGAAGAAGGAACTGGAGGAACTATTACTAAGTTTGCAGATATGTAGAGGGACAGGTAGTATTGAGAAAGCAAGGGGACTGCAGAAGGACTTAGACAGGTTAAGAGAGTCAGCAAAGAAGTGGCAGATGGAATACAACGTGGAAAAGTATGAGGTTATGCACTTTGAAAGGAAGAATGGAGGCATAGACTATTTTTCAAATGGGAAAATGCTTAGGGAATCAGAAACATAAAGGGACTTGGGAGTCATTGTTCAAGATTCTCTTAAGATTAATGTGCACATTCAGTTGGTGGTTAGGAAGACAAATGCGCTGTTAGCATTCATGTCGAGAGGGCTAGAATACAAGAGCAGGGATGTACTTCTGAGGCTGTATCAGGCTCAGGTCAGATCCTGTTTGGAGTATTGTGAGCAGTTTTGGGCCCCGTATTTAAGGAAGGATGTACTGGCCTTCGAAAGGGTCCAGAGAAGGTTCACAGGAATGATCCCTGGAAAGAAGAGCTCATCATATGAGGAACAGTTGAGGATTCTGGGTCTGTAATTGTTGGAGTTTAGAAGGATGAGGGGAGATCTTATTGAAACTTACAGGATACTGCAAGGCCTGGATGGAGTGGACGTGGAGAGGATGTTCCCACTGGTAGAAAAAACTAGAACTAGAGGGCATAACCTCAGATTAAACAGACAATCCTTTAAAATAGAGATGAGGAGGAATTTCTTCAGCCAGAGAGTGGTGAATCTGTGGAACCCTTTGGCGCAAAAGGCTGTGGAGGTCAGGTCATTGAGTGTCTTTAAGATAGAGATAAATAAATTCTTGATTAATAAGGGGATCAGGGGTTATGGGGAAAAGGCAGGAGAATGGGGATGAGAAAAATATCAACCATGATTGAATAGCAGAGCAGACTTGATGGGCCGAATGGCCTAATTCTGCTCCTATGTCTTCCGGTCTAATGGAATCCTTGGAACAGTTCAGGTGTTGCAAAACAGAGAAGTTATTTCCTCTGGTGGGGTAATCTAGAGCATTAAGACAGTCAGATTGTTTTGGAGTGAAATCGTGAAGTATTCTTCACAAAAAGGGCATTGGAACTTGGAACTTGTTCTGGCAGAAGGTGGTGACAGATGCAGAGTGAATTGAAAATTTCAGTTTTATTTTGTTAAATTAGGGTGTTAATGAATTTGAGGGAAATGTGGAGTTGAGGTACAGATCAGCCATTATGTAACTGAGTAGTAAAACAGGTTTAAGAGATTGAATGGCTTACTCCAGTGTCTGTATTGTGAACATGGCAATTTGGGACACGAGGAAATGTTGGTTTCAACTGTTCCGAACAGTGGTTTCACTGTTGTTATTTATATTGTTTTCAGTCTCGAAAAAGATACACTCTTGCAGTTCTCTGCCATGTACATCGTTAATTTGTAACTGATTGCATTCCACAGATGATATGCCCCTGAACCCAATTAGAATGGAAGTTGCAGTTTATAACCTTTGAGATAATCAATTAGGAAGTGGCTTAGGAGTTGGTGATATAGGTCTTATCACAATTGATTGAAATGCTTCACTAATATCATTAAGGAAAGGAAGCACTTACCACATGAAAAAAGGCCTTAATTTTAACTGACATGACCTGTCAAGACTGGGTCAGTAGGGATGTGTTGAGGCACAAGGAACCCAAAAGTTGGAACTTCTCACACAAAGTGTGGAAATTTGCTGATCTTTCTCCGCCCAGGAGCCAAGCTGATTGATAAGCTCAGGTTTCAGTCAGGCAGGGAGTTGGTCAGTGAAGGGTACCAGGACAAGTTAGGTCCATAACCTGTCTGGTGTGGGCAAGCAATATCAGCGATGGCAGGGAGTGCAATGGCTGATTAGGGTCAGGGATAATGGGGAGGAGTAGTGGTTGATCGGGCCTGAGAAGAACATCTGGTATTGGGGAGTGGGTGATCAAGCTGCCAGGGGGACACATCAAATCAGTGTGGGGGCTGTAGTGATTCTGCCATGGATCTGAGAAAAGGTTAGAAGCCTGTCTGAAGAATTGTTAGCCTGAAAGGAGATTAGAGGCCTGGGAAATAGGGAGTTGGAGACCTTGTTTTGTACGGAGGGTTGGGGGTGGGGTGGGGTGGGGAAATGGCAGGGTGCCCAGTCTTGTGGCAATAATAAATGAACTTTAAACTTTAGTCTGATGCCTCAGAATGCTGATGTAGAAAATAACCGTATCATCCACGTAAGTTATTCTTTTTAATTTTGTTCAATTAAAATTGATGCATGGAACATTATCAAAATGTTCAGTTTTCGGACAATTTGGGTTTCTGGATAGTTGCCTTCATCTGTATAGTTTCACATTCCCCAGGGTAATGCTATCAATGTGCACAAATGTAATTCTCAGATACTGGACCAGTACTGACAAATCTACTGAAGATATTCATGAAATAAGGTCTTGGAAACCATAAGTTGCCTCCTTACAGTCTATTCAATTCCTTATACTTGCCTATTCTCTGAATAGTAAGAAGTCTCACAACACCAGTTAAAGTATTTGGTAGCACGAGCTTTTGGAGCACTTCACCTTCATCAGGTGAGTGGAGGATTTGTTTCACAAACAAGGCACATATAGACACAAACTCAGTTACAAGATAATGGTTGGAACGTGAGTCTTAACAGGTAATCAAGTCTTAAAGGCACAGAAAATGCGAGTGGAGAGAGGGTTAAGGATAGGTTAAAGAGGTGTGAATTATCTCAGTTAGTGAGAATTTGCAAGCCCAGGCAAGTCATGGGGGTGACAGATAGTATGACATGAGCCTAAGATCCTGGCTGAAGCCATTCTCATGTGTGTGGAACTTGGCTATTAGTTTCTGCTCAGTGATTCTGCATTGTCGTGAAGGCCGTCTTGAAGAATGCTTACCTGAAGATTAGAGGCTGAATGCCCTTGACTGCTGAAGTGTTCCCCAACAGGAAAGGAACACTCCTGCCCAGTGGTTGTTCAGCAGTGTCCGTTCATTCCTTCTCGTAGCACCTGCATGGTTTTGCCAATATACCATGCCTTGGAACATCCTGCAGTGAATGAGGTAGACAATATTGGCCGAGTCGCAAGAGTATGTACTGTATAGTTGGTGGATGGTGTTCTCACTTGAGATAATGGCATCTGTGTCAATGATCCGGTATGTCTTGCAGAGGTTGCTATAGCAGGGTTGTGTGGTGCCAGTGGTCACAGTTCTCCTGAAGGCTGGATAGTTTGCTGCAGACAATGGTCTGTTTGAGGTTGTGCAGTTGTTTGAAGGCAAATAGTGGAGGTGTGGAGATGGCCTTGGCGAGGTGTTCGTCTTCATCAATGACATGTTGAAGGCTCCGGAGAAGATGTCGTAGCTTCTCCGCTCCGGGGAAGTTCTGGATGACGAAGGGCACTCTGTCTGCTGTAACCTGTGTTTGTCTTCTGAGGAGATTGGTGTGGACTTTTGCTATGGTGCTTTGAAACTGTTGATTGATGAATCAACACCATATCCTATTCTTATGAGGGCATCTTTCAGCGTCTGTAGGTATCTGTTGCGATACTACTCATCTGAGCAGATCCTGTGTATAAGGAGGGTTTGTTCGTAGGGGATGATTTCTTTAATGTGTTTAGGGTGGAAGCTGGAGAAGTGGAGCAAGTGTGAGGTTATCCATGGACATGCAGTACAGTGAAGTGCTGAGGTGATTGTCCTTAATGGAGATGCGTGTGTCCAAGCATGCAACAGATTCTGGAGAATAGTCCATGATGAGTCTGATGGTGGGATGGATTTTAATGTTATCATATAGTTGTTTTAGTGATTGTTTTCTGTGAGCCCAAAGGAAGAAAATGCCGTTAATGTATCTAGTGTATAGCATCGGCTGATGGTCCTGCGCGGTGAAGAAGTCTTGTTTGAACCTTGAACTTGTGCATGAAGATGTTGGCATATTAAGATGCAAGTTTGGTCTCCAAGGCTGTTCCATGTGTCTGGATGAAGAACTGGTTGTTGAAGATGAAGATGTTGTGGCCCAGGATGAAGTGGATGAGTTGTTGAATTGCGTCTGGAGATTGGTAGTTTTTGGCATTGAGTACTGAGGCAGTTGCAGCAATGCCGCTGTCGTGAGGGATGCCAATACAGAGTGCCGAGACATCCCCTGTGACGAGGAGTTCCTGGTTCAACTGCTCCATGTGTGCTGAGTTTCTGTAAGAAGTCTGTAGTGTTGCAACAGAAACTGGGGGTTCCTTGTACGATGGGTTTCAGGATGCCCTCGACATAGCCGGAGAGGTTCTCACACAGTGTTCCATTGCCTGATATGATGGGACGGCCGGGTGTATCGGCCTTGTGTATCTACGGGAGGCAGTAGAGATCTATATGCATATGAATGCCTTGTCAAACCTGTATGCATAATCTAGAACTATCCAACTAAAGTGGGACCTAATTATTATGACTCAGGTTTAAGGACATTCAATTATTAATTGAGAATGTGGTCCTTTTCTACCCTCAGGTTCGGTTTCTGCTGAATACTTAACTCACTTTCAGTAATAGTGGCAAAATTAAAAATTTTGATATGAATGGGGAATTTGAGATTGGATAAAACTCAAACATAGCTAACGGCATTCTCTGCCCTTTTGAAAGTGAGGTGAACTCTCTACGCTCTCTGACTCCAGCAGATATTGTTAGTTAAACACAAGCTAACACACCTTATTTCAACTAGCTTACCTTCAATAAGTGCTTGAGTTGCTTAGCTGTTTACAAATGAATAGGAGACAGAACCATTAACACACACCAGTTCAATAAATTGCTCAGCGTGTCAGAGTGGTCCTGCATTTTATCATTTAAGTGACGTGAGTCAGTAAGTTATCAATAGATCAGACAATGGAGAGTTTGCCTCATGTAAGTGTAATGCTGAAAGGTCCATGAACAATACGAGAATCCTAACAAATGAAAAGCAGAACCCAACAGAAATTACCCTAAGTGTTCACTGAAGCAAATGATTAAAAAGTGGATGAATACGTACATCTATAAGGGAGATTTCTAAGGCAATAAAAGTAGTAATTAAAGGCATCAATTAAAAGGTTTATAGTCAGACCAACCCCAACTGAATTGTTATAAAGCTGACATATGAAGTAGCCATTCTTCGATCTCTAAAACTCAATTGTGGCCTCTTCTGATTAATTACATTGCATACATAAGCACAGTTCCTCACAGTATATTTAATCTCACTAACTTTTTGAAGCAGCAAAATGGAAATTCGCTGGGGAAGCTGGCTGACTAATGAACCTTCAGAATGACATTCCCTCTGAACACTTTGTAGTACGTGTTTTTGTGTCTCTCCCAGGTTATTCTCTTATTATTTTCTTGAGTCTATCTTGAAGTGTTTTGCACATTGAAAATATTGGAATTTAACGTGTAGGTAAAAAAGTAGGGTATTCATTCACGAGACCTGTTCTTGCCGCAGACCACATTAAACCTGAATTGTGACAAAATTCCTGGATGTCTCTTCCATGCCTTCTGATTCTGCATTTGCAAAAAGATCTCGGATCATATCCCCTCTCCCCCACCCAGGTCAACAGCAGTATTATATAGAATCACAGCATGTATAACACAGGAACAGACTATTCATGTTGGTGTTTATGCTCCATTTGAGCCTTTTCCCTTTTTTCCTCATCTAAATCCAACATCATAACCATCCATTCCCTTTGCCCTCATATATCTATCCAGCTTCCCCTTAAATATATCTATATTATTCACTTTAACCACTCCTGTGCTAGGGAGCTTCACATTCTCATCACACTCTGGCTGAAAATGTCCCTCTTAGATTTCTTGGTGATTATTTTATATTGATGGTATCTAGTTATGTTCTTTCCCACAAGATGATGCATTCTCCCTGCAGTATCCACTTGAGTATTTTTCTTGCATTCCTTACTTTTTTCTTCAATGTCAAATTTCAATACACAAGGCTATTAAGCCTTGTTATCATTTTCTAGGTTACCTCTAATATATTAAGGTATTTTTGAAGATAAGGATGGGGTGGGAACTGGATTAGGCCTGATATAAAACATGGGGATTACCCCTGACTCGGACCCAATCTGGTTGAAGGGATGCAGACAACACACAACCTTCCCACTGCCAGTTCACCAATGTGATTGCAGTGTGCAGCTCAGCATCAGTTGTGCTGCTGGCTGCATACATGGTAGGGGTGTGTGTGTGTGTGTGTGTGTGTGTGTGTGTGTGTGTGTGTGTGTGTGTGTGTGTGTGTGTGTGTGTGTGTGTGTGTGTGTGTGTGTGTGTGTGTGTGTGTGTCAGACGACACTCCCAGGTTTTCAGCGTGAAAGCCTTAGTGATAGAAGTCTAAAAGAGACTAGGGCTGTCAGAGATCACAGATGCCCCCTTCACATGAGTTGCTGATTCATCAGCTTTGCTATGGATGTGACCTCTCGTATGTAGAAGGCAATGGTAGTCGTCAAGGTTCCTATGGACAGATTTGACAGGTTTATAAACAGGGAACATTCTATCAATGTTCAGATTGTGCGCGACCAAAGGAAGAAATCCCTGCACATCTGTCAATACTTTGTGAGTAGTCCTTTTTTTAATTCATTCATAGGATTTGGATGTCGCTGGCTTGCCAGCATTTATTGCCTATCCCTAGTTGCCCTTGGAGGGCACTTGAGAGTCAGCTACATTGCTGTGATTTTGGAGTTACGTGTAGACCAGACCAGGTAGAGACAGCAGATTTCCTTTCATAAAGGCCATTTGTGAACCAGATGGGATTTTTCAACAATCAACAATGGTTTTAGAGTCTTCAGTAGATTCTTAATTCCAGACTTTTTTTAATGAACTGAAATTCCAGCATGTGCCATGGCCGAATTCGAATCTGAGTGTCCAGAACATTAGCTGAGTTTCTGGATCAATAGTCTAGCAATAATACTGCTACACCATCACCTTCCACTGATACCTTTATGCTCAGAGAGTCACTTGTCTTGGAGAAGTGGCAAGGTGGGGTGTGGTTCCTCTCGGACATGTTCGTTATCTCGTCACCTCGCTGTGGGTCGGATGCCAGCTGACATGAGAATCAAGTTTCACAGTGATGCCAACACTTTGAAAAACCATAGCAACTTGGCAGTGTAAGTGCTCTTATACTCTTATATTTTTGCTCTTATATTTTTGGTGAGCTGAAACAATATGGTGAACAGTAGTGCAGAGTGTAGATAGGTTTGAAACAGGAACCACAACCAATCAAGACTTGCTGGTAATTTGACTTTTTTTTGGTGTGTGCCTGGCCCACTTTCTCTGTTGTGGACTGATTTAATGGAACAGACCAGATGTTAAAAACAGACGTGTTTCCATCCCAGCCCCAGGTATTGGGCGACAAGGGATGTCCTCTAAACTGATTGCTCCTAACTCCTCTGTGAGACCCTCAAACAGAATGCCAGTGTTGGTATAAAAAGAGCACACTGTACATCAGGACACTCGCTGAGCAGTCTATCTGCTTCAAGATAAGATTTCACTGCTTTGACCTCACTGATAGTGTCCTACTGCAAACAGTTACAGGAATTAAAGGGTAGATAAATAGTCTAATATATGCTTGTCTTAGGGTTTATATTTATTTGGGAAAGTATAATGGCATAAGAAGTAAAAACTCCATTATTGTTGAGCTGGACGATATCACTTGTAATACCTGTCATTGTCACCATTCCATAAATGAAATTGATTGACCTCATAGCCCTCAAATCCATATTGCTTTGAATTTCCCAATGTCAAATAAAAGAAAATTAATACAATGGAAGGCTATAATTTTAATGATTTGTATTACAGGGAATCATTTTCTTTAAATTATATGATCTGGAAAATGCTGAATCATCACGTTTTGTGAAGAAATGTTGTCTTTTGAAGTTTGCTGTGAGCTTCAAGAGTTGGCTGTTATTTCCAGGGTGTAGCATGATGGTACAGTGATTAGCACTGCTGCTTCACAGTTTCAGGGATTCGGGTTCAATTCTGGCTGTGGGTTACTGTGTGTGTGGAACTTGCATATTCTCCCAGTGTCTGCGTAGATTTCCTTTGGGTGCTCCAGTTTCCTCCCATACTCCAAAAATGTGCAGGTTAGGTTGACTGGCTTTGTCAAATTGCCCCTTAGTGTCAGGGGGATTAGCAGGGTAAATACATGGGATTATGGGGATAGGGCCTAGGCAGAATTGTTGTTGGTGCAGGCATGATGGGCCAAATGCCCTCCTTCTGCACTGTAAGGATTCTGTGAGATAACAATGATTGTTCATGCATCTCTCGGCTCAGGTAATTCAGTCTCTGAAATATATTTTCTCTCATGGTGGCACAGTGGTTAGCACTGCCGCCTCACAGCGCCAGGAACCCAGATTAAATTCTGGTCTCAGGTGACTGTCTGTATGGAGTTTGCACATTTTCCCTATGTCTGCATGGATTTCCTCCGGGTGCTCTAGTTTCCTTTCACAATCCAAAGATGTGTAGAGTAGGTGGATTGGCCATGCTGAATTGTCCCTTAATGTCAGAGGGATTAGTAGGGTAAATATGTGAGGTTATGGGGATAGGGCTTGGGTGGGATTGTTATCAGTGCAGGCTTGATGGGCTAAATAGCCTCCTTCTGCATTGTAAGAATTCTATGAATTCTATATTGATGTGACAATTATTGAGGGCTAAGAACCTTCAGGGGAAAAAATACGCAGTTTTGATATAAACGCTAATTTTTACATTTGATTATAGAATTAACTGTATATTTACCAGTTTTACTCTTTAATCTTGCTCAATGTTACACAAAGAAATGAAGGGAATAGAGCAGCAAATGTCCATGCACCAAGATCCCATGAACAGCATTGTGGTAATAACCAGATTCTTTGTGGCTGGTTGAAGAATAATTATTGTCTGAGACATTAAGATAAACTCACCTAATCTTCTTCAAAACTGACCTCTGGTATCTGTTACACTCATCTGAGATGGAGGGAGAACATGGGCTTAATGTGTACATCAAAAGATGGCATGATCGAAAAACAGTACTCTCTGAGTACTGCACTGAGTGCTCATTGATGAAGCAATTGAAGATATCTGAGCCTCAGACACTACACTGAGGTACACCTGCAGAGTTGACCTAGGGCAGAGTTGATTGGCTCCAACAGCCACAATCATTTTCCATAGTGCTAATTATGATTCTAACCAGATTTTTCCCATTGTTTCCCATTCACTTTTGCTAGGTGTCCTTGAATCCACGCCTTGTCTGACGCTGCCTTGATATCAAGGTCACTTTCGTCCTCTTTCCTGTAGATTTTCTTTTCAACTCTGTGGCTTTAGAGAGTAGTTAAGAGTCAACGACATTGCTGTGGGTCTGAAGTCACACGTCGGCTAGACCATGTAAGAACAGCAGATTTTATTCTGGGAGGACATCACTGAATCAGATGGTATTTTACACAATCTGATAGTTTCATTGTCACCTTTTCTGAGACTATTTTTTTAATTCCAGATTTATTAATTAATTTAGTTGAAATTCCACCAGTTTCCATAGTGTTCTACGTCTCTGGAACATTACCCTTGGCCTCTGTATTACTAATCCAGTGACATTATCACTACAGTACTGTTCTTTACTAGTATCTGGAAAACTGTTACATTGTACATTTTTGTCAGAGAAGTATAAAAATAGAACATTTTTGGATGGTCAATTAGTTGTGTTCCAGAGGAACCTGGTTGTCCTTTCATAGAAAGTTAACATGCACGTACAGCAAGCAATTAGGAAGACAAGTGGTATGTTAGCTTTTCTTACAAAGAGATTGAAGTTTCAGAGTAAAGAAGCCTTGATACAATGATAGAGGGCATTGGTGAGATCACACCTAGAGAAGTATGTGCTGTTTTAGTCTCCTTACTGAAGGAAGGGCACACTTGCCCGAAGGCCAGGGAGTGCAGCAAAAGTTCACTAGACTAGTTGCAGGGATTAAGTGAGTGTTGGATGAGGAGCGAATGAGCAGGCAAAGCTTTTATTCCCAGGAATTTAGAAGAATGAGAGGTGATCTAATCGAAACATGTAAACGTCTTAGGGACTTGACAGTATAGATGCTGAGAAAATGTTTCCCCATGGAATCTGGAGCACGGCATCAAAGCCTGAGTATAAATGGCCAGCCCTTTCAGACAGAGAAAAAGAATTTTCTTCACCTAAAGGGATGTGTTTCTTTGGAATGCTTTACCCCAGAGAGCTGTGGAAGTTCACCCATTGCAGACATAAATTGATGGATTGCTAGGCACTTCTTTCATCATCACAATGGTTTATTAAATACGTCAAGAGCGTAAAAAGAAACAAATAAAAGCACCATTGAGTAAATGAACACATCGCAAAGACATTCATTAAAGAGAATAAATAGCAGAATTATATGATTTAATTCTATAGAACATGATGTGTTTTATCAGGTCTCAGCCCTTGGCCATGTGTTTCTCAAAGTACTTACCCAAACATGAAATATCCTAGAAGTAAATATTACACAGTGCATGTTGTAGGGGCTGAGGGCTAGTAAATCCTGATATCATGTATCCATCCATATTAGAAAAGACCAGGGAAAACGCTGACTCACGTTTTGAGTGTGTTACCGAGCATTGATGAAGTACCACACAGCTAGCAAGAGATGAATGCAATCTATGCAATTACAGTGGACAAAACTGACTCGGGGGCCATAGGCCTATTAGCACAATTAACATATCAAAGAAGTAGAAATTAACTTGAAGTTAATTGGCAGTTTTTTTTAAATTTGGGAAGACTTGACGCTCGAATCAATCTTTATATTGAAGTGCTGCGAATCAACATGTAAACAAAAGTGTGGAAAAAGAAAGTGCTCTGGTCTACATTTGGATAGAAAAGAATTGTTTCAAAATGATAGTACTGCTGCTAAGCTAGATTATATGTGCTGATGATTTAACTATAATTTTACTGGATTGTTACTAGGGGGCATAGCCTCAAAATAAGGGGAAGTAGATTTAGGACTGAGTTGAGGAGGAACTTCTTCACACAAAGGGTTGTGAATCTGTGGAATTCCCTGCCTAGTGAAGCAGTTGAATGTTTTTAAGGCAAGGATAGATAAGTTTTTGAACAGTAAAGGAATTAAGGGTTATGGTGAGTGGGTGGGTAAGTGGAGCTGAGTCCACAAAAAGATCAGCCATGATCTTATTGAATGGCGGAGCAGGCTCGAGTGGCCAGATGGCCTACTCCTGCTCTTATGTCCTTATGTCTCACACAAGATACTGCATTTGAATCCCAAAGTGTTTTAGTTGAGAATTCACCAAGTTAAATGATGTTGCTGTAAGTAGTTAGGGTATATTAAGTTTTGATTCCATGATCAACCATAAATGAGAATATTGCATGCAAATTATTCATTGCAATTAATAGCTGGGTGGCTTGGCTGCTTGAAGCAGAGTTGTCTCGATACCAAAACAAAATACTGCTGATGCTGGAAATCTGAAATAAAAGCAGTCAATGCTGGAAGCACTCAGCCGATCTGACAGCATTTCTATTTTTCTTTATCTCCACCAACACCGCCAGATCTGCTGTGTAATTCCAGCGTTTTTCCTACTGATTCATTTGAGTTCTCTCGATTGGCTAGGTGAATGGATCTTCATTGTGAATTACAGATTAGGATAGTATTATTGTCACAGGCAAGACAACATTGTTCATCTGATAATTGTTTAAACAGTCAAGTGCGATGAATGACATAAATTGCAAGGAATTTGTTGCAACGTCAAAGAGAAGGAAAACAATCCTATCTCCTCATGTTACCCAGCCTCTGTTCTGTGATGCATGCCTCTATGGATTGAGGGTGAATAAAGAATCACGAGGTGCACTTGATAACATGAACAGTGGGTGCTCTTTATTTAAAGTGTGCACTCGTTCAGTCAGGTCTATGACTGCCCAACAGGGTCCCACACTAGGAGGAGCCAATTTACCTGATGAACTTACCTGACAAAGGGTCAGCGCTCCGAAAGCTAGTAGTTTTTGCTACCAAATAAACCTGTTGAACTTTAATCTGGCATTGTGAGACTTCTTACTAGGAGCCAAATGCCCAGAGGTCACCTGACCCTGACTTTTAAGAGGGCAGTCCACACCCTAAACCCCAACATGCTATATATCATATATGTTACACGCATCACAAATTCTTTGCATTATATTGTTATGGACAAGTTTAAATAAGGAGTGAACATGTATATAATCATCAGGTTGTCAGAGATACTAGAAAAATGACAGCATTTTCTTTGAACTGCTAACCTATTTAGAAGTAATGCTTATTGAGCTAAATAATTTACATTTGTATATCATATGATTTGTAAATGAATCAGTAAGAGAGGGCAGGATTATAAATTCCTGTTGAAATCAACAGACCTTTTGTTGGTCTGTCAGATTTACCTTCCTGCCCACGATAATCACTGTAGAGGATGAGATTAGAAAATCCCACCCAGTAGGTTTAATTTATGTCAACACATTGCTGTTTGTAGGCACACATTGGTGGCTGGGTGACTGAAACAGTCACTACAGTTTAAACAAACCTCACTGGTCATAAATTGTTTTGGGACATCTTGAGTTTGTGAAAGACACCATGCAAACATATCTTTGTTTTCCTCAATTATACAGCCATCCAATTGTGAGGCATTTCCCACAATTCTGATTAACGGCATATTCTAGGAATTCGATATATTCTGTAGTAAACAATGTAAATGATCAGGATTATACATATCTCCCAAACCTGAGATGGAAGCCAAATTGATTTAATGCAAAATACAGAAACAGTAGTAGTCTTATGGCCACAGGCATCACAGCGTATTAACACAAACAATGGGCAGAATTTAATCAGAACAGCATGGCTCCCAATGGTGGGACAAGAAGTGGGCCCCACTTCCACCCATGTGTTGGAATCTGCAATAAACACAATTACGATGTAAGTCATAAATGCGTGTGGTGGGAATGTGGCCACTGTGCAACTATAGAGCGGAATGGGCAACAGTATCCATCTACACCAAAAGCTGACTCAATTCTATGTCGAAGGCTCGCTCCTGCATACATCCACTGTTTGTTGGCAGAGAGAACTGAAAGGAGGTTTACGTGCAGATCCTCCATTTGCAGGACCAATAAATATATTTTTTTCTGAGATTCACAGCCTTCATCCTCCTTGATAGCGAACCCCCATAACTCTCCCCTCCTCTCTAAGCATCTTTTTTGACCCCCATCACTTTCCCCCCTCCCATTCAGCCAGATTTGAATACAGACAAAGAACATCTCCATGGTCCAGCAATGTCTCCCTTCAGATTCTCCTCCAGGCCATCTGGGAAAGGTGAGAGATACTCTTCCACAGGGATTGAAACGGAAACCGACTTTCCCACCATACTTGAGCAAGGCAGCCTGGACAGAGATTGCAGAGGAGCTGAGCAGCCATGAATATAGATGCAATGCCTGAAAAGGGTGAATGACTTCCTCCAATCAGCTGGGGTAAGTGGCAGTGTGGCGTTGCATCAACATTTCTCTTGTGAGCGTAAAAATAAAACAATGGCATTTTGCAAGTGGGGAAGAAAGGCCAGGCTAGGAAATACATGGTCATCATAAGAACCACGTAGTAAAAGAACCAGGCTGTCTGACACCTGTGTGTGATAAGGGATTGGGTTCTAGATAGAGTGTGTAGCATAGTGATACATGGGGAAAAGGGAGTTGGCATGCCACTAAGTCTCCACTTTCCTATGCAGAATAAGGAGACAAACAATGCTGGGCAAGGGTCAGACTATAGACTTGACATTCTAATGTCACCTAAGGAGGGAACCATGGAGATTGCGAGTGAGTATGACACCTGATCCATTGCAAATGACAGGATTGGACCAGCCAGCCAGTGGAGTGATCAGTGGTGTTGAGAGATCACCAAATTAGAGACATATATGAAATTGTGGTTTCCTGAGTCCTGCCATTTCTATCCTTTATTTTTGTGGGGACATGCCTATCCTGCACTTCAATCAACTGGCCTTTAATAGCCTCCCACACGTCAGATGTGGATTTGCCCTCAAATAACCAAACCCAGTCTACATTCCCCAGTTCCTATCTAATTTGGCCCTCACCCAAGGGCCACTCTTGTCTTTATCCATGACAACCCGAAATCTTATGGAATTATGGTTCCTAAGCCCAAAATGCTCCCCCACTGAAATGTCAATTACCTGGCCTCACTCATTCCCCATACAAAGTCTCATATAGCCCACTCCCTGGTTGGATTGTCAACAAACTATATCAAAAAGCCTTCCTGACACATCTAACAAATTGCTCTCCATCTAAATCCCTGGCAATAAAGGATTCCCAGCCAATATGGGGGAAGTTAAAGTCAACCATCGCAACTACCCTGCTTTTGCCATATCTCTTCAGTGTCTGACTACACAGCTGCTCCTCTGTCTCCTGTGGGCTGTTGGCAGGTCTACAATACACTCCCAACATTATGATTTCACTCTTCTTATACCTGAGCTTCACCCATAATGCCTCATTACAAGATCCCTCCAATGTCTCCTCCTTCAACACAGCTGTGATGTGCTCTCTAATCAGCAATGCAACTCCCCCACCCCTTTTTTTTCCCTTTTGTCCCATTTAACAAAAAAATCCAGGAATGTTAAGTGCCAGTCCTGTCCCTCCTTTAACCATGTCTCTGTCAATTGTGAAAATTTTGAGGTGTCCAAGTCACTTGAATCTCCATGCCCCCTGGTCACCTGGAAGGATTTTAAATCATTGCAGCATGCCATTCTACAGCAGAGATTTCCCTTTCTCCCTGTCAGAAGCTGCAGGTGGGAGTGGATCCCTTTGAAGTCTTCTACAGAGAGGGGATGTCAATTTCACTTGGAGAGGGGCAGGGGGTTCCATGCTGCACAACTGTGCACTCAGCCCCAATGTATTCACATAGCTTAGAATTGCAGTCTCTGAGGCTTCCTAAAAACCTGAATCTTTTGAAACCCTCTCTAGTGCATTGGAATCCTTTGATCTCCATTATTTTCAATGCACGTTGCTTTGAGAGAGGCCTGTATTGAAAGCTTAATGTATTTCATGCTTCAGTCAGCTGTGTTTATTTTCATTCCCTTTCACGCTTGAATGCATCTCAATTTATGCCACTTATTTCTTTTGATGAAGCCACAGCTATCAATCAGTTTTAAAATCTTCGTAAACAATATGGTTAGGAACAGTGAAATTATTTGAGATACATTCAAATGAGAAGAGAATTAAAATAAATACTCCTGTTTTCCCACCAACGTAGGCACTTAGCCTGAAAATGGAAGAATTCTGCCCAAGATCTTTAGTTTTACAAGAGAGGCAAAAAATGTGGTATTTGATCATTCTGTGTTTGATCGTGTGACTCTGGTAACAGATCAGTGCTCACTGCATTTGATTTGTTAAGACTGGATGTGGACTCAGAAAATTAACAGACACCACAAAATTGGGTTAGCGTGGTGTAGATATTCCGTAATAGCAGAGATATTTTGAAACTCTTGAGAATAAACTTGTTGCGATCTTAGAAATTCATATCATCTCTGTCTTCGACCAAAATATACAATAAACCAGCAAATGCGCAGCACCCAGCCCTTGATCCAAATCCCCACTGCAGGGGAATTGTATTGAATCACAAAGCCCCTCCACTCTCCAGCTGAAAGTAATGGCTGAGGATTCAAGGCCTGGCTGTTACTTTCATTATGTTCATTCTGAAAGTTGCCCAACATTTCCAGGCACACTGTTTATCTTGCTTCTCTAACTAGTCAATTTCTCTCCCAAAAAAAGCAAAATTGATTTCCATTTTTCAGGTAGGAACAGGAGGAAATATGGTATGTCTAATGATTTTAATGAAAACTGAATTGGAAATTCTGATGTTTTGGTAGAGATAGAGTTTGGTTCTGAAATTGTCAGGCTTTGATGCCTGGACAGCTGAGGTCAACCTTTATATGAGGTAAAGGGATCTCTGGATAGTCTCTATGCTGGAGTTGGTATGATCAAGTCAGCTATCAGGGAAGCTTACTCCATCACTACTTTTAACATTTGTAGCTCAAAAACTGGGAGCAATTGAAAACACCAACTGGTGTACCTTTCTATAAATATGTAATTTCTACAGGCCTTTCTGTATTTTGAAAGCAGTGTTAATGGGAAAAGATGAGTTCAATTGTTTCCTTTCCATACAGCAATTCTCAGGCCCAAATTAATTTAAATTATCTTTCCAATGCAGATATATTGTAAGAAGGAGTTATGGAGTAGGGGTCATTAGATGTATTTGGTCATTATTTTTAATGAACAGCTTCATTTTATCCACACAACCGTTTACACCATTACTTTGTCAATGGAGAAGTACTTGTTAAATCTCAATGGCGAGGAAGATAGCATTGTGTGTCACGAGTTCAGTTTTCAGCTTCAAAATGACTGCAGTTAAAGGAATGATATCATCGAGGTTTCCAGGGAATATTTTTGTATAACAACAGCTCTCTAATGAAGCACACAGGAGCAACTGGGTTTCAAAAATGGACTTGCGCCAATTTTCAACCTCTCCTAATAAAAGCTGAGTCTTTCCTGACTGTAGAATGTAACATTCACTTCTCCAAAATGTAATTGGATAAGTACTGGGAAATAAAATCACAACTGGTACTTGATAACGAAGGCTGTGAGGCACCATTCCTTTACAATGCCTGTTGGCGCAATGGTCACAATTCAGGTTACATAGTCCAGGACTGGAACTTTTTGGTTCAGACTGAGAATAGGAAAGAAACATATCTCCTGAAGGGCAATTTTCTGTGAGGCTGAGCCAATAAGCCATGTTATTGATTTTTAATGGAGAAAAAATATCCTGTACTCCAAATGCTCCAGTTCAATATTCAGGGAATGAGTGACAGATGAGTTCCTAACGATAGACTAATTACCGGAACAAGTACTGTACAATACTAATCCTCTCTTCGTAATAAGGCGTCGGACCACGACAGCATCAACCTAGGGTTCACCAGTTTGTGTATTAAATCCAACAATATTTCCACTCATACTATTCTAACTCTTGGAGGAGTTCAACAACATCTTACAATAACATACAGTGTAACATCCCAAGATGCTTCACAGAAGTGATTTCAAACAAAGTTTGACACTGAGTCAGATAAGAGGTTATGAGGATAGATAGTCATAAGCATGGTGAAAGAAAAAGGTTTAAAGGTGCATATTAGAGAAGGAAAGAGAAAGAGGCAGTTCAAAAGAGAGGTTTTTAAGGAGGGAATTCTTGAGCTAAGGTCTTATGCAGCTGAAGGTGAGCAATGATGGACTAAATTAAATTGGGGTAGTGCAAGAGTCTAGAATTGGAGTAAAGCAGATATTGCAGAGGGTTGGAGGAGGTTAGAGAGATTGGCATGGGTGAGACAGTGGAGCAATCCGAAAAAAAAATAGTAAGTTTAAAATCAAGGCATTGCTGGGCATGTAGCCAGTGTAGGTCAGTGCTCATAGTGGCAATGCGGAAACATGATCTAGTGCAAGTTAGGAAACAAACTGCAAAGTTTTTGATGAGCTTGAGTTTATGGAGATTGGTAAACAGGAAGTCAAGGACTGCACTAGAATATTCAGGTTTAGAGGGAATGCTGGCAGGAATGAGATTTCAGCAGAAGATGAGCTGAGACCGAATTGGAGATGGGTGATGTTACAGAGGTGGAAATTAAACAGCACCTCTGCTTATATTTAAGAGTGCATGTTCTAAAGGCTGACCCAGCCACATGACAGGGCTGAGCTAACAACTTCTTCAGGTAGAAGTTACATTTCATCCTTATGGTGATGTAGGTCGCACTGAAGAGAATCTCAGCAGTAACATTCTGCTTGTCCAATTAAGAATGGAAGCTTTTGAGAAATGTTTGTGAATATTTAAAAAACATTAGAAACTAGAATCCCTCCAGAGAAGGAGGCCATTCAGCCCATTGAGGTTGCACCAACAGCAATCCCACCAGGCCCTAATCCCATGACCCCACATAGTTACCCTGCTAATCCCCTGACAATAAGGAGAACTTTATTATGGTCAATCAACTTAACCTGCACATCTTTGGAATGTGGGAGGAAACTGGAGCACCCGGAGGAAACACCTGCAGACATGGAGAGAATTACAAACTCCACACAGACAGTCACCTGCAGCCAGATTTGAACCCATGTCCCTGGTGCTGTGAGATAGGAGGCCTAACCACTGTGCCACCGTGCTGCCCATCAACTCACTAAAACCACAACTTTAATTTTTTTCTCTATAAACTTGAATCAGGTTCATTTCTGGATGGTGAACTTGCTCCCAATGGAAAATATTTCCATAAAGGCAGAAGCCTAATCAGTGAGAGGACGGACGTGGCAACCATGGTGACCAGGCGCTCTCTGGAATAGAGCTGGAATGTGAGGGAATTAGGCTGTCCATCTCCATGTTGACCCAATTCAACGCATGGCTGCCAAGACAAGATGAGATAATGGACCATAACACCTGAACTCCATGGCACTGAAACTGGGGTGGGGGTGGGGGTGGGGGGGGCAACTTGAAGATATGCTGGGGAGCTGCATCCAACCATTGTCCTGTGAGTCCCCATGTAAGGTTTAAATGGCAATTGCCTGGAAAGTGCAAACTTCCCTTGGGTAAATGCCCAGAATTGGAAGATATCCCAAAATGTGATTTAAATTGTAAATGTTGAACAATTCTGACTGTGTTATATCAATAATTACTCAGAAAAGGTTAGAAGGAATAAAACTTGTTCTAACTTCTGGGTGACTCTTTTACAGACCCATGGAGCATGCTCGCTCTCCCCGCACCCCCCCCTTGTTGGTCCTTCTCCTATTGTCCTAAACACCTACGGGATCACTCCTACCACTCCCTCTCCTCTCCCCCACAAAGACAATTCCCCTACACCACTAATCAAATGTACCGCACCTACCCCCTGAGAGGGACTTTCCACCCTGACACAGATTCCCCACTCCCATGGATTTGCCACCAATGGGTTTCTGCCCTCATGGGATTCACAGCTCCATGATATTCTCCACCCACAAGGGACTCCCAACCACATTGGGCCCCTCATCACAAGATGATAGAAATCTCACTTCTGTGTACCTGGGGGATACACACTTCTGTTTACACTTCTGTGTACCCTGGGGGAGTACACTTCTGTGTACCTGGGGAAGTACACTTCTGTTTACACTCCTGTGTACCTGGGGGAAGTACACTTCTGTGTACCTGGGGGAAGTACACTTCTGTGTACCTGGGGATGTACACTTCTGTTTACACTTCTGTGTACCTGGGGGAAGTACACTTCTGTGTACACTTCTGCGTACCTGGGGGAAGTACATTTCTGTGTACGTGTTGTATACCTTTAAGAGATTTTTTTTAAACTCATGCTCTGTGCAGCTCATAGCCTTAGCTGATCTCATTTTTGCTGGCTTATCTGGAGATGTCCTTTTGTTGCTGCTTAAATAGGGTTTGTTTATTTTTACTGGGAGGTTTATGACTGCATTGTCAGGAGGAAGAATGGTTGCAGGTCAGGTGACAGGAGCTCTTCCATTTTCAGATCTGAGCTCCAGTTTAACTTTATTCGGAGGGACAGTAAGCTGAAAGGAAATGTTTCTTTCCCTGTCTTATTTGGCATTTCTGCTGGTTATCTGAAGACAATGTCTTCCTAGAGTAGAAGATCTGCTGTTGGTGGCTTGGCCAAAGATAACCTGTGTTCTGGAAAGCTGTTCTGAATTCAAACTGTTCTGGGTGTCAAGTGGACTACTAGAACTTATAAGACTGGAAGTTTTCTATTATCAAACCAAAGGACTCAACTCTTGTATCAAGTGAGCATTGGACTGTGCTGTGTTCAACTTGTTTAAATGGTTTGGTCAATTGAAGCTTTTGGTTTGAATGGAGGGTCTTAGATATAGCTGTTAACAGTTACATATTATCATGATTGTTTTGTTTTTGTTTGTAATTGATAAAAGTTATTGCTAATTTTCTTTCCATATATGTTAACTGTATTCTTAAATAAACTTTGTCTGATGGAAACCCCCTAGTGGGTCATTTGAATCATGTCTGAGGCAAACCATATCATGCTTATCCTTAGCCAGATGCCAGGTGCAAAACTTATGATCGGGGGTGGGGGCAGGGTGGTGGCGGTTGCGGTTGGGGGGGGGGTGGGGAGGCGCTGGTGGTGGGGGGCATGTGGGGGGGGCTTTATAAAACACTATGAAGTTTCTGACCTGAACCAAAGCACCTCCACCAGTATCTTCCCCACCCCCTCACCCTCACTTCCCTCCACCTCCACTTAGGGATTCACCCCCATTAAGGCACAGGTTCTGATCTTCACTGCCCCCACCCTCCCTAAGGTTTGACCTGATCTGAACCCCCTCCTCCCCACAGAGGACAATCCCAACAATCCTTGATGACCTGGCACTACCTGACGCACCCCCCATCCCCATCTGAGGCTTGACCCAACTGCCAACCCTGAGAACCTGGCGCAGCCCACCCCAAAATACCCCCCTCCCCTCCGAAATCTTACCCATTTTCATTACACATTTACCATCTTCATGCCGTGTGAAGGACCTTTAAACTTGGCTGGTTTGTGGCAGCTAGTGTTGTAAAACAAAACGAGCTTGGCTGCCTTGTATCTGACTGAACTGCCTTTCATACTAGGCCCCGGGGATGTACTGCACTGTCCGGATCTCACCTGGCCAAAGTTGGAAGTTATGTGAGAAAGGATCATAAAAGAAATTTCAGTGAAGAAAGTAGGAGTGGACTGGCAATCTGACAGAAGTTCAGGCCCAATATGCGTGATATGTTTACTGCCGACCTGTCCTTGACACGTAACTCAATTTGATGGTTATTGCTCCAAACGGATTTTTCTGCCCTAGTAACAGATGAAAAAGGGGATTGAGTGATAATTGCAAATAAAACAAATAGAATCAAGAGTCATTGACCATGCAAGTTTAATGTGTCTTCTGCTGGTCTGAAATCATTCCACTGTACTTCATAATGAGTCAATGTACTCAACATAATGGCCATTTATGCTACAATATAAAAGCCTTGGCATTTAACCACTGCAGTCATCTTTTATTGCCTGACATTCTACTCCACTTCCATAATGACTTTTACCACTTAATTAATGTTACAAAACCACAGGGCATTAATTTTTAAATGCTAATGTAGCACTGAATGAGCAATGGAAGCTTGCTGTGTCAGTTTAATTGAACCATTATAGCATATGAACATACAGATTGTACAAGATGCAGCACATGGAGGTATCTTTTGTTTGTACAAGTACATATCAGAGTGCATTATCTTGCTGCTTCGATACATCATGATAAGTTCATTAATTATCACATGAACAGTACCATTGGTTTGCTACAATACTGAAAATAATTCTTTCTGGTCACTTCACTTAAAGAGATACAATTTGACTGTTCCTTCCTGTTCATGATCTGCAATTCATTTTTCTATGGTCTCTCTCATTTATTTTATTGCAGCTTATAATGATCATCCATGATGTTCTCAAAGGTTAGGCTCTGCACTTCTTCCTTTCTCATTCCGGGCTCCACAAATCTTCTATTCACTTATTTTAATTTGAACAAAATATGCAAGCAATTCATGTGCTGTTCTGTTTGCAACTACAAGCCTAAGAAGAAATCTCTTCACTCCGATACGTGATATTCTTTTTGAGTAAGGGTTACTTTCACTGCTCAGTTTATGTATACTTCACAAGAGTGAAATCGAATGAATCTGATTTGAATCTGTCAAATTTGAAGGCTGGCTGAAGTAACCAGTACATAGTTGTTCTTTTCTCTTAGGTTTTCCTGTGTTTAGAGATTGTTGGGTATAAGTAACTTGTCTTGCTCATGAACCTACATAGTGAGTTTTGATAGGACGTGTAACTATGAAAGCAGTCATAGCCCAATCCAACACTGTTCTCATTCAGTGGGCAGAGTCTTCCAGTTCTGCAAGCAATGGGAAGTTTCGTGGGCAGAAGAAACTGTTTTGGCATGAGGCTAAAAATCAGTTCCCTGGTGGCAGGGTGAACTTTAAGGATTATGTTCTCGGTATTTTAAAGGCGAGATAAAGGTGGACGGTGGTTCCCATTTTCTTAACAGAATGACAGTTGATTAAAGTCCAGCACTTTGCAAATTTAATGCATTCCTTTCAAGAGAGTCCCTGTTTGAAATGGACCTTGATACTTCCCCAGATGAGAAATTCCGTGCAACAGGTCTGCAGTGCAATTCATACGCAGACGGAAAAGGGATCAAATTATAGTATTGGGTAACTTGTAGCTGCCATTTTTTGATTAGTGTATTTTCTTATACTTTTTTTAAAAGGGTCATCTTTAAACAGTTCAATATGTCTTTGAAGTTGTAGGTAGGTCACACTCAGTAATGATTTCCATTGTGACAAAAATATAAACATTTATTTAAACACATTACTTGAACACATTTTGCATTACTAGCAGCCCCTACCTTAAGAGGTAATTCAGTGCCCTAGATAATCTGATAACCACTAGAAAGTGAATACTAATTTTTAAAAGAGGTACCATGTTCAAAGTCCTTGTTATTAAAGTCAGAAATCCTGTATTATCTTTACACAATAATTTCACTAAAACATATTTCCTACGGAATGGCAAGCACTTGGTTAAAGCAAAGATTTATTTGATCATATTCAGAAGTCGAATTTGGTGACCGTCAGATACTTTCAATGTCAGAATAGGCACTACAACAGCTAACGGAGGATTTTAGACAGATTCAAATGAAACTGGATTTCTCGTGTTTTCTATTGTTCTCTTAATATTTTACCTTTAAGTGAAACTGTGAGTGGGTGTAAGGAATGCACTATTAGCAGAATCAAAAATTGTCTGAAGTAAAATTTAAAGGGATAAGAAGAATTAATGCTGCCAGTCATGAAAGGATATCAAAAATGACTTGAGGTTCAATCAATATCTTAATCCATTGGTAGTTTTTGACAAGTTGCAAAAGGTAGAGTCAGGCAAAACTAATGCAAAATGTAATGTTTGAGGGCTGTGGTTATAGGGTTGAGGCCTGGAGCCAAACTGACTTGCATGCCACTCTATGACACCCGATCAATAATGCAGTTTGCTTGTAATGAGCTGTGGCATATTTTCAGGTTGCAGCTCACTGATGTTGTCACTGCGTGTGCCAATTATATGATGCCTTGCAACAGAAGTTCCTTTACTTCAAATAGCTCAATAATTCACCTGAATTCTCCTGTTCCAGTGCCCGAGAAGACAGCAGTCCATTTCCATTACCAATTAAGTGTGTCAGTGCCTTCAAAACTAACCGTGAAAATCTTGACCTAAGTTTCCAACTGAGCTATTGGGCTCAAGCTAACCGGTACATATCGATTTTCATGCAGTGCCATTGGAACATAATACAACGTAATTGGATTGCTTTTGTGGAAAATCCATAGTTAATTATTTAAATATGTTAGTAATACCATTGGGTTTGCTTTTCCAGCTTCCCTTAGGAAGAGAAGACCCAACTTACACTTGATCTTTGTACTGAAGTGTAACATTCCAGTGCAGTTCTGAGGGATAGTGGAGGAATCATCTTACAGATGATAAGTTGTTGAGGCCCCACCTGTTCTCTCAGATGGGCATAAAAGATTCCATGATATTATTTTGAAGAAAAGCAGCGGAGTTATCCTGGCCTATATTTATTCACCCAAGCAATATCATTAAAAAAATTACTTGTCATTGTTACTTTATTGTTTGGGGGAGTTGCTGTACAGAAATTGGGCCTTGTATTTCTTACATTACAACAGCGTGACAACACTGTGTCATTAAGAAATGTATTTGAGTCATGTATCTTGTGCAGGATTTTTTTTGCAGTCTATTCTAACTGGTGCCACTGGGTCTATAACCGACATCCTCTCCTGTTACTGCAGCAGTATAATTGCTGGAATGTTTGTTTTAATCTGGATACTGCTATTCTGTTATTTTTAATGTTCCTCTGGGGTTTTGCAGAGTAGGGCTTTATTGTGTCGATTGATAGAAAAAAAAGTGACTAGGTGGAGCTAAGTTTACACAGAGAACTCAAAGGCAATCTACTGTTGGGGATCTTGAGAGAGAGGTCACTTTCCCCATGATTCTTTCTCCCTCTCGATTTAGAAACTGGAACCTGCCAGGATATAATTTTCTTTCTCTAAGATCCAACTGTTTAGGAATGGATCTTTCTCTGGAGCTGGCTGTATGAGAATGTTTGGATCTTTCCCTGGAGTTGGCTGTATAAGAATGTTTGCCTGGATCTCTGACCAGAGATGTTAAAAGGCCACAAATCTAGCAAATCCATGTGATCATATGAGTTTTTGGGGCTAACTGGTTCTGTAAAAGGGATTTATGTCTATGGGACAAGTTGCTTACATTGGAACTATAGAGATTGCCAGTTAAGAATTATATGTTGTCATGGTTAATTATTTCAGACTGGTAAAAATAATGCAAATTCTTTTTGTGTATTTTAACTTTGTTCTTAAATAAAGTTTGCTTTGATAAAATCTTCCCAGTAGGTCAGTTGAATCATACATGGAGTGAAATACCTTATGCTCACCCTAATGCCAAAATGAAAAGTAAAAGTTAGGGTCCAAACTAACTTCACAATATACCTAGGAGTTCCTGATCTGGTCCCCAACAACAGTGATTACATTTCAAAAGTACTTTATTAGCTGTAATATCTTGAGATGTTCAGTGGCTGTGTAAAGCACTCTTTCTTTTGCTTGTCAAGGTGGACATATTTTCTTTTCTGGCTGCTGTTACAGGTCAGCACAAAGCTCTTTTCATGTGACTTGAGCTGACATTGATCCAGACAGTCCTCCACTGTGTGAAAACATATAAGAAGAGGATTTCCACTGGACTTTCCTACTGAAAAAAAAACTTTTCTTTTTCAATTATTTCTTCATGGGATGTAGACGTCATTGGCTGAACCAACATTTATTGTCCATTCCTGAGGGCGTTAAAGAGTCAACAACATCGTTGTGGGTCTGGAGCCATATGTAGGCCAGACCAGGTAAAGACAACAGATTTCCTTCCCTAAAGTATATTAGAATTTTTTTTACAACAATTGTGAATGGTTTCAAGGCCATACTTCAACTTTTGAAATTCCAGATTTTTATTGAATTCTAATTTCACCATCTGTCCTGGTGGGATTTGAACCTGGGTCCCCAGAGAATTACCCTGGGTCTCTGGAATACTAGTCCAGCAACAATACCATTATATCACTGGGTCCCATTGGTACACAAAATGGTCAAATTCCTGGGGTAGAATTTTTCCCACAGGCTTCAAAACTTTGGAATATTCTTTACTTGCCTGAATGAGTGCAACTCCACCAACATTCAAGAAACATGACACTATCCAGAACAAAGCAGTCCACTCAACTGGCGTACAATCCACAAACATTCCATCCCTCTATCACTGACACAGTGGCAGCAGTGTGTACCAGCTACAAGATGCACTTACAAAACTTGCCAAAGCTCCCTAGGCAGCAGCTTCCAAATTGAATAACCACTACAATCTCAAAGGACAAGGACAACAAAAATAGGAAAACATCACCCTAGAAATTCCCCTCCAGGCCATTCATCATCCTGACTTGAATAAAAATATAGATTTTTTCACTGTGGTTGGTCAAAACCCTGGCACTCCCTTCCTAACAGCTGTGTGTGTGTACCGACACCACATGGACTGCAGAAGTTTAAGGAGACAGCTCACCACCATCTTCTCAAGGGCAATTGGAGTGGACAATAAATGTGGGCTTAGCCAGCGATGCCTCCACCCCATAAATCGATAAACAAAAACCCTGCTATCATGATGAAATGGGGATCAGAAATCCACACTGTGTGGAGAACAGTCACTTGGCAGTCCAAATTATCTCATAAGAACATAAGAACATAAGAAATAGGAGCAGGAGTAGGCCATCTAGCCCTTCGAGCCTGCCCCGCCATTCAATAAGATCATGGCTGATCTGTCGTGGCTCAGTTCCACTTTCCCGCCCTCTCCCCATAACCCTTAATCCCTTCTCTTATCAAAAACCCATCAACCCGCTTCTTAAAAATATTTAGCGAGGCAGCCTCCACCACTTCAACGGGCAGAGAATTCCAGAGATTCACCACCCTTTGAGTGAAGAAGTTCCTCCTCAACTCCGTTCTAAACCGCCTCCCCTTTATCTTGAGGCTGTGCCCCCTAGTCCTACTGTCTTTTTTGAGCGGGAAGAGTCTCTCCACCTCTATCCTATCCATCCCATTCATCATCTTATACGTCTCAATGAGATCTCCCCTCATTCTTCTAAACTCTAACGAGTACAAGCCTAGTTTATTCAGCCTCTCCTCATAGCTCAATCCCCTCAACTCCGGTATCAGCCTAGTAAACCTCCTCTGCACTCCCTCCAGGGCCAAAATATCCTTGCGCAGGTGCGGCGCCCAAAACTGCACACAGTACTCCAGCTGCGGCCTCACCAATGCCCTATACAGCTGCAGCAAGACCTCCCTATTCTCACTAATGGTTAGAGTGCAAATTCGCTGTCCAGCTAATGGTGGCAAGAATGCTTTCAAACCTGGAGAGTCAAAGGGAAGATCTCCAGCACTGAAGTAGCAGCAGGGTTGGGCAACATGGTGGTTGGCACTGCTGCCTCACAGCACCAGGGACATGGGTTCAATTCCAGTCTTGGGTGACTGTCTGTATGGAGTTTGCACATTCTCGCCGTGGCTTTTCTTTGGATGTTTAAGTTTCTTCCCACAGTCCAAAGATGTGCTGGTTAGCTGGATTGGCCATGCTAAGTTGCCCCTTAGTCACCAAAGACATGTAGATAAGGCGGATTAGCCATGGTAAATGCATGGAGTTATGGGGATAGCGCTCAGGGGTTGACCTGGGTAAGGTGCTCTTTTGGAGAGTCAGTGCAGATTGGATGGGCTGAATGGCATCCTTCTGCACTGTAGGGATTCTACAGGTGCCTTTTCATGTCATTTCCCAAGTTGGAAACACCATCTTAAACAACAGATTAAGAAATGGCCTTAGCAGTAGTGCCGGCAGTGGAGATGGAGAACCCTTCCACAGCACATTCTATAACTGAAACTGAAACCAGGGGAGGGTCTCTAAGTCTGCTTGTCCCAGAGTTCTGTCAGTCAGTCCCTAATAATAAATCTTTAATGAAGTCAACTGACTCCCTCCCTCCCCTCTGCACCATCTGATCCATTTGCCTTTTCCACCTGCTTAAGTGCAGCTTGAATATGCAGCAGTGTATGTAGGACAGGATGAGTCTGCACATCCCAATAGGACTGATGTTGAAATGCTGTAATAACAGCTGTCTGCTGCCATAACACAAGCAGGACAGAAGAAAAGTTAATTTAGATTCACCCACCTCAATAACCAGGTCAATAACTCTGGAATTGCTTTTTATCACAATAAGTTTTCAAAAGGTTGAGCAGATTAGCAGAGATTAACAAGGTGACATTTTTCACTTCAGTTATTTATTTGATGTAACCTTAATTTACAGGGTCCGATTTCCTAGAGTAACTCCATGTACCTCAGTTGAGATCAATACCTTGATATGTTGCTAAAGATCAAATTGGATTCCAATAGTATTATAGCAAAAATAGTCAGTGTTAGGAATCAGCAGGTGACAAAGAAGAAGTGTTTCTTGAGTTTTGTTGAAAAAAACATGCTATCAAAGCTTTGCACCTTGCACTCATCAAGATAGCCTGTCAGAATTTTCCAACAATAAGGGGAAAAACAACAATTTATACTGCATGAGAAAAGGAGACTGATTGGTGGAGCTATTGTGATGATGAATGCAGCATGGAAGAGTTAACTACCCTGCCTTTCCCAAATTCAAACCAGGCAGATTTCTAAATGTTTCTCCATGGTTCACTTCACAACTCATCAAAAATTGATGAAACCAGCACAAGAGATCAAGGAATTTGAAGTGCACATTACTTGCAACCTGGATTTTCGCCATGATAGAGAGTTTCTCATCGCGAAAAGCATCCCAGAAATAGATGAAATTTCTAAGTCCTGCCCCTGAACTAAGTGATTCCCATCTTTTGGTGGGGGAGGGGGCGGGTGGTGAGTGGAGTCAGACTGGGTTTCATGCAAACACCAGTTGGATATTTAAATCTTTGGTTGTCTCCACTGAAGTGGGATTTTGGAAGGCCTGTATGTAAAATCTGGAATGTGCAAGTTAGGACATTTAAGAGGATGTATGAACTTGATGGATTCATTTGGTTAACCAGTGTTCTCCTTGGGGAGGTAACATACCCCTTTGGATGAGGTGGCAAGGCACTTTTGGGAGAGGGACGGCATTCTTCGAGAGAAAGAAGGCACCCTTGGGAAGAGGTGAGGCATGCTTTGAGAATGTTAGAATTAAGCATGAACTTTTTTTCACACAATCTCCTTGGAACTGTCAAGCTGTCAAGGATCTGCCAAGTTGCTCAAGACATTTCAAAGGATACTAGCTGAGTTGATATGGATGGAGTAAGGATAAAGGGGGTGGTGGATGAGGATAGGGGGCTGCAAGAGTTGGCACTAAGGTAGCATAGGGAAGATGAGGGGCCTTGAAGGTGAATGGGCAGCATGGGTTGAAATGGACGGGGTAGAGAGAGTGTGCGGAGGAGAGTGGGGGAGGGGGACAAGGGTGGGAACTAAGGGTGACTTTTGGAGAATTTTTATTTTGTTTTCTTTTACTTTAAGCTCAGTACCGGCATATAGAGACAAGAATACTCACCCAGCAGGCTTCATATGTGTTCCAGGATCACCTTTTAAAGTTTATTTATTAGTGTCACAAGTACGCTTGCATTAACACTGCAGTGAAGTTACTGTGAAAATCCCCTACTCGCCACATCTGGCATCTGTTCAGGTACACTGAGGGAGAAATTAGCATAGTTAATGCACCTAGCCAGTGTGGGAGGAAACCAGAGCACTCAAAGGAAACCCATGCAGACATTGGGAGAAAGTGCAGACACCACATGCAAAGTGACCCAAGCTGGAAATCAAATTTGGGTCCTTGGCGCTGTGAGGCAACAGTGCTTACCACTGTGCCACCATACCGCCTGCCTCAATTTCTATTTGGCATGTTGTCAGTTTTAATTTACCATTTGAAAACAGCAAAGTTTAACAAAATTGAATAGATGTGGAATCTAACAAATAGCATATAGCAGTTCGGGATGAAAATTAACCAACAGGAACTACAATATACCTCCAATAACAAATATGGTCACCAATTGTGATTCGATGTATCCTGGAGGTTTTATCACATAGGTTTCCTCCACACTCCAGCCATTTGTTGGCTAACGTATCCAACTTTGTAATTTATCACCTTCTCTATGCCAATTGGAATGTCAAAAGACTTGTTACTCAGTTGGATGATGCTTGTTTGTCAGCCACTTTCCCCCATTTTCAATATTTCTACCTGGAAAGAGAAATGTTCAAAGAAAATGACAACACAAAGACAATGGCTGAAATTTTCCAGCTGTTCCCACTGATGGGATCTTCTGGCCCCTGCCGATGGCGACTTTCCACCATGAATTCCCGGCGATGGAGGGGCAAACGGGAAACCCCTTTGACAGCAGCAGAACCACAATATCTCATCACCAGTCAATGGCTGGGCCGGCAGGGTGTTGAATTGGCGGTGGAGGGAGTTGGTGGGGGTTGGGGGGAGGGGGGTGGTGGGTGGAGGATGGGTCGTTGAAAATCCTGCCCAATATTGATGGGTTTTCTCCAGGCAGAACACAGCTGTGTCCGGGACATTGGTTTTCAATTCCTGGAGTCCCCAGTCCTATAACTGTGCAGCCAAATTCCCCTCCAATTCGATTTTCAAGCTTGCTGATAGTGGGTCAGATCTCAAACAATGATGAGACACAATACAGGAATAAGGTGGAGAATCTGGTGAACTGGTGCGGCGACAATAATCCCTCCCTCGATGTCAACAAAAGTGATTGTCATCGATTTCAGGAAGCGTAAATGAGAACATGCCCCTGTCTGCATCAACAAGGACAAAGTAGAAAGGGTCGAGAGCTTTAAACAGTTAGGTGTCTAGATCACCAACAATTTGTCTTGGTCCCTCATGCCGACTCTATAGTTAAGAAAGCCCACCAACGCCTCTACTTTCTCAGAAGACTAAGGAAATTTGGCATGTCAGCTACGACTCTCACCAATCTTTACAGATGCACCATAGAAAACATTTTTTTTGGTTGTATCACAGCTTGGTATGGTTCCTGCTCTGCCCAAGACTGCAAGGAACTACAAAAGGTTGTGAATGTAGCCCAATCCATCACGCAAAACAGCCTCCCACCCATTGATTCTGTCTACACTTTCCACTGCCTTGGCAAAGCAACCAGCATAATTAAGGACCCCACGCAACCTGGACATTCTCTCTTCCAACTTCTTCTGTCGGGAAAAACATACAAAAGCCTGAGATCATGTACCAACTGATTCAAGAACAGTTTCTTCCCTTCTGCTGTCAGGATTTTAAATGGACTTACCTTGCATTAAGCTGATCTTTTTCTACACCCTAGCTATGACTATAACATTACATTCTGTACTCTCTTGTTTCCTTCTCTATGAACAGTATGTTTTGTGAGTATAGTGCGCAAGAAACAATACTTTTCACTGTATGTCAATACATGTGACGATAATAAATCAAATCAAATCAAATCCTGGAGGACTGGCAATCCAAATTTTAACCAATTAATCAAAATCTAGTAGCAAAGGAGCTGAACAGAAACAATCCAATCACTCAAACTATAGTATTTAAAATTCATTTTAGTTATAATTTAACCTAAAACAAACTTCTCTCTGAAACTGGGAGCTGTACGTTAAAACATATTGACACAAGTTAACTATGGGTTTATATTTTTCGTGATTGGTATGCCTGTAGCAATGCATTTTAAGAAGCCTCACAACACCAGGTTTAAGCCCAACCAGTTTATTTGATAGTAATCCCACTAGCTTTCGGAAACAACGTTGTGAGACTTCTTACTGTGTTTATCCCAGTCCAACGCCGGCATCTCTATGCAATGCATTTTGTCAGAGGTCTGTTTATCTCTGGATAGTGCGTTAATATTCTTTCAAGAACTGATAGACATCACTTAGAAATGTCAACTAGCACCTGCACCTGTCATTTCAAGCATACTTTGTACTGCAGCATGTAAAACTCTTCCAACATGCATCACCATTATTCACTGCCAGGAATCTGAGTGAGTTTGTTTACTGTGTCATCAACTTTAACTTTCTCTTGAGAGGGATAAATATTCTCATGCATTTAATTTACAGGAAGAGGTAGACTGACAAAGAGAGTGTTTTTTTGATAATGCTAGGTAAAGGATTAGCTCACCAACATGTTCTAAAATTATGCTGAAAGAACATTGACAGCAAAGATGCAGCTACTCCCCAGGTAATATGCAGAGATTTATTCTTGCAACTGTGTTAATTATGCACTGTAAAGAATGTGAGATCAATATCCTGACAAGAATAATCATCAAGGGCACCAGATGAATCCTTAACCCATCAACTTAACTTTTTGTCAAGGAGCATCTGTGGTTTACCATTCAATTTATGCCTGGGAATTAATGATTTGGCCCACTGAGTGTCTTGCATCAACCAATTCTATTAGAATTTGAGGTCCTTCCATTAGAACCTGTGCAAACTACTGCGCGAGTGGAATTCAAACATATTTTATTTTATTAAATCTAGAATGATGGTTAAATGCACTTAAAATATTATGCAAATAAGCAGTAGATGGAATTAATTTACAATATAAGTAATGAAGTTACAAAGACTGATCATTTCCTCCAAAGTAACTTCACATTAAGGAATAAAAGATGTGATTATATTTGCTTAATTTTGAAAGGAGTGTTCGCAATTCCATTAATCAGTCTGAGTGACAAGGGTTGGCAAAGTAGTGCCTTCATCATTTAATTAACATTTCAATTGGGCTTCTGATTTCATTTTGTGGACAAGACCCAATTCTTTTCACCTGAAATCCCTTAGGGAATTTTGTCTAAACTCCTTTCCAAAATTTCTTTTCTAAGATTGTTTACCTTTCCTCTTTGTTTCCAATACAGGATCCTCATTGCAACAGTGTAACTTTTCTCTCACCATTTGTTAAAATTAAGCAGAAGGATTGTCATCTCACAATTTCACCGTGAATTAGTAGTAACTGCTGACAAAACATTTACTGATGAATGCAAATTGCAAGTAGTCCCTGATTTAGGTTTCTCCTTGACTCCATTGCCGGAATGTAACCGCATTGTCTGCCACAGGAATCAGAGCAGGCGAAGCGTGGACAATGGGAAGGTCCTTTGATGTTGAGGGGGATTTTATGGTTTCAGGATGAGCAAGGCCGTAAAATCTTGCCTCATAACAATTGTGAAGTTAGTATTTCAGCATCCCAGTACCATTATTGCCTGCCCTCGCCAGCTTCTGAAGTCCCTGCTAGCTCTGTTCTTGGAGGAGTGACTGAGTTTCCAATCTCCTCCTCATCAGCAAAATATCTGGCAGCATTGGCAGCATGCCAATTTTTATACAATATCACATTGCACTGGCACCATCTGTCCGAAGGTGTGATTTGAATTGAAAACAATCTCCTCTAAGATTAGGGCATGATTGTCACGAAGCGATCGTGGTCAGCTTAAAGGCTTCATTAAAATACTATTCTTTCTGAGCCCATCTCTCGCAAGTTTCTCATAAATCTCTCGCAATATCTTTGCAGGAGCCAGGTATATACCCACACTTTCCCTTGCTCCATCAGCCTCATCATCAATGCAACCTTTGATTTTATGAAGCAAGTACTGATGAACATCCAGCCTTTCGCTCATCATCTTTCCTGTATCATTTTTGATAGGCGGAAGCATATATCATACTCTCTAACCCATTGGCTCCACTTCCATATTCATAGAGTGGCAGAAAAAATCATAACCAAACTGGCAGGGAATCTAACAAGCAGCAATCTGTCATCTGCCTTGGTCCCAGCTTGCACATCTCCCACCAAGAATTTAAATCCAGCCTTAAGTACACCATGGTGTCACGACATAATGTGCAGCATGAGTTTCCAATATTTAGCAAAGAAAAGGACAAAACTTGGCTATGCCTCAGTTAGATTTTTTCAACTTGTTCTTTTTTGCAAGATTAACTGCTCTGGGGAAGAATATCCCAACAGGTTGTGTGGACATGTTTTTCTCCTGGTCTGATGCTTTAATTGCACTATACAATCATGTCGTGTTGACAACAATGTCTTTAGAATGTATCCTGACTAATAATTACAAAAGTAATCTGCAAAACATTTTAAAAGATGCAACCACAAAGAGCAGGTGGAAAGGATATGGAGTGGCAGTGAAATAAAATGGAAAATCCAATCACCAGAATTTGTGTATTTTTTTGTTCATTAACGTGTTCCCATAAAATACAGATGGAGACATTTCAATGACAGCCTGAACCATATGAGTGACACATTCATCAAGCCATGTATAATTCAGTGTAGAGCCACTGAATAATTTTTGTTAACATAGTCCTGTTCAAAATGTTCATGCCGACATATATCAAAATCCAGTCTAATGTGACATCCAAGTAAGGGTGTGGGTTGACGTGAAGCAAGGTAGGAAGGAAAAAGTGGCGTTCAATGAAAATCAGCTTTGTCACTCGAAGCCTCTTTGTGCAGAGAACTCAGCCAGAAGATGTTGTGAGGACAGGCAAGATATAATCTCAGGCGATGATGGACTTGAGTCCTGACTGCGGATTACCACCTAATGGCTGAGATATATAACCATCCAGTATGCCTCCACAACATTGCTTCTATTGTCCCATTAAATTGACTGTGGGACTCAAGTTACATTCGTACAATAATTGAAGCAGTTCCGTGAAGTTTTTTATCCTTTACCCTGATACTGCAGTTATCGTGTAAATGCTGTGTTAATCCAGATTCAGCTCCTGACCTAACATTTGAATAAAGAGGAATGATACTCCCAAAAAGAGGAAGGCTCGCTCCATTTTGCTATATATCCACCTATATATTCTGTGCCTGTGCACCTCGCTCCACTTGATCTGATGAAAGAGCAGTGCTTGTGATCTCAAATAAATCTTTTAGACTATAACCTGGAGTCGGATGATCTCTCATCTTCTCCACCCAGGTCCGACACTCCATCTCCATAGCATATCCATTTTACTTGAGAGTCAATTTAGGTTTTGAAATTTACTTTCCAAATGTGCAACAACTTTGAGCTTGCTTATTTTTACAGTTAAAATAAAATAACCAAAGGGCCTGATTTTCTTGATGGCATAATGGACACTGAACCTTGTACGCTATTATTATTGTGCAAATCAGTCAGCAACTTGCGAAGAAGAGGTAACCTATGAATCGCCACGAGTTGTTAGCCAATTTCGGCACTCTGCTGTTACTTTGGCAAGATGGCCATCTCACATTTAACTTTTTCAAAATTACATGGATATTGTTGCAATTAAACATTAATTGACCATTAAACTTACCACAGAAAGCAAGTATCAGTGTAAACTATTATTGCTTATGAGTGCCAAACACCCTCCCTCACCGAGAAAGTTACTCGTTAGTTGTCAGAATTTGCACTGTAATGACCTGCAATGATGTTACTGACCCTTTCTTTCCTATGTCGATGTGTCGTGCCTCCATTAGAGTGGAGTTAGTCTGGTGACTTGATTTGATTTATTATTGTCACAAGTATTAACATACAGCGAAATGTATTGTTTCTTACTCGGTATGCAGACAAAGCATTTCGTTCATAGAGGACAAAATGAGAGATTGCAGAATGCAGTGTTACAGTCATAGCTAGGGTGTAGAGAAAGATCAATCTAATGCAAGGTAAATCCGTTCAAACGTCTGACAGCAGCAGGGAAGAAGCTGTTCATGAGTTGGTTGGTATGTGTCCTCAGTCTTTCGTATCCTTTTCCTGACGGAAGAAGGTAGAAGAGAGAATGTCAGGGGTGCTTGGAGTCCTTAATTATGCTGGCTGCTTAGCCAAGGCAGCGGGAAGGGTAGACAGGGTCGATGGGAAGGAGGCAGGTTTGCGTGGTGGATTGGGCTACAGTCATGATCTTTTGTAGTTCCTTGCGGTCTTGGGCAGAGCAGGAGCCATACCAGGCTGCATCAATTAGAACCAAATCCACCTTTTTGTGCAGTGTTCCAACAGTACTGAAAAATTACCTTGTTATTCAATAATATTGTGCAAAAGCTATTGGTGAAGATTTTATAGCATAAATCGGGAACAGTGGAATCAGGAGGAAGGACATTGGCGTATAAAAGAAGAATTTTTATTCCCTTTAGTTCAAACCCAGTTAAATAAGATTTAACGCAACTAAAAACTGAAAGAAATTCATATAATGCTTCTTCATGCATTACCAAATATTCTGATTGCACGTGTGTGGTGTTATTAGATCATGGGGACTCTGGCACTATGCCCTGCTAGTTAGCCTTACTTTTTTGTTTTTGTTAATTTTTTTTTGCCAAAACATTGCTGCACATGAATACTGGGATCTTGGTGAAAAACACAGTAAACAGTACGTCCCCTGTGCCAACTATGTTAAAAGATTGTGGAGTAAATTAAGGAAAGATAGAAAAGAATAGTGAATTGGATTAGTTGAATTCAATGTGAAATCAGGTATAAGCAGTATAATGGAGAAAAAATAGCTTGAATTGAGAGAGAGGAGAAGGATCCGAAAGGAAAATAAAAATAAACATAATTCTACATTTTAAGAATCTCTTTATTCACAACCTGAAGGAATGAGACTCCACACTTAGAATTTATTCCACAATCTTTTAACATAGTTGGCACAGGGGACGTACTGTTTACTGTGTTTTTCACCAAGATCCCAGTATTCATGTGCAGCAATGTTTTGGCAAAAAAAAATTAACAAAAACAAAAAAGTAAGGCTAACTAGCAGGGCATAGTGCCAGAGTCCCCATGATCTAATAACACCACACACGTGCAATCAGAATATTTGGTAATGCATGAAGAAGCATTATATGAATTTCTTTCAGTTTTTAGTTGTGTTAAATCTTATTTAACTGGGTTTGAACTAAAGGGAATAAAAATTCTTCTTTTATACGCCAATGTCCTTCCTCCTGATTCCACTGTTCCCGATTTATGCTATAAAATCTTCACCAATAGCTTTTGCACAATATTATTGAATAACAAGGTAATTTTTCAGTACTGTTGGAACACTGCACAAAAAGGTGGATTTGGTTCTAATTGATGCAGCCTGGTATGGCTCCTGCTCTGCCCAAGACCGCAAGGAACTACAAAAGATCATGACTGTAGCCCAATCCACCACGCAAACCTGCCTCCTTCCCATCGACCCTGTCTACCCTTCCCGCTGCCTTGGCTAAGCAGCCAGCATAATTAAGGACTCCAAGCACCCCTGACATTTTCTCTTCTACCTTCTTCCGTCAGGAAAAGGATACGAAAGACTGAGGACACATACCAACCAACTCAAGAACAGCTTCTTCCCTGCTGCTGTCAGACGTTTGAACGGATTTACCTTGCATTAGGTTGATCTTTCTCTACACCCTAGCTATGACTGTAACACTGCATTCTGCAATCTCTCATTTTGTCCTCTATGAACGAAATGCTTTGTCTGCATACCGAGTAAGAAACAATACATTTCGCTGTATGTTAATACTTGTGACAATAATAAATCAAATTAAGTCACCAGACTAACTCCACTCTAATGGAGGCACGACACATCGACATAGGAAAGAAAGGGTCAGTAACATCATTGCAGGTCATTACAGTGCAAATTCTGACAACTAACGAGTAACCATGATGAAGGCCTTCAAGCAGGTCAGCTGGTATTTGAACAGAAAAAGAAAAAAAAGTAACTCATAAATTAAAGTATAACACCAAGTGAACTTTCCATATATTGCATTGTCTGGAACAGTACACTATTAATTTTGGGGAGGAGCACCTTGCTGAATCGTACAGTTGTGGAAGGAGCGTAAGGTGAGGATAAAATTTATTCAACTCTTGGCACTGATGTCCTTTACTCTGAGCGGAATGCTTCCTGTGACCCTGTCTCTTTAAAAGTCAGTCGGATAACTCACATTTTAAAAAGTAGATATTTCAATCTTCACTTTTTCTGCATATTTTCATTTTGCATGTAAAAGGCAATTAATGTCAAATTATTCATGACTTTGGACAAACCCCAGAATGCATGTATTGTCACTGGATTATCTCAGGTTAGTTTGCAAAAGAAATGAACTAATTGAAAAATTTGGTGTAACTCATAAGAGCAATTGTTGGTTTAAGTGAAACTTCCTTGCCCAGAGGTCATTACTGACACTTTTTGGCAAATGTTCTTCCTGATTCTTTAAGAACTGAGCTTGTTTAAGGGAAAGCACTTTGCAAGATGATAGATTCTCTCTGTTTCTGCAGAAATTTACAATTACAAAATTTAATTCTCCATCTCATTCCCACTCTGCCCTCACTTTCCTCAGTCTCCTCTTCCAATCAAGCTCAACTTAAACTTGAGGGGCAGCATATCATCTTTAACCTAGACAGACATTTGACTGGACCCACCTTATATTAAGGTGATCTTTCTCTACACCATAGCTTTGACTATAACCCTACACTCTGCACCCTGTCCTTTCCTTCTTTATGTACAGTATGTTTTGTCTGTATAGCACACAAGAAACAATACATTTCACTGCATACTAATACATGTGACAATAATAAATCAATTCAAACATTAGTGTCTACCAGACTCAACATTGAATTCAACAATTTCCATTCCCCTTCTCTTTTTTTTCATATACTGCTATTTTTGGATTGCAACTACTGGTAATGATTTTACTTTTCCCTCTTTCACTTTTTAAGACCCATCTTTTGTTTCCTTTTGCCCTGTTTTACTAACTTAATCTCTCCTGCCTTCTACACTACCATCGAATTTTCTGTTTGTTTTCTTACCCCAAACACCCTCGCCTCCACCTCCCCACTCCTTTTCCTACCTCTGTACTTACTTAAAACATGTCACAGGTCTAATTTTTTTCTGGTTCCATGTTGGGTGGAGTTTAATAGTCATGGTGGGCGACTTTTCCTCCTGCCTCAAAACTGGTGGCAAACTCAATGTGCCCATATTCAGGAATGCCTCTGGGATTTAGTCCCAACTGGGGACTTAACTGAAAAATGTGAGGCTTCCTGTGGAATCAGGTCCGATGCAGCAAAAATCCTGCCCTGAACACAGCAGTGCCAATGGGAGTAATGGCCATTGTCACTTGGGCCTTCACCAGGGTTCAAAGCTGGTGTCCTAGGAAAGAGGCCACTGGGGTCCTAGGGATGGGATAACAGCAATGGAGGTCAGGAGGGGGGTTGACAACAAAGGCGGGGGAATGGCGTCCCATGGCCCATCTTCCCAATTCTGGACCCCTCAGTCATGTACATAGTGGGCCCTCCAGCTGCAGACAAATTTACCAAATTTACCTCACACCCTCAGGAGGCAAGTTACAAGTCTATCTCAGCATGGAATAGGAATTGAACTGGTGCTGCTGCTGTTATCCAGCACATTAGTGATTTCTCTGGATGGGGAGTTTCCCTCTCAAGGCCGCCGATAGAGTTCCAATGGCAGTGGATGGATGAAGCCCCTAAGTAGCCCTTATCACTCGGTACTTGACTGGGGTGAAGTCCGGAAAGCAGTGGCATCTGCATCTGTCAACCTCCTGCCTAACTACATGGCTACCCTCACACAGTGCATGCTAGGAAGAGACATAAAACTCTATCTGTTAACGCTGTTTCCTTCTTTACAGGTGCCTGACCTGCTGCGTAGTAGTTCCATGATTTTATGTTTTAATATTGCAATTATGGGAGCTGTTTTAATTTACTGAAAAGTTTTGTATGAGTCTGAATTACAACCACACTCTTCACGGTTTTACAACTTTTCCACTATTCGCCTGGTAACAAGAAGTTTTAAATGATATATCACTCACATTTCAGTGCTGACAACAGGACTCCCATGACATATAAATGAATACTACCAACAAAAGCTCTTGTACTGTCAGACTGTCAGACTTACTTCTAGGAGAGAGTAGAAGTAATTTTAATACATGAAATGTAAAGCAGAGAGGGGTTGAAACCAGGACTACAGAATTAAGTCAAACATTTTCTATTGTACAGTATTTACTGTATTACACAGAAATGTGGACTAAGGGGCAGGGAATGCTGGAATAAAATTACAGAAAAGATACGTGTAAATCTCTGTAACAAGCAAATGCACTGCTTTCTTTATGGAAGAAATTAATGTAATGTTGGGGGTATGGTTAGCTTTGTTGACTGAATGGATAATATGTAGTTCAGGATAACACCAGCAGCACTGGTTCAATTCCTACTCTAGGATTTGGGGCTTGCCTGCTGAGCGTGAAAGGCAATGGCAAACCTCCACTAACAGAAGCCGCCAAGAAAACAGCTCAGGATGAAGTAGCAGTAAACAATGAGGCAAGGATCTGCCTTCAGGCAGAACACATATGAATGAATGAATGAATGAATGTGATAGTGAGATAGAAAGTTAATGGTCAAAGTATCAGTAATGGACGAGTTCACGGAGGTCTAAGGGTTGAATCAATTGGCAAAAAACTGAAAGCAGGCACAGAGAGGCATGGATAATCTTCTCTAAGCCCGTGATGAATTACAGTGAAGAGCAGTGGTGGGTTTATGTGCAGGTAAATAATACACCAAGACTTCACAAACAATTACATGAATAAGCATGGAATCTGTTCATGGTGATGTAAGTTGAGGTAGGAATATTAGCCAGAATACAATGAGAAATCATTGTTCTTCTTAGATTTATGCTGGGGATTCTTTCGCACCCATCAGCATAAAGATGGAGCTCAGATTTAATATTTCATTTGAAGGATAACACCTCCATCAATATACCACTCATTTAATACTATACTGGAATGTCAGCCTGAATTATTTGTGCAGTTATGGAATTTGAATGCAGAATCCTCTTATTGAGAGGTGATGAGAGCTCTACCAACTGAAAATGAATGGAATAACAGAGAAAATAGCCAAGAGTGTTCCCCATGTGGCTAAGAATATTAGTTTCATTCCGCACGCACCTTCCTGCATTGCTATGGTGATAAACTTTGGGACTAGTGGTAGTATATCTCCCAAATGTCTTATTAATAAGGATGTCCTGAGGACAGATTGTACCATTGAGAAAAGCAACAACACTCCAGACTCTCATGTGTAGCAGAAATTAGATTTTGCTGTGTGGAACTAAAAATCTATCAGTTGGATGTAATGACACTGCATTTTCCAGGCAGAATAGAGCTAATCAGATAATTCCCCTGTCAATCACACCAAGAGACCACACTGCTGTAATTGGACTGGGATTGATTTTACACATAATTTGTTTTACATACCGGCCCTTCACACTCTAAGGGCCTGACTGTACCATTGTATTGCGCCCATTTTTGGGTGTGAAAACTTGGTAAAGTCAGGTGTGAGGTGAGTAGTGCAACCCGTGCCCGCCTCTGCCAGTTTCCTGCTTTACAAAGACCCAAAAATGGCCACAATTGGGACTGCGCCTGAAATGGGCACGACAGCCATTCAAATGAATTTGCATGCATTGAAATTGACCTAATGGGCTGCACGCCCAACCTTACCAGCATTTCCTCCTTTATCACTACATTCGCACATCCAGAATCGCCGCAAAACAGATATGCCCCACAAAAGTCCAATTCGGGCACACCAGTGAGTGAGGAGGTTAAGTGCTGAGTTTCTGATGGCTCTTTGCTTGAGATTGGTGGGGAGGGGAGGGGAGAAAAGGTCCATTGCCACTCTGCCTGAGATGAGTGCAGGGGAAGGTGAGGTACGTTGCCACTCTGCCTGTGATCAGTGGAGGTGAAGGGGGCTCCGCTGCCACTCTGCCTGAGATGAGTGAGGGGGAAGTGAGGTCCGCTTCCACACTTCCTGAGATGAGTGAGGGGGAAGTGAGGTCCACTTCCACACTGCCTGAGATGAGTGTGGGGGAAGTGAGGTCCGCTTCCACACTTCCTGAGATGAGTGAGGGGGAAGTGAGGTCCACTTCCACACTGCCTGAGATGAGTGAGGAGGAAGTGAGGCCCACTTCCACACTGCCTGAGGCGCCTAGCGAGAAGCTCACTACACGGCCTCTGCTTGAGTATTTCCACCAATCACACTTTCTATCTTACAAGACAAACAATCAATTTGTATTATATAACTATGCTGCACACATTGCATTTTACTGGACAAAAAAAATCCTCTTTTTACTGGGAAACTGCATTTGTGGGCATCAATCTTGTGGACTTAAAAATAGCATAGAAAATGCTGGTCAGGCAGTACCTGCACAGAAAACAAATTTATGTTTCAGGTTAGTGAAATCTGATGAAAAATCATTCGCCTGAAACGTTAACTGGGTTTCTGTCTCCACAGATGTTGCCTGACCTGTTTGGTATTTCTGCATTTTCTGTTTTTATTTCAGATTTCCAAAATCTGCAGTATTTGATTTGATTTTGATTTGATTTGATTTATTATTGTCACATGTATTAATACAGTGAAAAGTAATGTTCCTTGCATGCCATACAGACAAAACATACTGTTCATAGAGAAGGAAATGAGAGAGCGCAGAATGTAGTGTTACAGTCATAGCTAGGGTGTAGAGAAAGATCAACTTAATGCAAGGTAAGTCCATTCAAAAGTCTGACAGCAGCAGGGAAGAAGTTGTTCTTGAGTCGGTTGGTACGTGACCTCAGACTTTTGTATTTTTTTCCTGAAGGAAGAAGTTGGAAGAGAGAATGCCCAGGGTGCAAGGGGTCCTTAATTATGTTAGCTGCTTTGCCTAGGCAGCGGAAAGTGTAGACAGAGTCAAGGGATGGCAGGCTGGTTTGCATGATGGATTGGGCAACATTCACAACCTTTTGTCGTTCCTTGCATTCTTGGGTGGAGCAGGAGCCATACCAAGCTGTGATATAACCAGAAAGAATGCTTTCTATGATGTACCTGTAAACGTTGGTGAGAGTCATTTAATGTCTGTGGTAGGTAAAATGTTAGAATCTGTCATTAAGGAGGAAATTGTGAGGCATTTTGAAGGGAATTGCTTGATAGAGCAGACGCAGCACGGTTTCGTTAAAGGGAAGTCGTGTCTGACAAATTTACTGGAGTTCTATGAGGATGTGTCTAGGGCGGTGGATAGAGGAGAGCCGGTGGATGTGGTCTTTCTAGATTTTCAGAGGGCGTTTGACAAAGTACCTCACAAGAGGTTATTGCAGAAGGTCAGGGGACATGGAGTTGGGGGTAGGGTGTTAGCGTGGATAGAGGATTGGTTGTCAAATAGGAGGCAGAGAGTGGGGGTCAACGGGTGCTATTCGGATTGGCGGATGGTGACTAATGGAGTGCCCCAGGGGTCGGTGCTGGGGCCTCAGCTTTTTACCATTTATATAGATGATCTGGAGGAGGGAACCAAGTGTAGGGTGTCAAAATTTGCTGATGACACCAAGATTGGGGGAACGGCAAATTGTGCAGAGGGTGTGGAGAGTCTGCAGAAGGATCTAGATAGGCTGGGCGAATGGGCCAGGAAATGGCAAATGGAATTTAATGTTGGCAAGTGTGAGGTGGTCCACTTTGGTAGGAAGAATGGTAGGAAGGACTATTACTTACGGGGCGAGAAACTGCAGCAGGCGACGGTGCAGAGGGACCTCGGGGTCCTTGTGCATGAGTCGCAAAAACCCAGCTTGCAGGTGCAGCAGGTGGTCAGGAAGGCGAATGGGATGCTGGCCTTCATAGCGAGGGGGATTGAATATAAAAGTAGGGAGGTCTTGCTGCAGCTGTATAGGGCATTGGTGAGGCCGCAGCTGGAGTACTGTGTGCAGTTTTGGGCGCCGCACCTGCTCAAAGATATTTTGGCCTTGGAGGGAGTGCAGAGGAGGTTTACTAGGCTGATACCGGAGTTGAGGGGGTTGAGCTATGAGGACAGGCTGAATAAACTGGGCTTGTACTCGTTAGAGTTTAGAAGAATGAGGGGAGATCTCATTGAGACGTATAAGATGATGAATGGGATGGATAGGATAGAGGTGGAGAGACTCTTCCCACTCAAAAAAGACAGTAGGACTAGGGGGCACAGCCTCAAGATAAAAGGGGGGCGGTTTAGAACGGAGTTGAGGAGGAACTTCTTCACTCAAAGGGTGGTGAATCTCTGGAATTCTCTGCCCGTTGAAGTGGTGGAGGCTGCCTCGCCAAATATTTTTAAGACGCGGGTTGATGGGTTTTTGATAAGAGAGGGGATTAAGGGTTATGGGGAGAAAGCGGGAAAGTGGAACTGAGCAGCGACAGATCAGCCTTGATCTTATTGAATGGCGGGGCAGGCTCGAAGGGCTAGATGGCCTACTCCTGCTCTTATTTCTTATGTTCTTATGTTTCTTATGTCAAATTTCCTGAATCTTCTGAGAAAGTAGAGACATTGATGGGCTTTCTTAACTATAGTGTTGGCATGGGGAGACCAGGACAGGTGGTTGGTGATCTGGACATCTAAAAACTTGAAGCTCTCAATCCTTTCTATGACCCCGTTGATGTAGGTAGGGGCATCGTCTCCTTTAAGCTCCCTGGAGTCAATCACAATCTCCTTTGTTTTGTTGGCATTGAGGGAGAAATTATTGTCACCGCATCGGTTCACCATATTCTCTGTCTCATTCCTGTACTCTGTCTCATCATTGTTGAGATCCGACCCACTACGAATCTATCGTCAGCAAACTTGAAAATTGAACTAGAAGGAATTTGGCCACACAGCCATAAGTGTATAAGGAGTATAGTAGGGGACTGAGAACACAGCCTTGTGGGGCACCGGTGTTGAGGATGATCGTGGCAGAGGTATTGTCGGGTTATCGGGTTAGCTAACCCGAAAGCTTGCGAGTATATTATCAAATGAATAGGTTGGACTAAAACCTGGTGTTGTCAGACTTTTTACTGTGTTTACGCCAGTCCAACGCCAGCATACCCACATCATGTACACCATCCAGGCCAGTTGCTTTCTGTGGGTTCACCTTCAAGAAAGCTGCTCTGACGTCTGCAATGATGTTCATGGAGTAGTTCATGGAAAATACACTCTACCCCGCCTCCAACTTGCCATTTTGGATGCAGTTTCTCGGCCAGGTTGGTGGGCATGGATGGAAAAAACTGTGTACCATGCCAGTGCCGTCATTCCTGGCGCCTCTCCTTCAATTTAAAAAATGGCGAGGGAGGGGTTGGGTAGCCCAAATAATGTCACTAAATGGCCTCCTCCTGCCATGTGTCGGGGGATTCTAGTAGTAAATATTCAGTCCATCAGGTGATGGTGGCTGTGCAGGGGCAGAGTGCGTTCATTACAGGTCCCCTGTGCCTCTGAGTCCCACAACCCAATGTATTTCTTCCTCACTCCATGTTTCCCTGCTTACTCTAACCCGCCCACATAAGTTTCCCCTCCCCAACCAACCAGTTCCTTGCTGGGGTCTGCCAGTTTAGTCCCAGCGAGACCCCTGGTCGAAGCTCACTTCCTTCCATCACTCACAGTGTGCTGCTGGGACTAAGGGCTGGACTTCCTCTGTAATGGGGGTGGAAGGCCTGCTCTGAACCAATAGTAGCCTGCAAGGCATTCAGTGGCTATCGGGCAAACTGGCAAGGTAGAGCAGGGTTTCAGCCAATTGGTGTGAATATTCACCCTGAATAGTAGTTGGCTTTGAAGACTGAATCTGTATTGTACAGAATTGAGGAATTATCTATTCAGAGCTAACACCTTGGGTTAGAATGCATTAAATATATTTTGAAGTGGTGGAGACTGCCTCGCTAAGTATATTTAAGACGCGGGTTGATAGGTTTTTAATAGGCAAGGGGATTAAGGGTTATGGGGAGAGGGCGGGAAGGTGGAACTGAGCCACGACAGATCAGCCATGATCTTATTGAAAAGCGGGACAGGCTCGAGGGGCTAGATGGCCTACTCCTGCTCCTTTTTCTTATGTTCTTATGTTCATAAATACATTGCAATGTGTCTGTAAAGGACTGCACCTGCCAATATCATATGACATAGTCCAAAGTTAATTTTGTTTTCCCCTTAATAATGGACAACCTTTTTCAATGTAGTCAGCCTGTCTGATATCTTGTGCTTTCAATCATTTCAGCGATCAGCTTCTCAACACTAACAGTTGCACACAATTGTGGAATTTATCCAATGCTTTCTCGATGAAGTTGACATAGCCACATGCAGTCTCCTGAGGATCAGTGGGACATTACGCTACGTCACTGATATCATCTGCAGCATGAGGAACTAGTTTCAAGAATGGAAGACAGCTCTTGAGACTCATCCAATTCCATTAGATAAAATGCGTAATGAACACTGCGACAGCTGAAGTTTAGTACGTGCAAACTTTTGCTTTTGCCTTTTAACTATTTATCGATTCAGTTTGCATAATTTAAGATGCGCAAAAACTCTGCTCTTTTATATTCATGTGTCTTTTGCAAAAGGGTGCAACTTCTAATGCAGTCAGCCACTTTCAACTTGTATGTTACCTAACCTGATAGCTTTGGAAAAGAAAACCAGCCAAGCTCCCCCACTCTTGACTTTCCATCCAGTAAAGCCTGCTGGCAATGTGTGTGTCTGGATGTAATTGAGTATGGGATGAGATTGGGATGTGATGTCTGGACAACTCAACAATGTCACTTGAGCAGAGTGTCAGAAGGCACCCCGCATTCTTGATATTATATCCCAGCAGTAAGAAAACACCTTTCGTTAGTGTGAAACTTGATAGGAAAAGCTGATTTTGACATCTATAAAAAAAGAGATTAAGAAGTGTTTTTTGTTCAAATGTTTATTTTAAATTAAACAAAGGAAAAATAAACTTGCTTGTACAACATCCATTATAGATATGGTGATACATTACTTTGTAGTTGCACATTTGAAAATCTGGCAATTGTAATCGGAACGTGCAGCAGGCTCAGAAGTCCCAGTGGCTCAGTGATCCCTACAATCGCATCAAGGATTTCAGCTGCTGGAACCACCAAACTCTACAGGGTCAGGGGAAAATAATCTAGCTTTCCTGCCTGCAGAGGATGCCTGAACACTAGCAGCACATCACTTTGGTCTTAATACCTTGGGGAGTTGGAAAACAGTGGCATAAACAACCAGGTCTGAATGAGGGATCCTTCTGGAAAAGGACCAACATTGTCTTGTGTCTCCATTTGGCCAAAGGTTGTGTTGTAGGTCTTTTCCTTATTGAGATTCCCTGACCATTGCATAGATACCTGGCTAAGCTTACATTGTAAAAAGTCTGACAACACCAGGTTTTAGTCCAACCGATTTATTTGATAGTAAACGCACAAGCTTTTGGGTTAGTCCCTTCGTCAGGTGAATGGAGAGTTCTGGCCTCAGACAGAGCATATAAAGCACAGACAGTTTACAGATTACTGATTAGAATGCGAATGTTTACACCTAACCTGCTGTTCAAGTCTTGAAGTGGCCAACAATGTGAGTGGAAGGAGCACTGATCACAGGTTAAAGAGATGTGTATTGTCTCCAGACAGTACAGTGAGTAAGGTTTTGCAAACCCAGGCAAGTTTACATTAGCCAATGAAGAAATCAGTCATCTTTCTTTCTATAACCTTGGAATTACCGAAGTCTTAGAGCTCCAAGTGTGGTGGCCTCCGGACTAATACCCAGCGCCATCAATTCTTAATCATTGGTCAGTGGCAAAATCCAGAACCAAGAACTTCATAGCCCTTGTATCACATGGCCACTGCAGTTCTCGAAGCGGTGTGCTGGAAGGGCTGAGGAATTTTGTCTCTGATATCTCTTACTATATAAATCCTTACTCAGCTTTAATAGTGTCTTCTAAGCATCTCCAGACAACAAGCTGCCAAAATTATATTGAAGTTATATTGTTTTCATTTAAATTATTTGTCATAATTATTCCAAATTATATCTACCAATGTGTAATCATCATACTGAGGCCACTCTTCCATCGCCAATCACCCTTTTATATACAGGGATATCTGAATGCTGTTCAACAATTACAGTGTACAGGTCCATCCTGAGTCTATTGATTGCTGCCTTGTATTGAGCCAGCTGGTTTTAAACCCCCTACTGCTCCTTCCCTATTGGGCAAGCCTTCACATACCTAACAGGGGAGCTACAATGAGGCCCACAGGGAGATCTGTTGATGATCCTTCATGGCTATCATAATATCTCTCCTTCATCAAAACCATTTCTTGGCCTGTACTCACACTATGAGGGGGTCTTCTCTGCCACTTGGCGATCAGCCTGGGGTCAATGGGAAGGAGGACCAGTTCAGGCGTTGAAGTGAATTGGAGACCTTTGCTTCTGAAGGGAGAGCTTTCAAACCAACAGCATGGTTGTTCTTAAGGTCTCATTTTGGTAGGGCATCAGTGTCTTCCGCTTTCTTCTCAGAATCAATGTCCATCCCACAAAGAGGGCAAGCGTGGGTTCAATTTCCATTTGAGATTCAATGCTTGCAGGGGTTATTCTCATGGCTGGTAATGAGGCCTGTACTGGCACAGGCTCCCTACTTCTGAGATGGTTGAGGTGTTTCTTGACAATTTTGCCCTGTATTTGAACCTTATAAGATATGGGCCCTGCTTTCTCTGTTATGATCCCAGAGACCCAACTGAAACCATTCTTGAAGTTCCTCATGTGGACTGGGTCACTGATTTTGTTTACAAGAGATAATAGCATACCAAATAAAACCTGTATGTACAGCACCAATAATCCAGTAATTAGGAATCTGTGGGTGGATTCAGCTAATTGAAAGTTAAAAAGAAAAAGAATAAAGCAAAATGATGATGAAAACATGGAATTAATTTTTCTATATTTTACCTCATTTCCAGTTCAAATTTTTTAACCATCTTGTGTTGTAACAAAATCAAAATAAAACTTTAATTTTTTTATAAATTGACTGATGCCAGGCATTGATGCATTGGGACAATAATGTGGCTAGAATAATTACCCAGCTCCAAATAAAGATGACTAACTGAAAACAAAATTCAACAGCAGTGTTAAAATCCTAAAGCATTCAATATATAGACTTGTCTGCATAAAAACCTGGTGTTTGCTTTAACGATAGGAATTACAGTAAGGCAGTAAAACATTATTACTAATGAATGTCTGCTGGCTCTTTGTTGAATCAAAGTCGAGATTTTAAAGAGCAGCGTTCCACTTTCAGGAAGTACTTTAGCAATGTCAGTGCTATAAGCATTCTGTTTGCTTTAGAATTTAGTCTAGACTTAAAAATGAGCTATTTTCCAACATATCTTTGTGCTCTTCGTCTTTACTCAATCACTTTGGCCATAATTTTCTTGCTTAATTATGGTAGGACCCCGTGTGGGATATTCATGGCCTAATCAAAAGCCCATTGAATTTCAGTGGGGCCACACAATGCTGGCACTGGACAAAGTTGGAAAGTCCCACCCTTTACCTTTAACCTTAATATACTGTGATTGCTATTATCTCGATGTCACCTTGCACTTAATTATCTTTCCTGGTTCATTTCCCATTGCTGAATCCAACATGTTCTGTTTGTTCTTGTGCCTTTTATGTGCCATGAAAGAAAAGATACATTTTGTGTAAGTATGACTATCTGTACCCTTTTTGCTAACTCTCCTTGCCAATGTATTTGGGAGTGGTGGGAGTTGTTAAATTCTCCATGATTATTATTCTGTATTCTTTATCTGTTTAGCATATTTGTTTACATATTTCTTCTTCCACTCAATTTCCACAATTAGGTGCTCTCTGGTCTACCCCATATTAGCACGATCAATCCTTTTTTATTTTTTATTTCAATCTGTATGATCCTGAATTTTTTGAATAGCAGGGTCTGAGAGTTGGCAGGGAATATATCCCTGCTGATTCCAACAGGCCCACTGCAATTTTCTATTCTAGTAAGCATTGATAGGAAGCAGGCAGAATTTCCAGTTGTCACCGGGTAGGAGTCCCACTTTTGAAGATCAATATTTGTCCTTCCAGACCCACCAGGAACAGCGCTGCAGTGGCCAGAAGAGGCATAGTAGTGACACACCTGAGATTGATGTTAGAATATGGAGCTAGGTAAGTGGTAAGGGTCCTGGGGAAGGGTGCATCCAAAGGGTCAAGAGAAGGGATGGCATTTGGGGGATACAGAGGATAGATTGTGGAGGGGAGGGAAGTCCAGAGGTCTTTGGGACTTCACAGGAGAGCAACTACCATCAGCAAAGAATTCTGACTCTTTCATCAGCCTTTCGCCAATTACTGACAGCTAACCTTCTGTTCTCCCAAATGCACATCATGCATTGTACTTCAGGAGTCCCATTAAAACAATGAAATGAGCTGACCTCTTATTACTAAGTCAGGGCATCACATTTCTGTGCCCTCACTTAATACATTACATTAGCAGATGTAGGTTTTTAAATATTCCTATCCCCATCAATCTGTCATCTGCCCACCAGCCTAAATACTGAGGCTGTGGGGGAAAGGGCCCTTAATTGACCATTAAGTGGCCACGGAAGGGTGTTAGTTAGGGCAATGGCAGGGGTCCTCCACCAAGGCCTGACTACCATAAACTTGCTTCAAGCTCGGGACAGGCAGCATCCTCGTGGGAATCCCATCCAGGCAGTTTGACAATCCCCCGGCCTCAAAATCTATCAGGGCGAGAGTGTGAAATTCAGGCCGTGGATTATGCTTCTGTTTATTCTGTTCCTTTTTTTTACTGCTATTATGCTACATGTAATTAACACGGCTGTTTCACTCCACTTCTACCCTGTTCTGCTTATCTTATAACCTGTAATATTTCATTGTCGAGTCTTCTTTTGTATGTAGTCATATTTCAATTATTCTTACTTTGTTACAAATTCTTGCCTCCAGCTTGCTGGTTTTGTTTTGGATTTTTGTTTCACCTTTAATAACATCTTTTACATTATTTTTAACAGCATGTTTAGACTTTTGTTTATCATTGTATATAATCCCTGATTTTGTTCTGAACCTTGCTCTGGCCTTTATTCTAATTCTTATTTCCTCTCTCTCCAGGTTTGTTATTTTTGCCAGGCCCTTGCCCTCAATTTTACTTGTTTTAGATTTATCAATAATCTTGTTTATTCCTCCTGCTAATGTAACAATCCCACTTCAGTCCACATGTGGCTCCATATCCTTCCCCAGTACTGATGGCAGTTACCATGAAATGGAACCCGTCATTCCCACACCAATCTCTCAGTTTTTCATTAACCTTTCCGATCTGCCTGTTTGTAAATTAATTAGCAATTATTTCAAAGAGTAATCTTGGGATTGCTACCCAAGGGGTTCCTGCATTGTTAATGTTCTTGTCTTCTGATATTTCTTTAGCGGGACCTTCCCTATGTCAGTCATCTATACATCAATTACAACAATCCTTCCATTTCAAAGTTCCTTTCCAGTTGCTGCAGTTAATGTTTCCGTTTCATAGATACATACTGACTAAGAATCATTAATTCAATATTATTTCCATGGGATTTTACCTATTCATTAAAATAATACTTTTCTATAATGAAAATCATTGGAACTTTAGTGATTTAATACTTTGACCTTTAAGATATAACCTTTAGTTTGAATCAATACAGTATTGCTTTGAGAAAAGTCAATTGTTTCTATCTGTTCTTTTCCAAACATAAGACTGTCTTTAATCAGATATCACATTATTGATGTGGACCACACCAATTTCCTTTTTCTTTTCAGAAATCACTGATTTTTTGATTTGATTTGATTTATTATTGTCACATGTTAGTATATAGTGAAAAATATTGTTTTTGCGTGCTATACAGACAAGGCATACCACACTTAGAGAAGGAGAGGAGAGAGTGCAGAAAATAGTGTTACAGCCATAGCTAGGCTGTTGGGGAAGAATAGCTTAAGACACGGTAGGTCCTGATGGCAGCAGGGAAGAAGCTGTTCTTGGGTCAGTTGTAATGTGATCTCAGACCTTTGTATCTTTTTCCCGATGGAAGAAGGTGAAAGAGAATATGTTCTGGGTGCGTGAGGTGCTTGCTGGCTGCTTTTTCAAGGCAGTGGGAGGAGTAGACAGAGTCAATGGATGAGAAACTAGTTTGAATGATGCACTGAGCTTCATTAGGGATTTGGTGTGGGATCCCTCACTCACAATGCAAGCAGTAGAATCTCCACCTCCACCCCCCCCCCACCCCCCACTCCCCCCCCCACAACATTCTCCACCCTCCCCAACCCCCCCAGGCATTAGAGCAATCCTCCTCCTCCCACCATAGGCATTAGGGTAACCCATTCCCCTCACAGACATTGGGGCACCAGGCTGCACTACACAAGCATTTAGGTGCCCCCACCCCCCCACATCCACCTCCTAATTGTGTACTTGGTTTGATGACTTCTATGTGAACTCATTATAATAAAGAGCAATGACTATTATGAACAGTGTTACGAATTTCAAATCGTGACACTTAACCAAAATATAAACAAGGAGCATGTGGCGCTGGAATTGAGTCGTTTGGTTGGAGAACTGAAAACTCTCAGTTTTGTAAGCCCTAGTGGTCCTCTTGACAAACCCAGAACAGGTGGAAGTCAGAACAGCTTCCCAGAACCCTGGGTAAACTCTAGACAACAGCAGATTCTTCCCTTCAGAAAGGCAAAACCTTGCCTTCAGATAAACAGCACACTTTCCAAATAAAACAGGAAGAGAAACACTTCTTTTCAACTTGCTGCCTCTTCTAAAACCCAAACCTACAGCTCAGAAATGAAAATGAAAGAGCTCCTGTCACCTGACCTGCCAACCAGTTTTTCTCCCAACAATGCAGAGCCATAAAAGGTCCCACAGTATAAACAAACAAACCCCTGTTTCAGCAGCAATAAAAGAACATCTGGTAGACAGCTCAGCAGCAATGAGAAAAGCTGTGAGAAAACATGATTTAAAAAAAATCTCCTAAAGGTACACTAACATCACAATAGCAAGACAACATTGAGATGAAATCTCTTAAAAGTGTGAATTCAGGGAGAATATGCCCTTTCAGCATAAAAACAAATTTCTGCATTTTTTCTTAAACACCGATTGCTGTTTATATATTGCCTGTAATATATGCACATACACATATATAATACTGAAGTATAATTATCTGTAGTAAAATGTTATAGGTTACTGGCTTTCTTACAGAGAGCAACAGATAGAACACATATTACTTTCAAACTTCTACAGTTAATCCCTCAATCTCCCTCTAGGAAGGACTTCCTGCTCCCTCCACATACAAATAAGCTGACCAACCACTTACACATATTCATAATTGGACCCATTGGGCGCAATCTTAACATCCATTATCGCCACATTCCCACTGTAACGAAGTGGAGATTTTGGTGACAAGCCAAATCTCCGTTCATTGCAGCGGGATGGGAAAATCCTGGTAGCATAAACGGTCAAAAAATTATGGCCATTGTATGTAACAACACAATATCAGCACAAAATTTTCTGGAAGTTGTCACAATATTTTCATCCTTCAATAGCCAACTTCCTTGGCCTTTCTAAAGTCATGTTGATGGGTGATTTGATGTAACATGGCCTACCCCTTCTTCTTTAGATGATAATCGCACTCAGTGTAGCCCAAACAGCAAAGGAGCAATGCCACAATATGACACATGCCTACAGCAGGGTGGTGACTAAACAGCCTATTGGCATCTTGGCTGCCAGTTCAGGAGGGTTCCTGCAGAATGCAGCCTGGTGTCATTTTCCCAACCTTGTGATTATCATCATTATGTGTGCATGTGCCTACATGTAGCTCTCTCTGATGAACTTCTAAAATATCTGTAATCCATGTACGTATGTGCGCAAATAGTGCACACTCACTCTCCCCTCTTTCTTCCTCTTTTGTCTTTCCTCATGTTAAGTGGGGTTGTTACAATGCTGTTCATCACCCTTTATATCAGCCATAATTTTTGGGATTTGGTGGGTGTTTTCACAGCAAGATACCCTTCCTGCCCCTAATTCTCTTCATTTATCCGGGCCAGGGACTGACATTGATACACTCTGACTTTCTGCACCAGTCAATAATGCTTCACTATAATAGCAGTCACTTGTTTCCACTATATTCACATCATAAAGTACGCAAGTGACTTCTTTGATCTATAGATGTAAAACATAAATCAATAGTTGTCCGAACTGAAATCTCTTAAAAATGTGAATTCAGGGAGAATATGCCCTTTCAGCATAAAAACAAATTTCTGCATTTTTTCTTAAACACTGATTGCTGTTTATATATTGCCTGTAATATATGCACATACACATATATAATACTGAAGTATAATTACCTGTAGTAAAATGGTCCAAGCCTTTTTAATTTTAATTATGCATGTTATAAAGTATTCACCTAGAAAATTATTATGCCCTTGCAGTTGCTTTGTGATGAGCTAGATTAAATCCCTTCTGTGTTTCAGTAATGTTAGCATAATGGCAAGCCAATTCATTTAATTGTGACAGCAGTGCAAGTTACGTGATTGAATTTAATTGTCAGGGTTCAGTTGGTGAGCTATAAATACCTCTGACACCAAGAGTCCCATCTCATTAACAGCACTGTCTGGGCTGTCAGTAGAGTACCTAACTGCCTGCAAGTAATTTCATTCTTAATGACACAACCTGCTTTAGGTTTATAAGCAAAAAGTAATGGATCAGATTGTCTGAGATTTACAACCACTTCAAGTTCTCTTCGAATTCACTCACTTTATCTTAAGTGAGATTGCCAATTCTTGAATCAATAAATGACGAATGATTTATTTTTGCTTAAACTGTAGAGTACATATTTTGCTGAACAAACATTTTTGTCTGTTCCCAATATTTGTTTCTCATCCTTTAATATCAGGACTTCCTAACTCCAAAAAGATAAAAACCTTCTTGTGAGGTTACAGTTTCACTTTTGCCAGCAGATTTCAGTGTCTTACTTGGAAAGCTGAGACAATTAAATGCCGGAAGTGTGAAAAAAAACATTTTTTGATAAAAGCTGTAAATGTTCAACAGGTCAGGCAGCATCCGTGGAAGACTAAAGCTGAGTCGATAGATATTTCAAGATGAAGCATCAAGTGACTGACTGTTCTTTTTTCATTGACCCTGTCTTATCTTTTGAGTATTTTGAGCTTATTCTAATGTTGTTTTCCAGGTGCTGATATTGTTTCCTTGCCCAGTCTTGGACACAAGGCTGTCAATTTTCCACATTTGCTCTGAAGTCTCAAGAAATTAAAATGAATCTCTAGAACATTGCTGCGGGCAATCTGTGGAAATAAATAACCTGGGCATCAAACTAACTTGAGATTTTTCCCATTTTCCTTGGAACACATTTGGGTATTGGTTATAAAAACCTTGGAGGTAGGCAAAATGGTTTGGTTGGCAATCAAGGTTCATCCACTTGGGTGACAAAGAGGTTGCTGCTTTTCAAATACCATGTCTTAGGAGGATGATCATACCAGATGGTCACTGGCGGTGCAGTGAGGAGCTGCGTTGTTAAATGGTAGGAAGTCAAATGATTAAGCTTGCTGACGTATGATCATAATTGCCAACCCAAGTTGGGCAAACAGCACCAGAAGTATATCTGTCCAATAGCATCACCAAGAACAATTTGCATTTGTATACATCTTTAATGCAATTAAATGTGTCAAGGTGCTTCTTAGGGGCACATAAAGTTTATTTATTAGTGTCACAAGTAGGCTTACATTAGGAGATACTGGGACCTTTGTCAAAGAGTTAGGTTTTAAGTAGCATCCTAAGGAAGGAGGGAGAGGCAGGGAGCTGGATAGCTGGTAAGGAAATTCCTGATCTTGAGACCATGGCTGACCCTGGTGAAACAGTTAAAATCTGGAATGTGCCAGAATTGGAAGAGTACAGATACCTTAGAGATCAGATACCTTAGAGATATGAGGATGTGTCTAGGGCGGTGGATAGAGGAGAGCCGGTGGATGTGGTCTTTCTTGATTTTCAGAAGGCGTTTGACAAGGTGCCTCACATGAGGTTATTACAGAGGGTCAGGGGGCATGGAGTTGGGGGTAGGGTGTTAGCGTGGACAGAGGATTGGTTGTCAAATAGGAGGCAGAGAGTGGGGGTCAATGGGTGCTATTCAGATTGGCGGTTGGTGACTAGTGGAGTGCCCCAGGGATCGGTGCCAGGGCCTCAGCTATTCACCATTTATATAGATGATCTGGAGGAGGGAACCGAGTATATGGTGTCGAAATTTGCTGATGACACCAAGATTGGTGGAACGGCAAATTGTGCGGAGGGTGTGGAGAGTCTGCAGAAGGATCTAGATAGGCTGGGCGAATGGGCCAGGAACTGGCAAATGGAATTTAATGTTGGCAAATGTGAGGTTGTCCACTTTGGTAGGAATAATGGTAGGAAGGACTATTACTTACGTGGCGAAAAACAGCAACATGCGATGGTGCAGAGGGACCTCAGGGTCCTTGTGCATGAGTCGCAAAAACCCAGCCTGCAGGTGCAGCAGGTGGTCAGGAAGGCACATGGGATGCTGGCCTTCATAGCGAGGGGGATTGAATATAAAAGTAGGGAGGTCTTGCTGCAGCTGTATAGGGCACTGGTGAGGCCGCAGCTGGAGTACTGCGTGCAGTTTTGGTCGCCGCACTTACGCAAGGATATTTTGGCCTTGGAGGGAGTGCAGAGGAGGTTTACTAGGCCGATTCCGGAGTTGAGGGTGTTGAACTATGAGGAGAGGCTGAATAAACTAGGCTTGTACTCGTTAGAGTTTAGAAGAATGAGAGGAGATCTCATTGAGACGTATAAGATGTTGAATGGGATGGATAAGATAGAGGTGGAGAGGCTCTTCCCGCTCAGAAAGGACAGTAGGACTAGAGGGCACAGCATCAGGATAAAGGGGGGGGCGGTTTAGAACGGAGTTGAGGAGGAACTTCTTCACTCCAAGGGTGGTGAATCTCTGGAATTCTCTGCCCGTTGAAGTGGTGGAGGCTGCCTCGCTCAATATTTTTAAGACGCGGGTTGATAGGTTTTTGATAGGCAAGGGGATTAAGGGTTATGAGGAGAGGGCGGGAATGTGGAACTGAGCCATGACAGATCAGCCATGATCTTATTGAATGGCGGGGCAGGCTCGAAGGGCTAGATGGCCTACTCCTGCTCCTATTTCTTATGTTCTTATGTTCTTAGATAGCATGAAGAAGATTCCTGATATCAGAAGGGACAAGGCTGTGGAGAAATTTGAAAACAAGGATGAGCTTTTTAAAATCTAGGATGACATGGTGAAATTTTGTGGGTGACTAGTACAATCTGAAAAGAAAATCAGTTGTGCAAGGAAATGAAAACATTCCACTAGAAATCAGGAGCAGAACTGGGTCTGCCACCTGGGCACATTCTACCTGATACTGAAGAAGGGCCATGCCCTGCCATAAGAGGATGGGTAGATCCCTGCTTTAGCTCTCTTTGCCTTATTACAGCATCCCGACAGATTATTCAATCAGAGGTGTCTTGGGTCTTGGTGTGTAAGACTCACCAACAGCCCCTTGGCATTTTTACTGTAAAATGGACGTGCACAGAATGCAAAGACAGGAAATTAAGGTCATAAGTCCTGAAATACTGGTTCCTGCCTAATTACAATGCCAACACTAGTTCTATCACCACTGGAATTATAGGTATGCATCACCAATTAGTGGAAGTTCTGAAATTCCTGTGGCATTGTAAAGGGTGCAGTTCTCTCTTCTCTTTTCCTTCCCTTTGCACATTTTAACATGACCACTTTTGGGTATAAGAAGGTTGTTTGACTGTGGGTGCTACAATTAGCAATGCTGTCGTTGTCTGACACCTGCACACAATTTCCACCAACAAGCTGATAAACGCAAAATACTGGAATCTGAAACGTAAACCAAAAAAATGTTGAAAAATCTCCACAGGTCTGACAGCATCTGTGAAGAGAGAGTAGAGCCAACATTTCCAATCTAGATGATGAAGGGTCATCCAGACTCGTAACATTTGCTCTACTGGCTCTCCATCGATGCTGTCAGACCTGCTGAGGTTTTCCAGCATTTTTCTGTTTTTGTTCCACCAATAAGCATTGGATAGTAAGTAAAAATAGGAACTCTGATTAATATTACTATCCTTCATCCCTTGAAACCATCAGCAGTCCAGTTAAATTAATCCGATGCTTTTCTCATCTTTCTGGCTCACTACAATAGATACACAGTACTCTTTGTCACTGACCTGAGGTGATTTATGCACAGATTATTTAAATAATCAAACATAGGAAGATAAATTTACTGATCATACCCTTCCAGCTGGGACATGTTCAAAGGGAACTTGAAGTGTGGAATCAACACAACATGGTTGTAACTTTATTTCCAATCTGTACTCCTTCTGAAAATGGTAATTTGCTAGTAGATCAAGACTGGTAAATTTACCCTCAAAAGTACAATATTAAAATATGGGGGTTGAAATTGTAGGGAGTTGGATTTATGCCCCTCTTTTACAATTTAAGGGAATTGGTGCCTCATTATGCAACCAACAGGACATCTGAAAAATAGCCTGATCCAATTATAAATCAAATATTTTTAGGTGCCCTCCTGACACATGATGACAGGGTATTACCTCATAGAATGTCTCATTAGAATGGGAACAATGATGGCTACATTCTAACCTTGGAGTTTTATTTCATATTTGGACTTGTATATTATTGAAGAACAGTCTGAAAGTGTTGGGGAGAAGGAGGGATGGAGGAGAAGGCTAATTTAAATCAAAATTCTCTCTTGATTAAATACTAACTTTGGACCAAACTACACAATTAACCAAACTCAAAAATATTACATATAATCAAAGATTGTAAACTGAAACTCAGAGACCTCATAGAGACTGAAGGAAAAATGACAATGTGCAGCTTCCAACTTTTAATCAAAATTAATATTTGACCTGTTGTATTGCTGAGTGCATAGTTATACATTTTAGAATATATGTGTTTTAACACTTTGCATTTTAGCTTTAAGAATTAAAGTTTTTACTATGGAAAAATTGGGTAAATGTAATTAATACAAGCTTGAACTATATTACACTTAAAAGGTCAAGGCCATGTTGATTTAGGAGAGAAGCAACCTGGAAAGATAAGCCCATGATACAGAATGTGGAGCAACTTAAACAATGTATGACCTATCTGTGAGGTCTTTGGTGGAGACTTGATGGCCTGAATTTATACTCCTACATGCCTTGGTGCACCTGCACCTTGTCAAAGACTTTTAAAAAAAAGAATAAAACAAAAATCAGTTCTCCAGCCCACACTTCTCACACCTCTCTGTAAACCAATACTCATTTACCTATACCCAAGGTCCCTCATACCCTCCATACCGACCTATGCCCATTAACCTACTGCTCAGCTCTCTATACCTTTCATACCTACTAACACCCTCTGCTCACAACATAGATCTTTATAAATCCTGTGCCACTTAGTGCCAATACATGTCCCACCCACCTTACATCTATTATATCAAATCATCCAGCTCTCAACATAGGTAGATCTCAGAAATAACGCTGTGATTAAATAATGTTCTTAAGTGTCTATTGAAGAATCTGTAATTTGAAAAAAATCACGAATTGATAAAAACCTATTCACTACCTTTACATTTATTCAATCTATTATTAAAAAAAATTGTAATCCTTAGTCTAACTTCTAAGAGTTTATAATCACTTGCAGCTGTCAATCAAACTGTGAACTGACAGGCACTGCGATAATGAAAGTTTGTGAAATCAGTTGTGCAGCACTAATATTGAAATGATAACCCTCAGGCTGATGTCAACAAGCAAACTGAAATAGGAAGTAATGTTTTTTCTAAGACCGAAGGCAGTTTCTTTCAAATATTTATAGGGCAGGAATATTAAATCCTTCACAGCTTGACAGCTTCCTTTGACATTTTGACAGCTCCATTTCTCAGCTCCTTCTTACAGCTCTGTTGACAGCTCATTTTGATGATCCTCTTGACAGACAGCTTAACAGTTCTCATGAGATTATGCACTTTTTATGCACATTCATGTCTACTTCAGACAATCCCAAAAGCACCTAACCTCTCCCAAAACGTATATCAACACCATATCCAGAAGGGTGCCTTATCTCTTTGAAAAGGTACTCCTACCTCTCCAAGTAACTCCAGCAGCTTTAGACCTTCCCTAACTAGGCATAAAATGCACAAGTCATGTTTTAGATATCCCACGAGCAAAACTCAAATCAGCCTGATGTTGTTTTAGTTTAATCCATGTAGTTGATTCTGTGAACCATGATTGATCACTTAGAACCCACTATCAGCCATCACCCCTCCTGTTGCACCCCCCCCCTACCCCCAGTGAAAAAGAGGTAGGTGATGGTAGGTGTCATTTTCGGTGATGGGACTTTGGGTCTGGACCTCCAGGACATTTTTGTAATAATGGATCACACCTCCATCTTTGTGAAAATTTAGGAAGGACAGTCCAGGGAAATGCCTTTGTTTTAGAGTTAAGAGCTAAATTAGTTTGATAACATTAAGTATACCCTGAAAGGTTGTAAAATCCATGTTTTTTAATCAGATAAAAGAATTAATTTTAATTGAGGGATATTTCACCTAAAATATCTATTTGAGGACATTTCAAAGCATTTTGCATTATCATGGAGATGGATGGAGCTGAAAAATGTGATCTCAATAAGGGAAATAGAGACTGAAGATCGCCTACTGTTGGCAGTGGAAGAATTTACAGTGGTCCTCATGGAGTCTTGTGGCATAAGGAAGCAATCAGCTAAATAATCTGTGAAATATTGAGCAGACAAACAAAACAAAGGACTGATAGTAAATAGTAAATGAAAGTCCTACCTCTAAGAATAACATGAACTGAAGAGAATTAAAGTGAAGTTCCAGAGGACTGTGGCATACTTTTGGTTGAGCCTAACAGAAGTAACTCTAAGATATCATAAAGCATAGAGAAATCTTGCAGGAAGTAAGAAATAAAACTCTGTGCATAGCCTATATTGTTATGAATGATATTGTAACAGTAATAGTTTTTGTTTTGTTTAAGTCTTATATACGCAACAAAGTTTGTTGTTGTTAAAATTTTAAAATTTTATGGTGTAGGTCTATTGGTTATAACAATGTGCTAGGATTTCTCTTTAAATATTAGCATACCCTAACTGGGTCATAACAGATCCATAGCATAGTGTTTTCCCCTGCATTAAAGTCTCCAAGGCCCCTTGTGGGGCAACATGTCCTGGCTGAGATTGTGGGCAAGAAATCTCTCTTAATGCAAAGGACACTTGGAGGGATGACACAATGGCACAGTGGTTAGCACTGCTGCTTCACAGCACCAGGGGCCTGGTTCGATTCCTGGCTTGGGTCACTGTGCGGAGTTTGCACTTTCTCCCCATGTCTGCATGGGTTTCTTTCAGGTGGCCCAGTTTCCTCCCACAGTCCAAAGATGTGCAGGTTAAGTGGATTGGTCATGCTAAATTGTCTCTTAGTGTCGGGGGGAATAGTTAGGGTAAATACGTGGGAGTGGGGCCTGGGTGGGATTGTGGTCGGTGCAGACCTCAGTGGGTTGGGTGGCCCCCTTCCGCACTGTAGGATCCTATGAGATTCACTGAATGAAAACAAGTTAATTCACTATCTGATTTTTTTCATTTCCTTCCTGTGGGAGGAAGCTTATCTCACTTTGGTAATATTTCTGACAAAAAAACTCGAATCAAGAGCACACCTCATGAGAATGTAAGGGTTGGATCTCCTGGTCAATTATTCAGTGAGGAACTAACATGGAGCACCATCATATTAGCCATAAACAGTGTGCGTTTAGTACTCAAAGGCAACAACAATCATGCAAAATGTACCATTGTGTATTATTTCTATGATTATCACACAATAAACTGACCATCATTATATCATAACCTGTAATGTTTTTAATATATATATCCTTATGAATTAAATGCACAGGGACATTTTGTTTGATATTGTCTGCCATGATACGCCCTACCAGCAAGAGAGGTAGGACAATGTGAAAATAAATAAACTAAATGCAATCTTCTTACAACTTCATGCATTATAAAGGCTGTTTGATTGTGATTAAAATACAAGAATCATCGGTTGAGTTTTTGATGACCATTGTTAACTGATTAAGCTTTTCTCGATGACTTAAGCCATCATCTGAATCCCTTGATGAAAATGCTGCCTTGTAATCATTCTGGATATTCATTTTCTCTGCACATCGATATGCATTACAAATTGATTAAATTTGTCTAGACATGCGGGTTTCAAGATTGTACATTATATTTGAATCATTTAAACGTTTTATCTAAAAACCTGTAATAGGTGAAAACAATGTATAGAACAGCTTTAGTTTCAATGAAACAAATGAGTTTCTATCTTCAAGTGTCAGAGAAGTGGCGTCAGATAATACAGCACACTAACGTGTCAATATATTTAATTAGAATTGAGTGATACTTCCAATTTCCCCATCCACTAATACCCAATACTGAGTAAACAAGCAACCAGTTCTGTCAAATGAATCCTCACAATTGTATGACACGTTTGCACACATGATTTGTGGGAAACTACTTTGCATTTCTCAAGCTATTAAAATGTTACAGAAAATAATACCAGCTTCTTAACTTGAGCCATATAAAGAGCATGTATAGGTGCCATCTTACAAGTTCACATATAACTGTGACCACATGTGCCCACTTAGCTGAATATAAAAGATCTAAAGGCACTATTTAAAGCAGAGGAGAGGAGCTTTTCCCTTTGCTCTGGCCAACTATACTATGCAATAACAGATTAGCTGACCTTTCTCATATTGCTGTTTATCGGACCTTGCTGTGTACAAATTTACTGCTGTGTTTCCAAAATTACAACTGTGACAGTATTTCAGAAGAACTCCATTGAACATAAAATTCTTCAGTGTGTTCTGTAATTGCAAAAGGCACTGTTTAACTGCAGTTATATGTTGTTTCATAAAATGGAACAAATTTAGTGCTGCTTCAGGTTAATGCTAATTAATATTTGGCTTAGTGTAGTCCTGGACCCACTGGGTCTTTTAAGCATTACATGAATGTGGCAGACAGGAAGTGTGGAGGGTTTGAGTGTTGTCAACTTGCAGGAGCGTGTGTGCATTTTCACAATAGTATTGAATTTAAATTAACTTGATGGGTTGCCAATGAAAAAATGCTGTCTATAGGCAGCTTGCCATTTGGGATGGTGGAAAATCTAACGTGACAGCCTCTACTTTAAGATTTGTAGCAATCCCAGTAGTGAGCAAAGTAACTTCCAGCAAACGCCCAAGTTTTCTGAGGCAATGCTTGCTTTGAACATGTCAATCTTCCTCATCTGTTAAATGTCAATCACGTCAGTCAAACACGAGAGATGTGGCAGAAATGATCAGTGCTGCCAATAGCGTCTTCAGTATCTAGCTGCATTGAGGAAAAAAATGCAGTGAACTAATCAAAGTTGTCAAAGTAAGAGTCATCTCACGTTCTATAAACTCTATATGACCTATTGGATCTTAATCTAATCTCAGTGTTATCGGTCCATCCTTTTCCTGCCTCCCCTTGCTCTCTAAGGCAGCAAGGAATATGGCATTGCTCTTCCTTTTTGCATGCATCCACCCTCAAAATCTGTTCTTGCCCTTACAACCCTCTTGATCTTATTACCATTTCTACTTGTCTTCACATTAATAGCTATTAGACAGGCCAATCCATGTCCAATTGTGCATTGGAAGCTGGCACACACCCACACGAGCTCCTGCCACATGAAAGACACTGAAATCAATGGAAGAGGTTGTCCTTGGAATTATTGACAAAGGGCACTTAGCAGTGAAAATGGCCAGTCATGAGTCCTGTTAGTGGAGGCTGCTTGGCACCTTCCCAATCTTTTGTCTTCTTATTTTACATTTTCATACCAACTCAGAATGACAATCTGGTGGTGCATTGCATTGCTGCTCATCTGGAGTTAGTTGTTCCTTTTCACTTTTTGCCTGGATCATTAGGTGATTTGAGACTTGTCGTCACATAGACCCAGCATCCTTCACTGAGTGCACCATCGCCTGCTTTCAGTCCCTCCTGCATCAGCACAGAAACTGGTATTCCGCCCAGTGTAGATATGAGATTGCACAGATTGATACATGGAGCAAAAATGAGCATGTGTAAATAAAAATGACAGCCTAGGTGTAAGTTTAGTTCATATCTTATCATTGCTGACGAGGACAGCGATGCAAAAGTTCCCATCTTAAAAAGACTTCCAAATACCAGCAATTTCTGGAACAATTAAATACCAATGAGGAAATCTTTGCAACGTGTCGAAGGGAGTAATGCAGTCCATTACCAGTTTATGTGGAATTCTGTTGCATAATAGTGAGACAATGATATCAACTTTCATCACCTCAATGGACAGCACAACTGAAACTTTCTGTAGAGGTCTGTAGCAGCAGTAATAGGGATATTTCAGTAATATTTCAGGGATAATCAGGTACATTTGGGGTTCAACCATCTTCTCCATCTTGGGCAAGTTGAGAGATTGAACTGATTAGAGCTTTAATCAGAATTTGGATATCCTGCGGTCTGTTGTCCCAGAAATCATTAGGGGTGCTGACCCAGAGTTAAAAAGCAGGGCAGTTGTGTCATGGCACTAGAATTTGTTACCATATCTCATGTTGGAAATACATCTGGACCCTCATGATCCCCTGAATTAATACCCACATTGATGCCAGGAAACCGAGACCAAATTGCCCCAAAGTTGCTGCCGTCTGCAGCCAGCTCACCCTAAGCCTGAATTCTTAGGGGGACACCAATTACCGAAGCCCTAAACTGAGGCACAACAGTCTTCTACTTATCATTACAAATCCACTCAAGAGCACCTTGTCAGAAAAGTCACGTAAGTGAGTGTTTGAGGGTAAGGGGTAAACCTTTCAGAACTGAGATGAGAAGAAATTTTTTCACCCAGGGGGTGGTGAATATGTGGAATTCACTACCACAGAATGTATGTTAAGGTCAAAATGTTATCTGAAGAAATTAGATATAGCTTGTGGGGCTAAAGGCATCAAGCCTTTTGGGAGGAAGGGGGATCAGGACATTGAATTTGATGATCAGCCATGATCAAAATGAATGGTGGGGCAGGCTGGAAAGCCAAATGGCCTACTTCTGCTTCTAGTTTCTATGTTTCTGTGAGTGATATTTTAAGAAAGGCATCCTGGATTCACACCAGGGTGATCATTTACAGGTATTTGTGTAGACCAGCAAAATAATAAACCATTTAAAACCTTTGTGTACTGGAGATGTTCCCACCATAGTTGGTAATGGTGCAGTGTTTGTTAACATGAATATTAATGTTGATCTTCAGCCTGAAAAGAGTTTATCTGAGGTTGAAGGGACTGGGTATAATTATTAATGCATGAAAGCAGGGATTATTTAATGAACTGCTACCAATGATCTCCGGCTGGAGACAGTAATTGGAGCCTTTACTGCTCTTTATGTTATCAGTGTCCTTTCTCTTAACGTTAGTAATTGTCAAATGGTTGTTCCATCTATTGTTCCAAGTTGAAAGAAAACAGTCAGGCTTGCATCTATATAGCACCTTTTACAACTCAAGAAGTCCCAATGCGGTTTACCGTCAATGAAATGAAATGTTTTGAAGTATAGTCAAAGTTATTCAAGATATAGCAAACCCCTCCCTGTGGGCCGTGTCATAGGCAGCTACCGGATTTGTCCAGGCGTCAGTATGAGATGTCTACCCATCTCTTCAATCCTCACACTAGTTGAGTTGTGTAAGTGATTCCCAAGTTTGGAATAAGAGGAGTTGTGAACCAAATGTTCAGAAAATAGCCCTTATTTCTAAACACCTAGGCAAGGTCAATGAGAATTGGACAGAAGGATTAATATGATGAATCTTTGATGTGGCAGTTGCCAGCGAAGTGAACATAGCTACTTGGGGCACAATGGGTGTCATAGACCAATTGTACTTTACTTAAGTGGAATCGTATAAGAAATGCACTTATATGAAGAGGTCCACAAAGCATCAATTATGCACTGTGTTTTGGGGAAGGCTGCAATCCATGTAAACCCCAAAGTCCATCCTTCTAGTTTGGGTTGCCAGTGCGACATTCCAAGCTGGCATCAGTCAACTGCTTAACATGAGCACAGATTTGCAGACTGACTGCTGCAATTCATGTCTTCTACAATTACAGCCCAGAAGGAGCCAGATAGACAAATAAGTTCAAAGATGCACTGACCTCGACTGTGTCAGGCAGTGAATGTATGATGTGATAACTAGTTGCAGGTCTGGTTGCAGCAGCTGACTTAACTTTATCAGCATCTCCCCAGGGCAATGCAGCCTCTTTACATACTGTTCCTCAGCAAAACGTGCACCCAATGTGGGACCTTCTCCAGAAAGGCAGCATGGAAAAGGGCCTGATACTTCCTGGATACAGGTCAGGGATGGCCACAGGGGCTGTTGTGTGCTGAAATGGGCTGCTTAAAAGGCACAGCTATTTTCTGGAATCTCGTTCCAATTCATTCTTTAAAAAAAATAGGCCCTATCGGTCTTTCCCCTCACAGCTTCTCACTCCACTCACCACCCCCCCCAACCTGGTCCCAATGTGCATACATGCCAACAGTTGCCAACCTATGCCTCCCGCCTTCATGGCCCCTTGTAGCCCCATGCCAATTTACTGCCAACTCATTTCAACTGATGACATTCCCCCTACTACCATTCTTTGCCCTTACATCCTCCATGTCAGGACCTCGGGGTCCTTGTGCATGAGTCGCAAAAACCCAGCCTGCAGGTGCAGCAGGTGGTCAGGAAGGCGAATGGGATGCTGGCCTTCATAGCGAGGGGGATTGAATATAAAAGTAGGGAGGTCTTGCTGCAGCTGTATAGGGCATTGGTGAGGCCGCAGCTGGAGTACTGTGTGCAGTTTTGGGCGCCGCACCTGCGCAAGGATATTTTGGCCTTGGAGGGAGTGCAGAGGAGGTTTACTAGGCTGATACCGGAGTTGAGGGGGTTGAGCTATGAGGAGAGGCTGAATAAACTAGGCTTGTACTCGTTAGAGTTTAGAAGAATGAGGGGAGATCTCATTGAGACGTATAAGATGATGAATGGGATGGATAGGATAGAGGTGGAAAGACTCTTCCCGCTCAAAAAAGACAGTAGGACTAGGGGGCACAGCCTCAAGATAAAGGGGGGGCAGTTCAGAACGGAGTTGAGGAGGAACTTCTTCACTCAAAGGGTGGTGAATCTCTGGAATTCTCTGCCCGTTGAAGTGGTGGAGGCTGCCTCGCTAAATATTTTTAAGAAGCGGGTTGATGGGTTTTTGATAAGAGAGGGGATTAAGGGTTATGGGGAGAGGGCGGGAAAGTGGAACTGAGCCACGACAGATCAGCCATGATCTTATTGAATGGCGGGGCAGGCTCGAAGGGCCAGATGGCCTACTCCTGCTCCTATTTCTTATGTTCTTATGTTCTAACTCCTACAGTTTTCCATGGCAGACTTCAGGAGCCATGGTAAGATAAAATAGAATTCTAAATATCTAGACTCACTATATAAGAAAGCACTCTCATTTATTAAAGCCCATTCAATAAATCTAAGTCCCTTCAAGTACTTAATCCCATTTAAAACAATTATTTGTATTCATCATCCCACATCAAAACAGCAAATCCTTGCGCTATGAATTTTCAGCCCCTTCACTGTAACAAAGAGGAGGTTTTGGAAATTAGTCAAACATTAATAATGCTATAATAATAATGCTTAGAGTTATGCCATTGACAGCTATTGAAAGTGCTAGCACTTTTCAATTCACAGACACTAGATGGGCAAAGTTTTGCAATTTTTAAAGGGCAGGCTATTTGAATAACTAGGAAGCTTGACAGTTCTGCAGATCTTAACCGTTCTTCGCAAACTTTTACATCTACTCTTAAAATTTATAGCTCTCACCTTGTGGGATAAGACCCTTGCTGTAGCAAACATTGAGTCTGTTTGAATGGAGTTCAAATGGCCATGCTGAGTTTGGACTTCCCTCATGCTGCCTCTGTTCTCTTACCAAAACAAAAATGGATTTCTTGGAAATGAAGGCTGGACTTCCAGATCTGAGTCCCATCTTGCATTTTTGAATGTTCCTTGAGTTTCCATGACTTTGCAAAAATCCAGGTCATGTTGTCCAATAGAAAGGGTAGAGATATTATTTTTTTCCAGCTCCAGTCTTTGTTTTGCTCTTTGCTCCTCAGCCCACCATCTCTTCTTAACCTTGTGGGATTCAAAAAATAAACAGCACAAAGAAATATGTGTGATGCCCAAATCCACCTACTGGCTTGGAAGGTCCAACAGTAACTGCAAGTACCTTGTAGTGTCATAAAGCTACTATCTGAGGCAAGTTTATAAAATGTCTCACGGAAATATTCTGCGAACTGTTCCCCTCGAAGTCACATATCTGAGAATGGTTGAGGAGCCTTTTAAAAATCCCTGGAAGCAGCTACATCCAGACTTGTACCATGGGTCACTTGTGGGTGTGCGCAACACAGGCAGAGCCAAACATATTGTTGTTGGCCATAGCTCTATCATTTGACTCTGATTAGAATACATTAATGAAGGTTCAGCCTATTTCGAGTAGAGATTGAGATGCACCTAAAGGTTTGAATGAGAGGAAATATAGATATATATGCCAGACTCTCTGGCCTCCCTATGGCATTTTCATTGGTGGCATGAGACCAAGCATCATTGGCTTCTGGTGGGATCTTCTGGCCCTGCCACTGTAAATGGGATTTCCCAATGTTTCTATCCCATGCTGTCGGATAATTCCTGGTGGGGGTATGCCACCATTGGGACCAAAAGATCCTGCCAGAGTGAAGTGCCAGAAGATTGCATCCATAGCTTTCCCACGTGCTATTATGATCATGCTACCTCCCCATTTTTAAAGGCAACTGAAGCAGGTGGGACATGACTATTACCCCTCTTTATTTCTTTTTTTAAAAAAATCATTCTTTGGATAATGATGTTGTTAGCAAGGCCAGCATTGAACCGTGTTGTGAACCTGCTCCAAGGCTCTTCTGTATGAGTTGGGCTTTTGACTTAATGACGAAGAAGTAATGACAATATCTATCCAAGCTCAGGTGGTGTGTGGCTTCGATGGGAACTTAAGCATACTGGTGTTCCCACTGCCCTTCTGGGTGGTGAAAGTGATGGGTTTTGGAAGTGAGGTCTGCAAATTTGTTTCACAGATGGAGCAGTCAAATTAAACTTGAAGTGTTGATAATTTAAGCAGATAATTTAGCACTGCTGTCCCACAGCACCAGGGACCTGGGTTCAATTCCAGCCTCGGGTCACTGGCTGTGTGGAGTTTGCACATTCTCCCCACGTCTGTGTGGTTTTCTCTGGGTGCTGCAGTTACCTCCCACAGCCCAAAAATACGCATGTCAGGTTGATTAGCCATGCTAAATTGACCCTAGAGTCAGGGAGATTATAAGAACATAAGAACATAAGAAATAGGAGCAGGAGTAGGCCATCCAGCCCTTCGAGCCTGCCCCGCCATTCAATAAGATCATGGCTGATCTGTCGTGGCTCAGTTCCACGTTCCCGCCCTCTCCCCATAACCCTTAATCCCCTCGCTTATCAAAAACCCATCAACCCGCGTCTTAAAAATATTTAGCGAGGCAGCCTCCACCACTTCAACGGGCAGAGAATTCCAGAGATTCATCACCCTTTGAGTGAAGAAGTTCCTCCTCAACTCCATTCTAAACCGCCCCCCCTTTATCTTGAGGCTGTGCCCCCTAGTCCTACTGTCCTTTCTAAGCGGGAAGAGTCTCTCCACCTCTATCTTATCCATCCCATTCATCATCTTATACGTCTCAATGAGATCTCCCCTGATTCTTCTAAACTCTAACGAGTACAAGCCTAGTTTATTCAGCCTCTTTTCATAGCTCAACCCCCTCAACTCCGGCATCAGCCTAGTAAACCTCCTCTGCACTCCCTCCAAGGCCAAAATATCCTTGCGTAAGTGTGGCGACCAAAACTGCACACAGTACTCCAGCTGCGGCCTCACCAATGCGCTATACAGCCGCAGCAAGACCTCCCTACTTTTATATTCAATCCCCCTCGCTATGAAGGCCAGCATCCCATTCGCCTTCCTGACCACCTGCTGCACCTGCAAGCTGGGTTTTTGCGACTCATGCACAAGGACCCCAAGGTCCCTCTGCACCGTCGCCTGCTGCAGTTTTTCGCCACGTAAGTAATAATCCTTCCTACCATTATTAACAGGGTAAACATATGGGGTTATGGGAATATGGGCTGGGTGAGGTGGCAGTTGGTGCAAACTCGATGGGCCAAATGTAGGGATTCTATGAATTCTTTTATTTTCCTTTATGATTTCAAGAAGGAATTAGATCTAGCTCTGGGGGTTAAGGTATCAAGGGATATGGGAGGAAGTGGGGATTAGGCATGATCAAAATGAATGGTGGAGCAGGCTCGAAGGGCTGAATGGCCGACTCTCGCTTCTATGTTCCTGTGTCACTGGATAGGCCAGCATTTTTGCTGCCCATCCCTAATTGTCTTTAGGTGAGCCGTCTTCTTGAACTGTTGCAGTCCAGTGGTGTAGGTACAGTTCGGCGTGTGAATGCTGTCTGAAGGATGCACTTTCTTGACAGGGTCTTCCCGGACCACCCATTGTTGCAAATTCAAAAAGTTTATTTTGACACAGCACCTGCAGCCCGATACTGCGTGCCAGAGATTGGCAGTCCCCATACCGCCCAAACACTAATATATTGAGAAAAAAAACAATGTGGATAGATGAGAAAAACACTGAAAGAATGCATCTTAATAACTTATTACGCCTCTACCAGCCTGTTTACACCACTATTGTACTAAGGAATTCATCACTACTGGCAATTAGATCCATTAGCCAAACAGAATTAATTAGCTGTTTGATGAATGACAAGAGATGGTGTCCTTCAGGCTGAAAATCAAATGGCAGAACAGCAATTACCTTCTGGCTAGAATTTGAATTTATCTCACATTATTTACATTAAAATGATTGAACGAAGACTAACAGATTATTCAGCATAAACAAATCCCACGACAGGATGTGGAAACCTCACATAGAAAGCGTGATAGAAGATAAAACCTGCTAAAACGGCAGCCGTTAATTCACTTTTGGGAACAAATTAGTATCGTTATTCACCGTGACCCGGTGTGATTTTGCAGCAGGCCGGAATCTCTTGGCTTCGGGGCATACATTAAACTTTGCTCTGCAGCAAAGTAGTTTGAAATTATTTATGTAAAATGCTTGGCTTTGAAGCAGCTCGCCTCACACCGTACTGCAGTAGATCAGGCTGCCCATTGTATTCTTGTCAGGAAACACTAACCATTAGTGCTCCCAGCCATGCATCTTTACTCCCACATTCTGATTTTGCCACGCTAACTTGTCACCTAATAATTTAGAAAAAAACGTTCACTCAATTTTTCCCAAACTTGATAAATGTCTTTATCCCCCAAGGTTTATTGTTCTCTTTGTCAATGAGCACTCTGGAAATTGTTTCTGCAAATTAGATGTCGGGATATTTAAGAACAAAAGGGGGCTTTTTCACTCAACCAAGTCTACTATTCTCACAGATTTTTCTGACAAATCATTGATTTTGCCCTAAGCCTTTCATCTCCAGAGAGAATCCCTGATGCTAAAAAAAAGTATTCTTTTTAAAAATCATATTATTTGTAATAATAAACTAGAGTAAACTAGCTCAGAATATAAAAAACGGACAGCAAAAGTTTCTACAAATATATAAAACAAAAAAGATTGGCAAAAGTAAACATTGGTCCTTCAGAGGATGGGAAGGGGGATGTAATAACTGGAAATGAGAAAATGGCTGAGGCATTGAACACATATTTTGTGTCGGTCTTCACAGTGGAAGACACAAATAACATGCCAAAAATTGATGACAGGAAGGCTATGGCCGGTGAGAACCTAGAAACTATCATGATCATGAAAGAGGTAGTGTTGGACAAGTTAATGGGGCTAAAGGTAGATAAGTCCCCTGGTCCTGATGGCATGCATCCCAGGGTACTAAAAGAGATGGCGGGAGAAATAACAAATGCTCTAGTGGTAATTTACCAAAATTCGCTGGACTCTGGGGTGGTTCCCACAGATTGGAAAACAGCAAATGGAATCCACTGTTTAAAAAGGCAGGTAACTATAGGCTGGTTAACTTAACTCCTGTAGTAGGGGAGATGCTTGAATCTATCATCAAGGAAGAAATAGCGAGACATCTGGATATAAATTGTCCCATTGGTAAGACACAGCATGGGTTCATAAAGGGCAGGTCATGTTTGACTAATATGGTGGAATTCTTTGAGAACATTATATGTGCAGTGGACAATGGGGAATCTGTGGATGTGGTGTATCTGGATTTTCAGAAGACATTTGAGAAGGTGCCACACCGAAGACTGCTACATAAGATAAAGATGCACTGTGTTACAGGTAATGTATTAGCATGGATAGAGGATTAGTTAACTAACAGAGAGCAAAAAGTAGGAGTAAATGGGTGTTTTTCTGGTTGGTGATCAGTGACTAGTGGGATCAGTGTTGGGACTGCAATTGTTTACGATTTACATAGATGATTTGGAGTTCTGTCAAAATTCGCAGATGATATTAAGATGGATGGAAGAGCAAAGTGTGCAGAGGATGCTGAAAATCTGCAAAGGGATATAGACAATCTAACTGAGTGGGCAAGAGTCTGGCAGATGGAGTATAATGTTGGTAAATGTGAGGTCATCCATTTTGGTAGGAATAATAGCATTATTATTAGCACTATTATATAAATGGAAAAAAATTGAAGCATGCTGCTGCGCAGAGGGACCTGGATGTCCTTGTGCAGGAATCTCAAGGAGTTGGTTTGCAGGTGCAGCAGGTAATTAAGAAGGCAAATGGAATTTTGTCCTTCATTGCTAGAGGGATGGAGTTTAAAAACAGTGAGATTATATTGAAGCTGTATAAGGTGCTTGTGAGGCCACACCTGGAGTACTGTGTACAGTTTTGGTCTCCTTACTTGAGAAAGGATATACTGGCACTCGAAGGGTTGCAGAGGAAATTCACTAGGTTGATTCCGGAGTTGAGAGGGTTGGCTTATGAGGAGAGATTGAGTAGACTTATGCTATACTCATTGGAATTCAGAAGAATGAGGGGAGATCTTATAGAAAAATATAAGATTATGAAGGGAATAGATACGATAGAAGCAGGGAAGTTGTTTTCACTGGTGGGTGAAACTAGAACTAGGGGGCATAGCCTCAAAATAAGGGGAAACAGGTTTAGGACTTAACTGAGGAGGAGCTTCTTTACACAAAGGGTTGTGAATCTGTGGAATTCCCTACCCAGTGAAGCAGTTGAGGCTACCTCATTAATTATTTTTAAGGCAAGGATAGATAAATTTTTGAACAGTAAAGGAATTAAGGGCTATGGTGAGTGGGCGGGTAAGTGGAGCTGAGTCCACAACAAGATCAACCACGACCTTATTGAGTGGCGGAGCAGGCTCGAGGGGCCAGATGGCTTACTACTGCTCCTCGTGCTTATGTTCGTATGTCCATGCTCACATCTCCAATGTTGAATCCTAACCTGCTCTTGTCTCAAAAAAACATTGTGGCCTGGTTTTCTACCTCAAGGCAGGTAGCAGAAGTCAAGAAAATTCCCAACTCTGCCCAAAAGGACAGAATTTTCATTGTGGGTGGATGAGTGGAGGCTATCTCACACCCCCTTACCCTTCCACACACTTCTCATGCCTCATCCACACCACCTCATACTCTCCACCTACTCCTTGTAGCCCCTCATGTCTCTGTGCCATGCAATACCACCCCCCTCACTCCAAACAACCTCTAGGGTTCCTCACGTCCCCATGTCAAGCTGTGCTCCCAAAACAAACGCTATGGCCCCTCAGATCCATTTACCCCCTATTCATTGTATAGAAACAGTTAACTTTATAGCCCCATTTGAATGTGCAAAATTGCTTTTGAAAAGCCACAATCATTCAATGATAACTTTTCATTTTTGTTGAATACGCTCCTTTTTATTAGAAACCAATAAAAACATCAGTCACAGCGGAAATTGCAAGCACGTGAAACATTTTAACCTTGTGCAAATAAACATTGTGCAATTGACAGCAGAGAGCTAGAAATGACAATCAAGCATTTTTTTCTGGGGCTCAGGTGTTTAATGACGAGTTTGGTTGGGAGCCCAGAAATCCATTAGTTTGGTGGAACATCTGCTCCTCAATTAAAGTATTGCTTGATTGAAGCTCTGGCTCTCTGATCTCTGCTGTCAACTGCACATTTTTTACTTATGCAATATTAAAAATTTCAAGTGCTTAAAATTTCTACTATTGATTTTTAAAGTGCCTGGACTATTGACAAAATGTTGTCCTGTAGAGAAAGGATTTTTTTAACTTGTGGGAAGTGATGCATTAATGACATTTTTTTAAAAGTTTAGTTTTACACATCCTATTGTCACCACAGCGTCCATTGGTTCTATACAGTGTATATTGGGTATGGAAGTGCACAGTTTAGTGAGCATAAATGAAGGCTCATAAGAAGTAGGCATAGCTTTTCATAAGGGCATGAAGGACCATGAGGGTAGGTGGAGGATCATGGTTGGTATAGAGGGCATGAGTTGCTACCGGGGATGATGGAGGGTATAAATTGGCATGGGGGCAAGAGGTGGATCTTTTTCACCTATGTTTTAATCAGTTCTCTCATGCAAACAATGGTTCACCACACTTCTGAGGTACCATGAAGCAAAGCTCATTGAAAGCATAGCCTCGCTCCATGTGAATTATGGAGGACTCGGACATACCAATGGAGCCAGCCAGGTAAGGAATCCAAGGCATAGGCTTTTGACTTGAATAACTGTAGCAATATGACCCTACTTTTATATTCCATTCTCCTTGCAATAAATGACATTTCATTTATCTTCCTACTCACTTGCTGTGCCTGCATTCTAACTTTGTGTAAATCATTCATCAGGACACCCAGATTCCTCTATATCTCAGGGTTATGCATTCTCTCTCCATTTAAATGACATGATGATTTTTCTATTATTCAAGCAAAAGTGGGCAAGTTCACATTTTCCTGCATTATACTCCATCTGTCAAAGTATTTGCCCATTCACTTACCCTATCTATACCGCTTTGCGAACCCCTTATGTCCTCTTTACAAGGTCCTTTCATACCTAACTTTGTGTCATCAGCAAAACACTAAGGTGGAATTTTCTGGGCCCATCTGGCATGGTTACAAATCCCAGAAAGGACATGAACCTGATTTGAATTAATTTAAATGAATTAAAATCTGATGAAATGCACTATTGCCATTTCTTCTGGGAACATCTGTTCCCACCTGTCTGCATAACTTCAAACTGGTGGGACTCTCTACTGCTCTGCAGCAGTCAGGATTATCATGGAGGGATGTGGAGGCCAGTGTGGCCCACGGGTGGTCAGGAACATGGCTGGAAACATGGCTGTGACATGCCATACATTGCCCCTGGCATGCTGTCAGTGCCGACTGCCAAGGTTGGCATTGCCCAAGGGCAGGGCCAGAAAGCAGGCCCACAGGGGGCTCCCATGGGGGAGTGTCAATGCCCAATGCTGGCAACTAGGGAAGGGGGGGGGGCCCAATGCCACGAAGACCCAATGCCGGAATGGGTGAAGGGGGAAAGGGGACAGTAGTTCATCTTGATTTAGTGGTGGGGTTGGAGGACGTTGACCTTCTGTAGTTGAGGGTTGCAGGCCTTCCCCTTGTTTGAGCTCTCTCTTCACTTTGAAACCAGAGCATTCTTTAAAAATAATATTTGAAGGTAATTACAGCAAAGCTGTTGTGGTATTTTATGGGGTGGACCTACCATGCTACATCTTGCAGGGTCTCTGTGGAGCCGAACCATCTTTAGGCCTTGCCCGTTAGGTACGATGGCACTAAACATGACCCTCAGCTTATTTTTTTTGTCTAAATATCAGAAGGTCAGGAGAGAAAACCTGCCCATTTCTCTGGGGTGAAACACGCCAATTTTCAGTCAGATCTTCACCATTTTTTAGAAGCCTTCCACCCAACATCAAAAAGGTTACTGACATTTATGTTATCTATATCTGAGTATATTGGAGATCTCATGGATCATATAAATTGTAGCTTCAGTCCGATCATTAGCAGCAACTATTTTCACTGTTAGAATTGCTTTGAAGACTTTTCAAGAAGTCTCCAGCAACTTTAAACTCCCCCTTAGTGTTTGATATTGATGGGGAATTTTCTGTTGAACCATTTGATATTCTCCTTACTTGTTTCATCTCATAAACCCTTCCTCCCTCCTAACAATTCTCTTACTAAGATATGAAGCTCAGAACCCCTGTGAAGTGACATACATATCATTGTGATGCATTTCAGCTGAGACCTTTGTTGCTATGAGGATAAACAAACAAATCATTAATAAAGGCTCATTTTTGTTTCTGGTCATTGTTATATTTCCCTTCATTTCAACAGTGACTAAACTTCACAAGTTCTTAATTGGCTGGAAAATAGAAAGGACTCATTTACATGGTTCCACTTCCACTTGGTGGTCGTTCACATCAGAAATGCTAAAGCATGCTAATGGCCCTGCTATCACGTCGCTTGTCATGATCCTAACTTTTCAGTCTTGGTGAGGTCTTCATTAGGGGTGTTATGATTTCAGTTACAAACTTATCATGAATAAAACATCAGTAGATGCTTCATGCTCCACAAAACCATTCTACTCATGATCTAATGAACAATGTGGGAAGGGGGTGGGGGATGGGAGAACATAATAAAATAGTTTAAAATTAAGTCACAACTCTATAATGGTAATCTTTTATGAAAATGAGGCATTGTGCAGTATTGCTATAATGCCGGATAATTTTACAAAACAAAATGCTGCAGGAAAATAGGAAATAAGTTCCGATAAAATGACATCCATCTCAAACATTCACTTTTGTTGCTCTATTCATATACGCTGCCTGACTTGCTGGTGCGGGGTTCAATTGTTCTGTGATTGATTATGTAGGTCTGTTTATCATTGATGCTTATTGGTGCTTTATTAATTATGCCTGGGTGTGGACTCAGAGAACAATAAGCACACTAGAAAGAACTGGAAGTTAGAGCTGAAGCATGGAGTAGATATCTTAAAGCACAATGAACACAATTTGCTACACATGCAGAACAAATGTCATCTCTGCAAAGATCTAAGATATAAAATGTATAACACTGGGGGTATTTCCATTATTTTATGTGCAAAGGAAAACTGTTATGTACCATGTGGATATTACGAGGCTTGTAAAATGCCATCCAAGGCTAACGGAGAACTCTATTCTGTGAACCACGGTAAAATTCTAGCCATCATGATTGATTTGGGCCCTGGTAATAAAAAAAATTGATATTGTAACACTTATGATTTATCATGTGAACCTTATAGTATTAGGACAAAGCATGACACTTCCTATACTTGCTTCTGTCTATTAAGAGGAAACAACATTAAACAAGGCTGTGAGTATACTTATTTATTTATATTTATTCGCGTCATAAGTAGGCTTACATTAACACTGCAGTGAAGTTACTGTGAAAATCCCCTCCTCTCCACACTCCGGTGCCTGTTCAAGTACACTGAGGGAGAATTTTAGCCTGGCCAATGCACCTAACCAATACGTCTTTCGGACTGAGAGAGGGAACCGGAATACCCAAAGGAATCCCATCCAAAGACGGAGAGAACATCCTGACTCCACAGACACAATCCGGGGATTCTGGGGCTGTGAGGCAGCAGTGCTAATGGGGGTGCACCTTAAATTCAAATAATAATAAATAATATTTGAAGGTAATTATAGCAAAGCTGTTGTGATATTTTATGGGGTGGACCTACCATGCTGCATCTTGCAGGGTCCACTATTTACAGAAGGCACCTTTGACATGTGCCCAAGCTTTGAACTCAGCTCAGTAAAGATCCTCACTTATTGTTTGCTACTTATCAAATGTACAATACAATTTTCTTTATTCATTCGTGGCACAGGGGTGTCACTAGCTGGCCAGCATTTATTGCCCATTTGATGCTTGAGGGCAGTTGAGAGTCAAACACATTACTGTGGTTATGGAAACAAACGTAGACCAGACCAGGTAAGGATGGCAGATTTCCTTTCCTAAAGGTCATTAGTGAGCCAGATAGGTTTTTCCAATGATCAACAATGGTTTCAAGGTCATCTGTAAATTCTCAATTGAGATATTTTTTATTGAATTCAAATTCCATCATCTGCGATGGTGGGATTCAAAGCCAGGTCCCCAGAAGCTTAGCTGAATTTCTGGATTGGTAGTCTAGCAATAATGCCACTAGGCCATTGCCTCCCCCATGTAAATTAATTCTTCAATCCTTGCATAGTTCAAGCAATTTCCAAAGATATAGCTGGAATTTTGCTGCTCTGTCCACCATGGGAATCAGGATGGGTGAGGGGCGGATAATGGGAAGTTCTGTTGACCTCAGGCGGGATTTTACGTTTTTGGAGTGAGCGAGGTGGTAAAATCCTGCCCTATGTGTTCAAAACTTAACTATCAGCTCCTTTCCTTTAGAGGGAGAGAACAATTTTAACCAGCATTCCTCAGATTACTTAATTTAATACCCTTCTCAACAACATGAATAGGTAGGGTAAGAAAAATCAATCTGTAAGACTGGAGTAATTCCTTTTAAAAATGTTTTACTTGAATTGTTTTATTTCATCAAAATGAAGAAGAATGTACATATATTATCTTTTTTATATATAGTTGGCATTTTGGCTGTCCTTATAAGTGATGCACAATAGATAATGAAAGTCTTCACTGGATAAGATAGGAGTCCTAATTTTAAGCTGATATTTTTCTAACGTGCAAGGGAGTGACCTGGGATACTACAATAAGTCACACAAATTTTTCACACAATCTACTGTTTGAATGCTACAATTTTTGCATGAAAACCCAGAGGCAGTGGAAGTGCCAGTTTCTAAGTGAATTAGTTTCTTAAATTACTTACTCTGCAAGTCTCCAATGTCCAATCACTCACACAACCAATGACACCAATGACAAGATTAAGTAACCTCCTTAAATATACAGGATGGCAGTATTTCTCCATGTTCAGATTTCTTGATAAAACGCTTTGAACCTTCCATTCTCTAACACTGGGGAGACTGTTCAGAACAACCTGTCTTGAGTTTTGTCTAACTAAAACAAGAAGCCAGGTTACTACCTGGATGGCTGTAAGTTGGGAGAGGGGTGTGAGCAGTGCGACCTATGTGTCTTTGTGCACCAGCCGCTGAAGGTGCAGCAGGCGGTAAAGATTGCAAGTGGTATGTTGGCCTTCAGTATGAGAGGTTTTGAGTACAGGAGCAGGGATATGTTGCTGCAATTAGACAGGGCCTTGGTGAGGCCACATCTAGAATATTGTGCGCAATTTTGGTCTTCTTTTCTGAGGAAGGATGTTCTTGCTCTCAAGGGAATGCAGCAAAGGATTATCAGGCTGTTTCCAGGGATGACAGGACTAATGTATGAGGACAGATTGAATAGGTTAGGATTGTTTTCGCTGGAGTTCAGATGAATGAGGAGGGTTCTCGTAGAGACTTATAAAATTCTACATGACTAGACAGGGTAGATGCAGGAAGGATATTCCTGACCATTCAGTCTGCCCTCTGTACATCAGCTCTCTGCAAGAATATCTCAACTAGCCCCAATCTACTACCCTTTCCATATAGCCTTGTAACCTTTCTCTTTAGTCAATCCATTTTTCAAAGGCAGGATTGGATTTGCCTCCACCATCATCTCATGGAGTACACTCCAGTTCCCTAACAGTCACTACATTGAAAATATTTTTCCTCATGTCACCATTAGTTCTTTTGACGATTACCTGAAATCAGTGTCCTTTGATTCTCAACTCTTCTGCCACTGGGAGCAGTTTCTTTCTATCTGCTCCATCTAGACTGCTCATAATTTAAAAAATTAGTTTGGGTTTACTTAATTTTTCACTGATTAAAAACAATTGCTTGCACTTATGTCAACGTTACTATCTCGAAGAACAAGGGCAACAGATAGCTGGGAACAGCATACCCTTCCAAGTCACTTACCACCCTGATTTAGAAACATATCATTGTTCCTTCACTGCCACTGAGTCAAAATCCTGGAACACTCTTCCTGACAGCATTGTGAGTTTTCCTGCACCTCAAAGACTGCTGCAGTTCACCACCACCATACCAATGGGCAATTAGGGATGGGCAATAAGTGCTGCCCTCACTAAAGAATAAAAAAAAAACTCAGATTTGGTTTTCGATGAGGAACATGATAGCGCTTTTGAAGAGTGGAAAAATGTAGCAAAAAAGTACTAAACAAATAGAAAGATAAAGCAGAGAGTGTTGGGGGAAAAGGAAAATGACTAATGGTACTTATGAATGCCATTCATTATGCAATCTAATTTTTAAAATTAGGCCTTATCAAGCACTATGCATATATGGTAAGCAACTGTGTGATGTAAAAGCATCATCACAATCAAATTTAATATTCCATTGCACAAATATAACAACCTAGGCAGCAATTTATCACAATTTACACACCATGCTCTCACAATACTCACACAGCCATGCTAAATGTAAATATATTGTGCACTGCAATATTATTTATCTTTTCATAATCTTTATATATCATTGTATTTTAATTAAGTCTCTAACTTGTTGAAACAGAATGTTTGTAATAAGGGTTTGCTGATATGCAACTGTGATAATAATACATTCAATTAAATAACATGAGATAAATTTATTGTTTATCATTGACAAAGAGGAGTTTTCCTTGCAGGAAACAAAACAGCCCACTTCATTGTCACCCCTTCCACAAGCATTCACTCCCTCCACCAATTACAAACAGTGGCATACAAGATACGCCGCAGAAACTCACCAAGGTTCCTGAGGCAACACCTTCCAAACCCATGACATTCCTGACTTGGAAATGTATGGGCATTCCTTCTCTGCCGCTGGGTCAAAATCCTGGAACCCCCTCTCCTGTGCCTATACCACAGGATCTGCAGTGGTTCAAGAAAACAGTTCACCATCACTTTCGCAAGAGCAATTATGGATGAGCAATAAATGTCGCCTTAGCCAGCAAAGACCACATCCCAAAAATGAATAAAAAGAATGTAATGTTAATTTAGCTCCGTGGTGGAGCCCTCATATCTGAGGCATAAAGTTGTAGGTTGTAGTCCTAATCCAACTTTAGTGCAGACACAAACTGACACTTCAATATGTACTATGCTATCTGAGGTGTCAATCTTTTAAATGAAATGGTAAACCAGTGAACAAGGTTTAATGAGTAATTTTGCCAGTATTCTGTACTCTTAGCTTATTCTTTCTCAACCAAGACCATCATCTCTGTAGGTGGGATAGTGCTATCTCCAAATTGACTGCTGCGTACATATAAAATAACAGTAAATACACTCAATAAACAGATCCAATGCTACTGCATTAGGTCCCCTGGATGAACCTTCAGCTTTCCACCTCCTTTCTGCCCTCCTCCCACACCCACTCCCAGTGCAGTGCTAATGTGGCTGTGTGTTTTCAGGGACCTTGGCATTAACAAGAAGCATATGTTGTGCACAGACACCCAAACATGGAGAAAAATGCATTCCTTTAGTCGCAAAAAAGTAGAGTATGCTGCATTTGTAATCAAGGACAATAATTTTCTCCACCATGTTTGTTTTGTGCTATTGCTGTCAACTTTTAACATGCAGGTCCTCTAGGCCAGTGGTATTTGCAGACTGCAAAAGCAGGTTAAACGTTCCTTTTGTGAGTAACAGACAAAACTTTCTAGTCCCGACTGTAACAGGAATCGTAATGGGTGAGACAGAAAATTTGATAGACCATTTAAAAGTTTGTTGCGCTCCAGTCATGGGTTACATGTGACCAGAAAACCCCGCCCAATGACTTTAGCTTTACTTTAGTGCCACTTGGAAATCAAATTTCCTACCAATATTAACAGACCACAGAGGGAGCTGAAGTCTAAATATTAATGACAATAATGAACAAAGTCACTGATAATTTATTCAATAATTAATAGTTAAAATGGAGGCACTTTGTAGGTACTTCCAAGTGCCAGCCCACCTAAAGAGTTGCTTCAATATTACCAAGAGAACTGAATCCAAAAGCAAGCACCCGATGCAGTCTACACTGGGTACTTTGTTGTAGCCATTGGCTGAGACTGCTGCCCAACAGAACTAAGGTTCCCTCAGAGCTGGGGGATTAAGAGTGGAATGGCAAAGTTTTTGCTTCAGCCACCACTATCACCTGACACTTTAGCTATGACTGGAAAATTACATTCTGCATTCTCTCCTTTCATTCTCTACATATGGTATGCTTTGTCTGTAGGGCACACAAGAAACAATACTTTTCACTGTATACCAATACATGTGACAATAATAAATCACATCAAATCAGGTGAGATTGTCAAGGAAACCTGTCAGAAAAATCCAAGAAATTGTCTTTTTTTTCTGTTAATTGTATTTTTGTCATATTTTTAAACCGTTGTGGTATGTGAGTAGTAATTAAGGCAAGGGATAAAATGATGTTGTGAATCTAAACTGTGGGTTTGATCTGGTAATGAGCCAAGCAGTACTTCAAACAGAAGTTGTTTACATCAGATAATTTAGTAATGATGGTTACAGAACAGGAATAGATTTGAATGGGTTGTTGTGAATCAAAGGAGAAGAGATGCAAAGAAAGACAGAAAGGTGTCATAGATAATATATAAATAAAGTGAGTATACTTCTAAATTCTCAAAGCTATGGCAAAGAGATGAAGTTAAAAAAGTCTTGGACAGAGCAGTTCGAAAGAAATTGGGTGAGAGGGTAGAAAGATAAAAGGGAAAGAACATATTTAAGCAAATACTGAAATCCACGAAGAGAGTTGTTTTAGATCTCAGCAGACAAGAGGAATAGATGGTCAAACTCCAAAATAAAGTGTATTTATTAGTCATATGCAAGGCTTACCTTAACACTGCAATGCAGTTACTGTGGAATTACCTTAGTCACCACAGTCTAGAGCCTGTTTGGGTCAATGCACCTAACCAGCACTTCTTTCAGAATGTGGGAGGAAACCCACACAGACATAGGGAGAACGTGAAAACTCCACACAGACAATGACCAAAGCCAGGAATTGAACCCAGGTCCCTGGTGTGAAGGAGCAGTGTCATCCATGCCGCCAGCAAGCAGTGTGAACAAAGCCAGATCTGAAAAGCTATTCACCTCAGAAGACAACCCAAGAGACCAGTAAAGGCACTGCATGGTAAAAGTTTTTGGATTTTTATAGACCTCAAAATCTATAAGGTGTTGCTGAATAGATGGGGAAGGTTAGCTCTGAAGATATTTAAAATAAGATTGTTTGGAACTCTTTTACAATATTGTACTGTGTGACGCTACTGTCCTTTTTAAGTGTAATTCTGTTTTATGTTTTTTTTCCCTATTTCTTAATAAACATTTACTTTATTGAAGAATCATTGAGTTGTTGGCAGAGAACTTTTCTGGATTTCAAAACCTCTCCCCATACTATAGAGATCAGAGATTAGAAACACAGACAGGAAGGCAGTTGTTTCAAGTTTTCCTTCTGGGGTTTGAATGTCCTGGCGTGCCTTTAACAGAGTGGACAATCTGAAAGTCTCCTGGGACTGGCCAGAGTTGTGAATGGAGGAGCAGCAAACACAGTAAAGGTGGAGTTCATTGGCCAGCTTTAAAAAGGAAAGTTAGGATTTATTAAAAAGCTAGTAATGTTTAGCCACCCCTGCCCCACCAAATTTTACCATCTTTCAGCAAATAATTTGCTTACTGATGGCACCGGCCCTGTTAATTGGATGTGATGACTTTTGATATGTCCTGAGCACTTGAATTATATAAATGCTTTCCTGTCAAATGTGATAGATTTATCATGTTAATGATCATAGTTACGAGTTATGATCAAATTATTTGGTTTTCATTCAAATTGTTGACGTTACACTCTTTTGTTTATCACAAGCATACCGATCATAGATCAAGGACTGGTAAGCAAATAATGTGGGTTCTTTATTTGAAGGTAAGACTTGATCGAATATTCATTTAAGCACTATCACTATCACATCACTAGAATGGAAGTGTGTTGCGTGATCCAGTCTTGGTTTCACTTTTACATTCAGCAGAGTGTACACATACAGCTCCGATGTCTTCAAGCTTTCTATCAATGTATAACTGTGGTGTGCCTCGTCTTAATAAATGAAGCCACAACATGTTTATGCAATTATTTCTGAGCCATTGATGCACTGTTTCTTGTACAGTAAATCAATCCAATATAGTATATCATTATAATAACATGACATGGTCATCAATGGTTGCCAGACAGGTGCCGGCAAGATTAAGTACAGCTACAATATGTTAAATAGCCTTAGATCATACTACATACCATAAGATGACACTTGATGTTTTGGTCAGATTGCAATGAAGTTGGTAAGCTAAATGTGAAGAAAAGCATTGGGAGAGAGACACTATTGAGATAGTGTCCAGGTAAAAGGTTGGTAAACAGACAGGTTGCAGAATATAGTCTGTAACTTCCATGGGTGGGACAGCACTTTGAGAGGACAAGCACCAGGTTAGCTCAATCAGGAAAGGCAAGTGAAGAGGGTGTGTGTTGATGAATGGTGAGGAAGGGGGGGGTCAAGCATCAGACCACATTGGAAGACTGGATCAGGTTAAACTTTAGTATTCATTGGCTAGACTCCAAGGCATTTCAGCAACAGCCTACAGAATCCATAGACCACTTTGTTAGCAGATGCAGAGAAAAGGGTATGTCTTGTGATGTTTCAAATGCAGAGCTAGCAGATGTAATTGTTAATGTACTGATTGCATCCCCTGTTGTGGAAGCATTCCAGAAAGATCTCCTGGAACTTATGGAAAGAAAGCAGGAGTGGGATTTTGAAAGTGCATGATCAGCCATGATCATATTGAATGGTGGAGCAGGCTTGAAGGGCCAACTGGCCTACTCCTGCACCTATTTTCTATGTTTCGATGTTTCTAGACAAGCCAGGAGCTTATAGCATTGAAGAACAACTCACGGATCCTCGAGGGCTGCAAAGCTTACAGATTTTAAGCACAACCCTAATTGTTGGTGCACCTACTAGAACTTAATGAGGCATTTGGAAGGTGTGGGCTTCTGAATGCACCAAGAAAACACTCAACTTTTCATAAAATCTGCAAAGTATGTGGCAGAAAGGGCTATTGGCAATTATCAATGCATGAGAGCAAAGACTGATACAGCTGCACTGAACCAAAGAGACTATGCACAACACATACCCTCAATATATAAATCTGATACTCCGGTACCCTATTCTAAACATGTACATCAGGTGATTAGCAAACCAGAAAATGATGATGATATGCAAGACAAGATGAAGAGCAATGTACACATGTTTCATTCTGTCAAACTTGTGGAAAACATTGATGCCAAAATGCCATCCAAAGCATCTACCAAGATTCATATTATCTCCCCTAAAAAACTATTTGCTATTGGCCAAGATTAACACAGGCAGGTGCCAACATGCTCCCTCTGCAAATTCTAAAACACATAAAAAACAGATTTGGAAGGCCATTGAGAAACCTACTATTGCGAAACTTTCAGCATACAAGAGTTCACTAATTCCATATGCAGGACCCCTAGTCCTGGATTGCAAGTACAATCAATCCACAGATGGATGGATGCCATAGATACTCTACATTGTGGAAAGCACGTCTGCCAACACATCATGATTTCCCACACTAATAACAATCTATCAGTCAGGTATGAGTCTGATATCACAAGGCAGAAACTACTTGCAGTATCTCAGTTCTTGACCTAACATTGAAATATTCAGTAAGATAAAATCAAATGACTGCGGACGCTGCAATCTGAAAATCTCAGCAAGTCTCATAGCTTCAGTGGTGAGAGAACAGAGCCAACAGTTTCAAGCTTGGATGACTGCTCATCAGAGCAGGTTATCAAAGGATGGCCTGCAGGCACGATATTGTACCAGGATCATTACAACCTGATAGTCTTCAACAACCTCCTTACTTAACACATAGGCAAAAATTGGATGAGAAAACTTACAAAGGAGACAGTCTAGGGCTGGAGATGAACAATGATAATGAAGTCATCATCAAGATATGAGGCATGTCAAGAGCCTATGCAAAGTCAGCACAAAAACACCTTTGGTTCCATAAGAAATTCCTACCATCCCTGTCCAAAATCAGATCTGATCCTTTTCATGTCCATGGCTTCACCATTATGGTTGACGACTTTACCAAGCATCCTATTATTCAACAGTTACATAATTGTCGTGCACATTCAAAGTGTTATACTCAGATCAGTTGGTGTCCCGAGAGAGATCATTACGAATAATCATCTGCAATTTATTTATTCACCATTTTATGATGTGTGTGACAAGTGGAATTTAGAATCCACTACTTCTTCTCCTCATTACCCTCGATCTAACGGCCCCGCGTACTGAGATTTCCATTTTTCAAACATAGACAGAAAGAGCAAGATCTACACGTCACATTGTGACATCTGAGAGTGACTACAGGAAAAGATGACCGACATGCATGATAAAACCAGAGGTACAGAATTGCTAACTTTATTGTTAGGATAATAGGTTCACATCTAGGTTTCCTAGAAGGTACATAGCAACCAGCTGATGTGGCAAGGATATGTCCTTTCGATGAAGTATTACCCATAATGGTGAGGCACAATAGAGGACAAGTCAGATCCATTCCAGCTCCTCCTCAATTATACAGTCCTACTGCATTTCAGACAAGATTCAAAATGCAACCAGAAACAAAATCAATGAATGACAATCCCAAGGGCAGTTGAGATTCAACCACATTGCTGTGGCTCTGGAGTCACATGTAGGCCAGACCAGGTAAGGATGGTAGATTTCCTCCCCTAAAGGACATTAGTGAACCAGATGGATTTTCCAGACAATCAACAATATTTTCATATTCATCAATAGATTCCTAATTCCAGATATACATGAAAAATTATTCAAACTCATCCTATTTCATTTAACCCAGCAATAAAACCCTAGTTTCCCACTGTTCAACACCAAGCTACCTTCCCTGGATTTGCTCAGTTTCAAATATCTTTCTTCCAATGAACTTCTGACCATTAGCCAAATTATCTTCTTCAGATAGTATCTCTCTCTGAGACACAAAAAATAATAAGAAAAACTCACCTACTTCAACTGTACAGCAAACACATGGGTGCCAATTCTCCGATCCCAATCTACACGTTGTTTGGCGCATCAGGATGGGAGAATTGTGTGTCAGCCATTTTCCGGGATTCATGCATGCGTTCCCAATGTATGCTTGTCTCTCACAGCGGAGAGACAGGCGGAGTTGGGACCGTGCTAGAAACTGGCGGGAAGCAAAGTAAGTAATTTAAATCTATTTTTAATGCATTTTAAATCTCATAATTAGGTTTTGCATGGAATTCTTCATTAGCATCGCCCACCATGCCAGGAATATTTCACTCTTGCAGGGTTTAGAGCAGCTTCCCACTTTTGGGAAACTAGTGGGAGACCCCACTGTTGTGAAGGGGGATGGAATTTGGGCTCTCCAAGTGGTTCGGGCATGGGCAACCTGGCAGTGCCAGCCTGTATCCCTTGGCACTGCCCAAGTGGCAAAGTGCCCATGCCCAGTTTGCACCTAGGCACTGCCCATTGGGCATTGGGCAGTCCCAAGCGGGCAGGGCTTAGGGGATGGGGTGAGGGGGCTGGGCCTGGGAGGACAAGGGGGTGGGGCCTAAGGGGCAGGGTCCAGGAGGCAGGGCCTTTGTTTATCCAGTTTAGATTTATCCAGTGTAAGAAATAAAGTTCTACATATTGATGAAATATATATATTAAGAAGTCTTACAATACCAGGTTAAAGTTCAACAGGTTTATTTGGAATCACAAGCTTTCAGAGTCAATTACCTGAGGAAGGAGCAGTGTTCCAAAAGCTTGTGATTCCAAATAAACCTGTTGGACTTTAACTTGGTGTTGTGAGACTTCTTACTGTGCCCACCCCAGTCAGATGCCGACATTTCCACACAATTGAAATAGATAAACTCCAAAAGGAAGTCTGCTGCCTTCCAAAAAGTGTTGAAAATGATGTGATCATCCTGTGGCTTTTTTGCAGGATTAATTGGTTGTAAAGTAAGAGGAACAAATGTTAAGGTTCATACAATCGTTCAGGAGTTTCGCTCTGTGGTTCCCTGGCTTACAATACTGGCGACAATATGTTGCTTTGACAGGGTGGCAGAGTGCCACAGTGTTTAGCACTGCAGCTTCACAGTGCCAGAACCCCAGATTCAATTCCCACTTAGGTCACTGTCTGTGCAGAGTCTGCATGTTCTCTTCCTGTGAGCGTGGGTTTCCTTCGGATGCTCCAGTTTCCTCCCACAAGTCTGAAAGGCGTGCTAGTTAGATGGATTGACCATGCTAAATTATTCCTCAGTGTACCCGATCACAGTGTGATGACTAGGTGATTTTCACAGTAACTTAATTGCAGTGTTAATGTAAGCCTATTTGTGACATTAATAAACTTAAAACTTAATAAACTTTAGACTGAAATAATGGTGCTGTCGAATTGTTACTGCCTTTCCAGGCTTTATAGAGATTTTAAACATGAAGCTGTGAATTTGGTCTGAAAATAGGCTGAAGGGCTGAAAAGGTAAGCATAATGGTGAAAAAAAGACTTCCTGTAAACTGCTGGGAATTCCAACTGGATGGACTCTTTGCTCTTGGCCCAGTCTTGAATGTAGAGTTGTCCAGTCCCTTTATTCCCATGCTACCTCCAACCACCTGAAGAGATGGTCTGCAACGGTAATGGATTCTCTTATCTACGAGGTTCCGCTTTGTGCTATACCCCACTGGAGTGAGCTGTTTGGTAGCTGCTTCTGCACAAACCTTTGCAGCTAATAGATTTAGAGTGCTTATGCTCTTCCAAGTCAGCGATCTTAACGAAATCCAATGCCTCCTAGTTGATGCAAGGTGTAAATGTCCAGAATGGAAGTAATGTGTGTTGGATTCATAGAGTGGTGCAGAATCCGTTTCCCACCATGAATACTTGACAGTTGGTTCACTTGACAGTTCTTCTGCTGTGTATAATAGGGCTGAGGATTGTATATTTTTCAGGCAAAAATTATTTGCTACCATCACTGCGAGTATATTGCCTTCTTTGGTTTATCACTAATATATTAATCATGTGACAAATATATGGGTCCATACAAATAATGGTGACTGAATCTCAGGTTGGAACTGTAGGAATGCTGTGTCCTTTGTCCGTAGAATCATAGGAATTATACATTATCTCCTGTCTCGTGATGGGTAGTGATGGACAGCAGTCTAAGATACATTTCCTTGAAGGTACATGTATATCACATTTCAATATTTAATACTGCATCAGGTTAGTTCATTATACCTATTGAAAGCAGAAACATTTCTGATAGGGATCTTCAGATTCTCTGGGCTCCCCTCAGCGTTTTTCCCAATGGTGGGAAGCGACACACTGTTCATTGGTGGCGGGATCTTCAGGCCCCGATGCTATCAATGGGAATTCCCACTGAGGCCACCCAACACTGCCAGAAAACCCTCGGCAGTGGATACACTGGAGGTGGCACCAGAGAACCCTGCCAGCATGAATTGCTGGGGAATTCTAGCCTATTAGTTAGAAATGCAAATCTCGATCTCTAGATAAATTATAGATTCCATTGTTTATGGCGATTAATTACCTCATTTAAAAATCATGAATGTGCAACACTGAGGCGGTAGCTTCCTTGGAGACCATAGCTAACTGAATGATAGCAAGAATAGCGGCATTTGTGCACAGCGGTTAGGACAGCTGCCTCACAGCGCCAGGGACCCAGGTTTAATTCTGGCCTCGGGTCACTGTCTGTGTGGACATCTACACATTCTCCCTGTATCTGTGTGGATTTCCTTCAGGTGCTCTGATTTCTTCCCACAGTCCCACATGCTCTTTAAAGTCAGGAGGATTAGCAGGATAAATACGTGGGGTTATGCAGATTGTTCTTGGTGCAGGCCTTATGGACCGAATGGCCTTCTTCTCCACTGTAAGGATTCCAATTATTAAGGAAATATGAACACTGCAGTGTACAGTTCTTGAAATGGGCATGATTCAGAGAAAAATCCAAAAATGATATGGTTTGAGAACTCGCTTAAGGATGTGTTGTGATCACTGGCAAAGATTTGTGTAAAGTTGTCTATTCTAATGCTATATTTACAATTTACATGACAATGTTGTGGCGATGTTGTTTTATTCAGGTATTGTTTCTTACAACCACATCAACACCGCTCACAGTACCAGACATTCATTCAGGCACTACTGAAAGCAATGCTGATCTCTGAATGTTAAGCACACTGTTCCACGCTTGGAAGATTTGTGTTGTTCTGAGCAAATCCACTGAAGCATCTTATCAATGAGACAAAAGCAGAAAATGCAATAAATACTGCAACAGGTCAGGCAGCTTCTGTGGAGATAGACACATTTAATGGGCAGGAGTTTAACTGTTATGTCTATGAGACATGAAATCAATCCAAACTGTGCACATGAGACTTCTTTTTGTTGTTGCTATATTTAAAAAGGACATTATGTTGAAATGAATAAGTTGCTACAAGTCACATGACCACAGGATTGATCCTTTGTCCTGAAAGTTTCCAACAGGGCTTACAAGAACAAAAGAATCCTTCTCTCATTAATGTGGAATCATACGCCCAAACCTAAGGACATTTTCATCATGAAACCAGGGGAATCACAGGTCAAATCTCATTATTCTTGCTAACAGACTCATCTGGAACAGCCAAAGTCCATTTCAAAGGGGAACCATTGAGGACCAATGGGTGGCATTTTATGGCCTCACTCATCCCAAAACCATAAAATCACACTTGAGGTCAACCGACATTTCTATTGTCCGCCCCTCACCCGCTCTGATTCCGTGGCAGATGAGCCGGTAAAATTCCGGCAAATGGGTGTCATTTGCATCTTGATAAACACGCTTCTTGAGCAGAATCAGAGGATGGGCTCTTTTGGCTGCATTCGCCCTAAGGTCGGAAATTCCCACGCATGGTCGATGGATCTTTGCATGATCCGTCCCCGTACACTACAATTCCTACGGTAGACATGAAATTCTGCCCACAGGGTCTCTTCAGATAATGGCTCCCCAACATACGGGTGGTGATCCTTTCATAGTCTAATGGCTGGGATATTATTAAGCCTGAAACCAAAGCCAGTCCCAGACAGTACATACAGATCCCTCTTGAAATCATTGTGGAGAAAGAAGGTCATATGACTTGAGTAACCATTGTGAAATCTCTATGTTTTTTTGAGCATTGAGAAACCGTCAGTCTGTTGAATTGCCATCTAATCAAATGGACCTACAGCAGGACTCCCAACTGACCAAAGGGTTGGTCACAGTGTCACAATTCTTCAAAGCCTGTGTCTGAAGACACAGAAATCCCCTCGTGCATCATCACCTTTCGCTGACAAAAGATCTTTCACACTGCTGTCTCCAACTGAGGACCCGTCTGAACCTGAACTCCATTGCAAAGGGAAGTCCCACAGGACTTTGCCCGTGTGATCTATTCATTTCCGTGGTTCTTTTACTATTGTTATCCATGGTTATCATCTTTTCTATCCCCTGTAGTTTTTTTTTCTGTGTGTGCCTGAACGTGAAGTAGACTAACTGCCTGAGTTAATCATAATGCGAGTTTGCTGCGAGTTATTTTTAAATTGGATTACCCAAACTGAGATTTTGAGGAAACACGCCACATCCTACTTAAAACAATTCAATAATACTTTCTGCTTCCACACTTGGTGAGCGAATAAAAAAAAGTTCAATTTGCCTGCTTGCTGTGCGTAACATAACCCAGACATGAAGAAGCTGACTGGGCCAGGGCAGGGAGAGGTGGGTGTTGGGGGGGAGGGAAGGGGAGGTGCACTTTGAGGTTGAGAAACCTGAAAGGAGAGGTTTCTGGCAGAATCTGTATATGAATAATGGAAGATCTTGTTTAGAATCATTTTTAATCTGTTTTTTTTTCCCTGCTGCAACCATCCACATCCTCCTGTTGGGAGGGAGTGGTGGGGGGAGGTGGGGACGGAGGGGCTGGGCCTTCCACATCAGGAAAGGAGAAGGTGATCAGAAAGGGAAGTTGGAAGTGGGTGAAGATTAGAGGCGAAAGGACAGGTCGGAGGTCAGGGGGACGATTAGAGGCTGGAGCATTTGGTAGAGCAAAGGCACAAGGACAGTTTGGATTCCAGGCTCAACGAAAATAAGAAAAGTTGTGAGGGAGCTCGACGTAGTCGGAGGAAAGATTGGGAGAGTTGGGGGAGATCAGGAGTGTTTGGTCGGAGACCGATGGCATCGTGGGATCAGAAGAGTTGCATGGGGAGGGGAAAGGGAACAAAAGGGAAGGCGTTATAACATCGAGGGTGGAGTAATTAAATGATAAAAGGGTTGATGATGCAGGACAAAGGTTGGCTATTAATGGGTACTTTTTTTTGTTGTTTCTTTATAGTCCTTGTATGCCCTCCACTATATTATTAGCAGATGGTGATAATACTTCAGTGCCACTTGCATGCATATCATGTGAGCAAAGTGTCCAAAGCTGGGTCAGATCTAATTTAAATAAAAGTATTTTTTGAATAATTCTCCTGTCAGCTTAGTAATCTGAATAATACAGGTCTCACATGTTATAGCAAATGGTAAGGGAGACAGCAAGATATGACAACTTACTGATGCATTCTGCAGTCTAAGACTGAACTGAAGAGTACTAGAAGAGTGGAGAAGTTGTCCTCTACTCAAGTGATATGAGACAACTCTCCGGGGAGCTTCATATTAATTTGCTCCAGATTCAGGTCAAGACTCAGCTTGGGAGTCATTTTATCATTTTCAAGTCGCTGTGAAGTGGAAACTTGTTAATGCTGTAGTGTCAATGTACCTAAAACTATACTTGGAAAAAACATTAGTGTCTGCCCTCACAACAACTTTTGTGACATAGCCCTACAGCCCTCATACTAACACAGAAACCAAACTTCACAACTACTACAGCAACATGAATCAAAATGTAATGTGGTTCACTTGTCAAATATTGGGATGCTCTGGTTCTCAGTGTTAGTCAATTGATATTCATTTTGTGTAGATGAGAAAAGGCAATAGGATTGAACTTTAAGGTGCACATGGCTTTTTTAAAACTTCCAGAAAGGAGTGAGATCATTAGAAAAGCTCCAGAATTCAAAGAAAAATCAATGAATTATCCATCATGTTTGAACTCATGATAAATAATTGTGTTATGCTAATAGTTGTGCATGATATGATATCCTCTCATACATTGCTTTTCTCAGCCAAATAAGAAGGGCTGATATTTGTTTTATATACAATGTAAAAAAAGCCACTGAAATTTTGCAGATATAATTTTAATAATAGTTACGTCAAGCGCTTCCAGGCTGTGCAAAACAATCGGAGTAGTCCAACATATTGGAGATTTGTCCTGTCCGATGTAATAAGTGCATATCGGTTTACTTAGAAGGTTAATTGAGCTAAATGTTGTGAGGATGAATAATGTTTTATCTTAGTAAACTTTGAACCAAAGCTACAAGTTGGAAATCAGACTGTGCACACACTGCCTAAGCTTTGATTGATGCTGCTGCATGCATGCTGGAAATTAGAGAAGCTTTAGCAAAGCCCTAAAGGATTATGGTTGCATTATTAAAGAACTGCTCAAGCATTTCTAACACTAAAAGTAGTGCATTTACTTGACAACAAAATCCATTGACAAGTATTCGAAACTCTGCAATATATTGAGTCAGTAAAGTTATAAGTTGCATTCCTTTGATCAGCAATTGACTTCTTTACTAACTGTGTTTCGGATAGGATAGTTTTTGATTTGTAGTCTTGCCTGGATTTATTATGCTATCTCATGAGAAAAGCTGGGATATGTAAGAATGTTGATGTGTTTTTATATTATTCTAATACAGAGGAAAGACAGTCCAGTATATACCAAAATTGGTTTAAATAGTATTCTTGAAAACATTGATATTGATAACATTTGATTCAGAATAAATTTCAGAATCAAAGACATTATACCATAAACACAGACGCACATGGATAATTACTTGCCTAGTTTATTCATCTAATGAAACTCACAGGGTTGTTCAGATTAAAATGCATAAGCTTTTAAATCGTAGCTGTTTGATCAAAGCTGTAGGAGTCTCGGAGAATAGGTTGCTGCAATATGAAAAGGCACGTTGCTACAAAGCATAAATCAAAGGGTTTGCTCAACAAAGCTATGGATCATGGAAAGGCACGAGACTCCACACTCCTATCTGACAATCTGCTCAAACAGCTGGTGAGGTCATGAAAGATCAGGTGTTGATTCCAGCAAGAAGCAGACCATAAAGAAAAGGGTACAGGAACAGATGCAATGTTTTACTTCATGAGATGACCTTTGCTACTTTCAAGGCCAGATAACGTGAACAGACTTGGAGAAGCCACTTTCATGAAGCCTCACCAAATCTTATGTATATGAATATCAGATGTACGGCTGATTCCTATTGTTTTGCAGAGAGGGTTTTAAGATTCATGTTTGTAACAATAATAAATGAAGTTACTTATCCTACAGATTATGGTCTCTAACTTTTTGAATCTGTTAAAAGGGTAAGAAAGGCATTTCACTGCTCTAACACTGTTATCCAACACCTTCCTGAGATGAAATGAAATCTTGCTAATATTTATTATACAGTTTTTAAAGAAGTTGAAAAATGTTTGGTGAATGAATTTGATTTGGATTTGATTTGATCTATTGTCACATGTATTAACGTACAGTGAAAAGCATTGTTTCTTGTGCTATACAAACAAAACATACCATTCATAGAGAAGTAAACGAGAGAGTGCGGAATGTAATGAGAGTAAAAGATAGAATTAGAAGATACACTGGAACAGCTTTCAAGAAGTTGCCTCCCTCCAGCACAATCTTGGATTCAGAAAATAAGTAACCTAAAATTATCCTACTTTTTAAATAGTTTCATCCTGGTATCCCTCTCTATCCCGAAGGCATGGACAATTGCTGGGTGTGCAGCAAACATGATTAAAGCTCCAATTGAGCTAGTCTTTGTGGCCTATTACTGGGTATCAAACAATATCTAACCAGAAGACATCAGAGAACCACACTCTCTGATGTCCACACTCACACAGGCCTTTCCAGTTAACCAGCAATCAGGAAAAGCTAGCAGTCTGCCCCACTGCCCCCCCCATTCCCATCCCTTTGCTGTTCACGGGTATAGAGGCTAATTCTCTTCTTTATTCATTCGTGGGACATGGGCATCACTGGCTGGCCAGCATTTATTGCCCATACCTAGTTGCCCTTGAAAAAGTGGTGGTGAGCTGCCTTCTTGAATCGCTGCAGTCCACATGCTATGGGTTGACGCATAATGACGTTAGGGAAGGAATTCTAGGATTTTGACCCAGCCACTGCAAAGGAATGATGATATATTTCTAATTCAGGACGGTGAGTGGTTTGGAGAGGAACTTGCAGGTGATGGTGTTCCTATGTATTTGCTGCCCTTGTCCATCTAGATGGAAGCGGTCATGGGTTTGGAAGATGCTGTCTAAGGATCTTTGGTGAATTGCTGCAATGCATCTTTTAGATGGTACACACTGCTGCTACTGAGCATTGGTGGTGGAGGGATTGAATGTTTGTAAGTGTGGTGCCAGCCAAGCAGGCTGCTTTGTCCCAGACGGTATCAAGCTTTTTGAGTGTTGTTGGAACTGCATCCATCCAGGCAAGTGGAGAGTATTCTATCACACTACTGACTTGTGTTTTGTAGATGGTGGAGGCTTTGGCGAGTCAGGAGATGAGTTACTTACCGAAGTATTCCTAGCCTCTGACCTGCTCTTGTAGCCATTGTGTTTATGTGGTGAGTCCAGTTGAGTTTCTGGTCAATGGTAACCCCAAGGATGTTGGCAGTGGGGGATTTAGTGATGGTAACCATTGACTGTCAAGGGGCAGAGGTTAGAGTGTCTCTTATTGGTCATGGTCATTGCCTAGAATTTGTGTGGTGCGAATGTTACTTGCCACTTGTCATCCCAGGCCTGGATATTATCCAGATCTTGTTGCATTTGAGCATGGACTGCTTCAGTGTCTGAGGAATCGTGAATGCTGAACATTGCACAATTATCGGTGAACATCTCCACTTCTAACCTTCTGATGGAGGGAAGGTCATTGATGAAGCAGCTGAAGATTGCTGGAACTAGAAAACTACCTTAAGAGACTCTGACAGAGTTGTCCTGGAGCTGAGATTATTGACCCTCCACAACCACAACCATCTTCCGATGTACCAGATATGATTCAAACCAGCGGAGAATTTGTTCCCGATACTCATTAATTCCAGTTTTGCTAGGGTCCTTGAAGCCACACCCAGTCGAATGTGGCCTTGATGTCAAGGGCTGTCCCTGTCACCTCACCTCTGGAATTCAGCTCTTTCATCCATTTTTGAACCAAGGCTGTAATGAGGTCAGGAGCTGAGTAACCCTGGCGAAATCCGAACTGGGTGTCACTGAGCTGTGCTGCTTGATAGCATGGTTGATGACCTCTTCCATCACTTTAGAAATGGCCTAATTGTAACATCCCTGCTGTTGTTAGCATTGACCAGAGAATTGGATTGAAGTTGGACTCAAACTCTTGTGTATGACTCAGAACTTGGGGTAGTACAATTACCTACAAAAATATTACACACCCCCCCGCACCGGCCCCCCATTACATAATGAAATACTCAGCACATTTTTGAAAGAAAGTATTGACCAACAAGGTGACAACTGGAGCTACTGTGATAATGTTCAGTACCAGAGTCAGATGTCCTGAGTGTAGTTAACTCTCAACATGTTTTCATTTCTCATCACTCATTTTGAGATTACTAATGAAGGGTGACAATGTTTTAATGTTTGGCACATATCTTCAACTCCTTGACTTTTAATTATCAGGAAGTTACAAGATGTCAATAGTGTAGATTTGATTGCAGATGGTGCACATCTTGACGGATGAAATCTAAAAAGATAGTAAGATTTGTAAATGTAATACTTGGTTTGGATATGACAAACAAGGAATATGTGGTGATTGAAATAACACCGTTATAAAAGGAAAGTTACATTAAAGGTTGAACAAGCATTGTAAATCTGACATGAAGTAATCATTTCAGTTATTTCAAACTTTACTTTTAAACGGGAGCTTGTAAATGAATAGCAAGCTGCCAAGATAAAATCTAAGGTTTAAAAGCATTTGTAAATATGATGGGCGGGATTCTCCCAAAAACAAAACTAAAAGTCCAACTGGCAGGAAAAAAGAAGAATTTCCTGCCCATTTTTTGGGCATACTTCCTGAAAGAATCTCTGACACTCTATGCTCCACCTGAATTCCCCCACCTCATGGTGGAAAGCTGGGGGGCCACTGAGAGGCTGGCAGTATAGTGCTAAGTGGGCCACTGTGCATGTGCCGATTATTTTAGTGGGGAGGTCAGCGCATGTGCACTGCCCTCTCCCCAATCAGCAGCCTCCAAATTGCTGACCTCCTGTTTATCCCTGAACCCCCACCCTGATCGTTAGCCTCTCACTCCCTCCCTCGTCCATCAATCCCAGTGCAGAGTGGCAGCAGATCCCCCCCCCCCACCCCCGCCCACCCACTACCAATCACTCTCCCCTCAGTGGCCTCGGACCCCTGTTCCCCATTAGTTTGAAAGCAATTGTAAACCCTGCTGGTGTGAACGTCTCCCAGTGGGGGGAGAAGCTGGTGGGTGCAGAGACTGCCGTCCCTGTAATTTCCATTTGGTAATTAGCTCTGCACCAATTTCTGGTGCGGAGCCGATGATGTTGCAAAAGAAGGCCTCAGAAACTTGTGATCGACTGAACGCTGGTCGCGAACCCCCGCTAAAAGGCCCCCGCTATTGTCTCCTGGCCTGCTGCACTCCTCAAACTGCACAGTGTGCTGGGAGAATCCAGGTCTTGGTTGTCTTTGCGCTGAAAGAAAACCAGGAAACCTTTTCCACGATACTCTGTGCATTAATCCAGTGAAAGTATAATTTCATACAGACTAATTGATAAGTTAACAATAACGTTAGAAACAAATAGCTTTGCATGAATAAATGTTAATGCATTCTATGGCGAATGAATCATAGAATGATACAGAGCATAAGGAGGCCACCGGGTCAATTGTGGGATTTTAGTTTTTTTTTCTCCAATTATAATGGACCAGTAAATAGACATCTACAGGAGAGAGGTCATTGAAAAATTCAAAATAAAGCTCTTGAAATCAATACAACTGGACCAACCTAAAACAAGAAAAATCAATCATAATCATAGAATCCCTCCAGTGCACAAGGAGGCCAGTTGGCCCATCAAGCCTGCACCAACTTCAGGTCCACCCAGGCTCTATCACCAGAACCTCTTACTAGTCCCCGACACTAAGGAGAAATTTAGCATAACCAACCAATCATTTTTGGAGTATGGGAGGAAACTGAAGCACTCGGACAAAACCTATACAGCCACATGCAAACTCCACACAGATAGTGACTTAAGACTGGATTTGAATCCAGGTCCCTGGTGCTATGAGGCAGCAGTGCTAACCACTATGCCACCGTGCCATCCTTAATGTGACATATTTACTCACAAACAGTAAATATAGTGCAGGACTTCACTGAACAACTGAAGAAATGTAGGCTGGAATTCTGCTATCCTGCCGGCTACTGGAATTCTATCAGGCGAGGGTAGACCATGTAAAAGGCCGTTGAAGTCAGGCAGGAATCTCGGTTTTCAGGTGAGTGCGGCTGAAGAATCCTGCCAGTTATTTGCAAATTATCCATCCAGAGTTGTAGAATGTATTAAATGCATTTTAATCTCCTATGTTATATTGTGACTACAAAATTGCTTGTAGTTGGATGTACAATTTATTCTATCCACCAGCAAAGCTTCAGGTAAGTCAGGTTAATTCCCTTGGTGGTTTAAATACAGTCTCCCACTGCAAACTATTAGCCTTGCAGTCAACAGATTAAAAGCTAAGAAAAATATGCACTTCAATCAGAAATTCTGAGGTGGATGAGATGGGCAGAGGGTTACTACTTTACTTCCACCCAACCAGAAAAAGGATATATTCAGAGTTATCACTGGATTAATACTTGGCAGTTCAATTTATCAAATGGAATAATTGCAGAAGCCCATAAGCAGAAGGGTTCCAATAATTTGAATCCTAGGCATTGTTGATCAGCATTATTAATGCTTGCTAGAATTTAAGATGCAGAAGGAGAGGGTGGCATCTTGTTGGGACAGCAGAAGTGAATTTGGAGGTGGGGGCTGAGGTATTTTTAAAGGTTGCATTTCAATTGACTCCCCAACAGGTGGTAACCTGCATGCAATATTGCAGGAGGTTGGCTGCCAGGGGACTTGGCAATACACTCCAGAGAGATGGACAACAAATTAAGGCAATCAAGTCCTCACCTCAAGGTCATTTCAATAACCTGTTAGCATTTTTCTGATGTTGGATAAGCTGTTCAATTCTGAACCTCACTGCTGCGCCAACCTGTATTGAAACTTAGCACTGTGCTAAACTTTATTCAAACTCAGTTCTGTGTCAGCCTTTAAGTGACATTGTGGTCAGTTTCATTTGTGAATTTGCCTAACCCTATGGGCAGAATCTTACCAGCTGTAAAATCTTCTCAGGCGCTAAGACCAAATGCAGGACCCGCTGATCACGTGGAGGTGTGATCTTATGGGGTTAGTCGATTAAGCGGTTGCCTCTGAATCCACTGTCCACTTAAGAATGGCAGGCCGGTTACCAAGGTTGATGCTGCTCCAAATTTCAATAAAGTTCAGCACAGCACACATTTTTAACAGTACTTGTCAAAGCATAAAGTTCCAACAAAACTTGTCACATCGCTGAATCTTAATAAAGGCTGATATGGGATCAGCTATCAATAAATGGCATAGCAAAAAAAAAATACAGTTTTCTGCAAGTTTATGCCTGGAATAACAACCACATAAATGGCAATTGTGCTTTATACACAAATTTGCAATATAGGAGGCAGTGGTGTAGTGGTATTGTCACTGGCCTTAAGATCCAGCACCAAGCTCTAGGGACTCAAGTTCCAAATCTACCACAGCAGATGGTGAAATTTGACTATGTCAAATGCCTGGAGTTAAAAGTCTAATGATGGCCATAAAACCATTGTTGATTGTTTTAAAAACTCACCCAGTTCATTAGGGAAGGAAATCTGTCATTCTTATCTGGTCTGGCCTATATATAACTCCAGGTCCACAGCAATGTGGTTGACTCTTAAATGCCCTTTTAAGGGATGAGCAATAAATGCTGGCCCAGCCATATCCCATGAATGAATAAAAAGAAAAATGTTTTTTTGCTCTGTAAGATGTCTATTATTTCTGATTCGTTGTGTGTATGCATTCTTGGTAATTCCTATTTCAAATTGAAGTGGTTGCAATTGGCTACTAAGGTGAATGGTGGTCCTTATCTATTCTTTCTACTCTGTTATGTTAAGCTTACTTTGTGAAATCAATTGTTGAAACATGATGAATCGACAAGTTCTTACAGATTTAGGTACTAAACTTTTATTTCATAAGAACGTAAAAATGTTACAATCCTGTTTCGGGCTGTTAACATTTAAAGAGAAATATGAACACCGAGCTATCAACTGAAAGACCACAATATTTCATGTTTTTGAACAGAAAAGAAAATGAACATTACATAAGAGGAATGAACAAAGTTAGCACTATTAACACTAGCATTTATCAATACAAATATTATGAACCATATTTAACTCTTTACTTCCCTCTAAGAATTCCTTTTACATTACAACCACTTTGCAGATGCATTCACTTCTCTAGAGAGCAACATATAGGTATGCCACAGCCATCTGCAATTCACTTTCATTCTCATCAGTGTTGCAACTAGCCTCCAAATTAAAACTCTATGGGGGCCCTTCCCTTAGCTTTTTAGTTACACAAATCCTACACCTTTTCTTCATAGATCTGATAACTGTGGCTGCCTCATCTCCTTGTTTGGATCTCTGGAAGATACCCCAACTGCCTTCCGATATCTTTCCAAGCTAACTGTACTGACTACTTTGTGCCACAAGGCTCTGTGAGGATCACTGCAGCTAAGGGAAGCTAGAAAAAAAATTCCAGCTGATTTTCCTATATGAAAGCCCAACTCAAATGAAGCCCCACCACAACCAACCTCTCATGCGACCTCTGCCCACCTCTCACTCTACATCCTGACCTATGGCTGAAAATTTCAAAGAACGACAAGGTTAAGACATGTGTTAGTGGGCTTTGAAAGTTGTTGTTTTGGATGTTGTTTGTAATCTCAAAGTCTCTGGGACAGTTTTGAATTTTTAAAGAGTTGAATAAGGAAAAAGTAGGAAGTGTGTTGGCTGCCAATCATAAAGGAGCTTGTTAGAGTTTGGAATTTCAATTGTATTTCCTAGTGTGACCAAACTATCCTGTGTATGTTAATACATAGCTGTCAGGGTCACTGGAGGGATCTGGTAATTTCCCCTGCCATTGCTTTGAGTTAAGAACTGAGAGGCCAACTAGTGCTGGTACAAGCTTTCCATCAAATCTTGTCTTCCATGGCAGCTTTTGACCTCCTTACCTTCCAACGAACTGTCTGTGCTATTTGGCAAGGTAGCCATATTCCCCAACTTGACCACCACATGCCTTTGCCGTTGGTGCCAGGCCAGCATCTCCCACCTGCTAGTTGTGCTCAGAACCTTTAATTTGGCAGCGGGCTGCCCCTAGCCAATGGAGCCACTGATCTTTAGAAATAGTCTTGTAATAGCAATGCAGCTTAGGTGCAGGTTTGGGTTTCAGAATTCATATGGTCTACAACCCGGTCTGGAAAATCTGGCCCCCTATCTTTGTAACAACACTTAGAGTCAAACAAGTTACATAGCACTGTGTGTTTCTGATTGGTCTGTATGGGCATGCATATATATCATAATGCAAATCATAAATCACTAAATCAACATGACAAACATTAACATTATGTATTCTTCCAATCCCCACAATCCTTTTTTCCTCCCCATTAAATTTACTGCAGTGTTCATGCTTGAGAATTTTTCACACATCTTTCACTATCTATTCAATACTATCCAATTCCATTGCACTGAAAGATCATAATAGCTTGTTTTGAAGCAGGGTGCTTTTGTCCTTTCCATTGGATTGTTCTTATTATGTAGCACAATGTAGTTATTTTAAATTCTACCTGACTTATTCCATTTTAGCTAACAATAATCCATGTCAATGCAATGTTTCTCTTGCGTGTTCATATGTGAGCTGTGATGCTACTTTGTATGAAGATTTTGCTGTTTCTTTTTAAAATCTTTTCTGGATCTCTGGTCAGTCTCACTGAGCTTTATGGTGGTGGATTGTCATATTAGTTGGCCTTGCATTACCCTATCAAGAAACGGATAGTGATGTTCCATTACAGAGATCACCAGGTCAAAAATACTAGAGTTTACTCCCATTATGTTCCCATCCTTCACAAATTCTACATATTTCACAGTGGGATTAACAAACTCTACAGCATTTACGCCAGCTTTCAATGCAGCAAAGATTAATATTGTGGAGATTTAGTGAACAGATGCTATCATCATTCTCATTAACAAAATCCCATATTCAAAGTCTTTTTATATCCATAACTCAATGACTAGACCATTATGATACAAGCAAGAATTTCTGTTTTTGTTTTAGAAGAGGTAAAACTAGCATTCTAATTTTTCTTGCAACAAATATTTTGGGGAGTTATACTTACAGATATCCTGACGCCAATATCGGAAATCTGTCTCATTCTTAAAACTTAATGCAGAGGTGGAAATTCAAAACAAGTTTCAGAGATAGGCTATTCTTGAAATACTTGGAAGTAACGGAGTACTTGGAAGTGCATGATAACATAAGACTGAGTCAGCGCAGCTTCATCAAGGGGAAGTCATGTCTGACAAATCTGTTTGAGTTGAGATAAAAAGGAAGTTAGTTAAAGGAGAATCAGTGGACGTGATTTATTTAGATTTCCAAAAGGCCTTTGGTGCCACATAGGAGATTGTTGAATGTTAAGAGCCCATAGTATTAAAAGTAAAATCCTGGCATGGATAGAGAGTTGGTTGACTGGCAGAAGGCGGAGAGTGGGAATAAAGGGGTCTTTTCAGGATAGTAGTCGGTGACTAATGGTGTGCCTCACGGGCGGTGCTGGGATCACCATTTTTTACAATATACATTAACGATTTGGAAGAAGGAACTGAAGGCACTGTTACTAGGTTTCGGGATGATACAAAGATATGTAGAGGGACAGGTACTATTGAGGAAGCAGGGAGGCTATAGAAGAACTTGGACAGATTAGGAGAGGGGACAAATAAGTGGCAGATGGAATACAGTGTGGATAAGTGTGAGGTTATGCACTTTGGAAGGAGGAATGGAGGCATAGACTATTTTCTAAATGGGGAAATGCTTAGGAAATCAGAAACACAAAGGAACTTGGGAGTCCTTGTTCAAGATTCTCTTAAGGTTAATGTGCAGGTTCAGTCAGCAGTTAGGAAGGCAAATGCAATGTTAGCATTCATATCAAGAGGACTAGAATACAAGGGCAAGGATGAACTTCTGAGGCTGTATAAGGCTCTGGTCAGACCCCATTTGGAGGACTGTGAGCAGTTTTGGGCTGCATATCTAAGGAAGGGTGTGCTGGCTTTGGAAAGGGTCCAGAGGAGGTTCACAGGAACGATCCCTGGAATGAAGAGCTTATCATATGAGGAATGGTTGAGAACTCTAGATCTGTACTCTTTGGAGTTTAGAAGGATGAGGAAGGATCTTATTGAAACTTACAGGATACTGTGAGGCCTGGAAAGAGTGGATGTGAAGACAATGTTTCCACTAGTAGGAAAAATTAGAACCAGAGGGCACAACCTCAGACTAAAGGGATAATCCTTTAAAACAGATATGAGGAGGAATTTCTTCAGCCAGAGAGTGGTGAATCTGTGGAATTCTTTGGTGCAGAAGGATGTGGAGGCCAGGTCATTGAGTGTCTTTAAGACAAAGAAAGATAGGTTCTTGATAATAAGGAGATCAGGGGTTATGGGGACAAGGCAGGAGAATGGGGATGAGAAAAATGTCAGCCATGATTGAATGGCGGAGCAGACTCGATGGGTTGAGTGGCCCAATTCTGCTTCTGTGTTTTATGGTCTTATGAAATACTCAACTAATATAAAACTCTGAAGGACAACCAACTTTGGTCAAGACAAAACTAAAATTAACCTCTGAGATTGGAATTTGACTTGAGGCTGTTCAATCTGTCTGACGTAGATAAGTTTAATCTGTTTCAAGTGAAATGTAATTAAAATAAGTAATTTTCCATGAGGCGTATTTTCTCTTTCAACTTATTTATAGTCTGTTAATACCTAGCCAAACAACAATAGAGTATTTGAATATATGTTTACAATCTTAGTGGTTAATATAATTTTGGACCATTCACTTTCATGTCAATAATGTTGCAAGAATAGGTTGTAGAATATATTTGGCATAAGAACAAATTACCAGACTGTTAAAGGATTACTCAGGTAAGATATATTCAAATGAGTGAATGGAGCCAACTTTCAGTGACAACAGGCCATGTAATCATTTTGCCTGCCTAATGCTCTTGGGGATGTGAATGAGCCACCTTGAAAACTAAGCTTTATTTACATAATATCATCCAGTGGTAAGAACTGAACCAGCACTCAAACGCAACTCTGATCAAGGAGAGCCAAATATCCGACAGACCCACTACAGGGGTGAGCTGGGAGCTCAGTGTCAAAATGGGGAGGCAGTCACCAATACGGAACACTGCCAATGTGGCAGAAAACCAGAAGATTTAAATTTGTGGAAAGGCTGAAACCTACCTAGTCTTCAAGCCTGCGACAATGCTTTTAAGTACCATTGGTCCATCAACTGCCATATACCAGTGGGCAGAGTATGCATTGTGGACAAAAACAACAGTGAATGTTGGAAATATGAAAGAAGAACAATGCCAATGATTCTACAAACCTGCGATATTGCTCCTAAATGCTGATGTCTGAGTTGGCAGAATGTGTGGAATATCCAGCTGTGTGCTTGCGCATCTCTTTCCACTCTTGAAGCCTGAGAGATGATCTGGCCAGGGAACTTGGTGGAGGGATCGGGGTGAGGGAGTGGAGTGGGGGCCTGTGTGAGACTTGCAATGAGTTATTCATTTCTAGCCCTTCTCATTGTGAGGCCACTCTCTGATGCACGCTATTGCCTTTGACCATGCTCATGTTGTTCATTAAAAACACAACCTCATCATTGCACTTCCTTCCATGCCAACATCTCATTGTGTTCAATGAACTTTACCATTACCACCCTATGCCAAGGTGATTTCAACACCACCTTTATCATCTGCTAACAGCGATTCACCATCACCAACAGCAGCTGTTCAGGGAGCCTGGCAATAGCCATTTTTCAACTGAGCAGATTGTTCTCAGCCAGGCTGACCCACCTTCAGCCTGGGCCATTGCCTTCATGTTTTTGCCCTTTTCAATTGCATGATTTTTATTAGCCTGATATATTGTGCATGCAGTGATATTTCTTTTCACTGTGTCCGTGTGTGCTTCACAGAGCACATTCGCATGTGTTTTGTGCACACCGACAGCTTGCACATACAAATGTCAGTGCTGTAGCCAGATCTCACATCTTAGCTGCAACCTGCAGATGTGACTCTTCCCTTGGAGCTGTGTGAATAAACCAAGCTATCACCTTTCTGGAACACAGTAGGTTATTAAGCCTTTTCCAACACTGAATCCACACTGGTCTCCTTCACTTACCACAGCTGCAATTTATGCCCTCTCGGTTATTACAGGTGGATTATGCCAGCAAGCAGGGTAGAAGACTGATCTTCTCTTCTGGATCTCTTCCACCAAAATCTGATCATCCTCATCAGAAAAGCGTGGAGCAGCTAGACCCATCCCTTCCCCTACATCTCCTCTCTATGTCATTCTATGGGTAAAAATGGAAGGCAAGAAGCATAATAAGTCATTCAGACTACAATGCTCTCATTCACATTTGCGTACTTACATACACTAAACATTTCCAACCAACATCAATGATTACTGGGAAGATTTTGTGAAGAAAATGTGCATTATATGTTGTAGCAATGACTCCAAGGTAGCATGCTGTACCTCATGACAGCTCTACTGGTTTACCCCTCTTAGTCACGTCATTATGCATAACAGTGTGTAGATGTGGGACCTGGTCAAGGTTCAGTGTTTGAGCACCCTGATGATGGGTGGCAGGAAAAAAAGTAGACGAGATAAGGAATATGAAACTGTTTGATATTCATCCACTAAGTCTTGGTATCTAACTATATGATTGCACAATATGTATGCCAGATAGAGATGGGAAGGTGATGCCACCTCTTTGGCTATGTGAATCCGCTCCATGCCTTCAATGCTTCAGTACAATACATTATAAATAGGTAGCAACAATGATAATTTTCTGAGGGGAAACCCACAATGGACCACCCATTGCAGGGTTAGCTAATGGTCGGACAAGATTTACAGAGTGTCCACTCACCTGGCAAGGCAATGACATCTCTCCCGGTCACCAGGAGTTCACCATGAATGACTAACTTCTCAAATGGGCCTATCTACGTCCAAGTTGCCCAACCCGGACCACTCCTACCTCTGACCTTTTACAACTAAAAACGTGATTATTGATCAGAGAGATTGAGAAGTTAGGTTCTCAGAGCCATCAATTCCCCTGACTTCCAGTATTGTCTGCGCCAAATGTGCAGATTAAAATGAGCCTTGTCGGCTTTGTCTAACTGATTAATAATGGATAACAATAAAATGGGAAACAATTTGGGCCCCACACTGATTCTTTCTGTATTCCACTGTTCGCACCCTGCAGTCTGAAAATTCCCCAGATCTCCCTACTCTCTGCTTCCTGTCCATCAACCAATTCTTCCTCTACACTGATATGTTGTTACCTTAATTGCATTAACCCTTATTTTGTCCTTTTGTGTGTGTGTATCCTTATCCCCATCAAATGCATTTTAGAAATCCATATATACTGTATCTTACTTGTCCTTTATCATCAAAAAACTAATAAATTTGTCAAACACAATTTCCTTTCATAAAGCCATATTGACTTTGTCTGATCATACTATGTTTGAAAAAGCATTTCTCTAATAATATATTCAAGTATTTTCCCAACAACTAATGTCAATCTAGCTGGCCTGCCATTTCCTGTACTCTCTCTCTCTTTCTCCATTCTTGAATAGAAATGTTATATTTGCTTATTTCTAATCTGTAGATGCCATTCTAAAAGTCAGGGAATTTCAGAAAATCATAACTAGTGCATTCACTATCTCTGTAGCTATCTCTTTCAGAACCCTGGGATGTAGGCCACCAGGTCCTGGGTTTTTATTTGCTTTTAGTCCCTTAAGTTTCTCTAATACTTATTCTCTGCTGATACCAATTACTTTAAATTTCTCACTTTTATTAATTTAATTTTTTACCCTTAATTTCTAATCTGTGTTTACTACTGTGTCAAAGTATTTGTTCAATACCATTTCTATCATTCTCTCACTCTTCATGATAACTTCTGGTGCCTCTGCTTCTAAGGGACCAAGGACTTTAGCTACTCTCTTTCTTTTACATACTTATAAAATCTCTCACAATCCATTTTTATATTCCTGGATGGCTTACGCTCATATTTATTTTCCCCTTTTTAATAACTTCTTGGTTGCTCTTTACTGGTTTCTAAATTCTCCCATCCTAAGGCTTGCTAGTATCTTTTGTAACAGTGGAAGTCATTCCTTTTAATCTACTATAATCCTTAAACTCCCCTAATAAACCAAGGATGGATGCTTCTTGCTGTAGTGTTTTTTTTTAATGGAATGTAATACTATTGAACATTTTGAATAATTTATTTAAGTGTTTTCCATGTTCATTTACTCTCGTGGAGGCGATTCACCCGAAAAAATTCTGAGTGTCGAACTTGCGTAAAAACTGGAATAAATCAGGCTGTTTTCTTCAGCGGGATTTTCAAAATGAACATCCCACACTCTGTGCACTGCAGAGTGTCCTAGTGTAAGTCAGGCCAAAAATCAGAGGGCAGGACCTATTCTTACTGAAGAGGTCTGCAGCACAGCACTGAATGAATCACTGCACATGTGCCGATCTTTGGCGCCGAGGTTGGTGTATGCGCAGTAGCACCGCGGAGCTGGTCTCCCGATCACTGGCACCCCAGATGTGTCCAGGCCAACCTCAAACCCTCCTCCACCCCACATCCCCATTCTTCCGATGCTCCCCCCTATTCACACCCATATCCCGAATGGCCTTCTTCTGCACCGCAGGGATTATACCATTCTATGATTCTATGACTCACCACCCCTACTGATTGTCCCTCCACCACCAGACCCTGCCCCCTTGGAATACCCAGTGCTGGGTGGGCGGTGCCAAGGTGTCCCCTGGGCATTGGTACTTTGTCCCTTGGGCAGTGCCAGGGGACCCTGGCTGGCACCAGCAAGCTGACAATGCCCAGCGTGCAACCCCTGGCACCTGACCCTCTGGGTGGCCTCAATTGCTCTCCCCTATATTCCAGCAGGGTGGATCGACCAGCTCCCCGCAAGTGAAGAGCTACACTGAACCCCGGTGGAGTGAACCATTCTGTGCTTGGGGGGGGTGGTAGGTGTGGGCAGCGGGCCCAGAGATTTCAGTCCCAGCACCACTAATGCTATTTAAATTAGTTTTTAAATAAATTATGCACCTCTGCACCAATTTCCAGCATAGAGCTGATGATGCCGAAATCCGGCTGCTGAGACACATGGAAGCCGTGGTGGTCAGCAGGGAGCCTGAGAAACTGCCTCCGCTCGAGTCTCCTGGTCTCCTGCACTACAAAAGCAGCACAGCGGGCTGGGAGAATTGCCCCTCATATGTTTTAGTATTTTTACCCAGTTACTTTGGCACAGGTCTCTTCTCATTCCCATAATTGGCTTTGCTTAATTTTAAGATTTTCCTTTGGATGAGAGTACGCCATTCTCAAATTTACCGTGGAATTCAATCTTATTAGCAACACATTATTCAAGATGATTTATTTAAGATAAGATCACTCATTACTCTGCCTCATTAAGATAAACCTTACTCTGGTTTGTTCCAATTTCAAAAAAATAATTTCATAGTATACGCGTGTTAGTTGCCTATCCCTAGTTGTCCTTTAACTAAATGTCTTCCTAGGTCACTTTCAAGATCAGTTAAGTGCCACCGCATTGGTGGGCATCTGGGGCTGATAAAAGCCAAACTGAGAATGGATGGTATATTTCCTTCCCTAAAGGATATTGGTGAATCAGATGAGCTTTACAGCAATCAATGATAGCCATCCTGGCCACCATTTCTGAAATTAGCCTTACATTCCATATTGTTAATTGAAATGAAACTCCATCATCTGCTGTGCTGGGATCTGAACTCATGTCCTTGGAGCATTAGGATTACTTATCCAGTGAAATTACTGCTATGCATTAACATGTTGGGTGGAATTTTACTGGCACGTCTGCCCAATGCTCATACAATCTTGCCCGGGCCAATGGAGAATGCAGTTCTCTGAGTCTCACCTGCCCCCAGAATTGGGCGGGCATGCCGGTAAAATTCCGGCTACTGTCTCCCCATGGAATTCGAGAATGTTATCACAAAGGTATTGGAAAAAGCTCCAGTTTACTTTTGCATATTTGATTGGTCCAATCTATAAGTAAATTGAAGAGGATGTTTCTATTAGGAGAAACTAGAACCAGAGGGCATGACCTCAGGCTAAAGGGACAATCCTTTAAAACAGAGATGAGGAGGAATTTCTTCAGCCAGAGAGTGGTGAATCTGTGGAACTCTTTGCCGCAGAAGGTTTTGGAGGCCAAATCTTTGAGTGTCTTTAAGACAGAGATGGATAGGTTCTTGATTAATAAGGGAATCAGTGGTTACAGCACAAACAGGCCCTTCGGCCCACAAGTTGCGCCGAATGTATCTCTATCTACTAGGCTTATCTATAACCCTCAATCCTACTAAGTCCCATGTATTCATCCAGAAGTGTCTCAAAAGACCCTATCGAATCTGCCTCCACCACCTCCGTTGGCGGCTGATTCCACGCACCCACCACCCTCTGAGTGAAAACCTTCCCCCTGACATCTCCTCTGTACCTACTCCCCAGCACCCTAAACCTGTGTCCTCTTGTGGCAGCCATTTCAGCCCAGGGAAAAAGCCTCTGAGAATCCACCCGATCAAAACTTTTCAACATCTTATATACCTCTATCAGGCCACCTCTCATCCTTCATCTCTCCAAGGAGAAAAGTCTGAGCTCTCTCAACCTATCCTCATAAGGCATGCCACCCAATCCAGGCAACATCGTTGTAAATCTCCTCTGCACCCTTTCTATGGCTTCCACCTTCTATTTCTATTATTTTTCTGCAAGCAGAGGAAAACTGATATTTGTGAATGACAATAGAGGGCAGTAGAACAAAAGACTTTTGACTACTCACTATTATCTCAAAGCAAAATTGTTGTACAGGTTAATAATAACCACCTAACTATTTAGAGGAAATAAACTGTTGTACAAAGATAGTAAATCAGCATGAATTGGCATCTGGTGCAATACATTGAGGCAACATAATTCATCAATGAAAGAAATAAGCACAACTTAATGATATGGTTGTTAGATTAAATTAAGATACATATTTTTAGTCATAAATGACTGTAATTTCTCAAACTGTTTTCCAAATCTATTATCAGTGTTTATTCATTGGATTCCTTATTAATTAATGAAAACATTTCATTTAATAGTATATTTTATATGATTTAGTTCTTGGAGTACAATTTGTTTGTTGTAAATTATGCATATCTGTTCACAGCAAAAGTGACATTGAGAGCTTCTCTAATCTTGTTTCCAATGAGATCATTATCCATTTGCTCATTACCTTAATTGAAGTGTGATACTAGTGTGATTGCTATCGGCATATGTCATTTTCTTGACAAATTCCTGACAACCAGAGCCAATAAATCAGATCTCCTATGAACTTTAAAGTAATGGGTATGGATCTTAAGTGGTTTAGGAAACATAACAGTCTTATTGCTGTCCAAATAATACTCTACTTACTGATTATGATGATGGCATTTTAATTTATTTAATCTATGATGGTAGAGACAGTAATGGAACACGACCAACCTTATTCTCCGACTACAAAATATAATTGGAAGCGAAAGGGCCGGAAAACGACTTGTTGTCTTAATCAAGATGAGGTTGATGTGTACTGGTGTTGACATTTCAAGGGTAGGAGAAATGCTAAGGCTACCTGATCTCTGTGGACAACATGTTTTGTTCCGTCTAAGAAGTAAATAATAGTTCAGGAGCAGTCAGCTGACTTTGTACTGTAACACAAGTAAGGAACTAAAAAACCACAAGGAATATCTTCTAAAAATCCTGAATAAATCTTGAAAAACTTAGCTTGATCACAAGATTCCAACAAACACCATTATTTCCTTACTTGAGTGTGTTTTCAGGATGTGGATTTAAACAGTTCCACTCACTGATGTTTCTTCCTGTTTAATGCATTTTGCTCGTTTACCTAGGGATACTGTAGGGTGAAGTTAATTGTCAGATGAGATTTTATGTAAGGCAAATGCATCCCTTTTGAGTGAATGTTTTGTTAAGTAAAGTAGGTCAAAAATTCTCTAATTAACTGCTGTTAAGAATATTGTTTTCTTTGAAATGTAAACTTTCTAACTGTTTCATTAGAAATAACTACAATCCTTTGGAATGATCATATTACATGTCAGGGAAGCTGTCATGCACTTATGGCTGTCATAACGGATGGTGGGCATAATTTTCCGATGGCAAGCGTGAAAGCTGATGTGATTCCCACTGTGCAGTGGACAAGTCAACAAATGTGATCTTCTGCTTTTGAGCTCACTAATTATGCTTCCATGAGGAGCTTGTCGAATTTTGCGGCAGAGTGGGCTACAAGTTGCCCACCCCACTGTTACTTCACGGGGTCAAATGTCCTGATGTCATATTTAAATGGTACACAGTCAGGCATTCACTCATTGCAGGCCAGGAGCTCCAGACTACAGTCCTTGTGGCCACAATACAAACTGGAGAAGTTTGCAGATGTGAGCAACCACATCCTGGGACATACAAGGGTGATTCTGGCATTGCCTGGCACTCGTTTGTAGATAAGAGCACCACCAGGACACACTGTTACACTGTTACAATGGTCCATTTTCACAAACTGCTTGGCCTTATAGAGGCCTTGGTGCCTCTTGCTTTACAAATCTCTGCTCCTCATGGACTTGTGCCAACTGGACTCTCCTTATCATCTGGATGAGAACTATTACCAAGGCAGGGTTACCTGCAGCCTGCATATCAGCACCTCATTAGATATGTGAACAAATTGAAGAGATACTTTAAGTGAGCATGTCCTTTGCAGGTTTCCAGCATCTCAAAGCCTGCGGACTTTTCACTTGGCCTCTGTCTGGGCATAAAAATCCCACCCCACCCTATCCAGACAAACAAAATGATGGAGGACCAGATATAGGTGCTCCTCTCATTCATACATAAATAGAGTACTGGTTAATGGTTAGAAAGTAGAGGCTGGGCAAAAATAAGGTTTTTTCACCTTGGCAGGCAGTGAATGGTGGAGTACCACAAGGATCAGTGCTGGGCCCTTAGTCATTCCTACTCTATTCAGTAACTTAGATGAAGAGACAGAGAATAATGTAGCAAAGTAGCTAGGCAGGAAGATAGGTTGTGGGTGGGGAGGATCAGAGAGGTTGCAAAGAGATAGATAGGTTAATTGAGTGGACAACAAGATGGCAGATGGAGTGTAATGTGAGTAATTGTGAATTTATTCACTTCGGCCTTAACAGTAGAAAAGCAGAATACTTTTTAAAAAGTGTAAAATTTCTAAGTGTTGATATTCAAAGAGACTTGTGTGTATATGTACAAGGAACAAAAAATGGCATGTAGGTGTAGCAAACAATTAGGAAAGCAAATGGCAAGTTGACCTTTATTCCAAAGGATGCAAACACAATAATAAATGGTTTTAGTGAGACCACAGCTGGAATACTACGTAGAGTTTTGGTCTCCACATTTAAGAATGTGGTACAGCAATGGTTCACTGGATTGGTCCCTGTGGTGAAGGGGTTGTCCCACGATGAGAAGCTGAGTAAGTTGAGTTTATATTCTCTGGAGTTCAGGAGAATGAAATGAAATCTCAATGAAACCTAAAATAATCTGAAGTGGTTTGATAAGGTGGATGCTGAGAGATTGTTTTCATGGGTTGTGGAGTCTAAAACACAGGAGTATTACGCAGGATGAAGACCTGACATACAGAACTGAAGTGAGGATAAATTCCTTCACTGGAAAGATTGTAAATCTTTGAATCTACTCTAGAGGGTTGTGGATGCTTCATTGGTGAATACATTGAAGGCTGAAGATTTAGAATGTTCAATTTTACAACTGTATTTCACACTCCACCCCATCCCACCCCAATTACCCCCCAAACTGACCCAACTACCCCCTTGACGATTCCCTTTCCCTCTCCCAGCCCACTACCCAACTAGCCTGCTAATATAGCCGCTGCTCAGAAGATTCAGGCCATTGTTTCTTGCTTGACTAGTCAAAAGGTCATGACAAGTACAGTCGGTTTTCCCTGTGAGTTCTGAATAATACAGATCACAGGGGATCAATTATATTATCAAGGCTTAAATTATATTGATTGATGAAGGATTGCTAAGGAATAAGTTCTGGCTTGCAAGCCACTAATTTATTTATTTCTGACTTACCACATTGCCACTTTAAACATAGCAAAAAACATGCATTTGTGCAAAGGAAGATAGTCTAAAGGTGCTGCGGTCATGCTAAAATGTGTCTATGGAAATCTGTGGGATGGATTTTCAGCCTGTCACCCAGGAATAAAACTGGAACTGTGGATTAACTGGTCATTATAGAATCATCCAATTTTCATTTCCATTAACAGCAATGGAAATAAAAAAATTGGGTGCTTTCAATAAAAAAAAAGCTGATCACATTGTTAGTTTTACACCCGGGCAGTATGTTTAAAATCTACACCTATGTCTTTTTTTATATATACAATGCAATGCAATTGCAATGCAATTTCAGGCTGTCAGCTTGATTCTATCAATTGCTATTACTCTGTTTATCTACAGAACATTCCTGCCTGACTAGAAAATGAGAATTTTCATTGGATTCATATACCCTGCTCATGAGAGTTGAGCTAGATCATTATTTCTGAATGTTAATTGATCCAAATTGGATCGATTTTCAAGTTCACTTCTGAATTTGTGCAGCTCCTAACGGTTTTGATTCGAAACATGCACCCTCCCCCCATCCCTGCCTGTTCGAGGAGTGCAGCCATAAATATGGGGATTCTGGATCTTGGCAATCTGATTACATAGCATCTCAGCATGCCAAACATCCTGAGCTGTGGAATGACTTTGCAGCTGTGATGTCTCACGCAGTGAGATTCCAGACTCAACTGAATCATTAGGGTGGGCCTCAGGTGGAAAGTAATTTAGTTTAGCAGCGTGAAGGTGGAAAGCTCAAAGGGTAATTCACTTCATGTAATTAGCAAAGCTCCAGAAACAGGCACTGCTGTTCCTCATAACGGGGAAATGGAACATGGATAACTCTTGATATTTGCGCGTGGAAGGTGCGAGGAAATAATTTAAAGGTGAAATGATTAAAACTTTAATGGATCGTAAACAATAAATACATCTGGAAGCTAGTTTCCATTGTGTGTACTTGGGAGCAATTTCATAGAATCATAGAACCCCTGCAGTGCAGAAGGAGGCCAAATCGTCTCATTGTGTCTGCAGCGACTTTCTGACAGAGCATCCTACCCAGATCCTATCCACATAACCCCACGCTTTTATCTTGCTAATCCCCCAATCCGCATGTTCTGAAATACCAAGGGGCAATTTAGCGTGGCCAAGCAATCTGATCTGCACATCTTTGGACTGTGGGAGGAAACCAGAGCCCCTGGAGGAAACCCATGCAGACATGGGGAGAATGTGCCCTAAAATCCACACAGTCACTCAATGGAACCTGGGCCCCTGGCACTGTGAGGCAGCAATGCTAACCACTGTGCCACCCTGCCATCCTAATCTGCCCCTTTAGCAGTATCCAATATTGGGCAGTGAATTTGCTGTCTAGGTTTCCTCCAGGAAATTTGTACTGCCCAAACTTGAGTTGTAGTGCTGCCTATTTTAACTGTAAGACATTTTTTGACAGGATAGTTTTGTCAGATGGAGACTACCGGTTGCAGCAAGACTGAGGCTAATGGTATTTTTATTCAATCGAATGCCACTGGCTGACTTTCCACCTGTTTGGAGTCCACAAATCTATATGCCTCAGGCGCCATCTAGCAAAATCCACCAAAAATAGATGATTAGCTGCCTGGTTTATCCACCAGTGACAGTGTTCAGGGAGCGCAGTGTTTGCAAGGTGTGGGGTGGGATTCATTTATATGGAGCAGGAACTTCACAATTTTCTTGTGAGACTTGGAGGAGCACTTCTAGCCCCACAGGGAAATAAAACTTAATTGTATTTTCTAACCTTTGAGGAGTAGACTTGCTGCTGTTTCCACTCAAGACTCTGAGTAAAAATTGCAATGGAGTCCCAGTGATGTCATCAAGACTCGACAGGCATGTGTCAAGAGAGACCCCACCAGTTTCCTGGTTGCCTGTGATTTAAACATGAGAAGATCAACTTCAGGATAGCTAACCAACTTTAATGATCTTAACTGTTCTTCTGGCTCATCTCTGATTAAAACCACTTGTTATTCCAGGAGAAAGTCTCAGATTTTCTGTCAGTGTTGGATACTTCTTGTATCCAACAAGGTAAATGCCTGTTCTACTATGTCCTCCATGCCCTCCTGGCAGGAAGACAATAGTTTTTTCAAATAAACTGCAGTGACATTCAATATGAACACTTTTTGATTTCTTTATGAAATAATTCCTCCAAGGTTGGGGTCCCTTCACCAAATTCAGGCCAGGTATTTCCTCATACAACATATAAACGCAGATTGTTAGTAATCCTGACACTCCACATTATATACACAGACAGGGCTCCCTGATTGGCGAGCCATTTCTGCCTTAATCAGGGAGCTCTTATTTCAAAAGGTCCACATCGTGGGCCTCATTAAAGTCATTACACTTTATCAAGATGATCTTTACTTTAACCATTCAGGAAGTTTATGATATTAATATTTACTGTTTTGAAAGAGAGATCTGGGAGTGAATGTCAACTGCAAGCAGACATGCAAAATGAATAGGAGAGGGCTGCCCTACTGTTACACAGCCCATCAAATTATTGTCTCCATTGAAATCTAGTACACTGCAAATAGCTGCCTCTTGACCTGTACTCCCAAGTTAGGAAAGTTAGAATCATAGAATCCTACAGTGCAAAAGTCTGCTGAGTCTGCACCAACCACAATCCCACCCAGGCCCTAACCTCATAACCTCATGCATTTACCTCAGCTGGTTTCCCTGGCACTAAGGGGCAATTTACCTTTGCCAATCCATGTAACCGCACATCTTTGTACTGTGGGAGGAAACCGGAGCACCCAGAAGAAACCTGCACAGACACGGGGAGAACGTGCAGACTCCGCACAGATAATGAATCAAACCCAGGTCCCCGATGCTGTGAAGCAGCGATGCTAAAGACTATGTTACCCATGCTGCCCCAAGTGTACCACAGATGGTTGATTTGCTTCTGCTTGTATTGCACCTCCACCCAGTTTCACTTTCACAAATACAACTTCTGACTATTCATTTTTAATGCAAATTTTAGACTGTTGTCAACTGCAGCTGAATGCCTAAGTTATTCTTGAATTGATATAGTGGAGTGCACAGGGAAATTAATGGCAGATGCCATCCATGAGAAATGTCCGTAGGCTATTTTTAATGGGCTTTTGAATATTTAGATTTACCCTTAGGCACCTCCTAGATGTATGGCATAATTAATACTGAGTAGCAACATATCTTTGTTTATAATAGAGTTAAACAAGTCAGCGCACAACAATTGAATTAAGAATATCTTAAAATATAAATTTTCACAGACATGTGATTTGCCGGAATCTATACCCACTGTGCAGTGTGCCTTTGAAAGATTCAAAACATACCTCTTTCACAAAGATATGGTTTAAAAAAAAATCAATCCATAAGTATAAGGAAAGTAATCTCTTGAATTTATTAATAATTAATTTCATTTAATGTATTTCATATCTGCAAAATTTCATCAATACTAAATGAAAGACTGATTACTATTGCTGTGCTCGCTGTGATTTAGTAGATATTTCAATGATGGAGGTGCTTTCATGATCAATATAAAGGAGCTGGTATGGATGTGGTGACTCTTAAAATCAGAGCCTGGCTATGATATATCCGGGATCAGTGAGAGAAGAAGGGGAACAAAAGAAATTTGTATTTATTGCAGCAACTTTTAAAACTTCAGGACGTCCCAAAGTGTTCAACGGTCAGTGAAGCAACCAAGTCTCCCAAACATCAGTGAGATCTTGGTCCAGAAATAAGATTCTGTTACACCTGTCTTAAGTGTCCAACACAGAGGGTGGTCTTTAGATGCTGGAGAGACTGTACGCCATGGTGCTTAGACGTTATCAAGAATACCAATAACCTTGGGCCTCAGCAACATATTCAATGCAAGACGTTGGCATTGTTTGTTCCTCTATAAGTTGAATCATATAATCCCTACAGTGCAGAAGGAAGTCATTTGGCCCATTGAGCCTGCACTGACAACAATTCCCTACGGGAAAAGGGAATAGGCCCTATTCCCGTAACCCCATATATTTACCCTGCTAATCCCCCTGACACTAGGGCCAATTTAGCATGGCCAATCCATCTAACCTGCACATCTTTGGACTGTGGATGGAAACCGGAGCATCCGGGGGAATGTGCAAACTCCACACAGGCAGTAGCTTCTTCTCAGCTAAGTCCTGGAGTGGAGGTTGGAGCTGGCTATGAGCAGGGTGGAATGGAATTTCATAAAACCTGTGGAAGCGGCAGAGCACTCCTACTACTCCTGACTCTACAGGAAGATGGTTCTGACATAGCTAAATAGTTACCTTTAACTGACAGATGCAAGTCCACAGAAGAACCCTGAGCAGGTTGAAGATCTGACATTCATGGGACAAGGGTATTACTGACTGGGCAGCTTTTATCACTCATCCCTCAAAGAAAACCTATTTTTAGCAAGGGAGCTTTTGACTGGTATTAAGTTACTAATTGAGTCACTGAAAGCTCCAGACCTTTTTTTTAAAATGGGAGGTCTATTTAAAAAAAAGGCCCCGTGCGTTTAGCAGTGGGACCAAGGCCTGTGCAGATAGGGTGCAGTCTGTTAAAGTGGACTGCATTGCATCTGCTTCACACAAGTGTTTTGCCTGTATTATGCCAAAATTATAGGTACAGTGCATAGCTACTTCTGCCCCAGGGACAACAACCACAGCTGATATGAAAGGATCATTTGCTCATAAGTAAATAGCCTCACCAGACATTTGTTCCTGTGGAGAGGGAAAGTAGTGAATTGGAAAAGCGAGTTCAAAAGTTAACAAGGAATAGATCAAAGTGATAAACTGATGGGTAATAATGTTTACATTCTTCAACCCTGCCAGTTGTAAGGCCCTCAAGTTAGAGTAACAATTCTCTCAATGCAGAAAAGAGGGAAAATTGAGACTTTTCCATGACATAAATGATTGTATTGCCATTGAATGAATTGTCCTGCCATAGGGTAATGCTTCTCCATATTGTGGTGAGCAGTTTCTAATTGTGGCAATCCAAAGAATTTATTTTTGTTTTTTGGCAATTACTGACAATAGTTCTGTTGTAGCACTCCGGCTGAAGCAGCTTTCTAGAGCAGAAGCAGTTCTGAGTTGTCCGCATGATTGCTCAATCAGTGCGTACGTAGCAATAGAGCCCGCAGCAAAAAGAAATAACATTGCATCTGGTACAAATGTCAGCTATGGTTCCAAGTGAATTCAGAAATCCTTTTTATCAACAGCATTGTCAATCTAATAACTCAGCTATTTGTTGGTGAGCATCATGAAGGGTCACCACATCAAAGATTCGAATTGGTTATTTGTTTCCAGAACTTTCAGTTGCTCAGTAATATCCCCGACCACTCTACCTGCAGATGTACATTAACGTCAGCCTCAGAAGTATGCTCTCTTCAACAATAACATCAATTTTATCATCTTCCACCCCTGTGTCAAATTGCCAGGAGTTTTGTGCTGTAGGGCCATAACTGTCCTCAGAAGATGGTCTGGGACTTAATTCATCTGACTAGGAGTGTGACATCCAACAGATTTTCATCCCATCAGCCCGGGCTGGTTTGAATCAGATGCCAACCGTTAAAGAGTACTGTGGCCCAGGTTTTGCAGTACTGATGTTGGTGAGGCTATCAGTATTTACGCTTGCTAGTGTAAATTATTTGATTTGATTTATTACTATCACATGTATTAGTACACAGTGAAAGGTATTCTTTCTTGCATGCTATACAGACAAAGCATACCGTTCGTAGACAAGGAAAGGAGGGAGTGTAGAATGCAGTATTACAGTCATAGCTGGCGTGTAGAGAAAGATCAACTTAATACAAGGTAGGTCCATTCAAAAGTCTGACAGCAGCAGGGAAGAAGTTGTTCTTGAGTAGGTTGGTACACCATACTTTTGTATCTTTTTTCCAGACAGAAGAACGTGGAAGAGAGTTTGTCTGGGGTGTGTGGGGTCCTAAACTATGCTCTGACGCAGAACTTCTAGTTTTACAGGGGGTTGTACCCAGGAGGTATCCCAGAAGACCCACTGGGGAATCCAATCACACACACTCCTAGTAGTCCCCACAGAAGGATTCCATGGAATCGCCCAAAACATTCAAACTTCTGATGGGCGATTCCCCTTCTGTGATCCGACTGAAATCACTGAAGTCTTTGGATGGTTCCTACTCTCTCTGCAGAATACTTACCCAGGAAAGGCTGGGAAAATTAAGCCCACTTATAGCTCATGGATAATTGTTGTACTGATCTAGTTGACTTCCCAAAACCCCTGCACCTGAAGAAGTCCAGAAATGGAGGCAAATCCCGCTGCCCGGCAAACTCAAATATCACTATCCATGAACTAGTGGAATTCCTTGCCCTCTCAAACAGAGCATCCAGCAGCTCCGTGGGGACATGATGATCTGCTGCTGCCACCAATATCCACTGTCGCTCCTTGGAAGACCCCTGTGCCACAGCCACATGATGTACCCTGCCAAATGTTCAGGTGACCCTCAATGAGATTACAGAAGCCGGCAAGCACCTACCTGGACAGAGAGACCCTTCTGAAACAATGGCAGTCTAACATCTCCAGGTAGCTTCTGCTTTGGTGGTAGACTCTGTTGTGAAGGTGTTGCTTTCATTGCCTGCTGATTCCTCATTCTCTCACCCCTGCATCATTATTGTCCAGGGATCTGCCTCAGTCCCTGTCAATGTTGTTCCTCATTGCTAATTGATCCTATCTCGGAGTAACTTAATCCTATTTTCTGTTCTCTCTTCCCTTCCTTTCAATTGGAATGCATATCTTTTGGGAGCTAATGGTGTACGGGGTTCATTTGCTCACAGGCTCATGGGGCGGCCCTAGCAGAGAGCTCCCCCCCTGTCCATGAGCCTATCAGCAAATGGAGCCAGTATACCATCAGTTCCCAAAGCCGAATGCAAACATTCCTTGTCAAGAGTGAAGACATAGGACAGAAATGCTCCTGACTCCATACAGCTGGTTGGTTGCCTATGGATGAGGATCTTTTCTGAGCCTTGCTTATTGGTACCTTTGTTGATATTCAGCTCTTCTGACTTAATCCCCACTATGTTTGTATCTCCTAGTTACTGTTTCGCTTGAGATGCTGTGCCTTACAAAGAAAATTCAAAATTAGCACATTAAAGAGTTAACAACAAGCTTGTAGAGAGGCTTACTCACTCGGGTGTGTTGTCTCCTCCAACTGTCAGTGGAACATGTTAAGCTTCGAGTGTGTCAGTTTCAGGCCAGGGAAATGCATTTCCTCTCGGTGCTCCGGTTTCCTCCCACAGTCCAAAGATGTGCGGGTTAAATTGACTGGCCATGCTAAATTGACCCTACTGTCAGGGGGCTTGGCAGGGTAAATATGAGAGATTACGGGAATAGGGTCTGGGTGGGATTGTGTTCGGTACAGACTTGAATGGCCTCTTTTTGTACTGTAGGGATTCTATGAAGTAAAGTCACATTTTCTGCTGAACTTAAAAAACAAATTGGACAGGAAGTTAATGGAGCACAAAAAAGTGTTCCTTCAGCAAATGGTATGGATGAGGCCTGATCGGCTGAGCATTTCTGCCTTTGTTATTTTTCCATTTCCCAAAGTAACTGTCTTCATTATTGGGCAGTTACAATGGATTTGTGCGCATTAATTGTGTACAATATAGATTTGCTGAAAAGCTGCAGTCAGTGGGAATGTACCAATGCTGTCACAGAGTTTACTAGGGTAAATGATATCTCACTGATCAACTCCACACATGAATTTTACTGCCTCTGGGATTTTAAAAAATGCAACATTATGGTACTTAGGCAGCAAGTTGGACTATGCAATGCAAGTATATAAATGGGATGTTGCACTTCTCCAAATCATTTGGCTTAACATTTGATTCTGACAAATGATGCTTACCATTGATCCATGCGAATAAGTGGATTGTGAACTTAAATCACAACGCACGGATTATTCAAATGTGACTAGACTTAAAGTCACCAGTTTTGGGTCTTCTGTATTAATGGGTATACTTGATTCTTTATTTTGCAATGCCATTGCAGTGAATCGGTCTACATTTTGAGCCCTTCCTCATTTAGCCATTATTTAAATGCTGCGACATATGGAGCTTTAAATCCTCAGATTATGTCCAGCTATAAATAAGCCGAGACTTCCCGAACAATTTCAGACAAAAATTGGATTTACCAAAGGTGAAATGGAACAGATAAGTCTGGCTCTCTGAGGGTGAACATCATTCCACATACTGCTTACTTACACTTCAAGAGCAGGTGATGCTGCTTCCCAGCAGGTGTGAACTATAAAAGAAGTAAGATTTTTTTCACAGATGAATCTGTCTGATTGTCTGCTTTGTGGAGCATGATGATGGAACAAGATCTGCGAAAATAACAATTTAAATGGTGAGAGGCTTGATCCTGAAAAGAATCATTGGCTTTGGTATCAAAGTACGCTCTTTGGCTTCAATTTTCCTGTTTTATCATCACAGTACTGACTATGATATTGTGCTATTATCAACCATTGCTATCTTTTCTCTACTGTCTTCCAACTATTGTGCTTTGAGAGTGAGAAGCAATCAAATATTGACTTTACAGCGAACTAAACAATGCCATTAACGTTTTTATAAAAGCAAGAAACATGAACCAGTTTAATTGTCCCTGTCCTTTAACAAGAACAGGCCACATACGCGCACACACACACACACACACACACACACACACACACACACACACACACACACACACACACACACACACACACACACACACAAATGAACCGATTATTCCCTTCTCAAAACAAAAATGTTTCTCTTCAAGTGTAAGTTTTCCCATTACTTGGCACCATGGCTCTCATTGTAATATGTGTTTTATTTTAAATAACTTGCAAATTCCTAGGTGTCTAGTACAATATAAGTTGCTGTTGATATACAAACATTGGTTGAGAAGCACAGAACTTGAAACTTGCTGAAAGTATTGCTAAAGCTTTTCATCTTGCACTCATCAGGACAAATGCAAGAATGGCAACTTTCAAACAATCACAACTTATACTGCAGGAGAAAAGGTGCTGATATGTTGGCAATCGGTGCTGCTTGTCTGAGGCATTGTGTTGGAGAAAGCAATGGAGAATTATAGGCTTCTCAAACTCTTGGGTAATTCGAAAAGGTGCAAGTCTAAGACGTATCCTTTCATTTGTACAGAATGGGTCCCTACATCTAAGCTACTGTTGTAAATGAGATACCTTATGAGCTTGACTTATTATCAGATGCAAGCTGAATAGATGGCCAAATATCTGCTTTCTTCAGATTGTCCCATTATAAATGCTTGGCTGAGCTACAAGAATAACTAATGGTCTCAGCCAAACAGGTACCTGTTTACTCAATTGCAAAGGAGAGTGCTACCTTTGACAGATGATACCTTTATTAGCGTGTAAATAATCTGATCTTTCTTTGGAGTGTTTTTTAGCACGTGTGTGTTTACTTGGACCTGGTGAGTGTAAGGTGGATTAAAGGGTTCCTGAATGGAACTTTTAGTGCCTGTATTTGATTGATAACTCTATGCAATAGTAAAACAGATAATGGATAGGATTCTCTGGCTGTTCAGGGCGGGTGGAATTTTCTGATCCTGCCGGCAGCACACCCCCATCTATGGGTTTCCCCGTGGAGTGGGAGTGGGTCAAATGGGAAACCCCATTGACAGTGTTGGGATCTGAGAATCCCGCCACCAGCAAACTTTATGCTGCCTCCCGCCACAGAGAAACACACGGCTGGGAGGCCAATGTTTTTCAAAGAGAATATTAAAAGTATTCTTGGTGTTTTTTTCATTTCCAACTTGAGACTACGTTTCACTCATGGTTCACAACCCTTCTGAAGAGCTATGAATGAATTCTTCTGCAAAAATCAGAACGCCTTCATGAAAGTAGCGGAAGCTCAGGAATGCCGACCCCCACAATGGAGCAAGGGCTACCTGCACATTTATCCTTCTCTGGCACAAATTGTTTTGTTTTAGGTTATTTAGTAGTGTCACAAGTAGGCTTAGATTAACACTGCAATGAAGTTACTGTGAAATTCCCCTAGTCTCCACACTCTGACACCTGTTCAGGTACATTGAGGGAGAATTTATCATGGCCAATCCACCTAATCCACACATCTTTGGACTATCGGTGGAAACCGGAGCATCTGAAGACATGCAGACACGGGGAGAATGTGCAGACTCCACTCAGATAGTTACCCAAATTGGGAATTAAACTGGGTCCCTGGAACTGTGAGATAGCAGTGCTAACCACTGTGCCACCGTGCTGCCCAAATTGCCACAAATTATGGGTGGGATATCAGAAACATGTTTTGCTCGTCATTTTAAAAGCCCTTCTCAATTTCTGATAAATACAGAACAAGGAAAATCGGTGGCATAGTGTAAGTGCACCAATACCTTCCTGGCAGCATAGTGCATAAATGGCCTTATAGTTTGAACTCATAGGTCTAGAAATTGGTGTGCCAGTTTATCTATAGTTGTTTGCAGGGCTACTAAAGCCTCAATATGGTGAGCAGGAAGTGTACATACATTATCCTCCAGAAGCATGTGACCTACCATAATGAATAAGGATAAAAAAAGGCAGTCAACCCATGCTTGAAGCAGATACAACTTTTCCAAGATTGGCATGCCCTGAGCCAGCCTGCACCATTGATCATGCACATCAGCCCCAGTCATAGCTCGTCAACCAATGAGATAAGTTCCAGACCTGGATGTAGATCTTGGAAGAGTGAGGAGTGCTCCTCTAGATCTCAGATGAAAGGATCTGGCCATCTGTCTCCAGATTTCCAACTCAAACACCAACCTACTTAACTGTGGCGGAGGCCCAAATTCTCACTGCTGTTCACCGATTAGCTCTTTTGCTATGCCAGTTCCGGTCAGCTCCGAATCTCACCTTTCCTGGCGCAGTGAGCACTTTGTGCCCTGTCCAGCCCATCCTGCATACTAGAAAATGGCATGCCTGCATTTCTGGTGCCTAAATTAGGCATTGGTAAAAATCTCTACACTTATCCCTCCTGGAAGCACTCCTTAAGCTCTCCAGTTGTGTCTGTCTTTCCCTTCATTACTTCCAATTTCCTGTCTCTCAGTTCCCTGTTGCCAGTTGAGTGATTTCTCTGTGGACCCTAATCTTTAGCATAATCGACATAACCACATCATGCTTGCTTCTAATGTGCACGTGGGAAAACAAGCAGTGAAAGAAACATATAAGCAGTAAAATTGCTATCAGCACAATTCACATCGCACAGAGCTGCTGGCCGCTCTTTACCAATCTTGATAATTAAGCTTCACTAGAAATCCAAACCATTAAGTGAGTGCCAAGTCATGAGCAATCCATCCAAGAATGCCAAGCATCTGTAATATGCTCCTTTAGCTGACCAAAGAAATGTCAAAGGAAGTATCCTAATGTGTACACATTATATATCAGGCAGCATGGTGGCACAGTGGTTAGCACTGTTGTCTCACAGCGCCAAGGACACAGGTCTGATTCCGGCCTTGAGTGGCTGTGTGGAGTTTACACAGAAAGGATGTCCTTGCAAAACAGGGAGTACAGCAAAGGTTTACCAGGCTGATTCTTGGGATGGTAGGTCTATCATATGAGGAGAGTCTAAGTTGATTAGGATTATATTCACTGGAGTTTACAAGAGTGAAGGAGCTCTAATTGAGACTTATTAAAATTGTGACGGAGCTAGACAGGGTAAATTCAGAAAGAAAGTTCCCAGGATAGGGCCTGGGTGGGATTGTGGTCAGTGTAGATTAGATAGGCTGAATGCCCTCCTTCTACATTCTATGTAGAATGGATTCTATGATCCATTCGTTTGGAAGACCAAATGCGAACATCTCCATAAATGCCATCAATATTGGTCAGCAGTCAGCTCACAGAATGAATAAGGCATCAAAGTCTGTTTTCCCTCTGCTGTCTTGCAGAGAATCACTTCAACAGGTGGCAAAATGTTTAGAAATGTTCCTAGTGAGTTGAATAATAAAATATCCAAGGATTGATTTTAACTTATATTATGTGGTGCTAACAGAATGGTATAAGCTTCAAAATGGAGTTGATGGTCTTAATACCCCACTGAACTGTGTATGTGCCCTGCACTGAGCACCTGCCTAGGTTTTAGGATGTACCTTCTAATCATTTCCTCAGGTGGTGGAGGAGATGAGGCTTATCTAATGTAAGTTTGAAAACACTGTTGCAGCATTAAGAGGAGCAGGAGAGCTTCTCTGGGCTTCACTAAATCTTTCTGCCTGCTGCCATGCTGGGGGCTTCTGCCCTTCCCACTCCCACCTCCCTGCAAACCCAACATCTAACATTTACCTTTCTGCAAGCTGGGGAGGAGGCCCCACATTGTTACCCCTCTATCCAACAATCTGCATTAGGACACCCAGTCAGTAAGACTGCGCTGAGAAATCCCTGCTGCTTTTTCACTTTGGTTGTGAAGGGCTGGTTTGTCACCCAAAATTAAAATTCACCCCAGAGAGAGCTATCTCTTAACAATCGGTTAGCAAGTCACAATTCCGAGCCTGTCCTCCTCCAGCCTAGCAGGCCTCAGTTCCAATCCTCATTTCACTGCCTCACACTGCTTAGAAGCACGGATTATAAATCTCCAGGTGTTGCAGATCCTTACAGCCACACACAAAACATGCCACTTACAATGACACTGATATATTAGAAAATGGCAGGGTATCACAACAGCTGTGATAGGCAGATTAAAATAGGTGTGTTAGAACTACATCTGAGGCTACTCATAATTGTTCTCAGGGAAGTAGAGACGATACATAGAAACACAGAAGATAGGAGCAGGAGGAAGGCCTTCAAATCTGTTCCGCCATTCATTATGATCATGGTTGACCATCCAACTCAATAGCCTAATCCTGCTTTCTCCCCATAACCTTTGATCCCATTTGCCTCAAATACCATATCCAGCTGCCTTTTGAATACATTTAATGTTTTGGCTTCAAGTAACAAGGTGGACAGTAATTCCATTCTTTAAAAATATGCATGAGGGGCTGAGTGGAAGCGAATAGTCAAATCTGGAGAATGTAATATACATATTTCAAAACAAAGAAGACAGAACTCGAATAAGACTGAAGAAGGGATGTCTTTATTTGCTGACAATCAGAGTAAATTGCTACCGACTGCAGCGCATGTAGGATGTGTGGATTGATTCGTCTTGTGGGAGGGTTGAAGTAAATGCAAGGCAACTTTTATATCTTCCCAGACTCTCGATGAAAGATGGAGTTTATAGTTCTAACGGATAATGACTTGATGGATCGCACTGCGTGGGGGCTGCCTGCAGCGTGAATCCATTAGACCAAACAAATGGGTGACTGGGCCTTTCTCATTTCAGATTCTTCTCTTCTGATAATGTGGTTTTATTAAAAGATTTAGGAATCAATATTTGAAAATGATTTCAATTATTTAACGTGTCTTAGTATGCCAATTATATGAATATGCAAACTTTAATTAATATTGCTATCATAATACTTTCGATGATGAATAATGATTTAAAGTTAATCTTTCTGGTCTGGTAACTTTAGGAAAATTAAATGCAAGAATGAAAACTTTCTCCCCTGTTGCACATTTCATAAATCTTTATTTGTACTCAGGGTAGGGTAGTCTTCCATGGTATTGCTCACAAATAGGAGCAAAGGGATATGTTGAAGTGGATCAGTGTAGGATAACTGGGTCTAGTGTCCTGTAGGCAGCACTAACAGGGAGAGTATTTACCTTCATAAAAAGATTTCTGCAACATTTTACAATGTTATCCACAAGAAATTGCCACAAAATTCACAGCTAACTTTGTTAAGTGTGGATTTAGTAGTTTAAGCGAGCTATTCAACACTATCACATTTGAAGTAGACACTCACAAATCTTCTGATTGAGCTGAAGCAATGTACCAGGATTCATTTATGTGGTCAATGGAACATTTTCCTGGTGACATCAGCTCAAGGCTATACCATAGCTTCAGTGCTCTTATATCTCGTTCTCTCTACCAGGAACCAATGCTGGAGTGGCATGTGTTGTGGATGTGTTTCAAATGCCATAGTTTTTCATCTTCTGTCTCATCAAAATAAGAGTGTCCAAAATAGCTGAATTTGGGACCAGGAAAGAATCAAGAATGGAGAACATCACAGTAACAAGTCCTTCAGCAGATCAAGCCTGCTCCGATACATGGTTTCCGTCCCTCTGTTCGCCTCCCGTTCATGTGTCTATCAAGATACATCTTGAATGTTGCTAATGTGCCTGCTTCCAAAACCTCCACTGACAGTGCATTCCAGGCACCCACCATCCCCTGTGTGAAAAACTATCCCTGCATGTCTCCCCTGAACTTACCACTTCTCACCTTAAGCCCGTGCCTTCTTGTACCTTCTTCCCTTCCACCCTGGGAAAAAGCCTCTGACTATCCACCATGTCTATGCCTCTCATAATTTTGTTGACTTCTATCAGGAAGCTAAGGGACTGGAAAGTTTAAGATGGGAACCAAAAGGAGGAGGAGATCTTAAACCTAAAAATAAAGTGGCAAAGTCATAGAGAGACAAAGGCCTAGGTCTGCAGTAAGATCCAAGCTGGGAGAGCAGCCAATGGTTCCAATGAGCATGTTGCATTAATGGTCACATAATTACCTCTGATGAACAGGCCAGAGGCTGATATTCTCTGATGAATGTGTCACTTCCTAATTCCCTCAAGGTTTCGCACCACGTTCAATCAATTAGAAATGTGAAGAATATACTGTCCAGATGTTTGGATGGCTGCAGCTGCAGCAATACTCAAGAAGGTCAACAGCATTCAAGACAACACAGTTTTCTTGATCTGCAGTTCATCTGCTAGTTTAATCATCAACACCCCTCAGTCTTTGGCATACCCTTACTGAAAGGTGTGCTAACTATAGTATGGACTATAGAAACCTGCCAAGACTTCTGCAACAACACCTCCCAAACCTCCAAACTCCACCACTATGAAAGACAAGAGTCGCAAGTGCGTAGCAACACCACCACCTCCGAGTTGTTCTCCAAGTCTCAGACTATAGCTATACTATGTTTTTGGTATAAGTGAAAAGTATTTTTCTTGCACGCTATACCAAGCATACCATACATAGAGAAGGAAACGAGATGGTGCAGAATGTAGATTTACAATCATAACCAGGTTGTAGAGAAAGATCAATGTATATGTATATATCATTCCTCCATCAACAATGTATTAAAACACTGAAAGTTCAAACCTAACAGTATGGTGGCAGCTCTTTCACACAAACTAAATGTTACACTCACAAATAGATAATAAAAGCTGGCTTTACCAGCAATGTCCATATCACAAGATTAAATTTAAAACTTTTTCAGACCACAGACCAATTATTTTCCTTATTATGGGCATTAAGTCCCTGGACTAATCAATTCACTACAAAGGGATATGTGGACCACTGTAATTGTTTTATATTGTTTATAAAAGTATTGTACAGTACTGATGCTGCTAAACACACTTCATAACTATTCATATTTCACACACATTTGAACAGTAACTATCGTGACTGTAGTTTGAACATATTACTGAAAGTATTTAATATGTGAATTAGTAACAAAGAATGGCAATGAGTGCAGCTGGATATGGAAAGAAACTTGGAATAAGTTAATGATCAATCTAACTTCTGCATGATGCCAAGTTTTGTTATTGATTTGACTTGATTTGATTTATTATTGTCACATATAGTGGTATACAGTGAAAAGTATTGTTTCTTACACGCAATGCAAAGTACACCATACTTAGAGAAGGAAAAGAGCGGGTGCAGATTGTAGCGTCAGAGTCATAGCTAGGGTGTAGAGAAAGATCAACTTAATGCAAGGTAGGTCCATTCAAAAGTCTGACAGCAGCAGGAAAGAAGTTGTTCTTGAGGTGGTTGGTACATTATCTCAGACTTTTGTATCTTTTTCCTGACTGAAGAAGGTGGAAGTGAACATGTCCGGGGGGTTTGGGGGGGGGGGGGGGGGGGGGGGGGGGTTGGTGGTGGTGGTGGGGGAGCCCTTGATAATGCTGGCTGCTTCTCTGAGGCTGCGAAAAGTATAGACAGAGTCAATGGGTGGGAGGCTGGATTGCACAATGGACTGGACTACGTTCACAACCCTTTGTAATTTATTGCGGTCTTGGACAGAGCAGGAGCCACATCAAACTGTGGTACAACCAGAAAGGATGCTTTCTATAGTGATGAATGTGAAGAGATAGATGGTGAACACTTGGACCATATTGTACAATGAAAGTGGCAGGCATTGTTTGGGAGAATAGAATAAATAACAGGCCAAAAAGAAATTGTTCTCCCAATATCTGCATGGGTTTCCTCCCGCTGCTCCGGTTTTCTCCCACACTCCAAAGATGTGTGGGTTAAATTGATTAGCTATGCTAAATTACCTCTTAGTGTCAGGGGAATTAGCAAGGTAAATATGTGGGGTTATGGGAATAGGGCCTGGGTGGGATTGTTGTCAGTGCAGCTCGATGGACCAAATGGCCTTCTCCTGCAGTGTGGGGATTGTATGATTAGAAGAAGTGGCTGGCATGCAACTCCAGAGACTGTATGGCAAGAGGATTGTTGCCAACAGAGTGTACATATCAGATGACTGGACTTCAATTGGTTGAAAGGTTGATAGAGATTTCTAGCCCTGCTTAATATTTGAAGTGGAATTTGGGAAAGAAATGTAGGTCTCAAATTTTCTGAAGGTCATATCTTGATCCTCTGAACAATCTTTTCTCACTCTGAAGTTTCAGACATCACATGCTGACCATCATTTTGGATGAGTCAGTGGACACTGCAGTATTTTGGAAATGCTACAAAGATGTTGATTTAGCCAAGGACAGTGTTGTTGTTTGGCAAGACATAAGCTGGATGATGTAGATTTTTCAAATGCTGCAGCCCTACTAAATAATAAATGGAGAAAATGAAAAGATTCCATATCAGCATAAAGACAAATGTTTATCAATATACAAAATGTCATGATGAAGGAGATAGGAGGGAATGCTGAAAACACTGTGAATGTGTGATTGATGAAGATAGCACAGAGGATTTAATGACTTAGTCTTTCTTGGAAGTCTAATATTCACTAACGACCAGCTCACGAAAGAACTGAAGAACTGATAAAACCAGAGGATCACAACCAAATGTCATTAAATCTGAAAAGTTCACTTTGTTTCTCGGGGATGCTGAGGATTCCCTGCACTTTTCTTATCTATTCCGCTTCCATACTAGATTGCTTTTGCATTTTGGATTTTTTTTTTGTTCGTCAAACAATTGGAAGAGTGAGAAGAAAGATCTACACATAAGATGGTCTGTGTTCTTGTCCTCTCAACACTAATGTAAAGTCAGCTGAATAAGGACTCAATAATCACAAGATACATCTTCGATTTTCATATGAGGCAAAGAGAAGCATGGAGGACAACGAATAGCCCTTCACAGGACAAGCAAAAAAGATGTCACCATGGAAAAAAATTGCCATGGAATGAATCAGCTTCCTCTAAACAGGCAGCAGGAGAAAAAAAAGGCTTTCTCGTGCCTCAAGAGGCTCTCTAACCTAAGTTATAAAGAAAAACAGTGTGGTACCCATACTCAAAAAGGGTGCCAAAACAGACAGGCAACTTCAAATCTATCAGTCTTTTTAACTACTCCAGATAATACAATGGGATTATTTATTAGGGGTAAACTCCAGAATCATTTGAACTATAACCCAGTTTCTAAAAGTCAGCATGGATTCAGAAGGGGAACATTCTGCCTGGATGAGCGCTTTGAGGATGCAACAACTCAAGTAGATCGTAATTTCCTTTTTAAGTTTATGTATCTCCACTTCCACAAGACAATTCATAAAGTTCCAAATGAAAGGCTTTTGTTGAAGTTTTAGTGACTGGAAGTAAATGCTGAGAAACTGACTGAAATGAGGAAACCAATGAATACTCATTAGACTCTGCTGATCAATAGTAAGTTACAACTGACTAAGACCGCAAGACACTACGAAAAGTCATGAATGAAGCCCAGTCCATCAAACCAGCCTCCCACCCATTGACTCCGTCTGCACTTCCCGCTGCCTCGGAAAAACAGCTAGCATAATCAAGGGCTCCATGCACCCTGGACATACTCTATTCCAATTTCTTCCACTGGGAAAAGGATACAAAAGTCTGAGGACATGTACAAATGGACTCAAGAACATCATCTTCCCTGCCGCCATCAGACTTTGAATGGACCTACCTTATATTAAACTGATCTTTGTCTACACCGTAACTATGATTGTAACACTACAGTCTACGCTGTCTCCTTTCCTTCTCTATGAACAGTATGCTTTGTCTGTGTAGCCCGCAAGAAACAATACTTTTCACTGTATACTAATACGTGTGACAACAATAAATCAAATCAAATCAAATCAAAAAGAGTTTTATTTGTTCAAGTGCGCAGCTTTCCTGGGTCATGCCATTTGTTTGGGCTTCTCCCTTGTCCCAATCAGGGGCCAACCATTCAAAAGATCAAAATTTACCTCATGGACCCTTAATGCTCTTTAAGAAACAGAATCAAATCAGTACTTGACAAAAAAAAATTCGACAATCATAACTGATGTACTCCATATTTTCCATATTCAGCAGCTATTATAAATAGACAGCAGAGAAAAAGGATATCACATCACTTGGCCTCTAAGGAGACCATCTCTATTATGTTACAGATTGATATCTAACTGCTATGAGCAGCTTGATAGAAATCTCCAATTGGCCTTCACCACAAAGAAAAATGTCAATGTCATTTTAATAAAACTGCTCAATAAAGAAGTGGCTCAGATAAATCGTGAAGACTGCTTTCATCTCAGGCTATTCGACTCCAGCTTCTATATCATTCTGCAGAGTTGAAGATGCAACAATACATCAGTTAGTTCTTTTTGTATGAATCTGCACATTACGCATTAATGATAGAGTATTAAAATATACTCATTTATACATGTGGAATTTAAATTGAAATGATATGCAGAATTTAAGTAACTTAGGCCTATTGCTACATCACAATGGCATAGTTTGGAGACACTTTGCATTGTCCATTTTTTAAAGAATATATTTTTATTAAAGATTTTCCATTTTACCAAATAATGCAACAAATCCCCAAAATCCATTACAGCACAGAATAATCATCATTCCACATATATATGCAGAAGACATGGGCAAATATCTTTACAATAAGTTTGGATTATTAATTACAATTTGTTGTAATTGGTGCTTCCCTTCACATCAATAATACAAGGATATTATGAAGAGTGAGGGATACCAGGATAAAACCATGAGACCTGGCACAATGCTGCAAATCCTCGGTTACAGGATAACAAGGACCAAGCTACACAGCATAAGGAAATAACTATGGGGTGAAATAAATCAATCCAAACCTAAAATAGCACCCCAAAACCACAGAACAATAGAATGAGATCCCAGGAAGAGGAGAGCATATTCAACCCCAAAACCAAGACGAGACAACAGGATAATACTGCCCCCCCACCTTTTCCCCACCACACCACCCCCTTCTAACCCCTGGCAAAACTAAACTTCAAGAAGTAGAATTGTCCAGAAGCTTCCAAGAAGGGCATCTCAGGGTAGGGAACAAACAACTCCCTCATCTAATATATTTTCCACAGGATCCAGGAACAGCAATAATCAAAGTAGCCACTGCCTTAACCTAGCCAACCAAGATAAACCTGGAACAACAACACAGTTAAAAGTGTGGCCGACCGGTCAGGATTCTCACACCATCCTGGCCCCTAACTCCATTCACATTGGAGGCAGGACTTAGGCCCCACCATCAATAGGATTCCACCCTTTCTCCCCTCCCGTCAGGGAAACCCAAACAACAGGAGGAGGAGTCATCTGGACGTCCACAATCAGGATATCCCACGGAAGATGTCACAGAAAACTAGCATACAGATACAGCACATAATAAAGAAAGCGACAGGAGTGTTGACATTTATAGCTAAAGGAACAGAATATAAAGGTGAGGAAGTATTGCAATTGTACAAGGCATTGGTGAGGCCATACCTGGAGTATTGTGCACAGTTTTAGTCCCAGTATTTGAGGAATAATGTAGTGGCATTGGAGGCAGTTCAGAGGAGGCTCACTAGATTGATTCCAGGGATGAGGAGTTTGTTGTATAAAGGGAGATTGAACCATTTAGGCCTGTAGTCCCTGGAATTTAGATGAACGAGGGGAGATCAGATTGAGGTATACAAGATGATAAAAGGTATGGATAAAGTAGACATGGAGCAGAAGCTTCCTCTGGTGGAGCATTCTAGGATGAGAAGTCATAGACTTAAGAGAAGAGGTAGCAAATTTAAAACAGAGTTGAGGACAAACTACTTCTCCCATAGGGTTGTGAATCTTTGGAATTCGCTATCCTGAAGTGTGGTGGATGCTGGGACAGGGAGTAAATTTAAGGAGAATTAGACAGATTTTTAATTGACCATGAGTTGAAAGGTAATGGGGAGAAGGCAGGAAAATGGGGATGAGAAGCATATCAGCCATGATTGAACAGTGGAGCAAACTCAATGGGCTGAATGGCCTAATTCTGCTCCTATATCTAATGAACTTATAAGAATAAGAACCACCTGTTCCCATCAGAATGATGAGCGCACTGTACATTCCAGGAGCCAAACTATCAAGTAGCCACTGTCACAACCTGCACAGCCAAGGAAAGTATAGGAAACCAACCCAAGAAAGGCTAGACAACCAAAGATTCGCCGACCACGCTCAGGCATGCACTAGCGTATATTTCCCCCAACTCCAGCTATGCCTGAGGCATTAATGACAATTAAACCCAATCTTTTTCAGATACATTGGTTGCCTGTACCTTCAAAGGGGACCAACAAGGATTCTTTAACCCCAAAATAACAAAAGTACAAAAGAAGATACAACATCAAGGCTGGGATTTTCCAGCCATGCTTGCCACAAAAGTGGAAAATCCCTTTCGAGGTCAATGGACTGCACTCCCCTGCTTGCTGTGATTCCCATGGTGGGCAAGATAGGACAATTCCACCTCATTACTTCTAATGGGGGCTTTCTTTATCCATTATGAAGGCATACAAGGCCATACACATCTCCTTTATACCAAATTGCTTGCCCATCACCCAGCCATCACAGCACACTCCCAATAGAATGATAGAGACACATTATCAGTCCACAAGCAAAGGTAATAGCCTCATAATGCAAACACAAAACCCGAGGGATTTGATATTCGACAAAGGTCAGAAGCAGAGTGGCAGACCCCCTGGGCCATTCAGGGTTTATCTGTTGTACTTCACAGGCAGGGCTTCCCACACAATCATGTCATAATGAGGAGAAGGTCTTTGGCATCAGCTATACTGAAACGTACAGAGGAAGAGTAAAAATAGCAGGAAGGGGAAAAGGGCAGTCTAAAACTCCCTTTTCTAGCTGCCAAGCATTTCTTTGCTATCTGAAGGCACTAGGGTAAGATTGTGGTGAGAGGGGGATGTGGTTGGTGAACACTAGAAATGCAGGACCCCGCTGAATAGGGCTTCAAGCCCGCTAATTACATTGAAATTAATTTAAATGACACGTGATCAGGTTCATGTGAAAACCTGATTTCCACGGCATCAAGAGGGTATGGGGGTGCGGTGGTGAGGGTGGGAATGGGGGTGAGTTATGGTGTGGAAGAATCAGAACAGGTTTGATGCCCAGCAGAAATCCTGATTTGGTTCTCTCACCAATTGAATGGGTCATGTGCATTCCCAGTTGGGGCAAGTGAACCCGGAGAATCCTGGCCACAGAATCAGTTTATGCAGAGAGAAGAAATTAGAAAGATAATACGGCACTTACGGGTGTAATTTATAGGCCACCTAACACTAGTAACTCTGGAGGGCAGAATATACAGGTAAAATAACATTGGGCATATAAGAAAGGCATTGCAATAATCATGGGTGAATTTAATCTATATGTAGATTTGAAAAATCAGATTGAAAAAAGTGGCTTGGAAAATGATTTCTACAGGGTATATGCTGACAATTTCTTAGCACAGTACATTCCACGGCCAATAGAGCATCAAACGAACATACAAACAAATAATTTATGATCAGAAGTAGGCCACTGGGCCCTTCAAGTCTGCTCCGCCATTCAATAAGATCGTGGCTGATCTAATTTTAACCTCAGATTCACATTCCTGCATCACCTCAATAACCTTTCACTCCTTGCTTATCAAGAATCTATCTACCTGTGCCTCAAAGATATTCAGACACTCTGCCCCAATCATCTTTAATAGAACAGAATTCCAAAGTCTCACAACCCTGAGAGAGATTTTTTTCCCCCTCATCTCTGTCTTAAATGGGTGGCCCCTTATCTTTAAACAGTTGTCAGGTTCTCCAATGAGAGAAAACGTCTTCTCCACATTCAGCCTCTCAAGTCCATTCAGAATCTTACATGTTTCAATTAAGTTGCCTGTTACTCTTTTAAACTCAAGAGGATGAAAGTCCAGCTTGTCTAGCCTTTCCTCATCGGACAACCCACCCTTTCCTGGATGGCTCAATGGCAATGGTTGGCGCCGCTGCCTCACAGCACCAGGGATCCGGGTTCAATTCCGACTTCGGGTCACTGTCTGTGTGGAGTTTGCACATTCTCTCTATGTCTGCGTGGGCTTCCTCTGGATGCTCTGGTTTCCTTCCACAGTCTAAAGGTGTGCTGGTTAGGTGGATTGGCCATGCTAAATTGCCCCTGAGTGTAAGGGGGACTAGCTGGGATAAATGCATGCGGTTACGGGGTTAGGGCCTGGATGGGATTGTCAGTGTGGACTCGATGGGTTGAATGGCCTCCTTCGAAACAGTAGGATTCTATGAATCTAACCTTCTCTAACCTGCTGTATCATTTCTTAAACAAGGAGACCAATACTATACACAGTACTCCAAATGTGGTCTCATCAATGCCTTGTATAACTGAAGCATAACCTCCCAACACTTGTATTCAATTCCCTTCACAATAAACAATAACATTATTAGCTTTGCTAATTATTTGCTAACCTTTTGTTGATTCATGCATGAGGACACCCATATCCCTTGCATCTCAGAGCTCTGCAATCTCTCACCATTAGATAATGTGCTTCTTTTCTATTCATGCTGCTAAAATGGACACCACACATTTTCCTATATTATACTCCATTTGCCAGATCTTTGCCCACTCACCTATCCTATCTATATCGTTTCATAGTTTCCTCATGTCGCCTTCAGAACTTACATTCCAACCTACCTTTCTGTCATCAGTAAATTTCGTAATCATATCATCCATCCCTTCATCCAAATCATTGATATAAGTTGTTCAGATTTGAGGCCTCACCACTGCTCCCTATGGCACACCACTCATCATATCCTGCCAACCACAAAGAGGCCCATTTATGCCTACTCTGTTCCCTGCCAATCTTCAATCCATGGTAATATGTTACTTCCTACACCATTAGCTTTCATTATCTGCAATAATCTTGGAAGAGGCACTTTATGAAATGCCTTCTGAAAGATCTAAGTACAGCGCATCCACCCCCAGTGGCATGATGGTACCTGGTTAGCACTGCTGCCTCCCAGCACCAGGGACCTGAGTTCGATTCCTGGCTTGGGTCACTGTCTGTTAGAGTTTGCATGTTCTCCCTGTGCCTGCATGAGTTTCCTCAGGATGCTCCGGTTTCCTCCCACAGTCCAAAGATGTGTGGGGTTAGGTACATTGGTCTGCTAAATTCTCCCTCAGTATACCCAAATAGACGCCATGCGTGGCAACAAAGGGATTTTCGCTGTAATTTCATTGCAGTGTGAATGTAAGCCTATTTGAGACTAATAAATAAACTTCGTTACTTCTTCAAAGAACTCCAATAAATTGGTTAAACATGATTTCACTTTCACAAAACTATGTTCTCCAAGTGCTTCATTATAACATCTTTAATAATAGCTTCTAGCATTTTCCCTATGACAGATGTTAAGATAATTGGCCTGTCGTTTCCTGCTTTCTGTCTCCTTTCCTTTTTGAATAAAAGAGCTACATTAGCTAATTTTCAATCTAATGGATCCTTACCCAAATCTAGCAAATTTTGCAAAATTAAAAGCAACACATCAGCTACTTCACTAGCTGCTTCTTTTAAGATACAAGGATGGAATTCATTAGAACCCAGGGATTTGTCAACCCACAGTTCCAACAGTTTGCAGTGATTCCCTGGTGATTGTAATTTTCTTGAGTTTCTCCTTCCCTTCCAAAACCTGATTTACAGCTATTTCTCGAAAGTTACTTGCATCTTCTACTATAGAACCTGATGCAAAATACCTGTTCAATTCTTCTGCCATCTCTTTATTTTCCATTATTAATTCCCCGACTAACTTTCTGTAGGATTGACCCTCACTTTGTTTATTTTCTTTTTTTAATTATCTATAGAATGCCTTACTATTTGTATTTGCATTTCAAGCTAACTTTCTCTCATACTGTACTTTCCCCGTCCTATTAGTCACTCTTTGCTATCTTTTATATTTTGTCCAGTTATATTTCTCCTTTATGTTTGATACCATTTTTAACTTGTTTAGTTAACCACAGATGTACAGAGTCAGAGTCAGTGGTTTATAGCATAGAAACAGATCCTTCGGCCCACCTAATCTATGCCGCCTAGTTTTTAAACATTAGGCTTGTCCCAATTGTCGCATTTAGTCCATATCCCTCTGTACTAATATTACCCATGTAACTGCCTAAATCTTTTTTAAAAGACAAAAGTGTACCCATCTCTACTACTATCTCCGGCAGCTTGTTCCAGACACTCGTCACATTCTGTGAAAAAAATTGTCCCTCTGGATCCCTTTGCAGCTCTCCCCTCTCACCTTAAACCTATGCCCTCTAGCTTTAGACTTCTACCTTTGGGAAAAGATATCGACTATCTAGCTGATCTATGCCCCTCATTATTTTGTAGACCTCAATAAGATCACCCCAAAGCCTCCTACACTCCAAGGAAAAATGTCCCAGTCTATCTTGCCTTTCCTTATAACTCAAAGCATCGTGTAACATCTTAAGTAAATCTCTTCTGCACTCTTTGCAGTTTCATAATATCCTTTCTATAAGTTATGATACGCATCCAAACAGAGATTTTATTTACTTTACCAAGTATACTGTACAACCGTAACCCAGTTGAACACCTGCACTCAAGGTAAACCTTAAAATTTGCACTTTAGAAAGTTTCTTTTAGTTTGTTAGTCACAAAGCAAGGCTTACATTAACATTGCAATGAAGTTACTGTGAAATTCCCCTAGTCACCACACTCCAGTGCCTGCTCAGATCAATGTACCTAACCAGCACGTCTTTTGAACTGTGGAAGGAAACCAGAGCATCCAGAGGAAACCCATGCAGACACAGGGAGAACGTGCAAACTGCATACAGACAGTGACCCAAGCCAAGAACTGAACCTGGGTCCCTGCTGCTGTGAGGCAGCAACGCTAACCACTGTGTCACTGTGCTGCCCGACTGATGGTGGGTCCTCCCCTTGGAAGTTACCTTTCTTGTTGGAATGTATCTATTCTGTGCATTCAAAATTAACCCCTTAACTATCTGCCATGGCATCTCTTTCACCGTTCTCTTAACCTAAATTGCCAGTTCACTTTCGCGAGCAGTTCTTTATTGCCCCCATAATTAATCCTATCTCATTGCACGATATAAAGTCTGGTATAGCCTGCTTCCTGATTAGCTACAGAACATGCAAATCTAAGAAATTATCCCAGAAATATCTGATTAATTCATCCTCTATGCTACCTTTGCCCATCTGATTATTCCAGTCCATTTGAAGACTAAAATCCCCCATGATAATTGGCATGTCTTTCTGATAGATTCCCACTATTTCTTCTTTGTGGTTACTGTTACTGTGTGATTACTGTTAGGAGGGTCTGTACAACAGTTTCACAAATAACTTCTTGTTTCATCGTTTCTCATCTCTACCCAAACCACTTCTAAATCCTGGTTTCCTGAACTTAGGTCATCCCTCTCTATTGTGCTAGCATCATCTTTAATTAACAGAAACTCTCTTTGACTTTTTTCTAACTTCCTATCATTCCCAAAAGCCACATCTAAGCCATCCTGCAGCCAAGACTCTGTAATGGCTATTAGATCATACTTATTAATTGCTATGTACACTATCAGTTCATTTGTTTTGTTTTGTTTTGAATGTTATATGCCTTAAAGTAAGGAAGCTTAAATGTTGACTTTTTATTATTATTGTGACACCTAGCCTTATCTGTTAATTTACTCTTTGGTTTGTACCCTTGTATCCCTTCCTGTCACGTTCTGGTTATCAAATGGAGTAAGTGTCAATAGGGAAACATTTAGTCGGCAGTGATCTTAGTAATAGAGAATTTAAGTTAGCCATGGAAAAGATCGGAGAATACTCTCAGGTCGAATACCATCAAAACATTATAAGAGGTAGGCAACTAACATGAGAAGGAAAGGCTTCTTTCTGTAATCAAGTGAATGCAGCTTGAAAAAATATTTGATTGAGGGGCCTGGACAACGGACTAAGAGAGAAACAGTTTCTATTGACAGAGGGGTTGAATATGAAAGGACACTGATAATAGTTGAATGGCAAAAGAGCCTGTGGTGACATGAGGAGAAACCTTTTTACACAGTGTTACGATCCTTGATAGACCCTGGGTTGTCAGGGGAGAAGCAGTTTGGGATCAATAATGATTTGTTTAAAGTAAATAAACTTTGATATTTAAGACACAGGATTCCACAGGTTTTAAACAAATTAAAATAAATACAAGTTCGGAAAGAAAGAACAGTTTACAATATCTATCTTATGTTCTGACATTCAGAATAAGCATGAGGTATATGTGAATTAACAGGCAAACTGTGGTCGGACGCAATAAAAACCACAATAAATGACAGATGCAACAACAATAGATCCCATGGATTTCTCAACAACCACCAAGAGATTAGTCACATGGCAAGTCAATCAATCTCACTAAAACTTTGTCTCTCTCAGGAGAGTTCCCAATTTACCCATTTGCACCTTGGAATTCTCTCCAAATTTCACTCTAACTCGCATGGCTTCAACTTTCTGTGATTACGTTCACCTGGATTTTTCAAGTAATCCAATTGATGCAAATATCAACTTACGAGCACAATTTCAAATCTTTGGCCATGCCAAGCAGAACACCACTGCTCCAAAGGGGTACTTTGCCCCAACAGCCCACCATACAGAGTCACGATCCTTCAACTGCTTCCTTGGATCTTCCCATTTTGTTTCCACTTAAGATATACTCCACCCAGCCCTTTCTCTAACTTGGAGCCAGTTTCTCTGTTCCTTCCTTGGAGCTTAACTAAGGTCTGATGCTATCCCTTGTCTTTGTCCCTCATGTGGGACACTTGCTGACTACTTAAAAAAATGACTATTTACTGATCCTTGAACTGATCTGGTGACCTATCAAAACACTCCAACTGGGTACTGCCCTTAATACGAGGCTGAAAACAATGTAATAGGCATTGGAACATCCTGTAACTTAAATGTTACAATCTCCAAAGTCTGTTAGCTGTGTCCTGGGAAACAGGAAAAAGTTGATTTCATAACAACAGAGTGGTTAGTGTCTGGAATACACTGCTTAAAACTGTTGTAGGTTCAATCATGGCTTTCAAAATGGAAAAACGCCTGAAGTGAAGAAATTTGAAAGGCTATTGGAAAAAGGCAGTCGAGTGGGACAAACCAAGTTGTTTTGCAGACAGCCAGCAGGAACACGATGAGTTGAATGGCCTCCTGCTATGTACCATTTCCGTAAATTCAATATGCTTTTCTTTATGGAAATTCCCATTCCGCTAAAGCAATGGTTGGGTTTTGATAATCAAACACAGTTTCTAATCAGCGCACACACATGATTTTTTGATCTAGCATAGCTTGCGATGGGACAGTGAGAAAGAGAATATTACTTTGCGGTATAATGAGGTTCAGCATTTCTTTTCTCTTTTATGAATAATTTCTACACATGCTGCTCAAGATTAAATTAATGGCATCTATCAACAATTTGACAACCTACTCTCATGACATTAAGGATCACCCCTGATTGGTTAGGAGTGACACAATGATTTATAAATGTTAAAAATCACCATTTCTCTCCAGCTGCTACTGTCTTTTTCCTAGAGGAAAAAACACACGTTTAACACCAAACAAGTAATAACCTGCTTCACTGAAACAGTAAAATGGATATCTAATTAAAATTCCAGATTAAAGAATTTAATCTTACGTCTTTAAAAGGGCAATCATTTGAAGGAGATGGTGTCTGAAGGCTAAGCAAGGCTCTTTATCTTTCACTTTTTACTTTACATAGAGGAGAGTTCAACAACACAATGAACGAACAAAAATTACTTCATTCTAATTTAAACTAACAGTGATGGGGTGTGCTGCGATTGGCATTCTCGCAACAGAGTTGATCTTATCATATGATTGAACCTTTTAAATTGTCCCAGGCAATGTTATGTGATTGATAAATAAATGTAAACCCCAAGACCCTGAGTCTCTTTTGGCAGCAAATCCAACATTAACATTAGGTTCTACTGCTGGGAAACCTCAGCACTGACCATCCTGGACTCAGTGGGAGGGTCTGTCATTTTGAATAGCTGTGCTGTATGTCTGAGTCACCAGGGATCATCTCTAATGATTGGCAGCCAAGACAGAGCAGAAAGTCTGACACCTGCTGCCTTTGTAAGCAGGTAAATGTGGTCAATATGAAAGAGTACCTGTGAAATCATTTCTAGAATCGTAGAATCCCTATGGTGCAGGTGGAAGCCATTCTGCCCATTCAGTCTGCATTGATTACAATCCCACCCAGGCTCTATTCCTGTAACACCACCTACTTACCTTGCTAATCCTCCTAACCCTCAGTCAATTTAGCATGACCAATCAACCTAACCAGTACATCTTTGGACTGTGGGAGAAAACCAGAGCACCCAGAGGAAACCGAAGGAACCAGGACTAAGCTTCAAGTTGGACCATCCACTCCTGTCAATCCTGAGGAAATGTACATCTCCTTTCTTGCACGAGGCAGTGAAATCTACCAAACAAGTATTTTCTTACCCAACATGATATTGCTTACCCGTCTGTGCAGTGAAAAGCATTAATAATGTATAAAAATGGTTCTGATTAAAATTATGCAAAATACTGTCTTTGCTGTTTATCACATCATCTTCAGCCATGTGCTCCCAGTTTACATCCTCCTTACATTAATCAGCTGGCTGACAGCATCTGTCTCACAATATGAAACAGGGCATGGTAAATCCAGTGGAATGGATTTGTTACCAATCGTGGAATGGACTTTTAAAAGATAAGGAAAATACTCATCAGATGTGTTGAGATTTAAGGAGGAGAAAAGCAATGATTTTGGGTGGACCCTTTGTTAAAAGGTTACTACAAGTTTGGTCGTGTGGTCTCTTTATAGAGTCAGAAGCCTCACAACACCAGGTTAAAGTCCAACAGGCTTATTTGGAATAATGAGCCTTCAGAGCACTGCTCCTTCATCAGGTCCTTCATCAGGTGAGACTGATCACTGACCTGATGAAGGAGCAGCGTTCCAAAAGCTTGTGATTCCAAATTTTAACCTGGTGTTGTGCACTTTCTTACTGTGTCCACCCCAGTCCAACGCCAGCCTCTCCACATCATCTCTTTATGGAAGCGACTCCTGAGGACCATGTGATCAGGCTGGATACTATTGGAGATAAAGCCCAGGAAGCCAAGCCAATTGGGTGTAAGGGTGTGTGTACTGGGTAGGGCAGGAACCTCAGTTAGAGGGAGGAAGGAGTAGAGAGTAGACCTGTATTCAGTTCTGTCAGCCCCTTGTTTTTATATGTCTATTTATCATTGGTAATAACCACTTTATAACTGCAGGCTGCAATGAGTCACCTTCGAAGTTATTACAACAAGGTTAGCACCTGAAACATTAACTATCTACCTGGCCATCTGGTTATTATAAATATTTATCACAAGCTTAAAAATAAATTTCCTCCAACACTTGCTTTGAACTAACTCTTCAGTAATTTATTTGACATGATATACTAGCTGTGTATCCGGACAGCATGCAAGTTATTTGATTTCCATTCCTTTGCTCTGCTTTCTGCTCTTATGAGAAGCAGCAGAAAATAGAAATGCCACTGTGTGAGAGGGTAGCAGGCAGGCATGGCCAAGTCTCGGTTATCACCTGTTTTGGAGACCAGTACACGGGAATGAAATCCGTCATGCCTGTGGGCTTTTGAGTTGGACTGACTTTAGGCTGAGGATATTAATGAATTCTGACAAGTCCCCAGAATTTTGCATTTCAATGCATGAAACAGACTGAAGCAAATCAGTCTGGTTGTTCCCTTTTGTGCTGTAACTGAGATATCACCAGGTGTTGTGAGACTTCTTACTGTGCCCACCCCTGTCCAATGCTGGCATCTCCACATCATAACATAATGAAGGTAATGTTCTCTGAGATTAATAATGACAAAAATACTTTTCTTTTGTGTAATTCAATGAAGACTGAAAGGAGTATTAAAGGAGTGTTAAAGCATACAGGCTAAGAAGGGGAATCACGAATGGTATGTTAATGTGTCAGGCTGGAAATCAGCTTCACATGCAGGTAAGTACATTTTACAAACTTAACCTTCTTAGCTGGAACCTGTAGCATTTCCTTTCACAGCACAGGTTAGACCTAAACATGGGGGTCCAAATCACCAACAACCTGTTCTGGGCCCCCATGCTGACATTAGTTAAGAAAGCCCACCAACGCCTCTACTTTCTCAGAAGACGAAGGAAATTTAGTATGTGAGCTATGACTCTCGCCAACTTTTACCAATGCACCACAGAGTTCTTTCTGATTGTATCACAGCTTGGATGGCTACTTCTCTACCCAAGGCCAGAAGGAATTACAAAAGGTTGTGAATGTAGCCCAATCAATCACGCAAATAAGCTTCCCATCCATTGACTCTGTCAACACTTCCCACTGTCTCGGCAAAGCAACCAGCAAAATTAAGGACTCTACACACCTCAGACATTCTGTCTTCCACTTTCTTCCGTAAGGAAAAAGATACAAAAGCCTGAGGCCACGTACCAACCAACTCAAGAACAGCTTCTTCCCTGCTGCCATCAGACTTTTGAATGGACTGATCTTGCATTGAGTTGGTCTTCCTCTGCACCACAGCTATGACTGTAACACTACATTCCGCACTCGTTTGTTTCCTTCTCTATGAACTGTATGCTTTGTCTGTATAGCACACAAAAAACAATACTTTTCACTGTGTGTTAATACATGTGATTATAATAAATCAAATCAAATCAAAAATCAAATCTTCTGTTTAACTAACTGTCCTGAAAACGTAAAACTTGGATCTAAAAAAAATCTGTTCACATTTCGTTGTTTCTGTTGCTCTTTGTAGGGTATGGTATAAAGGCTAGTTCAACATCCTTCAATGATCTGAATACTTGAGATGGTTTTAAGGTCTTAAATCTAATGAAAATCTGTCATGGTTCAAAGTGTTTCTTCTTAAAGTGTCGCTGTTTGGTGGAAAGCAATCTTCACAGGCCAATCATTGACCTGGAATCTGAAAAATTATAAACAGCTACCTATTTCCCTCTGAATAACCTCAATTTTCTACTAGGGGATTTTCACAGTAACTTCATTGCAGTGTTCATTTAAGCCTACTTGCGACACATTTTAAAAAAGCTACTGAAATGATATGCATTTGTCCACCTAACCAGAATTTTGAGCACATGAGCAATTGTGATAAAGGGACAAATCAGATAAGCAGCTAGACAGCAAAACAGCCTTATATGTGAGTCATCTCATTTGAAGTCTATAAAATAATGAGGGGCATAGACAAGATAGATAGTTAATATCTTTTCCCAAATGTAGGGGAGTCTAAAACTAGGTTTAAAGTGAGAGGGGAGGGATACGAAAGTGTACAGAGGAGCAATTTTTTTCACACAGAGGGTGATGAGTGTCTGCAACAAGCTGCCAGAGGTAATAATAGAGGTGAGTACAATTTTATCTTTTAAAAAGCATTTAGATAGTTACATGGATACGATGGGTATAAAGGGATATGGGCCAAATGCGGGCAATTGGATTGGCTTAGGGGTTTAAAAAAAAGGATGGCATGGACAAGTTGGACTGAAGGGCCTGTTTCCATGCTATAAACCTCTATGACTCTATAATTCTATCTGCAATTATATTCAGGATTACATCAACATATATAATGGCTCTAACTGGATTCCTGCAAACCTGTGACTGTTGTACAAATAGTTTCCAATGGCTTCCACTATGGTAATTTTCTTACCATATGAAGACAGATTGTGTGTATTTACCACGTTTCTTGTCTTTCTAACTTTTTCTTTCTGCTCATAGAAGATACTGCTGGAGAAATCCATTTATCCCACCCTATGCCCCAATTTCAGCATCAAGCTCTTGAACATCAGGTACAATATAATCAGAGCAAAGTAAAGTTACCTCTGCTCGGAGTGAAATTTCTCAGCAGCAATCTCCCAACACCACTATTATTGCATCAGTCTGACATTTTCCATTTCCAATGCAGTGGCGTGGAATTGCCAATTAGTGTTGAATTAGGGACAAAATTGTGCTGAAAATTGCTGCTCACTGGATTAAGTCAGCTCAGTCTCATTTCATGTAAGATTCTCATGATTAGCAGGCAGAGCAGACTTTCATCCCATGAATCCCAGCTGCCATATAGGTTTCCTGGCTGGTATGTAAATAATCAATTGTATTACGTAGTTCTCCACCTGTTAATCCATACGATATCTGTTAATACATGCTGACTATTGTTTCTCTGCAGTAGTACATGTCATTCATTCTCAAGTTCGATACTTTTCCACATCACCGTGAGCCTGGTGTCACATGGAGGCCGGACATGGTAAGGATGGCACCTAAGGGGAGGTGATGGCCTCATGGCACTATCGCTATACTATTAATCCAGAAACTCAGCTAATGTTCTAGGGCTCCTTCTGGGCAGATACTGGAATTTGAATTTAAAAAAATATCTGGAATTAAGAATCTACTGATGATCATGAAACGATTGTCAATTGTCGGAAAATCCCAGCTGGTTCACTAATGTCCTTTAGGGAAGGCAATCTGCCATCCTTACCCGGTCTGGCCTACATGTGACTCCAGAGCCACAGCAATGTGGTTGATTCTCAACTAATGATGTGCAATAAATGCTGGCCAGCCAGCAACGCCCATTTCCCATCAATGAATTTAAAAAAATGAATGAGCCAGATGGGTTTTTACTACAATCAACATTAGTTGCATAGTTACTAAAACTGGGGGCCAGATTTTCCATCCACTCCAGATGCTCTGGCAGGCCGCCATTGGCTAATGATGGAATCATCTAATCTCACCGCTGTCAATGGAGTTTCCTGTTGTTCGCACTTTCCAACACCAAACAACGTGTGGCAGGGGCCATTGTTGGTGGAAGATTCCATTGGTGGGAATGGCCTGAAAATCCTGACCTATCTTTTCAATCCCTTATTATCCTTTTGAGTTAAAATTCCATCAGCTGTTCTGTTGAGATTTGAACCCTTGTCCCCAGAACATTAGCCTGGGCTTCTGGATTACTCATCATTGATATTAGCACCACACTATCACCACTCCATAAATCAAACAAAAACTCTGAAAACTCACTATAGTTGATATTGGAAAGAAAAGAAAAATTCCAGTGCAAAAAAAAGTACTCTTTTATGTGCCTATTCGGCCTGTAAACTAATAAGAAATCACATCAAAAGCATATTGTGTTTTTACAACCTCTTAAATGTTTTGATCATTCTTGAATCAATGGATCACTACTTGAGCTGAAGTCATTGGCAGCTTTTGAAACCCAGTAATATATTCATAATGGCTACAGATGTGTAAGGAAAGCTTCCAGCCACATTGCTTGAAACTGACGGAAGAAACTAATGCTCCATTTCCATTTCAAAGTAGAGTGTCTGACAATCAACGCAGGGGAGCAGGGACAGAGATTTCTTTTGCAACTTTCAAGATTTCTTTAACAGCCAGACCCATCAGTCAATTTAAATCACAACACAAAACATGATAACAGCAGCTGACAGGACATTTCCTTCTTACATGTTTTAAGATGTTATAGCACTTTTCACAATCATAAAAGTACTGTAATGCATGGCAACAACTATACATTGCTAGCCAATTTAAGTGTCAACTTGTCTTTGCAAGACAAGTCCCACTGTTGAATCACTAACATTAAAAACACATTTAAATTATGATGCAACATTCAATAGTGACAACTGAAGGTTTCAAAACATTTCACTCTTACCTTTCAAAATGTTCCCCACTCTTCAGTAGGCTTCCTCCAGTGGCCAGGAACTCCCCATGGCCATTCTTTATTTTAGGGCTTCAAAAATCCACACCAAAAATCCAAAAATACATAAAAATAGTATACAGGAGAAAAAACAATTCACCAGTGTACCTCACAATGGGAACCCAACCTTAGAAGATGTATATCTTCATTTTGTACCCCAAGGCCTTCCCGACTTGCAGAAAGATCACAGGAAAATAATGTGGGTCAAGTAGGCGCAGGAAAATTCTTTAAAAGGAAATAACAGAGGGGTGGTGGTATTGTCACGGTATGAACAATCCAGAGACCCAGGGCAATGCTCTGGGAATCCAGGTTCGAATCTCACCAAAGCAGATGGTGAAATTTGGAAATAAAATCTGATGATGACAATGAATCTTGTGTTGATTGTCATTAAAAAAAACCCTCTGGTTCACTAATGTCCTTTAAGGAGGGAAATTTGTCATTCTTCCCTAGTTTGGCCTACATGTGACTCCAGAGTCACAGCAATGTGGTTGACGCTTAACTGCCCTCTGAAATTGGCTAACAAATCACTCAGTTAAAAAGCAATTAGGGATTGGCAATAAATGTGTCAACATCTATGTCCAATGAATAAATAAAAATATAAATTACATTCAGGGTTTTGCAACTCAGTTTGCACCTTTACTGGGAAATGAAAGTCTGGCCATTGATTTCCACAAAGCTAAACCAGGGAACTCAGTAGCATAGGTGTATTAAGCATGAGGGAATATCCCACTATGTTCATACACCGTGCGCTGATGCTCCATTGCACTGTGCCACTGCACTCATAAATCGGCTGCCTTCCCATTTAAAAAAGTTCAGCTAAGAAAAACTGAAAGCTGTCCTCTTTTCTGTGACATTCTATTCAGTCACACCACATTAATATTTTGAATGTCAATTGTCTTTGCATCAATAGACAGTGGATTGAAATGCACCTGAAATTGGGGATCCTAACTAATAATGAAATCACCATGTGGTGCTGCTGAGCCAGCCAGAGTTCTACAGAAGAAAAATTTAAAAGAATGTTCTCAAGGATGTTAAGGAGCTTGATAAATATAGGAATTTCCTGCCCACTAGGTTTGGTCACTCAGGGCCTCAGCAGTTAAAACATGTGTCAACTATTTGCTTATTTGCGTTGAACATTTTTTAATATTAATGCTCTAATTTGAGGATATGCAATACTTCTCATCAATGAAGTAACACATAATTCATTGGATCATCCTGCCTTCATCACTGCAACCTCACTCAGCTATCCTTTGCAATGGTACTCCCAAAAATATTGCCAAGCCTGACTTTTCATAGAACATGCAACTAAGCTTAGAGTAATTTTTTAAAAAATTAAGCTACCTTTTTCATAGAATCATAGAACTTCTACAGTGCAGAATGAGGGCATTTGGCCCATCGAGCCTGCACCAACAATAATCCCCATAACTCCATGCATCCACTCCACTAATTCCCCTGACACTAAAGGTCAATTTAACATGGCAAATCAAGCTGGCCTGCACACCTTTGTACAGAAGTTCAAAGATTTCTTCTGATCTTTCATTCGCCATTCCAAATTGTACCTAATCCCTCTACTGACCCTTGGCACTTGGGAATATCAGGGCAACTTGAGGCAACTATGCTGAGGATCCACTTTTCTCTGACGGCAACAATATCATCAGAACAGACTTCAAAAGGAATACATAGCTTTGTTTCCGCCCCCACACAACTCCCCCCCCCACCCCCCCCCCACCACCACCCCCACCACCACCCCCACCACCAGCCCCCCCCCCCCATCACCACCACCCCCTCCACCCCCACCACCCCCTCCACCCCCACCACCCCCCCTCCCCCCACCACCCCGCTACCCCCCTCCCCCCCAACACCCTCCAGCACTGGCCCCTGGCACAGGTCAGCACTGCCAGGGAACTACCAGAGGCAATAAGGGGTGGGCAACAAATGCTGTCCTTATCAATGCCAGACACATCCCATGATTTTGTTTTTAAATCCATCCATCACTGTTGTTCACTCTCATTGTTATGTATGTTGCATAAAATACATAACAATGTATTTTTATTGTTAATAAATGATATTTAGTTCCAGGCACCTCCGTGCAGTGCCTCTTCCGAGCACTGCATCACTGTGCCTAGAATGACTGAAGAGTTGCCAGCCAATCTGATTGGCAGGCAGCTCTCTAAGGAGGGGATTCATCCTGAGTGAGGGTAGAAATCTCACCCTTATGTCAATCAATGCCCATTAGATTATAATATGGCATTGAAGCTGCTGGACTTGGGGGTGTGTGTTTCCTGCCGACTCTTTGGATGATGGGGGCCAAGCCGAGACCCCATCATCTGAAAAAACAGGCCTAATTGCCTCCAAATCTGCATCCCTGAAGTTTAATTACCGGAGTTGATATCATGTCAAGCCCTTGTACATATTATGCCATCTCTTGCACGAACAACATCAAAGTCAAAATGAATTAGCTGTATTAAAATATCATTGACGAATGTGCTGGGCTCAATTCAGAGTCTTACATCTGATCTCAGATGCCCAGCTCTTAATACACCCCTAAGTTAATACTCGAGTCAAAAGTCTCTTGATTAAAAGTTTTCCACAGATACTGTTTCTTGAAGACAGGCTCATTAAGTAGTAAATGTTGTTTTTTCCCTCCTATAGAAACCATATATCTTGTGTTATAAGTCACAAGATGCAAGTGGGTTGAAAACCTATTGAAGAAACTCTCATGTGACTGACAACTTATTGACAATTAGGCAAATCACTACATTGACCCATGACATGAATGGAATAAACTACTGTAGTTAGACTGTCTTCAAAGCAGTGGAAAATATTGCTTGTCAGGTTAAGATTGAACAGTACACTAATCAGGCTTTCATTTAGCACCAATAACTGTGCTAATCTACAATGCACAATGTTGAAAAATGCTTACTGCAATCTAACGGCAACATAGAGTTCTATATTCCACTGAATTAATAATGATGTACAACTATGAAACATTCATCAGAGGAATGAACTTCAATATTGTAAGTTTAAGATGCATTTTTGTCAAATAATAAGTAGAATTTGATTTTTAAATAGTAGGGAAGTTTATATTTAAAAGTCTGTTTCTTTATATTAGTTTTTCATCATTCAATGGCAATTAATGACTACTTGTGACGTTAATAGTTAAACGTCAATGTATAAATTTGAGGAAAATCTCACCCGCCCAAAAGTAAGTGGAGCAACAGTATAATGCTAAAGATTCTATGGACAAAAGAAAATTAATGCTGTCTGGATATTATTCAATTTGGATATATTTGTGTGACATTTGCACAAGTTAGTAACTGCTAAATTTATTTTACTCCCTTGTTTCTTTTGCCACTTGTATCTGAATCTCTTCCATTCAGTTTGCAATAAGTAGGCCAACTTATCCATCTAATTCTATTTTAACATGGTTGATGCCATGTTTTATAATTGATGTAATTATCACCTCGGTGGCTGACACAGGATATGTACAGGAAAGATGTGAGTTTGTAGCAGATGGCAGAAGAAGATGCCACAATGAATAGCATGTATAATAATATAGTATATAACTATTACAAACATAACGGCCGGAATTCACCCAAAAAAATTCCAAGTGTTGAATTCGCATGACAACTGGAGTAATTCACGCTGATTTTTTTTATCAGTGGGACTCCAGAGAAGAATCTCCCACGCTTTGTGCACTGCAGAGGCCACCAGCATGAATATCATTTAATTTTAGGGGATGGGGCCTATTCCCGCTGGAGAGGCTGAAATCAGCCTGCTGAGCAGGCCATTGCGCATGTACCAATCTGTCAGTGCTGAGACTGGCTCATGCTCAGTGGCCCCACACTGCCAGCCTCCAGATTACTGGCGAGCAATCCCTGCAATACCAACTCCCCGCATTCCCTATGGCCTGATCACTGGCCCCCCGACCATTCCCCCGGCCTGCCTCAATCTTCAGCCTCACCCCCACAGAATGCCACCCCCCCTGAGAGTAACCCCTCCCGTGCAATCCCGATTCCCCTCTCACAGTGCTGGCTTCCCTGAGGAGGCTGACTCCCCCTCCTCTCACAGCTAATCCCCCCGCCACCCCTTCTTGATCATTATAGTGTTAATGTAAGCCTACTTGTGAGACTAATAAAATTAATCTCATTAACTTAACTTAGATTGCTGCCCTATCTCCTTCACCCACCAATCTCTATGTAGAGTGGCAGCAAGATCCCCCAACTCTACTGATTAGGCTACAGGCCCCTTCCCCATCAGGCCCCACCCCTCTGCCCCATTCTCCACCTTCTTGATACTGCCCAATGCCCAGTAAGCAGAGCCAAGGAGCCCCCAGGGCATTGGCACTTTGCCCCTTGGACAGCACCAGGGAACATAGACGGACACTGCCCTGATGCCAATTCCCATCCTCACTCCTCCACGGCCACCTGGCCCCCGGGTTTCACCTGATTGTTGCCTCTTCTCTCTAGTGGGGTTGGGCTGTTAGTTCCCTGAAAGTGGGAGTTACTCTAAACTCCACTGGAGTGAAACACTCTGGTGGGGAGCAAGGTACTAGTGGACCTGGAGAATTCAGTCCCAGGCCCGCCAGTATCATTTTAATTATATTAAAATTAGGATTTAAATACTTAGCTCCTCTCACTGCCAATTTCCAGCGCGGAGTAGACTTGCTAGAAATCCGGCACTGGGAGATGCCATCGCACAGTGGGATTACCATCAACTTTTCTTCAGCATATTTGCGATACCCTCCACATCCCACTCCCATTAGCCTCTCCAGTGTTGTTTCCTGGCGAGACCTTTCAACATCCCCTCCATTTATACATTTCTTTATATATTGCAAGTGAAGTAAGATGGACTTTCCCCTTTCTATGGGTCAGCTTGAGATAGACAAGGAATGAATGAGGATTCCTGTTGAATTTAGCACTGTTGCTTTAGGTCTAACTGGATAGATCATCATTCACCCTGGTTAAACTTGAGGTATTCAACAGACATGATATTCTTGTTCTATTGCCAAAATACTGGCGGTGTGTTACAGTTGACAGCTACATGCTTTTATGTATGTGTTGCAGTGCAGTGCTATGGATAGTGATAGTAGAGTCTCCAATTTCTTTCCATTACATGGCTGACAGGAAACTCACCCGCTCTTGCCATCTGTCATTGGCATATGTTGGAAGGAACCTGTTTTTCACTGCTTTATTCATTAATAGTCAAGCTCTGGGATGAGGTGAGATTTGAACCCACACCTTCTGGCTCAGAAGCAGGGACACTTATCCACTGCACCATCACATTTTCTCATATTATCAGAGTAGACTGTCACGGCGACAATTGTTCATCTTTTGGGCTGAAATTACTCTATAAACAATTTGAAACTGCGATAGTTCCAGTTGCTGTATTCTGGGACTATTAGCCTTTGACTCTTAGTGTTGAAATATATTGATGTTTCTGCAGAAACTTAACCATTAAGACAACACTGAATAGAGTTTGTGTGTTTCTCAGAAGTCTGGTTATAGACAGTGTGGAATATAATCTTGTCTGCACAAGGGCTGCAGCTCCTATTGTAGTAGACTGGATTTGTTGCTTGAAAATATAGGCAATATGCATTCTCTACCTTATTCAATGTCAGCACCAGTCAACGATTACCTTTAGATACGTGCCAATTTTAGGCTTTCTGGACAGAAATCCTTGACATTAGGAATAGATGCTGCAGTGGTTTAGAACACTGCCTTTTCAAGTTAGGATCGCTGTTTAAAACCTAAATTCCTTGTGGGTTAACAGTTTCTCCTGTCTACTGCCTCTTGGAGTCTTAAATGAAATAAGTATGGCCTGTTTTAGGTGATTGACATATAACATCATAGAAAAAGAAATGCACAGCAATAGCTACATCTGAACCAGCATTTCATTGTAAACCATGACAGTTGACAAATAATCAACGGCTCAAATTAATAAAAGCAGAATTTAGAATTCTCAGAAAGCTTTCCTTTACAGAGAAAAAAAAATGGACTTCCAGATATTTTTCAGTTTGATCATATTTCATTGAATCATAGAATCCTACAGAAGGAGACCATTCGGCCCATCGAGTCTGCACCAACCACAATCCCACCCAGCCCCTCTCCCCATAACCCCATGCATTTACTCAAGCTACTCCCCCTGACACTGAGGGGCAATTTAGCATGGCCAATCCACCTAACCCACACATCTTTGGACTGTGGTAGGAAACCAGAGCACACGGAGGAAATCCATGCAGACATGGAGAGAATGTGCAACCTCCGCGCAGACAGTGACCCACCCCAGGAATTGAACCCAGGTCCTTGGTGCTTTGAGGCAGCAATGCTAAACACTAATATTTACTGGCCCTTTTATGATACGTGCAGAGAGGGTGGTCAAAGTTGATTCCAAATTTCCAAAATGTTGTTGGAGCTGCATTCATCCTAGCGTGTGGAGAGTAGTTCAACCCGCTCATGACCAATGTCCCTGATCAGATGTGTTAAATGCACCAATCCGTTCTGGCATAAAATATGCATGAGGGTAGTCACTCAAAATGTTTAAGAAGTACCACTAAATTTTAAAGAGGATATTTCTCTTGGCTTGTGCTTTGTGAACGATTCACAGGCTTTGGAGAGTCAAAAGGTGATGCAGAATAACCAGCTTCTGAGCTTTTCTAGTAGCCACATTATTTATGTGGATGCTCCAATTACATTTCTGATAATGGTGGCTGCCAGGATGTTGATGATGGATGGTTTTGTATAGGCATTCTGTTGAATGAAAGATTGTTAAATCTTATAAAATAGGAGATAGCCTATTTGACCCATTGAGCTCTGCCACTCAATAAAGTCATTGCTAATCTAATTGTGACCCTAACTCCATTTTCCTGCCTATCTCCGATAACCCTTAACTTCTTTGTCAGTCAAAAAGCTGTCTAATTCCACTTTGAATATATTCAACAACCTAACCTTCAACACTCTCTGTGGAAGAGAATTTCAAAGACTAACCAGCTTCTGAGAGAAGAATTTCTTGGTCTTAAATATAAGACCTATTATTTTTAAATGGTGCCCCCGTTTCTAGATTCTCCCAGGAGGGAAACATGTCAGAATTAATTCCTTAAAATTATTGGTGAACCAGATGGGGTTTTAAAGTAGTTTCATTACTGGCACTAACTTTTTATTCATTGACTTACAGAATTTACAGCCCTGGCTGCCAAAAGGGGGCAGTCAATGTTTACTGGGGAGATGCTTAGATCCTTTCTTCTTAAAAAAATATGATTTCCTGCTACTTGTGTAGTTTCAATTATTTGCCAATTATCAACCCAAGTCTGCATGCTGTCTAGGTTTACGGGCATGGACTGCTTTAGTATCTGAGAAGTTGTGAATGGAATGGAACACTGTGCATTCATCTGCAAACATCCCCATACTTATATTGGACAGAGAGGAGATTATTTAAGAAGACATCTGGGTCCAGAATATTATTCTGAGGAATTCCTCCTGCGCAGCTCCGAGACTGGGATTATTAGCATCTAATCATCACAACCATTTTCTTTGCGCTAAGTATAACTCCATTCCCCTGACTCCCCTTGAGTTCAATTTTGCAAGGATTCCTTGATGCCACACTGTCAAAAGCTGCCTTGGTGTCAAGGGCTGTTATACTCAACTCACTTCTGAATATAGCTCTTATGTTCAGACCAAGGCTGTCATGAGGGTCAGGAGTCAAATCGACCGGGCGGAACCCAAACTGCGCATCAGTAAGCTGTTCATTGATGAATAATTGCAGCTTGATAGAACTGTAGACAAGACATTCCATCACTTTGTTAATGATTGGAAGTAGATTGATGGGGCGGTAATTGACCTGATTAGATTAGTCCTGCTTTTTCTGGACAGGACATACCTGAGAAATTTTCTGCATTGCTGGGTAAATACCAGTATTGTAGCTGTCTGGGAACAGCTTGGATAAGAATGTTACTCATTCTGGAGCACAGGTTTTCAGCACCACAGTCTGGGAGTATTCGAGGCCCATAATCTTTGCTGTAACCATTGCATGCAACCACATGGAAACATGATGTTGTGACAATAACTGATACCTGGCTCCAAATGGGACAGTGCTGGGTATTAAATATTCCTGGGTACAAGCTGTCCAAGGAAAAGAGAGATGGAAAGAAAGGAGGAGGGGTGGCAGTATTAATTAATGCTATTATTACCGTGCTGGAGAAAAGATGGCCTGGAAGGTCAAGGATAGATTATACCCAGCCAATGTCAAAGAACAGTCAAAGTATCTTTGCACTACTGGGTTTATTCTGTATGCCACCATCCGAGTGAGAAAGATAAAGGTAAGAACATTTGCAAGGTATTTGCAGGGAGTTAGGTTTGTTCTGGGTAAAGACCATTCCAGTGGATTAAGCATCAGTGGGGGAATAGTTCAGAAAACAATAATCATGGCATCATAAGATTTAGGTTGCTATGGAAAAGGACAAGGAGCAATCTAAAGTAAAAAAATTAAGGAGCGAGTACCAAATTGCACGTGTGAATAATAGATTTGTCCCAGGTAAATAGGTGTAAGTGATTGGCAGGCAAATCTGCCATAGAACACTGGTATGCCTTTAGTAAGGAGATCAGATGAGCACAGTCAAATTACAATCCTACAAGTGATAAAAAGTAGGCCAAGCAAAGTCTGAGTCCTCTGACTGGTGAAAGAGATAAAGGGTGGGTGTCATGGCTCCAGTCAGGCAAGTTGCTGGTGGTGGAAGCACACCCTGTCCCAACCCAGCCCCCATAATAAGGAGTGGGATGGGGAGTGTTAAGACTCTCACTACCCTGCTTGCCATTAAGCCTATTGAGACTGTAGGTGGCTCCCAAAGGTTGTATCCTCCCTTTGTGCCCACCCCCTCCCACCTTCTTAACCTTCCTCCCTCAGGTGCCCAATCACTCCCCATCCAAAAAGACCCAACTTGTCCTTCTCCAGAATTCATGCTGTCTTCTTCATCAGTGCCCTCTCCTGAGTTCGGAATGCAAGAACTGCTGTCAATCAGATAGGTCAGCTACCCTCAAGTGTTAGACTTCCATCACTGAGGAGCGGAGATCCCACTCTGCTTGCTAGGGCCAACAGCAGTTCAATATCACAGTGGGCAGCCTTTTGTTTTAAGTCAGATTAGTTTGCAACTGATTTTTCTCAGGGACGGGGATCAATGGGGGAAAAGAATGCTTCCCACCCCATAACAATGAATAAGAAAAAGGAGAAAAAGAGGCAGATGGGTAATACAAATGAGAAGTATGTGGAATAAAGCAAGTTCAGAGGGGAGGTGGTAAAGGAGAAGCAAAAATAAATTATAATAAAAGACTTGCAGCTAACATCAAAGGGGACCCAGAAATATTCTATATGCATATGAATGCTAAAAAGGTAATAAGACGATGGATAAATCTGATTAGGGACTTAAAGGAGATCCAGGCATGAAAGCAGGGGACATGTCTGGGATACTAAATGAATACTTTGCATTTACAAAGAAAGAAGATGATGCCAAAGTCATTGCTAAAAAAGAGGCAGTTGATATACTGGATGAGGTAAAAATTGTTAAAGAGAAATAATTGGACCTTAAAATTTATAAGTCACAGGATGGTCGGATGCACCAGTCTTTGCTGAGGGAAGTAAGCAAGGAAATTGTGGAGGGACTGGTCCACAAATATTCCTTTTGAATACTCCTTTGATACAGTGGTGGTGCCAGAGATCTGGAGAACTGCAAATGTTACACACTTGTTCAAAGAGCAGATATCGATATAACATGCTGAATGGTCTTCTGTAGAGCGTTAACCATTCTGTGATTCAGTGAAAGTTTGTTGTTCTATCATTCTTCCAGTTTTAGTGAGGCTACGTCTAAAATGTTGATCATTCCCCCTTTACCTGTTAGGTGTTCCAACATTTCTGTTTTCTTTAATTCTGATGTGGATATGCCGGCGTTGGACTGGGGTAAACACAGTAAAAAGTCTGACAACACCAGGTTTCAGTCCAACCGATTTATTTGATAGTAAACTCACTAGCTTTTGAGTTAGCCTCTTTGTCAGGTGAATGGAGAGTTCTGGCCTCAGACAGAGCATATAAAGCACAGACAGTTTACAGATTACTGATTAGAATGCAAATCTTTACACCTAACCTGCTGTTCAAGTCTTAAAGTGGCTAACAATGTGAGCGGAAGGAGCACTGATCACAGGTTAAAGAAATGTGTATTGTCTCCAGACAGTACAGTAAGGGAGGTTTTGCAAACCCAGACAAGTCACGGGGGTTACAGATAGTGCGACATGAACCCAAGATCCCTGTTGAGACCGTCCTCATGTGTGTGGAACTTGGCTATCAGTCTCTGCTCAGCGGCTCTGCGCTGTCGTGTGTTGTGAAGGCCGCCTTGGAGAATGCTTACCCGAAGGTCAGAGGCTGAACGCCCATGACTACTGAAGTGTTCGCCAACAGGAAGGGAACAGTCTTGCCTGGTGATTGTCGAGCGACAATTCTTTAATTCCTTCTTAACCTTATTATTTATCTTCTTTAATTCCGGCAAAGCCTTATCTTATGAATGGTTCCTGATCTAGACCCATGTGTCAGTGCACTGCTGAGTAAGTGTTACACAATCATCAAATGTGGTGTTAAACCTCAAACTGTTTTGACCCTCAAGGTTGAATATGGAAGATCCCATGGTACAATTCAAAGCGCAACAAGGGAGATCTGTGGTCTGGCCAATGCTCATCATTCAACCAAATATTTGTGATATTCAGTTCTTTGTAAAAAAAAACCTATTCAACTTTCCCATTTGCAAAACTTAGAGCATAATGTCTAACGATAGATGTGATTCCACAATTAGGCAGCACTTACTGAACAGTCCCAACTAAGAATAATCTAATAAGCATGAAAGTAACAAGCAAACTAAGCTTATCAGTCAGGCTCACAATGTGGCTCACGTACATTTGCTAGAAGCTCCTTATAATCATATGCAGATACTTGTCTTCTGCAGTTCAAAGGAACATGTCCAGATATTTTCTTTAATTAATCAAAAGATTGGGATCAATAGTGCCCTAGTGCATTTTCCATGGCAACACCTTGACCAATCAGCATCCTTTTATCAGGCAGCATAAATTTTAGCTGCCAATGAAATTGGGATTCTTACAACTGTCTTGATGATTTTAAGTTGTATAGCTTTGGCATCATGTTTTGTTTTTCAGCAATACTCAAGAAAAATTAAAGCAAGCGGCAAAATCCAAAAATGATTTTATAAAATAAATTTCCAAATCACTTTTGTTTTTTTTAGAAAAAGGTAAACATCAGATAGATTATGAAATTGTAAGATTTTTTCTGCTGTGATTCAATCCTTAAAATCACCCTTTTTTACAATTGGATATGGTACAATTGTTTTTATATTTGTGTATTTTTAAAATAGTTTATAATAAGTTGGCAGCTCATTTGCAATCTTTGTTAGCATTAATGAGCAGTTGTTCATCAGCTATGCAGCTGCATTTCTTGCTAATTAGGCTGACTTGGATGATATTAAAAACCAGATGCACCATTAAAATAATTTCAAGTATGGAGATAATACAATGTTCTGAGATGTAATGCGCCAGCATTTTGTTTCCAATGGAGACACTACAATAATGACATTGTTAGAAATATTCTGTAGTAATTAGGAGCTTTACCTTGAAGCCATATGCTTTTCATCTGCTCCCATGACTCAAAAACTAAAAATGATTTAAGTTGTAAGAGGTCCTGATAGAGGAGAAGTTTTTAACCAAAGATTTACAAGTAGGATTTGGACAAATTCAAAGGGGGGAATAGGGGTGGCACAGTGGCGCAGTGGTTAGCACTGCTGCCTCACAGTGCCGGGGACCTGGGTTTAATTCCAGCCTTGGGTGTCTGTCTGTGTAGAGTTTGCGCATTGTCCTCGTGTCTGTGTGGGTTTCCTCTCACAGTCCAAAGCTGTGCCGGTTAGATTGATTGGCCGTGCTAAATTGCCCCTTAGTGACCAAAGATGTATAGGTTGGGGGGAGGGGCGGGGGGGAGGTGGTTAGTGGGATTACGGGAATAGGGCCTGGATGGGATGCTCTTTCAGACAGCCAGTGCAGACTCAATGGGCCTCCTACTGCATTTGTCAGGATTCTAGATCAGTAGAATATAGTTTGCAGTCAATTTCCTAGTGTCAGCTGCTGTGCATAGCTCCAGATGAAGCTATGTGGGGGCGGCACAGTGGTTAGCACTGCTGCTTCACAACACCAGGGACTTGGGTTTAATTCCAGCCTCTTGTGGAGTTTGCATGTTCTCCCTGTGTCTGCGTGGGTTTCCTCCCAAAATCCAAAGATGTGCGGGTTAGGTGGATTGGCCATGCTAAATTGCCCCTTAGTGTCAGAGGGATGGGCAGGGTAAATACGTGGGATTGTGTGGAAAGAGTTTGGGTGAGGTTGTTGTTGCTGCAGGCTTGATTTGTCAAATGGCTCCCTTCTGCACTGTAGGATCCTATGATTCTAGGAACTGACCAGAAATGGGATCAGTACAACTTCTATTTAAATCAAAGTAAAAATGATTGGACGATTTACAATAATTAGCCAGAGCTTGTACCACAAACTCTGAATGCCTTTGGAAATACTAAAAGGCATCTCAACCTATTAACAGCCTTTATCAGTGCTGAATGGGAAGAGCGTTAAGAAGTGGCAGAAGAGGAAAGAAACCAAAACATAGCCATCTGACTGTAGGTAGCTGATTAGCTGCAGGATTTACAGCAGTCAGACATGCCACTGATGTGTCTTTGGCCTTCAAGGACAGGATTTCCATCCTTGTAGTGGGTAGGGAAGTTGGGAAGATTCCAGGATTGGCCCATCTGCCTCGGAAGAAAGTGTCCACCAAGGTGGGATCCTCATTGCGGGGAGCCAGACGAGAGCAGAGTCTGGATAGCCAACTGGAATGAAGTGAAGGCATCCACAGGATATAGAGACAGGCTGTTTGAAAAGTCCACCTCTGTGCTGTGGGACTTTGTCAGAGCCCTCAATGCTCACACCCCTTTCATTTGGCTTCTCTCTGAGCAGAGAGAAAGAGGGGGACTATGTTTGTGGATAGCGGGGTTCCCCATGGTGCAGTGTGACAATGGCTGTGTGCGCTTGTATTTGTGGTTGCTGACCTAAATGTTGAGATAGACAATGATTGCACTTATTGAATGTGTAGTTGATGTACAATCACGCTCAGCAATGTGCCCTCTATCAGGTCAGAAGCCATGATTCTTTCATTCTATGGCAGCTCGTTGCTTCTTCAATTCTTTAATCATCACAACAAACTAGAAGGTCTATTCTTGACTCCATTTCAAAGCAAATATATTACCAGTAATTTGTACAATGAGAGACATGCTAGCACATCATTGGGGTGCTGGAGAAAAAGCCCATCACCCTGGTCCACACTATAAGAGTCCTGCCATACTCTCTGGGTCAGTTGATGGTCATGATGTGGAGATGCTGGCGTTGGCCTGGGGTAAGCACAGTAAGAAGTCTCATAACACCAGGTTAAAGTCCAACAGGTTTATTTGGTAGCACAAGCTTTCGGAGCACTGCTCCTTTGTCAGGTGAGTAAGGATTTGTGTTCACAAACAGGGCATATACAGACACAAACTCAATTTACAAAATAATAGTTGGAATGCAAATCAAGTCTTAAAGGTACAGATAATGTGAGTAATGAGAGGGCCAAGCACAAGTTAAAGAGATGTGTATTGTCTCCAGCCAGGACAGTTAGTGAGATTTTGCAAGCCCAGGCAAGTCGTGGGGGTTACAGATAGTGTGACATGAACCCAAGCTCCTGGTTGAGGCCGTCCTCATGTGTGCGGAGCTTAGCTATCAATTTCTGCTCAGCAATTCTGCGTTGTGCGTTGTGAAGGCTGCCTTGGAGAATGCTTACCCGAAGATCAGAGGCTGAATGCCCTTGACTGAAATGTTCCCCAACAGGAAAGGAACACTCCTGCCTGGTGATTGTCGAGTGGTGTTCATTTATTCATTGTCGTAGTGTCTGCATGGTCTCCCCAATACCTCGGGACATCCTTGCCTGCAGCGTATCAGGTAGACAATGTTGGCCGAGTTGCAAGAGTATGTACCGTGTACCTGGTGGATGGTGTTCTCACAGGAGATGATGGCATCCGTGTTGATGATCCAGCACACCTTGCAGAGGTTGCTGTGGCAGGGTTGTGTGGTATCGTGGTCACTGTTCTCCTCAAGGCTGGGTAGTTTGCTGCAGACAATGGTCTGTTTGAGGTTGTGCGGTTGTTTGAAGGCAAGAAGTGGGGGTGTGGGGATGGCCTTGGCGAGATGTTCGTCTTCATTGATGACATGTTGAAGGTCCGGAGAAGATGTCGTAGCTTCTCCGCTCCAGGGAAGTACTGGACAACGAAGGGCACTCTGTCCGCTGTATGCCGTATTTGTCTTCTGAGGAGATTGGTACAGTTTCTCGCTGTGGCACGTTGGAACTGTTGATCGATCAGTCGAGTGCTATATCCATTTCTTATGAAGGCATCTTTCAGCTTCTATAGATGTCTGTTGTGATCCTTCTCAGCTGAGCAGATCCTGTGTATACGGAGGTCTTGGCCATAAGGATGGCTTCTTTAACATGTTTATGGTGGAAGCCGGAGAAGTGGAGCATCATGAGGTTATCCTTGGGCTTACGGTACAGTGAAGTTGCTGAGGTGAGCTTCCTTGATGAATGGTTTCAATTGATGGTGGAATGATATATCCTCCATCACCGGCCCATCATAAAATCATAGAGTCCCAACAGTGAAGAAGAAAGCCATTTGGCCCATCGAGCCTGCACCGACAACAATCCCACCCAGGTCCTATCCCCAGAACCCCATACATTTACCTTCTTAATCCCCCTGACACTAAGGGACAATTTAGCATGGTCAGTCCACCTAACCCACACATCTTTGGATCGTGAGAGAAAACCGGAGCACCCGGAGGAAAGTTGCCCCTCTGCACTTCTGACTTGAGATTCAGCAAGAACTTGAGGAACAGGAGGAAGAGGAAGTTTATGGTTTCGGTCCCATCTCCAGCTAGGGCCTTACCAATGGCTGCTCCAATAGTTTCTCCTCCATGGGAATGGACAGAGGCAGCAGGGACCACCCCAGCCCCACGGATTAGCTCCTGCCGCCTGTAGTTAGTTATGAACACTTTATCCCACAAGGGAAAGTACATTAATAAGTGTGTGGTTCAATATATTTGAGTGATATACTGAGTGGGTGTAATGGGTGAATATATAATAGCATGTGCAAGCTGTGAGATGTGGCTGAAAGATTTCCGGCAGCACAAAATGTGTGAGGGTGAGTTAAAACAATGAATTTGAGGTATGAGTTGTGCTTGATTGGGAATGCTAGTTGGTGAGTGGTGGAAATGTGGCTGACTGTGCAGTCTGTAATTATTGTGGTTCAGCTATAAGAATATGTCATTTGAAGATGAATTCACTGCTGTTGATCATTCGCATGAGGTCAGTAAACATTTTTGTGGCATTGCATCCAGGTCCTCTGGGTGGCTGTTCCCAAGTTTCCATTCCCTTTTAAACATTTACCTGGAGAGCCTTTGGGAGCCTATGCAAACAGAACCACTCTCCTCCTTTCCACCTCCCACACCAGGGCCTTGTGTGCTACATCAGAAAATCTTGGAGCCACTCCCTGTAATATATTGCAGATGGCACACTGGTTAGCACCGCTGCCTCACAGAGCCAGGGACTTGGGTTCAATTCCCGCTTCGGTCACTGGCTGTGCGGAGTCTAAACATTCTCCCTGTTTCTACATGGGTTTCCTCTGGTTTTGTTTATAGTTCAAAAGATATGCTGTTAAGTGTATTGGCCATACCAAATTCTCTCTCAGTGTATCCGAACAGGTGCTGGAGTGTGGCAACTAGGGGATTTTCACAGTAACTTCATTGCAGTGTTAATGTAAATCTACTTGAAACACTAACAAATAAAACATTGTTCAAATTTAGTGCCTGTTAAGTTTCGTGGCTACTTAGAAGTAAATGCAGTTGCATGCATCACTTAAATTAGCAGGCTGCATTAGGATTGCATGAAAATCAGTAATACAATACCTATCTTACTCCAGTACTTTGAACTGCTCTGAGTATAATAGTATCCAAAATGTTAGTGTCCTCTTCAGATTATTTTCATTGAAGCCTTGATGAATATAATAAATGCATTTTTCCTTTCTAAAGAATCTTACACAACCTCGATATGAAAGCATATGTTTAAAAGATCAGAACTCCAGAACAAAAAAACCAGTGGCATTTATGCTACTCCAACTAAGCTTTGTATTGCATACCAAAGCTGTTCTTTCTTGTTAGTCATCTTTATTTGAAGAAGGCCCAGATTACTTTTAAACAGGCAGATGATTTGAGTATTAATTATTTCTACTAGCCAAGGTGAATGGGATGTGAACTGTATGATTGTTTTCTACCACCATATACCAAAACTAAATTACATGTAATTTAAGTGAAAGCAGGGGGAAACAAATAGCGCAGCGTTTTTTGAGTGTTGCCTGTAATACCTAATATTCTTTAATTTTATTTTATCATAATACAAATGACTTTAATTTTAAGAATTCATGTGTAGCTTGTAGTGAATGTGAGGAAATTATGATTTTTCCTTTTTTGTATCCTGTTGAGGATCAAATACTACCAGGTCAGATTTATCATTGATTAGGGGAAAGATCCCTCTAACCCTTTAAAGCAATTCTAATCTCAACCAGCCCGTTGCTGGTTGTGTAATTATGTTTGAGTTCAGGAGTGGCATTCACTCCCATAAGCAAATCCCATTCCTTTTGGTGTTGATTCGCACAGCCCAATATATAATTAAACGGTAAGGCGACCCAGAAATGCAATAATATGCAGAGAAATAGGCGCGGGCTCTGAAAGTAATTGCCTTCAGACACTAAATGCACCCTCGATGTCAAAGCTGACAAGAATTAACTGCCAAAAATAAGAGATTGAGGGGAAAAATACTCTGCTGAAATGACCCTCCACAGCTTAATATCCTTTTGCTGGTCTCTTGGGCTCAGAGTCATGTGTTGGCTATACATTACCAAGTTACCAACATCATTAGACTTCATGTTACATGTAAATTGCATGCAATTGACTGGGGTGCCATTAGTCGCATTAATCCAGAAAATTGGTGATAACCATTGAGTATAATAGAGGATTGAGTGGTGAGAACGGGCTTTTATATACTTTAGCAAGACTAATGACAGAGAGGCGAAAGAAAATTCCCAACGAACTATGCAGAGATGAAACTAATGTGGTAACTCATTTGCTTCATTATTTCCTGGAACTTTTATGTATTTACATGGACACACACCGTTAATATGCCATTACCACAGTGCAAGTTGAAAGCAAACTCAAATGTGGTCACATTACGAATATCAATGCAGCTAATTAATCTTGTTGTCTCGGGTTCCTTCTGACTATGTATTGGCTGCTTTATTGTGTTTCCGTGCATTATAACCCTGGATGTCCTTCAAATCTACTTCATTAACTGGGAGAAGTTAAAGCAAAATAAAATCAAAATACTGCAGATGCTGGAAATCTGAAATTAAAAGAGAGTGCTGGGAAACCTCAGCTAGTCTGGCAGCATTTGTGGAGAGAGAAATAGAGGCTGGAATTCTCTGATGTCGTATGTCCCATCACCGCGGCCAGCAAGAATGAAGAATTTGGCCCTCAGCCAAATCTCCATTGAGTGCAGTGGGCCTGGAAAATCCCAGCCGCGGGAGAGTTGGGAGATTTCCAGCCAGAGTTAATATTTTGAGTCCAGTATGACTCTTTATCGGATCAAATGTTAGCCCTGGCTGGAATTCCCTGACTGTTCAGGCCCCGCCGCAAGCAAGGATGGAGTACTTAGCGCTTAAGCTAATTTCCATTCATTGCAGCAGGACCAGAGGATCCCACTGATATCAACAGCCAGAGAATTCTGACTTCTCATTCTCTCTCCACAGATAGGCCAGAGCAGCCAAGTTTTTCCAGTTCTCTGTTTTTATTTCACTCATTAGAAACACTTTGGGTACCCTAAAATTCCAAAAGGTGCTATATCAATGCTTGTTATTTTCTCTTGGAAGTTTTTCTGTTAAAAGAAAGGGAATACATCATATTGCATCCTTTTTGTGTTCAAGACACTCCAAAATGCTATGCAGCTAATTAATCACTTTTCAAAGTGGGGTCATCTTTGTTTTATAGGGGGATGAAGTGGCCACTATGTGGACAGTCAGGTCCTGCAAACAATAAAACAATCTGCTTTGTCAGTGTAAGGTAAGTTCAGGGATAAATATTGGATATAGCACAAAGGAAACTCTGCTGCTTTTCTTCAAATGTGACCTTCTTCAATATCCTGGGCAGGCGGATAAGATCTCAGTTTAACATCTCATCAAAACCATGATAGCACCCTTCACAGTAGATGAACAGTCAGGTTAGAATATGGATGGAATTTTCCCAAAGAAACGAAGGGCAAAATTTTCCCATCCTGTCCGCTACGGGAATCATGGCAGGATGAACCAAAAGGTTTGGCGGATTATGTAAAGATCCATTGACCTTGGGTGGGTCTCGGGGCATCTTTTAAGAGAGCTGTGAATAGCAAGCTGGTTCTTGTAGGGGGGAGGAAGGGGATGCCTAAACACGCTGGTGAGCCCAGCTACAAAATATCTGGGCAGTTTTGAAAGAGCACCCCCAATCTCACAATGCACTGGGGACCTCTCTCCTTCCCTCTATGCACTTTGGGATCCCTTCCTTATCAGCAGCATGTTTCCTCACCCCTCCCTGACAAAGACACCAGCATCAGGGCATTAGGGCCTTCCCAATGGATCTCCCTTCATGCTCCTGATATGCACCCACTTCCTAACTCCCAAAATGCCCTTCACATGCATGCTCCAATCTTCCACAAACACCCCCCCAACATGCTCCACCTCCTCACGACCCCTCTTGCATGAACCTCCTGCACAGCCCTCAATCAAAGACCCCCCCACCCATCAAAGCACCCCCCCCCCCCACTTCATAGCCCCACTCAGTCCTCACTACCGATGCTGCCAGGGTGCCACATGGGCACTGTCAGATGGGTACTGCCCAGCCATGTCCCCAACCACCTGGGAGTTTCAATGATCTCTGAGTACCCCGGTGTGGCCTATTGCACCTGTTATCCACTAGTGGAGACCAATAGTAATTCTTGCTGGTTTTGTGCCACGTCTGTAGTTCTGAAAACCCTGGGAGCTGGGAGAAACCAGTGTCAAATGGGCTAAGCATATTTAAATGCCACTTTAAACCAATTTTTAGGCTTGCACACTATTTTCCGAGATCATCATGATCTGCGCTAAGCGTGGCGAGGTTAGAAAATCACCACATATGTGTTCCCATAATGTTCTCACTCATTCCGAGAGTACTACCACCAAGATAGAATCTCCCCTTCAGTTGACACAGCTAACAATGGCTACTGGTTTTAGGAGGCCTGTGAAAATTGCCAATGTTGCTAAAATGATGTGGAAGAAACTCAATATAAAAGAACACACCCGTCAACTCAACAAACTGATCAAGACCTTCGATCAGGACCTTCAGAGCACCCTCCGCGCTCTCATCCCACGTACTCCCCGCATTGGAGATCTCTACTGCCTCCCAAAGATACACAAGGCCAATGCGCCTGACTGTCCCATTGTATTGGGCAATGGCACCCTGCGCGAGAAGCTTTCTCGAGGGCATCCTGAAACCCATTGTACAAAGAACCCCCAGTTTTTGTCGCAACACTTCAGACTTCCTACTGAAACTCAGCACACATGGAGCAGTTGAACCAGGAGCACTCCTCGTCACATTGGAATATTCAGCACTCTACACCAGCAACCCCATGACAATGGCATTGCTGCAACTACCTCAGTACTGAATGCCAATGACTGCCAATCTCCAGATGCAATTTTACAACTCATCTGCTTCATCCTGGACCACAATGTCTTCACATTCAACAACCAGTTTTTCATCCAGACACACGGAACAGCAATGGGGATCAAATTCGCACCTCAATATGCCAACATCGTCGTGCACAGGTTCAAACAAGACTTCTTCACCACACAGGACCTTCAACCGATGCTATACACTAGATACATTGATGACGTTGTCTTCCTTTGGACTCATAATGAACAATCACTGAAACAACTATATGATGACATCAACAAGTTCCATCCCATCGTCAGACTCACCATTCACTACTCTCCAGAATCGATTGCATTCTTGGACACACATATCTCCACCAAGGATGGTCACCTCAGCACCTCACTGTAATGCAAGCTCATGAATAACCTCACGATGCACCAACTCTCCGGCTTCCACCCTAAACATGTTAAAGAAGCTATTCCCTACGGACAAGCTCTCTGTATACACAGGATCTGCTCAGATGAGGAGGATCGCGACAGACACCTCTAAACGCTGAAAAGATGCCCTCATAAGAACAGGATATGGTACTTGACTCATTGATTGATAGTTCAGATGCGCCACAGTGTAAAACCTCACCCATCTCCTCAGAAGACAAACCCAGGACATGGTGGACAGAATACACTTCGTCATCCAGCACTTCCCCGGAGCGGAGAAGCTATGACATTTTCTCCGGAGCCTTCAACATATCATCGATGAAGATGAATATCTCACCAAGTCCAGCCCCACACCCCCACTTTTTGCCTTCAAACAACCGCACAACCTCAAACAGACCATTACCCACAGCAAACTACCAGCCTTCAGGAGAACAGTGACCACAACACCACACAAACCTGCCATACAACCTCTGCAAGACATGCCGGATTATTGACATGGATGCCATCATCTCACGTGAGATCACCATCCACCAGGTACACGGCACTTACTCTTGCAATTCGGCCAATGTTGTCTACCTGATACGACAAAAGCAAGGATATCCCGAGGCATTGGGGAGACCATGCAGATACTATGACAATTAATGAATGAACATCGCTTGACAATCACCAGGTAGGAGTGTTCCCTTCCATTCGGGGAACACTTCAGTCACAGGCATTCAGCCTCTGATCTACGGGTAAGCGTTCTCCAAGGCGGCCTTCATAACACACAACAACGCAGAATTGCTGAGCAGAAACTGAGAACCAAGTTCTGCACACATGAGGACAGCCTCAACCGGGATCTTGGATTCATGTCACACTTTCTGTAAACCCCACGACTCGCTTGGGCTTGCAAAATCTCACTAACTTTCCTAGCTGGAGGCAATACACATCTCTTTAATCTGTGCTTAACCCTCTCTCCATTCACATTGTCTATACCTTTAAGACTTGATTACCTGTAAAGACTCACATTCTAACCATTATTTTGTAAATTGAGGTCATGTCTTTATATGCCCTGTTTGTGAACAGAACTCCCACTCACCTGATGAAGGAGCAGCGCTCTGAAAGCTTGTGGTTTCTGCTATCAAATAAACCTGTTGGACTTTAACCTGGTGTTGTGAGACTGCTTACAATGTTGCTAAAACCAGGGGCAATTAAAAAAATCTGTAAAAGTGCACCGAAAATATGTGCAATTCTTTTACATTCTGACATTAGAATTTTAATATAGCATCAGTCTTGATCCAATACAAAAACAAAAGCAAATCGATCACCACGGACAATCCAACTCTCCTGTGAAAGCAGATGTGTGAACAGTGACCTGGCTATACCATATGATGGCAGTGTAGGTACTGTTAAAATTTACATCCTGCTTTATTTCAGTCTGGATTAGCAGTAAATGGCCGGAACTTTCCCATCTCACGCGCCATGGGAATCATAGGGAGTGGAACAGAAAATTCGGTAGGCTAATTAAAGGTCCATTGATTTCTGCTGGAAATCTCCAGTCTTCGGGTGCACAGGGCTGGAAAATCCCACCCAATATCTTTTAAAATCAGTTGCCTAAATTAACCCCAAAATTTACAGATGAACAGAAATAAACATTCAATGCAAACTGATTCCAACAGTTCCATCCTAACTGCTAAACAAAATTATTAAATGAATCTGTCTTGTTCTATTCACTCTTGAGTTTTACTTCAGTGTAATATTGCACATTTTTACTTTTCAGGCCCACTTCCTACTGTTCTCCTCTCATCCATTTTTTGCTGTTTCATTCAATTTATCTCTGTTAAACTTGATCTAATTCGGGCATCTTCTATAAACTTATTTCCTTCAACCACTCCACCCCGCATTTTTCTTTTAGTTGTGATTGTCACCACATACTTATGTTAATTCTAATACTGAAGCAGTTTTTATTTCCCATTTTTGGAATTATTTGCATGAAATAAATGGAAAAGTTACAGAACACCCACTTCAATCACATGAAAAGCATGAAATCACATTATCAAGTGATTTAAGTACAAGCGTATTCTTTTGAAAATAATCTGCTCTGGCAGTAATTCTTTTTAAATAAGAAAGTTTGCAACACGCCTTATCCTGCTCATATTTGGTCATAAATTCTCACACCCATTTTAGTGTGCATTATAGATAACATAACAAACCAATCGCGCAGAAATCTGCATCTACTACGCTCAAGCATTTGAACCACTGCTAACTTGGCCAGGGCCCTTTTATCAGGTGGCTGGAGTAGTTGTTTGAAATGAATCACAGAAAACCTGAAGTGCAGGAGGAGACCATTCGGCCCATCAACAATCCCACCTCAGCCCTATCCCCGTAACCCCACATACTCTGCTAATCCCATTAACCTACACATCCCGGGACATTAAGGACAATTTAGCATAGCCAATGCACCTAACCTACACCTCTTTTGACTGTGGGAGGAAACTGGAGCACCCAGAGCAAACCCATATAGACATGGGGAGATGGTGCAAACTCCACACAGGCAATGACCCAAGCCCGGAATTGAACCTAGGTCCCTGGAGCTGCTAACCACTGTGCCACCATGCCGTCTGTACATGCAGGCTTCATTTTAATGTGGAAACATTAGACCCAGCCATCCAATAATAATCTGGAGTGCAAAGCCCACTGGCATTTTCAATAAGACTCAAAGGCCCAGAGTTTCCAATGAATATCGTCTGACCTTCAAAATTTGACTTAAGTGCAGCTTCACCATATTTGTGCTGATTTTCTATTTTTCTGCATTAGTTTGGGGATTACTTTGCCCACAGAAATCCATCCATCAGAATGGATATCAGAAATAAAAGGGGCTCTTCTGAAATTGGCATGTATTTTGCTCAGTGCGCATGGACATTTTGGGGATCATGGATGTAGCATAAGAATATAAAGATCATTATAATTTAGCATTTTTTTAACCTTTTGTACCTTTTAAAGATGGTTGATCCTCCAATTGAATAACCCCAGCACCATTATAGTTACCAATGGGAAGAGCCCTGCTTGAAATGTTTGCAGGAAAAGAAGAACTTTGACAGAGATGTCAGAAAGGTCAGTCGGCGAGTGAGATGACCTGTGCCCACCAGCTATTATCGACTTCTTTGGGCAAAGTAAACACATTTAATTTGGACTGGCAGCTAGTGTCCCACTTCCCAAAGGAAGCTGGAAAGTTTCAAAAATCACTCCTTACACCTTCAACCAATGTTTTGGGTCTGCTGCCCCAGTATGTTCAAACTGTAATTGTTAAATTGCTGATATATAGTATATAGATGACTATTAGTAATGCTGGATCCTCCCCCAAAAAGGATCCTAATCGCAGAAAGACTTTCTTCTCAGTGAACCCATATGGAAAAGGAATGTCAGGATGGTCAATAGCCAGATTTATCTGAACAGCTAAATCCAATAAACACTGATGCAGGGCCTAGCCTTAACCATGTATACTACAGGGACAGTTGTAGCAATTATTCAGCATTCAGAATGTCATATCAAATGACTAAAATAATAAGCTTTGATCAGAAGCTTGACACCAAATCTTTGCAAGTATGTTACACTTTTGGTGCCATCACATGAGAGAATTACTACCCTTGCAACCACTTCATTATGTAATACCAATACCATGTTAGAATCTATGAGGAACGGTAAAGTCGCCATAGTCCTAGATGACCATAGGTTTTGACTTGTGGTGATTTAACCTAATGATCTCCATGCCTCAGATGAGGTGCAAGATTGAGAAAGTGGGGCCTTCATGAATAATCTTAGCCCGTACAGGAATTGAACCTGAGCTGTTGGCATCGCTTTACATCACAAACCAGCTGTCCAGCCAACTGAGTTAAACTGACCCCCAAACTGACCCCAAATCCATGACCAATTATCTATTAATCAGGTGTTGAATTGCTTATTCACTTGCTTATTTACTTATCCCTGCAACTTTGCTTAGATTTTCCTTTACATTTGCTTGTCACTTCCTAGTGCTCTGTTCCTTTAACTTTGGCAAAAGTTGCAATTGGGTCGAGATGCTTTTTTGTTGTCCTCCAAATCCTTTCAGAATTTTTCTTTTGCGATTATGAGGCTACCTTACAATTGCCTTCTTTATTTTAAAATTTCAGTCGGCACCATCATCTGCTCCAACCATTATCATAATGCCAGTCCTGTGTACGACTACTCTTGAAGCTATGCTAATAAGCTGAAATATGAAAAAAAATGTATGCAAACAAGACTGAAACCTGTATAAAACCCAACAATAACCGTGCCTGCTTGAATAACTGGATTGATTAGTAAGTTCGCGGACGACACAAAGGTTGGTGGATTTGCAGATAGCGATGAGGACCGTTGGAGGATACAGCAGGATATAAATCAGTTGGAGACTTGGCGGAGAGATGGCTGATGAAGTTTAATCCGGACAAACGTGAGGTAATGCATCTTGGGAGGTCTAATACGGATAGGAAATATTCAGTAAAAGGTAGGACCATTAAGACTATTGATAGGCAAAATGATCTGGGTGTACATGTACACCGGTCACTGAAAGTGGCAACGTAGGTGGAGAAGGTAGTCAAGAAGGCATATGGCATGCTTGCCTTCATCGGCTGGGGTATTGAGTTTAAAAATTGGCAAGTCATGTTGCAGCTTTATAGAACCTTAATTAGGCAGCATTTGGAATATAGTGTTCAATTCTGGTCGCCACACTACCAGAAGAATGTGGAGGCTTTGAATGTTCCCTGGAATGGAAGGCATTAGCTATAAGGAAAGGTTGGAGAAACTTGGTTTGTTCTCACTGTGGCAACAGAGGTTAAGGGGAGACCTGATAGAAGTCTACAAAATTATGAGAGGCTTGGGCAGAGCGGCTTTTCCCAGGGTGGAAGAGTCAATTACTAGGGGGCATAGGTTTAAGGTGTGAGGTGCAAGGTTTAAGGGAGATGTAGGAGGCAGATCTCTTACATAGAGAGTAGTGGATGTCTGCAACTCATTGCTGGGGGAGGTAGTGGAAGTGGATACGATAGTGACTTTTAAGGGGCGTCTTGACAAGTACGTGAATAGGATGGGAATAGAGGGATATGGTCCCAGGAAAGTTAAGGGTTTTTAGTTAAGTCGGGCAGCATGGTCAGTGCAGGCTTGGAGGGCCGAAGGGTCTGTTCCTGTGCTGTAATTTTCTTTGTTCTTTATTCTTTGAATGAGACTTATTTTGGAAATATAGGTGGGTCAAAAGAAAAAAAAAATCCCTTTACTTAGTACCTTTCACAACCTCAGGGCCTCACAATGTACATTATGTTTCTTCAGAAGGAACTTTTCAAATGCAGGCAATAAAGATATAATAAAACTACTACAACTTATAAATCAAAGGAGTTTAATAAAGATACTTCAGAACTCAAAACTTGGGTCCCCACCCTAGGCCAATCCAAACTCCTCACAATTCCCAACAGGTTCTTGTTTATATTGAGTCAGCTGGTCAGCTGACCACCACATCATTCTGTGATTGGTTCTATGGTTTATTGAATCAGCTGACCCTTACAGCTTGTTACCATTTGTCACATTACATCTGATACAAAGTGTCCCGGTTACATTCTAACACATCATCGAGACCAAAATGTTTCTTAGGAGCATAGTCAGTGTTCTAATATTGGAGCAGTCAGTCGTCTCATAACACCAGGTTAAAATCTAACAGGTTTATTTGGTAGCACAAGCTTTTGGATCTCCGCTCCTTCATCAGGTGAGTGCAGGATTTGTTTCATAAACAGGGCATATATAGACACAAACTCAATTACAATATAATGGCTGGAATGCAAATTTTAACTGGTAATCCAGTCTTTACAAGTCAACATTGTCGACCTCATACGCTACAGAAAAGGATGCCTAAGGCATGGTACATTAGCTAGGCCATACAGATGCTACGACAACAAATGAATGGACACTGCTCGACAATAACCAGGCAGGAGTGTTCCCTTCCTATCAGGGAACATTTCGGCAATCAAGGGCATTCAGCATCTGATCTTTGGGTAAGCGCTCCCCAAGGCGCCTTCAAGACATACAACAACGCAGAATCGCTGAGCAGAAACTGATAGCCAAGTTCCAAACACATGAGGACGACCTCAACCGGGATCTTGGTTTAATGTCACACTATCTGTAACCTCCACGACTTGCCTGGGCTTGCAAAATCTCACTAACTGTCCTGACTTGAGACAATTCACACCTGTTTAATCTGTGCTTTACCCTCTTTCCACTCACATTGTCTGCACCTGTAAAGAGTTGATTACCTGTTAAGACTTGCATTCCAATCGTTACCTTGAAATTGAGTCTGTGTCTATATATGCCCTGTTTGTGAAACAAATCCTGCACTCACCTGAAGAAGGAGTGATGCTCTGAAAGCTTGTGCTACAAAATAAACCTGTTGGACTTTAACTGGTGTTGTGAGACTACTTACTGTGCCCACCCCAGTCCAATACCAGCAACTCTGCATAATATCTAATATTGGAAAAAAGGGAAGCAAATTTGTACCCAGGAAATAAGGCCCTAAAGTTGATTAAAATGTGCCCCATAAATTTAACAACATATATCTCAGGAGTCAAATGTTTATTGTAAAGTATTTTCACTTTCCCCAATTGATTTATAATCTCATCAAATTCCTTCAATAAGGTTACTGGCTTGTAAATACTCCCTGCTTCCATTATGTCGTATTAAGCTTTAATTTTATTGTATTTTTCTGATTGGATTAGTGTCCTCTACCACACTGAATGTTTGGCTTTAGTTATTGCCTTATCTTCAATCCGCAAAGTCAGGTGTCTGATCCGATTTGCAGCGTACTTCTCGTTGAAAGCAATGCCATTTCTGATCAAACGAAAAGCAGATTTTCAATTCTTTTGTCTAAGTGCAGTGGTAGGCTGTTCCCGCTGGCTGGAACGGCAGGAACTTGTGCCTGTTTCTGTGCTTGTAACCTCATTAATTACGAGTATCTCACCCAGACACCTTGATTCACCCACCCGGTGTCAGCTGGCGGGCTCGATAGTCTTGGCACCATTTTTAAACGCCAGTCCAATACATACATCTCACTGTCTCCAGCCCACCTGTCATGAGGAGACTGCTAAATGTGGCATCCAGCCAGCACCAAAAGGCTACTAGTCTGAAGAATAAGGCAGCAAACTGCTCCACCCATCAGGAGGCATCCCCTGCCCTTGGGTTGGCTCCAAGAAGCACCCGAATGTCATCTCTCTGGCCTGGGAGGCCATTATCCAGGACGTTAGCGCTGCTGGCAAACTTGCCCAATGCACCACATAATGTGGGCAAACTATCTCATCTGCTCTACTAGGGTAAGTCCTCTCTGAACTCCCTCTAGTATCAAACTCTCATTATGGCATCCTGCATTCAAAAGTCCACTCTCTTCACGGATCTCATGCATCCATTAGCAGAGGGACACATGCCCACGCACATTCTCTCATTTTCATATCATCATCATCCCATTTATCATGTTGCTCACACTCCGTCACCTGCCCCTTCTGGGACAGACTCACTACACACAGGGGATGTGTACCTCAACCAACCTCTGCTCCAACCCCTCTGATCACATACTTTTCTTTCGCCTTCATACGGGCCCATCAGGCACACAACAAACATGAATGAGCCCACACTGGGGGAGGGCTGGCTGAGATCCTCAGCCTCACTGAAACTGAGGAGGCTGCAGCTGAACTGGGTTGGAGCCATTTGCTTCACTCTTACGGCGAAGGGGAGATCGGCTTCTCCCAGCACCCTAATATGGATCATAGAATCATAGAACCCCAACAGTGCAGAAGAAGGCCATTCAGCCCATCAAGCCTGCACTGGCAACAATCCCACCCAGGCCCTATCTGCATAACTGTCAAGTATTTACCCTACTAGTCCCCCAACACTAAGGAGCAACTTAACATGGCTAATCAACTTAATTGGACTGTGGGATAAAACTGGAGCACCCACGGGAAACACATGCAAACATGAGGAGAACATGCAAACTCCACACAGACAGTGACCTGGAAGTTAACCTGAGTCCTGTGAGATATCAGTGCTAGCCACTGTGCCACCATGCTGTCCTGTAATCATAGCTCATCACTTCACAAATCCTGACAATCAAAGTGAGTCTGATATATTCTTTTTCCTCGGTACCAGCAGATCACGGCTATTCAGGCGCTCTGAGTTCCCAAAGCATATTCAAAAAGCAGGAGGCCTGCAAGGATCATCTCAGCATTCATCCACAGCCTCCACCAGCACAGAGACACACACATAGGCACAGTGCTAGCGCCCACCATGAGACCGTGGTCCAAAAGGGCTTGCTGAATTAGAGCTTGGTCCTGCACTCCATGCCCACACACCTGGTGGACACCATCAGGATACAGGCGAGATGGGGATGAGAAACTCTGAGTTCCCTCCAGATGCCTGATCTCCTGCAGGAAAGAGGGCTGGGCTCTCTGGCATTCACAGGTAGAATGATCATCAGCCAAACACCCGACGGGTCTTCTCTCAGGAAATGCCAAAGGCGTGCAGCCACTCACTGTCCCCTGAGCCTCTGCCTGTACCTACTCCAGCAACGCAAGCCAATGAGGGTGCTTCTGTCCCTGAGCAGGAGACCCTAATCAGGCTGGAGCCCACCAGGCCTTGGGCTACTAGAGGACAACCATCAAGGTTATCGCTGGCATTAGAACGTAACAGTCAGCAGGCTGCCTCCACCCTGCTGCAGAAGCCGTGACTGCATTCCCCTCAGGCGGAGATTGGAAGGCGTGGGGAGATTCTGGAGAGCGGCTGTTTTAATGAGCATTCATGAGATGCAAATAGAATTCACACAAGCAGGCAGTGGGATTACTGATCCGCCATTAGCCCACCACTGGGAAAATTGCAACCTGATTTTATGGCAGATTTTTCCATGGTGGAATTGGCCCGCCATTGGCCACCAGTGGGATCTTCCGATCCAGTCGAAGACAATGACAATTTGCATGTCTCACTCATCCCATCACTGGGGAACCAGCTGCTGGGGTGGACTTTAGCAGGACTAGAAAATTAAGCTGGTAGGAATGGTCTGAAAATTCCACCCTTCAGCTCCCGCTACATTCACCATTCCTACCTGCCACAAAAGCCATCATGTGTGGGACGGGGGAATTCCACCCAAAATGCTACTGAACATAGTTATTGATCAGTTAAGTATTGTTGCTTCATTATATTGTGATATATTTGCATAGCAGCAATCAGTAAAATTACTCATAGCACAATCAGTTTTGTGTGGGCTTCACCTTAGAAGAACAAAGACTGATTGGTAACATTTGCATAATAAGAACGATTATGTAAAACACTGTATGTTATATATACACTGTTAGTTAGAGCATGATATCAAAGAGAATCTGGTAGGTGATACTTACTCTCCCATAGGGAGAGGCACATCTGGTTAGTGTGTAGCCTATGCAAATTATTCTCCCTGTAGGCAGCCCATGAGTTTACAATAGAACATATTGTAAGCCTGAAGGAATAAAATGGCATGCGTTGTATCACCTATTCATGTATCACAGAAATTGTTTAACTCTTTAATTCTCATGGAATCACTACAGCGCAGAAGGAAGCCATTCGACCATCAGGTTTGTGCTGACTCTCCGACAGAGCATCTTGCTCAAGTCCCATCCCCAGTATTAACCCTATTTATCCCCCTAACCTACACACCTTTGGACACTAAGGGACAATTTAGCATGGCCAATCCACCTAACTTATATATGTATGGACTGTGGGAGAAAACTAAAGCACTTGGAGGAGATTCACGCAGACATGGGGAAAACATGCAAACTCCACATAGACAATCACCCAAGGTTGGGGTTAAACTTGGGTTCTTGCTAACTGCTGTGCCACTTTGTCACATGCTGCCTACACTTAATTGAGTTTTGATTCCATGGATGAGATTAATATGATTTGCAGCTGCCACTTTGTCATGCTTTGTTAAAAATTATGTGGCATATGAAAGTTATAAAAGATAGTGGGGAAAGGGATAACAGTTATATGAATCTGCCTTAAATTTGTTGACATATTTATCAGTGACTAAACTATTAAGTTTTTGTTAACTAACTAGTTGACTCTATTGAGGCAGGTGGTTGATAAGATGAATCACCTTCACATATGCATACTTTTGCTAAGCATTTATATAAGACTCTTCTAGTTCATAGAATCCAATTTTGGACATGGCCTTTCCATTTTATAAATGGTAGAGTCCATAAAAGATCATGAAGCTAGCCTTGGGCAGGGGATGTGTGTCTGCTTCTTAATGAATGTTTTATTTCTGGCCTCACAGAAGAGGGGAAGAATGCAGACATTGTAGTTAAGGAAGAGTTTCAAGTATTGGATAGAGTGCGAAGGATAGATCAGAAAATTATACCAGTCTGTCTGACTTTGGCGGTGGACAAATTATTAGAATCATTCCTGAGACAGGATAAACCATCACTTAGAAAGGGATGGATTAATCAGGGATAGGCAGCATGGTTTTGTTAGGGGGAGGTTGTGCCCCTAATTTAACTGAATTTTTTGAGAAAGTAACAAGAAGGATTGATGAGGGTAGTGCAATGGATATTGTCGCCATGGATTTTAATACGGCATTTGACAAGGTCCCACATGGCAGGTTAATCCAAAAAATAAAAAGCCCATAGGATACAGGGGTATGTGATGAGTTGGATCTCAAAATCGGCCCAGTGATAGGAAACAAAGGCAGATGGATGATTATGGGAATGGTTTCCAGTGACGTTCCACAGGGCTCAGTGCTGTTTCCCCTGCTGTTTGTTGTATATATTAATGTTTTGAACTTAAATCTGGGAGGCATGATTGGGAAATTTGCAAATGACACAAAAGTTGGCAATGCAAGGGAATGGAGAGGATCGCTGCAGGCTGCAGAATGATATCAATAGTTTAATGGAAAAGTGGCAAATGGAATTCAATCCAGGGTAGTGTGAGGTAATGCATTTGGAAAGGGCAAACGAAGCAAAGGAATAATCAATAAATGGGAGGATATTGGGAGTGGTTGAGGAAGAAAGAAACCTTGGAGTGCAGGTCCACAGGTCCCTGAAGTTGGTAGGACAGGCAGATAATGTTGTAACAAAGTGAGTGGAATGTTTTCCTTTGCTGGATGAGGTATCAAATACAAAAGGAGGGATGTAATGCTGAAACTGTTTAAAATGCTGGTGGAGTTTTGTGTACAGTTCTGGTTGCCACATTATAGGAAGGACATGATTGCTCTGGAAAAAGTGCAGAGCAGATTTAAAAGAATGTTGCCAGGGCTTGAAAGTTGCAGATAACAGGGAAGATTGGATTTGCTAAGGGTTGTTTTTCTTGGGATAGAGGAGACTGAGGTATGACCTGATTGAGGTGTACAGGATTATGAGGGGCCAAGATAGAGTAGACAAGGATGCCCTGTTTTCCCTAGCGGATAAGTCAATTAACAGCAGGCACAGAGTTAAGGTGATTGGTAGAAGGATTAGAGGGGGCAATGAAGAAATAATTCTTCATCCAGAGGTGGCAAGTATTTGGAATTCACTGCCTACTTTGGTTGTGCGGGCAGGAACCCTTAACTCATTTAAGGATACCTGGATCTGCATCTAACTTGTTGTGGCCTGCAATGGTGGAAGGTGGGACTTGAATAAGCAGTTAAAAGAAATTTGGCCAGCATAGACAACATGGGCGAAATAGCCTCTTTCTGTGCTATAACCTTTCTGTGCTACTATGGATTAATCAACGACAGAGAGCATGGATCTGTAAAGGGAAGATTGTGTCTGAATGAGTTGATTGCGTTTTTTGGGAAAGTAGAAAGGAAGATTGATAAGGGTAGTGTAGTTGATATGGTCCACATAGGTTTTAGCAAGGCTATTGACAAGGTCCCACCTGGCAGGATGGTTGAAAAATAAAAGCCTAATCATAAAAAGCTTACAAACAAGGGGGTCAAGCGGCCACCACATGGTTTAAAGAAAGGGAATAGATGAAGATTCCAGATGAGGTGGGTAGAAGTCCAAGTGGCACCTGCAGGTGATGGGCTCAGGTGGGAGGTGACTGAATCGAGGAACAGTCTTCTTCCTGAGGGTGCTAGCCTTTTCCCTCTGGGATGCTGACATCCTGCATGGTCTGGTGAAGGATGTGGGGTGGAGAGAGTGATACGAATGCACTAGTGTTTAAATATGGCATAAATTTAAAATATGTCAGCTAAGGGCGGGCAGACGAATCAGCTGTCAGCTTGCCATGATAGGCGGTGGGGAACTCATATGTGCATAATTAATTGGGTTCCAAGTGTAGATTCTGGCGTGGAATCTACCACTCTGGTTGGTGGGACAGAGGCCACCGGAGCTGCCCACCATTGCACTTAGTCTCTAAATGGGAGAACTCTGCTTATTATTGGACTGGTAATTCAGTTGTTTAAACTAGTAATTATTTTTGTACACATTGAATTGCAATAAAGTGGAATGCACCGCCAAAAAGACTGGTACAAGTGGATTATATAATACATTTTTACTGGAAACCCACTAAGAAGAAAGAGCTGGTGGGCAGAATTTTCTGATTTTAATTCCAAATGTCTCAGGCTGGAAAGGATGTGGATATGCCGGCGTTGGACTGGGGTAAACACAGTAAAAAGTCTGACAACACCAGGTTACCATCAAATGAATCTGTTGGACTTAAACCTGGTGTTGTCAGACTTTTTATTCAGGCAGGAAAAGCAGAGGGCAGCCTCTCTGTCTGCCTTGCCAGATATTCCCATTATATTTTTAAAGACTTTGGGGAAAAAAAAGGACAGTGCGGGTCCCACAATATCATGCTAGCAGGGTGAGCTCAGAATTAGTCTGTCCCATCGACAGCTTTGGTCTTTGAAAGATTGGGGAGAGCTCCCAGATTTAAATACCACATGGAACCCACTCCTTTCCCCCGGACACAGAACTACCCCTATCCTCCCCCCCATCCCTCCTCACATAGCCCCCAGCATTAAAATTGGAGATCAACAAGAACAGAGTGCAGGCTAGAGCTGCTTCATTTTAACCAATCTTCTCCTGCAATGCTGCCACCAAGAGGGAAGAATTAAAATTCCAACCTCAGTCTGTCAAGTTGATGACATGATGTGGATATGAGAACATATGTCCCGACGAAGGGACTAACCCCGAAAGCTAGTGAGTGTACTACCAAATAAATCGGTTGGACTTAAACCTGGTGTGGTCAGACTTTTTACCAAGTTGATGACATGCATAACTTAAACTGGATTGATTGATATGTGATGTACGAAAACGCATGCAACCAAGCTACTTTTAGTATTTGAGAACAATCAGTACATAGAGGTCGACAAATGGCGCTGCCCTCTCTCGTCATTCATATTTTCCCCTGGGACACTTTTGTAATCGTGTAGTCGCTGATATGAAACCTCCATCCTTGACTTGTGGAGAATTTTGCACCACATTCCTATTTGTCAGCCTGCCTGACTTTGCCTTGACATTTTATTCTTGATTATAATTTTAAATGTCACTTGCTGAGGTGAGCAGGAGTCAAGAGCACTGTAACAGCTGTAGTAATAGTAAGAAGGATGGTGGAGAAACCTGTTCTCTTACCGTTTGGAAACACCTGATGAATCTGCAGTCTGACAACATTTTACAATGCAACAGTCTGCCCACTTCGCAAGGCTGACATCCTGAAAGGTAGACAAGCATGAATGCCTTCGAGAAACAGCTTTACCAGTTTATTGAAAAACTATATTTTGGGAAATGGAGATCTGGCAGTGAGGCAGAAAAAGATGGCAGTTTCTAGATTGTTATTGACTTGCAGTCAGCAGAGGTATTGTTAGTAAGAGTGGAAGCATGGAGGGTGCTGCTTGTGTTTAATATCTGACCTCAAGCAGTAGCAGCAGCAGTATGGATGTTCGAACATGTCATTGTCCCCTGCAACATGTTGGGCCTATCAATAATACTCTCACCTCCTTTGAGTACTGTCAGAAGTGCCAAGATAAAAAGGATACAAATTACCATTGAGAGCTGTAAAAGTAGAATTCTTTCCAGAAGTGGCACCATGTTTTGAAAATGATTACATTTTTAATCTGTGAGCCGATATCCTAGATTTTTCAAATCTACTTCTATGCCAAGGGTATGGATTTTGAACCACTGCTAAACCCTTTTCACCCAAGGTTCAATATTCCCTTGATGTTCTGTTATTCCCACAGTATAAAACTGTTCAAGCTCAGACGACGTGCTGGTTGGGTCCCTGACCAGTGCTTTCAAAGTATTTTGCCCTGAATGAACACTTGACAGAGTTTGCCTCTGTCTCTGGAGAACTGCTGCACAATGTAAAAATTCAACTAATCACTAGGCAGCAAATACAGATGAAGGCCATTGAATACACTCTTCAACTGACTTGTCAAAAGAAAAACTTGTTGACTTCCTGTGACAGAGATATGTTTTTGAGCACTCTTTCACTATCTGAAGAAGGGGAAATTTTCCCTTCTGTGTCATGACCGTTTTGTTGGAATAAAGCAAAAGTGTTGCATTCCATGCATATAGACTTTAGGACCAGAGGTTAAGTGTCTATTTGTTAGTGCTTGAGGCATTAATGGTTGTTCTAAATCATTGTAACTAACACATTTATTAATCACAACATTGAGAAGTTTTAGCTAAGTCATCTCAAGGCATCATCTATCAATCAATGTCAATCATTCTTTCCAGTTTTGGGATAGTCTTGGTATATGCATTGTCGTACCAATCTATAACCATCCGTCTTCAAAGGGACAGTATGATACCTTTGTATAGTTCAGCTGTGTGAGACAACCAACTTTTAGATGTTTGAAAACTGCTGTGGCCTCAGGTTATTAGTTGTGAAAAGTGCAACTCTTCTTTGTACTCTTAAAAGCATGTGCTGTCAAAGCTAACAGACAAGATTCTCCCGCCTCCCAGCCGCACATTTCCCGCTGGTGGGAGCTGGCACGTTGTTTGCTAGCGATGGGGTTCTCTGGTCCCATTGCTGTCAGTAGGAATTCCCATTGAGGTCACCCCATATGGCAGGAAACCCATGGGCAGGGGAGCACTACCGGTGGGACCAGAGAACACCACTGATGTGAACAGCTGCAGAATTCCAGCTAACAATTTTCTTAAGGTGATCTTAATTAACTTTTCATAAAAATAGCATTCAGCATAAGCCACCTATTGCTGATCACAGTAGAAGACAGAATAGCACAGTTAAATCTGAAAGATTTTTAAAAGATCTATTCTAGAAATGTGGGGGTCATTGTCCATCCATAGTTTTCTAGTGAAGTTAGTCATAGGTTTTAATCTTAAATCCCTGCAGTGTGTGTAATGTATGTGTTTCCACCGTGCAGTCAATTAGGGACTTCCAGGATTTGTGACAAATGAAGAACAACATATGTCCAAGCTAGAATGATGTGTGATTTACAGCTGACAATTCCCCACTCACCTGCTCTCCCAGTCCTTCTACATGGTAGGATTTATTAGTTTGGGAGGTGCTGCTCAAGTTGGACAGTGCAGTGGTTAGCACTGCTACCTCACAGTGCCAGGGATTTGGGTTCAACTCCGGCCTTGGATGACTGTCAATATGAAGTTTGCACGTTCTCCCAGTGTCTGCGTGGTATCCGCCAGATGCTCTGGTTTCCTTGAACACTCCTAAAGTGTTAGGTTGGTTGGCTATGCTAAATTGCACCTTAGTGTCAGGGGAATTAGCAGGGGATTATAGCAATAAGGCCTGGGTGGGATTGTTGTCAGTGCAGGTTCGATGGTCCAAATGGCCTCCATCTGCACTGTAGAGATTTGATGAATGATAGTGAAGAGATTTGCTTTATTTGATCATAGGGTGTGGGCATCATTGGCGAGACCAGCATTTATTGCGTATCCCTAATTTCCCTGGCGAAGGTGGTGATGAGCTGCCTTCATGAACCTTTGCACCCCATTTGGTGTAGGAACACCCACGGTGCTGTGAGGGAGGGAATGCAGCATTTTGACCTAATAACAGCAAAGAAACAGTGATATAATTCCAAGTCATAGTGTATGGCTTGAAGGGGAACTTGCAGGTGATTGTGTTCCCATACATCTGCCACCCTTGTCCTTCTGGCTGACAGAGGTTGTGGGTTTGGAAGGTACTGGCGAATGAGGCTTGGTGAGTCACTGCAATGCATCTTGTCAATGCTACACACAGCTGCCACTGTGCACCAGTATGGAGGGGATGTACGTTTAAGGTGGTGGGTGGGTGGTGATCAAGCAGATTGCTTTGTTCTGGATGCTGGGTGAGCTTTTTGAATGTTAGTGCAGCCATGCTCATCCAGGCAAGTGGAGCATATTCCATAACACTCCTAGCATGTACCTTGTAAATGGTGAACATGTTTTGGGGAGTCAGGAGGTGAGTATCTTGTTGCAGAATTCAAGCCTGCTTGTCTAGCTACAGTAATAATATAGCTGGTCCAATTAAGCTTCTGGTCAATGGTAGCTCTCAGGAGTTATTGGAAGAGGTTACTGTAAGGGTTGATTAAGGTAATGTGGTTGATGTGGTATACACGTATATTCAAGAAGTATTTGATAAAAGTGGCACAAATAGGCTTATCAGCAAAGTTAGAGCTCAAGGAATAAAAATAATGGGAGTAGTACAGGTACAAAATTAGCTGAGTGACAGCAAACAGGAAATTAGTGAGCTGCTGATTTTTAGACTGGAAGAAGGTATATAGTAGAGTTTGCCAGGGGTTGGTGTGAGAATCCAAGGATCAAAGTTGAGGATAAGGGGTAAACCTTTTAGAACTGAGGTGAGGAGAAATTTTTTCATCCAGAGGATGACGAATCTATGGAATTCACTACCACAGAAAGCAGTTGAGACCAAAACACTGTTTAATTTCAAGAAATCCTGTGGCTAATGGGATCAAAGGATATAGGAGGAAGAGGAGGATCAGGGTTTTGAATTTGATGATCAGCCATGATCAAAATGAATGGTGGAGCAGGCTCAAAGACCCAAATAGCCTACTCCTGCTTCTAGTTTCTATGTTTCTATGATCTCTACCATGCTGAGGCTTACGTGTATAGGATACAATTTCAAAATTTGCAGATGATACAAACATAGAAGTATTATGAACTACAAGGGACGGTGATAAACCTCAAGAGAAAATAAACAGGCTGATGGAATAGATTGACAAATGGCACATGAAATTTAATGCAGAACACCATGAAGTGATTCATTTTGATAGGCAGGACGAGAAGAGACAATGCAAAATAAAAAATACGATTGCATAGGTGGCGCTGGGGCAAAATGACATCTGGATATATGTACACAAGTCATGAAAGATGACTGGACAGTTTGAAAAACAAGGCATGGTGACACAGTGATTACCACTGCTGCCTGGTGGCAAAGTTGCTGCCTTACAGTGCCAGGGACCCAGGTTCGGTTTCAATCTTGAGTGGCTCCTCTGGTTTCCTCCCACAGTCCAAAGATGTGCAGGCTAGGTGGATTGGCCCTGGTAAATTGCCTCTTGGGCTGTGCCAGCCTGGCAGTGCCAATTTGGCACTGTGGCACTGCCCAGAATGTGTAGGTTAGGTGGGTTATCATGGTAAATGCAAGGGGTAATAGGATAAGCTGAGGGGTGGTCCTGGATAAGATGATGTTTCAGAGAGTCAAAGCAGATTCGAGGGACTGAATAGCCTCTTTCTGCACAGTAGGGACTCTATGGGTCTAAAACATAAAGATTATGCTCAACTTCATAGAGCATTGAGTGCATTAACAAGGAAATTATAAACCTGCAGAAAACATTGGTTTGCCTCAAATGGACTGTTGTATCTTTCTGGCAACTACCCTTTCTGAAGGATGTGAGGTAGTAGAGAAAGTGCAGAGCAGATTCACAAGAATGGTTTGAGAAATTTAATACTCACATTACACAGATAGATTGGAGAAGCTGGAACTGTTTTCTGTGGAGAAAAGAAATTTATAAGGAGATCTGATAGGGATGTTCAAACTTATATGGACTCCAGATTGAGTGGATGGGGAAAAATTATTTTTAGCACAGCATGGGTAGGATGTGGAATGTACTGCCAGAGGCTCTGGTAGAGGCAGATTCAAAGCCTTCAAAAGAGAACTGGATAAAAGAGAAATAAATGCAAGGTCATGGGGAAGGGGAGAGTGAATGGGATGAGGTGAGCTTCTTTTGCATAGAGCCAGTATGGACATGACATGCCAAATAGTCTCCTTCTATCTTTTAACTATTCATAGAATCATAGAATCACTGCAGTGCAGAAGGAGGCAATTTGGCCCATCGAGTTTGCACTGACAACAATCCCACCTAGACCCATGTATTTATCCTGTTAATCCCCCTTACACTAAGGAGCAATTTAACATGATCAATCCACCTAACCTACACATCTTTGGACTGTGCAAGAAAAATGGAGCACCTGGAGAAAACCGATGCAGACACAGGGAGAACATGTAAACTCCACACAGACAGTGACCCAAGGCTGGAATTGAACCTGAGTGTGGAGGCAATGTACCAACATGAAGCTTCGAATAGGACTACATTAGAGACAACTCATGTTGGAAAAAATAATGCATATTTTTCATCTGGTGGCGTTCATTGACCTTCTTCTCAGGCAGTTTAACATGTTGCAATAACCTGTCATTGCAGGCCAACAATGATTTGGCATCAAATACTACCAAAAAAAATGAGCAAGTTGTGATCAATACTGCATCTTCACAAAATCAGACATCAGGCGGCTACTACAGTGCGGAAAAGATTTGTGTCAAAGCTTCATGTTCCTGCTGCAACCTTAGCTGCTGTAAGGAGCACTTCATTACAGACCTATGGTTTACACTGAATTTTTGTTCTTTGCATTCTACTAATATGTTGGAGACTTTGAAAATGAAATGTTTCTTTTCATATTAAATGTTAAGCCTCTTTACTATACGGAGCTAAGAATGTACCATTTAAGCATATCTGCATTGAACAGATAACAAATAAGAAAACAAAGTGATTTATGAGCGGGAGAATATTTTCTGCAATGATTGATTTATTTTCTTTGTTTCCGGTAGACTAGCTATTAATTTTCTGTTTCTTAAATTTTGTTAATGAAAACTCCCTTGGGGTCACATCTACAGTTCAATATAAACCTTGAATAAACATTTTCCTAAAATTGTATCATTTAACCTTATTAAGTACCAATTGTAAAATTTCGGGAAGTGAGTTCCAAGTTGCTTCTTCTCCATGTGGTCTTACCGTTCTGAGCACAAAGTGGAGAAAACAGATATCAGGGAGAAAAGGGTATGTGCAGGAAAGGTTGTGTGAGGTGGTGATTTATTCTAAAACACATCAGTGCAGCTGAAGTGAGATCAAAAGGTTAGACACAGGGCATGATGATATATTGTTATAATATTGAACGCAGAGAAATTGCAATGATTTAACAAAGTGATAGCTAAGAATTTAAGGTACGTTCATGATTGCAGTCTTATGGAAGGCCATCCTGGTGCAATGCATTAAGTAACCATGAGGACCCCGAGACTCTGTCACAGGATAAAACCACATTTCCAGACACTGTCAATTTGTGTAAAATATATGACCCATTGAATAATTTTAAACAAACGGTTGGCTGGCTTACAAGTTTGTATCTTCCATTCCTTTTGCTGAGTTTTATCATTCAGATTTGTATCTTCTTTCCTCTTGCCAAGGTTCATGGCTTGAGTACAAATTACCTGACAGAAAGGGTCAGTATGACAAAGTGTTGTAATAAATGACTTCTCCTGCATCGTGAGGGACAAGTGGTAGAGGAAATGCTGTTTTTTTATACCGCAAATTACATCGTTACTCACAGTTGTGTATGAAATTGAGAATAATAGCTACCTGGCCTTCAATTCCAGGTATTGTTCATTTTCTATATGTTTATATATAACATTTTTAGAAATGTTTGTATTCTTTTCAATGGAAAAATAAAAGCGGGTTTCTTACAAAAGAGCTGCCACCTCTTGTAGTCTGTGTGCCGAAGGCAAATGAAATCCATCAAAGGCACTGAAGCTTGCAGGCTTCCTTTGTTTCTGGAGGCTGCAGTGATGTGATTTGTTATATATTAGTAAAATAAAGAGAGTAAGATATAATTGAAGAGAACCATTCTGTTATTTACAATGTCTCTTAGTGAAAACCATCACACTACAAATCTACTTGTGTTTATTTGGTCTCTATTTTATTTTACAGGCAGCATTGCAAAGATAATTACATCTGACTTATTTAAATATCAGCATTACATGACAATTTAGTTCAGTGCAAGAGTATTTTGTCAATTTGCTAATTGTGTTTGGAATACATTTCACTCAGGAAACATGCAATATAAATGGTTTAAATCTTTTGGTGAAAAGTCTTACCAGACATAATTTCAATTTGGACTTATAAAATAGATTGAAAAAAGAATCCAATAACTGAAAATATTTATAAATAATGGATGTATTTGAGCTTCAAGTGCGATTGTAAGATATATCTTAACTGCTTTGAAATGGAAAGCATCTATTGACATCACAAAATGTCAAACAGAATGAGAGGAACATTACAATTTTGTTTAGTTAGAAGGTGTTTGTCAGTTGGAAGCTACCAATTAATATAATTAATGTTTGACCACTGAGTCAATGGCCACTGAGTAACCAGATAGGTCAGCAGCTCTCGAGGCAGGTCTCCTACCTGAGTGAGGGACAGAAGTCCCATCTCCATCAATTGACACATATTAGATTGTTAATAATATGAGTAAATACGGTAATATAGTAATACGAAATGACTTGGTATTGTCATTGATCAATAGAATCATTGAATCCTGATAGTGCAGAAGAGGCCATTGGACCCACCAAGTCTGCACTGACTCTCTGACAGAATATCTGACTGTGGCCCTATTCCAGTAACCCATACATTCCTGTGGCTAATCCCACTAAATCACACATCTTTATACACTAAGGGCAATTTGCTTTGGCCAATCCACCTGATCTGCACATCTTTGGACTATGGGAGGAAACCGGAGCACTCAGAGGGAACCCATGCAAACATAGGGAGAATGTGCAACCTCCACAAATCTCAGCTTCTTCAGTATCAGTTGCTGAAATGTTATAATGCAATACTTGTCATTGTAGGACATTTGCAGGCTGGCCTAGTTCATGGAGTAGCCAGCAATTGTCTCCAAGATGGGTGCTGTGTTAATAATTTACACTGCAGCAGTCTGAAGTTGAAATTCTCCCATCTGCCTTATCTTTAAAAAGATATTCACACAATCCCATCTGCTATGCAATACATTGTAAAGTATTGGTGTCCTTTAATGGGATGGCTCCAAACTATAACTAAGACAACTGTGTACACACAATATCATTATTTTCAGTGATGATATGGCACGCTACTGTCATTTTGCTGTGACAATGTACTCGACAAAGTAAATCTTAATTTAACTGAAGTTTACTCAGTTTATTGTACCCTCTATGGCAATGTGTTCCACTGACTTGCAAAATGCAGCTAGTATAACTTTGGTGCATTATGCAGAACCTCTGAGGATAGCCTTTGTCATTTGAATGCAGAATTTGAAATAACGCTATGAATATTGTATAGTCCTTCTGTATTTAAAGTGCTGTTACTGTTGTCAGTGTAATATATCTGCATCCAGAATTGTTTGTGAATTGAAACTATCAAAACAAACAAATGACAGGAAAGTGAGTCCTTCTATTGCTCTGGGTGTACTGAACTGATTTATGCTGTATTCTGATGCTCACATTAGTCAATTTCAGTGAGTGGATGATAAGATCTCTTGGGATCTGACTGCAGTTGATAAGTTCTCAGAGGACCTTATTGTTTTTCTCATCAGGTTTGATTCCTACTTTGAATTCCTGTGGCTAATATACTCCCCGATAACACTACATAATAATAACAAATCACCTGATAAGGGAGATTTAGATCATTTGTTCTTTTCCAGTGTGCAAAAAAACCCCAAATATTTTCCACTGTCAACTCAAGCTTTCTACGGGAAAAGCAAAACTTAATGCCAGTCATCATCAAAGAGACAAACAGGTGACAGCCCGAGTCTCTTTTCTTTAAGAGAAGTGTTTGTAGCAGCAAAGTTGTTTGAGTGCTTTCAAATAAGTGGCATTGTCAAGCTGTGTGTGGCATGCCAAATTCACAAGCCTCTATGCTGTGGAATGTAACATGCACAATATGGGGAATTATTACTTTGTGGGGAGATATTTCTACCAAGCAAAGAAAATTAAGAGGCAACTTCACTGAGGTTCTTACAATGGATTTTTATAGAAAGAATAAAATTCCTAAAGGAAATGATACCTTAAAGCATCTGTTTCAGGAAAATGTGATAATTATTTGAAGCTGAGAAAGATGTAGAAATGCTGGTTGAGAACAGGACAGGTAATTACGTTTTGATTGCTTTAGCAAAGAGCTTACATAAACATTGTGGGCTAAAAACTTCTTCTGTGTCACAGACTTCTGTAGTTCAATTGTGCTGGTTGCCTAGAAAGAGAAGCATAGGCTAAAACAAATGCCTCTGGCACCACCAGAGCCAGACCTAAGGATGCCAAAGTTGTTGAGAATGGCAAATGCATTATTTCCGGCCTGTTACGGCCTGGTGAATGTACTAACATTGACATAGAGTCATAGAGTCATAGAAGTTTACAGCATGAAAACAAGCCCTTCGGCCCAACTTGTCCATGCCACCCTTATTTTTTTTAAACCCCTAAGCTAATCCAATTAAGAACAAAGAACAAAGAACAAAAACAGCCTGGGAAACAGGCCCTTCGACCCAACGAGCCCACGCCGCCATCTCAACACCACCAGTCCCCCTCTCCACCCACGACCCTTGTCTAATGTTTTATGGCCATCCAAATTGAGGGAAACTGATTTAGGGACAATTTATTCCTGTCAATCAGCCTAACAGCACATCTTTGGGGTGTGGGAGGAAACCGGAGCACCCGGAGAAAACCCATGCAAGCACGGGGAGAATGCGCAAACTCCCACAGACACCGGCCCAAATCCATGTGTCTGCACAGCAATCAGCGATAGTCACTGAGCTGTTGTCTTGCCCAGTATCTGGTCCAGTTTAGGCACACACTAACGACATGAAGCACCAGGCCAATCTCGAACAACCAAGAGCAGCCCCAGTACGACCCATCACGTGTATGCCCCTCATTGGACACAAGGTGGACCGACTTAAAACATGTGAATGAAAAGGGAAAAAAAAACACTTGGCCCATATCCCTCAATACCTATCGTATGCATATAACTATCTAAATGTTTTTTAAAAAGTAAAATTGTACCCACTTCTTTTAGTACCTCTGGCAGCTTGTTCCAGACGCTCACCACCTTCTGTGTGAAAGAACTATCCCTCTGGACACTTTTGTATCACTCCCCTCTCACCTTAAATCTATGCCCTCAAGTTTTAGACTCTCCTACCTTTGGGAAAAGATATTGACTACCTTAGCTATGCCCCTCATTATTTTATAGACTTCATTAAGGTCACCCCTCAGCTTCCTACACTCCAGAGAAAAAAGTCTTAGTCTATTCAACCTCTTCTTATAACTCAATCCAACAAGTCCCGGTGGCATCCTAATAAATCTTTTCTGCACTCTTTCTAGTTTAATAATATCATTTCTATAATAGGGTGACCAGAATTGCACACAGTATTCCAAACGTGGCCTTACCAATGTCTTGTACAACTTCAACAAGACATCCCAACTCCTGTATTCAATGTTCTGAGCAAAGAAACCAAGTATGCCGAATGCCTTCTTCACCACTCTGTCCACCTGTGACTCCACTTTCAAGAAGCATGAACACGTACCCCTAGATATCTTTGTTCTGTAACTCTCCCCAACGCCCTACCATTAACTGAGTAAGTCCCACCCTGGTTCAATTGATCAAAATGCATTACTTCGCATTTGTCTAAATTAAATTCCATCTGCCATTCATCAGCCCACTGGCCCAATTGATCGAGATCCCGCTGCAATTGGAGATAACCTTTCTCATTGTCCACCATGCCACCAATCTTAGTGTCATCTGCAAACTTACTAACCATGCCTCCTATGTTCTCATCCAAATCATTAATATAAATGATAGATAACATTGGACCCAGCACTAATCCCTGAGGCACACCGCTGGTCACAGGCCTCCAGTTTGAAAAACAACTCTCTTCAACCATCCTCTGGCTTCTGTTAAGAAGTCAATTTTATATCTATTTAAATGCTTCATCCTGGATCCCATGAGATTTAACTTTATGCAACAATCTACCATGCGGTACCTAGTCAAAGGCCTTGCTAAAGCCCATGTAGACAACATCAACTGCACTGCCCTCATTTACTTTCTTGGTTACCCCTTCAAAAACTCAATTAAGTTTGTGAGACATAATTTTCCACTCACAAAGCCATGTTGACAGTCCTAATCAGTTCTTGCATTTCTAAATGCCTGTAGGTCCTGTCTCTCAAAATACCTTCCAACAACTTACCCACCACAGATGTGAGGCTCACTGGCTCACTAGTTCCCAGGCTTTCTCCTGCAGCCCTTTTTAAACAAAGACACAACATTTGACACTCTCCAATCTTCAGGCACCTCACCCGTGACTATCGATGATTCAAATATCCCAGCTAGGGGACCCGCAATTTCCTCCTTAGCCTGCGATATACCTCATCAGGTCCCAGGGATTTATCTACCTTGATGCACTCTAAGACTTCCCGCACCTCCTTTTCTGTAATATGTACACTCCTCAAGACATCACTATTTAATTCCCCAAGTGAAGTGGAAGGTGTTACAGTAGGCAGATTGTTATACCGAATTGCCTTTAAGGGTGATTTGATGTATGATTTGTCAATTGGACCATGCAGGCCCAGTCAACATTTTGTCCGAAGCCTTCTAGCTGAACATGAGCTCAGCTGTACAAGGAAATTCCCATCCTCAATCCCCACAAGTGTCATTTAAAGGGTTAGCCACCTAACTTCCAGATGAGGTGCTTTTGCATAAGAATATTAAGACTAGGAGTAGGCAATTCAACCCCTTGTGTGTGCTCCGCTGTTTAATATGATCATGGCTGATCTCATCCCTGCCTCAATTCCACCTTCCTGCCCAATCACCATAGTCCTTCAACACTTACTAATTAAAAATCTGCCCACCTCTTCCTTAAATTTACTCAATGTCCTGGCATCCACCATGCCCTGAGATAGAGAATTCCACAGACTCATGATGCTTTGAGAGAAGTAGTTTCTCCTCATCTCAGTTTTAGGATAAGGGGTGGCAGATTTAAAACAATTATCTCTTGTTCCACTTTGCCCGTGGAATCATCCTCTCCATGTCTTGACTTATTTCTGCTCTAGCAAACCTTGTGCAAATATTGTGGTGTGTTCCTGAAGGAGTTTTGATGACTTGTTGGATTTTCCAAGGAGCGTGTTGCTCCATGCTGTTAGGGAAGTCAGAGGAGTTTTCTGCCTGTGTGCAGGCCAGAGTCATGGGGCTATAGTTGTAATTCCTCTTGGTTTGGTCCATGCCAGGGAGAAGGAGTACAGGCTACAGAAAGGGTTACCTGTGGCAGAGGATTCTTCCTGGTAATCCCAATCCAGCAAGAGTTTTCACAAGGCTCTTTTCCTTCCCCAGGAGAAACACTTGACGTGCCTGCGAGGAGATAGTTACTGAGTTGTGCCACCTCCTTCAACAAAGCCGAGAGCTGTATAGCAGGGCATGTATAATGTTGCCCTCAGTATTTTGAAAGCAGATCCTCTCAGGTGGGAACAAGCAACATAGTCAGGATTTCCCAGTTTGTCTTCCACTACTGCATCAGGGAGGTAATGGAGGCTCTGAAAGTAGATTGGCTTTGTTTTCTTAGATGTTGCCAGAGAGAAGCAGGAGGAGTGAACATGTGGTTTTACCAGACTAATGGGTTTCCCAGTTGTTGAGGGTGCTATGAACTACACAGGCCTGCCACTATGGACCGCACAGATAACTGGGGAGAGGTATAGGCACCACAAGGGTCACCACTTCATCACCGTGCAGTTTGTATGCAACCATGCTCAGGACATCTACTCAGGAGGTGATTGCTAACCTGTCTATAATCAAGAATCGTACATCTTGAGGGAGTCAGCAGCACAGTGGCACAGTGGTTAGCACTGTGTTTCATAGCACTAGGGACCCAGGTTCAATTCCAGCCTTGGGTGACTGTGTGGAATTTGCATGTGCTCCCTGTGCCTGCGTAGGTTTCCTTAGGGTGCTCCGGTTTCCTCCCATAGTCCAAAGATATGTGGGTTAGGTTGATTAGTCATGCTGAATTTCCCCTCAGTGTCAGGGAGACTAGCAGGATAAGTATATGGGGTTATGGGGATAGGCCCTGGGAGGGATTGTTGGCAGTGCAGGCTCAATGGGCTGAATGGCTTCCTTCTGTGCTGTAGGGATTCAATACTTCTATGAGTTCCCACCATTGATGGATCACAGTGAGTTGGAGACCAGAGATATTCTCTGTACACATGATTTAATTTTCACAGTAATTTCATTGTAGTGTTCATGTGAGCGTACTTGTGACACTAATAAATAAACTTAAACTTAAATTAACTTGAATCTGTGTCTTCCCTCTCCCACCTGACCATGAGGATGATGTGCCTATAACAAAACCATGCAACCCCAAGAAATATCATGGATCAGGCAGACCGTCATTGTTATCAGCAGATGTTCACTGCAGCTCCGATCGGCACCTCCAACTGCACGTGCACAGAGAAGAAATGATGGAATGCTGCTCCCTTGCCACACCCCTTCCGACCAGATAATGCCTTAACGACTCAGATCTGGGAAGCTCACCAGTGCCTACTCGACTCATGGTGCTGTACCCTCCACAACCATGTTATCATGAGAATGCAGCCCTTACCAGCAGACTGCTGGAGGCGAACTCGGAAACAGCATTAGGAGGAGGAAGAGGAGGGGAAGTAGGAAACTGGGAGGAGGCATCCTGGATTTCTTCATTCTGAATGGCCTGTCTGAGAATGGCTATTGAGATTCCATTTCCCCTAAAATCTCATTACATCTTAACCTTTGCTCCACAATTCCCTGCCTTTCAAACTACTTGCTGTGTCCTATCATTGCCAAAGTTCTGAAACACATGCCACTAATCAAAACGTTTTCCAAATTATCTTTATTCAGCAACATCCATTAATACTCAGAAAAATGAACGATTCACTCTGTGTGTTGGTCTGTAACACCAGCAGTGCTGAGGGGAGAACAAGTACGTTGATTCTGAGAAAGGTCAAATACGTGACTCACAAATTCTGTAATGCGTTGAAGGACAGATTGTTGGACTATTCTGATAATATGCCTGCCCTGCTGTGTGCTGAATATCAACAACTATGATAGCAGCATCTGAACTTGATGCACACATCAATCTCATGACATGACTTTGAGCTCCCACTGTAACATTAAAATGTTGGGTCATTTCCACCTCTGCTGCAATGGAAGCAGAGACACTGGCCACCAGATGGCTGCATCCACAAGTGCCATCATGGAATTGGTCACAAATTCTGCAGTGAGAAGAATGGGTTCCAAACACTGGGCAATGCCTGGTGCCATGTAATTGCTGGACTCCTCCAAGGACAATGACTTGGCAGACCTTCCAATGTATCAAGCTTCTCTGTGTGCATGCTTATTAGTGTTCTGATGTACTGCGACCCATCAACATTTCTATCTGAATCCTCTGCAGCACAACTTATCTGCAATCTTGTCTTCTAGTGAGCTGGCACACATATCGCCCTTTACCTCTGTCTTGCTGGAGCCCACTTGTGTCTGGTAACTCACTACTTGCAGTTCCTGACTACCGTCCAAGGTACACAGAGGATCCTATTTTACCATTTTGATTCCAAATGCTGGGCAGACTTGAAACTGGGAGTGTTTCAGACCTGACTATTAGATCGTTCTGAGGCAACTCCATGTGTATTCTGCCTGCAAAAATATTAGCGATTCCACAAGCCTGTGGACGGTGCTTGACAAGGCCCAAAACCCTGCAGCTCTGATCAGCGCCGCCAACTGCACATGCGTAGAAAATAAATGATGGAATGCAGCTCCTATGCCATGACCCTCCCGGGCCAGATAATGCCTTTCCCTGGCCCCCACAGACATTGCCCCAGCCCCCAACATTACTGATCCCTTTATCCCCCCCACCCCCTCCGCCACCCAGACCAATTGTGGGTCCTTCTCCTCCCCCCTACCTCCACACCCATCTCAGACAGAGTGGCCACCAACCCCCCCTTGTTTCCCCCCCCCCCCCGCCATTGATCTCAGGCAAACTGGCAGTGGACCCCCCTTCTCTGCCACTGATTTGAGGCAGAGTGGCAGCTGACTCCTCTTCCCCCCCTCCCCGCCGCCCACTGATTTCAGGCCAAGTGGCAGTGGACACACCTCCCCCCATCCCCATCAATCTCAAGCAGAAAGCTGTCGGACACTTGGCACTTTCCTCCTTAGGAACCCTCACTGATGGAGTGCCTGTTTTACACTGATTCTGGATGGGCGAATGGGGTGGTAAAAGGGGAAGAGCCGGTAAGGTTGGGTATGCAGCCCATTAAATCAATTTAAACGTTTGCAAATGCATTTAATTGGCCGTCGCGCCCATTTTGAGTGCAGTCCCGATTGCAGCCATTTTCGGGTCTTGGTAAGGAGGGAACTGGCAGGCAGAGGCGGGCACAGATTGCAGTATCCGCCTCATGCCTGACTTTACCAAGTTTTCGCACCCGAAAAGGGGCGCAACACAACGGTAAAATGGGATCCAGCGTGTCAGTATCTGAGTTGGTGCTGTTGATTGCCTGATCTCCTCACAGGTCTGCGTCACTTCTTGCCCTTCCTTAAGAGCCTGCATGTGGAAGTGTTTGAGTATCTGAAAGCATAAATGCACAAAGGGAGGGTTAAGCTGGGGGAAGTGGGTTTAGAGAAAAACAGGAGAACTGTTGTCACAATTCCTGTAGCTTTCGTTTCTTTACTGAGGGGCTGGTGGTGCTCCCCGGGCAGCTGGAGTTTCACTATTTCAAGTTTTGGAGTGGAGGGAGACCTGTCTCTGACCACAGAGATTGGGGCGCCTCTTTAAAAATGACACCCCAACATCTGAACAGTGGGACTGACTTTCCCAGAATGGGCTCATTTGCATCACTTAGGTGGGTAAATACCACCTGAGTAACACTGTAAGTGCCAAGGAGAAACATTCTCTTTTCCAGGTGGTGTGGACACTTAGTCCCAATTCAGGTGAATCACAGCCATTATCAGAATAATTCTAAAACAGTGAATTTAATAGTGAATGAGTTTAAATGGTGAATAGTATTTTTAATTTCAGCCTATTTATCAGATTATACTCCCAGAGAGTATTTCCACGTGCCTCACATCTGTTAGCATTAATCTAAGATTTTAACTTGTTATTAAAATGAATTAACCTCTGAAACGTTGAAGCATTTTAATATATGTAACCATTGTTTAATAATCAGAAAAAATTTCCTTCCCGTATGTGTTTAATGTATTATTAGCTGAGATTTTTTAATTAGCATTGAATTGTAAGTTATGGACAATATTAACTATGGCTGAAACTTATCTGCATTCCTTAACACTGTGAAGTTTAAATTCAGATGCACAGGATATAATGTTATGGAATGCAACAGTTCCATCTCACAATTATTCAAATATAATGTGGAGGCTTTTGTGACATTATTTAAGAACGTAAGAACCAGGGGCAGGAGGAGGCTATTTGGCCCCTCAAGCCTGCTCTGTCATTCAATAAGATTATGGCTGATCTTTTCGTGGACCCAGCTCCACTTACCCACCCACTCACCATAACCCTAACCCTAAATTCTTTCACAGTTCAAAAATTTACCTATCTTTGCCTTAAAAATATTCAACGAGATTGCCTCAACTGTTTCACTGAGCAGGGAATTCAACAAATTCACAACCCTTTGTGTGAAGAAGTTTCTCCTCAACTCAGTCCTAAATTTATTCCCCTTTATTTTGAGGCTATGCCCCCTAGTTGTGCTTTCACCTGCCAGTGGAAATAACCTCCCTGCTTCTTATCTATTCTCTTCATAATTTCATATGTTTCAATAAGATCCCCCCTCATTCTTTTAAATTCCAATGAGTATAGTCTCAGTTTACTCAGTGTCTCCTCATATGTCAAACTTCTCAACTCCGGAATCAACCTAGTGAATCTCCTCTGCACCCCCTCTAGTGCCAGTATATCGTTTCTCAAGTAAGAGGATCAAAACTGTACACAGCACTCGGGTGTGGCCTCACCTTATACAGCTGTAACATAACCTCCCTGTTTTTAAACTCCATCCCACTAGCAATGAAGGACAAAATTCCATTTGCCTTCTGAATCACCTGCTGCACCTGAAAACCAACTTTTTATGATTCATGCACAAGGATATCCAGGTCCTTCCACACAGCAGCACATCACAATTTTTTACCATTTAAATAATAGTCCATTTTGCTGTTATGCCTACTAAAATGGATGACCTTACATTTACCACTATCATACTCCATCTGCCAAGCCCTTGACCGTACACTTAGACTATCGATGACTCTTTGCAGATGTTCAGCATCTTTCCCACACTTTGCTCTACCACTCATCTTACTATCAGTTACAAACTTTGACACACCACACTTGGTCCCCAACTCCAAGTTATCTTTTTAAATTGTAAACAATTGCAGTCCCAACATTGATCGCTGAGGCATACCACCAGTCACTGATCGCCAACCAGAAAATAACCCATTTATTCCCAACTCTTTGCTTTCTGTTAGTTAACCAATCCTCTATCCATGCTAAAAGATACACGTAACACCAGGCACCTTCATCTCATGCAGCAGCCTTAGTGCGGCACCTTGTTGAATGCCTTCTGGAAATCCAGATACACCACATCCACCGCTTCTCCTTTATCCATCGTGCCGGTAATGTCATCAAATAATTCCACTAAATCAGATAAACATGACCTGCCTTTCATGGACCCATGCTGTGTCTTCCCAATGGGAAAATTTCTATCCAAATGTCACGCTTTTTCTTCCATGATGATGGATTCAAACATTTTCCCCACTACAGAAGTTAAGCTAACTGGCTTATACTTATCTGCATTTTTCTACCTACTTTTTAAAATATTGGTGTCATATTTGCTGTTTTCCAATCTGCTGGAATTGCCCCAGGGTCCAATGAATTTTGGTAAATTACCACGAGTGCATTTGCTATTTCCCCTGCCATCTCTTTTAATACCCTGGGATGCATTCCATCAGGGCAAGGAGACTTGTCTACCTTTAGCCCCATTAGCTTACCTAACACTGCTTCTTTAGTGATCATTTCTAGGTCTTTATCTACCATTGCCTTCTGTCATCAATTTTTGGCATGTTATTTTTGTCTTCTACTGTGACAACAGATACTGTTCAATGCCTCAGCCAGTTCCTCATTTCTTGTTATTAGATCCCCCTTCTCATCCTCTAAAGGACCAATCTTTTTCTTTTCATATATTTTTAGAAACTTTTATTATCTGATTTTATATTCTGAGCTAGTTTACTCTCATAATCTATCTTACTTTTCTCTATAGCTTTTTTCATGGCTTTCTGTTGACCTTTAAAGTTTTCCCAATCCTCTTGTTTCCCACTAATCTTTGCCACTTTCTATGCATTTTCTTTCAATTTGATACCCTCCATTAGTTCCTTAGATATCCATGGCTGATTATCCCTTTGTCTATAGAGCTTTCTTATCACTGTTATATACTTTTGCTGAGCTGCTTTCTACTTAAGCTGCTTTGTCTTAAAAAAAAACAAAGATTTATTTATAGTACTTAACCAGGATATAGAAAGTAGTGGTCAAGCATGAACTAATGAGGCATACAAATTTAATCTTGTTCAATGTGGGAAAAAGTGATACTATTTAATCAAATTACTTTTTTAAACCATATGCAGGGTTTTTAAGCATAGGTTACAATGAGTTCAAAAAGAAATTTGTAACCTCAACCTGTCAAGTTTTCTGTAAGTTGTTTTTGCCTCACAAACAGTATCAAATAGTGACAAACTGAGCTTGAAGAATGTTACATTTTTTTACGATGTGGAGATGCCGGCGTTGGACTGGAGTGGGCCAGTAAGAAGTCTCACAATACCAGGTCAAAGGCCAACAGGTTTATTTGGAATCGCGAGCTTTCAGAGTGTTGCTCCTTCACCAGGTGAGTCCGTCATCACTCACCTGATGAAGGAACAGCACTCCAAAAGCTCTTGATTCCAAATAAACCTGTTACATTTTTTGTGACATTGGATTTTCCGGTCACGCTCGCCCCAAAACTGGAAATCCTGCCCGAGGCCAATGGACCTTTACATGGTATTCCCCCAGTCCACTACGATTCCCATGGTGATGGGAAGACTCCCCCCTGTTTGGTTGCACATTATTTTATGTAGCAAAGGTAACTGAGTCTGAAAATGGTGTCTGTCAGCTGTGTTCTTGAGACATTATGAATTGTACTTTATTGCAGGATAAAAATCCTCTGTGTGGTTAATCAGCAGATAAGCTCTTGTACCAACACTTCCATCACTGCCAGATTAATTGAGAACATCTTGTGCTAAATGTCCATCTGGCCGCTCAGTGAATTGAATTACACAATCCTCGTGTAATGGAAAAAAAAATATGCAACTTCCAATTGTGGTCATGCATCATGATAGTCTGTTGAAGAAAGTATATAAAAAACTCTCAGAGATGAGAGTCTTCTCTTGAGATGTTACCTGATTGTTTACTGCAGTTCGAGGACTGTTACTGTTTTGTTCATTTGATTTCTTTCGGAATAAAATTTGCTTCGGCATCAAAGAAAAGCAGACTGATAATGAAGAGTGACTGAGCACTTGGACAAGTATAAGCTGATCAAAGAGAGTCAGTGTGGATTTGCAAAAGGTAGGTCATGTCTAATGAAATTGAATTTTTTGAGGTGATCACTGACATGGTGGATAGGGGAGTTGTCTATTTAACATCCAAGAGGTTTTTGATAAGATTCCACACAGCAGATTATCATAACTAAAAATGCATAAAATTGAAGCTATATTTGTGTCAAATGTTGGTGATTGGTTGGAAGGTAAGGAAGGGAGAGTAGGGGTGATGGGGATATTTATTGTATAACAGTTGGTGTTCCAAAACACTCTGTACTGGGCCCTCACCCTTTCACCAGTTTAAGATTTGGGTGAAAGATTGAAGAATTGTACGAGGTTTGCAGAAGATTCTAATTTAGAAGGCACAGTATGTTGTATAGATGGGAGCAGAAAGTTAGTAATTGGGTAAAACAACAAAAGATGGTGCAGGGAAGAGTGAAGTCATCCATTTGGATCTGAGAATGAGTGATCAGAATACTTCCTCAATAAAAAGTGACCAAGTGTTGTGGAAAAGCAAAACCATTTTGGGGTCCATGCAGACAAGCTAACAAAAACTAGTGCTCATGGGTTGAGAAAGCAATCATAAAGGCAAAGGAGTATTGACATTTAATTCAAGGAAGCTGGAATACAAAGGGGAGGAATTGCTGTTACAACACTATGGAGTCTTGAAACAAGAGCATGTCAAAGTAATAGAGCAATAATTATAGATAAGTTTAATCTCCATGTAGGTTGCGATTAATCAAATTGGAAAGGATAGCTCGACAATAAATTCATAGAGTGCATTAGGGATAAGTTCTTAGGGTAATATGCTGTGGAGCAAATCAGGGAACAGGCTATCTTGGATGGGTAATGAGGCAGGTTTAATAAATGATCTCAAAGTAAAATAACTACTTATAAGTACTGATCATAACATGATAGAATTTAATATTCAGTTTGAGAATGAAAGGCTTGGTTTGGGGACAATTGCGTTTAACTTAAATAAAGTAATTACAATGAAATGACAATAGAGTTAACTAAAGTAGATTGGGCAGATAGATTAGCAGGCAAAAGTAAACAAGCAGTAGCAGGCATTTAAGCAGCTAATTCATGACACTCGGCAAAAATATATCCCAGTAAGAAGGAAAGATCCTAAGAGAGGAATAAACCAACCATAGCTAACCAAGGAAATTAAGGAGAGTGTTAAGCTGAAAGAAAAAGTTTTTAATGAAGCAAAAGTCAGCAATAGATCCAAAGACTGGGATAAATTCAGAATTTAACAAAGGAGGACTAAAAAGATAAGAAAGAGAAAGAAAATAAACTATGAGGGCAAACCAGTGAGGAACATAAAAACTGACAATGAGAGCTTTGTTAAATATATAAAAACAAAGAGAGAAGTCAAAGTGAACATATGCCCCTTAGAAAATGAATCTAGAGAGAAAGTTATGGGAGACAAGGAAATGACAGAGGAACTAAACAGATATTTTGCATCAGTGCTTACAGTGGAAGATATTTGGAACATCTTATTAATGCTAAAGAATACAGGGGAGGAATTAAATACCATCACCATCCCTAGGGAAATAGTAATAGACAAGTTAATGGGGCTAAAAGTAGACAAGTCTCCTGTCCCTGATGGCTTGAATCCAAGGATTCTAAAATAAATAGCTACAGAGAAAATTGATGCATTGATTGTACTTTTTAAAAATCCATGGATTCTGGCAAAGTACCGGAGCATTGGACAACCCCATGTATTTATCCTACTAATCCTCCTGATGTCCCTTTCTGGAATTTCTATATGCTCCCTTCATTCCTTCTTCTATCTCTTGTTTTCCTTTTCCTGAAATTCAGGTTCAAATTTCTGTTGCTCCAACCTTAATTCCTCTGCCTTCAATTTATCTGTCAGTTTCCCCAATTTCTGTCTCTAGGCCCAGAAATTTCCCATCCTGTCTGCCACAAGAATCATAACAGGCAAGACAGAAATGTTTGGTGGACCATATAAAGGTCCATTGAGCTCGGGTGGGAATTTCAGGTCTTGAAGTACGCGTGGCTTGAAAATTCCACCTTGGATGTTTCTACACTCATTTTAAAACGTAAAATTTTCTGACTTTCCAGAGGAACTCCACCTCTAAGTGCCGAGCCACACCTTTCAATCATTCCCAAAGACAGTGCCCTTAATTTCTCACCAATTATCTCATCCTGTTCCCTGAATGTGCTGACATTGAATGTAGACATTTGAGCACTTTAGTATTGCAGAGCCAAGGAAACCTTCTGCAGTTTTAAATTGCTTTTCAAGGAACAATTTACTTTTCCCACTCCAATTCCTTTGTCAGTCTTTGGGAACAATTCTAAACACAAACCCCCACGTATGAAAGGGTGAAAAGGCTTCCCTCTGTACTATGTCCTTGACTGGTCATAACAAAGGCACTATGGAACTGATCAAACAAGGTTTTCTTGAGTCATGCACTTATGCACACACAGAAAAAAAGTCAAATAATCTACAGTTAGGTGTTCTTTGATTGTCTGTGAGGCACAGATTTTTATACGCTGTGGTCAATTTAAGTTAATTTGTTTCTTGGAGGCAGTCAGCTGTAGATGTTGCAATTATTCCAAGATCTCAATTCGCTGTAGAATCAGCTTCTTGAACCTGATGATGCTCTTATTCCAAAAGAGAGATAGAGTGCAGCAGGAAACGACATTCATTCTGAAAGAAGTAACTACTTAAATTTAAGTAAGAAACACAAACAATTGGGAATGTAAAGCTAAGTGAAGGCCAGGTAAAATAAAGTAGTATAAACACAAGTGAAAAGGGAAGTAAAGCTAAGCCATAACAGGACAGTTTGCTTGTATGAAATGTGTGTCTTGTAACATGTGGGCATAACTGGTGTCCTAGATGGCCAGGACGTGTCACCAGTTGCAAAAATGGGTTTCGGAGCTTGAGCAGCAGCTGGAGTCATTGGTGTATCTGTGAGGTTTTGACCTATGTTGATAGCAATTTGAGGTGTGGCTGCATTGCAGTTTAGGAGCATGGAGGCAAAAATGGAAGGGTGATCATCAGGCATTTCAAATGAACTAGGTTAGTAGTGAAAAAGTCCCTTGGTGACCGGTTCACCAATCGGTTTTCCATTTTTGATACTTGTGGGCATGTCAGTTACTCAGGGAAGTGCAGTCAGAACCAGGTTTGTGTCTCCACAGGCAATTCTGCTATACAGGGGAGGAGGAGTAGAAAGGAATTGTAGTAGCAGTAGGGGACATATTAGTTAGAGGTGTGACTCCAAGATAATACGTTGCCTCCCTGGTGCCTGAGTCAAGTAATCACGGAATGGCTGAAGGATATTCTTCTGGGGGAAAGTGAACAGTCACGGTTGTAGTCCATGTTGGTGCCAATGATTTAAATGTCCTTTTGGGAAGAAAATATGCCAGGAACAAATTTTAAAAAAACAAGCCCGACAATTCTAAATTTAGTCTGAAGAAGTAAATCTGGGCAAGGGATCCATTTTAGAGAGGTGACCATAATGCAGTTGGGTTTAACATCAGTTCTAAGTTTGGTTCTCAATTGAGGGAAGACAAATTTTACAAAACTGAGGAATGAACCGACAAATGCAGACTGGGTGCAGCTCCTTGGAGGGAAATCAGAAACGTCTATTTGTAAAATCCCACAGCCACAGTGCAGACATGTCTCCACAAAGAATAAAATGCGGTACCACCATTTCTAGAACTCCGGTTATCTAGAATTATACAAGATCTGCTAAAGCAAAAAAAGAAAGCTTATGACAGTTGCAAAATGTTTAATAATGTAGAAAGCCTAGAGGAGCATAAAAAGTCCATTGATGAATGAAAAAGGAAGTTAGGAAAGCATTGCGAGGATATGAAGGCAGGTAAAATCAAAGAAAACCCAAAGCTATTTTACTAGTACTTCAAGAGCAGGAGAATAACTAAGCAAAGAATGCCCAGTATGTTGCCTGGCATGGAGGGTATTAGCTATGAGGAGAGGTTGGAGAAACTTGGTTTGTTCTCACTGGAACGACGGAGAGCGACCTGATAGAAGTTTACAAGGTTATGTACAGAGTGGATAGTCAGAAGCTTGTTCCCAGGGTGAAAGAGTCAGTTACCAGGGGGCATAGGTTTAAGGTGTGAGGGGTTAGATTTAAAGGAGATGTATGAGGCAGTTTTCTTTTTTTACACGGTGGGTGGTGGGTGCCTGGAACTCGCTGCCGGGGGAATGGAAGCGAATATGAAAGGGAGTTTTAAGGAATATTTGGACAAATACATGAATGGATGGGAATAGAGGGATATGGTCCCCAGAAGGGTAGGAGGTTTTAGTTCAGTCAGGCAGTGTGATTGGTGCAGGCTTGAAGGGCTGAATGGCCTGTTCCTGTGCTATAATTTTCTTTGCTCTTTATTCTTTGAAAGGGTAGGGCCTGTCAGATGTGTTTGTGTAATTAGTGAATTGATGCTGAAGATGTGGGCATTGATCTCAGTGAGGACTTTGTCTCTATCTTCCCTAAGGAGAGAAATAATGCAGAAATTCTAGCCAAAGAATATAAAATAATAGTACAATAAACATTATGAGAGACCAGTACAGGGGGTGCGGGGATTTGGTGGTGGTGGAGGTGCTGATCCACTTATGAAGGTGGATTAATCACCAGGGTTGGATAGATTGTATCTCAGTGTTAAAGCAAGCCAGGGAGGAAATAACAGATGATCTGAGGATCATTTTCTAATCCTCACTAGATACAGACAAGGCACCAGAGGATTGGATGTCTGTGAACTTTGTATTAAATTATTCAGAAAGGGTATGAGGGATAAGCCAGAAAATTATAGGTCGATCAACCTGACTGATGGTGAACAAATTATTAGAAACAATTCGGAGCCACAGGTTAAAACTGTCACTTTGAAAGGCATACATTAACCAGAAATATATATGGTTTCATTCGGGGAGATCATGTTTTCCTACATCAATCAAATTTTTTGAGCAAGCAACAAAGGGAATTGAGGAGCATAGTTCAATGGATGTTGTATACATGGATTTCAGTAAGGCATTTGAAAAGACCCTACATGGAAAACTGAGATACCAAGGAAGGTGGCAAGTTGGATCCAAAATTGATTCAGCAACAGGAAACATGGATTTTGTAAATGGATAGCAGTTTCCAGTGGTGTTCCACAGAGCTCAGTGTCAGGCCACTTGTTGTTTGTTTTATATATGAATGATTTGGACTTAAATATGGGAAACATGACCAAGAAATTTGCAGATGACCCAAAAAAAAGTTGCCCTTTTTTAAGGTAGTTTTCTGAGATGAAGTACTGAGCTTTAAGTTTAACTTTAGCTAATACAAAGAATTGTGACTACAGTATCCTGGTAAAAGACGTTCTTTACTGAACAATTTACACTGAGAGAGAAGAGTTGGGTGGTCCATACACAGAGAGACAAGCAGGAAGAGAGACACACAGGCAGAGAGAGAGAGAGGCAGAGAGAGAAAGCAAATATTGTGAATTAATTGGCAAGATGCAAGTTATTGATTTGAGAAGACTTGAAGTTGAGCTGATAATTTGAGTAGTTTTTTTTCGTATTTGTCTATTTGTGTGGTCTGATTGTTGTTGCATTAGATTGAGGACAGAGGCTGTCAAAGCCATTGTTTATTTCTGTAGAGTACTTCAGTAAATGCCATGCTTTACATTTTAGTTCAACTTCAAGGGGGCTGAGAGTGCTACATCTGTTAAAATTTAAGTTTAAAAGCTCTTGGTTTTAATTCTGCTTTTGGAGTTTAATTAGAGTTTGGAAGAAAGAAGAATGAAAGCTCCTGTGTTCCATTTACACTTGTGTGTGAGTTTAATAAAGTATTTGTATAGATGTTTTTGTTTTTTTTGCTTTAATGCTTTAATGTTACTTTTCCCCAATTGAGATTTTGCAGTAGTAGATTTGATACAGAGTTTAAAATCAAATGGAAATTGGATGGGATTAAAGTGTAAACCAAAATGAGACAAATTTTTGAAATTCCTTAGTTTTGAGTATAATTGATGGCCACGGTTGTCCTCAAGAAAATATGACAGAAATTTCAAGCTCTGTCACTTTAAGAAGCATTAGCAGTTGTGAGTTTTTGTATTAGCTAAAGTTAAGCTCAATACTTAGCCCCTGAAAAGATCCCTACACCCTTGTATTTGCCAGTGAAAAATATAGCTTTTGGCTGCAATTTTTCGGCTGTACATGCCAGCAAAATCTTCTTGACCTACTGACAGCACACTCTCGCTGTGGGTTTCCCAGCTGTGTGGGGTGCAGTCAATGGGAAATCTCATTGGCAGCAGCAGAAACATAACATTGCTTTGAAATATTTCACCAGTTGTGCAAAAATATTTCACCAATTGTGCATTTCCACCAGTATTTGTTTCTGGCATCTGTTTTAATATCGGGTACATTGCATTTCAATGTCTCTTCTTAGACAGTTATAAATTTTGATGGTTGTCTGGATTGTAGGGAATGTATCTCTTTGCACTGCCCTAAGGGTGATTTGTTGATTGCTCACCATCATTTGGAATGTGAGGGGCAATTCTTCAACCTCACTGTGCCTCGCACAGATCGTGCTGATTCCGGAAAATACTGTGCGGGCTTAAAAATTGGGCTCGTGCCCAGGAGCAAACAGTTTGCAATCTTTCCAGTCCCTTTCTAATGGCATGAACAGGATTGATCCCAGAAAGTATGTGAGGCCAATTAGCATATTTGAAGTAGCATTAAATATGCATAGTCCATTCGACTCCCAGCGCATGGGATTCTCCAGCCTTCAGGAAATCAGAAACACAAAGGGACTTGGGAGTCATTGTTCAAGATTCTCTTAAGGTTAATGTGCAGGTTCAGTTGGGTTAAGAAAGCAAATGCAATGTTAGCATTCATGCTGAGAGGACTAGAATACAAGAGCAGGGATCTACTTCTGAGGCTGCATAAGGCTCTGGTCAGACCCCATTTGGTGTATTGTGAGCAGTTTTGGGGCCCATGTCCAAGGAAGGATATGCTGGCCTTGGAAAGGGTCCAGAGGAAGTTCACAAGAATGACTCCTGGAATGAAGAGCTTGTCGAATGAGGAACGCTTGAGGACTCTGGGTCTGTACTTGTTGGAGTTTAAAAAGATGAGGGGGGATATTATTGAAACTTACAGGATACTGTGAGGCCTGGATAGAGTGGACGTGGAGAGGATATTTCCACTAGTAGGAGAAACTAGAACCAGAGGGCACAACCTCAAGCTAAAGGAACGATCTTTTAAAACAGAGATGAAGAAGAATTTCTTCAGCCAGGGAGTGTTGAATCTGTGGAACACTTTGCCTCAGAAGGCTGTGGAGGCCAGGTCATTGAATGTCTTTAAGACAGGGATAGATAGGTTCTTGATTAATAAAGGAACCAGGGATAATGGGGGAAAGGCAGGAGAATGGGGATGAGAGAAAAAAACAGCCATGATTGAATGGCAGAGCAGACTTGATGGGCCGAGCAGCCTAAATCTGCTCCTATGTCTTATGATCTTATGGTCTTATGGCCTTTAGGCATGGTGTGACAATGATGAGAATGACACTGGTGTCTACCAGCAGAAATCTGGTGTGGTGGCCACACTGAGGGGCTTGGAATTCATTGAAGACACTGGGTGGTCAGGAGCATGGCTGGACAGTGCCCATCGGACAGTGCTCACCAAGTAGTGCTGACTGGACACCCTGGCAGTGCCCACAGGATACCCTGGCAGTGCCAGTTGGACACTGCTAGCATGCCAGGGACAGAACCAAGGGGGTGGGGCCTGAGTTGGGGCTATGACCATGCGGCTAAGATGAGGGTGCTATGATGGGGGTGATGCAGGAGTTCTATGATGGGGTGACTATACAAGGGTTATTCAAGGGGAGGTCATCCAGGGGTGATTCACGTTGGGGCTCAGGATGGGTACTGTGTTGATGATCAGGCAGAGAGCCCTATTGGGAGGAACCGAATGCCGGCGACCTATGTTGGGGAGGAGTTGGAGGAACATGCTGTCGAATGAGGAGGTGGTCCTGATGTCCTGATTCTCTGATTTTGAGGTGAGTGTGGCTGAAAAATACCGCCCCATATTTCCAAAATAAAAGGCATAGCCTTCTGACAAGGTCAACTCACATTTTCAAGACTGAGATTAATAGATTCAGCAAGTGGAGCAAGGGACATAGGAAATAGGTAAGTCTGCGGAATTAAATTAATAATTGGCCGCATAGAATAGCAGAATATGCTCAAGGGACTAAATGTTCTACTCCGATGTTCTTATATTCCGATCTTCCTAGTTAGCTTTTGGATGTGATCTCCATTTAATCACAACAAACACAATGGACATCTCAAGCACTCATGCAATCCATGCATAACTGTTTTACCTGATAAACCAATCTTAATACTATTTCATCTGCCAAAGAAAAAGCTTGCCTTTATCATTCAAAAAATAATTGTCCCATTCTGGAGATTAGCAGCAGCATTTAATCTGTAAATGTGCTATACAAATAGAAGATTATATTCAGAAAAATAATTTAAAAGCATAAATTCACTCCCATGGACTGCCGTGTGCCTTAAACACTCATTCTGCTCTATATTTTTCAGTTGGTTTTGCTTCTGTCAATTGTTTTCCATTGTAAATAAATCTTGTCAGTCATTTAGTCTGCGTAAGCAGTTTAGCGGTGTGGTATTTTCTGACTGCTGGACTGACATGAGATATTGTAGGCATCACAAATGTTCTCCAGTAAACAATTTTTAACAATTGAGGTTAATTGTTCAACCTGAGCCACGCTAACCTATTGTGGCTGTGAGTAAAAGACTTCAATTTGTAAGTGACACAGCCTGCTTGCTGAAGCCATCCCTATGAGAAAAAGGTGTTGGAGAAAGCTCAACTCATAACAGCCTCAACCATACATTATTCATCTCTGATAGGCCTTGTCTAAAGTTCTCTTAGGGCACACACACACACACACACTATATTTATCAGTCTAAGATGAGTAGCTGTCGTTTGTTATCTTGAAATTTTAACTGTTTTGTCTTGAAAATTGTTCTGCACTTGATTAGAAAGAACCATGGCCAGAATTTTACTGCTCTGCCCGCCACAGAAATCAGACCGGGCGAGGGGGCGGAACATGGAAAGGTCCATTGACCCAAGGTGGGATTTTGTGGTGTCGGGACAAGTGAAGTGGTAAAATCCCACCCCATGAGTAAGGCTTTTTAGCAACTGTTTGAAATTTAAATATTTAATGACCAAGGAAGGAAGAGTCCTGATTCTCAAAACTTTTAAATTGAGTTACAGACAGTTTAAAATGTATCCACGGTCCAATACTGAGTTTTTGGACATTCTGTAAATAAGCTTGGACTGTATTGTGTCAACCAAAACTGTTTGAGGCGACCACCTTCAGTGAATCTGACTCCAATGATCTTCCACTATTGCCTATTCCACTCACTTTAAGGTGTGTTGACAAGAATTACTGTGCGTACATTTTATTTGGAAGGATAATTTATTTGCATTCAAGGTGAGAGAGACATAAGTATACTCCTAGATTGATCTAAGTTAAATATACTGAACTCTACCTCAGTGGTTCCCAACCATTGCACCATGGCACATTGGTGTGCCATGAAGAGCCCCCACAGGTTCATGTAATTAAACTAAAACTAACCTTCATCTTCAGCTCTTGTGGCTGCCAAGATGGACCTCAAGCCTCCCACACATGGGCTGATTGGGAAAGAGCTGCACATGAGCAGTTTAGGTTTGGTCAGGCCCATGTGTGTGACCAATGGAACTTGGAGCTGAAGACATAGGCCCCTGCACAAAAAGCAAACTCAAAAAGGGTGCAAAATCCTTGGGAGAAGTGAGAAAGACAGAGGTAGAAAATGTTCTGAAAATCATAATATTGAAATCATGCCAATAACTTACATCTACAATTATGTTTAGCTACTGCCTAGATGTGAGGTTAGCATTATGCTGAGACTTCTGTCCTGCCCTGAAGCTTTCTCCTCTTTCCTTTTTTTAATTAAGTTACCACTTCATTTCTCTACCTGAGGTAATCCTCAAAAATGTCCATACAAAATACTGCCCATACTGCGAATCTGACATAAGAAGGAAAAATGCTGAAAAAACTCAGATAATTAGGCAGCATCTGTGGAGAGAAACATTTAATATTCACATTGATGACTATTTCAAAACATAAATCATTGAGCAACTGGATAAATTATTTGTGAACTGTGTTTTTAAGGAAATCAATGTTTCCTTCATACAGTTCATATTTATATTGTATTGTTTACATTTTTCCAAGTCAATGGCCCAGGTTTTATGATAGCTGGAACTGAAGCTCCCAGTGCTCAGCATTAGTATGGTGGAAATCAGATTTTTGGCACCCACACATGCACAGCAAAGCATGGAAACCCACGTTTCTCAATTCTCTCTGGATTTTCCGTTCGTGTTACCATTCTCTCTGACGGTGAACACTGGCTGAAAATCACCCCAGAAAAGTATTTTGCTAGCGGGCAGTTCAGAGAAATTAGGAGTGTGTCTCAAAATGTTTTTGTAGCATAGAAATGTGCCGTAACATCCAAAAAGATGGGAACCACTGCTCTACCCCAGCAATATACTTTGAGCCCAGCAATAGAAGATCATCACAAATGCAACAATGCGACTGCTGCAATTTCTACAACCTTGTGATCTCAGTCATATTGCTGAAAATACGCCTAATCTAGTACTGTGACTTTTCAACCAGCAGACATTGGATTGCATTTGGTCAAACTCATTTCACCCAGAAACCTTAATCACCAGTATAGAGATGAGTTTTCATTCTATTAGACTTAGGTTTCTGAAGTTTATTTCCAGCAGCACTATATCACCCTGTTCCCAAGCCAACACATTAAATTCACTTGATCCCTTTTCTAAAAGAAAAATCATCTCATTCTGATGCACAATTAAATGAATGAGAGCAAGGACACAGATCATCCATTTAATCTCTGCATGGATTTACTATTTTATTATCTTTTCCCAATAACATTTTATTTTATCGTCTTTGAGCCTTTAAATCACAATAAAGAAATTACGATAAAGGCATGCACTATTGTCGATTTGATTGTCATATCTTTGCACTTTTATGCGAGTAACATTTGCAATTTGAGGGGAGTGATAGCACAGCGGTATTGTCATTGGGATAGTAATGCAAGAAAAGTATTGTTTCTTACCCACTATACAAAGCATACTGTACATAGAGAAGGAAAGGAGAGAGTGCAGAATGTAGTGTTACAGTCAGAGCTAGGGTGTAGAGAAAGATCAACTTAATGCAAGGTAGGTCCATTCAAAAGTATAATGGCAGTAGGGAAGAAGCTGCTCTCAAGTTGGTTACTAAATGTCCTCAGACCTTTGTATCTTTTTCCCAATGGAAGAAGGTGGAAGAGTGAATACTGGGTTGCGCAGGGTCCTTAATTACGCAGGCTGTTTTTTCTGAGGCAGGGGGAGTTGTAGACGGAGCCAGTGAGTGGTAGGCTGGTTTGAGTGATGGAGTGGGCTTCATTCATGACCCTTTGCAGTTTCTTATGGTCTTGGGCATACCAAGGAGCCATACCATGTTGTGATACAACTGGAAAGAATGCTTTCTATGGTGGTAAAAGTTGCTGAGAGTCGTAGCAGACACGCCAAACTTCCTTAGTCTTCTGAGAAAATTGGCATTGGTGGGTTTCTTAACTACACTGTCAACATGGAGGGATGAAGACAGGTTGTTGTGATCTGCACAACTAAAAACTTGAAGCTCTTGACCATTCCTACTTCATCCCCGTTGGTGTAGACAGGGACATGTCTTCCACTATACTTCCTGAAGTCGCTGATTATTTCCTTCCTTTTGTTGACATTGAAAGAGAGATTCTTTATCCCTTTCCTGTACTCCATCTTGTCATTGTTTGAGATCTGACCCACAATGGTGGTGTCATCAGCAAACTTGAAAATCGTGTTAGAGTGGAATTTGGCCACACAGTCATAGATGTATAAGGAGTACAGCAGGGGACTGAGAACACAGCCTTGTCGGGCACCAGTGTTGAGGATGATTGTGGAAGAGGTGTTGTTGCCGACTCTTACTGATTGCGGTTTGTGGGTTAAGAAGTTCAGGATCCAGACACACAGAGAGGAGCCAGACACCAGGCCACAGAGTTTGGAGATGAGTTTCATAGAAATCAAGGTGTTGAAGGCTGAGCTATAGCTGATAAATAGGGATCTGACAGAGGTGTCTTTGTTATCTAGGTGATCCAGGGTTGAGTGCAGGGCCAGGGAGATGGTGTCAGCAGCGATGGGTGAACTGTAATGGATCCAGGCAATCTGGGAGGCTGGAATTGATTTGTGCCATGACTAACCTTTCAAAGCATTTCATAATGATGGATGTCAAAGCCACCAGATGATAGTCATTAAGGCACGCTGCCTAGCTTTTCTTTAGTACTGGGATGATGGTTGTCTTCTTGAAGCAGATAGGGACCTCAGATTTGTGTAAAGAGAGGTTAACGATGTCTGTGGACACCCCTGCCAGCTGATCCATGCTGGATCTGAGTGGTTGTCTGGCTACCCCATCCAGGCAAGTCACTTTTCGTGGGTTGACGTTCGAGAAGGCTGTTCTGACATCTGCAATGATGACCTTGAATTCAGGCTCATCTGAGGCTTCCGTGGTGGAGCACATGCTCTCGCTGGCCTCTTGCTCAAAACGGGCATAGAATTCTTTGAGTTCATCAGGGAGGGGTGTGTTGGAGCCAGTGATTTTACCTGCCTTCATCTTGTAGCCCATCTTACAGACCTTGCCATATTTGGCAGGTGTCTGTGTGGCGAACCTGGTACTCCAGCTTGGTCTGGTACTGTCTTTTGGCATCTTTGATGGATCTTCTTAACCATGTCTGGCTTTCTTGTAGAGCATCACCTGACGTGAATGCCTCAGACCTAAACTTCAGCAAGCAGTGGATATCTCTGTTCATCCATAGTTTCCAGTTGGGAAACATGTGGATTTGCTCCTTTGGCCCACAGTCTGCTACACACTTACTAATGAAGTCAGATACTGTAGTGGCATACTCGTTCAGGTTGGTCGCAGAGTTTTTCAATACTGACCAGCCTACTAACTCTAACAGTCCTGTAGAAAATCATCCAATTCTTCAGGCCAACACTGCATGACTTTCTTTGATGGATTCTCCTGTTTCAGTTTTTGCTTGTAAGCCAGGAACACAGGCACAGCCTTGTGTTCTGATTTGTTAACCTGTGGGTGGGCCATAGAACGGTAGGAATGTTTGACATTTGTTTAGCAGAGGTCTAAGATGATTGGGCCTCTGGTGGAACAGGAGACATGTTGGTGGTATCTTGGTAGGATGCTTTTGAGCTTGGTCTGATTGAAGTCCCCAGCCACTATGAAAACGGCCAAGGGATGTTTCGTCTCAAGGTGATTTGTAATGGTACATATTTCGTCCTGTGCACATGTCCACATGGAGGATTACAGAGGTAAACTCCCGCAGAAAGTAATAGTTGAGTAGGAGGCAGATTCCACCTCCCTTAGCCTTGCCTGAGGCTGCTGGGTGGTCTATTTGATGGATTGAGAAGCCCTCTGGTTGTAGGGCATGGTTCAGTGAAGCAGGACATAAGAACATAAGAACATAAGAAATAGGAGCAGGAGTAGGCCATCCAGCCCTTCGAGCCTGCCCCGCCATTCAATAAGATCATGGCTGAATGAATGAATGAATGAATGAGTCATGTCTCCGTGAAACAGAGTACACAGCACCGTGACAGAATTAAAGTCTAATGATGACCACAAAACCATTATGGATGATTGTAAAAACCCATCTGGTTCATTAATGTCCTTTAGGAAAGGAAATCTGATGTCCTTACCTGGACTGGCCTAGATGTGACTCTAAATTCACAGCAATTTTTTTGACTCTTAAATGTCCTCTGAAATGGCCTTGCAAGCCACTTAGCTCAAGGGCAATCAGGGCGGCAGGCTGGCACAGTGGTTAGCACTGCTGCCTCACAGCACCAGGGACTCAGGTTTGATTCCTGGCTTGGGTCACAGTCTGCATGTTCTTTCCATGCCTGCATGGGTTTCCTCTGGGTGCTCCAGTTTCCTCCCACACTCCAAATGACCTGCTGGTTCGGTGCGTTGGCCATGCTAAATTCTCTCTCAGTGTTCTCTGGAGCTGTGATTTCGACGAGTGGCTGCCTTTTGGTGAGTGTGCTGCATTGTAATTACTGTATTTTGACTTAATTCTAGTTCGAGAGGGTTTTTTGATTATTTTGGCGCTCCGTAGCGGGAGATAGGCGCGGGGGCTGCTGGGAAAGGAGCGCGGGAGTATAAAAAGAAGGCCAAGGTAGATAGCGGGCAGCGGAGTGAGGCGGGAAGCAGAGTGAGAGGTAAAAGGGCTTAAGCTCACTGGGCTTGGGCGAGTGTAGGCTTGGTAACAGGAATTAATAGGACACCTTAATAGGGGGCAAACATAATGGCAGGGTCTAGGGTTACACGTGTTCACTGTGTTCGTTGTCATATGTGGACATTTCTGGAGACAGCACATCTCCCGAAAGCCCACATATGCGGGAAATGTCTAGAGGTGCAGAGATTAAGGGCCCGGGTGAGGCAGCTGGAACTGAGGCTGGAGGATATGTTTTTAGTTAGGGAAAATGAGGAAATAATGGATAGGGACAGTAACACTGAGCCGATACCAGGACCTGGGAGGAGAGACGGATGGGTCACAGTTAGGAAGAGCAAAAAGAAAAGGAGTCGTGCCACTAGGACCGCCCCAGAGGAATTACCCCGGAATATCAAGGGTGGGGTGACAGCTGGGGTAGAGAAGGCAAGGGAGGGAGATCAGAATACCTCGGAGGAAGGGAAGAGTGCAGGGTGTGAGATAGTGGTGGGGGATGGGAGAGTCAAAGGGATTGACAGGCGGTTCTGTGGGCAAAAGCGGGACTCCAGGATGGTAGTCTGCCTCCCTGGGGCAGGGGTACAGGATGTTTCAGAAAGGGTAGAGGGAATTTTGAAGGGTGGAGGGACCAAGTCTGATGTGATAGTGCACATAGGAGAGAAGGATGTAGGAACAAAGTGCAGGGGGGACATACGTAGGCAGTTCAGGGAGTTGGGGGCTAGGCTGAAATGTAGGGCCTCCAGGGTGGCGTTCTCTGGGCTGCTGCCGGTGCCTGGGGCTAGCAGGGCTAGAAATAATGAGATACTCCAACTCAATGCGTGGTTGAAGGATTGGTGTAGGGCAGAGGGTTTTAGATTTGTAGACCATTGGGAAGTCTTTATGAAAGAGGGGCAAATATATAAGAGGGATGGGGTACAGTTAACTGGGAAGGGTGTGAATATCTTAGCTGGAAGGTTAGCTGGAGTGTTTCGGCAGTGTTTAAACTAATATGGAGGGGGGGTGGGGATGTGGACGGAACTGGGATTGGGGATAGGGTAAGCCCGGAGGGTAGGAAGAAGGATCGGATTGTTTCTGAGTGTCTTCGGTGCATGTGTTTCAATGCTAGGAGTGTGACTGGCAAAACAGATGAACTGAAGGCAATAATGTTCGAAAGGAAGTTGGAAGTGGTGGCAGTGACAGAGACTTGGTTAAAGGAAGGGCAGGACTGGCAGTTGAATGTTCCCGGGTATAAGTGCTTCAGGCGTGATAGGGGTGGGTCGCAGAGAGGTGGGGGAGTGGCGTTGTTAGTTAAGGATTGCATCATAGCAGTGCAGAGGGAGGGAGGAATAGAGGATATAGGAATCGAGTCGCTATGGGTGGAGTTGAGGAATAGGAAGGGAGATGTTACTATGTTGGGTGTGTGCTACAGACCGCCCAACAGCCCGAGGGCTGTGGAAGAAGGGATAAGCAGGGACATTCTAGATAAGTGCAGGAAGAATAGGGTGGTGGTAGTGGGAGATTTTAATCTCCCCGGGGTAGACTGGAAGGTGCCGAGATCAGAGGGTGCTGACGGGGAGGAATTTGTACAGTGTGTAATGGAAGGATCCCTGGAGCAGTATGTGGATAGCCCGACCAGGGAGGGGGCTATACTGGACTTGGTTCTGGGGAATGAGCCTGGGCAGGTGGTTGACGTTGAAGTAGGAGAGCAGGTGGCTAACAGTGACCACAACTCTGTCTGGTTTAAGATATTAATGGATAAAGATGAAGCCTGTCCTAAGGGGAGGGTGTTAAACTGGGGGAGGGCTAGATACAACCGGATTAGGCAGGATCTTAAAGATACGGACTGGGGTAAGCTGCTTGATGGCAGGTCGACGCTGGGTATGTGGGAGTCTCTCAAGGGAAAACTAAAATCTTTGCAGGAAAGACACGTGCCGGTCAAGAGGAGGGATGGGAAGGGTAGGATTAGAGAGCCGTGGGTAACTAGGGATATTGAGGACCTGGTCAGGAGGAAGAGAGAGGCGTACATTAGATCTAGGCATTTGAGGACAGAGATAGCGTTAGAAGAATACAGAGAATGTAGGAGAGAACTTAAAAGGGGCATCAGAAAGGCAAAAAGGGGCCACGAAATGGCTTTGGCGGGTAGGATTAAAGAAAATCCTAAGGCATTTTACTCCTATGTTAGAAATAAAAGGATGGTTAGAGGGAAGATTGGTCCTCTCAGGGACAGAGGAGGGGAACTATGCTTGGAGCCTGGGGGAATGGGGGAGATCCTGAATGAATACTTTGCGTCGGTATTCACGCAGGAGAGGGGCCTGATGTCTGGTGCTGTGCTTGAGGAGTTTGAAGATCCGTTGAGGGATATAGTCATCACGAGGGAAGAGGTGTTGGGACTTTTAGACAGTATAAAGACAGATAAATCTCCGGGGCCTGATGGCATCTATCCCAGGCTGTTAAGGGAGGTGAGGGATGAAATTGCTGGGCCTCTGACGCAAATCTTTGTCTCTTCTTTGGACACAGGTGAGGTCCCAGAGGATTGGCGCATTGCAAATGTAGTACCGTTGTTTAAGAAGGGTCAGAGGGATAACCCAGGGAATTATAGGCCGGTGAGCTTGACTTCAGTTATAGGCAAGCTAATGGAGAGGATCCTCAAGGATAGGATGTATGAACATCTGGAGCGCTGCAATCTGATCAGGGATACGCAGCATGGCTTCGTTACAGGGAGGTCGTGCCTTACGAATCTAGTGGAATTTTTTGAAGAGGTGACAAAAACGGTTGACGAAGGACAAGCCGTTGATGTTGTCTATATGGATTTCAGTAAGGCGTTTGACAAGGTCCCTCATGGTAGGCTGATAGAAAAGGTGAAGGCTCATGGGATACAAGGCCAGGTATGTAGATGGGTGGAGAACTGGCTTGGGAGGAGGAGACAGCGAGTAGTAGTGGAAGGCTCCTTTTCCAATTGGAGGCCTGTCACCAGTGGTGTGCCACAGGGCTCGGTACTTGGACCTCTTCTATTTGTGGTATATATTAATGACTTGGAAGAGGGGGTAGGTGGTGTGATTAGCAAATTTGCTGATGACACCAAGATGGTTGGATTGGCGGGTACTGAGGAGCAGTGCCTGGCAATGCAACAGGACATAGACAGGCTGGTAGATTGGGCAGATAGATGGCAAATGGAATTTAATCCGGAGAAATGCGAGGTGATGCACTTTGGCCGGAATAATGTGGAGGGGAGTTATACGATAAAAGGTAGAACTATCCGGAGTATAGATACGCAGAGAGACCTGGGGGTGCAAGTGCACAAGTCCCTGAAGGTGTCGGTGCAGGTGCAGAATGTGATGAGGAAAGCGTATGGTATGTTAGCCTTCATAGGAAGAGGTATAGAATATAAGAGTAGGAGTCTGATGTTGCAGTTGTATAGAACGTTGGTTAGGCCTCACTTGGAGTACTGCGTCCAGTTCTGGTCGCCGTACTACCGGAAGGATGTAGAGATCCTGGAGAGAGTGCAGAGGAGATTTACCAGGATGTTGCCTGGTATGGAAGGGCTGTCTTACGAGGAAAGATTGAATGAACTTGGGCTGTTTTCCCTTGAGAGACGTCGGCTGAGGGGGGATCTAATAGAGGTTTATAAGATTATGAAGGGGATAGATAGAGTAAATGGTGGCAAGCTTTTTCCGCTACAAGAAATGGATAGAACGAGGGGTCACGGGCTTAGGGTGAGGGGGGCTAGGTATAAGACAAATATTAGAGGGCAGTTTTTCACGCAAAGGGTAGTGGGGGTGTGGAATGCACTGCCGATTAAGGTGGTGGAAGCAGGCACGCTAGGGTTGTTTAAGAGTCACTTAGACAGCCATATGAGCAGGCTACATATAGGGGGATATAGTAGGCCTTACTGAACATTGTAGGCTTGGGAATACGTTTTGCCTCAGGAATGTTAGTCTTTGCCTGTTTAATAATGAATTTTTTTGTCTCCACAGGCATTTAAGTCCAGCAAGGGGCATGCAGGCGGCAGGTTGTAGTGGGCTGCTCTTGGATGTTGCTTCGGGAGTTGCCTATTGCTTCATGTCGTTAGTGTGCTTAAACTGGACCATCTCGAGGGCAACATGACAGTTCAGAGACTATCTCTGTTGCTGTGCGGACACATGGATTTGGGCCTGTGTCTGTGGGAGTTTGCACGTTCTCCCCGTGGTTGCGTGGGTTTCCTCCGGGTGCTCCGGTTTCCTCCCACATCCCCCAAAGATGTGCTTTTAGGCTGATTGATTGGGTACTAAATTGTCCCTAAATTGGACTTCCCTGATCCTCGCACGTTAGGCGTAGACTAAAATCATGAATAGGTCACTGAGATAGTAGGACGGCGGCGCGGGCTCGTTGGGCCGAAGGGCCTGTTTCCCGTGCTGTGTTGTTCTTTGTTCTTTGTTCTTTGTTCTTTGTACCCGAACAGTCACCAGAGTGTGGCAACTGGGGGATTTTCACAGTAATTTATTTGCGGAGTTAATGTAAACCTACTTGTGACACTAATAAATAAACTTAATCTTAAATGTTTGTCCAGGCAGTGACACTCACATACACAAATGTATTGTTTTTAAAAATCAATTGAATGCAACAATACACTTGATCAATTACTGTTAGCGCTCACTCAGGTATTGGGTACATAGAACATAGAACATAGAACCCTACAGTGCAGAAAGAGGCCCTTCGGCCCATCTAGTCTGCACCAAACACAATCCCACCCAGGCCCTACCCCATATCCCTACATATTACACACACTAATCCCTCTAACCTGCAATCCCTAGATACTAAGGGACAATTTCTTAGCATGGCCAATCAACCTAACCCGCACATCTTTGGACTTGTGTTCTATTATCTGAGTGCCCTTTAACTTGGAGTATGAAGGGGTTAAAATGATAGTCACATGCTTAGCTGAATTATGGTTTTACATTTGAGATTATATTGCAAGTTATAACAATATGGTATTTCACGGTATTTTATTTTCGTGCTTCAATGATCTTTATCTAAATGAAATAAATTGATTGTTGTTTAATACTACAGTTGACATTTTGCTGAAAATTACATGAGAATTATAAAATAATCAGGATGGCAGATTTGAAAGTAGGATCTTGATAGCAAACCCAAATTATTATAGGAAGATTAGACAAGCAAGCAAATGAACAAGAACAATTTTGATTAACTTTTTAACAATGTTGAGTTGTGGATTGACTCACACTACCATTATCTTGATTTAATCCAAAGCTCACATTTGGTTGAATTTTTAGAAATAGTATTTATGTACAGATTAATGCAGATTGCCATTGTGATATTTGCAAATTAAATCTAAATATATCTTTGAGCTAACCGGGTTGTTTCTTGCGTTGCAATTAAGCTTTTGAGTACAAGTGCAGTGTTCCATGCAGCGAGGGAGGGAAACAAAAGATCTGTGGGAGACACTTTTCAATTCTCAGCTTTGCATTGCTCACCTGAAAAGCATGCCGGAAAATTGAGTGGTCGTGCTGGAGGGGTGGGGGGCACCTTAAGCTGTCTCAGGCAGACCAGTAAGTATAAGAGAAACAAGTTAGCAAATGAACATGAAAAATGTTGACTAACCTTCTAGGAGTTCTATGATATGATTTATCTTAAACTGCAATCATCTTAATTTCCTATTTTCTGTTGTGAACTGCTTAAATATGCAAACTGGAACCTTCCCTTCATTATAGGATCCCAGTATATAGGGTACATATTTTTGTACATATTTCTGTGCATAAGTGTGCAAACTTTGCAGGATACTTGCTGATCTTATATGTTCCAGGCATCACGTAATCTAACAACATTCCATAAAAGATTTTAAAAAGTGTTAAAGAATTATAATTTTAAAAATGTTCTCAGGGCCATAAAGGGCATGATTACTCCTCCTGGCAACACACACACACACACACACACACACACAGTCACACACACACACTAAACCTCTGACCTAATGCCTGTCCATGTGAAGCATGCATTGCACTTTCTCACTGAGGTTGCAGATCATCCAGTTCTGTCACACACATGAATGAAGGAGCTATATAATCATAGAGTCACAGAGTTATTTGGGCACAGGAGCAGGTCATTCAGCTCATTGAGTTTATGGGAGGTCTGGAGCAATCCACTCAGTCATTTTTCCGCACTCTAGTCCAATAACCCTGCAAGTTTACTTCCCTGAAGAATCCATCCAATTTCCTTCTGAATCATTGATCATCTCCACTGCCTGCCTTTTAGGTAATGAAAGAATGAATTCCAGAGCATTACCACTCAATGTCCGTCCCCACAATGCCTTGTATCTCTTGCCCAAGGCCTAGTTTCCCCTTCTTCTTGTACCAACTGCTAATGGGAATGGCTCTTCTTTCTAAACCTGCCATAAGCTTTACTCCTAACCTAACCTTGTAACTAAATTCATGAAATTATGCTGGTAAATCTCCTCTGCACCCTTACAAGGATGTTCATAGCCTTTCTAAATTGAGGTGACCAGAAATGAATGCAACGCTCAAGTTGTGGCATAAACATAGCTTTATAAAAATTCAGCAAGATTCCTTTGCTTATGTGTTCCATACCTCTTATTTATGAAGTCCAAAATTCTATATGTTTTGCTAACCACTTCTCTAACCATTCCTTCGGTATGCCTTGCCACCTTCAAGGATCTATGCACCTGTACACATGTACTCCTGGTCCCTCTGTCCCTGTGTGATCTTTCAAACTGTACCATTGTTAGAAATATTTTCTTTGATTTGGGGCAACCCTTCAAAATTGAGAGTGGTGCGCCCAGAAGCAGAGACCTTGTCCCCATTTCCGGCAGATCCCATTTTTCTGGCCTGGGAGAAGGGAGACTATAGTGAATCACTTAGGTGCAAATTTCCTGAGCCACTTGAAATTTGTGCCGAGTACAAATAGACCCTATTTTCATTGTTCCAAGGGCCTTAACTCATTGTGTGGGAACCACAATTTGATGGAAGAGGCATAAACACTTGTCAAGGGTGCATTTAAATTCTATTTAAATGTCATGATCTAAGGTGATTAAATCCCCAGCCCTTTAACATTTAAAAAGGTCTGCAGTCTTCACTTAAAGTTTAACAAAAACAGATAGGTGGTGCAGATGTGCATTGATTACTAAGCCATCTCATGCAGTTTTTTGTAATTCCAATAGATTCTATTGTTTACATTTCCCAATGTCTGTTATTATAGCTGAGCCCATTATGAATGCTTTGTTCAGTTTCTAAAGAATCACTTACCTCAGCAAGTATATATATATATAAATCCTAAAGAATCAATTACATTGATGTGCCTGGTGAAAGTAATGCTTATTTGTTTTTATAACAGATTTACAATTTTTGAATAGGTTTACTAAATGAGAGTTTTATTTGAATGTCAAGTCTATTTGAGTGTCAACTCTATTAAATAGAAGTTTTTTTTCATCTCCACATGGCTCCTGTTGTCTGCCCATTGTGGACACTGGGTATGTTACTGTAGCATATACACAGGCCAAAGTTTTCTGTCCCTTCCCACTAGCAGGATTTTTTGGTTCTGTTGATATTCACCCTCAGCATTGGGTTCACCAGGATTGATGGGTGCAAGGCACATAGAAAGTTACTGACATCAGCAAGTCCACCCCAGTTTTCCAGAATGGAAATAGGATGGACAGGGGCCTTTTCAAAGGAAACGGGTCAACTGAGTCAGGAAATCTGACACAATTGTGAAAATCTAGCCCTAAGTTTATATTTCCTCTCCTATCCCTTCATCCAAATTATATCACCTCATAATTCCTCATATTAAATTTCATTTGCCACTTGTCTGCCCATCCTGCCATTTTATTTATGTCTGATTACAGTTGATTGGTATCATCTTCACTGCTTCCCTCACCTCCAAGTTTGCTTTCATGGGCAATTTAATTTGCATCCAATTTCAAAGTCATTTATGAATATTTTAAAAAAAGCAGAGTTCCCAGCACTGACCCTTTGGGAACATTGCTGTCTGCTGTTCTCCTATCAAAAGAAACCCACTTACCATTGTTCAGTTGTCTGTCCAAAAGTCTTCTTTTCACCCAAGCTGACATTGAACCTTCAATTCCATGTTTTGTTAATCAATTTTTAGATGGAACTTTGTCAAACTTTCTTAAGATCCATTTGAACAACAAGCTGTGAATTCGCTTCAACAACCTTTTCTGTTACTTCGTCCAAAAAATTCAATTACATTAGTCAAACACAGTCTGCCTTTTACACAGTTTGGGACTATTTTCATTTCCATTTATTTTTGTGCCATACTTCAAACACAGACTTTAATTTAAAATTAAAACTGCTGGGGAAAATAATATACATGGATTCAGTACTCTCTTGGAAATAATTCTAAAATGCGTATTGGAGAGACTAATTAGACAGGAAAATATTTCTAACAGTAAGTCCCTTCCTGAAACTAATGTCCTTTCTTCACTTCATTTTTCTGTCCTTCCTACTTGCCTTTTGTCCTTTTCTTTGTCACTTTAGTTTATATTCCATTATTTTTCTTTCTCTTTGTAAAACCATCACACATTTTTGTTCATTGACTTTTTTCTGATTTTTTTCCTTTTTTTATGTTTGGATCTCTGTCAGTGCCTTTATTTCTTTATACGTACTTCTTATTACGTATGTATCAATTCTTTTACTGATTTCCTGCATTGTATGTTTCACACTTTTTAAAGTCTATGATATTCGAATTGGAAATCACAAAATGACAGACTGAATGAACAGTTACCTTGTATTGGTCTTCTCAGATAAAGGTGAGGATGAAGTACAACAAAAGGAAGGAAATCTAAAAACAAATCAAGGGGAAGAGCTAACTAGGTTCAATATTAGTGAAAAATGGTGATGGAGTAACTAATGTTGTCAAAGTTAGACAAATCCTCCAGGACTTAATAGTTTTCATCCAGAGTGTTAAAAGAAGGGATTGGAGAAATTAGTGATGTATTATTCATGGTCTTCAAAAACACTCTTGATCCAGGGATTGTCCCCTCCAATTAGAACATTGATAATATCACTCTGCTCTTTAGGAAGAATAGGAGAGATAATCTCAACACTTCCACTGCAAGTTGTCCAATGTCAGTTGTGAGAAAATTACCAAAATATGTTTATTTGGAACAAAACGGCTGAAGGTTTTGACAAATATAAGATGATCGAAGAGAAATAATGTGGGTAAAAGATAACTCATGATTAACAAACTGTTGAATATTTTGAGGTGGGAAATAATATGCTTAAGAAGAGAATGTCTATGGATGTTATTCATATGGACTTCTGGAAAGCATTTGACAACATTGGAGGTGGTCTGCTCAGTTTTAGCCAACTGAGGAAAAGTTTACATGAGGACCAGGATCTCAATCTGAGATTAAAATTGGAGTTTACAGGGCAACAGTGATTCCTACATTAATGTATGCTTGTAAATTGGACAAAATACAGCAGGTACATCAAAGCACTAGGTAAATATTAGTAGTGGAGAGTTCATAACATCCACCAAATTCAATAGAATGAAAGGTGATCCAAGAGCGGTGTCCTCTCACTAGCCAACATGCCCAGCATCAAGGCACTGATCACTCAGAAACAGCTCTACAGCATAGAACAAGTAGTTCCTGACACCAAACTCCCAAAGCAACTGTTCTTTCCAAACATAGCCATGATAGAAGACGTGCAGGAGAACAGTAGAAATGTTTTAGGGATGCCCTCAAAGCATCTCTGAAGGGATAAAAACATCCTGCTGACTCATGAGAGTCCCTGGCTTGTGGCAAAACGAAGTGAAGGAGGTTCGTTCAGGAAGGCAGCAAACACATCAAGAGGGTTCGGCAGAAAATCTCAGAGACAATGTCGAGGCAAAAACCTCCACAAACCTCATCTACCTGATCTTTCATGCATCATCTGCTCTGCATAAGACAGAATATGAAGATCACACATAAGATTCATCAGAACCCATCAAACCAGAGTGAAAGCAAGTCATCTCAATTCAAACGGACTGCCAAACAAGAAGATTTGACAAGGTGCCACACAAAAGACTATTAACAAATAAAACTGACAGTACATGGAATTAGAAGCAAACTATTGGTTTAGCTAGGGATTTGGTTTGTAGGTACGAAAAGGAGAATAATTGGTAAATATTCAAATTGTCAGGATGTGACTAGTGGTTTCCCCCGATGATCTATACCAAAACCATAGCTTTTCACTATATTAATAAATGATTTGAATTTAAAAACTATATAATTCATATTTGCTGATAATACCAAGGCTTAGATTAACAACACAATCTTGCATCAGCACTCAGTGGTCCCTTTAAGTGGCTTCAATGTGGTGGGGAAGGGGATGGAAGACATAACTCCAGCAAACACACCGTGTGGATCCCCCTGTTTTCCAGAACAGATTCGGCAAGCTGGAAATTTCCCAACTCTGTGTAATAACATATGGGAGGTGGGGGTGGGGGGGGGGGATGGTAAATATCACAAATGGACATTGCTACATTAAATGAGTGGATAAAAATGTGACAGATGGAGTTCAATGTGGAAAAATCATCCATATTGAACTTAAGACAGTTTGCAGTACTTTCTGAGTGGCAAGAAAATATGGACAGCAGATGAAAAGAGAAATTTAGAACTCCAGAAATGAATCACTAATGGATGGCTACAAGAAAAAAGCGAATCGAAGGTTGAACTTTATCACAAAAGGGCTGGAATACAAAAATCTGTAATGTTACAGCTATAAAAAACTCCAGTGAGACCCAATTCAGTTTTAGGTACAGTATCCCAGGAAAAGGATACTGACCTCAGAAAGGATGCAGCACAGATTCACTAGAGTAACACTGAAGCGGAAGTGGTTAAATTATTTGGTTAGGCTGCATAGGGTAGACTAGTATTGCTTTGAATATAGCAGATTACAGGATGTTCTAATTGAAAACTTCAAGATGACTTGAGATTTTGATAAGGTAGTTGTAAGAGAGATTGAAGGTTGGGTGGAAGTGACATACATTTTACTTGGAAAGCGAGGGGATATTTGAAAAGAATGTTTGATGCCAAACTGTGGTGTAAGGTTGGATACAAAGCTGCACACCCAATCAGTATTGGTACCTAAAAACAAGCAACTCATGTAAGAGAACAATGTGAGCATATAAACAAGGAGCAGGAGAAGGCCAATCAACCTCTCAGGCCATTTAATCAGATCATATCTGAGCTGATAGTACCCTCAAATCTATACTCCACCTATCCCTAATAATCTAGCACCCTCTTGCTTACCAAGAATCTATCCACCTCAGCCTTCAAAGACACTATTTCTACTACCTTCTCAGGAAGCGAGTTTCAAAGACTCATGATCTTCCGAGAGAGAAAAAAATGCCTCATCTTTGTTTATAATGAGCAAACTCTTATTTTTAAACAGTGACCCCCTAGTTCTATTTTCCCACAAGAGGAAACTCCATATCCATACTGCCATGATGACCCAGGATCTGATATGTTTCAGTCAAGTAGCCTCTTATTCCTCCAAACTTCAGCAGACCCAATCAGATACTTCGGTTTCCGAGCAAGGAGGCCCATGATGGAAGAAGAGAGATTATATAGAGTCCTATATAATCCTACACATACCAATTATTCTCTATTCTCTTTTTTCTAACTACAAACAAAATCCCTATCCAAACTAATAGCTTGCCTCCAATTCCACGTATTGTCAGTAGAGAAACTAGAATACTCGAATGGGTTGGCACCTAAGGTACAAAGATCAAATGGTGCTGGAGCAATCCAAAGAAAGAGAATGAGGAGAATTGAAGACCAGAAACTGAAGCAAATAGGGTGTGGAAAATTCCAAGACTTGACATTGAAGATTACTGCATGAGGGATAATTGTGAAGGTGAACTAATGTGATGTTGACCTCTGTTTGGAGTTCAAGGCAGGGGTGGCAGCGCAGCAGGATGCTCTTACAGATCAGCAGTGCTGCTTTTAAAAGCTGGAAGAAGAAACTAGGGTTGAACTGTTGAACTCCAGCTTCAGCTGGAGCACTTGAAGTAGTACTGGGAGTGAAGAGAAAATCAAGAGGTGAGGTTTGATGCAAAATAATGACTGGAGCAAAAGATAGGTCAGTCAGGTATCACTTGAAAGACAGTTATGGTTAGGCAGAGTGGTTAAAATTCCCCATTTGGAAGATATATGGAACTACTATTGAAGTTAAAAATAATCTCACGGTTGTGCAGTTGGCATAAATAAATAAAAAGAGAAAATGATAGAAATACCCTACAGATTAGGAAGCATCAGTGGAGTGAGAAACTGAGTTAACATTTCAAGCATGGGATCATAGACCTACAATGCAGAACGAGGCCATTCAGCCCATCGAGTCTGCAACGACCCAGCTCCTTTTATCTTATCCAGCCCCTTTCCCGTAACCCTATGTATCTTATTCACTAATCCCTCAGCCTACTCATCTTGAGACACTAAAGGACAATTTAATATGGCCAATCCACCTAAACTGCACATCTTTGGACTATGGGATGAAACCTGAGCTCCCAAAGGAAACTCATGCATACACGGAGAGAATGTGCAAATTCCACACAGTAACCCGTGGCTGGAAATGAACCCGGATCACCGCAGCCGTGAGGCAGCAGTTCTAACCACTGTGCCACCGTGTCGACTGGAAAAAGTTAGAGAAAAAGTTTTATGCCAATGAAAGGCTGGGGGTGGAAAGAAGAACCAAAGGAAATTGCCCGAATTTTACCGCCTCGCCCACCCGAAGTTCATAAGATCCCACCCAAGGCCCAATGGAGAATGCAGTGCTGTGAACCTCACCCACCCCGATTCTAGGGTGGGCGGGACAGTAAAATTCCAGCCAATCATAGGACAAGAGAAAATAATATTTCACTGTGCGAGGTCAAAGGGGGTGGTAATGGGACAAAAAAAAGAAATAAAATATGTCTCCAGAGGTGTTTTTTTGGATTGGACAGAGAGAGGACATGTCCCCTTTTCTTCGTGCTCTGCCATTTTTCTTTCTGCTCATGTCCAACCATTGTTGTTCCCTGTGATGCCTTGCCTTTATCTTGTGGCTTGTTGTCTTCTTGCCTCCTGAGCCTTTTTCTTCTCATATTATTATCCGCGTTAGTTTTCCCTTGTGTGGGGTGGTGTGTGGGGGGGTACTGCAAGGTGTCTCCAGAGGTGTGACTGGTGGGATCTTGAATAAATGCCATCTGAAAATTGCATTTCCAACTTCTCCCAGTTCCAATGAGTGACCTGAAATTTTAACTCTGCTACTCTCTCCACTGATACAGCCAGGTGTGATGAGCATTTCCCTCATTTCCCATTTTTGTTGCAGATTTCTAGTATCCATGGTATTTTGTTTGGCATAACCCAATAGTGGGATCTGGTTGATCCATGATGTGATACATTTAGCTGGGACAAATAAACAATATCGCTGATTCTGTTCATCATTCCAATTCTATGCCATTTAGGTCAACAACAAGTAACGTTTCGATAGTTGCTTTAAAGTGAGAAAATGCTGAAGGAACTTCACAGTAAATAATATTCGAGAGAGTTGGACAGCAGATAACGAGATGTAAGAAAGGTGACCAAAACTACTCAGACAGATCACTTTCAGAAGTGATTTCAAGGGAGGGACAGGGCTCAGGCAGGGAATTGCAGAGCTTACGACCAAACAAGTCGAAGGCATTGCTGCCAATGGAGTGATAGAAATTGAGGATGTTGCATGGTTCCGAACTGGTGGAGTACAGAATGGTCAAGGAATGAGGATTGGTAGTGTTGCAGCCCTGGGCTTGGAGGATTGGGATGGGAGTGGTTAGAAATAAGAAAAGATGAGTTAAAGAGTCACAGAGTCATACAGCAATACAGCACAGAGACAGGCCCTTTGGCCCAACCAGTCAATACCAACCATTGTGTCCTCCCAGCTAGTCCCAATTGCCTGCATTTGGCCCACATCCCTCAAATCCTTTCCCATCCATGTACTTATCTAAATACTTTTAAAATGTTGCTATTGAACCTGACACTGGCAGCTCATTCCATATAAGCACCACACTCTGCATGAAGTTGCCCTTCAGATCCCTTTTCAATCTTTCTCCTCTCATCTTAACTCTATGTCCTCTAGTTGTCAATTCCTCTCCCTCATAAAAACTCTACGGGTGGAATTTTACGAGATTGATTCTAAGTGTCCAGCTAGCATGAAAATGGGGGAGTTCCTGATCCATTTTTTGGGTGAGTTTTCATGCCCAATCTTATACACTTTGTCATTCAAAATAGTTTCTGAACAGTTTCTAGATGCTGCAGTCTATGGGCTGGGCTTAATTTGGCAACCAGCCTGTAGAAGGAGCTACTGTACATGTGCAGACCTCTGATGCTGCACATGCTCAATAGCAGCAGCCGGGCTCTGACAGACAGAGAGCTGTCAGGCCCCTGCTCCTGCAGTCAGCCTCAACCCCACCATAATCACAGGGGCTCACAGCCGATCGCAAGCCCCACAATGCATGGGCATCTAGCCCCTGCCATCCTCCTCGGGCTGAGACCAATCGTGTCCCCTCACCTGATCTGATCCCATTGCAGAGTGGCAGTGGGCCCCCCTTTCACCCACCAGGCTCCCCTTCAGGCCTTGCCCCCTTTAGGTCCTACCCATTCAGGCCCTGCCCCAGAGGCCCATCCGGATAGGCTCCATCCCCCATAGCCCCAACCCCTGGCATTACCAATGCGCCTGATAGCCATTATACAGATACCAGGCTGTCAGTGCCAAGGTCCCAGGCTGGCACTACCATTGGTCTCTCAGGGGAACCTCAATAGCCTCCAGTTCCACCAGTGAGGCCAACAGGACTGTTCCCCATTCATTGGGATCAAACATTTTCCTCGTCAGAGAAAACCTCTCCCGGCAAAGGCATAAAAGCAAGTGAGCCCGGACAATTGAGCGCCGGGCTCACTAATCACATGTAAGTTCGCACTTAAATACATTTAAATAAATTATTCAGCTTCATGCCCATTTCCAGCGAGAAATCTGGCTCTCATAGAATTGTGAGAGCTGAGAAATCGGTTGTGATCCTGATTTTTTGGCTCTCATGTGATTTTACCAGCTCGCCCCGGTGTGTTCATCCTATCTATGCTCTTTTTGATTACGTACACCTCAACAAGGTCACCTCTCACTCCCCTACATTCCTAGGAATAAAGCCCCAGCCTGGCCAACCACTGCCAATAAGTCAGGCCAACTAGCCCTGGCAACATCCTCATAAATCTTCTTTGCACTCCTTCCAGTTTATCAATGTCTCATGCAGGAATTTAAAAACAAAGCTGATCATTTTAAAACAGAAGCGTTTCCAGGTTGCAGGTTGTCAGTGAGCACAAGGGTGATGGGTAAACAATGTGAGTTTGGTTATGGCAGCGGAGCTTTGGACCATGTGAAAAATGGCAGGCCAGGCGTGTAATCATTGATTGTAGAGGCGGAGCACGGATGATGGCTTCACAGCAGGTGAGTTGAAGGAAGGGCAGACGCAAATTATCTTACTGAGGTGGATGTGGGTGTTCTTTTGTGACTATGTGATCAAAACTCAACCCAGGGTGAAACAGGATTTCAAGCCACAATGCATACCACAATATTTGTAATTTGACTTGGAGTGTGCAGAGTGAATAAAGCAATTCATTTCACAGCATTTGAAAATATTAAGTAAATTGAACCTTTAAGATATTCAAAAGAATTATTCCAAAGAGTACTTTGTAATATCTAGATTATTTCTCAAGGGATCAATTACATGAGTCACAAGTCACACAGTTACGCATGATTTTCTTTTCATTTCATGCACTTTAGTAGAATATTCACTGTAATATACTTGACTGGTCTCGATATTCAAGAGTAGGTGCTGAGGGAGCAGTGAGGGAGCAGTTAAGTGGGCAGGAAATTCAGGTGAATGGGTTTTTTTCAGGTTGTAGAGAAGTTACTACGGAACAATAGGCTGTCAGATGGGTGGGTCTGTGGTATCACAATAGCCAAGGATCATAGAGGAAGAAAGGGCAAACTAGAGGCGGTGTGTTCTTACCAAAAAAACCTTTAAGTGCCGAATGAGTGTGAAAACAAGAGAGAATTGTGGTCAGTTTTTGGGCAAGCTTCTAAACACAACTGTATGGCACTTAGAAAAGAACAAATAAAAGTACGACACAGAAACAGGCCCATTGGCCCTCCAACCCTGTGCCAATCGTGATAAGCTAACTGACCTAAAAAAATCTTCTGCCCTTGCCTCTGACTATCCGCCCTGTCTACGCTTCTCATGATTTTGTAATCCTTTATTAGGTCTCCCCTCAGCCTCCATCTTTCTGGTTAAAACAATTCTAGTTTATTCAACCTCTCTTCATAGCTAATACCCTTCAGACCAGGCAACACCCCGGTGAACTTTCTTTCCATTCGCTCCAAAGCTTCAATGTCCTCTGACAGTGTGGTAATCAGAACTGCACGCAATATTCCGAATGCAGACTAACCAAGGTTTTATATAGCTACAACATGATTTCCCAGCTCTTGTACTCAAAGCCCTGGCTGATGAATCATACCATATGCCTTCTTAATCACCTTGGCCACCTCTGTTGCCAATTTTAGGGAACTGTGGACCTGCACGCTCAGATCCCCCTGTTTGTTAATGTTCCTGAGGGTTCTGCCATTTACAGTATAATCCACACCTAAATTTGATCCTCCAAAATGCATTGCCTCATATTTGTTCAGATTAAACTCCATCTGCCATTTCTACGTCCAAGACTCTAATCTATCCATATCCCATAGTATCCTCAGACAATCCCTGGCACTATCAGCAGCTACACCAATCTTCATATCATCTGCAAACTTACGAATCAGCACCCGCCACCCCCTCCCAACATCTTCCTCCAGATCACTTTGATATACTACAAAAAACAGAGGTCCCAGCACTGATCCCTGCAGAACACCACGGGCTATAGATCTCCATTCTGAAAATACCCTTCCACTGTAATTCCTTGTCTTCTTTAACAAACATCTAGCCAGCCCACTCCAAATCCCATATGATTTTAGTTTTTGTACCAGTCTGTCATGTGGAACCTTGTGAAATGCCTTACTAAAGTCCATATAAACTATACCCACAGCCCTTCCCATCAATTATCTTTGTCACTTCTTCAAAAAACTCAATCAAGTTGATGAGATATGACTTTCCCTATACAAAACCATGCTGCCTGTCACTAATTAGTCTCATTTTCTTCCAAATATGCATATATCCTGTCCCTTAGTATCTTCTCCAAAAGCTTCCCTGCCACTGACATCAAGCTCATGGGCCTATTACTTCTTGGATTATCCCGGCTTCCTTTCTTAAACAAGAGAGCAACACTGGCCATTCTCCAGTCCTCTGGAAGCTGATCTGTGGTCAAAAACGATGTTGAGATATCTATTAAGGCACCAACTATTTCTCCCATTGTCTCCCACAGTAACCTCGGATAGACCCCATCCGGCCCTGAGGACTTGCCTATCTTAATGCAGTTTAGGATATTCAAACTTTCTCCTTTGATATATTGATGTTCTTTAGAGTGTTCACATACCTATCCCTGATCTCAACATCCCTAATGTCCTTCTCCTTGGTGAATACCAATACAGAGTACTCATTAAGGATCTCACCCACTTACTGTGACCATAACTTCCCTCCATTGTCTGTGAGTGGACCGATTATTCCTCTTGCTACATTCTGGCTCTTAATATATGCATAAAAAGCCTTGGGATTTTCTCTAACCCTGTTTGCTAAAGACATTTCAGGGCCTCTTTTAGCCCTCTTAATTCCATGTTTAAGTTCCTTTCTCCTTTCACTGTACTCCTCAAGGGCTTTGTCAGTTTTTAGATGCCTGGACCTATTGAATGCTTCCATTTTCCTTTTGACTAAGCTTACAATTTCCCTTGTCACACATGATTCCCAAATCCTGTCATTTCTATCCTTAATTTTTGCAGGGACATGCCTGTCCTGCACTTCAATCAACTGGCCTTTAAAAGCCTCCCACATGCCAGACTTGGATTTTCCCTCATGTAGCTGCTCCCAATCTACATTCCCCAGTTCCTATCCAATTTGGATGTCATTGGCCCTCGCTCAATTAAGCACCCTCACCTGAGGTCCATTCTTGTCTTTATCCATAAATACTCAAAATCGTATTGAATCATGGCCGCTAAGCCCAAAATGCTCCCTCACTGAAACATGAGGCAAAATATAATTCTTGCCAGTAGGGGAGTGGGTGGAGCCTATTCACACCGGGAAACCTGCTGTAGGTGCACAATTGCGCAGGCATCCCAATCTCCCAGTGCGTTGTATACAAATGTAGACACTGGGTGGTCTGTTACAGCCCCCCCAACCCCTGGGACATCACTTTGCCCTGCCCTGGATAACACCTCCCTCCCACCAATCAGTTTCCCATTGCTGGGGACCGTACATGATCCTCACTGGTGAAGACCTCCACTTCTACTTCTTGGTTGATGCATAGAAACTCTGCTCATCCACTCAACTGAGTTTTATACATTCTATTGTTGAGTGTAGCACCATTTTCACCTTCACAATGTCAGAATACTGGCAGGGGAACATTTCTCGCAGCAGAATTTCTCTTTATGACTGAATTATAGTTATCTTATTAGGTATGTCAATCTGAAGACCCAAAGGGTAATACGCCATCACTATTATGAACCACTAGTTTCTTTCCTGAGGTATTACTCAGGGAATAGTTACAAACTAATTTGAGCCTTTTGTTGAAGCAGGATTAGTGGGCCAGAAATAATTGAGCCTAGAGTTGCAGGCGTGTCAGCATCTATTTCAATGTGATACATTGGACCTTAGTTTAACTTTGTGTAAGTGAATGAATTTTGAAAGACTTACAATCTTGCCTGTTCTGTCCTTATTTTTACGTGCAACGCTTTTGTATTATTATTAATATTATTATTCATAAATAAATGGCAAAATGTGGAACGTTTTAGAAAGCGTAAAAGTAGAATGTTTGAATCACATGCGTTTGTTTGCAGTACTGATGGACAAATTGGGAGCCATTTGCAGAAGGGTCAATACGCCATGATAAATTTACCTCAGCAGTGTTTGTCATAAATACAGTAACAGGAGATCCTTTCCATTTGGAGCAGACAGGAACTTACAGTGGGGAAAAAGGTTGGAACAATATGTGACAAAAGCCTGACATCAGGAAGTAAACTTTTGTAGTCAGCAAATGCACCGAGTTATGGAATGTATTACAAGTTAATCCCTCATGGCATTGCATGTGAAGAGTTAGAGAATTTTGTTATTCTATCAATGTTTGCTGTTTTGTTGTAATATGTTGTACGTACTGTATTTTAATGAGGTGGGCTACCTCAAATTTGGACTGCTTTGAAGATTTAATCCCGGACTTTCATTAACCTGGTAGCTAAAGTGAGATGAGGAGAATTTGAGAGGGAACAGAACTGTCTTCACGTTGTGGGCAAGGAGGTCAACAATTGACACACCAAACCTAGGGCAGGATTTTACCATACTTACTGCCAGTGGGATCTTTCGGACCCGTCAAAGGCATCCACCCCGCAATGGGTTCCCTAATGGCAGGGCGAACAAGCCATGCAAAACAACATAGACCTCAGTGAGATCAGGGATCTGATATCCCTCCTGGTGTTGGAAATTGGATACACAGCTTAGCAGCAGCTACTGCAGAATCCCTGTCTGGGAATGCAAGCTATTGCTAATTACTCTTCGACCAACTCAAAGTGTGGAATTTTCCCATCCCACCCGCCACAGGAATCGTAGCAGATAGAAGGTGGACTGTGCAAAAGTCCATTGACCTCGTGCAGGATGAGCGTGGCTGGAAAACCTCACCCAAAGAGTCTCAGTCAGGTTAAGCAATAAGCATGGATCGTGCTGTCATGGTAATATGCACACTAAAACATGACAGTATGTGGGGTGAGATCTGAATTTCCAGCCACTCCTAACATGATCGAGATCTTATTTTATGATGAATATGATCTACTTATTCCTCCTACCAAAATGTTTTACCCCACACTTGTAAATGTTATACTTTATTCACAAGTTTAGTAATATCCTCTGTGTCTTCTTGCAGTCCTCAACAGTATTAACTGGATCTCCAGTTTGGTGTCATCTTCAATGTTTGAATTTCTCAAGCGCAAATCATTAATGTAAATGGTGAACAACAGTGGTCCCAGCACTGTTTGTGCAACTATATTTGCAAATTGGAGTAACTACCTTAAACCCTATTCTCTCTTTTTTCTGTTTTGTAACCAGTTTGCTTCTCACTCTGCTATTTGCCCCAAGTCCCCATGTTCTCGCCTTAGTCACGAGTCTGCCAATGTGGTGCCTTACCGAAGGCCTATTGGAAATCTAAATGCATTATATCCAATGTACTTCCCTTTTTATTGCTTCTATTTTCAAAAATAAAAGTAGCTTGGTCAAATATAGCATTCCCTTTTGGAATCTACGCTGACAGTTCCTTATTATAATTTCTGTTTCTAGATATTTTCTACTGCATCTCTGATTAAGCATTTCATTTTTTTTAACAGCATTATTAGGCTAATTGGTTTGTAGTTGCCTAGATTTTTTCAGTCACTTTTTTATATATAAGAATCAAATTAGTCATCTGCCAGTCCCCCCACACTATTCCCCTTTCTAATTAAGTTTATAATGTGTGTAATAGTGCATCTGTTATCATTGCCCTAACTTCCAATATGTGTAGAGACAATCAATATGATTTGTTTATTTTTTTTTCTACATCAATTTAGAATGAAATAGGAAACTTCCTGTCTATCTTTCACTTAATTTGTTTTCTTTCTGTGACTGCACTAGTCTCTCTGCTCTCTCTTTACCTCTGACTCGGTGATGTTAAAAACTCCATCTTTTGGTTGCAAATGAGCTGAATTGATGATGGTTAACTAAAGGCAATATTTGCTAACAGATCAGTGTTTCTAAAATGTTGGAGAAAGACACTTCAAGGGGGAATTTTCTGCCACCATTTTCGATAGGTTGGAAAGGCGGAGTTGGATGCGGGGGGGTGAGAATCGAGCAGGAGATATAGAATGGCTTTTATGATGCAGGGATTTCCCCGTTCAATTGCCTGCCCTCTCCCGCCAGAGGTGGAACAGCATTCCCACCATCTGTAGCAAAGACAGGGGGAGAGGAAATGTGGTGACCCAAGTGATGGGATTGCCTGGTTGAAGAAAGTCTAAGACTAGATGGAAAAATGTGGGGGCACTTGAACGCAGTGACATTGAAAGAGGAATGGGTGACTGACTGAACCAATCAGCTCAATATAATGACATTAGTAAAAAGGGAAAGAAGATGTTGAATTCAGAAAGTAAAATGCCACGGTTGCTGGTGATAGAAGGGTTAAACTACCACCAGCTTTGTGTTGAAGCACCATGTCTCTGTGCTTGGCAGCAGTATCAAAACTTTTGCTGACATAACTGAGGTCTTTGAAATTTCAGTGGCATCACCATGATCACAAACTGTGGTGACTGATGGACTGGTATCAGCCTTGTAGGCGAATGTCAAATATTTCTACAAGTTTGAAAAGTTCAGCTTGTAATTCTTGAACCTGAACTGACAAGGCTATACCTTTCATGCAACAAAAGCATAAAGAGTAGAAGCTTTTATAAGGGCAATCTCAATCTTCTTTTTCATTATTTATTCTGACAAGGTGCGGGTGTCACTGGATAAACCAGTGTTTGTTGCCCATCCCTACTTGCCCTTGAGAAAGTAGTGATGTGCCGCTTTCTTGAACCACTTCAGTCCATGGATGGGCAAAGTGAAAAGAACGTGGATAATGTAATTTTAATAGACAGTGCCTAACACAGAACTCTAATCAACCATTGATGCATTCAGAAAGGAGATGGAAAAAAAGCAGGAGACAAAAGAAGGGACCAGGACAGAAGAAAACAAAATATCTGTCAACCTCGGGCCAACACTATTCATCTTAACCAACTGTAGATGGGACTGTCACTCACAAAGCAGTCCCTACAGCCACAAAAGCCGATCTTCAATACAGAAGTGACATACACCCTGGGCACAGTCTGAAATGAGGAGATGCTGACAGAATTTTGCTTCTCTGCTGAGTAGGCAAAGTGACAAGAATGTGGATAGTACAATTCTATTGCAGAATGCAGAATCGGGATAATCAGCCATTGTTTTCAACATAATACAGAGCAGAACGTACACTCATCTCACACAAATGGCAATACAAATATCAATACACTGGACACTAAATCATGGCTGTAAATTGCAATCACCCAGCAGAATCCATTGTTTGAACAACCCACTAGAGTCAATTTGTTAGGACTCCAACTGAGGCCATAATTCAATCTGCACAACTCCCAAAAGAGACAAGTAACTGCATCTCCACAACTAGTCCCATTGGGTCTTCAGTACCTTCCAGTTCTCTCATTGCACAGTGTGAATCTGTCTGACTAAGTGCAGCTGCTGCACACATTTTCTGGAGGTGCTTACGGACATTTCTTGTGACAAGTGAAATTTCAAACTACGGCATTTCCAAAATACCATTGCCCCATCTCCACGCCCCCCCCCCCCCCCCCCACCACCCCCAGCTCCATCGGGTGTGTTTTCAGCAAGGGGAAAATAAAATATGATGGGTGGTTTGCCCACCACTGTCCCACCTACCCCTGATCCAGTCCCAGTAACATAGTAGGAGGGTGGGTGCCAAAATCGGAAGCCCACCCACCACTTATTAAAAAAAACAAATGGGCAATTGAGCTTGTTTGCAAGCTAACTGGCCCAAATAACACATGGCTGTTGGCATAAAAAGATTGGGCAGGTGGGTAAGATTCAGAAGGTTTCTTTTTCAATAACTTTGTGGAAAAGATGGCAAAGAAGGGGGATGCATCATTCAGGGGGTGCGCTCTGCAGGTCTGGTGCACATCCCCTCAAGATGTTACCTTTCCTTTTGTCCTTGCTGTCTGGTTTTCAAAATCATTCCCTGCTGCTTTGTTTACGCTCCCTCCACTGCCCCAGGCTCCCAAGTCCCTATCCCCACTCAAAGTTCAGGATTTACCTTGGTACAGGATTCATCAGTTGTCTTGGCGTGCAATACCAGCAGCAGCCACTGCTGAGCTATGGCACTGCTGGGGCTGCTACAGATACCAGCCATTCAGATGGGCCGGTAGCTTTCGAGCATGGCGCTTCCTCCCATGGAGAGATGGAAATCTGACCCTCACCTGCTTAAGGCCACTAGAACAATGTGTTATTGCTGTGAAATATGCCATCTCACCCCCCCGGTAAATTTTTGGCCCATGGTGAGGATTTGTCGGAGGCAGCAGCAGCCCAGGCAATGGGTCCAAATGTGGGACAACTCCATATTTGGCTGGCTGTGTCAGCGGGATTTTTGGAGTGGCTGTCAATCAATTCATAGCAGTGACCCTCCCCCGAGAACTATAGGCACAATCAGAGGGCTAGCAGCTCAGAAGTTTCTGCAGCAGGATTGGTGGCCATGTCTGAGGCTGAACCTGGAAGAAGAGGATGCGATGTTTAATATGTGGCCTCACAACCTGGAAGTGGGGGCTGGCTGCCACTGGGTCCAGTCAATCAGGCAGGTCTCAGAGATGGGGGGGTGCTGTTCGCTGGAGGTGCTGATACTACAGGGACAACTGTCACACAGGGACCATGGCCATAGTGTCTTTATAAAATAACCTTATCCCAGCCTTGAGCCCACAGAGAGAGCACAAAGATTTCACTGATGGTTCCCCCCACCCCCTCATCTAACGCTGGTTAAATTATAAAAACTCTACAGTGTAGAAGGAGGTCATTTGGCCCATCGAGTCTTCACAGACTGTCTGTCTTATCCAGGCTGCAGCCCATCCCAGCCTTGTCACACCACACATTTCCCTTGTCCAATCCACCTGATCTACACATCCTGAGACACTAAGGGCTAATTAAGCATGACCAATCCACTTAACCTGCACATCTTTGGAGTGTGGAAGGAAACCCTGACAGACATGGTGAGAATGTGCAAACTCCACATAAACCATAATCTGAGGCTGGAATTAGGCCCCAGTCCCTGTCGCTGTGAGGCAATAGGGCTAACCACGGGGCCATTGTGCCACCGCACGCGAGTGGAGGTTGGAAGAGGCACTTAATTGGCCACTTAAGTGGCTCAGTTGAGCTCTGGGCAGGCTGTATGCAGCCTTTCCTGCTGCTGGTAAAATGACAGGGCCATGGGAATACGTCAGGCATGCCATCTGGGGGCACAGTGGCACAGTAGTTAGCATCCAGCTGGGTTCAATTCCAGGGTCACTCTCTGTACCAAATCTGCACCTTCTCCCAGTGTCAGTATGGATTTCCTCTGGGTGCTCCGGTTTCCTTCCACAGTCTAAAAGACATGCTAGTTAGGTGCATTGGCCACATTAAATTCTTCCTCAGTGTACCCGAGTAGGCACTGATTTTCACAGTAACTTCATTGCAGTGTTAATGTAAGCCTAGTTGTGACAAGCCTAGTTATTTAATAATAAATAAACTTTAAATTTTATCTGATGTCTTGCTGTGCCATTTTGCCAGCTGTCCCATCTCAAAGCACATTTCCAAAGGTCCCATAAAATTCTGATCTGTACATTTAAGTAATCTAACATGGCTTCTTAATCATGCAAATCAGTGTCCTACGCCAACTGTAACTTGCCAAATGGAAAACTGAGACACAAATGGATGGCTTTTACACTAAACTTGTTCCAAAAAATTGAGTTACCTAATCAGTGATCCTAAACTTTCTGTTTTTATTTCTTTGACCAAGGTGAGTAGGCCTGATCCTCCTGGGGTGGTGGCAAGCTGTGGCCTGCTGCTGGTATATTTGAGTGGTTACTCCACTGTCCAGATCCAAACTGTATTACATAGGAGCCAGCTGCCACCTGCCTTCCCAATTGGCAAGCTGCAGTGGGAGACCCAGTTCATTCCCAGACCTCACTTAAAATGAGGTCTAAAGACAGATTTGAACCAATGCACACAGATGTTGCTCCAGTGCTTTGGCACCAATGTTGGCTGCCTCTCAAATCTTTCAGCTCTTCATTCTTCTGAAACATCAGCAACATAATTGTTTTGGTGAAGACATTTTTTCACATGCAGCACTTAAGTTTTTTCATTCATTTATCTCGTATAATACCTGCGCTGGCAGTGAAGCCATTAATTAAGCAGCAGTTTGTCAAAAACAACATGGAATAATTATAAAGCACTTTTTACTCCTTATTGCAACGTATATCCTCTATCCTCTGCGACAGCAGCAGATAGTAATACAGAGAAATAGCTTAGGGATGTTCATTTCCTTTTCCTATGTCTAAGTCCTGATTTGTTCCATCTACATGGAAGAGAATTGTTAAAATGAATCTTTTCAAGCTGTATTGCATTATTCATCACTTTTGGTGTCCACAAAAGCCAGTTTACGAAGGCAATCTATGAACTGAAACTTAACTTTATGGCAGTAATTTTAAATTTGGATTATGATGCAAATGAGTGGTATTGATGCAGCCACTCACTGTACATTACAACCAAATTTACTTTCAAATGAGGTCCACAGTAAAGAAAATTGGACCTTTATTGGAAGGCAATTCTACACTGTCCAACATAAATACAATCCTCTATAGATAAAAGATCTGAGATAGCGCACCACTTAGTGAACAATTAACCTCTACCATTATTTTAAAACACATCATGTTTGGGATGCCACAATATGGTCCCATTCTTTCCAAACTGATTCAAAAACTGATTATTCAGAGATGAGATAGTTCAGCAGATGAGGCAGGTTCTAATACTTAATTTAACTTAGAACAGGCAGAGATTTCCTCACCTTGGTCTGACTTTCCTCTGCAGTGGTTAGCACTGCTGCCTTACAGTGCCACAGATCTGGGTTCGATTCCCAGCTTGGCCACTGTCTATGTAGAGTCTGCACGTTCTTCCTGTATCTGCGTGGGTTTCCTCCAGCTGCTCTGGTTTCCTCTCGCAGTCCAAAGATGTGCGGGTTAAGCTGATTAACCATGCTAAATTGATCTCAGTTTAAGGGGGGATTAGCAGGGTAAATACGTGGGGTTACGGGGTTAGGATGGGATTGGTGTTGGTGCAGTCTCGATGGGCCGAATGGCCTCCTTCAGTACTGTACAGATTCTATGATTCTATGATCCTATTTAGAAATTGGGTGGCTTCTGCTTCTCCTGCAATGGCAGCTAAGCCATCAACCATCAGACACATTATCATGGTCAAGTCTGCAAGTGCCGTCCATTGAATGAGAGTTGGACATCACTTCCAAGCTGGAATCAATAGCCTACAAAGTCTGTGCAAAGCTCTGTACAATGATAATGCTGGACTCCTACCGGCTCCTTGGCAGTGACCGCAGGCCTCTGATAGTCCAAGCATTATGCAAGTTTTCATCTGAAAGTCATTAATATCCCCATCTGACTCAGCAATACTTGTGTCAAAATCATCCTCCTTGTGATACCCTGTCTCACTGCAGTCCCCTTGTACCCAATGACATGCTGATTCAGTTTCTGTGCTAGCTTCTGAGGCTTGTGCAGTGTCAATAACTGTAGTGTGAAATCGAATGATGGTGTTTACTCATCAACAACAACTTATAGTTGCAACTACATAAAGCAACTTCAATGCAATAAAAAAAATCTCAAGGTGCTTCACAGAGGCATTATGAGACAAAATATATACCACAGTATAAAAGTGATACTATGTTAGGTGTTCAAAAGTTTGGCCAAGGGATTCATAAGAACATAAGAAATAGGAGCAGGAGTAGGCCATCTGGCCCTTTGAGCCTGCCCCGCCATTCAATAAGATCATGGCTGATCTGTCGTGGCTCAGTTCCACATTCCTGCCCTCTCCCCATAACCCTTAATCCCCTCTCTTATCAAAAACCCATCAACCCGCGTCTTAAAAATATTTAGCGAGGTAGCCTCCACCACTTCAACAGGCAGAGAATTCCAGAGATTCACCACCCTTTGAGTGAAGAAATTCTTCCTCAACTCCATTCTAAACCACACCCCCCTTTATCTTGAGGCTGTGTCCCCTAGTCCTACTGTCCTTCCTGAGCGGGAAGAGTCTCTCCACCTCTATCCTATCCATCCCATTCATCATCTTATACGTCTCAATGAGATCTCCTCTCATTCTTCTAAACTCTAACGAGTACAAGCCTAGTTTATTCAGCCTCTCCTCATAGCTCAACCCCCTCAACTCCGGCATCAGCCTAGTAAACCTCCTCTGCACTCCCTCCAAGGCCAAAATATCCAAGGTGATTCTAAGGAGTGCTTTAAAGGAAGAAACATGCGATAGAGTGATGGAGAAGTGTAGGAAGGGTATTCCAGACCATGGACCAAGACAACGATGTGGCATGGTGGCACGTGATTAGCACTACTGCCTCACAGCACCAGGGACCTGGATTCGATTCCGGTTTTGGGTGACTGACTGTGTGGAGTTTGGACGTTCTCCCAGTGTCTGTGTGGGTTTCGTCTGAGAGCTCCAGTTTCCTCCCACAGTCCAAAGATGTGCAAGTTAGGTTGATTGGCCATGCCAAATTGCCCCTTAGTGTCAGGTGGCTGAGCAGGGTAAATATGTGGGGTGAAGGGGATAGAGCCTAGGTAGGATTGTTGTCGGTGCAGACTCGATGGCCCCAATGGCTTCTTTCTGCACAGTAAGGATGATTCTATAATGCTGGTGCAATTAAAATCAGGGCTGAATAAAACACCAGAATGAGAGAAGTCCCAATATTTCAGATGAGTGGTGGGGCTGAAGGAAATTACAGGGATTGGGAGCGCCAAGACAATGGAGGGGTTTGAAAACAAGGTTGAGATTTTAAAATCAAGATGTTGCTTAATTGAGGACCAATGTAGGTCAGCCAGTACAAGGGTGATAGGTAAATGAGATTTGGCGTGACTTTAGACATTACAGGAGGCATAGATTTAAGGTAATGGGCAGGAGAATTTGAGTGGATGTGAGGAAAAGCTTTTTCATCCAAATGATGATGGGAATCTGGAACTCACTGCCTGAAGGAGTGGTAGAGGCAGGAACCCTCACAACATTTAAGAAGCATTTCGATGAGCACTTGAAATGCCAAAGCGTACATGTCTACGGACCCAGTACTAGAAAATGGGATGAGAACGGATAAGTGCCTGATGGCTGGCACAGACATGATGGAGCACAGGGCCTCTGTCCGCATTGTAAAACTCTGTGGTCAGAATGTTACCACCATTCCAGCCCACTGCAGTGAACGGAGATTTGGCTGCGTGCCAAATTCTCCAACCTCACTACAGTAGGAGCATGGCCTGAATGACCAGTATGATTGCACCCCATGGTTCTATGAGTATGACAAAGGCAGCACGGTTTTGCCTGACCTTTATGGAGAGGTAGAATGTAAAAGACAAGGCAGGAATACATTGGAATGATCAAGCATAGAGGGAATGAAGGCATGAATGAGCGTTTCAGAAGAAGATGAGTTGAGACAGGGCAGAAGTGGGATGAAGGTATGAAGAGGAAGCGGTTGATCTGATTGATCTATATGTATGTATATGAACTTGGAATTTAACCTCAAGATCAAACATGACACGACATTTGCACGCAGGCTAGCTTAATCTCCTACTCTTGCCAATGAGAGGGATGGACTAGGTAGCTAGGGAATGGAGATTGGAGTGGGGAGCCAAAAACAATGGCTTTAACCTTCCTAAACAGCACCTAGCTCCTCTTGGGCTTCATATTTCTCCACTTGACCAAGTGGAAGCCCTTGGGTGTCTGAAAGGTGAGAAGCGGAAGGGCACGATTGTAGCGTGGGAGTGGGGGAAAATGAGAGATGCAGGCTTACACCATCAAGTAAATTAGAAAACATTGCGGGATAAGGGTTAAATGGGATATGAAATAGTGGATTAAGAACCAAATAGCCTGCCATTAAGTAATGCAAGCTGGCTTGATGTGGTGTTAGCTTTAGAAACTTTAAAGTTAAAGATTATTTATTAGTCACAAATAGGCTTACATTTACACTGCAATGAAATTAGAAGTCATAAAAATCATAGAAACCCTACAGTGCAGAAAGAGGCCATTCGGCCCATTGAGTCTGCACCGACCACAATCCCACCCGGGCCCTATCCCCATATCCCTACGTATTTTACCAGCTAATCCCTCTAACCTACATATCCCAGACACTAAGGGGCAATTTAGCATGGTCAATTAACATAACCCACACATCTTTGGACTATGGGAGGAAACCGGAGCACCCAGAGGAAACTCATGCAGACATGGGGAGAATGCTCAAACGAAGGTCGGTGGTGTTGTGGATGATCTGGAAGGATGGCAAAAGTTGCAGCAGGACATAGATAGGATGCAGGACTGGGCAGAGAAGTGGCAGATGGACTTCAACGCGGATAAATGTGTAGTCGTCCATTTTGGCAGAACCAACGGGATGAACGAGTACACTATCAAGGGCAGAAGTCTGAGTAGTGTTGAGGAGCAGAAGGATCTTGGGGTCCGGGTCCACAGGACTCTTAAATCGGCCTCGCAGGTGGAGGAGGTGGTCAAGAAGGCGTATGGTGTACTGGCCTTCATTAATCGAGGGATTGAGTTTAGGAGTCGGGAGGTAATGCTGGAACTTTATAAGACCCTTGTCAGGCCTCATTTGGAGTATTGTGCGCAGTTCTGGTCACCTCACTATAGGAAAGATGTAGAAGCTATTGAAAGGGTGCAGAGGAGATTTACAAGGATGTTGCCTGGACTGGGAGGCATGCCTTATGAAGTTAGGTTGAGGGAGCTGGGACTCTTTTCCCTGGAGAGACGAAGGTTGAGAGGCGACCTGATAGAAGTTTACAAAATGTTGAGAGGAATAGATAGGGTGGACTCTCAGAGGCTATTTCCCCGGTTTGAAATGGTCGCTACGAGAGGACACAGATTTAAGGTGCGGGGAGGGAGGTTCAGAAGTGATGTTAGGGGTAAGTTTTTCACTCAGAGGGTGGTGAGTGAATGGAATCGGCTGCCGTCAGTGGTGGTGGAGGCGAACTTGCTGGGGTCTTTTAAAAGACTTCTGGATGAGTATATGGGGTTTAATGAGATTGAGGGTTATAGATAGGTCTGTAGGTTGGTAGGTGATGTGATCGGCGCAACTTGTGGGCCGAAGGGCCTGTTTGTGCTGTAGTGTTCTATGTTCTATGTTGTTCCACACAGACAGTTACTGTGAAAACCCTAGTTGCCACACTCTGACGCCAGTTTGGGTACACTGAGGAAGAATTGAACATGGCCAATGGACCTAACCTTTTGGACTGTGAGAGGAAACCCACATAGACACAGGGAGAATGCGCAAAGCCTACACAGGCAGTGACCCAAGCTGGAAATTGAACCCAGGTCCCTGGCGCTGTGACGCAGCAAAGCTAACCACTGTGCCACCATGCACCACCACCACCACACACACACACACACACACCCTCCCCCCCACCCCCCCCAACCCCGAGTCTGCTGCTGGAGCATGCAACCACTCAGTAGCAATTTTAGCTCAATGCTGCACGCAACCGATATTCATTACAATGAACAAGTAGCATGAGGTTTGTTTGCTGCCTGCATTGCAATGAATGAGCACAGATTAATATTGCATTGCAATCATCGCAACTAGTTTCAGGAACTTGTCCATCTTTTCCCCATGGATTTCAAACTTTACAGTGTACGTAAAAGCTTTTAATTTAATTTGAGATTGTGTACAGAAAGAGAAATGAAGGGCAAAATTCCCCAGCGCTGCCAGTGATGGGTTTCGTAGTGGGCAGGAGAGGGAAATTTAGAGAGAAGTCAAATGTCAGATTGCAGCTGGCAAGGAAATAAGTCAGAATTTTCTCCTCATCACTTTGACAGCAAGATGATGACGGATCAACTTCCCTGCAGATCCAAGGTTGGAATGTATGTATTTACATATCATTCATACTCATTAGAAGTACAATTTGCCAGAATCACATCCTCTCTGATAATCTTGATCAGTTGGGCTAGTGATCTGACGAATGGCAGATGGAGTTTAATTTAGGTAAATGTGAGGTGATGCATTTTGGTCGATTGAACCAGGGCAGGACTTACTCAATTAATGGTAGGGTGTTGGGGTGAGTTATAGAATGAAGAGATTTAGGGATACAGGTTCAAAGCTCTTTGAAAGTGGAATCACAGGTGGGCAGACTGGTGAGAAGGCATTCAACATATTGGTTTCATTTGTCAGAACACTGAATACAGGAGTTGGGATGTCTAGTTAGAGTTGTACAAGACATTGTACAAGGCCACCCTTGGAATACTGTGCATTGTTCTCATCACCCTATTATAGAAAGGATATTATTAAACTAGAAAGAGTGCAGAAGAGATTTACTCGAATGCTACCAGGACTTGATGGTTTGAGTTATAAGGAGAGGTTGGATAACCTGGGACTTCTTTCTCTGGAGCGTAGGAGGCTTAGGGGTGATCTTATAGAGGTCTATAAAATAATGAGGGAAATAGATCAGCTCAATAGTCAATATTGTTTCCCAAAGGTAGGGGAGTCTAAAACTAGAGAACTTAGGTTTAAGGTGAGAGGGGAGAGATACAAAAAGGTCCAGAGGGGCAGTTTTTTCAGACAGAGTATGGTGAGTGTCTGGAACAAGCTGCCAATAGGGGTGGGTACAATTTTGTCTTTTAAAAAACATTTAGACAGTTACATGGGTAAGATGGGTATAGAGGGATATGGGTCAAATGCGAGCAATTAAGACTAGGTTAGGGGTTAAAAAAGGGGCAGCAGGGACAAGCTGGGCCAAAGGAGAATGTCTATGACTACTTGCCACATCAGTGGAAAAATTAGACTGGCCTAAATCTTGACTGGATATGAGGGGCATGACAATTGTCCATCCTCACTCCACTCATGACTTTGAGGTGCATACAGTATTCAAGGCCTGCTTGCAATAGCGTTGCTCAGGTTCCTCAGTGATGCCAGTGTTAGCCCACACAGGTGGGGGTGTGCAATGGGGTTGTTCACCTTGGGCCTCAGATATTGAGTTGGGCTGCTCACCATGGTTGCTCTGCAACTCCAGCAGGACAGCATTGTGTACTCTGAGTCTCAAGCACGGCTGCATTCTAAAGCAGAGAGCAGTATTAAGATTGATAGATTTATAAATAGTAAAGGGATTAAGGGTTATGGTGAACGGGTGGTTAAGTGGAGCTGAGCCCTTGAAAAGATCAGCCACAATCTTTTGAATAGTAGAGCAAGCTCAGGGGGTCAAATGGCCAACTTTTGCTCCTAGTTCTTATGACCAGGGAGGAAAGAAGTTGGACTTGTCATTGACATGAAGGTGAAGGGGGCTTGGCAGAGCTGGAGGCTGGGAGATTGCAGAGCAATGACAGTGAATGGGGTGTGGTAGAGTTGGGGGGGAGGTGATGGCAGGCAGAGGGAAGATTTGGGGTGTGGAAGATGGACACCGACATGGAACAGTAGAACACAGACACAGGAGAGGGTGGAGTGCTCATCTGTACTGGCTTGCCAGGAGAGGCCGATCTCACCTTCCCCAGAGGAGAGATTTTTGTCTCCATCCATCATCTCAGAGGCATCCTTCACAAACCTGCAGAGATTCCGAATGTCTATTACCCCTTCTCCGGTTTGGAATTTCTTTCTCTTGCATTGGTGAGGTTGGCCTGTATGAAAACAAGGGAATGAAATGTGATGAGAAGGGTTAAAGCAGAGGTTGGAAAACCTGCATGCCTGCCGTGTGTGTGCTGAGCCCTTCCCAGCAAGCACAGAAGATGGTGTTTGTGCAGAATGATAGATGAGATGCTGGTGAATAGATTTTCAATGCTGTTATCGCTTTAGTTAATATTGTGTAAGATCCTGAGCTGAGTGATGCTCTGAGTGCATAATACCATTATGAAAGTGTATGTTTGGAGTGAGATGAATGATGACTTACCCTGACAGTGCGGATGAGATCATTCATCCTCTTCCTATGCTAGTTGGCATTTCTCAGAAGAGTTGACCTTTTTTGCAACTGTCTCCCAGGTGGGCGAGTTGAGATCTGTGGACCTCCTGGAACCAACTCTCAGGTAGAGAACATTTTGAAGCTGTTACACACCATGAGTAAATGCGTTTAGGGAGTCACTGGTGAAGCTTGAGCTGCCTTCTTTTTCCTTGAAGGCATCTGAAACTGAACTGCAGAGAGTAATTTGTGTGTTTGGCTGGTGTAAATGGCTCTAGGACCTTTGACACCATTAGTTTAGGACAGGGTGGATGAATCTTTGGCTGCTCTTCCATGTGATTCAGAGTGCTATTCACCATTGCATAACTAATAAGCTCCCAAGTGTAAGGTCCATCACCATTTCCCAATGCGTCAAATCAGCAGGAAATCTATTACTAATCCCGCCTGTCTCTGCATTTAGTCTCTGGAGCACAAAATTCAACCCAAAGAGAGGGAAATAAAGATGGGATTAAGAGAGGTAGAAAAGCAAGAGAAAGATAGTCAATTAATGTCTTCATCTTTTTAATTTCCAATTAAAATCTGATGGAAAGAGCTTCCATACTTCGAAATTTCCATTCTCAGTGCCAGAGAGGAAGCTTTGAAATAATTAAAACTTACCACACTGTTAGAGGTTCATATAAATGATGATGTACGTACCCTAATGTTTTCTATTGAATTTAGTGTGTAACCAGTTTACAAACAGCCCAGCCTGATGCCACACCATGCATGAAATTGCTGGCTCTCTTGATAAGGTGCCATTCGAGTGAAGCTATTGGAAGAGCTGGGTAACTTGAACGGCAACTTCCTGATTTCCTGACTTACAGGGAGGGATTTTGCAGCCTCACTCACCCCAAAAGCGGAAAATTCTGCTTGAGATCAACGAGCCTTTGCATAGTCCGTGTCCCACCTGCTACAATTACTGTGGTGGGCGGGACGAGAAAATTCCACCCACTGGAGGCAGTTCAAAGGAGATTCATTGGGTTAATTCGTGGGGTGGGAGGTTTGCCCTGTCAAGGGAGACTAAATGATCAGGGTCTGTATTCCTTGGAATGTCTAAGAGTGAGGGGTGACCTTATTCAAACATAGAGGCCGGGATTCTCCCAAGAGAATTCTAAATCCCCAGTTTGTGGGAAAATGAGAATAAATCCCAATAGATTTTTCAGCATGATTTCCAGAATGAATCTCCAATACTCTGTGCATCACTGAGTGCCTCAGTGGGATTCCTTCTGAAAATCTGTGGGTGGAGCCTATTCCCACTGAGAGGCCGGCAACATAGCTCTGAGCGGGCCACTGCACTTGTGCTGATCAGAGCAGAGAATGGTGCATGCACAATGGCATTGCCAGCCTCCTAATCGCTGGCAACTCCAATCGCTGGCCTTGCAGAACCCCCACTCCCTTGATCGCTGGCCTCCTGGAACTCATGGGGCAAGCCTCAATCTCCACGGCGTCCCCCCACTCTGGCCAGCCCCGATCTCCTGACCCCTCTCCACCTGGCAGCCCCAAACCCCCCCACCAACCCGGCAACCCCGACCTACTACCACACCCCCTCCACTCTGATGGCCAGCGCCGATCACCTCCTTCCCTCTGCCTGTGATTCCTCTGTAGCGTGGCAGTTTGCCCCTCTTTCCAATGATTGTCCCCCCAAATGGGCCCAGTCCCAATAGCCCTGCCCTCCGTGGCAGTGCCCAATGCCTGGTGCTTGAGCAGTGCAGTGAACTGAGAGAATCACCCCCATAAAATCCTGAGGGGGCTTGACAGGGTAAATGGCAAGATGTTTTCACTCGTGAGAGGGTCTCGAACAAGGGGACACAGCTACAAGAAAATGGGCCAGTTATTTAAAACTAAGGTGCACAGAAATTTCTTCTCCTCACGGGTGGTGAACCTTTGGAATTGTCTGCCTCAAAGGTTAGTGAAGGCTGGATCATTAAAATATTTAACGTGGAAGTGGATAAATACTTGATAGTTTGAGGAATAGGATGGCACAGAAAAGGAGATAAGGCCGGCACAGATCAGCCACGATCGTATTGAATGATGCGGCAGACTTGAAGAGCTTGGTAATCCTGCTTCTATTTCTTGTGGAAGTTTCATCCTTAACAATGATGAGTGCTGGTTACTTCACCAAGGGCAGGATTTTACAATCCCTCTCGCCTGGCGAGATATTATGGACTCTCTGACGTAATCACCATGATGTGGCCTTAAAACCCATTATTCTTCATGCAAAATCCTGAACAATAGAGGGTCACTATTTCCGTGATACAAAGCTGTCAATCGAGATAGATTTCAATGATGTTTGGCTAGTCTCTGGATTAGCATCCAGATCTTAATTAATCCAAACCAAGATTGCACCAAGGTCCAAGCGGAATTCAATATCAATCCACATCTATTCATGCCTTGCTGTGGCATATAACTAAGCTTAGCCTGGGAGATAGCTACTTGAGATGTCAAGCAAAGCAGCTGGTCTGTATCCTGCAGACAGCATGATGCTCTCTGCAATCTTTTGAATAATAACAGGAAAATTTGCATTTAATGTAGTTCAAATTCAGACAAGTAACTATTTTCTTTTCAAAAGATACATGGTTTGAATAGTCAAGAATCAAATACTATTTGAATTCCAATCAAGGCAACATAATATGTATTCCACACATACATTAACAGAAGTCGACTAACCTTTCTCAACGAAGCATTTGGATATTGCTAAAATTGAAGTGGAAAAATCAAATACTGATTTCTTTTGACAGGTCTTTGGAGCTGTAACAACAATATAATTGCATTTATATAGCACATCTATTGGAGTAAAATTGCTGGGAAACGTCATAGGGATGTTACTAAACAAAATTTAACTCTGAGATATATAAGGAGACAGTCAAGCAGTTGATGAAAAGCTTGGTCAAAGCAAAGGGTTTTCAGGAGTGCTGCAAAAGAGGAATGTAAGAAAAAAAGGTGAAAAGAGGGAAATCCAGAGTTTAGAGCGTAGGCACGTTCATCAATGGTGGAGGGATTAAAGTGAGCAAGAGGACGGTTGTGGAGCTGGAGCAGATTACAAGATAGGGAGTGGCCTGTCTGTAGAAGGATTCGAAGATAGAAAGAGAATTTTAAAATGGAGTCACTGCTGGACCTGGAGTCCATGTCAGTTAATGAGCACAGGGGTGGTGGGTGAAAGAGACTTGGGGCGGAATTTTACTGGCACGACTGCCCAAGGCTCGTACGATCCCGCCGAGAGAATGCCGTTTTCCAAGCCTCACCTGCCCCTGGGGATGCTGATAAAAATTCTGGCTTGCGTGTGAGTTAAGACATAGGAAGCATAGTTTTAAATGACCTCAAGCTCATGGATAGCAGGATGTATGAGGTTGGCCAGCATAGTCCAGGCTAGAGGTAGTAAAGGCATGGATTAGGGTTTCAACAGCAGAGGAACTGAGGCAGGAGCAAATTTCTATGAAAGTAGGTGGACTTAGTGATGGAGCAGATATAGGGTGAGATTGTCCAGCCATGCTCGCCCCAAGGTGGAAAATCCCACTCAAGGTCAATGGACCTTTGCATGGTCCTGTCCCCTCCACTATGATTCCCGCGGCAGGCGGGACAGGAAAATTCCTCCCATAAAGTCAGGAGCCCAACTGAGAGTTAAATATGACACCAAGCTTGTGAACAATTTTGTCCAGCCTCAAGCAGTAATTTGGGAGCAGGATAGAATCAGTGATTAAGTGATCAATGTAGTGGTGTGGACTGAAGACAATGGGCTGAATTTTCCAGGGCTCTGAATGGAAAACTAAGAAGAGAAGGGGGCCAGCAAAATAGCAAGAAGCCACATGGGATAGCTTGCTGATGCATTTCCAGCACAGTGAAAGTTTGCTGGAGGGGAAGGCCAGTGTGTAGAACCCACTCAGAGATGAGCAGCCAATTGAAGTAAGTAAGGCCCTAACTCAGGATGACTTTTCACACCCACCCTGGCATAATACTGGCAGTGAAGTGGCCTCTTGCTGAGTATAGAGACTGCCAGCCCAATAGATGTGAAATCCCAATGATAATCTGGGTGGGGCATCAGAGCTGGAGGCTCCAGAACCCAAGAGGGAACCATGGACATCAGAGGATGCCCCAAATGTGTCAACATTCTAAGTGGAAGAACTTCCCTTCTGATTCAAAGAGCCTACATTTCTCTTCCTTTTAGATTATTGCTTAACTTTTAGGCCCCAAGGGTGCCTCCATTTTGAAGCACCCTCAACTACACTGAGCTTCGCCAGCAGCGATCACCTCTCCTGCAGGAAAATTCAGCCCCAAGGATCAGTGCTGGGCCTCAGTTATTTACATTCTGTAGCAATGAACTAGATGAGCAGACAGAACATAGAATACATCTAAGTTTGCCAATGATACAAAGCTAGCTAGGAAGGTAAGCAGTGGGGAGACCACAGAGAGGCTGTAAAGGATTATAGATAGGTTAAGTGAGAGGGTAACAAGATGGAGTGTATTGTTGCGAATTGTAGGTTATTCATTTTGGTTGTAAGACCATAAGACCGTTAGACATTGGAGCAGAATTAGGCCACTCGGCCCATCGAGTCCACTCCACCATTCAATCATGGCTGATATTTTTCTCATCCCCATTCTCCTGCCTTTTCCCCAAAATCCCTGGTCCCTGTATTAATCAAGAACCTATCTATCCCTCTCTTAAAGATACTCAATGACCTGGCCTCCACAGCCTACTGCGGCAAAGAATTCCACAGATACACCATTCTCTGGCTGAAAAAGTTCCTCCACACCTCTGTTTTAAAGGATTGTCCATTCAGCCTGAGGTTGTGCCCTCTGGTTCTAGTTTTTCCTATTAATGGAAATATCCTCTACACGCCCTCTCTATCTCACAGTATCCTGTAAATTTCAATAAGGTCCCCCCCTCCATCCTTCTAAACTCCAACAAGTTTGGACCCAGAGCCCTCAACTGTTCCTCATACGACAAGCTCTACATTCCAGGGATCATTCTTGTGAACCTCCTCTGGACCCTTTTCAAGACCAGCATATTTTCCCTTAGATATGAGACCCAAAACTACTCACAATACTCCAAATGGGGTCTGACCAGAGTCTTATACAGCCTCAGAAGTACATCCCTGCTCTTGTATTCTCGCTCTCTCGACATGAATGCTAACATTGCATTTGCCTTCCTAATTGCCGAATGACCCTGCACGTTGTGCAGAAAAGCAAATGTTTTTTTAAAAGGTGTGGCACTTGTGAATATTGATGTTCAAAGAGACTTGGGTGTGCTCATACAGGGAATGCTGAGAGTTAACAGGTAGGGCAAGCAACCAGAAAGGCAAATGGTATGTTGACCTTTATTGCATGGGGATTGGAGTACAGGAATAAAAAAGTGCTGTTACTGCACTAGCCCACATCATTAGTCTGGGTAGTTTTGGCTTTCCTATTTTATAAAGGATATGTTTTCATTGGAGACAGTACAGAGGAAGTCCATTGAATTGTTCCTTGGGTTGGAGGGGTTGTACAGTGAGGACTGAGTGGTGAATCTGGTCTATATTTTCTGGAGTTTAGAAGACTGAGAAGCAATTTCATTGGGCGGGGCGGGGGTTGTGAGGTGTGGGGAGGGATGATTTCATGGGGGCTACATGTTGGCACAGTGGTTAGCACTGCTGTCTCACAGAACCAAGGCCCCGAGTTCAATTCTGGCGTCGGGTCACTCTGCGTGGAGTTTGCACTTTCTCCCTGTGTCTGTGTGGGTTTCCTCCAGGTGCTCCAGGTTCCTCTCACACTCCAAAGATGTGAGGGTTAGGTTGATCGGCCATGCTAAATTGCCCCTTAGTGTCAGGGGGACCAGCAGGGTGAATACGTGGGGTTACAGGGATTGGTCCTGGATAGGATTGATGGGCTGAACGGCTTCCTTCTGCACTGTAGGGATTCTATGAAACATGCAGTTTTCTGAGGGAAGTTGACAGGATATATCTGAGAGATTGTTTCCACTGGTCAGGGAATTTAAAACACCAGAGCACCATCTGAGGATAAGGGGCAGAACTAATCATGATGTACATTATTTTACTTTAAGGTGCCACACCACAAAGCCTTTCTGTCTGAATGGTGGATAATCAACAGTGTCCTTGGGCCAGTGAGATGATAAATCAATTCAGCTTACTGTCCTTGATCACTATTCTGCGACTCCTGGAAGAGTGACTGTAAGAGGCTTGAACTCTAATTATCTCTGTCAGGGTCACATACAGAGGGAAAAGCTCTTGATCCTTCCAATGTAGGGCTGCCATTACTCACAAAACTATATCGTTAGATTGAACCAAACTGTCAAGAATAGTAACTAAAGGAAAAAATGTATGGCATTTTTGACTCATACAAATGGTGTGAAAATCATTCTTTATGGAATGAAAAAATTCTATAATATTGTCAATAATAATGTACTAAGTCTCTCTCTCTCTCTTCAGCTCTGCTGGATATATTTTTTGCATACCGACTCCACACCCAGGATGAACAGTAGAGGGTTAATGGGTAACTCTAATATAGAGTGGGAAAGGGGGTTGTTATGTATGTAAAACCTGCCACAAGCATGCTCCTTCCAGTTTTATCATGGCATGCTGGTGTCAGTCAAATATCCCACTTGAGAGAAAGGGGGAGGTGGGTCAGTGATTGTAATTTGTTGACGAGGTTGCAGTCTTCAGATTGTGATCGCTATTTCAATCGATGGCTATAGGCCAGATTTCCAAGAACTTGGAAAACCTGACAGTTGAACCGAGGCGAGAGTTGCCAGATCCAGCAGGTAAGTACTTTTCCAGCGCTGTTTGTGGACCAGGAGGAGCTGTCGTTTCTCCCTCTTGATTCTCAAAACAAGTATCCCCACAGCTCCCCTCCAGTCTCTCCTACCACCCGTCCATTCCTCTCTCCTCCTGACTTAATCTGCTTAATTGTTAGACCCAACCCCAGAAAGTCCTAGGTGCGACCTTCTACAGAAGGATTTCCCACTCAAAAGCCATTCAATCCCACCCAGCTGCTAGGGTGGAAACATTAAACCATTCTAATGGGGATCTGCCATTAAATTTGGCAGAACCTCCATGTTCCTGATGTTTCTAGGTTTACCAATCTGCTGACATGTGACCCTCCCTCCCCCTTACCAGTAGTCTCAGTTCCACCCCATCTTCTATAAATATCATTGCTTGAGATCCATCGTAACGGAAATGACAACATAGGGAAGTTGGGATATAAAGAAGGAAAATTTAAAGGTATTTTTATCCTTCGTAACGGGAAGACGAATTTACTTATTTTCATGAGGACAATATTGATTGGGTATTAGGTTTCAGTCTTTTTTGCAGGGCCTAATTTGGGAATGGAGTAATCCTGCATAAACAAAATCAATTAAATAAATTGACACAGCAATATGTTGAAGCGAGTTTGACACTGCGTTGGGAAAAAACACTTGACTGTTATATCGATAGTATTAAATTAATCATTTTACACATAATTGTATAATTCCATCTCTAAGCGGAGTAGCATAATAACCAAATTGATATACACTTAGCATAAAATCTCATATGCAAAATTATTACCTGCACCATAAATTTATTTTTTTTTAACAGGGTTGCAATGGGGCTGCTTTATTCTGTCAGTGAGACACAGTATAGCACTAATTTTTCATCTTCAGATCTAAAAGACATGTACAAAGTTAGCCTTTGCATCTTATATAGAAAAGTAATGCATGTATTGGTAAAAACTGGGCGGCATGGACAAGTTGGGCCAAAGGGCCTGTTTCCATGCTATAAACCTCTTTGACTTTTTTATTCTTCCAGTGTTTGATGATAATTGAAAGAAATGGCAATAAAAATGAGGAAAGTTATAACCAGATAGCTGATAATGCCTCAAAATAACTCAGTCTCTTTCAGGGATATAATTCAAATTTCTGGAGTAAATATCAGTGCAAGTTATTCATTCCCTCTAGATTCAATACTATTCTTCTTTCATTATTGACATTCTCCCATTGGCAGGTTCTTTGGGGGTGCGTTGGGGTGGAGGAGGGAGGGGAGAGAGCTTGAAATTGAACGGTTGGGATTCCCTCCAATTCCTGCCTATCCTGACCATGCAGCGATTTTATGCAGGATGGACGAGGCATCAGGTAGGAAGCTCACCCTTACCCCAATTGAGGCCCTCAAGTGACTAATTACTGACCACCTAAGTTCTCTTTCCTGCCCAGCCTCGATGGTTAGATAATTGGGAAGATTGAACTTGCATGGGGGAAGTGTGAAAATCAACAGTTAGATGTCAGGTAGGTGGAAGGATGGGATTGGTGGGGGTTCCATTGGAAACCCCTTCCTGAAGTTGGGCAAACCCCTTCCCCTATTAAGGTCCAGTAGTCTCCAAATGCAGATACTCCTCCCCCCACACATTGACCATCTTCTTCAAAGTACCCCACCCACCTGGTCTCCCTTACCATCCAGTCAGATTGCCAACAGCTCTCCAAGGCAGGACTCACTTCTGGGGGAGGGATAGAAGGCCTGTCTGCACCAGCTTAACGTTTATTCAAATGACTACAGGGCAGTCAGAGTCATTGGGCACTGTTGGTTCATCTGAAGGCGTGAAACAAGACCCCAACATCTGAAAAATTCAGGCTAATATTCACTGATATAATAGTCAACTTCAAACATTATGTAAAATATCGCTAGGTGACTAGTGTTTGAATGTAAGTGCCTTCAGTTTATTAAAACACTGGGAGGTCTTTTTAAACATTCACCCATAGTGGGCACAAAGTTCTGCTTGACCGAACTTTTCACTGGATAGTCCAAACTATTTTCAGATTTGCTAAGCATCCAAACAGGGCTGTAAAACTATGATTAGCAAGCTGTAGATTTAATGTGAAGGCACAAATCAGCATTTTGGGAATTTAACAGTACATTTAGTTCATTTTTGTAAGAATGTTCTCAAACACAGAACTAGGATGAGCAATAAATACTTGCCCAACCAGCAATGCTCACATCCCATGAAAGAATAGTTTTTTTTCCTCTCTTTCTGAAGGCATTAATTCTTGGGAGCCCTATGAGGCATTTTGCCAAGACTGTAGCAAATGAAATCTGTAGATATTCTGATTGGAGTTTAACCTTTCACAAGCAGTCTTGTGTAATGGTATTCCAGATACACCAAATTTGCATAAAACAACTCTAATTGAAAGTAAGTGGCCAATTGTTGACCTGTATCCTGTAGCTAATCCCATAAACACAAATCCAATGGAAAAGGATAATTAAAGATTACCTGCAGCCAAGTGATTCAACCTACTGAAGACCCGAGCACCTGATTAACAGTGGAGGACAATTGATGATGGTGGAAATAAATGGACAGATTCACAATGAGCTGGAAGAAGTCAGATGAGTGGTAAAAGGAAAGGTTAGTGGGGAGAATTGAAATGAGGCAGCAAGAATTAATGCAAATTATAGCAAAGATGAGACTGAGGCATAGATTTCACCAAATTGGGCTGTGTATGGAGGCCTTTTAAAATGCCTAATCCCAGTTCTGGGATTCTAGCCTGTTTTTTTTGGCAATTTTCACCAGCATAGGATAAAAATGAGTTACCAGCCTTCAAGCAGCATTTTTGCTCTTGCTAGTTCCATTGTATTTAGAACTCCCTACTCTATTTTGATAGAGTTGGGTTCATTTTATTTGGAAATGCGGTTCACAGTTGTTCAGAGGAGTCATTAGTCTATCTACGAACCTAACTTTAAAGTGACTGCTGGAGGCCCCAACAAAAGTTAAAGAGCCAGGATAGATTCTCCTACTCCTCCCAGCCCCACAGCAAAGGAGTTTTGCAACACTGCAACAAAACTGTTGCTGCTTCTTGCTCAGTTCAATCCTGATAATAAGAATAGGATCTACTTTGGGCTTACGCATTCTGGCAGAGAGGATTGTTGTCTTTGCCCAGCAGTTCCAACCGTTTTACGTGTTGGTGCATTGCTTCAGTCCTGCACAGTGATTCCCCTGCATGGACGGAATCCACAACCCTTTTAGAGGGCTCCTGTTTAGGATTGGAGAGAAGGCAGAGGTTAGTGATTATGTGAGAAGGGGGCACGAATTTCTCCAACCTTTGAAAGGACTGGAAAAGCTTTTTTTTAAAAAAGTTTTTTTAGTGTCACAAGTAGGCTTACATTAACACTGCAATGAAGTTGCTGTGAAAATCCCCTAGTTGCCACACTCCAGCACCTGTTAGGGTAGAGAGAGGGAGAATTCAGCATGGCCAATGCCCCTATCCAGCAAATCTTTTGGGCTGTGGGAGGAAACCAGAGCACCCGGAGGCAACCCGTGCAGACATGGGAAGAACGTGCAGACTCTGCACAGACAGTAACCCAGGCTGGCAATTGAACCCAGGTCCCTGGCGCTCTGAGGCAGCAGTGCTGACCACAGTGGCACCCATGCTGCCCTGTACAATATTTGCCAAAATTTCCAAACATTTATGGGATGAGGGAAGGAATAAAGTTGTCTGCACAAAGGATAGACACGAGAGACCTTATTATCAAGACCTCAGCGGAGTTGATGGGAAAAAGGCAGAGCTGAGAAGCTTCTGATCCATTTGTTGATAGGTAACAGCATGAGCATGCTGGCGCACTTCAAGTAGATATCATCAGAAATGTACAGAGGATGGAGGTGGTGATTCTTCAGTGAAGCAATGAGAATGGATGAGGAAAGGGAGCTATGATCAGCAGGCAGTCGGTTAAATGTAGAGGAACAATATGAAGAGTCATTACCGTGTTTGAACATTTGGATCTCGAGTGGGACTAGTAACTGACTGCTTGAAAGTACATTATCTAAAAGAGTTACTTGTATTTATGCACATAGTATTTAAAGATGGAAAGGCAAGGCAATCTGGCATGGACCACATGATAGCATTAATAGCATCAGACGTCTTCCATCGCATAAGCCATTTTTTTACTTAGGGAAATTTCTAAACTCCACTCTCTCGGTAGTTTGCCACTACAGTCCAGAAGAGTCAGCTTCTGGCCCACTTAGTGAATAGTGAAAGGGATTCATGATGAAGAAATTCCAAAAGCTCATACATCATCCCTATTGATCATCACAGAAATCAGTGACCATTGTATAAAAGTGCATTCTATCAGTGGTGTGCACAAAGGAGCAATTAATTGCTGTTCATGCCAGTGCCATTGCAAACCTCTGGAAAAAGTGACACCTCCGAAAGCATTGCGCCTACATAACAACAGCAACAGGGGCTCACTAATCTGTATTCATCAGGATTTGTTGCAGTTTTGAAGTCATGTGAAAGAAACAGCCTTTATAAAATGAAGAATCATTTTGTTAACGCTCAGAATGGCAGAAACATCACTATTCCTGCACTCCAGAAATTGGGCTTGAATTTCCTTCATACCATTGGTATTGCGGAAAGTGGGCCCAGTTTGTTGATGGACTGTTTTTATTTATGTGATGTAAGTGGTATGTAAGTGGTATGTAAGTGGATAGTAAAACAGAAGAATTGTATCGCTTCTACATTGGTTCCTCTTCATTTAAATCGTAAGGGAATCTTCTTCTGTACTTTGCTCTAACCCCAGTTCAGTTTACTTTATAACTGCTGTGGTAATATTTCCAAACCTTCACCTTTGTTAGAATCACTAACTCTATATTTGAGCTATATCTAATACTCTCCAAAGCGACTCCTTGGATCTGTGGAACAGCATGCCGCCTTCTTAATTCTGACCTTTAAGCATCTGAATAGTTTTTTTTTCCTTTCTGCAGTATTTTTTGAAGGCTTAGGAAGATCCAGAGCAATACTCAAAGTAAATGAGTCAGCCATTGGCACTTTCTGCTGACATTTCAACACTCTTTACTCATTTATTGTTTTGTTAGCAATAGCAAACACTGGGATTTTGGGGCTTAAGTGGTGAAAAAAGACAGAGGTCTTCATTTATGCGACAACTAGCTCTCCGCAAACTTTTATTCTTTTGTAGAAAGGTGTTTTATTTTTGTTCTGCAAATCAATCAAATGTGATGGTAAAGAAATAAGAAAAACACAATACTGTGTTAATCACGAGTCATAGAGTCATAGAGGTTTACAGCATGGAAACAGGCCCTTTGGCCCAACTTGTCCATGCCACCCTTTTTCTTTAAAACCCCTAAGCTAACCTTAATTGCCCACATTTGGCCCATATCCCTCGATACCCATCGTACCCATGTAACTATCTAAATGCCTTTTAAAAGATAAAATTGTACCTGTCTCTACTATTACCTCTGGTAGCTTGTTCCCAACACTTTCCACCCTCTGTGTGAAAACATTGTCCCTTCTGGACTCTTCTATATCTCTCTCCTCTCACCTTAAACCTATGCCCTCTGGTTTTGGGAAAAGATATTGACTATCTACCTTGTCTATGCCCCTCATTATTTTATAGACCTCTATAAGGTCACCCCTCAGCCTCCTACGCTCCAGAGAAAGAAGTCCCAATCTATGCAACTTCTCCTTACAACTCAATCCATCAAGTCCCAGTAGCATCCTCATAAATCTGGCCTGATAACTCCTGAAGTTGGGTACAAGCTGATAAATACCCTTCCCAACAATTGTTTGTTTTATACAACTGATTTCTGAAATTTCAACATTTGTTCCTTAGGCAATTGTTTGTTATTTTAATTCTTTCCTACAGAATTAGAGCTGGAAGCAGCTGTAAGTTGTCTAGATAAGCGTTAAGTATTGTAATTGTTGGAATCACTTTGCTCAGGTATGGGAGAATGGGGAGTTTCTTGGCTTCATAGATTCATAATATGTTGGCAGGATGAGGTTTTTAAGTGGACATTAATTACCCACTTATGGGAATCAATTGGCAGTGGGACTGAAAGATCATTCATGGGCCTTCCCCTGTCCCAGAATTAATCAATTGAATGCACATGCCACCAAACTCACAACAGGGCAGGGCACAAGTTTCTGGACATTAGGTAGAAGTCCCCCATGGCCTCACCAGAAGGATCAATAGCTAGTGGGCAGGGGGGTGGAATCTGGTGGGAGTTCAAAGATCAATTTTATGTCAACTTGAATTTCCCACCAAATTTTCCGCTTGGCAGATTTGGAAGGAGGCTGGAGGCTGGCGTGAAACTGATTTGCATCCCACTAATTGCACTGCTTCTACAATGGTTTCTCTAAATTAGTCCTGAAGGGATATGGGATGCAGGTGAAGGCTTGGCAAGAATCTTCCACCCACGCTCAAGTTTCCCCAATATCAGTGGAAAAACATGTTGGTTCGGAACACATTTGGAACAATGTGTGTGCGTGAGTCGAGATTCACCTGAACAATGCCTGGGGCTGCCTCCAGAATTCAGAATGAAGGCCGCCGGCAACCCTGGATCCGTGACACTCCACGTTCCCATCCACCATGGGATTTCAGATTGGGAAAATTCTGCCCATTGTGTCCAATTCCAGGTATTACATTTTATGAAGGATGCCAACAACTTTGATGGAATGCAGAAGACGTTTTCTGAGAATAGTACCGGGGTGAAGGTGTTCAGTGATGTGCAAAGACTAAAGAAGCTTGGGTTGTTCTTCAAACAGAGAAGATGAGATAGGGGATTTGTTAATGTTAAAAAATAGGATAGACTTTGAGGGAGTGGACTGGAAAAAAAAGTGCTTCCACTGCTAGGAAGGTTAGTGACCAGAGGTCACTGATTCAAGGTATTTGTCAAAAACTTTAGGGGGAATTATAGATTTATAATTTTTTAAACAGCAAGCGGTTACAACTGGGCAGGAAAATGGAGTTGAAACTCTAGATCAGCCTGGGCCTGTCTCCAGAGTTCTAGATGGAGGCCACCAGCAACCCTGGATCCTGGAACACCGCAGCAGGGTGGATCTTCCTGGCTCAGTGTCATCAAGGAGATACCCACCACACCATGGGATAGGATCTAAATACCCAGGCTGCATAATTAATGAGGGTGGGGTCAAAAGAAATAGGCTGGAACTCTCTGATGATAAGTGGAAGATACTGAATGGTGGAGGAGGCTCAATAGGCCATGTATTCTACTCCTGCTCCTATTTCTTAAGTTCTTATGATCTGGAATACATGTCTGGAAGGATGGTGAAACTTCAATAGTAACTTTCTGAATACATCCAACATACATGGATGTATATCGCACTTTTAACATAAGAAAACATCACAGGAACATTATAAAACAGATATGACATCAAGCCACATAAGGAGATAATAATTACAGTTCAGTTCAATTGGCAAAAGAAGTAGGTTTTAAGAAGTTGCAAGAGAGAGGGATGGAGTCAGCAGCAAGGGAAAGATGTTGGAAAGCAAGTTCAGAACGGTGACCAAAAACAATTGGTGGGATTCTCTGGCCTTGCTCGTCCCAAAACCATCAAATCCTGTTCGAGGTCAATAGACCTTTCCATGGCCCGTCCCTCACTCGCTCCAACTCCTGTGAGGGTAAAATTCCAGCCAATGACTTCATTTTTCCTAACTTTGTATTAGAGAAAGTTTCTGTTGATCCAGTCCAGATAAATCTGATAACTTAGGAGGAACCAAAGGGGCACGGGACATGGCAGTAAGGTAAAGCTGGATATCGTCAGCACACATCTGAAAATCAACATTGTGCTTTTAGCTGATGTCGCTGAGAGGCAGCCCACAGATGAGAGCAAGACGAAGTCAAGGATAGATCCTGGGGAGACAGCAGTGGCATAGATAAAGTAACAGAAAGTGAAGACATTGCAAGCAATACCCTGGCTCCCTTTGGATAGATACGGACAAAACAAAATGAGTGCAGTCCCACCCAGCTGGACAACAGTGGAGAAGTGTTGAAGAGCATGGTGTGGTCTACCATGACAAAGGCTGCAGACAGGCGGGGACTTTGACAAGAGCTGCTTTAGCACTGTAGCAGAGCTGGATATACCTGAAAAGAAAATAATTGCAAAGTTGTGGAGAAAAAAAACAGGAGAGCGTGATTAATTGGATAAATCTTTCAAAGAACTGTCACAGATTTAATGGGCTGAATGGCCACCTTCTGTATAGTATAATTCATCTACCTGAAAGTATCATATATTAGTGATGGAAAACAGTTCTGCGACTGGCTTAACTTGCTGCAGGGAAGGTCAGGTAATTATTAGCAATGCAATGGCTCATATTGTGGTCTAAATTCATTTTGAGTGCACATTTTCATTAGTTAAGGGGAAATAATTATGCAACGAGCACAAAATAAAGAGCTAAGAAAGGTTGTCGTAAATCTGTCATTTAAGAGCATTAATTGCCTTAGTTCTTATTGAGCACACATCTCCAGATTGATTGCTTTGGTAGCAAATCTGCAGTTTGTGGCTAATAAAGGTGACAGCGACCATGCTTTTTAAAGCAAGCAATTAAAATAATCTTAGCATTATCTCGTTTAAACTATCCCTCTCCCAGTTTACATATTGAAGTCCAGAAGTCCTTTCTTCTGTTTAAAATTTGCTGAGACCACTTAACGGCAGAGAGGTTAATTGAAGGTGAAATGTTCCCAGGAAGCCCTGGTGTGAATGTTAATTTATAATTTTCAGTAAACTATAGCAATCAGCATGTCTGTGGATTGAACCAGTGAGAACGAAAGCAAATTAGTTTTTCTTTTAATTTGTTGAAATGTATTTATATTGTTTCCAGGTATTTTCAAGCATATTCTAAGTTGATATTTTTAATATTTTGTATGTCATGAAAATAATGTTCATATATGTCATATTGAAAAGGCTCCCAAAATCATAGAATCCGACAGTGCAGAAGAAGGTCATTCAGCCCATCGAGTCTGGACTGACCACAATCCCACCCAGGCTCTATCCCCATAACCCCATGCATTTACCCTAGCTAGTCCCTCTGACATTAATGGACAATTTAGCATGGGCAATTCACCTAACCTGCAATCTTTGGATTGTGGACGGAAACCGGAGCATCCAGACGAAACCCAAGCAGATACAGGGACAATGTGCAAACTGCACACATGATGTGGATATGCCGGCGTTGGACTGGGGTAAACACAGTAAAAAGCTGGAATTAAACCCAGCTCCCTGGTGCTGTGAGGCAGCAGTGCTAACCACTGAACCACTGTTCTGCCTTAAATTGACCCATTATTGAAGAAAGAAGCTGGACCTTCTTAAAAAGAAGATAGATTATCAGGAACATTCTTAAGACTGGAAAATTGATCTCTCAATGACATAGAATCTGTATTTGTACAAAGATGAGGTTTGTTATCTCATCTCAGAGCTCCTACAAGTATCCAAAGCTTTTATACCTGGGGTGAAATATTAATTTGAGTCCAGTAAGGGGTGTCTTCTTACGACTCACTCCTTATGGGATAAGTTTTGTGGTTTGTTACTGACAGGATTAGAATCATAGAATTCCTACAGTGCAGAAGGAGACCTGCATCGGCAACAATCCCATCTGAGCTTATCTCCGTAACTACACATATTTATCCTGCTAATCCCCTCCTGACACTAAGGGCCAATTTATCATGGTCAGTCAACCTAATCCGCATATCTTTGGAATGTGGGAAGAAACTGGAGCACCCAGAGGAAATCCACACAGGCACAGGAAGATGTGAAAACTCCACACAGACAGTCACCCAAAGCTGGAATGGAAGAAGTCAATGAGACAGAACAAAGAGAAGAGAAAGGCTGATATCTAAGACAAATCAGTCGGCACAGTCCATTGAGTGAAAGGAACCCCATTCTAAGTCTTGTCAACCGAGCTTTGTTCTGTTTCAATGCTGGACTGAGCAAATGGTCGATATTCCAATAACCCAGACACTTGGAATCTGAAAAGAAGCAGAAAATGCTGGAAATCCTCGGCAAGTCAGGCAGTATCTGTGGTGAGAGGAAACAGGATTAATTACTGACTGACCTATATGTACTTCCAGCATTTTCTTCAGCAGCTATTTATTTGCTGTTTGTAAAGCAGCTTAACCTCTAGGCTCAGCTTGCTGAGGTATTTTCTATCAATTTATTGATTATTTGGAAATATTATGCATGTGAGAACATTGCCCTTCGGAACTTTTGGTTGAAATAATGGTGCCATCACCTAGCTTCCCAGCATTGTATTTGGGGATACCCCAAGAGATGGGCAAATCCCCTTGGAACTTCCTGCAATGCTCAGGAGTTCTAATTTCCTCTAGGCAATTGCCCTGCAATAGGAACCATCCAAAAATGCAATTTAAATTGCAAACTTTGGATGACTCTGGCTGTGTTATCCAGTTACTGAGAAAAGGTTAGAAGACTCTTCTAACATTGGGTCAACTATTGTAAATTCCCAGACCAAGCCTTCCCCTGAGTCCGCATGGAATTCTCACTGACCGAACTGACACCTCTCTCCTCCTTTCCCCCCCGCACAACCCTCCCAAGTACCCACTCACGCGCAACTGTGCTCTTCTTCAATCCAACAGAGCTGGACTTTCACACTGGACTTTGCCCAGCCTGAGTGGATAAGTCAGAAGAGACAAGCACAAAAAAAATTCACATAGGTAAGTGGACAATCCGACACTGATTACCACTCTGTGGAAGATACGGTCCATATGGTTTCACCTTCCCTCGGAATGATCGTGTCAGCTTCCGAAATGTTGGATGATGAACCTTCCTCCCATGTACTTTCTGTTCCTCTTGGATCCTCTGCTTCTGGGTAATGATTTTGACTAATCATCTTGTTATCGTTCCTCCCTTTATTTCAGGAAAACTTGTACATTTAACTGTCCGTAACTGGCTGCTACTGCTGTACAACCTGACCTCTCTAACCTCCTGTTCTCTGTCAAAGTTGTACTCTCTGCTCTCTGCTTTCTACCTACACTATATAGGAAACTAGTCGGAAAGACAAGAAGTCACGTTTCAAAGTGCCCGTTCGTGTAACCTTGACTTTTAAAGAAAGTAAAGCTTTCATTTGATGAGAAATCTGAGTGCCATGTCAGAGGACTTCATTTTATGTTCATGTCAATCATCTCAAACAATCACGTTGCTGTCCTTGAAGATCTCAGTAACTATGGAATCCAATTCCCCAAACTTCTCAGTCTCTTAATACAAAGAATTTTGTATTTTTTATGCTATTGCTGAGCTGAACTTTTGACCTCAGTGGCACAACCTTTACTTTCTGTGCGAATACATTGCTCATATTTACAGTTTGTAGTCTTTTAGTTCAATTTAGTTACTGACTCAATTTTGAAGACATATTTGAAAGCCTCTCCGTCAGTGCATCAATCTCTTGGCTATGTGCTCAGGTCCCCCTAGCGGGATTTGAAGCCCACAAGCTTCTGATTAGAAATTAAAAGGCTCCCGATGGGCCAGAACTAACCTGGACATTTATCTCATCAGTATATTTATCCCCAAGCTGCTGGTCTGGCTTTCTCCTCTTATGGGTAGCATATTTCAATTTATTTTGTTCATTTAAGGGATTTGCACTTTGCTGGCTAGGCCAGCATTTATGGCCTGCACCTAACTGCCTTTGAGGAGGTGGTGGTGAGCTTCCTTTGTGAGCCTTTGCAGTCCATGTGGTTTAGGTACACCCACAGTGTGTTATGGAAGGAGTTTCAGGATTTTGACCCAGTGACAGTGAAGGAATGTGAATATATTTCCAAGTCAGGATGATGAGCGGATTGGAAGGAGTGGTGTTTCCTTGGGCAAATTTTCTAGTCTTGTCCACCACAGGAACTGTTATAGGTGAGATATTCAATTTGACAGACTATTGAAAGGTCCATTGATCTCGAGCAGGAATTTGTGGTCTCAGGGTGAGTGGACCAGAAAATCTCACCGTATGCATCAGCTACCCTTGTCCTTCTAGATGGTACATGTTATGGAAGTTGCTGCCTAAGGTACCTTGGTGAGTTCCTACAGTGCATCTTATAGATTGTGCACACTGCTGCTACTGTTAATTGATGGTGGTGGAATGGATGTTTGTAGATGGGATGCCAATCAAAAGGGCTGCTCTGTCTTTTATTCTTCTTAGCAGTCTCTCGTGTTGCGGATGATTTGCTTCAACTCTAAAAATGAGTTATAAGGTGCCTGACCAGTCCAATATATGACCTACAGTCTCTGTCACAGGCAGAGCAGATGGAGGTTGAAAGAGCAGGTGGGTGGAATGCTTGCGTTGCCACACATTCCTTTTGCTGTCAGTGCTTGACTTCAGCTTTCTCTCAATGATGAATCTCAACGTATTCAACTCGTTCCCAGATGCATTTTTTTTCCACTGTAGGCGGTCTTGGTTCAGGGATACAGTAGGGATTTTGAAATTTTTGTAAAAGACATTGAAGTACAATTAGGCCATTTGGCCCATTAAGTCTGCTCCACTATTCAATCTGATATAATAATCCTCAACTCTGTTTCTTGCCTTATCCCCATATCCCTTGATTCCCTTACAAATTAAAAATCTGTCTATCTCATATGTAATGACTCAACCTCTACAGCCCTCTGTGGTAAAGAATTCCATAGATTCATTTCCTCTGGGATCATTCTTTCTCATCTCTATCATAAATGGGCAATTTTTTACACTGAGAAAAGGCTCTTTGGTCCTAGACTCTCCCACAGTGGGAAACAACCTCTTGACATCTACACTGTCAAGCCCACGGAGAATTCTATATGTATCAGTAAGGTCACCTCTCATTCTTCTAAACTCCAATGAGTACAAGCCCGACCTCCTCAACCTCTCCTCATAAGAAAGTCCCTGCAAGTACTCACTATCAGCCCAATGAAACTTCTCTGGACTACCTCTTTCCATAGAAAAGGAGACTCAACCTGTCCAGAACATTCCAGGTGTGGCCTAATAGTGTGTTGTATCATTTTAGGAAGCCTTCCCTATCTTTATATTCCTTTCTCTTTGAAATAAAGGACAATATTCCCTATTATCTGATGAACGTGCATACTAGCTTTTTGTGATTTATGCACAAAGACCCCCAAATCTCTCTGTGCTGCAGCTTTCTGCAGTCTTCCTCCATTTAAGTAGTCGGCTCCTTTATTCTTCGAACCAAAATGCATAACTTCACAATTTCCCCAATATACTCCATTTGCCAAGTACTTCGCCCATATCCCTGTCCAAACTCTGTGTCATCCTCACTACTTGCCTTCCCCATCATTTTTTTATGTGTCATCTGCAAACTTGGCAATGGTACATCCACTTCTCCTATCCAAGTCAATTGTAAATAATTGTGGTCCCTGCACTGATCCTGAAAATGCTCCTCTTATCCCAACTCTCTGTCTTCTATCGTTAATCAACCCATGCTAATATACTACTCCCACACCATGACCTCTTATCCACCCTTTATGTGGAAATAATGTTACCTCTTTACTTCAGTCTATAAAGGTATTGCTGTGTTGAAGGGCGTAGTATGAATTTGTATATTTTTCTTGGTCGCTTGGTCCCTAATTTGAAATCTTTCCAACCTTTTTCTGGTCTATGGTAATATAATTAATGTTTCATGTTTTAATAAAGGTTTTATCTATTTGTCAAAAAGTCAGCAGCAGACTCCGGTGAATCTGTTTAGTAAACACCCTCCACGGATTTAAAAATAATTATGATTTATCAAGCTCAGGATCTGACTAATCCAGTAATAACATCAGTTGGGACCATAATATCCTCAACAACTGACTTGCTCAAATCATGAATGAAGACCCACCAAGTATGTGTACTAGAGGACAATGCATTTGTGATAGAGCTTCTTCTTGCTGGGTTGCTGCTTGGAAGAGAGGGGTCTCCATAGATAAATGGCTGCTTAAGTTGGATACACAAATAAAGATGATGAGAGCTCACCTTGGAGAGCAGAAGCTCTCCACATCCTCAACGGGCACAGTGCCCTCTGAAATCACCATCTGTACCATGACCTGTCCTGAATATTGAGGATAGCATTAACCTCACCAGTGTGTGCGATCACAGACTAGTTTCCAGCACTCAGTGCTTCTACTGTTCACAATCCCCGCTATGTCTGCCAGGCCTGCTCCGTCCGCAAGTGGCCTCCTCCGGCCATACTCGGGAAAACAACAGGACCTCCGACCTCTCACAACAGCCCCCAACATTGTATCTAATTCAGTGCTAAAGATTACAGGCTTCTGATTATCTTGGGATAGCTTCCAAATATCAGTTAAGCAATTTTCAGTGCAGCCACAGGGTTAGTTCATTTAAATCAGGCCCTCATTTTAACGTTCCATTCATCCCCATAGCCATTAATTGGATGGTGAAACCATCTCCACATCACTCAAAAGGTCAGTTGTGCATCGTTTCTGAGTGTTTTTTTCCCACACCAACTCACTAGCTGGAACAGTCCTGACTGACTCACCCAACCCCAGTCAGAAAATTCATCCATCATTATTTCGACCTGGGCACATAGTAGTTTCGAGGGCAAAGCGAGGTTGTGAATGTTGTGAATGTGAGGTTGTGAATGTAACCCAATCCATCACACAAACCAGCCTTCCATCCATTGACTCTTCTACACTTGCCGCTGCCTCAGCAAAGCAGCCAGCATAATCAAGGACCTGACGCACCCCGGACGTTCTCTCTTCTACGTTTTTCCTGTCAGGAAAAAGATACAAAAGCCTGAAGTTACGTACCAACCGACTCAAGAACAGCTTCTTCCCTGTTGCCATCAGACTTTCGAATGGACCTACCTCGCATTAAGTTGATCTTTCTCTACACCCTAGCTATGACTGTAACACTACATTCTGCACTCACTCGTTTCATTCTCTATGAAAGGTATGCTTTGTCTGCACAGTGTACAAGAAACAACACTTTTCACTGTATGCTAATACATGTGACAATAATAAATCAAATCAATTCAAACAACAATAAGGATCATACAGAAACATGATTTATTCTGGACATAACTTGTGTTTGAAATTCCATAATGCTTTACATTGTTTTGGTTGGTTGGTTTCAAATAGGTTGGTAACATCAGTGCAAGCTTGCAGAAACTCTAGACTCAAACTATAAGAAGGAAGAAAGACTTCCATTTATATTGCATCTTCCTCAACCTCAGGAGTTTCCAAGTGAAGCAGTTTTGATGTAACATAGCCAATTTGCGCAGAACTACTCCCACAAACAGCACTGACACACTGAGAAGATCGCCTGTTTTAATAACTATTGGCATAACAGCATGGACTTCTTTATTGCTAATCTTTTATATGATGTGGAGGTGCCAGCATTGGACTGGGGTGGGCACAGTAAGAAGTCTCACAACATCAGGAGTTAAAGTCCAGCAGATTTATTTGGAATGATGAACTTTTGGACACTGCTTCTTCATTAAGTGAGTTACCTGATTCGTGGTTCCAAATAAACCTGTTGGACTTTAACCAGGTGTTGTGAGACTTCTTACTGATCTTTTACATCCACTTGAAAGAGAACATGCAGGGTCTTTGCTTAATATCACAGTGAAAGACCATTTTCAACAGTGCAGCGCTCCCTCAGTGCTGCACTAATACATCAGTCTGGATTATTTTTGTGTTCAACTCTCTTGAGTGGGATTTGAACTCAAATCTTTGTGATTCAGAGGTGAAAGTGCTGCCTAGTGAGCCACAGCTGACATTAATGATTTAATTTGCATACAGAGCTCGCAGATTTACTCTTCAGCTTGAAGCAGCTAAAAGTTAAAAATTAATAAATAAAATTGCTAATTTTGATTGAATACTGATGCAGCTGAAATCAGATTGGCATAACATAATCTAGCTTCAACATCTGTCACCCAATTACTGAATGATTCAAGCCACATAAATATTCATGAGAGAGGCTGAATCGTTCCATAAAATCATTGGTTAACAAAATTTTGTGTTAAAATGATATCTCATTAATGCTTTTTTATGCAAAGTGGATTTGTAACAAACACAAGCAGTGGAGTGTGGAGTCAACCCAAGATATGGTTTATCAGTTGTGAGACATGACTTGACAATGGGTTAATCAGAATTGTTTACCAAGATTGGAGATCACAAGTGGGATCACTATTTAAAAATAAGGGGTCACTTATTTAGGGCAGAGGTGAGGAGAATGTTTCTCTCTGTGAGTCCCAAAGTCGCACTTCCTAAAAAGGCAGTGGAAGCAGAGTCTTTGAATATTTTTAGGACAGAGCTGGACAGATTCTTGATTAACAAGGGGGTGAAAGTTTACTGGGACGAGGCAAGTGTATGTAAGGTTACAATCAGCAGTGATTTAATTGAATGGCAGAGCAGGTTTGAGGAATGGAGTGGTTTACTTCTGCTCCTTATTTGTATGTTCATATGTATAAAAATCCATTTAAAAATATTTTCCAGACCTAATGTGTTCATTGGCCAGAACTCTACCACCTCACCCTCCACGGAATTGGCGCGAGCGAGGGTCCGACAATGAAAATCTCCACTGATCTCGGGCAAGAATTTCTGGTCTCGCCTGAGTGAAGCCATGTGGTCACACCCATTGTGTTATTTTGCAAAATAAAGACTAAAAATGGGACAGAATACTTTCAGTTTTGTGCCTGCTGTCTTTGTTGATGCTTGATGATTGAAAGTGCTCAGAATCTTGTTTCTTCATTCATTCATTTTTCTCTCCTCTTTTCTTTCCAAAAGCATGTGCCAGGAATTTCCCTGGCAGTTTCCCAGTCAACCGTCACAACTCCAGCAGATGTTTGGCAGACGCTGCCAATCTTTGACTGCTGCAACATACAGCTGATTAGGAGAGTCCCAGAGGAAATTGACCCTTGTTGATTTCCTGGGGTGTTTGCTTCATGGGAATCAATGACACTGAACCCATTGAGTTGGACTTGGAGGAGAGGTGGGGGGGAAAAGGATGGCACAATTGGCAATGTTGAATGTTGTAGAACATTAATGAAAGAAAAGCACTTATAATTCCTTTCATGATATTTCAAAGCATTTGATAGCCAATTAAGTATTTTTGAAGTGCTCCCACTGTTGTAACAGAGGGAAAATTGGCAGTCAATTTCTGTACATGAAAATCCCACAAACAGCAATAAATATATGACTAAATCATCTGTTTTTAGATGTCAACTTGAGACAACTGTTGTTCAGGATATCAGGAGACCTCCTCTACTCCTGAGAGTAGTCATGTCTTTTTTTTTACCCGACATGAAAAGACAGCCGGCCAAGGGAAATCCTGATCCCCCACTGAATGGGGTGTCAGCAAAAATTGGGATTCCTGCAGGCTTCGATCCACTTCCTACCCATAGTGGGCTTGATGGCCCATTCACTGCCCCCCTCCCTACCCCCACACTCACCATTCACCCGCCTCTCCAGTGTAAAATGCACTGAGTGGGCTTTGGTGCGGGTAACCACCAGCATGGACCTGGCGCGCTGAACCCCAAGGGTCCAGGGAAGCACCACAAACCCCTCAGCTGCACCTGACCTATACCAGACATACTCCTCAATAACCAGGGCTCAGGGGGGAAAAGTGCATTTATTGTGATCCTAACATTTAAATTTAACCAGATCTCTGTGTTTTCTCAGCATTTTAATCTTTCTCTCCAGCAACTTTGGAACGTAGTTGTGGGTTTCAGAGATACACATCCATCCCTCTTGTTAACTGATCTTCTATTCTCAGTTTGGACTAGCTGGCATTCCTGAAATTGATCATTACCCAGAAATGAAGAAATAAATGTAGGCAGCCATGCATAACTGGAAGGACATTAGCAACAATGAAATAAACATGGTAAAAATGGTTTGTGAATCCATGGTCAAATGAGAGCATCCTGATTATTTTTAAACCCTGCCTCGGATACATATTCACTATGTTCTTCACTGACTAGAAATCACTTTGGAATGCCCCGTTGTCATGGTGGTATTAGTGAGTAGGGGTGAACTGGTTCCCCAACATTCAATCTCTTCAAAGGTTTAAGTTTCTTTGTCATGAAGCCGCACCTTTTCAGAATTGAAATATATTTAACAATTTATGCAGGGAGTAAAAGGAACCAATCAAACAAGGTTTCCTTGAGAAAGAACAAATGTGTTAACCCCTAAATCCAATAAAATGGAATAAAAATGCTAAACGTTTGATCGAAGCAAGGCAGAACATACTCAGTTAAAGGTAGGGTGTTGGGGAGTATTATAGAACAAAGAGGTCTAGGGGTACAGGTCCATAGCTCCTTGAAAGTGGAGTCACTGGTGAACAGAGTAGTAAAGAAGGCATTCGGCATGCTTGGTTTCATTGGTCAGCACATTGAATACAAGAGTTGGGACACCTTGTTGAAGTTGTACAAGACATTGGTAAGGGCCACACTTGGAATACTGTGTACAGTTCTGGAAACTCTATTATAGAAAGGATATTATTAAACTCGAAAGAGTGCAGAAAAGATTTACTAGGATGCTACTGGGACTTGATGGTTTGAGTTATAAGGAGAGGCTGGAGAGACTGAGACTTTTTTCTCTGGAGCGCAGGAGGTTGAGGGGTGACCTTGTAGAAGTCTATAAAATAATTAGGGGCATAGATCAGCTAGATAGTCAATATATTTTCCCAAAAGTAGGGCATAGGTTTAAGGTGAGAGGGAAGAGATACAAAGGGTCCAGTGAGGCAATTTTTTTCACTCAGAGGGTAGTGAGTGCCTGAAACGAGCTACCAGAGATAGTAGCCGAGGCGGGTACAATTTTGTCCTTTGAAAGGTGTTTAGAGAGTTACATGAGTAAGATGGATATCGAGGGATATGGGCCAAATGTGGGCAATTGGGACTAGCTTTGTGCTTTAAAAAAGGGGTGGGTGGATAGTTGGGCTGAAGGGCCTGTTTCCATGCTGTAAACCTCTATGACTCTATGATTCTAAATGCTCACATCCCATCAACAAAAAAGGATCATCAGTTACCTGTTTTCTGCAATAATACATCACTGACTGAGGGATTGGCGACTGATGGTAATCCTCACCAGCCTGCTTCAAAGAGCACGAGGCTATAAATGTTCCAAGTGAGTGTTCTTTTGATTGTCACCGGCATTGCAGTGCCTACTGGCACAACCCAGCTGGCCGATGAAGGATTCCATACTTGTCTTTATATGCTATGCAAGCTTTTATTTACAGAGACACATGGCACCCTGCACCTTCAACCAACAAACATTTTCATCTGCATGAGCCTGTCCATTGATGTATCTCCAGCCATAATAGTGCCACTTTCAAAGTTGTTACATAGTATTAACACTCATGAGTTTGGGGCTAATATATTACAGTGGCACAGTGGTTAGTACTGCTGCCTCAGAGTGCCAGGGACCCAGGTTCGATTCTTGTCTGTGTAGAATTTGCACATTCTCCTGTGTCTGCATGGGTTTCCTCTGGGTGCTCTGGTTTCCTTCCATAGTCCAAAAGGCGTGCTGGTTTGGTGCATTAGCCATGCTTAATTCTTCCTCAGTGTACCTGAACAGGTACCAGAATGTGGCGACTAGGGGATTTTCACAGTTACTTCATTGCAGTGTTAATGTACACCTATTTGTAACTCTAACAAACTTGCTATTGATTGGGGACTGGTTAATGAGTAGAATGCAGAGAGTGAGAATAGACTGACTATTTTTGGGTTATCAGCCTCCAACTAGCAATTTAACACAATAATTAATGATATGGATGAGAAAGTATGAGTGTGATGTCCAAGGTTGCTGATGAGACAGGATTAGATTAAAAAAAAAGTAAATGGTGAGGAGGGTGGACAGAAGGTTGTAGATAGGTTGGGTGCACGGGCAACAAATTGGAAGACGAAATACGATTTGGCAAGTGTAAAAGTACCCACTTTGATAGAGAAAATAAAAGGATAGAATTTTTTTCTAAATGGTGAGAGACTGGGAAAAGTTTGCATTCAGAGGGATCTGGGTGTCCTTGGAACCTGGGTGTTCTTGTAAATCACAGAGTTAACATGTAAGGAATTAGGTAGGCAAATGAAATATTACAAGCCTGCTACAATTATACGGGACATTGGAGAGGTCATATCTGGGGTAGTGCGTGTAGTTTTATCTGCTTAAGTAAGGAAAGACATAATTGCCCTGAAGGGAGTGCACTGATAGATCACTGGATTGTTTCCTCAGATGGTGGGGATTGTTCTCCTGAGGAGAGATTGAGTAGGCAAGGAGTTTACTGCTTAAAGTGCAAAAGAATGAGAGGTAATCTAACTGAAACATAAAAATCTTAAGGGGCTCGACATGGTAGATGCTAAGGTAATGTTTCCTCATGTGTGGGGAATCTAGAAAATGGGTTCATAATCTTAGAATGAGGGATAGGCCATTTACAATTGAGATGAGAAGTTATTTCTTTGCTCACCAGGTGGTGAAACTTTGGAACTCTCTAACTCAGGGAGCTGTGAATGCTGTGTCATTAAATATATTCAATACTGAGGTCAGTAGATTTTTTTGTACAAAGTAAACCCACCTGGCTCACTAATGTCCTTTAGGGACGGAAATTTGCCGTTCTTTACCTGGTCTGGCCTACATGTGACTCCAGAGACACAGCAATGTGATTGACTCTCAACTGCCCTCCAAGGGCAACTAGAGATGAGCAATAAATGCTGAGCAGCCAGCGACACCCATATCCTACGAATGAATAAAAGCAAAATTAAAGGATGTGGGGATAATGCGGGAAAGTAGAGTTGAAGTGGATCAGCGATTGTGTTGAATGTCAGTACATGCTCGGAGGGGGAAATGTTACAATTTTTTAATGCTCTTATGGAAACTAAACTTGTCCCTTGCCTGACACAGAATTAAGAAAATAACCACTAGTCATTTCGATATAACCTTAGTAGCATCTGCATGTGGTTTGAATGTTATTTCCTGATCAAGTACCATGATCTTGCTTTTTAATGAGGATATTGTCCCATGTAGAGCCTTTCACCCATTGTTCCTTCAATATAACATCAACATAACAATATAACACTGGATTGTTAATTAAGCTCTCCAATGAAGAAATAGTCACAAAATAACAAGTCTTTTTTTTGCATGATGATTGTGCAGCAGGTATACAGAAAGTGTTTGCATTATAAGGGCAATGTGACAGGCGAAGGAATCTGTTTGAGCTGTCTCAATCTATGGCAGTATATGATGTGTAATGCGATAACAAAAATAATGTAAATTACATTTTATGATAGATGTTATAGGCTGAAGAGTGAAATACAAGGCTTTGCACAATGCAACATACAAACATACGAAATGCAATTTTGGTGTCCTTATCTGAGGAAGGATGTCCTTGCTGTAGAGGGAGTAGTACAGTGAAAGTTTACCAGGCTGATTCCTAAGATAGCAGGTCTGCAAATGAAAGACTAAATTGGTTAGATTAACTTTACTGGAGTTTAGAAGAGTGAGAGGGTATCTCATAGAAACTTATAAAATTCTAACAGGGTTAGACAGGGGAGATTCAGAAAGAATGTTTCCAATGGTGGAGAAGTCCAGAACTGGGGTCATAGTTTGTGGATAAGGGTAAACCTTTTATGACTGATGTAAGGAGAAATTTCTTCACCAGAGGGTGATGAATGTATGGAATTCAATGAAGTTGAGGCCAAAATATTGTGTGATTTCAAGAAGAAATTAGATTTAGCTCTAAGTGCTAAAGGGGGTCAAGGAATATGGGGAGAAGGGGGTCGATCAGGATATTGAAGTCGATGATCAGCCATGGTCAAAATAAATGATAGAGAAGGTTCAAAGGGTTGAATGGCCTACTCCTGCTTCTCATTTCTATGGTTCTATGTGGATTCAAACCGCCAATCGCTTCTAGGTGAAAAATTCTCAACTCCCCTCTAACCTTTGTACCAATCACTTTAAATCCATGCCCCCTAATTATTCATCTCTTTAAAGCAAAATAACCATATACCAATGACACAAAATCTATTTGTTTTGATTCACTGCACAATTTGGATATGATTTTATTCAAATTGAATTCAAATAAGCTGTATGTAAACTTTTTGTGGAGATCAGTCTCAAATGGCATCAGTTCCATGCTGGCTGTAGTATCATAGAGAACCTGAGATGCCATCAACTTCCATATTGAAGTATTTTTAAAGTTAGCAGAGATCCAGTGCCCCATTAACTATTTGCTGACATTAATTTTGTTTGCTTGTGCATGTAGCTCAGTTTTAACGAACCAAAAATTGGTACAGTGCCTGTTTGTGCTACATTACCTTAATCAGGTCCTGATTTGAGATATAATGTTAGGATCCATTACCATAAGCTAGTCAACAACAAACGATGGAAGCAAAGATGTGACAACCTTGGGTAAAAAAGAAGAGGAAAATGAAAGATTGTGTGGGTGAATAACATTAAGACATGGACTGAAGGAGGTTTGAAGGAAGCCAAAGAAAGCACAAAATAATGTCAAAATTTCCACCAAGGCTACGGTAAGACCAAAGAACAAACAAATGTCACAATCCCCATTGAGACCAATTAACTTTTTAAAAAGAAAGTCAATCTGAATAGCTGACACAAAAAGATGACATGGTTTAAGATATTTACTGTAACAAACAAGCTAAAAGTACTTTTGACTGAACACTGGTCAAACTTTCCGGCCTAAGATTGGAAATGTCTGCCTGAGGTCAACGGACCTTTAAATGTCCTGCCAAACCTTCTGTCCCACCTGTTACGATTCCCGTGACAGGCTGGAAGGGAAACTTCTGGCCCCAATTTCCGTAGGTAGCCCCTAACAACTTTTCTCTTTCCAATTCAAACACCAGCTCCCACTCACATTTCTGCGTGGTGATCCAGCAAAACTTTTGGCCCTTAACTGCTCTCTCTGTCCTAGATCCTGGCAGACTAACCTATCTATGTTACAGCTACACCATGATTTTCCAATTCTTATGCTCAATGCCCTGAACGATGAAGGCCAGCATGCCATGTGCTTTCTTGACCACCATGTCCACCTGAGTTGCCACCTTAAGGGAACTGTAGATCTGCATGCCTAGAGCCCTCTGTATGCTAATATTTCTGTATATTTATTTTGCGTAGACCTTCCAAATTATATCACTTCACATTTGTCCGGGTTAAGTTCCATCTGCCATCTTTTGGCCCAGGTTTCCAGTTGATTTATATCCTGCTGTATCCTTTGACAATCCTCTTTACTTTCCACTACTCCTCCAATTTTGTACCAACTGCAAAATTTACTAATACTGCTAAATTTGCTCAGATCACACTTTCAGGTACTCCATTCCAACTCACTGTGTAAAACAAATATTCTGCAAATGTCCTTCTGCTCTGTTTGCCAAGATCTGGAAAATAATCCTGTGCTTATATTTTAAGTTACTCAAATGAATATGGTCACTGACTAAGAAGATTTTGATGCATTGCCTGCAGCAGGAGATGTTATCACCAGCGGAAAAAATGAACTTTTTGGTCCAGGAAGAGGACCATCTTATTTTCTCAGCCCTTTCTACTTGTTTTATATATTAACATTGAAATGGTTGAATAACATTAGCCGACATAACCATTTTGGTAGTTTAACTTTCCATTGTGCCAATCTGCCATTCTGTGGAATGGTCCCAAATGGATTTGCTTCCCTGATTTGTTATGTATTTCACACTTTTTTATTCATTTGTGGGACATGGGCGTTACTGGCTAGCCAGCATTTATTGCCCATCCCTATTTACCTGAGGGCAGTTGAGAGTCAATCACGTTGCTGTGGATCTGAAATCACATGTAGACCAGATCAGGTAAGGATGGCAGATTTCCTTCCTTCAAGGAAATTAGTGAGCCAGATGGATTTTTCTGACAATCGACAATGGTAGCATGGTCATCAATAGATTCTTAATTTCATATTTTTTTTAATTGAATTCAACTCCCACCATCTGCTGTGGCAGGATTTGAACCTGGGTCTGCAGATCAGTAGCTTAGTTTCTGGATTAGTAATCCAGCGAGAATACCACAAGGCCATCACCTCCTCCATGGAGAGAAAGCGGGAAAGTGGATCTGATCCACTTCAGATCAGCCATGATCTTATTGAATGGCGGGGCAGGCTCGAAGGGCTAGATGGCCTACCCCTGCTCCTATTTCTTATGCTCTTATGTCCTAACATCGACAGTTGATCAGAGGTAGCATCTGGATAAAGGAGAAGGAGGAAGTGGCTGGGAACTTTGAGCAAGGTCACTATAGGCTTTCTAACTTATGCACTAGTTATAAACTGGCATCAGTAAAAGCTTACCACACAGTAACCTGTCCATTCTCTTGTCCAGGGTGTTCTGTACAGAGCAAGGAGATTCAAAAAGGAAGAACAATGGTCCTTATTTGAGCTTCCCTCATGATTTCACCAAGATAGTTTCTTCCAAAGGCATGATTTGCGTGATATGTTTATTGGCAATACTGCTGCTAAATCAGTGTAGTAGGTTAAGTTTGGTGACATTAATAGAGATTGCAATTTTTTTTGACAGATGCTGATCTGGTTTCACGTAACCACATCGACATGTATAATTGTTCCAAGACAACGAGCAATTGTAAATCGAAGTTATTTACAGTTTCATTGTAGAAATTAGAGAATTAACATCTTTGACTGAAGAAAATTACTAGTCAGTCCACAAGTCAAAAAGCACATCTTGTTAAAAGAACAATAATTTAAAAAAGTGTAATGGACTCATTATTTTTAAATTGGCTTTCGTGCTCTAAGATCAATACAGGTTAGATAGAAAAGCAAATATTGCTGAGACTTCCTAATAGCCTGTTTCTAGAATGTGTGTTCCCAATGATGACGGAGAAGGGATGGAAGGTGTGATGTGTGTATTTAATCCTCACCCTATAACATTGCTATCAGATTCTAAGCAGTCTAGTGGAGGTGGCAGTTGGATGATTCCTGACAGTTTTGAGTTTTGACAGTGATGGTTGGTTAATTAATTTACACTGAGCCCCTGATTATAAGAAAGTAAGAGAAAGGAGCACGCATAGACCATTTGGCTTCTTCAGCCTTTTCTGTCATTCAATAATCCTGACTGATCTCCCCGTTTTCCTGCCCACTCTCCATATCCATTGATTCTCTGAGAGACTAAAAGCCTCTCTGTTTTGAATATAGTCAATGATGGACCAAGCACTACCATCAGAGGTGGAGGATCCCAAGCCTTCTCTGAGTGAAGAAAGCTCTTCTCACCTCAGTTCTACCTCAGGTCCTTATCTTGATACTGTGTTCCTTTGTTCTAGGTTCCACAACTGGAAGAAATAACATCTGTGTCTGCCCTGTCAAGCCCCTTCAGAATCTTATACTTTCCAATGAGATCACCTTTTGTTCTTCTAAACTTTACAGAAGATAGACACCATTTACTCAACCTCTCCTCATAGCACAACCCTCTCATCCCAGGGACCAATTCAGGAAACAGCCACTGTACTGTTTCAAAGGCAGGTATATCCGCCTTTAGATACGGGCACCAAAACTCCATACAGGACTTTCAGTAATGCACTCTATAATTATAGCAAGACTTTCTTGTTCTTGTACTCCCAGTCCCTTTCAATGAAGTGGAAGAGGCCTTTGGTTTTGCAAGTTGCATGATGTACCTGCAGACAAACATTTTGTGTTCCTTACATGGGTACATTCCAGTCTCTTTGAAAGTCAACAGTTAAAAGCTTCATGTATTTAAAAAATATTCTAATTTTCTCTACTTATTACCAAATTGAAAAACCTTACAGTTCCCCATATTACACTCCAGCTGCCACATTGTTGCCGGTCTGCTACTTATCTACATGTTCCTCATTCCCGGCTCACAGTTTACATTCCCATCTAGCATTGTCTCATCAGCAAAATTAGATACATTACTCTCCATCCCCCTGTCTGAGCCATTAATATAAATTGGTCCAAATCTTCCAGTCACAGAGGCCAGGACCTGTGGCACGTTAACCTACCTGGTATTTGACCACAAAGTTTCAAATTTCAATGGACAATTCCCCTGCTCTCTGGGAAACACTAAATATCTCCAGTTTGGACAGTTACACTTCCAATTTACATCCCTAAATAGTTACAATGGAAATGTTAGACAGAAACAAACTCCTGGCTAACTCCAGAACTGACACCACAATCACTCACACTGACTCATTGACTACAACCTCCCAATTACCTGACTACACTTTACCCACCTGCAACCTTACCTATCTTACCCACTACTCAGTTACCTCATCCTAATAAGCACCCTACTCATTCATTTATCATCCATTACCCCCATCCACCAACAAACAACCACTAACATTCATCCATCAACATCCATTCACGAATACCAGCACCCATTCACCAACATTCAAATTAGACCTTTACACTTACCATACAGTAGCCAGTAAAAAAGGGAACCTGAGCTGTCTTTCTCTCAACTTTACAGCACAGTAATGGATCTCTCTGAGGAATGTTACACTCCCCATAATGGTGAAGAAAAGACTCAGCAAGAAATGCAAATTGAGTCAGGGAGGTTCGAAAGGAACAGCAATGATCTGTTTTTATTGCTGTTCCTTGGAAGGTCCAGGCCATGATAAATAGCTGAGATGCCAGCAATGCTGATTGTGGCTCTTCACTGCTTACAACCTGCCAATTAAAGAATTCCCAGTTTAACTGTACTCTCTATTTCTGTTCATTAACCAATTCTCCATTCATGATAGCATATTACTCCCAATTCCATTAGCCTTTATCTTGCCCGTTAAGCCTTTTTTGTGACATCTTATCAAATGCACCTTATCAAATCATTTAGTTAGCAGGGACATTGTGATGTTACCAGATTGTTTGGAGTAACTGGTTCACTAGCCTGGGTTATTAAATTGTATCCTTCAGATCTGAAATATGTGCAAATCTGGACGTGAATAGTGAGAGCCCTATTATATTGCCATGACTATTGCACAAATTTGATGGAAACTGTAAAATGTGGGAAATGAAAATGCTATAATGGCTTTGGGGATTTTCCTGATGTTTAGGCTAATGTGCTTTGGAATAAAAATAATTTTTTTCAAACTAAACATATTTGGGGACTACATTGAGGTGATGAGCCAAATTTTGTGGTAGATTTTGTGGTGGTTGCAGGTGAATTAGAGGTTCAGGGAGTGGTAGGCCTTGCACCTGATGAACCTTTGATCACTTACATTCTTATCACCATATGCATACAGTCAACAACTTCCTACACCTGGGAGAACCCTGAGGCTAAGTGCTGCAAAGTGAAATCCCACAGAGGTCAGATGTGGAGCTTTGAAAAATGCTAGTCGCAAAAAAGCTCATGGTCACTGACAATTTCAAGGCTACTGGGAGATCTGCCTCTGCATTTTCCTTGGCTGGGGGTTTCCTCTTAAAGACCTTCCCTTGTAATAGATGCACCCTCACTGATATTGCTTCTTGGCCATATCCAAGTGACTGAACCTGTTCCTGTATAATCCCTCAGATGGGTAGTTCCTTAGCATTCTATGCCTCCTTTCAGTAATATACATAAATTTGTCTTTATCTTATTGACAGGATGTGATGAGTGGGGTAGTGCAGAGGTCCATGCTGGGGTCTGAAATTTTACAAGTTATATCAATAGCTTAGGGAAGGGGAGTGAAGGTATGGTAGCTAAACTTTCAGATGACACAAAGATAGGTAGGAAAGTATATTGTGAAGAAGATACTTGGAGTTAGCAGATGTATATAGATAGGTTGAGTGAGTGGACAAAAATCTGACAGATAAAATGGAAAAATATAAAGTTGTTCTTTTTGACAGAAAAGGAAACAGAGTATTGCTTAAATGCAGAATGACTACAGAATGTTGAGATGCAGATGAATTTAGATGCTCTCGTGTATAAATCACAAAAAGTTAGTATGCATTTACATCATGTAATTATGAAAGCTACTAGAATGCTAATGATATACTTTATTATGAGTGGAATTTAATTTAAGTTAAGGATGTTATGCTTCAGTTATACAGGGCATTGGTAAGTCCACATCTCAAATATTGTGTGCAGTTTAGTATCCTTATTTAAGAAAAGATGTAAATGCATTGGAAATGGCTCAGAGGATGTATACTAGCTTGACTTGGAATGAGTTGGTTGTCTTATGAGGATAGGTTGGAAATTAGGCTTGTTTCCCCTGGAGTTTAGATGCTTGAGGGGTGACTTGATTGAACCATATAAGATCCAGAATGGTCTTGAAAGGTGGATACAGAAATGGAAATGATGGGCAGGATTGTCCCGCACTGAAACCTGCCTCCAAATGCTGACAAACATACCGTTCAATCTCTGTATCAGGTTGGATAATTGATGGGCAAAAATGGAAAATTTGTTTTCTCCCGTTCTCTGAACCCTATCTTTGAAATAGTTCGGAGCCATCAGTTTCAGTGCACGACCTTCCTGCTGTAACTTCAGTGGTGAATGATGAAACTGGCTGCAAAAGGACAAAGCCCTGCTAAATTTAACATAGAGCAATAACATTGAAAGAGTCTGAGGCATAAGCTGTTGAAAGGTACCTCGTACAAGTTTACATCTTGTTCGATATATAGAGATTGTGTACTTGCCAAAAATTGAAATATATATTTGCAGTTGTATTCATTGCTGCAATATTTAATTATTATTCGATGCTTTTCATAGGAATTGCAGCACTGACGAATGACTTTTATATTAAAATAGCTTCAGTGAAACTTGACTCTGAAGTTCAATCCTGAACATATCAATCATTTTCAATAAGATTGCTTTCAGAGATCTCCTGTCTTGAGTAATCATCATTAGTATATAATGAATAGAAGCCCTCTCTGTAACCTTACTATCGCTTGATCATATTAAATTTCATGCATTCAAATGCTGTCACTAATGCACGGTATACAGCAATGAAATATGACATTTGCTGTCTATTGCTGTTTTAGCAAATATAACCGCAGTACAATGGGTAAAATAGCTAAACCCCCTGCTTCTGCAGTCTTTCAAGCACTGTGCTGTTTTAAGCTCCTCAGATTTATTTTCTTTGGGAATTAACCAGAAAACCAAACGTACAGGCTGTAACTTTATGCAGACAATGATGATTTGCAGATATGATGTGAATTTGCATCACTGTGACCTTTGGCTAGATTTCTAATTAGCATAAAAATTATGGAATGACTTGTGGGTGGGACAGTGGCATAATGGTTAGCACTGCTGCCTCACAGCTCCATGCACCCAGGTTCAATTCCGTCTCTGGGTGAGTGTGTGGAGTTTGCATGTTCTCCCTGTGTCTGCATGGACTTCTTCTGGGTGCTCCAGTTTCCTCCCACTGTCCAAAGATATGGTGGCTTGGCCATGGCAAATTGCTTCTTAATGTCCCATGGTGTGTAGGCTGGAGGGATTAGCCATCGGAAATATTTGAGGTTACAGAGATAGGGGAGAAGCCTGGATAAGTTACACTGTCAGAGAGTCACTGCAGACTCAATGGGCCAAATGGCCTTTTCTGCACTGTAGGAATTCTATAGTTCTATTAGCTCAGTGTTAAATGTATGGAGAAATAACAGGATGGATTGCTGACTGCTCTCACCACGTTCCTAGTGACTGTCAAATTCATCATGGAATCTTTTGCCTTTCTATCAGCAGCATCTGCTTGAACATACCAGAAAATCTAGAGCCCTTTTCCAACTGCTGAGAAGAACTGTTGTGATTTAATTGGCTGCAGCATGCATAAGAATCCTTACTTTCATCCAATGTCAATGGGCAGCATTCATTTCTCCAAATTACCCTCTGTGATTAATGAACATTCTGCAAGAAGACATCGCAGTGGCTTTATGATGGTTTCATATTGATGGATATTATTACTGTGCTACCACAAATCTGCCAAGGACAGGAAACACCTCATCTAGAGGTAACTCAAAGCAACAAAAAGATTGAGGGAGAAGTAACCTTTCCTTTGTTAGCAAGACAGATAAGAGGACAAATCTATTTTTCTATAATCAAGTAAGAAAGAAATGTATTATATTTCTTGCCTCTTTTGGGACTAGTCCAGATCAGGTTTACACCTTGGATGATCAGTCTCAGATAAGGATGAGGAAGACTGGTCTCATAGATGCATACATGGAAATGAATAACTGATCCAACTCTCCCCAAAAGGAAAAGAAACACCAGTAATACCATCCTCCCCAGATAGTCTTTTTTACAGTTTTAGCCAGATTATAACAACCTAGATATTATAAGGGTCTGGGCATCTATTCTCAATAAAGTACCTCTCCACCGAAGAGTTTATGGGGCTAGGATCTGGAGTTTGGATACAAAAGATTATATGAGACAATGAGTGGAATTTTACAAGATTGATTGAAGGATCCAGCTAGCATGAAAATGGGAGAGTTCCTGATCCATTTATGGGTGAATTTTCACAGCCATTCTTATGCAAAAGTCATTCAAAAAATGATCTGGACCATTTCTAGCTGCTGTAGGCAGTGGGCTGGGCTTAATTCACCAGTCAGCCTGCAGAAAGAGCTACTGTGCATGTGCAATCCTCTGATTCTGTACATGCTCAATAGAAGCAGCAGGGATCAGATAGACAGAGAGAGAGAGTTGTTAGGCCCCTACTGCAAGAAACCTCAACCACTCCCCCCCCCCCCCCCCCCCCACCATAATTGCCAAGCTCCATAGCTGACTGCAAGATCCCCAAAGCATGGGCATCTAATCCCTGCCATAGCCCCCACTGCTTAGACTGATCGGGCCTCCCTCCCCCAATCCAATCGCAATTGCAGAAAGGCAGCACCGCCACCCCCCCCCCCCACAACCTCATCTGCCCCATTTCGTTCCGATCCCTTTATAGACTGTGCAGCGGGCCCCCCTCCCCCCACTGATCAGGCCGCCCCTTCATGCCCAGCTCCAATAGGTCCTGCCCCCCCCCATCGCTCTGCCCCATAGGCCCCACCCCCATTAGGTCCATCCTCATAGGCTCTGCCCCATCACTGCTTGGAGGGCAGTGCCAAGGTGCCCACTTAGTATTGCCAACATGCCATCCACCCATCGATGGGCTTTTGAAATAGTATTAAACTTAAATCACTAAATAGAAATCTACCAAGCCAAGCAAAATATTTCTATCCCAATAAAGGGAGAAAACTTATTATGCTGACACTATAACAGCTACCTTTACTTTGAGAGACGCTGGAGTGAATCCAACAAAATTATAAACCCTACCGTGTAGTTCTAATACTTTTACTTTAAGAAAAGGAGATAAACCAGCAGGATGCATGTTGAGCACTCATACTGGTCAACATCCTTTGTTGTTTATCAGAACCCTTCAATTAAACATGACACTAAAAATTGCAGGCAGTGGTTATTCCCTTGCTGAGGTGACGTAAATGCCGGTTCCTTTTTTTTCCAGAACTGTCTAGTGTTAGAGGATAATGCCACAGGATCTTGTTGCTTGAACATGCAATTCAATTGTGCACAGGCATATTCATAAACTTCTTAAACATTTTTATTTATTCAGCAAACATTGTGTTTAATGTTTGATCTCTACTTCATAGAATAATTAGTCTTTCTAATCTTACAGTTCCTTATTTATAGTTGGATTATCTTATAGTTCCCTATTTATAGCTGCATTCCTTCACAAGAATCCACCCAATATGCACATATTTTTGTTTTTCTAATGGTATGCAAACACAAGTTGAACTGATTGTACTATTGATTTTCATCATAATTCACTGTCATTGAATAAGACAATAGATATTTGTCAAAATTCATGTGAACACTTCTGTGCATATAGAATTGATCACCCATCTTCTCAGAGCTTCAAGGACTCAGTCGACAAAGGCATTCTGTACCTTAGTCAGTTAATGTCCCTGTCACATATATCAAGGGATGAATTCTGCCTGAAAGTAATGTCTTTTTCTAGGAGAAGCTGCCTCATTTTCTTTTAATTGTGGTCATTCTTGTTGAATAGGAGTTGGATATACAACAATCTATTTTATGACCTGATGTATTCAGCCTGTCATTTAGCAGAAATGCCACAGATAAAATTTACTTGATGTTTGCAATTAACCTTCTGTAGACTATTCTACTTACAAAGAGATTGTAACTTTGGCAAGAATTGACCTCAGGGAGTGAGCACTGTTCAAAGGGACAATATCTGGGTCTCATGTATAGTGTGCATAAATGGGCAGAATGTTTATTATTAACTGCAAACCGTACTTAATTACTATGCTTGCTTAACATATCATCAGTCATTGTTAAAATATATTTATTACTCTTCCATTAACGCACACTTCATTGCATTCTCCAACAGACGAATAGATGGATGAACTATAGCAATGCTATTTTATAATTATCCACAATATAGCTGAGAACATCTTTGGTCACTCTGCCTCCTTTTTCCTTCCTTCCTTGCAGTCGGTGCTTCATATAACAAGTGATTCAAGGCTTCTCACTACTGAACTCACTGTCGTTGACATATTTTAGCACTTGGGTGGGATGGTGTTTTCACACAACAGCCCTCTGCCTGGAAAGAACTGTATTGTATCAATACTGCTTTACAGATATTCAACACTTTTATCTATTTTTAGGCATTGTGTTCTCGTTGACAAGAAATAAATAGTCATAATTTTATTACATGATAGCTTTGGCATTAGTTATCAACAGAGTGCTGGAATAATGTTCATTAATGTTTCATCCCAATCCGCCAGGATGTCCAGATTCATGATCTGCAGGCAGTGGCATAGTGGTATTGTCACTGGACTAGTAGTCCAGATAGACCTGGATAAGATCCATGGGACACAGGTTCAACTCCTGCCATGGTAAGTGAGGAAATTTGAGTTCAATAAAAATCTGGAATTAAAAGTCTAATGATGACCATGAAACAATGGTAAGAAACCCACCTTATTCAATAATGTCCTTTCAGAAAAGAAATCTACCGTCCTTACCTGGTCTAGCCTGCTCCAGGCCCATGGCAATGTGCCCTCTGGAATGAAGGGCAGTTAGAGGTGAAGAATAAATGTGGGCCCAGCGAACTACTCTCATGTCCTGTAAAAAAAGTTAGCCTGTGCCTTAAACATGCCTGAAAAGTGTTCCATATTGCGCTCAGATAATATTATGCATCAATTGTAGCTATTAATGGAAATATCAGGCCACATACATATGTGGTAACGGGTTATTGGCTACTTTAGTACAACTCTGAGAAATGACTGGCCTTGAGCTCTGTGATCTTTGCTTTATTCAGGCTTTCAGGGTGTGGATGTGGCCTGTGGTCACCAAAAATATATTTTTCAAATTTTGTGAAATAGAGTCAGGAGGGCTAATTGTTTGTGAAGAATCCAATCCAATTATTATTCCTACTTTGACAAGGTGCCAAATGGGAGACTGATTAGGAAAGTAAGAGTCCATGGGACCCAGGCCAATTTGGCAAATTGAATCCAAAATTAGTTTAGTGGCAGGAGACAAAGGGTGATGGTCAAAGGTTGTTGTTGTGAAGCCTGTGTCCAATGGTGTACTGCAGGGATCAGTGTTGGGTCCCTTTCTGCCAATAGTGTGCATTAATGATCTGACTTGAATGTGGGGTACATGATCGGTAAGTTCACAGATGATACAAAAATTGTTGGTGTGGTAAAGTGTGAGGAGGAAAGCCTTAGATAACAAAACAATGTAAATGGGCTGGCCAAATATGAAGAACAGTAGCAAATGGAATTTAACCCTAAAAGGTGTGAGGTGATGTATTTTGGAAGGATTAACAAGGCAAAGGAATGGTAGGATGCTAGGAAATACAGAGGACTAAAGGAACATTGGGATGCCTGTCCAAAGATCCCTGAAGGCAGCAGGATAGAATATCAGAGCAGAGAGGTTATGATGGAGCTATACAAAATGCTTGTAGGCCACAGCTAGAGTATTGTGTGCAGTTCTAGTTGCCACACTGTAAGAAGGATGTGATTGCACTCGAAAGGATGTGGAAGCATTTCAGCAGGATGTTATCTAGACAGGAGCATTGCAGTAATGAAGAGAGGCTGGATAGGCTGAGGTGGTTTTCCTTAGAGCGGAAAAGGCTAAGGGATATAGATAGGGTAGATAAGAAGAAACGTTTCCTCTCAGTAGAGGGGTAAATAACCAGGGGGTAAGGAACAGGAGATTTGGAGAGGATTTGAGGAGAAACTTAACCTAGCGTATGGTGGGAAATTGGAATTCATTGCATGAAAGAGTGGTAGAGGCAGGAACCCTCACAACATCTAAGAAGCAGCTAGATGAGCAGTTCAAACACCATAGCATACAATATTTGGACAAAGTGCAAAAAAAGGGATTAGAATAGATAGCTGTTTGATGGCCAGCACAGAAATAATGGGCCGATGAGCCTCTTCCTATACTGTAAAATTCTATGGGATGAATTTTACCACCCTGCCCACCATGGGAATTGGGGTGGGCAAGGAGCAGGCCATGGAAAGGTCCATTGATCTCAGTTTCGGGACAAGTGCAGCCATTAAATCCTGCTATATGACTCTATACGCATAGGGTAGAAGGGCTGACAAGCAGAATTGTGTAGATTGTAGAATCTGAGACTTTCAAAAAGAAATATCCAACTCTTGTTTTATCCTTTTCAGATTGGTGTCAATTGGTTGAGAAGTAATTGTTCAGTGCTAAGGGAAGGTTGTATTGTTAGCAACACCATCTTTTAAACTGAGGCACTAACATAAACTCTGTCTGGTCCAAGCTTTCAGACACATTTAAGGGATTGATAGATAAGTACTTAAGGGAGAAAAGAGTATAAGAAAATGCAGAGACAGTTAAATGAAGCCGGGTGCAAGGAGGTTTGTGTAGAACATAAAGATCAGCATAGATCAGTTGAGATAAATGATCTGGCTCCATGCTGTAAATTCAATGTAATCCTGCATGGGACAGCTGTAAAATCAGGGACAGAGAAATGTCTTACTCTTTGGTAAGGAAACCTATTTATTAGGGGCTCAGGAGTGAGAAACAATTGTAAAATAAGCTATAGTATGCCATGTAAGGATAATGCAATACTGAACCTGGCTTCCATCTCAGAATGCCAAAGATTAATACTTTATCAAAACATCAACAACTGTGTTTTGTTTAATCCAGGAAGGCAAAAACAAGAATGGAAGATTCCTTAAGAAAGAATTCCTTAAGAAAGAATTACCAAAAATAACAACCCTGAAAAGTTGGAGTGTCAGGTTTCTTTGGGAACAGTTTCCTGTTGAACTGGGGCTTGAGTAGATAATCTGAGTGCTGAAATCTCTGACATTCATTTACATATAATTAAAATTGCAGCACAGTCTTCAGGCACAAGCAAATGCAAACACTTGGAAAGTCAGGCGCAAATTTCATACAGGAATTGCTGCTGCAGTCTGGATGGAGAATGAGAGAGAAACATTACAGAACATCTTTATCTCTGAGAATGACCTCTATGAAGGAAAGAAGAGGAACAGGAAAATTAAGAAACTACTGTCAAACCAGTAAAATGAGAGAATGATAGAAACTTGGAAAGAATTATAGACAACCATAAATACTGCATGAGAGTTGTACAGAGAGACTTGTACAGCCCATTGAATTACTTCTGACATTCTATCATTATGTAGGGAATGTGGCAGTCAATATGCATACGGCAATGAGATAAGTCATCAGTCATTCTGCTTGATAATACTGGTTGATGGTGAAATATTGCCGAGGACATTGCGAGCACTTTCCCTCAGAAAAGAAAGGTGACAGAGAAAACAGATTCATAACAAGAAGCAAACAATATCAGTCAAAGAAGTTCTCAGATACCAAAGCAGCAACAAGAACAGCCATTTTTTCACTAGTAATAATGTCATTGGGCTAATAATCCTAGGCATGTAATCCAAGGCATGTAATCCCAGTGTTGTGGGAAATTTACCACTTCAGAGTCAGACTTGGAGGTTTCAACAATACAGTTTTATTTCAGACATGAAGCTTCGGGAAGAAGGCAGCTACCTTCTTAATAATACAATTGGTTATTTTTATACCTTTCATACAATAGGTAGTCTGGACATTAGCTGTTTAACACATCATTATAGTTGAGTAGACCGATCATGGTGACCAATAGTTAACACATTGTTACAGTCAGACAGATACGGACATAGGCATTTAACATAGCATTGTTCATAGAATGAATACATTTCCTCTAACAGTGATTGGTTTCAGTCTATACATTCAGTGATTGGAATTTGTTGCATTTATGTATTTATGTTCCCATCTATGGCTAATCTCTTTATCAGACCTTATTGTTCTGGGTCTGCCCTTATCTTTAAAGTGCCTCAAGCTCTATCCAGCTTCCTGCAGCATTTTGGTTACTGCATGTTTTAACTTTAAGTTGCTGCCTGTGCTAGGAGCCAGTGTTTATTTAATGTCTCTTCCCAGGCAACCATTTTGTATGTCAGGTACCTATCTCTATGATTTTCCCCACTACAATAGGTATGTAATCCTAGGCATGTAATCCTAGACATGTAATTCTGGGGATGTAATCCTAGACATGTAATCCTAGGCATGTAAAGAGAAGCAGATTAACAAAAACAAATGTATACCCCTTACAGTCAGAAATGAGGAATTCATAAGGTAAACAAAGAAATGGCTAGGGTATCAAATTCATACTTTGCTTCTGTCTTCACAAAGGAAGTCATAGGGCCTGATTTTACCATTTTTATTCTAAGCGCTGAATCTGGCCAACTTGAAAAATCCCTCTCAGGCACCCCCATACACACTCAGCCTGAAAAACATCGCAGGTCCAAATTGCGCTGTGGGTGGGGCTTAGCGCACCCAAAATGATTGGAGCTCTGAACTGTGTATGCACTGTTAGAAAAAAAAATTGAAAATTGCATGCTGTCACATTGCTCCTGGGCCGCAAAAAGTGGATAAAACAGCCCAGGAGTGATGGCCTCTACAGACATCATCCCCCTCCCTACAACATAACTTTCTCCCTTATCCACCCACCCCACCCCCACTATCCAGATCCTCTGTCTCCTCTCCCCTCCATCAATCACCCGCAGAGTGGTGATGAACCCCCCCCCGCCCCTCTTGCCCACCCACCAGAGAATGATCGTGCCTCCCCCACCCCCCAGAGAATGATCGGGCCTTCCCCACCCCCCATTTCCCCGAGAATGATTCGACCTCCCCCACCTCCTGCCCCAGAGAAGGTTTGGGCCTCACACCCCTGCCTCACCAGACAACAATGGGGCCTCTCTTTCCCTCACCCCCGTCCACCACAGACTCATCTGACCTGTCCCCTCCCCCCCACCAGAAAATGATCGGGTCTCCCTTCTCCCAGACCCCCTCACCAAAGAATGATCTGATCCACCTCCCCTTCCTCCCTCCCCCACCAGACGACAACCTGCCCTCCCTCTCTACCAGCGATGACCCACCTCCTCCTCCCTTCGCCCTACCAGAGGATGATCTGACACTTCTCCCTTCCCTCCCCACCACCAATCTGAGTCAGAGAGCCTTTGGATGCTCTGAACTTACCCCTTCAGCAGCTGAAGCGCCCAAAACAGACTTTTGCCAACCATGTCTGTTTTGTGCTGAATCTGGGCACGCAAACTCAATGGTAAAGGGAGAGATGCTGATAAAATTGGGCAGGCAATTCATTAATTCAATTTAAATGTATCCAAATGCATTTAAATCGCCGTTGCGCCCATCTCGGGCATGAATCGGATCATGACCATTTTTGGGCCTCAGTAAAGTGGACATCTGCACGGACGTGGGCGTGGATTGCGTTAAAGACCTCACGCCCGCCTTTACCGTATTTTCACTCCCAAAAATGGACGCGACTCAATGGTAAAATTGGGCCCAAAATGTACATGAAGAGAGAAACACAAGTTTCAGTGTGGAGCTGAAAGAAATCAATATTAGTAGAGAAACGATTTTGGGGAAATTAATGGGATTGAAGGCATACAAATCTCCAGGGCCTGATAATCCTCATCCCAGAATATTTAAGGAAGTGGCACTAGAAATAGGACATACATTGCTGATAATTTTCTAAAATGCCCTTGTCACTTCTAAACCCCTTTTGGAATGTAACAGCTAAAAAGCCAAATCCCTATCTATCTGCTAATGCAAATTGTAAACCTAACCGATTTACTTATAAATCTAACCTTACCATAGCCTCTCATTACAAATGCATGCATGCATGTATCTTACTTCTTTATCTCTCGGCTCTCACAGACAAGCTGCTTTATTAACCTTCCTTCAGTTTAATTAATCGTGAACACACATACACAAATACTTTAAAGAGTCCCACCATATTCCAGAGACATTGAAAAAAATAACTATCACTCCTCCCTTACTGCAAAAAAAGCATGTTTTAAAAAGACATTTCAATTTTGTCAATCCATTTCATATTACTATACCATAACTGGTCTGATCCTGTTGCAGCCCTAAGTCCATAAGAACATAAGAACATAAGAAATAGGAGCAGAAGTAGGCCATCTGGCCCTTCGAGCCTGCCCCGCCATTCAATAAGATCATGGCTGATCTGAAGTGGCTCTGTTCCACTTTCCCGCTTTCTCCCCATAACCCTTAATTCCCTTGCCTACCAAAAACCTATCTACCCGCGTCTTAAATATATTTAGCGAGGCAGCCTCCACCACTTCAACGGGCAGAGAATTCCAGAGATTCACCACCTTTGAGTGAACAAGTTCCTCCTCAACTCCGTTCTAAACTGCCCCCCCCTTATCTTGAGGCTGTGCCCTCTAGTCCTGCTGTCCTTTCTGAGCGGGAAGAATCTCTCCACCTCTACCCTATCCATCCCCTTCATCATCTTATACGTCTCAATAAGATCCCCCCTCAGCCTTCTAAACTCCAACAAGTACAAGCCCAGTCTATTCAGCCTCTCTTCATAGTTCAACCCCCTCATCTCCGGATCACCATCACCAATCAGTTGGTACACTGGAACTAAAGAGCTGTCAGCCCTACAATTGGCCAGCAGCTGTTTAAGGTGGGACTTTTTTCCTTAAAGAGGCAGAAGTACTGACAGTAGAGAATTAATTAATGCAGTTAGGGTTTTTATGACCAGGATTCTAGCTTTGGCCAGTGTACGCTGCCATCACACATGCCTCACTGAGTGGCACTAATCCAGCAAAATAATTGTACCTGTATCTTCAATAGAATAAGTGGCCAAAGATTCTCCACAGTAAAGTGCATAGAAACTAGATGCTGATCTGGGAGAGGTGGGTATAGGTGATGACCATGATTGCTGACCTTGGTTTGAAGGTGAGAAGAAAGAAGGAGACTACAAAATGTTTAAGGAGAGGAACAGAGTGTGGATTGAAAGGAGGTGAAAATACAGCTGAGTTTGAGCTGAGAAAAAGGATTTAAAAATAAGACCAAGTATCCTGATTTTAAAGAATTTGGAGTGGGAAGGCCATATAGGTTAACAAGATCAGGATGAATAGCATTTACTGTATGGTGAGATGCGTATACTGATTTGGAATGAGTTTAAAATGAGCTGGCATCTATGGACAGTGGCAAATGGTAGGCTAGTCAGGAAGGTATTCAAGTGTTCAAGACATGGATGAATTGAGCATTGTTGCAGAGGTGGAAGTATGCAATATTCTGGGTGGAGAAGACTTGTCTGAGATAGGGGCTCTTATTGTCTCTTTAAAAAGCCACAAATATTCAGTGTTAAGATCTGAGTCACATGGAATATAATAGTGCTTGGCCAAAAAATGTATGGATCCTTCACAAAAGGGAGTGAAACATTTCTGTCACCACCCAAAGAAAATGGAGTTCGATCTAGTGTAAGTGAAACACCAATATTTTCAGGACAAATCAATCTAAATCTAGATGCTGCTGAAGTGCGATATTGAGGTGATGTAATCTTTCTAATGCTTGGCCAAGAACAACTAAGTGGCAAGATAACTGAGTGACAGATAACCCCAGGACACAAACATCTGAAAGGGAAACAGGCACTCCACCTTTTGCACTACCTACCATTTAAAGATGATAATTCGGTAACTTCTGCAAAGATAATTCCCTGCCGAATATTGTTAAATATTGAAATTAGAATGAAGAAAATGCCAATTTCAGACATTTTAATCTGGAGTATTCACTGCGGCAGCATGGAAATGAATTTTGCTTTGTTTTAGCTGTGTTTACTTTGTGCTGTGAAGTTACTGCTGTCCTCAATAATTAATGACAAAATATCATTTGTGTCGCATTATTTTTCTGACCAATATTAATTATTCAGCACCATTTTGTACATTTTGTTGCTGGAGAAGTAGAGATGATAGAAAGCATGGCTGTCACAGATAATGAGAAATATCAATGTTCTATAAAAGACACACAAAATGTTAAGGGTGATATTTATTAAAGTTTCCCTAATTAAAATTGTGATTGGAATTTTGGCTCAACTCTTCCGTTGACGAACCAGCTCCACAAGAAAATCCAGCCTTTCGTATAGGAAGTATTTTTTTTAATGTACTTTTGTGGAGCTGAGGAGAAGTCATTGTGGAAACCGAGAGGTGACAATCTTCTAATTCTCCTGAGATATGAAAGTGATATAAGAACACTTCAAATGTTAACCATCTGGTTAAAATGGGGGAAAGGGATAGATCTGATCATCAACAATTGGCCTAGCTTTTAGAGATGACCCTTATGTATGAGCTTCCCCTCAAATGCATGTATGTTTTCTTTGTTTTAGCCACTTTATGTGGTAGCACATTTTACATTGTCTGAGTGGTTGAATAAAGAATGTATCCCTGAACACCATTATTGGATTTTCTGTTAACTACCTTGTATTCACCACCCCTAATTTTAGATAAAAGTCCTTCTGCATGTTTAACTTATCAAACCCCTTACCAGGACTGTCTTCCATTTTTTAGGCAAATGTGCCCCAATTCATTTAACCTTTCCTGATGGTTGTAACCTTTCAGTTCTGCTATTATTGTTTTGAATCCATTTTGCAATTTCTCCCAGTTCTTCCATGAAGTGAAATGTCTTTTTTCTTGGAAAGAGCATTCCTTTCATTGTTTAACAAAGAGAGCTGGAATTCTTGCAAAATAGTTCTGATGAACGCAAGTATCATGATTTAAAGGTCATTTCTGTAAAGGATGCAACAGAGGAGCTGCAAGGGGTACAACTGCGGTGAAGCAAAACGCAAATGAATGTGTGTTGCTGCAATCTAATGGTTATGATCAGCAAAATGCTGCACATCTCATCAACAGTGCAAGATAATTGAAGTTTTAAGTCAAGCCTTCATATAGTGGAGTACGAGGATTTTTAGCAATCAACTGCTTCTACCAAAAGCTTTCCAATTATTTATTCTGTAAGAAAATAAAATGCATCCTTCAAGAGATTTCCTATAATACTTAATCTGTGGTAGATTTACTAACTTAATGATTTACTGTATTCTGAATGCCTTACATATTTATGGATTTGAAATGTTTGAATTTGATTCAATAAAACCCACTGTAACTAAAAACAGGTGCATGCAATTTTGTTGGAAATCTAATTTTGCAGCAGTAATTGAAATCTGCACATATTAGTGGTTTGCTGATCTTTTTTCAGCACTACCATCTGTAGATGGGGTTAAGCTTTTTATTGTTCATGTGCTTTTTATTCATAAAGGAAGGGTTGATGGGAATGAAAAAGTGGTGAGGGGAGGAGAGGAAAGGAAAGAGAAAAATGAACAATGAAGGAAAACAGTCTAATGGTACTTAGGCTGATTACCCAACCAGATGATTGGGTTCAAGACCAAGGAACTGCTGTCAGTTAAATCTCCCTGTAAACTTAGGCTGATTCAGAGAACCAGCGCCCCATATAACTAGAATGGTGCACTTCTAGCTGACCATAATACATAAGCCAGGGATACAGTGCTGAGGCTTTATACGGCTCTGGTCAGACCGCATTTGAAATATTGTGAGCAATTTTGTGCCCCGTGTCTAAGAAAGGCTGTGCTGTCCCTGGAGACAGTCCAGGAGAAGTTCACGAGAATGCTCCCAGGAATAAAAGCCTTGATATGTGAAGAGAGTTTGAGGACACTGGGTTTGTACTCAATTGATTTTAGAAGGATGAGGAAGGGGGAATCATTGAAACTTACAGAATACCAAAATGCCTGGATAGAATGGACGTATGGAAGATATTTCCATGAGTAGGAGAGACTAGGATCCGAGGGCACAGCCTCAGAATAAAGGGACATAAGAAATAGGAGCAGGCCCCTCGAGCCCGCCCCACCACTCAACAAGATCATGGCCGATCTGTCGTGGCTCAGCTCCACTCACCGGCCCTCTCCCCATAACCCTTAATCCCCTCTCTTATCAAAAACCCATCAACCCGCTTCTTGAAAATATTTAGCGAGGCAGCCTCCACCACTTCAACGGGTAGAGAATTCCAGAGGTTCACCACCCTTTGAGTGAAGAAGTTCCTCCTCAACTCCGTTCTAAAACGCCCACCCTTTATCTTGAGGCTGTGCCCCCTAGTCCTAGTGTCTTTTTTGAGCGGGAAGAGTCTCTCCACCTCTATCCTATCCATCCCATTCATCATCTTATACGTCTCAATGAGATCTCCCCTCATTCTTCTAAACTCCAACGAGTACAAGCCTAGTTTATTCAGCCTCTCCTCATAGCTCAACCCCCTCAACTCCGGTATCAGCCTAGTAAACCTCCTCTGCACTCCCTCCAAGGCCAAAATATCTTTGCGCAGGTGCGGCGCCCAAAACTGCACACAGTACTCCAGCTGCGGCCTCACCAATGCCCTATACAGCTGCAGCAAGACCTCCCTACTTTTATATTCAATCCCCTTCGCTATGAAGGCCAGCATCCCATTTGCCTTCCTGACCACCTGCTGCACCTGCAAGCTGGGTTTTTGCGACTCATGCACAAGGACCCCGAGGTCCCTCTGCACCGTCGCCTGCTGCAGTTTTTCGCCACGTAAGTAATAGTCCTTCCTACCATTCTTCCTACCAAAGTGGACCACCTCACACTTGCCAACATTAAATTCCATTTGCCATTTCCTGGCCCATTCGCCCAGCCTACCTAGATCCTTCTGCAGACTCTCCACACCCTCCGCACAATTTGCCGTTCCCCCAATCTTGGTGTCATCCGCAAATTTCGCCACCCTACACTCGGTTCCCTCCTCCAGATCATCTATATAAATGGTAAAAAGCTGAGGCCCCAGCACCGACCCCTGGGGCACTCCACCCTGTAGAACCAAGATGAGGGATTTCTTCAGCCAGGCGGTGATGAATCTGTGCAATTCATTACCACAGAAGGCTGTGGAGACCAGGCTGTTGAGTATTTTGAGATAAAGATAGATAGTTTATTGATTGGTAAGGCGATCAAAGGTTGTGGGAAAAGTCCGGAGAATGGGGTTGAGAAACTTATCAGCCATGACTGAATGGGGCCAGGCTCGATAGGCCAAAAGGCCTAATTCTGTTCCTAACTCTGTTCATGTTTTATGATCTTATGATAAGCTAGCATTCAACCAAGGATTCCAATCAAAGAGGGAATGTTTTGGAGAGTTACGAGTTAATGATCAGACTGGTCTGTATAATTGTAACTGGGACTAGAACAACAGGCTTTCTAAGAATAAGCAGGAAAACAGTGGGTTGCTGATGAGAAGGACAGATGGATTATATTCTGCTCCAAATGTCTGATTATTATCTAACAGGAAAGCTTGTGCAAGAATATAGTGACAGAGACAACATCGACCATGAGTGATTAATGTTTAGTGACTGGGATAATAAACAAAAGTAGAGGAATAAATTAACCATGGTTAGAATGGATGTTTAAGCAAATAAACTGTCAATATATTGCTCCACGAAAAAAGTCAGATTAATCATGGGGTCTTATCTGTAAAATGTAGATTTTGAAGTAGGCAAACTGGGACATGAAAATGGGTGGATACTGGTGACCTCAAAAGAAAGGAAGGAAGCAAATCCTTGTATTACTGAGATGAATCCTCAATGCTATATAAGAATGAAATCTGTCTGTATGCTCCACAATTAAATTTTTTGCATGCTTTATTCCTTAAAACCAGATGGTAGAAGATAGAACTGGAGCCAATCTTTTCACACATTTATGTTTAGTTACACATTACAAGCTTACACATCCTAAACTAATCATCACCATCTCAGTCTCTGTCTGTTTATGAGGACTCAAATTAATGTCCACCAGCATTATATTGTATACTATACAATATATAATATTATATTATAAAATAATTTTGTAATTAAACACAAATAATATACAATTAAACATCATTAATATACAATTAGACTCCCTTCTCTCTCTTCAACTACAATTTAGAGTTAATATACACAACCAAAGTTTCAAAAGTAATTCAATCAAAAAGCTCAATATTCCACACAAAGCATTGCATTGTAAGATGTTCCTTCTATAGAAAATCTAATAATTTTATTTGAATAGGTATTCTGTTTTTGAAATGGGCTGGATTGTCCCATTACTCCGCTGGCAGGTTCAATGGTGGACAGGTTGTAGGTGGATGGTAGAATTCAGCAACAGTCCCAGATTCGGTTTTACACTAACTTGACTTTCACATGGAATCTTCTGCTGGTGCCCGCCATAGTGGATTGGGAAACCCACTGGAGGTCAGCATGAAATTGATTATCAGATGAATAACTGGTCAGAATCTTCCACCTATGCTCGATTCTTCACAACACCAGCAGGAAAACATGTTGGTCCAGAACATGTTTGAAATAATGTGTGCAGAAGTGGGGGCTCATGTGAACAATGCTTGGGGCTGCCTCCAAAGTTTGGGATGGAAACTGCCAGCAACCTTGGACACCACAACAGTGGGGGGAGGGGGGGTCAGGAGTATTTATAGGTAGATCTTCCAGATTCAGTATCATTGAAGAGATCCATCATCCAACCTTAGGAATTCCTGGAAATCGATGTTCTTCTTCAAGTAGTCCATCTTCTTTCCTCAGCCTTGGGTCAGGAGCATTCGTCATATTTTCAATATCAGACCCAGATATGATGGCGGGACTCGCATAATTAGTGTGCTCTGGGCCGAAAGCTAAAGGCCTGAATTTTCCAGCCAGTCACACTAGAGGGATTCTCTGGTCCGACTGTAGTGAATGGTGGTTTGGATGAGTGCTAAGTTCTCTGCCCTTACTTGCAGCCACAGCAGTGCATGAACACATGGAAAATTTGGGCCATGATGTGGTTTTTCACCAGCCTCCGCACTGCCCCTGCCATGGAACCTAGTCTCAGATGAGAGAATTCAACCTTGATGACTTACATTCACCCATTTAGTTTTAGAAATGTCCTTTTTCTCCATTACCATGAATACCTAACCATTTCTGATTCAAATATATATTATTACAGAATTAAACACTTTATGGAAGGGTTATATTTGTAGGTTTTATGCTGAAGTGGAGTACCCATACAGGTACTGTAAGAGGCATACATCTCTGCTTCACAAACTACTTTCCAATGTGACCCTATTTTACCACTTGAAAGTTAATGTTACCCCAGATATCAGCAAAAACAAAAGAGTAATAAAACTGTCTAGTAACATATAGTACATAATTATTAAAGTTTGTGTACCATGGGGGTACACAACATATAATAATACATCATATAAAGATGGAAGATCTGTTGGTTAAAGCACTTTCTACAAACGCTATTTTATGTACTCATGTACTTTCAGTCAAGCTCTTCATATTCCCTGCTGACAGAAGATTCACTGAAGCCTCACTCTCCTCCAGCCTCAAACATACATCCTAACCACCCTTCACTCTTCCCCCACTCCTACACACATGCACACCACAATATCCCCTTCCTTTCACATGCCCGCTCTTCCATGCTCACTCAGGTTACAATTTTAAGGGGAACCCTTATTCCCAATGTCCAATTTCTCAGCAGTCATACTTCAAACTCCCTCTTCGCCCACTCAGTTAAAAACCCTTCTTTCCAAAACCCTCCCCCATTGACTCACTCACTCCCTCAACAGCCCTCTTACCATTCTCCATTACTGCTCACGGACAGAGGAGCTTGCAACCTCTAATATGACTTCTGTGATCCCATCAGGGGTTACGAAGTTTGGGATTGCTGGCACAACAGATAGTTCCTGTTCCTCCTGGCCCACAAAATTACAGAGAAATGAAGCAGAGGTCACAGCGAGAGGAAGGTGTGATAACAGGGGAGCAGCTGCATTCTTCACAGAATACAACTTATCCAGCAAGAGGTTTGCAGAGAGTATTTCCCTTGCCTTCACCCCATCAAGAAGCAATGCCTGATGTCACTGAGATTCAACAAGAAGATGTTGACAGAACACTGCCAAACTCAAATCTGATTTGCAGCTTCACATCAAGACATGGATAGCATTACCAATGGCAGGAGAATCCTGGCCTCCAGTTTCTAAGACTCAGGATTATTCCAGGCAGGAACAGGTGATATGAATATCTCTTGGTAGGCTGTGCATCTCAGCTTCAGAGGTGTGATCAAGACCCAGCATGGTAGCACAGTGGTTTACACGGCTACCTCACAGCACCAGGGACCGGGGTTCGATTCCCGGCTTGGGTTACTGTCCATGTGGAGTTTGCACATTCTCCTTGTGTCTGTGTAGGTTTGCTCTGGGTGTTCGGGTTTCCTCACACGGCTTGAAAGATGTACTGCTTAGGTGCATTGACCCAAATAAGCGCTGGAATGTGGCAACTAGGGGAATTTCACAGTAACTTCATTGCAGTGCTAACATAAGCCTTACTTGTGACTAATAAATAAAATAACTCTGTGTGCAATGAGAGGCCATTTCACTCCAGGGTGACAAAATAAGGAAACAATGACAAGGAACTTTTAATGTCATAAAAATATCCCCAAATGCTTCACAGTAGCATTATGAAAAAAGCCATGATGGTCAGTTATATAAAGAAATATCAAATCAGAAGGCCAAAAGTTTAATCAAAGACTTGGGTTTTAAGGAGTGGGGTGGAAGAGATTCCAGAGAAGGATGGGTCAGTCAATTTAATTGTTGAATTTGAAAAGGATGAAAGTTTTAAAATCAAGATGTTGTTTGACCAATAGCCAATGTAGGTCCATGAGCTCAGTAATGATAGGGGGGAATGGTACCTGGGGGAAATGAGAGTTGGTGTGAGATAAGACACAAGCACCAGAAGTTTGGGTGACCTCACGTTTACTAAGGGTACAATGTGGGAGACTAGCTAGGGCTACATTGGAATAGTCAAATCTAGAGATAATGAAAGCATAAATGAATGATTCAGCAGCAGATGAGCTGAGGTGGGCAAAGTCGAACAGTGGGCGATCTTAGTGATAAAATGAATATATAATCAGAGTACATTTCAGAGCCCAAATTGACACCAAAGTTGTGAAGAGACGGGCTTAATTGCAGACTGCTGCAAGGGAGAGAGATGGAGGCAGTATCTAGGGAATGGAGTTTGCAGTGGGGACCGAAAACAATCTTTAATTGGTAGAAATTCGTGCAGATGTTGGATAAGTTAGCAGCAGTTGAGTCGAGAGAGCAGAATTCCCAATATTGCAGGAAGTTATCAACAAAATACCTATGGCTCTGTGGGTCCCTTCATGCCAAAGGGGAGAGGCGCAGGGATCATCAGTGTGACCATTTCGTTAAATGCATTTGCTGTGCAGCCACACGATCTATCATGTCTATAAATTTTCACAATCCTGTTAGCAGCCCTGATGGCTTCATCCTCAAGCAGCCAACTATTCCCACTGTCTAGAGGCCAACAAAAAGAACCAGAGGGTGGATGATCAGAGAAAAGGGATTCCCTTTACAGCTCTTCCCCTGCTCAGTCACATGATAACAACAAGTCTATAATGAATGCATGAGATAATTGGCACCTTGGTTCCTCTGCCCAGCATGCCTGGGAGGGACATTTCGATACCTGTCAAGTTAATGTATCCAAGTTTGTGATTGTCTATTGCATCCTTGACAGAAAAGCCATCATGAGGACAACTCTATTGCCATTACATTGCCATCCTATACATAACACTTTTATTCAACAACACATTCAATATCAAAAACAAAAATGAAGTATTCAGTCTAGTGTATTCCAATAGTGCCTGTTTTTCAGACACTTTAAACTGGCCGAGCGCTCCGATTGTTAGCCCAATTGGCTGCAGCAAGGTTATTGGAAAGTTGCTGACTTTCAGTGGGGGAGTCTGTTGGATGCCTTCAAGGAGCTCTGGTCGTGGAAGTCCCAACTTTGGTCTACTGTGAAAACCTGCAAGTCTCTTTCAGCATTGAGATCTGTAGCCATGGTAGCAGCAGTCAGAACCCATGTGTTTTTTAAAGTTTTCTTCCCCTTTTTAGTGCTGCCATGTTCTCAACCTCTCAGTTTGATGTGATTCCAATTTACGATTGATAATCTTGAAACAGGATGAACTCAGAGGGTTAGTTTATTTGTACACACACTCAAAATGTTGAGGGGGGCAAGGGATATGGTAGTCATTATATAGCTCTTTGTGCACTCATACAGTAAAAGAGGAGTAAAGAAAGAAAGATGTACTGGAGGTCACAGAGAAAATAATTATTGTTTTGAGCATGTCCAGAGTCCAATATTAAAGCTGAATTAGTGTGCTCCTTTACAAAGGTCAATGCGTTGAACTGCCACTGGAAAATGCATTTTTCAGTAGAGTCAACTTCCATGATGAGATAGGGACTTTAGGATGAATTAGTCTTATAGGCAATTGTACAGTCATTTCAGTAAAAAACAGCATAGAAAGGGGGACAGGCATTTAAACCTACACAGAGCCATTTTTCTGTGTGGCTGCTTGTAGGTGACAAACTGGCAGACTGTGGTCTCTGTGAGCCACACAGCAACATTACTGGTTTCACCAGCTAGGGATTCATACCACATAGAATCATAGAATTTCTACAGTGCAGAAAGAAGCCATTTGGTCCAACAAATCTACATTGACCCTCTGTCTACCCAAGCCCAACCCCCACTCTATCCCTGTAAGCCCATGCACTTATCCCACTAATCTTCTAACCTACACATCTTGGGACACTAAGAGGCCATTTAGTATGGCCAGTCTACCTTACATGCTCATCTTTGGACTCCCACCTTTCCATTTTGTCTTTGACAAAGTTTATCTGTCTCTTTGTCTGGGTCCTTGAGATTATTAACGTTCAAACCATTTAAGTTTTAAAGGGAGGTTGCAGGTCTTTTGTCCCAAAAGACAAATCTGTTCTGATTGGCAAGGCCTTGTTTATGAAATGTAGATGAACTTTGTAAAGTTCCCTTGAACTTTGTCAATGCAGCCCACAGGGAGTCATTAGTGCCCCTTCAGAGATAGCGAGGTGTATGCTTCTTTGAAACTGTCCCTGATAGCTCCACAGGCAGATATAACTTCAGCCATTTTAAAAAACTTTGTCCAATTTTTTTTTAGTTCTCAAACTCATCAATTAGGATACATATATTATTTATAAAAATATAGGGTGGGATTTTCCACCCACTCCCTCCATGACATGTTTAAATCCCACCACTGTCAATTGGGTTTCCTGCTGTTTGCATCCTTTGCTGTCAAGGAACCTACAGTGTGGGTTGGTGGGACTGGAAAATCCAGCTGGCAGGAATGGCTGGAAAATTCCATCCGTAGAATGTGTAGTCTTAACCCCCTGACAAAGCATTAATTTCGCACCCTCTGTCTAAAATTCTGCTGAGACGTTGGGCTGGGTTTTATGGCTTTTCTCCAGGTGTATGTGTTGGAAGGGGTGGTGAAGTAAAGAATGTCAGGTAGCTAGCCCACTGCCTTCCTGTCCACCCCAGCCCAGCTCCCATAATATGGAGGAATGGGATGGGGGGTGGACTGGGGATTGCTGGGTAGCCCACCCATCCTTAGACCAATTGAGGTACTTGTCACTTAAAACACTCAATTGATCTCCACTAGCATAATACACTGGGCAGTAGGAGGTGGGTAGGAACGTTGGTGAAAACTCACCCAAGGGTTAGTGAAAAGGTGTCAATGAAGAAGGGATGCCTCCGTTGGGAGAATTTCCTGTGTACAATAGGGGCAGCATGCCCCCACTCACCCACCGTCCCCCCCCCAATAAATTATACCCCCTTTGTTCCTCCAGGCTCAGCCTCCAAAACTTGCACTGCGCCTCTTTCCTAAGGTGCCTAATTCCTCCCCATCCAAAAAGTCCCAACTGACCTATCTTCGGCATCCATAGCAATTCTTCTTGGGCCCTCCCCATTACTCTCTTCTGAGACAGCTGGGATGGCACAAATTGCTGGCTGATCATATTGGCTGGCATCTTTTGAGGGTGGGTTTTCCTTCCACTATTGACAGATGTCTGACCCTCAGCATGTTCAGGTCACCAGCAGCGTATTACTGCTGTGGGATGGTCTATTTCAAAGTTGGTCTGTTTTGCAATTGACTTTTCTTCCGGGGAGATTGCACCTGTTTGGGTACATGGAGGGAGAATTCATCATCGCCAATCCACCTAACCAGCATGTCGTTGGACTGTGGGAGGAAACCGAAGCACCCGGAGGAAACTCACACAGTTATGGAGAGAACATGCAGACTCCACACAGACCGTGACTCAAGCCAGGAATCAAACCTGGTTATATGGTGCTGTGAGGCAGCAATGCTAATCACTGTGTCACTGTGCCACCCCATGAGGGCTGATAATGGGTGAATAATGGTTTGTTTTGTATTGAACAACATGGAAAAGTGGTGATGGTCAAATGAAGATATATTCACTGAACTTCATCAAACACAAGAGCTATGTTCTTGAGGGTCAGACTCTCTGGCCACAAGCTCCCATTCTTTCAGTGGACATTCCTTAAGCATCACCTGGCTTCCTGTGGATACATGGCCTATCTCTTCCTGTTGACCTGCTGCACTGTATCTATGAACCTCCAAGCCCTCTCTTCCCCCCGCGCTTCATTTATTTTGCTTCTTCTTGCAGCCAATTGCAATGCACGCAGTCAGCAGCTGCTTCCTTTAAGAGAGACAGATTGTTTGTAAGAGCTGGAAGCTAGCAGGAGCGTGTGCTAGTTTCACATCATGTTAGGCTCCCTGTTAAGTGCTCAACCAGCCAGCCAGCAATACAGGTCACGCGCAGTTTCTGTGCTGCAACTATGGAAATGAGAAGCAGCATGAAGTTTGCATGCTGCTTCCCTCAACTGGACCAGGCGGGAGCAGGTCACAAATCACGACCACTACACCATCATATTTGAGCTTGTTAAATATTTAATACTGCAAGAGGTCTTTAGACAACTTAGCTTCCTCCATTTGCTTTATCTGTATAACTGACATGTAAAATCCTCTTTCTTTTATTGCTTATTTCTCTCCCTTTCTTTAAGTTCCCCCACTTCTATCTTTCTTCTGTCCCTTAATATTTTCATAAACCTCATGCTGATTTCTCTATAATCGCTTTTAAGGCTTGGGGCATGCATAAACACTCTCTGTGCAGGAATCTTGAGGGGAAACGGCAAATGACAGGTGCTACAATGCACATGAGTGAGAGGAAATGTGTTCCTGGGAAAGGGGTTAAAGTTGAAATGAAGCCAAGGATTGAGATGGTGCATTGGAGTGAATTGAAAGCAGAGGACATGGTCAGGAAATGAATGTGGAGGGACTAGACTTATTGGTGGAGGAAGGGAACTCGGCAGGATCCAGGTAAATCGGGAGTCAGGAGAAACTGAAAGGTTTGATGTGTGGTTGTTAAGGGAAGAGCTTGGATATCTCGACGGTCAGGGAACACCAACAGAATGCTGGAGCAATGGGTTGCATTGTGGCTCACTGAGGAGAAATGTGATGGTCCATGAGGAGCTGGGTTGTAGGATCACTGAGGAAAAAGTAGGGTTTGGGGAACATTCAGGAGTGAACCGTAGAATCATAGAATCCCAACAGTACAGAAGGAGGCTGTTTGGCCCACTGAGTCTGCACTGAATACAGTCCCACCCAGACCCTATTCCCGTAATCCTTCATATTTACCCTGCTGAACCCCCTGACAATAAGGTTAATTTAGCATGGCTAATCAACCTAACCTGCACATCCTTGAAATGTGGGAGGAAACCAGAGCACCTGGAGAAAACCCACACAGACATGGGCAGAATGTACAAACTCCACACAGATAGTCACCCGAGGCCGGAATTGAACTTGGGTCCCTGGTGCTGCCAGGCAGGAATGCTAACCACTGCATCGTTGTACTGCCCCATGTATGGAGTGGAGTGTGTGGAATAAGAGCTGGGATTGCTGAGCACAAACTGGTTTTTGGTAATAAGGATACTGAGGTTGAAAGATGCATAGGAAGCTGAGGTTGAGGATTGAGGACAGAATATGTTCTGTATTTTTTAGGCATGTATGCTATTACACTTCTTCCTTGACTCTAAATTCACATCAATTTCCTTCTCAAATACACAGATTGTCATTACAAATTTGATTTGAAAACATGAGATTAAATTGGGAGACTCAGGTTCAGGATTGATTGCATTTCGGAAAGTATCCTGACATCAGCCTGAAGCTGAAAGGATACAGTAGGGAACACATGAGGAGGTCAAGTTGGTAGAAAATGGGTAAGGGGTAGAACAGAGATGATGTGAGTGACAAACATTAGAAAACATTACTGCAAGATATTTTTATGTATGGTGGATGTGCAATTAAAGAGTAATATTTCATGTTTGTATTGATAAAGCCAAAATTAGTTCATTGTAATGGTCCAAAAGACATTGCATGGGGAGATGCTGCTGTATAAATCCATATCTAAGAAAGGAGCAAAATTTAAATCTCAGCTGCTGGTCAATGAAACTGTGCAGTTGAGCCCTCTTGGGTGGATCAAGTTTTAAGTGTTTCAGGTCTTATGTGTTCAATATTTTTTGTGGTGCATAGGGTCAGCTAACTGACAACACAAGGAAATTGCAAAATAAATCTGATATGTTATTTGTACCAGCTGCTGGTCCCAGATTGGGTAGAATTGAAAAAAAATGATAAAATTGTTTGCCTTTCTCTGGACTGTTAGTTTCTGTTGAGAAGTTTTTCAGATGAGTCATACATTCAAGAAAGTCAGCATTAACAATAGACAGTGAGCTAATCAGGAAAACAGTAGAGATGATTTTTCAGGCTATCTATATGTTTAATGTGCGATGTACGCACAGAGGAAAGCTGTGAGTTACATGGACATCGTAAGACACTGCATTTATAAGCTGTAATCACAATCAGAGCATGGTTGTTTATAACATATAGCCAACAAACATCAACTTTAATTTTGAGAATCAAGAACTTTCCAGTTACCAGGTCCAATGATATATTTCAAAGATTAAATACATGCCAGTGAAATCTGCAAGATGAATATGTAATAATACAATTACAATACATTTACATCATGCTATGAATATATTGCTATGGGGAATGATTAAAACCTGCAGAGCTATGCAATCCAAATCACAGACTCTGCGTCTAATGAACACCGAGGAAAAGTTTAATGATAATTTGAATATTTGACAATTGCTTAATTTTGTCTGATAAATAGCATTAACTGGTCACCAGAACGTTTTGTGTTTGCTACAATCCATCATCGGTGATACAGGGAGAGCTGAGCATGTGACTGTGTAATTAAGGTTAGCTACGTGTAACCATTTGTATAACCCTTCAGTGTATGACTATAGGGCTCTTGCAACACATGACACAGACTGAATTGCAGTGACAGTTGTCAAATATTGCCTCTGCACAGCATATAAAGAGCACTGAGTCACAGAGAGGTTAACAATCTTGTTTCATTATTCTGTGGTTGGGGATTTCGGCAGCAGCACTGCCTGAGTTGTGAATTACCCATTCACACACAGGGCAAACATAATGCCAGATTTTTGGAGAACAGGTCATACGGGGACAAAGGATCACAATAGAAAGGAGCACAAAATATATAATATACCTGATGACAAGTATTTGTTCCTACCTCTGGCTAAATGCCAAGCGCAGAAGCTCACAAGATTAATTCTGCTTTTACTGGGCAGGACTATCTGGTAAAACATGCAAGACTGCCCAGTACTGGGAATAAGTCTGTCTCTTGCTGCAAGTGTTCTTTTGCACGATATTAAAGAGTTGTACAGACCATTGCACATAACTAACCTTAATTACACAGTCACATGCTCAGACCTCCATGTGGCACAGATGATGTATTGTAGCATAAATAAATATGTTCATGTGACCGGTTTATGCAATTTATCAGACAAAATGAAGTAACAGTGTTAATGCAAGTACAAGTTGCTAACAAACTGTGTAAATGATCTGGCATCAAGTGATTTATCTCTTTCATTGGTCTGGTTCCATTCTACAGTCCATCCTTTCCCAGATCTCCCCTTACCACCTCACCCACCCCTCCAAAAAAAAATGGACCTCCCAACAGCCAACAGGACATACAACAACAGATATGTAGGCAAATTTTGGCAAGGTATAAAAGTAACAAGGTTGTTATAGTGGGAGATGTTAACTTCCCCTATATTGACTGGGTGCTAGGGACATGGATGGGGCAGAGTTTTAAGGAGCATCCAGGAGGAAGCAGGATGTAGATAATCCACCTAGGGAAGGGGCCATACGGGACCTGGTATTGGGGAATGAGTCCAGCCAGGTCATCAATGTTTCAGTAGGGGAGCAGTTCAGGAACAGTGACCACAATTCAGTAAGCTTTAAGGTACTGATGAATAAAGAGAAATGTAGTCCTCAAGTGAAGATGTTAAATTAGGGGAAGGCTAATTACAACAGTATTAGGCAGGAAGTGAAGAATGGAGACTGGGGGCAGATGTTTGAGGGCAAATCAACATCTGGCATGTGGGAGGCTTTCAAGTGTAAATTGATAGGGATTCGGGACAGGCACATTCCTGTAAGGATAAAGGATAAGTTTGGCAAGTTTTGGGAACATTGGATAACGAGAGATAGTGTGAGCTTAGTTAAAGATAAAAAGGAAGCATTTGTCAAGACTAGCAGGCTGGGAACACATGGAGGAAACGTGGAATACAAGGAAAGTAGAAATAAACTTAAGCAAGGAGTAAGGAAGGCTAAAAGGGGTCACAAAAAGTCATTGGCCAGCAGGATTAAAGAAAATCTCAAGGCTTTTCATACATGTATAAAATGCAAGAGGGTAGCCAGGTAGAGGGTTGGCCCACTCAAGGACAGGGTAGGGAATTTATGCATGGAGCCAGAGGAAATGAGCGAGGTATTAAATGAGTACTTTGCATCAGTATTCACCAAAGAGAAGTATTTGGTGGAATACTTCTGGGGAAGGGTGTGTAGATAGTTTGGGTCATGTTGAGATCAAAAAGGAGGAAATATTGGGGTTCTTGAGAAACATCAAGGTGGAATAGTCCCCAGAGCCTGATGGGAAATACCCCAGAATGTTGAGAGGCAAGGGAGGAAATTGCTGGGGCCTTGAGTGAGAAATCTTTGTATCCTCACTGGCTACAAGGGAGGTCCCAGAGGATTGGAGAATAGCTAATATTGTTCCTTTGTTTAAGAAAGGTAGCAAAGATAATTTAGGTAATTACAGTCTGGTGAGCTTTACATCAGTGGTAAGGAAATTACTGAGAGGATTCTTTGAGACATGATTTACTCCAACTTGGAAATAAGTGGACATATTAGCGAGAACCAAGATGGTTTTGTGAAGGGGAAGTCACTAACTTGATTGAGTTCTTCAAGGAAGTGACAAAGATGATTGATGAGGGTAGGGCAGTGGATGTTGTCTAAATGGACTTTAGTAAGGCCTTTGACAAGTTCCCTCATGGCAGGTAGACACAGAAGGTGAAATCGCATTGGATCAGAGGCAAGCTGGCAAAGTGGATACTAAACTGGCTTAATCATAGAAGCGGATGATAGCAGTAGAAGGGTGTGTTTCTGAATGGAGGACTGTAACAAATGGCCTTCCTCAGGGATCAGTACTAGGATTTTTGCTGTTTGTAATATATATAAATGATTTGGAGGAAAATGTAACTGGTTTGATTAGTAAGTTTGCGAGCAACACAAAGGTTAGTGGAATTGTGAATAGTGATGAAGACCGTTAGAGGATACAGCAGGATATAGAACAGTTGGAGACTTGGGTGGAGAGATGGCAGATGGAGTTTGGCCAGACAAATGTGAGGCATTTTGGAAGGTCTAATACAGATGGGAAATATACAGTAAATGGCAGAACGCTTAAGAGTATTGAAAGGCAGAGGAATCTGGGTGTACAGGTACAGAGGCCAACACAGTGAGAACACAGGCGGAGATGGTCATCAAGAAGGCAAATGGCATGCCTGCCTTCATTGGCCAGGGCATTGAGTTTAAAAATTGGCAAGTCATGATACAGCTTTATAGAACCTAAATTAGGCAGCACTTGGAATATAGTGTTCAATTCTGATTGCCACACTACCAAAGGGATCTGGAGGCTTTGGAGAGGGCACAGAAAAAGTTTACCAGGATGTATGGAGGACATTAGCTATGAGGAGAGGTTGGGGAAACTTGGTTCGTTCTCACTGGAACGACAGAGGTTGAGGAGCAACCTGATAGAGGTCTATAAGATTGTGAGTGGCATGGACAGAATGGATAGTCAGAAGCTTTCTCCAAGAGTGACAGAGTCAATTACTAGGGGGCATAGGTTTAAGATGCGAGGGGAAGAATTTAAAGGAGATGTACAAAGCAAGTTTGTTGCGCTGAGGGTGGTGGGTGCCTGGAACTCGCTGTCGGGGAAGTTGTGGAAGCAAATATGATAGTGACTTTTAAGGGGCATGTTGACAAATACATGAATAGGTTGGGAATAGAGGGATATGGTCGCCAGAAGGGTGATGGGTTTTAGTTCAGTCGGGCAGCATGGATAGTGCAGGCTTGGAGGGCTGGAGGGCCTGTTCTTGTGCTGTAATTTTTTTTGTTCTTTGACAAATACAGCTATTTTTACACAAAATGAAAGTAAGAAAATGCTGGAAACAACAGCCAGAATTTTGCTTGTGCTTGGGAGACGGACTGGAAGATGAAGTGTGAATAACATTGGAGGGAGCTGCATCAAGTGGGATCGAGTGTGCATTTTCTCTGTGGTGGAGATGTTACCCTCCCAAAGAAGGTGAACAGCTGATTAGCATAATTAAATGTGTGATTGAGGAGCATTTTATGGAGCCTATAGCATTTTCTCAATGGCAGGATGACTTCCTGCCATACAGAGAATCTGCCAGCTAAATAAAGATAGCGGCCCTGTGGTAGTCCTGGGGAGTAGCCTAGATAGCCTGAAGCACCACCTTTGCCCTGACACAGTAGTTAGCACTGCTATCTCACAGCGCCAGGGATCCAGGTTTGATTCCCGGCTTGGGTCACTGTCTGTATGGAGTCTGTACTTTCTCCCCGTGTCTGCATGGGCCTCCTCCGGGTGCTCTGGTTTCCTCCCACAGTCCAAAAGATGTGCTGGTTAAATGCATTGGCCACGTTAAATTCTCCCTCAGTGTGCCCGAACAGGCCCTGGAGTGTGGCAACTTGAGGATTTTCACAGTAACTTCATTACAGGGTTAATGTAAGCCTACCTGTCACAATAATAAATAAACTTTAAACTTTATGATCTTTCTGGAGGAGTTTCCCTTCTGACACTCAGAGGGCCAAATATTTTATTTTTCATCTTACTTCTCTAAGTTGCTGAGTTCTCCTGTATGACTCAGCACTAACCCACATCTCCTGCTGGCACTGTGGGTAATTCAGAATTGCCTCCCCCTCCCTTGATTGGGTTGGCAGCATTAGGGGCCTGCCTGTTATTGTTATATTCAGAAGATTCTTGAGGTGGACCTGCTATCAGCAAGAGTGGGTTCAAAGCCCACCCTTTATCTCAATGTAGTGGTCTTGGCATCTTTAGTAGAATTTGTGCCATCAAGAAGATTAGGCAGCACATGTGGAGAGAATGGGCAGGATGTTGTAGATCGTCCACCGGAACCTGAGCATACAATAGATAAAGGAATAAATCAAAGGCTGGTTTGGGGGAAGGCACACACATCCACATAAAATAAATTCACTGGAAAATAAGAAAAGACCAAATGATGATGGAACTGATATGAGAAAAATTAGAGACACTGTAGACATTTATCAGGCTCAAGGTATATGAAGAGTACAGCAAGTGAGGGATACATAGGTAGCAATTGAAGTACAGAAAAACTGGCAAAGTGAAGAAGGTTTTAGCAACGCAGTTCGAAGTCAAGGATCGATTTTCACCCCATCAGCAAAGGGTTCCAACAGAGCAGTGGCAATTAATGAATATCTATCTTCACAAGTTCAAAGAGAACTTCATTTAAAGAACAAAGAACAACACAGCACGGGAAACAGGCCCTTCGGCCCAACGAGCCCGCGCCGCCGTCCCCCTGTCTCAGTGACCTATTCATGATTTTAGTCTACACCTAACGTGCGAGGATCAGGGAGGTCCAATTTAGGGACAATTTAGTACCCAATCAATCAGCCTAAAAGCACATCTTTGGGGGATGTGGGAGGAAACCGGAGCACCCGGAGGAAACCCACGCAACCACGGGGAGAACGTGCAAACTCCCACAGACACAGGCCCAAATCCATGTGTCCGCACAGCAACAGAGATAGTCTCTGAGCTGTCATGTTGCCCTCGAGATGGTCCAGTTTAAGCACACTAACGACATGAAGCAATAGGCAATTCCCGAAGCAACGTCCAAGAGCAGCCCACTACAACCTGCCGCATGCATGCCCCTTGCTGGACTTAAATGCCTGTGGAGACAAAAAAATTCATTATTAAACAGGCAAAGACTAACATCCCTGAGGCAAAACGTATTCCCAGGCCTACAATGTTAAGTAAGGCCTACTATATCCCCCTATATGTAGCCCGCTCATATGGCTGTCTAAGTGACTCTTAAACAACCCTAGCGTGCCTGCTTCCACCACCTTACTCGGCAGTGCATTCCACACCCCCACGACCCTTTGTGTGAAAAACTGCCCTCTAATATTTGTCTTATACCTAGCCCCCCTCACCCTAAGCCCGTGACCCCTCGTTCTATCCATTTCTAATAGCGGAAAAAGCTTACCACCATTTACTCTATCTATCCCCTTCATAATCTTATAAACCTCTATTAGATCCCCCCTCAGCCGACGTCTCTCAAGGGAAAACAGCCCAAGTTCGTTCAATCTTTCCTCGTAAGACAGCCCTTCCATACCAGGCAACATCCTGGTAAATCTCCTCTGCACTCTCTCCAGGATCTCTACATCCTTTCGGTAGTACGGCAACCAGAACTGGATGCAGTACTCCAACTGAGGCCTAACCAACGTTCTATACAACTGCAACATCAGACTCCTACTCTTATATTCTATACCTCTTCCTATGAAGGCTAACATACCATACGCTTTCCTCATCACATTCTGCACCTGCACCGACACCTTCAGGGACTTGTGCACTTGCACCCCCAGGTCTCTCTGCGTATCTATACTCCGGATAGTTCTACCTTTTATCGTATAACTCCCCTCCACATTATTCCGGCCAAAGTGCATCACCTCGCATTTCTCCGGATTAAATTCCATTTGCCATCTATCTGCCCAATCTACCAGCCTGTCTATGTCGTGTTGCATTGCCAGGCACTGCTCCTCAGTACCTGCCAATCCAACCATCTTAGTGTCATCAGCAAATTTGCTGATCACACCACCTACCCCCTCTTCCAAGTCATTAATATATACCACAAATAGAAGAGGTCCAAGTACCGAGCCCTGCGGCACACCACTGGTGACAGGCCTCCAATTGGAAAAGGAGCCTTCCACTACTACTCGCTGTCTCCTCCTCCCAAGCCAGTTCTCCACCCATCTACATACCTGGCCTTGTATCCCATGAGCCTTCACCTTTTCTATCAGCCTACCATGAGGGACCTTGTCAAACGCCTTACTGAAATCCATATAGACGACATCAACGGTTTGTCCTTCGTCAACCGTTTTTGTCACCTCTTCAAAAAATTCCAATAGATTCGTAAGGCACGACCTCCCTGTAACGAAGCCATGCTGCGTATCCCTGATCAGATTGCAGCGCTCCAGATGTTCATACATCCTATCCTTGAGGATCCTCTCCATTAGCTTGCCTATAACTGAAGTCAAGCTCACCGGCCTATAATTCCCTGGGTTATCCCTCTGACCCTTCTTAAATAACGGTACTACATTTGCAATGCGCCAATCCTCTGGCACCTCACCTGTGTCCAAAGAAGAGACAAAGATTTGCGTCAGAGGCCCAGCAATTAAGTTGATTTATTATTGTCACATGTATTAACATACAGTGAAAAGTATTGTTTCTTGAGCGCTATACAGAAAAAAGCATACCATTCATAGAGAAGGACTTGAGAGAGTGCAGAATGTAGTGTTATAGTCATGGCTGGGGTGTAGAGAAAGATCAATTTAATGCAAGGTAGGTCCATTCAAAAATCTGACAGCAGCAGGGAAGAAGCTGTTCTTGAGTTGGTTGGTACTGTGACCTCAGACTTTAGTATCTTTTTCCCGAACAAAGAAGGTGGAAGAGAAAACATCCAGGGTGTATGGGGTCCTTAATTATGCCAAGGCAGCGGCAAGTGTAGAGAGTCAATGGACAGGAGGCTGGTTTGGTGAGATCCATCAGAGAGTAGAGAAATTCACTAAAGAAAGGGAAAGGTAAGATTATGATATTTAGGAGTAGGACTTTTGATATGGATTTTGTGAAGAATGGGAATATGTTTGAGATAGGCTTAAACACATTACAGGTCATTGTAAATCTTATTTCCTATTTTCCACTGAAGTGCTTTACTGATCATTCTATTTCTTCTCTTGTGTCTATCTTCTCCCCTCTTCCCTTTCCTTTGTCCTATTCCTTTTATATGAAGATTATCGACAAGTTCCACATTCTGAGGAAGGCTCCACACCTCAACTATTAATACGTGTCTCTAATTTCTCCAGATGTTGCCTGACCTGATAAATATTTATAATTCCTTTTTCATTTCTTCAGATTTCAATGACCTGCTTTTATTTTTGTTTGCAGCTGTTTTGTACTGAGATTACAAGGGTGCGCAGGTCTGAGGCTCCTGTCAGGACTCGTAACATTCACCGGGGACAGCTGCTGGGAAGATTAATTTTTTTTCCGCTGGTAACTGGACTTTAGCAGAGAATCCCCCTGGGGAAGCTGCCAGCTGCGTGAGACCACACATCAGGAATCTACAACATGCGTCCCCCTCTAAAACTACTTAGAAAAGTGATACGTTCTATCCTGTTTCAGATTATAATGGAAAACATTAACCTGAATACTATATGTAGGCATCAGTCACTTGCAATGATGAAACACTTGCTTTCCAAAATGCCAACCCATCTAACAACAGTATTCATGTGATCTGCACAGATCCATTGTAAAATTTCATTTTAATTCCCATTTCTCACCACTGGAGGATAATTGTCTCATTTGTACCCATGATAACTGTAATTTATATATCAATGCCTTCAATGTAATTAAACCTCCCGGGTGCATTATCAAACAAAATATAACACTGAGCCACATAAAGAGATTTAAGGTCAGAAGCTTGGTCAAAGACATAGGTTTTAAGGAGTGTCTTAAAGGAGAAAAGTGGGGTAGAGAAGTTGAACAGTTTAGGGAGGGAATTGTAGAATGTAGGGCTAAGGCTGCTGGGGGCATGGTTACCAATGCTGGAACAATTAAAGTTTGGCCAGTCAAGCTGAGTTCAGTTATGTCAGAGGGCTATGGACAGGAGGAGGTTCTAGAGATTGGGAGGCATGAGGCTGTGGAAAGCTTTGAAAACAAAGATGAAAAACTTAAAATCAAGGTGTTGCTTGAGTGGGAACCAGTGTATGTCAGCAAACAAAGGGGTGCTATGTAAATGGGGCTTGGTGTGAGATGGGTAACAGCAGATTTCCTTTTGCGGGCCATCACTAACCACAAGTCCTGGCCTGGAAAGAATGAATATTTGTTCGGTGCCATTTAAGTATGGCGACGAGAGCTTCGACCTGATGAGGTAATGGTAGCATGGATGAATCTGAGTCTGTCCAGTCACAAGATTCAGTGAGCTGCTTGTTTATGCATGCATAATAAGCTGAAAAGTGGATGATCAGGTGTGAGAGCACACCCCACTGGTCAAAAGGCATCATGTTGCCACTTGCCATAACTTTTAGTCTCCTGAGTGGAAAATTCCCCCATGCTGTCTTCTGTGGGCAGTTTTCCACATTATTGGATGATGTAATTTTATAGTTGCTCTCAAACAGCTTGTCTGAGGACATAACTAGTCCTAAAACACAATTCTTCAGCAGTATAGCCAGCATGTTTTCAGGGCTCATAACTTTGCTTATATCAGCCCTTTCGTTCTCTCATGTAGTGCGAATCAAATGGTCTGAAAATTGGCATCTGTATGGCCCCTGGAGTATGCCAAGATGATACATCATTTCATTGTTTCTGTCTGAAGATGGTTGCAATTGCTGCAGCTTTATCTTTTGCAATTGTGTGCTTGAATGCCCCATTATTAAGGATGGGGATGCTTTCAGTGCCTCCTCTAGCTAATTGCTTAACTCTCCACAAACATTAACTACTGAGTACTACAAATTTGGGATTTGATCTTTTGGTTGTGGGATTGTTTAGCTCTGCACCTTCTGCTTAGTATGCATGTGGCCCTGAGCAGGAGCTTCATCAGGTTGGTAATATTATTTTTAGTTATGCCTGATGCTGCGTCTTACAGACTCTTCTGCACTTTTCATTGAACCAGAATTAGTCTTATGGCTTGATGGTAATGATAGAGTGAGGGACATGCCAGACCATGAGATTGCGGTTGCGTACAATACTGCTGTTAGGGATGGCTCACAATTCTTCATGGATACACAGCATTAAGTTGCTAGATCTGTTCTGAATCTATCAAACATCTTCACAATGGCAGTGGCACATAACGCCATGGAATGTGTTCTCAGCGGAAAGGTGGGACTTTGTCTCCATGAGGACTGTGTGGTGGTCACTCATATTAATATAGTCATTGATGGATGTATCTGAGACAGATAGATAGGCAAGGATAAGAGCTCTACCTCCCTTCCAGTGTGATACAAAAGTGTGATACATTGTGATACAATATGATAAATATCAGCCTAAAATTTAATGTACCCTGTTATAATAAAGAGAAATGGTCATAAGTCATCAATTTTTTAGACCATTGTTAATCTAAGCAATCTAAGATGTGAATAAGTAATATATAGTAAGGTATAGTAAGTAAGGTAGTAAGGTATAATAAGATCCCTGATCAACAAGGGAATTAAGGGTTATGGGGAGCAAGCGGGTAAGTGGAATTGATCCACTTCAGATCAGCCATGATCTTATTGAATGGTGGGGCAGGCTCAAGGGGCTAGATGGCCTACTCCTGCTCCTATTTCTTATGTTCTTATGCATCTCAATAAAACTAGCAATCTTAGGATCAAGACCATGCTGGATTTTAGATCTTGCTGGTTTTCAGGTCAGGCAGTCTGGGCCATTGGAAATCTGGTCAACCTGCTTCCAGTGGAGTCAAGGATTGCTCAGAGCACTAGAATCAACCAGCTGTTAGGAAATAGAAATAATTTAAATAATTTATATACTTATTTGTGGGCATTAGGGATAAAGTATACAATTCAGTTTAAGGTCATTTGTGTTTTGTATTTGTATGCTAAGAAAGGGTTAAAATTTCAGCCTAGCTTCATGTTAAACATAGCTGCATACAAGTCTATAGTTTTGTTTCACTTTAAACTTTGCCTGCATTGTAATTAGAGTTTTATGATTTAAAAGCAATTGCAGGCTTAAAAAAAAACTAAGCTGTTGTTTAGCAACCAGGAGTCCACAGTGAAAAGTAGAAGAATTTCAGTTGGAACCAAGTAACCAATAAGCAAGAAGCTTTCCACAGAACTGCCAATGCAGGCAGGACAAAACAGAGGGATGTAAAACTAAAGCAAAAACTAGAGAACAAAAAGTCCATGAAATCAGAGAATGAAAAAGAGGTAAGTCCCAGCATGACTGAAGTCAAAGGGACAAAGAACCAGAATCTGAACAAGGTGCTGTTCATTGTAGTTAAAGAAAAGAGCAGAGAGAGGCTCCCATTAAAAGGCAACGTACAGACCTGGAGAATTCAGCTAGCAAGAAGCCGGATGTTCAAGGTGAAAGGATTGGTGACACTTTAATACAGTCTGTAAAGCAGTGATGTTCTGGTGGTATAGCTTGATACCTGAGAGATTGTGTGGAAACTTGAATGCGCATGGTGTTCCCGGGCAGAGAGATACTGAAAGGAGAAGTCAAAATCCTGGATGTGGATAGTTGGTGAAGGCATCCAATTGAAAGTGTTGTTTGGGACAAAATTCCAAGCATGTTTTTTAAAAGCAGAGCTTTGAAACTCTTGTCTGGAAGTCAAAGTTCCTGTGAAAGCAGTTGGCTCACAACAAACATCTGGGGGGATTTGATGAGAAATCCATAAACGTTTTGAGTGGCACCTATCACTTGGGTTCAGAATGTGATGTGTCTGACCACATTTCACCTATTATTTTAAATGGACCTTGTATTTACTGAGAACATTAGTATAACATTTTGACCTAATTTTCCAGTCCCCCTGCAGCATATTTTCTGGCCATCGGCCACCAGTGGGATCTGCCGTTCACACTGATGTCTATAGGGTTTTGCATGCCAACTACCCAATGCCGCTGGGGATTGTGCCATTGTGGGAGAGATGGGGGGAAGGGTTGCCATTAGTGGGACCTGAAGATCCAATGGCAGGAGAGCAGGGAAATTTCAGCCAAAATTATAACTTGTGTTATCCTTACAAATCTGAATATATTGGTAAATGTATAGTTGGGGTGAAGGAGTCGTGTGCTACAGTTAATCTTTTCTTGTTTATTCTTTTGTTAAATGTTAGTCAGTAGTCCTGCAACTGTATTGATCCGTGTCTCGAAATCACAAATAAAAATTACCATCTATCGAGCCAAGATTCTGCTCTGGTGGTATAGCTTGACTGGCCAGTAGTACCATCAGCTGGGATCATAACACAAGTGCGCAAGTGACGAAAGGGATAAGTAATTAGGTGCCACAATGTGCCAATGTGGTGCCTAGCTGAATTGTCTAGGTAAGTTTTATTGCATTCAATGAAAATTAATACGTGGGACATTGAAAAAAGGTTTGATTTTCAGACAACTCTGATTTTTTGACTAATATAAAGCAATGCATTGTAATGCCGATGGGTTGATAATTATCTTTAACCGGTTTATTGTAAAAGATCCAGAGGGCGGTTCAATGATTCCAATGTTTACACTCACCAGCTCATTGATTTAAAGTGTTGGTGTTATGTAAATGCAAGCTTTCTCGTTCATAAGGACCAGTCGATTTCTCATTGTTATGACTCAGAACATTAATTGCTTAGGCGGATAAATAAGTTTCTGTGTTCTCAAAGTTAATGGGAGCTGGAGAAATAATTTTCTTGGCAGAACCTTTGGCTGTGAACTGGATTATCTGAATCTGTAAGCCTGAACCTGTAAAATGGAAATATATTAAATGTGTAGATGGCAGCAGCCATACTCTTGAAACATTAAAATAACTCTCCAAGGGATATCCTGAACACACTCTAAAACAGTTTTGACACTGCACTGGAGTCTTGCTTCACTCCCAAGACTCTTGTTCAATCTAAGCAGATGTCTCATATTGCATCCAATTGGACTGAATAGGTTTATGTAGGATTAAACAGAGTATATAGCACCAAAACGGGCCAATCAGCCCGACCAGTCTGTGCCAGTGTTTATCAAATGCTGGAATTTAACTGCCACACCCGCTCTGGAATTGGGACGGACGCAACTCACAGAGTAGAATTCTCCATTGGCCTCGGACAGAATTTTACGAGCCTCACCTGAGCAACGTCATAAAATACAGGTCATAGAATCACCATAGTGCAGGAGGAGGCCATTCGGCCCATCAAACCTGCACCAACAACAACTCCACCAAGACCCTATCCCTGTAAACCATGTATTTACCCTGCTAGTCCCCTGAAATGAATGGGCAATTGAGCATGGACAATCAATCCATCTTTGGAATGTAAGAAGAAACCAGAGCATCTGGAAGCAACCCATGCAGACACAAGCAGAATGTGGAGACTCCCCACAGACAGTCACACAAGGCTGGATTTGAACCCAGGTCCTTTGCACTATGAGGCAGCATTGCTAACCATTGCCACCATGCCACCCCACTCGAGCTTGATTGCATCTTTCCTCATTGAAATCTGCCATTGTAACTATCTATTTCCTTTTCTTCCATGTTAAGTTTTCAACTGGAATTTAATTGTATACAGACCAATTGTAAAATGTATGAATATGCAGCATTAAAATAATAAAAGTAACTAACAAAGTTAAATAATGACATCAGAGTAAAGGCATCCTGAGGTAGCAGCAACCACAAAATGACTAAATGTTACATCCAGCTGGAAAGGGAAAAGAGTGGGTCCAGGGCTAGTGTTTTAAACTTAATAGCCGGAATGGTACCATTGTTCACGCTGGTGGGATTTTCTCTGCAGTGAATGGAGATTTGGCTGGCCATCAACTTGCCTGACCTTGCTGCAATGGGAGCATGGCGTGAATGGCTGCTAAGATTGCACCCAATAAGGGCAACTATGTGGGCATGAAAGCTGAGCAATCTGCTACTTCTGCTCCTATTGTGTATGTTCATATCATTGAACAGGCTACAGAATCAAGGCACAAGGCACCAATTAAGAAGGCTGTCATCCCATCTATTTTAAACAAAAACAGAAAATGCTGGAAAATCTCAGCAGGTCTGACAACATCTTTGGGGAGAAAAGAGATGATGTGGACTGGGGTAAACACAGTAAGAAGTCTGACAACACCAGGTTTAAGTCCAATCGATTTATTTGATAGTATTCTCGCAAGCTTTTGGGGTTTATCAGTTGGATTTAAACCTGGTGTTGTCAGACTTCTTACTGGGAGAGGAGAGAGCCAACGTTTCGAGTCCAGATGACCCTCTGTCAGAGCTAAAAGCAAAAGGAATCAGCAGAGATATATGTTATTGTGGTGGGCGGAGGGGATGTGGATTCAGATAAAAGGAATGTAAATAAGGATGCAGATGGCTGAGAAGGTGCTAAGAGTGTCCATTAAGTGATCAGAATGGGAGAATGGAAGAATGTGATTCATTTATTTTAAAAGCTTTCTAGCTTGGCAATGAGCTTAGCAATGATTAAAATATGCAAATCCTTAACACATTTCTAACTAGGACTACGTGGGAGTCATTGGTGCAAATGAAAACAGATCAGAACCATTGAAATTGGTCAAGCCTCGATTGAAAGGATCTCAAACTGGCAGCAGAACAATACAGTTAAATATGTCAAGACAGCATAAGGGCTGGAAAGGCAAGCAAGCCAAGAAGTAGCTTGAGAAAACTGGATTTACTGACAATCCAAGTCACAAGTAAACATAATGGTTGTCCATATAAAGTGACCATCATATCCTGTTCTTCGGCATGTACCAAATTATGTTCCGCAGGGGCATACAACAGTTCTCTATGTTCTCAACCACCATTTCAGTGATTGAATGAAAGGTAATTTTATGTTTGAACCTTTTTTTAATTGTACATTATCTTGGAAGGATAAACTTGTAGTGTAACTGCAGTGAATAATTGTTTCTTGTGATGGAAAATATTTGTTAATGTAGAGGCTATAATGAAAACAATAGAATAAGCACAATTAGATATGCGATTCAATTAAAAAACTATCACTGTGGTCACGATAGTAGTTTCATGCTTAAATCTTAATCTATCCACTTAGACTTAAATTCATGGCCCAAAGATTTCAGTATAATATCCAGAGATTCATACAAGATGCATTTTGAATCATTATTACAGTAATATTATGCGGTGCCAGACCTGCATTGTTATATTTTCAAGCGTAGCAGGCACTGACCCAGTACTTATAAGATGATTCAATCAATCTTTCTTTTCTGAAACTAACCAATGCTATTTGTAATATAACTCATACATTTTTACAAAGTGACTATGTTGCACATGAATAACTTGCCTTTGAGGTGATGTTGTCATAAACCTTGTGGGCTCCAGTTAGGAGAGGCAGTTCCATAGAGCCCTTACAGTGCCAAAGGACCATTCAACCCATCAAGTCTGCACCGACTCTCTGAAAGAACATCTTACGCTGGCCCACCCTCCTGCCCTATCTCTGTAACCCTACACATTTATCATGGCTAATCCACCTAACCTGCACATCATTCGATGCTAAGGAACAACTTAGCATGGCCAGTCCAAATAACTTGGATATCTTTGGACTGTGGGAGGAAACCTGAGCACCTGGAAGAAATCCCTGCAGACACAGGGAGAACGTGCAAACTCCACTCGAGGCTAGAATTGAACTCTGGTCTTTGACACCACGAGGTAGCAGTGCTAACCACTGTGCCACTGTACAGCTCCACAATGGAGAGACTATTAGATCAAAGAAGACTTCTAAAGGGTCACTTATCTTCTGCAGACTGTTGCTCTACAAATTGGTGAGCAAGATGTACCACCACCCGGCAAGAGAATCAGGGGGCCAATGACAGCAGTGGATAGAGTGTCAGAGTCATTACAGCTCAGAAGCAGACCCTACCTTCTAAAGGCCATGAATGTAAGATAGTTACAAATAAATCCAATGAGTAACTCAGGAGAAATTTCTTTACTCAAAGATTGGTGAGCATGTGGAACTGATTATAATATGGAATAAGAACAAAAGAACATAAGAACATAAGAAATAGGAGCCGGAGTAGGCCATCTAGCCCTTCGAGCTTGCCCCGCCATTCAATAAGATCATGGCTGATCTGTCGTGGCTCAGTTCCACATTCCCGCCCTCTCCCCATAACCCTTAATCCCCTCGCTTATCAAAAACCCATCAACCCGCGTCTTAAAAATATTTAGCGAGGCAGCCTCCACCACCTCAACAGGCAGAGAATTCCAGAGATTCACCACCCTTTGAGTGAAGAAGTTCCTCCTCAACTCCATTCTAAACTGCCCCCCCCTTTATCTTGAGGCTGTGCCCCCTAGTCCTACTGTCCTTTCTGAGCGGGAAGAGTCTCTCCACCTCTATCCTATCCATCCCATTCATCATCTTATACATCTCAATGAGATCTCCCCTCATTCTTCTAAACTCTAACGAGTACAAGCCTAGTTTATTCAGCCTCTCCTCATAGCTCAACCCCCTCAACTCTGGCATCAGCCTAGTAAACCTCCTCTGCACTCCCTCCAAGGCCAAAATATCCTTGCGTAAGTACGGCGCCCAAAACTGCACACAGTACTCCAGCTGCGGCCTCACCAATGCCCTATACAGCCACAGCAAGACCTCCCTACTTTTATATTCAAACCCCCTCGCTACGAAGGCCAGCATCCCATTAGCCTTCCTGACCACCTGCTGCACCTGCAGGCTGGGTTTTTGCGACTCATGCACAAGGACCCCGAGGTCCCTCTGCACCGTCGCCTGCTGCTGTTTTTCGCCACGTAAGAAATAGTCCTTCCTACCATTATTCCTACCAAAGTGGACCACCTCGCACTTGCCAACATTAAATTCCATTTGCCATTTCCTGGCCCATTCGCCCAGCCTATCTAGATCCTTCTGTAGACTCTCCACACCCTCCGCGCAATTTGCCGTTCCCCCAATTCTTGGTGTCATCAGCAAATTTCGACACCCTACACTCGGTTCCCTCCTCCAGGTCATCTATATAAATGGTAAATAGCTGAGGCCCCAGCACCAACCCCTGGGGCACTCCACTAGTCACCAACCGCCAATCCGAATAGTACCCATTAACCCCCACTCTCTGCCTCCTATTTGACAACCAATCCTCTATCCACGCTAACACCCTACCCACAACTCCATGCCCCCTTACCTGCTGCAACAACCTCTTGTGAGGTACCTTGTCAAACGCCTTCTGAAAATCAAGAAAGACCACATCCACCGGCTCTCCTCTATCCACCGCCCTAGACACATCCTCATAGAACTCCAATAAATTGGTCAGACACGACTTCCCCTTAACGAAACCGTGCTGCGTCTGCTCTATCAAGCAATTCCCCTCAAGATGCCTTGCTATTTCCTCCTTGATGACGGATTCTAACATTTTACCTACAACAGACGTTAAACTAACCGGCCTATAATTCCCTGCCTTTTGCCTGCCACCCTTCTTAAACAACAGTTAAAGTGAATGGTTGAAGTGAATAACATATATGCATTTAAAGGGAAGCTAGATAAGTACATGAGGAAGGAAAGGAATAAAAGGACAGTTTAAAGAGCTGAGATGGAGTGAGATAGGTCACAATGGCTGGAATGGATCTATTGGGTTGAATGGCCTGTAACTGCGCTCAGTAATTCTATGCGATTCTCTGAAATCCTTCTCTCAGATGTCAGCATATCTGTTCTTTTGCCAGCTCCTCAACTAATAGCTAATGTAGTGCCAACAAGCCAGCAATGCCAAGCCACTTCTAGACTGCCACATGCCAGAATATCCAGAAGAATTAGCGGCCATGAAAATCTCAAAGGTCACAACATGAGAAATTTCAGCCTTCTGCCAGCTTTGCTGAGAGTACCAGGAGAGCAGTTTGTAAAAACCAGTAAAGCTACAAATCCATATTTGACACTTGGATATGAAATGAATGGGAGGGAATTATTATGTTTGGAATCAACAACAATTCATCACCCCGATCACACTGGACACGTTGCTCTCCAGTATAACTTGCTAGCAGCTTCTGAGTCTGTGTGATCAGCATGCCATTGATAGAGATGCTAGATTAAACATTTCCAATGTCCTTGAATGCAGGATTAAGGGAGTGGTAAAGGATATAATAATGGGTGTTAACACAGAGGGCTCTTTTGCAAATTGTCAGTGCAGGGAATGAATGAATCTCTGGAATCACTGAACAATGAAACCCTCTCACATATGGGCCGGGTGCAGAAAGGTGGAATTAGAAAGGGCTCCTAGTGTCCTCAAACTGGCATAGACAAAATGGGCTGAAAAGCTTCTTTCTGTGTGGTAACTTTTCTATGGTTGTATCTTTGCTGCAAAACTTTGAATTGCCTTCTCCTGTTTCTTCATCTCTCCACTTATTATCCTCAACCAAAGATTGATACCATTGCTTTGCCTCCACAAAATTAAAAGGCGGTGGGGGGGGGGGGTGTGGAATTGAATAAAAAAGGGAGACTTTTCATGACCACTGAATATCTCAGGTGGAATTTTCTCTTTTCTTTCAGAGTATCAATATCCCTTTGACCTTCCGCTCTCTGTCGTACCTGAGATGAGTGTCACTGGAGCTGTTTGCATGCTTTTCTGAAACTCCACCCGGGAGAACGTTTGCTGGTCTGATTTTTTGTTTGTTTTATTTGACTCTCCCCTGTTTGCTATCAAGCTGACCATATCTCTTTCCCAACTGGGTTAATCCAGTGCTGGGAGAAACACGTTGTGGCTTCATTTAACTAATCTAGACATGTGTGAACATATATACATGGACAGGAAGCTTGAAAACATCCAAGCTGCAGAGCTGTGTACCTGTGTTCTGCTCTAGGTCAAAGTGAAACTGAGACTGTTTCATGTGACAGACCTCCTTTAAAGTGATGGCCTGCTATAACCCCTTAGAGGGATATTAAAACAAAAAGCAGCATGTTCAGTCAGGCTCCTCAGCTGGTGTGTCTGCTGGCTGGTGAACAACCAGCTGCCTGTCCTGATGTTTTGGTATCACTAGACTTAAATGGGTCACTGAACCCCTTCCTACACTGGATCCAGTTTTTGCATGCCACACACTGTCTGCTGACTATGTCAATCACTTCCATCCATTCTTGCTTTGTCCTGGAGGGCAGCTTTCCACTGCCACCATCCAGAGCAGTTCCCCTCCACCCTCCATGGTATGAGGAGGTTGTCAATATCTATCTGTGAATCGAGGGCTCCAAGTTCAAGGCCTCTGCCTCTTTCTGATTGTCGGTAATACAAAGAAATAACTGCAAGGGTCTGTTTAAATTAGGCAGCACTTGCACAGCCCTATCTCTGTCCCCACACACATGACAGCTCATTGGCCGCACAACCTGTCCTTCAGTCAATTAGCGGTCTACTAATCAGGAGACTATGGATGGAATTTTCCCGTCCTGCTCACCAGGGAAATCGTAGCAACCAGGACACGGACCGTACAAAGATCTGTTGACCTCGGGCAGAAATTTCTGGCCCTGGGGCAAGTTCGGCCAGAAAATCCTGCCCAGTGACTGCTTCCCCCAGGGAGTGGGATTGGGACCGGGAAACAGTTTCCAAAATCCATTTCCTCACCTCAGAAGGAATAGCCTATTCTTCAGCATGGTTGTACAGATGTCATCATTTAGACCTGGAGAAAGATGGAAAAGAATTGGATAATTCTCACACAAAGTGCCCTATCAAGTCAGAAAGCAGCAGTTCTGTCTAACGGTAATCAGAAGGCACAGTCAAAAAATCTAACTGTCCAGGATGTAATCAGAGGCATAGGAAATGTAATCATCTGGGTCATTTTGAAATAGTTTTTTTTACACCATTGTTAAAGCAGTGACGACCAGTTATAAATCAGATGATAAGGAGTCATTGTCTTTTTGAGTCAGTTATGCATAATGACATAGACAAATCATGGCAGGTAAATCTGAAGATAGATGGCGGATATCGTAAATTTCATGATTAATATTGATGCCGCCATTACCGCTATACCACAGCACGTCTACCACAGTGCTCCAGTTAGAGCAATCAGATTTAATACTGCAAAATCCAGGAGGGATATTAGATTGAAAGGGACAATTTATGGTGCACACAGCATACCAGGGAAGAAAGTACAAGTGTTGAATTTTTATGATCAGTTTCAAATGTTAATGATCTGCAAGCCCAACAGCCAGCATACAAGTTGTGTTCAGTGCAGGGAGCAGAGATTAACTGGGATGTATATACCTGGTCATGTTGAGAATCTGAAGTGTAAAAATTAAAAGACTTTAAAAAGATAACACACTGAAGAATAAACTGAATCTATAGAATAGCATAAGCAATAGTACATTTTTTTTGTTAAAGCCTAAATTTGGATCTCTGTGGAGCCTCAGTGCTTGAATGAGGCTGAAAAGTGGGAAAGATTAGTTTTTTGTACATTGATGGGTACTGACTCCCAAACTGATGGAAGCATTTATTTTCCTCATTGGTTACTTCATCTGGGTTTTGGCAGATAGCACTGAATCCACAAAATGCCCTGCTGACAATTTTCATTATCTCCCTTGGTCAGTTTTGTTTCTGATGAGTCCCATTTGGAATTCTGTCAGCTGCAGGCTGAAGTATTTCAGTGCAACACATCTGATCTCCTGGAGACGAGAATCAGATACAGGGCATAATACACATCTGGAGACAGCAATGAATGGCTTCCCGAAGTCAGAACTAAAATTGAACAGGAATAAATGGCAACTGTGTGGCCAATAAATTAAACCACCTTTCAAGCACCAAAGATGAATTGCCATGGCAAAGGGTTCAAATGTATGTTGCTTACCTCCCTGGAACAGGCCTCAGATAAGCCTAATGTAAGGTGGTGGAGTAGGCTGGGAGGACAGCAGGAAGTGGATAATTGTAGTTAACCGATGGACAGTCAGAACGCTGTGTTGGTGAATGCATCAGTCTTGCATCCCCTGGCTCCACGTCACCATTAAGTAAAATAATTACTTTTATGTTCTCGGTGGATAAATTTCATCCACATCCAGAAAAATTAAATTAGAAAATCAATTTTAAAACCCAATATAGGACTCTCATTTCCACATGCAAAAGGTTTGTCTGCCGCATCTTCCCAAGGTGCCTGTAAAATGGCAACCCCTATTTCTTGAAAATTCAGTCTTGTTGAACCCCTGATGTGCACTTTCTACTCACATGTGAATGCAAATATTGTTGTCTCTTCAACAATAACAGTAAATTAAACTATATCCAAGTGAAATATTAACATCTCATGCACCAATAACACTGCTGCATTATATCATTGTTAGGTTATGAGATTTTCACCAACTGACAGAAGTATTAAAGATTTATAGAGCTGAAATATTAAAGGCTTAATGTTTTAGGCTCTGTAAGGATGTTCGTTTGCCAGTTTAGGGCAAATACAATTCATTTATTTAGAAGCTAAAACTGTACAGATGCTTGCAGCCCTATAGCTTAAATCGGCTCCTGAGACGATTCTGAGTTTAGAAGCCCCCGTGCTTAACAGGGTAGCCCACACCCTCCTCCCTGATTTGTTTCCTGCATCATGCGACCCTTACTCTGCAGATTGATTCTTAAAGGGACAATCAGTGCAGGCTTAACCCAGGCACTGCATTGAATAAGTATTGGGCATTGGCCACCTTGAACAAGAGAGGGCCTAACTACCCCCTTCCCTGACATTCAGTGATATTCTCATCATCAATTCCATTACATTCAAAGTCCTTGAACAGAAACCCCACCGGATCAGCCACATCATTGCCACCAAAATACTGGAGCATGTTGGGAGCTGGATATTCTTCGACATGTAGCTCATCACCTGACTTCCCAAACCCTTCCAAGAGCTGCAAGGCACTACTACGGAACATCATGAAATATGTTCACATGCCAGGATAGAAGCCATTCCAACAATATTCTAAACAGCTCAACATAATCCTGGACAAAGTCATCTATTTGATCAGGATGTCATCTATTAGCCTCACATCCATACCCTCTATTAGGGGCATACTGTTGCTGCAGTATGATCTACAAATTCCAATGCCATAACTCAGCAAGGTTTCTTCTGCAACACAGCCAAAGCGCTGACCTGCACTACTTGGAAGAAGAAATGCAGGAGGTGTAAGGACACATCATCATCTCCAAGTTCCCCACCAAATCACACATGATGACTTGGACACATATAATCATGCCTTCATCATTGGTAGGTTGAAAGCTTACACTTCCTACCTGAAGCATTGTGGAAGTAACCTTGCCGCACAGCAGTGATAAAAGAAAAACACTACTTCAATATAAATTAGGAATGTGACTTATTCAACAAGCTCTTTCTCTTTCTGATGATATTGTGCCTGAAAGATTTTCTGTTCCTCAAGGGGTGAGGAGTTCTCATTCCTCCTGCCTGTTGCCTGCCTCAGAGCCTTCAAGATGGTATTGGGAAACTGAGGTCTGGTTTGAAAGGTGTGCAGCCATTTCACATTTCATAAACTTACCCATATGTTCACAGCCAGAGTGCTGGTTGTCTTTGTGCAGCCTCAGAGATGCGTGATAACTCATGCCGCCGAAACAGGGTATAACCAACAATCAGAGTGGGGCTCGTTGGCTCCATATCTTAATCACAATAAAAGGCGGCACAGTGGCACGATGGTTAACACTACTGCCTCACAGTTTGCATGTTCTGACTGTGTCTGTGTGATTTTTCTCTGGGTGCTCCAGTTTCCTCCCATAGTCCATAGGTGTGTGGATTAGGTTGATTGGTCATGCTAAATTGCCTCTTAATGTCAGGCTAAATACATGGGGTAACGAGGAAGGTGCCTGGGTGGGATTGTTGTCCGTGCAGCCTTGATGGACTGAATTGCTACCTTCTACACTGGAGAGATTCTATGCCTTCCATAATCATGGATATTGTATGTTGCCTGGAGCAACACTAGTAGGTATAGCCAGTACACAACACAACTATTACAGGCTCATTTTTGGACGCAATTGAATGTATAGGCACTGGAATTATTACCTAAAGCAAGGTTTAGCTCTTAGACATTGCCATTGATTAACTTTGCAAACTGTTTCTTAATCAGCTTGTGTTCTTTGTTTTCTACTGCTGAATGGCCATTTTCAGCAGGATGACTGACATTGCCAAGGCACTATAAGATACTGAAGAGTGTGTATTTAGGAAACCTTTCAATTTTTCCAAGGCTCAGTATTGCTCACAGTGAAGTAGATCAATGATTTCACAGTTCGCAGAACCGACAGCTGAATCCATTTGCATTGATACCAGACAATGAAAAAAATATCACTAAATCCGAGCTCTTGCATTTATGAATGAGTATTGTTTGGAACATACAAGCTGTAACCTTTCCAATTATCTCCGTGTACCTGGGAAAGGAAATGCAATTTATATACTTCTGTTTCAATATACTTTACCTGTTAAATTCATAATATGACATGAGTCTTATTTCAATATAACGCAACTTGGTATTTTACAGCTAATTTGATGTTTACATGGGATGAAGGTACGGGTATGAGTAATGGACTGTTGAAAATTGATATGTTTTTTCCACTACCTGCTCATCTACATGTACAGAATATTCTAATTAAAAGTTGACTGAGAAAAGAGGCATAGGGATGGAATTTTACAGCCTCCTTGTACTGATGTGTTTTCAATAGTGAGGCAGGTAAAATAGGTAGCCCACTGCCTTCTCCCAATCCAGCCTCCATTATACAGGGAATGGTACAGAGGATGGGTAAGTCACTGTTTAATCAGTGGAACCAGATGTTTGACCTTTGAAACCTTGAACTAGTTAATGATAAACCAATATTTGACGGTGAAGTGAAAAATTTTAATCACCGCATTGTCTGGTTGATATGAGTTAATCAGGCTAGATACTCACAATGTGGACAGCTCTTGAATCTAATTCAAAAAGTGATAACTGTATAGTTTGCAAAAAGAATAGAATGGGTCTTATGCGATCTGCAGCCCTCTGCGTCGGTAAAAGTAAATGTTATGAAACATGTCTTTTATATTTTATGGTACATTTGGGGGGAGCACACGTTACATTATATTCGATAGTTTTGTGTAGTCGAGCCCATTCTCCTGTCACAAAAATGAGTTTTCCTTCTTCAGTTCGATTCATGTCACTTCTATTGGCAATCTGGGAAGCTCATTGACTTCTTTCAGTGCAAGGTCATAGAGTGCAGACACTTTTGAGTATGCCAAGGAGTGACCTGAGCCAACTTAAACCACATCCTTTCTAATTAAATGTCTGTATAGTCCCACACAAGGTTGCTTCGAAGCAAATTATTTATTATGATCTGTGTACTCCATTTCACCTCTGGAGATCTGCAGTTGAATGTGATCCAAGACTAATAAGGTAACTTTCCACTGGTGACTGTAGTAGGTTATGCATAATTAATAAAACAGCACTCCGAACTTAAAGCTCAATAACATAATGCCATTGTTTCAAGAGAAAAAAAATAGAACATGTTCAGAAATTGTTTACTGTTTCAAAATGGAAGCTTAGTACTGGAGCTCTAAAGTAACGTTTAGTTGATGGGCAGTATGGTGACACAGTGGTTAGCACTGCTGTCTCACAGCACCAAAAGCATGGGGTGGGTCATTGTCTTTGCAGAGCCTGCACGTTCTCCATGTGTCTGCACGCATTTCCTCCGGGTGTTCCGGTTTCCTCCCACAGTCTGAAGGATGTGCTGGTTAGGTGCATTGGCCGTGCTAAGTTCTCCCTCAGTGTACCCTAACAGGCACAAGTGTGGTGACTAGGGGATTTTCACAGTAACTTCATTGCAGCATTAATGGAAGCCTACTTACGACATTAATAAATCTTAAAAAATGACATGATATTGTTGGAAAGCTGGGATATTATAATTCATGGGAGACATTTTTGGGTCTCACTGTCCCAGGGACCGGTGATTCCCACCTGAGGTTTTCTTCTGGGAGACACAACAACTGCACAAGGAGCAATACCAGCAGCAGCACAAGTTGCCTTCTCCACAGTCATATGTCCTTCCACAGAGAAGACGTCACAGAGATAGAGCTAGAAGGAGGCAAGTCCCCCAATAGAGATCTGAGGGCAGAGAACCATTTATCCTGACATGGGTGAAATCAAGGCTCTGATGGCAGTTCATCGTAAATAGCTGTATCTTTGTGTCTTGATGACTCTTTTCTTATTGGGCAAAGTGGGCATGGATTGCCAATGAGCAAAAGTACCTGTTACTGAAAATCTGTCCCTATGTCCTCCAGGTGCAACCCACAACCCTTCATCTCTGACTCTTACCCAGGCGTGTGCTGCCTTTCCTAATAAGGTGAGAGAGCAGAGAAGTGTGAGTGCTCATAATGGTTTTTATGCAGAGGAGCAAAAGAGCCCTGGGCACAGAAGTGCAATAGACAGAGCGTAGTGTGTGTCTACAGATGGAAATGTGAAATGCCTACGTGGTGAGGAATGAATGGAGCTCTAAGTTGCGCAAGAGGATGGATATGGGCACCACTGGTATTGTCAGTCTCTAATTACTCTTCAACTGAATGGCTTGCTTGGCTATTTCAAGGCAGTTAAGAGTCAACCAGATTTTTGTGGATCTGGAGTTCTATAAAGGCCAGACCAGGTAAGGATGGCAGATTTCCTTCCTAAAAGGACATTAAAGAACCACTGGGGCATTAGTGAACCAGCTGGGTTTTACAATAATCAACGATTGCTTCATGGTTGCCATTACTAAGACTAATATTCAATTCCAGATTACTTGAATTTCAATTCCTCCATCTGCCATGGCAGGATTTGAACTCAAGTCCCCAGAACATTAGCCTGGATCTTTGGATCACTAACCAGTGACATTACTATTATGCCACCATCTTCCCTGAGTTTTGGGATCCACTTGGTGAACTTTCTCCAGGTTAGATGGAAGCACATTGTTGCTGCCCGATTCCTTAGCTACTTCTATCAATGCCAGGTCAAGGAGGTTGTCTATTTCTTTTGGTCTTTAGAGAAACTCACTTTGCTGCAGGCCCTCAACTTGCTCTGCTGGACCTCCAGGTTAGAATGGGAGGCCCAGGGGGAAGCCATCCCAGCTTTTCTCACCACATGTGTTGGTGCTGCAGCCTGGACAATCCAACTTGAACCTCTCTGCAATATGTTTGGTCCCTTTTAAGAAGAAAGCCTCTGGTAAAATGGCCACATTATCCCATTTGTTTTCCCAAATTGATTGGAGAGCCCGCAGATGAGCTCTTGACTGATCACATACCAAGGGCAAAGAGAAATTGGAAAGCTTTCTTCTGTCCATGGTCTAATCTGAAAATGGCCTCAGCATGCCATCAAAAACTAAGTTGCTAAGATTTCATCCACACAGGGGAGACAATCCCAGCAGAACTTCCCATCGATGCACAATCCATTTTGGGCCTCTTGCGAGATTTTGTTCTCCCATTTGCCGTTTATGCCCAATGTGAACAGAAATGCATCATCTCGGCCATAAGTTAATAGTTTCCACTATTAGCCACTTGAATGGAATTGAATCCTGGTCCCCAGTGCTAACTACTGTGCCATCGTGCCGCCCTTGCTGTATTTCAAGGTAGATATACCTTGCTGCATTTCAGAGTGATAAGTAATCTTGTGTTGTTTTACTAATAGCGCAGAAAATTAATTTATCATAAAAGAAATCTTTAATCAGAATATCTTCTTCACCATCTTTCAGTAATCCAGTTTGAAGTAATTAAAAATGTCTTTAAAAAAACTATGTGCACAACTTATCAGTTCCATCATATAATGGACATTTTCCCAATAAATTAGGAAAGCTTTTAAAAGGTGCCTATAATGCCTTTGTACCTGAAAAAAAAACCCTTAATCACCTTGAAGACCCATCGAATGTTCTCAATTCATGAAGGCTCACCATGGTAGTTCATTTGCTCAGGAGAGTCAGCAGTTTTGTTTTCCAGCACAGTCTTTTCTAAACCAGTACAAAAAGATTGCAGAAACTTATCATAGGATCCCTACAGCGCAGGATACCATTCGGCCCATCGAGACTGCACCGACTACAATCCCATCCAGGCCTTATCCCCGTGACCCCACACATTGACCCTATCTAGTCCCCTTGATACTAAGGGGTATTTAGCATGGTCAATCCGCCTAACCTGCACATCTTTGGACTGTGGGAGAAAACTGGAGCACTCAAAGAAACCCATGCAGACATGGGGAGAATGTGCAAATTCCACACAGACAGTGACCCAAGTCAGAAATTGAATCTGGTTCCCTGGCGCTGTGAGGCAGCAGTGCTAACTACTGTGCCACCATGCCACCCCAAACTTGATAGCTTGTGAATGAATTTCACAAAATTGAGGCTGGATGGGAAATTCTCCTTAGGTGGTACAGAACTGCCACCCCAGACAGGACTGTCAGTGTAAAAGAAGAATCCTACTGCACTATTCCAGCTTGAGGAACAGCAACTCATCTTTCAATTAGGCACTTGGTAGCCTTCCAGACTCACTACTGAGTTCAACTATTTCAGCCCATAATTTCTGCTCCATTGTCGATTCCTTTTCTTTGCTCGTGCTGTTTTGTTTACAGCCAACAGACTGCTCAAGGCACATCTTTTGTTTCTTTCCTTGCCCCTTCTCCAATCCCTTTGGCCCTCTTTTGTCTTTCAATCTCCCTCAACTTTCACCCTACCACAAACCTTCCTGTTGTCCCTTTCCTACCCATCCCTTGTTCAAAACCTATTGCTTCTCTAGCTTTTCACAGTTTCTGATGAAAGGTCATGGAGCTGAAATGTTAACTCCGATCCTCTCCGTAGATGCTGCCATTGTCCGCTGAGTATCTCCAGCATGTTCTGATTTTATTTGTTCATGTGATCTGCTGCCTCACTGAAATTATTCAAAATCATTGCAATTATAAAAATGAAGGCTGAGTGACTGGCCATTTATTGCATGCTGGCTACCCTATCAATTTTGCATTTTTAATCATCCAGCTATTGTTTTACCAAATAGGACTGGATAATGATAATAAGCTTAAAATCTGACAGTCTAAACAATAACCAACCACTTAAACAACGGACACAAAAGAGAGAGAGAGGACAATTAGGACCAAGTATTCAATAATGTAGAGGAAAATTGCTTTATTTTTTTAACCTTAATCAGAGATAATGTTTAGTACAGGGTATTATTAGTTGATAATTATATTGCACAATCTTTTGACACACGGAAATAAAGTACAATTTAGCCTTAAAATAATACTACCCCAGAAATTACCATTATTTCTGTTGGTTTGATTCCAGTTTCTTCCACATCTAACGCTAATTCCGGAATCAAAAATTCAAAGAATCCAGTCAGGGTCAAACTTCAGTATTGCCAGAATCTGTGTAACATTGTGCTATATAGAACTGTCAGTGTAAATATATTGCTGTGTTTTCACCCTGTAGCCATATGTTAAGATGTGACCGTACATCATTATATTTCCGGAAACACAGAATGTGTCAAGACGGCTGAAGAATAACAACATCAGAAATATATTTTATAGACTTCTAATTCTATTAACAATTTCAAAATGCTTTTGGATTTCCTGAGATATTGCTGCGCTGTATCAAAAGATATTAAAGTCAATCTGAAAAATGTGAGGAATTTGATGGACCAAAATGTGACACAATGATTTTATTTCACTGGAGCTCCCTTGGCCATGCTGGGGAATATTCTGCTTCATAAAAACAGCAGCATTATACCATGCGTAATATCTGCTGTTTGACCTTAGTATGTACAGAATAATACATAGGCCAAGATTTTCCACGTAACCCAACATCTCCGCAGCTTGCCATTGGCTGGCAGCAGGATCTTCCAGTCCCACTGATGTCAATGGCCATTTGTGTTGCTTGCCAGACTTGCGCTGCTAGGGAACTTAAGTTGTTAAGTTGTGGTTTTTAAATCAATTAGAGACTTATTGCTTTAAATACATGAGCTGAATTCGAAACAGTAGGTTGGAGTTGTCTGGCCCTTCTCACTGTTGGAACTCCTGGTCCCACCAAAGGTGACCTCCAACACCCCGTCTCCATCCTATGGCAAGTTCTCTAGCAGCGCAAGTCTGGCAAGCAACGCAAACGGCCATTAGCATCAGTGGGACTGGAAGATCCCGTTGCCAGCCAATGGCGAGCTGCAGAGATGTTGGGTTACATGGAAAATCTTGGCCTGTTTATTGTGCTGTACATACTAAAGTCAAATAGCAGATACTTATTTCCATTATTTAAAAAATGAAACACTCTCAGGACATGGCAACTGTTACGATCCCAGCTGATGTTGATACTAAACTAGTCAAATTCCAGAGTGAAAGTTGGCTTAACAGATCCTAACTTTTTTTTTAAAGTATGGGGGGAGGTTACTGAACAAATTCACAGGAATCTATTGATAAAGATTTCATATACACAATAATTCAATTTCTAAACAAGAAAAATGAGTCATATTACACCAGGCAAAAAGGTAGGAAAAATCACCCTAAAACACACAAAAAATAATTATTCACTTTATCCCAGATATATCTTTACTTACATGTACAAATTCATAATGTTAAAATTAATTTACCATATCTATCCTTTACTCAAATATGCTGGGTAAGCATCAAAATGTGAACTAACTGGCAACATGTGGACAGACACACCCAAAGGAAAGGATGAATGCAACCAGAGCAGATTCTATGAATTTCTCAGCAACCCAGACAGATGCTGTCACACTGTGAGCCAACTGGCCTCACTGAAACTCTGCCTTTGTCAAAAGTCTTTCCAATCTCCACATTTTAAGAGCTCACCATGGAATTCTCTGCAAAGGTCACTCCCACTCAGCTGGCTTCAACAATGATTCACTTCCAGAGTTTTAATGTTGCCTTCTGTGATTCCTTTCTTCTGGATCTCTATGTGTACTCAAGCTTCACCTTGCAAGCAAATTTCAGATCTTCAGCCATGCCAAACAGGATACTATTGCTCCAAAGAGTGGCTTTGTGCTGTTGACCTGCAGCACAGTGTCACCAACATTCAGCTGCCCTTTTGGATCTTTAGGCCTTCTCTCAAGCTCACTTTGCTTCAAGCCTGCTCCTCACTAATCTCCCTTTAGCTTGGGGGCTATTTTTCTGCTTAACTTCCAACTTAACGAAACAGAATCTGTTTCTGATCTCTATCTTTGCCCATTACCTGGGACTCTTTTCTGGGACCTGTTTCTATCCCACCCCCTCGTTTGGGACCTTCTCCCTTCCCCCTCCTGTGCCCTGCACCCTGGAACAAGCCCTCTGCAATGGTGCTCTATCTTACGTCCCCTGACCTGCTTTTCACACAGTTTTTCCGTTTCTTTTCTTGTGCGGATGGGCAATTCCTGATCTAAAGAATGAGAAGGTATTGGGCAGAATTCTCCCTAACAAATTCTAAATGTCTGAATTGTATAAAAATTGGAGTAATTCCTGTTGATTTTTTCAGTGGGAGTTCAGAGAAGAGTCTCCCACACTCTATGCACCGCAGAGGCCACCAGTGTGAATATCATTAGATTTCAGGGGCATGACCGATTCCCACTGGAGAGGCTGAAGTCAGCATGCAGAGCAAGCCACCGTGCATGCGACAATCTGTCAGTGCTGAGATCAGCACATGCGCAATAGCCCCACACTGACAGCTTCACTGGTTGCTGGCCTGTTCTGCAACCACCGCATTGCTGGCTCTCTGCCCCACCCCATGACCCAATCGTTGGCCCCCCAACCATTCTCGGGCCCAGCCTGATCCACACTGCCCTGGCCCACTCTGATCCCTCCCCCCAATAGTAAACCGCCCCACCCAACAGTACTGACCCACTACCCACAGTGCAGAACCTCCCCCGCCCCCCAAAAGGCTGACCCTATCCCACAGCTGACCACTCACCCTCTCCCCACCCCACCCTGTTTCCCAGTCTCCCGCCTTCCCCAACCGATTCCTATGCAGAGTTGCAGGGGGACTGCACACCCCCATTGATCAGTCCCAGGTCCTGCCCCAAAAGGCCCATTCTCCAGGCCCTGCTCCCCATAGGTCCCACCCCCCTTGGCTCTGTCCCATGCCCAAGGGGCTGTGCCAAGGTGCCTCATGGGCTTTGGCACTTTGCCCCATGGGCAGTGCCAGGGGGCACAGACTGGCACTGTCAAGATGTCCATGCACAGGGGCACCACCTCCTCCCCCATCGCCTGATCCCCTGGGAGGCTCCACTTGCCCCCCTTCTCTCCAGTGGGGCTGGGCCACTACTTCCCCTTAAGTGGGGAGTTTGTGTAATCCTGACTGGAGTGAAACGCTCTGGCGGGATGGGGGAGGATAGCAGGCCCGGAGACTTCAGATCGGGTCCACTAATCTCATCTAAGTTATATGGAAATGATTAATGAAGTTATTTTCATGTCTCCCCGCCAATTTCCAACACGGAGCAGACGCTACCGGAAATTCAATGCTGGGATATCGTGGCAGGAACGCATACATGAACCCTATACGTCGCCTGCCGCAAAATCTTTTAGCGCAGTGAGAATCGCCCCCATTAATTGCACACGAGGGATAGTTTGTCTAGCTGACACATTCATGAAAATAATAAACTGTGCATGAGCAGCTATCTCATGTGCACAAGACCCATGAGAAAAGACTTGAATTGTGCATGAGTGGCCAGTTCCCAGCCAGCACCTGCGTAGAAGCTCCGAGGCCTGCTGTTCCCAAACCACAAACCCCAATGTAAACTCAAGGTAAATTTTGGAGTTTGTTACCGACACATAATTGGCCACACTTGAAGTGGGTGGCTTACTAAGTTATGACTGAAAGCAGTTTGCCTGAACGAAATTGGTGTAAAGCTGACTCATATTAGACACACTGGATAAAGACAAGAGACTTATTTCTACAGAAATCTGACAGCGTCATAGTTAGTTTCACCGACGCTAGTCTTTCTTTCCAGATTCTTTTGTGAACTGAATTCAAAATGCCATGGTGGGGATTAAATGTTCCCAAGATTATTTTCCATCTGTCTGTGTTGCGACTCTTAACCACGACCCAACAATGTACCTTTTAATATGGCACTTATTCATTAATAGATTCCCTACCTGTGTGGTTCCAATGTCACATCAATGTAGACTTTAAGATTGAGATTCTGCCATCCTGTGCACTGAGTTAGGATGAATTATGCTTGAGAAAACACTATAACCTAATGGAAACTACAGACTCCATTGATGTACTGTTCAGTATATCTTTGTAAGCTGCAAGGTTGTATAAAAACCGACAGTTCTAAGGCCTGGTGTTCATCATACTTCTAACGTCATACCTTTGTGGTGATTCATTAAGGACATTTCACTCTTTAATGTAATTACTAAATTCAATGCCATGCAATTGAGACACATTAGGATTGACTCTACAAGTGGCTCCTGGTCTCAACAGATTGGGTGCAGGGATGATGGGGGACTATGACAATCTTTGTACATAGGCACAAGGTGAAAAAATTAATACTTACTAAAATGCCAGATAAGAGGAAAAGACAAAGCTGCATGGCATAATACAAATGTTTGTCAAAAGGAAGGCAGTTTAACAGTATACCTAAATGGGTCACAGATAAAACCCATGGGATACAAAACTGTCTATAAGACAGAGAGCGGAGCAGTGGGGAATGGTTATTTTTCAGATTGGAGAGAAATGCACAATGAAAGCCCCAGGAGTCGGTATTAGGACAGGTATTTTTGATATATGTTTGTGACTTGGACTTGAGGGTAACTTGGAAGTTTGCAGATAACATGGGATTGTGAGTCATCAGAAGTAACCAACTTCAGAAGGATGCAGGTGTATTGGTAAAATGGACAGGCAAGTAAGTGGCAGGCAAAATTTACTCAGGGTAAATTTGAAGCTATTCATTTGTAGGAAGGATGAGGAGAAACTAAATTGTATGACTTTAAAGAGGATGCAGAGAAGTTTGAGATTGCACATACAAAATCTTTGAAGTTGGCAGGGCAAGTTGAGATGTCCATTCTAAAAGCAATCAGGATTGGTATCTTCATTAACAGAGCCATGAAACCTAACATTGTTGACGCTACATGTTTAGACCTCTGAGGAAGGGGGAAAGATTTATACATGCAATTCTGACTCTAACTGACTTTAGAATGGGAAAGTCTGCATGAGAAAGGGAAATGGTAGAGGGATAAGCATGGTGATTAAGGAGATCATGGTTGGATGTAAATGGTAGTCAGGGCAACTGATTGCAGTTGAAGAAGCAAACAGATCATAGGGTAGCTTTTAGGATGAGGCTAAACACTCTTACCACAGTCCCCGCCCCCTCCACGCCTGCTGCCAGACCACAAGCAGTGCTGTAAAAGCACTTACCGAGTGGATTCAGCCCTTCTTGTCTTCTTTTAACTGATGGGTAAGGTCCAGGGTATCCAGTCAGCACGGATTAAAAACAAAATCGCTGTTAAAATAAAACATGATAGAATCCCTACAACACAGAAGGAGGCCGTTCAGCCCCTTGAGCTTGCACTGACACAATCCCACCCAGGCCTTATTCCCATAACCCTACTAGTCCCCCTGACACTAAGGGGCAATTTGACAAGGCCAATCAACCTAACCTGCATGCCTTTGGAGTATGGGAGGAAGGCAGATCACCCAGAGGAAAACCATGCAGACACGGGGAGAATGTGTAAACTCCACACAGACAGTGACCCAAACCAGGAATTGAACCTGGGTTCCTGGTGCTGTGAAGCAGTGGTGCTAACCACTGACATCTTATGTACTTTATATATTTCAGTGACCAACTCACCTGAGAACTAATTGCAATTCATTCCCATCCCACTTGCGTTAAAACCATAAACAGGTGGTTTAAATGGATAGGCTTCCTTTTTCACATTTTGAACTTTTAACTTCCTTCCCAACACAATCCCCATTCCCACTCCCTCACCCCTGCCCAACATTTTTGCTGTTTAAAATATCCCCTTAAGTGTATAAAAGCAAGGACCTTCCCTCCATCTTCAGGTCAGAAGTGGGGTTTGCTAATTATTATATTCAGTATTATTTGTGATTCCTCAGATATTGAAGAAGTCAGTGTCTGCATGCAACAGGACCTGAACAACATTCAGGTTTAGTTTGATAAGTGGTAAGTAATATTCTCATCATACATGTACAACAAAATGATGATTTCCAACAAGAGAGAATCTAACCATCTCCCTTTGACATTCAATGGCATTACCATGATCAAATCTCCTATTGTCAATATTCTGAGGGTTATCATTAATTAGAAACTGTGCTGGACCAGCCATATAAATACTGTGTCTACAAGAGTAGGTCATAGACTGGGAAGTCTGGAAAGAGTAACTTATCTTCTGAGTTCCCAAAGGTTGCCAACCATCTACATGGCACAAGTTAGGTTTGTGATGAAATACTCTTCAGGAGCCTGGATGGGTGTAGCTCTAACAATACTCGAAACAGACTGCTTGATTGACATCTCATCCATCACCTTAAACATTAACATCCTCCACCATTGGCACTCAGTGGCAGCAGAGTGTACTGTCTACAAGATGCAATGTAATAGCTTGTCAAACCATCTTCAACAGCATCTTCAAAACCCATCACATCTAATCCCTAGATGGATCATTCATTCACTGTTGCCTGGTCAAAAACTTGGAATTCTCTTTCTAACAGCATTCTGTATGTACCTGACTATAGTAGTTCGAGAAAGTGGCTCACCACCATCCTCTCAAGGTCAATTACTGATGGGCAACAAATGTTCGCTTTGCCAGCAATACTCTCACTGCATAAACAATTTTTTAAAATGTTAAAATTATATTTATAAATCTAAATTTCTAAAATTATAAAGTACTATTTAGACTCAGGATGAAATATTGTGCTCAGTTCTGGGTACCACACTTCAAGAAAGATGTCAATGCCTCTGAAAGATTTCAGAGGAGATTTATTAGAATGGTACCCAAGATTCCAAACTCAATTATGTGACATGAGAAGCAGGGAACAGGAAGGTTAGAAGAGATTTGCTGGAGGGTTCCACAAAGATCAATTGCTTGTAATATATATAAATGATTTGGAGGAAAATGTTGGTGATCTTATTAGTAAATTTGCAGATGATACAAAAATTAGGGTAGTAGCAGGCAGTGAGGAGGATTGTCAAAGTATACATCAGGATATAAATCAGCTTGAAACTTGGGCTGAAAGATGGCAGATGGAATCTAACCCAGACAAATGTGAGGTCTTTGATTTGGAAGGTCTACTGCAGAAGGAAAGTATACAGTAAATGGCACAGCCTTGTGAAATATTAGCATACAGAGGGATCTAGGCATGCAGATCCAGTTCCCTGAACGTGGCAACTCAGGGTTCAAGATAGTCAAGAAGGCATATAGCATGCTGGCCTTCATTGATTGGCACATTGAGTGTAGGAATTGGAAAATTATACTGCAGCTGTATAAGACTTTGGTTAGGCCCCAGTTGGAGAATTCTATACAATTCTAGTTGCTGCAGTACTGGAAGGATGTTGATGCGTTGTAAAGTGTGCAGAAGAGATTTGTCAGGATGTTGCCTGGTTTGGAGGATATAGCCAATGAAGAAAGGTGAACAAATTTGGATTTTTTTTTGCATTGGAGCGTCAGAGGATGAGAGGGGACCTGATAGAAGTTTACAAGATTGGATTGGATAGAGTGGATAGTTAGATTCTTTTTCCCAGTGTCGAAGGGTCAATTACTCTTGGGCTTAGGTTGAGAGTGAGAGGGGAAAAATTCAAAAGAGATGTAAGGGGCAAGTTTTTCACACAGAGGGTTGTGAATGTTTGGACCACACTGCTGGAAGATGTGGTGTAGGCGGATTCTATAATAACATTCAAGAAGCACCTGGATGGATATGTGAATAGGCAGGGAATAGAGGGATATTGACCGCATAGAAGCATGAAAATGTTAGATTAGAAAGGCCTCTGTGTCAGCACAGACTTGGTGGACCAAAGGGTCTATTCCTGTGTTGTACTGTTCTTTGGTCTTTGTTTCAAAACCTTGAAGAATTTTCATACAATAAGATTGCAGAATTTAGGGGAGATGGTGGTGCGATGGCAATGTCACTGGGCCAACAATCCACAAACCATGTGGACATGGGATGGAATCCCAACATGATAACTGGTGGAAATTATACTCATTTTTAAAAAATATCTAGAATTAAAAACCACTTTCAGTCATGGTGACTAGAAATCGATTGTCAGAAAGAGCCATCCGGTTCACTATAATTCCCTTTTAGGGAAGGAAATCTGCCATCCTTACCTGGTCTGGCCCTCATGTGACTCTACAGCAATGACCCTTAACTGCTCTTTGAAATGTCCAGTTAGTCATTCAATTAGCAACGGGCAATGATGCTTGTATTCCCACACTCCTAAGAAAGAAATAAAAATAAGGAAAAACTGTTTACAATGGCGGAATAGTCAGTACCCAAAGGACAGAGATGTAATTAAATTGGCTAAAAGACTGTGATCAATATGAAGGAGAAGATAAATTGCGCATAAATTTATTATGATCGGTGATGCACCATCTGTATAGGCGATGGAAGCAGATTCAATACTATTGAGTGACCACTTAAAGGGGAAAGATTAGCAAGGCCTTGGGGAAAGAGTGAGAGAGTAGGATTAATTGGATTAAAAACAAAATACAGTGCATGCTGGAAATCTGAAAGAAAAGCAAATCGGATTGCTCTTTCGAAGGGTTGGTGAAGGCATCATGGGCCAAACAGCAGCCTCCTGGTGTTGATCCTATCAATCAGTGAGTTCAATTCGATGCAGAAACTTGCATCTGGGGACAAATTATCCACGTCAATCCTAAATGCACCAAACTTGTACATCAAATATCAATTAGGATTTCTCTGCTTTCAAATTGCTTCTGCTGTAAGTCAGTAAGAAAATGTAACTCATTGCTATAATATTTAGCCCCCACAGTGGATCCATTTCAAATAGATTACTATCAAGCTGCCGTCTGGAGAGGGATTTGCCCAATGTTTTCTTCACTCATTGCCATCCAATTTCCAAAAAGCTATCTCAAATTAGTGAAAGACCTCTTTTTCACGTATGTAATATTAGTCATCAGGGATGTCTGAAGCATGGACTGATGCAGAATTGGAGTACAGCTCATTGGTCCAGAAATTAATCCATAGTCCACCTATTTTGCACCTCTGAAAAAAGTTATGGCCTACTGGTATAGTTACTAGACTATTAAATTCAGAAACTCAGCTATTGTTCTGGAGACGCAAGTTCAAATCACACCATGGCAGGTGGTAGAATTTGGAATCAATAGCAAGTATCTGGAATTAAGAATATATTGATGACCATGAAACCCATCTAGTTCATTAATATCCTTTAGGGCAGAAAATCTACTGTCCTGGTATGGCCTACATATGACTCCAGAGCCACAGCAATGTGGTTGAGTCTCAACTGCCCTCTGAAATAACCTGGCAAGTCACTAGGGATGGGTGATAAATGCTGTAAGAAATCTCACAACACCAAATTAAAGTCCAACAGGTTTATTTGGTAGCAAAGCCACAAGCTTTCGGACCACTGCCCCTTCATCAGGTGAGAAGGAGTTGTATTCACAAACAGGGCATATATAGACACAAACTCAATTTACAAGATAATGGTTGGAATGCAAATCTTTACAGGTAATCAGGCAGTCACAGGCATTCAGTCTCTGATCTTCAGGTAAGCATTCTCCAAGATGGCCTTCACGACACACGACAACGCAGAATCGCTGAGCAGAAACTGATAGCCAAGTTCCGCACACTTGAGGACAGCCCCAACCGGGATCTTGGGTTCATGTCACACTATCTATGACACCACAACTTGCCTGGGCTTGCAAAATTTCACTAACTGTCCTGGCTGGAGACAATACACGTTTCTTTCATAGAATCATAGAACCCTACAGGGCAGAAAGAGGCCCTTTGGCTCATCGAGTCTACACCGACCACATTCCCACCCAGGACCTATCCCCATATCCTTACATATTTTACCCACTAATTCCTCTAACGTATGCATCCCGGGACACTAAGAGGCAATTTTTAACATGGCCAATGGCTATGGCTAACCTACACATCTTTGGACTGTGGGAGGAAACCGGAGCACCCAGAGGAAACCCACGCAGGCATGAGGAGAACGTGCAAACTCCACATAGACAGTGACCCGAGCCGGGAATCGAACCCAGGTCCCTGGAGCTGTGAAGCAGCAGTGCAAACCATTGTGCTACTGTGCCCCCCATCTGTGCTTAACCCTCTCTCCACTCACATTGTCTGTACCTTTAAGACTTGATTATCTGGAAAGACTCGCATTCCAACCATTATCTTGTAAATTGAGTTTGTGTCTATATATGCCCTGTTCGTGAACACAAGTCCCACCTACCTGATGAAGGGGCAGTGCTCCGAAAGCTTGTAGCTTTGCTACCAAATAAACCTGTTGGACTTTAACCTGGTGTTGTGAGACTTCTTACTGTGCTTACCCCAGGCCAACATCGACATCTCCACCATGATAAATGCTGGCCAGCCAGGGATGCTCATGTTCCACACATGAAAAAAAAGAAATAGATCCATTCTTTAATTTGGAGGGATCTGCCTCTTGCTTAATTATTGGAAGTAGGAAAATATTTCTCAGGCATGTTCTCACAGACATGTCTAATGCAATATTAAATTGTAAACAGGCAAATTTTCTCTAGATTTAGCATCATAGTGGAGGCCATCTTGGGACTAGTCTGGATAACCAGCTCACTGTCATTGAGGAACACTTTCCATGTGGTTAACATAGAACATAGAACATAGAACATAGAACATTACAGCGCAGAACAGGCCCTTCGGCCCACGATGTTGCGCCGACCAGCTTTTTAAAAAAAAACAACACTAACCCACTAATCTAAACCAATCCCATTTCATCCATAAACCTATCCACAGATCTCTTAAACGCCCCCAAACTAGGCGCATTTACAACTGCAGCTGGCAGGGCATTCCAGTCCCTCACCACCCTCTGGGTAAAGAACCTACCCCTGACATCAGTCCTATAACTACCCCCCCTTAATTTAAAGTCGTGCCCCCTCGTGCTAGCTTTCTCCATCCTAGGAAAAAGGCTATCACTATCCACCCTGTCTAAACCTCTAATCATCTTATATGTTTCAATAAGATCCCCTCTTAGCCGCCTTCTTTCCAGCGAAAACAACCCCAAATCTCTCAGTCTCTCCTCATAGGATCTCCCCTCCATACCAGGCAACATCCTGGTAAACCTCCTCTGCACCCTCTCCAAAGCCTCTACATCCTTCCTGTAATGTGGGGACCAGAACTGCACACAATACTCCAAGTGCGGCCGCACCAGAGTTGTGTACAGTTGTATCATGAAGCTGCGACTCCTAAATTCAATCCCCCTACCAATAAATGCCAAGACACCGTATGCCTTCTTAACAACCTTATCTACTTGATTCCCAACTTTCAGGGATCTATGTACACATACACCTAGATCCCTCTGTTCATCCACACTATTCAAAGTCCTCCCGTTAGCCCTATACTCAACACATCTGTTATTCCTACCGAAATGAATTACCTCACACTTCTCCACATTAAACTCCATCCGCCACCTCTCGGCCCAGCTCTGCAACCTTTCTAAGTCACCCTGCAAACTATGACACCCTTCCTCACAATCTACCACACCTCCGACTTTGGTGTCATCAGCAAACTTACTAATCCACCCAACTATACCCTCATCCAGATCATTAATAAAAATTACAAAGAGCAGTGGCCCCAAAACAGATCCCTGAGGCACACCACTCGTAACCGAACTCCATGATGAATATTTACCATCAACCACCACCCTCTGTCTCCTATCTGCTAGCCAATTCCTGATCCAATTACCTAGATCACCCCCAATCCCATACATCTGCATTTTCTGCAGAAGCCTACCATGGTGAACCTTATCAAACGCCTTACTAAAATCCATATACACCACGTCAACTGCCTTACCCCTATCCACCTCTTTGGTCACTTTCTCAAAGAACTCGATAAGGTTAGTAAGGCACGACCTACCCACTACAAAACCATGCTGACTGTCTCTAATCAATTCATTACTCTCCAAATAACTATAAATCCTATAAAAATTTGAAGGAAATAGAAGAATTTTTTTTCATAGATGGACCTTGTACAGAAGGAACAGGAGGAGGGGAAAATACTTTGGTAAACAGAGCTAGGCAAAAAGGATAGTTGATTACGATGGCTGTGCTCTGGGCAAAGAGTGTAACCAAAGCAACTGAAATAACATAACTATCAGCCAGTGAAAGAAATGTGTTGAACTTACTCTTAAATATTTTATACCAACGTCATGAGTGCTGAAAGTACACTTGTAGAAATATACCCATCAGCAGAAGCTGAACATGGGATGAAGCTGAGAGATGGAACATTTTGCAAAGAGAGATCTGTAAAACGAGGCAATGGATAGCTGTACTTGTAGGCGAGGATGTATCACCTGTCAAGCTGGTGATATATCCTGTGGAAATAAAAAAAGCAGCCAACAGGGATCTTCCTTCAAATCTAAAAAAAGAAATGAGGGAAGAAATAAGTAAGGCTTTGGTGAATATTTTAGGAACTCCATAAATAATGGAATGGTAACTGGGGAATGTAGCATAACAATTGTTAACCTGATTATTAAAATAGACAGAGATATAAATCTGCAAATTACAGATGTGTAATGAGGAAAATAGTTGAAAACATTTTGCAAGACTTTATTGACTCTCATTAAAGAACACAGATGCTATAAGGAATACTTGACATGGAGTTTAAAGCATTGAGCTTGCTAAAATTCTTGGAAAAGGTAACTGAACTTGAGGGAAGAAGGAGATTGAATGGATAGCTACAGAGCCCTATGTGTCCCATAGATTTTAGTTCCAATTACATGGTGAAAACAACAAATTTTATGGATTTTATTGACTTGCTGATCATCTGATAACATTGATCAATAATAATTTCAAATGACCAGACATTTTCTAAACCAAGGATAAAACTTCAGAATGTAGCAGCTAAATTCAGGATATAATAAATTCAGGATATGCACTGTTAAAATTTTGGGTCAGGTTGGATTTTCTCTTGGGATCGACAATGTAATATTGTAAGGGCTTTGAGCTTTTAATGTTTAGACGGGATGCCCATATTACACATTGAAAAGGCTTCCAGATATCAAATTGATTTAATTTACTAAGGCTGTGATTTTCCAGCTCTGCTGCAACACGACTTGCCTCATGGGATGCAGCACTCCAACCAAAAGTTGACCTTCAATGGGACTGGAGATTTTTAGCCCCACAGCAGATGGAGCTATAAAATCCCAGCCCAAGAATCTGACTAATTCTGACTATTGAATGATTCAATTAACATTTTTATATTGTTTTCAGTGGGGGCAAGCCTACCAGAATTTGGAAGTGTATTGATTCCGGCAAGAAAACCAATGTTTTCCTCTCCAGTTTCACACCATCATGCAGAGGAGAGGGGTCCAGCCAACCTGGCAAAGCCCGGCTGCACTGATATTGGGGCCCCATGTTTAAAGGGTGCCCCATTTAGAACATGAATGATCCTGGTCCCCAGCCCACCACCAGTCCCAGGGGTTCCTGCCTATCCTGATCAAAGTGGGCATTCTCTCCCACCCCCCGCATTGAAAATGGCACCTCTTCTCCACCCCTCTCCCCAGTAGTCAGTGACAGCACCTCCCCTCCCACACTGAACATCGGACCCGTCCCCTCACCACCAACCAGACAGTCAACTCCAGCACTCCCCACCCTTTCCAAACTGGCATTGCTGGCATCCCCAGCTCCCACGTTCATTCCCGGCCTCCACCATATATAAATGAACCCCCCCCCCCATGAAGCTCCTTCAAGGGTCCGTCTCTGACATTGTCCCCAGGCACAAGTTGATAAATCTATGCACCTATGCACGTGCTTATTTCCCACCTGGGTTGCTACTAGGGCAGCCAGGTTTAATTGACGGCCATCCTGTGTGATAGAGGACCCACCCACCGCTGGTAAAATGACAGTGATGACAGGAAGAAGCCCTGAATTGTTTCACTTAAAAAGCCTCTGGACCAATGGACTGTCCACCACCTTCCCTGTACTGGGAAAATTGAACGACAGCAGGAATCCAATGGACACTCCATAAGCCCCCCCTCCACCCGCCCCCCCCACACCCCGCCCCACCCCCGACCTTACCTTTCCATTTAGGTCATCCTCCTCCCACTTCCCAGCCTATCCCCTACATGCTGGTAAATTTTAGTCCATTACATGCTCAATGGTCTGATGCCCTGGCCTCATAAAACAATTTAATAGACTTTGAGCAGAAACATATAAATGTCCTAATAAATTCCTATTATCGGTTATCTCATCCTGATGAAACAAGATCTCTTTGGCTGAGTGATCCTTGATGTATATTTGACTGCAGTACACGGTATTTTTTAGTAAGTACGTTTTTCCAACTAACGTGATGATAAACTGTAGTTACAGAGCTATTTCCTTACAAAATCCAAATGCACTTTCCCAATAAACCTTTGAAAATCTATTAACCATAATTAATGTTTAAACAATACTTTTTTAAAGAACAAACTCACAACTTTAATTTTAAAACTTTCTCAATACTTTCATAATGTTAGCAGAAAATACCATGAAGTTCTACCATGAAGGGGTAGTTATAGGACGGATGTCAGGGGCAGGTTCTTTACCCAGAGGGTGGTGAGGGACTGGAATGCCCTGCCTGCTGCAGTTGTAAATGTGCCTAGTTTGGGGGCGTTTAAGAGATTGGTGGATAGGTTTATGGACGAAAAGGGATTGGTTTAGATTAGTGGGTCAATGTTTTTTTTCAAAAATAAGACTGGTCGGCGCAACATTGTGGGCCGAAGGGCCTGTTCCGTGCTGTAATGTTCTATGTTCTATGTTCTATGTTCTAAGTGGTAGCGTATAAGGAAATATTTTACCAAACAGTGAATACATTATTCATCTTTGCTTTTACAAAGTTGATTAAACAGTTTAGGAAAAATCCTGACTAAATACTGCCAGTTATCAAAAATATAGTAGAGTTTTAACATTCTGGCTTGAATTAACATAATACCAAATTACATTAAGTACTTGCTACTGACAGCTGCTGCTTTTAATCAGAATTTTCACTGCTTTTGTAATGTACTTTTCTCCATTAGAGTTTCCATCAACAATATCGCTTATCAAGCCTAAGGCTTTTTTTCTGAGTTCAAAGGTCACCCTGTATTAAGTTTGTGTATCTCTGTTGCATTCATCAAATACAGAATGGCAAAACTTTACTATTACTGCATGAAGGACATAAGTGATTGTGTCCCCTCCTGCTTTGAAATGACAAAGAATTAAAAATGATTCCTTTCTGACAGACAATTTGAAGATCAGGAATTAAGTGCAATCCATAATTGTACAGCAGATGTGTAAAAGGGCACAGTGGAGTGAATAGGCCGTTGAATAGCTTGATGTGATTTTCCTACTCTTTCAATAGGTTCCCCATCTGTATCTGATACACATCAACAGAATATATATCACCCATGTTCTTGAGAATGGCAGTGATCCACAGTTTGTATAGATCATTGTAGCAGCACCCTTCCATTCCTTAGAGGAATAGTTGGCATATCAGGAATGGAATCCATTCCTGATATGCCAACTTTGTGTAGTCTATCCATTGGGACAAAGTGAAAATTAACCAGTTGGAAAAGGAAACACTCCTTCCATACATACTCATGATATGTTTAGTATGGAGAAAATCTAGTCTTGAGAAAATAGATCCCATGACATTGTGGCTGGGCTTAGTGATAGAGATAATGCAACTTTAATTTTCAATATCATGCTGTTTATTTATTTGTATCTACACAAGCTGGGTTAAAATCAACCATTGCTCCATTAATTTTTCACACCTACACTGACAGACACAAATGGATCTGAGTTCGCCCTCACAAGGATTTTCAAAAATGCATTGTAGTGTCCACCTCCTCACAGAGTTTTTCCATCCATTACTTTGTGAAGATATGAGGTTGGACACAGAAGTGCAGATCACATTAAATGAAATCAATTCATCATTTGAAATGGTATTTTTCTTCGAAAAAGAACAAGAGCATGTTGACCTGGTTTGTATGTTGACTGAATCTGAGGGTGGAAGTGTCAACTCAGAAGGGAAAAATAGGGGTAACCCGTCGGCTGCACTGCCGGCTTTTCCTTCAACAAAAAAAATCCAAGGCACAGGTCCCAGGACATCGCATTGACAGAGCAGACTCTGAATATATACATCCAACCAGCAACTCTGGCTTTTAAAAGATCACAAGGGTGCCCCAATGTATAAAATGAAGCTGGAACTCCCTCTCATGGAACAACCTTCCCCTTCACGCCATGGGAACACCCCACACCTACCCTGTCCACCATGGAACTCCTCTTCCCACCACGGAGGCCCCTCATCATCTTTCCTGCAGAACCCCCTGACATTGTTCTCAGCCAATGTCCTGGCATGCCCCCGGCAATGTTCTGCCTAGGGGCCAATGCTTGAGTATGTCCCCCTCCCCTCAGGGCTGTACTCACTAGTGGACCTCCAGCAGTTCCTAATCACCAGTTACACATGTGGGGGACCTGTTGTGATTCATATTGGCATGAAAGCATGCCAATGTGAATGGACGATTTGACACGAGGAGGACTATCACTCACATTGTCCTGATATGCATAATTAAAAAGATGCAACTTTTAAAATTGGGATTCCGGTTACATCATCATCAAGGGCACTGTACAATCGATTAAAGAAATCCGACTGGCCATATCATGACTCTTGCTTGATTCTCCGTCACCTCCTGTCGTTCCTGCCCCTGGAAAGTAGAAACCAAAAGTACCTCCCTTAATGAAAAACCCCACACAAAAGATAATTCATTTTCAAACATTAGCTGAAGTACAACATATTGCTTCATGATCTGCAGCGAGTCAGGAATGGCAATAATTCAGGATCCAAATGGAACACTTTAATCAGGTTCGCATTACTCAATTGATTTTGCTGTTTTTTTTATTATGTGTGATGTTGCAAAAGTCAGATCTTATATCAACAGGGTTTGCAAATAAAAGCGAGGTTCAGAGGATTACCCTAAGAGAATTGAATTACTTCTCTTCTGCAGCATAAATTGGATTTGGAGCAGGCTGGCATTTCCAAGATCATTCCCCTCAACTACAGGTCGATAACAAAGTGAAGCGACGATGTTCAGTAACCTCCTAAAACGTGTTGTGTATTCATCTAGTGTTTCCTCACTGGGACTTTGTGGTGGAACAAGGGCACTTTAAGAGACTGATCATGGAGCCACCTGCATGGGCCAAATGGGCAGTCTATCGTAGCAACCTATAGTGTTAACGTCTTTTCAATAAAGCTCTCCATTTGTTTGAACATTTGAGGCCTGCAGTGAATCATTTAAAACCAGCATATAGAAAACTGGCACCATTTTATTTATTTATTAATTATTGTCACAAGTAGGCTTACATTAACACTGCAATGAAGTTACTGTGAAAATCCCCTAGTCACCACACACTGGCGCCTGTTCGGGTACACTGAGGGAAAATTTAGCATGCTCAATGCACCCAACCAGCACGTCTTTTGGACTGTGGGGGGAAGCCAGAGCACCCAGAGGAAGCCCACACAAACATGGGGAGAATGTACAAGCTCTGCACGGACAGTGACCTAAGCCGGGAATCAAACATGGGTCCCTGCACTGAGAGGCAGCAGTGCTAACCACTGTGCCACTATGCCACCCTGTGCCACCGTGCGGCGACGAGGTAGTCGGACTACACTTGCAGCTATTATGAAAGAAAAAACAAGTGGGAAAGTTTTGACAGCATTTTAGTCACCCGACAGGAGAATAAGTAATTGAAATCATTGCTATATAAAAGCTGGCAATGGAGGACTGCCAAACATCAGGCGCAGTCACCGGAGGAACTGAAAAAAAATTAAAGATTGTGGAGGAAACAACTTTGCAAAGTACCTTTGCCTGAAAAAAATCTGTAAAGGTACCAGGAATACCATAAATAAACAGGCAGACTACATTCGCAGCCTGTAGTGTTAACATCCTTTCAATAAGGTTTTCCCTTTGTTTGAACCTTCAAGACCTGCAGCCTATCTTTTAAAACCATCACAAAATGGAATTAAACATCTTAAGACATAGAAAGCCAGAAAGTATTAGTTACATCTAAAATAAAAGTCAAAGCTTTTCCAGAGGAGCACGTTGCCTGAAAGTGGACTAAATATTAAATGGAAATTATTGAACTTGTAAAATTAACAATTGCAACTGCATAAATATGTATATTTAACTCAGATTTCCACATGGTTGACAGGAATTGAAGTTCCCATTTTCATTCTAGCTGTCTTCTTTTTCTTTGACTTTCAGCTTTTATTCCATGCTCCAGCCGATTGTTGTTCCTGTTTATACAATGCACATTTCCACATGAGGAAGTGAGTTGTAAATGCCAGCTGCAGTCACAAGTCCAAGCTAGCTTTGTGTGCAATATGCTTTGGGCGTGCATTTCAGCTGAAGAACATTTATAACTCAAGCTTCAGTGTGCTGTGCTTGTATGAGCATTGAAGGAAGGGTTCCATCTTAATGCTTGCCTTAATTTTCATTAAAATGAGAGACCTGATGAGTACGGAGGTTGTAACTAGCTCTGGCAGTACATCAATACCTGATAACTGACAACAATTGGGCACTCATGGCTTAATGGAAGTGTGTTCATTGCAGAAATGAATAAAATCTGCCAGCTTAATAAAAATCCTAACTCAGCAATTTTGAATCTCATGTAGAGCAATTATTGTCCAATATTCAGAAAATACCTGAAGATTTTTTTTATTTGATGCACACTATCAAGTAAACAGAAATGTTGTCTCAATCTTATGTAGAACATAGCAAATATGATTTATATACAGTAACTATCAATAATTCAGTAACACTAATGACCCTTAATAGTAATCAGTCATTTCCTCCAATAATTAAAATATTGGGGTGAATTTTCTCGTTCTGCCCACCACTGGAATCGTAGTGGGTGGGAGGCGGACCATGGAAAGGTCAGTTGACCTCGGGCAGCATTTTCAGGTTTCAGGGAGAGCGTGGCTGGAAAATCCCGTCCATTGACTATTTTAAAGATACTTGATGTCAGAGGCAGTGCCCAGTTGTTTCATCTTGTCTCAAAGAATAGAATCAGAATACATGACCTGTACTACAAAAGGGAGGGTGGGTGTTAATTCAAACCAAGTCTGCTGAAACAATGGCCCCAATATTAAAAGATGGGAGGGGTGGGCATGGGCTAAAGCAGGCAGCCCACCCAGAATGTTTGTAGTGGGAGATTGATTGATTCCATGAGTTGTTGTCTTTAAAATTACAGAAATACGGTGAGGAAGAGCTGGAACTCACAAATCTTGATCCCTTTTATTCTTCAGAGCCAATAATCAAATAAACAATCAATCTAAAAGAGGTGGTGCAAGCATTTAGTTTTTGCTCATTTGATGCAAATTGGAAAGATTTATTTCAGAAAATAATGGTTTGGGATACAATGGGATTTTATGCCCGCATTTGCTGTGAGTGCAAATGGAGGGGTGGGCAGAAATCTCGTGAGAATCTTAAAACAAGATTCCTGCTGGTGAGGTTTACAACAGGCTTTTAAAAATGTGAAGGGGCACAAAGATAGCCTTTTGGGGGAAAGGGACATGCCTAAGCAGTGCCCTGGCACTGTCGACCGGTACCCTGGGAGTGCCAGGGGTGGACAGTCTGGGGAGCTCCACGGGGTAGGGGGAGGAGGCGTGTTCCCTTTATCTGTGTGTGTGTGTGTGTGTGGGGCGGCGGCGGCGGCGGGGCGGGGCGGGGGGGGGGGGGGGGGTTTCCCTTTTCCATTAGGCGGTGGTGCCCTTGATTGTGTGTTGGGAGGAATTCCATTTTTGTCGAGGGGGAGTTTCTTTGGTGATTGGGACGCCCCTTAAAAAGGGGACCGATCTCTGGGGAAGTGGCATTGCTGGCGAGCTACATGTCAGTTTTGTCGGAAGAGTTTGGAAAGATGATTAACCTTCTGGTCATGCCTGTCCAATGCGTGTGAATTGATGGAGGTAACAGCCACGTGAATTGTCACTCCCTCCCATTCTTGTTGCCTTACTCTTCTTGAAGCTATAATAATGTTGATTGCTGAAGAATGTCCATTCTTCCACTCGATTCTCTGCGTGATAACTTTTCTGACTCCCACCAGGTGCAATATGCCATTTTCTCCCTTTTTGCATTGCTTGCTAATGATATCAAATAAATTATTTTTCTGCTTATGGTGTTCGCTTACAAGTTGATATAGCCCTTCAAATTTTGCAACTGCAAGAGACTTTCTGCCCACTATCAGGTGAGCTCCCGAGCACAGTTCATTTCGATGTCAGTGACTTACAAAATTATCATAATAAGACTGTCCTAGGAATATCTTTAGGTCCAATGCACTGAATATAAAACAGGTGCTGGAAGTACCATTGATTTCAGTTTCAGTGTACAATCAGCTAGCAAAAGCCAGGCTCAGGGATTTCAGTTGGAGAATGACATGGACAGCAGGTTGATATTAACTTGATTTGCAAGATCAATTAATAAAATCAACCTTGTCAGCATAATGGTTGCAATATGGTCCTTAACATTCAAAATTGCTGTATTAATCCAGATAAGCATTCTTAATTTTGAATATAAATGGCAAACGATATGCTTTCAATTATCAGAAATAAGTTCAACATCTGGGGTTAAACCTTGGTCATTGTTTAATTAAGTATTTTCCTTTTGAGTTTCTGGCTGACAATGTTAGCTTCTCTGTAGCTCAGAGGTATAATAATTCAGATTTCTGAATTCACGGGTTTAAATCGCAGAAGCGATTTGGGCTATAGTGCAGCCATCCAGTGATGTTTTAATTGCTTGGTGGTGAGCATTCATCTCAGTAGTCACAGCTTTAAATCATGATGGAGACTGTGGGCTGGTTGGGAGTTATGTGCGATTACATTTTAATTGCTCGGTGGCAAGGAATTGCCTGAGTTTAACTGACAGCTGAAAAGCCCAAGGGGCAAGCAACTTGCCACCTTTAATTTAATTTTGAAGAACCTCACTAGGGTAAGCGCCACAAATGGGCATGCCTGAAATGTCACCCGATGAACTACGGTTTTTACAGTGCAGAGCATGTAAATCATGGACAGAATTTTCGTTCTGTAGCATCCATTTTTAGACACTATCCACCTCAAACACCAGATCCCAGATGCACGTACAGACTTCTGAGGGGTAAGTGGGCAGGATGCCACCTTGATACAGTAGTTTGCCTGCACAACCCTAATGATTTCTGGCAGCATCAGAGCAGATGGATTATGATATCAATTGATGTGTAATATTAATTTGATGCCAGTTGCTGTTTTCAAATATCATTCTTCAGCCTTTGCTTTCCCTTAACCACAAACAGCTGACTACATGGTGTAAGATTAGAATGTTTTGGGAATATGCCTTTAAATAAAAGGTAAAATGAAGGGGCTCATGTGACTTGTGCTGAAGTCTATCTGAAACAAGCCTGGGTGATTTGTTGGGAAATGTTGAAGGAAGTTCAGGTTGTTTGACTGGGAAGAAGGTGCAACATGCTCAGGCATGGAGACAATGGCAATTGCTAACAGTAGAGAGACTGTGAGTCTCACATCTCCTAGAAAAGTGTTGAGAATGTCAGATTATAACATCATTAAAATGTGCATATATTTCCAAGATGAAAGCGATTTGGGCTCTTAAGGATGGCTAATCAGCATCCCTACCTGGATATGAGGTCTGTGGACTACATATTATAATAGTGAGAAACTTTGAGATGGGAAGGTTACAGAAATAAATATTGTGATGTCGGGTTATAGGATTCCATAGAATATTACTGAATAACATGGACATGTTTGTCTGCCAGGGACTAGAAAAGAGAAGAGTTAGAGGCCCTTATTGTTCACCATGTCAGATTGTAATGGAAGCTTACACTCAGATTGAAAAGATCAATTTTTTTTAGGATTAAAACAAAGCCAGAAGATTCACATATCTTGGGCTAGAATGAGGTTCTCCAGTCATAAACCTAGTTCTGGAGCTAGCAGTTCCTAGGTTGAGAAAATAAAAGAACAGAAGTAAAACATTCAAGATTCAGAATGATTTTGGACTGATCGCAGGAGAATTGAATTTTTACTTTAAGGACAGTGTAATGTAAAGTTGTAAAGTGTGTTCTTCCAGTTGTGTTAAAATAAAAAGGTGGTATTCTTTACTGCAGTTTAAAGGATAGGTTGTCTACAAGGACACTATTTAGTCAGTAGAGTTTATTGTCTTTTGTTATAGTAAACTTCATAAGATGTGAAATTTTGTTGCGTCATCCTTTCAGCTACTAACTGGATGTTCAAATTTATTTTTAAAAATTCTTGATCTTTTCACTTGAAGGCCTACATGTCTCCCCACAACCCTATCCAGTGTAACTTAAAGGGATCCAGAACTACTTGTTGGTTATTTGCTGCGTTATGTTTTTGAGTTGGCGGTATGATACTTCGTGTTTTTCAAAATTTCTTATAATTGTCTAAATTTTCAATGCCTATAGGGAAAGGCCTAATTGATGGTGAAGTGTTTTTTTTGGTAGTTTAAAGGTCTATACTAAAACAAGTTGCTTCCAGTAATCGATGGCCTGGTAAGCCTGATTCTGCATGACCAGGACAATGAAGAGAGGGCAAATGGAGCAGAACACAATTCTACAAAATGGGAGGAGGAGAAGAAGGTGAAAGGCTCTCATCAAGAGCCCATATTCACCCAGGGTCTTTGGAGAATAATCCTCTTGCCTGAACAATAGTGAGGATCAATGTATGAAATGTTCCAGCTTCAGTAAAGAAACTGTGATGGAAATCAACCATTTGCTGCAGCCAGTAGTTACAAATTTAAAGCAGGACATGGACCACATTGCCTTTTGCTGTCATGCTGGCAGAAACTCAAATATTTTATAAATACTGTTGAGAAAAGAGACATGCTGTCTTGCACTCATCAGGACAAATGCAAGAATGCCAAATTTCAATGGGAACAACAATTTATGTTGCTTGGGAAGAGTGCTGATTCGTTGGCAAGTTGATTCTAGTCAAAATATTGCCACGGAGAATTCACCAGGAAACGATTATCCCCCACGCTTTTGTTGAATTCAAGACATTGGGTGTAAGCTTACTGCGAAACCTTCCAGTATGCTAGGTGTTTGGGTGTGTACACCCAACAACTTTCTTCTTTAACCTGACATGTCAAAGTTCTCATTCAAATCCTCTGCAGCAGAACACGTGTTTGATCTCTCCCTCTGACAAGCTGGCACCGGCACTACCTTTTCCTCAGTCTTAACTCTTGAGCAATGTGTCCCAACCTGAACAGATCGCGACTCAATTCTGGCCTTGAAAAGGTTTACAGTATTTGAGCTGGTGGCTGCGCGTATACAATTGAGTGATGGTAGAAAACAGCGATACTGAAGAGTCATCATTTCCTCCCCACTGCCTGGACAGGTACCAGTTCTTGAAATGTACAAGTAATGAGTTTGTGGCGAGAAGAGAGGAGAAAGTAAGCAGAGCATTCTTACATCCATTCAGGTTGGTGAGATTGAGGGATGAGGGAGAAAGGATGAAAGGAGTTTAGGTATGCTAATATCCTCATCATCCAACATTTCAACATCACCAGCGGCCATGGATCAGGCAATGTCCTTTCCTATGAAAACCAATATTGTTTCCTCCATGAAAGTTAGAACAGGCAGCTGTTCCTATTTTCCTCCAGGTCTTTGTTGCTTCTTGCTGTTATGCATCACCTCTCCTGTGTAATACATGGTCTTTTATCCTTGACATATTACCCTATTGTTCAGATATGAGAATTAGTGAGACAACCCTCTAAGTCAAAATTAAAAATTAATGTCTATACTTGTTTTGGTCAATATACCAGCAGACAATATAATCCATCTGTTGGCAATACCCCTATTAACAATATATTTGTTAGTCACAAATGCATTACAAGGAGTTATACATACAATCACCCAGCAAGTGGCCAGTGCTGTGCTGGACAATTTTGCCAGTTGCTTTCAACAGGAGGTGACCAATTGATTGTATGCATAATTCCTTGTAATGCATTTGTGGCTAACAAGTATATTGCTAATGGATATATTACTGAGAGGTGTATTATATTATTAGCTGGTGTTCTTCACAAACCAAGTAAATTTTTAATTTACTCTTTACAATAATTGTTATACATTTCTTTCCAAGTTGGACAGGATATTCCATTGACAGCTTCATAATGTCCTATCAAAGTCCACCTTGGGCTACAATTGTCTGATGAGGCATGTAATTCTTTATTCAAACCACAATATTAGAGTCCACCCTGATGCTGTTCATCTGATTTAAACTTCATTCTATAATTTTCCATTCCTTTTCGGTGCTTTCGATGCATTCAGATTATTGTCAACACATATAAAAGTTGCTTCTAAGCCAATTTAACAATGGGGATCTCTCAAGTTACTGGCTTCTTACATTTTGTTACTTGGTGAATTAAAGATAATGGGTGGAATTTTCTCATCCCACCTTGCCATGGGAATCATAGCAGGTGGAAGAAGGAACCTGCAAAGGTCCACTGACCTCGAGCGGGATTTTCCAGCCTTGGGGTGAGTGAGGCCAAAAAACACGTCCAATGTGTACTTCATGAAGTAAATTGAAAAAGTATAGCTTTTTGTGGGTTAGTTTCTCTACTTGTAAGGAGAGACAAACTCTAACATTATCCATCAATGTCAGTTTTTTGCAGCTTCCAGAATCATTGAAGCCAAGTGAATGAGCATTTTTAAACATGCTCAGTCGTACCAATGTTTTACATTTGCCGTTGTGTTTTGCAACTTATAAAACCAGACATCACAGGTTGGGTTCTTCCAGCCTGATACAGGGCCAAAGTGTGTCTGCTGTGTTTTAAGAATGGTGGGCAGGGCCTGGATGTGGGATTCTCACCCCCATTCTTGATGCCAGCAATTTTCACTGGCATTGGATAAGGCACATGTCAGGAGGCCAGACGTTGATGTCCCAACGTTTCCAGCACCATTGTGGAAATAGAGAAATTAGGCATTCTGCACTTTTGATGAGCTGAGTTAAAGGACGATTGGGCACCGATTGGCAGGAGGCAGGGCTTCTGCCTGCCCTTGGATGGAAGTCCAGCCTTGGAGAGCTGTGGTCAAGCAGATTGGCCAACAGCTCTCCAGCCCCTCCAGTGGCCAGAAATGGTACTGCAGTGAAGTGTCAGAGCTGCAATCCCAGGCCTACACTTTAGGTAAATACCAGGTTTCACAGGGAAGGAAGGATAGGAGATGCCCCTCAGGGGTTACAAAGAGGCCTTCAGATTAAGTCACAACAATCTCTTTCCACCCAAGATTGGGACAGTTCACTTTTTCTATTCTGTGCCCTAATTAAGTTAGCACTCACCAGCTTAAAAATTATGACTGGTTGGGAAAAAGCCCTTAATAGCTATTAAAGGCCTAAATAGGGGTGTGGATGGGTTTCCTGTCTGAGACTCTGTTCACCTCACATTGAAATTGTGTCTGTATCTGGACAGGCAGAGTCCCAGAAGGAATTGCACCTAGCTAATTTTATGCTTCCGCTACACTCCTGCCTTGAAACCTACCCATGGGAAAACTTAAAATTCTGGCCTTGGTGTCAGATCATTTTTGATAGGCAACATAAATCACAACAGCACAGAAGTATCATGACTCATGAGGGAGCTGTGGTTTGGATATGGAAACAACATAAACGGCTAGTGCAAAAGTACAAAGCAGAAAGCCATAACCTAATTTGTATTTTATAATAGTGAATGATGATAAGATTTTGATTTTAAAAAGGTAAGTAACTATTAAATAATGTGATTGCCAGGTTCTTATTTTGTACAACAGGCAAGCTGTCAAGGAAATGAACAGCACTGTGAAATGGAAAAGTCTTCAGATTCATTACAGTACATTATCCACAGGGTAAAATGAGCTTTTGACTGTCTTTCAAAGGCTTTAATAGATTCTGCTCAAGAGGTTTGCTGACACAGTTGTTCAGAAGAATCTCATTATGAATGTGTGACTGATTTCTATACTCACTGATGGATTCTGTTGAACAAGGATTGTTAACATGGTTGTCAAGGTAATGTGAACTTGTTTATTGTGACAACTTTATGAGTTTCTAAGAGGACAATCATTGTTTAAATAGATAGTCAAGTGATGCTTGTTATTTTGACAGATTTATGAGTTGTTAAGAGGATAATGTTTTTAAAAGGTGATTAAAGCTATTTATTTTGAAAGGACTATGAGTAACGATGTCTAAATGTTATTACAAGGATTGTGAATTTTGTTTATAGTGGATTCTAAATGAATAACTCGGGGAATGGTGAGGTTAAGGGTATGGGAGAGATTTAGTGGTGAGGGTGAATGGAGAATATGGGGGTTGAGGGGAGAGGTAGGGACAGGAATCTGGGGGCGAAGATCAAGGGGCTTCACACTCAACTCCACATTGGGGCTGAAGTCCCAACAAACAGAGGCAGACTTATTAACCTGACCACCTTCCATCAGCCTCTCATCAATTCCACCTCAGGCCTGTTACAGGAAGTGGCAGGCCCAACTGCAGCCAGTTCTTACCTCTTCATCATGACAACAGCATCAGAGAATGCTACCCGATTGGAAACTGGATCACAACATTGGGAAATCTTGCAATTCCCAATTTCCATCTCAAAGATCTGGCCCCATATCTCCAAGTGTGCCTGTTTCTTCATTTCAGTTTGTTTGATGGCACAGTGGCACGGTGGTTAGCACTGCTGCCTCACAACGCCAGGGACCCAGCTTCAATTTCTGGTTTGGGTCGCTGGCTGTGTGGAGTTCGCACATTCTTCCCATGTCTGCATGGGTTTCCTCCAGATGCTCCGGTTTCCTTCCATAGTCCAGTGATATGGGGGTTAGGTGGATTGGCCATGCTAAGTTGACCCTCAGGGAGGTTAGCAGTGTATATATGTGGGGTTATGGGAATAGGGCCTGGATGGGATTATGGTTGGTACAAACTCGATGGACCAAATAGTCTCCATCTGAACTGTAGGGATTCAATGATTCAACATCCCCAAACATTCTATGACCTGAATATGTTTTAAAAATCACAACTAGTAACTCAGTTTATCTGTAAAACGAAAGGCAGCTTTCGGTTTTTAACAGATTATTCTTGTCTGAACAATTGTAAATTGTGTTCTATATTTCACTGAAGCTATCAATGCTCCCCCCTTCCACCTACCTCTGCATTGAATAGCTTTCACACATCTCAACCACAAATTTTACTTAAAGTATGTTTAACTTAGTCAAAAATATTACAACATATTACCTCTGTAAGGAAGTATGTCAGGTGAGCATCGAATAATCTGTTTGGGTGATGTAGTTGTCATGGTTGAATAGTTGCCTGTGTGTGTAAGCTGTGAGTTGCAGATATGAGGCTTTCAACATGTTAAGCATGTGGCAGTGAGGTAAAACATATGAATTTCAGGATTGAATCTGCTTGAAAGCTATTGTTAATCAGTGAGTTGGTTGGAAATACCTTTCAATAAGAAGTTATTTACCTTGAAAACTCATGTAGGATCATTAATACACTTCCTGATCTGCATCCATGATCAACAAGAAACACTTCTGGCATTGACATCTGCCGTAATTTTTTCCTACAGCCTCCTGAACATTATCACTGGAGAGCCTTAGTAGATATCTTAGTAGATAACGGATATCTTTCCCCCAGTTCATGCCGTCTACCAAGGCTTCTAATACATTGTCAGAAAACCTTGGTGAATGCTCCTGACTATGTTCTGCCATTCTCCAATCTGCGATAGCACAGCTTCAGCTCAAAAAGGACAGCCACCATTGCCCACAGCAGTAATACATCTTCCCTTTTGGAGGGATAGGCTGCTTTTCAATAGTGCAAGCCACCTGCTTGATGTGTGTCACCAATGCACAGCTGTCTGCATGCAGCAATGAATTAAAATAGCAGGCAGCAAAGAAAGGGCACCAGCTAACCACACACAGTGATCCCTTGGACATATGTTGCAGATCATATCCAAGTTCTCCCCCATCACAAGGTTAATGGTTCAAACATCATAAAGAATTGATTTAATTTCAGTTAAATGACCTTAAAATGATTCAAAAAGAAAAACGATCAAGACTATTGTTCTAATAAATCTAGTTGTTGTGGGCTGAAATGTTGCATTCATTTTTGATTTTGATTTAAAATAGATCAACATCCTCACATTATTATTAACCAGAAACAGAACTGAAAGAGCCACGCCAATACTATGTCTGGAAGATCAGGTCAGAGGCTGGAAATTCTGCAGCAAGTAACTCAACTCTTAAATCCCCAAAGCCTGTCCGCTATAAGGCACAAGTCAGGAATGTGATGGAATAACCTTCACTTGTGTGGATGAATGCAGCTCCAAAAGCGCCCAAACTTCTCATCACCCAGGACAAACACCCTGCTTGATCGGCATCCCATGTACCACCTTCAACATTTGCTTTCTCCATCACTGATGTATCTTATAAATGGTTTGCACCATTTATAAGATACACTGCAACAATGCACCAATGCTCCTTCGACTACACCTTCCAACACCAAAACCTCTACCACCTAAAAAGACAAGGTAGCAGATGCATGAGAATACCACCACATGCAAGCTACATACTATCCTGACTTGAAAATATATTGCTATTCCTTCACCATCACATAGTCGAAATGCAGGATCTCCTTCCTTAATAGCAACGTGGGTGTACCTACACTATGACAGTGGCACAGAAGCACAATGGTTAGCACTGCTGCCTCACACCTCCAGAACCCGGGATTCAATCTTGGCCTTGGGTGACTGTCTGTGTGGAGTTTGCACATTCTCACTGTGCATGCGTGGGTTTCTTCTGGGTGCTTCAGTTTCCCCCCCACAGTCTAACAATGTGAAGATTAGGTGGAATGGCCATGCTAGATAGCCCCTTCGTATCCAAAAATGTGTAGATTAGGTAGGTTAAATGTGTAGGGTTATGGGAGTGGGGTGGAGTGAAGGACCTGGGTAAGATGTTCTTTCGGAGAGGTGGTGCAGACTCAATGGACCGAATGGTTTCCTTTAGAGGAGCTCTGATGCATTGTTACAGTGCAGGTGGTCCAAACTGGTGCCACAATGTGTCAGTGGTGGAGAAAGTAAATGTTGAAAGTGGTACATAGGGTGCCAATCAAGTGGGCTGCTTTGTTCTGTATGATGTGAAGTTTCTTATGTTTTATTGGTTCTTCATTCATCAAGGTAGGTGAAGATTATTCCATCACATTCCTGACTTGTGCCTTATAGTGGACAGGCTTTGGGAAGTCAAGAGTTGCAGGATTCTTTGATTCTATAGTTTGCAGTAGTTCAGGAGGGTGGTTCAACACTGCCTTCTCAAGGGCAATTAGGGATGGGCAATAACTGCAGCCTAGCCAGCATTGCCAAGTCAAATGAAATAATTTAAAGAATCAACAGCCTGCTTATGTCTTTCCCATTGAGTTCAATGGAAATAAACATTGTGGGAGTACTTCTCCTGACTTCATATTCATACATTAATGAATATAGATGTAGATGTATAGAGCTCCTTTCTGCACTTACTCAAATCCTGATGCAGCAAAGTCTATACCTTGATTTGTCTAGACAATGGGCAAATATCCCGGATAACTACAGCCAATGTGGTATGCAATTTACTTAGATCATATACTGGGCGGATGCATGCTGCGTGCAGTGTTGGAATCCTCAATGCCCATTTCCACAGAATGTGCAGTGTTCAATTAAATTTGTATGCAGTTAGGATCTAAGTACCTTAGAACTGTCAAATGTTATTTTTGTAGTTGTTGTGCATTCAACAGTAAAAGCTGTGGACTTGTCTATTAATAGGATTGCTTTAGATTCAGGAAGACTCTGATCTTGTGCTATCTTTAGAAGCTTTGCGAATAATAGTGTCCTATTTGCAAAGGCAAGTAACAAGTGTCAAAAGAGACTCAGTGCTAATTTCCTCATCAAATCCATCACCTATACCTTCCTTTTTTAATTTTCCTCTTCAAATATTTATTCAATTCAAGTTTCAATACTTCTAATGTATCTCATGTTCTTAAGTCATTTGTGTGGAAAAAGAATATTTTCCACCATTTCCCTTTATGTTTCTAGTACTGAATTGAGAATGGCCCAAGGTGAAAGAAGGGAGATGAAGAGAAACAGACAGCAAAGAAAAATATAAGGTAGGCTGTTAGGTACCTGCAACAAATAAATAAGATTATTTAAATATGGTCTGCAGTGAAAACCTTCAGAATAATGTATAATTTGTTACATTCTCAGGCAGTCAGAGATTAAACAAATTGAGAAGTCACAGTATTGTAAAAATCCATTCCAAGAGAGGAAAGTTATGTGATAGAGAGACGTTTGACATAGACAGATGTCTAGAATTGGGGATTTAACTTGTGTAGAATATATTTTGTCAATGGGATATGATGGTTTATTCGCATTTTCTGGTGGAGCACCAGGCGATACAGTAAACACCTGGCATTGGTTCAGGAATGTAAAAAGATAACAATAGTAATCTTCAAAAATGGCAAGACAATTTGGTTGTCAAATTCAAAAATGGGTTTGTTACTTGACAGAAACCAAGATCAATGTCATTGAGTACAGAACAAGAATAAATCAGTATCTAGGTCTGCATGAGGTATAGGTAAATTCTGACGAGCAAAGCTGAGCGTCTAAAAGCATGAGTGTGACTGCTGAAATCTACTTTGTTAAGTGAAAAGATTTACTTCTAATAAAATAGGATAATTTGTAAGTAAGCTTTCTAAATCCAACTGTTCCCAGTAAATTCCACCAACAAGGCAATTAATTAATAACCAAAGGCACAACATAGATGCAACCAACATCCTCCCTGTGGTTAGGTTAGATACAGAAAACACTAACAAGCAGAGGGATTGTTAGATGCCCGTTACACGATTTAACAGCCCTAATAATTGGAAACAAAAGCAGCTGGCTACTGAGACTGGGAATGAGACTGGGACAGCTGCTATCCATTGTAGGAATGTGAGTTACTATGCTGCATTTGCATTTATGGATGAAGTGCTGACTTGCCAACATTAACCACTTACTCAGTGGATAAACAACCACTAAGGCATGCTGAGTTTGTATATTGGAAGAGGTGACATAGTATTGCTGTATTGGAAAATGGAAACCACATCAAAGATGAAAATTTGGTGGCATCAATAAAGCAGCAAAATAAGGGATGGCAATGTAAAATGTGCCCTGCACTGTTACAGCATTACATCCAAAGCTGACAAATACACTCTGGCCACTGGGAATGAGCTGTTCTGTTACTGTACCGTCATTGGGTTAAAATCCTAAAACTTCCTTCTGAACAGGCACTGTAGCCGGAATCTTAGTGGCATGCCTGCCCTGATTCTGGAGGCAGGCGAGGCTCAGGGAATATCATTCTCCATTGGCCTCGGGCGGGATTGTATGAGCCTTGGGTGGACGTGCTGGTAAAATTTCACCCTGTGGATATACCTGCACTACATGGACTGCAGTGGATCAAGAAGACAGCTCATCACCGGTTTAAGGGAAATTCAGGATTGGCAATAAAGGTTGGCCTAGCTCGTGACATCCCAAGAGGAAATTTTTAAAAAATGGGAGAACAATGTTGAAATTGATGAAGAACCACTAGCTTTAAGACACATGTGTATTTGTAAAAAGTGTTATGCAAGTAGTTGAGTAATAGTCAAGGTGAACAGCACATGTTGCTAAATATATCCTAAGCTCAACATGCACTTACTGGGGTATTGCTGTCATTCTGCTTGCTGCAGGTGAAAATGCCTAGCAGTGCCAGAGAACAAAAACAAGAAATCATGAGGTAAAATGGGTGGTAGCCATTTGCTTGTGAGTGTCCTGGAAACTGGAGAGGTCAGCAGTTTTTACATATTGAAGAGAATAGTAAGCCTCTCAGACTGCAGAGGCCTCACTCATGGCAAGATCCTAAATATATCAGGCGACCTATTTTGCATATTATGCCTCCATTATGAAGGAAGGTGTTGATAGCCCGGAAAGCAACCTGGGCACAGTGAGCATTTTACGGCCTCGTTCATCCTGAGACCTTAAAATCACACCCGAGATCAGCAGATCTTTCCATGGTCCACCCCTCACTCGATTCCTGTGATGGACAGAATGGTAAAATTCCAGCCAATTTAATTAATTGTCATCTTAATAGAACAAACTGTGTAATTTTCTCATAAGATTCTGTAACTGCCACATTAACCTTGTAAGTAAAAACCTCACTCTATTTTGTACTAATCTATAACAGAATGAAAATCCCAGGTTGATCACTGGTCGGCGCTCAGTTAGCTGTTCAGTGTCACGTAGTTAATGTACCACAATTACAATTAGATGCCTATTTCCATTTCTGATTATAATATAGTGATGACAGGTGGAAATTATGCATACATAGATGTCTGGTGCAATGTTATTGGACTGAGTCATCTTAGCCCCAGCAGCAAATAATTTATTAACATTAACACTGCACAATCTATAAAAAAATGCTGAGGTGATGCTGGAAGGTTTTCATTACCCCAGCGAGAGTTCACACCATTGGGAAAGATGCAAAATGGAGGAAACTGGGGGAAAAAAATAACAATGATGTTATTTCAATTATAGTTGTCAAATGTTGAGGTGACATTTGGTGTGTGATGATTATTGAAAAATTAATTTGCTTAGCTTTGGCAGATACAATGCATATATATTAGAACATCTCTGGCAAATGGCATATTTATAAGCTGGAGATTTTCTTTTGCAAAACAAAGTTTCTGTTTAGTGATTTCAGTTATTGGTAGTGATTAACTATTCTTATACATGAGTCTGCAGCACCTGAGGTCATTAGGTCCTGGAAGTGAAATCTATACTAATGCGATAGTTTACAGAGATTATTAGACTGTGTTGGAGGTCATGGGTAGGATATTCAGGCAAGGTGATGGCAGCAGCCAGATAGCTTGAAACCCTTTTGTACATTGGAAGAGATTACATTCACTTCAGATCATGTTTACCCTGTTCATTTGTTGGCTGTTATTGGATTACCAAGCTGATACATGTGTTGTGGTTTTCCTTCAGGCAGAGAGTAACCATGAATTTGAACTAGGCTGTTTACTTCAGTCTGGTCTGAATCTCATTGATTCACAGCCAGCTTAAAACAAGCATTCAGAAAGCAGGAATGTTTACTCTACATTAAGAACTGAAATGAAGAATCCATGACAATCTGCCGTGGGTTATAATTTATATTCTGCGATTGGTCTGACTTCTTAATTCACAAGTGACTCCTGCTTGCATGTTATAAATGGGGCCTAATTTACATTCCACAATCCTCATCACATATTCTGTTTCAACCACACAGCCATGGCAGATAAAATTAAATTAAGTTGCTAAAGGTAAAATATTAAGTACATTGAAGCCTGGGCTGATGGTGACAATGCTATTGTGATTTTTTTTAAAAAAAATGTAATACTGAATCACCTCCATAAGTATATTTTTCATATTTCATAAAGGTTAAGCAAGTAATTACCAGGTCAACATGGTAACAATATATCAGCTGCAGATCAGGAATTAATGAAAATTGTAGTTTTAATATAAGATGTGCCTCGTTAAATACATAGCACAAGTTTCTCTCAATTCCTTTTATTGTGTGATTCTGATGCTAGGTTTCACATTGTTCAAAGATCACAATCCTCAGGAAAATCCTGAAAACTCCATGATATTTCATTACCTTTGAGCTATCTAGAAGGGATTACAAAGCTGATATTTGTGATCTCTCTCTGCCCTGCCTCTGGACAGGTACAGCTCCTTCAAACTGCACTGCAGCTGCTCAAACAAAGCTGCAGTCAATCTTGTTTTATAAAATCTTTTAATATGACACAGTGCCAAGCCCCTCTCCCCCAAAGCAGTTCTTCCTCATCATGGCCCTTGCTTCAGAAAACAGAGACAGAAGGAAGAGTACAGCTTTAGGCCTGAGAGGGCTTGGCTACCAGGTTCCAGGGTGTTTGGCTGCTGCTCATTAGCAGCAGTGAAAAGGCCCACAATCCAAAGATGCAGAAGGGCCAATACTGGAAATACATTTTTGATGATAATGGTCCATTCACCTCTCTCCAAACTGAGGAGGATCTAAGTGTAAATTCATGACTGGAAAATAGAAGTGTAAGGCCAGAAGCATCTTTTCATAGAAATCATAGAAACCCTATAGTGCAGTATTCGATCCATCGAGTCTGCACCGATCGCAATCCCACCCAGAGTCTTTCCCCATATCCCCTCACATTTACCCTGCTAATCTCCCTGACAATAGGGTCAATTTAGTGTAGTCAATCAACCTAACCCACACATCTTTTGGCTGTGGGAGGAAACCAGAGCACCCGGAGAAAACCCATGTAGACATGGGGAGAACATGCAAACTCCACACAGACAATGACCCAAGCTGGGAATCAAACCTAGGTCCCTTGCGGTGTGAGGCAACAGTATTAACACTGCGCCGCCATGCCACCATTTATTTACCACATACAACCTCAGTATGAACTTACTGATTTATAAAGGATGGTGTTAGAGTTAGGTCACATAACCCAAACCAAATATCTCTAGAAACACAACTGTTTGTGGCTGTCAAGGTAAGAACTGCCATTACATTTTAAGCTGCCAGTGAAGACATCACCCATTACAGTCTATCAGCAAATGAGTAATGTTTGATTTGTTCAAACAATCAGCAGCTACAAGAGATAGCTGTTTCATTTTACGAAGAGACAGGATTTCCCAAATGTCCAGGGGAAGTGAGGTAGTCAGTTCTCCAGAAAGCAGGTTCTTCAACCCAAGAGCTTCCTTCCAATTTGATTTCTAAATTCCCCAGTATGTATAAATTTTTTTGAAAAGTTTATTTATTAGTGTCACAAAGTAGGCTTACATTAACACTACGATGACGTTACTGTGAAAATCCCCCTGTCGCCACACTCCAGTACACTGAGGGAGAATTTAGCATAACCAACGCACCTAACCTGCATGTCTTTTGGATTGTGGGAGAAAATCAGAGTACCTGGAGCAAACCCATGCAGACATGGGGAGAATGTGCAGATTCTGTTCAATGCCCAATCCAAGAATCAAACCCAGGTCCCTGACTCTGTGAGGGAGCAGTGTTAACCATTGTGTCACCCTAAATTTTAACCAAAAGCTCCAGCAAGACTTGAACTCGCAATCGCTGGTTCATAAGGTCAGTGCTCTATCCACTGAGCTATGAAGCCAACTGCTTAAGTCTGCATGACTGAAGAGTGATGACATGGCCAGCAGCACAAGGTCTTAATTGTCCTTCTTTTGGAACAGTAAGAAGCCTCACAACATCAGGTTAAAGTGTTCCTTTCGAATGCATAGAATAACTGAAAAAGATACTGCCGTGACTTTTTTTACCTCATGAGTACTTTTCACATGTACATCTAGATTTAGCTACTAGCAGGTTACAGTTAGAGGGATCTCAGGAGATTCCAGCGGCTCAACAAACTCGGAACTTTTCAACAGCTTAGAGGGATAGTTTCCAATGGTCGTGTTGGGATAAAATTGACAATACAGATGTCAGTAGATAGAGTGGTATAGCAATATAATAACCATAGAAAAGTTACGGTGCAGAAAGAGGCCATTCAGCCCATTGTGTCTACACCAGCCAAAAGGGAGAATAAAGAAAGCAGCTGTTCATTTTAATCCCACGTTCATGGAACAAGAGGCACAGGGAATGAAAATAATTGGATCAATGCCTTCTTTCTTTAGTACAGAGTAAGTGTTAATGACAGCTCTGTGTGAAAGCAAAACACGATGTATGAAGTTACATGAGATATCAGCTGAATGCATTTACAGATGCAATAAAATGAGTTTTCCAGCTTAAATGCATATGTTCAAACACACCCTGTGTCATAAGGAGTCTGTTACTAGAAGGAAATAGGAGGACAATACACTTAATATTTTTCAGCCTGGGGATTACTGCTTCCTCAGGGTTAATGAGAAGGTTTCAAAAGCTTCACCAAAGCAAGAATATACAAGGATCAATTGTAGGGTTAATCAATAAACTGAGACTGACTATGATCAATATCAGTGTGACCTTCCAAACCCATAGCCACTTCCGTCTAGACGGGCTGCAGGTATATAGGAACACCATCGCTTGCAAGTTCCCCACCAAGCCACTCACCATCATGATTTGGAAATATATCGCTGTTCCTTTGCAGTCACTGGGTCAAAATCTGGAATTCCCTTCCTAAAGAGTCAACCTACAGAATATGGACTGCAGCGATTCAATAAGACAGCTCACCATTATCTTCTCAAGGGCGACTGGGGATGGGCACTAAATGCTGGCCAGCCAGTGATGCCCATGTCCCACAAATGAATTAAAATTCATGACTAAAAGTAAGACCTTGGAATATTCACCTCAAAAAAAAAGGAGTTTAATTTTCATTTGCATAGTTGGGCTGATATGATGCCACTGCTGATGCTGGAGAAGGTGAGCCCCTGCCTCCCCCAGATTCATAACAGTTGTCAAAGGGTTTATTTCCTCGTAGATCATTTGACTGACCCTCTACTACCCATCACCTTTAAATCGGGTAAGCAGAGCAACAAGTCAGTGAAATATCTGTTCTGTGGGATAATGAGACAAAAATATGCCAAAGGGCATCTCCGAATATTCAGTGAATGTCATCTTTTGCTCTTGCTAGGGTTGACTGCTGCTTGTCCATGGCAGCTGGTTACTGAGCTGAGTGCAGTACAGATCAGACTGTCTGCTTCCATAGCTGCAGGTAGCTTCCTTCCCTAAGCTGAGCCCCAGGAGCATCAGAAACATATTGAACACTGATTATTCACATAAGATGCAGGTGATCAAGAAAATTGATCTTTTTTATATTGGAAAATGAGTCTGGAGCTTGGGGGAACATCCATATATGCTGACCTATCTGATTATTGTTTTGGGATCTTGATGTGCATTCATTTGTAGATAATTTTAACAATTTTTTTTTAAATGCTGTTTTGTGTTACAAAGATCTGTTAAATTTTTTATAACATCAGAAGAGGAATTCTGAAGCCAAAAGGTGGAGAAACCTACTCAAGCATACAGGCCAATCACAAAATCTAATCTTTTACAGTACCTGGATGAAAGGTTATGCACCAGAATGCGGATCTTTCATTTTTTTGGGTGCAGAAGTTCAGATCGCGATGGGCAAAATGATAATTGGTGTAGGCAAATCATCTGTACAATGGTAACATTGGCCTGAAACAACTCGTGCAATGCGATCTGCTTTGGAACCTTGCCTTCATTGTCTGCACATCGCAAAAGACACTGACAGGGTTGTTAACAGATACATTTAACTTACACTCTGAAAGGCAGCACCTGTGCTCAACATAATTGCTGCTTTATGTAAACTGTTGCAATATGAACACTAGGACAGAGACAGTGGCACATTGGTTAGCACTACTGCCTCACAGTGCCAAGTTTCGACTCTGACCTTGGGTGACTGTCAGTGTGGAATTTACATGTTCTCCCTGTGTCCATCTGAGTTTCCCCCGGGTGCTTTGGTTTCCTCCCACAAACCAAAGATATTCAGGTTAGGCATGGTGGTCATGTGAAATTGTTCCTTAGTATCCAAAGATGTGTAGGTTAGGTGGATTAACCATGATAAATGCGTTGTGTTATGCTGATCGGGCAGAGGTCAGATTCTCATTCAGAGACCTGGTGCAGACTCAAAGGGCTGAATGGCCTCTTTCTGCACTGCAGGGATTCTATTCTCTGTATAGAGACACAGCCTATGCAGTAGCTAAAAGCAGAGGCAGTGGAGATGGTCAAAGGAGAGACAGCTAGGTTCAAATGGGGACGAGTATTACCTCAAGGATCACGCTCAGAAGGAAGTGAGACTATATGCATAGAAAATCTCAGATCTGGACCTGAGCACCTGGCAGCAATGTCACAGGAAGTCCAATGACTTTATGTGGGTGGTCAGTGTCAGTGAACATATTTTCACCAGACTTTTTCTACGCACCACACCACCAGCATCTCACACTGCTCAATGCCACCACATCACTCACTCAGCAGCAACACACCTTAGTGTTCAGGGTACACACTTCAACTCAGTTGCAGATACTTCAACTCAACCTTACACACACCTCTGACTACATACTTCCAGCTGTCATTGAGGATAGGCATGTCTACAAACTCAGTGCAACACAATCATTGCCTCTCTTGCAGGACAAAGAGAAATACAATAGAAGGGAGAAGAGCAGAATGGTTGGGGGACATGGACATCTGCTGCTCCTGAAACCTACAGAGGGGATGGATATGTATGTCATGGGCCCATGGCATCCTCATTGCTGAGAATATTGGGAGTGGCAGCAAGTTCCTACCTTTGGCCCTTCTCTACTCCCAAATCACTCTGAATCTACTATCTGGCATGATGCAAACGTTGCTGATGGTGTGACAAGGGACCACTTGCTTCCTAGCCTTTTTTCCTCATACCAACCTTTGCCTTTTGAGTTCCTGCTTTGGAGCACACAATACACTCATTTTCCTAGAATTGGCAATCTCAGGATGAGGAAAGAAAGCAACACCACACTATTAATGAAGAATTCTCGATACTTGATCTCTTGCAGCCACCAGTTCTGACACTACTTGTCTTGCATGATAGTGTAGAATTTGGATCAGCACATGGCGATAGCATACAAGGTACAGACCAGGTGCTTGAAAATGGAATGAGAATAGATAGGTGTTTGATGGCTGGCACAGACACAATGGGCCGAAGGGCTTCTTTCAGTGCTGGAAGATTCTATGACTCTGAGTCACTGGGTGTGAGTGGGCTGCAGTCAGGCTAAGGATAAAAAGGTGATTGATTCACCATCTCGCCAGGATGTGGTGGCGAATGAATACAGCTGCAGGAGGCTGAGAAGAGGACCTCTATGGTGCAGCATATGGAAATGTTGGTCATTCACACAAAGAGGGTTGCAAGAACTTCACAGCGGTGCTATTCATGGCTAGTTTGCACCCTCTGGCGATTCTCAATAGGCTGAGATAAACAAAATTCTCACATAGGGAGTATAATGTTACATCCAGCTCTATTATATATGGTCTGTCTGTCAATACACTGTCAGGAATATTACTAAGACTGCATATATTGTTTGTAGACTTTTGCACGCCTGACTTCCAAATTTTACTGCATTATTCACTATGCTTGTCCATGAAGTTTGGAAAAGAAACTCCGTGTTACTGCTCATATGGCCAAATGACTTTTAAAAGTTCTACAGACAGCTGAAGGTCTAAAAGGAAATTATTCTACAGAAAGGACATGCTTTGGGAATTAGCACAAATATCGTTGTTCATCCAACCATAAACCTCTGGAAGTTTACTATTGAAGGGCACCAAACATGGTCTGATTTTTAAAATCAGACTGCTAATCCCCCTAACATTAAGGGGCAATTGAACACAGTCAATCAACCTAACCTGCATATCTTTGGAATATGGGAGAGAACTGGAGCACACAGAGGAAACACACGCAGACAATGTGCAAACTCCACGCAGACAGTGACCCGAGTCAGGATAGAACCTGGGTCCCTGACATTGTAAGGCAGCAGTGCTAAGCACTGTGCCATCCTGCTGGCTTAATAAGGGTGCACATCATCAGCGTGCTTTTTTTTAGCTAGATTCGGCCCATACATTCTTTCACTTAGTGCAGTCAAACCCTGTTGTAACAAACCCCTGGTGGATGTCCAGTTGTCATAATTGGATGAAAACTGTGGCTTTCAGGTCTCAATATTCAATACTCTCTTTATGACCTACCCACTCTTTCCCTTTTTCAGCTGTTGCATATTTGTAGGAATTGCACCCGATTGTCCCCTGCTGCCTCATATTTACTGTGAGTGGCAAAGCAATTACAGGTGCATACTTTGTTCTAATTTGCCTGGCTGTCATGAGCTGGCTCATTTGCTGCACAGCTTCTTGTTGGCTTTCTCACCTGCCATCATTCTATATTCTCCAGCATCTTGAAGCTTCCCTGGCTCGCTGCCACTGACAGCCTTGAATTTCTTTTGAGCTCTTCATATTTTTTTTGACTAACTTTCATTGTACAATTCGCTTCTATTGAAATCATGAAACACTTAACGTTGTCTGACCCTGATCAGTCATCTTTATCATGCCAAATAAATCACTGTCTGGATCTAGACCCACTAATGTAACATTCTATTAATCACACATTTTATGGACGCTTCGAATCCGTTCTATCCTCACCAAGAATACTTTGGGTGAAATTTTCCCTAAGTTTGGCAGAGCACAATGATGGCTGGAAGATGGGCCACAAGCGGTGATGATGGGTCTTCTTATCATATTTTTAAGGATTTAAAAATGAAAATTTTTGCAGCGGTTTTCATGCCACCTCAGTGGTAAACACTGATGGCTTGCCCCACCATCAGTTGAATGCTTTAAACAGTGAAATGCTCCAAATAAAGGCCCCAGCCACTTTTTCTTAGTCCAAGGTCGAGGATGGTTGCAAGGAAGTCAGCATAGACTCTCAGAGGCCTCCCTCACCAGCTCAATGCTGTGGAAGCATGTCATGACACTCTGTGCCCATGCAGACCAGTTAGCAGGGATTCCAACCCACAATGAGAGGCAGTGGTAGCACTGGTCAGCGCCAAGTCCTTACAAAGGAAAACAGGCATCCAGTGCGGGAAAAGGATGAATGAGCTCCTCCGCTCTCCCAGGGTAAGTCACTCCTGTCATCGCTCTCAATTCACACACGCGCGCACTCATTACGCATCTACGGAGAGATCACTGACAGCTCGAGGGGAAACCACCACCTGCCCTCCCACACACATTTTCATCTTCCCTGTGGGGCATATCCACATCATCGCACTGCTCCCACTCACCATCCTCACATGCCAGCCATCTGCCCTGGCAGGCGTTCTGCTTGCACTCGCCATCTGTCCTCATGCAGGACAAGCTGTCATATAATAAAAACAACAGATCCCAGACGGGTGGAGGGATGCCCACGTTTAAAATGCTCACTGAGTTCAAAGAGACAGCTGGCCAGGATGGAACTCATCAGCTCCTGTGCCGATGGTAAGGAGCGCAGCAGTAAACCAAATGAATCCCAATACAGCACCATCCAGCACATCAAACTGATCTGTGTCATGTCTCCTCTATCTGAAAGTGATGCACTAATGAATTCTCATTTCTCTGTTTTCTCACCCTCCCCACCCCCCGTTTGGAGTTGGAGCCAGCATCTCTTTCACCCACCACGCCCACGCCCCCAAACAGTCAGTGCCAGCATCCCCCCCCCCCCTCAACAAATGGCCATTGCTGGCACCTGTAAGTCGCATGTCCGCTCCTGGCCACCACCACATAAGAATTAATTTAAGAACATAAGAACATAAGAAATAGGAGCAGAAGTAGGCCATCTAGCCCTTCGAGCCTGCCCCGCCATTCAATAAGATCATGGCTGATCTGTCGCTGCTCAGTTCCACTTTCCCGCCCTCTCCCCATAACCCTTAATCCCCTCTCCTATCAAAAACCCATCAACCCGCTTCTTAAAAATATTTAGCGAGGCAGCCTCCACCACTTCAACGGGCAGAGAATTCCAGAGATTCACCACCCTTTGAGTGAAGAAGTTCCTCCTCAACTCCGTTCTAAACCGCCCCCACTTTATCTTGAGGCTGTGCCCCCTAGTCCTACTGTCTTTTTTGAGCGGGAAGAGCCTCTCCACCTCTATCCTATCCATCCCATTCATCATCTTATACGTCTCAATGAGATCTCCCCTCATTCTTCTAAACTCTAATGAGTACAAGCCTAGTTTATTCAGCCTCTCCTCATAGCTCAACCCCCTCAACTCCGGTATCAGCCTAGTAAACCTCCTCTGCACTCCCTCCAAGGCCAAAATATCTTTGCGCAGGTGCGGCGCCCATTTCTTACCCCTCCCCCCGAGGCCCCCAATCAGGTCCACCCCTGGCACTGCCAGGTTGGCAAGGGTGCAGTGCCAACATGTGCCGAGGGCAGTGCCTGACCATTTATTTAAATTGGATTTATTTTTACTCTGGGGGGGGGGTGTGGAATTGGCATAACAAGTTCAGATCTGGGTGAACCTATTGGAACAGCGCCAACATGACTTCAGATTGTCATGGTTCGAATATAAGGCAGAAGGGTCAATATTTGGGGGTGGGTTAATTATATTTACATCTATTGAAATGTATTTCAATCAGGCTCAGAACCTGATTATGTCACTTACAAGGGGTGGTAAAAATCGGAAGTTGCAATCTCGATTGCGGGATTCACCATTTCTGGAGTTTTGCCATGCTCTGAGCCCCCACAGCCATTCCTACGGACAGTGAGCATGGTAGATTAATTGCCCTATAATTATCACACTGGCAACTCCAACGTTTGTTGCCCTTTTTGGCTTTCAACTGAATGGTTTGCTAGGCCATTTCAGAGGGCAATTAAGAGGCAACCACATTGCTTATGAGTCTGGAAGCATATGAAAGCCAGAACAAGTGAAGATGGCAAAGTTCCTTCCCTAAATGACATTTATGGACTAGATGAGTTTTTATGGCAATTGTTAGTTATTGTCATGGTCACCATTACTGAGATTGACTTTATAGTCCAGATGTATTAACTGAATTTTAGTTCCACCAGCTGCTGTGAGGGACTTTGACCCTATATACCCAAAGCATTAGCCTGGGAGTCTGGATTACTAGTCTGGTGACATTAACACTATATGACCATCTTCCCCGTTAGGGATAGACAACAATTGCCCCTATCCAGCAAAGCACACATCCCATGAAAGAATAAAGTTTTAGAAAATACATCTTGTGATTGAGGCACACTGCAACCAATTTTGAGAAGGTGATTGGGAAAGCAAATGTTTAAGGTGATGGATGTATTGCCAATTGGGTGGGCTTCTTTATTCTGGATGGTGAATGCTGCTCGTAGATGATAAATATTCTCATCCATACTTTTGATGTGCCAAGTAGAGGGTGGAAAGTCTTTGTGGAGTCAAGGGATGAATCACTTGCTGTAGAAAACCTGGCCTCTGATCTGCCTTTGTAGACATGAGAAGTCCAGTTAAGTTTCTGTCAATAGCGACGCATTCCACACTCCCCTCTCCCACCATACCCAAACACCCCCTCCCTATGATCAGATGTTGATGGTGGGTGCTTCAATGATAGCGATGGCTTTGAATACTTCTTGTAGAGGTGGTCATTGCTTAGTAACTGTGAAAGACAAATATTACTTGTTACTTTTCAGTGTATGCCAGAATGTTGTCCAGTACTTGCTGCTTTCTTTTGCTATGGAATAAAGTTGCAAATAAATATATTTTTGAAAAATATGACAGACCTCAATCTTCTGCAAACAGACACCATGTCAGTATCTGAGAACTTGCAGATAGAACAGAGAACTATCCAATAATCAGTGCACATCAGCTGTCATTTCACTACTGATGATCAATGTAAAATTGGTTATGTTCATAGACATTTTTAGCACCAACATAGGCTGCACTGCAATGTAGTCCATTGTTTGTATTTCTAATGTATCAAAGATCATTTGCACGTATCTCAATTTTCTGGAGACAATGTTGTAAATCTGAAAGTTGAGATCCACATGATTGAGTTCCTTGCCCAGATGATCCAGTGCTAATTGTTGACCATATGCTCAGGTTCTGCTCTGTGCTATCCACCTCTAAGATGGACAAGAGCAGAAAGATATAAAGTACACCTGTATGTCCATTTATTTTTTCTTGCAAGTCACATGCCATTTTAATTTGCTATTTGTTGTCACTGGGTCAAAATCTGAAATTTTCTAGTGACTCCATGGTGGGTACAACAAAGCAACAGTGTATATAATGCATTTAACATGAAATGTCCTAAGGCACTGCACAGGAACATGATAGAACAAAGTATGACACTGAGTTGTGTAAGGAGATTTTAGATCAGCTTGTGCGTTAAGGTAGGTTTCAACAAGTATCTTACAGGAAGGAAGTAAGGTAGAGTTACTAAGGCCCAATCAGCAATGACGGAGCAGTTATAATTGCGCCACAATTAGAGGAGCACAGATATCTCACATCATCATCAGGAATCCAGCAATTTGAAGGCAAAGCCCACCATATTATTTCATGCTAACTGGAGATAAGAATTTGAAATTGCTTTGTCAGCATCAATCGTATCCCAAAAACTGTTTTAAAATTATCCATTCCTTTATAATTTTATGAACATTATTAAATCTCCTTTTAATCTATTCTCCGTTCCAGTATAATTAGTCCTACCATGTTGAGTCTTGCTTTGTAGCTCATTAAAGTGGATTTAAACAAGTGCAGGAAAATGGGATTAGTGCTCCTTTAGTGATCGATATTGTCGGTGCAGACTTGATAGGCTGAAGTACCTTTTTTCTGATTGTATGACTCGATGTATACTTTCTATACCTCTGATGAGTTTACTCTGATTGGGTGCCCAAATGTTTTCTGTGATCCAAGCACTCACCTTCCATAGATTCATAATGACGTCTTTGACTTTCCTTTATGCCCTCAGTTCCCGAACGTGAAATGTTGTGGCCTAGTTTTAGTCACTTTTATCTTAATCTTACCTGGGTTTATCCTTCCAAGAAATGATGCGTTTGCCCCTTGGATTTCTCTTCGTCCAATTCCATTCACTTAAATCATTTGAGTTTATCCTCCTGTCCACTGTTTAATCCTCTCAAAATGCATTACTTTACGTTTCTCCACTTTATTTCATCCATCATTTGCCAATTTAACGGCTCTGTATGCCCACCTTTTATGTCTTCGACAATCTGCCGAACTGCATTCTTGCTAAACCCTAACTTTTGTATGAATGCTCAGTCCATGTTAATTTGATCTTGAATTATACGAGTGTGCCCTCAATTGGCATTAGTCAAAATGGTTAGTCTAATTGTCCCCCCTTCCATTCTTGCACAGAGGTGTTGTGTATTTTTCAACCCATAATGCATAATTTGTTTATTCAAAGAGGACTGATGAACTGATCAGGACCTTGACTACTCCCTCTCTGGTTCCTGCAGCAGCCTAGGATCCAAGCTCTTAGGTGACTTCCCCACAGAATCCTTACACTACAGAAAGAGGCCATTCAGCCTATCAAGCCTGTGCTGACTACAATCCCACCGAGGCCTATTCCATTATCCCGCATATTTAACCTGCTAATCCTTCTGACACTAAGGGGCAATTTAGCATGGCACATCTTTGGACTGTGGGAGGAAACTGGAGCATCCAGAGGAAACCCAGGCAGACATGGGGAGAAGATGCAAGCTCCATACTTGCATCTCCCGCAGTCACCCAAAGCCAGAATTGAACCCAGGTCTCTGATGCTGTGAAGCAGCAGTGCTAATCACTGTGCTACCGTGCCACCCATCTTGTGTTATGCTGTTTTCCCCTCCAGAATTGACTCCACTTTTTCAGTAATTTTTATATTTACTCCACATCTTTCTTTAGCATACTTATATCCTTACTTTCAGAATACATTTGAAATTCTAGTTGTTAGCTTTGACTCACTGGAGCAATCTCCCTTTGGGGTCTTGAACATGCAGCTAGTTGACTCATAATTTTGGCATAGAATCTGAGCTAACAACTCAGTGACTTAATGATCATTGTAAAATTGGAAATGTACTTTAAATTGAGGCCCAACCAGTTTGGCAAAGACTTTTAAATTCAGCCCTCCAATAATCTGGGTCTTTGTGCACATGGAGGCTTTTAATTTTTAATTCTGACCCAATCTGACTATCAAGGATTGGCTGCATGTTGGTTTATTAGGATGCCGATGAGAGAACCTTTTCCTGAACCAGAGAAGCATATCAAGTTCAACTTTGTAAGCCTCCAATTATTACATCCTATCATTTAGACCAGGATGCAGTCACCAGGATCTTTTTAGCCTTCGATATGGACTTTGATTGTGTCAGGTTCACTTGGAAGCCCTTTAAAAATGGTGAATGGGTCCTGATCCCAGCGTTCCCGAACACATTCACAAATTGTCTGATTTTCAGAAGTGCTTTTAAAGGGTGTGGGCTAGTTCCTGTCAGAAGCTCACATCTAGCACTCCTGGCCTGGCAATCTCTATTGCAGGGATAGGTGGTCTTAGACATGTCCTACTCCTCCACAATTTTGATTGAACAGAGCAGGAATTGAAAAGGTCATGGGTCAGAGTCTTCAGAGGGGTTATGAATCCTAGTGTGCATGAGGTAAGGTCAGAAGTTTCACCCCTCAGCCAAGCATGCATTATGAGACTTTGAGTGCCTAAACAGCTATTAAAATATCAGAACAACTGTTCACAAGAGAAATAACTGTTTATTTGCGAGCTCAGGCTCTCTGATCTCTGCAATGAATTTCACAATATTTGTTGATATGAGTTCAGTGGTTTCAAGGATTTATGGTTTTTCAAACTTATAGGGCCTGGATGATTTTTTTAAATTAGTTTGGTCCAGATATTTTTATGCTATGAAAATGTTCGTAATGATTTTTTTTCATAACTTTTGTTTACATGTACAACTATACACTATGGTGTTCACTGATTCTAGAAAGTGTACAATTAGTCAATGGGCAGAAAGTGCAGGGGTTTTGGGGAATGAGGGCCTGAGCAGTTGGATAGAGGGAAGAGCATTCATGTTAGCATGATGGGAGGTAGAAGTTGGGCTTGGGGGTGGTGTGAGGTGGTATGACGAGTTCTTGGGTATTTGAAGGATGAGTTGGAGATCCTTTGTGTTTTCCTTTTCACCAGGCAAGCCTCATGATACAAAGGCAGGTATTTAAATAGGGCACCGCCATATCCGACAGCCCCTGTGGTTGCCTTTGCACTTTATCCCAGCTCGGCTAGCCCAACTCCAGCTTACACCCAGTCCACAGCAATGAAAATCTCACTTTGTGGACACTTTCTCTCAAGGCAGGTGGACCAAACTCTTCCCCTCCCCTTCTGGAGATTGGAATTCCAGGCTCTAATCTCCATGCTGAACATTCTGTTTTTTGTCTTCTTATTAGAAATATATCTATTTTGTACTCTTTTCATCTCCTTTTTGAACATTTCTCACTGCTAATTCATCATCCTATTTGTTAAGTTGTCTAGGTTAATGTCAGTAAAATCTTTTATCTCATTGAAATTTTCCTTTTCCCAATCTATCATGGTTATACTCCAGTCCTTATTATCCTTTATTTGTTTGGCTTCTTCCCTTGGTTAGATCAGAAATTTACTAGGATAGGAAGCAGCCTTTGGATGCATTATAGCAATCAATCCCCACTTTGACCACATTCAATAAATGAATCTTTATCTACCTCAAGATAGTTATTATTGCCCATTATTCTTAATGAGCATTTCTCTCTTAAACAAAATGCATGCGTGAAGTTCCAATTCCTAGAACAGCTTAATTAATTTAAACTTGTACGAAGACAGATATAAGATACCCCACTGGAGCACTGTTAAAATGTTTCTTATTACCAGAGCAGGTTTGTATTCTACCTTCTGCAAAGTTAAGGTTACTCATTATATCTCTGAATTAAGTGAATGGGCTTGATAGGGTAATTTTCTGTTCTGTGTTCAATTAATATCTCACTGATGAGTCCTTGGGACCTCCATAAGCATGGTCACTTTATTGGTGGTCTTTGACTATGCATAGATCCCAGTTACTGCCAAGTATGGTGCTGCTCCATCCTAGAATGTTCTCTGAGTCTATTATCATGCTACTCTATACATCATACTGTGGGGCAGTTTGACCCCCACAATCCCATGTTAACTCATGTACCTTGACATTATAATGGTGACACTACACACGCAGCAGGTGGACATTGAGAAATTGTTTCTGCTGGACAAGGAACCTAAGACACGAGGCCTAAGAACCTAAGAATCCCAGGATGAGGAAATGACCTTTCAAGACTGAGATGAGGAGAAATTGTTTCACTCAAAGGGTTGTGGATCTTTGGAATTCTCTGCCCCAGACGATTGTGACAATTGGATACATTTCAGGCTGGAACTAACAGATTTTTGGTTTTGCAGGGATATGAGGAATGAGTGGACAAGAAGACATCAACTCAAGGTATTGAATAATGGAGCAAACTCACTGGATTATATAGTCTTCTCCGGCTAATGTTTCTTGAAAGTACTAGATTCAGTATGCTTAGCAATCGGATCAGGAACACTTACTTTCACATTTGTTGCACATTTAAATGCACCAAAAACCACATTGACAAAAGAGTGTCAGTGTAACTGTAAGCTTTCATGTGTTTGGCACTACTATCTAGAGTCAACACGTTTAAAATATCATGCTGTTTTGTAACTTTTGACTGTAACTGTCTCTTACCATACATCTCTTCAATACTTGCCAAAACAGTATTGACTTTCATCCTACAAAATCTGAAAGTAACAAAAGGATTTCTGCAAGAATCATGGAAAAAAATGTTCCAAAGGTGAGGAGTGACAACTTGGAAGTTCTAAATGATAGAAGTGAAACAGCACAGAGATCACTTGCCTGTGAAATTTCTGTCTAACTGGAGCAAATATTTAGTTTCTTTGCAAAACTGGATGGAATTTTAGATCCTCTGCTGTATGCATTGAAGTTAAAACCTGAACTAGAAAAAAACCCTACAAACATGTACAAAAATGAGAATGATTATTTATACTCTCTAGCTTAGATGAATTATCGATAAAACTATTCCTGTTTTGAAGCAGACAGTATTGTTGAATTGCTTGCCTGTTAATGTAAAGGCAATTTATGCAATGTTCACAGAGTCATGGAATACCAAAGTGCAGAAGAGGCCCTTTGGCCCATCGAGTTTACACTTATGCATGAAAGGCCCTGACCTGCACATGTAATCCAACTTGCCAGCACTGGGCCCATAGCCTTGAATGTTATGACATGCCAAGTACTCATCCAGGTACTTTTTAAAGGACGTGAGGCATCCTGCCTCCACCACCCTCCAAGGCAGTACATTCCAGACTGTCAGGAGCCATTCAGCCCATCGAGTCTGCATCAACCACAATCCCACCCAGGCTCTATCCCTGTAATCCCACAAATATACTCCACTAATCCCCATGACATGGTAATCAACCAAACCCGCACATCTTTGGACTGTGGTAACAAACCGGAGCATCTAGAGGAAATCCATGCAGGCATGGGGAGAATGTGTAAACTCCACACAAACAATGACCCAAGGCCAGAATTGAACCCGGTCCCTGTCACTATGAGGTGGCAATGCTAACCACTGTGCCACCATGCCGCCCCGTTTGATAGTTCTGATCAGAGAGAAAACTGCGTTTGATCAATGCCCAGAACTTGCCACTTCCAGATGCTTGTACCCTGGAAAGTGCACAGGAGATGATGGTCATGAGTCCCCATAAGGAATGGTCTGGGAAGTTTGGACATCCAGTGGATAATTCTCTTGGGTTTGGAAATGTCTAAGAGTCTGAGTTAAAGTCAGAGCTTCAAATGGTTCTGACTCACTTACCTGAATAATTACCAGGAAATGTCAGAAGGATTAAGTCAGTTCTAACTCCCCATACTATTGATTCCTGACCACCCCACATTGGAGTTTGCATGTTCTCCCCATGTCTGCATGGGTTTCCTCCAGGTGCTCTACTTTTCTCTCATAAACCAAAGATGTATATGTTAGGTGGATTAGCCATGGGAAATCCATGGGTTTACAGGAAAAGGGCAGAAGGAAGGGCTTGAGTGGGATGACCTTTTGGAGTTCAGTACAGACTCAATGGGCTGGATGGACTGTCCTGTGCTGCAGGGATTCTATGGTTCTACTCCATCACCCATTTAAATGCCATCTTGCTCCCTCATCCATTGACATATAAACTTCTTTCTATCGCTCCTCAAAGTGGCTCTGACTACATTAAGCTTAACAGAACATAACAACTAGTGCAATAAAAAAGGGGCATGTTTTGACTTCTCCCAATGTTCCTGTATCATTTTTTTTCCCTTTTATTCTTTGAGATGTGGGAGTTACAGCTGCCATTGCAACGCATGAATCTGTGTCCCCAGAGTGCTGGTCTGAGCCTCTGGATTACTAGCCCAGCGACATTGCCGCTGTGCTACAGCTTGCCCTTATGAGAATTCTGCATTCCTGAGCAGAGCTAGCTCAGAAATACAGGCTGTTCAAAAGAATTGGCCCAGAAATACTTTGTGAAGCAACTTATTGTCACCATAGCCATATAATAGTTGCCTTTAAAGTGATAGATTTTTGTGGTCACTGAAAAGCATTTCTGACACGATGTCCTTCATGGTTTCATGGTCTTTTTGGTGAGTGAAAGAAAAGTATTATAAGATAATCAATATTTAATCATTTTTCTACAGTAGTGACTGGCTTGAAAATTACATAGAAAACGGCATTGATTTCCACCAAAATGCTTGCATCCTCTAACACAAAGTCAATTTAAATTCCTTCAGTGTAAGTTTTTAGTTCTGTAAACTTTTATCGAATGCAACATATTCTCTGGAGGCTGAAGATGCCTAAATTTCATATTTATTGACTTAGATAAATTAATGTTCGTGGTCCTAATTTTTTTGTAATTTCTCAATTTTTACTGATTAGTACTGACAAAAATATTGACCTGAGAGAATCCAATGGGGTGGAATCTTGATCAACTAATATATTTACAAATTTATGTCTGGAATATTTACCTTGTCAAATGACACTTAATTTGTGGTGAATTTCCTTAAAATTTAAAGCCGATCACAAATTAATTCATCTAATCCTTGTACTTCACCCCATTTATAATCTTTTGTTACTTTCCCTGCTTCCCCAGCCCATGTTGAAAGTTGCCTTCTCACAAAACCGGCTCCTAGTCTTCAATTATAGTACATTTGTTTTTTTAGTGAATTTTAATGAGTCATATCTCAATTATGCTTAAGCTTAAAGCATCTGGGGTGATGCTCAATAGAAGTCAACTGTTTCCTCACAGCAAGCATGGACACAAAATTATTTACACCCCACTGAGACATCTTCTGATTACTTAACCAGTAACAATTAAAGACAACTGGGAACAAGTCCCAGATTTCAAATCTCGTTCACGTATCTCGCTTCAAGCCCTCTCTCAGAGAATAAAGTAGAATTATTGAATCCCTACAGTGCAGAAGGAGGCCATTCAGCCCACCGAGCTTGCACAAACAACAATCCCACCCAGACCCTATCCTGATAACCCCATGTATTTACCATGCTAATCCCCCTAATATTAAGAGTCAATTCAGCATGGCCATTCAACCTAACCCACATATCTTTGTGGGAGGAAACCATAGCACCTGGAGGAAACCCACGCAGATGTGTAAACTTCACAAAGCTATCACCTGAGACTGGAATTGAACACAGGCCCCTGGCGCTATGACCCAGTAGCGCTTAGGCACTGTCAGGCAGCAGCGCTAGGCACTGTGTCGCTCTCTTCTTAATACTTCAATGTTATGTTTCAGATGAAATGTTGAATCAAGATCCCACCTCTCCTACTGCCTGCTCCTGCAGTTTAAGTTGTTGTGAAAGATCCCCTGCACTACTGAAGGAATAGCAGGAATGTTCTCTTGATGCCATCGCCAACATATCTCATCCAAGCAAGACTAATTGATCATTCATGCCATTTCTATTTGTTAGATTTTTATGCTTGGAAAATGGTTGTGGTGTTCTGAAATCCTTTGGATTGACATGATAAGGCACTATCCAAATGCATGTTTAACTCCATTGAATAAAACCTTGCAAATGGAACCTAACTGTCCATTATTTGATATAACCCTACAAGTGTCTATTATTTCTATCACAACCTCATTCCCCTGAATGAGCACACTAAGTGCCTGAGTCTGACTGAAACCTAACTCACAAGCAGCAACTCCTGCATATTTAGGACACCTTACATAATGACACATTCAATCTCATCCTGCATGTGGCACTCTTGTCCTCAAATCCTTTGTTGGCTTATCTTCATGCTCCTTCAGCCATTTTACCCCATGTAAGTGTCCACCATTTCTGATCTTTTTTCTCTTTTCTGACCCTTATTGATTACTGGCTCTCCCATTTTCTTGTGAAAAATGGAACCTGCTATATTTAATGCTTTGCAATATGCATTTCCACTTTCTTGACTACCTTTCTGATGCCAAAGTCTTTCTACTATTCGAGGATCATCGCTGAGAATGAAGACAACTCAAAATCCTACTCTAGAATCCACTAATTCTTTTAGTCATGCTTTTGCTTACGACACTCATTTTCACCGTTGATAATTTATCACTCAGAGGTTAGCATTGCCAGCAGCATTTATTGCCCTTAGCAGTGAACATTTTTTTCTGACAGCGGCACTTGTTGGGGTGAAGCTACTCCCCCGGTGTTTTTACAGAGTGACTCCCAAGTGTTTGCCCAGGAATGATGATGGTTTTCCAAGTCAGGATGCTGTGTTGATTTGGAGTAACTTGCAGCATTGGTAATCCCACGTGCCCATTGCCTTGGTTTTTCTAGTTGATAGCAGCCGTGGATTTGCTGCATTGTGGATTACATGTATCGCAGATATGGTGGAGGGAGTGAATGTTAAAGGTGGCGGAGGAGAGGATGCTTTTACCCTAGTGCTCCTGGACCTCTAGAGTGATATTGGAGTAAAACTTACCAATGCAAGTGATTAATCACCCTCTCTTGACCCATGCCTTGCAGACAGTAGAAAGGCTTCTCACAATCCAGAGAGTAATTTTCAGCCTCTGACCACTTGTCAATATTCATGTGCCCACTCTAGTTAAGTTTCTGTTCAATGATGATCCACCAGGATGTTCATAATCAAAGATTTGGCAATGATGAGATGGCATTCTCTTTTGTTGAAGATGATCATTTTCTGGCACTTGTGTGATGAAATTGCTCCTTGTCACTTATCACTTGCTACATATGGACACAGACTGCTTCAGTATCTGATGAGCTGTAAATGGAACTAAACAATATAGAATAAGCAAATATCCCCACTGCTGACTGTGTATTTTGGAAGGAAGATCATTGATGAAGCAGCTGAAGATGCTTGGGCCTAGGGTTTGATTTGATTTATTGTTGTCACATGTATTAGTACACAATGAAAAGTATTGTCTATTGTACACTATACAGACACAGCATATCATTCACAGAGAAGGAAACGAGAGAGTGCAGAATGTAGTGTTACAGTTATAGCTAGGGTGTAGAGAAAGATCAATTTAATATAAGGTAGGTCCATTCAAAAATCTGACGGCAGCAGGGAAGAAGCGTATAGGAACTCCTGCAATGATATCTTGGGCCAAAAATCTTTGGCCCTCAGTAACCAAAGCTGTTTTCCTTTGTGTTTGGCATCAGTCAGTGGAGAAAACAGCCTGAATTCATTCCTATGCCCAGATTTCTTTGGTGTTAGGCTGGAATGATTATATTTCAATGCACCTGTCGGATTTGACTAAACACATTATACAGCTGCCTGTGGCCCCACATTTAGATAACAACATTTTCTTCAAACAACTTTCACTGATTTGCAGGACAATTCTTAACATACAGAACAAGTTTTATTCATGTAGCTCACCTAATATAGTAAAATGATCTGATCCTACATTTTTCTTCTTTACCCTGGCTGTGTAATTGGTTGAACACTGTGAATCTTTAACATCTTCCAGTTCTGATGACCTGAAATATTAATCCTTCTTTTCTGTCACATGTACAGTCTCACCTGATGAACGTTTTCATCATTTTCACTGGTTTTAAAATGAGAGCGAGAGTAGATGGATGGAACTGCTGCAATAGCCAAGTCATAGCAGGTGCAATGGATCAATTAAGTGGTACTTTCCAGGTTGAGTGGCTGCACAATATATTATTCAATTAGCTATTACATTTTGCAGCATCATTTCACAACAATCACTTATTTTGTATTCATTCACAGGGCAAGAGTATCGCTGACAAGGATAATGTTTGTTGGGATACAAATGCAGGACTTTATGAGATGATTATGCTTTAAATTGTCTCCTTTAATTCAAGGTAGAGAGGGCAGTGTGACTTCCTATGCAATCTGCCTCGAGACAAGCCCATGTGACCGCATCCTAAATCTGCTGATGTGATTTGCATATAATGGGGTTGGGACCCTGGTTAAAACTTATTGAAAGTAATGTAAATGTTTTAACACAAGGACACAACAGAAGAAGCAGCTGGTTTTGCTGCATATCAATGCTCAGACTTTCAAAATCAGCCAGAGAGATCTAGGGTAGAAGACCCACAGCAGGTGTTGATGTGACAAGGAGGATAAAAGAACAGTTTTGAGACTAATCACCAAGCAGCATACTGGTGTAAATGCATCCCATGTTCAAAGAAATGAAGCTTGTGGAGAGCCAGTAGCTGCCTTTTTTACTGGAAGTGTGTTTGAGCATGCTCAGAAGATCTAGCAAGGGGACTGGTTTGAAAGGACACTGGAAGATCCATCCTGGTGGGGGAGGGAAGAAGTATCCAGTTAAACATTTTAAACACAAGACTACATTTTGATTAAGAGTGAAATGTCATGTATAAACATGGCGTAAGGCTCTGGGTTTTACCTTGTTAATAGGGAATCCTTTTTCTGTTCTTTATGTTCTGTCATGTGAATTTTAGTTTGTTCCGGTAGATGTCAAAATGTGAAATCCTATCATATGATTATTTGTTTCAGCAGGGCAATGGTCATTTCCAACAAGACAGAATCTAACTGCCACTTGAGATTCAATGTCATTACCATTGCTGAATCCCTCACTATCACCATCTTGAGAGTTACCATTGACAAAAAAAAACAAAATGGACTAGCCATTTCAACATTATGGTAACAAGAACAGGTCAGAGGCTAGGAATCCTGCAGTGAATAACTCCCTTCCTGTCTCCCCAAAGCCTATCCACCATTGACAAGGCACAAATCTGGAATGCAATGGAATACTCTTCACTTGCCTGGATAGGTGCAACTCCAGCAACACTCAACTTGACAGCGTTCAGGACAGAGCAGCCTGCCTGATTGGCATCCCATCTACGAACATTCGCTCCCTCCACCACTGACAGTGCCAGCAGTGTGAACCATTTGTAAGGTGCACAGCAGGAACTCACCAAGGCTCCTTTGGCAGCACCTTCCAAACGCATGACTGCTACCATATAGAAGAAGGTGGGCAGAAGACGCATGGGAGCACCATCACCTGGAAGTTCTCCTCCAAGACACTCACTATCCTGACTTGGAACAACTTACTGCCATTCCTTCATTGTCACTGGGTCAAAATCCTGAAACTTCCTCCCTAACAGCACCGTGGGTTTACCTACACCACACAAAGTGCAGCGATTCATGTAGTCAACTCACTAGCACCTTCTCAAGGGCCATTATGGATGGGCCTAGCCAGCAACATCCACATCCCATAAACGAATAAAAAAAGTCACTGGACGGAAATGTATATCTTCTAAAGTTACTGGTCTCTGTGGGGATTGTAACAGTCGACCATCCCGGTTGTCCTTGAGAAGGCTGTGACCTCTTTAAACCACTGCAGTCCATGTGTCATCATTACACCCACATTATATTAGGAAGGGAGTTCCAGGTTTTTGATCCACCTTTCAAAGTAATAGTGGATTTTATATATAATTTATGTGATTAATTAACACCAGCAAAAACCATTGATGCAGTTCCCGTTTGGGACAGCAGACAATCCATTGCAATTCTGCCTGCTTTGATGCATTCTCTTTGAGTACAAACAACATGGGACCATTTTACAATCATTACAATTGCTGTGCACATGTTATCTTTCAGATGTCACTGAATTCTGACCAGATTGCAGTTTGTGATGAGGTCTCATTACTACACACAAGCTCAGAATATGCCAATAAATAGATAACTGCTTCATTTGCTTTCTGAGTATTCAGTGCTGTCTGCAAATACAATTATACTACTTAAAAGTCAATCGATTTCAAATTGGTAACTGTGATAATTAGTGACTGCAATCAAAAATCAGAAAGAGAAAGCCAAGTTTTGCTTCTGAAGCCTTTTTAAGGTCAGTAATGAGAATCCTGGGGAAAATTCTGAAGCTGCTCAAGCCAATAATGAAGTGATTATTTTACCAAGAGACTGACCTAATGGTAGCGCACTTGACAAATGGAAAAATTCAAAAGCATCATCGCAAGAGGCAGATAGTGCAGATGAATCACTTGTCAGACAAATGGGAAGTTACAATTCCCATGGAGAACACTAAGTTTTAAACATATGGAACTGGGTCAAATCTGCCCTGTGGGTGCTGAAACAGTGCTGAAGACATCACAATCTTGTAAACTTTGGCTGAACTTCTCTGAAGTCATACTGCCCATTACAGCTGCCATCAAAAATGGAGAATTTGGTGCTCAGCCAAATTTCCATTCCATGCAGCAGGACCGGAGAATTCCAGCCACGAGTGAAATCAGAAAATCCCAGCTTCCGTATTTTTAACAGGGGAGCAGTGGTCACATCTCCAGTGCAAAGATGAGAAGGTGCTCTGATGCATAATCTGGTAATGCAGGGGTTATATGAGGCCAATTACTAACAATGATTTGTATATCACACTGTATGGTGTACTGCAAAACGTGTTGGTTAATCAAACATGGTAAAATAGTTTAAGAAAATAGGATACTTGAGCTCCCCAGAATAACTATGAGTGAAGTGTATTGATCCATTGGTCAATATAGTTTTATATTGTTCAAGAGACGCTTGGAATATGTTGGAGCCTGAAACTGAAAATAGAACGTAGAACATAGAAAAACTACAGCACAAACAGGCCCTTCGGCCCACAAGTTGCGCCGATGATATCCATACCTACTGGGCTTACTTATAACCCTCAATTCTATTAAAATGGATCACTCTTCTGCTGGCATGCCAACTTCATTGTCAGTATTCTACTTAACACCTTTTGCTGATTTGCAAAATCTGATGGTGATTTTCTTCCTAAGCATTTATTATTGCTGGTGACAGATTCCTTTGATAAAAACTGTTGTTCAGTTTTAGCTGCAGGGCTTGATCTGTTCAGAGGGCAAATGGAACATTTTATTTTAATAGTGCATTTGTCCTGGGCAATAGTGATTGTCATGACATGTTGTATTTTAAGTTTGGGTGGAAGAGTTATATGGGAGCGGCCACTGTATTATGCAAATGATTGAATATTTAAATAATGAGTTTTGTTAGTCCTACAGGGACTTGCAAAGTAGTTCTAAAGTAAGATGTTCCCAGCTGATGTCAAGATATTGCATAGTTCAATGTACATTCCACTATTGGATGAATGAATTTCCAGCATATATATGATTTATCAGCTGAACAAAGGGGTGGCACAGTGGTTAGCACTGCTGTCTCACAGCGTCAGGGACCTGGGCTCAATTCCAACCCCTGAATCACTGTATGTCTGTCTTTAGTTTGTACACTCTCTCCGTGTCTGCATGGGTTTCCTCCGGATGCTTCCTCCCACAGTCCAAACGTGCAGGTTAGGTTGATTGGCCAAGATAAATTGCCTCTTAGTGTCAGGGGGATTAGCAGGATAAATGCATAGGATTATGGGGATAGGGCCTGGGTGGGATTGCTATCAGCGCAGGCTTAATGGGCTAAATGGCCTCCTTCTGCACTGTCAGGATTCTGTGGTTCTATGATTATTGGAGGCATATCTTGACTTGACTCTATTCTTCATGACACGAAAGGGTTATGGTTGCATGTGAAATTAGTATCATGGCCTTTTTAGTCCACTCATACTCAACAATGAAATAAATGTGCAATTGTGGAAAAACCTGTTTATTCTCATTTTGAAAGCAGTTTAGCTTTTAGTGGCTGAAATGAATTTTAAAGCTAAGGAAATTCTTACACAATCTTGTCTATTTTGTTGTTTGTCACACTTGCATTTGTTTAATCATTTCACAGAAAATTAATTGTATTTCATCAATCCAGATCTTGCAGTCAGCAACGAAGGAGCAGCATTTGCCATTCATTCTGTTGACAGTTTTCCCACACAGATTTGACCAGCTTTAGAGTAGATTCTTCGAGTCCCTGTTCCAGCTCAACACCCTCAACAGAAGATCTGGGAGCAGGTCAAGAAGCAATCAATTAGGTTTCAGTCAATTAGATTGAAAAATCCTCCACTGAGTCACACAGAGGCCAAAACTAGAAAGTTACAAGCAAGAAATATGAAACAGATTTAAATTATATAGAGAACATGAAATAAAATGGGATTAAGAGAGATAAGAGTGTGATTAGAAGGGAGATGAAAGGAAAACCGAGGGAAAAAGACTTCTGTTTTAAATGACTAACATTAACTCTTTCTGGCGGGACCATTTGTAAAATAAAATGTTCACTGCCCAAGCAGTTAAGTGGAATTTTCCCTATGCTTTGGAGATGGTGTGGGAGGCAGGATGAGTGGAAAGCGCTAGAAGGGAAGGCCAGGAACTATAGTTGTCCACCCGCTGACAAGGAGTGAGTGATCAATTAATTGTCTTGTTTATGGCCATTTTACAAGACTGCCTGAGCTTTCCAGAATGGCCCTCAAAGCAGCCTCGCAGCAATTTTGAGGGGAGGAGTTTTCCTTTTCAGAGGGTCCATGTTGCAAAGAGGGATCCCTGACCACCCTCACATCTCCAAAAGTGCTGCTGAGAGTTCATCCCTCCATATCACTAGGACCTGCCTATCTGGCCCCGAAACATCCATGATTCCCTTACTGGCTCTTTGAGCGTGCCTCAACATTGAGGGAACATGACAACCATCTCTGTCAGCAGTGCAGCTAAGGCTATAGGACTATTGGTCCCCTGATTGCACTCATAGCATTTCCAGATTTCTTAATTGGTCACTGCCAATAAAATTACCCTCACTATTTCCCCAATCCTGCTGTCTGTCCACAGACCACTTTTGGCCTCGTTGTTAGAGGCCATGGTCTGCCACTAAGATTCCAGTCATTGTTCAGCTGTAATCAACATGTATCACACCACTAAAACCTCACTTACTCCAGAATGCAGCAATGACCTCTCAGCTCACCTTTGCAGAGAATGAGTATGCAAGTCAAGAGAACTAATGCCACTAATCACTTCAGAGCTAAGGGTTGCAATCACACACCTTGGGAAAGAGCATGGTATAATTAACTGTAAGTTCCAGCATTCTTTAGTTAACAATATATGTGCTAAAGGAAAGATGTTACCATCCAAATTACCCTGTAATAACAACAGACATTGATATCTTCACTGGTATTCTTACAGCAAGATCCAAACCGTTATTGTTTTTCTCCTCAGGGCCACATAGCCTTTAATATGTACTCTCTCAAATTCCAAATTCCAGTAAATTAACTTGCTGCTCTCAGGAAAAGTGAATTGAAGTGTATTTAAAGTAATCTCAGTGACAAAAGAACATTGAACAGAAACAAACCAGTTTAGCTAATTTATTAGTGCCATAAGTAGGCTTACATTAACACTTCAATGACATTACTGTGAAAATCCCTCAGTTGCCACACTCAGGCGCCTAACCAGGTACACTGAGGGAGAGGTTAGCATGGCCAAAACACCTACCCAACACATCTCTTGGGCTGTGGGAAGAAACCGGAGCACCCAAAGGAAACCCACATGGACAAAGTGCAGACTCTGCACATACAGTGACCCAAACCACGAATTGAAACTGGGTCCCTGATGCCATGAGGCAGCAGCGATAACCACTGTGCCACCGTGCCTCCCCCAGCAAGGTCTCAACAAACATTTATAAAGGCAAGACTTCTGCCCACGTAGAGTGATGATTAAAAAGTGGTTAATAAAACCGCAGTTTTGTAGCTTTGTCACAGTGATGCCGTTCAACAATGGAGTATATATGCAGAACATTTATTTTCCTACATTGTGACATGTTTAGAACCATTAACTTTAATGGTAGATTTTTACAGCTATTCACTTGTCATATTTAAAATACATTTGATAAAAGAAATTTTGAGTTCTTAATTTTCGCGATTGGTCAGATGTTTGAAAAACAGGCCTTCTTAGTCACTGAAATTACATTTAATTTGCCCCAAGAACAATTACTCATCCTCTCTAACACCCTGGCTGCTAGATACCGGAGCAAGAATAAGGAAAGTGAGATAACACTCACTCTCACTCATGTGAGAGTGCTCTCATTGTGCTCTCACTCATGGCGAGCTTGGGGATGGGAAATGCAAGTACTTTGGCATAGTGATAGCATACCAGAATCCCACCACCTTCCCACCTCTGCCCAAATTAAGTTCTGAGTAGGAAGGCCTGTGGTCAACCTTCCATCCCCATTGAGGTCCTTACGTGGCTAATTAATGATCACTTAAGGGCTGCATCCTGCCACTGCTGCTATTAATCCTTGGTGAGTAAGGCTGCCACCATGTAGTGTGCACAGCAGCTAAAACCAGTGGCAGGCCTTTATTATTTCCATACCGGTGCTTCTTCCTTATGGGTGTTGTAAGATACTCCCAAATGTTTTTCCCAAACGCCTGATTCACATGCTGTGATGTTAAGAGCAGGAACAAGTGGACTATTCCATTTCCATTCACTAACTTTCTGTTCCACCTCCTTCATCTCGCTGAAAGTGTAAGATCCAGTCTAATGTGATTTTTACCCCGTGCAGCAAGGGCAAACAGTCTCAGAATCATCTAATGATAATAATCCATGACTTTCCTTATCCTGAACTAAATTGTGATTTTTGCAATTCATCAGGTTCAGGTTATGTCCAAAATAAAGAAGCTTTCATTGGCCCTGAGATGTAAAACATTGCTATAGATATAATTACGTTAAGAATGGTCTGCAAAGATTTTCAATTAATGATCTAGAAAATCCATAATATTGATGTTCAATTTATGTGATCGCCATACTGCAGTTATCTATTGTTTATAGAGCAATAATCTAAAGTACTGGTCAGGCTTGGATAAATGCCTCTAACACACTTTAAATATTTAGTTACAACGTATCATCATAATCCCTTTTCGTGTCTTGCATTATTGTCACGTGTTGCCAATTCTATAAATACTAGTCAGAGCAAGACAACACTCTCACTGCCTGGCAAAACTTGTTACAGCTTCTTCATAATGATTTTTCTTGTTTCTAATTCTGAATCACTCATCCACCCACCAACCCTATGTTTAAATTATACCTGTGCCTTTAGTGTTGAAGTAAAGTGCTTAAGAATATTATTTTTGTTAATGTACCATCTGGACATACTTGGCCCCAATTTTTCAATCAGCAGCGAACAAGGATGCCAGCTCTCGATTTCAGTTAGACTTGCCCACAGACTGCTATAGGCTTTTGCACTGGAAATTGGGGTTGTTAGGGGTCTGATTTTCCCAATCCTGCTGAGACCAAAAGAGGCGTACCAGGGCCAGGGTCGGGGCCGGGGACGGGGGAGGTGTAGGCGGGGGCGGGGGGAGCGGTGGTGGAACAGCCATTGAACAGTGCACTCAGAAGTCCCAGCTCCATCTCCCATTTGGCCATTTTTACAAGTTGGAGGGAGGAAGCCACCACCTCCTATTAAGAAGACAATTGACAGTTTTACGCTCTCATCCAGAGCCACCTCCAGAATGTTGTATTTTTATTTTCATTTCTCATGGAGCAGCTGGACTTTAGCAGCTGTTATACTCTAACCAGCTGGATGGAGGCATTAACTATGGATTGAAGTCAGGAAGAGTTTAAAAGGTAAGTAAAATGGTTTGGCCTCCTTTATAATTCATCATTTAAATGATGCAGCATGAGGTGTATCTTTATTCATTAAAGTGAGCCATGATAGTGCTGTAATTGGAAGATGTACCTAGTTAAATAATTTGTTTGCCAGCATGTTACCTCTGCCAACTGGCAAGCGGTCAAGTAAAAGATCAGTACAGTAAATGTGGAAAAGTCTTTAGATGAGTTAAAAAAGAAGCATCTGATGGAGTAAAAGGCAGAACATATTTTATACATGGATAGGGTAGTTTCATATGACAACAATGTGTAGTTTTTTTTAAAGTCTTTCCCCCTTGATTTTATGTGTTAGCCTAGATATCCACTCAGATAATATTTCTGAAGTCTGTTTGTTTACTTAGGATATTTCATGGGCTCTTGGCTAAAATCTAATGAACTAATCATTTTACAAGCGCTCAATTTTGTTTAAACAACAAATTATAAGAAATAAGAACATAAGAACATAAGAAATAGGAGCAGGAGTAGGCCATCTAGCCCCTCCACCCTGCCCCGCCATTCAATAAGATCATGGCTGATCTGTCGTGTCTCAGTTCCACATTCCCGCCCTCTCCCCATAACCCTTAATCCCCTTGCCTATCAAAAACCTATCAACCCGCGTCTTAAAAATATTTAGCAAGGCAGCCTCCACCACTTCAACGGGCAGAGAATTCCAGAGATTCACCACCCTTTGAGTGAAGAAGTTCCTCCTCAACTCTGTTCTAAACCGCCCCCCCTTTATCTTGAGGCTGTGCCCTCTAGTCCTACTGTCCTTTCTGAGCGGGAAGAGCCTCTCCACATCCATCCTATCCATCCCATTCATCATCTTATACGTCTCAATGAGATTTCCCCTCATTCTTCTAAACTCTAACGAGTACAAGCCTAGTTTATTCAGCCTCTCCTCATAGTTCAACACCCTCAACTCCGGTATCAGCCTAGTAAACCTCCTCTGTACTCCCTCCAAGGCCAAAATATCCTTGCGTAAGTGCGGCGACCAAAACTGCACACAGTACTCCAGCTGCGGCCTCACCAGTGCCTATACAGCTGCAGCAAGACCTCCCTACTTTTATATTCAATCCCCCTCACTATGAAGGCCAGCATCCCATTTGCCTTCCTGACCACCTGCTGCACCTGTAGGCTGGGTTTTTGCGACTCATGCACAAGGACCCCGAGGTCCCTCTGCACCGTCGCATGCTGCAGTTTTTCGTTATGTAAGTAATAGTCCTCCCTACCATTATTCCTACCAAAGTGTACAACCTCACATTTGCCAACATTAAATTCCATTTGCCATTTCCTGGCCCATTCGCCCAGCCTATCTAGATCCTTCTGCAGCCTCTCCACACCCTCCGCACAATTTGCCGTTCCACCAACCTTGGTGTCATCAGCAAATTTCGACACCATACACTCGGTTCCCTCCTCCAGATCATCTATATAAATGGTAAATAGCTGAGGCCCCAGCACCGAACACTGAGGCACTCCACTCGTCACCAACCGCCAATCCGAATAGCACCCATTGACCCCCACTGTCTGCCTCCTATTTGACAGCCAATCCTCTATCCACGCTAACACCCTACCCCCAACTCCATGCCCCCTGACCTTCTGTAATAACCTCTTGTGAGGCACCTTGTCAAACGCCTTCTGAAAATCAAGAAACACCACATCCACCGGCTCTCCTCTATCCACTGCCCTAGACACATCCTCATAGAGCTCCAATAAATTTGTCAGACACGACTGCCCCTTAATGAAGCCGTGCTGCATCTGCTCTATCAAACAATTCTCCTCAAGATGCCTCGCTATTTTCTCCTTGATCACGGATTCTAACATTTTACCTATAACAGACGTTAAACTAACCGGCCTATAATTCCCTGCCTTTTGCCTGCCACCCTTCTTAAACAACGGCATAACATTAGCCGTTTTCCAATCTTCTGGCACTTCCCCGGAATCCAGCGACATTTGGAAAATAATCACCAAGGCATCCACTGTCACCTCCGCCATTTCTTTCAGAACCCTTGGATGCATTCCATCCGGTCCTGGGGACTTGTCCACAATCAGTCCCTCCAGTCTGTCGCGCACTGCCTCTCTAGTAACAATAATGTCATTCAGACCCTCCAGTCCTACCATCTTTCCATCGCTAACACCCGGCAAATTATTTATGTCCTCCTCCGTGAAGACCGAAACAAAAAAGTTATTCAAGGCCTCAGCCATTTCCCCATCCCCTACCACTAAGTCCCCCCTCTCATCCTCTAAGGGTCCAACGTTCACCCTAGCCAGCCTCTTCCTTTTTATATATTTATAAAAACTCTTGCTATCCTTTTTTATATTAAGCTCTAGCCCAGCTTCATAGTTTATCCTACCCTTCTTTATCAACTTCTTTGTCATTCTTTGTCGACCTTTAAACGTCTCCCAATCCTCTTCTCGCCCACTACTCTTAACTACTCTAAACGCATCCACTTTTAATTTAACACTTTCCTTTACCTCCTTCGTTATCCACAGCTGATTATCTCTCCTCCTACGATCCTTTTTAACCATTGGAATAAATTTCTGCTGAGCACCACGAAAGATCTCCTTAAAGATCCTCCACTGTTCCTCAGCAGACCTACCATCCAACGCGCTCCCCCAGTCCACATTCGCCAATTCTCCTCTCATCCTACCGTACTCCCCTCTGTTCAAACAAAGGACACATGTCCGGGAACCCACTTTCTCCTCCTCCACCTGCATTAGAAACTCCACCATACAATGATCACTCTCCCCAAGAGGATCCTTCACCGCAAGGTCCCTAATTCTACCTGCCTCATTACATAGCACCAGATCCAAGATAGCTCGCTCCCTCGTCGGCTCCAACACACACTGTTCAAGGAAACTATCCCGGCAGCATTCCAAGAACTCCTCCTCGAGCCCACCGCGTCCAACGTGGGTCGACCAATCAATATGTAGATTGAAATCCCCCATAATTATCGCCGTCCCATTCCTGCACGCCACATTTATTTGCGCGTTAACAGCCCGCCCCACCTCCAGATCATTATTTGGGGGCCTATAAACGACACCCACCAGCGTCTTCCTCCCTTTGCTGTTCCTAATCTCTACCCACAACGATTCCACTTTCTCCTCTTTGGTTCCTATATCATCCCTTGCTACCACCCTGATGCTATCCTTAATCAGCAGAGCTACGCCCCCCCCCCCTCTTTTTCCTCCCGCCTATCCTTCCTAAACACTTGATAACCCTGGACATTCAGCTCCCAGTCCCTGTCTCCTTGCAGCCACGTCTCTGTAATGGCCACCAGATCATATCCATTTGTGCTGATCTGCGCCACCAGCTCATCCACTTTATTCCGAATGCTTCGTGCATTCAGATAAAGTGCCTTCATCCCAGCCTTCACCTGGACCCTATTTGCCAGAACGCCACCAACCATACTCACGCCCCCTACTCCCTTTATTATTGGGACATCCTTGGCCTCTTCCCTTACCTGTACCCTCTCCTTTACTTTAGACCCCGTAATGTCACCTACCCTCGCACCCTCCCCCCCACCTAATTAGTTTAAAGCCGTATCTACAGTCCTATTTACACGATTCGCCAGGACTCTGGTCCCAGCACGGTTCAGACCAACCCCATCCCACCTGAACAGGTCCCACCTACCCCAATACTGGTGCCAGTGCCCCATAAATTCAAACCCATTCCTCCCACACCAATCCCTGAGCCACCCATTCACTTCCTTAATCTTATCAACCCTACGCCCATCTGCACTCGGTTCAGGCAGTAGTCCAGAGATAACCACCTTGTCGGTTCTACTTTTTAATTATGATGTTTATTTGGGGAGTTTTATGGACTATTCAACAGGTTCTATCTGTTATATTGCATGAGAGATCTGTTCATAAAGTGGACAATGGATGACGGGGAGAGGAGATTGATGAGTGTGTGGCTGAGGGTGAGGGGATGAAGGGTCAGGTTTTGTTAAAGTGACCAGAATGTGCAACTATACATAGCTGAGCCATTGACCGCACCAAAAGCATCAATGCAATTTTTTTTGGAATAGAGAGGGGCCTTTAAAATTGCCCACTTTGAACTTTGCCTGCCTCCATTTATGCCTCTTGTTGTTACCAGCAGCAGGCCTGTCTCTGGGCCACTTAGAACCTGGAATCCTGGAAAATCATATCTCATGGTAGTCTCGACAGAGATAGGAACGGGAAGTGGAGTGGGAACAATTGCCTGATTCCAAACTCGCACATAAAATCCGGCCCCAGAAACAAAAAAAAGACATGTAGTCGTCTTCAGGGGATCGGGCCCTGTGTGAATCTGGAAAACAATTATGTATCTCACTCACCAACAACCTGAAGAATTGTGAATGAGCGGAGCAAACTCGAAACCAGAAAATGTAAGTTAGAATATTGAATTTAATAACTGATCAGATACGCAAGTCAAATTGTGAGGTAAAGACAAATGGGGTTAAGAGTGAAGCACAGAAGCAACAGAACCAATAATTACATTTCGAATGAGCAAGACCTCACATGGTTAATTTTCAGAATCAGAGCAGTTGTTTGGCACTTACCATGCTGTTCAGAAGTCAGTTCACTTCAATCCTGGATTCCCTAAACTGGGACAAAGGAAAGAAAAGTCAAGGGGTCATGCTACAACACTGTAAAACATTCTTTCAATCCCGACTGGAGTATTGTGTCTGATTCTGAAAACCACACTGAAGGCTTTGGAGAAGATGGTGATGCATTTTGCTGGAACGGTTCCAGGGATGAGAAGAGATTGGAGAAGGTGGTGTTATCTTCCTTAAAGTAGAGAAGGCTAAGGGGAGACATGATAGAGGTGTTTAAACCTGTGCAGGGTTTAGAAAGACTACATAGAGGGAAACTTTTTTTTACATTTATTTTTTGATTTATTGTTGTCACAAGTATTAGTACACAGTGAAAAGTATTGTTTCTTGTGCTCTATACAGACAAAGCAACCTGTTCATGGAGGAGGAAAGACAAGAGTGCATGTATGCATGTATGTGAGGGAATGTATTGTTAGAATTATAACTAGGGTGTGAAGAAAGGTCAACTTAATGCAGGGTAGGTCCATTCAAAAGTCTGACAGCAACAGGGACAAAGCCGTTCTTGAGTCGGTTGGTATGTGACTTCAGATTTTTGTATCTTTTTCCCGACGGAAGAAGGTGGAAGAGAGAATGTCCAGGGTCCGGGGGGGTCCTTAATTATGCTGGCTGCTTTTCCGAGGCAGCAGGAGGTGCAGGCAGAGTCAATGGGCAGGAAGCTGGTTTGCGTGATGGATTGGGCCACATTCACAACCTTCTGTAGTTTCTGGCACAGCAGGAGCCATACCAAGCTGTGATACTACCAGAAAAAATGTTATCTATGATGCATCTGTAAAAGTTTCCTTACTCTCCTGAGGCATTGGTAGGTTTTCTTAACTATAATATTGGCATGGGGGGACCAGGACAGGTTGATGGAAAAACCTGAACTTCTCAACCCTTTCTACTTCGTCCTCGTTGATGTAGACAAGGGCATGTCCTCCTCTAGCTCCCTGAAGTCGATGACAATCTCCATTGTTTTGTTGACATTCAGGGAGAGATTATTGTTGCTGTACCAGTTCACCAGATTCTCTATCTCATTCCTGTACTCTGTCTCATCATTATTTGAAATCCAACCCACTATGGTAGCATTGTCAGCAAACTTGAAAATCGAGTTGGAGGGGAATTTGGCCACAAAGTTATAAGTGTATAAGGAGTATAATAAGGGGCTGAGAACACAGCCTTGTAGGGTACTGGTGTTGAAGAAGATTGTGGAGAAGGTGTTGTTGCCTAGCCTTACTGATTGTGGGTCTGTGGGTTAGGAAGTTCAGGATTCAGTCACAGAGGGAGGAGCTGAGGCGCAGGCCACGGAGTTTGGAAATTAGTTTTGTAGGAATAATGGTGTTGAAGGCTGAACTATTTTTAATAAATGGGAGTTTAATACAAGTGTCTTTGTTATCTAGGTGTTCCAGAGTTGAGTACAGGGCCAGGGAGATGGTATCTGCTATGGACCTGTTGCAGTGGTAGCAAACTGTAATGGATCCAGGCAGTCCAGGAGACTGGAATTGATTTGTGCCGTGACTAACTTTTCGAGGCACTTCATAATGATGGATATCAGAGCCAAACATGGCGAATGCCTTCTTCACCACTCTGTCCACCTGTGACTCCACTTTCAAGGAGCTACGAAAATGTACCACTAGATCTCCTTGTTCTGTAACTCTCCCCACACCCTATCATTAACTGAGTAAGCCTTGCCCTGGTTCAATCTATCAAACTGCATCACCTCGCATTTGTCTAAATTAAACTCCATCTGCTATTGTCAGTCCACTGGCCCAATTGATCAAAATCCCATTGCAATTGGAGATAACTTTCTTCACTGTCCATTATGCCACCAATCTTAGTGTCATCTGCAAACTTACTAACCATGCCTCCTAATTCCCATCCAAATCATTAATATAAATGATAAATAACAGTGGATCCAGCCCTGATACCTGAGGCACACCGCTGGTCACAGGCCTCCAGTTTGAGAAACAATTCTTTACAACCACCTTCTAGCTTCTGTCAAGAAGCCAATTTAGTCTCCATTTAGATACCTCATTCATCCAGTGAGATTTAACTTTATGCAACAACCTACCATGCGGTACCTTGTCAAAGGCCCTGCTAAAGTCCATGTAGACAACATCAACTGCATTGCCCTCATCTACCTTCTTGGTTACCCCTTCAAAAAACTCAATCAAATTTGTGAGACATGATTTTCTACTCACAAAGCCATGCTGACTGTCCCTAATCAGTCCTTGTGTTTCTAAATGCCCGTAGATTCTGTCTCTCAAAATACCTTCCAACAATTTATCCACCACAGATTTGAGGCTCACTGGCCTACAGTTCCCAGGCTTTTCCCTGCAGCCCTTTTTAAACAAAGGCACAACATTTGCCACTCCCCAATCTTCAGGCACCTCACCCGTGACTATCGATGATTCAAACATCTTGGCTATGGGACCCATAATTTCCTGCCTAGCCTCCCACATTGTCCTGGGATACGCTTCATCAGATCCCGGGGATTTATCTACTGTGATGCGCTTTGTTCTGATGAATTTCGTGGATAAGTTTAGCAACTTCTTGTCCTTCATATTTGTGAATTCTGAATCTTTCAGCAATGTAGTGAAGCTTGTGAAGGAGCAAGGTAACTTAGAGAGAAAATTGCAGATTTCTGCTTTTAATTGTACATGTCATTGCCGACATTTGTTGCTTAATAATGATGAGCCCTGCTGGTTTCATTGTTATTTTGATTGAAAAACCTGGGTTCTGAATTACAGGTTTTTACATTCAAATTCGGGTTCAGACCTTGAATACAGAAGTCAAGGCTGATGTTCCAGTGCAATACTGAGGGAGAACTGTGCTGTTGGAACTACTGTCTTATGATGAGATGTTAAACCAAGGCCCCACCTACCTCCTCGGGTGTACGTAACAGATTGCAGGGTATTATTTCTAAGAAGAATATGGCAGATATCTTGACCAATGTTTATCTCTCAATCAACATCACAAGAAAATGGACAAGGCAAGATTCTCTGGTGCCCCAGCTACGTGTTTCCTGGTGGCATGCCACTAGCCGGTGGAGAGATTTCCTGATCCTGCTACTGTCAAGGTGATTCCCATTAATTCCACCCCATGCCGCTGAGAAACTTGTAATGGGTGTGTGCCATCAGTGGGACCAGAAGATCCCACCAGCACGAATAGCTGCAGAATTCTGGTCACAATGTTATTTGTGGGAATTTGCTATGTGCATACTGATTGCTGCATTTCCTTCGTTCTCACAGTAATTACATGTCCAAAATAAACATATGTTTGGTTTGAAGTGCTTTAAAATATCTGGTGGTCATGCACAAGATGCTCTATAAATCCAGTGTAATGTTTATGGCAATGTTTATGGGATTACATGTGTAGTGAGCACAGAGGAAGCATTGGATTGGAGAGTAGACCCTTTGCCAGTTATTTTCTTTAATTTCTTTAAGTTCACATTGTATTACAAACAAAGAACAAAAAATAATACAGCACAGGAACAGGCCCTTCAGCCCACCAAATCCGTACCGATCACATTGTCCTATCTAGACCAACCGCCTGTATCCCTCTATTTCCAACTGTTCATGTGTCTATTCAGAGAAGTGTTCAATGTTGCTAATGTGTCTGCCTGAACCATCTCATTTGGCAGTGCATTCCAGGCTCCCACCATCCTCTATATAAAAAATAACTTCCCCTACTCATCTCTGTTGAATGTTCCCCCTCTCCACCCCCTTACCTTGAACATGTGTCCCCTCATTTCTGCCCTGGGAAAAAGCTTCCAATTGTTCACCTTATCCATGCCCTTCATAATTTAATAAACTTCTATCAGGTCACCCTTCAGTCTCTGTCTTTCCGGGGAGAACAATCCCAGTTTATTCAGTCTCTCCTCATCAGTAATATCCTCCATACCAGCAGCATCCTGGTAAACCTTTTCTGTACTCCCTCCAAAGCCTCCACATCCTTCTGGTAGTGTGGCAACCAGAATTGGACCCAGTATTCCAAATGTGACCTAACGCTTTATAAAACTGTCACATAATTTGCCAACTTTTATATTTGATGCCCTGGCTGATGATGACCATATGCTTTCTTCACCAGCTTTTCCACCTGTGGTGCTTCTTATAATGAACTGTGGACCTGTACTCTCAGATCTCTCTGTGCGTCTGTGCTCCTGATGGTTCTGCTATTTATTTTATATCTCCCACCTGAATTGGATCAACCAAAATGCATCACCTCGCATTTGTCCGGATTAAATTCCATCTGCCGTTTCTTCCTCCAATTTTCCAGTCTACCTATTTCCTCTGACAATCTTCATCAGTTTCCACAACTCCAGCAATCTTAATATCATCCACAAACTTGCTAATCAGACCAGCTACATTTTCTTCCAAGTCATTTATATATATTACAAACATCAGTTACAAATTACTGTGGATGCTGGAATCTAAAACCAAAAGAGAAAGTGCTGGAAAATCTCAGTAGGTCTGGCAGCATGTGGAAGGAGAAAAAAGAGCTGACGTTACGAGTCCAGATGACCTTTTGTCAAAACTGGTTTTATTTGTTTCTCCCCAGAGAAACCAACAGATTTTCTACATGATCCCTACAGTGCAGAAGGAGGCCATTTGGCCCATCAAGTCTGTGCCAACTCTGCGAAACTGCTTCCCACACAGGCCCACCCAACCCTGCCCTATCCCTGTAATTCCTTGCATTTACCATGGCTAATCCACCTAACCTACACATTTTTGGAAACTAAGGGACAACTTTCCATGGCCAATTCACCTAATCTGCATATTTTTGCACTGTAGGAGGAAACTGGATCACCTGGAGGAAGCGTACCACACACACTGGGAAAAGGTGCAAGCTCCACACAATCACCTGATGTCAGAATTGAATCCAGGTCCCTGGTGCTGTAAGACAGCAGTTCTAACCATTGTGCCTGCATTCTGTTTTATTTCAAGATCTTTGGATGCTTTGTCAAAAAAAAAGCAAGGGAATGTGTCTGTTGTCCTCATTCCTGAGGGCAATGCCTAAAGACGCCAGCAAGGCCAGCTGCACAGAGATCAAGACGCCCTTTTAAAGGGCACCCAGATCTCAAATTGAACTTAATGACCTCCCTCCACCATCATTACCATCATCAGACTCCCCTCCCCGCAATGCATGGAGTCTCCCCCACCCCTACCACCCCATGCAGGTATCTCCCTCCTCCACCATCGCTGCTGCTCCCCACATATTGTGAACCCCAATGGGGATCCCTGGAAGCCCCACTCCTGGCAGTGCCAAACTGGAGCAGCATTTACTCAGCAATAACCTGCTTACTGAGCTCACTGCTCAGTTTTGGTTCTGTCAGGGCCATTCAGCTTCTGATCTCATTTCAACATTGATTCCATCATGGACAAAGGAGTTGAACTGAAGATGTGAGATGGGAATGACTCTTCTTGACAACAAGGCAACATTTGACTAAGTATGGCATCATGGAGCACCAATAAAACTAGAATCAATGGGAATTGAGGGCAAACGCCTTTACTGGTCGGGAGTCATGCTTAGCACAAGACCAGATGATTATGGATTTTGAAGGTCAGTTCCAGAACATCATTGCAAGAGTTCATCAGGATAATGTTCTAGGCCTAATCATCTTCAGCTGTTTCATCAATGACATTTCCTCCACCATAAAGTCAGGAATGGAGATGCTCACTGAATTTTTGAGGTTGATTTCACAATGTGCAACACCATTCATGACTCTGGATACTGAAGCAGTCAATGTCCATCTGCAGCAAGACCTGACTTGTATTCAGGCTTGTGCTGGCAAGTGGCAAATAATAGTTGTCTTACATAAGTGCCAAGGCTGATTTTTCACTTGTTGAACATTGCCATCTGCCCTTGACAATAAATGCCATTTTTATCACTTAATTCCTCATTAGCAACCTGCCGGGGATTATTATTGACCCAGAAACTGAACGGGACCCGCCATATAAATATTATGGCTACAAGAGGCTGGGAATTCTACAGATGGTAATTCACCTGGTGACTCCCCTAAGTCTGTGCACCATCTATAAGGCACAAGTCAAAGATGTTTTGGGATACTCTTCCTTTTGACTGGATGCGTGCAGCTCCAACAACATTCAAGAAACTCAAAACCATCCAGGACAAACTATCTGTTAAATTGGCACTCTAACCACCATCTTTAACATTCAGCACCATCGATGCACTGTGGCAACGTGTACCATCTACAGGATGCGTTGCAGCAACTAGGAAAGCACTTTTGACAGCACTGTCCAAACCCACGATCTCTACCACCAAGAAGGATAAGAGCAGCAGATGCGTGGAACACCACCACCTGCAAGGTGCCCTCCAAGTCACACACTATCCTGACTTGGAAGCACATCTCCATTCCTTCACTGTCGCTGGGTTAAGATCTTGGAACTCCCTAACAGAACTGTAGACGTACTTAGATCACATGGACTACAGCTATTCAAGAAAATGATTCATCACCACCTTCTCAAGGACAATTATGAATAGAGAATAATGCTGGTCTAGCTAGCAATGTCCACACCCCGTGAAAGAATAAAAAAATTTGAATGACCATAATAATTACCGGGTGAAAGGTTTAATTTCCTCTTTTCCCATTGCTTATTATTTCTACACATCATTAACCAAGTCTTGTTTTAATGCATAGTGTCATTAAAAATAACTTTGGAAATTTAAAAAAAAATCTAGCTTTAATATTTCAGTTGAAAATTAAAATTAGAATAATGTTAAGCTTGTAACATTTGTGAATTCAGCATATTTTATTTTTTAAAGTTACCTTAACTACCGATTTAAAAAAATTACAATGCCAAGTCGGAGTGTTGTTGCATGATGGTATATCTGTTCATATTTTGAGTACAATTTTGGAATAAAAATTTAGGAATGTTCAAATGAAATACAGACAATTGTAATAGTGACACGAAGTAAAAATATATTATCTCACTGCAAGATAAAGATAACAGGTGCAATTTTCCTGGCCAGCTATGCTATTCGTGCAGCGCAGCGGGCTGGAAAATGTCAGCGGGAGGGAAAAAGATAGCATTCGTGACCAGCCGGACATCAGTCGCGATCTTCCAGGGCCATTTTTATTGGATGTAATGAATCTCACACTAGGGAACAGCACAAGGCTGATTACAATATGGAAATACAGATTCTTTACTGAGCCTGAGACACACAATCGTCCAGACTCTCTTAAGTTTCTGCCTCACCAGTGGAAGTCCACACCAGCGGGGAAAGTATAGGGGCCAGGTGTAATGACCCTGCTGGTGGGACCAGAAGCCATTAAGGCCATGCAGGAGGGCAGGGGGATGGCAGTGAGCTGCTTCCTGAGACCACTGAAGCTTGAGTGGTGAAGTTACTCTCACTGTGCTTGTAAGAGGCAACTTCTAGGATTTCAACCCAATGAACACAGAGTAATAATAATATATTCCTAGATCAGATTGGTGTGTGACATGGAAGAGTAACTTGCAGGTGATAGTGTTCCCATGTGTTCCTTGCCTTTGTTGTTGTATGTGTAAGAGGTTGTTGTTTTGGAAGGTGCTATGCAAGATTGCATGGTGAGTTTCTGTACTGCATCTTGTAGATGGAACACACCACTGCCAATGTGTGAATGGTAGAGGGAGTGAAAGTGTAAAGTAGTGGATGTTGAGCTGAATATACTTTTCTGGATGCTTTTGAGATTCCTGAATTCTTTTGGAGCTACACTCATCCAGCCAAGAGAAGATTTTCCAACACACTCCTAACCTTTTGTGCTTTGTAGATGGCGGACTGGCTTTAGGAAATTAGGAGGCTTACCACAGGATTCCCATCTTTGAATACTCTTGTTGCTATTGTGTATTTGGAGAATTACATTCAGGAACACTTCATAAATGAACATAGCTTTATTGTGGTGTGTTCTCTCTCATATCCACTTCTTTGCTTTTGTCTACTTTACATAATATTGCTGGGGCCTCAGCTATTTACCATTTATATAGATGATCTGGAGGAGGGAGCTGAGTGTAAGGTGTTGAAATTTGCTGATGACACAAAGATAAGTGGAAAAGCAAATTGTGCGGAGGGTGTAGAAAGTTTGCAGAGGGATCTAAATAGGCTGAGCGAGTGGGCGAGGACCTGGCAGATGGAGTACAATGTTGGCAAGTGTGAGGTTATCCACTTTGGCAGGAATAATAGTAGGAAGGACTACTACTTGCAGGGCGAAAAGCTGCAGAATGCTACGGTGCAGAGGGACCTCGGGGTCCTTGTGCATGAGTCGCAAAAACCCAGCCTGCAGGTGCAGCAGGTGGTCAGGAAGGCAAATGGGATGCTGGCCTTCATAGCGAGGGGGATTGAATATAAAAGTAGGGAGGTCTTGCTGCAACTGTACAGGGCACTGGTGAGGCCGCAGCTGGAGTACTGTGTGCAGTTTTGGTCACCGCACTTACACAAGGATATTTTGGCCTTGGAGGGAGTGCAGAGGAGGTTCACTAGGCTGATAGCAGAGTTGAGGGGTTGAGCTATGAAGAGAGGCTGAATAGACTGGGCTTGTACTCATTGGAGTTTAGAAGGATGAGGGGGGATCTTATTGAGACATATAAGATGATGAAGGGGATGGATAGGATAGAGGTGGACAGGTTCTTCCCGCTCAGAAAGGACAGCAGGACTAGAGGGCACAGCCTCAAGATAGGGGGGGGTGCAGTTTAGAACAGAGTTGAGGAGGAACTTCTTCACTCAAAGGGTGGTGAATCTCTGGAATTCTCTGCCCGTTGAAGTGGTGGAGGCTACCTCGCTAAATATATTTAAGACGCGGGTAGATAGGTTTTTGGTAGGCAAGGGGATTAAGGATTATGGGGAGAAAGCGGGAAAGTGGAACTGAGCCACTTCAGATCAGCCATGATCTTATTGAATGGCGGGGCAGGCTCGAGGGGCTAGATGGTCTACTCCTGCTCCTATTTCTTATGTTCTTATACCTCTTGCATACGTTATGACAGCATGGTTATACAATGAGCCAAAGGGAACAAATATATAATATTCTTCCCCCCGCCCCATATGAGAACACTCCTAAAACAAGATCAACACGAAAAGTAGTCAATAGGTTAGTCAGCACCATTAACTCTGGGCAGCACGGTGGCACAGTGGTTAGCACTGCTGTTTCACAGCTCCAGGGACCTAAGTTCTATTCCCACCTTGGGTCATTGTCTGTCTGGAGTTTCCCCATTCTCCCCAAATCTGCGTGGGTTTCCTTTGGGTGCTCCGGTTTCCTCCCACAGTTCAAAGATGTACATGTTAGGCTAAATTGCCCTTTGGTGTCCCAGGATGTGTTTGCTAGAGGGATTAGCAGAGTAAGTATGTGGGGTTTCAGGCTTAGGACCTGAGTGGGATTTCTGTCGAGGTACCTCAGAAAGGTATGATGGTGTGAGTATGACTATTTCAGCTGATTGCTTGATGGATTTGCAGGATTTCTCTTCCAGTTTTGGAACAAGTACCTGGATGTTGATGGGGGCTGACTTTGCCAGCTCAACTCTGTTGGGTGTGCTTTTTTCGTGTCTGAAACTGGCGCTAAGATCGCTTTTTGCTGAAGTTTGTTTCATTTGACTGACTAGATTATTTCAGGGAGCGGTCAATAGCCATGTATTGCCGTGGTTCTGGAATCATGCATATGCTAGACTGGGTAGAAATGGCATATTTCGTCCTCTAAAGAATATGAGTGAACCAGATGAGTTTTTACAACAGTGCAGTAGTTTCATCATTACTGGTACTTACTTTGTATTCCCAGTTAATTTAGTTAAATTCCCCCGCCACTGTGGTTTTGAACTCATGTCCAACTTGTGTCCAGATCATTCACCCAAGCCCTTGGAATAATATTCCAGTAATATATCCATTATGCCACCATAGTACCATTCTCCTCAGCAGTTCTAATAAGACAATGATTTAAAGAACCAAACATTCTTGAGTATCAAAAAATATATTTTTCAGGTAGCAAATTAGTGTTCTACTTTTTTAGCTGCTTCCTGTGGCTAAGGATTCAGTCAGTTCCCTGTGTTAGATGACGCATGCTGTGCTTTGATGGAAAATTAGCATAAATGTTTAGTCATATGCTAATCCTGAAGCAGTGTCAACAACGTTGTGGGCATACACATGGACATTGTTTAAAATTAATCTGTTATTTGCAATGAATACAATTTCTTACTTGCTAAAAACCAGATAGAACAAGTATGTGTTTCTACTGTGAGTTTTTTACTGTAGGTTAGTCATTATATTGATAGCAGAATGCAGTAAATGCAAGGCTAAGTAGTATCTATTCTGTTTGTGATACTTAATTTAATGCGTTGACTCCAAAGACAACCCTGTCTTGAAAAAATGTTGCTAACGCATAAATGAGATCTATACAGATCTGTGGGGAGTCCAGAGTGAAAATAAGTTAAACTATAATGATTAGCTCAATTAAAGTCTTACCTTTATATATTGCTTTGCCACATCTCCAAGCATCAACTCAAAGCAGTTGACATGAAATGAATTACTTTGAAATGCTGTTTTGTAGGCATAACCAATAAACAGAGTCCCTAAAATGAGATGAGGTAACTAACGAAAGGAAGTTTATTTATTATTGTCACAATGTTTACATTAACACTGCAATGAGGTTACTGTGAAAATCCCATAATCACCACACTCCAGTGCCTGTTTGGGTACACTGAGGGAGAATTTAGCATGGTCAATGAACCTAACCCACATATCTTTGGGCTGTGGGAAGAAAACCAGAGCTTAACCTATAGGAAATAGACCATCAATATCCTGGATTTAGACTGACATTTCTTAGACTTCTAAATGTCCTTTGGACCTGTGATGCTGTGGATTTCATTTTTTAAAAAGTTCTGTTTAAGACAAGAGGAATAACGTAAGTCGTAGTTCTACAGGAGGTTAAAATTGACAATAGCCACAGTGAACAATTAAACCCATAAACATGAAAAGTAGACAGAAAATGCTCAAGTGGAAGAAAAGAAAAATTAGAAATTTCACTTCCCTCACCATCTCCCACAAAGATTTAATATATCAAATACAAATATTAATGATTGAATTCAAGTTGCAGAGGATATTTATGAGTCTCTGAGTTGGTAATTGCAGGCAGTGGCTGCATGTCACCTAGTCAAGCACTGAGCAAAGTGAATGACCATCGGCTTGTAACCTGTTGTAGTTCTCCAATGAAGAACTACAAGTTAGCTTTAGAGAAGGTTAAAGCAAAATGCATTTCAAACAAAGTATATAACTGAAACAAAAATAGCGACAAAAAGTGCTTGCGTCTTAAATGCCATAAATGCATTGAGGGATGAATGGGAGAACTAAGCCTTTGTGGTCCAGGTAGGATTTGCTTGTTGATCATAGTGAATACAAGAAAATCAGGTGGATGGGAACAGACATTCATAAGGGAGCCTGCTCGATATTTCATGCATTAGTTCAAATTGACGGAATTGGGTCAGTTCCTTCAGAAGAGTGTATACCTCCAACTGATTATCCAGAGTTGACTTTGCCCATACAATCTGATAGAGTTAGGTAGAGATCCATAATGTGAGCAACTGAGAATGAGAGGCTTTAGAGAGGCAAGATCAAAGAAATTTACCTGAAAGGAATGCGAGTTTGGCATGATTTTTTTTCAGTCTTGGAATCGGTGTGATGCTGGCAAGGCTACAATTATCATTCCTCCCTAGAAGGTGGCTCACCTTGAACTGCTGCTGTCTTTGCATTGACAATGCCACAATAATAATGTAATTTGGGGATTTTGGGATATTGATCTAATTATTGATTTGCTGTAGTACAAATATTAATAATCATTTGGTAGTTAACGAACTTGAATATGGCCGAGAAAAGAAACATGGGGCGGAATTTTCTCTGAAATAGGCAGAGTGGCACCAAGGGCAAGAAAAATGACAAGGAAGCTGCCAGCCCAAAAGGTGGTTTTCCTTGCCCAGCACATAACTAAAGAAGATGAAGGGGAGGGTCCCAAGATATCACAGAGCAGGCTCAATTGCCCCGACAGCAACTTCAGTTGTAAAAAAAATACCTTCCCCCTCACCCACCTCTCCACCACCCCCGCCCGCCACCCCCCCCCCTCCCCCCACCCCACCCCACCCACCCCCTACTATCTACAAACATCTCCCCTTCAACAATCCAGTGCCTGGGACAGTGCTCGGGCAAGACACTCTTCCCCTGCTCTCACTCCCTCCATCTGAAAATGAGGACACAAAAAATCCCTCCCCGTGCTGTCAAAGCTTATCACTAATTGGTATTCTCTTTACAATTTGGCATTCTTGTAAATTATCCAGGTGAGAATAAGATGATTCTAAGTAGCTTTTTTTTTGCTGTGATCCTGTCATATGTTACTTTAATATATTTGTTGTTGCAGTAATTTTTTTTTTCAACTGATAGTCCATGCAAAGCTTTTGAAACACACAAGAGCTCATATTAACAATGAGAAATGTCATTGGAACACTACTCATCAAATGTAATAATGAAATGCACCATCGAAGTTTTGATTATCAGAAGACAAGCAAGAATGTCTGAAAATATGTATCCAGTTGAGTGAAGGAAAACCCTGAGAAGAGACACTGTTTGGGAGCGGCTTTAGATGATAGTAAAATCGCTTGCTTTAACCTTTCCAGCTGCTGGTTCTCAGAGGAATAAGGGTGATGCAGATTGATTCCCTATGCAGATATTCTTAACTTTGGCTATCTATTCTAAACAGCACACAAAATAATAGGCGTCTACGAGTTTTGATTTTGTTACACGTGGCTCAGATTCAAACTACGTAAACTGTCAAACAGCATCTTTGAAAAGCCAAAAAAAGCACATTTCCTGGTGAGGTGATTCTAATTTAGTGGTAGCTGTGATTTACGTCGTGAATAATGAGCTCCCTCCACAAGTGGAATTAGTTTATAAAGGTGTTATTTGCACACAAAAGCATGAGATACCATTCAACCTGAATTCCAAGTCTTCTCAGGTTTCAAATACTTGTGGACATTTTTATTAATACAGTGTTAGCCAATAAAAAGATTTACCAGTCCTGTAACAGAGGCAGCATTGCCTCAGGTAAATTATTATCTTTCATACTGTCACATTTTAAATCACATCCAACTGTTTAAAATAACATTTTTGGCAATTCTTATTTAGGCGTCATCCTTAGCTAGCACACTTCTCTCTGAGTCACAAAATTATCGATTCAGGGGTCAATGATTTGAAAAAATAGGGTAGCATCTTGCGCTCGCGATGGGAGTCTCAGCCACCAGCTTTTCAGCCAGATCTGATTTTGTATCATTCTAGGTAGAACTGACAGTAGTGAGTGCCAGTCAGGCAATTGGCAGGCCAGTGGCATTCCTTTCTCCAAGATCAGGACCGTGGGAGCGATGATCCTGCTGACCTTGTTTTGCGGATGGAATTTTCTGATTTCTTTTTGAATGAGTGTCAACTCAGCTGGGAAAAGTGATGTGGAGCGTACTAGCTCCACTGCTGGCTTTTCCCGCCATATTTTATGAAACGTAGTCAAAAATAATCCTGAAAACAGGTTCCACAATGTCACCCTGATGGATCGCCTCCTTCTTGGCACCCTGAGCTAAAAATAATAAAGATTAGAAAAAGGTTTCCCCTCATTAATGGGAGAATGTACCTTCCTTTCTATATGCACATGACTCCCCAGGGAATCCCATATGTACATTGCCCGCCCCCAAGGAATTCCACTCGTCCTCGCCCATGGTCATGGGAAATCCTTCCACAGACCTCCTCATCAGAAGTGCCCCTCTGCAGCATTGCTCCCTGGAAGTGCCGGGGTACTGCCTGGACATGACTCTTTCCCCTCAAAGTTGCACTGCCCTGGCAAGTTCTCTTCACCAGGTCCCCATTTGTCAAAGGGTGTTGTAAACCCTGTTGACACGATGTGGGGAGAGGATATCCTGATGTGGTTGAAAAATAAAGCGGGGAAGTCTGCTAATGATGATAAAGTTAGGTTTAAAAGTATATTTATTATTGTCACAAGTAAGCTTACATTAACAGTGCACCGAAGTTACTGTGAAAATTCACTAGTCGCCGCACTCTGGCACCTGTTTGGGTACACTGAGGGAGAATTCAGCAGGCCAATGCACCTAACCAGCACGTCTTTTGGACTGTGGGAAGAAACCGGAGCACCCAGAGGAAACCTACGCAGACACGCGGAGAACGTGCAGATCCCACACCTGCTTTGGTGCTGCTTAGCTAACCAATGTCTTGTACATCAACATTGACCCAGCTATTACTTATTTTAAAGATAAAACGTTGGAGAGAAAGCACCTCCACCTTGGGTGCACTCTCTCTCACTTACCAAAAATGCAACCTGCTTCTTTTGCACAAGATCAAAAGAATCTTTGTTCTTATGCTCCTCCAGCTTCTTCCACTAGCTAATTGGACAGTGAACCCATCCCCTGATCATAAATTGGCTAACTCGGGGAAAATCACAACTGTTCTCCTCAAAATGTGATCACCTGACCTCCATAACAATGGGGTCCTGAATCCTATGGGGAAAATCCAGACCCAGGGAATTCAATATGTATTTGCCTCCTGATATGATATTGTCCATCTCTTTTTCTTTCCATATTAAGATGCAGGAGAAAAATGCAGTTCTCCATTGTTAAATATGTCAAGAATAACTTCTGAATTCTTTCTCGCTATCATTGAAAGTGTGCCAGGAGAGCAGGTGGTCCTGTTCCAACCATTTCTTTGAGCTATCTGTCTGACATTGGCAATGGCAGCACAGAATATCTTTGAATAATTATTTCAAAAAACCATCAGCTTCAATAATAAGTTGTGTATTTAAATGTCGTTTTCAATAAGTTTTTAAGTTATTAAGCACAAGCCTAACAGTTATCATGCCATACTTAATGCATGTCACTTGCTGAAAATAAATGATAAATAATCCACATCTTGATCTAGCAATAATGGTTCACATTTTTAATCAAGCCCAGTAATACTGTGCATTGTAATGAAGCACTGCACAAAATGTTTTTAAGGCGTACATGTTCGACGATTCAAATCAAAAACTGGCTGTACTCATAGGCTAAAGCAATGCTGACATTTCACGAACAAGGCTCTGGATATCATCACCTACCAATTTTGTGACTTAATCTCAGCATCGAGTGTTTGGAAGTTTACAGGCACAGAGCCATTTCCAGAGTCAACTTCCCTTTACTTTGCCTCAATTTTAGAAGACTTTCTTTGACTGCACCAATCTGACTTTTTGCTCTTTTCTTCTCCATCCTTTCTTGTGCCAAGTTAGGGATAGTGTTATACTGTGAATGCATAACCACTGGGAACTGTTTTAAACATGCCTAAATCTTCTTTCTCGTGCCAACCCACTCCACCAGATATGGCAACATGCCTAGGAAAAAGCAGCCCCCTCTATGGTACGTAATATACAGCATTGGCGGCTTTTTGTGCAGTCCCCTCAAGAATATTTGAGCAATCAGATAGATGGAGTGACCGTTTTGTTAAGCATCTTTCTTCTCTCTGTAAGCATAGTACTGACTTGCATACATAAACAGAGAGAAGTTGTGGACATTTAACCTTCTAGTTATGTGAAGCGATGGAAAAGAAATTAAACCACACTTCCCACTATTATCTTCCCATCTTTAGTCGCCAACTCTACTTCAAGTCAATTCTGTATAGAATATTACTCCTCCTTTTGGAATTCTGCAAATCAATGGACTGAACTTTGGCTTCAGAAGCTTCAAATTTTGGTTATCTGCTTGATTTACCTATTCCATTCTGTTCCATTTGTTACTGAAATCAGTTTTGTTTTTTATCGTAGGCTGATTCAGGATGCTCATTATATATCATCTGGCACATTTCACCTTCAAGAGCTCTCCTGCTTTGTGATGAGTAAAATTATGGATTTTTTTATGTTCGCTAATGGGGTTTCAGATTAATGTTTTATCTAAAAAAAAAGAAGCCTTGAAATGCAGCACTTCTTTACTATTGTACAAAAGTTCCAGACTGGATACATGCTCAAGCCTGAGAGGGCTCGAACCTATGACCACACAAGAATACAACCATTGAGCTAAGTCTGACTTCAGAATGAAAAACATTCTTCTTGACCTTTATTATTATAAAAACAGCAATAATTTCCATTTTCATGAGAATATGAATGTCATAAAACCTCCAATGTGCTTTACAGGACAGTTGTCAAGCAAAACTTGATGCTGAGGCATAGAAGGACAGCTTGGTCAAAGAGATAGGCTTTAAAGAGTGCTCTCCAGGAGAAGAAACAAAATGGTGAGTTAGGGAGAGAAAGTCCACGTTAAGGTTCCAGACAATGGAAGGCACAGCTGCAGGAGTGGAGTGGTTAACCTGGGAAGTTAAAGATAGTATCAAACTTAGCACTTATAATTGTGCAAAGGCAGGTGGCAGGTCAGAAGATTGGACAGAACATAAGGAACAACAAAAGATGATTAAATTAATAAGAAGGGGAGAAAAAGAATATGAAAGAAGTGTCCAGTGAGATAATTGATGTATTGATATTAATTTTTCAAAACTCCCTGGATTCAGGGATGGTTCCTTTAGATTGGAACATTGAAAATTAACTCCTTTGTTCATAAAGGGAGGGAGACAGAAAGTGTGAAGCTACAGGGCAGTTAGCTTAATAGCTGTCGTACAGAAAACGTTAGATGGTATTATCAAATAAGTTATAGCAGGGCACTTAGATAGGCTCAAGGTAATCAGCAGAGTCACCATGGTTTTGTAAAAGGGAAATCATGTTTAACCAACTAATTTGAGATGTTTGAGGAAGTATCATAAGAACATAAGAACATAAGAAATAGGAGCAGGAGTAGGCCATCTGGCCCTTCGAGCCTGCCCCGCCATTCAATAAGATCATGGCTGATCTGTCGTGGCTCAGTTCCACTTTCCCGCCCTCTCCCCATAACCCTTAATCCCCTCTCTTATCAAAAACCCATCAACCCGCTTCTTAAAAATATTTAGCGAGGCAGCCTCCACCACTTCAACGGGCAGAGAATTCCAGAGATTCACCACCCTTTGAGTGAAGAAGTTCCTCCTCAACTCCGTTCTGAACTGCCCCCCCTTTATCTTGAGGCTGTGCCCCCTAGTCCTACTGTCTTTTTTGAGCGGGAAGAGTCTTTCCACCTCTATCCTATCCATCCCATTCATCATCTTATACGTCTCAATGAGATCTCCCCTCATTCTTCTAAACTCTAACGAGTACAAGCCTAGTTTATTCAGCCTCTCCTCATAGCTCAACCCCCTCAACTCCGGTATCAGCCTAGTAAACCTCCTCTGCACTCCCTCCAAGGCCAAAATATCCTTGCGCAGGTGCGGCGCCCAAAACTGCACACAGTACTCCAGCTGCGGCCTCACCAATGCCCTATACAGCCGCAGCAAGACCTCCCTACTTTTATATTCAATCCCCCTCGCTATGAAGGCCAGCATCCCATTCGCCTTCCTGACCACCTGCTGCACCTGCAGGCTGGGTTTTTGCGACTCATGCACAAGGACCCCGAGGTCATGTGCTGTAAGAACATAAGAACATAAGAAATAGGAGCAGGAGTAGGCCATCTAGCCCTTCGAGCCTGACCCGCCATTCAATAAGATCATGGGTGATCTGAAGTGGATTAGTTCCACTTTCCCGCTTTCTCCCCATAACCCTTAATTGTATCAGAAATCTATCTACCCTTGACTTAAATATATTCAACGAGGTAGCCTCCACCACTTCAGTGGGTAGAGAATTCCAGAGATTCACCTCCCTTTGAGTGAAGAAGTTCCTCCTCAACTCCATTTTAAACTGCTCCCCACCTTATTTTGAGACTGTGCCCTCTAGTTCTGTTTTCCTTTCTACCTCTACCCTATCTAGCCCCTTCATTATCTTACATGTCTCTATAAGATCCCCCCTCAACCTTCTAAACTCCAACGAGTACAGGCCCAGTCTATTCAATCTCTCTTCATAAGCTAGCCCCCTCATCTCCGGTAACAGCCTGGTGAACCTTCTTTGTATTCCCTCCAAGGCCAATATATCCTTTCGTAAATAAGGGGACCAAAACTGCATACAGTACTCCAGTTGCGGCCTCACCAGTGCCCTGTACAGTTGCAGCAAGACCTCCCTGCTTTTATATTTTATCCCCCTCGCTATAAAGGCCAACATTCCATTCACCTTCTTGATCACCTGCTGCACCTGCAGACTGGGTTTTTACAATTCATGCACAAGGACCCCCAGGTCCCTGTGCACTGTAGCATGCTGCAGCTCTTTGCCCTTGAAATAATAATCCCTCCTACTATTATTTCTACCAAAGTGGATAACCTCACATTTGCTAACGTTATATTCCATCTGCCAGGTCCTTGCCCACTCACTCAGCCTATTCAGATCTCTCTGCAGACTTTCCACACCCTCCACGCAATTGGCTTTTCCATTCATCTTCGTAGATGAGTCTTCTACTCAACTGCTGTAGATTAAGGGGAACCCAGTGGATGTACTGTACTTAGATCTCCAGAAGGCATTTGATATTGTGTCACATCAGAGGCAATTGTGGAAAATAAAAGTTCAAATTATAGGGGTAACATATTGATTTGGGTAAAAGATTGGCTTGCTAACATGAAGCAGAGAATATGCATAAATGGGTGTTTTCAGATTGGCAAGATATAACAAGTGGGATATCAAGGGATTAGTGCTGGGATCAGAAGTGGAAATAATCAAGAGCTTCAAATTTCAAGATGTCCAGATTACCAAAGTTATCCTGGTCCCTCCTTGCCAATGCTATAGTTAAGAAAGCCCACCAACGCCTCTATTTTCTCAGGAGGCTAAGGAAATCTGGCATACCCGCTATGACTTTCACTAACTGTTACAGATGCACCATAGAAAGCATCATTTTTTGCTGTATCACACTTGGCATGCCCCTGCTCTGTCCAAGACTGCAAAAAAACTACAAAGGGACATGAACAAAGTTCAGTCCATCGCGCAAACCAAACTCTCATCCATTGACTCCGTCTACATTTCCCACTACTTCGGAAAAGCAGCCAGCTTAATCAAGGGCCTCATGGATTCTGGACATAATCTCTTCCGCCTTCTTCCATCTGGAAAAAAAAAGTCTGAGGACACGTACCAACCGACTCAAGAACAGCTTCTTCCCTGCTGCCATCAGACTTTTGAATGGACCTACTTGCATTAAGCTGATCTTTCTCTGCACCCTAGCTATGACTGTAATATTACATTCTGCACCGTCTCCTTTATTTCTTTATGTATGGCATGCTTTCTCCACATAGCGCACAAGAAACAATACTTTTCACTGTATACTTGTACATGTGACAATAAACCAAATCAAACAACTGTTTACAATTGAAATAAATGACTTGGGTAAAGAGATTGAAGAGATGGTTGCCAAATTTGATAATGATACAAAGTTAAACAAGAAGGTAAGTTGTGAAGAGGACATAAGGAAGCTGCAGAAAAAGATATAGGCTGGAACTTTAACTTGCTTCACACTGGTGGAATTTTACTGGTATCTCTCTCCTCACCCCCCTGCCCCGCAATATGTTTTCCGGGAATGGAAGGTGACCGCTGGGAAACCCACGGCGGGACTGCGCCATTGGTTGGACTGGAAGATCCCACCAGTGAGAAAGGTAGGAAAATCCTGCCCATGTAAGTACACCTTAGCCATATTATTGGCGACAATGTCACAAGGGTTAACTCCATTGGCTCTAGCTGATTGTTTATGTTGTCTGAAACTTAGAACAATGACTTCCTTTAGGCTATCTCGCTTATCTTAATGTCTTTATAGGAGTCCCATTCATTAAGACAGACACAGCAGTCAAGGGCAGCATGTGTTCTAGAGAGAAAAGGAGTCTAAGTCTTGCGCAATTTCTTTCCCAGCCGTTACAGCACTTCAGTTGTCTCCTAAGAAATGTTAACAAAGAAGTGCAGAAATAACATAAAGCAACTTTAAATTAATAACTGATTATTAATTACATTACCAGAGTAATTGAGGTACTTCCTTCTAATGAAATCATCTGTTGCTACTCAGTTAATAATTTATAATACTGTTTTTGTTGTAAAAGGTTAACAATATCAAAATGGCTTCTGTTCACAAGTGGGTATAAAATGGCTGAGTTAAGCAAGCACACTAAATCCTACTAAATTCAAATCTAAAACAGTATGTAAATATGTAAGAACAGAGGCCACAATATTGGCCAAATGTAAATCAGCTTACAGAACCCAACTCTACAAAGCATGTCTGACTGTTGCTCTTAACCAATTGATATCCCCAACCAGTTAGGGATGGATGGCAGGATGATGTGTCCATCCTGTCAAAGGGAGACTTTCAAATTAAAGAAACCACACCATGTGTCAGTGAAGTTCATCAGGATGTGAATTTTTCCTAACGGCGCAGGGGTGGAGAGGAGACTTGGAAAGTCCCACCTAATTGGAGGTTATCAGCCTTGCCTGGAGACCCTGCTGAGGAAATTGGGGAACTGCAGTGAAAGAGGGGATCAAGACACCAACCTCTCCAACCAAGTAGGTGTGAATGTAAGTGACAAACGTTTGCCCCTCCAATCTAGAGACAGCACACTGAGCCTCTAGACCTTCAGGAGCACGTGATAGCTTTCAGGTGCTCTGATCTGCCCAGCATTGCCCTGCACAGAACTCCTCAGAACAACACATTTTACCATTCTACTTGTTCATCTCGCATGAACATTACATATTAATTGAGAAGGCTACACTCACACTCTCAGTCTATTGCCCTTTCATAGCCATTCCTTATGTTTACCATTTACAAGTGGTGTTTCCCCTGTTCTGCAATGTAAGTCATTATGAGAACATGCACCTATCTGCTTTGTCTCCATGCAAGAGAGCATAAAACTTGGTGAGAGGCAGAAACTAGGGGAGAGCTCTCTAGTGCTGGACACCCTATTGGCCATTGGCAATCCATGCCTATCTGGCCCACTAGGAAGGAGATCAAGTTTTCAGACTTGTCAAGAGAATGATGGATCTTGTGTTTGGGGTGTAACCTCCTTCCAAATGGGTATTGTTTTCCATACCATATGCTCTATATAAGGGCATGACACTGAGGGGGAATCAGATAGTGCTACTGCTGATGTTGCTGCTGGAGTAGTTGGCAATATTGTGGCCTCTGTTCTTGGCCCTTAGAAGAGGAGGACATTGGAGCTGCCCAAGTGCCTCTATGCCTGAGGAAGGCTGGAAATAGAAGTGAAGTGCTGGACAATTGAAGTGTTTTCTGAGAAGTTAGCAATCATCTGTCAAGTAGTAAAAGCGCTCATTGAGAAAAGTGATTTGAAGAGCAGTTTCTCTATGACCATGGCTGGATCTCTTCGGTGGAATTGATCAAAGCCATTTCAGCTTGTCAGTTTCATTGAAGAAGTTCTTCCTACTTTGAACTTGCCTCCTTGATCCTGGTGAGTTATCGTCAGGTTCCATGGTTGAATAATTCACAATTCAGGGCTAACGCACCTGATAATGTTTTCTTCTTTTAAGCAAACTCAAGAATTACTTAATTACTTAGCCAAAAGATGCAGGGGACATTCTCAAACTTCCTAAGGAATGTTGACTGAGGGCTAAGACTAGGGTTAAGGCTAAAAAGGAAAACAGCAAAAGACAGTAATTTCAGGATTAATTCCTGTGCTGGTCACTGGGAAGTAAAGACAAGTGTGGCTTGAGACATTGCAGAATGAAAGGTTTCAAATTCCTACGGCATTTTTCTACTGCTGAGGCAGAGTTTTGAAGGTTTTGTTGAAATTTCAATGTCACGTGCACAGAATTTTACCAGAGTCCTTCATTTCTTCGTCATGTGTGTTAGATAGATAGATGCAAGAGCTCCTTCTATTGCTTTCCACAATTGCCAGATGTCTCCAAGCACTTTCCAGCAAATAAAGTGTATTTACTGTTGTAAGGTAGAAAGGTGGCAGCTAATTTGCATGCAGCAAATTCCTAATGCGATAGTAACCAGATAATCTGTTTTTATGACGTTGATTGAGGGATAAATACTGGCCAGAACCCCAAAAATTGATATTCTGCAAAACAGGATCTTTTAGATCCATTCAAACAAGCAGATAGGGCTTCAATTTAACACATCAATCAAAGGTTAGCAGTTCCAAAAATACAATGATTCCTTAGTACTTCGCTAGAGTGGTAGCCTAGGTTTTTGTGCTCAAATCCTGGAGTGGGACTTGAACCTTGAGAAACCTATACACAATAATCTTTCCCATATCATCACCCCTTCTTTCAGGATGGTTTTTCATATCGATAGCAGATGTTAAGCATAGTGATCCCTCTGGAAGTTGGTCCTGTGTTGGTTACTTTCCAATCGTTGGGTACTGTGCCCATTTCTAGCAATTCAGTAAAGATAAATGGTGGAAAGGATATAATCAATTTGTCTAGCCACTTCAAGAATCCTTATACAAATTCCATTTAGGCCTGGTGTCTTATCTAACTTAAATTTTCTCAGCTTATAATATTTTAACTGAAACTTGCTTAATAATTCAACAACAACAAAAAAAACAGTATTTTTGCAGATGTTTGGCCCTTCCACACTGTGGCACCATTGGGGGTTCTTAAAATGCCCCATCATTTTCATTTTGATCTGTTTATTGCAAATATATTTACATATATATAAAATAAATACGTTTATATTCCACACAAAGTCATTTTCATCTAAGGAGCTTAAATTGGATTGATACAGTGAAAACTGATGATTATTTTCTAAGTTTGAAATCTTCAGCTTTGTTAGTCTATTTATCAAGACTGTAAGGCACGACAGTGAAGCAAGGATACAAATTGAGTGCTATATATGCCCTTTCTTAGGTCTGACATTCAATTAACCATTTCAATTGATTGTTTTCCAGCAATGACTGTAACTACAGACAGATTAACAGATAGGAGATAATAATTAATGACAGAGTCAAACAAATACATTGCATATGTATTGGGAGTCACGAAGCATAATAATTATCTCAGCTCGGTTGAGTAGCTAAATTTTAGATGTGGAAAGGTCACGCCGCCTCTGATTTGGCCAAGAAGCTAAACTTGAAATCTTTGAAGTTGAATAATTCAAGCTCCACCCCCTTACACACTGTCTGGAAGGAAATTGCAGTTTTGAGCCTAATAGTGCAGTAGGTACGAGCTTCTCTTCATAAATGAAAACAAACCTTGCATTTATTTATGAGCGGCATGATGGCACAGGTGTTAGCACTATCGCCTCACAGTGCCAGGGACCTGGGTTCAATTCAAAGCTTGGTTCAGTGTCCGTGTGGAGTTTGCACGTTCTCCCCGTGTCTGCGTGAGTTTTCTTCGGGTGCTCGGGTTTCCTCCCACACTTCAAAAGATGTGTGGGCTAGGTTGATTGACCATGTTAAATTGCCCCTTAATGTCAGGGGTATTAGTGAGTAAAATACTTGGGGTTGGGGGATAGGGCCTGTTTGGGACTATTGTTAGTACGGGATTGACTCAATGGGCTGAATAGGTTCCACCTGCACTGTAGGGATTCTATTTAGTGTTTTTCATGTCCACCAAATATATCCCAAAGAACTTAACAACCACAAGTACTTAAAAAGAAATTTACTCACATTCAGGAAGAAAATATGGCAGCTAATTTTCACACAGCTAACTCCCACAAACAGCAATGTGATAATGATCGGGTAACCTGTTCTTCGTGATCAAGGGTGGAAATTTGCATTCTGTGAACAGACTGCTATCTGGGGTAAGAAAACTAAAGCGTAGCTCTCCAGCTGCACAGCCAAGTTTTCTCTCCAGATTCTCTGTCACTCTGCACAGGAAACCTGGGGTGTGCTTTTCATTGTCAAGTTGGTGGGGCGGGTCCTGATGAAGCTGGCAATGAACAGTGAAAGGCCTTGATCAGTGCTGAAAATCTTCCCATTACACCCCACCCCACTCTCTGCCAAGAACTGGGGCAGGACCCATTAAGCAGCGGGACAGCCCAACACCATTCCACCCCCACCCCCTGCTCCACACGTATAAAGGGAATCCTTCCAATGGGAGTCCCCAGAAGACTGTCCCAGCACTCCTCCCTGGCAGTGCCATTCTGGCCTGGCACTACCTGGTCATATCCTTCATGCAGTCATAGAGTCATAGAATCCCTACAGAGCAGAAGTAGGCCATTCTGTCCATCGGGCCCGCACCGAAAACAATGCCACCCAGACCCTGTCTCCATAACACCACATATTTATCCTGCTAATCCTGCTGATACTAAGGGGCAATTTAGCATGGCCAATCAACTTAACCTGCACATCTTTGCTCTGTGGGTGGAAATCGGAGCACCCAGAGGAAACCCACGCTGACACAGAGAGAATGTGCAAACTCCACACAGACGACCGAGGCAGGGCTTGTCTGGGTCCCTGGCTCTGTGAGACGGCAGTGCTAACCACTGTCCCACCCCGCCAGGGCTGTACCTACCTTAGCACCCTGGTGGATCCCCTTTGACTACCTCCCATCTTTTAAAGCTGTTGTAAGGGAAGAGTTCCTTACCTGGGAACATATGGCTCTCGATAGCAAGGTCCTTGGCCATGGATCAGGCATTATAATTACCAACTGCTTGTTCCAGATCCTCATGTGAGGGCCTTTAAGCAAAGTGGTGAGATTGCTTTCTTCCCAAGGATTCAAGGTTACAGATAAGAGTTTGTTAGAGCTCCCCACTTACCCACCATCATCATGACACTCAACACACCCCCACCCCCAACTCTGTTAAAGCAGTTTCATTTTTTTGCATTAAAATTTATCTCTCAGCTTGGTTCTGGATCTCAAGAAGGGAGTTAAACAAATTCTACTGTACCAAGTCTACTCTGGAAAATGAAGGATAATTAATATAATTGTCATATATGCCACAAACATAATCTACTTAGCAACTTGTTATCAATGAGAAAATTGGTCATAGAATAGAATAGAATCCCTACAGTGCAGAAGGTGGCCATTTGACCCATTGAGTCTGCACTCTGACAGAGTTTCTAACCCGTGCCTTACCCTTACCCTTCTCAACAAGAGCTCTGTGTACATTGGAATTTCTATCCACCCAGGCTATGATAACAGGGTGCTCTCAGATCTTCCAATCTGTACTTTTGAGTTTCCCTCTGGAGTTATTTAATGCTATAATATCGCATTGGGTATAGACACAAACTCATCTCTCTGGTCAGCTTCATTGTTCAAGATGTCAAATAGAATGCACTCATTCTGATATAATTCTGTCAGCAATGTGAAATCATGTGAGGTGTGATGGAATACTCTTCACTCACATGGATAAGTGCAGCTCCAACAACATTCGAGGAGTTTGAAATCATCCAGGGTAAAGTAGTCTGTTTGATTGGCACCCTAACAATCTTAAACATTCAGTCACTCCCACACCTGCATACTGTGACAGCAGTGTGTACCATGTACAGGATGCATTGTAGCAACTCATCGAGGCTTCTTCATCAGCACTTTCCAAACTTATGACCTATGCCTCTTGGAAGAAGACCCAAACCTTTAAGTTCTCTTCCGAATCACACATCACCTTGACTTGGAAGTATGTCATCATTCCTTCATTGCAACTGGGTCAATTCTGGAACTTCCCTCCTAACAGCACTGTGAGTGTACCTGCATCAGATGGACTTAAGCAGTTCAGGGTGAGCAATAAATGCTGGCCTTACTAGTGATGCTCATGACTCCATGAAAGAATGAAAAAAAAACTCTTCAAAAATGAATGTTTCAATATTTTCAGAAGTGCTGTAGGACAAAAAATTATTGAAACAAACACTGAAGCTTGACATAATAAATTCTTGGTATTGATTCCCGGTTGGAATCTGCCTCATGACACCATATGGCCATGGCTACCTAGAGAATAGAGAAAGGAATTAAGGGAAGGTCTCGTGTTAAGGCAAGGGGAAATGCTATTGGAGAAAAATGATACTGTCCTTACAATAGGCCCTAAGGAACACTTTTGTCCTACAAATGAAAGTTTAAAATTTTAGATATAGGACCAATTCACTTCCCCAATCCTCTTCCCATCTGCTCTGGAAAATCACCGAGGCTTCCCCACTCCAGCCTAAATTAAACTTACAGTTTCGGCCTGAGTAAATCATTGGCCCAAATCTGCCTTTGCCTCCTGTTCAGAATAACAAGGTGAACCCAGAATTATCTGAAAAATGATGGCAAATCACTTGAGACATTTTAGTTGCCTGCCCACTCAATCTTTCCTCAGTGGGTAGACTCAAAGTCACCTGCAAATGTTATCTCTGCTGATATTTCTACACACAAGCTGGTGAATACTCATTCGCTCCTCTGAGGGGCAAAAACAACATCATGTGAAATGATGCATACATTCTCACATTTTAAAGGCATTTCCAAATATGCAAGCGCACACTTCCATTTCCCCGGGTATTACTAGAGAAATGATCCCCATCATATTTGGAACACCATTAGAAACTTAGATTATGGTGCTGCTTTTGTCTTAAATTTACAATAATCTAGAGGATCATTTTTACCTGAACTGCCTCAGCAGTAATCTGGCAGATCAGATCCACTGCCTGTTGTAGAATCCGTCTGACTTTCACCAACACTGGGGGCGATGGGTTCTGCAATGGTTGGAGCTGCACTGTGCCAAATTATCACCCAAATATTGCAATGAAAACAGAAAATGATGGAAATGTATAGCAGGTCTGAACAGATGGAATTAGCTTTTAGATTAAAGGTGTCTTCTTGCCTGTATGTGTGATTAACAAACAAGAAAGAACTCCAAGTGTTAATGCATGGGGGACTAATTGTTATTTTCCAATGAAGCACTTTAGAACTAAGTAGATTCTATTCTCACTAGAGTAGCAATTGAAAGATGGCATGAATAAATTTAAACAGATTGGATGATGTTTTAAACTGAAACTAATGTGGATTTTTAAAACATTATGATATAATTTAAATAAAACATATTTGACTCACTGACCAGTATTTTCTTTCTCTCAGTGTTGCTGTTTGTTTAGCATTCAGTCTGAGAGGAAAAATTATTTCCTCCAAAAGTCATTGGACAGAATTTTCCCAACAATTGGAGTCAGGTTTGGGGCCAGGCAAGGTGGAAAAAGTCTGGAAATTGGAGTTGGGTCAAAACACGTGAAAATCAGGTGGTCAACAGGGAAAAGGGAAAGGAGAGGGCCTTAGGGCTGTGAGATGTGAAGGAAGTCAATGAAAAAAAGTTAAGACTCTGGTGCCTGGGGTAGAAACAAAAAGATGTAACATTTTAAACCAAGGAATTAGATTTTGTTGATGTTGGTAAGTAAGAAGTCAAGAATTATAAGTCTTGAGGAGAGTTTATGGCCCTGAACTATGGAAGGAATTTGAACAGTCTGCAGGAAATTAACTGCTGCAATTACAGCTAGCTGATAGTGCAGAAAACTGCCTGCAGTAAGGGACTCTTTCAGATGCAATACCAGCTGAGTATAGGCTGCAACACTCCAAGATATTTCAAACCAAGGTTATGCACAGCAGGAAAGAACAAACAATCCTCTTTTTTCTTTGCAACCCTCTGGGAATTCCAAAGATTTGAAACTCTTTGAATGAAGAAAGCTGTCATCATCTCTGACCTTAATGATCAGCCCCTTGTCTTGAAACTTTGCCCCATAAATTCCTTAGGGAAAACAACATTTCAGTTCCTAAACTGTCAAGCTCCTTCAGATCTTGAATATTTCAATGAGATCACTTTCCATTCTTCAGAACATATAGATATGTTTTAAACAGCTTCTCATCATAGCACAACCTTTGATCCCAAGGGTCAATTTAGTGAACCTTGCGGTATTGCATCCAAAGCATGTATGTTCTTCTTTAAAAAGATCAAAATTGCACACAGTATTCTGGTGTAGTCTCACCAAATCCTACACAGACTTCTTTAGCAAGTCTTCTCTATTTTTGTATTCATATCTCCTTACAATAAGGGCTAAAATGCCATTTGCTTTCCTAATTGCTTGCTGTACCTGCATACTTATATTTTGTATTCCTTGCTTGAATATACCCAAACCTCTTTGACCATCAATATTTACAAGTTACATGTCATTTAAGAAATGTTCTGCTTTTCTATTATAGCCAAACTGAATAACCCCACACCTAACCACATTGTGCTCTATCTTGTTGCCTATTTATTTAATCTATTTATATCTTTTTGCAGACACTTTGTATCTTCCTCACAGCTTACATTCCCACTTAGCTTTGCATAACCAGCGCAATTAGATAAATGACTCTTTCTTTCATTGTGCAAGCCACTAATACAGATACTAAATAGATGACAGCTCAGCATTGACCTGTGCTACGTTCCACTATTCACTGCCTGCCAACTTGAAAATGCCCGATTTATCTCCACTCTCTGCTTCCCGGCTGTTAAACAGAACTCCACCAGTCTACAACCTAGGCATTTTTTTTGTGCCAGGTTGTTCTGCCTGAACACAGATGGAAAGTATGTGAGCAGGATGCCTGCCAGGCTTTGTGAGAAGGATGCCTAACATGCGTGGATGTTGAGTGGTGCCATGAACCAGATGAGGACACAATCTGCAGGGCAGGTGAAGGTATGTGTGAGAGAAGGAATGGCAGTGATGCTTGAGCTGGCAATGAGTGAGCTCCCTGTGGATGTGTGATGCGTGTGTGACTGGAGAACAATGAGAAGAGTGATTTATCCTGGCAGAATGGAAGAGATCATTCATCCTCTTTTGGCACTGGGTGGCTGTCCTTTTTTGGAGGTCCTTGACACTAACTGCTCTGCCGCTACATGCCATGCTAGATTTGTTACCTTGGATGAAAATCTTCACACAGAGCAAGGGTAGTGCTCATCACGCTGGCCCTCCAATGTAGGGGTTTGAGGGAGGAACCACTAAATTTGGGGGCAGCCTGTTTCCTCCCTTTGGCAGCCATCAGTTCTCAGTCGCTTCCCATCCCTTAAAGGGGGTGGACTTTCAATATGGCACCCGATTTACTGAAGACCTGATGTCACGATGGGGAATCAAAGATTGCCTTATCAGCAATCTGACATAAAACTCATGCCTCTCAATTTTTAAATCAAGTGGCATGTGATATGGCAGAAAATGGCACCATTTTCATTGGTGGGTCACATGCCGACTCCCCACCCAATATTGGACTTTGCCGATTTCTGGCACAATTCTTTTGTTTGTCCAATGCATTAACCTTTTGAACACCTCTACCAAACCTGCCTCTACCACCGTCTCAGGGAATATGGTCCCAATTACAAGCACCCTCTGGATGAAAATATTTTTCCTCAAATCACTTTTAGTACTCTTGCCAGATCTTTTGAAACTGTGCCCTCCAGTTCTTGATGCTCTTCTTGGGTGGGAGGTTTCTCAGTATTTATCCTGTCCATACCCCTCGAGATCTTGACTACCTCCATCAAGTCTCTTTTGTATGGCACGTAATTTAAATTTTTTTTGGAAATACTATGGAAGTATTGTAAATTGTGAAAAGGCAGTGCAGGGCTTTAAAAAGACATAGAAAAGTTGGTGGGGTGGGCAGATAGTGGCAGATGAAGTTCAATGCAGTGAAGTGTGAGGTGATGCATTTTAGTAGGAAGAATATAGAGAGACAATGTAAGATGTAAAATTCCTAAAGGGATGCAGGAATAGAGGGACCTGGATGTACGTGTGCATAGATCAGCACAGTTAGAAAGAGCAATTAACAATACAGATAGTATCCTGGGATTTGTTAATAGGGGCATAGAGTACAAGAGCAAGGAAGTGATCCTAAACTTATGCAAGATACCAGTTATACCTCAGCTGGAATATTGCATGCAGTTGTGTAGGCCACTCCATAGAAAGGATATGAATGCACTGAGAGAGTGCAGAAGGGGTTTACAAGATTGGTTCCAAGGATGAGAATCTTCAGTTAAGATGTGAGATTGGGATGGTTGGAACTGTTCTCCATGGAGAAAAGAAGTCTAAGAGAAGATTTGATAGAGGTATTCAAAATCATGAGGGGTCTGGACAGAGTGGACAGAGTAAATCATTTCTTTGGCCTCAGCTTCTAAGGAACCAAAGTTTTTTTTCATCACTTTTCCTTTTATATATCTGTAAAAGCTCTTACAACCTGTTTATGTATTCTTGGCTAGGCTATTCTCCAATTCTATTTTTTCCCTTCTAATCAACTTTTTTGTGACTCTTGGCTGGTTTCTAAAGCACTCTCAATCCTCAGGCTTACAATTATTCTTTGAAGCATTATAAGCTCCGTTTAATCTAATACTATTCTGAACCTCCTAAATAAGCCATAGGATCCTACTTGTGTTTGAACATTTTTAATTGTTTCTTTAACTGTTTTCAAATTATTTAATTACATTATAGTCCATTTAACCAATTAATTTTAACTAGCTCTCTCCTTATCCCTCTGAACTGACTTTCTTCAGTTTTGAGGTTCGTGATTAGAGTATGTCATCTTTAAATTTAATATGCAACTCACTATTCCAGCAAGGGTGGCTCCACAGAGATCAGGGTGCCATCTTTAAAGGGTATCCTGATCAGAACTGAAGTTTAACTCCCCCCACCGTCATCCCTTGCCCACATCCCTACCACAGATATATTGGGCTCTTACTCTCCCCAGACAACTATCAGGGCTCCCTCTTCTCTACCACCACTGAGGAAAGTATCACCAGCGTTCTTCCCCCCTCTCAGGACCTGGGCATTCTCCCCGCCCAACACTGTGGCTGCAAGTTCCCCTTTACTGCCTGCTCCCAACCTATGCCATGGGGTAGTGTTAGGTGGCAGTGCCAGAGAATTACCTGGCCATGTACCCCTCTCTTGGGTGTTATACTTGCCTTTGCACCCATGGAGTGATCCCCATGACTGAATCTTGTTTATTCAAAACCTGCTGTAATCGGGTTAATGCTAGTTGGCAGCAGTGGGCATAATCCTAGCTTCATCCATGGACGTGCGGTCACTACTTCTGGATCTAATGATGTGGAGATGCCAGTGTTGGACAAGGGCAAGCACAGAAAAAGTCTCACATCACCAGGTTAAAGTCCAATTGGTTTATTTGGATATTCTAGATATAATGACTTAGAAAAGGATAAATTTTCTGTGACAACAGTTTTAAGAAATAAGAGGGGGTGGGGGCGATTCTCCCATTGCAATCCGCACATTTTCTGGCGGGTCAGGTCAGGTGAATCGTGTGTCGACCATTTTGTGGGATTCGCGCATGTGTTTCCGATGCATGCATGTCTCCCAGAGTCGGAGAACAGTCGCAATTGGGATCGTGCTGGAAATCGGTGGTAAGATAGGTAAGTGATTTTAATCTGTTTTTAACGTATTTTAAATGTAGATTACATGCGATTATCAGGCCCAGCACTGAACTTGCCAGGCCTGATAGAGTCTCCCGCCCCAGCAGGAGTACTTCAGTCCGGCAGGCTTTAGAGTAACTCCCCACGTTTGGGGAACTAGCAGGAGACCCCATTGGAGTGATGGAGGGGCAATCAAGGCTCCCCAGGGAGTCAGGCAGCAGGGGGGTAGTACCCACTGGACATGGGCAACCTGGCAGTGACAGCTTGTGAACCTTGGTACTGCCCAGGGGGCAAAGTGTCTATGCCCAGGGGGCACATTGGCACCACCCATCAGGCACGGGTAGTGCCAAGGGAGTGGGGCCTATTGTGGCCAGGGTGTAGGGGGCAATCGGTGTGGGTGGGGGGGTCAACTGCCACTCTGCATTGGGGATCAGTCTGGGCTGGATAGAGGCGAGCGATTGGGATGGGCTGGGGGGGGACTAATGGTCTGCAGGGGAGGTCCGACACCGGGAGGGGCCAGCAGTGGGGAGGGGGTCTGCCTCCCGGGGGGGCGGGGAAGGGTCTAACCCTGGGGTGGTCACTGTGGGAGGTGGGGGATCACTACTGCTGGGGGCAGTGGGTTGGATATCGGGGCGCTCCAGGAAGGTGGGGAGTAAGGACTGCCCAGCGTTTGAGCTGGCCAGCAAATGGGGAAACTGACAGACCGGGGCCACTGTGCATGCACAGAGTTCCAGAAGAGCCAGGTTCCAGTATGAATAGCCCCCCCACCCACCACCTCCCTCCCTGGTTTTTGATGAGGTTCACGAGTATGACCTCTGCATTGCACAGAGTCTGAAGTTGCACTGAAAACACAGTTGTGATCTAGGCCAGTTTTCCCACCAATTCAGCACTTTTGGGAGAATTTCCCCTCAGGTTTTAGTTGTAATGTTCAGTCTAATGTCTATTCTGTCTATAATTGGCAGTGCAGAAAAGATGGGAAGTTAAGTAGTCTCTACTCGCATTAACACCAATTGACGATCTGAAAATGCTTTGTTCTGAAGTCTCCTAGCAGCACGACTGAGAGGGGAATGCTGCAAAAAGAAAGAGACTAATCACGCAGAATACTTAGAAACCTTTACTCAAATTATTGCTACTTTACAGCGTAGAGAGAATGTTAGGTTAAACTGAAACACTTGCAGATCACTTTTCTAAACTGCAGTCAAAAACACAGAATTTATCGTTACATCCTTGCAGCTCCTAACTGTGGATAAAATGAGTGACTATAACCTCTGTCTCTTGTGTGGCTTGTGAAATATAATAACTAGAAATCTGAATATAACGAGGAGACTACTGAAGAAGATCTAGAAGTATGTGAATTTAAATTTTGGCATGGTATATAACTTTGCTATATATTCTTTGGGCGAATATTGAATAAAAGCTCTGTGTTCTTGAGAATGTAAATGTTTGTTGAATAATCAAATTAGTACAGCAATGGCAGGTTGCAACAATGCATGGTATTTACATACACCTTATTAAAAAGCTTATAACTCTTCATTAGAATGTATTCATTCAAGGGAATTATGAAATCCATATTGAGAGCAATAAAGGTGGCATGGATTTTTTAAAATTTAACTTGTAAATATTTCACATTACATTCTTCTCACTCTTTCTTCATGTGTGCATCTTTGCCATTTGTTGATACTAGCATAATCAACTAAATATACTGACACAGAGGTTGGTGCACATTTTAAAGGCCACCACAGTTAACCAGGAGCACTCCCTCCCCCCAGCACTGCCTGGACACTCCGGCACTGCAGCACCAGGGATAGTGTTCAGGCAGTGCTCGGTGAGCAACTGGGCAGTGCCCAGGAAGTGCCCCAGTAATGCCTGGGTAATGCACTCAACTGAACCCCTCTTGGAGGTCTGCTTGCCAGGTGCACAACTTTGGAGACCAGTCATGATTCATGGTGGTCTGTCCTCTTGCTAATGCAAACAAACTTTTCTGGGGTAGGGGCGGTGGAATGATTCAGGCATAGAGGCCTGGTAATGAGATATTAATGTCAAGAGATGATGTTTCCTGATGTTAAATGTCAAGAATCCTGTTATGTCATTGACGGCGAATGCAGTAACAGGAGTAGGCCATTCAACCTATCGAGCCTGTTGTGCCATTTAAGGAGATAATTGCTCATCTGTCGCCTAACTCCATGAACCTGTCTTTGGCCCATATCCCTTAAATCCTTAATTTAAGAAAAAAGTTTAATGGAGGAGTGTTTCAAACCCCTACCAGCCTTTGTGTGCAGAAGTGCTTTCTGAACAGCCTGCCCTAATTTTTAGACTATGCTCCCTAGTTCTAGAATCTCCAACCAGTGGAAATAACTTATCTTTATTATCTACCCTGTCTTTTTCTGTTAATATCTTGAAGGCTTCGATCACATCACACCTTAACCTTCTAAATAATCGCTCCTCATAATTAAACCCCTGGAGTCCAGGCTGGGTGGGGATGGGGACAATCCCGTCACACTTTTGCATCAGCAATTTGGGCCTCTCATGAGATTTTCCCGTTGCCAAGCCTGCCTAAGAAAAACAGCAGCAGCAAATCCCAGCTGATGTGTTTTAACATTCAGTCTTTATTGAATGTTCATGTTGGCATCTGTTGTTGCATTTAACTCCATGTGCGACATGCCTGATCTGACAGAGTTAGCGGACTCCCTTCTATGCATTGTAAATGCCATTGTCCAAGATCATGCTTAGTGAGGATAATTGAAATGTTGCAGCTGATCTCAAAATCTTGTAAGGACTCTGCCAGAAAACACATTGAGATGGAGACATTTGTGGGCAGTCCTGAATTTACCCTTTGAACCCGTTATTTTGTTATCTTGACTGATTTTTTCCACCATACTCAGGATACCAGGCCTTTTCCCCCTTCCTTTCTTGCATGCTCCTGACCCCATTCTGTCCTCCTTTGAATGCCTTCTTTCATTTCTCCGTACCCCTATTCACACTTGACAACACCCCTCATATTGACTCACTCTTGCCATGCTTGAGCCTCCGAGCACACTTCTCTTCTCCTGCTCTTGTGCCATTGAGTTCAACAAGGAAAACTGACGCCAGACACAGCTACACAAAACCAACCATTGCGTGCCAAATTAGGTGAAAGTGAACCATGTGCCAAGAGATTCACATGCACCACTGACTTTAACTTGAGGGTATGATTAATTAAGAAGAGTTTTACATTAATGAGTATTCTTACTGTGCAAATTTATTACAAGTGGGGATCTGCTACAGAATGGCATGAGACCCATCATGACAAAACAGGGCCTGAAGTAACCTCTACAACTCAACCCACTATCAAGAAATTGAAATTTCAACTTCTGTCTAATTTAGTCACCCACCCGTCACATTCCATCAAATACTGTCTGTTTTTTTGAAAGAAATTTGATTTCTCTCTGCATCCCCAGACTTGTGCCATTTTACCTCAGGCCTACATGTGGCTGGGAATGCCAAGTGTGCAAAATACATACCTGCCTGTGCTGAGGTCAAATTTGCACATTTTAAATGAGGGACAAATATTGCATTTCCTCCTTCACTCCAACTTAATATGGTGGTTCAGGGATTTGGAAATCCTTTAATATCACGCCAGGCTTGACAGCTCCTGAAGAAAATGGAAAACTTGTGCAGAATCTGGAACAATGGAAAAAGCACTGTAATGCAGTGAAAAATAGATCAAAATGTCTGTCAGGTTGTGCTGTCATATTTTCTACTGTGATTTAAATGGCTTAGCCTGATTCTTTTAAAAAAAAGCTTGATTCTGACACTTGAAAACAACTAACCATCTGCTTCTTGAAATTGATTAAAATTGAAGCTGAAATGAACCCCTGTTGTTCTTTTCTTCCCAGCTGCGGCCATTATCAATGCTTGACTGATTTTCAAGTGCTAATGGATTTCAGCGTGTTGATGTTCAAATCAGGATGAATGACAATTTCAAAAAATTCATGTGGCAGAATGCATTTTTTCCTAATATTAATGTTAGTGGATGGAAGTCTCCCATCTGGGACTAGGCTCTGTGGTGGAGACGGGGAGTGTTACCCACTGTGGAGAACTGTGGGAAATCATGCCATATCTTCCAGCTGGAAATTTCATAAACTGTGCACCTGGGATCTTAGTGCCATATTCTATGTCAGAACAGGCATGATGGCATATGTCCTGCCATCATATTTAGGTGCCATAGGTAAAAGATGCCTAACATCATTGATCCATCATTGATGTTTTTGATAAGAGAGGGGATTAAGGGTTATGGGGAGAGGGCGGGAAAGTGGAACTGAGCCACAACAGATCAGCCATGATCTTATTGAATGGCGGGGCAGGCTCGAAGGGCTAGATGGCCTACTCCTGCTCCTATTTCTTATGTTCTTATGAAAGAGAATGGACATCCTGAAAAAAGAAAATGGATCTTCAGAAACACTGTGAGGCTGGAGGTTTTACCTTCTTGATGATACTGAAGCTTGAAGAACCACCTGAAGGATACTCCCCACCCAAAGTATTCCAGGGTCCAGCATTGCTGGCAGCCTCTATGCTGAACTCCAAAGGCCACCCCAGACATTGTCCCAAATTCTACACACCACATTGTTCCAGACATGTTCTGGACCTGTATGTATTCCTGCTGGTGAGCCGTGCAAATTGTAAGCTGAGAGAATGAGCAGGCTGAATTTCCCTGACCCCAGAGGAAGATTCAGCTCAGTGCCTTCAGGAAACGAGGCCAACATGGTGGCACAATGGTTAGCACTGTTGCCTCACAGTGCCAGAGACCTGGGTTTGATTCCTGGCTTGGGTCATTTGTCTGTGTGGAGTTTGCACATTCTCCCAGTGTCTGTGTGGGTTTCCTCTAGGTGCTCCAGTTTCCTCCCGCTCTTCAAAGCTGTGCGGGTTAGGTGGATTGGCCATGCTAAATTGCCCCTTAGTGTCAGGGGGAGTATCTATGGTAAATACATGGAGATAGGGCCTGGGTGGGACTGTGATTGGTGCAGACTCGATGGGCCAAATAGCCTCCTTCTGCACTGTAGGATTCTCTGTTTCTATGTATGCTTCTAAACTGATCAAACTAAATATTAAATCACAAAGCAATTCAATTCAAATTGGGATGGTTGTTGGTAAAATGTTGCAGTAAAAAAGGAAATAGTTGAAAAGTCAATTGAATGAATTACTAAACAGCGAAACAGCTACTGATTTTATTTCAGAAGGTTTACTCTAGCATTCCCAAATAATCCATTATCAATGAATGATAGTTCAACGAGACTTTTCTGCAAGGTTAATTAAAATCCTAAAACGTTCAGCTATGTGCAAATATGAAGGACATTGCCTTAGGCAGCTTTCCAAGTCCATTCATTTGAAATAGCCGCTGCTTGCTTGCTAAGGTGCTTAGCTATCCAACCAATCCTGTGCGCTGTGTAATAGCAAATTCAGGAAGCCTACCTCAGTGTCAATTTAGCCCACTCCTCCTGATCTGAGGCTGTATATATATAAAGGGGTCCTTGCAAGAAGAACTTTCTCATCTCTGCGTCTATAAGATCACCAAAGATGAAAACGCACGAGGGACGCAGGCATCCTTGCTTTCAGCACTCTCGCATAGTTATTCCGAAAAAGATATGAGATCTCGATTTTTTCATGGACGACTCTGTGCCCCCCAGCAAAATCATCAAACCATTTCAATAGCTTATTAGATATGCCGCAATAGGCCAGGCCAACAATGAGGTGATTGAAAATTCTAGAATAATCAAAATTTAATGCTCAATATCTAAGATACTGGGCAAGATCTTCCCAAAAGAATTCTGATTGCTGAACGAATGAGGGACAGTTTCAGATCTGTTTTTTGGGCAACTTTGAAAATGCAATCTTATGCCACTCTATCATTTTTTTGAACAGAAGTATGATTCTCATGAGTAAGGGGATGGACAGAGCCTAAGATTTTGGGTGAAGCCAGCTGCAGACTACTTGGGCGCCATTGTGCAGGTGCCCAAATCTCTCAGTGAACTGGGAGACCTCTTGCCACCACCCCCCACTATCCCTGCCGATTGCTGCCTGTACTGGTTACCCCACACCTACCCCCCATCTGCCTGTCACACCCTGTCTGCAGGGTTCATCTCGCTCCCACTCACTTCCCCGCTTACACACCTCCTTTCCCACTCTCCCCTTACAGAGTTCCTTCTCCTTAGTGAGGAGCACCCGCTTGCATCCCCCTTGTCATTGCTCCACACCCACTCAGGCCCCGGGTCCTCGGCACTGCCCCCAGCGCAGTTATGGTACCTGGTGGACACTGCCAGGGTGCTTGGTGCAAAGCATATCAGTAATATTTAAATAGGCGAGCACAAAGCCGATCATGCCAGCAAAACACAACCCAGGAAGTTGGCTTTCATCGCAAGACCGGTTTAAGCCTCCCGCTCTATCTTCCTGGCTTGCTGTGCCAGTCCATTGATGTAGTGGACTGGAGAGATTGCACCCATTTAGTCAATTTTTGTTGCTAACTTACATTTTAAATCACTCCTTCTATGTGGAATCGGGTGTTGTTTGTGCCTTCAAAATGGAGCATTCATCTGTTCTCTGTGAAATCCTGCTGCCCATCATTTTAACTCATTGTAGTTTATTGGTTAAGATGCCCTGTGGAAATTGGTAGGAGCCTCAATTTAGACAATTAAATCAGCAAATCCCCAAATGTATTTGAACCTGGCTTGAGAAGAAAGGTAATTTTGCAAATCTTTCCTTTCATGACAGGAACTCGCACACTGGGTGTTTCGTTTGTCTTTCACATATTATTTCAGTTACAAAAATTGGGATAAATCTAGAGTATACCAAACATAGACAAAAGAGCTGAACTCCGGGGGCGAGATGGGAATGACTGCTCTTTGATATTAAGACAGCGTTTGACTGAGTGCGATGTCAAAGAGCTGTAGCATAACTGGAATCAATGGGAATCGGGGACGATCTCTCCGCTGGAGTGAGTTGTACTTAACGCAAAGGAAGATGGTTGTAGTAGTTGGAGATCAATCATCTCAGTCCCAGCATATCATAGCAGGAGTTCCTCGGGGTAGTGTCCTAAACACAACCATCTTCAGGTAATGTAGCAAGGGCCTTCCCTCCATCATAAGGTCTGAAATAGGGATGTTTGTTGATGATTTTTAGCACCATTCACAACTCCTCAGATACTGAAGCAGTCCGTGCCCATGTGCATCCAAATGTGGACATCATTCAGGCTTGGGCTGATAATCAGTGAGGAATATTCATACCAAACATGTGCTAAGAAATGATCATCTCCAACAAGAGACAATCCTATCACCTCCCCATGGCAAAGGCATTACCATTGCTGAATCCCCCACTATCAACATCATGGGCTTATCAGTGACTGGAATCTCACCTGAATCAGGCATGTAAATACTATTGCTACAAAAGCAGGGGAGATGCTGGGAATCCTGCAGCAAGTAATTCATCAAAGCCTGCCCACCATCTATACAGTACAATTAGGAGTGTGTTAGGATAATTTCCAGTTCCTTAGATGAGTGCAGCCCCAACATCTCTCCAGAAGCTCAACACCATCAAGGACAAAACAAATCTATTTGACTGGCACCCTAGCTATCACCTCCAATACTCCTTCCACTACCAACCCACATTGACAGCCATGTGTACCATCTATAAGGTGCACTGCAGCAACTAACGATGGCTGCTTTGACAGTACCTTCCAAACCTGCAACCTGGACCACTTGGAGGGACAAAGGGCAGCAGATGCACCAGGTGCAGATTTCCCTCAAAGCCACACACATCCTGATTTGGAAATATATTATTGCCATTCCTTCAGTGTTGTTGGGTCAGAATCCTGGAACTTCCTCCCCAATAGCACTGTAGGTGTACCTGCATCTCATGGACAGTAGCCGTTCAAGAAGGCAGCTCACCATATCCCTCTCTAGGACGTTCATAACGGCCAATATATGGCCAGTAACACATACATCCAGTAAACACATAGATATTTTAAAAAGTTAAAGTTGGAAGAATTGAGGCAAGCTCAGGAAAAATTAGTTTCTATCTGAAGCATCGCTAGACCACAAAAAAAAACAATTTTTAATGCAGCATCTATTTGTATTCATAAAATATTTCATTGTTCTAAACGTAAAGAGCACTAAAAGATTAGGAAATCAATAAATATTTTAGCAAACATAAAGGTTTGACTAAAGAACAGAACATGGTTATGAATTGCCTGAAGCCACCTGTGACATTAAGAATACATTAAATCCTTCTGAAAGTGTAAATCTGCAGCACAAAGCCCCCTATGTGCCCAATAGCTTATTATTTTGATGCTGACAAATCATAGAATTATTTTCATATCGACTGATCTCTTTTTAATCTTTGCATAACAGAAAAATGAGACTCTATAGCTATCAAGGAGTTAGTCAAGTAATGATGGCCAAAAAAAAACGATTCTTCAGAACAGCACATAAAGTTACAAATGAGATTTTTGACAACACTAGTTAAACACCAAGTTAATGAGTCAAATTTATTGCCAAACTTTAAACACAATTGCCATTGCAGTTCCCATTATATTAACTGATATATTCTCACAAGGCAAACAAGCTGCACAGCTCATCATTCAGAAGCAAGAATGATTTGCCCTTGTGCTGTTGCCCTTCTATTTTGTTAATTAAGCATCTCTCCACTTTTCCATCAAATCCAGTCTTTGTGTATTGAAATAGCAGAATCAAAGGAAACGATGTATACTTGCAGCTAAATAATGCATGGATTATGATCATCCGGCAGCTACAAGTATTGCGGTGATAGAAGGTCTAAAAATATTGTTTGTCAGGCAGCCAAAGTAAGCACAAAAGCGAAATACTGCAGAAATCTAAAATCAACAAAAAAGGGATAAAAAGTAAAAGAAGGAATCAAAGGGAAATGGTGAAAAGTCATCAACCTGAAATGTTGAACTAAAGCTTCAACTGAACTCAGGGGAAAAATGCAATCCATGCACTTTCATTGTTCACAAACTGCACACGTGACCCATATGTGACTTCACCTGCCATTTTTATCTTTTCACATCGGGATTGGGTTTACAACGAAATTTACGACCTGCACTGAAGTGCGGGAGGACTGTTGATGTGGAGACGGGATGGTTCGAATCCTCATGTTGCTTCTTCAACACAGTATCCCAGCTTCCAAAAGTGTATAAAGGCTAGGGGTGGCTAGGGGTAAAATCGGTCCTCTCAGGGACAGGCGTGAGGAATTGTGCTTAGAGGCAGAGGGAATGGGGGAGATCCTGAATGAATGAATACTTTGCATCGGTATTCACGAAGGAGAGGGGCTTGATGTCTAGTACGGTCATTGAGGGAGCAGTAGACCAATTGAAAGTTTTATTTAGATGGCATTAAAACCGATAAATCTCCGGGGCCCGATTGCATTTATCCTAGGCTGCTTAGAGAGGCGAGGGACGAGATTGCTGGGCCTCTGACGCGAATCTTTGTCTCTTCTTTGGACACAGGTGAGGTCCCAGAGGACTGGAAGATAGCGAACGTGGTACCATTGTTTAAAAAGGGTCGGAGGGATAGCCCGGGTAACTATAGGCCGGTGAGCTTAACGTCAGTGGTAGGTAAGTTGATGGAGAGGATTCTTAGGGATAGGATGTATGCGCACTTGGAGCGTTGCGATCTGATTAAGGATACGCAGCATGGCTTTGTCAAGGGGAAGTCTTGCCTTACGAATCTGGTAGAATTCTTTGAGGAGGTGACAAAAACGGTTGATGAAGAATGAGCCGTTGATGTCGTCTATATGGATTTCAGTAAGGCGTTTGACAAAGTCCCTCATGGTAGGTTGGTACAGAAGATTGAAGCTCATGGGATATGTGGTCAGGTATCTAGATGGGTAGAGAACTGGCTTGCAAAGAGGAGTCAGAGAGTAGTAGTGGAGGGGTCTTTTTCTAGCTGGAGGTCTGTTACTAGTGGTGTGCCGCAGTACTCAGTACTGGGACCTCTTCTCTTTGTAGTGTATATAAATGATTTGGAAGAGGGAGTAGGTGGTGTGATCAGCAAATTTGCTGATGACACCAAGATGGCTGGATTGGCGGGCAGTGAGGAGCAGTGTCTGGCAATACAAAGGGATATTGATAGGCTGGTTGATTGGGCAGATACATGGCAAATGGAGTTTAATCCGGATAAATGTGAGGTGATGCATTTTGGCCGGAATAATGTAGGGAGAAGATATATGATAAAGGGTAAGCCCGTAAGGAGTATAGAATCGCAGCGAGACCTAGGGGTACAAGTGCACAAGTCTTTGAAGGTGGCAGTGCAAGTGGAGAGTGTATGAAGAAAGCCTATGGTATGTTAGCCTTTATAGGAAGGGGTATAGAATGTAAGAGCTGGAGTCTAATGTTGCAGTTGTACAGAACGTTGGTTAGGCCGCATTTGGAGTACTGCGTCCAGTTCTGGTCGCCTTACTACCGGAAGGACGTGGAGACTCTGGAGAGAGTGCAGAGGAGGTTTACCAGGATGTTGCCTGGTATGGAAGGACTGGGGTATGAGGAAAGATTGAAGAAATTGGGGCTCTTTTCCCTTGGAAGATGCCGACTGAGGGGGGATCTAATAGAGGTATATAAGATTATGAAGGGTATAGATAGAGTAAACAGAGGTAAGCTATTTCCTATGATAGAGACACGTAGGACAAGGGGCCATGGACTTAAGGTGAGGGGGGAGAGATACAACACAGATATGAGAGGGAGGTTTTTCACACAGAGGGTAGTGGGGGTATGGAATGCTCTGCCAAGTAAGGTGGTGGAGGCAAACACGCTAGAGTCCTTTAAGAGCAACTTAGACAGGCACATGACTGAGTTGGAAATGGGTGGATATAGGAGATCTTTTTAAATAAGGGTCATTAGCATTGGGGCGTCCCTGGTAACGTAAATGGGTATAGTATGATAATAATGTTTTTTCTCTTTTCATTCACAGGTGTTAAGTTGGTCCACCTTGTGTCCAACGAGGGGCATACACGCGATGGGTCGTACTGGGGCTGCTCTTGGTTGTTCAAGATTGGCCTAGTGCTTCATGTCATTAGTGTGTGCCTAAACTGGACGAGATACTGGGCAAGACGACAGCTCAGTGACTATCGCTGATTGCTGTGCAGACACGTGGATTTGGGCCGGTGTCTGTGGGAGTTTGCGCATTCTCCCCGTGCTTGCGTGGGTTTTCTCCGGGTGCTCCGGTTTCCTCCCACACCCCAAAGATGTGGTGTTAGGCTGATTGGCAGGAATAAATTGTCCCTAAATCAGTTTCCCTCAATCTGGATGGCCATAAAACATTAGACAGGGGTCGTGGGTAGAGAGGTGGACTGGTGGTGTTGAGATGGCGGCGCGGGCTCGTTGGGCCCAAGGGCCTGTTTCCCGGGCTGATTTTTGTTCTTTGTTCTCCCTCCCCCTCACCACATTATCTATTATCCACTCCCATGGCAGGCCATGCTCCCTCAATCGCTGCTGCCACTCAATGCCTCCTCACCACCCCCCCCATGCATCCTCCATAGCCACTCACCTAGTATGTACCTCGTGTCCTCCAATTCCACACAAAATCAATGGAAAATATTTTACACTCCTCGCAGGGGAAAAAGAAAGCCCTCACCTCTATATCATTGATAGTGAGGGACAAAGAATGCATCCTGATATGTGAAGAGTACTCGAAGTAGTTGCAATTCTATTAGCTTATGTTAACAAATCAGAAACCACATCAAAGGCACAATCTGTTGTTATAATTTCTTATGAAGAAATACATAAGGCTGGTCAATGGAAGGGTGAATGTATTCCTGAAGGACAGATCCTTCTGAAGAATTATTACATTGTAAACACATCCACATTGGATCACAACATAATAGTAATATTTGAACTTGTGGAAACACTTTGCAATTTCCTCACAGAATGTTCTAGACTCCTCAGCAGGCTTTCCATTTTCTTCACAAACTCTCAAACCTGGCGCACTAAAATCCCACACTGTCAGATGAAAATAGTGTGCATGAGGAAATTTGATTTTCATTCCCCATTTAAAATGAGGAACATGAGCTCAGAAGGAGGTGGGTGTGTATTTCGTAGACTAGATGTTCACAACGTGCATAAAAGGCCTGTGGAAAATGGGTTGGAATAGTGGGGAAAATTTGCATTTCCTCTAAAAACACTGAAGTGCTGCCACTCGCACACTGAAATGTGCCACTGAATGCCCCTAACAGAAATTCAGCCTATGCACTTTCCTGAAATTCATTTACTGTCACCTTGAGTGAGTTGGTCATTATTTACCTTCGAGCATTGCCAGTGAATGGCCGGCAAGTTCTTTACTTGTGAGAGGCATCAGAGCTGGACCTTATATTTTCAGAACACAACATGCACTTTCCAACACAGGGTCACTGCAAATCTACTGGGTACAGGCAGTTATCTGACTTGGCATCCGAAATCCAACCCTATTGCCATCTCAGTTGAGGTAAGCAAACTCAGGACACCCGGAATGGAATCTGGGTTCTCCTGGGTTTGTTTGCAATAGCTATTCATTTAATTATGTTGTTGAGTCCTCGCAAACTTGGTATCGTTTTCCAATCTTGCTGTCCTTTCTCATCTTCTCTCCTTCCTTTTATAAGACCATAAGACCTAGGAGCAAAAGTAAGTCATTTGGCCATCGAGTCTGCTCTGCCATTCAATGAGATCATGACTGATCTGATGTGATAATCCTCATCTCCACATCTCTTTCACTCTTTCTTTCATTCACTAACCAGGTAAATTTGATTCTGTTACTGGAATTCCTATTCTCCAAAGGTTTTTTTTGAGTGAGTCCTACAGTAAATATATCATAGAATCATAGAATCCCTGAAGTGCAGAAGGAGGCCATTTGGCCCATCGAGCCAGCACTGACAATGATCTCACCCAGGCCTCATCCTTGTTACCAGATATATTTACCCTACCCAGCCCCTGACACTAATAGACAATTTAGCACAGCCAATCCATCTACTCAGAGCCATTGGACTGTGGGAGGAAACCAGAGCACCCAGAGGAAACCCACACAGACATGGGGAGAACATGCAAACTCCACATTGACAGTGACCAAAGTCGGGAATTGAACTCGTGTCCCTGGCGCTGTGAGGCAGCAATGCTAACCATTGTGCCACTGTGTCGCCCAAGCTACAATATCAAGCTACAATGGCTTTCATTACTGTATTCAAAAGTATATTTTACTTTCAAAACATTGTACTTTTCTCCCATATTTTGAAGTCACACATTTAAACCAACATGACCTCTGAGTTTGTGGTTCATGTAGCCAGGACCCAGAGGCTTATGATCCATCTGGGCTCAAAACTGTAAGGAATGCAAATTCATGAATTGCAGAAAATCTAAATAACTTTAATGTCAAATATATTCAAGAAAGGAATTTGAGTTTCTGACGACATTTAATGTAGATCTTTCAAGATATGTAAAGTGGTTTAAGGGCCACTTTTAACAAATAAATTTGTAGTGTAATATGATAAGCTTCATACAGATGGAAGATCGCATAACACCAGATAAATGACCAACAGGTTTATTTGAAATCACAACCTTTCAGAGCGCTGATCCTTCATTAAGTCAAATGGCAAACTACTTCAGCTGAGTAAGGAGCAGCACTCCGAAAGCTTGTGATTTCAGATAAACCTGTTGGACTATAACTTGATGTCGTCTGACCTCTCATCTTGTCCACCTCAATCCAACGCTAGCATCTCCACTTCAAGCTTCATAGAATGATTGAATGCATACAAGGGGCAAATAAATAATTTAGAAAAAGACTGGATACATGGTAATGCAGTAGTTTCCATTAAGCATTCAACAAACTAATGGCTTACTCTTAAATCTTTGAGCTTTTAAAATAGCTAATGCAGTTGTTCCTTTGTTCCTTACGTACTGCAGACATAAATAGTGGGAAATACTTTTAATAACAGTCATTTTGCTGAAGAAACCAGCATAGTAATTAGAAGCCATATTTTGTATCTGAACACAACACACAATTAGTTAGGGGTGACAAAACTTAATGACAGGGAGGGGATGAAAAGACATTAATTTGCTTCTATTACTACCGTATATTGAGAAGTCAGAAAGATATATGGGCAATTCTTGTTTATTCAGGACTGTGTCGTGTGACTAAACAGAATGTATTATTCCTTCTTTCTACCTCATTAAATAAGTTAATCACATAAATCTGAAAAAAAAGAAGCATTTAGAACGCATTTGAATTAGGCAGCATGTTAAGCCCATTTTTCGGCAGAAAGCACGTCATAGTTTTACACAATTAATTAATTTGATTAGATTTGCTGTTTATATGCAATGTTTCTTTCCAGTTAAAATCCAAGTATTGTGCAATACAATCCTTCTTCCCCTCACACCCAGGTCTGTGTTGTTCCACTTAGTGGGACAGGGTTCTGTAGCACTTAGTAGTCACAATCACTGCCACAACTGGGTTAATTCACTGGACAGCACACTTGGATGCTACATAAAAGAACTCCTGCCTAATTGCACCTCGCCTTTTTGCAACTTACCCTCAGAATTCTAATTTGTGTCTCCTTGTCAGAATCCAGTACTAAATGCATAGTAGGGTAGAAAATTGGAGACATAATAGATCATTCATCTCATCAAGTCTGCTCCACCATTTAGCTAGCTTATGGTCGACCTTGTACCTCCACAACATTTTCTTGCCTTATTCCTATATCCCTTAATATCTTTAATATCTGGAAATCTACACTCAATGGACAATTCCCCTGTATCCTGGGACGGTCTGCCACTGTTCCTGACTCTGAGGAGAGATGAAGACTTGGGACAGTTCTGATGCACTTAGCTGAATAGTTACCCAGATTAAAACTTAGTCTAACACCCGGGTAATTATACAGCCAGTAACACACACATAATCACCTCCTGACTACCCCACTGACTTGATTGGACTGCCTCCCCCCACAGCACCCATCCCCCACAATCTAACCAAACCAGACCTGATGAGTGACCTGCCCCAAATACCATCTCCCTCACCGCCCCCCACCCTCACACTTACTACTCAACTACCCTTCAGAACCAATGCAGTTAACCCACAACCACATAATTAGCCCTCTGACCCAATCTGATCTGACCATCCCTTGACCAGACTCAAATACTGCTGGCTATCAGTCTGGCCCTCTGACCAGACCTAATTATCTCCTGACCCACTTATCATCTACCCACTTGTCCACCGACTGATCTTACCCATTTATCCATTTGCCCACTCACTCAGCTGTCCACTGACACTGTTACCCACCTGCCATCTTATCCACCTATCACCTTGCTCACCCTTTTACCCATTCGCTAATATTCAAACTGGACAAAACGTACCACACACTGCATTTCCTACTGTACTGTGTGCAGTTTTGGGCGCCGCACCTGCGCAAGGATATTTTGGCCCTGGAGGGAGTGCAGAGGAGGTTTACTAGGCTGATACCGGAGTTGAGGGGATTGAGCTATGAGGAGAGGCTGAATAAACTGGGCTTGTACTCGTTAGAGTTTAGAAGAATGAGGGGAGATCTCATTGAGACGTATAAGATGATGAATGGGATGGATAGGATAGAGGTGGAGAGACTCTTCCCGCTCAAAAAAGACAGTAGGACTAGGGGGCACAGCCTCAAGATAAAGGGGAGGCGGTTTAGAACGGAGTTGAGGAGGAACTTCTTCACTCAAAGGGTGGTGAATCTCTGGAATTCTCTGCCCGTTGAAGTGGTGGAGGCTGCCTCGCTAAATATTTTTAAGAAGCGGGTTGATGGGTTCTTGATAAGAGAGGGGATTAAGGGTTATGGGGAGAGGGCGGGAAAGTGGAACTGAGCCACAACAGATCAGCCATGATCTTATTGAATGGCGGGGCAGGCTCGAAGGGCTAGATGGCCTACTCCTGCTCCTATTTCTTATGTTCTTATGTTCTTATGTTCTCCCAATTCTGAATCACTCTGATGGACTTCCCTGAATGACATTGTTGCATAGTTCTCTGGTCTCGATAGATATATGCAGCAGCATCAAGTCGGGGGAATTCTTAATGATCATTGCTCTGTTTGGAAGATCTGAGCTTTATTTTGTACATTAATATTAAAATAAGTTATCATTGCAACTAAAATATGTTTCTCATCTGCTTCCTCTTACTTCTATGTGACGCTACCACTGTGGCATCAGCAGAGCTGGAGGCAGGATGTTAGTTCCCCTGCTCTGACAGGTGAAAAGCTTGCGGCAGACATCCTCTGGATTTTGGAACCTGTGTGGTTGATACCAAAAAGGAGAAAGGGACAGTTTTGTGCGACTCTACCTGCAGGTGGGGGGAAATGGCTGAGAAAGAGGGTGGCTTGAGGAGAGTTGCCACTGTCATGTGCACTTTCTCCATCTTTCTCAGGGTCTACCTGCATTTCCCTGTTAGTGTGGAATGGAAGAGAACAGCCACACATCAGTGAGGAGCACAGTCACCAAGGCAAGACTTTGATTGATCCATTGAGTAGAGTATGCCATTGGTCTAGGCCAGCATATACTCAATTGTTGCAGTGTCTGATTCTCCCTGAAGGTGGCCACCTTCCCATGGCAGTGGATATCAGCGCAGGTGTCTGACACATTATTGCCCTCATGCTGGGGATGGACTAATCCATCCCATGACCAAGAATTTGCACATCCTCTGCAAATGTTGGCAGCAGCACATAAACTCCCCATTGATGTTCCATAGATTCCTGCTTCATGCATGACCCCCTTCCCAATTGTTCTTTGAGGTCCAGCTAACCAGATCTTGGAGTATCCTCTCCCATGGGGACTCACCACAGTTGTCGTAGTCTTCAACATCTGCACTTGCTCATGTGTGTTCTCCTCACCATGTGCCAACCTAACTACCACTCCAATACCTACTGAGATGGGGAGTCAGTTTAGCTTAATTGGCTAGACAGCTGGTTAGTGATGCCAAAAGCTTGGGTTGAATTCCCATATTAGTTGAAGGTCCCACCTTCTCAACATTACCCCTTGCCTGAGATGTGGTGATCCCCAGGTTAAATCATCACCAATCACAATATATGGTCATCTGGGACTATGGCAACTTTACCTTTTTACCCACTGAAATGTGGTTATCTGCACTGGGAGGAGATGTGCAGGTGTGAAGGTGCAGCCTTAATCTGTTCGTCCTCCTATGGAGATTCACTCGCTTACTCCCTCACCTCTGTCACCTGTTAAGGACGGGTGAGAGATGAAAAGCATGAGTTAGCGCTAAACTTGAGAATGGTTACAAACTACGATTGTTTACTAAGTGCTGACATCAATTCAACATGAGTGACAACTAAGTGCCAAGTGGTGATGGATCATTCAATGCTGTCAGCAAGTCTCTGAACCACCTCTTCTCCCCATCACCAACACCAGTGTGTATGTTTATCTCCTAATTTCCCATAATGGTCCATTGTGTCAATGACTGCAGCTCCAACCCCCATTCTTTGCCTTTCCCTGGAGTTGCGCACTCTCTTCTGCAGCAAGAGAACACAAAGAGTTAAGAATTTGAGAAGTGGAATGTCTATTGAGAATAGAATAAGAACATTTGAGAAGTGTAACTGAGAGGAGCTAATGAGGTCATTAAAACGTTTTCCGACACTCAATTCTTGTCCATGGCACCCACTGCTGACAGCCTCTGCTACCACCACTCATACCTACTTCATTAGGCCTACTGGCCTTGTTCGTCTGTCCGCAGGGACGAAGACTTCTCTCCTGGCCTTTAGAACCTCCAGCATTGCCTCCAGCAAACACTGAGAACCATGGAACAGCCTTACTTTGTCTTCTTTCCGTTCTCCTCCATAATGAATATTTTATCAGTAAGATTCCTTACAGCCATTCAGCTCTACATAGGTTCCTTTAAGTAAAGAGCCTTCACTGACAGATTTGGCACACCATCATCCTCAACCTCCTCTTGAATTGGTGAGAAAACTGAGAAGAAGGGCACTAGTGTGATGGTTGAGTTAAAAAAACCTGCTCCTTTAACAAAAACGAGGTGATGACCTGGTGGTATTATCGCTAGACTATCAATCCAGAAACTCAGCTAATGTTCTGCGACCCAGGTTTGAATTTCTGCACAGCAGATGGTGAAATTTGAATTCAGTTAAAACGACAAACCTGGAATTAAGAATCTACTGTGACCAAGAAACCATTGTTGATTGTTGGAAACACTCATCTGGTTCACTAATGTCCTTCAGGGAAGGAAACCTGCTGAGCTTACCTGGTCTAGCCGACACATGACTCCAGAGCCACAGCAATGTGGTTGAGTCTCAACTGTCGTCAGGCAATTTTGGATGGGCAATAAATGCTGGCCAGCCAATAATGTCCATGTCCCATGAATGAATAAAAGAAAATGAGCTCCTGATCCACCACAGCCATTTCAAAATTCCATTCATTTTTACAATTAATGCAAAAATTAAAATATTCTTACCTGATAATGTGAAATATGGTGAATTATTTTTGTTCTGGATTATATTTAGCGTAAGTAAAAATATCAATAGATCAAAAAGACATTTCAATACTGAATGACATAGTTTACTGGAAGCAAGTGTAGCAATAAAAGACTATCTCATCGTATATCAACTAACTTTCTCCCTGGTGAGAACCTTTATCTTTCATCTTTTCATCTCTCTGCTAACATCATAAACAATACAAATGTACAACTTAATCATTCACAACTTTCTGTCTCTCAAACATTCATGCATAGATTTTCCTCTTTTGGCATACCTCCCACTTTTGACAGGTTTTCTTTGTTAGATGCAAATAGGAGCGAAAGATTGGCTGCAAGTCAAATCGAGATGGTACTGGCCTTTCCAGGTGAGCATCACAACAATAGGCCAGACTTTCTATAAGGCTTTGGACAAATTTTTAAAAAAAATTATCTCGACCCATTGCCAGCCTGTACCAAGCTAGAAAATCTGGGATTAACAACAGGCAAAAATGCAGGAAAAGAAAATCCAATATGTGAATCCAAGATGTAGGTGTCAGGCTGCAAGTGAATGACAGCATGGCCCACACACAACTCCCAGTTTTTTGGCTGCGGAAGAAGTTGCAGCCAAGTTTTAAGCCACTGCTAATGACTACAGTCACCGCATGTGTTATCCATATGCTGCGTGGTAGCTGATGTCCGTGCAACAGATGGTACAACTCTGAGTCTGTGTTTCTGCTGTCCCAAACCCTGGCAAGAGAGTTCCTAATGGTCATTGCCAGGTAGCTGTGCCAAAGCCTACAGAAAGGTTTGATCGTATCTTACTCGATGTAGCCAATCAAGCAAAACTGCCTTTTGAACATTCTGGATTGCCTTCTTTCATGCAGTACTTCTGAAACTTTGACATATGGAGTTTGGAGTATTTTCTAGATAGCATCTAATGTAATGACTATTCAGGCATTCACATAACTGAGCAGATCTGCTGTTCTAGCTTTCTAAGGAAATAGCAGTATATATGTTTTGGATTAGTAACAACGTTTGTCTGATTATGATTTTTTGGATTGCCTTGGGACATCTTTCTGTCTTATGTATTGTATACCATTACAAGCTGTTATTGTTCTGATTTAGTGTTAATTAACTCAAACAGGTTTATCATTTTCCTTAGTCAAGGGAAGCTGTCTGAAGTTAAATGAAGTAGGTGAGGTCTGATTGTAACTATCACTTGTTACGATTGTGGGTTTATAAGATTATTAAATTTTGGATGGTAGTTTTAAATTTAGGGTAAATGAAGGGAATCATGTGACCTCTTTTCAAGTCTACCTTGCAGTAAACCATGGAACCATTGAATCCCTATAGTATAAAAGGAGGTTATTTGGCCTATTGATTCTGCATCGACTGTTCGAAAGAGCATCTTACCCAGGCCCACATCCTCTTCCCTAGCTGCATAATGCTGCACACTTACCGTGACTAATCCACCCGACATGTACATCTTTGGACTGTGGGAGGATACCGAAGCACCCGGAAGAAACACACGTGACGCAAAACAAATGTGCAAACTCCACATACGCAACTACCCATGGCTGGAATTGAATCTGGGTCCCTGGCACTATGAAGTAGTAGTACTAGCCACTGTGCTACATTGTTGGTTTGAATATTAGAGATCAAAATAAGGATTAGGATTGTTTTACTGGTAAGATGATGTCAGGTATTTATGCCAGATAGAATAACAGCAATCTTTGAGCTTGCAATGATTATGGTGCTCAGAAAGTCTCAAAAAGATGCTGTAGATACAGAACCAATGAACTCTATTATAGCAATTGCATGTGTGTAATAGATTAAAAATAGGAACTTTCTTTAAATTCCTGCTGTTACTATAACCCTATAAAACTGTCAATCAGCCAGACTATCAAAGTATGAATAGCAGAAATTATAAGCACTAGACAGCTCTTTATCTTGTATAAATAATCCTTGAGCAATTGACAAAATAGATATAAGAAAAAAAATCAGTTATCTGTTTCAACAAACTAATGGATGTCTGGGTTGTCAGCCAAGAATGCATGATGAATTGTTGTGCATTGTCTCAATGATATGTTTTCAATCTGATTGCAGCAAAGAGTTGGTGAAGTGAAATGCGTGAATATAAGATTATGCATGAAATGCATTATCCAGTTTGATAAAAATGGTGCTATTGTCTGACCTCTAGGTGATGTTATTGTATGATTAGATATTCAACATTATGGATACATTCCTGACGTTAAGGTACAGGGGCCACTTATGGAAGTGGCTAGTACCATTTAATCCAAAAGAGTATCTGAAACAAATTTGAATATCGTAATAACACGAGGATTCTTTTGCTATTCCCAAGTACTAGTTTCATTTTTCTTCTAGGTGATGAGATTTATGGAGTCAGCTCTCGTTTAAGTGTAAATATTATTCCTTTATGAAACTTTGCCCGGGAAGCCTACATATGCACATATCACATTCATGACAAATAATGGGGGCTTGTAGCATAATTGCAGTGTCCGTACCTCTGTGCTAGAAGGTCTGGGTTTCAGTCTTATATTGGTCACAGAGGAGCATTCATGACTCAGTTCAATGGGCTGATAATTAGCCCAACACTTCCCCACTATTCCCAAAGGAATAAAGCATATGTGTGTGAAGATACACTTAAAAAAGATTGCAAGTATCCTTCAATTTGATATTTGACTTGATAGGCAGTTTCCAAATCATATCCAAGTTAAAAAAAAACTTCAAATGCATGCAAAATAAATTAGCCGCAGTAAATTGGGTTAAACTGTCAATGGGTAAACTAGAGACAAATAAGAAGAACTATTTGGTATGAACCAAAACCTGTACATGCTGTTAAATGGGGAAGGATATTAAGAAATTAATAAGAGGTAGAATAACGTTATAAGAGCTTTTGAATCCAACAGCAAAAATAAATGTGTTTAAAGAAAAGAGTGGTAAATTAAAAATGGGTTCAATTGACAATATAGTACAATGGATAATATGTAAATGACAGAGTTGTTAAATAAACACTTTTCACCTGTTTTCACAGTGGGAGAAGGAGATAAAATAGCAGTGGTTCAAATACATCAAAGGGAAGAATTTAGTGCAAGTAAAAAAAAGGCAGATGAGAAAACAATGGGACTTGAGATAGACTAACATTGGGAGCCAAGCAGTTACAGTATTAAAATAAAATGAATTAAAATTAGCTCTTTGGATTCAGGAATTGGGCTTTGGACTGCAATATTCCAAAAGACGCTCAATTAATTAAGAAGGAAGGGAGGAGAAACCAGATAGATACACAATCTCTCAATTTAACATTCATTGCTTAATATAGCATCTGAGACACACGCCCTGATATTTGTTTGGAGGTGCTCAGAATACTGTGATATTTATTAAGCTGTAGGAGAATCATTATGTAGAAATTGTTCTTTGTTGCATTACCATGGGAATCCTTCATTTCGTTTTGTCATATGTGCTTGTTATTTTAATGATAGTATTAGCATATTTATTTTAATAAGGTTAAGGCCTTAGTTAAATTCACGGACAAAGGAATGACATCCAAACATGATGCATTCAGATGCTAATAACACAAACAGTAATGTCTAATTGAAATCAATGGTGCTTCCTCCCGTCGGAATATGTCAATCTTATGGCTGTGACTAATCAAACTGCGTAAATATTTTTCCATCTTGTGGCTACGGAGGCTTAAAATGAGGGATAAATTTAAATATCTGTAAATACTAAACTGCTCTTGGTAATTAACACAGGATCCACCCTCAGAATTGTAGTAATCAGGATGTACTGTCTATTTCTTTCAAACAGTTAATGACTTCTCTTTGGTAAAAACTAATAACCCCTCAAATCTGTGCAGGGTTCTAAAAAGAGAAATAAAGGTTAATCAGTTGCTTTTCAATAAATATATTATATTTTAACTTGCTACAAAATGTATAAACGCAGCCTCTCATAGTAACCGAGGCATAATTATATGATGAAATGTTTTTAAGTGTCATCGCGTGGTTTAATGAATTAGCAGAAGTAAAGACAAGTGGTGCAGGCACAGGGCTACGCTTCACCATTAGCAACAGTGTAAAGTTAATCAAATACCATTGCTCAACTTTCTTTTGAAGCTCGATTGAGTGGTATGGGAAGAGGCTGTGCATTTACGTAATTTCTCAATCTCAAACCTCCACCATTTGACAGGCATAATCCTAATTGACCATTAATGACAGATGAGCCCCACAAGTCTTTACCTTAACTCCTTAATTATGATTATTTATGCGTGCTTGTCAGGTTTTGGCATGTCCCCCTTGTGGAATGGAGAACAATTTTCTCAATATAGTTATTTCTATTAATAGAAACTGCAGTATTGCTTGGACTCAAAAAACATTTTCTCTGTGAATACAGGACTGCTGTAAAGGCTTCAAACACCCCACCATGGCTGAAATCATCTTTAAAGTTTATTTAATAGTGCTACAAGTAAGGCTTACATTAAATTACAATGAAGCTACAGTGAAAATCCCGTAGTTGCCACACTCCAGCGCCTGCTTGGGTACACTGAGGAAGAATTTAGCATGGCCAATGCACCTAACCAACATGTCTTTTGGACTGTGGGAGCCAGGACGTGGAGTTGCCGTGTTGGACTGTGGTAGACATAATAAGTGGTCTCACAACACCAGGTTAAAGTCCAACAGGTTTATTTGGTAGCACGAGCATCTAAAAGCTCGTGCTAACAAATAAACCTGTTGGACTTTAACCTGGTGTTGAGAGGCTACTGACTGTGGGAGGAAACTAGAGCCCCCAGAGGAAACCCACGCAGACACGGGGAGAACATGCAGACTTCGCACAGACAGTGACCCAAGCCGGGAATCAAACCCGGATGCCTGGCGCTGTGAGGCAGCAGTGCTAACTACTGTGCCACCGTGCAACCCCTAAGTTGTTATGAGTGGAATCAATGGCGTATTTTAAGGAGGATAATATCAAATTAGTAGACTATGCTTTATTGCGTCAAACTTCCCCAGGATTTATTTTTGCACTGCTTTCTGAACCCATTTCAAAGGACTTGGAATTACAACATGGGTGCTAACATTTAAAAAAAATCTGCTTAACATTCCTGCTCCTTTATCCTAGGAGAAGTATTTGAGAAGCCTTTGAGTATAATTTTATGTTTTGGCCAAAATAGCATAAAAAATGCTTCACATCCTTTACAAAGTACCCGGATGAGTACTCGCTGTGCCATAACATTCAAGGCTATGGTCCAAGTGCTGGCAAGTGGGATTAGCTGGGCAGGTCAGGGCCTTTCATGCATCGTGCAGACTCAATGGGCCGAAGGGACTCTTCTGCACTGTGAAGTTTACCAGGAGTTCATACACGAGCGACATTTTAATTTTAACTTATTGTTGGGGTAGAGTGGGGGGGAGAAGAGGATTAATAAGAACAGCAGCAGGGCAAGGAACCACAAGTAAATGCAAACGGATTTTCAGCAGACTATTCTTGAGTTATCTTCACATGTACTTTTTCAGAGCTCTTGGTATTTATAAGTTCAGAGTCACTTAACTACAGTTTTCCAAGGATCAGTGCATCAGGAGGCTACATTCCCCCAAAAGGTCTGTTGGCTGCAAAAGCTGGTTATGACAGAAAACCCACCAACTTCTCCTGCTGACTGCTGGCATCCATTGGAAATGTAATGCAATTGGTAGCCTGGAAAAGAGCACATTGATGTAGGCTTGGGGAAAAAAGCTGACTTAAATGATTGATGTCACCTCCTTCAACCTGGGATAAGCACAAAACAAACAATATGAGTGGCTAGGGTCACCTTGATTGTCACAGCCACTTCCTGCCCAGTTGGAAGCATGGGTTTCAAGTCTTTATTGTAAGCCTTTTTAGGGGAATCTACAATGGACCCTTTAGAGAATCTCTGCAGTTTTTTCTGTGTGCTGCATTTTGCATAACCCTGCTGGGTTGCAGGGACTGTACAATGAGTTTGATAACCAGACAAACTGTGATGTAATGTGGAGTGCTAGTGCCCTGCGATTGAATCCCCACATGCTGCAAGTAGACTGCTAACCTGGTTTGATTCTGAATGTGTTTCCCCATCTGTTGCAGCTGTGGAATGACACTCAAATGCTCAGACAGCAGCTTCAGTACTTCAAATCCCTGTGCATTACTTTTTATAAGTTTTATCTGCTTGGTTCTGCTTTTTAGCTATTCCGTGTTTATTGGTGTTAGTTTTTGATTGGTTAAGTTCTCCCCCAGCAGAAATGTTTTCAATTTAAAAGTACATAGAACATTACAGCGCAGTACAGGCCCTTGGGCCCTTGATGTTGCGCCGACCTGTGGAACCAATCTAATGACCCTCTAACCTAAACTATTCCAATGTTATCTATATACCTATCCACTGACCATTTGAACGCCCTTAAAGTTGGCATGTCCACAACTGCTGCAGGCAGGGCATTCCACGACCTTACTACCCTCTGAATAAAGAACCTACCCCTGACATCCGTCCTATAATTACCACCCCTTAATTTAAAGCTATGTCCCCGTGTGTTAGCCATCACCATCTGAAGTAAAAGGCTTTCACTGTCCACCCTATCCAATCCCTTGATCATCTTGTATGCCTCAATCAGGTCACCTCGTAACCTCCTTTTCTCCAATGAAAATAATCTCAAGTCTCTCAGCCTTTCCCCATAAGACCTTCCCACCATACCAGGCAACATCCTGGTAAACCTCCTCTGCACCCTGTCCAATGCCTCCACATCTTTCTTATAATGCAACGACCAGAACTGTACGCAATACTCCAAGTGCGGCCGCACCAGAGTTTTGTACAGTTGTAACATGACCTCATGGCTCCGAAATTCAATCCCTCTACCAATAAAAGCTAACACACCATACGCCTTCTTAATAACCTTATCAACCTGGGTGCCAACTTTCAGGGAGCTATGCACATGTACCCTGAGATCTCTCTGCTCGTCAACACTACTAAGAGTCCTTCCATTAGCCCTATATTCTGTCCTCCTGTTATTCTTAGCAAAGTGAATCACCTCACACTTTTCCATATTAAACTCCATCTGCCACGTCTCGGCCCAGCTCTGCAGCGTATCTATGTCCCTCTGCAAACTGTAACATCCATCCTCACTGTCTACAACTCCTCCAACTTTGGTGTCGTCAGCAAATTTACTAATCCATCCTTCTACACTCTCATCTAGGTCATTTATAAAAATGACAAACAGCAGTGGCCCCAAAACAGATCCTTGAGGTACACCACTTGTAACTGAACTCCAGGTTAAATATTTCCCATCAACCACCACCCTCTGTCTTCTATCAGCTAGCCAATTCCTGATCCAAACTGCTAAATCACCCTCAATCCCATGCATCTGCATTTTCTGCAATAGCCTACCATGGGGAACCTTATCAAACGCTTTGCTAAAATCCATATACACCACGTATAAGTAGCCATCTTATTTTTTATTAGAGCTTGCCAAGCTTATGGCTGCATTCCCTTGTATTTCTGTTTCAACGCCCTTGTCATTTTTGTGTTACCTTTCCCTTTTAACTCAATTCCTTTTAAAGCCAGGCTTTCATGGCATTTTCTGTAATAATGCTTTGAATTTAACCTTCTGAAGAAGCTTCTCAGCCATCTCCTTTCAGACTAAACAGTTTAAGTTTCTTCGGTCTTTCCAATCTATTTAGTCTTTGACACAAGGTGCAGAATCATTCGGCTCCATTGAGCTTGGGTACGAATCCCGTAATTGGCCTTAAATCATGAGAGCAACCAAAAATGGGCTTTGTGTCTTGAGATCTCAGTTTGAATTTTCACCACCCTTCACTGGTGATGAAATAAGGTTCACACTCAGAAAGAATATGAACCTGATTTCCATATATTTTAATGTATTAAATATAATTACTGGACTTGACATCATAATGTCCACCCAAGATAGATACACAATTGTTTCCCCCATCCCCCCACCACACCTAGCACTGTAATATCATACTGGCGCGAATCACTCCTTGTCTTCCAAAATGAAAAGCAGTTGTGGTGACTACGCTGGGGGGCATGGAGATGCCCTCAGGGGTTGAAGGACATGCCCCCAGCACTCTGGCATCCTGGCAGTACCCCATGGAAGTGCCCCTGTCATTGTCATGGTGCACTGGCAGAGACAATGCAAGGGGATCACTTTTTTAGTTTACTTTTACTTATTAGTGTCACAAGTAAGCTTAAATTAACAGTGCTACAAGGTTACTGTGAAAGTCCCCTAGTCACCATACTCTGGTGCCTGTTTGGGTACACTGGGGGACAATTTAGCATGGCCAGTGCACCTAACCAGCACATCTTTCGGACTGTGGGAGAAACTGGAGCATCCAGATGAAACTCACACTGACACAAAGAGAACATGCAGACTCCGAACAGGCAGGGACCCAAACCGGGAATCGAACCAGGGTCCCAGGCATTGTGAGGCAGCAGTGCTAACCACTATACCACTGCTGGTAGGGGGTTAGGAACCCTGCAGCCGATAACTCACCCCCTGACCCCTCTCCCCCCACAAAGCCTGTCCGCCACCTAAAGGCGCAAGACAGGAGTGTGATCGAATACTCTCCACTTGTCTGGATGAGTGCAGCTCCAACAAACTCAAGAAGCTCAATACTATCCAGGACAAAGCAGCCCGCTTGATTGCTATCCATTTCAGAAACCTTCAATCCCTCTACCATCGAAGAAAGTGGTAGCATGTGCGCCACCTACAAGATGCACTACTGGAATTCACCAAGATGTCTTAGGTAGCACCTTCCAAACACATGACCACTACCACCTAGAAGGACAAGAGCAGCAGATACCAGGGAACATCACCACCTGAGGTTCCCTCATAAGCCACTCACCATCCTGATTTGGAAATGTATCCTTCACTGTTATTGGGTCAAAATCCTGTTATTCCCTTCATTCATGCTCACATCTTGTAAATGAATTTTAAAAATGCCAAGGGGCAGTGGCAGGTTGAGTTATCCTCCTCCATCAGTTGGGAGGGAGTTCTCCTTTTGCATGCTGGAGGGTGAGGTGGGTTCTACTTGTGGTCCTCTTATCTACCTGGGGGAGGGAGCATCCTGATGTCCATGGCAGGGGGCATCCTTTAATTAAACTTTGAGATGGGGTTGCCCTTTAAAAACGATACCCCAATCTCAGATTCCATGTGTTACCAATGTGTTTAGGTGCTGCCCGTTCAACTGGCTGTGTGACCCTTACCAGCACCCTGACGTTGCACGGAGGGTTATAGCTATCTGTAGGAGGACTATTCATTCAGGTGAGAAAAGGCAGCTGTGAAGCTGCCAAGTTTGACACAGCTTTCCTCGCTTCATTCAACACTCTGTGCAATTTTGGGATCATTCTGCCCAAGATGTCTACCTTGTTACTCCTTGTACCATTTTAAATATCATCTTTTCCATGTCAGTGAGCAAAGCTGGATTTGGTGCTCAGTGTTTGGTCTGACTAGAGCATTGTGGTTTTAGCATTCAGTTCCCTGGCTTATATTTTACAGATTTAGCAATATAAAGCAGCATCCTGACATTCTTTAATGTTGCTCCACACTTGCTGTCTAAGCCTCATAATGCCTGAAATGTCTCCCAGATAACCCCTTAGCTAGCATTAGACCGTGCTTACGTTACACATGTCACCCATTTTGTCTTTCAATGTAGAGTGTCTTTGACTTGGACATTAATTTCGGCAGAAGCTTCTCTCTTCTGGAGAAATCTCTGCTCGAGTTTTGTAACCTGGAGCTCTGTTCCTCTGTATGCAAAAGCTCCAATGCAGAATTATTCATCACCTGCTGAAGTAGCGCTGATGGAGTGTGCAATAAGCCTCAGGAAATCTTCAGCTTGATCTTTAACATCCTACTATAGTTTCTCCAGTTCTTGCTGTGCTCCTCGCCAAATCAGTACAACATCTATTCTCATTATAGATGCTATCCCCTAGCTGCAAACAGTTGTTATATCCCTTTATAAAAAAAGTGTTCATTCAAGTTTTAAGCTTTTGCACAAAATATACCTCTGTGAAGTGCATCATGGGTATTCCAAATATTAATAGAAAGATGCACTAGAAACCCATTATGCTAATTTAGCGATTCATGGACTAGCTTTATTCTGAGTATATTATTCTGATATAAAACGTTGGTCAGGCCACATTTGGAATACTAACGTGTCCAATTCCATTTGCCACACAACCAGAAGGATGTGGAGGCTTTAGGGAGAGTACAGAAAAGGTTTACCAGGATGTTGCCTGGTATGGAGGGTATTTACATAGCTGTCTGTAGGAGGGTAATATTACATATACATATCACATGGAGGGTACTAGCTATGAGGAGAGATTACATAAACTGTTCTCCGTGGAAAGACGGAGACTGATGGGTGACCTGATAGAAGTTTATAAAATTATAAGGGGTATAGAGAGGGTGAACAGTTGAAAGCATTTTCCCCAGGGCAGTTCAAGACGGCGGTGGGGGGGAAGGTTCAGTGGAGATGTGCAGGGGAAGTTTTTTACACAGAGAGTGGTGGGGGCCTGGAATGCATTGCCAAGTGAAATGGTTGAGGCAGGCACATTAGCGACATTTAAGACTTATCTGGATTGACAATGAAGAGATAGGGAAAAGAGAAATACAGGCAGTTGGTCAAAATAGGACAAGGTGATCGGCACAGGCTTGGAGGGCCGAAGAGCCTCATCCTGTGCTGTATTATTCTTTGTTCTTTGAGTGTTGGAAGTTGCCAGCTACACTGAGAAGAACAGAAAAAGTCAATAAATGAATTTTTGCTTATTAAACAGAGAAAAATCTTTGATCTTTCTGGAAATGTCTTCATCCTGAAAATGAAATATTTACACGTTTTCACGAGATTGAACATGTCCCAAAAACATTCCACTATACTCCTTCCTGAATAGACAGTTTCTACCTTTTCTATTGTTGTGGTAAAAGATTGAAACCACTCAAACCTGTAAATCACAGTAACAGAGGCTTTGGGGGGCAGGGGAGCGATTTTCCAGTCGCGCTCAATGGACCTGGTCCACCGAATTTTCTGTCCCACTCGCTACGATTCCCGTGGTGGGCAGAGCGGGAAATTCCTGCCCTTTATTCACAAGCATGCATGGAAGACACTTGCTGGAATTTTACCACCAAGCCCGCTCTGAAATCAGGGTGGCTTGCAGAATGGAGCTCACCGTTGGCCTCGGGCAGGATTTTATGAGCCTCACCTGAGAGAGGTCGTAAAATAACGGCCACGGTCTGCTTCTACAAGGTGGGTCTGCTTCTCCAGTGGGGTAAATACAAGGGGTTACAGGAAAGGACGTGGGTGGAATCCTCTATCAAAGAGTCGATGCAAATGGCCTCCCTCTGCGCTGCAGGGATTCTATGGTCCTAAGATTTTGATGGTATCTGGCCCCACAAACTCACACCAACACGTCCAAAAACTACTCACTAAAATGTGTGTAACAGCTATTCAGATATTATGCATCCTTCTTGCATTCAAACTCATTTGACACTTCTGTACATCAATACGTGTTAGGAAATCAGGAACTGACTCAGATTTGTGTGATCTGTAGTGGGAACCCCTATCCATAAAGAATTAAAAATCTAAAACAACACAGAATTATAGAGAAGTTGAAAATCCAATTGCTGGACGGTGTTTTAATTTTTGCTCGGTATTAAGTACTCTCAGTGTCAGGTACTGTGCAGGTCATGTGAAAAATGAATCTACCTCTGCAATGTTTAAATCATCCCCAACAGAGGAACACATATTGTGCCTTCATGCGATTTCAATTTCACACATCAGCCTATGTGCTCTGTGAGACTGCCAATGTAGTCAATTTTGTCACTGAATGCCAAATTCTCGGGATTCTATTTCTTGTGCTGTTCTGCTTTCTAGAAATCTGGTTGAGCCCAATTTCAGTTAATAGCCTCAGAACAGATTTCCATCCTTTCACTCAGGGCTGGATCAAATCCTAGATTCCGAAGGTACCCTGACCTATCCAGACCTACATCATAACAGATGACGTGTTTTTCGAGAATCCCATGTCTGACTCACAAAGTAAAGCACCACATTGAATTTTAGCCAGATTTTCAGTTGTACTTGTCATTTTGCACATATGATCTTTACCGGGGCAAGGCAGAGTGTGAGGCAATTAGAACTTTCCCAAGAATTTCTTGTCAATTCTTAATCCAAGGCCTTGTTTAAAGGTATCACCACTGGATTGGTCAACTGGCTGACAGAATTGGAAGGAGTAACCCTGAGTCTAAGGTTAGTGCTGGGAACCAGGTCTTCAAAGAGTTGCTAGTGGTGGGAGAGACAAGGAGATGGAACTAGTACTGCTCGAGGACTCCTTGCTAGGCTTGGAGGAACAATTCTTCTCTTCCTAATACACAAAAAATACTGACAAAGATAAAGTATGTATTTTAGATTTGTTAGGCCACAATTACCAGAATGCAACTCCTAGAATTTCTATAGTGCAGAAGGAGGTCATTGAGCCTGCACTGACAACAATCCCACCCAGGCCCTATCCTCATCAACACAGGCTTTTATCCCACTAATCGCCTTGACATTAAGGATGGAATTTTACTGGCATGTCCGCCTGGGGTTTGTATGATCCCGCCTGAGGCCAACAGAGAGTGCCATTCTCAGAGGCATGCTGGTAAAATTCTGGCCTAAGGGTGAATTTAGCTTGGCCAATCAACTTAATCACAAGACAAAAAAAACTTAACTTGTTTAAATCATTTACAAATAACATTTCTATGCTGTGTCTTGTTTATATTTGTTTATCATTTTTATATATTTTTAAGTTGGATTTGTAACAAATGCATAAGAATGTTTTTTGGTCCTATTGATGTTGACAAGATGCATTTATTGCCCATTCCTAGTTTTCCTCAGAAGGTGGTAGTGGATCTCATAGATTTTTTTTTCATATCACAGTTTTATTTTATGCCGTTAGCTATGGAATTCTAAGATTCTGACATGGAAATGGTGAAGGAGTGATGTTTTATGTTCAAGCTATGGTAGTATGTAACTTGTGGGGAAACCTAGAGGCCTTGAAGCTCCATATTCACTATGACCTTGTTTTTATTCATGGCAGTGATCTCAAGTCTGAGAAGTACTTTTGAAATATCTTTGATGAATTGCTGCATTGCCCCCTGTAGATAACACATGTTACAATGGTAGTGAAACAGTGGAAGGAGTAGATATTCGAGGTTACTAATCAATTGGGCTGCCCTGACCTGAAAGCTGTTTGATTCTTTGAGTTTCAGCTTCACCCACCTAGATAAAGAGTGAGTGCCCAATTATATCCCTAACTACAAACTTCTAGCCAGTAGAGTGTAATTGAGGCAATAGATGGAGAGATTTTGTTCAAAGCATTGATTTTCTTGTAGCCATCTTGATCTGGTTGTTCCAATTAAGCTTTTAGTCAACAGTAACTCCTAGAATAATGAGTGATTAGAAAATTCCTAACATTTGTTTTGGATAGAATGATGATTAATTTTAGATTATAGATTTTGGTGAAGTACTGAAATCAGAGATAATGGGCGGAATTCTCTGAACCACTTGCATGTATTTGCATTTCACGATGCTCATTAATTAAAATAGCTACTCACAACCATCCTATCAGGACTTCCAAACTTGTGTCACGCCAACGGGAAACTACATTGGCATTAAACCCAATTGATAATGTGTGACAGAAACAAGGAAGTCTTCAGTTCATCAGGGACATTGAGGTGTGTGCAACAACTCTCTGCCATTGTGCTGTGTTGCTCCTGATGTGTTGTTCATCACTCTGACCAGTTCCTGCCCTCCATCTCCGTGCTGAGCTGGTCTTCATAGACGGCACCATGCTTCTTGACCCATGGACCCTCCTGTATCACTGTGTAAGATCAGTACTGTGCTTAGGATTGGAGAGTACAGGGGTCTTCTTCCTTCAGGTGCACACACCAGTATCTACCTGGACTGCACAGTGCTGTGGGACTCATGCAGCCACCATAACAAAGATCCAAGGTTAGACCGGGATGGAGTGCACGGTGAGGCTGGGGTCTGAGGAGGCGCGGTCTAATGAAGACAAGGGGACGATGTGGAAGGAGAGCTGTGCAAGGAGGGTGTGGGGGAAGGGTGAGGGCTCACGCTTTCGGGCAGAAGGAGACAGAAGACGAAGGTGAACAATGGAAGACAGAGGAAAGAATGAGGGGAGGGAAGTTGGACCCTGATGAGGCTGCATGACAAACTCACTGGCAAGGGGGTTAAACTGATACCACATTTTTTACTGGAAGGGGATGTATGAAGCCTCCAGATGCTGTGGGTAGATGCCCAAGTGGAGTATGGACATCTTGCAGGTGTGAGCTCAGGGGAGGTGGGTGGGCTAAATCAAGGAACTGACTTCTTCTTGAGTCTGCTAGCCTTTTTCTTCTGGGTTTCTGAACTCCTGCACAGTCTGGTGAAGACAGATTGTAGAATCATAGAAACCCTACAGTTGCAGAAAGAGGCCATCTGGCCCATCGAGTCTGCACCAAACATAATCCCACCCAGGCCCTACCCCCATATCCCTACATATTTACCTGCTAATCCCTCTAACCTATGTATGTCAGAACTCTTAGGGGCAATTTTAGCATGACCAATCAACCTAACCTGTATATCTTTGGCCTGTGGGAGGAAACCAGAGAACCTGGAGGAAATCCACACAGCCAGTGACCTAATCCAGGAATCGAACCCAGGTCCCTGGAGCTGTGAAGCAGCAGTGCTAACCACTGTGCTAGTGTACCGTGAGCTGAAAAGAGTGATGAGTGTGATGGACTGGTGTTTAAACATGGCCCCAGGACATTTGAACTAGTTAGCTGAGAGTTGGTGAATAAATGAGCTTCTTGCCCGCTTTTGCATAGATAATAAAATTCTAAGCACAGAATTTGATGCGGGATCCCGCTATTATAGTGGACAGGAGAAGGGCCACTGGAGCCATTGCGTGTAGTCTCAAATTGGAAGAATTCTGCCCCGTATCTCAATATGTTTTTAAAAACGTATTCAGTTAGCCATCTGTAGAGTCAAAGTAAAAGTGAGGGTAATATAACGCATTCAATCTAATGAGAGAAAATGAAGGTGGAGGTAAAACCAGCCCAATCCTTAAGTTCCGATAACCATTAATTACAATTAGTCAGGCCATGTTTTGTAAATATTTCCATTTCCTGTTGCATGGTAAGTAAGTGTAACCAATGGCATTATACCCTTCCAGCTTGCCAGCTGTTACACCCTTATCAAGAACTCCAGTTGTTTTTCGCTCGTCTCTTCCCTCTCTGTGAACATTTGTTTTTTTGAAAATATTCTGAATAATTTTGATGTCAATCTTCACATTTGGACTTTGAAGATATTAAATTTAATTCCAGCAATAATTAGACAAGGATTTCATAGCCGCAAGAGAATGATATCTGCTCACAAAGATGGGTTTTAGAAAAGTATTTCATGGTTTCTCTTCCTGACAAGCTACCGTCATAGCCTTACCATTGGTGAGCTTGCCGCTACATGATCACGTGTATCTGAGGCAGGGGATTCTGTCTATACCATCACTACATTTCAAAAATGATGGGTGAGATTTCCTCCGATATTGGCGAAGACCAATGTTGGGTGGGAAAAGCAGCATTGAGGTCACTAATGTCAATGCCAGCTTTTTCCATCAAATGGTGTGGGACTTTGAAGAAGAAAGAAGGCAGGAAGAGGTTGCACACCATGTCACTGGCAAGTAGTCTCTGATTCACCCACCTCCCCATCAACTCAACAACTCAGTGATCCAGACACTATTTCGAAAGGCTACCCCATTGCACTGCGAACAAAAGCAGAGAAACTTTCATCCAAGTACATCTCCTCACCAACCTCGCATTAAACTGGCAACAAACTGGCACCCAAGAACATAAGAAATAGGAGCAGGAGTAGGCCATCTAGCCCTTTGAGCCTGCCCCACCATTCAATAAGATCATGGCTGATCTGAAGTGGATCAGTTCCACTTGCCCGCCTGCTCTCCATAACCCTTAATTCCCTTATTGATCAGAAATCTATCTACCCGTGACTTAAACATATTCAATGAGGTGGCCTCCACCACTTCAACGGGCAGAGAATTCCAGAGATTCACCACCCTCTGAGAAGTTCCTCCTCAACTCTGTTCTAAACTGCTCCCCCCCCACCCTTGTTTTGAGGCTGTGCCCTCAAGTTCTGGTTTCTGGCATTACCCTGGCACCCTGGCATCCCTCAGTATCACCCTGACATGAGCCTCTTCACCATCCCCCACTAAGTGCTGCATTCATCTCCAAGCTCCCGTGGAAACACAGTTCACCTGATGCACGTCTTCTGGGACCTGTCATGCTTCACGCCATTCTGACATCACACAGCCATGATTGCATTTTGAGGAGAGATTGACTCAATTAGAATTGTATTTGCTGGAGTTCAGAAGAATGAGGGGGAATCTCATAGAAACCTATGATATTCTAAGAGGACTAAACAGGGTAAGTACAAGAAAGATGTTTCCAATGGTGGGGGTGTCCAAACCAAGGGCCACAGTCTGAGAATACAGAGTACACTGTTTAGGACTGGGATTAGAAGAAATTCCTTCACCCAGAAAGTAGTCAGCCTATGGAATTCATAAAGTAGTGAATATTTTTTAAGAGACAGGTAGATATAGCACTTGAGGTAAAGGGGATCAAGTGATATGAGGGGAAGGTGGAATCAGACAATTGAGTTAGATGATCAGCCGTGATCATAATGAATGGTGGAGCAGGCTTGATGGGCTGAATAGCCCCCTTGTGCTCCTATTTTCTATGTTTCTATTTGACATGAGGGTATGATTCCAGTGCATGGGCCTAATAGTGAGATGCTGGGTGATTTTGCATAATGTGGATGTGCCGGCGTTGGACTGGGGCTATCAGCAGAGACTGATAGCCAAGTTCCACACACATGAGGACGGTCTCAACAGGGATCTTGGGTTCATGTCGCACTATCTGTAACCCCCGTGACTTGCCTGGGATTGCAAAACCTCACTCACTGTGCTGTCTGGAGACAATACACATCTCTTTAACCTGTGATCAGTGCTCCTTCCACACACATTGTCAGCCACTTTAGGACTTGAACAGCAGGTTAGGTGTAAAGATTTGCATTCTAATCAGTAATCTCTAAACTGTCTGTGCTTTATATGCTCTGTCCGAGGCCAGAGCTCTCCATTCACCTGACGAAGAGGGAGTCCCCTCAAAAGCTTGTGAGTTTACTATCAAATAAATCGGTTGGACTAAAACCTGGTGTTGTCAAACTTTTTACTATGATTTTGCAGCCACGCTCACCCCAAAACTGGAAAATCCCACCCGAGGTCAACGGAAATATACATGGTCCATCTCCCTCTCCCCAACCCACTACAATCCTGGTGGCCAGTGGGACAGGAAAATTCCCCCATCTAAGTTATTCAAATGAGGTTTCCGACATTGTACAGGGGAAAAGTGGCCCATCACTGTTGCGGGGAGGGGATAATCACATCACGTCTTCACGTCATTGTGAAACACAACGTTAGATTTCCCGCAATATTTTCCATCATCTTCCCAATGCAAATGAACAGGCGGCATAATGGCACAGTGGTTAGCACTGCTGCCTCACAGCTCCAGGGACCTGGGTTTGATTCCCGGCTTAGATCACTGTCTGTATGGAGTCTGTACATTCTCCCCGTGTCTGCATGGGTTTCCTTCAGGTGCTCTGTGTTCCTCCTACAGTCCAAAGATGTGCGGATTAGGTGCAATGGCCATAATAAATTGCCCCTTAGTGTCCCAGGATGCATAGATTAGTAGGGTAGATATGTGGGTTTATGAGGATAGGTCCTGGGTGGGATTGTTGTTAGTGCAGACTTGGTGGGCCAAATGGCCTCTTTCTGCACTGTAGGATTTCTATGATTCTATGAACATAGAAAATCACATCTATAAAAGTTACTTTCAATAAGAATTGCCCACCAATTAAACCGATTTTTTAAAAATTCTTTCACATGATGTGGATATGGCTACATTTATTAACTATCCCTAATTTCTTTTTACTCCATTCTTGAAGTTACTAAGCCATTGCTCAGAATGGACCCATCAAACGCAAATCCATTTCTTGCTTTCTCCAAAAACCAAACACAAAATCCAACTGAATCCAATTCATCGTCCCCTGAACAAAGATCCAAGTTGACAATATAAGGCATTGTATCTCATCTTGGGCTTGATCCAATGTTTGATTTCAGTGAAAAGTCCAAGTGGTTTCCATCCTTAATTTTATTTTTGCAAAAATATACTTTATTCATTTCAAATCTGAAAAACACATTTCCAATTATTACAGTAGTAAAGTTTGACAATATTTACATTTTTTTCTGAGATTAAAATGCACGGAGTTCAGTTCAGAACAGCACATGTCTTCCAATATTTTCATTACAGAGTTCAAAATTCATTACAAACTATTGCACATAGGTCATGTTGCACTCTGTGCTACTTCAATAGAGCTACACACAGTTAGAATATATACACTGTGCGAGGGATTTTACCCAGTTACTGGCCCCTAGGTATACATTGGCTTACACAGTGACCTTTCCAATGCCCTTGATCTGAGTGGTTCATTGGGCTATTGCAGAGGGCAGTTAAAAGTTAACCATACTGCTGTGGGTCTGGAGTCACATGTAGGCCAGACTCGGTAAGGATGGCAGATTTCTTTCCCTAAAGAAGGTGGCACAGTGGTTAGCACTGCTGCCTCACTGCATGAGGGACCCAGGTTCAATTCCAGCCTAGGTCACTGTCTGTGTGGAGTTTGCATATACCCCCCGTGTCTACATGGGTTTCCTTCGGGTGCTCTGGTTTCTTCCCACGGTCCAAAGATGTGCGGCTTAGGTTGATTGACCATGTGAATTGACCCTTGGTGTCGGGGGGTTAGCAGGGTAAATGTGTGGGGTTATCGGAATTGGGCCTGGGTGGGACTGCGGTCAGTGTAGACTTGATGGACCTAATGGCCTCCTTTTGTCCAGTAGGGATTCTATTCTATAAAGGACATTAATAGATGTGTTTTTGATGACAATTGACAGTTTCATGGACACCATTACTGACTAGCTTTCAATTCCAGATTTTCTGATTAATTGAATTTGAATTCTACCATCTGGTGTGGTGGGATTTGAATGCAGGATCATGTGCATGGACCTCTGAACCATTAGATCAGTGACTACACCACAACCTCCCCTTCTAAACTGACCTTCTAATCACTGATTAGTGCATTAAGTGGATCAGCCTCAAGCTACTTTTTTTTTTGTTTTTCTCAGTTCATCTAATTTTAGAAAACTCTGATATTCAGGGTGGAAAATAATGGCTGGAGCTTTGGCATATCTCTGTTTTGCAAGTAGTAATTACTATGTCACTGGGGGGAAAAAAAAACATTGGTGCAAACTTTGACCAATGGTTTAAAAGTTTTCACCATGCATGAAAGAAATTGAGTGCTGCCTCAGAGAGGCCTTTTGTAAAACACTTTAAGTTCTGCATCTGGCAGAAGTTGCATGATAACATCTGACTTCTGACAAGCTAATCTCCCTTTACTAAGTACTGCTTCATTTTAGTTTTGCCATTTCTAAACCCTGCTATTTACTTCCATAAAAATTGGCCTTTCACTCCACAGCCCCGTATTGCAGGCTTATACACTTTGGTGTATTATATATAGTACATGCAAATTTTACATAAACTGACATTTATTTGCTCTGACAGCAATTGCTAATGTAACTTTTTAAAAAAAAAGCAATATGATAGTGACATTCTTTCAATATAACCACTAGTTTTACCTGTGACACTGAAAAGGTACAATTCACCACAGCTTTGAAATGGATATCTTGGTTGTTGCAGCAGAACGGTCAAAGATTTACACATGTAAAATTCTGGTTCGGGTGAGCTGTGGTGAACAGCTGAAACATGGCTGATAGGATACGAGACAGACATTAAACAAACCTCACAGGGCCAATTAATTAGCTAGACTTATCGAGTTTAGCAGTATCTTGAATACAAATTTGCAACCCATATTCATACTTAGCCAATTAATGAACTCTAATTTCTATTTGTTCCTAACAATGTTGTCTTGAACTTGTGGGTTTTTAAGAAGGATTGCCTGTATCTGTTTAAATTTGTCATTAACTAACGATACAAGCCAGTATAGAAAAGCACCTTTTCGATTCAGTGCAATTATGTGACAAACGTTTCTTTTGCTTGTTACTGAAGACATTTGGGGCCATATCGTTGAAGAGTTGGGAAGACTCCACAGATCTTTAAAAATAGTAGGTTGGATCCCAAAGCAGAAATCCCACACCCATTTTTGACAGTTCTACTTTTTTTCTGGCAGGGTAAGTGGATAGGGTATGATTGAAGCAGACAGGAAGCCTAAACCAAACGGAACCATTTGAACTTAGTGTTGAATTCAAACAGACCATATTTTAGCTGTCTTAGCATGCAGTGTGGGAGTCACAAATGGATGGAATAGACATACAGACTCTTCAAGGGTGAGTAATGGCAGTTTAAGTGTCCTGATTTAAAGGCTTTTTTAAAATTCTTCTCTTTAAACTTGAAAGACAAGCTAAGCTGTCATTGAAATAAACACCATCTGCTGGACTGCTTTGATTGACAGATCCTCTGATATAGGTGAGGAAACATTTGGGCAGTTTCAGTTTACTTTTTTGCTGAAAAATTTCAGTGGGTATTATGCCATATGAATGTTTGGCTGAATTTCAAATGATACAATGTGAAGGGTGAGGGCCAGAAGGCCGAATGGCTTCTAAAACAATTGGGTGTACCCCAGAGAACCAGCTAACCTAAGCACTTTCCAATCCTTTGTTGCCGACAATCTGCCTTGGGGCACAGTGTGTCAGAAGCAATTCTATCCTGCAGTCCCTAGAGCGAATGTTGGATCTAATGGAACACTTTAAACAGAAGTGGATCTGCCAAGTCACAAAATCTTTCAGACTGTGGGATGAAACTGGAGCACACAGAGGAAACCCATGCAGAAATAGGGAGAACATACAACCTCCGCACAGATACTGACCCAAGCTGGGAATTGAATCCAGGTTCCTGCTGATGTGCGAACCACTGTGCCACCGTGCCATCCTGCAGAGGGTGGAACTTACACCCATCTTCCTACTGCCCATTTCTGCACTGTGACTGATATTAAATTTCACCCCTTCTGAGACTGATTGTCAGATTGCCTCAGATCAATTTACTCAGCACTAATGAATCTGGGATTTATAATTGATCTGTCTTTGGCTCGGTGGTGAAACATTTTCATGCATTGAAATGCTTCGCACTGAGCTTTAGGAAACTTGCAACTTGTGTATATCTCAGGGTGAAGTTGCTGTTTAAAGTTCTGTGAGAAATTGCTGTAATATGCTGCAGTTTATTAATTTAAAAAAGGCACATTTGCAATTGTATAGCATCATCTTATTTAATGAAGCTCAAAGTACTGCAGATAATGGATAATTATTCAAACACAGTCACCGACCCTGATGCTTAGTTTCTTGATTTGGTTTGATGTATTGTCACGTGTATTAGTTTACAGTGAAAAGTATTGTTTCTTGTGCGCTATACACGCAAAGCATATCATACATTAGGAACGAAAGGCGAGAGTGCAGACTGTATGTTACAGACATAGATAGGGTGTCAAGAAAGATCAACTTAATGTGAGGTAGGTCCATTCAAAAGTCTGATGACAGCAGGGAAGAAGTTGTTTTTGAGTTGGTTGATACATGTCCTCAGACTTTTGTATCTTTTTCCCAATGGAAGAAGGTGGAAGGGAGTATGTATGGAGTGTGTGAGGTCCTTGATCATGCTGGCTGCTTTTCTGAGGCAGCAGGAGGTGTAGATAGTGTCAATAGATGAGAGGCTGGTTTGAGTGATGGACTGGGGTTTGACCATGACACTTTGTAATTTATTGCATCTTGGACAGAGCAGGAGCCATACCAAGCTGTGAAACAACCAGAGTGAAAGCTTTCTATGGTGTACCTGTAGAAATTGGTGTGAATTGTAGTGGACATGCCAATTTTCCTTAGCCTCCTGAGAAAGTAGAGGTGTTGGTTGTCTTTCTTAACTATATCATCCGCTTATAGAGACCAGGACAGATTGTTGGAGATCTGGACTCGAAAGAACTTGAAGCTCTTAATTAAAACTTAATTAAGTGCCTACTTAGGGTCTCAATTGATAGTGGAGGAGAAATGTCTCAGATTTAATTAGGATTGCAGCAGGAAGGCAGTGGGATATACACTGCCAGCCCCTAGCCCCCAAATCTCCAGGAAGAAGGACATCAAATTCCACCTGACAGAAGACATTCAAGATACAAATGACAATTTCTAATGAGTAAAATGAGGGAGAATTGCAAAATTCTTCTGGTTATAAGAATTCTGCTTTTTGGCAACATTTACAATTATGTTAAAATGCAGATGAAAATGCTGGTCCTTTAATCTGATTGATATTTGTCATAATGATTCATAATTCTTAGGTGCCAATAAAATGTCTGGCTAAGATCTAGCAAACTAAAGTATGTGGGGAAAATCTGCCATACTCTGAGTCCGCCACTCATTTGACTCTGAGAGACACAGTGGAGTGTGTGATAAATCTCAAGCCAATTCAGAATGTGAGTAATTAGACTTTAAGATTACTCATTCAAGATTACGGAGATAAAAGTGAGATACTTGACTACAGGTGGAGTTCACCCCTTTTCAGGCTAAGTGCCCACACCAGCGGGAAAACAAGACTGTTTCCTGTTGGCACTGGCAGAGTCTGTCAGATGGGAGTAACAAGGTGCAAATGAGCACATCATAAAGGTGCACATCTCGGGAAACCCTCACTGATCAGGGATGAAGCATATAACTCAACAGCAAAGATGGGGCTTCCTTCCCACACCACTCAAATAACAGGTCACCACCTGTCTCTCCACCCCCCGCCAAAATCACACAGGTATGAGGGTGACTCAACTCATCAGAAATCAATGAATTATTACAACAACAAATCAGATGAGTGATGGTGGAGGATGTTTAAGTGAAGCATGAACACTATCATGGAACTTAGGGTTGAATGGTTTGCTTCGAGGCAATAAATATTATCTAATGCACTGAAACATACACCAAACAAATCCTTTTTCTTTATTAACAGAGAAGGTCATGAGTAATCTGCCCATCCAGGAAATTGAATTTCCAGGGAGAAGGGTTGGAATAAATAGTAAAATGAATAGATATTTTGAATAGGCCGATCAGTGATAGGCTGAGGAAGCTAAAGGCAGGCAAGACAAATATGTCTGAATAGACTTCATACAAGGATATTTTAAAGAAGTGAAATCAGTTTCATCAATGTCATCAATTCTAGAGAATCAATTTTAGAGAATCATTGGAATCAGGAGTGATGTCAGCAGATTAGAAAGTAGTCAAAATAATTGCAATCTTTAAAAGGAGGCACAGTGAGAACCCAGGAAATGTAGACCAGTGAACCTGACATTTTTCTTTGCATTTATCTTTAAAGAGCAGATACGAAACATGTAGAGAGATATGGTATGGTAAGAGGGAGTCGGCATTGATTTGAGGAAGGTAGATGTGTCCTGTAAAATGAAGGATTCTTTGTAGAAATAACAAAGTTTGAAATTGGGTAACTATGTATTTGATAATTTGATACAGAGTTATACATTCATAGAGGTTTACAGCATGGAAACAAGCCCTTCAGCCCATCTTGTCCATGCCGCCCCCTTTTTTAAACCCCTAAGCTAGTTCCAATTGCCTGCATTTGGCCCATATCCCTCTATACCCATCTTACCCATGTAACTGTCTAAACAGCTTTTAAAAGACATTGGAATTTAGAAGACTGAGAGGTGACCTTATAGAAACTTATAACATTTTAAAATGGATGTGAAAGCATTGGAAAGAGTGCAGAGGAGATTTACTAGGATGCTGCCTGGTTTGGAGGGTAGTTCTTATGAGGAAAGGTTGAGGGAGCTGGGGCTTTTCATTTTAGAGCAGAGGAGGATGAGAGGCGACTTACTAGAGGTTTATAAGATGATGAGGGGAATAGATAGAGTGGATGTGCAGAGATTATTTCCTCGGGTGGATGTAGTTGTTACTAGGGGGCATAACTATAGGGATCATGGTGGGAGCTATAAGAGGGATGTCCGAGGTAGATTCTCCCCTCAGAGAGTGGTTGGGGTGTAGAATACACTGCCTGCTATGATAGTGGAGTCGGACACTTTAGGAACTTTCAAGCAGTTATTGGATAGCACATGGAGCACACCAGAATTATAGGGAGTGGGATAGCTTGATCCTGGGTTTGGACATAGCTCAGCACAACATTGAGGGCCAAAGGGCCTGTACTATACTGTACTGTTTTATGCCCTATGTTCTAAATTCTAAAATGATTAGACAGGGTAAATTCAGAAAGTATATTCCTGATAGTGGGGAAGTCCAGACTTAGGGGTCATAGTCTGAGGCTAAGGGATTTTTAGGATTGAGTTGAGGAGAAATGTCTTCACCTAGAGTGGTGAACCTGTGGAATTTACTACTACAGTAAATAGTTGAGGCCACAACATTGCGTGATTTTAAGAAGAAATTAGATAAATCTCTTGGAGCTAAAGAGATCAAAGGATATAAAGGAAAGGCGGGATCAGAATATTAAATTGATGATCAGCCATAATCAAACTGAATGGTGGAGCAGACTTGAAAGGTGGAATGACGTACCCCTGCTTCTATTTCCTATGTTCCTACCGCAACTGTGCATTGGTGGATGAGAGAGTAAATGATTAAGGTGATAGAGGGGAAGCTGATCAAATGGGCTGCTTTGCCCTAGATGGTGTTAAGTGTCAGCAAGGCTTTGATAATTTGTTGTACAAGTGATTACTTCACAAGTTAGCAAGGCATGGAAAAGCCCATAAGCACCTGAGATTAACTCAAAATCGGTTAACCTACAGCAACTAGTATGTGATTATGAACAGAGCTGCATTGACACAGCAAGAGATTGTTCACAGGGTAACACAAAGTTCCCCCAACCCCCCATATGCGCTCCAAATCATTTGGATATAAATTGCAGCACAGAAGCAGGTCTTTTGGTCTAACTGCTTTTTAGGGGAGGTGGTTTACTCTGAACCAAAAGCCAGTTGGTATCTGCTAACAAGATGGATCTCTCTTCCCTACGGCTGTAGTATGCAGGGGAAGGCCTTAAATGGATAACAGTGGGACTTCTAGCCATCAGTGACAGGAAGTACTCTACTCAAGAGCTGCCGGCCAATCTGGCCTGCAGTGGCGTAGTCTCAGCAGCGCCAGAAAAGAATCATGGCCAGTCCTGGGACTTCAAGTAGTCCCAGTCCCAAGAAAGAAGTAGAGATGGATGTTGGGCTTTAAATAAGTTTGGGGATTTTGAGCAGGTATGGCAGGGGTCCCCTGCAATGCGGGGACATATGGGAGAAGGGGTGCAGGAAAAGGTTAGTGAGTTAGAGAAGTGAAGGCAGGTCAAGGAGGGGTAACGTCTTGGGAGAAGGGAGATGGCATGTTCCCAATGGGCACAGGGAACACCACAGCAGATGTTTTCCCATTCCTATCCAGCAGCAACCCACGTAGTGAAAGGTGCTGGACTGTTTGCCATGCCCTGCTAACCCCTGCGGACTGAAAAATTGTGGTGGAGGCAGAATGAGGCCCTTAAGTGACAGTTAATTGTCCATTTATTGATCTGAAAAGACTTAAAGGCAGGTGGGCTGCAAGACCCCTTACCCACCAATGCCTACTGCACCACATTTCCACCCCCTCCCCCCTCCCAACACTACACACACACACACACATACACACACACACCATGGTGGCACAGTGGTTATCACAGCAGCAGGGATCAGCGTTCAATTCCAGCCTTGGGTAACTGTCTGTCTGGAGTTTGCACTTTCTCCCTATGTCTGTGTGGGTTTCCTCTGGGTGCTCTGGTTTCCTCCCACAGTTCAAAGATGTGTGGGTTAGGCTGACTGGCCATGTCAAATTACTGTCAGGGGAATGTGGAGTTAAGGGGACGGGTCTGGGTGGGATTGTTGTCAGTGCAGCTTCAATGCACTGAATGGCCTCCTTCTGCACTGTAGGGATTCTGTCATTGTTGGTATGACCTAGGGATTTTCCCATCTCCAAAGTTCTGCCCCCACCCAATCAAATGATATACTGGAAGGGGGTAGGTAGGTAAGTGATGAGATTGCACCTCTATGTTCCACTTGAGCTTCCTCATTCCATTTAATTCACCCCACTTACTCACACATCCTTTTATTATTTTCTCCCTCATGTACTCCTTAAGTACACCTGAACTACTCACCTCAGCCACTCTGTGTGGCAGTGAGTTCCACATTCTCACCACTCAAAGTAAAGTAGGTTCTCCTGAATCCTTTGTTTGATTTATTGATGACTATTATTATTAGATTCTAGGCCTCTAATTTTAGACTTCCTCACAATGATAAACACGTCTAACCTATTTAATCCCTTCACAATTCTATGAAGCTTCTTTCACGTCGCTTCTGAATACACTCATTTATTGAGAAAAGGCCTGGGTATACACACTGTAAACAGCAACAACTTCAAAACTCCATTTACATATGACAGGAAACTGAGAAAAAATGCCTTTAAGTTATAGGGACTAGATGAACCAAACACAAAGCAACCACCTATATAGTTTGGGGAGGTAGAAGATGACATTTATGTGGACACTTGCAAGGCATTAAGCAAGATATAGTAAGTAGAACTATAACCCAGACAGTGTGAAACAACTTTACACAGCCAATGGGGTGAGATTTTCGTCAAAATCAGAAAATACTGGTAAAACTCAGCAGGTCTATGTGTGGAGAGAGAATAGAGCCAATGTTTTTCCAACACTTTATGTTTTTGTTTCCGATTCCAGTATATGCAGTATTTTGCCTTTATCCTTGTGAGATTTTGGTGATAGTTCATTGAAACCACAATCACAGTGTATGGCTCAACTAAAGGCAGTGAAACAGTCCATGAAATATATAACTAAGGAAAAGAGCACATGTCTTAGGAGGCAAAGAAATGGAACTGGCGTGTACAATGCTGGCTGGTATACTGCACTAATGATACCCAAACATTGGAGGCAATGTAATAGTAGGGCAACAGGATTAATAGCTTAACACATCCAGCCTAATAGGAGAGGCTAAAGATCCCAAGATTGTTTATCCTGGAGAAAAAGAATTTTCAGACCTGATAGAGAAACATAGAAGCTAGAAGCAGGAGTAGGCCTTTTAGCCCTTCGAGCCTGCTCCATCATTCATTTTGATTATGGTTGATCATCAGATTCAATATCCTGATCCTGCTTTCACCCCTATCCCTTGATCCCCTTAGCCCCAAGAGCTGTATCAAATTTTTTCTTGAAATCACACAACATTTGGACCTCACGTGTATACTTCAAGTATTCTGGATGCTGAAGGAGATAAACTGAACAGATTGCTACAAAGTCTAATGTTATTTGTTTGGTGCCTTTCCTTCATATTTTGCTCAGGTTTGGTACTCAGCAAGGTAAGGTCTTGCTTACTTTGATGAGACCAACAGTAGAAAATGAGTAATGAGTCCAGAGGTTGAACAGAAAATAGCCATTACTGCATTTTGGCTTACTCTTTGTAACATCTCTCTCTCTCAAGCCACCTTTCATAGTTGCCCTGATCTGCATTTAAAATAGTTCCCTTAAACCTCTCGCAAAGACATGGAGGGCCGCATTCATGAGCTTTGTGGTGAACCCCCCCCACCCCACTTGGCACTGCTAGGGTGCAAAGGGGCAATGCCCAGTCTTGGCCCTGAACTCCCAAGGCCTGCAGGTACCTTCATGCACCTGCTTTGGTCGTCACGACTAATCTTAGTTTTTGAAAACTAGTAGTGATTAGCACTGGCATGACCTCATGCCAGAACTCTCCACTCACCTGACAAAGGGGCAAACCCCGAAAGCTTGTGGGTTTACTATCAAATAAACCTGATGGACTTTAACCTGTTGTGAGACGTCTTACTGTGTTGACCTCATGCCATCAGGGTGAGGATCCATTATGGGTGCGTGCTATGACATAAATCTATTTAAGTACATTTAAATCTATTCAAATTAATGGAAATCAGGTTCAGGCCCTTTCTGGGCATAAACCATCACTACTGGGAGGTGAGGAAGATTTCCAACCAAGATTTCGCCAGCACAAACTCCCATTTGTGAGATTTAGTAGCCATGATGGGATTTGGGCCATGGCAAACATGGCCATTAGATCTTGCCCATACTCTGGTATCAGTTTAACCCTTGGTCATTTGTACTGGAAAATAGGCATATAGCTCCTCGGTATGAGTCCAACATCTCTTTCTCGCTTTCTTTCTCTCTCAAGTCTAACACATGACTGACTGGTGTCAATGATATATCATCATCTCTGTCATTCATCAGTAGATCCTATCTGTTAATTCTTTATGCCACAGGTGGCACTGATGCTTATCCGGCAGTAAGGATACTTCAGTTGCAAGTAATAAAAGAACTAACTTCACAAAGTAAATCATAGGCAAAGGTTTAATAAAGAAACTTCATGACACAACATTCGGGCCACACCCTGGGCCACACAAGCTCCTGACAATCCCCATATGCTTTCTATTTACACCGGATCAGCTGATCAGTTGACCACCACATCATTTTGCCAGTGGTTACATTGTCTACTGGGTCAGCTGACTCTCACAGCATGTTACCATTGGTTACATTGTTACAGATTCCAATGTTACCTTTGGTTACATTATAACACTGATGTTGCAGGAGCTGCGGGGATTAGGTCCGTTCATTGTACCAAACAGTGTCGTAGAAGCTGGGACCCACACACTACTGGTAAGATGCCAGCAGAGGTGGGGTGAAGCCCTTAAACGCTCTCTTTAAATGTTTCATTTGGACACCTGGTTGGCAGGCCACACATCGCCTTTCCTGACATTAGCAAAATATTAATTTCATATAAGCTTTGCCCTGAAATCAAATAAGTCATTTAATTCAATTTGTTCAATTTGTATGGGACATAACAAGCTGCTAAACACTATCACTAAAGTTTATTTACCGTATGTTTGCAAACACTGACGATGGTGACAGTCCTTGATTTTCCTCACTTATCTCTTTACAAGAGGTTGCTTTATCCTGTGCAGGAGAGGAATACAGAACTGACACGGATTGTTTTTAAACTTTTCTGAGTAACCAATACAGAAATAAAGAATCAAACCACAGCAGCAGTAGACATTCAATTTGAAAGAATTATATCTTGCCATCTTGTGGATATGATTTAATAAAACATTTGGGCCCTGATTTCTTCTCGCAAAATGTAAATTGTGCTTCTCGCCACCTCGCAAATGCACACCTGAGTCATGACTGACTTTGCCTAGGATTCACATATTTTCAAAGGTTCCATGTACAGTGTGCCAGCCTCAGTGCAGTGCAGGAGGAGCGTGGGAGGAGTGTGATTGCAGAGGCAGGCTGTTTAGAAGGCTTCTTTCTCAGGGACAACAGTTCAGCTCCCAAGATCACTCTTTTCTCAAATTCCTCAATCCCACCCCCATGATCCCTCATACACTCTGTATCCATTCCATGCTCCCATAGCTCCCATACCTGCTCATTTTAACACCACAGAACCCCATGTCCCCTTGATGCCTCCAGGTAATGCATGTTAATATACGAACAATGTATTGGTCAGTGTAACGATCGACTTACCTTAGCAGTGCACATCCAGATACGTAATCACGTTTATCGGGGTGCATATTATAGCCAGATACTGTGCTGGCATCAGCAATCAAAAGAATAATCTTTTGCCCAATATAGTAAAAACGCAACTTAACCGCAAAGTTAGCAACAGAAGTAATCAGATGGTTCTGGTACAATTTATTGTGGTTGACATTATCATACCCAGAGTATCAGTGAGTAACTGAAATCAATACTAATGGTTGTTACTGTCAACATTTTGCACAATATCCAAGTTGGATCTTGGTAAACAAATCAGACAGTTTTCTTAACGATGAGATATTACGATCTGTGGAAGAGCAAAGGGATTTAGCTTTCCATGAAGACAAATCACTAAAACCTAGTGTACCTGGTACAAAAAGTAATTTAAAAAAACACAAAAAGGCATGATAAACTTTATCTCAAGAGGGTTGGAAAACAAACATGAATCGTGATGCTTTAGTTGTATAGAGTCTTGGTCATACCTCATCTGGAGACCTGCTTTCAGATTTGGGCACTAAAGTACAGAAAAGATAGATTAGCTTTAGATGGAGTCGAATGTAAATTGTCCAGATTTATACCAGGCCGCATAAATGTGATCTATATTACCTCAAATTTAAAAGGTTGAGAGATAATCTAATCACGGTTTGTAAAATGATAATGATTTTAAACTGCTAATTTTAAATCTAAGATTGACGGACCTTTCGTGACCAAAGATATTTAGGAATAGGGGTCAAAGGCAGATATGTGGAGTTAGGTCACATAAAAGCTCTGATCACATTCGTAGTGGAACAGGCGTGAGGGGTTAAATGGCCTCCTCCCGTTCTTCCATATTGATGAGCATTCATTTACTGCTACCTACAATTATCCAAATTTCCATGATAAAGGGATTTTATGGGGTAGATAGAGAGAAAATGTTTCTTCTGATGGAGGCATCCAAAACAGAGGCAGTTATAGAAATCCTACAGTGCAGAGGAGGCCATTTGGCCCATCGGGTCTTCACCGACAACAATCCCAGCTAGGGCCTATCCCTATAATCCCACGTATTTACCCCACTAATCACACTAAACTGCACATCCCGGGACACACTAAGGGGAAATTTAGCATGGCCAATGCACCCAACCCACACATCTTTGGACTGTGGGAGGAAGCCAAAGCATCCGGAGAAAACCCACACAGTCACAGGGAGAATGTGCAAACTCCACACACAGTGACCCAAGCCGGGAATCGAATTCAGATCCCTGGAGCTGTGAGGCAGCAGAGCTAACCACGGTGCCAACGTGCCGTCCTGGATTTTCGCCACAACAGACAACCTCTCCTAAGTGCTGGGAATGGACAGAATTTTGAAGTCCCATCCCTGAACCCTGCATTTTTCATCTTTGTGGGAGTGGAACTGGAATTGGGCCAGGATTCGTGCATCTGCGAGTTATGGAGCTAGCCAATTAAACTGCCAGCTATCTCCACTAAAGTGGGATTTTTGAACACTTGCTACATAAATCCTGGAGTGCATAGAGAAGACCAGGACCAGACATTGATATTATCATATCCAGAGTATCAGTGAGCAACTGAAATCAATACTGATGGATGTTACTTTCAACATTTTGCATAATATCCACATTGGATATCAGTAAACAAATCAGAGAGTTTTCTTAATGAGGAGATATTCGGAACTGTGGAAGAGCAAAGGCACTGAGGCTTCCAAGAAGACAAATCACTAAAAGCAATGTACCTGGTACAAAAAGTAATTTAAAAAAAACAAAAAGGCGTGATAAATTATTTCTCAAGAGGATTGGAAAACAAAAATGGACAGTGATGTTTTAGTTGTACAGAGTCTTAGTCATTCTTCATCTGGAAACATGCTTCCAGTTTTAGCACTAAAGTACAGAAAAGATGGATAAGTTCTAGATGGGGTTGAATGTAAATTACCAGATTTATACCAGGCTGCAGAAATGTGAGAGGAGGCAAGGGGAGAACTGAATTTGACAGATCCTTTAGATAGCTAGGGTATCCCTTTGGAGAAGTAAGGTAATCTTTTGGATATGGTTCTGGGGCATCTTTAGGATAGAAAAGGCGCTCTTTGGGAGAGGTTAGGCACTCTTAGGATTGTTAGACTTAAACATGATGCATTTTTTAAATGAACAAGTTCACTGGAAGCCTCAAGCTGTCAGGAAAGTCTCAAAGGGTACTAGTGAGTCGACATGGATGGGGTAAGGGCAAATGTGGGTGGAGGGGTATGGGGTGGCATGAATTGGCCCTAAGTTGTCATAAAATAATGTAAGTAATGTAATGTAATGTTAATCCTATGGGGGTAGGATTGACAGGCATGGACTACCATAGGGGGCATGGGGTATGAGTAGAGATGTCTAGACTGGGGTTAGGTGGTATAAGGAACCATGGAGAGCGGGTAAAGGAACCTAGGCTGGCATCAGATTTATGAAAGGCCATGAGTGGGGGGGTGGTGCGGTGATGTGGATGGTGGTGCATGTGTTGACATAGGGGCTATGAGGGGATATAGGAGTGGATGGTATGTGTTGACGTAGGTTGGCATGGATGAGGAATAAGGAGTGTGTAGGAGTGAGAGTGGTGAGGGATGGTGGGATGTTTTTGATATTATTGCTTTTTAAAAATGTAAATAGTGCAAGAACGCAGAGGCAGGGCTTGCATCCAACATTCCTGCCATACCCTTCACACCAATTCTGAGTTCTCCTGCCCCGACTCCTAATTCGATCCACCACTCCTCTCCCTCAATCCCCAGCTGAAAAGATGACCTACTGCCAGCCAGTTTAAAAATTGATTCAATAAGGCAGGAAATCTCCCACGAACCTGAGTCAAGGACGATAATCTGCACCTTTATAACGATGCCACCAGGGAGGAAAATCATGGAGACAAATGTGGAGTGAAGGCAGCAATGAATTGAGGGACAAATGGGATATCATGCTCAAAGGGCAGAGTGGCCTATTCCAGTTCCTAACTTCCTTTATGTCAATTATGGATTCTGCAACATAATCCTGCATAGAACTGTAGCTTCTCAACAGTAGATCTTGAATGCTAAAGTATTTAATGATTCAGAATCTAAATTTAGAGGATGCTTTTCCTAGGTTGAAATGTTAATTAATGGCTTTTGTAAGAACCTTTGATGGCTTCCACAAAAATGAATTTTATTCATTTTGCGAGGACTTGATTTAGAACTTAATCTATTAGGTTCATTTTAATTTTTTACTGTAATTATGTCAAGGTGGATTTAGAATTATCAAATCATAAAATTGCACAGTGCAGAAAGAAGCTATTAAGCTCATCCTGCTTAGCTGGTTCACTGTAGGAGTTTTTCCACTTAGTCTTATTCCTCTGCCTTTTTAGATATCCTTTTAAATATTTCTTTGAAGTATTTATCCACTTCCCATTCTAAAAGCCATGTTATGGATTCTCCTTCCATTACTGATTAGGGCGTTCTGTATCTTCATCACCATTCATGTAAAAACTTCCCCCCAACCACTTTGGAAGTTCGTTTGTGATGTTGATAGTCTTTTGGTTGCTGACGTATTGGCCTGCCAAAATATTATTTTCTCATTTAATTAATCAAAAGTCTTCATAGCTGTAAACACTTCTCTCTATCATCCCTTGTTTTCCTTTATTCTCGTAAAACGAGCCTCAATTGATTTCTTCATAATTAAAAACTCTCAACCTCTGAATCACCTGAATGTCTGCATAGCCTTCACATTTTTCATAATGCAAGGGCACATGATTCTAACTGCAGCCTAACTATTAATTGCATTTGCACTGTGTGCTAAGTATTAAATCTGCTGTCCCATTTTCTTCTTAGTGACTGTTTCCAATTTTAAACCATAGTGAATCTAATCTTTCAGGTCTTTGTGCTGTTCTGCTAAACCTAAAGTTTTACCATTTTCTTTTGTCCCTTATTCGAACTCCTCACCTCTTCATTGTTTACTGGCCACGCAAGTACCATCATTTTTTTTTTCTCAACCAGATATCTTTACTGTTTTCCTCCCTCTGCGGCAGCAGTGATGATCTCTAACTCCCTCTCAGCTCCTTGATCCACATGTCACTTGGTGTTGTTACTCCCATTGGGTGCACTATAAATAGGACCAACTCTGAACACTTTCCTGTATCGATCTCCACCCACACCATCCCCTTTCCCATTCCAACTCTTCTGCCATTTTTTGATTTGGTTTGATTTATTATTGTCACATGTATTAACATACAGTGAATAGTATCGTTTCTTGCATGCTGTATAGACAAAGCATGCTGTTCATAGAAAAGGAAATAAGACAGTGCAGAACGTAATGTTACAGTCATGGCTAGGATGTGGAGAAAGATCAATCTAAAGCAGGGTAGGTCCATTCAAAAGTCTGATGGCAGCAGGGAAGAAGTTGTTCTTGTGTTGGTTGGTATGTGACCTCAGACTTTTATATCGTTTTCTCGATGGAAGAAGATGGAAGAGAGAACATCCGTGGTGCGTGGGGTCTTTAATTATGCTGGCTGCTTTGCCGAGGCAGTGGGAACTATAGACAGAGCCAATGGATGGGAGGCTGATTTGTGTGATGGATTGGGCTACATTCACAACCTTTTGCAGTTCCTTGTGGTTTTGGGCAGAGCAGAAGCCAAACCAGATACAACCAGAAAGAATGCTTTCTATGGTGCATCTGTAAAAGTTGATAAGAATCGTAGCTGACATGCCAAATTTCCTGCGTCTTCTGAGAAAGTAGAAGCCCTGGTGAGCTTTCTAAACTATAGTGTCAGCAAGGGGGGACCAGGACAGGTTGTTGGTGATTTGGACACCTAAAAACTTGAGGCTCTGAACCCTTTCTACTTCATCCCCATTGAATTCCCTGGAAAATAAATGCATCTCAATTCATTTACAACTCGAATTTCAGAATTTAATCTGTCCCTCATTCAGCCTAACATTACTTATCCACTTATCCAGCTACTTATCCATTCGGTCATACCCTAATCTCTGTTTTTGATTCCATCAGCCCCTTTAAAATAATTACTGTCTATTTCCTGCTTTAAACATTCCTTAAAATCCACCTCTTTGACCAAGCTTTCACTTGTCTTCCCTAATATTTCCTTTTGTGGCTTGGTATTCAAATTTCTATTACAACACAACTGCAAAATACTTTGGCATGTTTTATGACATTAAAATTGTCGAGTATGTACAAGTTCCTTATCATCTCTCTATCATGTTCCCTAAGTGTGCACCACTGTTTTAGGACAGGACCACATCAAAGGGTCCTCTGATGAAGTGTATACTGGTGACCAAAGATTCTCCAATCATGACTTTAAACCCATCTCCATGATCATAACAACCTCAACTGAGAGGTTTAATGATTTCTTTGGCACTATTGATTCAGCTACCCTTTGCACATCAAGCCCAAACTTTCCTCAAGGATCTTGAAGGGGCGGTGGCACAGTGACTGCAGTTTCACAGACCCAGGGACCCAGGTCCAATTCCAGCCTCGGGTCACTGTGTGGAGTTCGCATCTTCTCCCCGTATCTCTGTGGGTTTTCTCCAACTGCTCTGGTTTCCTCCCACAGTCCAAATATGTGCGGGTTAGGTTGAATGGCCATGCTAAATTGACCTTATATGTCAGGGAATTAACAGAGTAAATATGTGGGATTATGGCAATACAGCCTGGATAGGATTGTGGTTGGTGAAGACTAAATGATTGAATGGCCTCCTTCTGCACTGTTGGGGTTCTATGAAAATCTCCCACACCTTAGCACCTGATGTTCCCTGATGTTCCTGACACCTTAGCACATGATGTTCAGTTTCTGCACTTTAACTGGCCTTTCTTTCACTATTTGACTCTAGTAGACACTATGAATGTTTTCTTTCTCTAGATTCTGTCCCCTTCCACCACCATAACCCTCTGCTTAAAAATGATTGACCCTCATGCTCTGTTATGTTCTGCATTCTTGATTACTTTTGGAAGTCAGTGAGGACCTATCAGGGTCTTTGACTAAATGTTTAAAAATCAAAGGATGTGGTAATTGTGCCCAGGCCAGAAAAGTTTGCAATGTAATGTTGTAGCACTTCTTTAAAAACCATTCAATGTAGATTTGTTCTGTGGCTCTTTGTAAAGTCTAAATATATTTGGAATTTTTCTAGTCATTCCGAAAATTTGATTTCATTTGATTTGATTTATTATTGTCACATATATTAATAAATAGTGAAAAATATTGTTTCTAGCGTGCTATACAGTCAAAGCAGACCATTCAGACTGAAAGAAACGAGAGAATGCAGAAGGTAGTGTTACACTCATAGCTGGAGCGTAAAGAAAGATCAATTTAATGCTAGGTAAGTCCATTCAAAAGTCTGACAGCAGCAGGGAAGAGGCTGTTCTTGAGTCGGTTGGTACGTGACCTCAGACGTTTGTATCTTTTTCCTGCAAGAAGAAGGTGGTAGTGAGAATGTTGGAAGCGTGGGGGGGTTCCTTAATTATGCTTTGCCAAGGCAGTGGGAAGTGTAGACAGAGTCAACGGATGGGAGGCTGGTTTGCATGATGGATTGGACTACAGTCACAACCTTTTGTAGCTCCTTGAGGTCTTGGGCACGGCAGGAACCATACCAAGCTGTGATACAACCAGGAAGAATGCTTTCTATGGTGCATCTGTAAAAGTTGGTAAGAGTCATAGCTGACATGCCAAATTTCCTTAATCCTCTGAGAAAGTAGAGGTATTGGTGGGCTTTCTTAATTATGGTGTTGGCATGGGAGGACCAGGACAGGTTGTTAGTGATCTGGACACCTAAAAACTTGAAGCTCTCGACCCTTTCTACTTTGCCCCCATTGACGTAATGTGGGTATGCCGGCGTTGGACTGGCGTAAACACAGTAAAAAGTCTGACAACACCAGGTTTTAGTCCAACCGATTTATTTGATAATAGACTCACAAGCTTTCGGGGTTAGTCCCTTCGTCAGGTGAATGGAGAGTTCTGGCCTCAGACAGAGCATATAAAGCACATATAAAGCTTTATATGCTCTGTCTGAGGCCAGAACTCTCCATTCACCTGACGAAGGGACTAACCCCGAAAGCTTGTGAGTCTATTATCAAATAAATTGGTTGAACTAAAACCTGGTGTTGTCAGACTTTTTACCCCATTGACGTAGACAGAGGCATGTTCTCCTTTACGCTTCCTGAAGTCAATGACAATCTCCTTCATTTTTTGACATTGAGGGAAAGATTACTTTGCTGCACCAGTTCACCAGATTCTTCATCTCATTCCTGTACTCTGTCTTGTCATTGTTTGAGACCCGACCCACTACGGTGGTGTCATCAGCAAACTTGAAAAGCAAATTGGAGGAGAATTTGGCTACCAGTCATAGGTATATAAGGAGTATAATAGGGGGCATTGGTGTTGAGGATGATCGTGGAGGAGGTATTGTTGCCTATCCTTACTGATTGTGGTCTGTGAGTTCAGAAGTTCAGGATCCAGTTGCAGAGGAAGGTGCCGAGCCCCAGTCCACAGAGTTTGGAGATGGGTTTCGTGGGAATAATGGTGTTGAAGGCTGAGCTGTAGTCAATAAAAAGGAACCTGACATGGGTATCCTTGTTATCTAGGTGTTCCAGAGATGAGTGTAGGGCTAGGGAAATGGTGTCTGCTGTGGACCTGTTGTAGTGGTAGGCAAACTGGAGTGGATCCAAGTAGTCCGGGAGGCTGCAATTGATTTGTGCCATGACTAACCTTTCAAAGCACTTCATAATGATGGATGTCAGAGTCACCGGCCAATAGTTATTAAGACACGCTGCTTGGCTTTTCTTGGATGATAGTTACTCTCTTGAAGCAGATAGGGATCGCAGATTGTTGCAAAGAGAGGGTGAAGATGTCTGTGAACACCCCCGCCAGTTGATCCACGCAGGATCTGAGTACACGTCTAGGTACCCCATCCATGCTTTCCATGGTTGACCTTCAAGAAAGCTGCTCTGATATCTGCAATGGTGACCCCCAGATACATGTTCATCCAGGGCTTCCAGGGTGGAGGGCATGCTCTTGCTCAAAGCAGGCGTAAAATGCATTGAGCTCATCAGGAAGCGGTGTGTTAGAGCCAACGATTTTACATGCCTTCATCTTGTAGCCTGTTATGTCTTGCAGACCTTGCCATAGTTGGCGGGTGTTGGTGTGGTTAGCCTGAGACTCCAGCTTGGTCTGGTATTGTCTTTTGGCATCTTTGATGGATCTCCTTAAATCGCATCTGGCTTTCTCTTTGGACAGGCGTTCAAATCAGTGTCGCCTGATTTGAACGCCTGTCATGGACTTCAGCAAGCAGTGGATAGGCCTGTTCATCCATGGTTTCCGGTTGGGGAACACACGGATTTGCATCTTTGGCACACAGTCATTTACACACTTACTAATGAAGTCAGTTATTATAGTGGTGCACTCGTTCAGGTTGGTCGCAGAGTTTTTAAATACTGACCAAATTTTTTCAGATTTGCTGCATTATTTGTATCTTGTGTATAAACATGTCTGAATTTTCCCTAAACATCTTCTACCTGGAAGTTCCCCTTTAAAATGAAAACTATGATAGAGTCATTAGAACACAGACAGAGGCCATTCAGTCCATTGAATCTGTGCTGGCTCTTTGTGGAACAATCCAATCCATCCTCTTCCTTTCTCTATCCACATAGCCCTGCAAGTTTATTTCCCTCAAATGTCCCATCCAAGTTCCTTTTCAAATCATTCGTCACCTCCACTTCCACCATCCTCAAGTTCCAGATAATTACTGTTCACTTGATTAATGCCCTGCATTTCTTGCCGAAAACCTCTCAGCCCTATCCCTTGTACCGTCAGCTAATGGAAACCTTTTTTTAATATACAAGTTATCCCACTAAGCCTCTCACAATCTTGTCCACATCTATCAAATTACCTCTCAATATTCTTTGCTGTTGGGAGAACAAGCCCAGTTTCTTCAACCTAATCTTGTAACTAAAACACCTCATCCCTGAGATTATTCTGGTAAATTTCTTATGAGCCTTCTCAATGACCTTCATTTCCTTTCCCATGTGTGATTAATATTCAGTGGGGACATAACCAGAGCTTTCCAAAGGTTCACATAACCTCCCTGCTTTTATAACTAATGACCTGAATTTTGCTGTATGGTTAGGTAAACATGAGTTGAGCACCCTTGCTGCTTCTGAAACACGCACTCAACTCATCTATGGCTTTACCTGGGATTTAGTTTCTTATGCCTCTTTGCGGGCAATTTGCTAGCTGTGACAAAATATGTGAGGAGTACAGTTGCAGAGGCAGATTGATTAATCTTGGGTTACAGAGATAATAGATCAGCTCCCAAAATCATTTAAATTACGCCCCCCTCCCCCCCCGCCACTAGTCTTCACCTTCACTCTCCTCATCTTCACCTTCCCATCCATTCCATAGCATCCATGCCATCTTAGCTTCTTATATGCTGCCCCATATCCCCTCAGATCTGCCCTGTCCCTTCAAATAACCCAAGCCACCTCCACGTGCGCTCCATTCCCCATATAAGAACATAAGAAATAGGAGCAGGAGTAGGCCATCTAGCCCTTCGAGCCTGCCCCGCCATTCAATAAGATCATGGCTGATCTGTTGTGGCTCAGTTCCACTTTCCCGCCCTCTCCCCATAACCCTTAATCCCCTCTCTTATCAAAAACCCATCAACCCGCTTCTTAAAAATATTTAGCGAGGCAGCCTCCACCACTTCAACGGGCAGAGAATTCCAGAGATTCACCACCCTTTGAGTGAAGAAGTTCCTCCTCAACTCCGTTCTAAACCGCCTCCCCTTTATCTTGAGGCTGTGCCCCCTAGTCCTACTGTCTTTTTTGAGCGGGAAGAGTCTCTCCACCTCTATCCTATCCATCCCATTCATCATCTTATACGTCTCAATGAGATCTCCCCTCATTCTTCTAAACTCTAGCGAGTACAAGCCTAGTTTATTCAGCCTCTCCTCATAGCTCAACCCCCTCAACTCCGGTATCAGCCTAGTAAACCTCCTCTGCACTCCCTCCAGGGCCAAAATATCCTTGCACAGGTGCGGCGCCCAAAACTGCACACAGTACTCCAGCTGCGGCCTCACCAATGCCCTATACAGCTGCAGCAAGACCTCCCTACTTTTATATTCAATCCCCCTCGCTATGAAGGCCAGCATCCCATTCGCCTTCCTGACCACCTGCTGCACCTGCAAGCTGGGTTTTTGCGACTCATGCACAAAGACCCCGAGGTCCCTCTGCACCGTCGCCTGTTGCAGTTTTTCGCCACGTAAGTAATAGTCCTTCCTACCATTCTTCCTACCAAAGTGGACCACCTCACACTTGCCAACATTAAATTCCATTTGCCATTTCCTGGCCCATTCGCCCAGCCTATCTAGATCCTTCTGCAGACTCTCCACACCCTCCGCACAAATCCTTCATAGCCACTTCCCAAGCATCAATTATATTTGGCCGTCTGGAACCATGCAATAGGAATGGGAATTATTTTATATGTAAATGTAAAGAAATTGACAATTTAACAAAACTCTTATTCAAAGGTCTGTCATGGATAGTGACACAAATGTTTACATAGAGAAAACAGTCACTCCTTAACTGGTCATTAAGCTCAGTCAAAATAACAACCATATACATCAAAGGCAGAGTATGTTACTACAGCTCGTAATACTGTAACTCATTCCTTGAACAGCTGTATCAACAGATTGCACTGAGGACTCCAGAAGCTTTTGGAACTCAGCCAAACATTCACCAACATTAATGAAAACAAATAATGACAGCTGCAAGACAATGAAATTAAAGGAATAAAGATGGTCTCCTCCATTTTAACACAGATTGTCTGTCAATGGAAGAGAGCAGGTGCTAAGATTCTTTTTTAATTTTCAAAAGTGGGATATTGCTTTCCCTATGTCAGAACTGCCTGTAATTTGCATTCCATTATCAAACATAGCAAGTAGGGATTACCAACACATTTTTCTATATTTTTGGAAACATTGGGGGTGAAGGGGTAGGGACAGAAACCTTACCAAAACAATTCTCAGTGCCATTTTCTGAACAAGCTCCCAAATGCAATTGTATGATACTAGAAAAAAAAGAGGCAAAGTGTGAGTCTCACCAGTATGGGTGAAAGCAGAGCCTATTCACACTGGAAAGTTGGCTGCTGAGTTCTGGGGACACCATTGTGCTGGCATTCCAATCTCCCAGTACACTTTGTACAATGTGTACACAGTACACTGGGACATCTGTCAGTGCTTCCCCTCACCTCCCAGCCCATGGACATCATACGCCCCCTAATCACCCCCTCCCTGCCCAGATACCACCCTCAACCAATCGCAGTCCCTGATCCACCCCAATCTGTATATTATTGCCCCTTCCCCCCATCTCCCCCACACCACCCCCCCGGCCGATCACCACCCCAGCTGATCCCCAATGCAGAGTACCCCACCAGTGAAGCTTCCCCTCCCCCGGCTGCCTCCCAATCATGGTCCCCTATCTTGGACCCACCCTCTTTAGGCCTGCCCCCTATAAAACCCATCCTCTCCTTTAGGCCCCCTTGACATTGCCCATGCATGGTGGGCACTGCTCACTGTCAGGCTGGCACTGCCCAAGGTACACTGCCTGGCAATGATCCCAGCAACCTGATGCTTGTGCATTTTGCACCCTAGGACCACCTGACCAGCGAAAGGGCCACCTGAAAATGACATGGGATCAGGAAAGTGTTGGGAAATTGTTCTTCTCGAAAAAAAAGCTGTTTTGTGTTTTGTGAGATAATCACTGCTTCCACAAGGAGACACAACCAGCCCCACATCTCTATTGACGAAGCCCAAGACCCCGCATGGTTTGTTATCTCTCTCAATAGCCTGCCACCTTAGAAGACCTAAGCCCCTATGTGCCTCTGTCCAGTACACACTTCAGAATTGTGCATTATCTACATAGACTCTTCTATCCGGTGTGCCAAAATGCATCATATCACATTTCTCTATTAAATTCCATTTGCTAATTCTCTGCACAGTTCACTCACCTATTGCTGTCAATTCTTATAATCCACACTGCCTCACCTGCAAATTTTGTATATTGTCAATTTTTGAAATGTTACACTCTAATCCAATATCCTTGTCATACACTAAACCAAAGTGAACCTGACTCTCTATCATCTGCCGCTCTGAAAAGCAATCATGTCCCACCATTTTCTGCTTTCTGTCCTTCAGTCATTTTGTTTTACCCAAGATTAGTCAAACACAATCTGTCTTATACAAATCCATGTTGACTTTCTGGAATTAAATCAAACCTCTGCAGTGCTTATTGATGTTTCTCCCTTGTCATTTTACCTTACTCTTTCTAAAACCTTACCCACCACAATATTAAACTAACTGGGCTATAGTTACTAGGAATATCCATGCACACTTTCTTGAATAAGGATGTCACAGTTACCACTTTCAAATCCTCTTGTCACCTGCCACATATTGAGGGAGAGTTGGAGGATGGTCTCTATCCCCACTTTCTCTATTAATCTGGGATGCAAGTCATCTGGACCATGCAATTTATCTACTATAGGTGTTGCCAACCTTTCCAGTACATCCTCCCTATTAGTCTTTACCCCAATTATTATCTCTAATTCCACCTCAACCAATATTTTATTAGCATCCTTTTTCTTGGTAAACACAAATAAAAAATGAGTAATGCAGCTTTGCCATTTGCACCTAAGCACATGTCACTCTTTTTCCCCAAATAGACCTTTCCTGCCGCTTACAATCCATCTACTATTTATATGTCCATATAAAACTTTGGGGTTCCCTTTTATAGAATCAAAAAATCCACACAGTGCAGAAAGAGGCCATTCATAAGATATAGGAGCAGAATCGGGCCATTCGGCCCATCAGATCCACTCTGCCATTCGGTTATGGTTCATATGCTCCTCACCCCCATTTTCCTGTCTTCTCCCCATAACCTTTCAACCCATTACCAATTAAAAATCTGTCCAACTCCTGCTTAAATTTATTCACTGTCCCAGCATCCACCACACTTTGGGGTAGCAAATTCCATGGATTCACAACCCTTTGGGAGAAATAGTTTCTCCTCAACTCCATTTTAAATTTGCTACCCTTTATCCTAAGACTCTCATCCTAGAATGCCCCACAAGAGGAGGCATCTGTTCCATGTCTACTTTATCCATACCTTTCATCATCTTGAATACTTCAATTTGATCTTTCCTCATTCTTCTAAATTCCAGAGCATGTAGACCTAATCTATTCAATCTCTCTTCATACGACAAACCACTCATCCCTGGAATCAATCTAGTGAACTTCCTCTGAACTGTCTCCAATGCCATTATATTCTTCCTCAAATAAGGGGACCAAAACTGTACACAACACTCCGGGTGTGGTCTCACTAATGCCTTACATAGTTGCAGCAATACTTCCTTAGCTTTATAGTCTATTCCTTTAGCTTAAATGTCAACATTCCATTTGCTTTCTTTATTATCTGCTGTACCTGCATGCTTGTTTTCAGTGACTCATGAACAAGGACACCCAGATCCCTCTGCACTGGAGCATTCTCAAGTCTTCCTATGTTTAGATAATCAGTCACTTTCTAATTTTTGCGACTAAAATGCATGACCTCACACTTATCCATGTTAAACTCCATCTGTCACATTTTGGCCCATTCGCCTAACTTATCTATATCCATTTGCGAGGTTTTTATTTCCTCATTGCAACTTAGTGTCCCATCTATTTTTGTGTCATCTGCAAATTTGGCTATGGAGCCTTCTATTCCTGTATCCAAGTCCTTAGTATAGATTGTAAATAGCCGAGACTCAAGGACCGAACCCTATGGCACCCACTAGTTACTTCTTGCCATCCAGAAAAAAAAATTAATCCCAAATCTCTACCTTCTGCCCATCAGTCAGTCATCTATCCAAACTAATAAATTACTCCTAATCCAATGTGATCTAACCTTGTGAATTACCTTGTGTGGTACCTTATCAAACACCTTCCGGAAGTCCAGGTATACTACATCTACAGGATCCCCAATATCCACTCTGCTTGTTACATCCTCAAAGAACTCTAGCAAATTAGTCAAATATGATTTGCCTTTCATAAAACCATGCTGACTCTGATGGATAGTGTTTTGACTTTCCAAATGTCCTGATATTTCTTCTTTGATAATTGCTTCTTACACTTTCCCAACAACAGAGGTTAAGCTAACTGGTCTGCAATTTCCCACATTTTGCCTCCCTCCTTTTTCGAATAAGGGCATTATATTAGCATTTTTCCCAATCCATTGGAACTTTTCCTGTGTCCAAGGAATTTTGGAATATCATAACCGATGGATCCACTATCTCCATCGCCACTTCTTGTAATATCCTAGGATGTAGGCCAACGGGCCCACGGGACTTCTCTGCCCTCAATCCCAATAGTTTGCAGGGTACCTTTTCCCTATCGATGTTGATTGTTCTAAGTTCTATCGTTTCTGTTACCTCTGACTTGTCCGCTCCTATAGGAATGGTGCTAGTGTCCTCCACTGTGAAAACTGAGGCAAAGTATTGATTTAGCACCTCTGTCATTTCGATGTTCCCCACTATTAACTCTCTGGTTTTACCTTCCAAGGGTCCAACATTCTCCCCAGTGACTCTCTTCCCTTTTATAGAAGCTTTCGTTGCCCTTCTTGATATTTTGCACTAGTTTTCTTTTGTAATTTACCTTAGCTCTTCTTATTACTTTTTTAGTGAGTATCCCTTTACTTATGTTTGAAAATTTCCCAATCTTCCAGCCTGCCACTGGCCTTTGCAATATGGTATACCTCAGATTTTGTCTTTATATTGTCCTTGATCTCTTTGTTTAGCCATGCATGTTTTTTACCCCCCACCCCTCCCCCCTCCTTACCATCTTTCTTCTTTACTGGGATATATTTGAATTACGAGGACTTGAGTATCTCCTTAAACAATTACCACTGCTCATCCTCTGTCCTACCTTTGAGCCTTCCTGCCCAATCTACTGGAGCCAAATCTGTCCTCATGCCTATGTAACTTCCTTTGTTTAATTCCAGGACCCTCGTATAGGACTCCACTTTCTCACCCCCAAGCTGAATTTTGAATTCTATCATACTATCTACTCCCTAGAGGATCCCTAACTATGAGGTCATCAATTAATCCCTCCTCATTACACAATCCCAAATCCAGAATAGCCTGCTCGCTGGTTGGTTCCACAGCATACTGTTCTAAGAAACAGTCTCAAATACATTCAATGAACTCTGCCTCCAGGCAGAGTTGCCAATTTGATTCTTCCAATATATGTGCATATTAAAATCACCCATGATTACAGTTATACTTTCTTGCAAGCCCCCAGTACTTCCTCGTTTACACTGTGCCCCATTCGGCCCATCGAGCCTGCACTGACAACAAACCCATCCCGACCCTATCCATGTAATCTCATGTACTTACCTTACTAATTCCCCTGACACTAGGAGGCAAATGAGCACAGCCAATAAACCAAACCCGCACATCTTTGGAGTTGGAGGGGTGGGGAACAGGAGCACCTGGAGGAAACCCATGTGGACCAACGTGCAAACTCCACACAGAATCACCCAAGGTCAGAATTGAACTCGGGTCTCTGGTGCTGTGAGGCAGCAGTGCTAACCAATGTGCCACTGTGCCACCCTTTTATGTTGTCATTCTATTTTCATATTTTCTCTTCATTTGTTTTATTTTCCTAGCTTGAAGAATATGCTCGACGTGCATCATGCAGCCTTTTTTTTGCTTCATCATATTCTTCATAACTAAGCAGAAAGTAAGCTTTAGTTTAAACAGTTGATAACCTCTTTCATGTCTCACTAAAATGACATTAGCTTCCCATTTCTAGCTAGCATATGGCATTAGGAGTAGTCCAGAGGCTATTACCTTTGAGGTCTTACTTTTCAATTTCCTCCTTAATTCCTGAAAATTGACTGTAGGATCTCAATATCTGCTCTCACTATGTCATTTGTTCCAATGCGTACCACAGCTTCTGGTGCATTCCCTTTCCTGTGCAGAATATTCTGCACCCTTACCATGCATCAGACAGGCAACACGTTATCTGGGACTAAAGAAAACAGTCACAGAAATGTCTGTGCGTTACCTAACTATGGAATCTCCTATAACAAACACATTTTTAAGCTTTGCTGCTCCCTTATGTACGGTCTGTTAACCCCACTAAGGCTGTGCATTAGACAGCACACCTTTAAGGTGTTGTTGCTCCCAGCAGTCTCCGATGTGAACTATCTGTTTGAGAGTGGCACACACCCTGAATACTCCTGCATCTCCCACCTCCTCTTTAACTGTGAGAATGGCCACCCCTCTACAATCCTGAACAATCACCACCTTGGGGGGGTGACCACCTCCTGAAATGTATGATCCAGGAACCTCTCATCTTCACTGATAATCCACAGTGTTCCCAACTATCTGGCAAGCTCAGAAATCCTGAGTTTGAACTCAAGCCACTGGAGCACTTTCTGCACATGTGATCCCTCAAGACCTATTTGTCCTGAAATTCCAACACTGTGCAAGAATTGCATGCAATGGATCTCAGCTGCCTATCCACAATCAAAAAAATCCCTATTCCCTCTCTTCATCAAATCTACTTACTATCTTGTTTAAACTATTAATTTTAATTAATACCTGTAGACATGCTCTGTGCCAACACTCTTGTTAATTCACTTACTGTTATACTTAATTAATTAGACTAAACTGTAAATTTAATACAGTTCTTTATCATAAGGTTCAACCATTGCCCCAGATTAGAGAGAAAAAACAAGCCTTAAAACTCACCAACTAATTACTTACTTGTTAGCCACAGACATCACTCATTGGACAGCATTTTATGTTCATCACTATGTCCCCCATCCTGCTGAGTTTGGTGATGAGAGGAGTCAGGTGAGGGTATTTTATCAGGCATGAGAGCACAGGGTGGGGACCCCACCAGCTTCTGGACTGTTTCCAATCAAGACCTGTTCAGGAAGAGTGGAGGGCGGCCTTATTGCCTGAGGCCAACTGAGGCCCTTGACTAGCTGCTGGTTTTTAGCCAGCATCAGGCAGGAGTCTTGCCATCCATGGACGCCACCAATTAAACACCATCAGGTTTGCCATTGGCTTACCATGTTAGGGGAAGGTCGGAGGTGGGGGATGAGTTGCAGCATGGGAAGGAGGGTAGCTCACAGGAAGCCATCTTGATATAATCCAGGTAATATTTGTTTACCAGTAATTGTGTAAGCTCTCCTGGAGGATAGCGGCAAAGTGTTCCAACCAGTTCTCCAGCTGGACGGTCAGACACCCCTTGCACCCATTACTTTTGACAGTCTTTGTACTTATTAAATTCAATGGATATTGCTTCTTTTGGAAAACACTGTGGAAGGTTTGCCTCCTTGTCCTGCTCTGATTCACCCAGTGCTGCTGCTGTTATCCTTCCAGTTGGAATGACTTTAATAAGATCCACTAGATGTACCCGTTAGAATATGGGCTCCCTGATTGAGGCAATTATAGCTGTCTAATCTGGGACCCCTGCAGAGGTATTTCAGGTGGAGTGTATTCAAGGTATATGCTCTGTATTGTGAAGAATCTGTCTGAGTATTACCAGCACTTGTAAATTACTCTGGATTTGGTGAAGGAACACCCGCTTCAGTGGAGAGATTTCACCAGCTAGCTCCCTTTTCTCTCCAATCTGGTTTTGCTTTGTTTTCCCAGTTGAGTATCTTCATTTGTCTTCTTTTCATTTCTGGTATATTACATCTAATAATGGTTGTTGTTTTCTAAATGTTCTCTTACTGTTATTTTACTGTCCATTTCATTCCCCATGACTCGATCTAGCATCACCTGCATCAAATCCAGCAAATTCAAAAGTAACCTTTGATGTGTCATTTGATAAAGGTTTGAATGAAAAAGTTTCACACGGCAATGGGAAAAGAATAGGAGACTGTGATTAATTGAATATCTCTATCACAGAGAAAAGGGACTGAATGGCCTCCTTCTTCACTAGAACATGCCTTGATAGTGTCATTTTGATTTTTTTATGTGGAAGTACCTCACTTATACTCATCACGTTCCCAAAATGGGATCAAAACATTGTAAGCAGAACCCCATATCTGATCGTTGGAATGATGTGCTGTGTCACCATACCTCCAAGTACTAAAGATCAAAAAAAAATTAGTCATACTTTGCAGCTTCTTTTGTGTCATGCCTTTCTGAAGAATAATTTACCTATGGAGGAAGTGATATTTGATCTTTAAATTCTTATACAGAATGCAGAAAGTCAATATTGATGGATTTTACTGCTTCCTCCATTCCCGCCTCCCCACTGCTGGTTGGGTGTATTTTCTGCAGCACAGGGTACATAAAATATCTTGGCTGGCTTGCCCAGCACCTTCCCACCCACCTGCAATCCGGTCCCCAGAATATTGGGGTGGGGGGGAGGCATGCCCAGAATGTGTTGGAAGCACCCCTATGATTTGATCTTCACCCCACTTCTTATTTTCCTGCCTGATCCTCCAAACCTACTACACCAACCCTCCTCTTCTTCCCTCCTCATCCAAAACTCTATACTTATCTGCCTCCAGCAGCCATGTCCTGCTTTTAATCCCTGTTATGCTGGATACTCATTTCTAGTTCTGTTGATTGGCTGGCAGCTCTCAATGCCAGAACTTCCTCCCAGTGAGAAGTGGAGGCCTGATCTTCACCTCTTTAAGGCCGCCCTGTGCACATTATGGCCTGTGTGATGTCAGTGGCTGTGGGTTCAACTTGTATGCATATGTTTTGTGTGTGTGTGTATGAATGTGGTGAATGCGTGTGTATGTATGGTCTGTGCATGCGTGTATGTGTGTGTGTATATGTGTATTCTGGAGGGGTGCGAGCAGTATGGACACACACACACACACACACACACACACACACACACACACACACACAATACACACACACACACACACACTTATGCTTACTTGTGTCATCTATATTCATTTAATTTGAGACCTAAAACTCAATCTGATTCAAAGTCTGGGACAGAAAGCCAACTTTCCATTCTTTTCCATCCATCTACACTGATGTTGAGCCTAGTTTTCAGAAATGAAAGAACAATTCTGTTAGCATACTGTGCTACTACTGTTCTTCAATGGATTAAACTCAGACAAGGTTATATACTGAATGAGGTCATATGGAGTTCGGCTACCTATGATGAGAATCTAACACGTACTGAATTCTTTCACCACCAATCTCTCTAATCTGTTTCCGAATGGATGAACATGACTAAAATAGTTTTGTTAGTTGAATGTATTATTGTGGCTGACGGGCCTAGAATGACCCTTACCTGTATTAAATTAAATACGGCGGTTGCAATTTGTCAACAAAGCATCCCTCAAAATATTCAGACAATAAGCATGTTAAAACCATTGCCCCTATTCTATCACTGTTGACTAATTGCTAGATCAATTAATATTTACATTAATTAAAATTAAACTCTATGATGTCCTTTCTTTATTCAATTTTCTCCTTTTTCTCTGATGTTTATTATATGTTTCTTTACTCATGTTGACCGGTGTATCCTGTACATTAATGTTCCAACTTGTTGTATATGTTGTTTTGTCTTTCCAAATTATTTTTGATGTATGCCACTGTATGCTGATATCAAACATAATGAATAAGCAATTATATAAGTGCTTTGATCGTGCACACTATCCTAGGCCAAAGGGCTAAAGGATGCTCTAAAGAACCAACAACTATTCACCCTTTATAAATATCAATAATTTATTCAAAGCACATAATTATTTTTAGCTTGTGTGGATCAAAGCTTTGAATGTAGTACAGCTGCTTGACACATGGTGGTCTCAGTAATAGTGTATTTCCTGAAATGCATTGCAGGAAAAAATAACAATGATGATCCCAGTAGCTAAAAATTGTGAAAAGTTAGCTTTCTAAGCTGTTCATTTATCTTTGGAATTTCAATTCAAATCCAAGCTAGAATAAAGTTTTTCCACAATGATGCTAGTAAGAGTCCTGCATGGAGTTACAGAAATCTCAGTCTACTGGGCATATGTCTGAAGAGCAAAGCTGCCAATAAATTGGTGTTAAGTAGGCAATGTCAGTCAGCCCATAGGGTGTGGGGGAGTTAGCTTTTTTGGTTAGGATCAAGCATGAGATAAGAAGCAATGCTTCTCCTTGTCAGCTTGGATCTCCTCTGCCTCTCTTGTGGGGGCCATGAACTGGATTCAATTTGAATTTGAATTAGAGCAAGGAAGGAGATGGATTAAGGGCTTGCCCTGCCCACTCTGGGCATTGGCTTTGTAATTTCAAGGAATAACATTTAAAATATCCACGTCAATGCCTTAAAGAAAAGTGAACTTTTCTGGGACTACTGTTAAGAGACAAGGGGCAGGATTTTCATGACTGAAATCAGGTTTGAAAGGAGTCAGGTGGCCAGAACAAATGTTGACGACATTCTGGTTGCCTGAAATCTTTGTGAAGGTGAGTTGGAAAGGACACAGGCCTGGAAAATCACTTGTTGTCTTGTTGAGGCCAATCAAGATTGTTAAGACATTGTTAAAAATGCTGAAGGCATAACCTTTGATGCTCTGTCTATCAAAAACGTACCTAACTCAATCTTGAATAAATTTGATGACCTTGCCTCCACTGCTTTCTGGGAAAAAGAATTCTATAGATTAATGACCCTCTCAGGGTAAAAAATTCTTCAAATCTCCATCTTAAAAAAAGGTAACCTCATTATTGAACTGCGTCCCCTAGTTCTATTCTCTCTCACAAGGGGATTCTTGTCAAGTCCCCTCAGGATTTTGCATATTTCAATACGGTCACCTCTCATTCTTCTAAACTTCAATGCTGTTCAACCTTCTTTCATAAAATAAGCCCCTTATCTGAGGAGTCAGTGAACCATTTCAGAACTGCTTCTAATGCAGTTACATCCATTTTTAAATAAACAGATCAAAGCACTTCAGACTTGGTTTCACCAAGGCCCTGTAGAGCTGTAGTAAAACTTTCCTATTCCGTTCCCTTTGCAAAAAATTCCAACATTCCATTCCGTTTGCCTTCCTAATCATTTGCTGTATCTACATTTTTAATTTTGAGATTCATGTACAAGACATCTAGATCCCTTGGATACCACAAGTTTCTGAGCCCTCTCTCTATTTTCTGTTCTTCCTCCCAGATTGGACAAGTTCATATTTTACTACGTTATACTCCAACTGGCAATTTTTTGCTCACTCACTTTATCTACCTACATAGTTTGACAATTTACCTTCCTACCTATCTTAGTACTATCATCAAATTTAGCTAGTATACATTCAGTTCCTCCTTCCAAGTTATTGATGTCTATTGTAAATAGTTGAGGCCCCAGCACTGATCCCTGTATCACTTCAGTACTTACAGTTTGCCAACCTGGAAAAATAACCTATTTATTCCTACTTTCTGTTACCTGTTAGATAACAAATCCTTTATCAGCGCTAATGTGTTGCCCCACACTATGTGCTTCCATGTTGTGCTCCACCTTCAATGCTCCACCTTATCAAGTAACTTTTAGAAATCCACCACCTCTACAAGTTCCCCTTTATTCACCTTGTTTATTACTTCCACAAAGAACTCTAACAAATTAGTTAAACACAGGACAGAATTTTTGTCATGAAGGAGGCAAAAATGGCAGTTGAGCTCGGAAACCCAAGTTCCACATCTGATGGCACCTCCTATTTTTACAGGGGTAGAACAGAATTGGGTTGGGGTTCACTCATATGTGGTTTATGGAGGCAGCTGGCCATTTACATCATCGGTTCCTCTCAATGAAGTGGAAATTTGGCCTGCCAGGTGTGAAAGCTGACTTGACCAAGCAAGAGCTGGTCTGAACTTAGCAGATTTATTTGAATAACTAGGCCACCCCTTTGGAGAGTTGAGATATCCCTTTAGATATTGTTACAGTGAAATAAAACTTAGGTTTTATGTATGTATATACATACATACATACATAGTGATTACATTTGAATCTATAGAATCCCACAGAATCCCTACAGTGCAGAAGGAGGCCCATTAAGGCTGCACCAACACTCCTATGCAGGCCTACCACTTCCCCACCCCTGTCCTATCCTCGTAATCTCATGCATTTACCACGGCCAATCCACCAAACCTGCAGATCATTGGACACTAAGGAGCAATTTAGCATAGCTAATCCATTTAACCTGCACATTGTTGGACTGTGGAAGGAAATCACAGAGGAAATCCTTGCAGACGCGGGAGAAACATACAAATTTCACACTGTGCTCATACTAGAAAATAGAGTAAATACAAAGCAATAGGTTGAGGCGTGTGAGGTGGCATAGGTTCCATGAATGGAGCATAGGGAGTGTGTGGAGTAGGTGCGATGACGAGTGAGGGCTGGGGGGATGCTTTCTTGTTTTAATCTTTTTTATTATGACATTCAACAAAGTCATGGAGTACAGATTCAGAAGTTCTACCTAGCCCATCCTTGCACCCAGCAGCCTCAGCACTCATTCTGGGGATGGCAGGCCCAGCTTCTTACCCCACTACCTTCCTTGAATGAAATTCAGAACTACGGACAGCCATTTTCAAAGGTCATTCTCACAGTACCAGGAATTATCCCGACTCTGAGCACCTAATCCAAGGCCTAATGTTTTGACCACAATTTCCCTTTTACAAAAATACGTTGATTCTGTCTGATCCCATTCGGCTTTTCTATGTACCCTGCAAGAATCTCCTTCATAATGAATTCTAACAATTTCCCTCTGACAGATGTTAGAATTACTGGCCTATTATTTTCTGCATTCTGCCTCCCTCCTTCCTTGAATAAAGATTTTGTATTTGTTATTGAGTTCACAGTGACCCTTCCAGAATCAAATGGATTTTGGAAGACTGTAACCAATGTCTCTATTTTCTCTGAAGCTACTTTTTTAAGACTCTAGAATGTAGGACTGCAGACCATCAGGTCCTGGGAACTTGTCAGCCTTAAGGTCAAATAGTTTCCCAGCAAGGTTTAACTGGTGATTGTTTTATATTCCTCCCTCTCTCTCACCTCTTAACTGTTAAGTACTTTTGGGAAGTTTTCTAAATATTCTACAGACACAAAATGGCTGTTCAACGCTGCCATCACTTCCTTGTTTTTCAGTATCAATTCCCCAAACTCACTCCCCAGTGAACCAACATTCATACTGGACTTTAAATTGCCATATGGCTAAATGGGGTGTGCTCAATCCACCCTCAACGCCCCCTCCCCAGTGCTACGGCCATGCAATGGATTTCTCCAAGGAAAGCTGTTCTCTGCAGAAGTCGGGCTTGGAAAACTCAGCAAGAAACGTGGAACATCACCGAGGAGTTGAGAAGTTTGAACGGAGTGAGAATCCAACAACGATTGCTGTTCCGAGATGATTTGGGCCGTTGGCTGGAATTCTCCTGGCTGTTCAGGCCCCGACACTGCTGCAAGTGAGGCCGGAAAATTTGGCGCTCGGCCAAATCTCAGGTCACTGTAGTGGGATCACGGAATCCTTCTGGCGTGAACAAATGGAGAATTCCAGCTATTGTCAATCAAGGCTTCATGCCTTTGTACTTCAGTCAATTTGTACTTCAGTCAGATTCCCACTAGAGGTGGGTTCTTGACACAGAGACAATATCCTATCCAAAATATAAAGCTAGCTTTAAGAAAGCTTTCCTCAGGACTAGTTTGCATTGTACATTACTTGCAATTATTGGAAATGGAGGATAAAATCAGGGCCAAAATCTGGTATCCCATTCCCAAAAACTAGCATAACTATCCAGCTTAAATTTGTCTCCTTCCAAACTGCCAAGAGAATCACTGAAATTGTTCACAATCAAATAATGAATTGAACAGCACGACTGGACAAGTTGTTTCTTTTGTGGGGCTGACAAACATAAGGTCCCATATTTTTAAAAAGGAAAGAATTCATTTTAAAAGATTAGTTAATACTGCAGCACAGGAGAAATAATATCCCTTCTGCCTTATCAATTATTCACAACTGAGAAACTGGCACTGCAGAAATAAACTGATACTCTATTAAGCTCATTTGAATTAATTACATAAATATGAATTGAATGTTCCATGAACTTTATTTGCATTTTGTACAACTGATTTTAGAAACTGGTTTTGAAAATGAATCGTATTTATGCAGACATGAATATCACATTTGCATCACATTTAATATCACATTAGTGTCACATTTGCATCAGTTGAAATCTACATTTTCACAATCTTAAATACAGTCAATTTGATTTTAACGTATTGGCAGATTTGTGATTATCAGTTATTTTCCAAAACAAGCAAAACGTCTTTAAAGTATTGCCTCACCAAGCACTTCAAAGATATTGGCATGCAATTAATTATTGTAATATTCATCCACTTTTAATGCAGGTTTGTTTTAAAAAAATACAACAGACCTGGTTTGATTTGTCTTTAGTCACAGCATATTGACTGCCCTCTAAGGCTGCACTAACAACTCTCATGTATTTCCATGGAGATGAGTTAATTGATATTTTAATGCAGCAAGCTATCACTATGCACTCACTGCTTTAAGGTTTCATTATTTCTCGCAAGCCGGCATAATTAAAGAATACACGTTGCAGTATGGTGGACACTATTTATTAACACTGCTAATTTGCATGAGGCAGCACTTGCATCCTCACTAACAGATGAGGTTGCTAGGAAGGACCTGACTAATCACTAAGTGGCCTGCTTATTGCTGCTGTTTGATCATCGCTGCTCACAGGATAATTCCCCCCCTCCTTTTTTCATTAGAAATGGTTTCTCCCAGCTGAGGGAGGGAAACTGAATTTGACATTTGATTTTCCTCCAGATGTGCTAATCAGTGGCAGTGAACACTGCAGAAGAGAAGAGCAGAGAGCAGAGAGAGCTTACCTGTCAGACTCTGTCATTTACAGACATGACAGTAAGGTTTTAAATGCTCGCAGTTGAGCTTTGAGGTTTGCCCTTGGCCTTGTCTTTTTGTTCCCAAGTTCCTTGAGAATGTGAATTACAGCACACAGGTGTGTTGGCACCTTGTCACCCGGACTGCCTTAGTGCCTGGTGTTTTGACAGTTTAATTTTTATCCGTCTCTTCACATTTGCTGTTTCATTTTAGCACTGGCCCTGATTAAGGGGACTTGCAGCAGGTTGGCAGGCCAGGCAGTGGGAACTTCAGGGGCTGCTGCTTTGCTGTTATCTTCAGCTGCAGTTTCCAGGCTTTCAAGAAAGAGACCTGTCATGCATCAGCTGCCAAGTTAGGAGCCTAATACTGAACTGCGAGTGAGTAAGTGTGCCCAAAATCTACAATGACAGCCATGAAGGAGCAGCCTAACATGGGGAGGGGAAGCCAACAGCAGCAAGACCAGGTATTGGTCTCTTAAGACATGTTTTTTTTTAATTTTCCACATTCAGTTGTAACAGAATGATTGTAAATGTGATGATCCACATAAGCTGATATTTTACAGTAAGTTTTTTAAATATATATATCACAGCAGAATTCCGGTCATCTTTTCTTGCATCATAGAAATGTGAAAGCATCTTTCTTTGAAAATGTGAGCAAACTAAAGGCTAATTTGTTAACAATATTATTGGTTCCATGTTATATTTTTATTTGGAGTTCAGTATAAACAGGTTTAACTATCCAAGTTTCCTAACAGTTTTTTTATTCAAAGCTGAGAGTGAAGCTACTTGCTTACCTCTGAGGTTCAGCATTATCTTCTTCCATACCTTTTTTTCTGAATTGCTTTGTGAGATGAAACTGGTTATTTACGATCCTGAGACTGTGCTTTCAGCAACTGTCAGCTGAGGCATAAACTGCAGCAGACAGAGCTACAGTGTAAGAACCTTCCTTTATTTGCTTGCTTGTCAAGGTTACATTGGAGTATGCCACATATTTGAAAAAGCTACTTATATGAATAGGATAGAATCATTCCCTGAATTAGTATCCAGTAACGTTGCTACGATTAGTGATTGTAAATATACACTGTCAACTCACTGGTCATTGTGTAACTCGTGAAACCGGAAAGAGGATAGAGTGTCCCTGCTGTAGAAATGCTCTGTATTCAGCGTATGTTATGCTGTAATTCATTTCTTGTCATTCAGTTTATCATGGGATTTACCACAACCTAGAAGTGGATTGGTTGAGATTACAGAATGCTTCACCAGAGCTATATGATTTCTAATGGTTGAGGATGGGGAAACTAACTTCTTGCCATATAAATCATTCTGCTGCCAACATTGTACTCCTATGGACTAAACTGCAATAAGATTGGCATTTCACAGTCACTTGATGTTAACAAATATGCAGTAATCGGTTGAGGTGACTATATTTAGAGAATGGTTCTGGGTCGTAACCACACTCAGAACAATATATTCATCATAAATCCGAATTTGGTTACATTATGCTTAAAAAAATGAGGTACCCTAAAGTGAGAATAAGTATGTAGAGATGAACGAGAATAATTCACATCCAATTCAAAGATACCAGAACAACATGAATTTCCAGTTTTCTTAAAGTAACCTCAAAATGTTACTTCTATCTGCTGAACACAGCAACATTATTTTGTTGAATACTTCAGTAAATGGTGTTTAATCTGTTCATATCATGTTGCATGTTTATGGTGTGTTGTTCAAGTAAAAAGTTAATGTAGCAGTGCTGGAAGAAATATAAGTTAATGCTCTACCAAGTGCATTTTGTTGCAATCTAAATGCAGATTTATGTTGATAAAAGGATTAATACTTTAATCAAAACACATTCTGTTTCCCACGCTGCTGAAATAGAAGCCGTAGAATAAACCTTTTGCAGCATGCTCGTTATTAAAGAAGGAAAGTCCAACATGTAGATCAGAGAATAACAAGTAGATTTTCATTGTGTTCTTTTAATAAATTGCGCTTTATTGGGATTGACAAACTTCAACAAACACTTCACTTTTTCTGCCTATTTTAACATGAATCTTCATTATTTCAACATTATTTAACATCATAACATTATTTTAACATAAGCAGAACAGACTTCATTGAATGATTCACTTTTCTTTATTCCAAAGTGCCACTCAGTATCTTAATGTCCAATTAACACAATGAGAGGTATTATCTGATTGTTTTGTTATGTACAACATTTTTATTTCAAAGTCTAATAGGTTCTAGTTTTACAAGTTATGGCAATCAGTATAAATATATTTTAAATTTTTGTCCTTTTCAATTTTCAGTACCAAATCATGTTACAAAATTTGCACCTTTTTGATAGTAAATTGTGGCAAAATGTTGTTGTAAACAATAATAAAAAGTACTATTCTAGAGGTGCAATATATCTTTTATCATAAAACTAAAATGTTACTGAGAAATTGAAAAGTTTATTAGAAGAGATTTTTGCAACATTAGTAAAATATTACAAAAGCAGGTTTCTATAAATGTGTTCTTTTCTGTACTGGTTCACACAGGTGTGCCAAGCATCTGTGCTCTGCTGATAAACCGTAGTCACTGTGTGTAACTTGGCTTTTTTTTGGTGTGGGAGTGGGATTTGATAGGATCATCAAGAAAGCTGTTTCTTATTACTCTTATTTTTAAAAAGCTGGCCAGTTAGCTCAGTTGGCTGAATGATTGGTTCATGATGTAGAGCAATGGCAACAGCATGTGTTCAATTCCTGTGCTGGCTGAGGTTATTTGTGAAGGCCCCACCTTCTTAACCTTGCCCCATCACATGAGGTGTGGTGATCCTCAGGTTAATTCCTCACTGGACTTTGAGACTTTTTAGTGCTCTTTTTAAAAATATGTAATCAAGTGCACTTAATCAGTCCCAGACTCTCAGAATTTCATTGATATTCAATGTTGATTTGCTATGTTAATATTTCAGTGTTGATGTGCAAGTTTTTTATCGGAGCACTTCTCTTGTTGCTTTTACTTCATAACAGTCATTGAATTAGGTTTAGCTAGGTGGTGTGTTTCACTTGAGGTAGCTCTAGTAAATGAAACAAATGCTGACAATTAAGCCACTTTGCACTCTGTTAGATATATTAGAAGCCTAAGTAATATTTATTCATTTTCCCAAGTTGTAAAAAAAAAATGCCAGCTTCACTCTGGGACTTTTATGTTATTTTCCGTTTTGATAGCACTTTTAGTAATTCATTAATGCATTAATCACTGAACATTTACATATGTTTATTTCATAAACAAGGTAAAGTTTGTTTTCTCTCAATCCATTTTGTAACAGCCACAGTATAGGTTCATTAACTGATAGTATCTGAAGAAATGCAGTATTGTGCAGAGTAACATTCAGTACTGTAAGAGTTAAAATAATCCAATTATTTTACAATTGTATTATTTAGTGTTTGATTCACTGACTCTCTAGTAGAACACAGAGCTGCATTAATATTATTGCATTAAGAATTTGAAGGGATTCCTTTTAATACCTAAAGAGCAGCTTGTTATTCTCAGTTATTTCCCTCTTCATCTCCAGCACCACTCTTGAGCATTTGCCTCATTTCTGTACAAGTTCTCCAGGATGTCTGCACTGCAGTGCTAGCTATAAACTAGCAGAGGGTTGTACAGTAGTGCACAGAGAGCTTAGGGAACTGAACTAGGCATTGTATCGAGGGTATTGGTAAAAGCCATGGCATTGCAATGGTAAAATGATACACTACATCTGGGGATTTTAAGGAATAAAGGATTAGATGGTACAATCTCTGCACAGTAATTAAATTGGTTATGTGACATGATATTCAGTTATTTTAGGGAATAGAGGATTAGATGGCACAATCTCTGTACAGTAATTAAATGGGTTATGTGACATGATATTCAGTTATTAAAACAAGCTCTGATGGAAAGAATGTTAAAATATTAATATCTGCAGCTCATGTTCTTTGAGGCCAAATCCTGTAAAATGATTTATTTTGGAGATGTTTAAAGCTACTCTGCCCCACAGTGGTCATTTTTTAATAATAGATTACACCAGTACTTGCCCATTAGTATGTATGTGACAAGCATTTCTAGCACAATCATTACCATTTCAATGATTGTTCTTTTGAAATGTTAGCATCCAGCAGCTTTTGATTCAAAGCATTTACTTTGTTTGGTTTTGTCCATTCTGCCATATGTAAAGACGCACTCTACATTATTAGGTACTAAAAACCTTCATCTAATGAATACTGAACTTTCTATACAACTTATTAAATCAGGCAAATCCTGTATTGCTGTAAATGATTTTTTTTCAGAAGCCAGATTGCTATAGATAAAAACTAACACTGTTCAATTTTGAGACTGAAGCAAATCTGGGGTTAATAATGAGCATAATAAGATTCTTTTCATAGAAACCAGAAGCAGGAGTGGGCCGTTCAGCCCTTCAAGCCTGCTCCACCATTCATTTTGATCATTGCTGATCGTCGAATTCAATATCGCGATTTCCCCACCTTGATCCCTTTAGCCCCCAAGAGCTAGATCTAATTTCTTCTTGAAATCAGACAACGTTCTGACCTCAACTACTTGCTGTGGTAGTAAATTCCACACATTCACCACCTTTTGGGTGAAGAAGTTTCTCCTCACTTCAGTTCATAATCTATAAGAGTACAAAACAATGCATAACGTAAGATTATTATTTTGTGTACAGAGTAAAATAGGTTAAGTTTTACTCTGAAATTTGAACGTATGAACAATCATGGTATGTCCTATTTGAAAACGGTGGCAGCAAAGAGCTCCAGCCTGCTTTATTTTGCCACAAACACCAATATGCACGTAAGTGTGGATGTAAAATTCATCCTGCCCAAAGGCGAGATGCATTTTTATTAACATCCTGTGCCCTTGTTGTTTCTGAATTAGAATTCAGACAAGAATGTAAGTTTATGTATTTTTAATATTAAGAAAACATTGTTAACAGTGAAAATGGGGCATAGTGGCTCACAAGTGATAGCACATGAAACGACTGTACAAAGTTCACCATTGGAATTATTCACCTCCAACGTATCATTATTCATTAGTTGATAGCTAAATCAAATGCCATTATTTTAGCTGGGATAGAATAAAGTTTTCCAGCTAGCTCAGATCTCATCACTGGGATGTTAATCGGCACATGATTTATACCAACATTAAAGGCTGCATAGCTTGGTGTTGTTTTATTGTTCTTGTCATGTTGCTTACTGGAGCAATTCATTTTTCATCTTAAAACTCCCATTCCTTGAAAAAAAAGACTGCTCGAGGTATGACTGTGCTAAACATTTGTATTTATAATGCACTATCATACGCCATGAGATTATTAAAACAGTAGAGGTTTAAAACAAGATTTTATTGAATTTTGTCAAGGTTGAAATGCAAAGATGCCCTCCTAATTTCTCCAATTCTGGCTTATTGTAATTAGTGTAATAAAGTAGTGCACTAATCAATAGCATGTTTTGATCTCTCATCTTGTTATTACTTATAGTCCATTGCATTTTCTATTTTAATAATCTTCTAAGATTAGACCAATTTACAGTACTATGGTGACCAAGCAGTGCTTTGCCCCAATTATTTGACTATCCAAGTAGGTTGAAGTAATAATATAGTTATTTATAGACCAAGGTATTCAAATATTTTCTATTGACAGCACTCCTTTTGTTATTACATCCAATCAGTCATCTAAATTAATGAAGTTAGCCAGGATGTCAATTTTTTAATGCATATTGAAAATGATATAGTGGAAGTGGGGCTGAAATAACATAATAAGGAAATCAAAGAATATAGAAAAAAAACATTTTTGTAACAAGGTAAGTTAAGGAAGTGAGAAACATATTGCTGTAGAACTGTTTATTCTTTGTGATCTGATTAAGAGAGCATTTTCTTCGTGATGCTGCATGACCATTTGGGACCCACAAATATCTTGCAAATCAGTGATGCTACATATTTTCATCTGAGGCACAGGTTCTGCAGTGGCTGCAAGATCATAAGGGATTTGTGGCATTCCTGCATTAAAGCAGAGATGCACCGAATTCCATTATCCTTGAACCCCCCTCGAGATCTTCCTGTGTCTTAATTTGGAGATAATCCATTACAACTGTTTCAGTCTGTCGTGAGGCATTGTCACATGTGAATACAACTGCATATTAATGAATTGCCTACCTAAGCCACCTTCACTGTTTTACAATGGGAAGCCCTTGAGCCTCGCTGATGTTTCTTGGGGACATCACTCTGTCAAATGTGATCTTACAACGTTAGTAATTGCAGCTTCTGTAGTTCTGAGCTATGCTACGTTTCTGTGTGTCATTTCCTGATGAAGAGAATGCCTTGTTTTTCAGCTACCCCATTTTGTTCATGTTATCTAGATGAAACCCATGGTTGCTCATGCCAGGGATTTTCCCATCCCGCTGCAGTGAACATATATTGACTGGGAGCCAAATTCTCCGACATTACTGCAGTGGGAGCATGACATGAAAGGTCGATAAGATCAAGCCCATAGTCCTTTTCTCATTTTGCCAATGTAATAAATTATGAACAGTAACAGAACATGTTGAAAATACTTTGTAGACCAGACAGCATCTATGAAGAGAGAATCAGGGTCAAAGGCCTTTAATTCTCTGGTTATTCATGGCAACGGAATTCCCCAGTCCCCCCTGCAACTCACCGTCTCCTGCAGGTTTCCTGCCAGCGTGGGGTGACACCAATCTGAAATGCCATTGACAGTGGTGGGATCAGAGAGTGCAATTACCAGTGAACAGCACACTGCCTCCTGCTGCCGAGAAACACATGGCTCAGAAGCCAGAGAATCCCACCCAGTGTTCCGAGTTGAATTTAACTTACCCAAAACTCATCTGCTTGCAGAGTTAAAATCAGACCGAATTGTAATGTTTGAGGTTGGCGAATTTCCATTAAACAATTAACTTGGTACGATTTTAAGCCTTGTTGGACTTTATCAAGGGTAGTTCAGTGGTGAGGGATTTCCGCATGTTCGTGCATTAAGCAGTCTGATAGAAACTTATTTTGTAATTATGATACAACAATTGTTTCCACATGAAGTGGTAGTCAGTGAGCATCATGAAAAAGTAGCAGTACAAATGGGCCCAACCTGACAACCCATCTAATTTATACTGCACGCAAAGAACAATACAACGTCAGCCTGATCTGAAATTGGGTTTACCATTGAATTTTCAGGCAACAATATACTTTATAGACAGGCAAAAGGCACTTATTCCCTCTTACTGCCCATGAGAAGAAAGTACTTTAATTATTTTTAAAGTATGAGGCAGTCTGTTTTCCCAGGCCCTTGATTTGTGTGATCCAATTTACGAATAACTTGAAGCAAGGTTGAGTTATACCTGAGGGGCGCACACATGCGCTGTATACAAGTACTGTAACATTCAGAATTAACGTGAAGTATGCATAAATTAACAGACAAACTGTGGGTTAAACACTCCACACTACTGAGTAAATAACAGATGCAACCATCAGAATTCTCAAGAACCCACCCAGATGTTAGTATTTACTGAGAGTTAAATGAACTCTTCAGATGATATCTGTCTTTCTCATAAGGGATTCCAATTCTGTCCTTTCAAAAATCTAGCATTGGAACTCCTTCTAAGCCACTCCCAAATGGACTGCCTTAACAACCACTGTCTTCCAGTGTTTACTCCTCAGGACTTCTCCTGAGCCCTGGCTGTTTGGGAGATTGCTTGCCACAACACCTCTACTGCCTGAAGCCTCTTTTACCTGCTTCTGAACACACACCAAGTCATGCAGGATACCTGAACTCTTGGCTGCATCGACTGACAAATGGCTCACAAAGTTGCTTCTTAGACTTGTAGAATCCGTGCAGTTTGTACTTTTGCACTTACTCATACCCAGAAGTATCCTGTAATTCTAAGTATTTACCCCACTATTTTCTCTAACCTATATAATTTGGGACATTTAGGGGCAACTTAGCATGGTCAATTGACCTATCCTAAACATTTTGGACGGTGAGAGGAAACTAGAACATCGAGAAGAAGCCAGGACATCCAGAGGGAACCCACATAGACACATGGAGAATGGGCAAACTCCATATAGTCACCCAAGGCCAGAATTGAACCTGGATGCCTGGCATTGTGAGGCAGTGTTAACCACTGCCACCATACTATCCCAGCTTCTCTGAAGCTAAATTCTCTCAGCAACATGGAACAAACAGATGGTGACAGGGGCTTCATCTGAGCCCCACCTACCAGAGCTACCCGCCAACACAGAGTTAGCTCCCAGGGCCAAGATCTGCATTCCAGCTGCATGAACTTTTTATACACCTGCTCATGAATAACTAACTGACTAAAATTGACTGACCCTTGAACTGCTGTTCACTGACCCTTCAACTGACATGGGGAAGATATCAAAACATTCACAGCAGATTCCAACTTTGTTACTGGGCAGTAACCACAGTAACAGCATTGAAATGTGCTGTACCTTTAAAATGTCACAATGTCCACAGGGACGCAGAGATCAATGTTTTCCTGTGAAGTGTCAGGGTCCAATGAGGAATTCTTTCACACAGAATTTTGAACTCAACTGGCTGAAGACCAAAGCTATAGAATTTGCCCCACCATGTATGCTGATGGTGCCAGATGAAGTAGGCTGGGTCAGTCCTGCAGGTAATGGTCAGAAATCTTCAGCAGAGACAGGCTTCAAGGAGCAGACTATTGTTTTGCCTGGAGGTCTGCATTGTGGTGATTCACCAGATGGGTGTTAAACAGCCGAGTGCTGGTGAGGCTAAAGGTATAATGTTATAACTATCCAACAAGGCTAGAGGCTTGGGTCATGTGACATGGTTGCTAATAAGGGACCGCACACCCATTAAAATACTCAGTTAATCGCAGCTTAACAATCAGTTTCTGTGCTTCTTGCCAGAAGTCCATTGCTGATCCTTAAGAGAAAGACAAGGTGGTTATTCATATGTCATCCAGTAGACTGTGCTTTAATCTGTGTGTCTCTCTCTCTTGTGATAGTTCTGGTTGGGAAGCCAGTTTTTCTGCACTTTCTCTGCTTTCCTTGAATACAATGGGTCTGTACAATGAGATGTGGTATTCTACAGGCTGAGCAAGGAATTAATTTTTCCTTGCAACTCCAAATGGGAGCTCGCAGAATGGTGGCCATGTGACTTGTAGCAGCCATTGTTTCTCTTCATTCAGCAGAAAATCCATTTTGGAAAGTACCAGTAAGATATGAAAAGGAACTGTACTATCACAGGAACCCAACAATACATTTAACACTAAACCTTTTCAATGTCATGAGACAACAGGTGCCATCATGTGCAGATCCCTAGCACTACAAAGTAGCCGGTGGAACAGGAAAGCTCAGTACATGTGACAGTTATAGCCTGCAGTATAACTCTGATCTTTGTAACTGTAATTTGTATTCATTGCTGCCAGCCTCATATCAATATTGCAGTATAATTGCTATCTTGACTCTGCTATAGACGAAGTTTAATTAAGTTTAGATGTCTTTGCACAGCAAAAGCAGTCTTAACTTTACCTGAGGTGCTTCAGTACAGAAAAAGAAAATTTAATATGTCATGGGACCTAACAGGATAATTGCTATGGTCTGGTATGCAGAAAGGAATAGGATTATGCTTGATGATTTGGAATATTATGGTCAGAATACTATTTATAATAATTTGATCATAAGTGGGCACCATTGTCACAGGATTATAGCTTAAAGTCATTCCTTTCTTTCTCCTTAAGCTGTATTTGTGACCTTTCTATCTTGTTTTCAAATAGATCTAAATATTGGCAAGAGGAACACCAAACTAATTATTATCAATCTTGGCAGAAGCTGTTAAAAATAGTTCTTTCTCCTGCCGTATCTTGATGACTGTTCCAAATACCGGAAATAATGGCAGCAGCCAATTATAATCGACGTAACTCTCAAAAGCTATTACAGAACAATGCAATTTTTGGAATTGATAAAGATTCAGCTAATGAAATTCTCCTATGCTTTCAAAGCAAAGCAATATAATTCATAACTCGACATTTTGGGGGCGTTTAAGAGATCCGTGGATAGGTTTATGGATGGAAAGGGATTGGTTTAGGTTAGAGGGTCATTGCTTTTTAACTGGTCGGCGCAACATCGTGGGCCGAAGGGCCTGTTCTGCGCTGTAATGTTCTATTAGAAGGGAGATAGAATAATATAAAACGCAAGATCAAATTGCAAGGAAGACTTGGATTGTTCTGCGGTGTCTCGTAGTGTACTTGGATTTCCAGGGAGGATTTGATAAGGTGCCACATCAAAGGTTATTGGGGAAAATAAAAGCTCATGGTGTCGGGGGTAACGTATTCGCCTGGATAGAAGATTGGCTAGCTAACAGAAAACAGAGATTAAGCATGAGTGGGCCTTTGTTGGATTGTCAGGATGTGGTGAGTGAAGTCTGTGCCGGGACCTCAACATTTTTTACAATTTACATCTATGGCTTAGATGAAGGGACTGAAGACAAAGTAACTAAATTTGAACATGACACAAAAAAAGGAAAAGTATGCTGTGAAAAAGACATAAGGTGGGGGGGGGGGGGGGGGTAATTTTCCCATCCCGCCCGCCATGGGAATCGGGCAAGAGCAGACCATACAAGGGTCCGTTGACCTCAGGTGGGATTTTCTGGTCCAGAGGCAGAGCGCAGCCAGAAAACCCCGCCCCAGATGTCCGAAAACATTGTACAGACAGTCAATTACTTTTTGAAGAGTAGTCAAAGTTGTGATATTGAAAAGTGTGGCAACCAGATTATGCACAGCTACTTCCTATAAACAGCAATGTGGTAATAACTGTTAGTGTGATGTTGATTGAGGAAAATATATTGGCCAAGACGCCATTTATAACTCGCCTGTTCTTATCCAAAATAGTGCCATAGAATCTTTTACATCTTTCTGAGAGGTCATTTCACCTAAAAACTGATACCCACAACAGTGCAGCACTTCCACAATACTCTACTTGATTGCCAAGTTTGATTTTTGCTTTTAGGTCCTGAAGTGGGATTTGTCCCCAGAACCTGGTAAGAGTGCCAACAACTGAGCAAAGTACTTTAATGAGGTGTGAGGTCTCTTATTAGAGAATGTAACTCAGTCCATTCTTAATGAGGCATCAAAGCTGAATATTAGATTCTAATGTGAAAGTGGAAGTTACTTTATGTTGAGCTGTAGTTGGGTTTTTGCTGAAATCATTTCCAAGGAGCTTTGGCCATAGTAGTAAGAACATAAGAACATAAGAAATAGGAGCAGGAGTAGGCCATCTAGCCCTGCGAGCCTGCCCCGCCATTCAATAAGATCATGGCTGATCTGTCGTGGCTCAGTTCCACTTTCCCGCCCTCTCCCCATAACCTTTAATCCCCTCTCTTATCAAGAACCCATCAACCCGCTTCTTAAAAATATTTAGCGAGGCAGCCTCCACCACTTCAACGGGCAGAGAATTCCAGAGATTCACCACCCTTTGAGTGAAGAAGTTCCTCCTCAACTCCGTTCTAAACCGCCTCCCCTTTATCTTGAGGCTGTGCCCCCTAGTCCTACTGTCTTTTTTGAGCAGGAAGAGTCTCTCCACCTCTATCCTATCCATCCCATTCATCATCTTATACGTCTCAATGAGATCTCCCCTCATTCTTCTAAACTCTAACGAGTACAAGCCTAGTTTATTCAGCCTCTCCTCATAGCTCAACCCCCTCAACTCCGGTATCAGCCTAGTAAACCTCCTCTGCACTCCCTCCAAGGCCAAAATATCCTTGCGCAGGTGCGGCGCCCAAAACTGCACACAGTACTCCAGCTGCGGCCTCACCAATGCCCTATACAGCTGCAGCAAGACCTCCCTACTTTTATATTCAATCCCCCTCGCTATGAAGGCCAGCATCCCATTCGCCTTCCTGACCACCTGCTGCACCTGCAAGCTGGGTTTAAGTTTCCCGTCTGGTGAGTTTGGGTACCATTTGCCTCTCATTCACAGTTGCCTTAAAACATTATGATTGTTGTGTCTTTGCACGGTTTGTTTTTCAAATATATTTTAGATTATGAATTTTCACACTCCTAAAGCTGCAAGTTATCACGGATGCAAAATTGAAATCTTTTGAGATTCATTGTGCATGCAAACATCCAGGTCATGTGTAGCTAGACTCACAGGAAGTAACTTTCAACTATGGCAATGTTGGATGACTGCCTGTTTTGATTTGACTTATTATTTATGATGTATTATTTATTGTCACGTGTATTGACATAGTGAAAAGTATTGTTTCTTGTGTGCTATACAGACAAAACATACCATTCATGGAGTACATAGGGGAGAAGGAAAGGAGAGAGTGCAGAATGTAGTGTTACAGTCATAGCTAGTGTGTAGAGAAAGATCAACTTAATATAAGGTAGGTCCATTCAAAAGTCTGATGACAGCAGGGAAGAAGCTGTTCTTGAGTCAGTTGGCATATGTCCTCATATTTTTGTATCTTTTTCCCAACAGAAGAAGGTGGAAGAGATTATGTCCAGGGTGTGTGGGATCCTTGATTATGCTGCTGCTTTCCTGTGGCAGCAGGAAGTGTAGATAGAGTCAATGGATGAGTTCATTTATTGGTGCCGCAAGTAGACTTACATTAACGCTAATGAAATTACTGTGAGAATCCCCTAGTCGCTAGTCCCCTAGTCCCCAGTGCCTGCTGTGGAAGAATTTAGCATGGCCAATCACCTAATCAAAACACCCAGAGGAAACCCACACAGACACAGGGAGATCATGCAAATTTCACCCAGACAGTGACTCAAGCCGAGAACTGAATCTGAGTCCCTGGCACTGGGAGACAGGAGTGCTAACCACTGTGCCAAGGGAAGCTCTTCTCCATTACTAATCCAATAGTATGCTACAATGATCACTCTTGCCCAAACATTCTCTCTCACACACTCACTCCCCTTGACCTTTGTGACACAGTGAAAAGTATTGCTGCTTATATGCAATACTGAAAAATATACCGTTTATAGAGTAGTTAGGGGGAGAAGGAAAGGAGAGCTTGTGTTACCTCATGTGAGTTACCTCTCCTTTAAAATCAGTATCTGGTAAGTGGGTGGCCTACCATGTCAGTTTTAAGATGCTGCTAATGCTCTGAGTGCCTCAGTCATTTCCATTATGCAAAGGTATGTCTATTATTTTTAGAAAGACTACCAATTTTGCACATTAATTTTGTGTAATGAAGTTCAAATAAGGGAGTCAAAGGGTGAGAGGGAAGAGAGGAAAGCAGGATTGAGGCTGCAATCAGATCAGCTATGATCTTATCAAATGGTAGAGCAGGCTCAAGGGGATGAATGGCCTTCTGTTCCTAACTCGCACGTTTGTATTTTGAATATACATAAATACTGTGCAGCAGACTGCTCTACTCACTGGACAGTTGGAGAGAATTTAGTGTGGACCAGTTTTCAGGCTCAGTCATAGTGTTACACAAGCAGTGTACATCCCAACTGGGTGGCCAGAGGATTGATGGAACATGTTTCTTGGGCCTCATGAACATTGGGGATGGCACAGTTGCAGAGTGATTAGCACTGCTTCCTCACAGCACCAGGGACACAAGTTCAATTCCAGCTTGGGGTGACTGTCTGTCTGTGTGGACTTTGCACATTCTCGCCGTGTCTGCATAAGTTCCCTTCAGGTGATCCGGTTTTCTCCCACACTCCAGAGATGTGCAAGCTAGCTGGACTGCCCATGCTAAATTGTCCCTTAGTGTCAGGGGGATTAGCAGGGTAAATAAATGGGGCTACGGTGATAGGGCCTGGGTGGGATTATGGTTGGTGCAAGCTCGATGGGCTGAATGGCCTCCGTGTGCACTGTAGGGATTCTATGATTCTGTATAACACAGGAGCCATGATCACTGAGTGCATCTCTGCTATTGGCTTGTCCAAGCAAACAGATGAGTTGGCAGTGACTCTGACATAAGTACCAGGGAGGGAGTGTTGACGAATGATGTAAGGTATAAGGCAAAGGGGAATGGGGCGATCATAAATTTTGTTGTGCCTTCAGCTCCAAGGACTTCACTTTTTTTTAAAAAAGTAATCAGTTACCTTGAATTGGAAGCCATCAAAGAATCCTGAGTGGAGAACAAATTTCCTGAACCACCCTGCAACAGGTGTTAGACCGCTAATTTACATAATTTACACATTTAATATGCCGAGCACCTGTTTCAAACATCCATCTGGGATCCCGATCAAAACACTTCTCCACAGTAATCTAACGACAGTCTGGGCAGTTTGGGAAGGTGGGATGGGAGGCAAGTATTTCCACAGTGAAATTTGTGTGCTTTTTGTGCCTGCTTTACATCTGAAAAGGCCAACACAATGCATACCAATTTCTACTGCTCTTGATGCAGTACAGCACATGTATTTTGGTGACGAGGAGGAGGAAAAGCATGCATGAATGTGTCTTTAAGGTAATGGGAACATTTACACTTATATCAACAACACTTATCTTGCCATATTAATAGTGTTTCTTGTCCCATCCACACCTACAATGCTACGGTGTAGCCACATGGTCTTGTTAAACACACTGTTCGATCCATTTCCTGGTAATGCTTTTTATTCCAGCCGCTGAAGTAAAACAGGAAAACAAAAACTCGATGTTTGGACGTTAAGTAGATGCAAAGATCTGTTATATTTAGAAAAAAAGAGTTGCTATGGTAATCTAGCAGAGAAACATTTGTATAGAATTGCTAGAGGCAATAATGGAAAAAAGTGCAGTAACTATCAGTCTTATATTTTCATATCTGAAGAGCTTCTATTTGGGTGCATGCAAAGAGTGCTGCTTGTATTCTTTCATTACTTATAATGTTAAAAGTACATTGCTTTATGTTTTAAAAAGTTTTTAATTGGCTAATAAAGGTTCTACACCTTTGTTAGAAAAGATCTTGCATCTGACACTAACTTCCAGTCAATAAAGTCTTACTTCCTGTAACCCCATATGAAGCTCCAGGGACACAGGTTCAATTTCAGCCTCAGGTCACTTTTAGTGCGGAATTTGCACATTTTCCCCATGCATCCATTAGTTTTCTCCAGGTGCTCCAGTTTCCTCCCACAGGCTAAGCACACGCGGGTTGGGTTGATTGGCCATGCTAAATTAATCCTAATGTCAGGTGGATTAGCGGGGTAAATATGAGGGGTTATGGGAATAGGGCCTGGGTGGGATTGTGGTCGTTGTAAACTCTCTGGGCTGAATGTCCTCCTTCTGCATTGTAGGGACTCTATGATTCCATGTTAACATTTAGAATGAAATGTAAATATTTGCAATACAAATCCTGCATCTAAAAAAATTACATTGACACACCTTCAGAACTGTTCCCACTCAAAGCATTGTAAATGTGTTGGAAGTATGACAGAAACTTGTTGATGTTACTTTACAATGAATGAATTAACAACAGAAGAACTCTGAAGAAAAGTAGGCCATTAGGCTGCCTCCTATATTCAGTCAGGTCACTGCTGAACTGAATTCGGCCTCAGCTCCACTTACCTGCCTGTCCCCATCCTCCACACATAAGCCATGACTTTTGAGGATCAAAAATCTGCCTAACTCAGCTGTGAATATGTTAAAGACCCAGCCTCCACTGCTCTTTCATAAGAACATAAGAAACAGGAGCAGGAGTAGGCCTTCAAGCCTGCCCCGCCATTCAATAAGATCATGGCTGATCTGTCGTGGCTCAGTTCCACATTCCCGCCCTCTCCCCATAACCCTTAATCCCCTCGCTTATCAAAAACCCATCAACCCGCGTCTTAAAAATATTTAGCGAGGCAGCCTCCACCACTTCAACGGGCAGAGAATTCCAGAGATTCACCACCCTTTGAGTGAAGAAGTTCCTCCTCAACTCCGTTCTAAACCGCCCCCCCTTTATCTTGAGGCTGTGCCCCCTAGTCCTACTGTCCTTTCTGAGTGAGAAGAGTCTCTCCACCTCTATCCTATCCATCCCATTTATCATTTTATACGTCTCGATGAGATCTCCCCTCATTCTTCTAAACTCTAACAAGTACAAGCCTAGTTTATTCAGCCTCTCCTCATAGCTCAACCCCCTCAACTCCGGTATCAGCCTAGTAAACCTCCTCTGCACTCCCTCCAAGGCCAAAATATCCTCGCGTAAGTGTGGCGACCAAAACTGCACACAGTACTCCAGCTGCGGCCTCACCAATGCCCTATACAGCTGCAGCAAGCCCTCCCTACTTTTATATTCAATCCCCCTCACTATGAAGGTAGAGACTTTGACATGAGCACATTAATTAGGAGCAGGAGCAGGCCTTTTAGCCTTTGAGCCTGCTTTGTGGTCGATCTGATTGTGAACTAAACTCTACTTTCCTATTTAGCTTCCACACAGGAATTTCCCTGTCGCACCCGCCATGGGAATTGTAGCAAGTGACACATAGACCATGCAAAGATCTGTCGACTTTGGGTAGGATTTTCTGAGCTTGGGGCGAGCGTGGCCAGAAAATCCCATCCTGTGACTCCCTATCAGTCCAGTATCTGACTCAGCTTTATAAATATTCAATAATCCTGCCTCTATAGCTCTCTAGGGAAGAGGATTTCACTGACCAACAATCCTCTGTAAGGAAAAGAAAATCTCATCACTGCCTTAAATGAAAGTCCTCTTATTTTTAAACCATGTCCCCTATTACTTGTCTCTCCCAGAAGAGGAAACATCCTCTCAGCATTCACACTGGCAGATCCTCTCAGCATTCACACTGGCAGTTCCCCTCAGGGTTTTTCTCATATGTTTCAATGAGATTACCCCTCATTCTTCCAAATTTCAAAGGATACAGACTCAATTTTCTCCCTAAGATAACCGCCTTATGCCCGGAATCAGTTGAGTGAACTTCTCTGTACTACTCCTATTGCAATTTATCCTTTCTCAAAAGCGGTACACAGTATTCCAGATGTTATCTCACTGATGCCCAATACAAATTATAGCAAGACTTCCCTACGTTTATATGCCATTCCCCTTGCAATAAATGCAACATTTCAATTGTAGAAGATTCCATCTGAGAGAAGAAAGTTCTCCTCAGCACTATATGAAATGGGAGTTCCCTTATTCTGAAACCTTGCCTCCTAATTCTAGCTTCCCTTCAAAGGGGAAACTTCCTCTCGCCATTCACCTGGTCTACCCAACCTTGAATCTTCACTTGTTTCATTATTCTGAAATCTAATGAGTCTAACCTGCTCAACCAGAGATCAACTCAATGACCTTTCTCCGAATTGCCTCCAATTCAGGTATATCCATTCTTAAATAAAGAGACATTAACTACATGCAGTACTCTAGGTATGGCCTCAGCAACACTCTTTTGAAGTTGAAGCAAGACTCCTCCACTTTTATCCTCCATCTGCCTTCCAAAACTCACCACCACCTTCTCAAGGACGTTTAGGGAATGTCTAAAATGCAAAGACACCAGATCCCATGAATGAATTTAAAGAAATAAGGCCAACATTCCATTTGCCTTCCAATTTACTTGATGTACCTCCATGCCAGCTTTTCATGATTCAGATACAAGGACACTGACATCTCTCTGTCCTGCAGTATTTTCTAGTCTCTCTTGAAAGAATATTCTGCTTTTCTATTCTTCCTATCAAGGTTCATATTTTTCCATTTATAGTCCAGCTGCCAAATTTTAGCCTCATTATTTTAACCTATCTATGTCCATTTATAGATATTTTATGCTCCTTGTAACTCGTTTTCCCACTTTTCTTTGTATCATCAGCAAATTTGGCAAAATACACTCTGTACCTTCATCTAAGTTACTAATGTAGATTGAAAGTAGCTGAGGACCCAGCACTGATCCCTGTGCCACTCCACTAGTTACAGTTTGTCAACCCTGAAAATAACCTCATTTATCGCGGTTCCTTTTCTCTTGTCCGTTAGCCAATTCTCCATCCATGCCAATATTTTAAGCCCAATACCATGAGCTCTTAACTTGTGTAATCTTTTATGTGGCACCTTTTTTGGAAATTGAAATACACTGCATCTACTGGCCCCATTTATCTACCCTGCTTTCTCCATCCTCAAAGGATTCTAATATATTTGTCAAACATGGTTTCCCTTCCACAAAGCCTTGTTGATTCTGCTTGGTTGTATCATGACTTTTCAAATGTTCTGTAACAATGGATTCTAGCAGTTTCCCAATGACAAATGTTAAGCTAACTGGCCTATAGTTTACTACTTTTTTTTTCTCCCTTCCTCCTTGAACAAAGGTGTTACATTTGCAAATTTCCAACATGTAAGACCTTTCCAGAATGTGAAAAATTTTACAATATTATAATTTGTGCATCCATTATCTCTGAAGCTGCTTCCTCTAAGACTGTAGGGGGACTTGTCAACCTTTCATCTCATTAATTTTCCCAGTCTTTTTTTCTCTAGTGTTACTGATTATTTTAAGTTCTTATCTCCCCTTTGCCTCTTGAATTTACACCATTCTTGGTTTTAATACTTTTAATGTGTTCTACTGTGGAAAGTGACACAAGACTCTTGTTCAAAGGCTCCACCATTTCTTTATTCCCCATTGTTAACTCCTCAGTGTCATCCTTAAAGAACCAAAATTTACTTTAACTTCTCTCTTCCTTTTTTACGTACCTGTTGAATCTTTTACTGGCGGTTATATATATCTCGCTAGTTTGTTGTCATACTCCACTTCCTCCCCATTTATTTGTTTTAGCCATTTTTTGGTTTCTAAAATGTTCCCAATATTCTGACCTATCGGTAATTTGTGCAACATTATATGCCTGTTCTTTTAATTTCATTACCATCATTCCTTTCCTCAATTAGCCATGGACAATTCATATTTCTTGTAGAAAATTTCTTTCTCATTGGAATATCTGTTTTGTTGAGAGTTACGGTATATCACAAAGGACAGTTCAGCACAGGAGCCAGTCCTTTAATCCTCCATTGCCCTATCTAGACTAACTGCTTGTATCCTCTATTCTCTGTCTATTCCTGTCTATCCAGATAAGACCTAAATGTCGCCAACGCAACTGCCGCCTGAAATATCTATTACTGATTATCGATTGTCTTAGCTTTAACATATTTTCTGGAGCTGCTTTAGCCAGCTCTTTCTTCATACCCTTGTACTTGTCTTTATTGAATTTTAACATACTGGTTTCAGATCCAAACTTTTCACCTTCAAATTCCATCATGTTATGATCATTCTTCCCCAGAAGATGCTTTGCTCTGAGATCACTAATTAATCCTGTTTCATTATATTAACATTGTGCAGAGAGCAAGCTATTTTGACTATGTATTGCTCGAAGAAAATGTCCTGAATATACTGTATGGATTCATGAGCAAGATTACCTTTTTCAGTTGGATTTGTTCAAAATTTGCACCAATTACTTTTTGGTGCCTGGGAGATTCTCACTGAATTCTCCCACATTTAGGTTTATTTTTGGAGTGGAGGCCTGAAGATACCAACAAAGGGCATCCCAATCTCCCAACAATGCTACACACTCCCCTCTCCTACTCATCATCTTATTAAGCAATTTCACCATTTGTAGTGATTCATGCATCTGTGTCTTCCAGATCTAAGTTCCTATTTTCTCTTCCATCTCATTATCTAAGGAATATGTGACTGCAATTTTCTACCAAAATGCACATAAACATGGGTGACAGTTCTTCCGATTTGAAATCTAAGTGCTTCCGCCAGCGGGAAAATCGGTGTGTTTCCCTTTGGCTCTAAAAGCGCTATTGAGGTGGGATTCAACAGGCACGACCGTACCAGCCATTTACGTCATGCTTCCGCTGCAGTGAGGTCAGAGAATTTGGCGCCCTGCTAAATCTCTATTCATTGCAGTGGGATGGGAAAATCCTGCTGGTATGAACAGTGGTAATATTCCATCCACTGACTTTAAAACTGAAAAAAAAGGTCCTCATCTGAATCATGCCACGCCAAACATTCCAGGTGTGTGAGGCTTCCGAATCGGTAATCAGCTGTTCAGCTGACATTCAAGAACGCTTCCTGCTTTTTCCTTTCAGAATTACTGAAGGAGGAATAAGCCAGTCTCATATTAATGCAGGAAGTATTTCATGTTAGGTCTTTTATGAGACTAATCTTTCTGAGTTATAACTGTGGATTTACTTCTGACAGTCTCTAATGTAGCAAGAACCCAGAGAAAATCATTGAAGCCTGTGACTGAACTGCTCCCCAAAAATTTAGTTGATCACCAGACTAATGAGATGTTCTACACAGTGCCCGTGTCAAATATATGATGTAACTCATTCAAATGTGTTGTTTTCCCCATGACAACACCTCAATCATTCTATCTTTTCCATGCACCCATGATAATAGAATGAAGTGTAGTTCTGAAATTGTACTGAGTGCAGGAGCATCAGAGTGGTACAGAACACTAGGGTATGGAGTTTGTATACAGTAAAGCAGCGAGACATAAATTAGCACATATAAAGCGTCACGTGTTTCCAATCTCATTGGAAGGCAAGCATTCCCCACAAAGGAGGGAGAGTTATCCCAGTAACAATCTTTGCATATCTTCTTGTGACCAAGTGCCCACCATCTCACCCATAGATGCAGAAAATCATGAGAAAACTATAAGAAGCACAGCACCTTACCTTGCTGCATAGCACCTTACCATGCCCACAGCTTATCCCAGAGTGCCAATGAAATACGTTGGAATGTTAATAGTTCATAAGAAGGCAAACATTGATGAGAAGAAAGCAAAATAATGTGGGAAAGGTTTTTATAAAGCTGTGCTTTAATTAACAGTTTTCACAAGTAGTATCTGCCATGTTTGTGAAGTATGGTATCGTCATGACTATAAGGTCAATTTGAAATCCGAAGGTAGCCACAGCAAAGACTTGTAAAAACTTCTGAAACACCAAATAGGTCAATGTTCAGACAGACAAGATTCGGCATCCTTGCCTTATATTCCATGGCAGAATTATTTGAATGTCTTATTTAACTGATATGAATGGTCCTTTTGCGGGTCTCATTGGATGAAATAAGAAGGAGATTGGCTATAGATTTAGAGAAAATAATGGGTGGAATTCTCGTGTTTTGATTCTTAAGTGTTCTCCCCCCACCCCCACCCCCCAAATGGACCCCCCAACTCCAGAGGTGGCTGATTCACTGAAGTTGGGAATCACTCCCAGGACTAACAAGTGGGAACACCATATTTCACCCCATGAACAGTGCACATTCACTGCAGCAGGAGGAAGAGCAGCCCCAAGATTTCTGGATGCTGATGTGGACTCCATGCTGGATACCACAGTGAAGTGAAGGCCCACCCTGTTCCCCAGAGTAGGCAGGAGACCTCCTGTCAATGGTGTTGTAGCAGCCTGGGAGACAGTGGCTGAGGAAAGTCAGCAGCAACAGCATGACCAGGAGGAATGCTGTGCGTGCTGGAGGAAGCTGAATAACCTCCTTCAAGCTGCAAGGGTAAGTACCCACCTACCCTCCCACAGTGTCATTCCAACCGTCGCCATCTAACAATCAGCACTTTGAGCCTTCAAGCACTAACTCCAGTAAATGTTCAAATCTGCCATTTAAACCTATCGCACTCTTAGCCCGAGGAGTCTGTCACTTTGTGATTGGCATTATCAGTGTGGGATGGGGGTGGCCCTCTCTCCTGCCTCCAGCTCCAACCTCATATTCTCACTGACCCTACAGTCCTCCCTCATGCAGGAAGCTTTGTGAGTTACATATTCTGCCTGACAACTAAATTACAATCGGTCAAAGTTCCTCTCATTTCCCTCACTAGCTAGCCAGTTGTCCAGATGAAAGTACCCCCATTGCACTCAGGAATGAGCTGGGGAGGTTAATGAGATGTCATGAAAAAGTCAGGAGCCAGATATTTCGTGACATTGAGGAGAACCGCAGCTTTCCTCACAGTAAGTTGCCATCACCTTCCTGCCTTGCAATGAGACCTGCTGGCACTGCCAACCCAGGCCCATCACACAGATGTGGTATAATGGTGACCCTTGAAGGGTGAGGTGAGGAGCAACACAGGTCATGGGTCAGGGGAGAGGGTAGAGAGGAAGTTCGGGGGCGGGGGGCGTTGGTGTGGGAGGTGGGGGGGGTAGTCCAGGGTTGGGAGGAAGAGAGGGAAAGAATGAATAAAGGAAAGCTCTGTTGATGAGGGGTTTAGGGGGTGTAGGGATTAAGCAGCCAAACAGGATCCCCTCTAGGCAGCAAATCCAGAAGCTACTTTGCTGCTATCAAATTGTGGAGTCATATAGAACTTAGCGAGGCCACAGCTAGATTACTGTGTGCAGTTCTGGTTGCCACATTATGGGAAGGGTATGATTGTTCCATAAGGGGGGAGGGGAGGTGCAGAAGAGCTTCACTAGGAAGCTGCCTGGGATGGAACATTAAGTTATGAAGAGAGGTTGGATAGCCTTGGGTTGTTTTCGTTGAAGCAGAGAAGACTGAGGTTTGACCTGATTGAGGTGTACAAGATTGAGAGACATGGACAGAGTAGATAAGGAGCAGCTATTCACATCAGTTGAAGGGTCAGTCACGAGGGTAGGAGGTTTAGGTAGATGTGAGGAAAAGAAATTTTACCCAAGAGTGGTGACGCTCTGGAATGTGTTATCTGGGAGGGTGGTAAATGTGAGTTGTCTCACATCCTTTAAAAAAATAACTGGATGAGCACTTGGCGCATCATAACATTCAAGGCTATAGGCCAAGTGCTAGTAAATGGGATTAGGTGGGAGTCAGGTGTTTCACATGTGTCAGTGCAGACTCGATGGACCAAAGAACCTCTTCTGCACAGTATGATTCTATGAACGGTGGTGTGCCGCCTCCGACTGCTGAGGAAAAATGCAGAGGGGAGGCCCAACATTTCAGGTCGCTGATCTTTCATTGGAGATCTGATGGAAGGTCATCAAGCTGAAATAGCTTAGTGTCTTTCTCAATGGATGAGCAGGTTAGGTTGATTGACCATGCTAAATTGCCCGGGGTGTGTAGGTTAGAGTGATTAGCAGAGTAAATGTGTGGGGTAATGGGGATAGACCTGGGGTGGAATTGTTGGTGCAGACTCGATGGGCCACATGGCCTCTTTCTACACGGTAGGATTTCTATGATTCTGTAACAGATGCTGCCAGAGTCGCTGAGATTTTCCAGCATTTAATGTTTCCAATTCCATTTTCAGCATCCAAAGTATTTTACTTTTGTAATGTGACTGTAAGCTGGCCTCAGGCCTGTTGCTGTTAAGCCTACAAATCCCCTGTTGCCAAACCTTTACAACATGAGAGGTAATCACTAATGTAGATTAATAAATAGAAAGGTCACACTATTGCAAAATTTGTTTGTGTCTGTCAAACTTTACATAGTTAATCCATAATTTTCTGATGCAACTGGAAGTTTAAAGCTATGACCTTCAAACTGTAACCAGATTTGAATAATTTCTTGTTTCACAAATATTTTCTTTCCCTGATAATAAAATGTAATATACACGGTTGTCAAAAAAAATCAAAAATCCCCAGAAGCATAACTGATTTTGTTTTACCTGTTTGCTAAGGCAGAAGTAATCTAGTACTTGAGTATTGCTGATAAAAGAGACATGCTATCGAAACTTTTCATCTTGCAGTCAGCAGGACAGCTATTTGTGTTAAACCAACAATTTATACTGCATGAGAGGAGAGTGCTGATTGATTGTCATGTGAACTCTGGTAGACGTGTTGCCATGGACAATACAGCAAGGAACAATCAACTGTTAATGGTCAAATTCAAATCAGACTCTTGTCAAGGTATAAAATGGAGAATGAACCAGGGAATAGCCCCCTCCCCAAAGCTATTGATCAGTTGGAAAAGGTGTAAAGGTTCATGTGTGTCAATATATGTGGCTTTTGGCATGCATAAGTGAATCACTCTTTGAACCTGACGAATAACTTTAAATTGGTTTTCAATGTCAATCTTAGCACATGATGTGGATATGCCGGCGTTGGACTGGGGTAAACACAGTAAAAAGTCTGACAACACCAGGTTTAAGTCCAACCGATTTATTTGATAGTACACTCACTAGCTTTCGGGTTAGTCCCTTCGTGGCCTCAGAACTCTCCATTCACCTGACGAAGGGACTAACCCGAAAGCTAGTGAGTGTACTATCAAATAAATCAGTTGGACTTAAACCTGGTGTTGTCAGACTTTTTATAATCTTAGCACAATCAGGATTGTTCAGCAAGAGTTGTAAAAATCACACAGTTACATCAATTGTTGGACACTTTGGGTAGAGTTTTCCACCCCCTCCCCCCCATGACATATTTTGTGGTGGCGCAGACAGCCTGCCATTGGCTGACGATGGGATCTTACAATGCCGTCACTGTCAAAGAGGTTTCCCCTTGTTCGCACCCTGCCCCACCAAGGAATCTGCAGTTTTGCAAGCATAGGCTGTTTGGGTACAGTCAGGACTTTGCGTGTTGTGAACAGCTGATAGGATATACTGTTTCACATGATTTGCCTGCCAGTCATTGGGATGTATGACCTACTTACTTTGCAAGATATTGGCACTGAAATTCATACACCATACTGCTCATTTGTATGATAGGCAGAACATCTTTTTGGCTTGATAGCAGCAACCTGTTAATAGTGAGTGCCAGATGAATTGCTGCTGGGTAGTGGCACAGTTGTTAGCCCTACTGCCTCAGTGCCAGGGACCTGGGTTCAATCCCTGGCTTGGGACATTGTGTGAAGTTTGCATGTTCTCCCTGTATCCGCATGGATTTCCTCTGGGTGTTCCTACAAACCACCACCACCACCCCGCCCCCCCCATGAAAGTGATGGTTAGGTGTATTGACCATGCTAAATTCTCCCTCCCGTGTACTCAAACAGATGCCAGAGTTTGACAACTAAGGGGTTTTCACAGTAACTTCATTGCAATGTTAATGTAAGTCTACTTGTGATATTATTAAATAAATAGAGGCAGCATGCAATGGCTAGCTTCATCCGTTGTTCAAATGTATTTTGTATTATCCACTGAGGTAATCGGGGGTATATTGGGCATATTGCAGGGCTGAACGTGAAAACCTTAGACCCATTCATAAGTTTACACGATATAAAACAAGGATCGCCATTACCCCAGAGGATGGCTTTGATGCATCCGATTTGATCTGCTTGTTCAGCTATATAACCTCAATAGATGATTGCACCATAAGCAATAGCTGTTTGAAACATGCCCACTCACTGGAGTGGAAGAGGTTTAGCAGTGCAATTTAAGATGCCGCCACACATGTAGAAAATCTCTCTGACCATGAACTCTCCGAAAGCGAAGAGGTTTTCTTGTGCATGGCTTCAACTTTGTCACACATCAAACAGGAAGTGGTATTTGCTGAGTTTGAACTCCTCTACTTCTAACTATCCCTCCACAAATCAGCATCTACTAAAGATGCTGAATCCTTGATAACATGCCTAGCTAATCTAATGCACACATATTGTGGGATTAAAAATGACTTGACAGAATTTCACATGCTATGTGGATGGCTGGTAGTGTTAGAAGGCCTCAGTAACAACCCAGACCTCTACATCCATAACCCCAAGGAAAGGGACCGGAACAGTAATTCTCAACAAGTGTGACTATATCTACAAAATTCATGCATTCTTAATGATAGTTCCTATTTTGAATTCTTTGGATCTGCTGCTAAACGTGACCAGAGAACGCTCTTCAAAAGCAAGTTACAAAAACATTGCTGGACTTGTGCAAGAGTAATGAGCTGCCAGCTGATACATATGATATGATTCATCCTTGAGGCTCACTGCATCCATGTATACATGAACTGTTCAAGACATTCAAAAGTAATATCCCTTTATGCCCTAGCTAACCTATGAATGATTCTGTGTGACATGAAAAGGGTTGGCTGAGTTGCTACAACCAGTTCTGAGCAGGCTTCCCTCATGCACTGTGAAGGATTACCTCACCTTTGCGAACATTATGCAGGACTTGCATATCGATAGCACTACAGTGTCCAAGCGCTCATTTGACATTGCTAGCCTGTTCACCCAAAGTATCACTCAAGGAAGACATAGGCACTTGCACCACATCACTATATCATGAAAGCTAGATACATTACCAATATCTGAATCTGTATTTATTGATCTTGTGAACTCAGCAACCCATGCAGTTGAGTTCAACTTTAATGACACAAGGTTTACCCTAATAGGCAGTGTTGCCATGCGACCACCCATAGGGGACCATCCATCGGCCCAGCTCTCGCAAACATCCTTGACAGTTTCCATGAGTAAAACATCTTTGAACACACCACTACAGTTCTATGCTCTGTAAGATTGGCTTCATCGCAACCTCGTAAACAGGGTCTCAGCCATTATCTCATTATGCAAGCTTGATGCTAAATAGGGTGCACCAAAACCATCCTATGGAATAATGGCAGGTCAGATCATTGTTCACTGTACAGCAGGAACATTTGTAACTGGGCCTAAAGCCATCCCTTTTGGCTTTGAAAATTGCCTAGCCTATCTCAGCCTGGAAAGTTTCTGCAAAACAGATGAAACTAGCCATTGTGTGCTGTTACAATACAAAAGCAACACGAGCGGTATTCTTCACCAATAGAATGCTTCTATCAAGCCCACAAAACGTTCTGCCTATCACACAAATGAGTTAAGTGGTACATGAATTTCAGCTCCAGTGTGATGCTAGTGTGTTAGACTTGTGCCCCAACCAGCAGCAGACCATCTCAAATAACAAGTCCTTTTGGCTGTTTGTAACGTGCCAAATACTGACTGTACCCAACCTGCAAAACTCAAAACATAGGGTGGGCTTTTCTGCTCTCTCTCCCACCACCCCACAACAAGCTTTGCGGAGATGGAGGTGGCCAACCATTGGTTTCAGGCAAGATCATTCAGTCCCGTTGCTGTGAATGGGGTTTCCCATTGCTCACACCCACCACTGCCAGATGTTGAGTCTAGAATTGAGCAACACTTACTAAACAATCCTAATTGTGCCATGAATTATATTGAAAACCAATTGAAGATTATCAGGTGGAATTGTAGTGGGATGCTTGAAGCCGGGTGTATTCGCACACAGGGCAGTTTCCTTTGCAGACAGAAGGAACATATACACTTATTATGCCTTTTCTACCTAAACAAAAGTTTAGGTGACCCAATTCATTCCCCATGACAATGCTTTATCCAGTCAGAGTCAGCCTGCCTGGATTGAATTTGAAACCAAAGCTTGATCTTAAACAATAAACTGTTCCCTGATATATTCTCCAATCAGAGTTCACTTGATAGTCAGTCAGCGTTCTTCTTGTACAGTATAAATTGTTGTTTCCTTCATGGTGGTTTATCCCTTATAACTATCCTGATGAGTGCAAGATGAACACCTTCAACAGCATGTTTTTTGCCAATGCTCAAGTTCTGTACTACCAAATAACTATTAATTAATTTTATACTGTTCGTATTTGGATCAGATATAAGAAAGACAAAGATGTCAAAGTATTTTTGTGTGCTGAAATGTTTCCAATGTTTGGTCTCAGTGACTCACTCAATTTCAATGTTTTTAATAAATTAGTATAACTTCCAAAGTGACCCCTTTGCACTCAGAATACAATGTGAATGTAGCAGGATGTACACAAACAAGGCCCTTCATTTAGCCAGGCCAGAGAAAACTAATCAAAAGAAAAATGAATGGTCCATTGATTTGTTCAAAACTTAAAACTTGCAATTTTGTTTGGGGATTAGATGCTCCCAAATGAAGTTGCCACTGATCTGAATTGATTTATTATTGTCACATATTGGGACACAGTGAAATGTATTGTTTCTTGCCAACTACACAGACAAAACATACATTCATAGAGTATATATGGGAGAAGGCAAGGATAGGATGCAGAATATAGTGTTAGTTATTGATAAGGAAAAGAAAAAGACCTGCTCAATATGTGTTATGATCATTCAAAAGCCTGATAGGGAGTCAGCAGGGGAAAAGCTGATTTTGAGTCAGTTGCTCATGTTTTCAGATTTTTATCTATTTCCCAACAGAAGAGGGTGAAAGAGAGAATGTCCGGAGCACATGGGGTCTTTAATTATGCTGCCTGCTTTCCTGAGGTGACGGAAAGCGTAGACACAGTCAATAAATGGGAGGCTGGTTTGCATGATGGACTATTCCCTGGCAATACAGTATGGTTACCAACAGCATGGCCTATTAAAGTCAGATCCCAAATACCAAAAATGCAGGAAATCTGAAACAAAAACAGAAAATCTGTGAAATACTAAGCAGGTCAGGCAGCATCTGCAGAGGGAAAACAAAATTGGCATTTCGTCTGGTTAGGTCAGAAATTTGTTTGGTGATGAAGTTGAGAATGAGGTCACGAATACAAAAAATTGAATTTTTTGCACCAATTTCAGATTTGCGGTGCATTTCCAACCCTGCATGCTATTTTTCTGTGGCCTTTTTTTGAGTTGGGAAGGCCTTGGATTACAACTCCGTACTTGCCTCTTTTGAGGTTGAGGTCATCATTTTGGGCCCAATAGTTTAGACAAATTTCCTTGCCTCACTATTTTCGTATCCAGTGCATATTTTGGAATTCCTAAAACAACACACTTCGTTAGCGAGTTCATTACATCGGTGTAAAGCCTCCTGAAAAGCCAGAAACAATCTGATTGTTAAGTATTAAATGTCACTGTTAGAAACTGCATTGTAATGTAGGTGTGTTTAACAGAAATGATGCAACATGGGACTCTGCCCTGATAAGATACATTGACTATTAAACTGACAAACATAGTGTAATTGCTGCCATGCATTGGAATACTTTTCCAATTAGGTAAAGCGCTCTTATGCATTCAAAATTAAAGAAATCACTGCTTTGTATTTCTAGTGAAATCAATGCCAGAGGCCCTCTTAAACTGAAATAACATCATTTAGCAGCTTTCACTTTCTGACTGCTTTGATTGACAGTAGATCTGATAAGGCTTGGAGGAAAACAGCCATCTGGTTTTTAATTTAAATGTGCACCAGTGTTCGCATTTCTCAGGATTTTTTTGATATCGGTAGCATTTATGAATACATGGCTGAATTCCAAAATCTGAAAAAGACTTATCTCACTTGGGGCTCTCTTTTTTATATTCTGGCGGTTTTAAGGGGTTACTAAAGGATTACTTGTCTTTGAGTAAATAATGCATTTTTTCCACAAATTAACAACTTGGTGTCTTTTTAATTTTTTGAATGCTGTTTATGAATGATTTCCTGTCACGCCATGATTCCACCTCCTTGTTCTGGAATGATCAGAGCAGTATTGGCTTTTTGGCCAATTAAATGACCTTTTTGGCCACTTTCCACATAATAGATGGAATTTTCAAGCAATGGAGGCAGCTTCCAGGCTGCAATCCAGGAGAATGAGTGGTGTGGACCAGAGTGCCATCCATCCAGGAACCTGCCTAAATCCACAGTAACAGTTGCAGCTGGTGGCAGAGAGTGGGTTGGTTTAACCCCTCCACCACCAACCTTGTGCCAGCAGGCAGTGCCAGGATAATGCCCAGGCTTGTCCCTCTCTCTCCAGGTGGCTATACTTACCTTGGTGTCCCTGCCAGGATCCCCTCAACTGTTTCCCATTTTCAGAAAGCTGTTGTGAACTTTGCTGAAGTTTCAATATTCAGTGAGAGGGAAACATGGCCAAGAATATTATTAAAATTCATTGAAATATATTTAAAGAAGGCTCCCATCCATTTTACATCACTGGCGAAGGAACGGGATAATCAGGAAATGAGATCTTGCCAGCGAGAATCTTGTTTTCTGACTTGAGAAATTTTGCAAATGTGGCCGTAAAATTGCCCCTATTATCGTTTGTAATTTTATGCTTCCATCCATTCTGCTCTCAGTGGTTCCTATTTTTGCGTTATTGATACAGTTGGATAAGCACCTTCCTATCCTATCCTATCATTTAAGTCATGAATAAATAGTGAGCAGTTGAGGCCCCAAAACGGATTCTTGTGGGTTGGCTGTGCTCACATCCTGTCGATTAGAATACAAGGCCATTATTCCTACTCTGTTTCTGACTGTTCAATCAATTCCCCAACCAGGTCAATAATTTGCCTTTGGCTCCACAGGCTTTAACTTCAGCTGAGAACTGACAAAAAGATCTGAAGGGATTTAGGAAGATCAAAAAAGGAGAATAAGAAGGACAAAGGACATATAAGAATAAATTACCAGCTAACATAAAATGACCACAACAGACTTTTGTAGTCATATAATTAGTAAAGGGATATTTATAGAAAGAGAGGAGCAAATTAAGGACCAAAAACCTGATTTTCCTGTGAAGGTAAAAGGCAAGCCGGAGGTACTAAATTATCATTTTGCATCATTCTTTGTTAGACAAGTGGATGCTGCCAATAGTTCTGTAAAGGATGAGGCAGGACTGACATTGGATAGGATAAAGATAAAGGGGAGATACTTAAAAGGCTGTTGGTTGTCAAAGTTTGGATGCAGTGCATTTTTAGTTTACTGAGAAAATTAAGGGTGGAAATTGCAAGGGCTCTGGACACATTCTTCCAGCATGACTTAGTTTTGAGGATGACAGCAAAGGACTGAAGAATTGAAAAAAGGGGCAAGTGATGAACAGAGCAATCAACACCAGTCAGCCAAATGTCAGTGATGGGCAGATTTTGAGATGATAATGCAAGACAAAATTAATTGGTGCTTGGGCTAAAATCAGCACAGATTTGTTAAAGACAATTGTATTTGCCTAGCTGAGATGAATTATTTTGAAGTTACAGGAAGGGTTGATCAGGACGTTACGGGCAGTCAGTGTTATGCTTATGGACTTTCAAAAGGATCTTCTACTGAATAATCTCATTCACAAAGTTACTGCAGCCACAGGATTAAAGGGACAGAAGTCACACAGGTATATGTGATGTTAGTGTACCTTTTAAGAAATGTTTTAAAAAATCATTTTCTCTGCAGCTCTCCCAGCCTAGCTTGTATCATTGTTGCTGAGTTGTCTACCAGAAGTCCTTTTATAGCAGTGGTTTAAATGGGTTTGGTTTATTTTTATTCTGGGATGTTTTATGACCCTGCATTGTTAGGAGGAAGGTCATGTGTTTTGGACAGTTTATTTAAGGTTTCATTTTCTGTTTTAGCTGGCTAAGTTTTTAGTTTTAGAAGGGACATCAAGCTGAAAAGAAGTGTTTTTCTCTCTCTCTCTCTCTCTCTCTCCCTGGTTTTGGAAATTCTGCTGATTCACTGAAAACGAGGCTTCTTGCCTTCCTGGAATAGAACATCTGCTGTTGGTGGCTTGACCAGAGTTTCCCTCTAGTGTTCTGGGAAGCTGTTCAGACTTCAATCTGTTCTGAGTGTGTCCAGAGGGCTGCTAGAAGGTACAAGGTTGAAAAGTCAGGACTTTCAATTCTGCAACCAAAGAACTCAATTCTAGAATTACATGAGCATCAGCCTTTCCTGTGTTAAACCTATGGAAAGGGCTTTTTGTCTATGGAAAGTTTTGTTTGATTAGAATATTTTAGATGTATATTTGTTAAGGGTTATACTTATTGTGTTTGTTTATAATTGATAAAAGTTATTGCTTTTTTTTTGCTTTAGATGTGAACTAAATTCTTTAAATAAACCTTGTTTAATAAAACAATGTCTCCCTAGTGAGACATTTGATTCCTACCAGAAGTGAAACATATCATGCTTATCCCAGCCAAATTTAAGGTGCAAAATTTATGATCCTGGCAGGCTTCACAAAACACTTTGGAGCTCTGACCTGAATTATAACAGTAAGGCACAGAAAGCAGACAGTAGTGGTAAATATCTGTTTTTGACATTAGATAGATGTATATAATGGTGATCCAGACCTTAAAATTAGCACAACATTCTTTTTTGAGATATGTCAGTGACCTGAGTTTTGGTACATGTGGCATTAGTTCATACGTGTAGCTAACACGATACTCAAGAATGGATTTATGAGGGGGATATAACAGACTTCAATGTAACAAAGGTAGACTGGAGAAATGGACAGATATCTGGCAGAGAAGTGGAAATGATTACTTTTGTTAGTAAGAACGAGGAAGGATGATATAATCTCAATGGCAAAATTTTAAAGGGGATGCATGCACATGGAAACCTGAGTGTGTGTACACAAATCTATAGGTGTGGTAGGACAAATTGTTTAAGGAAGCACATGGAATTTTTGGCTTTTTTAACAGAAGGATGGAATACAAGAGCACAGAAGTGGTGTCACACATTTATAAAACAATTGTTAGGCCGCTACTAGAATATTTGTTCTATTTGGGCACCACATTTTAAGAAGGATCTAAGGCATTAGAAATAACTTAGCACAATGGTATCAGAGATGAGGGACCTCAAACTTTTTTGTGGAGGTAGCCGAGAGAAGCTAGGGTTGATTTCCATGGCGTGGAGATGCTGGCGTTGGACTGGGGTGGGCACAGTAAGAAGTCTCTCAACACCAGATTAAAGTCCAACAGGTTTATTTGGTAGCACAAGCTTTCAGAGTGTTGCTTTTTTTTCAGGTGAGTGAAAAGTTGTGTTCACGAATAGGGCATGCATCGACACAGACTCAATTTATAAGATAATGGTTGGAATGCAAGTCTTTACAGGTAATCAAGTCTTAAATATACAGATAATGTGAGTGGAGAGAGGGTTAAGTGCAGGTTAAAGAGATGTGAATTGTGTCAAGCCAGGGTAGTTAGAGATTTTGCAAGCCCAGGCAAGTCATGGGAGTTACAGGTAGTGTGACATGAACCGAAGATCCCAGTTGAGGCTGTCCTCATGCGTGCAGAACTTGGCTATCAGTTTTTGCTCAGCGATTCTGTGCTGTTGTGTATCATGAAGACCGCCTTGGAGAATGTTTACCCGAAGATCAGAGGCTGAATGCCCGTGACTGCTGAAGTGTTCCCCGACAGAAAGAGAACGCTCCTGTCTGATGATTGTCGAGCGGTGTTCGTTCACCCATTGTGTAGCATCTGCATGGTCTCACCAATGTGCCATGCCTCGGGACATCCTTTCCTGCACTGTATCAGGTATACAATGTTGGCCGAATTTCAAGAGTATGTACCGTGTACCTGGTGGATGGTGTTCTCAAGCTTGTTTTAAATTCATATTATTGATGGAACACCGCTTGAAATCACCAGGCAGGAGTGTTCTCTTCCTATTCTGTGACTTCAACAGTCACAGGCATTCAGCCTCTGATCTTCGGGTAAGCGTTGTCCAAGTCAGCCTTCACAACACACAACAGCGCAGAATCACCGAGCAAAAACTGATAGCCGACTTCCGCACACATGAGGACGGCCTCAACTGGGATCTTCGATTCATGTCACACCAGCTGTAACTCCCATGACTTGCTCGGGCTTGCAAAATCTCGCTAACTGTCCTGGACTTGACGCAATTCACACCTCTTTAACCTGTGCTTAACCCTCTCTCCACTCACATTGTCTGTACCTGGAAAGACTGGCATTCCAACCATTATCTTGTAAATTGAGTCTGTGTCAATGTATGCCCTGTTTGTGAACACAACTCTTCACTCATCTGATGAAGGAGCAGTTCTCCAAATGCTTGTGCTACCAAATAAACCTGCTAGACTTTAACCTGGTGTTGTGAGACTTCATGAAGCAGAAAAGTTAAGATGTGATTTGATAGAGGTGTTCAAAACCCTATCCAATTTTAATAGAAGAAATAAGGGATGGCAGGAGGCTTGGTAACCATAGAAGACACATTTAAAGTGATTAGCGAAAGAACCAAAGACGGCGTTAGCAAACAATTTAATATACCATGAGTTGTGATGTGGCACTAGCTGAAAGAAAGGTGGAAAGAGATTTAATAGTTACTTTCAAAAGGGAATTAGATAAATACTTGATAGAAAAACAATGATGGAGCTGAAGATCTTTCAGCAATGAAAAATGAGGCAAAACCGCTAACATAATTCTGATTTGAATTTTTAAAAATAATCCAAATCAAAAATGAGGGGATGGGATAATGTGAATTTGAAATTTGAAAATTGAATCCAATACAGATTTATGGGTTACAAGTCTCATTCTCTTGCGATTAGCTTCAACAGTCCGACTTAAATTGAGTTTAGGGATATAAATCCCAAATAATTCCATAATACAATAGGAGGCATAATTTTGGACTAATTAGCAGTCGTATGCAGACACCACAAGGATGGCTGTGATGGGATGTTGGAAATGTAGGGATTGCTTTTTTGAAGCTAATTTTTTTTAGCAAGCAGTTTGGACACAGTAAATAAATCTATCTCCTGTAAATGTATCATAAGGCTGCTGACATATGAGAGTTCTTGGTACTGCCACTGGAAGCCAAAAATGGGAAAGTTATTCAGTCCCCGCCGCGAACATCCCTCACCTTGACAAGCGCAAAATAATCCACCAAAAATATGAATTTAAAACAAAAATCAATAGGAATTGCATTGTGCTGTTTTCCTCCAGACTTTGGTACATCTATCTTTTAAAGCCGTACTTGTTTTTGTTTCAATGATATATTGGCATCTTAATGGGGCTGTGTCATCTCTATGACTGAGATCTACCTGCAGAAATTCCATTTTTTTTTTTCTTTTTGTTCCTGTTGGGAGAATCAACAAAACAAAATATTTAGTTTGCAAACATCGAGAAGTATTATAAACCACTTCAATCACAGTAACTAAATAATAAAATTAGAGCATTGTGGAGGAGCCCTGAAAAGCAATGTCATGCTCAGCATATAAAGTCACAGAGCTCACTTTATAAAATGCTGAAGGTGCTCATCAGTATGAGTAAACATACTAGGTAGGATTTTTCAGCTGTGCTAGCCCGAAATTGGAAAATCTTGTCTGCCCCTCACTTGAATCGCAGCAGACGAGGGGCGGACTGGGGGTAGAATGGGAAAATTCACCCACTGTTAACCTTTGACATATGCTGTACCCTAAGACCTATATTTATCCATTGCAGCAGTTCTTATCCTCCCAAATACCCTCTCCATTGCAGTGGGTATTTTTTTCCTTTTATTCTTTCATGGGATGTGGGTGTCATTCGGAAGGCTAACATTTGTTGCCTCGCCCTAATTGCCCTTGAACTAAGTTTCAGGGGATAGTTAAGAGTCGAGCACATTAATGTGGATCTGGAATCGTATGTAGATCAGACCAGGTAAAGATGGTGGATTTCCTTTAGGGGCGCTAGTGAATGACACGAGTCTTGAAGACAATTAATTTCAGCAATCAGTTTTGTAGCCATCATTAGCTTTTAATTCCAGGTTTATTTTAATTGCTTTTAAACACCACCACGATTTGAATCCACGTCCCCAGATCATGAAGCCTGGGCCTCTGGATTACAAGTCCACTGACACTATCGTGACATCACCAACTCAAATATATCCTTAACAACTATTATATTATGTTGCTGAAGCAAACCTTCTTTTGAACAATCTTTTTGGTTTCAGTCAGTATCTGATTGACATGCATTGTCTCTGAGCCACCTTTTATTTTTCAAGGAATGTGCGGAACTCGCCATTAGTTTAAAAGCATAATTATAATTTCACAAGGATCTATTTGACAATCATGACATACCATAAATTCATAAAATCTCTACAGTGCAGAAGGAGGTCACCCAGCCCATCGAGCCTACATTGACTTAAACGGACTATTTTACCCAGGCCCTATCCCCGTAACCCCACCTATTTATCTTGCTAATCGTCCTAACATGCACGTCTTTGGACACTATGGAGCAATTTAGCGTGGCCAATCCATCTAACCCACATATCTTTGAACCTTGGGAGGAAACTGGAGGAAATACATACAGACATGGAGAGAACATGCAAACTCCAAAGAATGACCCTCTCCACCCTCCCTCCCACCCCAGATCATTGTCCCACAAAGTTCTGACATATTTTTAAATATCTAGCTTTTAGACATGGATATTGTATATTGTGATCTATTTTTAAGTGTTCAGAAACTAATTTGTCTTTGGGCTGATGGAAGCTGAAGTCTATAATTGGAATTAATTGAAGTAATCATTTCTAATTTCTCAGCATTGTAAACATCAGCAGCTTTTATAGCTTTTTTTGAAATAGTGTTTTTTTTTGTCCCAAAAATATTAAGTTTAACCAGAGGGGAATTGTTTGAATCTATCAATTTTGAACTTTTGCAATTTTGTCCTCTTTCACTTCTGGGATTTTACATATTTCCATTTGAATTAGATCTTTGTTATCGCCATTTCCCATTTAAAATATTGATCCCTGTTTATGATCTCCATATTACTCTCTAAGTTGAGTGCAAGCAGGCAACAACTTAGTCCCAAGCTCTGTGGCGCTTTAACTGACTGCGAAGAAAAACATATGAACTTCGCCTGGGTGAATTGGCCTTTGAAATTCCAAGCCTTATGTGAATAAAAATCTAGCCTCCACTTGACATTTTCCCTCTCCATAGAATCCCGACAGTGCAGATGGAGGTCATTTGACCCATCAAACCTGCACTGACAACAACCCCACCTAGGCTCTATCCTCACAAACCCAAATATTTACCCTGCTAACCACCTCCCCCTCCACCCTCCCAACATAAAGATCAATTTACCATGCCAATCCACCTAACCCGCACATAATTAGAATATGAGAGGAGACTGGAGCTCCTGGAGGAAACCCATACAGACATGGGAAGAATGTACAAACTCCAGATAATCGCCCAAGGCCGGAGTTGAATCTGGATCCCTGGTACTGCGAGTCAGCAATGCTAAATGCTGTGCCATCTATTGGCCTATTCAAGATCTGAAACTCATCACATTCCACGGAGCAGTGTAAGCTAGCAGCATCTAATGCTTAATCTTTATTCACTCTTTCACTCAGGAATTTTAATTGCAGTTTTCACAGCAAGAGTGGTTAAATATTTGAACTCATTCTCAATACTTCCCTAACAGAACCACAATAAAAATAAAACAAATTAACAAATTATGGTGAAGAATATTTTTTTGCTTTGTTCGCCACACAAAAGAAACTGAAACATACTGTCAGTATGAGAACTTAGTGGGTTGTTATCTAATATTATGTTTGACATATGTATGTTTAATCTGATGAACAATAGTGGCACAAAAGAAAAGTGAAATGGGAATTGGAGTAATTAAGTCTCACAAGGCCTCTGGGATTGTGTAGCCTCTTGCAATGGATGTGGAAATATATCAGAATTCTTTACTTCTATCTAGGCATTATTGTTGGACCATAATAAAAGTGTCCGGCAATAATTGCACTCTTGAATTTTAGGATGGATGTATAACTACAATTATAGTGACATCAGCATTTTGAAATGCACTGCAGCATTTATCAAGTCAGATGTCTGGCCATTAAACTGGAGCACAGGAGATATTGCGAGTCTCATAATCATTACAGTATTTTATAATATCTCTGGCAAATTCATGAAAGCAGACAGGTTTTCCAGATTTAAATCGAATGAAAAATGCTGTTGTGAAAATGCCATTGCAGCGCGATAACTTCTGCTTTAAAGAACATTAACAGTGAATCAGAAATCAAATTTGTTTTAGGGTAAAAAAAATTAAATTCAATGGGAACGATCAATTCTCATTTTTGCTGAGCTCGATCAGAGGGAGGTAATCGTGTAACCTGACCAACAGCATTATAGTTTGCCCTAAGAGTGCAGATTGAAAGTGATACTGGATGGGATGAGAATGAACCATATGGCATTCAGGCAAGTCGCGTCCTCAGATAGACAGCTTTGACACAGATTCAGACCTCTCATTAAATACCAGCTGGCCTGGGACTGCACCATTGTCAAAGCATCCTGTTGGTCAGTCTGCTGCTGCAGTTACCCTTCAAACAATAAAACTTTATTATCCGATCGAAGGATCTAGGTCATGATTTGAGTTAAACAAAGCAGAGAAGGAAAACACGATAAAACAAAAATTAAAGTCAATAAGATGTCCCAGTCAAAAAGTATATTAAAAAAAAAAGTGCATAGGAATTATTTGAAGAATCATAAAATTTCTACAATACAGAAGGAGGCCATTTGGCCCATCAAAGCTGCACCAACAACAATCCCACTCTATCCCAGTATGTTTACCCTGCTAATCCCACACCCTCCCCCCAAAAAAAAGCTAGGGGTCAATTTCACATGGCCAATCAACCTAACCCATGCATCTTGGGAGGAGACTAGAGGAAACCTCAACCTATGCAGCCATGGGGGAGAAAGTGCAGACAGTGACCAACAACCTGGAATTGAATCCAGGCCCCTGCTGCTCTGCGGCAGCAGTGCTAATCACTGAGCCACTGTACTGGCCAAAAATTGAAGAATGCAACAGAGGCTAAACTATGAAATCATCAAAACTCTAAGTGCTCAAGCAGCAATTTATTATGCAATCTTAATTGTTAATTTAATGTCATGATGTGTCATCTTTGCTGGAAAATTGAAGCTGCCATTCAGTGACCTGTTTGAATTAAGGGTGAGCTGTGTTAAGAATTCTCAGTAGGAATCTGTGGAATATTGAATTTGTTTAACCCAGAGGGAAGACCTGAAAATTTTATATAGTTCTCATAAATTAAATTTTTTTCTGTCTTCCTTCAGTCCCACATGGAGTAATTTCTCCTTTATTTCCGTAATGCTGCTGACTTTGTCAAAGTTATTCTCAAGAAATGGGTGCCTCAGTTTCTCTCAGAAATTGTGATGGATCTTTTCTTAGATGCTACAGTCCTTGTGGTGATCCACAATTGGTGGTAACAATGCAATTTTGATCTAGAGATGGTAAGCATGAGTACATGCTCAAATCAGGAGGGTGTTTGACTTTCATAGAATCTTTCAGCACAGAAGGTGGCCATTTGTCCCGTCATATTTGTAACGGCTCATTGAGAGAGCTATGCAAATTAGGCATGGAGAAGAACTTGCGGGTAATGGCGTTCCAATGATAATTGTTCCTCTTGTTCTTCTTGTGGAAGGAGGTTGCGGGTGGAATTTTCCCATCCTGCCTGCCACAGGAATCATAGTGGGCTGGACACAGACGATGCAAAGGTCTGTTGACCTCGGGCGAGGTCAATCAGAAAATCCCGCCCATATGTAAAGTTGTTGGGTTGCTGAAATGCAACTTGTGGTCAGTATATATTACAACCACAATCTCTACCTCATTTCATCTTCCCTTGACCTTGTATAAGGAACAAAAGACCTTCGTCCCAAGAAGATCTGACATTTATAAATATCTTTTTTTCAACATGAAAGTTACATATTGTGATTTATTCTTTGAGTTCAGAAATCAATTTGTCTTTGGGCTGATGGAAACTAAAATCTAAGATAATTGGAATTAATTAAATAAATTATTTGAACCTATCAGTTTTTGAACTTTTGTCATCTTCCACTTGTAAATATATCCATTTGAATTAGACCTTTATTGATGTTTAAGGTAGAGATTGTAATCAATACGACAAGGACTGAGTAGCAAGTTGTTTTTTTCCTGACCAGCATTGTGCTCCTTGCATGTAGTTTTAGGTTAACATACTGTTGTTTGAGGCTGTAGTGACATTGAGGCACAGGAGCTGAGACATTTGCCATGGACTACCTCGTCTACTGTTCTAGCCTACTAGAATAGCCATGGTGTGGATGTGGCTAGTTGACTTCATTTCTGGCCAGCGGTGACTCTCAAAGTTATTGAATGACTCAAAAACCATAGTGTGGTTGAAGGCCAAGAGGAGGTGGCTGGACCTTCATTTGTTGGAGATGGTCACTTACGTGATGCAAATGTTACGCGCCACTTCACAGCCCAACCATGGATGAATACCCAGGCTTTGTGATGGAATAGCATGAGTCACCCCAGTAACAGAGGCCGTAAAGCTCCTGAATGAAATGAAAATGCTACTCTCAGCAAGAAAATTGGTGTGTTTCTCTGGCATTGGTGTCACTACTGAGGTGAGATTCAACTGCCTTAAAACTCAAAAAAAAAATTCCCCCAACTGAATCATACCAGCGGAACATGCCGAGCGTCTGAGACTCCTGAATCAGCAATCAGCTGACATTCAAGGACACTTCCTGCTTTTCCTTCTCCCAGAATAGCTGAAGCACGAATAACCCAGTCTCACATTAATGCAGGAAGCATTTCATGTTAGATCTTTTATGAGACCAATCTTTCTGAGTTATAACTGTGGATTTACCTCTGACAGTCTCTAGTGCGGCAAGAACCCAAAGAAAATCATTGAAGCCTATAACTGAAGTGATCTTCAAAAATTTAGATCACAACGAGGCTAATTAGATGCTCCACACAAAATCCATGTAAAATAGTGATGTAACTGATTCAAACGTATAGTTTTCCCCATGACAACAACATCTCAATGGGTGTCTCTTTCACACACATGACCGTGGAATGAAATGTAGTTCTGAAATTGTACTGAGGGCAGGAACATCAGGCTGACACAGTACACTCGGGTCTTGTGCTCATACACAATAAAGCAGAGAGATATAAATTATAAAGTCTCATGAGTTTCCAATCTCATTTAATCATTGGAAGGCAAACACTCTCCAAACACAAAGGGAGAGTTATCCCAGTACCAGCTCTTGTTCTTCTATTTGGTAGTAGTTGAATATTTGAAAGGTGCTGTCTAAGGAAACTTTCAGACACACTGTACTTGTTGAGCCTTCAATAATTTTGACTTTCTTCAGTGAATCCTATGGATGGTACACACTACTGCCAGTGGTGATGGCAGTGAATGTTTATGGATGAGGTGCCAAACAAGTGGACTGGTTTCTTCTGGATGCAATAGAGTTTCTTGGGTAATGAAAGAGCTGTACACCTCCAGGAAAGAAAATATTCCATCACACTCCTGACTTGTGCCTTGTAGATGGTGGGCAGGCTTTGGGGAATCAAGAGATGAGTTAACCACTGCAGGATTTCTCGCTTCTGGTTTGCTCTTGTAGCTATAGTATTTATATGGCACATTCAGTTCAGTTTCTGGTGAATTGTAGCCCTCAGAATGTTGTTTGTGAGGAATTCAGTGATGGTAATACGATTGAGTGTCGAGAGGTGCTGGTTAGATCCCCTCCTGCTGGAGATGGTCACTGCCTGGCACCTGTGTGGCACAAATGATTCTTGTCACTTGTCTGCCCAAGCCTGGCTATTGTTGCAGTCTTGCTGTATTTGGGTATGGATGGCTTCAGTATTTGAGATGTTGCTTACCATTGTGTATTCACCAGTGAACATCCCCGCTTCAGACCTTATGATTAAAGGAAGGCCATTGATAATGCAGATTGCTTTTCAAGGACCTCGGGGTCCTTGTGCATGAGTCGCAAAAACCCAGCTTGCAGGTGCAGCAGGTGGTCAGGAAGGCGAATGGGATGCTGGCCTTCATAGCGAGGGGGATTGAATATAAAAGTAGGGAGGTCTTGCTGCAGCTGTATAGGGCATTGGTGAGGCCGCAGCTGGAGTACTGTGTGCAGTTTTGGGCGCCGCACCTGTGCAAAGATATTTTGGCCTTGGAGGGAGTGCAGAGGAGGTTTACTAGGCTGATACCAGAGTTGAGGGGGTTGAGCTATGAGGAGAGGCTGAATAAACTAGGCTTATACTCGTTAGAGTTTAGAAGAATGAGGGGAGATCTCATTGAGACATATAAGATGATGAATGGGATGGATAGGATAGAGGTGGAGAGACTCTTCCTGCTCAAAAAAGACAGTAGGACTAGGGGGCACAGCCTCAAGATAAAGGGGGGACGGTTTAGAACGGAGTTGAGGAGGAACTTCTTCACTCAAAGGGTGGTGAATCTCTGGAATTCTCTGCCCGTTGAAGTGGTGGAGGCTGCCTCGCTAAATATTTTTAAGACGCGGGTTGATGGGTTTTTGATAAGAGAGGGGATTAAGGGTTATGGGGAGAGGGCGGAAAAGTGGAACTGAGCCACGACAGATCAGCCATGATCTTATTGAATGGCGGGGCAGGCTCGAAGGGCTAGATGGCCTACTCCTGCTCCTATTTCTTATGTTCTCATGTTCATTCATAAACTTCTCTTGCTCATTCAGCAAAAGGACAGGAAGAACCAAATTTACCTGATAACTAAAGAAGCCATTTTCTTCTCTTTGTAGTTGGTTCAACTGATCTATGATTAATTTGTGGAGCTCACTGCTATCTATAAAATCCTAAGATACATAAGTGGATTTCTGAAACAGGACTATGTACAAAATATGTATTGCTCATTCCTTGTTGCCCTGAGAAGGAGGTGGTGGACCTCCTTGAACCACTCAAGTCCATGTTGTCTTGCAGTGCCATTTCTAATGACAGTTATTAGTGAATCACATTGTGGGAGTGGAGTCAGACAAGACTGGATGAGGACATCGGATTTATTAGCATTTAAGTTCAGAAAAAAATCACTTAAGATGTGAAGGTTAGTTTGATTGGCCATGCTTAATTGCCCCTTAGTTTCCCCAAAATTTGTATAGGGGGAATAGTGGGCTAAATATGTGGGTTTATGGGGATGGGACCTGGGCAGAATGCTCTGTCAGAAGTCGGTGCAGACTCAATGGGCTGATTGGCCTCCTTCTGCTTTGTAAGGATTCTATATTGTAAAATCAGTGTCAACCAGACTGAATCCAATAGGAAACTAGGTTTGAATATTTTAGCATCTTGGTATTCAGGGTGATATTGATTGTTCATTATGGCAGGGGATCTTTTTTCACTGAGAATGTTGAGTGTCGGTTACAAGCTGCCAGAGGCAGTAGTAAAGGTGGGTGCAATTTAATCTTTTAAAAAGCATTTAGACAGTTACATGAGTAAGATAATGTGGAGACACCAGCGTTGGACTGGGATGGGCACAGTAAGAAGTCTCACAACACCAAGTTAAAGTCCAATGGGTTTATCTGAAAACGTGAGCTTTTGGAGCACTGCTCCTTCATCAGGTGAGTGGGATGAGATTTTGTTACCTTCACTAATTTATAAAAACTTACCTTTTCAGTGTTTTTTTTTTGGAGCACCATTGGGCTTTAGACATTTGTCTTTTAGGCTGTGACCTAATACTGAGGATTTAAAGGGACCTTGCAGCTTTTAAAATTCAGTAAGAGCTTGCAACCTTAAAATCTCATCCTGTGACTCCGCTGGGGCTTATGATCCTTAGTTGCCCTGCTTGAGAAATTGTTCTTAAAAATGGAATAAACCTCAAGACAAGTCATAGATAACAAGTCACAGAATTGTAAGACCTACATGAAACTAATGCTTAACTTGGAATGATGCATATCATTTATTTAAGACAATAATGTTTTATGATAGAGAAACTCTGCCTTGTCTCCTCTTACTCTTCCTAGGACAAGGCTTAACAGTCACAGACCTTAATCAATGCTATGGAACATTCTAAGATCTTAGGATTGAAAAACGGATGAAAAAGGTAGACAGCTTCCTCTACGAGAAGTGCTTGGCCTTTGATTGGTGCAGTGGCATTGATGTTCAGGGCAGAATTCCCTGGGATTAGTCCCTGTCAGGGCAACAGGATCATTTGCTGTTTAGGTACTGTTTGCCAATTGGTGAGCTTTATGGGTCTTTGCCAGAGTCAAGTCAGCCTGCTTCCAAGGGCCTGATTTCACCATTGCGGACGCGAAAACTTGGTGAAGTCAGCCATGAGGCAATTAGTGTGATCCGCACCTGCACAGATGCCCACTTTACCAAGGCCTGAAAACGGCCACAATCCAAACTGCGTCTGAAATGGGTGCAATGGCAATTTAAATGCATTTGCATCCATTTAAATTGAATTAATGGGCTGCATGCCCAACCTTACCAGCATTTCCCCCTTTACCATCGCATTTGCCCATTCAGATCTGGCGCAAAACAGACCTGCTTGGCAAAGGCCTGTTTTAGGTGGTCTAGCTTCTGAAGAGATAAGTTCAGAGCTTCCAACAGCTCTCCAACTCGGGTCAATGGTGGGGAGGAGAGAGGCGGGCCAGATCATTCTCTGGCAGGGGGGGAGGGAGGACCAATCATTCTCTGGTTGGGGCAGGGTTGTTGGAGGCCTGATCACTCTCTCGTGGCGGATGGAATCGTTCTTTGGTTTGGGGTGGAGGGGAGGCCCGATCGTTCCCTGGTTGGGGAGAGGAGAGGCCTGATTATTCTCTGGTGGGGGGTGGGGTGGGGGGGAAAGTCCGATCATTCTGTAACTGGGGGGGAAAGAGGAGAGCCAGATCTCTCTCTGGCAGGGGGGTGGGTGGGGGAGGCCCGATTGCTCTCAGGTGGGTGTGGAGAAGGAGGACGGAGGCCAGATGGATCTCTGATGGACGGGGGAGGGACGGGGGTGGGGCTGCTGCCATTCTGCGGGCAATCGGTGGGGGAGAAGTGGGGCAGAGAGTTGCGATCAGTCTGGGTAGCGGGCGGGGGTGTGGGTGGTTAAGGGGAATGTTTATGTTGTGGGATGGGGCGATGTCTGTGGGGGCCGTTGCTCCCAAGCTGCAAAAAGTGGATAAAGCGGACCGGAAGCGATGGCCAGCATATTTTTTCAATTTTTTTTCTCACTGCACATGCGCAGTTCAAAGCTTCAATCGGAACTGTAGTATTTCGGGTGCGATTAAGCCCTGCCCACAGTGCAATTCAGACTCAAGTTTTTTTTCAAGCTAAGTGTGTATGGGGGTGCCTGCGAACAGGTTTCCAAGTCCGATCTGAATTGCGCCCAGATTCAGCATTCAGAATCAAAGTGGTAAAATCAGGCCCCAAATGTCATAGCCAATCAGCAAGTATGGGCAGGCTGACAAGCCTAGAAAAGCAATGAAGGATTTTGAGATGAAGGGACCACAGCAAAGCTCAAAGTCAAAAAGTGGGGGTTGAAATCCGTAGCAAAGAAAACAAGATTCTGTCTGAAAGAACGACTCCTGCCAGCACTTGACTTTCACTGTGATGCATCACAGGCTTGTCGCTTTCAGCCTTTAGTCTGCAGTGACTTCCCACTTTGCATTTCCCTCATCCAAACTGACAAGGTGTAGAAACAGCACGGAGCACAGGTACTGGCTGGGAAAGTCAGAATGCAGCATTTGAGAAGCTCTTAATTGGTTTCCCAGCAGAATTCAAGAGAGTTCCCCACTAGTCATGGAACCTATTCTGGGTAACCGGAAGTGGGTTGTGAGCAATGGGATCACTTTTTAAGGTGATTCCATTCTTTGCCTGCACCAAAACCCATCCTGTGGGAAAATTCCACCCTCAGTATGGAAGAGAGATTAAATTTGCATCCCACCATTCCTAAAGTAAAGTTTATTTATTAGTCGCAAGTAGACTTTCATTCACAATTCAATGAAGTTACTGTGAAAATCCCCTAGTTGCCACACTCCAGCACCTGTGCGGGTGCACTGAGAGAACTTAACATGGCCAATGCACCTAACCTACACGTTTTTGGACTGTGGAAGGAAATCAAAGCACTCGGAGAAAACCCACACAGATAGGGGGAGAATGTGCAAACTTCACACAGTCACGTACGCCGGGAATCAAACTTGGGTCCCTGGTGCTGTGAGGTAGCAGTGCTAACCACTGTGCCATTATGCTGCCCAGTGTCTGCTGTGTGCAAACCTCAAGCTTTTCTTAAATTTTGGAAAACTGAAATACCACTACATTTCTTACATGTATGCGTGTGTGTGCATGTGTCTGGCATGTGCATGTGGGAAGGTGGGCAGTGCTTGACCTCTGTGTACAAGTGCTATAACGTTGTTGAAATTAGTGGTTGATGACTGTTACTAATAAGCAAAATTTGCAAACTACTTCCTGATTTCATCAGTAGTAATTTATCAAGTGTTGATTTTTCTGGATATATTTCAATTTCCAAGGTCCAGCCAGGCTCAAAGGGACAGAGCTAAATAAATTGTAATATATGTGGGGTTGGCTATATTTGGGATTACACTTGTCTCCTCCTTCGAAAATTTGACAGTTGACTTTGGTTATCATAGAGATTTTTCCTAACTCAGAAGCAATGTGAAGGAGTAGCTAAAAGTCAGAATTCAAACGCTGCATTTCACTGATATGTGACATTGGATCGAAATTTGGGATCAAAATATCTCTTCAAACCACTCATTATAATGTCCATATTTAGAAGTTACCTGGATGGCAAAGTGACCAAATAAATTGGTATCAAAATAATGCTGTTTATATCAGATCATGTTGCTCTGAAAACATTTTCTTTTGTTTATATTCTTTAAGGACATGGAGCTTGCTTTGTAAAAATCTTTATTTTTTTCATTGTATTGCTGTCACCATTTCACATTGCCAGCCTCACCACAGTACATGACCAGTATGAAAGGCTCTGCTCTCTCCATTTGAGTTGCTACCTGGTCTGTTTTATTAATATCATGTCTTGGATGCATTGGTTTATTTTTCATTAGTTTCTGATCTGTTGGAATAAAACCAGTTCTTACCAGCCTTCACAGCAAGATCTAATAAAACAGTAGAAGTATATTTTGGAGCGTGTTATTGAGTGCTTAGACCAAACCTTTGAATGGGTACCAGAGATCTAATCAGACCATTAGAAAGATATGGGTGGCATGGTCGTACTGTGGTTAGCACTGCTACTTTACAGTGCCAGGGACCCAGGTTCAATTCCAGCCTGGGGTAACTGTCTGTGTGGAGTCTCCTTGTTCTCCACATGTCTACATAGATTTCCTCTAGGTGCTCCAGTTTCCTCCCACAATCCAAAGATGTGCAGGTTAGGTGGATTGGCCATGCTAAATTGCCCTTGGCGTCAAGGGTATTGGCGAGATAAATACATGGGGTTATAGGGAAAGGGCCTGGGCCGGATTATTGTCAGTGCAGGCTTGCTGGGCTAAATAGTCTCTTCCTGCACTGTAAGGATTCTATGATATTCTCAGGCCGAGAGAGTTCTGATCAAATGTCTTAAAATCCAGTAAGAGTTAATAATTGAGTCAGAAAAAGACAAATCGTTGTTTTAAACTGAATTTTATTTGGACCACTTTAATTTTACTGGAATATAATAGAGACAGATTATTAGGGATTTGTATATTATTGTACAATGAATACAAAATAAATTGATCAAAGATTTGATAGTTGTAGTAAGATGCTTATAGGATTTACAGATTTGTATGAAATTCAAAATCCCTGGTCACGTTTGTAGATGTGATTTTTCTTTCTCTATTTTGCCGAGATCTTGCTATCAAAATCTATTTTTTGATACATGGGAAATGTTTCATTGGAGAAAACAAGATGTTGACTATGAACTCGATTTTCTGGCATATACGTTCAGCAAAATGTTAAGTTATAGCATCTAGAATCTGACTTGGAAAAACAGCTGTTATAAAGATCTCTCCTCATGTTTATTCAGAGTGGAAGTGAAATAACATCCATCATGTTCAATGTAATTCCTTATAGACACCCTTCACATGATGTGAATCTGCTGGCTTCTCGTTATTAATTTAGTGCGCCGTGTGTATTTTGACATGGAGCGTTGCTGGCCAGACTGCCTGAGAGAAACGTGGGCACTTGTGAAACCACTGAAAAATGCAGCACAGATGGAGTCTAGTCTGTGTGGCTCCCTTCAGTTAGTCCTCTCCCCTACTCTTTCCCCATCATCCTGGGATTTTTCTTTTGCCTCTACTTCAATCATTTATCCAATTCTGGTTTTAACGGTGCTCTTGGCATCCTATCGGGCAGTCCAGTCTAAATCCTAACCACTTGTTACAGAAACAAGTTTGTCTACACATTAACTCTGATTCTTTTTCTAATCACCTCATGAGCTAAACTTTATGCCCTTCCCTGTGGCATTTAAACATTTGTGTTCGTGGCAGGTGGTGATCCTACTGTCTTCTGATGAGAAGAAGGTCCAAGGGCAATCTTCCTGCCCAGCTGCTAACTGACCCATCTCTGGGTGGGGAGCTTGTGGGGCTTGCTTGTGAACTCCGTGGCTCCCTGGTGGTGGGGGAGGGGACGGGTGGCTGAGTGGTAAGGTTGCTGGCCTTGTTCAAAGGCACTCTGCCTAATCAAGGGACTTGCATCAGGAGTGGAGAGGGTGGTGGGTGGCCTGTGGAGATCACACCCTCCCCTATTCTGATATCACTCACCAATGATTTGGAATCCAGTGATTATAGTATAACTCAGGTGGGTATTGTAACAGTTGTACCCACCACTTTCCTGGCAGCATTGGCTTTTAATAGAGCTGCCAACTTTTGATTAGTTAGCAGCTTTCAGAAGGTGGGACATCTGCTCTCTGGGTTCTTGATCCTGGGGAAGGCCGGTCTCTGTCCCTCTGAGTGTCTGACTTGCACATAATTTGGTCAGTCTTCCCTAAAATAGGCAATGTGGGACTCTCACTGGCTCTTCAACTAGCAGGCAAGGCCCTCATTGCCTGCATTGATTATCATCCCTAACTCTGTATCCTCTCATTATCAATCCTTCAAACTTTGGAAGCACTGCCTCGGTATTTACTTTCCTAAATCTTCATGATTTTGAATAGCTAAATTAAATCTTAGCCTTCTCAAGTTATCCCAGATTATCCCTTCTTTCTGGAACCACTCTAGTAAATCTATGTCCAGTCCAATGAATCTATATCCTCCCTCAGTGTTCAGAAATGGACATAATATTTTAATGGCTCAGCTAGTATACCCAGCAAATAACTTAGTTGCACAAGTAGGAAGACGCCAAATTTGATCCCACACCAAATGCCTGTGTTGATGCAGATGACTGCTACTGGGAAGGTAGTAGGGGTTCAGCAATGATATAGAATAATTTACATCATTCAACGTCAGAAATCTGCACAGGTATTAAAGGGAACCTTGGGTCTGTGGATGTGTACACCAGCAATAGTCAGCATTTTCTAAGTGATAGCAAGGGAGAAACCTTGGCATGAGATAGAAAAAAGGCTTGATTTCGGTTGGTTAATCTTAAATCAACCTGTTCATTTTATTCCAATGTCTCTAACACATGACCGATCCAGGAGTCATTGCCACAGTCCCCTGTTGTTTGGAAATACTGGTCTACACAAAATAGTTATGCATTTAATAGCATGTCATTATCTAATTCACTAGTCCTGAATTAGATATCTGCATTTTGTCATGTGGATTCCAATGATGCACGGACCTGGAATTTCCTCTACATCTGTGCCAAAAGACATTGCATAATCCTTGTATAAGCCAACTGAGTGACTCAAAAGACCGCAGAATTTTGGGGTAAGTAATTACAATATGCCCAAGTTGCCTCGATCTTCCGTGGCTATCCAGCTAATGCTCCACACAAACTAACCTTCACATACAAAGCTGCTCATGCTTCCAAAGTTAATTTTCAAAGTTTTTTTGTTGAATGATTCTGTATATTCCATTCCTTTGTTCATGCATTTTTATGGTATTCATGAGTCACGTTATATATTGCAAAACTTTCCTGATTGCAGCTCCTAAACACACTATACTGTAAGTGCATGGATGACAGTGAAATGAGTTAAAATATGCATGTCCTCTTTGAGAATGAAAATATAGAGCAGAGAACAGTACAGCGCAGGACAGGTCCTTCAGCCCTCAATATTGTGCCGAGCTTTGTCCAAAACTAAGATCAAGCTATCCCACTCCCTATCATTCTGGTGTCCTCCATGTGCCTATCCAATAATCGCTTGAAAGTTCCTAAAGTGTCCGACTCCGCTGTATCACAGCAGGCAGTCCATTCCACACCCTAACCACTCTGAGTATAGATCGTGAGTTCAGCACTTGCCTTCAGAACCAATAATTTACACTGATTACTGCCGTTCAATGTTGGGGCATTTTCTAATATGTTTAGGAATTTGAGATTTCACATCTGGGTTGCACCCTCTAGGTCATGTACCTGTAAGAAACACCACAGAAAATCTCTTTTGTCTGTGTAAAATTTCCTCAGTTGGTTTTTACACAGATGGACCTTGCTTTAAACAGGAAATATCATATTTGCAAATCTAAAAGAAAAACTTCTGGAAATACTCAGCAAGTCCGACAGTGTTGGTGGAGAGAAAAACGGAGTAAATGTTCTGGTCAGTGACCTGCTGTGTATTCCCAGGATTTTCCTGTTGTTATTTCAGATTTCCAGTATCTACAATATTCTACTTTATTATTTGGTAGTACAGAACTTGAATATTGTTGAAGTTTTTTGTCTTGAATTCATCAGGACAAGTCACAAGAATAGGGGGAACAACAAACATACTGGATGAGAAGAGAGTGCGAATTGGTTGGCAAATAAACTCTGGTAGAGACGTTGCCATGGGGAATACACCAATTGATGGTGACTGACAGTTAACAGCCAAGCATTGTTTGAAATATTGGCCCAGGTATTACTTTGAGGAATGAAACAGAATGGCTGTCATTACTTTGCTTTGCTGAAATAAGAATAAATGTGTATACATGTTCTTTCTGTCTGCAAACAACAGAATCCTGTCTATTGATATATGTAGCATCCAGTGCATGTAAATGTGCCACATAGCCAGCCTGACTGACTATCTTAAATTGATTATCAATGTAATGCTTAGCATGTGGGCACAGTGATTAGCACTGCTGCCTCACAGCTCCAGGGGTCTGGGCTCAATATCTGGCTTGGGTCACCATTTATGTGGAGTTCGCACATTCTCCCTGTGTCTGCATGGGTTTCCTCTGGGTGCTCTGGTTTCCTCCCACCATCCAAAGATTTAGTGGCTAAGTGCACTGGCCATACTAAATTGTCCCTTAGTGTTCCGGGATGAGTAGGTTAAAGGGATTAGCGGGGTAATTATGTGGGATTACAGGGATACTGTCTGGGTGGGATTGTTGTTGTTGCAGACATGATGGGCCTTCTGCACTGTAGGGTTTCTACGTTTCACACCAAGGATTATTTAGTAAATGTTGTCCAATCATGCAAGTACAACTAATGTTGTGCACTGCGTTTTAAGTCTTGCAACCATGATATAGGATCATAAAAGCCCTCCTAGCAGAAGGAGAACCTGCATCTACAACAATCCTACCCAGGCACTATCCCTGTTACACCATGTATTTACGCTGTTAATCTCCTGACTCTAAAGATCAACTTAGCATGGCCAATTAATCAAACTCGCAGACCTTTGGACTGTGGGAGGAAACTGGAGCACACAGAGGAAACCAAAACCAACAAGGGGAGAACATGCAAACTCCACACAGTCACCTGAGCCTGGAATCGAACTTAGGTCCCTAGTGCCGTGAGGCAGCAGTGCTAACCACTGCCACCATGCCACCCATGGTGTATATTTGGTCTGCTATGGTCTGTACCTTGTTTGTTGTGAACAGCAGAAGGAACATGCTGTTTGATGCAATCCACCAGTCTTTGGGATGTACAGGTCACATATCTATCTCAGTTTTGGCTTGACAGCAGCATTTTGTTAATGGAAAATACCTCTAATGTTATTCGTGCATTGCAGCAGTGTGCAACAGCTAGTCGGCCATAAAATGCTAGTAAAACTCTGACCTTAGCATTTATAAAGCAATACTTATTCAACACAAGTGCCTAGACTTTTTTGAAGAAAGAATTTCCTAATTTCTGATATCAAGGAGTGAAAGTTACCAATTTCATAACAGTTGTATTGCTTTTCAGGCTATTTCTGTTGAATATCTGTATGTATTGTGCATAGTTCACTGTACAGTAAAGAGCCTATTCTGCAGCTGGCAGGTTCAGCTCATATAATTAAAAATGTTCTGTTTTTTTATCCCGGAACCTAACCTTGAATCCTCTGGCTCACTGTCACCCATGAGCAATATAATGGGTAATTTCGTAATATAATTATTAAAGTATTATAAAATTTGCAGATGGCATCAAACTTTGTGACCAGGTGACTAGTTTAAGGGAGATTTATTGCATTTAGAAGGATTTGGATCAATTAAGTGGATGGGCTATGAAATGCCAGATGGATTTTAATGTGAATGAATGTAAGATAATGTACATTGGTACAGGAAATATGAAATGCACTCCTTTTAATGGCCATCCATTACAAAGAATGGGAAAGGTTTTGGGGCTGATTATCAACCGCCCACTGGAAGTATCCAGTCAATGTAAAACGATTAACAGCAAGACGAATCAATTAATGAGAGTAATCTTGGGGACGTAAATCATGATCAGTTTTCTTAACCCTGCATTACTCATTGGTGCAGATAATACTATTATTCACAAATATTTCAGAGAAGAGTGTTGCACGTTCTTCTGGGACCAAAGCTTTAAATGGCAAAGAGTTATTAATTGTTTTTGCTGGAGAACAAATTCCTAGAATACTTGAGGGATACAGTTCATGTGGGTCAAAGTAAGTAATTTAAATTGTTAATGTAATTTGAAACAGGATTTAGGGATACAACATAAGCATCATGTCAGGAAACAGAGGGTAGTTTTAAGCAATCTATATTTGTATTTGTGAGTGTTGGAAATAAGTTATCACTTTAAGCAAATTTAATTTTGTGTTTCTCTGGAAGAGTTATAACCTCAGTTAGCTCCTGTTAAACAAAAGTTCCTGCATATTTATGGATTTTGTTTTCACGCTCAATGTGCCTGTGTTGTGATTAAAGGATTTGTGAAATGAAAGTAAATGAGGTTAAAGAAAGATTAGGCTATTGCTTAGCAACCAGGGGCCACCTTTTGGTTAGAAAAACACTTCTGAGTTTTAGTTTTAAGTTGGACCCAGAAAACATTGGAAAGGACAAGAGCACTGCAAAAACCAAATTTCCCAATGATCCAAAGAAACCAGGGAGTTGATACAAAAATACCTCCAGGATGACAGCTAAATTAAACGAACAAAGAATAAGATGGTGAACAAGAGGTGGAATGAAACAACAAACAACAAAAATACTGAGTTTTAAAAACAGCTGCAGTGACCAGACTTAAAGTTGGGAACCAGGTATCAAAGATAAATCACGAGGTTGGTGACATCTTAAAACAGCTTATAAAGCAGTGACGTCCTGTTGGCATGACAGTCCTTGGAAAATTGTGTAGATTCTTGAATGCACACATTAATCCAAGGGAGAGGATTACTGAAAGGAGAGGTTGAAATCCTGGAAGTGAATCCTTGGTAAAGACATCGGAGAGAAAGCATTGCTTGGGGGAAGATTCCAAAGCGTGTTTTTCTGAGAGTGGAGTTCTGAAATGAAACTTGTGGAAGTTAGAGTTCCAGTGAGGGAAGCTTCTGGGGGCATTTGATGAAAGAGCTACATAAGTTGTATCAAGTGGCATTTATCACTTGGTTTCAGAGTATGGTGTGTCTTACATAGTTGGCTTATTGCTTTACATGGACTGTGTATTTACTGAGAACATAATAGTGTAAGATGTATTTTGTAAATTGTGTTATCCTTAAAAATGTGTTTATATCTATAAATATGTAAGTGGGGTGAAGCAGTATTATGTTAGTCAATTTTTTCATGTCTAATAAATGTTTTATTCTTTTGTTAAACTTTAATTGGTATTCACGTTACTTTGCCAAACCATGTCTCTGAACAAAAGCAAAGTTATGGTCTATTGAGTCAGGGTTCCGTTCGGGACATGACAGTCCAGTAATAACATTGGCTGAGATGGTAACTCTTAAATATAATTGAATTAAATAGTGTTTGTTTGGGAAATGTTGATGTCCAAAGGGAACTGGGTGTCCTGATACACCAATTACTGAGAGCAAGCATACAGGTACAGCAAGCAGGTAGGTTGTACATTGGTCTTCATTACAAGAGAGCATGAGAACAGAAGCAAGGGTGTCTTACAGTGCCTTGGTGAGACCGCGTATGGAGAATTGTGTGCAGTTTTGGTCACCTTATCTAAGAAGGGATATATTTTCCAAACAGGGAATGCCACAAAGGTTCACCAGACTGATTCCTGGGATGCAGGGTTGTCGTATGAGGAGAGATTGGGCTTGTATTCATTGGGATTTAGAAGAATGAGAGGGGATCTCATTGAAACAATTCTGACAGGGCTGGTAGGAATGTTGTTTCCTGTGGCTGGATGTTCTGGAACAAGTCTTGGGATATTGGATAGGTCAGTTAGGACTGAGATGAGGAGAAACTTCTTCATTCACAGGATGGTGAATCTGTTGAATTCCACAGCTGTTGAGAAATAACCACAAAGTTGTGAAGACCAAATCACTGAATATATTAAAGATTGAAGAAGGAAATCGATAAATTTCTACACTTTAAAACTGTCAAGGGGTATGGGCAGAATGCCGGAATTTGGCATTTAGGTAAGAGGATTAACCATGATCATGTTGAATGGTGGAGCAGGCTCAAAGGGCCAAATGGCCTACGCCTCCTATTGTCTATGTTTCTACGTTGCTATGAATCCATCTCTCCTCCACTGTCATCAGTTGTTATGTAGAATTAGCCTCTCTTCAAAATCAGTCAACGATTTCTAATTAACTTTTTTTTAAAAGGGCGCTGAATATACCTGGTTTAGAGTGAGAATAATAGGTAAAAGAGTGAAGCACTCTGTACAATATGCTCATTACTGCATTTTCAGGAACACGTATCTGGCCAAAGTTTTATATTATGAAGGTTGTAACAGGTTAATATTGAGATGCTTTTGGTGCTTTGTTATGGAATGTTGGAAAGGAACAATTACTTTGTTTTATTTTGTCACTGCTATTTTTTGTTATTGACTTATCTTACATTCTTCACAACTAATGCTCTGGAAAGCAAACAGAGTTAATCTTTCGAGTCCAATATGACTCTTCTTTGAATCATATTTGACTATTAAGTCTGTCTCCACAGATGCTCAGTAAGAAGTCTCACAACACCAGGTTAAAGTCCAACAGGTTTATTTGCTAACACAAGCTTTCGGAGTGTCACTCCTTCTTCAGGCGAAGAAGGAGTGACACTTCTAAAGCTTGTGCTACCAAATAAACCTGTTGGACTTTAACCTGGTGTTGTGAGACTTCTTACTATGCTTCCCCCAGTCCAAACCGGCATCTCCACATCATGGCTTCCACAGATGCTGTTAGACATTATATGCTAGACTTTCTTCAGCACTTCCTATTTTTTATTTCAGATCTCCAGCATCTGCAGTTTTTTATTTTTAGTTTAAAACTATGGCTGAGTAAATTATACGTGGCTTGTTGAAGAAGTAACCTGACTTGTTTAGTTTTTCTATTTGCATATACTATGCACCAAAGTCAAAGTGGCACCCTTACTTGTACTCTGATAACATTCCAGATTTAAGACTTGTTTCCCACAGAAAATTGATACAGGTTTTAAAAGAATACAATAATTGGAGACACAATGGATATGATTTCCTGGTTGCACTGGTCCCAAAACTAGAAAATCCCGCCCCAAATCAACAGACCTTTGCAAGTTTATAGGATACTGTTGGTTCAAAAGGCAGGAAATTAAACATCAGTCATTCTCTCTTTTGGATTAAGTAAACCTGTATAAAGTAATGAGACAAATTTGCAAATGAAAGGAGATGCTGTCAGTTGTTGCAGGCTCACTACGGTATAAAACAATTCAAGATTGATCCAAAATTTGCAATGAGAAAAAGTAATCAAATAAGAATTTCTTCACATGTTACCAGCACATATTTTAGTCAGCTAACCTTTTTAAAATTTTCATGTCTGATCAGCTGAATCTTGTAGGTATTTTCTCCATCACTGCTATTCAATGTATTTGGTCCTAGAAATCAAATAATTCATATTTAAATGGTTTCATCTCAATAATACCATTTTTATTATACTGTAAACTAAATGATCACAACATTGAATACTGTCTGACGTACAAAGCTGCTGTTTCTTTGTCTTAATCATGACAGTTGGCTTGGGGGGGCCTTGGAATGATACCATTTTAACAGCTTTGATCAGTCAGAAGGTCAAGAGCAAGGACTCACTCTAGAGATTTGAACACATAATCTTGACTGACATTTCATTGCAGAACTGAGTATTGAATTGTTGGATGAGAAGTTAAATTGAGGCCTTTTCTGCCTACTTCAGTAGATGCAAAAGATCTCATGGCAATATTTGAAAAAGCTGAGGAAAGGTCCCCTAACATTTGTGGAACATCACCAAAAGGAAGATTACGTGTGGGGCCTGCTGTGTGAAAACTGACTTTTGCTTTCATGACTACGTTTACTGCAATCAAAATTATTGTATTGAATGTGAAGCACTGTGGGACAGCCCAAGGACATAAAAGCTGCAATATTCGTTCAAATTATTTTTTATTGGCAGTCATCAAATTCAAATTGATGATATTTATTTTTGAAAACCTGCAAGGCTTTTGTTTCCATTGATAAAGTGAAAGCATTCAGAATGTTCGCCCAAAAAACAAATGTATACGAATTAGTCCAAAGCAAATGGTCACTTTCCTGATAATTGAGACCGGTATCACAAGAGGTGCTCATGTAATTAAGCGCACATTTCTACCACAAATACAAGATCTGAGTAGGTGCACGTTAATCTTTCTGAAATATTCATCCTTAATGTTAGTAGTGAATTTCCTATATTGTTTATCTTGTTTGTAGTACTCTCTCTTAGACAGCTAGAATCTGTTTAGTGTGGATCTGATGCTAATTGATGGTCAAAAAAAAACGCCGTGGTCTTAATAATCCAAATGCTACCTTCAGTTCTTTCCAGGTTAAGCACCAAATACATTCAGGATGTGTTATTAAAGATTGGAGGAAAGTTTTACAGTTCTTGCTGGTGTCAGATGTAGCTCAGCTGGTAACCCTCTCACCTCTGAGTCAGAAGGTTATAGGTTCAATTCCCAATGGAGCATGGAATTCAAGGATGACATGCTTTGTTGTATGGAGGGAGTGCTGTACATCAGACGTGCTATCTTTTGGATGAGATGCTGCATGCCCCTTTGGACATCCAAGAATCTGTGGTACTGTTTTGAAGGAGAACAAGAATATTATCCCTCACACATCATCACCAAAAAAATTAGTTTGGCTAGTTGTTATCACATTACTGTTTGAGGGAGCTTTTTGTGTGCAAAATGGCTGTTGTGTTTTTTGCAACAGTGACTACACTTCAGAAGCATTTTATCTGCTGTGAAGTGCTTTGGGACATTTATCAGGCCTTGAAAGGCACCAAGTAATTATGGTGTGTCATGATGTTGGGTTATGTTCAAATACCTGTTAACTTTGGATGTTGTGCTGCATAGTCTTCGGGCAGGATTTTCTGCTGGCAGCAGGCCTCAGGGAGATCATGTAGAGTGTAGAAAAGGAAGGAGGGTAGTTCAGGCCAACATTTTTTTTTATATGCCTTTCTTAATTAGAAGGTTTGAACCAGTGTTGTGACACTTGATGCATTATGTGATGAGAATGCTGCATTGTTGGTTGGATTTTGCTGATTAACCTCTACATAAAGTGAGTTCTTAATGCAATTCATCATGGCAGGATTTTCATTGCAGCACAGAGTTAGGATATGTGTAACAATGTTAAATCGCCGAAATATGCGCAGCCCAGTTGGTCCCGATTGAAAGTGCATAGTTAGTCACATATGACATTTTATCTAGAGCATAATTTCAATATAATAGAATTTTAATATCTCCAGATATTGAAAAGGTTAATTGATTTTAAAGCATTAATATGCCATGAACTGAACGTATTAATGATAAATTTCCTAATTTGGCTCTATTTCTAATAATCTAAGAAGTTAAAAATTAAAATGTTTACCAGACTTTTGATTGTTAGTTGTTGTTGTTTTCATTTATAAATTACAATTATGTAATTGGTCCAGTAATTCTGATGAGTACATAAATATTACGTATGTACTGCCAACATAGTGTTCCTCCTTTGCAGACTTCATATCATGAAGGAACACATTCAATAGTTCTGCTATTGTTCTGAAACTGACTTTTGCCATCACAATCTTTCAGGCCCTTGTGAAGCCAACCTTACTGGCAAACATCCTTTTTGGGGAGTGTCAGCTGCTATTCGTGGGAAATCTTCTACCTGATATTCTAAAAGTTTACGGATACTCCTAACAGGCTTTGGTTCTCCTACTTCAGAGTATTTGTTTCAATATTTTGGAAACCTCTGAATAACCTCAGAGATTCTGTCCTGAACTCTTTCAGCATATTTTGGCTTTCCAATTAGTCTACCTCATAGATGAATTGTAGATCAGTACAAGCTTTCCAACTTGGCAGTGAACATTCTTGATCTTTGGTCACACACAAAATTTGTCTGACACATCTTCCTTTGTAATGTATCTTGGCATCTGGGGCAGCACAGTGGTTAGCACTGCTGCCTCACAGCATCAGGGACCTGGGTTCAATTCCCAGTTTGGGTCACTTTCTGTGCGGAGCCTACATGTTCTCCCCATGTCTGCAGGAGTTCTTTTGGGTGCTCCAGTTTCCTTTCACAGTCCAAAAGATGTGCTGGTTAGGTGCGTTGGCCATGCTAAATTCTCCTTCAGAGTATCCAAACAGGTGCTGGAGTGTGGCAACTAGGGGATTTTCACAGTAACATCATTGCAGTGTTAATGTCAGTCTACTTGTGATACTAATTAATAAATAAATAAACTTTTCACCTTCAGCTGAATGCCTCCTGGATTGTGGAGTCGTATTATCAGTCACTGGAAGGATTCTTGTTTTCTGTGTCTGAAAGGACTGAAACTCCTCCTCCAGTATCTAATTTGAAATTAGTTTTATTTCCTTTGATCATACTGTCTGCACTCTAATACTTTCCATTAAATCCAAGACCCCAGTTGAGGCCGTCCTCATGTTTGCGGAACTTGGCTATCAGTCTCTGCGCAGCGACTCTGTGCTGTCATGTGTTGTGAAGTCCACGTAATGCCGTAGACCCAATCATCTTCAGCTGCTTTATCAATGACCTTTCTATCTTAGAGTTAGAAGTGGGGATGATCGCCGATAAGTGCACAATGGTCAGTACAAATCCATGCTTATCAGACACTGATGGCCGTCACCATGTCCAAATACAGCAAGACCTGGGCAATATTCAGGCTTGGGCTGATGAATGGTAAGCAACATTTGTGCCACACAAGTGCCAGGCAATGACCATCTCTAACAAGAGAGAATCCAACCATCTCCCCTTGACTTTCAATGGCATTACCATTGCTGAATCCCCAATTTTAAAATCCTGGAGAGGGTGGGGGTGAGTGTTATTATTGATCAGAAACTGAACTGGACTAGCCATATAAGTATTGTAGCTACAAGAGCAGGTCAGAGGCTGGGAATTCTGCAACAACTAACTCATGTCCTGACTTCCCAAAGTCTGTCTGCCATCAACAAGGTACAAGTCAAGGGCATATTGGAATACTCTCCACTAGCCTGGATGACTGTATCTCTAAACACACTTGAAGTTCAGCATCAGCCAGGACCAATCAACCCATTTATTTGACACCCCATTCAACACCTTAAACATTTGGTCCTGCCATCACCAACATGTAGATGGTACACACTTTTCCCACTACATGATTCACTGCAACAACCTGTCAACCCTCCCTCACAAGCGCTTCTAAAACTGCAGTCGCTAATGTTTTAGACACACGGGAACACCACCACCTGCAAGTTCCCCTTCAAGCCACTGATTTGGAACGATATCACCACTCCATCACTGTCATTGAGTCTAATGCCTGGAGCTCTCCCTTCTAACAGCACTGTGGCTGTACATCCACCACATTGACTGCAGCCTTCAAGAAAGCAGCTCACTACCAACTTCTTGTGGACCATTAGTGATGGATGACAAATGCCTGCCTAGTCATTGACACCCACATTCCATGAAAGAAGAAGCAGGAAAAAAAATGCCACAGTGTTCCCAGTAAAATGATTTCAAGAATTCAAGTGCTGTCTCCATTATTTACCTGCATAAAAAGTCAGACGCTCTTTACAAGTTGTTATAGATTGAAGAGAGAAGGTTTTTTAGATGTAGCACAGAACTTACTTTTATTGTGGAGATTTATGGTGTTGTGTTATCTTTAAGTTCTTGTTAGTTGTACACTTTTCATCTTGCATGCTACACTATAAATGTGTCATTTTAGGGTCAAAAGAGCTTTGTAGCACTTTTGAACATAACATAAGAAATAGGAGCAAGAGTAGGCCATCCAGCCCTTCGAGCCTGCCCCACCATTCAATAAGATCATGGCTGATCTGTCGTGGCTCAGTTCCACATTCCCGCCCTCTCCCTATAACCCTTAATCCCCTCGCTTATCAAAAACCCATCAACCCGCGTCTTAAAAATATTTTGGACTTGCTATGAAGTTCTGGCTTTATAATCAGTTTGGAGTGTTTTTTTTTATTCTTCGTGGATTACACATCTTTTCATGGTTGAAGTGATGCCCAAAGATCTGCTGCCAAATCTCTGCCAATTCCATTCCAGTTGGACAATAAGTGAAGGGTATCGCAGTAAGACTGGCTTTTCAATTCATCACAGCCTTCCTTTGCTGAAGTCTGAAGCATTCATTTGATTTCTGTCCATCACAGTACAGTTAGGATCATCATCAGCTTTTTTCTTTTTTCTTTTTTCTTTCTTTTTTTCAAGTGGATCATCGCCAACTAATCCTTTCTCAATCAGCTTTTCTTGTATTGAAGATACAGAAACTAAAAATTTGTATATATGTCCTAATGTTTCTCAGAAGACCATGTATGTATCAACTCTACATAGACTGAGTAATGTATTACTCAGTCTATCAGAAAAATATGTTTAACTAGTTTAAAATTTAATTGCATTTCTGCACCCCCTTTCAAAGGGCAAGAAGATCTGTGGAACTACCTTGAATAAAAAGTGGCCTGTCCCAGATTCCGAACTTGAGTGGCTCTATTCCAGCCATGACAAACCTGTTCACTATCACTGCTAATGGTATTGTGGACTGAAGGCTCTGCAATAATGCAGCTACAAAAAAAAGTCACATGTCCATCACATGGCACTTTGAATATATCACAAGCAGTCCCTCATACCCATAGTCAAAGAGCCAAGTGGAATGGACGGTATGCTCAGCTAAGTATCTTCTGGTGAAATGTGCTCGAGATTGCATGGATGATTGTGCTGTCCTTCTCATCCTGTGAAACCTGACATAATTAGACCTGCCTTTGGCAGCACAATGATAGCATGATGCCCTCATGCAATGCAGATTGAGAAGCAAAATGCACTATGATTGAAATGCAACAGACTCGGCCCTCTAACACCTGGTTAAATGGTCACAATTCAGACTGCATGTGGCCATAAGCAGTTAGCAGTGATGCTCAGCCATTCCCCAAAACTGAACAGTTACATGGTAGCCTCAAACTGCAATCAATAAATACACAACTACCATCAGCTGCTACAGGTGTTGGAACCAGCATCAACTGATGTCACTGCACTCCAGACCTCTGGCCTACAAAACAGGCTCCTTCAACCAGTGGACATGCAAACTCTTCCAGAGGTCTACACTGCAAACCTTGTACCCACCATGTACATTGAGGGAATGGCCCAGGTTGTCCACGCTGAGGACACTGGCCTGAGGAAGTCTATAACACCACCAACCAGCATAACCATATTCTCTGGCATCTCACCAAACATGAGTGATGGGATTTTCTGACTGTGCCCACCCCAAGACCAGAAAATTCCACCCAAGGTCATAGAGGTTTACAGCATGGAAACAGGTCCTTTGGCCCAACATGTCCATGCCGTCCTTTTTGTTTGAACCCCTAAGCTAGTCCTAATTGCTTGCATTTGGCCCATATCCCTCTATACCCATTTTACCCATGTAACTGTCTAAACGCTTTTTAAAAGACAAAATTGTACCTGCCTCTACTATTATCTCTGGCAGCTTGTTCCAGACGCTCACCACCCTCTGTGTGAAAAAATTGCCCCTTTGGACACTTTTTTGTATCTCTCCCCTCTCACCTTAAACCTATGCACTCTAGCTCTGGACTCCCCCACCTTTTGGAAAAGATATTGACTTTCTCATTGATCTATGCCCCTCATTATTTTATAGACCTCTATAAGATCACCCCTCAGCCATCTATGCTCAGAGAAAAAAGTCCCAGTCTATCAAGCCTCTCCTCATAACACAAACTATCCTAATAAATCACTTCTGCACTCTTTCTAGTTTAGTAATATGCTTTCTACAATAGGATGACCAGAACTGTACACAGTATTCCAAGTGTGGCTTTATCAATGTCTTGTACAACTTCAACAAGATGTCCCAACTCCTGTATTCAGTGTTCTAACCAATGAAACCAAGCATGCTGTGACTGCCTTTTTCACCCCTCTGTCCACCTGTGACTGCACTTGCAAGGAGCTATGAACCTGTACCCTGAGACCTCTTTGTTCTGCAACTCTTTCCAAAAACCTACCATTAACTGAGTAAGTCCCGCCCTGATTCAATCTACCAAAATGCATCACCTCACATTTATCTAAATTAAACTCCATCTGCCATTCATCAGTCCACAGGTCCAATTGATCAAGGTCCCGTTGTATCCGAGATGACCTTCTTCACTGTCCACTATGCCACCAATCTTGGTGTCACCTAAAAACTTACTAACCGTGCGTCCTATATTTTCATCCAGATCATTAGTATAAATGACAAGTAACAGTGGACCCAGCACTGATCCCTGAGACACGCCACTGATCACAGGTCTCAGGTTTGAAAAACAACCCTTTACAACCACTGCCTGGCTTTTGTCATCAATCCAGTTTTTTTTATCCATTTAGCTACCTCACCCTGGTTCCTGTGAGATTTAACCTTATGCAACAACCTACCATGCGGTACCTTGTCAAAGGCCTTGCTAAAGTCCATGTAAACAACATCAACTGCACTGCCCTCATCTTACTTTCTTGGTTACCGCTTCAAAAAACTCAAATTTATGAGACATAATTTTAACGGACCTTTTGCATGGTCTGTGTCCCACCCACTGTGGAGGGGGAGGGGTGGGATAGGGAAATTCTGCCTGAGATTTCAAGACTATGTTACCACCTAGTCTGTAATTGGCCATTGCATCTCATCTTTACACACTGAAAAAAACGGTGAGGGAAAGGGGCCTGGAGACGCAATGGGCTCTGCACCAGGTGCAACAGCTTAATCCATGCCTTCCCATATGTAAATTGTTATGTATTGTTAGCCTCGTCAATCTGCACGTTACACAATGTATTGTACACAGTTTCCATTCACACACACTGCTACATCTCATACCACCAGTTGTTCCAACTAATTAAGGAAGATCAGGTGGTCACGTGATACACTTGATGACGTGGCTACAAAAAGGATCATGTGTCTCAAGCACATATGTTCTCCCCAGGTAGCATGGGCAGAGTACAAGCATGAGGCAGCCGCTCGGCTAGTGAATATAGAATAACTTTTGTTACAAGCCCTGGTTGTCAGTGTTTGGGAAAGCCAGCACTTTTATTAGTATGGAAAATGATTTGTGTTATTGCCTTCATATCACATATATTTTAGTTGCACCGCTGACACATCTATGATCCAGGCACTTGGCTGAAGAAAATAACAGTAAGTGCAGTTTTTGGAGGACTCTCCAAGTTCCAGGAAAATATTTAGAAATTCTGGTAAAATCTTGTGCTATCGGTGAAGAATTCTTTACCATTTTAAAACCTAGTTTGTTACATTTTTAAAGATTGTGTCGTGAGCTCTTTATAGATGTTTTGCTGTGTGCCTCTTCTTTTGGCAGCTTTACAGCTCCAAATGAGAAAAGTCTTTTACAATAATTGGAATATTTTGCACAATACCATTCAAAGACAAAAACATTGTGATTATTACAGCTCAGCCTGAAATATGGTGGGAATTGAGATTTGGAGTGTCAAGTATCTTGAGAAGCTACAATGTCTTTGTAACTTGATAAACAAAATAACCCTTGCAAATATGTGAAATTCCTTATCTCTTCTGGTGCATTCCCATTATAATGGGCTCCCACGTTTCCGTTTTACCCGAAAGACCCCCCCCCCCCCGCCCACATTTCGGTTTTATTTATTGTTTATACAGTGGAGAAAACATTTGCCAAACACATTTGATCAATAGAACATGATGGAACGATGAAATTAGGTAGTTCAATTGAAACTTATGGACATTATGGAGTAGATTTACAACCCTCTGCAGGCATATTTGAAGGCGGGATGCTTGTAAAATAAAGTGCATGGTGTTCCCATTACTTTCCTGCCCAGCCTTAATCTGTCTCTCATGTAACAGTGGGCTGGGAAGGCAGTAGGCAGCTCACCTCCACGCCTACCGCCCACCCCCTTCCACCCCAATCACTTAAGGATCACTTTCCATCCTTGCTGCCATTTCACATGTAGCAGGACAAGGCAGAGACCAGGTGGGTAACCCAATAGCTTTTACTGCGTGGGTTGCTGTCAGGCAAGAAGTCGGGGGCACCTCCTTTTTTTGGGGGTCCCCTGTGCCCATCAAAGACATTACCCCAAAATTATGCCCTCCCTCAAACCCTCCTCCGCTGACCTCTCAAACCCATCCCATCATCTCCCTTACTTGAATCTGCTAGCCAGGCCCATCCAAAACCTTATACTTGCCTTCAAGTCCGGCCTGCATTATTACTACTACTTCCTGGGAACTACTTGTTGTCCCAGCATTGCTTGCCTATGGTGTTGCTGGGAAGACAGAGCAATCTGATTGACTGTTGGCTAACAAGGGCAGGTCTTCCTCACAGGTTGAGGGTCGGGAGGTGAGGGGGGGTGGTGGTGTGTGGGACTAAACCTGTAGCTTTTGGGTGGACAGGCTGTCGACCGACTTTTCAGTCAGGGGAGTGGGGAACATGATACTCCATGATATCCAGCCACATGATTAAGGTGAAGTCTTGCTTGGTATCTATTCTTTGAAAATTCCAGGTCAAATGTCAGCAGTATATTTCACAATGGATAATTACGCAGGGAGACAGTGTCATAGTGGTATTGTAGCTGGACTAGTAACTCAGAGATCAAGCGTAATGCTCTGGGATGTAGATTTGAAATTAACAATCTTCCACTGGTTCTAAGGTGAATGGCACCATTTCAAAGAAGAGCTGTTTTTCTTGATATCCTGGACAGTATCGAACCCTGAACTAACATTGAAAAAGCAGTATTTTTCCAGTCATAATTACACTTTTTTGTGTGTGAATCATTTGCCACATTTCTAAACAGTGATTGTACTACAAAGAATAGTTCTTCAGTGACTGAAATGAGTTGTGAGACATCCTGAGGTTGTCTAAGGCCCTATGTACAAATCTCTTTTTAAAGTAGTAATTTTCATGAATGAGTAATAACATTTTGACTTCCACCAGTAACACCTGGCAACTTAGTTATTCAAATTGACACTGTTCATCTACATCAAAAACACTCATGTTTCTTATGCAAAATGAATTGGAAAGCATGTATGCAGTACATTTCTTATACAGTGATAAAATATGTATCATTGCCACCATGCTCCTAATCACATGTGTGAAGGGAAGGACCTGAGACCTCTGTGGTGGGGTGGGGTGGAGCTTACTTTTGGACTGATCCTTTAAACATGGCATCCCTGATCTGAGTGCAGCCAAGCTTTGCCGGCATGTTGAGGTCCTGCCCCTCTACATGATAGCATGAAATACACCCACCTGCTTTTTTGTGGCAAAGTATGGTAAGATCTGGAGAGAAGCACATTGGCTAGAATGTTTTGTCTGTTTACTCCAGCAGGATTTCCCCATCTCACTGCGGTGAACAGCAATTTGGCTGGGCGCCAAATTCTCCGACCTCAGTGCAGGGGATGTGTGGCATGAATGGCTGATAAGATTGCGCCCCCCCCCTCCAGAACCAATACACCCACAATTTTTTGGTAAGAATTCATTCAGAGTAACTGATTCTGATTGAAAGATCTGGCCCAATATTTAATACATTGAGCAGATTCTCTCACTGTAAAATTTAAAAAAAAATACATGAGAAGCAGGTTGAGAGGCACTTCAACTTTAAATGGGAGACAAAATGGAAAAGAATATATTTACTGTAAATATTGTATGTTGCCTGATTATTTCCAGTTCTCGAGTATTTTCCCAGGGCAATTATTAGTTAGATATTTGCTCCAGGGTAGAGCATATTACCTGAGGGAAACAAATCCAATTTATGCTTAGCTCTTGAATATATGGGATTGTCGCCAAGAAAGCTAATCCTAAGTGTTATCATAAATAGAACTGTGTTAATAATATTGAAGATTGTCTTACAAGTACATATTTTCAGAAATTTCAAAGCTTGGATCTATTGCAATATAGACAACGTCAGTATCTCGCCATCCATTGACGTCTTATGTGCAAATTTCTAATTCAAAGCTTGTATCATTGAAAAGCAATGACTCTATTTCAGTGCCACGTCTATTATATATTCCATCAGTTTGGTCAACTGAATTCCTTTCACCACACGTACTACCATTAATAATTAGAAGAATGAGTGACATGACTGAAAACCAGCTTTGTATCAGATTTAGAAGGAACCAGCGAGATATGTCAAATTCAGAATATTGAAGATGTGAATAGAAAATCAAAAGAGCTATTTCACAAATTAGAAAAAGATGTGAAGACTCACTCTGCGCAGCTCTTGCAATACCTAAGTTTTAATCACAGCTATTCAGTGAAACTTAATCTCTGGATGAGTTCTGGACTTCCCCTCCCTCCCTGACGTGTCCCACAAGACCCCAGTAGTCACCCTCATGACATCCAGATGGACCCTGCCATTTAACTGTCGTCTGGGTCCCGGGACTAAGTTCCCAAGAGCTCCCTGCTGCACTTGGAGGAATTAGAGAGCTGCCTGCCAGTCTGATTAGCCATTAGCTCTCCAGTACATGACTTCCTCTGAATGAGAGACGGAAGTCCCACCTTTTGCCAATCAGCATTCGTTAGAGAAATACCATTGGACCTGCAGGAGTCAACAGGTCTGTGTTCTCTAATTCAGGCCGATATGTAAAGTGCTGTATTTTCTCATATGTATAGCCACTTGCATCCAGATCTTTCATGGCATTGATACAATTACCTGTAGCAGTCACATCAACTCTAAAATTTCCAGAGCATAATCATCCATTCATCCCACAATGACACATTTCAATTCTGATAACTGTGAATTGGCCCTGTAACAGGAAAATATATTATCAATTTTATGACTAGGTTAGCTCAGAATGATGCCAATTAAATGGGCAGTAGCCATAGCAAGCTATAGAAGCAGACAATTCCATACAAATAGATGTCAATAAACCTCTGGTTTGAGTACATAATTCCAACGTACCTAGTTATGTCACTTTGCATTGACTCTTCCTATGCATTTTGAACAGAGCATCGACTATTCTTCAATTATCTAGTTATTAAAAGTAAATTCACTTCATCTATTGCCAAGTTTCACTGAGCTAACAGCACATTCTGTATATCAAATTGCTTTCAGAGTTCTTTAATTTAAACTCAAATCCTGAAATTTTATACAGCCCAGCTTTTTGATGAATGTCTAAGTTGACCATAATGGATGGAATTCTCCAGCCATTCACATCTGTGGGATTCTCTGGTCCTGCCAGCAGTGCACCCTTGCCCACAGGTTTGTCGATGGCGAGGGATGGCTTCAGTGTGAAGTCCCATTGACAATAGCGGGACCAGAGAATCCCACCATCTCCAAAAAGCTTGGTGCCTCCCACTGCTGAGAAACACATGACTGGGAGGCCAGAGAATCCCACCCAATATATTTATTTAGATGATAAATTTCTACAATTCCTATGTGAGTATAGTCTTATAATCTGCATGGATCTTCTGAAAAACCTGACAAATGTATATCAGGTTGGAAATATATTTCCACAAATTTCCATTCCTGTTGGCAACAGCAATATGGGATGGAATTTTGAAAGCTGGGGTCTTGACTGTTCTGTGACCCTGCGTGAAATATCTGCAGGTTACACTGTCCCATCATGTTCTTGAACTGTATTCACTCCTGTATTCCCCTCCCTTCCACCACTCCCCAACATTCCCCACACCCACTTCTACCACCAGGACATTTGCTGACCGTATCCAAACAGTGGTGGAGCTTGTCCTTCCACTTACTGCTGTTGCCAACAGGTTGAAAGTTGTGGTAGGTTCAAGATGCAGCAATAATAAAACTTGCATTAATATTATGCTGTTTGTGACCTCAAGGTGAACCTAAAGTTTTGAAGGCATTGTATTTTTAAAAAGTAGACTGTTGCAATGTATGACATATTGGTTAATATAGGAATAAATACCCCGGCCATGCTAAATTCTCCTTCAGTGTATCCGAACAGGTGCCAGAGCGTGGCAATGAGAGGATTTTCACAGTAACTTCATTGTAATATTAACGTAAGCCTACATGTGACATTAATAAATAAACTTTAAACTTTAAACCTTAAACTGAGAGCCACAGTGGATCTTCTCCAATTCTAACTCAAACCCAGCACTTAACAGCAACTCGGTGGTACAGTAGTTAACACTGCTGTCCCAGTGACCCAGGTTCAATTCCTGGTTGGGTCACTGTCTGTGTGGAGTTTGCACATTCTCCCTGTGAGGTATGTGGGTTTCCTCCGGATGCTCCAGTTTCCTCCCACGCTCCAAAGATGTGCAGGTTAGGTTGATTGGCCACGATCAATTGCCTCTTAGTGTCAGAGGGTTAGCAAAGTTAAGAAGTAGGGTTGTGGGGATAGGGCCTGGGTAGGATGGTGGACAGTGCAGGCTCGATGGGCCAAATGGCCTCCCTCTGCACTGTAGGGTTCCTATGAGTCACTGTGAAGGCTTCAGTCTGGACCCAGTCTTTCAGGCCTAATGTAGTTTTCAGGAGCTTTTTGCCCCTTTATTTTCTCTCACCGTCTCTTTTAGCACTGCAGTCAAATCTTTATTTTGAAGAGCAGACTCTCAGCCATGGTGTTGGATGTTCCAGATTAAAAGAAATCCAAATTATTTGACTCTTTCTTCCATACGCAAAAGATTTAAAAACCCTCTGCTGCTGCTGTTTTCTCTCTCCATGAAACAAAATTAAATATTGAATCAGGTTCAAGTTGGTGGCCATATTGATTTTGTTTCTAAAGATTTCATCTGTAATAATGCTGCTTTTACAAATCTGGAGCAAGAGACTTGCCAGTTAAAGGTATACGTAGCTTTGACAAAATGGAACAAAAAGCTCACAAACCATGTCTGAGATTTTGGTGCCTTGATTTAATCATAGAACCCTACTGTGCAGAAAGAGGCCCTTCGGCCCATTGAGTCTGCATCGAACACAATCCCACCCAGGCCCTACCCCCTTATCCTTACATATTATACCCATAATCCCTTTAACCTACTAATCCTTGGACACCTAAGGGGCTATTTCTTAACATGGCCAATCAACCTAACCCGCACATCTTTGGCCTGTATACATCTTTGGCCTGTATACATCTTTGGCCTGTATACGTCTTTGGCCTGTATACGTCTTTGGCCTGTATACGTCTTTGGCCTGTATACGTCTTTTGGATTTATAATATTCTTGCAAAATGAGCCATGTAAAAGACTCATTAACCTGAAAATGGGATTTAACAGTTTAGTAAAATACCAAGGATCAGACCAACCAGGGGATAATCATTGCAATTATCTGGGAGAAATCCAAACTGAGTTTGGTGAATTCTGTCCTGCACATCCTGTCTTAAGATGGATTTCAAGAGAATGAATTGATGATATTTTGGCCTTTGACATTTATTTAAAGAGGTAAAGAAGAGAACTCTAGTCTCTGAGCACTCAGGTTAATGCAAGGGAGGGTAAATGTTACAAATTTATGCCCTCAGGGCAGAGCTCCATCTGCTGTATCGGGAACCTGGGCACAGTAGTCAATGTGATCTACAGTAATTCAAATGAGGAAAATTCTTTGGGCCCATGATGCTCCAGGTGTGTTCCTGCCACTGAACCTCCACACTGGGAGTACAAAGCAATAAAATTGCCCCTAACACATCAGTGATCAAGAAACTGTCCTACTAATTGTAACCTGCTCCGTTTGAAGCATAGATCATTAAAGCAGCAAGATTAATAGTTTTACCCAGCAATGCTTTGTGCTGATCCTCCTCATGAACCGCTTAATCTAATCCAATTGCTCCTGCTTGCCTCCTTGAATATTCTGTTTTTTCAATAAGTATTTATTGCCTAGTTTACAATCATTCATGAAGGAGGCTTTGACAATAGCTTACAGCAGAGAATGCCAGGTTTAAAAGCCAAAGTTACAAAGGGCAAAAGTGGAAACAGGTTGTGTTATATCCCTGGAGAAGCCTTTTACACTGCACAAGGCAATTCATTGGAAGGGACATATTGGACAGCTCGAATTCTCAGAAGGCACGAGGGTTACAAAGCCACCTGGCATGCATCATATCAATCACATTTTGTATGATTTGCGCCAGATGTTGAATCAACACTTCCAATCAGATTGTTCATAAGTAGTCACAAGTAAAAACAGTGAATGTTTCATCAGGATTCATGTACGAGAGCAGTATGTATATCCTGATTGCCCTTTTCACAGCAATTGGATAAGAGTATTCAGAACAGAGCCCAGTGTTATCAACGTATCAAGGAATCAATAACCCGTATACGCAAATTGCACAACTATTATAATACGACACATTGCCTGATGAAGGGATGGTAAAGAAAATGATTGTCTGACTAGGAGCAACAAGTAAAGGCTTGAAGATGTTATGTGCTCAATGTGCTTTGTCAATTACCTTCAGTAATTGTGCATATTGTTGAGCAGGTACTTGTTCGCACATTAATGACATTGCAAAGGATGCAGTAAGATAATTATATTACTATGCAATTTGACCTTGAGTATTGCTTGTGAGAACTCAAATGGTACAATAATTTGACAGGCCATGGACAGCTAAGAAGCTTCTTTATCAAATACTGTCATAGATATTTTGGTGCCCAAGTTTCAAGAAGTAATTAAGACCACCCTTGACTCAAGGGCCTCCATTAGAGAGGGACTTGAGGACCTTATTGGAATCAACGTTTTATACTAACACCAATCATTAGGTCTGAAGGAGTATTTGGCTCATATCTTTGTGATACTTGCAGAAGCGTGGGAGCTGTTGTACGTTAGTTAAAAACTTCAGAATTTAAGGTCAGTATTGAAAGATTGCCTAATTAGTCTAATAAGCCTATAGCTTCAACAACTCTGGGCACTCCTGAAATGTTGCAGATGGATTGGAGATGGTTGCAATCATACAGGCATACAGCTGGCCTTCTGAATCCCAGTTAGTTCACTCGCTAGCTGAAGAGTCAACCACTACTGTTATTCACTGAGCTATGAGATCCCATAGGAGCAGGGCATACAGACAGCTCATACATAATAGTTCACAAATCAGCAAAGGAACTTTAAAATACCTTCAAGGCTTACACCACATGCACTTATTCACTAAATCAAATTATTTGCGTATAATATATCTTGTAGCCTGTCATGCATTTATTCATGGAAAAGGAAGTATAATTTTTAGAAAAGTAGACCAAGGAGAATACACACAGTTCTGAGGCAGAAATAAAACAGATAAAGTGCCGAACAAACTATTGCTGCCTGTGTTACGGGTCCCTGCTGAAATATATCTAAGTTATATTTTATTCATTCATAGATGTGGGCAGGACTGGCAAGGCCAGTATTTATTGCTTATTCCTAATTGCCCTTGAGAAGTCTTGTTCTTAAGACCTACAGGCCAGAATGCTACCACCTTGCCTGCCATGGAATCGGCATGGCTGAGGATCAAACAATGGAAATTTCCGTTGACCTCGGGCAAGAATTTCCGGTGTCCCCCCACCCCGGGCCATAAAATCCCACTCACAGTCCTTGAGAAGGCATTGCCATAGTGATGTTAGACATGGAGTTCCAAGACTTTGACCCAGTGGTAATGTAGGAACAGAGGTATAAATCAGGATCGTGAGGGGAAGTTGGCTTTTGGCCCTAGTTGCCCCCATTCACCTGCTGTCTTTGTCCTTCTCAGAGGTGGAGGAGTTGCAAATTTTACCCTTCCTTCTAAAAATTAACTTTGGTCTGATTTGTATGTAGTGAACCCAAGTGGACCTTGGACAAAATTACAAGAATTTCTTTCAGGTGTCCTTTAACAGGAACTTCACAGGTAAAAGACAATGGGCGCCTGTTCCCAAATTAATTCTCATCTCGCACTATCTCTGTAATCCTCTCCAGAACTGTAATTCTCTTCCTCACACTCTGTTGTTCTGTCTTTTTGAGCATCCCCTTTCTATCTCCCCCCACCATCACCCTGTTTCTTCCATTTTTTGAGACAAAGCTCTGTCAACTGGGGCCTACTTTCTCAATCTCCTTTATTCCTTACAGCATTTGACCAGGTTTTATTGTTCACCTGTCCTAATCTGTTTATTACAACGTGTTAGCTTCTAACTCCATGTGCATGCATAGATATCAAGACACAAGACAGATGCAATTTGCTGTTGTTGTGCTGCAATGAAAATGTTTTTCACAGATAATACTGTTGTTGTTGACACACTCTCCTTGAGAGATGAAACAATAATATTACCCTTTCCATAGCTGGAGAAAACTTCAGGAATGACTGGCTCATGCTCAACCTGCCATATCAAGCCAAGGAATAGCCAGCCCAGTGAGACAAGATTGCTGCTATATGTTCTAATGTGGTTTTCGCTATTCAGATGGAATTGTATGGTGTTGGTTGAGAAAAGTAAGGGACAAGTCTTGATTGGCTTTCGGCCCTAGTTGATGCCAAATTTAATCTTGATACAGATTGAGAAATGACAAAAGGTATTTTGTTTTGACTTGTTAACTCACTGGCAGCAAGGTTGCAAGGCAGGTTAAGTTCATGGAGTTTTGTCCTCCTTCATTGAACTCCTAAATATGCATCGGTAGGAAAATGCACTCAAAAGACCAAGCTGTCAGAAGGATTTACAATAAAAGGGGGTTGGAGCTTTAAGGTAAGCTCTGGAATACCTAAGAAATATGATCAGGCATAGGCCATTCAGCTCTTAGAGTCTGCTCCATCATTTAATACAATCAAAACTGGTCTAACACTCACTAAGTCCACTTTCCTATCTTATCTCCATAACCTTTAATTCTGCTACTAATTAAAAACCTATCAATCTCAGCCTTGTATATGTTCAAGGATTCAGCCTCCACAGCGTCCTGGGTTAAAGAATTCCAAAGATTCACCACTCTTTGAGAGAAGAAATTCTTCCTAAGATTCATCTTAAATGAACACCCCTTATTCTGTGACTATGCCTTCTGTCCTACTCTTTCCCATGAGTGGAAACATTCTTCCAACATTTATCCTCTCTAACCCCCGAAGAATATTAATCATATCACCTCTCATTCTTCCTAGACTTGAGGAGTACAGATTCAACCTGTTTAATTGTTCGTCATGTGGCAGTCCTTCCATACCTGGGATCATACTTGTAAAACTCCTCTGTATTGCATCCAATAGTATATCTTTCCTTGAATAAAGGGGACCAAAAATGTACACATGTTTTAAATGTAGCCTCACTTGTACCTGGTACAATTACAGAAACACCATTTTACAATTACACTTCACCCTCTTGAAATAAATGCCAGCTTTCCATATTATCTTCTGCACCTGTGTGCAAGGTATCTGGGTTTCATGGACTAGGAACCACAAGTCCATTTGTGCTCCAGCTTTCTGCAGTCTTTCTCCATTGAAATAACCCACCTTCTCATTCTTTCTTCCAAAATGAACAACCTCATGTTTTCTCACATTGAATTCACCTGATGTATGACTGAGCATAATAGAGGTTGAATCAGCCTGATGGCAAACATGTCTCTACGTACTATACCTCATATAAAGACTTGCATTAAGCATGTAGTGATCAGTAATCCTAATAAATGGTATTGGATTTAGGTATCTAGAGCACCAAGGTGACTGAGATGAAACTAGGCAACTTCATCGGATGGACATACAGTTGATGGAAAATCTGAAGCTTGAGTTCGTGGCTGTAGGACTAATGTGGAAGCCAGTTACAAGAATTCGCAAGTAAACATTGATTTGTTCCATGTCTCCAACAGACAGAGCCATCATTCAATGGGATAAGGGGTATTTCCTAACTAAGATCAGAAAACTGCTAGAAACTCACTCACATGTATTGTGATCAATTGTATTGCTCAGCAAACCATCAATTAGAGCTCCCAGGTGCCTATTGTTGACCAAGCATGGATTCACACATCTATTTGTCTACCAAGAAGTGATTGTTTGCACCGGAAGGAAAAAGATAATAAAGACCCATGAGTTAGAGATGATTCCAAGATGAGATAGATGTGAATGGAATTTTAGAACCCAGTTAATTGACTAACAGTTTAGATAATCATACAGTTCAACTAGGCAGGTGCACAGTTCTCAGGACATTATTGATTATTGGTTAACTAGCTGGAGTCATTAAGAGGACTTGGGAAATAAACTGTATCCTATGGCTTGGATTGCTTGTACTCTAATCTTGGTCACTCCATTGGCAGAACTTATATTTCTTGTGATGTGCCATTGGACATTTTTCCGCATTGAAGGCACTATTTAAGTGCATGTTGCTGTTGTTTCAAGTAACGTTGTAAGTTAATATCTAACAGAATGCTATCAGTTGAAGAAAAAGCTAGGTTTAGGGCGACAGAGTGGCACAGTGGTTAGCACTGCTGACTCACAGTGCCAGGGGCCCGTGTTCAATCCCAGCCTCGGGTGACTGTGTGGAGCTTGCACACTCGCAATGTGTCTGCATGCTTTTCCTCAGGGTGCTCTGGTTTCCTCCCACACTCCAAAGGTGTGCAGGTTAGCTTGATTGGCCAAAACAAATTCTATGATTCTAACCAATGTTCTGTACTGGTAACACAAAGGTAAAATACTGAGTGTGGGAAATCTGGTATTGTTCATTTGTGCAGTTTCACTAGTAAAACTCCAAGAGTTTCCATGAACAACCCCAAGTCTTAGTCTTGCCAATTTGTACCTAGGCTTTCTGGACTTTGGTAAGTAATTTGGGCCTGTGTCGGGAGAAAGTGGATGCTGCCTCGGTCATACAGAAAGCGATTGGCAATGTGCCCACAACTGGGTTTCGAGATTCTTCAATGTGAGGTCACGTTTGCAAACAGGGTTTTGCAAGGCATCAAGGTTCTGTAGTTGTATTGTCTAGTTTCAATATATATACAGCCCTCACTAACCTTGACCAGTTTGCATTCTTGTCCTGACCAGATGTATTCTTATCCCTCCAGTTTCCATGTAAGGTAATATTGGGACAGTATCATGTTACTGACTTTCAAATTACTGCACCCATTTCTCTTGTTTATTCACATCAACAATTTTGTTAATCCACTTCAATTGAGGCATATTTCATAATTTATTTCCTTTCTTGCAACCAAAAATATCATGCATTCATGTGTCACATTTGTTTTACAAGCTTGCCAAACTGAGGTGAGATCATGAAAAATACTTTCATCATTGGAAACTCATCTCCCATAAGGGTACAAATGAAGCTTGATTTTGCCAAATTCTCATCTTTAGTAAGCCTGCAGTGAGCGTACAGACAGAAAACCACAAATGCCGCATCAGCAATTTTTAAATACATCAGCGCAAGAACTTCTATCTAGCTGATCAGGCAGGAGTACTTTCTCCCTCTTCCTCACTAAAATCATTAAGTGAGAAGTGAATCCGCCTCTTCCTGTCTCAAAGGAATTACAAGGCTGTCCATCCTAATTTCTGACATTTCCAATTTTCTCTCTATTATACCCCTGATTACTGTTAATCTAATATGAGGAAGTCAATTCTAATTATCAATGTAATGATTTGATAGCTTCTCCTTTTACAGTGACTCCTTTCTTAAAGATCTTCTGCTGACTGCTGTTTTAATTATCCTATTTTTATACCCTGAGCTGCACTCTTTTTGTACAAGGTTTATTTTCAATTCACATTATTTATATGTATTTGTTTTTCTAATGCCCCCTTTTTTTATAATAGATTTTACCTAGATTTTTTAAGTTCCTGCACTCGAAGCTTTACATTCTGGATGCCGATCCCTAATTGCCTTTCAGAAGGTGCTGGTGAGATTTACTGCTGTCTGTGTATTCTAGGCATTCCTACAGCAGCTGGGTAGGAAGTTCCAAGATTTTGACCCATTTTTGATGATAAAGAAATGGCAGCAATCTTACAAGTCAGGACTGTGTGTGGCATGGGGGGAATTTGCAGATGATGGATTTGTCATGTTACTTTCTGCCTTTGTCCTGCTAAATGATAGAGGTTGTGATTTTGGGAAGTGTTTTTGAAGAGAATTGGGTGAGCTGCTGTGCTGCATCTTCCAAAAACAAAGTGCCAATGGTAGAAAGCGAGAGTTTCAAAAGTGGTTGTTTGCATTGAACAGGCTGGTATTGTGCTGCTTGTGTCTAGCTGGAAATGTACTCATCCAGGTAAGTGGAGGGTACTTCATCACATTCCTCAGTTGTGCCTTGTAAATGAGCTTTGGAGAGTCAGGAGGAAAGATACTTGTCACAGGTTTCCCAAACTATGATCTGTGTAGTATTTATATGGTTGGTCCAGGCCAGTATTTGGTCAATTGTGAGGGATTCAGCAATGTAATGGCATTGACTGGCAAGTAGAGATGGTTAAATATTCTCTTGCTGGAAATATTAATTGCCTGACACTTGTGTGGTGCAAATATTACTTGCCAATTGTCAGCTGAAGACTGATTGCTGTTCAGGCCTTGCTGCATATAGTCGCAGATTGTTTCATTATCTGGGAAGTTGTGAATGGAGCTGAACACTGTGCAATAAACAGAAAATATCCCCACTTCTGATACAGGGTAGGTAATTGATGAGCCAACTGCAGATGGCTGGGTGAGTACGCTACCTCCTGTAGCAAAGTCCTGGGGCAGAGTTTACTTAGTTCCGGCCATTGCAGCTATCTTATTTTGTGGTGGTATGTCTCCAGCCCTGATTCCCTTTGATTTATTTTTGTTAGGGTTCCTTGATGCCACTCTTTGCCAAATGCTGCACTGATGTCAAAAGAACTCCACTCTCAATCCTGTTCTAGAACGCAGGTCTCTCTTTTTTTCATTTTTGTCTGATAAACTCTGGTAGGCTGTTGCTAGCAGACACAGGGGCAGAATGGCTCTCATCTTTTCCCACTACATATATAACAAAAAGATTTTTTTTTAAAGAATATGTTTGCCAATTCAATGAGTATTTAACATTTTGCATGTTGTGGCAATAAAAACACACAAACGGGTTATTTTTGAATAGAAAATTGTTTTTATGGTACTTAACGCAGGCTACAAAAAATAATTTAAAAATTCCCACTTTCACACAAGTGCACACTCAAAGTTCATATATAAAGATGTCAAAGTTGGAGGGTAGATAAGGTAATTTATTTTCCCGTAAAGTTAAAGGGATATATTAGGTGGATGTGCAAAAGAGGGGATTCTCTTGCAGGTTTTAAATGTAGCAAATGGTAATTTACAGCACTCTGTGCAATGTAGAGGCCATAATGTGAATAGGGGCAGGGGGTGGAGACTCAGCTCGCCCGTGACGCTGGCAGCTGAGTTTTAGGGGCACCATTGCACAGGAGCCACAATCTTTTGTATACCGTGTGCACACATTATATTGGGACATCTGTCACCACCTCTGCCAAAGACATTCTCCACCTCTGGCCGATCACCACCCTGGCTGATTGACTCCCCGCCCCGCCCCAGTTACGGCCCTGACAGATTGCCACTCCTGCTCCTGGTTGCTATTCGGCCAGTCAACCGTCTGCCCTTCCCAACCCGCTACGGATCTCCCCGAGCTTTCTGACATCATGGTCCTGATCCCTCAGGCCCTGCCCGCATCTGGCCTACACAAATTTTCTGCCTGTAACACATGGAAAGTCAAATAATTGCTGACAAAGTTTTAAACTTGCAAGATGAGTGAGGAGAGAGCTGGAAGGAAGCCACTCAGGGTCTTGCTCCTTCAGTATCTCGATTGCTTATGGCCTCCGTATTGAACAGAGTGCTGTAAATTACCATTACCTCCCTTTAAAATCTGCAAGAGAAGCTCCTGTTTTGCACATCTGCCTAATATATCCCTTTAACTTTACTGGAAATTAAATTACCTTAGCTATCCTCCAACTTTGTTCTTCAGAGAAATCGAGTGATTAAACACTCAAAGCATTGGTTTATCATGTGAATTTTGCTTTCCAACTTCCCAGTGACCCTGATAAGGTCATGACAGTATATTCCAGTTGTAACTTGATTAGATCATGACAAGACATAGAAATCTTCTTTCAGCCAGGGTCCCATTCTCCAAGTCATTGTATGTCATGGTTTCCCTGTACCTACCTAAGTACCCAAACTCTTTACCTAATGAGATAGGAGAACATTTGCAGCAAGATCTGGACATCTATCAGTCTTGGGTTGACAAGTGACAAATGACATCTGTATCTGTTGTGTATTATTAGCCAATGTATTTCTGCGTAGTGGGTCACGTAATTACATGGTAACATCATAGGCATTTGGGAGATTTTCCCTCTCCTATCCCGGGCTACAAGCCAGTAATACCTATCCAGTAAAGCTCCACAAATTAGTTAAGTAACCCATTATGTGGCAACCTTTTCATTCTTTTATATTGCTATTAGAGTGAACTGACTATTTTGGTATACAACAGCACCACACATTCCACTCATACCCCTGAAAGGCCATTACTCCTGCTGTGGCTTTATGGACATGTTGGGGGTGCTTATTTCTGCTGTTTATGCCATGTTCCTGTTGCAGCAAAGTCGGAGAATTTAGCAGTCAGCCAAATCTCCATTCACTGCAGCGGGATGGGAACAACCCACCTACATGAAGGGTGATAAGATTCCAGCTGTCTCTAAATCAGTGGTTTTGGAATGTAAAAGATACTGTAATGCAAATATGCAGCTATCTTTAACAGACTGTGAAGTCACACACAAATAGATTGTGGCGTTAGTCTTTTATTTCAATTCAATTAGATCTTTCCGGCCAGTAAATTCAGAAATCATGATTTGATATAAAGCATGGTCTGACAACATAAGCAAACATCCAGTAGTGTTCCGTTCATGTGTTCAAATTGATAGCAGCAGGAGAAGTACAGGTCTTGTTTCTAACAAGCTGTGTGTCAAATACATTCCCAGTGGAAAGACACTTCTATTCCATAAAACTTCAGAGTAAAACAAAAGACAAATTGTCACAACAGTTTGCAATAGAATGGTGATTCAAACACAAATTCCTACTGAATATTCTTGTAAAATGACGGCCAGTGTTTTCCAGTTGTTCACGCCCCACCGCAAGTGAGGACGGAGAACTTAGCACTCAACCAAATTTCCGTTCACTGCAACAGGACCAGAAAATCCCGCCGGCGTGAACGGTTGGAAAACTCCGCCCAATTTTTCAAGAGTTCTGGAATGTTCATCGGGAGTGAGGTTTGGTGGAACTTTCCAGCCACTCATGCAGTGATCTTCCCATCCCACTGATGGCACATTCCTGCTACATGTTTCACTGTGGTCAGGGCTGCATTCAAAGGGAAACTGCTGGAGCATGGGGGTTTGGAGTTTGGGGGTGCACTAGGATGTGGCTGGTGGTGGTTGGGCATCGTATGGGGTGATTGAGCATCCGGGGTGGGGGGGGCAGTATCAGATATCAGGTGGGGATGTTGGACATCGTGTGGGGGTTTTGGATGAGCTTGAGTCAGGAATGGGGGGAGGGATCTCACATTCATGCCCAGTTCACCATTTCAAACATTGGCAGATTTCAGCTGTGTATCAGAATGGGAAAATCTGGCACATTGTCCTCAAGTCCGAACCATGTAAATTCTAATTGAGATTTTTGTTGAAAAGATAATGGATGGCATTTTCTCAGCCCCATGCTGGAAGGTTTGGGATCCATGGCAGGATGCCTCCCAAAGTATCCCTGCTCGTGGGAGGGTCCCCTGCCAAGTAAAAATTCTACAAGTACCAGTTGTCTCCTTTCTGCAGGCCTGGGCTGAGTGGGAGTAGTGGTGTTTGGGGAGCCGGGGTTGGGCGAGGCAGGGTAACCATCAGCATCCTATAAGGTAGTGGTGCAGTGTATTTTCACTGGACTAGTAATCTGTAGACCCTGGGTTTCCTGGTTTGATTCCCACGCATGCCACTTAGTGAAATTTTTCAACAAAACAGAATCTGGAATTAAAAGTCATGGCGGCTGCTTAAAAGTTATGAAGCCATTGTTGTTAAAACCTGCCTGGTTCTCTAATATCCTCTAGGAAAGGAAATCTGCCTTCCTCACCTGGTCTGGCCCAATTCTGACTTCAGATCCACAGCAATGTGGTTGACCTTTAAATGCCCTGGGGGGATGGGCAATAAATGCCAATGCACCCACATCCCACGTATGAATAAAAAAATGTTCTTCGCATTTTTCATGGGCCGTCAATGATGTGCTGTGACATTTCTGATGTTCGTTCCAATTCCACTACGTTACATTACTTTGCTTTTAAGGTGAAGATATTTTCTCAACCTCTGTCCTGTTGCTGATGTTATGGCCAGGAGTTTACTATTTGAACAGAGGACCCAACATTGGGATTACATTAATTTGTCCATTCCACATGGGTGGGCAGTTGGACATACCCCTGAATTTTACAGGCAGATGCCAATTAACTTGCTGCCTCCAGGTCTGCTGGTCAATCAGAGGGCCAGCATCTTACCAACACCATCAGAACAATGGCTGCTGCTGAGGCAGGCAGGAGACCTGACGTGCCCACAGCAGCCAGGTGAAGACAAGTCTTGAAATGAAGACAGGGCCAACTGCTGGTGGGGAAACCTCCTCGGGGAGATCATTAGTGCAGTGGGCAATGCTTTCCCTGCCCTCAGCTCTCTTTGCTGCATAAAACCTTTCTCCATGTGCTGCCACTGGGAAGCTGCCCTCATTTAGCTGGTGGCCTCTTCATGCTGCAGGATAAAGGGGAGGGCAGGGATCTGTGGGATTGGTCCATTATTGGCAAAATGCTAAGACCACCATAAAATGGTCATAATTGTTTCTTTAATGATGGTCCCACTCTTGGTAAACTGCACCAACGAGAGCCAGTCTAATCCAACTCCTCACAGTTCTACTGCCTGCGTCCCACCCTATCTTCTGGCCAGCCTATTAGTTAAATTCATCCCTATAAATTCTTGGTGCATTACTTCTCCAAGTGGATCCAAGGTATTTGGTTAACGTGCAAACACATTTCCTCTTTATCCACTTTCACTTTTTGGCCCTCAAATCTGCACATATTTTGTTTTCGTTCAAAGGAATTTTATATTCCCATTAGTTCCTCTGTTAACAGAATGCCACACAATAGACTTCAGAGAGAAATAAAAGCTTAATGGGATGAAAGGGGTAGTGGCAGCATTGGGTGAAGGATAAACAGTGGAGAATGATGGTTAACACTTGTTTTTCAGACTCAGGAGAATGCAGTTGAGTTCCCCAGCGTTTGGAATTTGGACTGCTGCTCTTTTTCATGTATATAAATGACTTGGACCTGAGTGTACAGGGCATAATTTTAAAGTTTGTCAATGCAAAATACAGAAAAGTAGTAAACACAGAAGAGCGTAGCAACAGACTTCAGGATGACAGAATGGTGAAATGGGAAGGGATATGGCTGATGTAATTTAATATGGAGAAGTGTGGAAAGGATACAATTTGGTATAAAGAACGAGGAGAGGCAATATGATGTAATTTAAAAGGAGCAGGATCCTGGCAGTATATGTACACAATCTTTGAAAGTGGCAGAATAAGATGATATGTCTATTCAAAAGGCACATGGCATCATTGGCTTTATTAATGGGAGGATAGATAACAAATGCAGCAAAATTATGCTAAACTTTCTTAGGGCACTGGTTAGCCTCAGCTAGAGTATAGGCTTCAATTCTTGAAACCACACTTAGGCCAGAGGTTGGCAGAGTTGGGCTGACTCCAGAAACCTTTCAAAATGGTCGGCGGGACACAGAATCAAAAGTCCAACCCCATTTCTGACATTCTGGGTAGAATTTTCTCAATAAGTAACTATATCATTTTGGACAACAAAACCAGTGTGATGCCAAAACGAATCAAATTGCAGTCATCCCACACTCGGTCACTTTATGGAAAAGGGGTGAGTTTTGCATGGTTCTGAGAGGAGTAAGGCCTAAGTGTTTTGTTAAGCTCAGCCTCACAGAAATCAGGTACCATTTTTAAAGGATGCCTCAATCTCAAAGTGAAGTTGAAGAACCCTCTGCCTTCCCCCATGGACATCAGGGAAACCCACCCCCACATTTGAAGGCATGTATCTGCACCGCCTCCACAACATAGATTGCTGCTGGCATTGGGGCCCCCTCAATGGGTCCTCGCTAATGACTTCCTTCAATCTGCCTTATTTAATATGCTAACCACATTGCGTCTAGGCATAATGGCTAGGAGAATGTCAATGGGGCTTCATTGCCAGCGCTGAATGTGCAAGGCCCCTTATTTGTGATTCGCTGACCCTACGATACCACAGTGCAATCTGTACCAGATCCCTTTTTTACCTTTTTCCAAGAGTCTTAACCTACAGTGTAGAAATCAGAAATCTATTGAGTAGACATAAACACTTGTGAAGAACAAGTAAGGGTCATTTAATTCATGGAATCATAGAGTTTTACAGCATGGAAACAAGCCCTTTGGCCCAACTTGTCTATGTTGCCCTTTTTTTTTAATCCTTAAGCTAATCCCAATTGCCCCATTTGGCCCGTATCCCTCTATACCGATCTTACCCATGTTTAAATGCTTTAAAAAAAAAACAAAATTGTATTCACCTCTATTACTACCTCTGGTAACTTGTTCTAGACATTCACCACTCTGTGTGTGAAAAAACTGCCCCTCTGGCCACTTTTGTATCTCTCCCCTCTCACCTTAAATCTGTGCCCTCTAGTTTTAGACTCCCCTACCTTTTGGGAAAAGATATTAACAACTAGCTGATCTGTGCCTCTCGTTATTTTATAGACCTCTATGAGGAGGGCACTCATAATGTTATAATGGCGGCACAGGCTCATTGGGCCAAAGGGCCTGTTTCCCGTGCTGTGTTGTTCTTTGTTCTTTGAGTTTACCTCTCAGCCTTCTATGCTCCAGAGAAAAAAGTCCCAGTCTATCCAGCCTCTTCTTATAACACAAACCATCAAGGCCTGGTAGCATCCTAGTAAATCTTTTCTGCACTCTTTTTTTTCTAGTTTAATAATATCCTATCATGATCATTATCATGATCTGACTTTTTTTTTCTTAAATCTCCAGCCTTTAAAAATGAAGAAAGATGGCTGAAATTACTATTTGGAGTTTTTAATAAATCTAGTGTATGCTATAAAAACATTACCATCCGTTCCTGCAGTTTGAATAGGATTTATTTTTTACATTTCTCAAAGGCTCTTATTATAGTTTAGATCATTTTGAATGTTTTATTAAGTTTAATTCATGCTTGAGCCCTCCCAGAACCTGCTTCTTTTCATGCAATACCTTTTTAACCAAATTTATTTATTGCACACTTTTTTCAATGATTGGGCGGAGTTTGGCAATGAGCAAAATAGTCATTCATATCAATAAAACACTGGAAATATGATACTGTCTCAGAGAAAATCTTCTATTCCAATACCAATTTCCTATGGATGATAGCTGACCGGGTGTGTGCTATATGAGTATATAAAAAAAGAGAAATTCTGATAGCATAAAATATTTACACAGTTGTTGAAACTCTCGAGGATTGTGTTACAGTGTCATGCACTGTAGGTCAGCTGTTATGGAACAAAAATATTGTACACAAGAGAGTGAATAATGTAAAACCAGCAGCTTCACAGCACTTCACAGTGAAAACTGCATAGTGTTCAGACTGGTAGTTTTACTGAAGCTGAATTCTGATGAATATAACCAGTTCGATGATCATTGTCGCACTTAATAAGGAGTTCTGTAAAAGGCACGTGAAGTAGCTCATCAGAAAATCTGTGTCACAACCCATTTCGGAGGCTGTGGTTCAACTAAATTCTGATGCAAAGAAAGCAAATCAGTAACTGCAGTGGCCCTTTCTAATTTTAAGCTATCTCTCTGCATTAATGTGTACCTTGGTCATAATTATACATAATTACAATCTGCTAATTTTTTTAAAAGTTTACATTTCTTTGTGGTTATAATGAAGTGTTCTGTGTCATTATAAATTGCCTTGTCTCACAAACTTTGATTCAGTGGTTCTGGTGAGACAGGGGAGGCAATGGCCCAGTGGTATTATCACTAGACTGTTAATCCAGAAACTCAGCTAAATATTTTGGGGACCTGGGTTCAAATCCACCACAGCAGATGATGGAATTTGAAATCAATAAAAATGAATCTGGAATTTAGGATCTTTTGATGAGCATGAAACCATTGTCGATTATTAGGAAAAGCCAGCTGGTTCACTAATATCCTTTATGGAAAGAAATCTGATGTCTTTACCTGGTCTGGTCTACATGTGACTCCAGAGCCATATCAATGTGGTTGACCCTCAACTGCCCTCCGAGTGTAACTAGGGATGGGCAATAAATGCTGGCCATCCATCGATGCACACGTCCCATGAATGAGTTAAAAAAAAAAGTGCCAGGGAGTTGAAAAATGACATTCATGACATGTCGTTCATTTCCAATAAGGCTCCCATCAAACACCATTTTGTTGAGGGTGTTAACGCAGGCACCATGTGTGTGCACTAGAAGTATGAAAACTAGGCAGGTCCTGACAGTGCCTGGCACTGACTTATGTCTGATCAAATATTTTCAAACTTGCTACTCTAGTTAATGTCCTCTCTTAGCAAAGCCCGGACTGCTCCCTCATTCAACTTGCAGTTGCTTATTATTTTCTATTAGCTGTTGCTGAAGTACTGAGTGTTTGGAGGAAATTTTATATATTGGTAAAGTATTTAGGCAGTGGCAAGTTCTATTGCAAGGGCCCTGAGTGTTCCCAGTCAGAGGGAAAATAGCTGCACTCCTTGGAGTGAGGTGGAGCAGAGACAGCAAATAAGAAAAGATGCTCACAGTGTGGGGAAGAGGAGGAGAAAGGCTGCTGAAAGGAGACCTGACCCACCTAGGAAGTTCAGAGGGCACCTCTCCTGCAGCACTTAAGTCAGGAGTAGGGTGTTTGGAGACTGCAATTTCATCAGGAAGGTGATCATACACTACCATCTCATGGAAACAGGCCTACAAACTTAGGGCAGGGCAAGAATTGCATTGATAGTGGTCATTAAGGAGATGAGGTCCTGATTTTTTTGTGATGGTATCTGTCCTGACTAGAAGAGGTGGCATAGCAAATGTCTCACAATTCAAGATCCATCGCTGAATCCCAGAAGTGACAAAGGCCCTTTTATATCAGGAGAGGGGTCTTCATTACCTTCTCTCTGATGTAGGGGCAGCATGCATTTTGCTTTGTGAGGATAAGTGGCTTCCCCATTCCCTTAGCCTATATCTTGCAGGTTCCTTTGCCTGGTCTATTGTACACCAGTTGCTGCAGAGTAACTGCTAGAAGATTGCTGATGCTCAGTGGTTAAGACTGCCGATGGCTTTAGAGCCTGACCTCGAGTAGCTCTGGGGCTAGAAGGCTCAATTTTGTACTGCAGAGCCTTGGCATGAATGTCCATCTACAATCTGACCTTGCTGGGCAACGATGATGTGGAGATGCTGGCGTTGGACTGGGGTAAACACAGTAAGAAGTCTCACAACACCAGGTTAAAGTCCGACAGGTTTATTTGATACTAAACGCCACAAGCTTTCGGAACGCTGTTCACCTGATGAAGGAACAGCATTCCAAAAGCTTGTGGCGTTTACTATCAAATATACCTGTTGGACTTTAACTTGGTGTTGTGAGACCTCTTGCTGGGCAACAGCAGAGTGCCAGTGGTGGGAGCACGAATGCCATCATTCTGAGAAAAGACAGGAGGTTTGGGCTGAACTTGGCCACAGACACTACCTGGGGTGGCCCTTCAACAATCCTAGTAATGTGCTGGAGGACAGATTCTATATTTGTGTGAGAATCTGCAAGCCCCTTTGAGCACTACCATGATAGAAAGAAGTCTCACAACATCAGCTTAAAGTCCCATGTTGGACTTTAAGCTGGTGTTGTGAGACTTCTTTCTGTTTTTACCCCAGTCCAATGTTGGCATCTCCACATCATGCCTACCATGATGGCAGCAGTCTCAGGCAGTATGGTTTCCTAAACTCAGTCTGAGTATTCACAATAGTCTCAGACAGTATTATTCCCAGCATTATGGGATGAGCACATGCAGCCATGCCTGTCTCTGCCAGTTGGTTGCTGTTGTTTTCTGTTATGGGCCATCCTGCCAAAGGGAGGGAAAGAATGAATTCCCCACATGAGGTGATTCTCATCCTGAAGACACATTATTGCAATCGGAGCGCATTGTGGCTCTCAAATAGGTCCTTTACGACCTTAATCATATGTTTAATTAACATTTTAAATAACATGGGCAAGTTTCTGACTTTTAGGCCTCTATAAATGTATATTCTAAATTAACATGATGACATCAGAAACACTGCCTGACATCATCATGCCCGATATCTCTTTCAGCACTGTGGGAATTGCTCCTAATCTGGGAACACGTTATCCAGCCCATCATCTCTGAAAAGATCAGCTTGCTGTGGGCATAAACAATTTAACATGTTTTAGCTCTTGCAATCTTATTTTTGTTCCCTTTGAAATATCAGTCGTCCTTCTTAAGGCAAAGGCAGCTGTTGACAATCGCATTATCTTTAAATATACTTACCTGTCATAGGTTTTTAATAATTGTTATATTTTAATAAACTGGTTTGAAATGTGGTTGAGTGTCCTGAAATCATTCCAGAGATAAAGTCATCTTTGACTTATGTTATGATTAAGGGAAGAACAGTCAGACCTTAACCGTACTCTTATGAGTCTGAATGATTTTGTGCGTCTCAGATGCAGTGATACCATACTGCTTAAAGCCACAAGCTTCAATCTGATCCTGCGGCTTGAAAGAGTCATCCTGATAGAGCACTGTTGTCCTTGACAATTCCTAATGGATATAACTCATATATTAGCTGCAACGCAACACTATTAAATAAGGTTATCTTTTAACCATTTATAGTGGTGGAATAAAGAATTTCTTTTTTTTTGGTATTTAAACAAAGTTTATCTATGAAGTGATAGAGAGTATGTTGGCAATTTATGGAGTTAAATTAAATTTTTTTCTATAAGGTTCAAAACTCTATTTATACTTCACTGTTGTTTCTGATCGAAAAGGAGAAAAGCAATTTGGATGCACTTTGCTGAAAGGAGATTAAGTCCTGCAGAGATGTAGCCATAGTGATAGTCACAAGGCCTGTCTATTCATATTTACGTAAGGATAATGGTTTTGATTAAACTGATCCCTGTGGCATTCAAAAAAATTCAGTAAACAACTAAGTATACATATGTTGGAATCCAACAAACTGGAACCAGTGTCACGAAAAGCAGCTGCTATTTACTTTTAATTTTCTTGAACATCTCAGCTCATGAGAATTAGGACAAAAAACATGAACTGGTAAGAGAAGGGAACACAGTCCTTTTCTTCCAAGCATAGGAAGCAATTGACAATACATTTACTGAGGAAAGAGGTGGCTTATTTAACACGGAAATTGTGTCAAATGCCCAGCGACATTTTTATCCTTAAGTCTTAGAAGAACTTGTTGCTTGCCAAAAATGTTTTCATCAAAGCTTGGAGTGAATAAAGGCATCTAGAGATGTGGAAGAATACCAACCTAATGTTCTTTCTGAGGTTTTATTTGTTTGCTTTGTTAACTTTGAAAATCAATTGCTTTACATTAGTTCTTGGCTTTGAATTAAGAGTTTGATACAAAGAATAGCTTTTCCCACCCTGATTGTGTTTGATACTGATCATTACACAGCCACCAATGTTTTTGATGGTAAATATTGGGGCAACAAGGCCAGTGGTAGTGCTCTTAGCTGTGATCCAGAATGTTTGCCAGCACAACAAGTAATTAGGAAAGCTCACACGGTGCTTTTGTTTGTTGTGAGGGGAATTGAATACAACAGTAGTGAGGTTATGCTTCGCTTATCCAGGGCATTAATGAGACCACATCTGGTCTCCTTATTTAAGGAAAGATGTAAATGTGTTAGAAGCAGTGTAAAAAATGTTTACTGGTCTGATATCAGGAATGGGCAGGTTGCCTCATGAGGAAAGGTTGGAGAGGTTATATTTGTATCCACTAGAATTTAAAAGAGTAAGCGGGGACTTGATCGAAACTTTTAAGATCCTGAGGGAGACTGATAGCGTGGATGTGGGGAGGTCATTCATTTATGAAGGAGATGCGGAGAATTGTTTTCTGAGTTGAGTATCTAGAACTCTCTTCCAAAAAAGGCAGTTGACTATTTTTAAGGCAGAGCTAGATGGATTCTTGATCAATAGGGGGTTGAAAGGTTATCTGGGATAGGAAAGAATGTAGGGCTGAGGTTATAATCAAATTAGCCATGATCTTATTGAAATGGTGGAGCAAGGGGCTGAGTGACCTACTCCTACTCCTAATTCATTTGTTCATGTGCTTTATTTAGTTTGTTATGAAACTGACTACATCAGTATAACTAGCGAATGGTTCTGCATAGTTAAAGAACCATTTATAGTTAGTTAAAATTTGTTTACACATCCGTGTTGCTTTGACATTATGATTAATAATAGTTTTTGCGATGAACATATTTTGAACATTGTCAATCAAACTGCATCACTTCAGCATTCTTTAGCAGATCACAGGATAATCGTTAAAGCAAGATTTTTGTTTGTTCTAAAACACGACCCAATTGTACTTGATTACAGCAGAACATAAGAAATAGGAACAAAGGTAAATGTTCTCAGTTACTTAATATCATCTTGACTGATCTTTAACCTCAACATGGCTTTCCCACTTCTTTTTATTTCAGCTGCAAGACAAAAAAAATCTATCTCAGCTCTAAATATATAATGGTGGAGCATCAACAAAACTTCGGGGTAGAGAGTTCCAAAGATTCACAGTGCTTTGAGTGAGGACATTTCTCCTCATATCTGTTCTGAATAATTGAGTCCTTATCTTTGGACTGTGTCCCCGTGTTCTAGACTCCCTAGCCAGGGGGAACAACCTTTTAGTGTTTATTCTGTAAAGCCCTTTCAGGATCTTGTATGTTTCCTATTCAACAACATGCAGATAAAGTTGAGTGAGAATCCGGCACAGTGGCACAGCAGTTAACACTGCTGTCTCACAGTGCCAGGGACCCGGGTTTGATTCCTGGCTCAGGTCACTGTCTGTGTAGAGTTTGCATGTTCTCCCTGAGTCTGCATGGGTTTCCTCCGGGTGCTCCAGTTTCTTCTCCCAATCCAAAGATGTGCGGATTAGATGGATTGGCCATTCCAAATTGCCCCTTAGTGTTGGGGGAACTAGCGAGGGTAAATGCATGGGATTAGGGGGATAGGGCCTGGGTGGGATTGTGATTGGTGCAGACTCGAGGACTTAACAGCCTCCTTCTGCACTGTAGGATTCTAAAGAGAAAAACGTTTCTCAAAAACTGCACAATTTTTGACAAAATTCCACCTCTATTTGTGCCCAACTTGTGGCAACTTGACCCCAGAATTGGAATCTATTCCTTCTGGCTGAGCGACCATATAAAATATAGCTGTTTGCTATGAAATCACCAGTCCTATTACACTACCTGTAACACTGCATACTATCCTGCAATGTTAGCGATATTCCCAAGAGACTAAATTCCTGTCATTCACACATAAGATGACGCAAAGTCCTCTGCCGCTGGGTCACATTAGACAGTGTCACGAAAAAATTATCATACTTGTAATTTTCAACATAAAAAGTGGCCATGCATGAAATATGCATTAAAGTGTTTGAACAATTGTTACCACTCACGTTCAGCTTACAACTTTGTCTCCAGAGACAGATTGGGGCAGGTTCATTTTTAGAATACGATCAATGGATTATCATCAGTTATTATGTTCCTGATGCCATGGCCTACTCTGCAAACAATTGGCCTATATATGTCATGCTAATAATGTTTCAGTTTGAAATGTTCCACAGACTTCCCAGACTGATTCTCTCCTTGGCTGCTTTTCACAGATTGACTCACACTTCTCGCAGGATGCGTTGCTGACAACCGACCCAGCAATGTATTTATTCATATCTCTCGTATTTCAACAGAAGCTGGGGATTCCTGCCCTCATACATTGCCATCAATCCGCAGGGTTTCTGGGAGATTGCTTTAATTATTTCTCAAACAGAGTTGCATGTTTGCTGCTGGCTTTGGTTTGTAAAACAAAGGTCATGGCAAGGCCAGACTGGAGCCAAAATTGCCAGAGGCGGACTTATGACCCACAGTAAACTGGAAGAGAGCACATAAAGCTTTCCCAGCAATACGAATAGGAATCATAGACAAAAACACAGCACCAAATCAACAGGGAATTGGATACAAATTATCATGAATCAAATACCTTACATTACATCACATTACAATACCTTATATTACTTTCTTTCCTTCTTATAATCACAGCTCAAACGATAGATATCAGCTCTGGGTTTGCAATTAGAATGACAGCAAGTATTATTTAATACTGCCTCGGTAGAAAGTGAAAGGGGCAGGATTTTCCTGTCGCGTTCACTCCCAAACCTGAAAATCCCACCAGAGCTCAACAAACTTTTCCATTGTCTGCCCCTCCCTGCCCACCCTCTTCCCGCACGATTCCCGCGGCAGGCAGGAGGGAAACATTCACCACAAGGATCTGGATTTTATAGGCTGCCATATTCCCTGCTCACTGCCCGACACGACCAACACAAACCCCGACTAAAATGTCAGCCTGTTCACCAAAAAGATGTCTTCCCTGGAACCATTTTATACTTGGCGTTAAGTTGTCTCAGGGTGAGAATTCTGCCCCCATCTGGGGAAGCTGTCCCACTTTAGTGAGCTGCTGGGCAATCACATTGGCCGGGAGCTCTGTTGTCCTGGCAACACCAGCTTTAAGCAATGGCCACTGCTTGGACTACAGCCAGTCCCCAAAGAATCATAGAATCCCCACAGTGCAGAAGAAGGCCATTTGGCCCATCGAGTCTGCACTCATCTTGATGACATTTTACACTCTGATCTTGCACCTCTTACCAGGCCCACCCATCACCCTATCCCCTTAACCCCATGCAGAATTAAAGTTCATGAAGTAAAATTGGTGGTGGCAAAAAAAAAGTACAACTCAATTTTGAAAATAATTGCAAAGATAGGCTCCAGTTGTAATCCTGTGTGGGCAGAGGCTGAGGAGGATGGCAAACTGTCCACCCTTCGCGAGCATGATGCTGACGAGATTTTAACTTTTGGACATCATCTGCAAAAGCCAAGTTAGCTGACAAGCCAGCAGATGGAAGATTTTGCATGTCAAGAGGTACCCACAAAGGACCCAATGGAATAATCCTTGTGGCATCAAATTTCTGTCACCCATCACCTCTGTGCTCCCTGACATGACCAGGACATTTGGTTAAGCGATGCCTTGATGTTAAAATTTTCAAACTTGTTTATAAATCCTTCCAGAACTGCATTATCTCCTTTCTTTTGTGTTACCCTCTATTTCTGCAACTGTCCCAGATAGCTGTGTTCCTTCAATTCTGGCCTCTTGAGACTCCCTAATTTTTAATTACTCTGTTTGGCTGGCATGCCATAAGCTACCAAGGGCTGAACTCTGGAATATCCTCCCTAATCCTTTTTGCATCTTACTCCTCCTTGAAGATGCTTCTTTAAACAAGTTTTTAATCATACGCTTAATATCCCTTTATGTGGCCCGGTGCTGATATTTTTTTAAAATTATTTTGTGGGACATGAGCATCACTGGCTAGACTAGCATTTATTGCCCATCCCTAGTTGCCCTTGAGAAGGTGGTGATGGGCTGCCTTCTTGAACTGCTGCAGTCTGAAGTGTAGGTACAACTAAAGTGCTGTTAGGGAGGGGTTCTAGGATTTTGACTCCATGATAGTGAAGGAACTGAGTATATTTCCAAATCAGGTTGGAGATTGTCTTGAATATGAACCACCAGATGGTGGTATTCCCAGGTAGCTACTGCTGTTGTCCTTCTAGTTGGTAGTGGTCATGGGTTTGGAAGATGCTGCCTAAGGAACCTTGGTAAGTTCCTGCAGTGCATCTTCTAGATGGTGCACACAATTGTCGCTGTTCGTTAGTGGTGGAGGGAGTGAAAGGTTATGGAAAGGATAGCAACTAAGTGGGCTGCTTTGTCCTGGATGGTGATAAGCTTTTTGAGTGTTGTTGGAGCTGCACTCATCCAGTGGAGAGTATTCGATTACACTCTTGACTTGTGCCTTGTAGATGGTGGACAGGCTTTTGGGAGTCAGGAAGTGTGTTACTCTCTGCAGGATTCCTAATCGTTGACCTGTTCTGGTAGCCACAGTGTTTCTGTGGCTAGTCCAGTTCAGTTTATGGTCAGTGATAACCCCCAGGATGTTGATAACGGGGGAATTGATGATGCCATTGTATGCCAAGGGGCAACATTTAATCCTCTCTTGATGGAGATGGTCATTGTCTGGCACTTGTGTGGTGTGAATGTTACTTGCCACTTGTCAGCTCAAGCCTGTATGTTATCCAGATCTTTCTGCATTTGTATATAGATATTTTAGTTCATACTACATCTTAAAAGCATTATGTTAAAGATGCTGTATAAATACAAGTTGTCTTAATTGATTAAGAAGGAATCAGGAAGACATTGCAGTCAGGGGAAGAGGAGCAATACTGGGGTAGAAGGTGTCCAAGGATTCCTTGTGGAGGTAGAGGAGCATCCCTCCTCCTGTGCACCCACAAGGAAATCTTTCCTGCTCACCCTCCAAATGTAAAATGAACCTACTTTTCCATGTCTCTTCTGGGTGCAGCTGATCCTTGCCAGGTTAGTCTGGTGAGAAAGCCACATGACTTTTCCACACAGGCTTAGGCTGAAAGCCAGTGTTTCTGTTCTGACATAATTGGAGCCAAATAAGGGCTTCTTTTGTGAAAAAAGTGACTTTTCAAAATGTTGTCAAAACATATAACATTGTAGAAAAGGCATGTTCAATTTAATTTCCTTTTCTTAAAAAAAAACATTTTGAGTATATGAAAAGTTGATTGTGTGTATTGAATAATCTCTCCTTTCGGCAGCAATGCACACTACCATCTGTAAGTTTAGCTGAAATATTTCAACACAATTTACTCAGAAGGCAATGTTGAAGCAGTGCCAATTAAAAAAGGGTAACAAACAAATTACCTTGCTGTTGAGGGGGAGTTTTTGCAGGCACCTATTGATCCACATGGATGTATCTCCCACTGATGCTAATTTGGCATTCAGGTTTCCTTGTAGCCTGTGGTCACTTTGATGCTCTTCACGAGTGAGTGCATTGTGATTTATTCTGTTTTGTGCCTTTGGGACTTTGCTGTATAGTTTTAATAAATATTTCCAAAGAAAGATGCAAATCGTAATGCATTTGATTTGAAGGTGAATTCATCTCCCACTTGGATTTGAATGTGCGCCACAAAAATAATAAGGCTGCGACTAAACCCTCTAGATCGGGGCACTTGAACATTGATCTGACAGTTCGGATTGGCAGGAAATTATTTTGCCAAAGAAAACACATCTTCCTTTCCAAAGGCAAAATTCTGCAGATGCTGCAACTATGGAATAAAAACAGGAAGCATTGGGAAGGTGTAATAGGTCTGGCAGCAGAGACAAATTTTAATCTTTCATGCTGATGACCATTCATACCATTCACTCACTATAAGAGTGTTCAGGTGATCTCCTCTGGGATTTTCTGCATATGCTGCTCTCCAGCCTTGTAATCATAGAATTATAGAATCTCTTCAAAAGTGGGCCATTTGACCCATTGAGTCAGTACTGAACACAATCCCACTCAGGCCCTATTCCCATAACCCCACGCATATACCTTGCTAATCCCCCTGACATTAGAGTCAATTTAGCATGGCCAATCAACCTAACCCGCACGTTTTTGGATTAATAGAGTATCACCAATGTTTTCTTTTCCTTCCTTGCCTCCCTCTTTAAGCACTTCCCTGTGCCAGCCTTGTCTGAGATTGTGAGCACAATCGGCGTAATCTTCCATTGAGTGGTGATCACTGTCAGATTGCCATTTCTATTACTTTTGGGGCTGGCATGGGTTTAGGCTGGTGTATGGGAGGATCGTCTCTCCATTCACCTGACAAAGAGGGAAACCTCGAAAGCTTGTGCGTTTACTATCAAATAAATCGGTTGGACCAAAACCTGGTGTTGTCAGACTTTTTACTGTATGGGAGGATAGTCAGGGATGAGGGGGAAAGTGATGGTGGAGGTGGTATTTGGAGGGTTGGGTGGGGAGGATATTCAGGTAGGTCAGGGGCTAGTCTACTGATTGTGGAAGGGAGGGGTCCAGTAATGGCAGTGTTGACAGTATATACTTCCCAGGAATTGGGACTTTTCCTGAATAACTATTCTGCTAAGCAAGTCAGAACCATCTGAAGTCTCCAACTTTCAATCGGTGGTCCTGTGGGGTCCAGGGGCAGAGTAATTGGCCAACAGAAGTGGACATTGGTCCCTCAGTGCAACTTTCAGGTATCGCTGGGTTCCAACCATCTGGAAATTGAAGATATTGGCCAATCTATACATGATCATGCAATGAATCAACCTGCTTTCATTTCACTTTGGCTGCAGAGACGCTTATCAAACTGCACCAAAAACCTTCACTGGAATATGTCGGATTTACAATAAAGTTAACATATGTTTTGAAGTTAGGTTTAGAGGACTCAAAATTCTAGTATTTTGAACATAAATGCTGAATTTTGAACAATTCTTTAAATAAGCCTTGAGGTCACATCATACCAGTGCTAAATGTGTCAGTTGGAGATACTCCTTACCCAAACATGCCTCACAAGGCATAATGGTCTTCATTTGGTTTAATGGTGAGACTTTCACTTATAGGGCGGGATTTTCTGGTTTTGGTCAAGCGCGGCTGGAAAAACCTGTCCGAGGTCAACGGACCTTCGCATGGTGCGTGTTCCGACCACCACAGGAATTGTAGCAGGTGGGATGAGATAATTCCACAGATTGAGTCAGAAAGTTGTGGATTTAAGTCCCATTCCAGGATTTGAGCATAAAATTCGAGGAGGAGGTGCATTGTTGGAAGTGTTCCCTGCTTGTTTCAGTGAACATAACTGCTCTTATAACATTCACCAAAGAGCAAGCCAGCTTTTCAAGCAGCCTGACCAACACTTGTCTCACTAAAACTGGGTAACTGGTTACTGCAGTTTTTGAGGCCTTGCAGTGCAATAAATTGGCTGCTTTGTTGGCCTCTATGTAATGCATGTGAAGCAGTTTAGGATGATCTTAGCTTATAGAAGGTGATACATATTTTTAAAAAGTGGATAGAAGCAGCATTCTGAGCCTTCCCATTTTTCAAACCATTGAAGATCGCACTTGGATAAAACATTGGCCCTAATTTAAACCATTTTGTTTCTGCTATGGTTTGGTTACGTCCTATACAGGGATAGATGATAAATGCTCGCCCACCCAGTGATACCCACATCCCACGAACGAATAATAAATCACAAAAATGGCACTGGGAGAACTTACCTTGGGGTCCTTTGATGAAAAAGCATAACTTCATTCAGGTTCAGAATAATTTTATATACAGCAGCATTTCAGTCTCTGCTAATAGAATTCTATCCTCCCATCCTGCCTGTAGCAATCTGTTTCAAACTGTTTGCTAATTGGAACATTGACAGACATTGATTTTTCTTTCGGTCAAACAGTTGTCTGATACGCATGGAAACCCATCAGTTAAGAAGCTCCAAACAATACTACTAGAGATTGCCACATTCCAGTCCTTTTATTTGCCCAACGTGGAGTAGAATCATCTCCCTGTGTGGACACAGTCTTCTGTGATGAACTCGGAGCTCTTGCCCTCTAACAAATGAGAAACATTTTTGTGTTTATTCCATACAGGATTTAGCAAAATGACCAAGATTAAAATGAAAATTGCCTTATCTTGTCAAAATTCAAGAAAAAGAATGGGTCTGATTATTTGATTTGAAAATTAATCAAATAGAGGGTTTCAGTGTAGGAGATATTCAAAATTCACATTGTGTTAGTTCTTGCTGCATGGAAACCACATGATGTATAAATAATTTCTTATTAATATGCCATGCAATTATCTCTTTGTGTAAAGTGGTTGAGGTTGGATGTTTAGACAGCAATTTTGTTGGAGATTCTCCTTTAAAGTCTCGTCTTCGTTGAAGATCAAATCTCCATGAATTAGAAACTTGTGCGTTCACAGGCAACATAATGAGTTGGATTTTACCACACACACACATATGCATTGCACACATGGTGTGATCTTGACTGAGCCTTAACCTCCATGTCCTAGTCCAGTGCCATGTATTTCCTATTTATAGAGTAAAATGAAAACAAGCACACATCTACCATGGCCATTTTGTTTTATGGTCAGAACATAACACAATTGTTGTAGTACACAAGGAGGCCTTTTGACCTATTGAGCGGGATTTTATGGCTTTGCTCATCCTGAAACCATATAAAGCCACCCAAGGTCAGCGGACCTTTCCATTGTCTGTCCCTCATCTGCATGATGGGTGGAGTGGTAAAATTCTGGCTATTGTGTCTGCGTCGATATATTGTGTCTTCGTCACCTGACGAAGAGGCTGTCCCCTCGAAAGCTAGTGAGAATATTATCAAATAAATAGGTTGGACTAAAACCTGGTGTTGTCAGACTTTTTACTATTGTGTCTGCAGCAGCTCTCCAAGTAAACAATGCAACTGGTTCCATTCCTCACTCTCCTCTCTGTAACCCTGCACTTCCTCCCTTTTCAAATAATAATTTCATTCCCTCTTAAATGCCTCAATGGAACCTATCTCCGCCATGGTCTCAAGTAGCATAACCAGATCTTGCCCAATCACTGCATGAAGAAAATGCTTCCTCATGTCTACGTGTTTTTTTTTGCCAGTTACCTTAAATTTGTGTCTCTTGCCAAAAGTAAAAATAGTTCCTCCATATCTACTCTGTCCAGACTCCTTATGATTTTGGATAGCTTTATCAAATCTTCTTTCAACCTTCCCTTCTCCAAGGAAAACAGTGTTCTCCAATCTTGTCCATGTGTCTGAAATCCCTCCTCCTCGGAGGCATTCTCTCAAATCTTTTCTGCACCCTGTCTACTGCCTTCATGCCTTTGCTAGACAGTGACACACAGAACTGGATGCAGTACTCCAGTTGAGGCTGACTTCTTCGGCTCACACAATCCACTACCACTGCCAGCAAGAACAGAAAATATAGCGCTCAGCAAAGTCTCCACTTGCAGCAGCAGGACCAGATAAACCCAGCCATAGGCGAGATTGGATAATTCCAACCAATGTGTTATAGAAGTTTAACATAACTTCCATGCTCTTGTAGCTTATTAATAAAGTCTTCAAATGGTATACTTCATTTACTGCTCTCTCAACCTTCCATCTTCAATGACTTATACATGTATACACACAGATCCCTCTCCTCCTGCACCCTCCTTTTGATTTGTATCCATTGTTTTCTATTGCCTCTCCGTGTTCTTCTGAACAAAATCAATCACTTCACAGGCACAATTTTATGGCCTCGCTCAACCCAAGATTGGAAAATCCCACCTGAGGACAACGAGCCTTCCCATTGTCCGCCCCTTGCCTGCTCCGATCCCCTTGGTGGGCAGCTAGAATTCTGGCGCACATTTCTATACATTGATTTTCATCTGTCGCTTATCCACCCATTCCACCAACTTGTCTATTTCCTTTGGAAGTTCTGAATTATCCTCCTCGTGGTTTGCAATGCTTCCAAGTTTCATAGTACGCTAAGGTGTAGGCCATTAAAATATTATTAGGAAGAGCAAGGGTCCCAACACTAATCCCTGTGGAAAGTTGCTACAAACCTTCCCCAGCCCAAGAAACAGCTATTAACCATTGCTCTGTTTCCTGTCATTCAGGATTCTGTATTCTTGTTGTTACTGTCCCTTTCATTGCATAATCTATGGCTTTGCTCGCAAGTCTATTGTGTGGTATTGGAGTGCCTTTTGAAAATCCACGTACACCACATCAACCATATTACCCTCATCATTCGCCTTGGTTACCTCCTCAAAAAGCTTCAGCAAATCAGTTAAACATAATTTTCCCTAAAAAATCCATTCTGGCTGTCACAAATTATTGTTTCTCAAAGCTTCCCTATCACTAAAGTTGCTGGGTTTACCTTCACATGCTTTTTCAAGCAAGGATGTAACATTTGCAATGTCCAATTCTTTGGCACCATTCCTGCGTCTAACGAAGACTGGAAGACGATGGCCTGTGCTGCCGTAGTTTCCACTCTCATTTTCCTACATATACTTGGTTGCATCTCATCTAGTCCTGGTGCTGTATCCATTTTAAGTGTGATCCAATACTGCCTCCTTATCGATTTTTAATCTCTCCAATGTCTGAATGACTTCTTGTTTTACCATGGCTGGGCGTCATCTTCCTCTTTGGCAAAACACAGTTGCATAGTGGTTAGTACTGTTGCTTCACGGCACCAGGGGCCTGAGTTTGATTCCTGGCTTGGGTTCACTGTCTGCTTGGAGTTTGCACGTTCTCCCCGTGTCTGTGTGGGTTTCCTCCGGGTGCTCCAGTTTCCTCCCACTACCTGAAAGATGTGCTGGTTAGCTGCATTGACCCGAACAGGTGCCAGCCTGTGGTGATTAATGGAATTTCACAGTAACTTCATTGCAGTGTTAATGTAAGCCTTACTCGTGACTAATAGATAAACATTTAAAAAAAGGCAAACTATCTGTGTGATACCTTCATGAATAAATCTCCTTCTTGGCCCCAGACAGCCCCACTCCTCCTTTTACTACCTTTTTTTCTATTGAAATGTAAAGAAAAGACTCAGGGATTCAGTTTTGTGTTTACTAGCAGTCTGTTTTCATACTTCATCTTAGCTTCTCTTACTTGCTTTTTCACTTCCCCTTTGAACCTTCTATATTCAGCCTCGTTCTTGGTTTGAAAGCTTTAACAATTTGGCATCTTTTCTTCTGATGATTTTCTCTCCCCCACCTTGGCCCCCTTTATTTTCATTTGATTTTATTTAATATTTTACTCTTCTCTAACTTTTTTTTATTTCTTTATGGTCATTCTTCATTTGTCTTTCCCCACCATCCCCCCGCCCCCCACCCCACCACTCTTTTCCCCCTACTCTATTCCCCTTCCCTTACCTTTTCTTCCCCCTGCTTCCTCTTCTCTACATTCTACCTGTCCCATCTTTTCCACCCCCAACACCCACTGCATCTGTCACAGCTTACATCTTCTCTGCTGTTTGGCCATTCGCACCCTTTATTCTCTCTGTGGACAGCCATCAGCTTTATCCCCTGGTTTCTATGGCTATGAGTCATTTTTCATTCCCTCACCCTGCAGTATAAATACCTCCCACTTTCGATGCCTTTTAGCTTTGACAAAGGGTCATCTGGATTCAAAATGTCAGCTCTTTTCACTCCTTACAGATGCTGCCAGACCTGCTGAGATTTTCCAGCATTTTCTCTTTTGCTTTCAGATTCCAGCATCCACAGTAATTTGCTTTTATTAAGAAATTTGACATTCTTGCATTTGACAAAGCTTCAGGAACGTGTCTCTCTTTTTGGCAATGTTTCTATTAGAATGTACATGATTCTATATTATGTACCCAAATTGACATGAATCATTGATGCTTAGATAACAATATATATAAATTCTGATATTGTGCAATTACAACATTTGTGTAACCAAGTTATTATAGTGCCAGTGAAGAAGTTCAATGCAATACTTTGAAAAAGCTTTGCTCATTTTTCATATGCAATTAGCTACTTTTTTTATACATTCACTACTTTCCATTCTTAGTAAAACAATTAAAGTACCCAATACATTTTTCATGCCTTTACAAAAGAACTGACTGTAGTCAGCAACTTTTGGCTCTCTTAATCTTCTTACTGCTACATTTATATGATTTTTCAGCCTACTTGGATCTCTGGTCAGGATGGCAAGTTTATAATCTACTTTTTAGGATTTGTTCTGAAATATGTTTAATTGCCTTTGGGCACCATCATTCCAAACATCATCAAAGTTCTGATGTGACAGCATTTGGTCTTAAAGAGAATCTATTGCTTGTGAAAGCATTTTGTTCAAGAAGTTGGCAAGATGTTGCCTTGCCATGCCACCTGTCAGCATTGATTTATGATATAGAAATAATATTTTTTGCAAGAATATTATCAACTACAGCAAGATTTCACAGGTTGTATTTGGAAGGAACTATTGTACTTATTAGAAGAGGGATATCGGAGTCAAAATTCAATGTGCAAGTCAGTCGGTTGGTAGGTCAGACTTAAGGTCGGGATCGATAATTCCAGTGGAGAGGAGGAATCATGATGCACCGGCAGCTGCCCAGAGTTTTCTTTTGCACCATGGAGGGTTATTCCTGTTTTTTGTCGGCCCATTAACATTGAAGCTGCCATTTTTGGGAGCCCTCTGTTAAATAACCTCCAACAATCTCTTAAGAACAGCTGAATAGCCAACTCAATACCTGGTATATTGTGATGGAACATTCACAGTACAAGTAAATGTCCAAAAGATGCGGGTTATGTGGATTAGCCATACTAAATTGCCTCTTCAGTGTCCTGAGATGTGTAGGTTAGAGGGATTAGCAGGGTAAACGTGTGGAGTTATGGGGATAGGGCATGGGACTTTTAATCCTGGTGTGACAGACTCACACAACCTATTGGTTACCAATTCTCGACCAGCCTTTCTTATATATTATAAACCATGATGTTTTCATTCTCCCTAATCACGACTGTTTATTGGCCATGAACTCAAAAGTTTAACATTGTGATGTTGCATTGATGGTAGCTTATTGTAAGAATACATTTAAAGAAAAAACTTGGCGCACTGATTATATGCTAGACTTAACAGTAATTGTCACTTTAGCACGTGACTATAATAACAACTTTGATTTTCCGTTCTGTCTCTTGGACCACTGCAACATTATTATTACACCAAGTAGTTTTAATGGGCTAATAAAGATGCTACAAATATTTTATTTTTTTACGACTGATGAACTCGCATCTCATGTTTATCAGGACATAAATATATATATTCACTGTTTACCTCCAAAATGAATGAGTTGAAGTTATCAATTTGCTGCCAAAGAAACAAAAGTCTTTGGCCTTGTTTTATTGTGACGTTACTATCCCTGAACCCATAGGGGAGCCCTGTGCTGCCCAGAGTCACAGCCTGATGGATTGCAGAATGTATCTGCTGCCAAATAGCTAATGAAAAATTTATACGGCGGAGGCCTGGATGTCATGAATTATTCAGCACCAGCGATACACAAGGGAGCGAAAAGCTTATGCTTTTGTGGTTTGGAAAAAAGAAAGAATACAGCCAAGCAGATTTGACTAAGAACAGGAGGAAGGTGAGGGCAGGTGCAATACAATTTATTGTCTCTGTGTGTAATGGGATCATTGGCCAAAATCTACAACATAACATTTGTTACCAGCTTGGAGTGGGCAAATCAATGTCAACTCTGATTAAACTGAGTGTTTGGTATTTGCAGATTCTAGTTTCTTTTTTGGACAATAAATGGAGGAATTCAGTTCACCCAATTTTTGTGTTATAATAATAATAAAATAACCTTTCAGAAATACAGTTCAAACTAATTTGGACAATGTTATTTTCATCGTTCGTCTCATATTTTAATATTTTATATCATATTGTCAGAATCAAAGAATGAAAGAATTGGCAATTATCTAGTAGGTCTCACAAGCACTGTAGGCGCTTCATAGCTTTTCAGTACAATCAGATAAGAAACTGCAGCAATCCACAATCAGCTAATCAGCTTTTGGTGATAATAAATAAAATCAACAAATGCAGGAAAACCTCAGGACATCTGGCATCATCTGTGGAAAGAACCACAGAGTCAGAGATATACAGCATGGAAACAGGCCCTTCGGCCCAACTCGTCCATACTGACCAGGTTTCCCCTCTCATTTGCCTGCACTTGGCCTATATCCCTCACACACAGAAACTAAATGCAGGAGTAGACCATTCGGCCCTTCAAACCTGCTCTGCCATTAATTTTGATAGCTGATCATCTAATTCAATATCCTGGTTTTCCCCCCTCTCTCATATCCCTTGATTCCTTTAGCCCCTAGAGCTGTATCTCATTTCTTCTTGAAATCATGCAATGTTTTGGCCTCAACTTTATTTTGTGGTGGTGAATTCCACACATTCGCCACCCTCTCGGTGAAGAAATTTCTCCTCACTTCAGTTCTAAAAGGTTTACCCTTTATCCTCAAGCTATGACCCCTAATTCTGGACTCCCCCACCATTGGAATCATTCTTCCTGAATCTACCCTGTCAGAATTTTATATGTTTCTATGAAATCCTTTCCATTCTTCTAACTGATTAAGTGTCTCCTCATGTGACAGACCTGCCATCCCACGAATCAGCCTGGTAAAACTTTGCTGCACTCCCTCTATTGCAAGGACATCCTTCCTCAGAAGTGCACAGAGTATTACAAGTGTGGTCTTATCAATGCCCTATACCATTGCAGTTAAGACATCTTTATACTTAAGATATAATAATAAATAAAACATCCTTATACTTAAATCCTCTCGCTATAAAGGCCAACACACCATTTGCCTCCTTTACTCCCTGCTGTATCTGAGCACTTATTTTCAGTAAATGATGCACAAGGACACCAAAGTCTTGCTGAGTATCCAAATTTCTCAATTTACATCCTTTCAAGTAATGATCTATCTTCCTATTATTCCTACCAAAGTGGATAACCTCATATTTATCCACATTATACTGCATCTGCCATGCAGATGCCCACACACTCAGCCTGTCCAAATCACACAGAAGCATCTCTACATCCTCCTCACAGCTCACACTCCTACCCAACTTTGTGTCATCTGCAAATTTGGAGATAACCTATTCAGTTCCCTCTTCCAAATCATGAATATATAATGTAAATAGTTGGGGTCCTGGCACAGATAGATCTCATTGATACACCTGTCCAAATGTCTTTTAAATGTTGTAATTGTATCCACCTCTAGCATCTATTCCATATATACACCACCTGCTATGTGAAAACAGTTGCCACTCACGTCCCCTTTAAATTTTCCCCTCTCACTTTAAACCTATGCCCCTTAGTTTTAGACTCCCCTATCCCAGAGAAAGGACCGTGGCTATTCACCCTATCTATGCCCCCCATGATTTTATTAACCTCTATAAAGTCACCCTTCATCCTTAATGGTTCCATGCCCATGTCAACCTTGCACTGCCAACCTGTGCCAAGGTCCGGACTCCAGTGGGAGCCTCATGGGAAGGGGGTTGATTCATTTAGATGTGGTGGTGGCCGGAGTTGCTGAGGATGATGATGGACACTGAGTGAGTTGGATGTTGGCTCTGACTGTTGGGAAGAGAATGTGTTGGAGAAGGGCCAATGTTTTGGGGAGAGGGGAGAAGGGGTGAAGGGAGAAGAGAAGTGCTGACTCCGATTGGGGGTAGGGAGGGGAGTCCCTGAGACCTCTGTGGTGGGCTGAGGGTGCAATTGATTCTTGTTATGATGGTGCCCCGATCTCTGTGCAGCTGTCTTCCCCCTCAAGATGGCATGAAACATGCCCCCTTGAGTTTTTTATACAGAGTGCTGTAAGATCTGGAGAGGAAACCTCTGGTTCTGTATTCATTGCCAACTGAATAATGTTTAGTTGACGTGGAGGAGGAATTTTGCGCAATGTAGAAAGACAAGATACCAACTGTAAGATGTTTTTTTACCTTTTTTCTGTTTGACAACCTGTGGCCCAAGGCTCAAGGGCAGGAAGGTAGTAGAGAGGCAGGGAGTGTTTGCATTCAGTGTTGGAGGTTAGAGATAACAAGGGGATGGAATCTGTGGCTGGGGATGGGTGGGAAAAACGGTGGTTGTGGGGAGACATCACATGGAGGGAGAAGAATAGAGCTGAATGGAAATTGCAGGGAGTTGACAATAGTGGATCTGGAAGCAGAACGTTTGTTTGGCTTGGAGAACCACTCCTACTTTTCCTGACCCACAAGCAGTGCTGCACATGTGTATTTTATGGATCATTCCTTGACAAACATAGAACAATTTACAGCACAGAAGGAAGGCATTCAAATCACGATTTATGTGCAGGCTAAAAAAACAGTTGTTCAGTATAATCTACCTTCCAATGCTAAGCCTGAAGTCATATATAAATACAGTGAAGCTAAAAGCAAGTAAGTTTATTTCTCCCTTTTACCTATTAGGTTTCCTGAGGCCTGGGAAACTTGCAGGTAACATTTTAAAAATAGAAAGCCTGAAGAAATGGAGGCACATCATATCTTTGTAAAATATTACCAGCTGACTTGCCTGAGAGCAAATTGATCTGACACTTCCACGTGCCTCTCCATTTAAATCAAAGAGAGGTGAGGCTGAGATCAATTGCCATTTTAAAATTTTTAATTTCTTATCTAATCAAATCTATCCATTTTGTGTTTGGGGGGCCAGGGTGGGTGTTAAAGTAACCGCCTTATGACTAAATCATCATTTTTTTTCAAAGGTACAAATATTGGCCAGAAAAAAAAACCTCAATTTGGAAAGCAGTACAGTAGAAAGCAAGAGCTGGAAAATCTTTTAAAACTTTGCAAATACATTTGACATTGTAATGTCTTTACACCTTGCACAGCAGCTAATTGAAAAATCTTAGTCCCGTCACAGAAACTGTAAACAAAACTGACACATTTTATATGACACTGGTTACATTTGTCATGCAGGAAAGACTTTCCAGTCTTTCTGCAAAAACAAATTTAAATGTATATTTTGTTTCTTTGCAAGAACTCGGCATTGCCTATATCATTCATGGAGGGAAATTCTATCCACAAATTTGAAATTTACTGCGTTGAGTTCAACTCCTAATGTCAGACTAGGCAAGGCTGCACATAATGTTTTTTCTAAATCAGTTAAATGATACAGGACAAACCAATTTGCAAAACGTATAGTATAACAGTAAGGAATCAATTTAAATAGCTTCAGCATTGAAAGTTAAGTAAATTTGACAAACTGGTATATGGCCCAATTATAATTCGAATGGTTGCAAACACTGCAGAATTCTTTCATAAGCATTTAACTGAGCTGCTGATCCTTGTCAAATGAGGCTCTGATACCTTTGAGTCTCCAGCAGTACGTGCCGAATCCTGCATGTACTTTGTCTTGTGCTGAATTTGTTTAATCCCTTAAATGGCACACAGATGGTTGCTGATGACTTTACCCCATAATAAATGACTGGAATCAAAGATCCCATAACTTCTGAGATTCCGACATACCAACAATTACGATGCTTAGCACTTCTCTGTTCCAAATAAGTCAGGTTTGCGCAGAAAATCCATCATGGCCTGTTCCCTTTCATCTAACCTTCCTCCGTTGTCTATATAGCAGCTTGTGCTTTACTAAGCATCAAATCACAATAAATAGCCTTGAATATGAACTCTGCTGATGTTTTAAGGGTCATTTGGCCGAAACAGAATGTGGTAAAGTAATGATGTTTTCCTGTCAGTAAGAGATAAGTGACAGAGTCAGCACATTTTTATTTCTTTCCCTTCTCTCTCTCTCTCTGTATACATTAAAATAAAATCTGATTTTGAATGCATCCCATGGAAACCAAATGAAGCTCACTGCCAGTTAATATCGTAAGTGCATTCTTAATCTGGTGCTCTGGGACACATCACAAATTTACTTCAGATTAGGGATGTGGCATGTTGAAGCTACATTTAATTTTTGAATTGTAATGAATCTTAAACCACTTAAGGCTCAGTGTTTCGTAAGGTTTCCAAAGCGCTAAATTGAAAATAAACGGGCTTTGAAAACGAGTACTAAATTATAAGTTTAAACATAGATTTTTCCTTAGGAGAGCAATCATTTCCTGATGTTAGTTTATTGCCGCTCTCTGAATGTCTTCAGAGTGGCCAGGCAGATTAACAGTATGTCAAAGCTTCAATGTTCATGTCAACATGTTCAACAGTCATTTTAAAGAGAAAACTTCAAAAATGATTGGAAGCAAAGCAGCTTTGCAGGCCATATTTTATCCTTTCTTTGATATCCCTGACCTTTTGATATCTGCTATTTCAGAACATTAAGTAGCGATTCAGTCAGTACAATTTGCATCTGATCAACATAACTTTGCCCTTATAAAGATTTTAGAAGCAAATGGTAACTCGGCCAGAGCAAAAGTAACCAACACTGCCCGAGGAAAAACATAGCTTGCTCATTTTCCCTCAAACTTTTCAGCTTGATTGTCTTCCCATAATGTTGGGATCAATTATTATTTGTAAGTAAAAATTGGTGACTGTGTCCTGTTATAGGGACCAGGTCAGAAACTCCAAAGTATACAGTGAAGTTAGTCTAGAGTCCGATGTTTTTTGATTTTGGCATTAGGGTGAGTATAAGGTGTTTTGCTCCAGGTATGATTCAATTGACCCACTAGGAAGCTTTTATTAAAATAAACTTCATTTTTAACAACACAGTTAAAATGTAACAAAAAGTATTTGCATAACTTTTACCAATTGGAAATATTTAAGCATGACGAGGTACAATTCTTAACAGCTGGCTATCTCTTTAGCCCCAGTGTTTAGAGGATGACCTCAAGGTATTATCGCAAGAATATTGACCCAGAAATCCAAATATTCTGGGGCCCCGAGTTCAAATGCTGCCATGGCAGATGGTGGAACTTGAATTAAAATTCCGATGATAACTATAAAACTATTGTTGATTGTCGGAAAAACAATCGGATTCACTAATATCCTTAAGGGAAGGAAATCTGCTGTCCTTACCCAGTCTGGCCTACATGTAAGCCCAGAGCCATAGCAATGTGGTTGACTCTCAACTGCCCTCCAAAATGGCCTAGCAAGCCAGTCAGTTGAAGGGCAACAAGGGATGGATAGCTGGCCAGCCAGCAATACCCATGTCCTACAAATTAAGTTTTAAAAAGTAACCAGTATCCCACAGACACAAATCCCTCTACAAATCACCACAAAACAGATATGATCATGTGGGCGCTATGTTTTCATCCTTTTAACTCCTCTGGACAGATACAGAAAGACTTCCTTTCTGACTTTCTGAACTTCTGGGCTTTGACACCCCTACAGCAGTTTTCAAAGACAGATCTACCTTCAAACAGCAGAATCTCAGAGAATGAGACTTATTTCCAGTCAGATTGCAGTCTCCAAATCCAGGGACAGAAAGATAGGCATTGCCCTGTAACAATTCCAAGCAGCTTCTGAGTTGATATCTCTGTAAGCCTAGCTCCATCCAGTCACATGACTTTTTTTGTCAACCAACCTAATCAAATTCTGTTTCACAAAACCCCCAGGAAACACTAAAATAATAGAACAGCATTAGTTCATTTTAAAACAAACATTCTAGCAATTAGGAACAATTATGCTGTTGCAGCAACATTAGAGCTGCTGGATACATACAAGATGGCACTAATAATTAAACAAACAGCTAAAACAGATCCTGCACAAGAAACATTATCCAAATACATTTCTAAAAGGCACAGTATTGTCACAATCCCTAAACTAGATTAGATTGTGTGTTTCCTGATTTAATTAATTGCCTGTGTTATTTTGGTAAACATCTGTCTGATGGAAACTGGAGCCAGCCTGTCTTCAACATAACTTTGTTCATGAAACTCAGTTTGAGTATCCTTCATCTGTATACCTAAAAACTGAAAGCAGCAAAAACTGCACTTTTTTTTTATCCTCATCAATCTATAGTGTGGGAAGTCCAGTGCTTTGTCTGCACTGTTTATCTTGCATTTTTAACGTTGAACATAGAATCTCTACAGTCCAGATGGAGGCCATTTGACCCACCTGAGCTGCACCAACAACAATCTCACCCAGGCCCCATCTGTGGTAACCCCATGTATTGACCCCTTACACCAAGGGTCAATTCAGTGTGGCAATCAAGCTAACCTACATATCTTCGGACTATGGGAGGAAACCGGAGCTCCCAGAGGAAACCCACACTGACACAAGGAAAATGTGCAAATTCTACACAGACAGTCACCCAAAGCCTCAGCAACAACTGCTGGATGCAGACAAGGTGGCTCTGATAATTAAACAAACTGCTAAAACAGATCTTGCACAAGCAGCAGCATGGTGGCACGGTGGTTAGCACTGCCGCCTCGGAGTGCCAGGGACCCAGATTTAATTCCTCCTTCAGTTACTATCTGTATGGAGTCTGCAGATTCTCCCCGTGTCTGCGTGTGTTTCCTTCTTGTTCTCCAGCTTCCTTCCACAGTCTGAAAGATGTACTGGTTAGGTGCATTGGCCATGCTAAACTCCCCCTTAGTATACCCCAAACCGGTGCTGGAGTGTGATGACGAGGGAGATTATCACGATAACTTCATTGCAGTAAGCTAACTAGTGACACTAATGAATAAACTTAAAACTTAAATATGTCAAAAGGAACTAATTACAGGTACCTGTATGTGTTATTCAGTGATATATCTTACTTCACTCATCATTTTCTTTACTTTAGACAATGGTTAACCTTGGCTTAGGCTGAGGCAATGCAAGTTTTATCTGCAGCATTCAAAAACCAAAATGATCTGAAATATGAAGAGAAATCAACCCCAAGGCTTTCAGATAATGATCCTCAACCTGCATAACTTAAGTATAAACCAGTTATTGTTTCCACAGAGCCCCCCACACAGGTGGAAGCTGGTTCTTCGATACATGCCCTCAGCTTTCCCCAATTAGTATCAGCTGCACTTACCACAGCCGCAGCATACACACGATCTTCGCAGCTTTTTGCAGTATTAATACCCCCACCCTATTTGTACTTTTCTTGTTTTGATGCAAATGGTACTTGCTTTGTTGGGTAGCAACTTTGGGAGAACAATTTGTTTGCACAGCATCACTTCAAACAGCATTGTGCAGACGTATGTCAATTCTGCAGGGACAGGCAATGCTGCAGGCTGCTATCTGCATGGCCGGCTGCCTGGCCCACTCTGGGGAATTGACTCAGTCTGCCTAGAACCACCAGCAAAGAATTTCCACCACTCTGCATTATCAATTCTTATAGAACTTCTGTGTATGTTATTGTTCCTGAGTTGTACTCTGCGTTATTTATGAGAGGACTATATTACTGCACAACAAAATACCTTGTTTAATACATTCAATGTTTGGGGTAGGATGAGTTTTTTTCTCTGATCATTGAAGTATGTGCTACTTAACATTTTGACATGTTCACACAATAGAGATTGATGCAGCCAGTCTTCTAGCTGTTAATTGGCAAAAAACAACTTCAAAAGCTCTTCCTTTCAACTGCTCAAATCTCAACAACTAGCATTTGTACAGTGACTTTAATGTGATGAACTGTCCCACGGTGCTTCACAGAAGAATAATTATGCCAAATAGCAAAAGAAAGAGATATTTGGATAGATGCTCCATACCACAGAAAGCTATTGTGACACAATTATTCCTTTTGGTTTTTCTTCCAGGCCAGTAGCCAAGTGGGCACAAATTCAAATGGCAGCATGGAAAGTTAGGAAATTAAATTTTAAGAAATTGGGATCTGTGGGCAGTGACAAGAAAAAAAAGTGATGGTAAAGTTATTAGATTTTTAATGACAATACAACTGGTTCACTAATATCCTTCAGAGAGCAGTCCAATAGTCCTGTGCCACTTCAGCCCAATATTATGTGCTTAGTTCGTAATATAAGAACATAAGAAATAGGAGCAGGAGTAGACCATCTAGCCCTTCGAGCCTGCCCCGCCATTCAATAAGATCATGGCTGATCTGTCGTGGCTCAGTTCCACATTCCCGCCCTCTCCCCATAACCCTTAATCCCCTCTCTTATCAAAAACCCATCAACCCGCGTCTTAAAAATATTTAGCGAGGCAGCCTCCACCACTTCAACGGGCAGAGAATTCCAGAGATTCACCACCCTTTGAGTGAAGAAGTTCCTCCTCAACTCCGTTCTAAACCGCCCCCACCCCCCCCCCTTTATCTTGAGGCTGTGCCCCCTAGTCCTACTATCCTTTCTGAGCGGGAAGAGTCTCTCCACCTCTATCCTATCCATCCCATTCATCATCTTATACATCTCAATGAGATCTCCCCTCATTCTTCTAAACTCTAACAAGTACAAGCCTAATTTATTCAGCCTCTCCTCATAGCTCAACCCCCTCAACTCCGGCATCAGCCTAGTAAACCTCCTCTGCACTCCCTCCAAGGCCAAAGTATCCTTGCGTAAGTACGGCGCCCAAAACTGCACACACTACTCCAGCTGCGGCCTCACCAATGCCCTATACAGCTGCAGCAAGACCTCCCTACTTTTATATTCAATCCCCCTTGCTATGAAGGCCAGCATCCCATTCGCCTTCCTGACCACCTGCTGCACCTGCAAGCTGGGTTTTTGCGACTCATGCACAAGGACCCCGAGGTCCCTCTGCACCGTCACCTGCTGCAGTTTTTCCCAACTTAAGTAATAGTCCTCCCTACCATTATTCCTACCAAAGTGGACCACCTCGCACTTGCCAACATTAAATTCCATTTGCCATTTCCTGGCCCATTCGCCCAGCCTATCTAGATCCTTCTGTAGACTCTCCACACCCTCCGCACAATTTGCCGTTCCACCAATCTTGGTGTCATCAGCAAATTTTGACACCCTACACTCGGTTCCCTCCTCCAGATCATCTATATAAATGGTAAATAGCTGAGGCCCCAGCACCAACCCCTGGGGCACTCCACTAGTCACCACCCGCCAATCCGAATAGCACCCATTGACCCCCACTCTCTGCCTCCTATTTGACAACCTATCCTCCATCCACGCTAATATCCCAAGACCTAACAATTTAATCAGTTGGAAAAGCAATTAGACTGGAAGCCAAGGCAATAAATATGACTCTACCATCATCACTTGCATCCTGAGACTAACCTAACAAGAAAAATATGCAGAAAGAAAATTAGTGCATACTTAAAGAGATAAGGAATACATTTTGTAGAAAATAGAAAAATTTAAGTATCTGAAAAATAATTGGAAAACAAAGGTGAAGGACATGCAGATTTATACTTTTTTTTAATTTAAATTTTTTTAATGTTTAGTTGGATGAAATCATTGTTAGCAACAAATCCATTTGTGTAGTCCTATTAGTACAATATACTATTGTTTTTCAGTTCATGTATAAAAACGTTTAGCCTGTGAACTATCCAGCAATTCATAGTAATTACTAGTATAGCATAAAAATCACCATCTCAAATGTTCCAACTCTACAAGAAAGATCAGGAAAGCCATGGAGATCCACCAACAATGCACTGTCCTCCAAGATGGACTTATATTGGGATACATTAGCGTCCCTAAACATTAAATAGCTGCATGCCATCACAAAGCAGCTGGAACTTATGATCAACATCATTTGATGTTGAAAGCACTGGTTGAATGTTTTCCTCTCACCCCAGAATGAAAATATGCAGACAATCTAGAAATTAGATCAGGTTACTTTGATGTAACCTCACTTAGAAGAACGGAGGCTAGAAGTAAAATGCTAGGGAAAAGAGAATGGGGGAGTGGAATGAAAGGCAGAGAAGGAGATACAGAAAAGTGAGGGAGAGACAGAAAAAGAGAGGAATTAGAGTGGAATTTCCAGCTGGAAAAGTTAGAGAAGGAATTTCAGGCCTAGAAGGAAAGCGAGTGAAGGCAAACTGGATTGGCTAAGGAAAGATAGTCTTTATGCAGTGGAGGAATCTCTCATAACTTGAATGAGCCTTCATTGACAAGCTTTGAATTTTTTTTAAATATTCTGTTAGTATTGACATTTGATGAGGATGATACTGAAACATTCTTCATTTCATTTGAAAATCTTGCTGGCAGATTGAAATGACTATAAGAAACCTGGACTCTTCCGATGCAAGGTCACATGAAGAGGAGAGCCTGTGAGGTCTATTCTTTGTTACCTGTCAGTAGTTCTGCAATTTATGAACAGACATAGGCTGCTATCTTTTATGCTTATGAATTTACCGCCATCAATTCCAGAACTTTTGTAAATAGCACACGCAAACTTTTCTCAAATTTGAAAGAAGTATACAGTAAGCATCTGATCAGTGGATGCAAGTCCTAAAAATTGATTACCTATGATGGATTAGGGGACATAATCTTGTTGGAGGAGTTTAAAAAAAACTGACTCATGTACAGCATTTAAAAAACTGAAGGTTAGAAAAAACATACCTGCTTCATATAAAACATGTTGATTATACTAGTGTAAGGGCGAATTCATTCTGTCACTGACAGGTGTAACCATAAAACCCTTGTGACCACAAGTATCGTGAATACCCTCAGGCAAGTTTCAATAATAGGACCATTCATTAATTTGTCCATAATATCTAACTGCAACATTTACAAATCTAGGTTTGTTCTTTGTCATCAAATGGGGTGATGGTATCTTTTGTAGCATACAATTGCTGTTAAGATGTTTCCACTTTTTATTATTCCATATTAGGGAGCTAAACTTTAACATATAGAATTCAAGGAGATGCTGGGGGGAGAGAGAACATCCAAATGAATTATCAATCATATTCGTCATCATGTAAGCAAGATGAAGATGTTTTGGCATGTGATTTTCATGTGTTTAACACAGGTTCAGGAATAAATGCAGATTAGCTGTTTAGCTAGTGAGCTTTTGGGATAGCATGCGTTATTACTCAGGTAAAGGATGTGTTAGATCTTGGAGGTTAATCTTTAATTTGTTTGTCTAATCAAATATCTGTTTCCTATTAAGGGTTTGTAGTATTCATTTTCCTGGATATTTTGCAGGATTACATTGAAAATCTGTATCAGTTCCAATTAGATTGCCCTTCTGTGACTTCTCTAATTATTTCTGCCTTTTTGAAAAAAAAAGCTCATAAATATTTTATTGTACTAATCCATTTACTGACAGTCCCTATTCATGAATCAGTTCATCAGTTTAAAGACTGGTTGATTTTAAAATATCAAAATTACTTCATTGAAACAGGCATAAGAAAGTGGGTTTTGCAATCCCCCAAAACACATGTAAGGTCAGATTAAGGCATCTTCCCTCCATCCTCGGCTTCTGTAAAGGAGGAACAAAAACAAGTGGGAAATCTCCTTAGATCTGTCACAAGGGTTACTAAAGTAATGATAAAGTTCAAGCCAGATCTAGCTTAACTCTCCATTTCTGGATTTCCCAGCCTGGGGTAAATGGTAAATGGAAGAGGGAGCTGGAGAACAAACCTAGATTTGTATATGTTGCAGCTACACGTTATGGATAAATTCATGAATGGTTTTATTATTGAAATTTGTTTGAAGGTATTCACGGTAAAAGCAGTGACATGGATTTTATGGTTACACCTGTCAGTGATAGAGTGTATTTGCACTTATATTGCTCTAATCACTGTAAACAGCATGTTTTCTATGAAGCAGGTATGTCTTTTCTTACCTTAGGAGTCTGTATCCTAATTAAACAATTCAACAGCAAGCTTTCATAAAGAATGTTATTTACTCTTAAAAACCTATCCTTGAATTAATACAATGTTACACACACAATAATACAGTTGAATAGAAATAAAGATTGTGCACTTTTACAGATTATAGTTATTTCAGAGTCTCATTTACAATTTCCAATGTAGTTTCCTCAATAGATTTGGTGATTTAAAGTTGACGTTTGATTCTTGTAAAGCAAAAGGTTCACAGCAGGTTGTGAGGTTTGTTGGAGTCTGATATCGAGGAGGTTATTTCTCTGGTGAAATTCAAGACTGGATTAGGTTTAATACTTCAGCCACTTAATGACTTGCAATTAATTTCCGATTGCTGATGATTGACTGATGGTCAAGGGTCACCAACCCCAATGCACCGTGGGAAAAGCTTAAAAACAAAGCCAGACACATTTAAATAATTCAGTTGTATAATAATGGTTGGAAGCCAGTTAGTTGGCCAGGGTGTGGCACAGAATGATGCAGATACATGTGGGTTCAATCCCTGTGCTGGCTGTGGTAGCTCATGGAGCCCTCTCTCCTTTCCTTGCCCCACACTTTATGTAGACTGATGTCCCTTGAGCTGCATAACCAATTGATTATCTCTAATGGAGAGGGTCACCCAAAGCCTCTGTGGACTGTGGCTAATTTAACTTTTGGATTAATGATTAAATTTGTTCAGCAAGTGCATCAGAAAAATTGCTGATTGATTAAATATTAAATGATGGTGACTATAACAAGACTTTTTGTGGCACAGTGGGTAGTGTCTCTATCTCTGAGCCAAAAGCTCCATGTCCGAGCCTCACCTGAGGATGTTATAGCCAAGGAAGGTGTATTCATTACATGGTCAAAGATTGTGTATCAACCGGCAAAATCCTTCCAACACACCAATGGCAGGCAGCAAGAGTAGAAGAGTTTCCTGGTTAGCCATAGTTGATGTGGAGTGATATCACTCCAGCTATAAGCCTCTGGCGACAGGCTAGTGACCTGTTCCAGGTAAAATCTTGCTCTGGGAGGAGAGGAGAGTCTGCCTTTTGCACCATTAGGAATGGGAAGAGAAACAACAACAACTATTATAGAATCTACAGTGCAGAAGGAGGTATTTGACCCATCGAGCCTGTACCAACAACAATCCCACATAGTTACCTTCCTAATCCACTGACATTAAGGGGCAGTCAACCTAACTGCACATCTTTGGACTGTGGGAAGAAACTGGAGCACCCGGAGAAAGCCCACGCAGACACAGGGAGAATGTGCAAACTCCACACAGTCACCCTCGGCCAGAATTGAACCCAGGGTCCCTGGTGCTGTGAGGCAGCAGTGATAACCACTGTGTCACAATGTCACCCCCTATTTTCAACAATAAGTTGAAATTCCAGTTGTAGTGAACCTTTAACTTTCTTTGCAGGAAAACCATCTTGTAACTAGTCACCATCCATTGTTTCTAAACTGAATTCATACACAGTATCTTGCCTTGCAAGAGACACTTGGAGGGTGGGGGTGAAGGGGAATTTTCTCAGGCTGTTGGAGGTGGTGGGGTTGGAGGGTGACAGAGCTGGGAATATTTGAGGAAAAAGGAAATCCAACTGGCATCCCAAGGTCTTCCCACCACCATCTGTTGTCCTGGGGGCCTATTATTTGTAATTAGCAACCCACATAGCAATGGCAGGGAATTAATTGAAGTATTTAAGGAGATAATTAAAAGTAATTTGTTCCATGGCAGTGGCTCTATCAGTCGCACACGGGTCACATGCAACATCTGGGAATTGCCAACTTAAGGGGAGGTACATGCTCAGCAGGCATGAAATTGTCATGAACTTAGAACTACGGAAGGGGAACAGCGACAAACCTGAGGTGAGCTATTGGCAGAGGTTTGCCATTACAGGAGTAGCTCATTGAGGCTACTGTTACTGATGGTGTTTGCTGTGTTTCTTCTCCTTGGACTTACTTATGGTCAATAAACATGAAGGCACCATCCACACGTAAGTGATTGTTTGACACAAAAATAAGGTGGTTCATTTACAAGAATTTGAGATATTGATAACAAGATTATCTATTTGGGGAACAAAGAACAACCCAGCACGGGAAACAGGCCCTTTGGCCCAACGAGCCCGCGCCGCCGCATCACCCTACACCTATTCTACCCTGCACGTCTACGAATGGGACCCTACTCAGTCAGATTCAGGGAAGAAATAGTGTCAATTTGGTAAAAACCGATTAGCCTAAGAGCACATCTTTGGGGTGTGGGAGGAAACCGGAGCGCCCGGAGGAAACCCACGCAACCACAGGGAGAATGCGCAAACTCCCACAGACACAGGCCCAAACCCATGTGTCTGCACAGCCAGCAGTGCTAGTCACTGAGCTGTTGTGGAGCCCGTCTATCGGTCCAGGATCAAGCACACACACCGACATGAAGTACTAGGCCACTCCTGGACTTCCAAGAGCAGCCCACGCACGACCCGCCGTGTGCATGCCCCTCGCTTGACACGAGGTGGACCTCCACCTGTGGAATAAAGACAAAAAATATTAATCATACAGCCTGCCCTTCCGGTGTCTCCCGAGGTTTAACCCTATTTAATAGCCCCTACCATATCCCTCCATTCTCGTTTCACTCATGTGCTTATCTAACTGCATCTTAAACGAGTCCAACGTTCCTGCCTCCACCACCCTACTCGGTAGCGCATTCCAGACCCCCACAACTCTCTGCGTAAAGAACCTTCTTCTCACCTCCAAATTATACCTTCCCCCCCCCCCCTCACCCTTAAATGATGACCTCTCGTGTTCGTACCCAGTCTAGGGAGCAGTCTCTCACTATTAACTCTATCTATTCCCTTCAGTATCTTATATACTTCTATCATGTCCCCTCTCAATCTCTGTCTTTCCAAGGAGAATAGCCCCAGTTTCTTCAATCTCTCCTCGTAACCCAGTCCCCCCATGCCAGGCAACATCCTGGTAAACCTCCTCTGCACCCTTTCCAGAGACTCCATGTCCTTCCGGTAGTAAGGACTTGTCTGAGTTGCTAGCTTTGTCAGAACAAACTTGGATGAAATCTGAATGCCATGATAAATTAAATCATTTCCCCTCTAGGAATGTATACAGAAAACATAACCTTAGTCATTTAAAAGTCTACCATAGCATTTACATTTAAAGGTGAAGAAATTACTCATGGTCCCTGCAGCATAATTTCACAATCCAATGTATGCTCAATCCTGACACGGAGAGAGAAGAAAGCATTATGCTCAGCACAGGGTTTACAGGCCAAGGGTCAGCTTTTTTGCCACTCTGAGCAGAAGTGCCTCTGGAGGTGGGGGCTCTCAGCCATTTTTGAGGAGGATCTGACATCAGAAGGATTGTACAGATATCAATTGCTGAGGCAACGGAAGTGAGTGTGATACGAAATATTTTTGTATCCTGATTATTCCAGAATCAGCTGTTGACACCTGCAGAATTGTGCAATCAGCTACCAGGAACGTCATTACACAGGTGAAGGATGCCTTGTCTGCAAGCATAAAGGACCACATCAATTTCAAAACTGATGCAACCAGTTAAAACCAGAGGACTGTCATCTTACCCTCCTTGCTAGGATTCCCTCTGGTATCAGCACTGATCAACTATATCCATGTGACCAGCGATGCACCATCAGACCAGCCAGATGTATTTGTAAATAGGAAAGGATTCCATTCATTCAACATGCAGCTGATTTGTGATAATTTGAAAATGATCCTTACAAGCGCGTGAAAACTTCCCAAGTAATTGCCATGAGGCGATTTGTGTTGAGGCAGGCTCAAGTGTCTCACTTAAGCCCACTGAAGGCGACAGCCAGTTCCTGGGTGACCAGGAGTATGCATTGGTGACAGAGCTGATGACACGCTGGTGTGGAACACCACCACAAAGGCAGATGATAGATCATTTGACAAATATTATACAGGTCATGGACTTGCTTAAAAATGGTTCCAATGTCTCAGTCGCTCTGGGGGACCTCCAATATGGTTCTACATGGATACTGTACTCCAAATGCACAATCTGGTGGAGGGGAACATGTGTCAGGGGACTGCTTAAAATCCTCAGAGGAAGAGAAGTTTGTCAGTCAGCTTGTGGAGCTTCCCTATCCGATCGTCCCTGGTGCCTGTGCCCATTGAGCTGAATGCCAGACAGTCCCACAGTGCTTTCATCAAGAAAGGAAACATCCGAATGAGGAGTGTGCAGCACCGCACTCTTGGCACCTGGGTCTTTTTGACACCATTGTGGCAACAATCAAGAGCAACTTATAGTTCTTGTTTCAAGGAAACCTACACCATTAATTCTCCTTCTGTGACCAATTACACTAAGTTTGCATCGGTTCAGCTTCAAATATGCAATGGGACAGTAAGAATCAAAAGGTATTTAACAGGTGGCCAAGGCAATTGGGCTGAATGCAATAAAGTCCTTCCTCATGACAGTGACAAAGATATTCAAGTAAATCTGATTCTACAGCTCAGCTCATCTCTTCCATGGACTTCTATATGGAGCTAGCTGCATGGCTGGTGTTAATGGGGCGGCATCCTGCTTGTTTCTCTGCTCCAATGAATGAGATGCCCATCGTGCATACCCAGGAGGGCTTTACTAGAGACTGCTTCATCTGCAATCTTGGTCATGGGAGTAAGACACCGAGCTTGTGGCTTAGTCAGAGGTACAAGCTAAAGAGTGGGAAGGTTGGGGAGAGACGGCTGTGCCTTGATTAGAGACCCTATTGCTATCATCTCCAGCTCCTTTCAAGGTCTACCTGCATTTCATTGCTAATCAAGAGTGGGAAGGTGCCTGGCTGCATTTCCAAACAGTTCTGAGCCAGTAGTGTTACTCAAGGTTTTCTACATAATGTGGAGGTCATGATGTTGGTCCTTGCATCCATTCACACTCTTCACTCTTCATGTGGATGATCTCACTTTTATTGGAGGAGTTCATGCGCTCATAAAAATCATGTCACTCTGATGGACTCCTCCATTTCCTGTGCAAGAGTCCACAGTGCCTCCGAAAACTCCAACAGGTGATCACAGATCTCCACTTGCTGCTCATACATCTTTGTGAATGAACCGTGAAGTTCAGCATGTATGTTGAGCTGAGCATGGCCATAGTTGTTATCCATTCTCAAATGGAAGCTCTATAAAGCTGTCACTGCCTCCATCAGCTGTTCCTGCTCACATGTGAAGTAGTCCCCACCTTGTGTTATCCATTCTATATTTCCCTGCCCAAGGTGAGTCCACATGGACAGAGGATACACATGACACATGTAAGTCTGCTCCTTCAGATTGCTAACCTTCCTATGTACTCTGCACTGCCTCTACATGCCACTCCTGCTGAACTTTGGGCATTGCTCCTTAGGAAGAGGTAAAATCTGAGTTGGCATAGCATCCAGGTAGTAGTGGTTTCACACCATCACATGGTGCTGAGTTTGAAACACATTCTCATGGATATGCAACGCAAGTGAAGAAACTGCTCAGATTCAATTACATGATAAATGTATAATTTTTGCACCCAATCTCTGCTACACCCTCACCTCTCCTTCAGAGATGGCCTGGTCATGTTGCCATTCTGACAATCTTTCCTCCCTATTAACATTGAGTGTGTCAGTAAGGGTACTCTATCCCAGCTTTGACATCTCTTCCAGGAGTTATGTTCTCTCATCTCTTGCAATCAGAGCAAGCCTGTTAGGAGTATGAACAGTGCAGCATGTGGATCATAAGATGATCTGACATTTGATGGACCACATTGAGGAATTGGGTATGCATTATTTTAGGGTTGAGCGTGAATGTTATCTGTGTATATGAAGATTAACACAGGGATCTTATGAGACAATTCTCTGTGTCGCTGCAAGTAGCAATTCTTGGGGGTTTTCTGCGCTGAGGACAACTGTGGAAGTGAGATAACCATGGCTGCTAGTTCAGAATTCCAGTGTACTCACTTTGCAAAGCTTCAAGAGATTAATCAAGTGTTTTTTGCACTGCATCCACATCTTGTTCATTACAATGTGGCTCTGCCCACCTTGGCTCAGTCCAGACATGCTTTTCCACATTGGCTACTGAAATAACTCCTTAGAGGCCACTGTCTCTTCACCAGATTTCTTTTTTATTTACAAACTCAATTCCACTCCTAAGAGAGCTTCAGGTACAAAGTCAGAATCTGGAGTGTCTGTAGCCCTGATACTCCTCACTATATATCCAAGTGAGACTCACTGGGCAGGCAAACCAAGTAAACTAATTCAAATTAACAAGGGACACACAATCATTACTTCAAACAGGGAGCTCCTATTCCAGAAGGCCAACCTTATGAGCCCTGTTGAAGTCATTATTTTTCTATCTTCAGCATCTGCCTCATCACCTCTCTTTTAACGTTCAGCGAGGCTCCTTTTTCTCCCCCCCAGTATTTAAAAATATCATGGGAAAAGCTGCCAATATAGGTCGTGAACTTAGCCCACTTTTCTTGCCTGAAACAACACTTTGAACAAAAATGGGAAATACCGCACCCAGTTTCTTAGAAAGCTTATGTACAGAAATTTTCCTGAGCACATCATCTTGGAATGCAAGGAAATCTCAAGTCAATACAAAGCCATAGTGATCCAGTAATCAGTCTCTCTGCCAGGTTTCCTCTTGTTTGCATTCAAAGCCAAAACAAATCAATCCACAGATTAGCCGCTAATTAGAAGCATAGAAATATAGAACATTACAGTACAGTACAGGCCCTTCGGCCCTCAATGTTATGCCGAGTTATGTCCAATCCCAAGACAAAGCTATCCCCTCCCTATAATTCTGTAATGCTCCATCCAATCCAATAACCGCTTGGAAGTTCCTAAAGTATCCAATTCCACTATCACAGCAGGCTGTTTATTCCACACCCCAACCACTCTGAGTGAAGAATCTACCTCAGACATCCCTCCTATATCTCCCACCTTGAACCTTTTATAGTTATGCCCCCCGTAACAGCTACATCCACCTGAGGAAACAGTCTCTGCATGTTCACTCTATCAATCCCTCTCATCATCTTACAAACCTCTTAAGTCGCCTCTCATCCTCCTCTGCTCCAAAGAGAAAAACCCTAGCTCCCTCAACTTTTCCCCATAAGACCTACCCTCCAAACCAGGCAGCATCCTGGTAAATCTCCTCTGCACTCTCTAAAATGCTTCCACATCCTTCTCATAATGAGGTCACCAGAACTGAACACAATATTCCAAATGTGGTCTCACCAACATCCAGTATAGTTGCAGCATAACCCCATGGCTCTTAAACTCAAACCCCCTGTTAGTAAACGCTAACATGCTATAGGCCTTCTTCATGGCTCTATCCACTTGAGTGGCAACCTTCAGAGATCTGTGGACAGGAACCCCAAGATCTCTCTGTTCCTCCACATTCCTTAGAACCCTGCCGTTGACCCTGTAATCCGCATTCAAGTTTGTCCTACCAAAATGAATCACCTCACACACTTATCAGGGTTAAACTCCATCTGCCACTTTTCGGCCCAACTCTGCATCCTATCAATGTCTCTTTGCAGCCTGCAAAAGCCCTCCGCTTCATTCGCTACTCCACCAATATTGGTGTCGGCAACAAATTTACTAACCCACCCTTCAGACCCTTCTTCCAAGTCATTGATAAAAATGACAAATAGCAGAGGACCCAGCACTGGCCCCTATGATACACTGCTGGTAACTGGCCTCCAGTCTGAAAATTTTCCCTCCACCACCACCATCTATCTTCTACGGTACAGCCAGTTACTTATCCAATTGGCCAAATTTCCTTCTATCCCACACCTCCTTATCATCTTCATGAGCCTACCATGGGGAACCTTATCAAACGCTTACTAAAATCCATGTATACGACATCAACAGCTCTACCTTCGTTCATATGCTTAGTTACCTCTTCAAAGAATTCAATCACATTTGTGAGGCAGGAGTTGCCCCTCACAAAACCATGCTGACTATCCCAGATTAAACTGAATCTTTCCAAATGGTCACAAATCCTAAATCTCAGGACCCTTTCCATTAACTTACAACCCTGAAGTATAAGACTCACTGGCCTATAATTACCAGGGTCATTCCTATTTCCTTTCTTGAAAAGAGGAACAATATTTGCCACTCTCCACTCCTCTGGCACTATCCCTGTGGGCAGTGAGGACCCAAAGATCAAAGCTAAAGGCTCCACAATCTCATCCCTTGCCTCCCAAAGTATCTTAGGATGTATCCCATCTGGCCCAGGGGACTTATCCACCCTCAGGTTTTTCAAAATTGCTAATACATCATCCCTCAACATCTACCTCCTCCATCCTATCAGCCTGTATTATGCACTCATCCTCAAAAACATGGCCCCTCTCCTTAGTGAACACTGAAGAAAAGTATTCATTCAATGCCTCGCCTATCTCTTCTGACTCCATTGCACAAGTTCCCACTACTATCCTTGACTGGCCCGAACCTCACCCTGGTCATTCTTTTATTTCTCACATAAGAGTAAAAAGTCTTGGGGTTTTCTTTTATCCAACCCGCCAAGGACTTCTCATGCCCCCTCCTAGCTCTCCTTAAGCCCTTTCTTTGACTCATTTCTAGCTACCTTGTAACACTCAAGCGACCCAACTGAACCTTGTTTTTTCATCCTTACATATGCTTCCTTTTTCCTCTTGACAAGACATGTATGGTATGCTTTGTCTGTATAACACGGGAGAAACAATACTTCTCACTGTATACTAATACAGGTGGCAATAGTAAATCAAATCAAAAAGAACAATTTGTAGAATGTTACATTTCTGAAGAGTGCTCTCAAATCTTTTTTCATTCTACTTAAAAGTTAGAACATTAAATGTTCTACCCATGTCGAAATAATAGCAGCAAAAATCATTGTTCACACTGTTGTGGCTCTTATTCATGCTGTACTTGTTGGCCGTTTGCATTGTTTTCCAATAACATGAGTTTAGTTTAGGGGCTTTGTTCAATTGGCTTATGTGCATCGATAGACATGATGATTAAATCAGCTGAAAGCAGCTTAGAGGCTTGAACCTTGATCATCAAAGAAGTCACCCATTGGAAAAACAAGGTCTAATTGTGATGTATGGAGTGGTCAAGGCTTTTGTCTGAGATGTTCAAAACGAGAATAATAAACTTGTTGCATCTTACTCACCTCACACTCCTGTGAAATGGATGAATACCATATACTGCAGCAAATCTCCTTATGCAACTGAATGTTTTATTGATTTATTCCACTAATTCAGTGATATAATATGAATGGCATAAATTCAGTTGTTTTAATTATGAATTTAGCCAGACTGAAATCAGATTAAGGTAAAACATTAGGTAGTAGGTGGTAATGCCCTCATATATTATACTCATTCACTGTCTACGCACATTGATGTGTTTGTGTTTTTTGCTTACTTCAATTTGCCTTCAAGATATTTTCAATGTTAACAAAAAATGAGTAACATGAAAAACATCAGCACGTTATTCAAGTATGTCAAAAGTACAATGTTTCATTTTATTTATTTATTACCACAATTTCTCACTTTTGGTCATTGTCAGCAAAATAACATGCATTCAATAACTTGCAATTCTTATAAATGGTGAATTTACGTCGAGAATAATTTCCATCAATAGGAAATTAATAGTTGAAAGGATGTCACTGAAGTGAACAACAATGTATTCAAAAGATTCATTTACTATTTTCTATTCTACTAATTTTACTTTTTGTTTGTTCGTGCTTTATCCTAAGCATCAAAGCATTGGGGTTCAAAGCATTTAGCTACATTTACCTTACACCACAATGAAAAGGTAATTATTTTCTCCTTAGAAATTACAGGTGATTTGATGGAGCCACTCAAAATGATTAATTCATAAAGCAAATACAAACAACTTGCATTCATATACCACTAACATAACATTTCACGGAATCAGAATAAAATTAGTGTCAAGCCAGAGAGAGAGATAATAGCATGTATGATGAAAAGCTTGGTTAACAAGGTGGGTTATGGTGATGGTGTGTGTAAAAGACATTGAAGTGCCTGACTAGCCATGATCGTAATGAATGGCAGAGCAGCCTTGGCAAGCTGCATGGCCCACTCCTGTTCCTACATTCCTATGTTCTTGGCTAGAATTCTTTTGACCTTGCCTGCGGCTGGGATTGTCCAGTCCTGCTGCTGTAAATGGAGATTTGGCTGAACACCACATTCTCTGTCACTAGCAGCCGTAGCGGAAGCATGGGTAACCGAAGAATTCCGGCAAGGGACATCACCCCTTATGTTTCTTGAGAGAGAGAGAAGGAAGTGAAGAGCCAGAGAGATTTGTGGAAGCGCTTCCACTATCCCTAGATGGCTAAAGGCATGGATACAAAAGTGAGCTGAAAGGAGTAAGGATGAATAAGTCAATTCAACTGAAGGATCAAGGATCATTTGGAGAAAAGCAGTTGTTGGGACTCAAGAATACTGTAAAGATAAAAAGGGCAATTGGTCATGAACAGATTTAAACAGTTGCTTGTATTGTTGCCTCAAAATGCTCGGGTTCAATTCCGGCCTCAGGTGGTGTTTTCATATTCTCCCCATGTCTGTGTGGGTTTCCTACAGGTACTCTGGTTTCCTCCCACACTCCAAAGATGTATAGGTTAGGTTTATTGGCCACTCTAAATTGTCCCTTAGTGTCAGGGCAACTAGCAGAATAAATACATGGGGTTATGGGGATAGGTCTGGGTGGCACTGTTGTTGGTACAGGCTCAATGGGCCAAATGGTCTCATGCACTGTAGGTATTCTGTGATATATTCAGTGTGAAAAATGAATCTGTATTTCTCAAAATTGAATGCATTTTTCTGTACATATTATTTGGCACTGTTTTGTAACATTTAAGTTTTAATTAAAGTATTCCAGTCAACTTTGGTTCTTCAAATTCTTAAGAATTTGATGTACTAATAAAAATATTGGTTTGGTGGTGGTGGTGGGGGGTGGATGGTGATGGTATTTCTCCAGGCCTAATAGCTCCAATTGCAAATTGCAATGGCTCTCATTGGCTTTCAGTCCATTAATTTCCAAAGTATTGCTTTTTATATGTAATACTAATTTCTTTCAATTCCTCCTTCTCATTAAACCTTGGTTTCAGGAAGTTATTTGTGTCTTCCTCCATAAAGACAACTAAAGTATTGTTTAATTGCTCTGCCATTTCCTTATTCTCTATTATATATTCTCCCATTTCCAAATGTAGGGACCCACCTTTGACTTTACTGATGTTTTCTTCTAACATCAAACCTTTTTGTAGTCCACTTTTTTATGTTCCTTATAAGTTTACCGTCCACTTTATTTTACCCTGTTTAATCAACTTCTCAGTTCTCTCTTGTTGACCTCTAAACTGCTAATGAGCCTCAGACTTGCTACTTTTTCGAGCAACTCTTAATGATTCTACTTTGGATCCACTACTATCTTTGATTTCTTTCGTTAGCTATGGTTGAGCCATTTTTTTCAGTTGTGTTTTTGCATCAGAAAGGAATGTATAACAACTATTGCTGTGCAAATGTTCATTCCTTAAGTATTAGCCATTGCCTTTCCATCATCATTTGATAAAGTTCCCCAATCTATCATAGTCAACTCGTGCCTCATACCTATTTATGTTTCTTTTATTTAGATTTAGGACCCTAGTTTTGGACTGAACTACTTCACTTTCCAGGATTTCCTGATGTTATGATCACTGTTCTCTAAATGACTCTGCACAAGCTTATTAATTAACTCCTTGTTAATTTGTCGACTTTGTTTCTGAATGCATGGAGCATTCACAACGATGTCATCAGGCATGTTTTTTAAACTGCTTACACCTTTTTTGTAATCTGGCCTATTTTCTGCTAGCTCTTGTTTCCTCTGCCTTCCTCTTTTTTGCTTTCAGCTTTTCTGACTCTCATTTCTATCTTTGTTTCTAACTCTTGAGCCTCCTTGCTCAGGTTTCCATCCCTTCTGCTGCTCTAATTTAAACCCTCTCTAACAACATTAGCAAATGCCCCTGCGAGGATGTTGGCCCTGGTCTTGCTGGGGTGCAACCTATCCAGCTTATACATGTCCCATCTTCTCCAAAATCGGTCGCCTTGCATCACAAATCTAAACCCCTCCCTGGGGCAATTCTCAATAAGTATTTACTGTGGAAAAACTTGGATAAAACAAAGTGATTTTCAATTAACTACTGTAAACCTTTTCTCTATGCACCTTGCAGCCTGCACGCTTATTCGAGGGTGACCTGTCCCAATTCCTCCACTACCCTCCCTGCTGACCGGCACGCCAACCTATGAGTAGACGTTTTTAAAAGTCGGGTTTGCCAAGGTGGGAAGCCCCCCAGCTCAGGAAACCTGACCTGGAGATTTAAGCCCCAAATAGAATTAACCTTTTCAGATCAGTTCCCTTTCATCAGAACTAAGGAAGGTTAGAAATATCATAGCTTTTGGGCTCAGGTTATCACTTAAACTACCAATATCTTTGACATGGGAGTGCAAACCAAGCTTCTCAATCACTAACGCTGTCTTTGAGATTTATGAGTCCAGAAAAAGCTGTGATAGGTGAACAAGATATCCAGATATTATTTAATTATTGATGATCCTATGTTCCTCCTGACCTGAAAACTTACTCTCTTGTTATTTTTAGGGTGTAATTGATATGAAGATATTTGGATGGTTACATGCTCAGTATGTGTAGCATGGTACAAGCAGTTTACTTTTATTATGTGGTCAGTCAAGTAATGCCCTGAATATTAAATATGGTTCTGCCATGAATGTTATAGATCAATCTTGCCACGGTTCCGCTGTGTGTATTAAGCAAGTTAAGCAGAATGGCCCCATGCTGCACAGTTCATGGAATAAACTCCAATTTACTATGAGATCATCATAGATCACTTCAAGATTGCAATCTTGTTGAGGTCAAAAGTTATTCTGTATGCAGAAGGACAACGCTTTCAGTGATAGTGGTTCAGTTATCGCTGCAGAAGCATGTTACACTTGGATATCAATCAATGCTTTTAGTAGGTGCTGTCATTTTCTCTCACCAGCCTTCACTAAACAACCAATGCCTAAAGTTTATCATTTTATTACCAATGACAAGACGGAAGATCAAGCTGTGAAGATACAGAAGGCTTGACAAAATGGTAAAAGATCAAACAGCCATGAATAATTTATAATATGGATAATTTTAGTATTTCATTTTTTAGCAAACCTTGAATAGAATGGGCTGTATGATAATTCAGGGAGAAGAGGGAATCTACAGATATCTACATATTTGCAATGAATATAGCAAAAACATTTGCTGTGATTTCACGCCCGTGTTCACCACAAGCACAGATAGCGACCTTGGCACAAAATATTGCCTGACTCGAAAAACGAGAATCTCACTGGCAAGATCTCGGCTTCTGATTCTCCCTGCTACCCGCTGGTGACATAACAAGGTTCCCACCCAGGAAGGTCAGCAGTCTAATTTCAATACACTTAACTGCAATTAGTGGGCTTCCCCAATGTGTCCTTTCCCCCTACATTTGAAATTGCCTCCTTGCTGACAATACGCCATGTCATCAAGGTTCACAACTGATTAAAAAAAAATGAGAACAAGGTGAAGGGAATCCATGGGGATACAAAAATAAGTGTAGCCTCCGGGGCTAGGGGGACATGCCCAGGCTGTGCCCTGGCAAACCCTAGCACTGCCCCTTACACCTGTGCACTGCTCCCTGGCATACTGGCACCTGACAAGATACTAGGGTGTGGATTAGCGTGGATGAGTGTGTGTGCATGTGTATTTGTAAATGCACATGTGTATGTGTGTGCGTTTTTGCTTGTGTGTGGGCACGTGCATGTGGGAGGTTATGTGTGTGTGTTTGTGCGTGTGTGTGCTCATAGGAATGGGAACTGACAGAAACCTGTCAGGGTACCTCTGCCATTTTAGGATGTCAGGCTTACGCAGATTAGCGTGGAAATCCTAGCGGAGTTGTCTCTCACACTCAGTGTTCCAGCATAAGCTGCAACTCTGCTCTGTCCCCAGAGTTGGTGATCATTGATATTCAGAAGGACTTCAACTTTCCAACTCACACACTGCATTAGAAACTCCATTAGAAGTTACACCATGTTCAGTCAGGTGCAACATTATTTTTAATGGCAGTGTGATTAATAAAATTTGATGAACAGCAAGACAAGCACTGAAAAGAAAATGTTATGTTCATGGAGTGCTGTTATATGATTAATTAGTAGATTTAATTTTGTTTTGAAAAGGTTGGGTTAGAAGACAATAGGACACGTAAAATCTACCAGGTGGTCTACACACCCACCCCCAGCTTATCAGAAATTGTACAGTGCTTGGAGGAGTATTGGGTGGCTCCCCAACCCCTGGGCATATTGTGAGCCTTAAGCGGCCAATTAATAGCTGCGGGAAGCATGCAGAAAGCCTGACCACTTTAGTTGTGTGGGCTGCTATTGGGCAAGAGGCGGGGGAGCTCCTTTTTGCGCTCCCCCCACCCCCCCCCGGACTCATCAAAGACATTTCCCCCAGAAGTCATCCCCCACCCCTTTATCTTTACCCTTGCCAATTGAATTTGTTCTCCGACCTCTTACATCTTCCTTGCCAAGAACCTTGAGCCCAGACCTACCTGGGCTGTTCCAGATTGACTGCATGTAGTCATAACAATTGCCAATGCTCCTACAGGAGCTGGTGGGGCGACAGAGCTGCCAGCCAGTCAGATTGGCCAGTTGTTCTGAGGCAAGATCTTCATCCAGAGAACAAGAGGTGGGATTTTTACCTTCTAACTTAATGCTGATCCTAGTGTTAAATTGTGATAGGGTAGACAGGCACCTCCCCCAATCCCCCATCATCCCCAGCCCTTCTTCTGATGCGCCCAGCCTTTTTAGCTGGTGTGTGGAGGGATTGGTTCTCCATAAGTCCTGCCCAAATCATGGAAAGCAAGTAAAAATATGGTTTAAAAAAAAACAGCAATTACTAAATGCTGTCAATAAATGTACAGCATCAACTTTAAAACATATTTGAACATTTTGGTTACAATTACATTAAGTCAAATAAAGGGGTCGATTTTCATCTTCACTGCTTCAGTGGAGCAGGTCACCTTTCCTTTACAGAACCTTGATTCTGCTTGATTCTCATTAATTTCTGCCAGGTTATTACACAACTGGAGAAGAGACAGATCTATTTCTGTGGAATTTGAGAATGGCTGCTGGAATAATGATTCAGGCATCAAAGCAGCATTGTCCCAATGAAGGAATGCTAGTGAAACATGGTGGCTGATTTACAAGCACATGATGCAATGATTTAAGTCACGCACTGCAATGTATCGTTAATTATTTACTTGTGACATCATCCAGATGAAAGTGGGATGATGTGGAACTTAAGTTACAAGAGGTTTTGAAGTTATTTCCAATGATTAAGAAAACAATTAAGAAAAGAATGATAGGAAGAAGCCTATATGATGCAATTTGCAGGAAGGACATACATTATGGACAGGAGGGAGTTTAATTTAAACAGCCTTGATTTCTCCTGTCATTACCTGTCCGTGAACAGAAATGTGTTTGGATTTTAATTTGTCCCTTCATGAGTAGTGGCATATTTTCCCAACCCTTCAATTTTGGTGTGACCCAATTTTTATTAATAACTCCACAGCAAATGCGAGATGGGGTAAATTTAGAGGGTTAGTTAATTTTACATGCACTGAAAACGCAGGAAGGGAGTTCACAACACCCCCCACCCACCCTCCTGCAACCACCATTTATTTCTTAAATGTAGGGATAAAGAAAATAAAGTACAGGGAAAAGGCCACAAAGAAGATAAGAGTTAATGTTTCACAGGAGTCCAGTATCACAAGTGCAATGATACATTCTTTCAGTGAGATCATGTGATAGGACTCTCACTTCTCCATTTTGGCTTTGACAACGAATGCATATTCCTTTGTCTGGATTCTTGAGTTGGTGAATGGCCAACCAGGAAGAACTTGAAAGGAGCTTGCAAAGTCCTTTGTCAAGCAGACTTGTAAACTCCATTGGCCAGGCCTGACTTAAGGAATGTAAATAACCTTTGTATAATTCCCCTGGAAGTTGGTCTTTTGCAGTTCATCAGGTCGTTTGCATATCTTCAAAGAAAATGTGGTGTTAGACTCCATTGAATGCAAGAAGGTTCATTTATTTGAGTCAGAGCTAGCCACGGCTTCAATCATTTTAAATTCTTCATCCAGATTTTAAAAATGATAATGTATAGATTCTATAAAATCTATGCTAGGATGGAGATGAGCATAGTTTTCAAATGCATAAGCTTTAAACTGCAATGTAATTTACAGCCTTTCTAATGGAGGTCTGGGAACAGGTTATTTGCAGTGGTTGAAAATTATTTTTGGAACAAAGAATCTCAAGGAAGAAAACAACAAAAGAATCTTAAAAATAGGGACTCATGATAGAATCCGCACAATCTAGAAGGAGGCCAGTCAGCCCGTCGAGTGCACACTAACTACAATCCCACCCAGGCCCTAATCCGCAACCCTCATTTACCCTGCAAATCCCCTGACACTAGAGCCAATTTATCACGGCAAATCAACCTAACCCGCACATCTTTGTGGGAGGAAACCCACGCAGACACATGGAGAATGTGCAAACTCCACACAGACAGTGATCCAAGCGAGGAATCAAACCTTGGGGCAGTGAGACAGCAGTGCTAACCACTGTGCCACCAGGCTTCCCATTTTCAAAATACTTCTTAGACTGTGAGATTCACTTTAACTAAATAGTTTTAACTATAAACCTCTACTCATTGTATGGCTGAATTTGAATTCAGCAGATTCACCCTCTAATAAACACTGCGCTTGATGTTTGGAAACCTACCAAACTGTGGGTGGGATTCTCTGGCTGTTCACGCCAGCAGATTCTCCAGTCCTGCTGCAGTGAACGGAGGTTTGGCTGAGCACCAAATTCTCCATCCTCTCCTGCAGTTGTGGCTCTCTCAGCGTGAATGGCCAGAGAATTCCAGTCTAAGGGTTGACAAATCGAAATGGACACCACTGAAGAGTTTTTTTTCTCATTACTAGCACTTTGTCATGAGCTCAGAATATCTTGAAGGATTTTCAAGTATTAGATTTGAAGTATAGTCCCTGTTTCCGTAAGCAAAGTTATTGAATTTGTGTATAGCTCAAGACAAACAGCACAGAAATGAATGCTCAAATGATTTGCAAGTTTTTCTGATGGTGATTGACAAATGTTTTGTATTTCAAGAATTCAGTTACAGCAACAGTCTACTCTATAAGGAAAGAAAATAGCTAATGCGAGTAACAATGTTATATTTCTGGTGGTTGACGGGTGTAGTAACACCATTATATATTCACAGTATAAATAGTTATTTTGTATCAAAGTTGTCCTAGTTATAGTGAAAGGATTTAAGATGCTTTAAACATTTTTGTGGACTATTTGTTTAGTATGCAGAGGGGCCTCTGAGGCTGTGTGATCTCTGCAGTACTTAAGATTCAAGCCAGTGTCACTGCAGTTTGGGAAAATATCACGGAGGTAGACTAGTAATCAGAATATAGAGAAAATTGGAAGATCATTAGACAGCTGGGAAGGAGAGATTATGCTAATGTGAAAAGTAAAACAAAACATAAACCAACTTAGAGAAATTAAATCGAAATGCATTTCCATTGGTACCTGTGGTGCCCGTTTATATCTTTGAGACCTGGGAGAATTTATCTCATCTACATCCCTCTGAATTGTTGAGAGCATTCATGGGTTGGGAAACTAATCAAAAGCCTTGCAGAGGCTCTTTAGGTACGCTAAGCATTAGCATCCTAGCTCCTTGTTCCTCAGCCAATCCAGGAGGGCAAACAGTGATATGTTGATTCTGTCATAGGAAGCGTTTCTAATTAAAGGGGTCCTGGTATAGGTTAAAGTGGCTCACCTTCGCATGGATTATTTAAATCTGCAGCAATTGCTGTAATGGAGAGGAGACCTGGGAAGGCTGTTCTCCCTGGCCCCTCAATCTTTTGTAGAAACATAAAAAATAGGAGCAAGAATAGGTCATTTGGCCCTTCAAGCCTGCTCCACCATTCAGTATGATCATGGCTCATCCTGCAATTCAATAGCCTGATCCCACCCCGTACGCTTTGTTCCCTTGAGCCCCAAGAACTATATCTAACTCCTCCTTGAAAACATACAGGAGGTGATCTTACCTTCTTGTCCTGCTGGTCGATGGGTGAGGTGGGCCGGTAAGATTGCGGGAGAGGCAAAAATATCAAGTTTGAAAAGGGTGCAAGGCGAATCCCAATATTTAAATTCTATGTTAAGTAGAATTTAAATATTACCAGAGAACCCAAGATGGAATCGTCCAGGTCACTCACCTTTGCACTTTTGCTGGTGAAAGTCCTGACTGGCTAGGATCATGTATGTTCCCCATCAACGGGGACCTATCGTGATCACCGGAGGCCTTTGAGAACCTCCAGGAGATCAGGCCGGGGGAATGCCCCTTGGGCAGTGCCAGGCTGGCACCTTGGTTCTGTCCATTGGGCAACCCTTGATAAAGGGCTCCAGAGTTTTCCCCACTACTGACATAAGAACATAAGAACATAAGAAATAGGAGGCTGACTGATCTATGATTCCCTGTTTTCCCTCTTTTTTTAAATAGTGGGGTAACGTGAGCTATCCTCTAATCTGTAGGAACTGTTCCAGATTCTATAGAATCTTGAAAGATGACCATCAATGCAGCCATTATTTGAGGATCACTTCCCTGAGTGATCTGGGATGTAGGTTATCAGGCCCTGGACATTTATTGACCTTCAATTCCATCAATTTCCCCCTTCTCTACTACTGATTTCCTTCATTTCATCCCTCTCATTTAATCCTCTGTTTCCCAACATTCCTTGTATGTTATTTGTGTCCTCCTTTATGAAAACAGAATCAATATTTAGTTGTTCTGCCATTTTGTTCTTTCCCATTTATAAATTCCTCTGTTTCTGACTGGTCATCACCTATCTTTTTATCTTCTTGCAGCAGCATGGTGGCACAATGGTTAGCACTGCTTCTTCACAGCAGCAGGGATGTGGGTTTGATTTCCAGCTTGGGTCACTGTCTGTATGGAGTCTACACATTCTCCCTGTGTCTGCATTGGTTTCCTCCTGGTACTCTGGTTTCCTCCAACAGTCCAAAGATGTGCAGACAAGCTGGATTGGCCATGCTAAATTGTCCCATAATATCAGGGGGACTAGTTTGGCTAAATGCATGGCGTTATGGGGATATCGTGTTGGTGTGGTTGTGGTTGGTGCAGACTTAATGGGCCAAATGGACGCCTTCTGCACTGTGGGATTCTATAATTCACATACTTCACATATAAGCTTGTACAGTCAGATTTTATGTTTGCCGCAAGCTTATTCTCATATTTTTTTTTCTCCTTCTTAATCAGTCCCTTGGTCCTCCTTTGCTGAATTCTAAATTTTTCCCAATCCTAAGAGCAGTTGTTTTTTTTTCTGACCAATTTGTATGCCTCTTCTTTGGATTTAATAGTATCTCTAATTTCCCTTGTAAGCCATGGTTAGGCTACCTTTTCTACTTGGCGCCAGACAGGAATAAATAATTGTAGCAGTTCACCTGTGCACTCTTTGAATGTTGGCCATTGACATCCTTTTAAGTAACATTCCCCAATCCATCATAGCCAACTCATGCTTCATACTATCATAGTTTCCTTTATTAAGATTCAGGACCCTTGTCTCAGAATCAACTACGTCACACCGTCTTGATGAAGAATTCTATCATGTTATGGTTGCTCCTCAAGGGGTCTCGCACAACCAGATTGTCAATTATTCCTTTCTCATTACACAATACCCTGTCTAGGATGGCCTATTCTACAGTGGGTTCCTCAATGTATTGGTCCAGAAACCATCCCATATACACTCCAGGAATTCCTCCTCCATGGTATTGTTACTAATTTGATTTGCCCAATTTATATGCAGGTCAAAGTCCCCCATAATTACAGATGTTCTTATAACGCATACATCTCTAATTTCTAGTTTAAAGCCATTATCAACATCACCGCTACAGTTTTGGGGTCATATACACCCCCCACCCTAACATTTTTTGCCCCTTAGTGTTTCTCAGAACTGCCCATACAGATTCCACATTGTCAAAGCAAATGGTCAGAATTCTCCAGCCATTCAAGCCAGTGGAATTTTTCAATCCCACTGGTTACACAACCCTGCCCATAGGTTACACGGCAGCATGTGGTGACAACAATGGGAAAGCCCACAGACAGTAGTGGGATTAAAGAATCCTGTCGCTAGCAAACAGCATGCTGCCTCCCACTGCAGGGAAGCCTGCAGCTGGGGGGGGCCAGAGAATCTCATCCAATATCTTTCCTCACTGTTGTTATTTTCATCTTTGGCCAGCAAAGCAACTCCATTGCCTTTTCCTTTTTGTCTGTCCTTCCTGAATATTGCTTACCCCTGGATGCTCAGTTCCCATCCTTGGTCACACTGCAATCATATCTCTGTAATCTTGACTGCATCATATCAGTTTACATCTATTTGTGCAAATAATTCATTCACGTTGCAAAAGCTCCATGCATTAAGGCACGAAGGGTTAAGACTTGTCTTTTTAACATTACTTGTTCCATTCCCATTATTTTTCACTGTTTGATTCTGGCCCTTGGTTTCGGTATCACTTTTCTTTTTACCCCTTAATGCCTTTTGTTCTTATCCTTGATTCCCTCTCCTCTGACTCCTTGCAGAGGTTCCCATCCCCCAATGTTTAAACCCTACCCACCTAGCTAATGCTAGACATCAGTACTGGTCTTGCCCAGATGTAACCTGTCCAGTTTGTACAGGCTCCACCTTCCCCAGAATCAGTCGCACTGTCCCAGGAATCTGAAACCCTCCCCCTCAGACCACCTCTTCTGCTATGTATTCTTCCAGTGTACCCTGCTATTCTACTCTGACTAATGTAACCCCACATGGAACTGGTAGTCATCCTGAGATCACTACCTTTGAGGTCATACTTTTCAACTTATTTTCTAACTCCCAAAATTTGTTATTAGGACCTCATCCCTTTTTTTTAATCTGTCATTTACACCAATGTATACCACAACCATTGGCTGTTCACCATCCCCTTTCAGAATGTGCTGTAACCGCTCCAAGACATCTTTGACCCGAACAGCAAGGAGACAACATACTATCCTGAAGTTAGCTGGATGCCTCACTGTGGGATCCAGGAGACTTCTGTCAAATTAGCTTCCCCGAGCAATGGAGGAAGAGGATAACCTCTTCAACCAACCATCCATGGCTGGAAGTGGCTGAAGGAGTCATCAGCAGAAGTGTGATTCTTCTGACCTGGAGGAGTGCACCATGAGGATTCAGGATGTCAGGAGAGTGGGCAAGGTGGGTGGCATACTTTCCAGTGCCATGCTCCATATACCCTGACTTTCCCAGTAATCTCCAGCACAGTAACACTCTATCCATTCGTCTCTCTCTGTTCACTTCCCATTTCTATCTGAGCAGCCAGCAACAAATCTACTCTCATCCTGTTCCGCTCTTGTATCCATGGCTTCATAGTGACCATCCACAACTATTGTCTTTCTCTGTCACCCACACAAGCTAATGCTAGCACTCAGAACCTTCTGCTTTCTCTCCTAGAAAGACAGGAGAGTACTTAACCTTAGGGAGAGGTGGAGACTAGGGAGTGTTGTTCCATTGTCAGGAAACTTGATAGCCACTGATAATGTGTGTCCACCTGGCCCATTGGGAAGGAAGTCTTGTTTCAGGAAGCTGCAAATGTCAGCAATGAGTTGTTGCACAAACCTGATGTTCCTGAGGCATTGGGTGTTCAGTTATGTTGAGAGAGATGATCCTCTCTCAGCCTGTAGCCCTTGTGTTGAGTCTTCCCTCCTATGGACTGGACCTCTGTGTCCATCCTCTTTGCCTAATGTTGCTTCTGCTGGCGGTAGTGCTTTGTTTCTGTACTGCTGTTCCTCTTGTTCTTTGTCAGGATGCATGGTAGTTACGCTGCTCTCGTGCTTTGGTAATGGCCGGCAGCAGGGAAATGCAGCTGAAGGTGTGAAGTGCTAGACAAGTGAAGTGACTTCCAAGAAGATTGCAGTTACCATTCAAACTGTGAAGGCACTCTCTGATCAGTGTTGACAGTAGCAGCATCTCATCTGGCCATGGATGCAGCCCTTCAGTTTCACTATCCATTGCAGGGAGGTTGTGGTTAATGATATTTTCACTAGTAATTCAGAGACCCAGGGGACCTGGGTTAGAATCCCTGCATGGCAGATGGTGACATTTGGATACCATAAAAATCTGGTATTGTAAAGTCTCATGATGACCATGAGGCATTAATTGTTGTAAAAACCTGCCTGGTTCACTAATGTCCTTTAGGGAAGGAAATCTTCCAACCTTACCTGGTCTGGCCTATATGTGACTCCAGATCCATAGCAATGTAGTTGACTGCTAAACGCCCTCTGAAATTGTTTGGCAAGCCATTCAGTTCAAGGATGACTAGGGATGGACGATAAATGATAGCTGAACCAGAATTGCTCACATCCCATGAATGAATAAAAATAACTCATCTTAGTATTGCTGGAGAGATCCCTGTCTGTCAAATGCAGAAGCTTTGGTTAAAGCAGGATGTAATTGCTTATATTTAACCAGCTTGAGCCTTTAAAACTGCCCAGGTTGAAGCTAGACGAAGTCGAGCTGAGGTTGGGATCATAGCATGACATCCCTTCAGGGATTTAACTCCCTGCATACACCCAAACCTGACCCCCTTACCTGGGAAAATCTCTATTCACTGCCAATCCCCTTGCCCCCTTCTCCATACTTGGAAGAATTGTCCAAACTAAGCTCTATCAATAGAAGGTCATCACACAAAACTACCCACAATTTGTCATCAATTGAAAATCTCATTTTGAAAGCCTTGTGCGCGCAATTCCTGAGTTTGAGTGTTTTATACAGCCGCAGAATGGAAAATGTGTTTCATTTTACACCACATCTTGATGACATAATTCCATTTCACTCAAACAGAAAAAAAATGGTCTGAGAAGGAAGGAGGAACACATTAAATTCACTTGTGAACGTGACTAAGTGGTTTTCAATAATGGAGAACAGGAAAGAGTAAGAGTGGTTTGAAATTGAATCATAGTGCACTCATTTCACAGATATGAATATTTAATATTTACAGTCTCCATGCTTATCATTCACCGGAATTGAGCCACTGTTACATTGGATTGGGATGGTCTGTTCAGAACACAGATTTGCAATTCATGCTCTGGATATTTACATGTTTGCATGTCTGTTAATGGATGATTAAGTGCTTGGCAGTGACTGCCACCCAAAACATAAGTTTCAGGTTTTTAAAATGTCCTTTGTATTGATGACCATGGCTCAGCCTCCATCCTGATTGCCTCTCAGTCTTCTGAGCTCTTTGGAGACACTTAGCTGCAGATTGTTCTGCACCTGAAACTCACTAGTTCTGCCCTAATGGAGCAGTTCAATTTTGCACCTCTTCACCTGAGCGGGAGAGGCTAGGACGCTGATTGTCTGCCCACCTCGGGTCTACGATGAAAGTGAAAACCTGGCCAAATGCTTAGAGGGGCCTGCAGTTCCTGAGATTATTATTCCAGCTTTGATGAAGCCCATGGTGTGCCCATTTATTGGCAGGGCATCATGCAGCTCTCTGTTAGACAGGAGCCACACATATCTCTGAGGATGAGAGAAGCATCACCTTGTTCTCGATGCAAGTCCTCATCATGCTCCTGCAGAGTCAGGTTGATAGCTGCAGCCCCCTGCCATTGAAAATGTGCAACCAAACAGTTAGATAATGCTGGCAGTACATCATTGGTTTAACCTCACACCCATTGTGGGAGATCTCACCATCTGCTCCTGCCATTCATCCGCGAAATGAGAGGCAATTTGGGATCATTGCCCAATGATTCTATTGACCAGCATTTTTTCTTCTGTCCTCCAGATCTAGATTGTCTCCCTTCTGTACGCTACATTGTGAAGAGTGCAACTCCCCGTGGAGCAAGGGGTGACCCAATTTGAAAGGAATGTAAGGGCTCTCAGTAACCACTCTCACATCCTAACAACACCTACTGCCAATACCACCCCCCACCCCAACAATGATGACAGTGACCCTCACCTCTGGCCCCGAGCTTCACTTCTTCACTATTCTCCCTGTTGGACTACCCAAGAAGTAACAGCTGCCTGAGCGCTCACCAGCAGTAACTCCCTTGGAGGTGACGGCACCAGGCTTCACTCATGTACACCTGATATAAATGGCACCAACATAACACCATCCGGCACCAACTGAATATTCAGTGCAGCCTCAATATCCAGCATGAGCATTCATTAATGATATGCTGATGCTGCTGCATTCAAATCAGGTTCAGTCCCTTCCCCAGCATGTTCCATCTCATCCCACCAGCAAGATTTGTTCAAAGTCAGAAAATACAATCTCGCTGGGGAGAATCTCATTTTTCTGAACTCTCCATGCCACCATGTCCACAGACAGAGTGGGCTCAGGATCCCGTCCACAATTTTTTTTAAGTTATTATCTTTTTTCACCTTAAGGATTTAGAAAAATAAATCTAAGCACTTTATAACGATGTAACTATAATTTGGAATATGCGTCATCGCTGGTTGTCATAACTTCTTCTTTAGAACAAAGTCAGTGAAGAGCGCTGGATAACAATCAATTGAGAAGATGGATTTAATGATGCGTAATGCAATTAGTTCAAGCGATGTGGAAGATAGCACAGTTATTAGAGTTGACTTGTATAATGTACGTTATGGATGTTTGCATTTTGGACATCTTCTTCCAAGTAAGTTTACAAAAGAAAGAACCTTAATGTGGAATAAAATAACTGAGGCAAATGTTTTTTTTAATCAATCAGATCCACTCGGTCAGTTTTTGAATCAAATCTCCAGAAGGAGGTATTTCAACCCAATGTACCAGCTCTTTGAAAAAGTTATCCACTTAATCCCACCCACTGTCTATTCTCCATAGCTTGCATTTAATTTAATTTATCTGGAACTGTTTATGCCAAATTCTACTCTGATAGCAAATCACATTATTTGCAATAATTGGAGGAATTCACGGGAAATTTCACATGATGCTGTGCTGTACCAAATTACTTAATCTGACATTATTATATTAAAAATCTTCCTACAAACTTTTTGTCTTATTAATTTCTCGTTCCACATTCAAAACAGTAATTGTTAATGTGCACTTGTCATGCTGTAATTATATCTTTCCACCAGTGAGGCAGTACAGCAGGAGGCTATAAATACAATGTCACAGTGGACGTGGACACAGGAGTAGATCTGCAATATAATATTGAGTCTAAAATGCATTATTTTAAAACTTTGATTGAATTACGCGTGCATGACCTGGTCCACGTGTTCCCTATACTCTAACTTCAATTCTTGTCACCTGCATTGGATCCAAGCTCCCCATGTGTGACTCCATTGTATTGTGTGTAGTGTTGTACTTGCATAGTCATCCATGGTAGTTAACTCATCAATTTCAGTTTATTTTTGTGCCATCAACTTAAGTAATTGAGTTGGGTGTCAATTCTGTATTGATTGTATGTCTACCTGTGAATTTCTCAGTAGCTTAGTTTGGAGTTTGTTAAATACGATTTTGATGTATGTAAGGTACACAGCTGACCAAAAGAAAAATGTTTCTCTGCACTCTCTGCAGTGTGATAAGGTCACATGTTCCAGTGGTATTGATCCCTTTCATAAATCTGTAGGGGCACAAGCTATAATATTTACCAACTGAATAGTCATAGATGACAAATATATTCCTATATGTGTAATTTATTGTTTTAAATTGGTATCAAAGCAGATAAATAAATTAAGAGTGACTACAGCTTTATGGATAGAGGTGACCTGAGTACATCTGGGCAGTTTTACGACACATAGATGTTTATATCAGATTTTGTTTTATAGCACCCTTGTGAAGCATAGGAGTATATCTGGAATATAATATTGAATACAAAATGCATTATTTTAAAATACTGATTGAATTGCGTGATTGAATTGTGTGACCTGGTCCACATATTCCCTATACTCTAACCGGGTGGCACAGTTGCACAGTGATTAGCATTGCTGCCTCACAGCGCCAGGGACCCAAGTTCAATACCTGCCTCAGGTAACTGTCTGTGTGGAGTTTGCACATTCTTCCTGTGCCTGTGTGGGTTTCCTCTGGGTGCTCTGGTTCCCTCCCATGGTCTAAAGATGTGCAGGTTAGGTTAATTGGCCAAGCTAAGTTGCCCCTTAGTGTCTCAAGATGTGTAGGTTAGGGGGATTAGCAGCGTAAACACATGGGGTTATGGGGATAGGGCCTGGGTGGGGTTGTTGTCAGTGTGGGCTTAATGGGCCAATTGGCCTCCTTTTGCACTGTGGGGATTCTGTGATTCTAAGCACCTTGGGCTGTTTTACGATGATAAAGGTGCCATAGAAATGCATTTTGTTTAGAAATCTAAATTTTAGATGTTAGTTTGTTTCTCCCCAGTTATTATAATGCTGTTGCTTCAAAGCAGATATGCCAATTGATAAAACATGTTGGGGCACATCTTGAGCCCATTCTCACTGTCTGCGGGAATGCCAGTGGAGGCTTAAGATCCGGAAGTTGTTATTAGGTTCATGCCTATAACAGGCACGGACCTGATTCACATGGATCTAAATAAATTTAAATACAATTAACCACCCCCTCCGCCTAGGGTATGCAAGCACCCCGATGTGTTGTCACGTCGGTTGGCTTAAGTTACAACAGGTTCATAGACATGAACCCATCGTAGGAATTTCCATGTGTGGGGGGTGGGGGAGGCATAAAAGTAAATATCTCCCCCGAGGGAGAGAGACACAGGAGGCAGGAAGGGATTAATGATTGGCAGGAAGGGGGGCTGGTTTGGTTGTCGGCACTGACTGACACATTAAGTGATTGGAGAGAGCCCCTGTGACCTCCGTAGCTGGGGAAGTGGGTGGCAGGGTGGCGGTGGAGGGGGAGAAGCTTTCATTGTTCTGACCGGAGCACCTTTGAACATGGCACCATGATATCTGTACAGCCGGACTTTGGCATGTCGAAGAACGCTCACCCTCCCCAAATCCTGCATAATGGCATGAAACACGCTCTCTTGATTACTTTTGGCAGAGTGTGATAAGATCTGTAGAGAAAACTGACCTGTTTCTCTGGAGAAAAACAAATTGATTTTCTCACCTGAAGCAACACTGCCATTTTTTGGTAAGATGTCATCCATAATCAACAGGAAATATCTAAGACTACAAAAAAACCGCAACATACCCCTGCTTGTGATGAACAAAATTATTCAGAACCAGTAGTAGACACTATTTGTAATGGCACAGTGGTTGGCACTGCTGCCTCAGTGCCAGGGACCTGGATTTGATTCTCTCGGCTTGGGTCACTATCTGTGCGGAGTCTGCACGTTCCCTATGACTGTGTGGGTTTCCTTCGGGTGCTCTGGTTTCCTCCCACAGTCCAAAGATGTGCTGGTTAGGTGCATTAGCCATGCGAAACTTTCCCTCGGTGTAGCCGAACAGTTGCCAGAGTGTGGTGACTAAGGGATAGTCACAGTAACTTCACTGCAGTGTTAATATAAGACTACGTGTGACACTAATAAATAAATTTTAAACTTTAGTTCATGAAAGTGTGAGTCAAATTATATTGAGGGAAACATCCCTAAAACTGCTCTTGAGTTTTTATATTGATCTTTTGCTCTGTTTTTCTTGCTGCCTCCTTTCTTTGACTTGTTGCTACGTTCCACGGAATTTTTCTGTCCAGTCAGGATTGTGGTGGTCTATAAATGCGGATTCCTCAACTCCATCCCTGTACACTGGCTGACTCTGCAGGGGGTTGGAGATGAGTAGGGTGTATTAATCCTCAACATCTATTAAGATATTGATAAGGAGCCCCTTTTCTGAGAGCTTTCCAAACTGTATAACCTGAGGTGTTCACTTACAATATAAAGGGCTGTTTCTTTTTTTACACAGCCTTGCTTCTGTTAGATTGGATTCATCGCCTGTAATAAACACAAATAGCTTTAAGGCAAGCAAAATCTAACCATTGTTATAAATTCAGTGCTTAAAGAAATTAAACAGTTGTGAAAAGCAAGAAGACATCTCAATATTAGCTTGCCCTAAAGTCTGTGCAAACTTGAATAATTAAATGAAGTATGAAAGTCATTATGATCAACTCTGCAATGAGTTCTTAACATTTGTGTTTTTCGCATTATGGATAATATGTTATGATTAGGAAATTTCAGTGATACCACCAAATATTTTTGCCTTATGTAGGAAATAGGAGGTGGAAGCCCTCCCCAAAGAAACTGGAAGGGAATTGCTATTGCTCTGCTGGTGATCCTTGCTGTGTGCTCTCTCATCACCATCTCGGTCATCCTCTTAACACCAGGTAAGCAACATTTCCAAACATATGTCATTGCCAACTGAATGTAATGAATAGATATTGTGTTCCATTTATTTCTACTAGTAATAATTAAGAATCCTTTGGGAGGGTCGGAATAAAGTTCCTGGTTATTTCTCAGTGTACATTGTAATAGTTGGCTTCAGTAGAGTGAATATTGGGCTGTACACCTAATGAATAACTGAAAGGCACTTTCTTCATGTACTCTATGTACACTGTACACATCACCTATATCTGCAACGTTTCACAGTAGGGACCTTACAGTGGGGCTTTTGCAGTGCAGTTGCTTTGATACTGTTCCACATTACACTTGATGCAGTCCCCTGAGGGCACACCATTAGCTCTGCCGTATCACTCACAGAATCCTTTCTCAGCATTGTCACTATTTCTCCAACAAGCTAACATTCTTCCTCAGCATCTCATACAAATAAGTCTTGCCAGTTTTAGTATGTGGCCTTCCTGGTGGTAGTGCAATCAGCTGTGGAAATACAATTTGCTTTACCAGAGCAGATACAAATTCTATGATGTGCTGTATTTTACTGTTTTTCAGTTTTATATATATGGATATAAAAAAAAAACCTCTTCAATGAAATAAAAGTTGTTCCATCAAATTTAGTGTATCCAGATCATTGATCAATAGCCCTGGCTGCTGGAAGGAAAATGGAGTTTTCTCTTGATCAAGCTGAATTAGACAACCTGTGCTCACCTTTTGTTAGTCATTATCCTGTTTGTTAACAGCTTCACTTAATGGCTTTAGAGACTGTGTTATTATCAGCATAAGCTATGCATTTCTAAACTTAATGCAGCTTTAACTACAGATGTCAGTTGTTGAAGTAAAAGACTGAATTTTTCAGGCCTCCCCTCCCAGCAAAAACAGAGAGACAGCACCCTAAAAATGGTAGGCAGAAATTGTTGTTGCCATCACTCTGTGATCTTAACAAAGGACCCCACAACTGTCTGTACTTGCCTCAGTCAGGCAGCAGGCCCATTCAAAATGTTTGCCGAGGGCCGATAACACATGGAACCCCAATGCCACTTTGAGACCAAACTGGTCAAAGCATGTCACAGGTCACGTCATACGTCATTCATACAGCATTCATACACCTTCCTCCTCACTTCTGTGCAGACATAACAAGTTCTCTACCTTCACTAATCAAGTTCCTTTCTTTTTTCCAATCAAGGCAAAAGGATCTGCCATCACCCCTTGCCCCCTGCTCCCCTCGCCTCACTTCTTACCACCTTCTTGCAGGCTGGATGCCACCTGCACTGGTCAGTATTTCCTCTAGTAGGCTTGTGTCCAGGTGCTTAACCTCCAGTTGCAATAGGGCCCAGCCATTCACATGTACTGGGCTTCACTACAAGTTTATCAGGTGCCCCATTGCCATGGACCATTGGCTAGCCATCCAAGTTCCAAGAAAACAATCCACGCCAACATTCTGTCTACTATATGATAGCATAGTGTTTGTTACTGGGAAAGTATTCCAGGGGCCTCGATTAATGATCACAATTCACCAAAGATCCTTAGATCACACCTTCTAAGCCCGCAACCACTTCCCTCTGGAAGGACAAGGGCAGCAGGTACATGGGAACACCACCACCTGCAAGTTCCCCTCTAAGCCACTCACCATCCTGATTTGGAAATATACTGTTATTCCTTCGCCATTGCTAGGTCAAAAGCCTGGAGTTCCCTCCCTAATGGCATTGTGGGTCAAGCCACAGCATGTGGACTGCAGTGACTCAAGAAGGCAGCTCACAACCTCCTTCTCAAGGGCAAATAGGGATGGCAATAAATACTGGCCAGCCAGCGATGCCTAAGTCCCAAGAATGAATAAAGAAAAAGCCACACCTGAACTTACATCCCATAGCAGCAGCTTGGGAAGTTAAATTCTGTTCATTAAATATAAGTCTAAGTAGAAAAAAAATGAGTATCATAATCATAACCATGAAACTACAGGATTGTTGTTAAAAACCCATCTTGTTCAGTGATGTCCTTTAATGCAAGAAATTTACTGTCTTCATCTGGTTTGGTCTATATGTGACTCCAAGCCAACAGCAATATGGATGAGTCTTAGGACAAGATTTTTGCTCCAGGTTGGGTGGCACGAATTGAGAAATTTCCAGCCTTGCCACATTTACCTCAGTGGAAAAAGTGCACTGAGTGTCGGGATTTTCATTCTGCGGGCATGGCTGCTGGATGGAATCTGGTCCAGTGCCCCCAGATACAAACTGGAAGTGACCACAGGAGCTACCGGTGCTGTGGACAGCTGTTTAAAAGACCCATCTCAGTTTGCTGAAACCTCATCCCAGTTGTTTGCTTAAACATTAGGCCCTCCATCCCTCATCACTCAGATACTCCCTCACACCTACTTCCTATATCCACGCATGTCAACTCATACCAAACTAGACCCCCTGTTCGAGTATAGGGCTAACGGGAGGACTTTGAATAGTGTGGATGAGCAGAGGGATCTAGGTGTATGTGTACATAGATCCCTGAAAGTTGGGAATCAAGTAGATAAGGTTGTTAAGAAGGCATACGGTGTCTTGGCGTTTATTGGTAGGGGGATTGAATTTAGGAGTCGCAGCGTTATGTTGCAACTGTACACAACTCTGGTGCGGCCGCACTTGGAGTACTGTGTGCAGTTCTGGTCCCCACATTACAGGAAGGATGTGGAGGCTTTGGAGAGGGTGCAGAGGAGGTTTACCAGGATGTTGCCTGGTATGGAGGGGAGGTCCTATGAGGAGAGGCTGAGGGATTTGGGGTTGTTTTCGCTGGAAAGAAGGCGGCTAAGAGGGGATCTTATTGAAACATATAAGATGATTAGAGGTTTAGATAGGGTGGATAGTGATAGCCTTTTTCCTCTGATGGAGAAATCTAGCACGAGGGGGCATGGCTTTAAATTAAGGGGGGGTAGTTATAGGACGGATGTCAGGGGTAGGTTCTTTACCCAGAGGGTGGTGAGGGATTGGAATGCCCTGCCTGCTGCAGTTGTAAATGCGCCTAGTTTGGGGGCGTTTAAGAGATCCGTGGATAGGTTTATGGATGAAAAGGGATTGGTTTAGGTTAGTGGCTCATCGTTTTGTAACTGGTCGGCGCAACATCATGGGCCGAAGGGCCTGTTCTGCGCTGTTATGTTCTATGTTCTCAATTGCCTCACTTACCGCCCATGCTGATCTATGCTCTCCACTTACTCCCAATGTCTCCTCATGTACTCTATGCCAATCCTAGTCCCCATCCACCCCCCCAGGGCCTTTGGGAGTCACTATGCTAACTCATCATCCTTATCCATCCCAATGGACCTTTGTAGTACCTAGGTCAACTCAGTGCCAAGTTATTCCCCCTACATCCAACATGTTGCACTTGCACCTCCCATCTCAATTCAGAGGTTGAGCATTCTGTGATGAATGACACACCTCCAGATTCTCTGAAGTTTTTCCACCACAAGTCAGGAATGTGATGGAATACTCTCCACTGGCTTTGATACTTGTAGCTGTACCAATACTCGAGGCTCATTCGCCCCCTGCACCACTGCCAGTATGAGACGCATTGTAGCAACTTACCAAGGCTTCTTCAACAACATCTCACAAATATTTGCTATCTAGAAGGTCAAGGATGGTTGGTGCACAGCGGTAAATCAGAAGCATGTTTCCCTGCACATTACGTACCATCATAATTTGGAAAGATTTTGCCATTCCTTCATTGTTGTTGGCTCCTGGATATGAAGCTTGAAGAGTGTTATGGGTGCACCTTTGAACTGCAGTGGTTCAAGAATCATAGAATCCTACAATGCAGAAGGAGGCCATTCGGTCCATCGAGTCTGCACCATCCACACCCTGCCCCGTAACCCCATTTATCTTAGCTAGTCTCCCTGATACTAAGGGGCAATTTAGCATGGCCAATCCACCTTACCCACACGTCCTTGCGTGTGGGAGGAAACCAGAGTATCCGGAGGAAACCCACACAGACATGGAAAGAATGTTCAAACTCCACACAGACAGTGAACCAAGCCGGGAATTGAACCCAAGTCCCTGGACCTGTGAGGCTGCAATGCTAACCACTGTGCCACCGTGATGCCCCCAAGCCAGCTTATTACCATCTTCTTGATGCCGTTTTGATATGGGCAATAAAGTTGGGCCACGTCAGCCATGCCCACATCCCTACAATGAATGAAAAAGTATTCCAACTGGTTTGGATTATTGTTGTATTAAACCAAACCCCACGGAATATTAATTAATCAGAACGAATATACCACAAAAGACGTAACTAATAATGAGTAAACTGTAATATTTGAGTCTGGTATAATTTATAGAGTAGGTTAGGTATAATTTCCCTTTGCAATCCATGTTGCTACTCAAGCTGATGATCAGGCTTACATATATTCAATTGTATTTTCTATATTTAAGACAATTTTATGGAGTGGTGGGTAGAGGCTAACAATGTCCAATAAATATTCAGTGCAACATTTAAATATGTTACTGGCAAGCTTTCAGGATGCCATTATGATTTGGCTGGAATCCTGAAGGTTTAAATTTAATGAGATTTCCCTTGTAGATTATTCACTATCTTGTCCTAAACTTTCTTCAGTACAGGCCACAGACCAACACGTACTCCACTAAAAAAACATTTCTATAACCACACTGATGCTACTTAGGATGCCACTTAGATGTATTTTTTCATGCACATACTGCTGAGATGTCAAAACCCTTTGGAACTGTCAACCAGTGGAGTGAAATGGGATCATAATTAAGAACGTGTCTGTGCAACTCATGCTATTAACCAGTGGCATGGCATGAACAAAAACTAATTTTGTACATGACGTAGTGGAACAAAATCTTCCAAGTACAATGTCATATTACTGCCTCATACAGTTCCATTAAAACTCTTGCTTTGTATCCATGCTTGATATTAGCATTTTATTATGGCTATTAGAAATAATCTGAATACATCGTTCATCTAATGTACGCAATAGTTGAGTATAAAGATAATGCAAGGATAAATGTGGAATTAGAAGTTGCATTCTAGTTTATGCTCAAATTTGAATGTTATAAAACGAGACAAAATGTTATTGCCAAGAGTTGATGGTAGGGCACCAATCCATCAGGAGTTTGAACATCTATCCATGACCAAATTGTTCATGACTGGACATGTGCTTTCCACCACTAAAATTACCAGCTCCAACAGCTCCAAATCACTTTACTCATCAAGTGGTAAACTATCATAAAGGTCTCCAAACTCACCAAGTAGAGTTTCAGATTTCTGACATCACCTCTGAATGCTCAAGTTCTAATATTAGGTTATATTTCCTTGTTCTGTACTTCCCCACCCAACAAAATAGGGTGGTATTCTTTCAACCTGCCTATGATGAGTTAGGTGTCAGGTGGGTGTGGTATATCAGGTGCGAGCCAAAAAGTTGGAAACCCGCCAGTGTAAAATTATGTCACAATTCTCCAATGGCAGGTCATTCATCCTGCTGGCAGGTGGTGCAAATGTCATTTGCATTCATTTGCATCTCATGAATGCTCATTTAAAAAATGCTGACTGGCATCCCATCAGCCCATCCAATATTGCGTCACACTAGTGGGAAGTTATGTTGGCATCAAACCCAATTGCTTAAGTGTGGCATAAACAAGATGGTCTTCAGCTGGCAAGCAACTCCAGGGTGAGTGCAATAAAGCCTATTTGCCGTAATGCTGCATTTCTTTTGATGGGCTGTACATCACTCTGCCAAGGCAGACTGGTTCCTGCTATCCACTCTATGCTGACCTGGTCTTCATAGACAGCACTGTGTACTGGACCCATGGAGCCACCTGTGTCACCACCTCAGTTCAGTACTACACCTAGTGTTAGGGAGTATAGGGGTCTCCTTCCCCATGAGTGCTGCACAACTGTTTCTTTATGAGTAGCACTGTGCTGTGGGACTCATGCAGCCATCACAACAAACGTTTGAAGTTTGGCTGGGGGCGATGGGGTGAAGTGCAAGGTGGGGAGGGATGGCGGAAAGCGTGGGCTGATGAAGGGGCAATGTGGAAAGAGAGCTGTGCAAGAAGGTGGGAGGTGGGTAGGGTGAAGCTCACAATGGCAGGAAAGGGGCACGAAAGTGGATGAATAAAATGAACAATGCAAGGCAGAGGGGAGGGAAACTGGGTTCCAACAAGGCTGCATGAAAAGCTCGCAGTGAAGTGGGTCAAATGGATACCACATTGTTTACTGGACACGGATGTTGGTGTGGTCTTGATGAGCTGCACTTCATGCAGGGCAATGCCTAAGTTTAAAAAGATATTTGTAACAGCATATTAATGTAACCTAGGGATTTCTCCAGAAATAAAGCACTGTACTGTCATAAATAATTCATCAGCCGAAAGGTAAAACTTAATCTAATATAACAGAGTAGAAATTAATTTCCTCTGAATCACATTTCTAACAAACAGCAAGATTTTTATTTTTAGCAATTTTGTGGGGATAGAAAGATGAATTTCAGATAAATTGAACAAATTGCATCATTTGTGCAAGTCAAAGATCTTAAAAAAAAATTTGCAACAAAGCTGAGTATATTTTGGCCAGAATTTTCCAGCTGCTCATACCAGCAGGATCTTCTGGTCTTACCAATGACACACTACTGCTATGGGATTCCTGGCACTTGGAGTGCAACCAATGAGATATCCCAAGTGCGATTCTCCCGAATCAGGACTAAATGCCTACACTGGCTGGAAAAGCAGAGTATTTCCCATTAGCATTGGCAATGTGAGATTCGCCCACTAGGGAAGCATGGTGGCACAATGATTAGCACTGCTGCCTCACAGCACCAGGGACCCGGGTTTGATTCCTGGCTTGGGTCACTGCCTGTGTGAAGTTTGCACATTCTTCCTGTGTCTGCGTGGGTTTCCTCCCACAGTCCAAAGATGTGTGGGTTAGGTAGATTGGCCATGCTAAATTGTTGCTTAGTGTCAGGGGGACTAGCATAAATGCATAATGTTGCAAGGATAGGGCCTCTGTGGGATTGTGGTCAGTGCAGATTCAATGGACTAAATGGCCTCTTTCTGAACTGTAGGATTCTATGACCTGATGGATGCAAATTTATGCATCCCTCAAACCACACTGGTCAGTCCTGTTGTTCATAGATTGGGGCAGCTTTTATAAAGGGCATCTTCTTTATTTTTAAAGATTCCCGCAGTGGCAAAAGAGGGAGCTGAGCCAATTGAGTGAAAGGGTAGGGCGGCTTCAGAGTTGGAGGAGTGTGTTACAGTTATTCTGATGGACCCTTTTATTATAAATATTTAGTTACTGTTGGCAATAATGTCCTTGTTACTTTGAGGCACATTGAATCACCCTCAGTTTATTACACTAAGTTGCATTAAAATCTTTATAAGTACGTTATTTAATTTGGACATTTCCCTGCATAATGTGCAGCAGATTAGAAACCACATGAACAAGATCTTACAAAATGCAAAAATAAGTGTCTACTGTAACAAAATAATGCTGCTTTTGAAGTCTGATGATACGTGGAAGTTTAAGAGGAATAATCTCTGATAAAATGTGAGGAAAACTAAAACTTTATTTTGTCTTAAAAATATTATACATGGAAGCAGTGACAGTAACCAAAAGATGCAACAACAAGGTGCAGTGATCAACACAATTGCCAAAGAGTTAATAAAAGCAACATCTTCAAGGAACTGAATCAGAACATTGTTTATAATGCTCTTTATACCAAGAGATGGTTTATCTTTATCATTCAGTTTATTTATGGTAGGACAAAAGGGGCTAAGAAGCTAAGTGGACTCCAAATACAAATAATGCTGCAATATTAAGCTTAAAGTTTATTTATTAGTTACAAATAGGCTTACATTAACACGGCAATGAAGTTACTGTGAAAATCCCCTAATTGACACACCCCAGTGCGTGTTGGGTACACTGAGGGAAAATTTAGCATGGCCAATGCACCCAACCAGCATGTCTTTCGGAGTGAGAGAAGAAACCAGAGCACCTGGAGGAAACCCATGCAGACACACATAGAAGGTGCAGACTCCGCACAGGCAGTGACCTAAGCCAGGAACTGAACCCAGTTCCCTGGTGCTCTGATCAGCAGTGCTTAATCACTGTTCCAGAGTTTCCAATACAAAAGACACACCTTCCAAAAGTGACTTTTGGCATTAAATGTAAACAGGACAAATTAATTCATGAAAGCACAAAGGAAAATGACTATTTCTGAAAGAGTAATTAAATAGTACCTATGGGATGTCCTGCCCAACATGAACCTGGTTGCTGTGCAAGAAAATTGGAGTCATTATTGGATGAATATTCTCCAGTGGATTGTCCAAAATGTGACATATCATTAGCAAGCGTTAACAAAGTTTGGTACCATACCAATTGTGTGGAATGCAAATCTTACATGTTGCTTTTGATAAGCGGCAAATATTCACTTTATTTATGTTCTTCAACCTAAACATAAATGCAGTGATTGCAATAAGAGAGATTGTTTAAATTATTCTTCAAACAAATGGAGTTTCTGTGCAATCTGGGAAGGTGTAAATTATACTTCCTTTTTTATTGATTGTTTAATATTTGATTTGGTTTGCTGAACCAGGACGTAGCATTGCATCACAGACTTCCCACCAGTACTAAATCTGCACTACCCTCCTGCAGGAGTGTTGGAGATGCATCAGCTGCATTTGCTCTTTCCTGGCTCTCATCATGCAATGCCTCTGTGATCTAAAACATTCAAATTTCCTCCCTCAGCGTCTGTGGTCTACCTCCCAAAATGCATGCTGATATAAAATAGCAATTGTCGATTGCGAGGTAGGGATAACCAGATAAAAATCCAGTTAAGGAGCAGCATCTGCACACACTATAATGGCTTGAAAGAAAACTGTTCAATGCTTATCTTTTTGCCACTTGATGCCGTACAGTCTTGCAGATAGACTTAGCATTTGTCTTGGTTCAATACACTGAATTTTTCAAATACTGGAGTTTCCTGTCCCAGCACTGAAAATGTCAGTGAGGAATGCATCCTCGCCAATGATGGCCTCTCAGAGCTTTGATTAGAGGCACGATTCCAAATGCCAGAATCTGGGGGATTACTGATTGGTTTCAGTTCGTATTTGTCCCTGATTCAGGAGGGACACCTGACTTTGAGAATTGCTGGCCACCCTGATTAGCTGATAGCTCTGTAAGCTCAGCAGCACCATCATGAGTAGTGGCCATTGCTAAGACTACAGGGAATTTCTCAATTCTGACTGCCTGGAGCCCAGGACCAAGTAAGTGTGGTGGGGTCTCACGCCAGGGACAGGATAGGAGGCCCCAATTGTAGGAGTGTTGGCAGTGTCAGAGGGGAGGTGGGGTAGGTGAGGGAGATGGGGATCATGTTGGAAATACTGGGGCAGGGTGGTGTGGAGCAGATCTCTGGAGTGGTAAGAACTTGGGGAACCCTGAATGGGAAAGGAGACCAGTGGTGGAGGATTCCCCCTTCCTAGCCGAGACCTGACCAGGCTAACCTGCTGACCTCTCCTCTTCCCCACCTCTCCTGTAAAGTTTCTGACAAGTTTGGATTAGCCATGTCCTGTTGTTACATTATCATATACCACCAGACTTGATTGAATATAATAAGTTTGCAAAACCCATTTCTGATCCATTGATTATAGGACTGCTTAACTTGCTAGATAGCCTGTTGTTCCTCATGCTAAAGCAAAAGGATAGTAGTCCAACAGTTTTGTTAAGCCTGTTTGTCATTATGCATGTTCTTGACAGACCTTTCTACAGGCTACATTGAGTCAGGGCAATTGGCTCCTCTGTTGATAGCAATCAAAGTGTGAGGCATACGCTTGGCAGTAGATTTGCACTTTGTGGTGACACATGCAACTTTCTTGCTGTTTATGGCCCAGAGCCTCATGAAAGCCTAGTATTCAGCTGCTCTACGTACCCTTAGTCTGTGCCATACGACAGGATGAAGAATGCCTTAGAGGGGTCAAGCCTGTGTTTTCATGAAACCTATAGAGTTTTCATGGGAAAGATAAGTTTTTGTAGTGCACAAAAACTGTGCAGTGGCCATTTATGCCAATGCTATTGTGAAGATATATTCTTGTGGCAGGTTGATTACGAAGACATGGTCATGCAAGTTACCTCCTCATACGTTTTCCTCACCATCTGATGCAGATGCAGTCTGACAGTCTTGTCTTTGAGGATTTTACCAACTTGATTAGTGATAATGCCTCTGCATCATTCTTAGTGGTAAACATTGAATCTCAATGCCTGGAGCAGGGAGCCTTTTTATCCCTTGAAAGCTTCTTCCAAATGATATTCAACTTTGAGGAACATACATGTGGAAGCTGAGTGGGTGGTGATCTGCCAGGTTTCGTTGATCTTGCTCAACCAGAAACTGAGACTGGGACCTGTGTTCAATATTGAGGGCTCCAAGATCAACACCCCCAACCTAGCTGTATAATATTGTGCCTCCACCTCTCATGGGTCTAACCTGCCAGGAGAATGAACATTATTATGAATATTAGTTTATTATCAATGGCAGAGTTTTGAAGATGATATAAGAATAGCAATGTATAGTTAAAGCTGGGACATGAGTTCTATAGGTCTGTATTCAATGGAGTTTAGAAGGAGGAGGGGGGTGATTTCATTGAAACTTACTGAATTTTGAAAATCTGGATAGAGTGGACATGGAGAAGACGTTTCTATTAGTAGGAGAGGCTAGGATCCAAGGGCACAGCCTCAGAATAAAGGAATGACCCTTTAGAACTAAGATGAGGAGAAATTTCTTCAGCCATAGAATCATAGAACCCTACAGTGTAGAAAGAGGCCCTTCAGCCCATCGAGTCGGCACTGAACACAATATCCCCCATATCCCTACATATTATACCCACTAATCCCTCTAACCTATGCATCCCTGGACACTAAGGGGCAATTTCTTAGCATGACCAATCAACCTAACCCGCACATCTTTGGACTATGGGAGGAAACCGGAGTACCCGGAGGAAACCCACACAGACACAAGGAGAACGTGCAAACTCCACACAGACAGTGACCCGAGCCAGGAATCGAACCCAGGACCCTGGAGCTGTGAAGCAGCAGTGCTAACCACTGTGCTACTGTGCTGCCCATAAGGTGGTAAATCTGTGGAATTCATTGCCACAGAAAGCTGTGGCAGCCAGGTCATTGAGTGTATTTAAAACAGAGATATATAGGTTCCTGATTGGTAATGGAAAAGGCAGGAGAATGGGATTGAGAAATAATGATCAAATGGTAGACCAGACTCAATGGGGCGAATGGCCTAATTATGTTTCTGTATCTTACGGTCTTATTAGGTGACAATAACAGCATCAAAAATAATATGATTTTAGTAAAGTTGTAGTTCATAATAGCTGCTACTTGTCATTGCTATTGCAATATCATTAAAGCAAAGATCTCAAAACTGTGACCTTTGTCACAAAAGCTGACATTTATGTCGCATTATAATCCTTCGGGTTCCCAGAAGAATTACTTCAGGAAAATAAATACACTAGCTTCTTGTATTTAGTACACTGACAGAACACGATATGGGACAAATATAAACTCAAATCTCAAACCAATCATCAGTCTCCGGATACTGACATTTGGAAGTCATCTATGGTTGCATTGACCTGTACCATAAACCTAATCCTCTCTACTCTATCAACTTCTGACCATATCCAACGTGATGTAGCCATACTTCCAGCAACAGTTAAAGTACGAAAACTGATTTGACACACTATGACATTTTTTTTGTGAAGTCCTGCACCACACATTTATAATATTATTTGCTATCTAATGACCACATTTAAGGTTAAAAAAAAACTGTTCTGGTCCACTGGGAATGCTAGTTTCTGAATGGAGCTCAGTAATAAGTCACTTACTGTAGCACATTACCTGCCCTAATTATAGAAATCAGCCCAAAAACTGATTGGCTCACTGACAAGTTTTTGTTCGAACTGATACACTACCATTTTTGGTCTTCACCAGTGATTATTACAGACTATTTATCCACTGTTAAGTGGCTGTAGCGCAGAGAAAGTATATGAACTCAATATCATCATCACAACTACTCGCAAATATTTTGACGTAGGCAATTTCTTATCATGAACATGTATATCTTTGATCTAAACTAAAATGCAACTTCAAAATTCACTTTTGAACAGTCAATGCAAGATAAAATATATTGTTCATGCCCATGGATCAAATATTAGACCAATTTTCATCGTACTAATTTGTTCCCTCACGTTTTCAATTGGATATTTGAAAGTGGCTCCTCCAGCTATTTTTGTGAATATTGCTGCAGAAAGTATCCATGATGGAAGGAGCTGTCTTTATTTCTTTTACCCATAACTATGAATGGAGCATCCACTTAATTGCCCAATTAGATTATATTCCTGATAAGATGACTTGATTCTTTCCAGTTCACCCATCATTCTCTGCCGCATCTGCAATGGAAACCTTAAGAAATGCAATTTCAAATTGCATTGAAGCACTGATGAATGGTACACATTTATACCTAACAATTGTTAGGCTCTGTATCATATACCAATAGGTGTGTCAGAGGTTAATACGTCTGTTTCATCACTGTGGCTTTGTCATTAAAGGAAATGTCACATAAAAATGGAAGAAACAAAAAAAATTTGAAACCCTAAATGTCTAGTTCTGTTTAAGTTGATTATTATTCCCCTTTGGGGAGATGGTTGAATATATCATCAATGACTAACTGACAGTGCCATTTAGAGAATAATTAACACTAGTAGGCTTACACAGTGAAAATTCCCTCATCGCCACACTCTGGCACCTGCTCGGGTACATTGAGGGAGAAGTTAGCATAGCCAGTGCGCCTAACCTGCACGTCTTTCGGACAGCGTGAGGACACTGGAGCACCTGGAGGAAAGCGACACAGACATGGGGAGAATGTGCAGACTACGCACAGACAATGACCTAAGCCAGGAATCGAACTCAGTCTCTGGTTTTGTGAGGCACCAGTGCTAATCACTGTGCCAATATGCTGCTACTCAAAGTTTCAGTGTCTAATTGTATATACAATCTGCATAAAGCATCATACTAAACTGCAATGAGAAGATAAAGCAATTTTATCTACCCATATTAGTTGTTTTCAGCGAAGCTTCAACTGCCCATAACTAATCTTGACCCAGCTTTACCTGTTTGTTGATAGATACTTTTATTGTTGCATATTTAATAACATTAATCTGTCAACTGAGAGAAAACTTCACTTTTCAGTCAAAAGATTAATTTGCAGCCCTCAGGACTGTGATTACACAGTGAGATGCATACAAAGGTCCCCATGCACTCTTGAGTGCTGGATTTTTCTGCAGTTAATAAATGTGCAGAAAATATCCCAAAGAAACCATCCTTCAACTGCATGAAGATGAAAGAAACGTTTAACATGGCACCTTCATTACATGAGTTAATCAGGGGGAAATAAATCTGCCAACGGGGTGCAATACAAATAGATACAAGAAAGGAGAAGGGGATCAAAATGCTATGATAAAATAAAAGTTAATAACAGATGCATTAACATCACCACTGATCACTAAAAGATTAACCAGAAAATTTAAAGGAATTAAATACCCTACTTGCAGGAAGAGGTTATTAAAACTCTTCAGGCAGCAAATATCACTGAAGTGAAAAACTCAATTTTCCAACTCACTGTTTCTTAACTAATTACTAACAGCACGTTAAGCCATCCAGCAATCTGTTAGTTGAAAACATCTTTAATTAATGCTTTGGGATGTATTAAAATATGTCCCATATTGAATTTATACTATATGTTAAGTGCAAGGGAAAAAAAGCATTTAATCTTATTTTTAAAATCATGCACGCACCATTATGCCTTGTGTACACAGTGTACTGCAAAATAACTAGCATGGATATAGTTCCAGAATTATGTCACCCTCCTCTCTTATAGATGGGCTACAATTCTAATTGGCACGGTGGCACAGTGGTTAGCATTGCTGCCTCACAATGCCAGGGACTCGGGGTTCGATTCCTGGCTTGAATCATTGTCTGTGTGGAGTACGCACATTCTCCCCACGTAAGCATGGGTTTCCTCCGGGTCCTCAGGTTTCCTCCCACAATCCAAAGATGTGCAGGTTAGGTGGATTGGCCATGCTAAATTGCCCCCTAGTGCCAGAGGACTAGCTAGGGTAAATATGTGGGTTTATGGGGATAGGGCCTGGGTGGGATTGTTGTTGGTGTAAACTTGATGGCCAAATGGCCTCCTCCTGCACTGTAGAGATTTTATGAATCAGATCCCGCACCTTTTTTTTGGGCAGATTATCGTGGTGAGGCACTTTACTGCTGTCCTGATTTACACTGTTCCAAACTGCACGGTGGTATTGTTAAAGAAAATCACAATTTAAAAGCGGCCTGGAAGTGGGACTTGATTATCTAATTTCAAATTACAGTTATGATGAGGGCAAGTTGATTTATCTGCCGAAAATGACACTCCAGTGGATACCATATACCGTTTCATGACTCTCTAATCTTCGGTCTGTTGGTTTCAGAGCAACATGACAATATTGGGAACAGGAATAGACCATTCAGCCTCTAAACACTGACCCACTCTTCAAATAGGGCAGGGTAGATAACCACCTCAATTCCATTTCCCCTTGTATCCATTGATTCCCCTACCTAATAAAAATCTATCAAACTTAGTCCTGAAATTGTCTCGACATCCACACTCTTTGGTGGAGAGAATTCCAAGTTTCAGGTTCCTTCTGAGTGAAACACGATGCTTGGTTTTGCACTCCAAAGGCCTAGCTCTGACTTTAAGATCACATTCTTGAGTTCCTCGTTCCCCAACCAGAAGAATTATTTTCTCAGTATGAACCCTGTCAAAGTGGTTTAATCATCTTGAACACTTTGATCTGATCACACTTCAGTCTTCTATAATGAAGAACCCCCAGGGACATCATGCCCCTGCCTTGACCTCACCGCCCCCCGCCAGCCCCAAATGATGTCTTACCCTCCCCCTCAATGACCAACATAGAAACCTTGGACTCTGTTCAATCTTAGACTGGCAATATTGCTGCAACACCCAATATATGACCAGTGAGCTGTATACTTCATTTATTAATTGTGCTACTTAGGTATATACAGCTGAGAAACCTAATCTGAATGAGCTGGAAACCATTCAGGCTGATGCTTTTCAGTTCATAATACAACACATTGGACCGGCTGGAAACATCAGGCTCTCCAGATTGCTAAATTGTTTAGCCGAAGGATATTAGTCTTGGGAAATAATTAATCATGGGAAGCTGTTGAAGTAGATAGTATAATTGGATTCAAATGGTATTTTTAGGCCTCTGAGATGTTTAGCAGGTCTGATGCTCCCCTGGATGACTGGCACCTTGCACCTCACTTCAATAATCTCAGCTTGCTGCTGGCTCAGGCTGCCGTGCAATGACCTGCGCATCCCCCTTCAGCCCTGGCCTGCGGGCCGAGTCACTCTGCTGCTCCCTGGACGACCAGCATCTCACACCTCACCATGGCGATGACTGGCTCACCTTGCTGCTGGCTCAGGCTGCCTGACTATCAATATGGGGAAATCTACAACTTATTTTGCAAAAACAAAGGAGAAGATCTTTACCTTGACTGTCACCTCTGTACTTTTGAGTCACCTCAACAACTTCAGATTAGTGTTTTCTCAACCAGAGTCTGATGTCGCTCTACGTTGCCTGCTGAAGGGTCAACAAATGTAAATACATCCGTCAGCAAATGCAAAGTTATCAATCAGGCCCTGATATGTGCCCAAGAACTGCCCACAGACACTGGCCAGCACGGGGCCTGCCTATTGGTTGGGATGCTAGAATCCTAGAATCTCTACTGTACAGAAGGAAGCCATTCAGCCCATTGAATCTGCACCAACAATGATCCCACCCAGGTTCTATCCCCATCACCCTACATATTTACCCTGCTAATCCCTCCACCCTACACACCCGGGGACACTAAGGGGCAACTTAGCATAGCCAATCAACCTAGCCTGCCCATCTTTGGAATGTAAGAGAAAACTGGAACACCCAGAGGAAACCCATGCAGACACAGGGAGAATGTGCAAACTCCACACAGACAGTGATCCCAGCCAGGAATTGAACCCGGGTCCGTAGAGTTGTGAGGCAGCAGTGTGAACCACTATACCACTCCCTATCTCTAAGCATAGTGCAAGTCTTCCTTTAGCAAAAAGTTTAAAAGTCAGAATAGGAGTGAAAGCTTAAGTGATAAGTCAGGCACAGGGTGGTTAGGGTTTACATATTTTGCCAAACAGTTTTAAGAAACTGTCACCAAATTTGTTTACAATCTCCAAAGCATAAAGGAGGATGTTCTGTGAGAATTAAATGGAACATTGTATATTTGAAGGACGACATAAAAATTGCAGTCTTCTGCAGGAGTGTTATCTCTGTGGGCCACACTCTTTTAAACACACCAGGGTAACATCCTAATGATTGAAGGTCAAATCTATGAACTAATTACACATCTCACTTCGGTATTTCTAGCTTCCTTGTAATTACTGTCTATGTGATGGAAGAATTTGTTTTCAAGAATATCATGCCACTTTAATAACTTAGGTCCTTTGGAATAATTTGACGAAACTTGCAGGTAAAATGTGATACATACCTACTATTTAAAAATTAGATACAGCTCTTGGACTAAAGAGATCAAAGGATATGGGGGAAACGGGGGGGATCAGGATATTGAATTTGATGATCAGCCATCATCAAAATTAATGGCGGAGCAGGCTTGAAGGACTGAATGGTGTACTCCTGCTTCTAATTTCTATGTTTCATTTCAGTTTTCACTTTCATTTCACATAAAATATTGTAGATAGTGTAGAATTTATTCCAGGTGAAAATTACGAAGCTTCAAAAGATAAATCTCAAAACTGCACCTTTTGTTTTCTTGGTCAGTCCTCTGTTATATATAGAAATTTAACCTGCTGTTCATGAAATTTATTTTACTTCAGATGATACTTCAAAAACTGCAGATGCTCGACTATCTCTGGATGACCTGTTCAGAATAGAGTTCACTATACATGACCCAGAAGTAAAATGGATCAAAGGTATGTGTTAAAGCCATAACTCGTAAATTTGAACTGCTAAAAATCCATGCAATGAACTGCAGATAGCTAACCCTGTTTATGAAATAAATATCCATCAACCTGCATGACATTTGTTTAAGACTAGATTGTGGAAATGGAAACATGAGATTTGGTTCCTAACAGAACAAAGCTCTACACCAGTATCCAATTTGTACATGCAGCAATCTGAAAGAAGAATGTTAAAGTATTTTATATGCAGGTTATATTGTTGTACAATTATTTAAAATAAGAATATCTGAATATTTTTATATTGCTGGGGATCAGGGAACTAATCTATAATCGAGATTGATATTTGTGCAGCCATTGGCAATTATTACCTTTATTTTAGCATTTCTGCTCTTGCCTCTAAATCAAAAGGTTCAAATCCTACTTCAGAGATTTCAGCACCTCATCTAGCTGACTCTTTAAGCTTGGTATTGTGAGAATGCAGTGTGGTGTCATCGTTCAGGTAAATTGCTGAATGAGAGGATCGGTCACGTTGTTAGGAGTTTTCTATAGGCCCCCAAATAGTAATAGAGATGTGAAGGAGGAAATGGCAAAGCAGGTTATGGATAGGTGTGGAGGTCACAGGGTAGTTATCATGGGTGACTTTAACTTTCCAAATATTGATTGGAACCTTTATAGGTCAAATAGTTCGGATGGGACACTTTTTGTACAGCATGTGCAGGAGAGTTTCCTGACACAATATGTGGATAAGCCGACAAGAGGTGGGGCCACACTGGACTTGGTACTGGGTAATGAACCGAGCCAAGTGTTAGATTTGTTTGTGGGGGAGCACTTTGGAGATAGTGACCACAATTCGGTGTCCTTCATTATTGCAATGGAGAGGGATAGGGTCACAGGACAGGGCAAGGTTTATAACTGGGGCAGGGGTAATTATGATGCGATTAGACAAGAATTAGGGAGAATAAGATGGGATCTGAAACTGTCAGGTATGGGCACAAATGAAAAGTGGAGCTTGTTCAAGGAACAAGTCTTCCATGTCCTTGATAGGTATGTCCCTGGCAGGCAGGGAGGAAATGGCCAAGTGAGGGAACTATGGTTCACAAAGGAGGTTGAACGTCTTGTCAAGAGGAAAAAGTATGTAAGGATGAAAAAAGCAAGGTTCAGTTGGGTCGCTTGAGTGTTATAAGATAGCTAGGAATGAGTTAAAGAAAGGGCTTAGGAGATTTAGGAGGGGGCATGGGAAGTCCTTGGTGGGTCGGATAAAAGAAAACCCCAGGGCTTTTTGCTCTTATGTGAGAAATAAAAGAATGACCAGGGTGAGGTTAGGGCTGGTCAAGGATAGCAGTGGGAACTTATGCATGGAGTCAGAAGAGCTAGGTGAGGTGTTGAATGAATACTTTTCTTCAGTGCTCACTAAGGAGAGGGGCCATGTTTTTAAGGATGAGTGCGTGATACAGGCTGATAGGATGGAGGAGGTATATGTTCTGAGGGAAGATGTATTAGCAATTTTGAAAAACCTGAGGATGGATAAGTTCCCTGGGCCAGATGGAATACATCCTAGAATACTTTGGGAGACAAGGGATGAGATTGTGGAGCCTTTAGCTTTGATTTTTGGGTCCTCACTGTCCATGGGGATAGTGCCAGAGGACTGGAAAGTGGCAAATATTGTTCCTCTTTTCAAGGAAATGGGAATGACCCTGGTAATTATAGGCCAGTTAGTCCTACTTCGGTGGTTGGTAAGTTACTGGAAAGGGTCCTGAGAGATAGGATTTATGACCATTTGGAAAGATTCAGTTTAATCTGGGATAGTCAGCACGGTTTTGTGAGGGGTAAGTCCTGCCTCACAAATTTGATTGAATTCTTTGAGGAGGAAACTAAGTGTGTGGACGAAGGTAGAGCTGCTGATGTTGTATATGTGGATTTTAGTAAGTGTTTGATAAGGTTCCCCATGGTAGGCTCATGAAGAAGATAAGGATGTGTGGGATAGAAGGAAATTTAGCCATTTGGATAAGTAACTGGCTGTATCATAGAAGGTGGTAGTGGATGGAAAATTTTCAGACTGGAGGCCAGTTACCAGCAGTGTACCACAGGGATCAGTGCTGGGTCCTCCGCTATTTGTGATTTTTATCAATGACTTGTAAGAGGGAGCTGAAGAGTGGGTTAGTAAATTTGCTGATGGCACCAAGATTGGTGGAGTAGTGGATGAGGTGGAGGGCCCTTGTAGGCTGCAAAGAGATATTGATACGCTGCAGAGCTGGGCCGAAAACTGGCAGATGGAGTTTAACCCTGATAAGTGTGACGTGATTCATTTGGTAGGACAAACTTGAATGCAGATTACAGAGTCAACAGCAGGGTTCTAAGGAATGTGGAGGAACAGAGAGATCTTGGGGTTCATATCCACAGATTTCTGAAGGTTGCCACTCAAGTGGATTGAGCGTGAAGAAGGCTTGTAGTGCGTTAATGTTTATTAACAGGGGATTTGAGTTTAAGAGCCGTGGGGTTATGCTGCAACTGTACCGGACGTTGGTGAGACCACATTTGGAATATTGTGTTCAGTTCTGGTCATCTCATTATAAGAAGGGTGTGGAAGCATTGGAGAGAGCGCAGGATGCTGCCAGGTTTGGAGGGTAAGTCTTATGAGGAAAGGTTGAGGGACCTGGGGCTTTTCTCTTTGAAGCAGAGGAGGACGAGAGGTGACTTAATAGAGGTTTATAAGATGATGAGAAGGATAGATAGAGTGGACGTGCAGAAATTATTTCCTCGGGTGGATGTAGCTGTTACTAGGGGGCATAACTATAAGGTATAGGAGATATAGGAGAGATGTTGGAGGTAGATTCTTCACTCAGAGAGTGGTTGGGGTGTGGAATAGACTGCCTGCTGTGATAGTGGAATCAGACACTTTAGGAACTTTCAAGTGGTTATTGGATCCGCACATGGAGCACACCAGAATGATAGGGAGTGGGATAGCTTGACCTTGGGATTGGATGTAGCTCGGCACAACATTGAGAGCCGAAGGGCCTGTACTATGCTGTAATGTTCTATGAGAGCCCGTTTACCTCTCAAGTGGGCATATAGGAGACTATGGTACTATTCATGGGAGTGCAGATTTCCCATGATGACTGAGCTTTACGTCTTAATAAATATCACTAAAATAGTTATCTGGTCATATGCTATTTGCAGAATCTTGTTGTATGTGTGAAAATTGGATCCCATGTTTCTCAACATCAACATGTGACATTTCAAAAGTACCTCATTGGTTGTGAGCATTAGAATTTCTTGAGATTGCCAACATTCCCACATGATGTAAGTTCCTTCTGTTTTTTTATTTGATTATGGGCAGCATGGTAACACAATAGTTAGAATTGCTGCCTCACAACTCCAGGGTTCCATCCTTGGGTGACTGTCTGTGTGGAATTTACATGTTCTCCTTGTGTCTGCATGGGTTTCCTCCGGGTGCTCTAGTCTCCTTCCACAGTCCAAAGATGTGCAAGTTAGGAGGGTCGGACATGCTAAATTGCCCTTTAGTGTCCCAAAATGTGTGTCTTAGATGGATTAGCCATGGCAAATGTGTGGGGTTACAGGGCTGGGGTAGGGAAAGAACTTGTGTAAGATACTCTGTCAGAAAGTCAATGGACCAAATGGCCTCTTCTGCACTATAGGAATTCTATGATCCTGAAAACCCAAGACTGGCACATAGGAATCCCCATTATATATCCACACATTGGAATGTGTAACTGCATCTGCTGTTCAAATTTTCACTAGAAAGAAAGAGATTGACAGACTTGATCTAAAGGCTGTGGTATTATTAGAAGGGCAGTTCTCAATGCTCGCAGGTTTTCGCATCAGGTACATGTATTGTGATTGTCATTTTCCAGTATGCAATGATGGCTCCCCATGCAGCGAGCAATCCCTTTTGATCAAGTGCACTTGACTGCTTTATTTTTATAAGCTTCTCCAAATTTTAAACCTGAAGATAAATGACAATTTAATGCAAACCATCTGTAATAGTGTATTGATTGCTTCCCATCCAAAACATTTCAGCTTAATGGTTGAAAACTCAGCCTCCACAGTAAGCTCATTGAATATTGCAAGCCCATTTTAGACTCATCATCACGCATCAAAGGATAAGGAGATTTCTGTGAATTTGACAACATTGTGACTAGAGCTACTTCCTCTTTGTCTTATTGCTACAGTAACCTTATCAGCTTTAGATCCAGATAATATCAATTTGCTCATGAGCTGTTCTACTGCCAAACAATTTTTACTTTCTAATTGCTATGTTATGCCAAGATCCATGAATAGATTAAGCTTTTTATTAAAGTTTAAATCAAGACATTGATCTTTGTTTATAGAAAGCTTCCCCAATTGTTTGTGGAAATAATAGTTTACAACTGAAACAGTCCCACAAGTTTCCGTTTAGCCATGTCAAGGGTATTACAGGGATAGTGGCAAGGCAACCAGTATCAAATGACAACTCATTTGGTGCAATGAGTAATAGGATGCATTTTGTATCTATAATAATCCCTAACAAAGCTAAGTGAAGCTTTTTTTTAACTCTCCTTTATTCCACTTCAAAAATTTGTCAATCTTTTATTCAGTAACAAAATAACCTTTGCATTTCTTGCATAAAATCTGATGGGATCTCAGAGAATCATATAATCTCTGCAGTGCAGAAGGAGGCTATTTGGCCCAACAAGCCTGCTCCAACAACAATCCCACTCACTCTGCTAATCCCCCGACAGTAAGCGGTAATTTAGCATGGCCATGGCATGCATCTAATGCAAATTTTCTATTTGTCCAAGACTGACATTACAGGATTGGCCACAGATTAAACAACTATCCAGAATTTATCTTTATAACATTTAGTGAATATTGGATGAGGTTCCCCATTTTACAGCACTGCTGAAAGTTAAAACAACCTACAATGTATTGAGAACTGTTACAGCCAATCACGTACTGGTAGTAATTGATATCTGCCTTTGGGCAATTGATGTGTATAATCTTTTGGGTGAAAAACAAAGATCTGAAAGAGAAAAGTTAAGGAAAAGTTTTGTTTGTCTTAATCAGAATTTTCAGTTGGTGGGGTGATGATATACAATTCCAGCTTTTCAAATATTCTTTCACATTCTCAGTTTTCTCTTTTAATTTTTCTAACATGACTTTTATATTAATGAATTGTGAAATTCTTTATATACATTGCATCAACTTGCATCAAAGTGTGGAAAATTTCATTTGTGAATTTTGACTCCTATCATCTTGTTTCATGGTTTTGTCTATAGTGTTTAACTGTTGAATTGATCTGTGTTTTTTGTGTCAGCCTATTCACTGAGCCTATGTTCAATGTGCTTAAGTCCTAAAGCTGCAGGTGAAATAGAGAGTGAAGTAACTGATACATTACAGGAGGTTCCAGAATCTGGGCTGAGAGCATGTGGGTAGAAATCCTCTAATTGTTGAGATGTTTTAAAGTACTGTAATAAACCTGCAATGGCGTTAGAACTAATGTCATCTCAGCATTACTCTGAAATATATAAGACTGAAATGATATCCAACAAAATGGCAAAGGTGGAATGAAAGTGACGTCTACGTTTGATATGGCTCTCAAAAAATATTTCAGACCACAGAATAGTATAATGATCCTTACATACTAATGACTGTTAGTGTATAAGGATCATTATACTACTCTGTGGCCAAATTCCTGTCCACGTTGATTTTCAAGTTTTCTGATGATAGCACTGTAGTGGATTGGATCTCAAACAATGATGAGATGGAGTACATGAAAGAGATAGAGAATCTGGTCAACTGGGACAGTGACAATAATCACTCCCTCCATGCCTGTAAAATGAAAGAGATAGTCATCAATTTCAGGACGCATAGTGGAGAACATGCCCCTATCTACAGGGACTGAAGTGGAAATGGTTGAGAGCTTCAAGTTTCTAGATGTCCAGATCACCAACAAAATGTCCTGGTCCCTCCATGCTAATGCTATAGTTAAGACAGCCCCACCAACATCTCTACTTTCACAGGAGGCGAAGGAAATTTGGCATGTCCACTACGACTCTCAAAAACCTTTACAGATGCACCATAGAAAGTCTCCTTTAAGGTAGTATCACCGCTTGGTATGGCTCCTGCTCTGTCCAAGACTGCAAGAAACTACGAACAGTCATGAATGAAGCCTAGTCCATCACATGAACCAGCTTTCCATCCGTTGACTCTATTTACATTTCCCTCTACCTTAGAAAAGCAGCCAGCATAATCATGGACCCCATGCACTCCAGGCATACTTTCTTCCATTTTCTTCTGTCAGGAAAAATATACAAAAGTCTGAGGTCACGTAACAACCCGACTCAAGAACAGTTTCTTTTAATCCACAGGTGTCGGTCCACCTTGTTGTCAAATGAGGGGCATGCACACGGTGGGTCGTGCGTGGGCTGCTCTTGGAGGTTTCGAGAGTGGCCTAGTACTTCGTGTCATTGTGTATGCTTAATCCTGGACCAGCAAACGGGCACCACAACAGCTCAGTGACTATCACTGCTAGCTGTGCAGACACATGGATTTGGGCCTGTGTATGTGGGAGTTTGCGCATTCTCCCTGTGGTTGCGTGGGTTTCCTCCGGGTGCTCCGGTTTCCTCCCACACCCCAAAGATGTGCTCTTAGGCTGATTGGTTTACCAAATTGACAGTATTCTCCCCTGAATCTGGCTACATTAGGGGTTCCATTCACATACACACAGGGCAGGGTAGGTGTAGGAAAATGCTTTGTTGAAGGGACGGCGTGGGCTTGTTGGGCCGAAGGGCCTGTTTCCTGTGCTGGGTTGTTCTTTGTAGCTTCTTCCCTGCTTCCATCAGACTTTGAATGTACCTACCTTATATTAAGTTGATCTTTCTCTACACCCCAGCTATGATTACAACACTGCATTCTGCACATTCTCCTTTCCTTTCCTTTGTCTAAATCATTAATGTATGTTATGAATACCTGGGGTCCCAGCACTGAACCCTGCAGAATCCCACTAGTTCCTGCCTGCCACTCTGAAAAAGACCCATTTATTCCCATTCTCTGCATCCTGACTGCCAACCAAAACTTTATCCACATCAATACATCACCCCCAATACAATGAGCTTTAATTTTGCTCACTAATCTCATGTGTGGAACTTTGTCAAAAGCCTTTTGGAAGTCCATATACACAACATCCACTGGTGCACCCTCGTCCACTCTAATGGTCACCTCCTCAAAAAATTTTGTTAAACACGATTTCCCTTTAATGAATTCATGCTGACTTGGACTGATCCTGTCACGGCTTTTCAAATGCTCAGTTATTACATCCTTCCACAGCTTCCAACCTCGTAGTCTCCCCAACTCTGGACAGCCTGCTTTGACCTACTGCCCAAAATCCACAAAAAGGACAATCCAGGTGTCAGCATGCCCTTGCCCCACCAGACTTATATTTTCTCTTCTCTTACCTTGTCTATCCTCACTCCTCTGGTCCACTCCCTCCCCACCTACATCCAGGATTCCTTGGAAGTCCTGTGTCATATTGACAGCTTCCAGTTTGCAGGCCCTAACCGCCTCCTATGGACATATTTCATGGACATGCACCTCCATCCCACACCAGGATGGCCTGAGAGCTCTTTGCTTCTTTCTTGAAAAGAGGCCTGAACCATTTTCATCCACCACCACTCTCCTCCACCTGGCTGAACTCGTTCTCACTCTCAATAACTTCTCCTTTAACTCATCCCATTTTTTCCAAATCAAAGGTGTAGCAATGAGGTAACCACATGGCCCTAGCTATGCTTATGTTTTTATGGGGCATGTGGAACACTCCTTGTTCTAGGCCTACCTGGGTCCTCACCCACAATTCCTTGACCGGTACATCGATGACTATTTTGGTGTCACTTCATGCTGTTGTCCAGACCTGAAAAAAGTCATCAACTTCACTTCCAATTTCCACCCCTCCTTCACCTGGTCCATCTCTGACACTTCCCTTGCCTTCCTTGGCCTTTCTGTCCCCATTTCTGGCAATAGACTATCTAGTAATATCCATTACAAGCCCACTGACTCCCACAGCTATCTGGACTACAGCTCTTCACACTCTACATCCTATAAGGAAGCCATCCCTTTCTCTCAGCTCCTTCACCTCCATTGCATTTGTGCCACTTTCCTATGTGCTCCTTCTTCCTCAACCGTGCTTTCCTACCTACAGTCATCGACAGAACCCTCAACAGTGTACAGCCCATCTCCCATGCCACTCCCCTCCTTCCTAGAACAAAGAGGGCGTCCCCCTTGTTCTCACATTTCACCCCACCAGTCTCAACATACAAAGCATAATTCCCTGCCAATTTTGCCAACTCCAGTGTGATACCACCCCCAAACACATTTTCCTTTTGCTCACTCTGTCAGTAGTCTGCAGAGACCGTTCCCTCTGGGATAACCTAGTCCATTCCTCCATTAAACCCAAGACTTCTCCCATCACCCATGGTACTTTTCCATGCAATCGTAGAAGGTGTAACACCTGCCCCTTTACTTCTTCCATGCTCACCATCCAAGCTCCAAAACACTCACTCTAGGTTAAGCAGTGTTTCACTTGCACCTCTTTCAATTTGGTCTACTGCATTCACTGCTCCCAAAGTGGTCTCCACTATATCAGAGAAACCAAACATAGATTGTGATTGCTTTGCTGAGCACCTTTGGTCTGTTCGCAATCAGGACCCTGACCTTCCTGTTGCTTGCCATTTTAACACACGATCCTGCTCCCATGCCCACATGTCTGTCCTTGGTTTGCTGCAATGTTCCAGTGAAACTCAATGCAAACTGGAGGAACAGAACCTCTGGCTGTACACTACAGCCCTCCAGTCTCAACATTAAATTCAACAACTTCAGATAATTACCTCTGCCCCACCTCGAACCGTTTGTTTCAATTTCATTTAATTTTTAACTATTCTCCACTTTTTACTACTTTATTGTTTTTCTTCATTATTCTTACCCCCAATTTTATCCCTCCTTTCCTTACTCTTGCTTCCCCTTTTTCCCCACATTACCTCTCTCCCATCCATCACCCCTCTCCCACCTTCCCCCCACATCTTCATCTGAGCTTATCCTCAGTTTTCAGCTTCTCTACCGTTTGGCCATTCACACTTTTATTCTCTCTATGGACAGCCATTAGCAGCATTTCCTCTGGTTTCTATGGCTATGACTCATCTTTCATTCCCTCGTCCTGCAGTATAAATATCTCTTACTTTCTATGCCTTTTAGCTTTGACAAAGGATCATGGACTTGAACCCTCAGCTCTTTTCTCTCCTTACAGATGCTGTCAGACCTGCTGAGATTTTCCAGCATTTTCTCTTTTGGTTTCAGATTCCAGCATCTGCAGTCATTTGCTTTTATTGCATCCTTAATAATTGACTCCAGCATTTTCCCCATCACCGATGTCAGGCTAACTGATCTATAATTTCTTGTTTTCTCTCCCTCTTTTTTTAATAAGTGGGGTTACATTAATTACCCTCCAATCCGTTGGAACTTTTCCAGAGTCTATAGTATGCTGGAAAATGATCGCCAAAGTGTCCACTATTTCCATGGCCACTTCCTTAAGTACTCTGGGATTTGAAGCATCAGGCCCTGGGGACTTATCAGGTTTGGGTTCAAGGATGAGTGAGGCCTGAATTGTTTCAATGAACTGTGCTTATATCAAACAATTCAAATTCAACTTCTGTTTTAGTTTCAACCCTCAGTTAGGATACCCACATGCTGATGAATTAATTCTTTCTTGCCAAATCATTAAAAACAGTATAAATAATTGATCACCCTCTAATTAGTATTTATTGGTAATAAAATCACAACTTCACATTAAAGTTGAGTGCATAAAAATTATAGATATGTATAAATTTAGTCAAAGTTGTCTACTGGATTGAATAGGAAATGGCCAGCCTCCCATCATTAAGTCTGTCTACACTTCCCGCTGCTTCGGCAAAGCAGCCAGTATAATTAAGGACCCCATGCACTGAACATGCTCTCTTCCACCTTCTTCCTTCGGGAAAGATATAAAAGTCTGAGGTCACGTGCCAACTGACTCAAGAACAGCTTCTTCTCTACTGCTGTCAGAATGGACTTACCTTGCATTAATTTGATCTTTCTCTGCACCCTAGCTAAGACTGTAACACTACATTCTGCATTCTTTTGTTTCCTTCTCTATGAACAGTATGCTTTGTCTATACAGCACGCAAGAAACAATACTTTTCACTATGTTAATACATGTGACAATAATAAATCAAATCAAAAATCAATGAATAGAGTTGCTTAAAGTGGATAACCAGAGTTACCCAGGCAATTCAGTTGTTTACCATAGATCAGCAGTCACAAGCAATGAGTGGAATCTTCCCAAAAATGTACAGTGTTTGCTCAGGTGAGGTAACAGTGTGAGGACCACAGCTTTCACAACTGGGTTTTCTCACCATACTGTGTAACACTCTACAGTTTAAAACAGAAACGAGATTCACACTTTCAGCAAGCAGGACGGAGTTTAAAAATGCCTGCAAAGCCAGGAATCCTGAAATATAAGAATATAAGAACATAAGAACATAAGAAATTGGAGCAGGAGTAGGCCATCTAGCCCTTTGAGCCTGCCCCTCCATTTAATAAGGTCATGGCTGATCTGTCGTGGCTCAGTTCCACATTCCCGCCCTCTCCCCATAACCCTTAATCCCCTCGCTTATCAAAAACCCATCAACCCGCTTCTTAAAAATATTTAGCGAGGTAGCCTCCACCACTTCAACGGGCAGAGAATTCCAGAGTTTCACCACCCTTTGAGTGAAGAAATTCTTCCTCAACTCCGTTCTAAACCACCCTCCCTTTATCTTGAGGCTGTGCCCCCTAGTCCTACTATCCTTTCTGAGCGGGAAGAGTCTCTCCACCTCTATCCTATCCATCCCATTCATCATCTTATACGTCTCAATGAGATCTCCCCTCATTCTTCTAAACTCTGACGAGTACAAGCCTAGTTTATTCAGCCTCTCCTCATAGCTCAACCCCCTCAACTCCGGCATCAGCCTAGTAAACCTCCTCTGCACTCCCTCCAAGGCCAAAATATCCTTGCGTAAGTACGGCGCCCAAAACTGCACACAGTACTCCAGCTGCGGCCTCACCAATGCCCTATACAGCCGCAGCAAGACCTCCCTACTTTTATATTCAATCCCCCTCGCTATGAAGGCCAGCATCCCATTCGCCTTCCTGACCACCTGCTGCACCTGCAAGCTGGGTTTTTGCGACTCATGCACAAGGACCCCGAGGTCCCTCTGCACCGTCGCCTGCTGCAGTTTTTCGCCACATAAGTAATAATCCTTCCTACCATTATTCCTACCAAAGTGGACCACCTCGCACCTGCCAACATTAAATTCCATTTGCCATTTCCTGGCCCATCCGCCCAGCCTATATAGATCCTTCTGTAGACTCTCCACACCCTCCGCACAAATATGGGCACCATTTTTAAAGGGCACCCAGATCTCTGACTTAAATAAAGGTCCACCCTCCCCCCGGGAAATTGGGAACAACCACCCCACCAAGCATTGGGATGCATCCGAGCACAATGCCAACATTGGGGCACTCTGCCTAGACTACACCCATAACATCACTACCGCACTCCTGCCTCGCACTCGCTGGCATTAGGGCTCACCCACTGCTCCCTCCCAACCTCCTGCAGGCATTGGGGCTCCTCCTGATCACAGGCATTGGGACAGTCCCCTCACCCCAGCAACCATAGAGAAGGAAACCAGAGGACTTCCGAAAGGGCCAGCCATGATATTTGCAATCTGGCAATGAGGAATGTTAGGGAGCCAGGGGACAGTGCCGGACACTGCCCAACCATGTCCCTCGTCACCCAGGAGTTACACTTACTGCCACAACTCCAGTATAGCTGTCATGACTAACTCTCATTTTTAAAACTAGTAGTGACCCGCACCAGGGTGATATCACACCAACTGGGTGGGAGAAGGCATGGGAGACAATACAGTATCAAAGCCAATAAGATGTATGGAAAGAAGTTTCGGGGAGGGGAGATCTCGTATCAAGATCTTGTCAGCAGAAATCCTGTTTTTGCTCTCTCGTGAGATTTAGCGATCATTAGGGGATTTGTGTCAGTGCATCCTCTAGATTGCGGACGTTGAGTATTATCTGTAGCGATAATCAAAGTCTCTGATTTCTCTTAAAGTAATTCTTCGGACAGTCGGGGAGATAACAGCCGTCGAAGAAGTTTAATGATAGATTATCATTAGGGATTCCCAAACTGGGTTTGACAGGGCCCTAGCTGAAGTGCGGGACTTGGGGGGAGGTCGGATGAGGGCGAGTGTGGGTAAGTGGTAAAAGTGGGTGAGATTGGGTAAGAGCAAAAGGGTGAGGCTGAATGAGGGTGAGAGAAAGTGAGTGAGTGGGTGCTCCCATTAAAAATAACAAAATGGAGGTAAGATTTGGAAGTGTTTGTTGAATAACAGAACTTATTTATTATTATAAATATATACATGTAAGACATAGAAACATCCTCTCAATTTGTTTTCGTATGTTTTTAACCTGTTGTGGAATATAAATCATTTTTGTGGTTTAATTATTCTATATAATAATATTCCTCAAAAGGTTCCTTTAGTCCTCTTGGGAGGTCAAAATGGTTCTGCAGTTTGAAAGTCTACCTCACTGTCATTAAAAAGCTTTAAATTTTATGCTGATCACATCAAAAGATTTCTTATAATCCATCATCTGAACAGTGAAAACATTTTTTTCTCTGGCTTTATATAGCACTTACGTGTCAACGTGTCTACAGATGCACCATAAATTATCTCTCTATCTAAACATTTGGTCAAAATTTACAAGCAAAATAATAGTGAGTTTAAGGACATACCATTATTACAATCTAAATCCCCCAGCAATTTGAGGTGAGCAAGACCTTGAGGTGGGAATCAACACAGATTACTGGATGTTATAGAACTCACAACTCACTGTCAACTTCCTAATTTTTACAGTTGTTAATTACAAAGTAAACTCGCTGAAGAATGTTAGAGCTAATACTTAACAGTACAAATCCATAATGTAATTTTCCCTTGTTTGGAACAATTGAAGCTTTGCAATTTAGTGAATACTTCATGGAAATTTTTAAATTTTAAATTTTTCATATTTAAGTTCATATTTTTCTTTGCTGTCATTTTTCACCTCTTCTTCATGCAATATATTTTACTTTTTTTCTCTCCCGTACCTGATTTTGCTCAAATTCACTCTATTCCCTTCCTTGAATATTGCTTTAAAAAAAGCGAGATGTTGAAGCTTGCGGTCTTGCACTCATCAGAACTGATCGGTTGGTCAGTGGCACCACTACCAATCAGCATTCTCTTCTCATACAGTATAAGTAGTTTTTTTCACTTTATAGTGGTATTATTGAGAAGTGTTCAAATAAGTGCAAGACAAGTGGGCCCGACATGTCTCTTTTTCCAGCAATAAACCTGTTATACCTCCAACTGTTTCCACCTCTGATAAAAGATCACTGGTCTGAAATGTTAATGCTTCTATCTTCAGAAATATGCCAGGACGTTTTGTGTATCTCCTTGGTTTTCTGCTTTTGCTTTAGAGCTTCAGCATCTGTAGTAATTTTGCTTTTACATTTAAAATACATTTTATCTGGTTCATTTTCCTAACTAAAATATCAGGTTTTTGCTTTCCTTAATATAGAATAATGGCATTTTTTGACACCTTTCTTTTGAATTATATTATCATAGTTGAAGGCTTGATGCAATGATCACAGTTTGGATAATTATTTTCAAAAATTCACGTAAAATCTTTTAGATAACCAGAACAATTTGGGTACACATCACTCTTGAATATTTTGCATTAATACCATTACATATGAAATACAGTCAAAATAATTGTTGACTGAGCTGATGTAAACAAACAGAAGGAGAGCATCTTGTGAGGTAAATTATTAAACGTGTGAGTGCTATGCAAAGCAGGGACATGGAGATCACACCCTATCATAATGTTGCTACTGGCACCTTGATCACAGTAAAACTTGCTGCAATAATTTTACTACTACATTAATTATAAAAGCACCCCTACAGTTCAAACTGATTAAGAATGAAAAAAAATTGTAACAGCACAACTATGTGCACACTGCATATTTACAGCTATATTGTCAATGCAAATTTTACAAATGGACTGACCGCTTGAACGTTACATGATTAATGAATCATTAGTTGAATGATTAATGAGATAATTCTCCTTAATTCTGTGTTCTGTGTTATTCTTAATGATTTTGACTAATGATTATTTATATGTCGCAGGCTAGGCAATCCCTTGATGAATTTTCAGCCACCTGCATTGTTTTCACCTTACTGTTTTCCTCATTAAATAAATGAGACTTATGGGCATACTTAATATATCATCCACTGTGAATGCAACTGCTAATACAGAAATGTCATTGTTGGTCACAGATCACACACCCACACATATGTTGCAGTAAATTCATTGGACTGGATCTTCTGTGAAGCAGCAGCCATCATCGGATTGCCACTTGACTCGTACTTTTCTGTGCCCCAACTCTGCTATGAATTTCTAGCTGAGTCTTCCAAGCCTCCATCCACTTTAGAAATGCAGATTATGCAGTTCCACAAAAAGCTTCATCTCAGCCATTTTGGGATGGTTGTGGCTTAGAGGGGAATCTGCAGGCAATGGTATTCCCATGTATCTACTTCCCCTGTCCTTTAGGTGGTAGAGAGTATGGATTTGGAAGGTGCTGTTGAAGGAGCCTTGGTGAGTTGTTGCAGTACACCTTATAAATGGTATAACACTGCTGCCACAGCACACCAGTAATGGAAAGAGTGGATGTTGAAGATGTTAAATGGTGTCCCAATCAAGCATACTGCTTTGTCTTGGATGGTGTTGAACTTCTTGAGTGTTATTGGAACTGCACTGGTTAGTGTGGAGTACAACATTGCATTCTGGACTTGTGCCTTGTAGATGGTGGACAAGCTTTGGAAAAATCAGGAGGTGAGTTACTTACTGCAGAATTTCCAGCCTCTGACCCATTCTTCTGGCCATAGCTTTTCTATGGCAGGTCCTGTTCAGTTTCTAGTCAATGGTAGCCCCTTGGGTATTGACAGATTTCAGTAATTGTAATGCAATTGAATGTCAAGGAGAGATGGTCAGTTTTTTTTTACTGGAGATAATCATTGCCTGGCACTTGTATGACACAAATGTCACTTAACAGCCCAAACCTGAATGTTGCCCAGGTCTTGCTGCATTTGAAAATGTTCTCTTTCAATGTCCATGATATGCAGGAAAATGACAGCTGGGATTTAGGACTCGAGAATAAAAATTCCCAGGATCAGTTACTGGCGCTGCTAGTTGTCCAGGGATTTCTAAATTCAGGTGACAGTGGGTGGGATGGAGTTTTTGGGGTAGGAATCAGAGGATGGGTGGGCAGAAGGATCAGAGGCACAGGGAGGGGATGTCTTTCAGTGGTAATCCCCATCCATTTCCCATGATCGGTCCCTTCGATTGGACACTGAGTACCTGACAATGAGGCCTGTCCCTTGGAAGGCCATTGGCAATAACCCTGGTAACATTTGATTGAAGTGTTTGGGAAGCTGTGCAACTCCTATTTATTTCCTGAACTAAAATTAAATTCCAAAAGGTTTTGGGGATAATAACTGCATTTGACCATGAGGGAACTAAATTGAATTCCTGCCATGGTTGGATAGATTTCCCACATGGACTCCTTCATGCCTGCAGCTTAATCATAAGTTCTCCCACACCAAGATATTGATGCATGGCCTCTCCTTTTCTGCTATAATGAGTTGGATTAAATTTTGCCTCATGTCTATTTGGCTCCTCATTTTCAGTTTCCAAAGACTCTTTAGGGGTACTGGTGGAAGGGGTAGTACCATGGAAAGATCCATTGCCTTGCGTGGGATTTTCTGATTTTGGGGCAAGCACGGCTGGAAAATCCCACCCATTGATTCCTGCTTCATTGCTGCAGGCACTAAGCAACAGCATTAGCCACTTCCATTGACACCCCACATCCTCACCACCAACGCTGCCACCACCTCTATGGGACATTTTGCCAGAAGATTGCTGTGAAGAAGTATGGGAACATTCATTCACTTTGGTGAGTGAGCATAAGTTAAACAGAGAATTGGAATCACACCAGCTAAACCAAATTTCTGGCATCAGGAAAGGAAGGGGAGGGTTCCACTGCAAGACACTTGCAAGCTGTGTCTCCAATTCCCTTACTCTCTCCTTTCCTGTGACCCCCACCCCCCTCACTCACCTGAATTCAAGATACCAACAATGATCCTAGGTGAAGTTTCAAGAGCAATAGTGTCACCAATCTCAGCTCCTAGAGATTTCTGTAGCTGTGTCTTAAATCCCAGGATGATATCCATCCTGATATGCTGTTCACTAAATGTCACCAGATAATGGTCAAGAATAACTTTAATCCCTCTGCACTAGCTTGAGGATTTGTATTATCTTCTGATACACGAGCACAGATGAGCTAAGTCAACAGAAACAGAGAATGTACACATTATTTTTACTGCTAGGATGCAGTGTTAAATTATGAGTTGCATTTGTCCAGTGAATCACTGGGGAGCTGCTTTGTTTAAGAGGTAATGGGACCATGAATGGCTCCCATAATCCTTTTTATTCATTTGTGGGCCATGGGTGTCACTGACTGGCCAGCATTTATTGCCCATCCCTAATTGCCTGAGGGTAGTTGAGAGTCAGTCACATTGCCGTGGTTTTGGAATCACACAATTCGAAGTTGTTAAACACATTAAGTGGAAATGTTGTTATTTCATCAATGGCACAAAATCAGCTGAATTATACTAAACAAAATATCACAACAGCGCCCATAGGATTTTTTGCAAGAGTCAGAATTCAGCTTTGTGTTAGCCAAATTGAAACGTAAGTGGGCATAACGATTGCATGGTCAAGGTTTGTGACCAAGTAGGACAAATAGCTAGCTGGATGCCCAGTATTTGATAAAATGGAGACCAGGTAAGGACAGCAGAATTCCTTCCCTAAAGGAAATGAGTGAACCAGATGAGTTTTTCCAACAATCGGCATTGGTTTCATGATCATCATTAAATTCTTAATTCTAGACTTTTTTAATTGAGTTCAAATTCCACCATCTGCTGTGGTGGGATTCGAACCCGGGTCCCCAGCACATAAGTAGTGTTTCTGGATTAATAGTCTAGCAATAATGCCATCGCCTCCCTTTTGAGAATGATGGGATATTCCTCCACTCTGTTCAGATATCAGAGCGCTTCCTGAATTAGCACGTCACAGCAAGCTTTTAGCTTCTCCATGGGCAATCTAAATATACCAATCAAATTCACAGCATGTACAGATAAGAATCATGTTTTTGTGGTTATAAATGAGATTTATTTGAGGAAAAAAAATGGCCATATCCTGAGTCCTGGAAGCAACACTCTGACCCCTGCTAGTCTCCATTTTTGAAGCTAAATGGAAAGTACATTTTATCAAATACTGGGCATCCAGCTAGCTATTTGTCCTGCTTGGTCACAAACCTTGACCATGCAATAGTTCATGAAAATGCCCACTTATGTTTCAGTTTGACTAACACAAAGCTAAATTCTGATGCTTGCAAAAAAATCCTATAGGTACTATTTTGTTTGGAATAATTTGGCTGATTTTGTGCCATCGATGAAATAACAACATTTCCACTTAATGTGTTTAACAGCTTCAAATTGTATTACTTTTGAATATCATTTCTACATTGTGCTTCCAGCAACCATTATTTCACACCTCAGGAATCTGTGCTTTTAAAATGGACAATGCATTTCAGAACAGGTTTGTAGCAGTAATAGTTTAGCAAGTTTGATTATGTATCATTTTTGGTGCTTAACAGCACAATAACCATCAGAAGAGTGATTCAGAAGAGTGGAGCATTTATATGAAGCCACTCAATAAGTTGAAAAGTCTGTTATTTTTCTTTGGAGAGAAGGAATTATTTTGCACGTCATTTTTTAAAAATGAAACTGAAGGCTGAAAAAATATCACTTGAAATTTCTGTGGGTTTATTTTGATCTCTCACCATCATTTCTACCATTATCTGTACTAAAACACAATAGAAACAATAAACATTTTATAAAGTGCTCAGGCTCAGATCAGAAATTCAAAGGAAGTTAGATTAGACCCCAGCTATTTTTGATTTTGGCATTAGTGTGAGGATAAGGTGTTTCACCCCAGGTGTGATTCTATTGACCCATGAGAAAGCTTTTATTATAAGAAACTTAATTAATAATGCACTTCAACTATAACAAAATAAACTAGCATAACTTTTACCAATTGAAATATTTAAGAATGACGAGATACAATTCTTAAGCCTGTCTCTATTAATTCCAATTTAAGCAATATTTCTCATAGGCATAAACTCTTTAAATTCAGTTAGCAAACCACAGGCTTTCGTGCTGGTATGTGGGCTGCTAGTCCTCAAGCCTCCAGAACAGCTCTAGAGAGATGTACCTATTTTCTAGCATGACCCAAACTGCAGTGTCCAGGAGTGAGAAAGAGAAAAAAACTTTTTGCTTGCCTGCTTGTCATTATAAGTTAGTTCCTTCCAATTAATTAACCTAATCTAAGGCTTTGTTAATCAATCTAATCAAACCCTATTCTGAAACCCCAATGGACAACCCAGAAATAAACAGAATTGGGTTAGCTCAAATTAAAACAAACACCCCAAGATCTAGACTCAATTTCTCTCCTGTATCTTCAGCATGTGGGCTGCCTGGAGCAGAGAGATTGGCACCATAAACGAGAGTTCAATTTTAAGCATACCTTTCACAAGAAACATGATATAAATACATTTCTTAAAAGCACAGTATCATCACAAATATTTTCAATGTAGAAAAAACATCTGAAGGTATAATGGACCCTGAGCTAAAGTCAGTTGCAAGTGATATTCAGCAGCATGAGAGGAGGAAGCCCATCTGATTGTGTCAGTTTTTCCCTTCGGTCAAACCTGTGCCTCATGTCTTCAGCATTTAGATAAGGACAAGTGTCTCGAATCAAGTTTTTTAGGCATTTTGCCACCCTACTCAACATTGCAAATGGCATTATCTGGATTTCTTCCACCTCAGTCCTTAATCTTTCTGCTGCCTCTGACAATACTGATGGTGCCAGCTTCCTCTAAGTTTCTCTTCTATTCTCCAACTTTGTAGGACTGCCCTTATCTGTCACACTTATCTGTTTAATCTAAAGTCAGAGAATTCCCAGCAGTGTCTTTCTTCCCCAGCCTGTAAAATGACCTCTGAATTCCTCGAGGATATATCCTTGACTTTCTCTGTTCTTCCCTGCTTGAATGAAAGATTAGCAGAAATGCCACAAAATTGTGAACACAATTTTTTGCCAATATTCTGCTGGAATTTTATACTTGCAGCATAGTCAGGCCTTACTCCAACCTACTGTGTCAAAATGAAATGTCTACTGCAAAATAATACAACGGCAATCATTTCTATAAAATGGTGGCTTCAGATTGGCCTGACATAATACATTCCTTAACTACTATGAAAGGGAATGTCTGGAAGGATGGTTGACTAATTTGAGATGACATGGAATCATCGAGCAAAGGAGGACACTATTTGATACATAATGCCAATGCCAGCTCTTTGGTGTGCAATAAATTCCACATTGTTGCTCTTTCCCCAAAGCTTTGCAACCCTTTTTCCTTTCTTTTGCACATCTAATGCTTATTTGAGCCCCAACCGGAAAATGTTAGTGTCATTTTTGTGTTGACTGCTCAAAAATATCAGCGATCATTCAACATCAAATGTTTTTATTTAGTATGTGTGTGATCACAAATCAATAGCTTTTTTTCAAATCATGAAAAGAAAATCAATCTTGATCAAATGTCCCCAAGAATTTCAGCATCATTTTTGCATTCAACTGCGCTTTGTGCACTCGATTACAATTTGACATCAAAAGTTTCAGCTTGGAATGTATTTGACATCAAATTTGATACTACGCCCCCGTGCTATCCAGAGCACTCAAAACCTATATCCAGCATTCTCAAAGCATGCTCTAAACTTTCTAATGCAGTCAAAGCTATCCAGCATGCTGAAAGCTATCAAACGGGTCCAAAGATATGCAGCATGATCAAAGCTGTCAAATGTACTCAAAACTATCAAAACTATCAAATAGACTCAGGAATCTGATTTGAAAAATACAAGGAAATCAATTGCTTTGAACAAATTCCGATATTTTTCACTTAATCTAAAACTAATATTTTGCTGTGCAATACATAGTTGGGAGCATCATCCCCTCCCATTCCCCAGAGAACTCTCTTCTTCCTTTCATCATGTCTCCAAATTCTCTCCCCACCCTCCCCTCTCCCTCTCTCCTCAGTCTCCAAGCCTCTTCCCCGTTAATCCCAGGCTCTCTTTGATTCTTTCTACCGCCCCACATCCATTCTTGCTTCGTTCCTGGTGCCGTTGCTGTCCCCACATTAGCTGCATGCGGGACGGTCTCAAACTCGCTTCTAGTTTCTGCCAGCCCTGCATATTTGATGTGGGTTTGGCTGAGGGAAGAGGAGATACTAGCGTGGGGGAATGACAAAAAGATAGAAAGGATGAAGAGAGAGAGGGCAAGCACTTCCGAAATTTGGAGGCAGGGGAGGGGGTGGGGTGGAGTGGAGGGGACATGGAGGGCAGAAGAAAATTAGCCCACAGTGAGATCACTGGGGGAAAACAACTGTCTGGGGGAGGGATTGGGGTGAGGGGGGAGGTAGTGGGGGAGATGGCTGGGGGTTGTAGTACTTGTTGTGGGAGGGTTGTTAGGGGAGTGGAGGGCTGTAATGCCCAAGTTATAGAATATGGGAAAAACATAAAACTGGCTTACCAAAATACATGTTAAAACAGGATCTGCTTTTTTTGAAAGTTTGCTCAGTTATACAAACATACATACAAGCCTATAAATTAGGAACTGGAATAGACCACTCAGCTACTTGAGCCTGGTCCGCCATTCAATAAGATCATGGCTGATCAGCTTGTAACCTGAGTTTCCTGGGCAGGATTCTTTAGGCCTTCATGCCTGCTGAGTGCCAAATTCTCCATCCTTGCTGGCAACTGTGGCAGAAAATGAACAGCCAATGAATTCCGGCCCTCATTCTTGCTTACTCCCAATAACTTTTCACCCCTTTTCATTTATGAAGAATCTATCTAGCTCTGCCTTCAAAATATTCAAATATTCTTCTACCACCATTGAGGAAGAGAGTTCCAAAGACTCACAAATCTTCAAGAGAACAATTTTTCCTAATCTCTGTCCCAAGCAGGTGACTCTATTCTTTTAAACAGCGAACCTAGTTCCAGGTTCTCCCAAAAGGGAAAACACCTTTCCCACATGCATCCTGTCAAGATCCTTCAGAAGCTTATGTGTTTCAATAGCCTGTGCAACTTTTCCTCATTATATATCCTACGCATTCCAGGTAATCGTCTAGTAAACCTTTTCTGAACTGTCTCCAACGCGTTGATATATTTTCTTAAATAAGGGGACCAATACTCTAGGTATGGTCTCACCAGTGCTCTGTGTAACCGAACCATAATCTCCCTAATTCTCCTCACAATCAACAATAATTATATTAGCTTTGCTAATTATTTGTTAAACCTATCTTAAGTATTTTATAGTTGTATTGAGGGTATTAGGAATAAGGCATACATTTAAGCTTAATTTGCATTTCTGTACATGTGTGCTGATAAAGGGTTAAAACTTTATTTTCATATTAAACAAAGATGCCAGTTTGTCTATGGGTTTTAGTTTCACTTCAAGCTTGGCTGCATTGTAATTTAGGTTTTATGATATGAAAGCCATTACAGGGGGTTTCAAGTGTGTGAGTAGGGGACTGGGGTTTCCAGGATGTTGCCTAACAATCAGAGATCCATATTGAAGAACAGGAGCATTTAGAATTCAGTTGCAACAGGTATCTAAGAAGAAAGCAGCTGTCACAAAGATTGCCAGCATAGGCAGGTCAATGGAGTTAGGGACAAGTCCCAGAAGCTAAAGAACAAAGCTCTAGAAACCAAAGGATGAAAACAGAAGTCCTAGGTAGACAGAAGTCAAAGAACTGGAATATGAACTAGGTACTGACCACTGACATTAGAAAACGCATCAGAGAGAGGGGTTCCCCTTAAACACAGTACTGCAAGGCATGAACCTGGTGAAGTCAGCTGGTGAGAAGACAGAAATCTGAAGTAATCTTAAGGTTGGTGACATCTTAACACAGCCTGTGAATCAATGTGTCCTGTTAGCATGGCTGGGCACCTGAGAGATTGTGTGAAAGCTAGATTGCAAGTGGCAATCAACGGCAGTGGAAAACCAGATGGAGAGATTGAAATCCTGGATGAGGATCCTTGGTGAAGGCATCCAAGAGAGAGCCTTGCATGGGAGAAGCTTTCAAAATGTGTTCTTTGACATTGGAAACCCTTGTGTTGGTATCAAAGTTCCAGTGAGACCAGTTAAGTCACAGTGTGATGAGCATCTGGGGAGGCGGGTTGGGGAGGAGAGCAGATATGATGAGAAATCCACTGAAGTTATATTGGATGGCACCTGTCATTTGATTTCGTACAGGGTGTCTGACCACACCTGATCTATTGGTTTGCATGAATTGCGTATTTACAGACAACATTAGTGTCTAATATATTTTGTAACTTGTGCAATCCTTATAAACCTATAAAGGTATAAAGGTTATCTTTTCTTGTTTGATGAATGTTTTATTATTCAGTTTAAGTTAGTTGGCAATCCTGTGACTCTGTTAATCCATGTCTCCAAATAAAAAACAAAGGTACAACCTGAGGAGCTAGGATTTCATTCCGTGGCCTGAGTGTTAAGTAGTGAAATCAGCTGGGATTGTACAGACCATTTTGGAATTAATGCACAAGTCCTTTTGTATCTCAGACTTCTGCAATCTCTCACCATTTAGATAATAAGATTATTTTCTATTCTTACTGCCAAAATGGAGGATTTGCCACTTCCCCACATTATACTTAATTTGTCCAATCTTTGCCAACTCACTTAAACCATCTATATCCTTCTGAAGCCTCCATACGCCTTCATCACAACTTTCTTTTCTACCTATCTTTGTGTCATCCACAAATTTAGCAACCATGCCTTCAATCCTTTCATCAAAATCATTTATATAAACTGTAAAAAGTTGCGGCCCCAGCACTGTTTCCTGTGGCACACCGCACATTACATCATGCCAACTAGGAAATGGCCTCTTCAACCCTATGCTCTGTTTCCTGTTAGCTAGACTATCTTCTATCCATGCCAATATAATACCCCTACACCATTAGATTTTATTTTACACGATAACTTTTGATGTGACACTATATCAAATGTTGTATTGAAATCTAAGTATTCACCATTTCCCCTTTATTCACAGCATGTTATTTTTTCAAAGAACTCCAATAAATTGGTTAAATATGATTCAGAAGCCTCACAATACTTGTTACTCTATTTGATTCCCTTGGATTTACCTAAGTGCACTCTGTAACATGTTTTAGAATAGCTTCTAACATTTTCTCCATTAGAGATGTTAACAGGAAACTGCAGATCAGTTAGCTTTTGTGCTTTGCACTCATTTTGGATAAAAGAGTTGCAATCTATGAAACCTTTCCCAAATCTTGGGGTTCAATTTTAGGACTCCTGAAAATAAGAAAATTCAGAAATGTGGAAAATAAACTCTGATTATTTTTGGTGTCCAAATGCTTAAACAATGTTGCTAAATGCAAATATTTGAGTTTTCCAGTTTGGGGCAGTGGGTGACTTTGATGTCAGTTACATTATTTGCAATGATAAATGATGCTAAAAGATTGCTTTTAAGCACAGTAAATGGCAAATATTAGCCAAACAATTGCTTTTGAGTACATTTGATATCAAATGATGGCTAACTGTTTTTGAGCCTAACTGATGTCAAATGAGTACAGCTGAGCATTGTTGAATACAAATGATGGTAGGAATGTTGAATCCGTTTCTATCACCATTTAAACAGTGCAAACCAGATCATGTCAGCTCACTGCATAAATATATGTGTACTCATCTCTCCTCTGATTCTTTTACCAATTGCCTTAAAGCTGCCTTCCTTTGTTACTGATCCCATCCCCAAATCATTGCTGCCAATTTCTCAAGAGCTACTCTGGCATAATAAGAACATAAGAAATAGGAGCAGGAATAGGCCATCTAGCCCCTCGAGCCTGCCCCGCCATTCAATAAGAACATGGCATAACCCATCATAATTCTGATCACTTTGAACCTCCCTTAGCCTTCTCTGTTCCAAAGAGAACAATTTCTAGTTTTGTTGTCCTGAAATGATAATGAAATGTCTTAATTCTAATTTTAGAGATATCATTGACTTTCAAGAGCTTAGTTTAAATAGGCATGCGTTATACAAAGGTGTTTTTAAAAATGGTTAATAAGCCATGCAAAGCATTGCTGTCCATGATATTTCCTCATTGCCTCAGTCATATTTGAGATGTAAAACTATCTCAAAAGTGTTTTGACACTTGTATGCTGCAGATACATATTTGAAACATGCTATACATTTTGTGCTAAAGGGAAAGCTGAACTATTTCTGATCAATGCAAAATAAGCAATGAGAGCAATCTTGAACCCTCGCTCGCCATCAGTGCGAATGCTGGTGTGGGTCTCGAGATTCAGAAGTCACACATCTCACTGGCAGGATCACAATCTCGGACCTTCCCCATCCCTCTCAAATGACGTCATCAAGTTCAAGCCCATAATGACCATGAACCTGCTGTACATAAATTTGAATACTTATTAATGCCATTGAACCTCTCCCTCACCGGATATTGAACAGTCGCCGTATGTTGATGCTGCGCTGTCATGATATACTGTTGACATGGTTTACAGCAGATTAACCTAGATGTGAACCTCTCATGGGGGCCTCCCCAGGGTCATGCTTACCTTTATGCAGCTGCTTGGCAATGCCCTCTGATGCAGGTTGGCCACATACTGACCTGGCAGTGCCAACCTGTGCTAAGGAATAAGTCCCACTGGAAACCTCGTGAAGCAGGAATTCATTTAGATTTGGTTGTAGGCTGTGAGTAGACAGAGCAGTGAAGGATGCTGGGAGTGTTGGGAAGGAGAGAGGAGGGGATTACCAGCAATGTCTGTGTAGGTCTAAGGCAGGTGATTAGTGGAGGGGGGGGGTGGTTGATGATTGAGGTCAGGAAGGGGTCACTGATCAGTTGGGGGAGGGAAAGGGGCCAATGATCAGGGGGAAGGGGCCAATGATCAAAGGGAGAGGGAAGGGGGAAATGATCGAGGGGAAGGAGGGAGAGAGAAGTGCTGACTCCAGCCAGGGCTGAGAAGGGGAGCCCCTGAGACCTTCATGGTCAGCTATGGGGAAGGTTTACTCAGGTTATGATCGAGTAGCCCTTTAAACATGGTGCAACAGTCTCAGTTCAATCAGGTTTTGTCAGTGTATTGAGGCCCTGGCCCCCTGCTTCCCCCACGTGATGGCATGAAAGATGCCCCCTTGACTTTTTTAGGCAGGGTGTGATAAGATCTGGAGAGAAAACTGCTGTGTTTCTTTCTTGCGAGAAACAATATTGCCATTGTTTGGGTAAGATTTTGCCCTAAATTTTGGAATATCAACCTAATTTGGGTAAAGTAACATGATTTTTAATCACATTGAGTGGGATTTTCCTACCCTGCCCTGCCCACCACTGGGATCATCCGCTGACACCAAAGTCAGTGGACTTTCAGCTGGCTCACTGTATCCCTCACAATGGGTCCCACCACAACGGTGGTGGAAAATCCCGACCCTTATAGATTTTAACTTTCTCAGGTGGGAACCCAGTGATCATGAATCGGCTGACCATCCATTAGAAAAGTTAAACCAGATAGGGTGTGTGGGTGGCCAATCTACCACCAACGGTTCTGAGTCCAGTTGTGAAATTTAGAACCTAGTCCTTTGTCTGAGATCTTCTATTATGTCTTAATATCTTCTCTCTATTTTTAGCCATTATGTTCATTTTGGTATTTCTGTACATTACTTTCCAGTGAGCTGCTAATTCATATGACGCATAAGATATGATACATCAGCCACGCATATTCATTACTCATTTGTGGGTCAGTTGCTTTAAAGATGCAGAATTGATGAATCACTATAGGTCAAGGTGAATAGCCGTTGATAGTAAAATCTTTGATTTACAGAAAAAATGACTGGGTAGTTGAGGCATCATCTCAATGACCTTTATTTGGTATTAGAGCTTATTTCCTTCTGCTCCTCAAACCATGCTACCCACAGGTAGCCAATCCTACTAACCAACAGAGTTAACAATAAACTACATAGTCTTTTTCTTTCCCCGTATTCAAGAATTTCCATTGCTTCTCCCAATTTAAATGTGAACCTGTCCCTTAAACAATGATCTTTGCGCCTCGACAAAGGAACTGAATGTCTGAGTTTCCGTTGATATTAGGATGCCTCTGCCATCAGTCTCCCAGCGCAGGAAATCATGGGCATGTTCCTCAGAAATTTCCATCAATTAATTTAAATAGATAGAGAAGCCAAACTCCGCACATCCACTATATCCATGCCCCTGAGTGCATGAATTCAGAAAATAGTATTGTAAGAGGTCTCGTAACACCAGGTTAAAGTCCAACAAGTCTATTTGGTATCACTAGCTTTTGGAGCACTGCTCCTTCGCCAGGTAAATGGGGAGCTGGGTTCACAAACAGGACATATACAAATACAGACTCAATTGCAAGATAACGGTTGGAATGCAAGTCTTTACAGTAATCAAGTTACCTATAAAGACTCACACTCCAACCATTATCTTGCAATCGAGTCTGTGTCTATATATACACTGGTTGTGAACCCAAATTTCCACTCACCCTGATGCAGCGGCAGCCCATGATACCAAATAAACCTGTTGGATTTTAGCCTGGTATTGAGACTTTTTACCATGCCACCCCAGTCCAATGCTGGCATCTCAACATCATAAGCAATATTCACAATTGTTGGATACAAAAGCATTGAGAACAAACATGGAAATGTTCAAAAAAAAAAGGCTAGCTTATTACGATGAAAATTACACAAAATTACATCCTAATTCAATACACGGAATACCTTTAATACACTCATTCTGATACCTATTAGAGAGCACTGTATCCTTTCAACCCAAAACATCTAAACCGATCAATTTCAATCTGTAATCTTTGAATACAATATATTAATAGATTAAATTAAATTTTGGTACAGTACTGTTCTTTCTAAACATCTTAAAGCTTTCAAAGATTATGCTGCATAGCTAAATAGGACGCTTGCAATGAGACAATTGCTGTACTTCATACGGAATTGTCAGTATCATAATTCTTTCTTTCGGAACCACCTTCTGGCTTCTTGCTCTTTCAGAATTCACTCATGGTTTGTAATAGAATGTTTGCAAAAAAGATCCACACGTAACTAGTCAAATAATCATCGAGAATTTTAGGTTGGAATGAACATATTGTATGCCTAAAAGAAGAAACAAATGAAGGCTGACTTCTGTAGTTTCCAGTTTGCTTAGCTTTTACTCCATTGGGTTTCAGGGTGTGTGGACCAGTTTCCATGGAGATTTACTCAATCGTTCGTGGAAATTGATTCTTGGATATTCAATTGCAGACTTTTCACTGTGTCACACAATGCAGAAGACAAGAATAAGTCAAACCACTTAATGCAGGTAACATGCAAGTCAAGAAGTCTGGATATCTGAAAAGAAGCAGTTGCTGGAACTCCACAAAAGACAGAATGAAAAATATTACTATCATTATTCACGTTAATGCTAATTTTTAGTGAAACCCCATTATTGAGACTGCCAGTGGGCAGTTAAGGAAGTGTCCATGAAATGAAAAAGCAGCGAGGGGAGAAGGCAGACTATAAGCTAAGCATTCACATCAGAAGTTCCTTTCAGGGAAAGACAGTTTTATACTGGTCAGAGTGGAAAACTATTTTCATATTTCAAAGTTCCCAAACCGAACAAACTGAGGAGTCCACATAATGAAGTTGCCATTTTTTTGTTATAGACAACACAATTTCTCCTATCCGGATGTAATATACCCACTTAAGCCCAAAGATTGGCTACAGGTCAGCAAAGAGGCAACAGGTGTTCAAATGGATCCAAGGTCATTACTGATGATTAGCTGGTTCAATTCCCGGCTTGGGTCACTACCAGTGCGGAGTCTGCACACTCTCTCCCCATGTCTGAATGGCTTTCCTCTGGGTACTCCAGTTTCCTTTCACAGTCCAAAAGCTGTGCTGGTTAGGTGCATTGGCCATGCTAAATTCTCCCTCAGTGTACCTAAACAGGTGCTGGACTGTGGTGACTGAGGGATTTTCACTGTAACTTCATTGCAGTGTTAATGTAAGCCTACTTGTGACACTAATAAATAAACTTCACTTTAAAATTAACAACCAACAAACCAAGAATGTGTGGGGAATTGGTAAGATTATTCCTGTTTTCTGGTCAGAGCCATCTGAGAAATGGGTTGCTTTAACTTTAGGGTTATTTAGATCCATTTGAAAAGAGTTCCAGCTCTCAATAGCAGTTCTGTTCCACCAGGCAAGGTGAGCATTCATCAGTAGCAAGATAGGGGGCACATATTATTCAAACATATCACAATGGATTAGTTGCAATGCAGGGGGTGGGGCAGGGGGTGTGGGGTGGAACTATATAACTAAAGTGTTAGAATTCAGGTCAGAAACTCCAAAGTGTTTTATAAACTTCCCCTGGATCATAAGTTTTGCACTTTGAATTTGGCTAGGATGAGCACAAGATATTTTGCTTCATGTATGACTCAACTGACCCACTAGAGAGCTTTTATCAAACAAAGTTTATTTAAGTATACAGTTAGTTATTTAAGTATACAGTATAGAAAGAAAATTAGCAACAACTTTTACCAATTACATGCAAGAAAAAAAGTCCTGATGTTGTATAATCTTTAATGAATATAGGAAATGCCCTAATCAAACCAATCCCATAAATAAAACCCTTTCCACAGGTTTGCACAGCAAAAACTAATGCTCACGTGATACTGGAATTTAGTCCTTTGGTTGAATTCTGCGGTGCACACAAACAAGCTTGAAATCAGAATAGCTTCTCAAAACACCAGGAAGAGAGGCTCAAGTCAACCCAACTGCGAATAGCAGACTTTCTACTCCAGGAAGGCCAGAAACCTTCCAACTAACAGCAGAATTTCCAAAACCAGGGAGAGAGAGAGAAACATTGTTTTCCAGTCTGATGGTGATCCACTTCTAAACTAAACCTGAAAATGAATCCTTAATTTTTTCTGGAGAGGAACCACCTGACTTTTAACTTATCAATCAATATTCCCCCTCACAATGCAAAATCATAATAAATCCCGGCGTAAAATAAACAAAACTCAATTTAGGCCATTGAAGTAACAATAATAGGACTCCTGGTTGACGGCCTGGCAACAATGGGGGAAAAAACTGGAAAGGTCTACTTGCAACAGCAGAGAACATGATTTTAAAAAAATATATTTCTTAAAGGTTTACTAACATCACAGAAGGGAGACTAGATTGGAAGAATATTTTAAATTCTCAAACCAAAGTCCAATGTCTTTCCAACTCACCAAGTTCAGGTTTAAACAAAGATGGGTTGGGAAGTGATTGACCACTGAGAAAACAATATGGCTCCAATTTTAACACAATTTTTATATCTAATTAATGGAGTCTGTGCCTCAGGAATCACAGTGGGAGAAGTATCCCAGTAGGAGTTTTTGTATCCCAGGAGGAGTAGGAGTACTTCCCATGGGCCCAACAAGCTTATCTACATGATTGGACTCGTGATTGGCTGAGCTACAACTCTGACACTGGATCGGATTCTCCAGCCCCTACAATGACAATGTCCAAACCCTGTCTTGTGATGAATGGTTCACCTCGACTATCCATCCCCTGCAATGCCCAATTATCCTCCTCAAACAGATCCCTCGCCACTCCTGCACCCATCGACACCATCAAGTCAAGTCTGAAGATATGACTCCCACCACAGTGATGTTAGATCCGATGACTTCATCCGTTAGCTCTTTTCCCATATATATGTGTATATATATAAGGTCATTCTCTCATCACCACATTGTTATCCTGGAGCCAATGAGCTTCTATTGAGTGGGAATCTGCCTTTTGTGAAGGCAAATTGCATATGCAAGGCTACTCATCACTTTGGTGTTTTAGGTTTTCAAGTTTAATGCTGATTACGATGTGCACTTATTAATTAATCAATTGATTGAATGTTCAGGGGCTTTGCCCACCGCAAGACTTTCCCAAGGATTCCATGTTGTAAACCTCTAAGTTCAAGATCAGAACCCTCTCTTCCTTTCACCATTAAATTCACCTCACAGACTGTTGGATATCATGCTTTCTATGGCGTGACTATGAGCTCTAAAATCTGAAGGAATGCTCCTTGAAAACATTTCAAATACCACAATTAAACTTAACTTGCACTGGCATTTTGCTGTCTGTAAAGAGGAGCTAAAATAATTCATATTATTTTCCTTCCCAATTTGCCCTGAGGAAGTGTCTAAATTGGCATCCACCAAAATTCTGAAATGCTGTTATCAATTAACAATTGGTTAGCTTACTGCTCAAGAAAGTACACCCATTAGGGGTCATCATAGATTAAGTATCAATAAATTATAAGAGTGTAAATGGCATATTCTGTACAAAGGTCACTTTAAGCAAAGACATATGGAGATTTGAAATATAAAGGGGAGATGAAAAGTGGAAGATTGTTTCAAACTGGAGAGAACACAGCCGGATATAAATAAAACACAATTGTGAAAGATCTCAACCATAACATTTGCCACTTTTTCTATTATGGATATTAATTAACCAGATGTGCATTTACTGTTTGATTTATTCTGAGGAATTATTCTGAGTGTGTGCTTTCGGTGCTTTACAGGTGATTTCTAACCCCTTTTTAACTTCATGTGACCGTACAATCTTTCTAACACTTCATCAATGATTGAAGAATCTCTTCCAGAATTGCAGACACAATCAACACATCATTCTGATTGCACAGACAATGTGACACTCCTTTCAAATCCCTATATAGGAGAATGTGAAAGATTTTTTGAGAAGACTTCACACCAGAGGGCAGTTTTTTGTGTGTTTCTAGTATAGAGATACTGCTATCTCTATCCACAGTGAGCTGTGCAGAAGCACGAGATAATTCCAACATTGTGAATGGCTTGGATCCTGCTAATGCTGCATTCAAATCTTGAGAGGTCGGTAAAGGTATTGCCATCACTTCCCACTTGATTGTAATTTTTGGGTTCCCTCATCGTATTATGGTTTTGTCTGACTTAAGCACAAGGGTACTCCCAACCGCTGCTCTCCATTTCTATTAACGTAACATTTATCTTTGGTGTTTTCATTTCTCCTGCAACCTGGGTTTTGTGAGAATAAGGAACCGTTCTCTCCTTCCAATTTTTGCATCGGGTCTGGTGTGAATTCAAATTCACGGTGACTCAGTAAAACTTCCCTGCGTCTGTCTGTAACAGTGATACCTAAAACTAATCTAGTCAGTGACTGGAATGTCCTGTTTATCCAGATGAATGTTTGTAATCCGATGCACACTAGAACCCTGCAGCATCCCAATCACCGAGGAAACAGTTCCAAACTCAGGCTTTGAACAATCCAACTTAAATCTTTGCCGTCCGAGCAGGAGTGTCAGTGGGAGCTGGCTCATTTTCACTGCAACCCTTGCTACTGTTTGCTCTCTATATTTACAGACTTTAATCACATCCCTCTTTGTCATGTTCTGTAACGTATCATGTGGCACTAGCAAAATGAATGGCTATAAAGTGCAGTTAGTTCAAGAAATTACACCATTAGGGTGTTTGGTTATTGTCTTCTTCACATCATTAGCATAATTTGTGGTTACATTACACCTTTAATCAAGGTTCCTCCATGGACAGCTGTGGACCATCCTCACGTCTGCATTCTGTGATTGGTTGGGAAATCCCAAAACAGCAGCACGCCAATGTCACAGATGCTTGCTTGATGGAAGAGTTCCTGCCTGTTGTAGCCTCCCCCTCCCCTCTACCCTCACCTTGCTGCAAGCGGAAAAAAAAATAGCCTATTTCGTACAACTAACACTGGTGCCATCATTGCAGAAAAAAATAGCTTGGGATTTTCTATTTTAACTCAGTCACTGGGAGCAATCTTACTGGCTGATCATGCCACCTTCCCACTGTAGCGAGGACGGAAAATTTGATGCCCAGAGAATTTTGGTTCACGGCAGCATCCCACTGGCTTGAATGGCCATAACATTCTGGCCAGTGGATTTTCACATAGAATTCCTACAGTGCAGAAGGAGGCCATTCAGCCCATTGAGTCTGCACCGACCACAATCCCACCCAGGCCTTATTCCCATAACCCCACACGTTTACCCTGCTAATCCCCCTGACATTAGGGTCAATTTAGCACGGCCAATCAACTTAACCGACACATCTTTGGACTATGGGAGGAAACCAGAGCTGCCGGAGGAAACCCAAGCAGACACGGGAGAATGTGCAAACTCCACACAGGCGGTGGCCTGAGGAAAGAATTTAACCCAGGTCCCTGACGCGTGAGGCAGCAGTGCTGACCACCATGCCGCCCATGAGTGGAGTTAGTTAAGTTAAATTGTAACTCTCAGACTGATGGTGCGGGATTTTCCAGCAGCGCGCGCCCCAAAACCAGAAAATCTCGCGTGAGGTCAATGGACCTGTGAATGGTCCATCCCCTGCTCGCTATGATTTCCATTGCGGGCGGGTGGGTGGGATGGGAAAACTCTCCCCAGGAAGAGGAAGCAGAATAGTGTGACTGAAGCCATCTAGCTACAACCACCTCCACCCCGCCCCCCCCCCCCCCCCACCCCCCACCCCGATGAATTTTGTCATAGCTTCAGAAAGTTAACATGATGTGCAGTCAGCTTGAAATGCTGCTTGAAGCAATATATCTTTGGGCAACCATCAAGAAAAAGCAATCAATTACAGTGGTGACTAACCCAAGGTACACTTTGCAAGAGCTAGTTGTAAAATATGCAATGAAGAAAAAGTAAATCTTAATTTAAAAGCAAATATTATTTCTTGACTGTTAAAATACAAGAGGAACACATATATTTACTTATCACTTACTTATTTCAGTGGAACATATCATATTTCATTTCAGCTGACTAATGCACTGAATTCCACTTCAAAGCATAAATATCTCCAGCCAAAAAGTAGCTTGTTGATTGTACTAAAAGACCATACAATCATTCATTCTGATTGCTGCTAAAAGGAAAATATTTAAGTCTCAGATTGTTTAGCCTAGTTTTTTGCGTACAGGGGATTATGATTTTCAAAGTGCCTGTGCAGATCAAGGTGGGCAGGCTCAGCTAGACAAATGCACATTTAACCATAAGATATAGGAGCAAAATTAGGCCATTTGGCCCATCGAGTCTGCTCCACTCCAACCACGTCTGATATGATTCTCATCCCCATTCTCCTGCCCTCTTCCCGTAACCATTGATCCCCTTATTGATCAACAACCTATCTTTCTCTGTCTTAAAGACATGTCATGACCTGGCCTCCACAACCCTTTATGGCAATGAGTTCCAACAGATTTGCCACCCTCTGGCTGAAGGAATTCTTCCTCATGTCAGTTTTAAAGGAGCGTCCCTTCATTCTGAGGATGCGCCCTCGAGTTCCAGTCTCTCCCACTAGTGGAAACGTCCTCTCCACATCCTCTCCATCTAGGTCTCTCAGTATACTGACCCAAGAAATTCCCGAGCTACTTTCTACTCCTGATCTCTGCTCATGCCCCCTGCGCTCACCTGGATGGCCGTGTAGTTGGAGAACACACAGTGCAGCCAGCCTAAAATGGAAAATGCACAAAAACATTATAACAGTGTAAATTAGAAAATGAACAACTGGGAAAACAGCAGGATCCTTAATGACTGATGCGGCTTGGTGTCGGGTGCTCAAGGACCATTCTCAGAAGATAGAGGGAGCAGGTGGTGAAGATGATGATCTTCTGGAGTCTGTACCCTAGGACCTCGGAGCAGCGTTGGGCTGTGTCTCCCCAGGAGGCCACCAAAGCAGAGCCTCCCGACATATATAACAAATTAACCTGTGTATGCCCATATCTGGCAGAAAGCTTTGTGAGTCACAGAGGAAGCGGTCAGACCTGCGGGAACACCAGTAGAGTGGCACTGTGCCACTTTAGTACTGCTACACAAGGCAATTTCTCACCCTTCACTTCTTCATAGGCAGCATGTAGCTTTCTCTACCTTTTTCATTTAGTGAATCCTATCCATTATTTTAAATCTAGGAGCCAATGACAGCAACTTTAAAGTTTTATCTACTAAAGGGTTATAAATCAGGAAAATGTCATGAAGTTGGTTTAAATCTGCTATCACAGGTACAAAGAAATCAATGAAAGCTATTTGAAATATTCACAGTGGTGTTGTTTCACCAGATAAAAAGAAAGTATTTCAATCTGTGAAGACAACATGAGTTTTTTTTAAATTTATATTTATATATTTTGTGTGAATAGTGTTTGGCAAATATTGATTTATTTGAATTGGTTTTCAAGGAAGAAGCTGCTGGCTTTTGTAAAAGAGGGTTGATTTTCTGGGAGGTCAAATGGAAATTTTAAAGACCAGGGTAACAGTGATAAGAAAGTGATGGAAATATTGAAGACACAGAGAGAGGATAAGACTGTAGGTCAGGATCGCCTAAACACAAAGGGTACTTAAGAAATTGATCAATGAAACTGGGTCAAGTCCAGTTCCAATCTTGAATCTAAGTATTTCCAATCAGAATTATTGTTTGCATTTCCTCTCGAGCCTTTTTTTTTCAAACATTCCCATTGCAACACCCTTACAGTATCATCACTTTTGCCATTCAATCTCTTCTGTCTTAATTCAAACCTTGTCTTTTGCTCACCATCCCCACACCTCCTCCACCTACAACCTCCCACCCACTTCCCTGCTTCTATTCTGCTTTAAAACTTGTTTAATCTCTAAATTCTTCAGCCTGGATTTGTACAGAGTTGTGGGGATTCCGTGGGCCTTTAAAGTTGAAGAGTGAGACCTGAATCCAGACTTCCTGTCCTCATTTCAGACAGATTCAACTTTTGCCGGTAGGGAAAAGGGAATGGGACATGACTCACACATGAGGGAAACCTGAACTCAGCTGGACCCTAGGACCTCTTTTTGAACTCAATGACAAGTACCCTTTGTACTTGGTGCTGAATTTTCACTGGAGTCTTAACCTACAGTAGGGGGTGTTATGAATTTTTAGAGTAGTAGTGAATGCTCTTGAAGGGTTGGTTAGGCCTATAGAACCACCAAGATGTCAAGTTTTTAACTCCCAGCCATTATGTTTTTAAAGAATCAGTCTGCTTGTCTATGCCAGTGACAGGTGAAACAAATCTATAGTTGTAATGGCTATTTCTTAACATTTCCCTAAGTCCTATCATTGTTGGATGATTGCTTTCCACAGCTTCTGATTATCCCGGTAGGCTGATATAAATTTGCAGCTTGATTGACAGATCAAAAAGGTTATTAAAGAATTAGCTGTGGGATTAAAGAATTTGATGTGAGATTATGAATACAAATCTTGGTGTGGGATTAAGTACATAAGTATTTTTGAAAGTTTTGAATGGGCTTTGATAAATGGGATTATTTTACTACAGTGAAGACTGTAATAGATATTTAAATCTTTACTCGATTTCATAGCAACGTGGTACCTGATGTCCATACAGTGTGAATCCTAGGTGAATTGGTATGGAGGTAGTAAGGGCAAAGGTGGTGGGTGGGGAATTTGAGTTAGCATATATTGCCATTAAAATGGCATGTGGGCCATAAGTGGCCATGGGGGGATGATTTTCATGGGCAGTATGAGGGGACATAGGGGCAAGTGGAGACATGAGTTGGCATGAATGGTGCTTGAGAAGTGGGTGGAAAGTTGAAGAACTGTGAGGGATGGGGGCTAGCAGAGCCAAATTGAACAAACTACTGGGACAAAGTCCCAGAGAATTGAGGCAGGCCTTCTGGACACCTCTATTCTGCATCTGTGGACAGTCCATGGGATCTGGTTGCCATGGGGAGAAGAACCTCAAACATAAACCTATTGAAACGTCAGGTGACTACTTTCACACTCTTACACAATATCTCACAAAAAATAACAGTTGATTTTGAAAAGTAGGAAAATAAGGACATTGTTTGGTGTTTACAAAGAAGCAGGACGATGGTGAGAGTTCATTTTTTGTTAGAAAGGATGGGGACACGTGCTGAAAATCTAGCCCATCATGTTTGATAAATCTGTATCAATCTTTGAGGAGATATTGAAACGTATTGATAAAGGGAGAAATGTGAACATTGTTCATCTGCAATGCCAAAATCTCACAGGAGATTAATCTATAAGACAGAAGAACATTGAATCATAGGGAAATTATTGAATTTGACTGCTTCAGATGAAAAAGAATGGAGTTGTATTAGAGTGGGGATAGATATAACACAAAATTTATCAATGACGCCAAAGTGATGCAAAGTAGTTTTGAAGTAACAGCATCAAAATATCAAGGGCATGTTAATCAGATGTAGAAGGATTTAGGTACATGAGGAAAGTGGCTTGAAGAAATGAATTGAAATTAAATGATTACAAGTACAACGGAATAACACTAGGGAAGGAGAATAAACATTGAAACTATAAATTAAATGATAATCTCAAAGATAGAGCACAGTAAAATAATGTGCGGTTATCAATGGACAGAACATTAAAATAGTCTATGATAAATAGGCTCTTGGGAAGTTTGACACCTGGAATTGATCATAGATGTGCCACAGATCCTGCAAAAGAATTTGGTTCATTATGATGTAGAGTACTCTTGGTCACCCTATTACAAGAGGAATATTGTGCCATCCGGAAAGGATCTATCAGATTCCTAAGCTATAAGGAAAGCTTAGAGAATCTGTTTACCCAATGAACAGAAAGACAAGTTAGCTGACTATGATAGCCAAGACTTTTCAGAATATTGAAAAGTTAGGAATGGGCAATAAATGTTGGCCTTGACAGTGACACCCACATCTCCTGAATAAATTTTTAAAAACAGTCGAACCCAGAGAAAGTTTATTGTATTCCTGAGGATAACACTAATGGTGCATAGCATAAAGCTCAGAAAAGTGGTGAATGGATAGATTGGGGTTTATTGTTTTGAACCTAAAATGATGAATATTGGAATACTGAGCTAGAGGTTGATGGCATAAGTCATTTAATTTGGAAATACAATTACAATACAATTACAAATACAATACAAAAGAAATCAGTTGAGGGATATGGGTAGTGCACTGTTTATTTTATTTTTGAACTCCTGAGGTTTAGTAGATGACCTTTTCTGGTCCTATATATTCCTATGTTTATTGTTTGGAATTGCATCAAACATGCTCAAGTTACATATACAATGGTTCGAATTGAGAGTAAAGTTCCCTTTGTTCTGTGCCAAAACTGTGGCTTAAGGACAATTCCACATGTTTCAATGAGTTGTTCTTTCCTGAGGAATCTGAATATGAATGTTCGTTTAGATTTGGAGTGTGATTTTTTTTATATATATCTAGTTGCACATTTATCCTTGATATGTATTATTTATTATTGCTTCTTAATGTATTAAAGTAGTTCCTTGTCATTTTCTTTAGAATGGTTATCCTTGTTGCTAATTCTGCACAGTATCATAAACGTAGGGGAGCCCATATATCTACCCAGTTTGATCCGTGATTGCTGGTCCATGGTGAGTTAGTTAACCAGCATGTGATAGGAAGGCTGTCACCAATGGTGTTCAGCAATGCTTCAAGCACTAGGTCCACTGATTTTGCAATGTATATATCAATGATTTGGGCTTGACTATAGGATACATGATTAAGTAATCTGCAGACCATATTAATATTGGTGGCACAGTTGCACAGTGGTTAGCACTGCTGCTTCACAGCTCCAGGGTCCTGGGTTTGATTCTCGGCTCGGGTCACTGTCTGTGTGGAGTTTGCACATTCTCCTTGTGTCTGCGTGGGTTTCCTCTGGGCACTCCGGTTTCCTCCCACAGTCCAAAGATGCTAAGAAATTGCCCCTTAGTGTCCAGGGTAGCAGAGGTTAGAGGGATTGGTGGGTATAATATGTAGGGATATGGGGGTAAGGCCTGGGTGGGATTGTGTTCGGTGCAGACTCGATGGGCTGAAGGGCCTCTTTCTGCACTGTAGGGTTCTATGATCTATAATCTAACATTGGCTGAGTGGTTGATGCAAAGAAAGGGAATGCTCAACAAATAGTAGGATACTGAGAGGCGTAGAGGAACAGAGAGACCTGATTCAATAACATGGATAGGAAGGTTCTACTCAACTTGTTTCAGGGAGTCCATAATCAGGGGACATTGATTTGGAGGGGATTCAAGGGAAAATTGTTTCATCCTGAGCATTTGGAATGCACTGGCTGGAAGAGGAAGAAGCGCTCTCAACACTTAAAAAGTGCTTGCACTTGAAATGCTACAAGTTAAAAGGAAGCAGACTATGATCTGGCGAAGAGTAAATGGCTTCTTGTCAGTGGACACATTGGGCAGAATAGCCTCCTTCTGTGCTGTAAACCTGTGATTATATAATTCTGAACTTTTCAACATGAGCAATAATGCCTCAAATTTTCAGACTGGGAAGGCAAGAATAGAAAATTTGAAGGTAGATCCTGCTGCTCTGAGGTTGTCAGCAAGACATTTTGTAAGGAGAGTGGGAGGCGCACTTTACTCTGCATAAATATTTTGGGAACTGATTCACTGTGTTGAGTCTAAGTAGGAAAATAGCCAAATCCTACGCATTTCACCACCAAAAATTAATAAATGTTCTAAATGTCCGAGGGCAGATTTTCCAACCAGCAGCATGTTTTGTAGCAGCTGAGACAGCTTGCCATTGGCCAGCTGCTGGATCTCCAGGTTGCACTGCTGTCAACAAGGTTTCCCGTCCTCCACACCATGGTCAGGGCTTGCTATTGGAGGGACGGGGCAATCCCACTAGCAGGAATGACCGGAAAATCCCATCCAAAGTCTTGACTTTTCCATTGAAAAATATTAGTTACACAAATTGATGAAGATGGATGGTAAAAGAGTTGGGTGTCCAAAGATGTGCAGGTTAGGTTGATTGGCCATACTAAAATTGCCCCTTAGTGTCCTGAGACGCATAGGTTAGAGGAATTAGAACATAAGAAATAGGAGCAAGAGTAGGCCATCCAGCCCTTCGAGCCTGCCCCGCCATTCAATAAGATCATGGCTGATCTGTCGTGGCTCAGTTTCACATTCCCGCCCTCTCCCCATAACCCTTAATCCCCTCGCTTATCAAAAACCCATCAACCCGCGTCTTAAAAATATTTAGCGAGGCGGCCTCCACCACCTCAACAGGCAGAGAATTCCAGAGATTCACCACCCTTTGAGTGAAGAATTTCCTCCTCAACTCTGTTCTAAACCGCCCCCCCTTTATCTTGAGGCTGTGCCCCCTAGTCCTACTGTCTTTTTTGAGCTGGAAGAGTCTCTCCACCTCTATCCTATCCATCCCATTCATCATCTTATACGTCTCAATGAGATCTCCCCTCATTCTTCTAAACTCTAACGAGTACAAGTCTAGTTTATTCAGCCTCTCCTCATAGCTCAACCCCCTCAACTCCGGTATCAGCCTAGTAAACCTCCTCTGCACTCCCTCCAAGGCCAAAATATCCTTGCGTAAGTGCGGCGACCAAAACTGCACACAGTACTCCAGCTGCGGCCTCACCAATGCCCTATACAGCTGCAGCAAGACCTCCCTACTTTTATATTCAATCCCCCTCGCTATGAAGGCCAGCATCCAGGGATATGTGGGGTAAGGCCTGGGTGGGATTGTGGTCGGTGCAGACTTGATGAGCCCAATGGCCTCTTTCTGCACTGTAGGGTTTCTATGATTTTTATGACTTCTATTTCTATGAGATTTGAGAAGGTTAGAGATAAAAAAAGCCCTAAGCTGGTCTGAGTTTATGCATCCACCTTCACTATGAGAATTATTTTGCTTTGAACTGTAATGGTTCATTCATTTTCATCTTACATAGGATTTAGTTCATCTTGAGTAAATTCAAATGTGTATCTCTGAGCTCTCTAACTGATTTCTTTCTCTTGAACAAGTCATTAATCAGTAATGAATATTAAGTTTGACTTAATCAGATGTAACTATTATCTGATATGGTCCCGATTGGCTGTGGTTTAATATAGTTATAATGAATGTTCCAGCATATTTATATTGAAATAGATGACAAAGATGATCACAATTTAGCATAGCCAAATGCCTTATAAAGTAGAAGTTCCCTTTTAAGTACACAGACATGCTGCAATTATTTAGTAAATGGAACAAAGGTAAATATGAATCAGTGGTGATTGTGTACAAGTTTAAATAACATTCCTTTTAATTTCCTAAATTTATGTTAGGAATGCAGTATTTTATCACATTAATACACAAATTGTCAGCCAACCAATCATAGCAAATAACCAATTCACTAATGAGAAGTTGTTGACCAGTGCAATGTTTGAACATTGACAATATATTACAGTTCTAGTCATTATTAAAAGTAATTTTTTGCATGAGGGCAAATCCCACTGTAGTAGGCTTTGTTCGAACATGTGTTTTGTCTCATGAGACAGTAACTTTTTAAAAAATACATTTTGACAGAGTTTCACAATCACCAAAGTGAAGGATATTTGAACTGAAGGTAGAGTATTTGACCATTAAACATCTCAGAGCAAGTTTAGCACTCACAGCTATCAAACTGCATCCAGATCCCCCAACAACGTGACTTAGCCCATATTATAGCTTCAGCTACGCTTGTCACTCCCATAAGCATTGGAGCATCTTATATCGTAGAATCACTGATTAATGCAGCACAGAAGGGCAGCACTGTGGTGAGCACTGCTGCCTTACATTGCCAGGGACCTGGGTCCAATTCTGCCTCAGCTGACTGTCTGTGTGGAGCTTGCAGGTTCTCCCTGCGTCTGTGTGGGTTTCCTTTAGGTGCTCCGGTTTCATCCCACAGTTCAAAGATGTGGGTGTTAGGTGGATTGGCCATGCTCAATTGCCTCTTTGTGCTGGGGGACTAGCAAAATAAATATATGGGGTTATGGGGATATGTCCTGGGTGAGATTGTTGTTGGTGCATTCTCGAATGCGCTGTAAGGAGTCTATGATTCTGGAAGGAAAACCATTCAACTTATCACACTGGTCCTAGCTCCTTAGTTCACAAACCTATCTATTTAGTTCTACTCTTTCACCAAAATCATAGTGGAATTCTCCCATGTTCCCACTCAGATCAGTGGTGGGAAGTGCAGGCGGAATTCGGCAGGAGGCCCAAAAATCAGTTTCCTGCCGATGTGAATTTCCCACAGATCTTCTGCTGGTGCCCACCATGGCGGATCAGGAACCCCACTGGAGGCTGATGTAAACTGATTTGCAACCTACTAATGGGATGGAGATGAAGGCCCAACCGGCAACTTCCTCTGCCCCCATTGCCCAATTCTCTATGATGCCAGCAGGAAAACACACTGGTCCAGAATAGATCTGGACGAATATGGCATGCAGAAGTCGGGGCTCATTTTTAAGGCTTTGCTCACACACAGGCATTCAGGGAGAGGATGAGAGTCCTGAAGCTATCAGACCCTGGGAAGCTGTCATGTGGAAAGATGGGTAGATTCTCCTTTCTATAGCTTCCCTCAGAATGTTAGATGTCTCCACGCAGCAACTTTGACTTCACTGATATCAGAATTGCTTCAGAACGTCACTGAGTGTGAGTAGCATTTTCCATGGTCCTCAATATCTTCTTCGATTTGCTTCAGAACTTCAGGATCTTTGCCGAGTGCTGATATGGTTGCAGCAAAGAGGTTGGGGGAGGAAGGTTATGAATGGGTGGGGGAGGATGATCTGAGGGAGGAGAGGTGAAGCCGGTGGTGGGTGGGGTGGGAGGGTGCTGTGAAGGTGTTTGGGGAGTGAAGCTGGGAGTTGGGATGATGACAATGCTGGAGGGGTGAAGTTTGAAGGGCAGCGATAAGCATGTTCAGGGGGAATAAAGATGGGGGCAAGGGATTTCAGAGGGGTGAAGATGTCTAGAGAGAGGAAGGGGTAGTGGGGGAGAAGGATACAATTGTGGGAGAAGTGTAAGAGAGGGAGTTTGGAGCGGTGAAGGAGTTAGGGTGGAGGTAAGTGTCAATGGGGAAGAAGGAATTGTGGAGGGAGTTCAGAGGGGTGAAGGTGATGGGGGTGAGCAAGGTAAAAGGGAAGGAGTAAGAAGAGCTAAAGGAGTGGGAGTGGCAGGGAGGGAAGGAAGGAGTAAGGAACGTTGAAGGAGTAGGACAAAATGAAGGAATGAGGAAGGGTGAAGGACTAGGGGAGATGTAGGAGCATTTACGGCAGGAGGAAGGAGTAAAGTTGGATAAAGGAGTAGAGGGAAAGAAAGGCGGAAGGGAAGGGAAGCATGGTGGCACTGTGGTTAGCACTGCTGTCTCATAGTGCCAGGGACCCGAGTTCAATTCTGGCCTCGGGTCACTGTCTGTTGGAGCTTGAACATTCTCCTCAAGTCTGTGTGGGTTTCCTCCAGGTGCTCCATTTTCCTCTCACAGTTCAAAGATGTGCAGGTTAGGTTGATTGGCCATGCTAAATTGACCCGAATGCCAGGCAGATTAGTAGGGTAAATATGTGGGGTTATGGGGATAGATCCTAGGTGGGATTGTGATTGGTGCAGACTTGATGGGCCAATCCACACTGTAAGGATTTGATGATTTTATAGTTCTATGAGTAAGGAGCAGTGAAGGAGTTGGGGGTGAGGGAGGAATATGAGGGGAGGGGAAATGTCAGTGTGAATGTACAAGGAAGGGGTTTGCAGCCTGGAGAATGAACTGAGGATGGGAGTGGAAGAAAGGAATGGCGAGTGAGAGAGAAGGAAGAGGGAGTGGGTGAGTGGGAGGGTGAGGATGCATCAATCGTGCTCGAGGGGGCAGTGAAGTAATTGGTGGGGACTGGGAAGCAGACCCTGGGAGTGGAAAGGAAAAGGTCATGGAGGTCAACGCGGATGGGGATTCAGGGAGGTAGGGAACACGTATGTTCACATGGACTTGTTGAAGGCGAACAGTTGGGCTGAAGGGTCACAGAGGGGAAGTAGGAGGGGATGCCAGGGATGTTATAGTGATGTGGGAGAGGGAATGGGGGAGGGGAAATGAGGGAGAAGCTGATGGAAAAGCGAACAATCACCATTGTTGCATCTTGGAAGTGAGTGGAGTTTTGTACTGGATGGACATAGAACATAGAACATTACAGCGCAGAACAGGCCCTTCGGCCCACGATGTTGTGCCAACCAGTTACAAAACAATGACCCACTAACCTAAACCAATCCCTTTTCGTCCATAAACCTATCCGCGGATCTCTTAAACGCCCCCAAACTAGGTGCATTTACAACTGCAGCAGGCAGGGCATTCCAATCCCTCACCACCCTCTGGGTAAAGAACCTACCCCTGACATCCGTCCTATAACTACCCCCCCCCTTAATTTAAAGCCATGCCCCCTCGTGCTAGATTTCTCCATCAGAGGAAAAAGGCTATCACTATCCACCCTATCTAAACCTCTAATCATCTTATATGTTTCAATAAGATCCCCTCTTAGCCGCCTTCTTTCCAGCGAAAACAACCCCAAATCCCTCAGCCACTCCTCATAGGACCTCCCCTCCATACCAGGCAACATCCTGGTAAACCTCCTCTGCACCCTCTCCAAAGCCTCCACATCCTTCCTGTAATGTGGGGACCAGAACTGCACACAGTACTCCAAGTGCGGCCGCACCAGAGTTGTGTACAGTTGCAACATAACGCTGCGACTCCTAAATTCAATCCCCCTACCAATAAACGCCAAGACACCGTATGCCTTCTTAACAACCTTATCTACTTGATTCCCAACTTTCAGGGATCTATGTACACATACACCTAGATCCCTCTGCTCATCCACACTATTCAAAGTCCTCCCGTTAGCCCTATACTCGACACATCTGTTATTCCTACCAAAGTGAATTACCTCACACTTCTCCGCATTAAACTCCATCCGCCACCTCTCGGCCCAGCTCTGCAACCTGTCTAAGTCTTCCTGCAAACTATGACACCCTTCCTCACTATCTACCACACCTCCGACTTTGGTGTCATCAGCAAATTTACTAATCCACCCAACTATACCCTCATCCAGATCATTAATAAAAATTACAAACAGCAGTGGCCCCAAAACAGATCCCTGAGGCACACCACTCGTAACCGAACTCCATGATGAATATTTACCATCAACCACCACCCTCTGTCTCCTATCCGCGAGCCAATTCCTGATCCAATTCCCTAGATCACCCCCAATCCCATACATCTGCATTTTCTGCAGAAGCCTACCATGGTGAACCTTGGTGTTCATGGGAGTTCATGGGAGTGGTGGCCAGAGACACTGGTCAGATCAGCTGGACAATGGAAATAGAGCCACGGCAGATAGCATTGCCAAAGCACAGGACAAGAAGAGGAAAGCCATCACTGGAGGATCTGAGTGTGTGGGAAAATGCTTGCATGAGTCTATGACAGGCCCTGCCAGATATTTCTCTCTCTAGTACCACTCATGGTGCAGCTGAACTGGGAATGATGTGGGGAGAGGGGGAGGCTGCATGAGGTCAATATAGTGAATCAGAAAGATAATACCAAGCATTAGTGAATATATTTACATATAATAGAGTGACAACATACACCTATGCAACCACGTGCTTAAAACTTCTTTGTTTGTCGTGCCCTCCTGATATATCTAAGTGATATCAAGACATCTGTAGCAAGGGTGGAGGTAGCTTGTGGAATTGTCATCTCTGTTGCCTTGAGTGGCAATTCTGTGGTGAGCCAAGGCCTGGAGTACCCTGGGTTACTTTGGTTTCCACTGATGGGCCAGATGCTCCCTCTGTGGTGACAGAAGACAAGGTTGAAGGGGTCACTGGCTGAGGGGATTCAGAGGGAGTGGACAATCTCTGTGACTCCTGAGGGGATAACATAAGAACATAAGAAATAGGAGCAGGAGTAGGCCATCTAGCCCTTCGAGCCTGCCCCGCCATTCAATAAGATCATGGCTTATCTGTCATGGCTCAGTTCCACATTCCCGCCCTCTCCCCATAACCCTTAATCCCCTCTCTCATCAAAAACCCATCAACCCGCGTCTTAAAAATATTTAGCGAGGCAGCCTCCACCACTTCAACAGGCAGAGAATTCCAGAGATTCACCACCCTTTGAGTGAAGAAGTTCCTCCTCAACTCTGTTCTAAACCGCCCCTCCTTTATCTTGAGGCTGTGCCTCCTAGTCCTACTGTCCTTTCTGAGCGGGAAGAGTCTCTCCACCTCTATCCTATCCATCCCATTCATCATCTTATACGTCTCAATGAGATCTCCCCTCATTCTTCTAAACTCTAACAAGTACAAGCCTAGTTTATTCAGCCTCTCCTCATAGCTCAACCCCCTCAACTCCGGCATCAGCCTACTAAACCTCCTCTGCACTCCCTCCAAGGCCAAAATATCCTTGCGTAAGTACGGCGCCGATCCGGGGTGTCTGACTGCTGCTCCTCCTCCCTTTGGGTGACCAAAAGCCCAAGCCTGATGTCTTGAGAAGGGGCACCTGAATGGACATCAGGATCCCCTGTTTGCTCCTTGCATTGCCCTTGAACTTACCCCTAGGAACGCCAGTGAAGTGCAGGTCCATGTGCATCTCTGTGTTCTGTTGGACTAAGGTCTCCATGTCTCGTACCATACTCCCCATGGAGACCACCATGAACAAAAATGTGGGCACCACTTCATCATGGACAGGCAGATGGACTCTTCCATTTTGCTGAGGGCACCCAACAGCTGTACCTGATGCTGCCCTGCCTCTTACATCTCAAAACCATGAGTTGGAAGGCTGATTCGAGAGGCTTACCACTGGAATGGGACTTCACACATACCTCTTCCCCAGCAGTCCTCTGAGAGCTGGGGAGCTCAGCTGAACTAGCTCCCTCTTGCTGTGATTTCATGTCCGTGTGGTGACCACGGATTTATGTGACCCCTCCTGAATATCCACCAAGTTGTGTGTGTACCAAACTGGAAGAGGGTGAAAGTGATTTCTCAAATGCCATGGAGCGCACTCTTACTGATCCCCCTTGGCTCCTTTGTAGGCTGTGTCTGGGCTGGAAAAGGGGTCTTCATCGGCCTTCTCCTCCTCTGATCTTAGTCTTTTCCGGGAGGTATCTGCAAGTGAGAAAGAAAAGTTCAAGTGACAGCAGCCGCTGCCACCAAGATTCAGGCTTACTTGGTCCTAAGGCTTTCACTGAATGGCAGCAGAATCCTCACTAGGTGGATGTCCAAGGCCATGCTCAACTCCTGCAAGTTGTAAACTCTCTCCTCAAACTTGGTTAGAGCTTGTCGATGTGGCTGACTCCCTCCAGTCTTCTCCCATTCTGCTCAATTGTGCAGAAACTTCTCCTGCTCAAAGAGGAAGGGGATTGCGTATATCATTGGTTGAAGAATTGGGTTGTGGATCATTCCTCATTCCTCTGTTTGTAAGGTCACCCACTTCTGTGTGGCAGGCTGTCACTGGTGTGAATTGGGCAGAGGTTGTGGACCAGCTTCCTCCAGAGGACTTGAGCACATCCACATGCAAAGGAAAGACTCATATGTGCATGTATGTGGTGGCTGCTCATTCCCTCTGTGCCTACACCAGGTTCCCCACCCACCGTGTCCCATTCTGCTGAAGATTGAGGGGGGCACAGTGGTCTCTCCACCAAGTTGTCAGTGAAGTAAAGTGTGGCTGTGAGATAGGACATGCCATTGCCACTGGTCCTCGAACCCTGACCTTTTGGGGTCTTTTTGGATTAAGCAAATACAGATGAGAATTACCCAGGCAAAGCAAATATGGTCATTCATCCTCTTGCGGCACTGGGTTACCAACCTCCTGTCCGACCCCTGAGCACTTATTATCATTGGTCAGCCATGCCACATTGGTTGCCATGTTGGGCCTTGTGCTATCTCCAGCTGGATAGAGTACATCTGTTCTGACCTAAACAAGGAGGATGCACAGGGAGGCATCACTTACTTTGGGTGCCAGAACTTCACATCCCTGTCCTGACATCTCCTCTCAACAGTAAGCACTGACAGTAATAATTCTGATTCACTTTTCAATATAGCGCTCGGATATGACAATGGGACACATGCCATCAAGCCCACCCCACCTAAAGCCCCAAATGCATAACAAATAAGATCAGAGCCGGAAGATATGGCATGGTTTTCCATCGAACTCTGCAGCAGGAAACAGTCCCTGCTCCCATCCCTGTCCCCACCACCTGATAGCCCCAGATGGGAGAATTCAGCCTCATGTCTTTTTGCTTCCCTTTCAAGTCCAATATACTTTTGAAAGTTATTTAATCTTATTGTATGACTGTTTGAGGCAGTCCATTTCAGATCACAATTTACTGTTTAAAAAGAACAGTTTCCTTATGTTGTGGCTGCTTTTCTGTATTAAAAATGTGCCCTCTTGTTCTGACTAGAAAAAGTTTCTGCCTATTTACTTGATAGAATTGTTCATGATTTTGAACACCTATATCACATCTCCTCTTTCTCTCCCTGGAGGAGAACAATTCCAGTTCTACCCAGTCTCTCCATATTACAGAATTCCCTCATCTCTGGTATCAAAAAGTCAATCTATTCTGCACCGTCTCCAAAGCCTTGACATTTGGCCTGAAGTTGGTGTCCAGAATTGAACACATTACTCCAACTTAGACCAACATACACTGTGTAAAGATATGGGATAAGTTCCTAGCTTTTGTACCCTATGCCTCTATTTTTAATGAGAACAAGTATTTAATATGCTTTTAGAACAGCCTTCTCAACTTCTTCTGCAACCTTCAAGGTCTGTCCACATAAACTACGTGTATCTCTTCCCTGCATTTCCTTTGAAAATGTACTATTACATTTATACTGTCTTTCCTCATTCTTCATCCCAAAACATATCATTTATTTTTCATTGTGTTAAATTTCATCTGCCATGTGCCTGTTAATTTCATCAGCCTGTCCGTATCCTCCCAAAGTCTTTCAATATCCTCATTGTTCACTGCATTTCTGAGTTGCATATCATCTGCAAGTTTTGAAACTGTGCCTTTTGTACCCAAGTCTAGTTTTTAATAATGTAAGATAAAGACAGAAAATGCTGGATGAACTCAGCAGTTCTGGCATCATCTGTGGGGGAGAAACACATTTCTAATCCATACAACCCTTCTACAGAACTGAAGAGGGATGGAAGTGTGAAGAACAATATATTTGGGGAGAGGGTGAGGTCATTGATAGGTCGGAGCTTAGGAGAGGTTGACAAATATGTTATGGACGTAAGACAAAGGGGCTGTTAATGATGCCGTTGGGGACTGAAGAGAGTTAATAGTGGCAAAAGTAGGATAGCAGAGTGTGTTAATTGGAGAATAAAAATCAGTGCTCAGTAGGAGCAAAAATGAACAACAATTTGAGAGAAGAGGTAATGTTGTGTTGGGACAAGTCAAGGGAAACAAATAACAAAAAGCAAGATGCTGAGTTGAAATGGCAAGTGACCAGAATGTTGTGGTCATGCTTGTGGGTGGAGAGATGATGTTCTGCAAAGGGTCACCCGCTAGGGTATTAAAATATCGGATATTCTTGTGTAAAAGTGATGTTCATGTATAAGTCAACCCAGTGATTTTTTTGGCCCAAAATCGTAACTTTTCATATATCTCATCGAAAAGTCACTCTTTGTTTTTCAGAGATTAAATCTCAAAAATGTCAGAGCCAAAGTGTAATCCTGAAGATGTTAATGATTCGATTCCATTGTAAATGTGCAGATACTAATGAAAAATAGTAAAAAAAAATTAAACATTTAAATCTTTAAATTTTTTAAAATCTATTCAAATTATTAAAAATGATCTGATAATTAATGACAAACCATGGTGGGATTATTAATTACTGAGCTTTATTGTCTTCAACTTTATTTCAATATGATGGTTTTTTTTGGATTTCACTTGGGCCTAAATCAAACATACATGTCAACCTTTCAGAAACGTTACCAGAGAAGAAAAGACCCCATCTTCGCATAACAAAGTAATCTTCAAAATTTGACCTTACTTGACTATAAAGAGTATATAAATAATTGAGGGAGCACCACTGTATGCCTTCCTCCAGTTTAAAAAAATAACTGTTCACCAAAACTCTGCTTTCTTCCTTTTTGTGGAGATGCTGGCATTGGACTCGGGTAAACACAGTAAGGAGTCTGACGACACCCGGTTTAAGTCCAACCGATTTATATGATATTAAACTCACAAGCTTTCAAGGTTCCCTTCGGGTGAATCCTGACGAAGAGCGGAACCTCGAAAGTTTGTGAGTTTACTATCAAATAAATCGGTTGGACTTAAACCTGGTGTTGTCAGACTTCTTACTGTGTTCTTCCTTTTTGCCAACTATGTGTCCATCTTTTCTCCGTCCCTTTAACTTCATGAACTTTAATTTTAATAGCAAGTCTATTTACTCATGAGTTGTCTAATGTCTTTGATAGTGTCATCAAACAAATTCATTAACCCTTTCTATTAATTCAGGAGTGTCAAGTTAGTCAAACAGAATTATGCTTAACAAATGATGTGCTGATTCATTTAATACTCTATGCTTTTCCTGGTGACAATTATGTTTGTCCCAGATATCTGTCTCTAAAAGCATCCCCACCACCAGTGTTTGGTGACTGGGCCTGAAATTGTCAGGTTTAGTTCTCCCTTTTGTTTGAACAGGGATGTAACATTTGCAACCTCCAGCCATGTCTCTTGAAAGTGAAAGATTGAGGCCACACCACTTGCACTTTCCACCCATATTTTTCTCACTGAGCTCCAGGGGACATCCAAACAAACAGGTAACATTTCTACTTTTCAGTGGTGTCGACCTTCTAAGTAGCTCCTCTTTCCTTCTATCCTATCCATTATTACCACAACATAAACTTCACTGAAACATTGGCAGCATCCTTGTCTGCAGTGAGACAGATGCAAAAACAACCGTTTAACACTTCAGCCAAGCTATCTGCTTTCACAAGAAGATTTACATTTCGCTCTTACCGAGCCCCACCTTTGCTTTGAGTACCCTTTTACTATTTATGTGCTTACATAATATTTATGTTAAATATTAATCTTTCATTCTTTCTTTTTTCTTCTCTTCCCATTTTTTAGATTTTCTCAATATTTTCTGCACTCAGCTTAGTTTTTGACAGTATTATGAATATTGCATTTTTCATGACATTGCTTTTTATGTTTCCTTTTAATTCCTTTGTTTTCAGCAGCCAGCCAGTTTTAATGTTGTAAATATTAAGTGTTTTCACACCTTCAAATGTCACTATTAGGTGTTGCATTGCAAGAGATGTATTTTTATTGTACTGATTCATTGGAGAGATTTGTCCTTTAAAAGGTGGCATGGTGGCGAGGTGATTAACACTGTTGCCTCACAGTGCCAGGGGCCCGGTTGTCATGCCCGGCTTGAGGTGACTGTCTGTGTAGAGTTTGCATATTTTCCCCATGTCTATTGGGTTTCCTCCACATGCGCCAGTTTCTTCCCATAGCCCAAAAATGTGCAGGTTAGGTTGACCGGCCGTGCTTAATTGCTCCTTTGTGTTACAGGTACTGGCAGTATAAATATGTGGGGTTACGGTGATGGAGCCAGGATCAGATTGTTATTGGTGTAGGCACGATGGGCTGAATGGCCTCCTTCTGCACTATAGGGATTCTATGAAAATTAAATTCATTTTAACCGTGACTAGCCATGTGTATTTGTGCACAACAATTACAATTCTTTTCCAAAGTACAAAATACCATCACGTCAACTCTTCTACTGTGATTTAAATAGCTCTAATTGATGAACAAATGCTAGTTTTGACACTTGATGAAATTGCAACCACCTGCTCATTTATATTGATGGACAAATACTCTGCTTTGAAATTGAAATATGTTCTTTCCTTCTCAGAGTGTAATTTATTATTTGAATAGCTGTGAACATTACCAGTGTTTGACTGATGTTCAAGTGCTAATGGATTTCATCACAGTAGATATTCCATTTAACTGAGAATGAATGACAGTTTCAAGGAGTTGTAATAACATATTGTAACTTGTGATTTCTGGGGCTAATTTTTTTTAATTCATTCTTTTGTGGAACATTGGTGTCGTTAGTTGACCAGCATTTATTGCCCATCCTTAGTTGCTGTTGAGAAGATGGTGGTGAGCTGCCTTTTGAACCATTACAGTCCACATGCTGTGGGTTGACCCACAATGCTGGGAGGGAATTCCAGCAATTTGCCCAAGCGGCTACAAAGGAATGACAATGTATTTCCAAGTGAGGATGGTGAGTGACTTGGAGGGGAATCTATAGGTGGTGGTGTTCTCAGTATCTGCTGCTCTTGTCCTTCTAGATGGAAGTGGTTGTGGGTTTGGAAAGTATTGTTTAAGGATTTTTAGTGAATTGTTGCAGTGCATCTTATCGATAATACACATTGCTGCTACTGAGTGTCGATGGTGGAGGAAGTGGACGTTTGTGGTTGTGACACCAATCAAGTGGGCTGCCTTGTACTGGATGGTGTCAAGCTTATTGAGTGTTATTGGAACTGCACCCATCCAGGCAAGTGGGAGGTATTCTATCACACTCCTGCCGTGTGCCTTGTAGATGGTGGATAGGCTTTGGGGAGTCAGGAGGTGAGTAACTCACCACAGTATTCCTAACCTTCGACCTGCTCTTGTAGCCACTGTGTTTATGTAGTGAGTCCAGTTGAGTTTCTTGTCCAAGATAACCCCAAGGATGTTGACAGTCAGGGATTCAGTGATGGTTACACCAGTGAATGTCAAAGGGCTGTGGTTAAAGTGTCTCTTATTAATGATGGTCAGTGCCTGGCATTTGTGCGGCACAAATGTAGTTTACCACTTGTCAGCCCAAGCCTGGATATTGTCCAGATCTTGTTGCATTTGAATATGGATTGCTTCAGTATCTGAGGAGGTGCTGAACATTGTGCAATCATCGGCGAGCAAGACTGCTTCTGACTTTATGATGGAGGGAAGGTCACTGCTGAAGCAGCTGAAGATGGTTGGGCCAAGGACACTACCCTGAGGAACTCCTGCAGTGATATCGTGGAACTGAGATGACTGACAGCCACAACCATCCTCCTATGTACAAGGTATAATTCCAACAAGCAGAGAGTTTGCCCCCCGATACCCATTGATTCCAGTTTTGTCAGAGCTCCTTGATGCCACGCTTGGTCAAATGCAGCCTTGATGTCAAGGGCTGTCACTTCCACCTCACCTCTGGAATTCAGCTCATTTGTCTATGTTTGATCCAAGGCTATAATGAGTTCATGGGAAGAAATGATCCTGGCGAAACCTAAACTGGGCGTCACTGAGCAGGTTATTGCTGAGCAAGTGCTGCTTGATAGCACTGTCGATGACTGTCACTCTACTAATGATCGAGAGTAGACTGGGCAGTAATTGGCCAGGTTGGATTTGTCCTGCTTTTTGTGCACAGGAAATAACTGGGCAATTTACTCTTTGGACTGTTGATCAGGCCTACAACTGATTATCCTCACCAGGACCTGTGAAGTCCCGGTCCAAACCTATGTGGGAAATGCCTGGTAGAATAGGTGACTGAGGAGGGGGCAGGGTGGGTATATGGGTAAAGTGGAGAAATGGTGGGGTAGGGATAAATGATTGAGATGGTGTGGGGCAAAGTCAGTGAGGTGGGTAGCGTTATTAAATGGGGTAGGGGAGTAACTGGGAAGAGCGTAAGTAGGTGAGGTGGGTTGAGGGTGTAAATGGGAGAGCTTGGTAAGGGACAAATAGATGAGGTGGATAGGTGATAGGAATAGGTAGAGAATCTTTCAATGGGCAACTTCCCTGCCTTCAAATGTCTTCAACCCTGATCCAGAATCGCGGACATGGGAGAGATCCTTGATGCTTACTTAAGAAATGTTAGACGAATTAAAACCTAGGCTAACATCTGGGTAACTACTGATTCCCCAATCTCTCCAAGTACCCCCACCAAATTGACTCAGCAATCCTTTTCTACTCAACTATCCCCTGCCCATCCTGAATCCATTTGTGACCACCTGACTATCCCCCAACCTGACTTCCCCTGACCTGGCTACACCCCCGTTCTTCCCCAACCACCAATTCCGATACAACTATCCCACCAAGTAAGTCTGCAACTTTCTAACTGATAGCATCAGATGCAGCAGTGCTGACACTGATCAAGGGATTTGGACCCTGGTTTGCTTACAAGCTAATAGGATTGCAAGTATCACAATGGTTATTCCACACAGCATTTTTGTTCTCAGAATTAATGATATGGAAACAGTGATTACATAGAGAGAGGCGAGGTTTAGGAGGCTTCCTGTTGGGAGCAGGAATGCAGTGCTGTAAAGTAACGAGGGCCATTTAATTGGCCCACCTCTGCAACCACAGTTCTCATGCACTCCAGCATGGCTTGGAAATTGTACTGTGAATGCAAACCTGGTGTAAAAAAGACTAAAATGGCACGTGAAGTCACACACAATAATTTCTGAGACACAAGTGTGTAGGGTGGATTTTTCTGAGTTTAGAGGCATATTCAGCCCCAGTTCTTTGGCCCAGGTCTTTATGTGTGCAAATTAATCTCTCCATAGGTGAAGTAGAGCCACTTTATTGAATGAGCAATTTTATGTTGAGGATGATTTTTCAGTTTTAAATTGAAAGCTATGTTACAAACAATCATTTTTGGGCAAAAGCCTTATTTTTTCAAGTATTACATTTATTTTGAAAGGAAGCATCATGCTGGGCTCAATTTGCCAAAGGCAGATCAATCATGGGGTGATTTCATCGTGTGCTGCCATCTGCTTGTACTTTCATTTCTCATGGGGCACAGTCAGACATGCAAGTCATGTCATTTTCAGTACTTACCCAGGTGAAGACAAATCACGCAGATTTTGACGTTTTAATGCAGCAGAATTGCCCCTGAATGATTAAAGAAAATAATCAGCTTGGTTTATATGTATTATAACTTGGATTCAGTTCATTCTTTATGAGCAAGGGTGACCACAATGACAAGTATAAATTGAATGGTAAAACCAAGGATTTCTCATTGAACGATTGATTCAAATGATTTATTACAACAGGTGCAGACATTGGTTTTCAGAAGATTATGGGCTGTTTTAAATTCAAAGTAACATTGAGAGTCATGGGCAAAAATGCATGTACTCTGTTACTTCGTATGATCACTGACATTTTTTTATGGGAACAGGTGTGTCTTTTATTAACCTGTTTGAATGTGCATCCCCATTGAATAATTCAGCAGCTAGCATTTTGTGAGTTTAAATAAAGAAGGTTATTTAATCTCACACAATTACACTGGAATAAACACATTTGTTCTCATATGCACTCACATGCTCAAAGATTGCGTACAGATAAAGATCATGCACTTTTATTAATTGTAGTCACCTCAGTCTTTGGCTTATGATTGGATATTCTATAATACTTTGTGTTGACCCAGCCTTAAACAAAGAAATGTATGAATTCACCAGATAGTTATGAATGCCCATATTTAATTAGATATTTACTTGAGATTTGGTACTGTGTGTAGCTCAAATGCCATAGGTCACATGACTTGTGGCAGCCATTTTAACTGCTTATTTGTGACAGTTTTTAAAAATATTAACTGAAACTTTACAATACACCATGCATGAGTTTAAAGTTAGACTTACGCTGAATCTTGGTTAGACCACGCTTAGAGTGTCTTGAACAGTTCTGTTTTTCATGTTATATAAAAGGATATGGGAATTCTGAAGAAAGTTCAAGGAAAACTGAACAAATTGGGGCTCTTTTCTATGAAAAAGAAGGCTGAAGGGTGACCTAATAAAAAGCTTTAAATAATAAAGGGTTTGATAGAGTAGACATAGAGAAAATGTTTCAAAATGTGCAGAATCTGAATTAGTGGTCATAAATATAAGTTAGATTTTCCCCCCTACGTGATAAAGAAAACGTATTCTAAAGTTAATCAAAAGACACCAAAATGCTTTCATTCCAGTTGCTCTTTGCCAATTCCTTTGCAGGTCATTTGGACAGGCTATTATTTGGAAGGTGTCTGTACAAGTTACAACTTGTTACCCACATTCTGTTACAAATACATCATCGCCTTCATAATGAAATGCGATCATTAATTTGGCAATGATGTGTTCCAATTCACTCGGGTGTCCGAGTTACTGTGGCAACACACATCTTCACATGCTTATCTGGAACTATGGATAGTGATGGTAGAGGTTCCAACTATCACGTAGTTAATCAGGAATCTCTCCCACTCTTGTCACCTGTCATTAGTGTGTGCTGGAAGGATTTGCAGGCTGATATTCAACCTGTTTGATCACAATAATGGACGCACCCTCCTAAGTCGTCAAGTCATTTGGTAGGACTCAAGCCTGGAACTTTCGGCTTACAAACATGGATGTTAACCATTGCACCACAAGCCCTCCATAATCATGACATACGTGGTTGTAAATTGTGAAGTCCAATAGTTGGGAGCATCAAGCTACAGTGACTGTTGGACTAATTTTCTACATGTGACCACTGGGAGCATTTATCAAGTGTTAAGAAATAACATCCTCCTGACCTTCTATCCATTAAAGTCAACTGTAATATAATTCCATCACTTTGTTAATGTTTAAATGTTGTACCGGGTACAGTATATGTGGTGAAAATAATGGTCAGCACACTTACAGTTTTGCTACCTGCATGCTTTGTAGGTATATGCATTAGGAAAACCAGCTCTTGTAATCTTTCAAGATTTTTAATCAGTGAGGAACCTGTGCAGCATTTGTTCTTAAGGTAAATTTTTATCCATTACCTACCTAAGGCAATTCTTCTCTTGATAAATAATGAATCTCGTGTTAATATTTAAAGTACTGTGGCTTGAAGTCCCAATGATATAGCTTCAGTGGTATCACCTAATTTAGTTTTTTTTCTACTTCTTGTCTCTTTTTATCCGAACTATTAAAAATACTACTCCCTGGTGAAAATATTATGCTTAAGTTAATGTTGTTGCAGGATAGAATTATAACACTTTGTTTTTCATTCTTCATGGGATGGGAGCATTGTTGACAAAGCCAGCATTTGTTGCCCATACTTAATTGCCCTACAGAGAGTGATGGTGAACTGTCTTCTTGAATGGGGTAGTCCATCTGGTGTAAGTCCTGTTAAGACCAAGGTGAGGAGAAATAAATTGCCTCCCCTCTTTTCCAACCTCCTTGGTAGACTGCAACACAAGTTTCTTTAAAATCATTTCCCTGTGGCAACCTTTGCCAAATCTAAATGTTTTCATTCAGTTAAGAACCCAAATTAAATTTTTACAAGAGTATATAAATCAGTTTGTGGCTTCTCCGTGAAGCCTGATAAAGATCCTTCTGTCATGGACATCTGTCAGAAGGAAAATGATAGAAGATTTTATTAAAATGCTATAGCATGACATTCAGAAAATTTCGAGGCAATCAGACAGTTTGGGAAAGGGAACTCAAGTTTAACAAATTTATTCGAGTTCTTTGAAGGAGTCATGTGCTGGGGATAAAGGAGAATCAATGAATGTACTGAACTTACATTCCAAAACGGCTTGAGGGGCTGAGTGGCCTACTCCTGCTCCTAATTCATATATTCTTTCAAGTGTCTATGTTTGAAGTGGGCCTTTACCCCCCCCCTTCTAGTGCACAGTTCCATACCCTGCCAGGAAGGTCTGGCAGTAAAGACCACAATAGAATTTTCTAGAAAGTGGTCATTTGCAGTATTAAGGGAGGCAATAGCCTAGTGGTATTATCACTGGACTATCAATCCAGATTGCAGCTAATGTTCTGGAGATCCGGATTCAAATCCCACCATGGCATGAAAAAAATTCTAGAATCAAAAATCTATTGCTGACCATGAAACCATTGTCAAATGTTGGGAAAAAAGACCTATTTGATTCGTTAATGTCCTTTTAAGGAAGGAAATCTGCAGTCCTTACCTGGTCTGGCCTACATGTGAGTCCAGAGCCACAACAAAGTGGTTGACTCTGAATTGCCTTCTGAAATGCCTAACAAACCATTCAGTTCAAGGGCAACTAGGGATGAGCAAGAAATGCTGGCCAGCCAGCGACACCCATGTCCCATGAATTAATCAAAGAAATTAGCCTCTTTTGGTCAGTGCCTTTATTTCCTTCTGTAAAAAAAAACCACAGGTTTTTGTTAAAAGTTTAATCTGCCTGTAGGTAGTTGGGGAATGACAGTACACTCACAGTGTTATTAAGAAAGAAGCATCAACTTTTTGAACCAATGATAGTGAAGGAACAGTAATAAAGTTTGAGCAGAAGGAGAAATCAGAAGCTTTTGTGGTTTAGAGGGGATTTACACCTGACCAGACTTCTTCCATCTATCCTTCTCAGAAGCAGAGGGCACAGGTTTGGAAGGTACAATTGAAGGAGGTTTGGTGAATTACTGGAGAACATCTTACAGATGGTGGACACTGCTGCCACTGTGTGGTGATAATGAAGGGAGTGAATGTTCAAGGCAGTGGATGTGATGCCAATCAAGCAGACTACTTTGTTCAGGATGGTGTTGAGTTCCTTGAGTGTCTCTAAGGAGAAAACAAAAACATTTAACCAACAAGGAAGAAGAAAATGACCATAGACGACAAACTCAACCTAAACACTCTGACATTCATGTGCTCAGACTGTCAGGTGGAATCCAATGTTCTGAGGCAAACATCCAAATTAACAGTTATGTTTCCTTGCATGTGCAAATGCTGCATTTGTAGGACGCAATTAAACGTCCTAACATGGGTTTGGATGTGGGTGAGTGTTTTAATCAGATGAGAGGGTAATAGGTGGGGACGCTCTGGCCTTTCTGCCTCAGTTCCAATTCAGTCTGAGACAGGAATGTTCATGAATGGCCTTCCCAATTTGGGAATAAATGCCATTTTTGAGGGCTTCTTCCCACCACCACTGGAATTCAACTTTGATGTGATTGTACAGTTTTGGTCCCCTTATTTAAGGAAAGATGCAAAAGCATTAGAAGCAATGCAGAAAACTAGAATAAGTAGATTACTAGAATAATACAGGAATGGATAGGTTATCTTACAAGGAAAGGTTGAAGAGGCTAGGTTTGTAGTAACTGGAGTTTAGATGAGTGAGAAGTGATTTGATCTAAACCTTTGAGACCCTAAGGAGTGTTGACAGAATGGTTGTGGAGAGGATGTTTCCTCTTGTCAGAGAATCTAGAAATAGGAGTCACTTTTTAAAAATAAGGGGTCACTCATTAAAATAGAGATGAGGAAAATTATTTTCTGTCAGGTCGTGAGTCTCTGGAACTCTTCCACAACATGTAGTAGAAGCAGTGTTGGAATATTTTTAGGGCAAAGTTAAATAGATTTTGATTAACTCGGGGGCTGGTAGGCAGGAATGTGGGGTTAAAGTTACAAGTAGACTAGCTATGAATGGCGTAGCAGAGTCGAGGGGCTGAGTGGCCTATTCCTGCTCTTAATTCATATGCTTGCAGGTTGTAAAGGGGTGATCCTCATTAAAGGGCATTCAGTACCTGAGGAAGTGTCCCAACATTGGAAAGATACAGTGGGGGCTTAGTGAGACCCAACCCCTCCCCATCTCATGATACCAACACACCCTGACTCACTTCTCATCTCAGTTCCTTGGTGATCCTAAGCCTTTCCCTGGGTGAAATGCAAGTGGCTGTCTTTGTTCTTACTGGCACTCCTGCTGTGGCAAACTGCTGACTTCTGACTGGTATCTTTTGGGATGTGGGATTTTCCCAGCCTGATCCTGGGGAAAATCTGCTGTTTGATGCTTCATTTCAGCAGACGTAGGTTCACACCAGTTCTCCAGCTGGGAGGTGAGACGGCTGACCTTGGTTAGATACTGTCTGCACTGTGAAGCGGATTTGACCCCGGCGTTTGAGATTTCTTTGAAGATTTTCACATATTGCTTTCTAATCCGATCATTTTATTTGTGTAATGGTGCAGAATAACGTAAGTCTGATCTGTGATTCTGATGCAGTCTATGTCTATGAATGTGGATTTGCATTATAGCTTCTTCTTCAATGAGGATGCTTTCAGAAGTTCAACTGTTGTTTTTATTGAGCATGTGTTCAGTTTAGGTATAGTTCTGCGCTAAAATGTAATATAGAATACAATACAACATAAGGATAGAAATTCTGCTCCATCTTAGAGCCAAATTCTGGACATTGTGCCACCACAGGCTTTCTACCATGTGAGATGTTTGTTCATGAATCATAGAAAACTACAGATGATATGCAGGCAGGTAATAAAGAAAGCAAAGGAATGTTGACATTTATAGTTAAGTAGAATATAAAGGTAAGGAAGAATTTTGTTGCAACTATATGAGGCATTGGTGAGGCCGCACCTGGAGTATTATGCACAGTTTCGGTTCCCTTATTTAAGGAGAGATGTAATGGCGTTGGAGGCAGTTGGATTCCAGAGATGAGGGGTTTGTCGTATGAAGAGAGACTGGACAGTTTAGGCCTATAGTCTCCGGAATTTAGAAGAATGAGGGAAGATCGAATTGAGGCATACAAGATGATAAAAGGTATGGATAAAGTAGACGTGGAGTACATGCTTCCTCTTGTGGGGCATTCTAGGATGAGAGGCCTCAGGATAAGGGGTAGCAAATTTAAAACAGAATTGAGGGGAAAATACTTCTCCCAAAGGGTTGTGAACCTGTGGAATTCGTTACCCCAAAGTGCGGTAGATGCTGGAACAGTGAATTTATGGAAGTGTTAGACAGATTTTTGGTTGGTAATGGGTTGAAGGGTTATGGGGAGAAGGCAGGAAAACGGGGGTGAGAAGCATATCAGCCATGATCAAATGGTGGCGTGGACTCGATGGGCTGAATGACCAAATTCTGCTCCTATATCTTATAAACCTATGAACTTATAAATCACAAGGAAGAGATGCCTTTTCTGCTCAATGTGTTGCTTTCACTGAATGTAGTTTGATGGTGTGTCACATTAACCCAGGAGCATCAGCAGACATGCCAAGCATAATTGGTCCCAGTGCCTAAAATAAAGAGATGTAATCACCCTTCCAAGAAAAAGAAGAACTAATTGATTGAAAAAAAATCACAGAGGGATCAGTTAGTATGTAATTCAGGGTCATCCATATAGGGCCAAAAATGTGTTACTGCGCCTAAAGCAGTTGGTGCGATTCTCTCTGGCATTCCACTTACTCTTCTGAGTAGACACATATATCAATATAGCCTGGGATACATACCCCAAATAAGGGGTCAATAAAACCCAGCCCAAGATTTGGCTTGAAGTGGTAATATGGCCAAAGGAACAGCAGGGACTTACACCATAGTGGCACCATTATATTTCTGCCCTGGAAATTCTGCATTTTTTTTTGAATTGGTATTCTGAAAGGTTATATTGAGCTGTTAGCTTCAGTTTTGAGTGTTGTCCTTTTTCATCCTCTCAGTAATGTTTCTTCATCTGGCTCCTGTTGAATTGAAATGTTTCAGCAGATAAGGTGTGATTATTACAGAGTTCATTCACGGTGGATTACACTTTTGCTTTGATGAATGAATGTTCAGCAAGGAGACTAATTGCCCACTGTTTAGGTTGCTATCATCTCACATGTGGGGGCAAATTTTCCCTCTCTGTCTGCCATGGGAATCATAGCGAGCGAGGGGCAGACCGTGGGAAGTCCATTGACCTGGGGTGGGATTTTCCAATTTTGGGGCGAGCACAGGCTGAAAATGTTAAACCAAGTATTGATTTGCAGATCCAATTGCACTATTGCATATGAAGTCACTGTCAGAGGGATGAGTGAAAGCACTAGCTTTGCGACATGCTCACATGTTCTGTAGGGCCTAACTCTGTTCTCCTCAGATGTTGAGATTAGTTGAAGGCAGAGACTTCTCCATTTGGATTGGTCCAGGATTGTATTTTCTCCCTTTCAGTAGGCTCCAATTTACAGGCTCTGGGATGTCTTTATTTCTAAATTTGGGATGTCCTATGGTGCAGGTTCCTGTGCTCGATTAGCCGTAAAATACTGCCTTTGGTATATGGGAATTCTCCATGTAAATCACATGGCTGATGCAACAAAGTTGAGGGTACTTTCGATACCACGTCTGGGGCACCTTACAAGGCTCTTGGTACTAGGGATCTTGTTCTGCCATTTAGTGTTGCATATAGACCTTAAGTAGCATAGATGGAATGCACCTAATTTCTGTATGCAGTGCTGATAGGTTGTCCATTCCTCCCAGCCACAGAGAAGTGATGTGAGAACCACTGTCTGGCAGACTTTCACCCTTGTTTTGAGATAAATTTACACTTTCTTCAAAGGCTCTGGGTGAGATTGCCAAATGCAGAGTCCGCTTTTACCAAGTGATGGGTGATCCCATCATCCAGAACATTCTCCCAAAGTAGCAGAACCTCTGAACTGTTGGCAGGAATATTTTTGAGTGTGATTATGAGGTGTTGGAGTTTGTAGTCAGGAGCAGATTGCTATGAAATCTCTGTCTTTAAGATTGAAATGTTTTGTGGCTTGGGAAAAGCAGTCAATGAGCAGCTGAATGCCCTGTGGAGTGTATGCTAGAATAGCGTTGTCATTTAGAGCACTTGGTCAGAGCACTTGAACAATCTTATTTCGTCCTTTTAATCTGATCCATACTGGCTTATGGATACTATCTTTGGTTTTAATCTTTCCTCCTTCTGTTGAAGATGTCATTTCTGTGGCAGGTTCTATGAATATTAACAATACTTTTAGAATTTCAGCAAAGTGATCATAGTTCATTATGAACTTGGACAGTGAGCCAAAACATGGTAAGTTATTGCTTATTGTAGTTCATCATAGCTGAACATACAGGTTAGCCACAATGTACACTTTTCATTAGTGGTCATTGGATCAGGCATTGAGATCAAATGGAGTGCTCTCACTATTCATTCAGCTATGATCATCTTAATTCGTACAGAACAGAGACTGGTTTGGGTTGCAAATCTCAGTGCTAGCAACCTGGTACATTTATACCCTTGAGATATTACAAATATCTTTGTATTGCTGAAAAGAGAGACAAGTTGTCAAAGCTAAATTTCAAACGATCACGATAATTTGTATTACAGGAGAAAAGGGAACTAATTGGCAAGTCAACACTGATTGGCTGAGGTGTTGCCATGGAGAAAGCAACAAGGAATATTAGCTCCCTAAACTTGCAGGTAATTCAAAACAGACACAAGGCTTGAGCTGATTCTTTCAACTTGCAGAGAACGGTCACTGGGTATGAATGTATGTCACTTATAACAGCAGCAATGAGCCACAATATGGGTTTGACTTGTTATCTTAAATTGGCTGTTAAAGTAGTTATTAACACAGTCAGGGTTGTTCAGCAAGTGTTTTCCAAAGACGGAACCACATGTAGCAGCAGCCATTTTATTTTGGGTTTTACAAGCACAGTTTGCTTAAGTGCAGTCTGTATTTTGTTTATTACAAACAACTGAGGGAACAAACTGTTTGACTTGATCAGCCAATCGTGGGCAGGTACAGCCTGTATACCAGGCATTGCACCGTTACTGAAATGTATTTATGTCACTGCTCAGTTGTGTGGGAGGCAGGATGTCTTTCTGAACGGATGTCAACATCCTGTTAATGGAAAATACCACTTGCGTAGTGATATTTTCTACTGTAAAAAAGTGTCCCCAGGGCATATCTCCCGACCTGTCAATTATCCTCAAATCAAGCTCCACTCAGCAATCTCCAAAAGATCATTAAAACCCAAGAACATTGCATTAGTCCAGATTAAAAATAAACATTGCTTCAATTATCCTGCCTCGGTCAACAATAAAGGACACTGGCCACAGATAACATGATGCCAACAAAATCCTGCAGAGAAACATGATTGAAATATGTTTCTTAAAGGTGCAGTGTCATCACAAGGGCAGTCACTCTCATCTCACTTCTTGGTTTTAGATGTTTTGGCCATATTTGGACCAAGGCTGTCATGAGGTCTAGTACCAATTTGTCTTTGTGGAACTGAAAACTGAACAGCATTGCACTGGTTATTAGTAAGTTTAGTACTGTGAATGACAATTTACATCAATTTGCTGATGACTGAGAATAGATTGATGGGGCAGTAATTGACAATGTTGGGTTTGTCCAGTTTTTTGAGTATAATACATATGTGGACTATTTTCTACTTTGCCAGTATTGTTCTTGAACTGGAATAGCTAATGGGTTCTCCACTAATGCCTCTGACAAGCTTATCTTCACCGGCCATATATATGTTGGAATTCATTTATGATGAGATTAGCCTTACCAGCAATCTTGTAAAAACAATTGCAGCCATTTGCACACCTTACAATATTGATGCAGAAATATAATGCATCAAAACAGTCCTGGACAATGGCTATTCTGATCTGATCACCATTCACTGTGAATCACAGAAAGGGCTACCACTTTAAGATCTATAAAGTGCTTGGTCTAACTCAAAATTGTCATAGGAATACAAAGCACCTCAAAAATTTGAACAACAGCTTAAGCAAGCCATTTCACACTTCTACTATGCAGTGGCTACGCAAGTGGTATTTTCCATTAACAGGATGTTGACATCCATTCAGAAAGACATCCTGCCTCCCATACAACTGAGCAGTGACATAAATGCATTTCAGTAACGGTGCAATGCCTGGTATATAGGCTGTACCTGCCCATGATTGGCTGATCAAATCAAACAGTTTGTTCCCTCAATTGTTTGTAATAGACACAATACAGACTTCACTTAAGCAAACTGTGCTTGTAAAACCCAAAATAAAATGGCTGCTGCTATATGTGATTCTGTGTTTGGAAAGCACTTGCTGAACAATCCTGACTGAGCTAATAACTACTTTAACAGTCAATTTAAGATAACAAGTCAAACCCATATTGTGGCTCATTGCTGCTGTTATAAGTGACATACATTCATACCCAGTGACCCGTTCTCTGCATGTTGAAAGAATCAGCTCAAGCCTTGTGCCTGTTCTGAATTACCTGCAAGTTTAGGGAGCTTATATTCCTTGTTGCTTTCTCCATGGCAACACCTCAGCCAATCAGTGTTGACTTGCCAACCAATTAGTTCCCTTTTCTCCTGTAATACAAATTATCGTGATCGTTTGAAATTTAGCTTTGACAACTTGTCTCTCTTTTCAGCAATACAAAGATATTTGTAATATCCCTAGGGGATAAATGTACCAGGTTGCTAGCACTGAGATTTGCAACCCAAACCAGTCTCTGTTCTGTACAAATTAAGATGATCATAGCTGAATGAATAGTGAGAGCACTCCATATGATCTCAATGCCTGATTATAATCCAATGAGCACTAATGAAAAGTGCACATTGTGGTTAACCTGCAAAACTACAAAATTTTAGTTTGGCTTTAGTTGCTGCCAGAAGTTGGCGGAAGAAGGCAGTCTGTCTCTTTCTTTCTAGAGGCTTTTAGAAAGTACCTGGACTGGGAAGCCTCAGAGATTTAATCTGACATTCACAGGACCAATTCACAGCAGGTATTAAAAAGCTGCAAATCCAGCATCACACAAGCATACTTGTTTGTATGCCCAGTCAGAAGTAAAGTGTATGTCTGTGGGATGGTGTTTAACTTGGAACAACAGAGGTAGCTAGCTGTAAGGAGTTATACTGTATCATGTTTAAACTATGTAATTGGTAAAAGTTATGCTAATTATCTTTTGTTATATTTTAAATGTGTTCTTAAATAAACTTTGTTTGTCAAGAGCTTCCTAGTGGGTCATTTAAATCGTACCTGGAGTGAAACACCTTCTCTCACACATGCCAAAATCAAATGTAAAACTTAGGGTTTAGGCTAACTTTTTGAAACACCTTGGAGTTTCTGGCCTGAGTCTTAACACCCTTGATATTCAGTAGATTTGACCAACTGTGGCATTAAGGAGCCCTAATAAATTAAACGCAAATCGGAAGGTAAATTCAGCACAAACTGGGGTCATGCAGGGCATAAGAAGATACAGTTTTGATTGTTGGAGATTTATCATCTTACACTCAGGACATTGTTGCAGGGGTTTCTCAAGGCAGGGCACAGTGATTAGCACTGCTGCCTCACAGCACCAGGGATCCAGGTTCAATTCTGGCCTTGGGTGACTATGTGGAGTTTGCACATAGTCTGTGTGGGTTTCCTCTGGGTACTCTGATTTCCTCTTACAGTCCAAAAATGTGCAGATTAGGTGGATTGGTCATGCTAAGTTGCCCCTAGTGTATAGTTTAGGTGGATTAACTATGATGGATGTGCTGGAGATAGGGCAAGGGATATGGACCAGGCCAGGATTCTCTTTGGAGAGTTGGTACAATGTCCTAGGTGTAACTTTCTTCATCTGCTTCCTAATCTTGCACCTGTCAGAAGATCAGAAGTGAAGATGCTGATTGATGATTTCACAGTGCTCTGTTCCATTCACAGCTCCTAAACTGATGAAGGAATTCATGCCTGCATGCAGCACAATCAGGTAATGCTCAGGCATGGGCTGATTAGTGGCAATTAACACTGGTGCCATACAAGTGCCAAGAAATCATCACAGAAACAAGACAGAGAATCTCACCACCCACTGCTTGACATTCATTACTATTGCCAAACCCCTGCCACACTTGGGGAGTTACCATTTAGCAAAAGCTTAAATAGACCAGTCACATAAAAATATGGGTCCAAAAACATGTCAAAGACGGCATATTCTTCAGCATGTGACTCCCTTCTGACTTCCCAAAGCCTATCCATCATCCAGGACCGATGAAAGGTATGTGTCATGCCACCCTTGGTGAACCTTGAACCTTCCCCCATCTCTCCTCCACAACGCACGCACATGTACACACTAACATGGGCACACACTAACATACACACACACACATGCACATGCATACACGCAGTCTCAGCCTCCCACTTTTCTACAGCACATTCCCTAAATTCCTGCACTCCACCCTTGAGACAGCAATATTTGTATCATCATAAGATCAACCAGGAGCTTTCTGATTGGATGTTACTGCATATTAGCACTGCTGCCAAACAGTGCCAGTCACCTGGGTTCAATTTAGCCCGTCTGTGTGAAGTTTACACGTTCTCCCTGTGTCTGCATGGGTTTCCACTGGGTGCTCTGGTTATCATGGCCAATCAACAAGTTAGGTTGATTGGCCATGATAAATTGCCCCTTGGTGTCAGGGGAATTAGCAAGGTAAATACATGGAGTTACTGGGAATAGAGCCTGGTAGGTTTGATGGGCTGAATGTTGTCCTTTTGCACAATAGGGATTCTATGATTGGTTGAAAATACAGAACTGGCACTTATGAACATCACCACTTAGATTACATAATGTACATTGAATCAGTTTCCCAAGAGGACCTGACAACAGATTTTCAAATCTGGACATTGGTGTTTATTCTTTGGTTCTCTTTAATTATAGTCTCTTCTGGCTGGCAATGTTCCAAACCTTGGGACTACTCCTCCCTTTGAGCCAGTTTCAGTTGCAAACAGCTGATAACTACACCAAGCTCATCACCTTCACATTGACAGTTACACAGTCTGGCATCCACCTCCTTATATTAATACAAGAATGTTTTGTTCATGCAAATATATATGTAGTATTTACCTCTCCTGCTTCAATGGGAGATATCTTGATAAAGCAATGCAGACAAACCAACTAGGTTGTCCTTCCTGTAATGGCAATTTTAAAAGGCTATTTTAGTGTGAAACTTTCAAGCAAAATCACAGAATTGATATGGTGCAGAATGTGGTCATTTGGCCCATCATATCTGCACTTTATGGCCAGAATATTACTGCCCCACCCACCACAGGGATCAGAGTGGGCGAGAGGTGGGACATGGAAAGGTCTGGTGACTGCAAGCGGAATTTTATGGTTTCAGGATGAGCGAGACCATAAAATCCTGCCATATATTCCTACAATGATACAGCTATCACTTGGGCTTTTGCTTCCAGAAAAATATATGAGCACCATTTAACACAAATAGTCATTAGTACTTTCTAATTTGTTCGTAGAACATTCAAAGTGCAAGTGAACATTTCCATAAATAATGGCACAACAATTTATTCCCAGCAGTTTTTTCAATAGCCATGACAGATTTCAATGATAAATCCCTAATAGAAAAGTGTTTTTGTTTGCTCCAAAATAATACTCTTAGGCAATATTTTATTTCTTTGGTGTCTATATACCTGTAACAAAACTGTCATTTCAAAGCAACTTTGATTGAGGTAGATAGATTGAAGAGACTAAGCTGTGATATGATGGAGGAAATGGACTGTATTATTCTGGTACACAATCGCAGTCCAGTGTATGTATTTTTTCAACAATTTGTAATTATGACGTAATAGAGACAAAAGTGTTGTTGATGTAATTGCCACTTAATGAGATTAGTCTACAAAAAAAAATTGCATCAGGTTTATCGGCTTAAATTTATATTTCCCTCATAAATTTGCAGAATTAATGTAGCCACAGAAGTCCAGACCACTTTATTATTCTTCAGGTTAAACAGTGAAAATTTAAAAATGAGTTACTTTGATAAAAAGGAATCAAATGAATTAAGTGCAGATTGGTATACTGCATTATACTTGTACAGCATGCAGTAAATGCCTCTGAACAATATTGTGTATTCAGTATCATGCTAGCCAGAGGCAATGCTGCAGGAAATCAATGTGAATGGGAAACTTTCTGGACAACACTTAAACCGGATAAGGTGTAAAGCAGAAGATGCTGAGAAATCAAATGAAATTGCAATTTTAAGCATGTTATTTTCGCAAGACTGCACAGTGTGGAAATCATGCCATCTTACATTTAATTTAGTTGCTGAATGCTCTCTGAAGCGGTAGGGAATTACAACATAGGTCTTAACGTTAAGATGGAATATCCCCATTTTTTGTGCATGAATGACATCCAGTCTCCTTGCTGATTTGAAAGAGTGCACATGTTAGCATTCCCAATGCCTTCTTCCTTCTGCTATGCAGACATTGCAAGGGGTTTCTATGTTTTTAACAACGTGACCTTTGATTCTGCACGGAATGGCATAGACAAGCACACTGTTGTTATAAAACTGGTAAATAAGAACTAAATACCAGCTTTGGACACTATGAAGCTTCTTTCTCTCTCCAGCAGGTTTTGCCCACAGGTTCAACCGAGTTGAACCACACAGAGTCAAACCCTTTTCCACAGATGAGTTGAGTCTGTCACTCATTCTTTCTTGTACAGCCAAGGAATAGCAGCTCCCCCAATCACCTCTTTACCACCAAAATCTTGTTGCCTTTCAAGCTGGGATCTTCCGGGTTTCCCGATGGAAAGGGATGCATTCACTGGGAAACCCTGTCAACAACAGCAGGACCATAAGATCCCACTGCCAGCAAGCATTGTGCCATCTCCTGCCACAGAGAGGGAGGAAAATCCTGCTCTACATCCTACCCTGCTTTCAGAAACTGACTGAGTGGGAATAGCTACTTCTCATCTTCAGGCAGCTTTCTGAGTTTCCAGCTGGCTTGCGGGGCTGCTTTTTAATAAAACCTGCAGTTTTTTTTCCCCACCAGCCCCCCACCTGCCCCAATCTTGCCCTCCCCCCCCACCAAATTTTGCACCCTAGGCAACCATCTACTTTGTCGAGTGGTGGGACCGATCCTACCACCATCTTCAAGCTACATGTCTAAAGTATAATGATGGAATATTCTCCAAACCGGTGGAAAAGTGAGGTTCCAACAGCCCTTGGATGTTTCAACATCATCAAAAATAAACAAGTCTGCTTGATTCCACCATCATAAACATTCACTCGCTACTTCATTGGCAAACCATGACTGAACCGTGTAGTATCCTGAAGCAGCCCATGCCTACATGCAGCAAGATCTGGACAACATTCAGCTTGGTCTGATAAGTGGCACGTAACAAGTGCCAGGCAGTGATCACCTCCAACAAGAGAGAATCTAACTATCTCTCCTTGACATTTCATAGGATAGAAAATAATTTGAAGCCATTACAATTGTTGAATCCCACACACTCAATATTCTGGGAATTACCATTGACCTGAAATTTGACTGGGTGAGCCATATAAATACTATGTTATAAGAGCAGTTTAAAGGCTGGGAATTATGTGATGAGTAACTCAGCTCCTGACTCCTTTGAAACTGTTCACCATGTACAAAGCAGGAGATAGGAATGCAATGGAATGTGCTGCAAAGGTCTATCAATACATGAAACTTGATAACACCTTGGATAAAGCTGCCAGCTTGATTGAAACCCTGTCCATCCAACTCAGCCTAGTTCATTCCCTCCACCACTGGTGCACAGGACATACAAGATGCATTGCAGCAACTCACTAAGGTTTCTGCAACAGCACCTTCCAAACCTATGGCCTTTACCACCAAGAAGGACAAGGCCAACACATGCATGGGAACAACAGTATTACCAAATTATCCTATAAGTCATACTTGACTTGGAAACATATCAACGTTCTGTCACTGTTGCTGTGTCAAAACCCTGGAATCTTCCCCTGTCTAACAGTAAGTGTATCTATATCACATGGATTACAATGGTTCAAGAAGGTGGCTCACCACTACCTTAACAAGGGCATCAGCAATAAATGCAACACCAATATCCCTCGAAGGAATGAAAAAAAAACTGTAGTACTCAGAATGTACCATCTGCCATCATTGCCCTCTGATATTTTCCAGAAATGATTAAAATTTGCCAAAACTTCATGTTTTCTATTTTATATGTAATGATTGCTAGCTTTATTATGTACAGATGGAATCTGAACATATCCTGGGGGCAAACATTTTCTCTGAAGTAACTAGAGAAAATAGTTCAAGTCTGCATATTTCACTTTGTTTATTTCCTTCCAAATGGATCAGGAAATAATATTATTTAGATGAGGGCTACCACAATCTCCCATGGTGCAGTGAAAGGGAAAATAAAAATTGCAAATGCTACAACTTCAGTAAAAAAAACTTTATTTTCTCCTGTGATTGTTCCACTAACCCTCTTACTATTTTCTTGGTTTTCCTTTATAAAAGTGGAGAATAATAGTGCCAAATACATTGACAGCATTCCACTAACCAACGAGTCATGAGTATATGCAAAAAGGAAGGCAGACACCATAAATATAGTCAGAAGAAAAGAGAAGGAAACCAGCCTCATGGTCTTGTGCCAGATTGCTGTATAACCAACTACTTGTGAGGAAGAATGAGTCCAGGATAATTGACCATTTCAATCCCAATGGAAATGTGCCTGGTCACAAGTCACCAATTTCAGCTGGAAGAAATTCAAAGTGTGGGAACTGATGAGTGAAAGCATGTATGCAGCTAAATCCGATAAATACCGGAGGCTTGTTAATGGGAAAGGACAAGTACTTTTGTGCAGATATATGTGTCTAATCTTTGACAAATGCGATGCACAAATGGAGATACCTGTCACATACATTTAGGCTATGAAATGAGAATGTGAAACTACAGTCAAACGGTTCCATTATCCACACCAGAAAGAAGTACACATAATGTCCTGTAGGCCTGAGCACTCTGATGTGGAGATGCCGGCGTTGGACTGGGGTAAACACAGTAAGAAGTCTCACAGCACCAGGTTAAAAATCCAGCAGGTTTATTTGGTAGCAAACGCCACTAGCTTTCGGACTGCTACTCCTTCGCCAAGTTGCACTCCCCACTCATCTGAAGAAGGAGCAGCGTTCCAAAAGCTAGTGGCATTTGCTACCAAATAAAACTGTTGGATTTTAACCTGGTGTTGTGAGACTTCTCACTCTGTAGATTATCATGGCAGTTACTTACAACATGTAAGCATATCAGCTACATATGAAAAATGTGGATCCAACATAGGAATTGGGGCCTATTTGTTAAGTTTGTATTAATGTGAGCCTGGAACATTACTTCCTTAGTTGGATGAAGTGGTCCAGATGGCTGTCTAGAACCAATAGAGGCAATCATTGAAAGGTGAGTGGAAAATCAAACGTTCTGATCCCAAGGGGGTAGAAACTGCCTCTCCCATTGGCCTTATATCAAGAAACTAAGCCTCAGCATGAAAACAGAGCCCAGATGTGATGTAGGCTCACAAAGCCCCTGTCCGGACTCCTCTTCAGGCTTTGTAAACCAAAGATGATACCAGAATCCCAAGATGGAAGGTGAGTGAACTTTCATTTTATTTTGCCACCATTATCTCCAGCACCATGGGTACTCCTGCAAAGTGCCTTGACTTAAGCTTTCACTCCACATTTGGATGCTCTGAAGATTATAAAAGTTGGAGCTGGGCCTCTCCCTGATCATTAAGATTGATGGTCTCTCAGACAGCCTCTGTAGATTACTCAGCCTTCATTCAAAATGTTTTTCATTCAAGTGCTTTTTTCAAGAGTTTAACATTTGGAGTTTTTGACTCTGTCTGCATTATTTATAACCATAGCCTCAAAAAGACAAGGTGAGGTATTATCATATGGACATTTACATGTTTGAATGAAGGCTTCATCAACTGCACCCTTCCAAATTCATGACCACTATCACCAAGTACAAAGACAATACAGACATGGAAACGCCAGCATCTGCAAACTCCAGTAGAAATCACACACTTGGAAATATATCAACGTTCCTTCACTGTCATTGTGTCAAATTTCTGGAACTTGCCCCTTCCTATAATAGCATTGTGAATATATCCATATCACATGGACTGCAACAGCTCAAGAATATCACCACCCTCTCAAGAGCAATTAAGGATTAGTAATAAATGCCAGCCTTGCCAGAGATGCCCACATCCATGAATGAATAAAAATAATTTGCAAGATGCACTGCAGCAACTTGCCAAGTATTCTTCCAAAGCAACTCTCAATCTGTCACCTCTGCTGCCTAGAAGGACAACAGCAGGTGCACAGGAATATTACCATCTGCGAATTCTCTTGCAGGTCATACATCATCCAAACTTGGAAATATGTTGCCATTCTTTCATTATCACTGAATTAAAATCCCTCAAGAAGGTAGCTCAATTCTGATTTCTCAAGGACAATTCGGATGGCCATTAAATGCTGGATTTGCCAGAACGCCAACATCTCATGAAGGAATGAAAAATAACTGGGAACGTGTTATCAGCCAATTATTCTCTGTGGTGTTTGGAGAAATAGGGTTAACGTGAATGGTCAAAATTTTGCCAAAATTATTGCTTACTCTTTTTTTATATACATTGTAATCTGAACATGTCCTGGGAGCTAAATTTAGACTGTAATAATTAAGACAAATGGTTTAAGTCTACTCATGTGAATTTGTATCCTTTCCTGGACCATTTGGCTATAGGGTGTTATTAGTGCCAGTGCTTACCACTCTTTGCAGAAGGAAAGAATATTACTTTGATGAGGGCTACAACAATCTCTCATGGAACAATGAAACAGAAAATTAAAATTAGAGGTGGTACAACTTTAGTAGAGAACTTTCGTTCTGCTGAATCAATCCCCTCTGAGATCATAATTAAACACTCCGCTTGGGTGGGTTCTGAGGTGGGAGTAGCATGGATGGGATTCCATCTGGTCGCAGCTTTATACTGGGTCGGACAGAGCCTCAGGTAGGAAGTCAACCCTTGCCCCGATTACTGGCTGCTTATGGCCTTTTCCTACCAAGCACCGATTTTTAGGATGACATGTCATGGAGAAAAGGCCCAAAAATGAACAGCATTCAAACTGACTCCTTCTGACTGGGGGTGACATCTCCTTGAGGTTCAGTGTCATCTGGACCTCCCTTGGCATCTCCACCCCATATCTTACAACCAGAGCCATGAATGCACTACTGGTGACTTCACAGATTTTCCCCACTCTCCCCTTACTGGGACCCCTGCCGTTTACCCCTCTTCCAGCTCCAGGCAAATACCTGTAGTACCTTGCCCAGCCACTGCAATGCTGTTCCCAGAGAAACTAGAGAGCAGATGGCCAATCTGATCAGCTGACAGCTCTCTAAAATAGGATTTCTTCCTAATGATGGACATAAGTCCCATCTTATTTCAATCAATGATAGTTGGAGCATGTCCTGGCATCGGGCCTGCTGAAGTCGAGGAATGTGTTCCCCACCGACTCTTCAGATGGTGGGGGCCAAGCCCAGGTGTTCCTTTATAAAGCACAGAAAGGGAATAGTGCTAACTATATTGGCAGCATTTCACTAATCAACAAGTCATGAACATGAGCAGAAAGGAAGGCAGCTGCCACAAACCTAGTCAGAAGAAAAGGAAAGGAAACCAGCCTCATGATCTTGTGCCAGATTGTTGTATAACCAGCTACTTGTAAGGATGAATGTGTCCAGGATAATTGGCCATTTCAATCCCAATGGAAATGTGCCTGGTCACAAGTCACCAATTTCATCTAGAAGAAATTCAAAGTGTGAGAACAGATGAGTGAAAGCATGTCTGCAGCTAAATCTGATAAATACCGGAGGCTTGTTAATGGGAAAGGACAAGTACTTTTGTTCAGATGTATGTGCCTGCTCTTTGACAAATGCGATGCACAAATGGAGATACCTGTCACATACCTTTAGGCTATGAATGGGAATGTGAAATTCCAGTCAAATGGTTCCATTATCCACACCAGAAAGAAATGAACACAATGGGCCTGATTTTAACATTTTGATTCTAAGTGCTGAAACTGGGCGTAATTCAGATCTGACTTGAAAACCTGTTCTCAGGCATCCCCATACGCACTTAGCCCGAACAAAAAAAAACAAGAGTCCGAATTGCACTGTGGGCGGGACTTATCGCATCCGAAACCCTGCTGCTCTGATCGGAGCTTTCAACTGCGCATGCGCAGTGAAAAAAAATGAAAAACGTGCCCCTGTCACATTATTCCCGAGCCACAAAAAGTGGATAAAGTGGCACGGGAGCAAAAAGCTTCCACAGACATCACCCCACCCCCCACAACATAACTGTCCCTCTTATTCACCACCCCCCTCTCACTACCCAGCCCGATCGTGACTCTCAGCCCCAAGCTCTGTCCCCCACCACCCCCCCATGATTGCCTGCAGAATGGCAGCAGTCTCCCCTGACCTTCCACACTGCCCCTCCCACCCCCCCCACCAGAGATCCATTTTGCCTCTCTCCCTCCCCGCCCCCCCAACCCCTGAGAATGATCGGGCTTCCCTCTCTCCACCATCAGAGAATGATTGAGTCTTCCTCCCCCCCACCCCACTAGAGAACAATTTGGCCTCCTTCCCCCGCCCCCCCCCCCCCTCCCCCCCTCCCCCCCCTCCCCGTACCAGAGAATGATTGGGCCTCCAATCGTTGTTGGAAAAGTGCTTGAATCCGTCATCAAAGAAGAAATAGCGAGGCACCTTGAGAAGAATTGTTTGATAGAGCAGACACAGCACAGATTTGTTAAGGGGAAGTCGTGTTTGACAAATTTATTGGATTTCTATGAGGATGTGATTAGTGCGGCAGACAGAGTGGAACCTGTGGATGTGGTGTTTCTCGATTTTTCAAAAGGCGTTTGATAAGGTGCCGCACAAAAGGTTGCTTCGGAAGGTTAGGGGGCATGGAGTTGGGGGTAAGGTGTTAGCGTGGATAGAGGATTGGTTGTCTAATAGGAGACAGAGTTGGTATCAATGGGTGCTATTCTGATTGGCAGTTGGTGACTAGTGGAGTGCCGCAGGGATCGGTGCTGGGGCCTGAGCTATTTACCATTTATATAGACGATCTGGAGGTGGGGGCTGAGTGTAGGGTGTCGAAATTTGCTGATGACACGAAGATAAGTGGAAAAGCAAATTGTGCGGAGGGTGTGGAAAGTCTGCAGAGGGATCTAGATAGGCTGAGCGAGTGGGCAAGGACCTGGCAGATGGAGTACAATGTTAGCAAGTGTGAGGTTATCCACTTTGGCAGGAATAATAGTAGGAGGGATTACTATTTAAAGGGCGAAAAGCTGCAGCATGCTACAGTGCAGAGGGACCTGGTGGTCCTTGTGCATGAGTTGCAAAAACCCAATCTGCAGGTGTAGCAGGTGATCAAGAAGGCAAATGGGATGCTGGCCTTTATAGCAAGGGGGATAGAATATAAAAGCAGGGAGGTCTTGCTGCAACTGTACAGGGCACTGGTGAGGCTGCAGCTGGAGTACTGTGTGCAGTTTTGGTTGCCGCACTTGCACAAGGATACTTTGGCCTTGGAGGGAGTGCAGAGGAGGTTTACTAGGCTGATACCGGAGATGAGGGGGTTGGACTATGAAGAGAGGCTGAATAGACTGGGTCTGAACTCGTTGGAGTTTAGAAGGATGAGGGGGGATCTTATAGAGACGTATAACACAATGAAGGGGATGGATAGGGTAGAGGTAGAGAGATTCTTCCCGCTCAGAAAGAACAGCAGGACTAGAGGGCACAGCCTCAAGATAAAGGGGGGGGCGGTTTAGAACGGAGTTGAGGAGCAACTTCTTCACTCAAAGGGTGGTGAATCTCTGGAATTCTCTGCCCGTTGAAGTGGTGGAGGCTACCTCGCTAAATATATTTAAGACATGGGTAGATGGGTTTTTGATAGGCAAGGGAATTAAGGGTTATGGGGAGAAAGCGGAAATGTGGAACTGAGCCACCTCAGATCAGCCATGATCTTATTGAATGGCGGGGCAGGCTCGAAGGGCTACTCCTGCTCCTATTTCTTATGTTCTTATGTTCTCCCTCTCCCACCACCACCAGAGAATGATTGGACTTCCCTCCCTCCCTACCAGAGAATGATCAGGCCTCCATACCATCCCCCACCCACCAGAGAGCGATCTGGCCTCCCTCCTCCCACCATCCCCCCACTTCAACCAGAGAATGCTCGGGCCTCTCTCTCCCCTGCCCCAACAGAGAATGCTTGGGCCCCCCCTCCTCCCTCCACCACCAGGGATACATCTGACCTGCCTCCCTTCTCCCTCCCCCCACCCCCCCACAACCAAAGAGTGTTTGGGCCTCCCTCATCCCTCTCCCTCACCAGAGAATGATCTGCGCCCCCCCCCCACCCCCCAATCTGAGTCAGAGAGCCATTGGAAGCTCTGAACTTACCTCTTCAGAAGCTGGAGCCCCCAGAACAGACCTTTGCCAAGCATGTCTCTTTCACAGCGGATCTGGACAGATGAACGTGATGGTAAAGGGGGAAGTGCTGGTAAAGTTGGGCAGGTAGCCCATTAATTAAATTTAAATGCACGCAAATGCCTCACACCCGACTTTACCAAGTTTTCGTGCCTGTTTTTGGCTGCGATGCAATGGTAAAATCGGGCCCAATGTCCTGTAGGTCTGGGCACTCTGTAGATTACCATTGGCACTTACTTACAACATGTGAGAGCATCATTTACATATGAAACTATGGATATAACACAGGAATTGGGATCCATTCATTAAATTGGTATTAGTATGAGCCTGGAACATCACTTCCTTAGTTGGGTGAAGTGGCCCAGCTGGCTGTCTGGCACCTACAGGGGCAGCGGCCGAATGTTTTTGTGGAAAATCAGACATGTTCTCATCCTAAGGGGATAGCAAGTGCCTCTTCCCTTGGTCAAATGTTAAGAAACTAAGCCTTCTTGTGCAAAGAGAGTGTAGTTGTGCTGGAGGCTTTCAAATATTCCAGCTGGACTCTTCTTCAGGCTTTGTAAGCCAGAGGTGATGCTAGATACTCAAGATGGCAGGAGTTTGATCTTTCATTGAATTTGCCGCCAAAGTCTCCAGTGCTGTTGGATTTTCCTGAGCTTGAATGTTTTTGCCACCGTAGTCTCTTGCAGCTGAGCATTCAGCTGAACATTCGCTCCACATTCAATTGTATGGTCTTGATATTGTGAAGTCAGCGGAGGTTGGAGCTGGACCCCTCCCTGATCATAGTGTCTCACTCAATCTCTGTTGGCTACCATCAGCCTTCATTCATATGCGCTTATTCAAGAGTTGAGTTGATGGCTTTATTTTATGTATGCATTTTATCTGTAACTGTAGCCTTGAAAAGACACTGTGAGATGTGCTTGCCTATTATATATGAATTAGTTGCTTAAATAATCCATTTGAAATGATATGGATACTGCAGCACAGAACTTCAAGATCTTTGTGCTGCTGAATAGAAAAGTTCATCATTAACTGCGTGAGAATATTAAAACTTACAAATTAATAAATTACATTATGTTGGCAAAATCTAAAAATAAACTGGGCTCTATAATAGAGAAAAACAATTAGAAGTAAACAGATATGTTTTCTGTGCTCACATTTTGTTTTAATTGAATTCGTGACATCCTCTAATATCTTCAAGTAGGGGATGCATAAGAAATCATGCGTTATATTGATATTGTTGGCGTTTTAATAAATAACCAGGGGATAAGGTAATGTGTTGTGAATATTTGATTACATAATTTATATGCTTTAGGACCATATCTTTTGATTTATGAGAGCTTAATATTTTGGAACAGCAAATTTAGGGTAAGTTGGCAGGGGGCTTGGGGAGGTGTGGGAGGGGGAATGTGATCTGTACCAGAGTCTGTCTTACTGTGAAAGCTGGTTGGTTATTAATAAGAATCACAGGAAATATTCCAACCATGTTACTGAAAGGAAATTGGCCGATATTTTACATTTGAAGACAGCCACAGCTGTGGCTGTGTCCACAATCGAAAGACTTGCACCCGGACTTTCGCTCCCAAGTCAGGAGCACGAAGATGAAACATTTCCCAGTTCTGCTAACCCAACTTGAGAAAATAAGGCCCAGAAAGACAGATTTTCATCCAGCGGATGGGCTGAATTAGAAGTCGGGCTTGCCACTCTAACAAATGCAGGGGCAGACAGGTCAGAAACCGGTTGAGTGAAAAGCCTGCTGTGTGTTCTGGTATTTTGTTGAGTTTACCTTGAAAATGATTAAAACAAAAAAAAGCCCTTCATTCCACACCCTTCACCTTTTCAACGCCGACACATTCACCGTGCTCCATCCATGTCGACCTGTGTCACCTTATTCCCTTTTACATCACCCTATACCCCTCTATTCACTCCATGGCATCTCATATTCTTATGCAATCCTATGACTGTCTACTTATCCCCATGACCCCTTATAACCTCATGCCACACTATGTCCCTCTACATACCTTGATTGTCCCTCATGCACCCATGCCAACTCATTTCTGCAACTCATCCCCATGATCCATTACGTGGCCAATTAGTGCCCGCCATTCACCACCTTTGTCCTTTCCCCTCCATACCATGCACCTAGTATCAATCATGAGTAAACTTTAGAAGCCATGCTGATAAAGTTACATGTCTATTGATGATGTTACTATTTAAAAAAAACCCCTCATTGATTAAAAAAAATTCAATACATTGAAATTCTAAATTAATCACTTACGAAAACAAATGTTTCCGTTAAGTATTTATTTTCTTAAGAAAACAAACATTTCTATTCTATAACCATTTGGAGCTGTCAATAAAACTGCTCACTTAACAGGCACCCTACTGTGATGATGCTAGGTTGTAAAATTAGTAATATAGCCTTCAGGCTTATGTTAACAGACAAGTTGAAATGGCAGGCACTGATTTTTTTTTAAACTTCACATATGACATAAAATTTAAACTCTGGTAGAGTTAAATCCTTTGACAGTTTTGCAGTTTCAATGAGTTTTGACAATCCAAAATTGAATTTTAACAGTTCTCTCATACCTTTTACAGTTCCTTGACAGCTTGACAGTTCCAATGACTTTGTGCACTTCTTAGGCACAGTTATATCTACCTTTAATAATTTCAAAGGAGATCTCACCTACCCCAAAGTTTGCCTTACCTCTTCCAAAGGGGTCTCAGGAACAAATCAAAAGGGGTCGCTTCTCCAAAAGAATACCCTGGCTGTCCAAATCAATTCACCTGCTCCTACCAAGTATACTCAGCACACTTCAGATTTGAGACACCTACCTCATCAAAATCACATGAGTGGAAGCAGCTGCTGATTTCTAGGGGTAGCTGCCTCCATAAACCTCAGATGTGCGAGTTATCACCTACCCCCATTCCTGTCCCTGAGTGGAGTGCCAGGAATTCTGGATTTAGGCCTTGCTGCCTATGCAAAAAATTCAGACATTAATGTCTTCTGAAACTCGTAAAGATGTTGCTCGTATAAGATTGTCCTGAATCCTGTCCCTTTACTCTTAAGGTGAAAGGCTTCTGTGGTCAAAGGCAGCTAATCAACATTTCTATTTCAAAACTGGGCTAAGTTGTTTCTTGTTGCTATGGAAGAGAGTAGGGGAAGCCAATCTGTAGGATCAAGGACTGATTAGGTGTAGTCAACATAGCTTCGTGTGTGGGGAATCATGTCTTACAAATTTGAAAGTTTTTTGAAAAAGTGACCAAGAAAGTAAATGAGGGCAATGCGGTAGATGTTGTGTATGTGGACTTTAGCAAAGCCTTTGACAAGGTACTGGTAGACTGGTCAGTAAGGTAAGATCACATGGAATCCAGAGAGAGCTAGCCAACTGGATGCCAGTAGGAGACAAAGGGTTGTGTTAGAAGGTCATTTTTCACATTGAAGGCCTGTAGTCAATAATGTGCCACAGGGATTGGTGCTGGGTCCACTATTGTTTCTGATCTATCTCAATGATTTGGATGAAAATATAGGAGGCATGGTTAATAAGTTTATGAATAACACCAAATTCAGTGGTGTAGTAGACAACAAAGAAGGTTATCTAAGACTACAATGGGATCTTGAGCCAAGGAACGGCAGGTGGGGTTTTTTCAAATAAATGCAATGTGTTGCATTTTGGAAAGACAACTAGAGCAGGACTTGCTCAGTTAATTGTAAGGTCCTGGGGGGTATTGTCGAACAGAGACCTCAGCGTGCAAGTGCATAGTTCCTTGAAAGTGTCATCACAGGTAGACAGGATGGTGAAAAAAGCATTTGGCGTACTTGCCTGTATCAGTCATAACATTTTGCGTAGGAGTTGGGATGTTATGCTACAACTGTACAAGGCAATGGTAAGACCACATTTGGTGAACTGCACACAATTCTGGTCACTCTGCAATAGGAAGAATGTTGTTAAACTGAATAAAATGCAAAAAGGATTTACAAGGTTGTTACCAGGACTGAAGATTTGAATTATAAAGAGAGAATGGATAGGCTGGGGCTTTTCCCTGGATCATAGGAGGATGAGGGGTGACCTCATAGAATTTTATAAAATCATGAAGGACATAGATAAGGTGAATAGCCAAAGTGTTTTCATGGGTAAGGGAAGTCCAAAGCTAGAGTGCATAGGTTTAAGATGAGAGGGGAAAGATTTTAAAAGGAACATGAGGGGCAACTTTTTCACACAGGGTGGTGTGTATATAGAATGAGTTGCCAGTGGAGGTGGTACAGGAGTGTATAGTTACAACATTTAAAAGACATTTGGACAGGTACATGGATGGCAAAGGTTTCAAGGGATATGGGCCAAATGCAGGCAAATGGAACTCAGCATGGATGAGTTGGGCTGAAGGGCCTTTTTTTTTGCTGTATATTTCTATGACTCAAAGTTACATGCTTTCCTATAAGCCCAGAGATTTCATAGACCAAGACAGTTGCAGTCTTGTGTAGTTTGCAACTCAGTGAGTCAAGGGAGCAAAATATATAAATGTTAGCCAAGCCTGCATCTTAAGCAGACGAAGTACTAACTTTATTGCTCATATTTCTGAAAGTGCATCGGAACTCATGCTCAGTTTGGAGACAGAATTTGTGAAAGGAAAGGAGGCTGGAAGATTTCCCTAGTTATAGTTGTAGCTAGAGGAAGAAATCTACAGCAGCATTAATAGCAAAAGGCAGTTAGTCCGGAAGCAGACAGGAAGAGAGCAATCTATGTCATTCTAAAGCCAGGATAAGGACTACAGAAGCTATTAGAAACTAAATTTCCATCAAAGTCACTGCACAGGAATTGTGAATGAAATTCAGGTTAACCTGGGACTTCGATGTTGTGGCCATTTTGGAGACATGAACAGAGCAGGGACAGGAATGGTTGTTGCAGGTTCCGGGGTTCAGATGTTTCAGTAAGATCAGGGAAGGTGGTAGAAGAGGGGGAGGTGCGGCATTGTTAGTCAGGGATAGTATTACGGTGGCAGAAAGGACGTTTGATGAGGACTTGTCCACTGAGGTAGTATGGGTTGAGGTTAAGAAAAGGAAGGAGAGGTCACCCCGTTGGGAGTTTTCTGTAGGTTTCCAGAAAGTTCTAGAAATGTCGAGGAAAGGATTGCAAAGATGATTCTGGATAGGAGCAAATGTAACAGGGTAGTTGTTATGGGGGACTTTAACTTTACAAATATTGACTGGAAAAGATATAGTTTGAGTACTTTAGATGGGTCAGTTTTTGTCCAATGTGTGCAGGAGGGTTTCCTGACAGAGTATGTACATAGGCCAACAAGAGGTGAGACTACATTGAATTTAGTACTAGGTAATGAACCAGGCCAGGTATTAGATTTGGAGGTAGGTGAACACTTTGGTGATAGCGACCACAATTCGGTTACATTTGCATTAGCAATGGAAAGAGATAGGTATATACTGCGGGGCAAGAGTTATAGCTGGGGGAAAGGAAATTATGATGCAATTAGGCGAGATTTAGGATGCATAGGATGTGAAAGGAAACTGCTGGGGATGGGCACAATTGAAATGCGGAGCTTGTTCAAGGAACAGGTACTCTATGTCCTTGATAAGTATGTACCTGTCAGGCAGGGAGGAAGTGGTCAAGCTAGGGAACCATGATTTACTAAAGAAGTTGAATTTCTTCTGAAGAGGAAGAAGGAGACTTATGTTAAGATGAAACATGAAGGCTCAGTTAGGGCACTTGAGAATTACAAGTTAGCCAGGAAGGACCTAAAGAGAGAGCTAAGAAGAGCCAAGAGGGGACATGAGAAGCCTTTGGCAGGTAGGGTCAAGGAAAACCCTAAAGCTTTCTATAGGTGTGTCAGGAATAAAAGAATGACTAGGGTAAGATTAGGGCCAGTCAAGGACAGTATGGGAAGTTGTGCGTGGAGCCCAAAGAGATAGGAGAGGCTGTAAATGAATAATTTTTGTCAGTATTCACACAGGAAAAAGACAATGTTGTCGAGGAAAGTACTGAGATACAGGCTATTAGACTAGATGGGATTATGGTTCATAAGGAGGAGATGTTAGCAATTCTGAAAAGTATAGGATGGGATTTATCCTAGGATTCTCTGGGAGGCTACGGAAGAGATTGCAGAGCCTTTGGCTTTGATCCTTAGGTTGTCATTGTCTACAGGAATAGTGCCAGAAGACTGGAGGATAGCAAATGTTGTCCCCTTGTTCAAGAAGGGGAGCAGAGACAACCCTGGTAATTATAGACCAGTGAGCCTTACTTCTGTTGTGGGCAAAGTTTTGGGAAGAATTATAAGCGATAGGATTTATAAACATCTAGAAAGGAATAATTTGATTAGCAATAGTCAACATGGTTTTGTGAAGGGTAGGTCATGCCTCACAAACCTTATTGAGTTCTTTGAGAAGGTGACCCAAGAGGTGGATGAGGGTAAAGCAGTTGATGTGGTGTATATGGATTTCAGTAAAGCTTTTGATAAGGTTCCCCACGGTAAGCTATTGCAGAAGATAAGGAGGCATGGGATTGAGGGTGATTTAGTGGTTTGGATCAGAAATTGACTAGCTGTAAGAAGACAGGGTGGTGGTCGATGGGAAATGTTCATCCTGGAGTTCAGTCACTAGTGGTGTACCGCAAGGATCTGTTTTGGGGCCACTGCTGTTTGTCAATTTTATAAATGACCTGGATGAGGGCTTAGGAGGATGGGTTAGTAAATTTGCGGATGACACTAAAGTTGGTGTAGTTGTGGACAGTACAGAAGGATGTTGCAGGTTACAGAGGGGCATAGATAAGCTGCAGAGCTGGGCTGAGAGGTGGCAAATGGAGTTTACTGCAGAAAAGTGTGAAGTGATTCACTTTGGAAGGAGTAACAGGAATACAGAGTACTGGGCTAATGGTAAGTTACTTGGTAGTGTGGATGAGCAGAGAGACCTCAGTGTCCATGTGCATAGACCCCTGAAAGTTGGCACCCAGGTTGATAGGATTGTTAAGAACGCATATGATGTGTTAGCTTTTATTGGTAAAGGGATGGAGTTTTGGAGCCATGAGGTCATGTTGCAGCTGTACAAAAATCTGGTGTAGTCGCACTTGGAGTATTGCGTACAGTTCTGGTCGCCACATTGCAGGAAGGATATGGAAGCATTAGAAAGGATGCAGAGAGATTTACCAGGAAGTTCCTGGAAGGTCTTTATGAGGAAAAGCTGAGGGACTTGAGGCTGTTTTCGTTAGAGAGAAGAAGGTATAGACATAGATATAGGACAGATGTCAGAGGTATGTTCTTTACTCAGAGTAGTAACAGCGTGGAATGCCCTGCCTGCAACAGTAATGGACTCACCAACATTAAGGGCATTTAAATGGTCATTGGATAAACATATGGATGATTTTGGAATAGTGTAGATGAGATGGGCTTTAGATTGGTTTCACAGATCAGCGCAAGGGCCTGTACTGCGCTGTTATGTTCTATGTTCTAGGGTTGAGCTGAACAGTCCAGATCTTTAAAAACAGCTGTGAAAATGTTTGTAAATTGGTACCAAGAAAGTGTAAGCTGATATGTAATTAAATACTTTGTAGGAGAAGTCATAATGAAAAGAAGGAGGTTTAGTTTAAATTTTTATCTACAGACGGTAATTGTGCTTTGTTTTATTTTGAAATACTAAGTAATTATCTAAGATTATATTTATTCAGTAGTGTTTGCACTATATAGTAAAATTAATTTTGTTTTAAACTGTGGAATTTTGTGTTTTCATTTTTTTTGGTGAATGATTGGGTGTTTGAATTTAAAGTTAATGGTTCCAGTGGGGATCATAATACACGATAATCTCCACATCAAAGTGAGATGACCAATTCCTAAATCTCTTTCTGTGATTGTTGTTATTGAGCTATTCACAAACCAAGATTTCAAGTGAAATTTTGAGTGTTAAGTGTAACACTGTCAGTGCTAGCATTCTGAATGGAGTTACAGGATTTCCCAACTCTTATTATTCATGTAACAAACAATTGAGTTCATATTAGATAAGTACATGAAGGAGAAAGTAACAGAAGAGTGGACTGAATTAGGGTTAGGGTAAGGCTTATATGCAACATAACCACAAATATAGACCAATTGGGCTATCTGGTCCCTGCTGTAAATTCTATTTTCAATCCATTTATACTTGAATTTTCATTGAATAACTGTAGATACCCGAGTTCTGTACACTCTGTATCATGTGTGTGCTTTGCCATCTCTACCTAATGATAGCAGTGATAGCAATGAATTAACTGAGGTGTTGAGCAGACTTTCAAGAATAAAACATTATGGAAGTTGTTAGTCATTACACATGAATAATTGTTCATTCTGAACTGAGGAACCAGCAATGCTAAACTCAGGTTGTCAAGCACTATAAAATTTAGCCAGCGAGCCTGGTGTTATATCTTGACTTGTAATGAATATTCTAGCCAACTGTGTCCACAAAATCTGGTCACTGTGCATCAGCACTGTGCATAACTGTCTCACTCACACAAGGACTATTTTTTCCTTAATTTTAAAAGACAGCTGGTTGCAACATCTGCTTCTTCTTGCTATTAAAAGAATTCAGTACTGAATGTACAAGATGTAGTATCTGTATTAGAACCCCATGTAGAGATGCCACTGCTTCTATTTAGCTAGTTTAGAAGTCAAATTGGAATTAGAGTTCTAAATGTCATTGATTTCATGTCTATGTGCACTAGAATATAATGAGATTGTAAAATCATTAGATTTAGAGGCAGGAGTGAACTATACAGTCATCAAGTATGCTCTACCATTTAATAAGATCATAGCTGATCTGATTGTGGCCCTAATTCCACTTTCCTGCTTGTCCCCGATGACCTTTGACTCATCTGTAGATTACAAATCTGTCTAACTCAGACTTGAATATATCCAGCGACCCTGCCTCCATTGCTCTCTACAGAAGAGAGTTGCAAAGACAAATTACCTTCTGAGACCAGGAATTCCTCATCTCTATCTTAAATGCTAGATCCCTTATTTGTAAACTGTTGTTTTGATCCCAAATGATGTTACTGCTGAACCTGGCTTGATAGATCCTAATGTTTATTTTTTTGTTAGAAATGTGGCTACTGAACAGAGCTTCAGAACCAGCTGATGAACTTTCAACAAAAATGAAACAAGTAAATATGAATTATATCACAATATCCCTTCACCCATAACAATACCTTTTCAAATATATCCAGATTCATAAGGATGAGGTGCTACAAAAGCAATCGTAGACTCTAATGTTCAGAGTAAGTACATAGTCCATGTCACCCAATAAGTGACCTGTGGTTAGACACATGGCATTCTGAAACCAAGTGATAGATGCCATCATAGTTCATGGTTAACATTAGATTTTTAATTCCAGATTTTTTAATGATCTCTAATCAACTCTCCCCCAGATGGTTATCACACTGTGAACTGACTGATCCAATTCTGTTTTTCACACAAATGTTTCCAATCTCTACTCTCAATAATCTCACCTTGGGAATCTTCTCTCAAATGATACTTTCTCTTGGACATCTTCAACAAGGATCCACCTCCAGGGTTTCAGCCTCTCTTTCTGATGATCATTATCCCTGGATTACCAAGTGGGTTCAAATTTGCCTTCCAGTCACTTAGTTAGATACTCAGCCATGCCTGCTGAACACTGCTGATTCAGAGGCCCATAGTATAGAGGAACTTGAACAAGGCAGGCTCAAAGTCTGAACCACTCATTAATGACGCGCTTCTTAATTAGTTTCTTCAACAGCTCCTTAAATATGTACATTTGAAGTCTAATATTTGCTTTGAGTCATACATACATGAGAGGGCTCCACAGTTTTTATAGTGAAACCAACACCTATACAGATTGATTTCCAAGGGGTTCAAATCCCACGATAGCAGATAGTGAAATACAATTTTTTTTAAAAAACTGGAATTAAAAATCTAATGTTAACCATGAAACCATTGTCGATTGCCTTAAAAACCCATCTTGTTCACTAATGTTCTTTAGGAAAGGAAATTTGCCATCCTTATCAGGTCTGGCCTATATGTGACTCCAGATCCACAGTAATGTGGTTGACACTTAACTGCCCTGTAGGTCACTCAATTCAAGGGCAATTAGGAATGGGCAACAAATGGTGGCCCAGCTAGTGATGCCCACCACACAAATGTATAAGAAAATCATTGTACAGCTACATTAGTTTGCTTTGTGCTGAGTTTAAACCCAATAAATGGACTCAACACTTAGCCACTTCTACTCCAGAGAAAGTTAGAAACCCATCTGATCAAGAATTAAAAAGATTTTTTTAAATTTTAATTCCAGAGGAAACAAACTAAAATAAACCATTAACTAAGGTAGTGGTGCTAGGGGCAGTTCAGGGGAGGTTTGCTAGATTAATTCCAGAGATGTGGGGAGGGAAGAAAGATTGAGTAGTTTAGGCTTAAGTTTAGAAGTACAGTTTAGGGAGATCTAATTGAGGTAAATAAGATGATCAAAAAGTATTGACAAGGTAGAAGTCGAGCAGATGCTTCGTCTTGTGGGGGAATTTAGAACAAGAGGTCATGGTTTTAGGATTAGGGGTAGCAGATTTAAAAGAAATGAGGAGAAGCTACTTCTCTCAAAGGGTCGTGAATCTGTGGAATTCACTACCCCAGAGTGTGGTGGATGCCAGGACATTGAGTAAATTTAAGGAGGAGATAGATTTTTAATTAATAATGGGTTGAAGGGTTATGAAGAATGGGCAGAAAAGTGGAGTTGAGGCTGAGATGAGATAAGCCATGATCATATCAAGTGGTGGAGCAGGTTCAAGGGATTGAATTTGTCCACTCCTAATCCAGGATCTTACCTTCTAAGGGAATTTTCATTTCAAATTTCAAGCTCATGTATAAATTGAGAAAAGCAGTTCTTTGCAAACGTTTATATTTTCAACAATTATGTCAACAAATTTTCTAATCATCAGCCTACGGAATGCATTATGATTGAAATTTATTACAAGGTGAGAGCATTTTGATCAGTTTAATTGGATCCATGAAGCTTGACGCTTTTTTTAAACACTAAAAATAAACGAATAATGTCACATTTGCCAGGGATTTGATTGACCAGGGTTATGCCTCACTTTGTTTTTCAAAAATACATCATGACACCTCTTCGCACTATTCTTTGGATTTCAACAGATATAACTGAAGATTGATTTCTTAACTAGGCAAATGTACTTTGTCTCTAAATGAAATCATTCACATCAGCTGTAAAATTGTTTTAATATGAATTAATGGCCTTAGGTTTTTTTGGGGGGAAGAACAGACACAGATTAAAAAAAAGCTAAGCTATTGTACATAGAATTTTTACACCTCAGGCTCTACGTATGATTAATGAAAATTGGATACAATGATAAATGGGTGAGTCATTTTGTTCACACTTAATTAGCACATACTTCTTCTGAATAAAAAAAAGTCCCCACCTCACCTGCTAAATAATCTTCAACAAAATGTGGGCAGAAATTACATTTGATTTGATTTTTTTTAAGGTACCTTCATAATTAATTTATTATTTTGTTCTTATTCTCAGTCTCAGCTTACAAGCACAAATCTTTTGCTGCGCTATGCTTTTCGGTCACATCTTCGGCAACCTAGTCTTGGAGACAGGCTGGGGCCAAACTTCCAATTGCTCAAGCTCACAAATGTTTAATGCAATCCTCCTACGTTCTTATGTCTCTGGGTTGGTTTAGCTCAACTGGCTGGACAGCTGGTTTATGTTGCAGTGCAATGCTGACATCATGGGTTCAATTCCCCTACTGGCTGGGGATGCTCATGAAGGCATTCCTTCTTGACCTTGCCCCACCCCACCCCACCTACCCACCTGAGCTGTGGTGATCTTCAGGTTAAGTTAGCACTCTCCCATTAAAGGGGTGAGCAGCCTATGGCTATCTCAAACTATGGTGATTTTAATTCCTGTGTGTGTCATTTTTTACGAGTTTTGATCTATTTCAGTTACTTAGATTTGGGGATTGATAGATTAGGAAGATGAGTAGAATCCTAAAAGTCAAGAGCCAAGGCATTGGAATATGATGTAAAAGCAACCAGTTTGTTCCTCAAATAAAAGATGGGGCTATATTCTTGTTCCAGTTCTCCTTCTGGCGACTATTAAGTTGAAAGCAAGTGCTATAATTCACAAGAGAAGAGAGAAAAACATCCTTGCTATTCATATTGCAGTCACAGACAAGCTTCCAAAGACTTGTAGCTATTACCCATTATATTTCAAAGAACCCCTAAGCAGCAGCCATATTAGTAGGCTAAACACTGCCTCTAATGCACTTAGCAACAGTTCAATCTGATTTTATCCCTCTGGGCATTGAAGTAAATACATTTGGATCGAACAGATTCCTAACTTTATTTAATGCGAAAGCAGTGAGTTGGAATTTGCTGGTTAGAAAAACAACAGCCTTCTAATTAGCATAGATTATAAACTGATGTGGAACACGCTCAGAGCCTGGGAAATATTAGCAGGAAGTCACAAGTGTGCACTGTAATCTTATTGGGAATCTTGTAGCATAGGATACATGAAGGGAGCAAGATCAAGTTGAGGAGACAGGGGACATGGTTGATGCAATGTAAAGTTGGCACAATTTCTAAAACAAAGTAGGCATGTTTACTATTATGATTTAGTTAATAACGATATTTTAATGGGTTAATTGTGTTATAAACTTATTTTCTTGGCAAATGAGTGTGTTTTTAATACTGGTACAAAGAGAATTAAATATTTCAAAGTTCTGAAGCCAGACCTCAATTTGCCTACTTCTGCTTTTGTCTGTCTCAAGAAGTCTGTTGGGTCAGTAAAATCTTTTAAAGAGCCTGGGTGTCTCCATTTTATTTTTTTAAATTTCTAATTCTTAAAGACCGGGTTTCTCCCATCTCAGGAATCCCAGCAAGTGCAAGGAAGCAAGAATGATCACATCCATTGGGTCTGGGGACTGATAAGCCAGGAGAATGATTAGGGTACTAAAAGTCATGCACAGACATTGGAATGTGATCTGAAGGCAGCCAGTTTAATGCTTAAATAAAGATAAGTGTATTTTTGGCATTGCTTGTGCTCCATGAGGAGCAGCAGTGTTTCACTCAGTCCCTTGAGCTAATGTCTTCCCAGGCTGTAAGATTTCCAACTGCTCAGAACCTCCAAGATCTCTGACTCCTCCCACAATCACCTCTTCATGAATATCCCACAAATTCCTACTTATCAGACATTTGATTCCTGATGGCATAGTTAGCCTGGAGAATGGAGAAAATGCCCTCTCTTCATGGCCCTAACTATTAGTGCTACTAGTCAATAATTTGAAAAGCAGCAATGGCCACTAGAGGAATTCCAGGATCTTTCAGGGATATCGTTGATTTTATGAGACATGGGTATGAATTATAACTTTGTTAAAATGTCCAACTATCACCAAATGCCTGTTGTTCACGGGATTTTTTTGATATTCATAAGAATTAACACTTTTAGTCGCATATTGCCAGCCTGAGAACCTTTTCTTCACTACAGTTTGTCTTCTATCTCCCAACCAATTATCAATTTACAATACAAATTCCCCTCATTCAATATGCTTTCGATTATGACAACCGTCTGTTGTGTGGAACCTATTATGTATGTTGGGGCATGCACCTTTAAGAGAACAGATCAGGTGACCCAGGACTCGGAACTTGCCTAGCCAATCTGGTGCTGACTTTGCTAGACAATAAATGGTCAATGAACAGTTCCAGTAGTTTACTTCTACTTACCTTGTGGTCTTTTATTAGTCTCTATATCAGATCTCATAGATAATAAAACCTTGTGAACATACTCTTTGAAAGTTTCTATTAACAACTTCCAGAGGTATTTCCATATCCATTTCATCAGTGATCTCAAAATAATTGTGTTGGATTAGTCACATGTAAACTACCAGTTATGTTGTGTTATTCCAAAATGAATTTGGAACTATGTATACATGTATATCCAGGATGCATACTACTGCACCACAGTCAGTGTACCAAAGCAATAATATGTTGTTCTGCTCCACATGATAAGATGTAAAAAGTACACTCAATGGAAGCTCTAGTAATTTTTTTTAAGTGTGTTTATTTCAGACTTGTGAGAACCGCAAGACATGACATGGTCAAGGCAGGTGTTTGATGAAACACAAACATTATGGACAAAATAAATGTTGAATTAGGTTGAGAAAAATTAATCCAAATTAGTGCCAAAGAGAAAAGCAGAATGAACTGTGCAAAAGTTAAATGCACAAATCCCTGACCTAGCCAGTGCAAATCCAAATACAGCATATTCGAATGGTTAAATATAAAAAAAATACTCAAAAATTCTACACATTGTTATTCTTCAAATAAAAGGGAATGTTACTCTCTCATTTCCCCATCTTCTTCCTCTTCCTCAATTCCTCTGATGTACAGGACATTGTTACACTTTATTAAAACTTCGCCAAGGTGACTCGCTAAAGCGCCAACAATATATTCTTCTGGTGTTTGCCAATTGCATGATCATATATCCATCGATTGCTACCAAGTAGCCCTTGTATTCCATTCTCCATTTTAATTTCATCATCACCACTTTGCCAGTTAAGCCATTGAGGAAAGGTTTTAGATTCAATGGTAAACTCCCAAGGGGGAGGGTACACAGAGCCCTTGGGGCCTGGCTCCTATATCTCTCTCCCTCCCTCACCATGCTGGAGGGAAGGGCTGATTATTGTCTGGTGGTGGGGGGGAGGCGGGTCAGATGATCTTCTGGAGGGGGTAGAGAGTGAGGCCAGACCATTCTCGTGGAGGCGGGGGGGGAGTGAGGCAAGTTCATTATCAGGGGATAGTGAGGCCAGATTTGTTGTCTTGGAGATGGTGGGAGGAGGGATGCTGGTCAGATGGATCGCTGGTGGGTCCATGTGTGTGTGTCCCCCTTATTCACTCCCCCAATACCCACACACAACACTTACCCAGCACCCAGCAACCCCCCCCCCCACTATCCAGACTGATCACCACCTCTGCCCCCTCCCCCCACACTGATCACCCACAGAGTAGCAGTGGACCCCCCTGTCCCCCCACCAGAGATCCATCTGTCCTCCCCCAGAGATCCCTCTGCTACCCCTCACCGAGATGCATCTTACTTGCATTCCCACCACCACCACACCACCGCCCCCCCACAACTGGAGATACCTCCTCACTCCTGCTTTTCACTCCCGGGCTGCTTTCTCCACTTTCTGCAGTCCAGGAGTGATCGGACACAGGTGCACTTTTTCCAATTTTTTTCTAACTGTGCATGCTCAGAGCTCCGATCGTTCCAGCAGCACTCAGCCCCATCCATAGTACGAATCGGACTGGAGATGGCTGAGAACCTATGGGGACACCTGAAAATGGATTTCTAAGTCAGATATGTATTACACCCAGATTTGGCACTTAGAATGAGAATGGTAAAATTGGGCCCTACGACCTCTCGTCCTAGAATGCCCCATAAGAGGAAGCATCCACTCCACGTCTACTTTACCCATACCTTTTATCATCTGGTGTCCTCAATTTGATCTCCCCTCATTCTTCTAAATTTCAGAAAGTATTGGCCTAAGCTATTCAATTTCTCTTCATACGACAAACCCCTCATTTTTGGAACCAATCTAGTGAACCTTCTCTGAACTGTCTCCAATATCATTACATCTTTCCTCAAATAAGGGGACAAATCTGTGCACAATACTCCAGGTGCAGCCTCACCAATGCTTTATGGTGCACCTGACTATGTACGGATGATGGGATGCTAATAATATGATTGTCCAGATATCCTCTGATATGTTTCTCATAACTTGTGAACTCAAAACACTGGGTGCAAGGGCTGGCTTTTAAATCCATGTGTCAACATTTTCCACCAGTAACCTAAATTTATGTTTTCTTTGCCATCTCAATGAACTAAGTACACAATGCTTCACAGGGGCTGACTTAAACTGCAACCTGATTTTTTGCAAGGTCCCATTGCAGAATATCCCGCCATTGAATAACCCATTCCATGTAGAATTTGGGCTATTTTTCAGCACACTCTAGGATTTAAAATATTCCTGGCTGGAAGCTTTGATCTGAGGATTTTCCACCCTTGCCCTGCACTTTGCTCAGCTAAAATCCACTTGGGATGAAAGTCAGCTCCTCGTCATTAACACTGGCTGCAGAAGATGGAAATCATCTTTATTTGTCAGAATTATATCACTCATCCTGATGAGGAGAAAAATCAACTTGTAAAGAAAATAAAACATCTTAATCAAAGCTCAGCTAATGACAACTTGGAGCTTGTCTTGATGCTTTTATTTCTCTGGAATATTGCTGAAATAAAGCATGTGTGATTTGACTAGTGATTAATTCTATCAGAAAATAATTCAATTATTTCTTTGGATTTCATGCCAGCTAATATTGTAAATGGTTCCCTGTCCTCATGTATTGTCCCATTTCCCTTCAATGCCACTGGCATCACCACTCTCCATTAAATTCCCCACCTGTACCTCCTCTATCTTTGTTCACTTATATCCTCCTTGAAGCCTCCTAATAGCCTTCAAAGTCTTTGGACATGTGACTGCCTCCCAGAGCTTTTGGCTCCCTCTCCCATTACTCCCTCTTCGAACCTCTTCAGTCTCGACACTGAAATAACCCTAACTAAAGTGACAAATGACATTCTCTGCGGCTGTGGCCGACCGTAAGGGATTATTACTTCTCATCTCTTCTGCAGCTTTCAGCACCATTGACCACACTGATTTTTTCCGGAGACTTTCCTCCACTGCCAGGCTCAATATGACTGTCCTCACTTCTTTCAATTATTCTTTTATCCATTCCTAACTGAAGCATTCCTAGAAATGGTTTCTCATCCCATCTCCCAAAAAAATCAATCCTTGCCCCTTCTGAGTCTTTTATATGCAGGCTGACAACACATCAAACGTGTATGTGAATTACAACAATTACACCTCTTCAGCATCCCTCAACTCATTCTTGTATGGGCAGACTACTTGTGTGATGTTCCATCTTAGATGAGCTGTAACTTCTTCTAGCTAAATGATGGGAAGACAAAATTAATATCTACAGACCATGCCAACAATTTGATCTCTATTTTTGTCCATTTTTCATGTTTAAGCAGAGTTTGCAACCTCAGCATTTTCGTCTGATTATGAGTTGGACCTCTGACTCAGGTACTCTCTGTCGCAAAGATGGCCTGGTTCACTTCCAAAACGTTACCCTCTATCTGCCCTTGTACGTGTCTTTGTCAGCTTCAGATTCAGTTACTCCAATACTCTCCAAGCAGGATGCATGTTTCAACTTTCATGAACCACAATTCATTCAAACCCTACAACTAATATCTGAACCTGTCCAAAACTGCACCAGTCATCATTCCTATCTTCATTGGTCTATTTAGGTTCCTGATTCCTGAATATTTTGAATGTAATGCTTTTAACCTTGTATTCAAATTCTTCATCAACCTTCAAATCTCTGTAACGCCCTCCAATGATACAAGTGCCCCCATACTCTATGTTTTCTCCTCATTAGATCGTATGATTACTTGTCTTGCATTTGATTCCCTAAAATCAATTAATTACCTTGAAATACCCTCTGAATCTACACTTCAATCTTCTTTGAAGTTCTCCTTGAAGGATATTTCCTTGGATGTTTTTCCATGTAAAACATCAAAATGTTTAATTTTGTATGTGTTCCCCCCCACTCCTCATCCCTCATCCCTGTGGCACACTGGTAAGCATTGCTGCCTCATAGCACCAAGGACCTGGGTTCAATTGCAGCCTTGGTTGACTGCGTGATGTATGCACATTCTCCCCCTGTTTGCATGGGTTTCCTCCGGGTGCCCCTGTTTCCTCCCAGAGTCCAAAAATGTGTAGGTTGGATTGATTGGCCATGCTAAATTTCCCTTTAGTGTCAGGGGGACTAAAAGGGTAAATACATGGGGTTACGGTGATAGGAGGTGGGTGGGTTTGTTGTCAGTGCAGGTCGATGGACTGAATGGCCTCCTTCTGCACTGTAAGGATTCTATGAAGTCCAAGTGTTTCTCAGTCTTACAACATTAATATTTGAATCTGTACAGAAGTGCTTGTAGTTGTTGATCAAATTTTGGTTTTGAGTTCATCCACAACTAAATATAAACAATATTGCTTAATATGGTTTTTCTTTTCCATTTGGACTGTAGGTTTTCATTCTGTCGATGTTCTATAGTGTCCCTAATGCTGAGAATGACCATATGAAAGGGCTACCTCTTCGCTTTCTGATTCTTCTGAACTATACCTGAAGGAAGAAGAAACGTAGTTCATTTTCAGATTTACTGATAAGAAAAATGTTTCTTCACAGAGTAACCTGTTGGCATCCAGTACTGGAGTAATTGAGGTTATGTGGATGGTTTTCCTGCAAAAATATAATGAACATGAAACCTTTTTGCTTGATCCTGGTTCAAACGCTTGCACAAAACAAAGTTTGACACACAATCCGTTTATTGTAGCAGTTTTTCTAGCAGGGAATTTAGTGTTTATTTTAAAGGCTGCAAAATTCAGTTGTATGGGGTGACATGGTGGCACAGTGGTTAGCTCCACTGCCTCACAGCACCAGCGACCCATGTTCAATTCCCAGCTTGGGTAACTGTCTGTGTTTGCATGTTCTCCCCTTATCTGTGTGGATCTCCAAAGTCTCCTCAGCCCAAAGATGTGTTAGGTAGATTGGCCATGTTAAATTGCCCCTTAGTGTCAGGGGGTCTAGCTGGGGTAAATGCATGGGAATATGGGTGGGATTGTAATTGGGTGCAGACTTGATGGGCCAAATGGCCTCCTTCTGCACTGTAGGGTTCCCTGATTCTGTGAATGCCCGTACTTTTGGTGCTACAAGTGCCTTTTGGCCCCAAATGACATCCACTCCTTGTGCACATGTTTCTGCTATTGGTCTCACTGGATTCCATTGCAATGGCATTAGCATGGGTGTAAAGGGCATGTGCCAGAAGCCTGCAGAGAATTATATCAGTCAGCATGTAATGCTGATCTAATTCCAATGGTGCTATTTGCCCCTCTACTCCAGGGCTCAATAGCTTTGCACAGTTGTTGAACATGCCTGCAACAATAAAGAAGACCTCCCACCAGTGCTATTTAAAGGGATGGTTAACCACTTTCCAGTTAGTTGCTGATTGATTTCTACTGGCTGCTGCTGAGTTAGAGAAAGTCTGGTGGTTTGTTCTGCTTTTTAATGTTGCTGAATTCTACAGGGAGTGATTTGGCACCTGGTGAGGATCTTGGTCCTGAGCAGAGAGTGCTGCACAGGCTATGTTGCTCCTTGCTATGGGTGCAATCATTTCTAAACCCCTTGGCTTGCAGCATGACAAGAGAAATTGGCAGAAACAACACAAAGCTACCAGAAAAAAAGAGAAGGTGGGGAGAAGGACCTTAAGGAGGAGTTCATATGTAACAGGGTCTTCAGGGAGCAATTATTTTATCACAACCACTCAGAAGGATAGTGCATTAAATGCTTCCACTTCACCAAGGAACGACTCATTGAAATCTGCCACTTTTGTAGGGTAAATTGAAACCTCAGAACAAGACATTGTCAATGGCTGTGAAAATAACTGTGGACATGAACTTTTATTAGTTGGTCTCTTTCCAGATTGGAACCAATGGTATTTGTAATGTGTCCCAGTTTGGGATCTGTTACATAAGGGAATCTCTTTATGCTAAGATAGCTGGTTATGTGTCATTCTATTTTAGCAGAGACAAGAAGACACAACAAGCATATGGTTTTGCCAGCAATGCAAACTTTCCTCTGATGTCGAGTGCCATTGACTGTACACATCTCACTTTGCAGATGATGCCTGTAAATTCAGAGTTATACCACAGCCTTCACTGTCTAGCTGCTGTGCAAATATACTCAAATCATTATGCAGGTCAGTGTCCTGGCTGCAGTCATCCTGCACCTCTGTCAATTGCATTTCAGAAAGAACGTTTCCAATGGGGGTGAGTCCAGAACTAGGGGCCATAGTTTGAGGATAAGGGGTGAATCTTTTAGTACTAAAGTGAGGAGAAAATTCTTCACCCAGATAGTGGTAAATGCGTGGAATTCATTACCACAGAACATAATCGAAGCCAGAATGTTGTCTGATTTCAAGAAGAAATTATAATATGGGGTAAAGGGATCAAGGGATCAGTTAGGGAACTGGAGCAGGAGCTGCATGACCTCCAGGTCATTCGGGAGAGTGAGGAATTTATAGATAGTAGCTTCAGGGTGGTAGTTACGCCAAAGGTACAGAGCACAGGTAATTGGGTTACTGTCAGGTGTGGGAAGGGGAAAGGGCAGGCAGAGCAGGGCTCCCCCTGTGGCCATTCCCCTCCACAACAGGTATATAGATTTAGATTCTCTTGTGGAGGATGCTTTACCTGGGACAAGCTGCAGCAGCTGGATCTCTGGCACTGAGTCTGGTACTGCAGCACAGAAGGGAGGGGGGAAAAGAGGAGACTGGTAGTGATAGGGAACTCGATAGTCAGAGGTACAGACAGGAGATTCTGTGGTCGTGACAGAGACTCTCGGATGGTTTGTTGCCTCCTGGTGCCAGGGTCAGGGATGTCTCTGATCGTGTGCACAGCATTCTGAAGTGGGAGGGTGATCAGCCAGATGTCATGGTACACATCACTACTAATGATGTAGGAAGGAAGAGTGAGGAGGTCCTGAAGAGTGAGTATAGAGAGCTTGATAGGAAGTTACAAAGAAGGACCCCGACGGTAGCAATCTCAGGATTGCTACCTGTGCCACGAGGGAAAGAGTAGGATTCTGGCGGGGATGAACACGTAGCTGAGGAACTGGTGTAGGGGGCAGGGTTTCAGATTTCTAGATCATTGGGACCTCTTCTGGGGCAGGTGGGACCTGTACAAGAGAGACGGGTTACACCTGAACCAAAAGGGGACCAATACACTTGCAGGGAGGTTTGCTACTATTACTGGGGAGGGTTTAAACTAGATTTGCAGGGGGATGGGAACCAGACTGCCAGAGCAGATAGTGGAGCGGGGGTGAAAATAAATGATGTTAATAGTTCATGCAAAATCACAACTAGAAGGATTGTGTGTGTTGGTAATAATCTTCTGAGGTGTGTCTATTTCAATGCCAGCAATATTGTGGGAAAGGCAGACGAGTTGAGGACGTGGATTGACACATGGAATTATGACATTATAACCATTAGTGAAACTTGGCTACAGGAGGGGCAGGACTGGCAGCTCAATGTTCCTGGATTCTGATGTTTCAGACATGATAGAGGCAGAGGGATGAAGGGGGGATGGGGGGAGGAGGGGGGGGTTAGTGGTGGTGGTGGTGGTGGCATTGCTAGTCAGAGATACTGTTGCAGCAGTGCTCAGGCAACACAAAGTTGTCGTAGTAAGGGATTTTAATTTTCCACATGTAGTTTGGGACTCCCATACTGTTAAAGAACTAGATGGGTTGGAGTTTGTAAAATGTGTTCAGCAAAATTTTCTAAATCAATATATAGAGGTGCCAGCTAAATTGGATGCACTATTAGGTCTCCTATAAGGAAATGAGTTAGGACAAGTGACGGAAGTGTGTGTAGGGGAACACTTTGGTTCCGGTGATCATAATGCCATTAGTTTCAACTTGATCATGGATAAAGATAGATCTGGTCCTCGGGTTGAGGTTCTAAACTGGAAAAAGGCCAAATTTGAAGAAATGAGAAAGGATCTAAAAAGCATGGATTGGGACAGGCTGCTATCTGGCAAGGATGTGACTGGTAAGTGGGTGGCCTTCAAAGGAGAAATTTTGAGAATGCAGAGTTTGTATGTTCCTGTCAGGATTAAAGGCAAAGTGAATAAGAATGAGGAACCTTGGTTCTCAAAGGATATTGGAACTCTGTTAAAAAAGGAGAGAGAGATGAATGGCATGTATAGGCAACAGGGAGCAAATAAGATGCTTGACAAGTATAAAAAGTGCAAGAAACTACGTAAGAAAGAAATCAGGAGGGCTAAAAGAAGACATGAGGTTGCTTTGGCAGTCAAGGTGAAGGATAATCCTAAGAGCTTCTACAGGTATATTAAGAGCAAGAGGATAGTAAGGGATAAAGTTGGTCCTCTTGAAGATCAGAGTGGTCGGCTATGTATAGAACCAAAAGAAATGGGGGAGATATTAAAAGGGTTTTTTGCATCCGTATTTACTAAGAAAACTGGCATGGAGAGTATGGAAATAAGGCAAACAAGTACGGAGGTCATGGAACCTATACAGATTAAAGGGGAGGAGGTGCTTGCTGTCTTGAGGCAAATCAGAGTAGATAAATCCCCAGGACCGGACAGGGTATTCCCTCAGACCTTGAAGGAGACTAGTGTTGAAATTGCAGGGACCCTGGCAGATATATTTAAAATGATGGTACCCACAGGTGAGGTGCCAGATTATTGGAGAATAGCTCATGTTGTTTTGTTGTTTAAAAAAGGCTCAAAAAGTAATCTGGGAAATTATAGGCCAGTAAGTTTGATGTCAGTAGTAGTTAAATTTTGGAAAGAGTACCAAGAGATAGGATTTACAAATACTTGGATAGACAGGAACTTATTAGGTAGAATCAACATGGCTTTGTGCGTGTTTAACTAACCTATTAGAGTTTTTCGAGGAAGTTACCAGGAAAGTGGATGAAGGAAAGGCAGTGGATGTTGTCTCCATGGATTTCAGTAAGGCCTTTGACAAGGTCCCACATGGGAGGTTAGTTAGGAAGGTTCAGTTGCTGGGTATATGTGGAGAGGTAGTAAATTGGTTTAGGCATTCGCTCAATGGAAGGAACCATAGAGTGGTAGTGGAGGATTGTTTCTCTGAGTGGAGGCCTGGTGCCTAGTGGTGTGCCACAGGGATCATGCTGGGTCCATTGTTGTTTGTGATCCATATCAATGACCTGGATGATAATGTGATAAATTGGGTCAGCAAATTTGCTGATGATATAAAGATTGGAGGTATAGTGGACGGCGAGGAAGGTTTTCAAAGTTTGCAGAGGGATTTGGACCAGCTAGAAAAATAGGCTGAAAAATGGCAGATGGAGATTAATGCAGACAAGTGTGAGTTATTGCACTTTGGAAGGACAAACCAAGGTAGAACATACAAGGTAAATAGTAGAACACTGAAGACTGCAGTAGAACAGAGGGTTCTGGGAATACAGGTTCATAATTCTCTAAAAGTGGTGTCACTGATAGGGTCGTAAAGAGTGTTTTTAGTACATTGGCCTTTATAAATCAAAATATTGAGTATAAGAGTAGGAATGTTATGGTGAGGTTGTATAAGACATTGGTGAGGCCAAATTTAGAGTATTGTGTGCAGTTTTGGTCACCTAATTATGGGAAGGATATTAATAAGGTTGAACGAGTGCAGAAAAGGTTTACAAGGATGTTGCCGGGACTTGAGAATCTGAGTTACAGAGAAAGGTTGAGTAGGTTAGGACTTTATCCCCTGGAGCATAGAAGAATGAGGGGAGATTTGACAGATGTATAAAATTATGATGGGTATAGATAGAGTGAATGCAAGCAGGCTTTTTCTATTGAGGCTAGGGGAGAAAAAAACTGGAGGATATCAGTTAAGGGTGAAGAGGGAGAAGTTTAAAGGGAATATTGCGGGGGCGGGGGCGCTTCTTCACACAGAGAGTGGTGAGAGAGTGGAATGAGCTGCCAGATGGAGTGGTAAATGCGGGCTCAGTTTTAACATTTAAGAAAAACTTGGACAGGAACATGGATGAGAGGGGTGTGGAGGATGAAGATCAGTGGGACTAGGCAGAAAAATGATTTGGCACAGCCAAGAAGGGCCAAAAAGCCTGTTTCTGTGCTGTAATGTTCTATGGTTCTATGGATATGGGAGGAAAGGCAGATCATGGTATTGAATTTGATGATCAGCCATGATCAAAATGAATAGTGAAGCAGGCTCAGAGGGCTGAATGGCCTACTCCTCCTTCTAGCTTCTATGCATCTGAGTCATAATGCTAAAGCAGAGGGTAGTTATTGGGTGATGAGGGCTATTCACTAGCCAGGTGGCTCATGACATCCATGTGCAACACATATATTTGTAACCAGAAAGGTAAAAGTCATGCTGCCACACAAAATGTCATTGAATGGAACACTGGGATGCTTAAGTATTGATTTCACTACATACATTGCCTTCATTGTGCCCTGCAGTACTCCACAGGGTGCTCTTGTCATGACTTGTGCATCCTGAACAACCTCCGCAATCAGGACACACCCCTTGCCATCTTTTAATATGATGAGAAGTTGAGGGAAAACGAGCAAAAGAGGTGGAAAAGCCGATGGGGAGGCAACAAATACATCCTCTTCCTGGTGAAGTTTCCCACAATTGACTTATTACCAATTGCACGACACTTATTGTTCCTCACTGTGTCTTCCAGAACACAATGCTGAATTAAAAGCTAACAAAAAACCAAACATTTCAAAACAACTTTACCGGTTGAAACACATAGCATTCTATTTTTCAGAAATCAATGATGTATCCTTGAACCATCTCTTGGTTTTTGCCTTGCCTGTTCTAGTGTTTTTATTCATCGCTGTACCATGGCTATTGGAAGATTGCTGACTTGAGTGGAGGAGACAGCAATTAGTCTTGGGAAGAAGAGGTTTAAATGTGAATATATCATCACCTTCAATGTTTCCAGAGCCCCTCTAGTCATGACCTTGATTAATGCCCCTCCACCTTCATAAGGACATGAAGATACAGCTGTTCCCCACTGCCTACCTCCTGCTGCCTCCAGTTATGCTCCACTTTCTTCTGCAAGTGAAGAGAAATGTATCCGTGTGTCATGCAATTTGGTAAGGTGTTGTAAACGTTATGATTAAATAAGCTGGTGGTGTGCATGCTGTGAGATGTGGGTGTGAGTATTGCAGCAATACGGAGTTTGTAAAGGTGAACTCAGATAGTTGAATGTTAAGTCTGAGTCATTATTGATTCAGATTGTTGGTAGCTGAGTGATGGTGATGTGAGTCTGGTGGAACAGTTGGTAGGAAATGACATTTGAAGATGCAGTTATTGAATTTGACTATTGATATGAGTTATAAATTGAACTTTGTTTGGCATTGCATCTAGGTCCTCAGGACCAAGTACCTGCTATTGACCATCATAGATATCTCACAGAGTTACAGAAAGAGGCCCTTTGGCCCATAATTTATGCGCTGGCCATCAAGCATTTACGTAATCTTATTTTCCACTCTTGGCCTTGTCTGCAGTGGCATCTTAAGTGCTCATCTAAATACATTTTGAATGTTGCGAGGGCTCTCACCTCAACCACCCTTTCCTGTAGTGAGTTCCAGATTCCCACCACCCTCTGGGTGAAAATGTCTTTCCTCACATCTCCTATAAACCTCCTGCCTTTTAACTTACATCTATGCCTCCTACTTAACAGTTGTTCTCATTACCAGCTGAGGGCTTCTCTGAAAGGCTTCTTAGTCCCATTCAGATAAATGACATCTCCTTAACACAATACCTCTTTGAGCAAGACCTCCTGTGCAGTGTTGGAATATCTTGGTGCTCACTTTCTGCCATGTCATATAGTTATTCAGTGTATGACTATCACTTTCTTTTACAAACAGTTCTATCACCTGCTCCAAAGTGGTGTTAGTCACTAATGAATTTACACCTCTGCTGAGGCGTGTAGTCACACGTGGCACTGATTGCACATGCCAAGATCATTTAAGTAAGCAGGCAGCAGAAAGTTAAGTGCTGCTTGCGTCAAATGCAATGGGCACAGGTTTTTTGTGGATCATAATCCCCTTGCCGGTTTTTGCTTCTTATCGAATTTTGCAGCCAATATGTCTAAACAAAGCCGCAGATGATTACATTTAATGTTTTCTTCTAATACATGAAAATGTTGAGCAGTGTTTTATGTTCTAGCTACCCAGTCTTTATTATGGTACTCAGAGGAGATTATTTCCAGCACAGATTGATTTTAAACAGCTTTGCCACAAAGAGACAATTTTTGTTCCTATTCAGTCATTGTAAGGGTATTTTACAATTAATCTATATGGAAAATTTAATTTGTCATCCCATAGTTTTAAAGAATAGGCTGAACAAAATGGTGCTTTACATGGTTCCTACTTCATCATGTTTGTGACTAAGGACATTAATGTCAAATCCCCAGTTTTATCAAATCCAATGGCTTTCGGAAGCAGATTTTTGACATTTGACCTGAATGTGACTACACTGAAAACCGCTTAGACCTCGGTCACAAAGCTTTGTTTCTCACTACATTTTTTTGTATATCTCTTGATCATAAAATATTTTTTAAACTGTGGTTAACCATTTGCAAGTAATTGAAGTGTTCTTGCGCGATCTCTACAGACCAACAACAGTTGGTCTACAATGGCTAGACTATAAACTTCAGTATTACACTTAACTTGTTACACTTAACACTTTCCTACCCAAAGCGAATTTCAAAAATAATGGGTGTAATTTTAGCTTTTATCATGGGACACATAAAATGACTACAAATTGCTACTTTTTATAATCAGTGGGAATTTCTTTTCAATCAGGTTCAAATACAATGGAAAATAAAATACTTCATGGTTTAAAAAAAGAGCCCATTTTATGTTAGATGATAAAAGTTAAAATTATCCCCCTCTGTTTTTAAATGAAAGAAATAACTTGAAGGCATACGTTTAAATATTTATGCACTACATTTTCCATTTATTTCACACAAAAATTCAAAAAGACTCATCCATATTAACAGGAATTTTGATTTTAGTCTCATATAAATTCTAATTTTAGGTGATTAGTGACTGAATAAGGTATAACATATTGTTTCACCGTAATCAGCGGCAGTTGGCAATGCAGGCAAGAACATAAGAATTAAAGGCAGAAATAGGCCCTCATCAGACAAAGCATACAGTATATAGAGAAGGAAAATAGGGGGTGCAGAATGTAGTCTACTCAGCCATTTAATAAGATCATGGCTGTTCTGTTTGTGTTTCATATTCTCCATTCCCAACTACCCCAATAACTTTTGATTCTTTTGCCTAACAAAAATTTATCAAACTCCACCTTAAAAATATTCAGAGAACCCACCTTCACTAGCTTCCGAGGTAGAGAACTCTAAAGTCACAAAACCCTGAGAGAAAAAATCATCCTTATCTCTCTAAAAGACTGGGCCCTAATCTTAAAACGGTGCCTTCCAGTTCTGGACTCACTCACAGAAGGAAACATTCTTTCCACATCCACCTTGTCAAGATGATGCAAGACCTTATAAACTTCGATCAAGTCACCCCTTACTCTAATAAACCCAATGGAAACAAACCCTGTCTGTCCAAGCTTTCCCCAAAAGTCCACTTGCTCATTCCAGGTATTTATCCATTAAACTTCCTCTGAACTGCCAACATTTACTTAATTTCTCAAATAACATAGAGCATTACAGCGCAGTACAGGCCCTTTGGCCCTCGATGTTGCGCCGACCAGTGGAACCAATCTAATGACCCTCTAACCTAAACTATTCCAATGTTATCCATATGCCTATCCACTGACCATTTGAATGCCCTTAAAGTTGGCGAGTCCACAACTGCTGCAGGCAGGGCATTCCATGACCTTACTACCCTCTGAGTAAAGAACCTACCTCTGACATCCGTCCTATAATTACCATCCCTTAATTTAAAGCTATGTCCCCGTGTGTTAGCCATCACCATCCGAGATAAAAGGCTCTCACTGTCCACCCTATCCAATCCTTTGATCATCTTGTATGCTTCAATCAGGTCACCTCGTAACCACCTTCTCTCCAATGAAAATAACCTCAAGTCCCTCAGCCTTTCCTCATAAGACTTTCTCACCATACCAGGCAACATCCTGGTAAACCTCCTCTGCGCCCTTTCCAATGCATCCACATCTTTCTTATAATGTGGCGACCAGAACTGTACGCAATACTCCAAGTGCGGCCATACCAGAGTTTTGTACAGTTGTAACATGACGGAAATTCGCTCCAAAATTCAATCCCTCTACCAATTAAAGCTAACACACCGTACGCCTTCTTAATAACCTTATCAACCTGGGTGCCAACTTTCAGGGAGCTATGCACATGTACCCCGAGATCTCTCTGCTCGTCAACACTACTAAGAGTCCTTCCATTAGCCCTATATTCTGTACTCCTGTTATTCTTACCAAAGTGAATCACCTCACACTTTTCCATATTAAACTCCATCTGCCACCTCTTGGCCCAGCTCTGCAGCTTAGCTATGTCCCTCTGCAAACTGTAACATCCATCCTCACTGTCTACAACTCCTCCAACTTTGGTGTCGTCAGCAAATTTACTAATCCATCCTTCTACACCCTCATCAAGGTCATTTATAAAAATGACAAACAGCAGTGGCCCCAAAACAGATCCTTGAGGTACACCACTTGTAACTGAACTCCAGGTTGAATATTTCCCATCAACTACCACCCTCTGTCTTCTATCAGCTAGCCAATTCCTGATCCAAAGTCCTAAATCACCCTCAATCCCATGCATCTGCATTTTCTGCAATAACCTACCAAGGGGAACCTTATCAAACGCTTTGCTAAAATCCATATACACCACGTCAACTGCCTTACCCTTATCCACCTCTTTGGTCACCTTTTCAAAAAACTCTAAGGTTTGTGAGGCACGACCTACCCTTCACAAAACTGTGTTGACTATCCCTAATTAATTTATTTCCCTCTAGATGATTATAAATCCTATCCCTTATAATTCTTTCCAAAACTTTGCCCACAACAGAAGTAAGGCTCACTGGCCTATAATTCCCAGGATGGTCTCTACCCTGCTTCCTGAACAAGGGGACAACATTTGCTATCCTCCAGGAGCCTATTCACGCAAGGAGTCCATCATGCAAACCAGCCTTTCATCCATTGACTCTGTCTATACATTCTGCGGTCACAGAAAAGCAGCCAGCATAATTCAGGACACCACATACTCCAGACATTCTCTCTTCCACCTTCTTCCATCAGGAGAAAGATACAAAATTCTGAGGTTACGTACCAATTGACTCAAGAACAGCTTCTTCCCTGCTGCCATCAGACTTTTGAATGGACCTACCTTATACTATTTGATCTTTCTCTACACCCTAGCTATGACTGTAACACTACATTCTGCACCCCCTATATACGGTATGCTTTGTCTGCAGATCATGCAGGAAACAATACTTTTCACTGGATAGCAATACAAGTGACAATCAAATCAAAACTGCACATAGTGTTTAAGATATGGGCTGCGATGTAACGGCTACATTTTCCATGGATGCAAATCCCGTAATGGCTGCTAAATCTCATGAGCAAGCAAAGAAATGGATTTGCATTTGAGGAAAACTCAGTTTGAGATCTTCACTGTCCCCCAACCCCAGATCAGGGTCATGCCGACAGTGATTTCCATAGATTATAATATATTAATATGTTATTAAAGGGCTTGATGCCATAACATCTGATCATGATGCATCTTCCCCCTCCCAGCAGCTTGACATAATGCCTGCGCAAATGACTACTGGTTTTCAAAAGCAAAAACTAGATGTCTGTGGTGCCTGAGGATTGAGAGACATGACTTGACATTGCACCCTGGCATATTGGCAGTATTCCCTGGCACTGGGGTATGGTCAAGGGGACACCTTGAAGAGGGCACTGCAAATGGGGTACTCCCAGGGGGCACATGAAGGGGGCTCTGGAAGGGACATTATCCCTTTCTTTGGGATGGTTCCCCTTCTACTTAAAGGAATTCAGGGAGTGTTCCTCTTTCATCCTGATGTCTGTTGGGGGAAGGTGTCAGTACCTGGGGAGGGGGAATATTCCAGTGTCAATGGGGGTGGTCCCAATGTCTGTTTGTAGGACAAGAGAGCTTTAACTTTGATATTGCGCACCCTTTAAAAAAGATGCCTCGATCTCAGAATCCCAGCATTGCTGGCATGTTTAATCCTCATCCCTCCTGCTGGCTGTGTGATCCTCTCCAGCACTTTGAGATTGCACAACATGCTGTTGAATCAGGTGTGAAACCAACGAGTTTTACACAGCTTTTCTTGTCTGATCCAGCATTGTGCAATTTTAGTTAAAACATTTTGAAAAATTGTACCCCAGGCCTCACCAATGCCCCATACAGCTGAAGCATAACATCCTTACTTTTATTTATTCATAATAAAGGAAAGCAGTCCATTAGCCTTCATAATTTTTTTTAGTTCCTGCATACTAACATCTCGTGTTTCATGTACTGAATCATTCAGATTTCTCCTCAACTCAGAATTCTGCAATTGTTCTCTTTTTAAGTAATATCCTGCTTTTACAATGTTCCTGCTAAAGTGAACAGCTTCACACTTTCCTACATTATATTCCATTTGCCAATTTTTTTTCCCACTCACTCAACCTATCATGTCTATATGCAACCTCCTTGTCTCCTCTTCACAACATACTTCTCTCTCCAGCTTTGTATCAACAGCAAAATTGGTTGCCATGTCCTCATTCCCCTCATCTAAGTCAATTATATAAATTGTAAAAAGCTGAGGATCAAGCACAGATTTCTGCAGGATTTAACTCGCCACAAGCACTGCTGCCTCGGAGCGTCAGGGACCCGTGTTCGATTCCCGGCTTGGGTCGCTGTGTGGAGTTTGCACATTCTCCCCGTATCTGTGTGGGTTTCCTCCCAGACTCCAAAGATATGTGGGTTAGGTTGATTGGCCATGCTAAAATTGCCCCCAGTTTCAGGGGGATTAGCAGGGTAAGTATGTGGGGTTACGGGGATAGGGTGCGATTGTTGTCGGTGCAAATTACAATACTGAAGGGGCCAAATGGCCTCCTTCAGTACTGTAGGGATTCTGTGAACATCCTGCTAGTCAATCCAAAGCTCATTTATGCATTCTCTCTGTTCATTGTCAGCCAGCCAATCTTCTATTCAAGCTAAAATGTTGCATCCAACATCATGAGCTCCTATTTTGCACAATAACATTTTATGTGGCAACTTGTCAAATACTTTCTGGAAATCTTGCAGTACAGCATGTTTACAAGCTCCCTTTTATCCACAGCACATCTTATTCCTTCAAATAATGCACTTAACCTTCACCTATCACCACTGGTCATGACCATCAGGCTGCATTTGCAGCCACAGGCCATCCTGTCGAAGACATACTCAGCTTCTAAGGACACCGCCATCTTCCGTATCTTCTTTCTCTTTCCATCATAAATCAGCAGCTTCCAGCTTGGTGCCTGGAACTGCTGACTTGTCAGTGTGGGAAGGGCTCCCTGCTATTTATTGGCTTGGCCCTTTAAAACTCCAGATGGGTACTTCAGGAACACACTGTATGGGGCCAGGACCAGAACTGGTACAGTCTTAGGGTTCTGGACCCTATTCTGAAAATTTAACCCCAGCTAACTGTATAAACTAAAGATCAAGCTTGAAACTTGAGTTTAGTCATCTTGACTTCCTCCAGACATCATCAGAGTGAATCCTCAGCCAATTCGATTCACTCCATGTGACATCAACAAACAACTGAATGCATTGCATACTGTAGAATCTGATGATGTTCCAGCAATAATACAGAAGACTTGTACTCCAGAGCTTGCCGTGCCCCTAGCCAAGCTGTTCCATACATTGGCATCCAACCAGCAATGTGGAAAATTGCTCAGAAAGAAGGACAAATCCAACACAGCCAATTACTGCCCCATAATCTCGATCATTAACCAGGTGATGAAAGGGGTCATCAACAGCACTATCAAGTGGCACTTACTCAACAATAATCTGAGAATGGACACCCAGTTTGGATTCTGCCAGGGTCACTCAGACTGCATTACACCCTTGGTTCAAGCATGGACAGAAGAGCTCAGCTCACCATTACCTTTACAAGGGCAACTTTGGGTGGACAATAAGTTCAGATAAAGCTAGTGGCACCCACATCCCATAAATGAATAAAATAACTAGTTGAGGGGGACAAAGGACAAAACCCAGAACCATATAATTTTCTTTAATCTCCGTGCTTTTGCTCTGGAAAGTGAATTATGTATTTTGGAACCAACCTTGAGAGATGTCTGATCGGGACAAAACCGGAGGCAAAGGGCACGCCCGAGCCATTGCTTCAGAGCCAGTCTCCAGTTCCCCACCAGCCATACCCATCACTTCTGTGCAAAGGCTACTATGCCAGGGCTCCTGTCTACCTGACTGCCGAGATCCTCAAGCTGGCTGGCAACATGACTGAAAATAAGAAGATTCGTACCATCCCCTGCCACCTGTAGCTTGCCATCCGCAATGACGAGGAACTCGACAAGCTGCTGGGAAGGGTCACCATCACCTGGATGGAGTCCTGCCCAACATCCATGCTGTGCTGCCAGCCTAGAAAATCAAGCACCCCAGCAAAGATTATTCCGGGGGAGGGCTTGCAAAATGAGATAAAGTATAGCTAGCTACTATGCGCAACAACTCAATTTCGTACTTTATATTTTTCCATTTATAGAAAGTATGTAGATTTAAAAACTACAAGCACTATTAAATCCATTATTATTGTTATTAGTATTATTTGTTTTTGAAGTGTCAACAAAATTCAGAATGTCACTGTTTATTATAAGTGCATTTGGTACAAAGCACCTAAACCTGTTGACTTAAAACATGCTTTCCAATTTCATGATTCTAATCAATTTGAAATGTCAAATTCACACTGCAAGGAAATTATCATTTTCTCTCTTGCCAGTTTCTACATTGGAACTCATCCTTTTACATATGGCACATTCAACACAGAGCTATTAGCATTAAAAACAGTTTGCTGTGTCAGAGCCAAGCAATTGTTTTTCTCCAAAGTCTTGGATTTTATGTGTGTTTTTTTGACCGTATGTTAATTAAATTTGTAATTCATAGCTGAAGAAGCTTTTGCTGATGACAACACTTGGATTCACATTTAATAGGCGACAACATGTTGATTCTCTCAGGTTCCAAATGTCAATGTAGTGCAGCAATTGAAAACTGTTCTCAATAACAATCCTGTATTAATGAAATTCAGACAAAATAACACTGAGCTGTAGCTGCATAATCTTCCATTGCCATTGATGCAGACAAATCCACCCATCCATGAAAGCTCGGATCATCCCAAACCTGGAAATCAAAAAATAAACATGTACACTTGTATTAGAAAATGTGCAGTCATGTCAGTGTTTCATTTATTTATTAAAGTTTATTTATTTATTAGTGTCACAAGTAGGTTCACATGAACACTGCAATGAAGTTACTGTGAAAATCCCCTAGTCACCATGCTCTGGTGCCTGTTTGGCAACACTGAGGGAGAATTTAGCATGCCCAAGGCATCTAACCAGTACGTCTTTCGGACTGTAGGAGGAAACCCATGTAGACGGAGAATGTGCCAACTTCACACAGACAGTAACCCGAGCTGGGAATTGAACCTGGACCCCTGGCACTGTGACTCAGCAGTGCTAACTATTATGCCACCATGCTGCGTCCTTTCACAATATATTAGAATCATGATTTGTTGCAGCACAGAAGGAGGTCAATCATCCTACCATACATCTGCTGGCTCTTTGACAGACCCATCCAATCAATCCCATTTACTTGTTCTTTCTCCATTGTGCTCTATATTTTTCCTCAGGTTTTTATCTCATTCTTTTTGGAATGTCACTACTGAATCTGCTTCTACCACCCATTGTAGTAATGTGTGTTCTTTGAAATTCATAAACAAAAAGGAATGGTAGAACGATTAGAGGCTCATTGGGGCATGGTTTGTTTGTTAAAGATCAAATGAAGCCTCAGATTGTTTTACTGAGAAGATGCAAGCTGTTTGTTATTGAAGACAATTGTAGTCATTTCTGAGTTTACACTGAATAGACTGTAAGGGGATGATCTTAAAAATTCTAAGTCCAAAATTCTAAGTCAAAAAAGACAGTAGGACTAGGGGGCACAGCCTCAAGATAAAGGGGAGGCGGTTTAGAACGGAGTTGAGGAGGAACTTCTTCACTCAAAGGGTGGTGAATCTCTGGAATTCTCTGCCCGTTGAAGTGGTGGAGGCTGCCTCGCTAAATATTTTTAAGAAGCGGGTTGATGGGTTCTTGATAAGAGAGGGGATTAAGGGTTATGGGGAGAGGGCGGGAAAGTGGAACTGAGCCACAACAGATCAGCCATGATCTTATTGAATGGCGGGGCAGGCTCGAAGGGCTAGATGGCCTACTCCTGCTCCTATTTCTTATGTTCTTAAAATTAACGTGAAAATGGGAAAGTTTCTGATCCATTTTTTTCAGCCAGTCCAAATCTGGCATCTTGTGCAATTCGAACGGGAAAAAAACAAAAATTTCTTTCTTGCCATTAGGGACAGGGGCTTAAATTACCCGAAAGCCAGCTGATAGCAGCAGAGTTCACAATTGCCTTTGTGCATAGGCCTCTGCTACTTACAGCAGGCCTGTCCACCAGAGCTACCAGAGGGTCCTGAAGCCTATTACAAACCATCCCCACCCAGAAAGATTGACCCCTCCCCATGCCTCCCCTGTGACTCCTTCTGCCAAGACTGACCCCTCCTCTCTCCCACCACCAATCACCATTGAAGTGGCAGGAGGTCCCCACCCTCCTCCCCACCAATCTCTAATGCTAAGTGCACAGTGGTCTCCCACCCCCCCCCTACAATCAATCAGCCTTCTCACAGTCTGAACCCATCCCCACATTAGCCCCCTTCAGGCCCCGCCCACTTGGCAATGCCTGGTGGCATTGCCTAAGGTGCACCCACTTGCCTCTCACCTCCCATGGGGCTTCAATGGCATCTGGTTCTACAGCGAAGCCATCATGTCTGGTCCCCATTGGTATGAACCAGTTACCATTTGTGCCAGAGAAAGCCTCACCTGTGCAGCCACATAGGCAAGTGAGCCCAGATGTTTCCAGTGGCACAGTGGTTAGCACTACTGCCTCACAGAACCAGGGACCCGGGTTTAATTCTTTGTTTGCTTCACTGTCTGTGCAGCACAGAAGGAGGCCAATCAGCCGACCATGCCTCTGCTGGCTCTTTGACAGACATTCTCCCCGTGTCAGCATGGGTTTCCTCCAGTGCTCCAGTCTCCTATGGTCAAAGACATGCTGGTTAGATGCATTGGCCATGCTAAATTTTCCCTCAGCGTACCCAAACAGGCGCTAGTGACCAAGGGATTTTCACAGTAACTTCATTGCAATATTAATGTAAGCCTACTTGTGACACTAATAAATAAACATTAACTTAAAAAATGAGATTTAAATTTGATTTAAGTAATCTATTCAGCTTCGTGCTGGAAATGGACATAAGACTGACTGCGTTAGATATCTGGTGCTGGTAAGATCATGAGACGTGAGAAATCGGGCACAAACCTGATTTCACAGCTCTCTTGCTATCTTATCGCCTCCCCCTCACCACCCCCCCAACCCATTAGCTGGCAGGGCGCAATGGGAAGATCACACCACCGCCCAACCACCAACGCACCCCCCCCCTCTCCCCAAGTCTCCCAATGCCCCAGAAAGGTCTCGTTTGTATCAGGTTGTAAACTGTTTTAAACCGTCCATTTACTTCTAAGCTGAACGGGAGTAAGTTTCAATGACAGCTGATTAATCTTGTAGCTAAGTAGAAATGCTAATGTGTTGCATGTTGCTATGGAGAAGAGGACGAAGGAAGCCATTTTTGTGATCAAGTTACAGGTTTCCCTCCACATTTCTGAGTTTCTGTCAGGTCAGCAGAGAAAACAGGTTGTTTATGCATGTGAAATACTACAACCAGATTTGAAAGGAGACAATCTCTGCCCAAAGACAGTCACTCTGCCATATAAGTTTCAGAATCCATTATCTCTCTTGGAAACTATCCTTTTTTTTCCCCTTTTTTGTTTCATGGGATGTGGGCATCATTTGTTGTCTATCTCTAATTGCCCTTGAACTGAGTGACATTGCTGTGGGTCATGTAGGCCAGACCAGTTAAGAGCAGCAGACTTTGTTCCCTAAAGGATATTAGTGAACCAGAATGAATTTTTTAAAGCCAGAATTGACAGTAATACCATGGTCATGATTAAACTTGATTCCAGGTTTTTATTGAATTCAAATTTCACCATTTGCCATGGTGGGATTCAAACCCGGATCCCCTGAGCATTACGCTGGATCTCTCAGTTACTAGGCCAATGACACCTCCTCCCTACTGCACAGCTTGCTGTTAGTCGAGGAAAATAGGAGTTAGCAGCAACTTTAACACAAAGTATTGCAGTATGTGCGAATTGTTCAATGCTGATTTTCACAGTAATTTCATTGCAGTGCGAATGTAAGCCTACTTTTGGCTAATAAATAAACATTTTAATGCATTTTTCAGGAAAACCTATTTACCCCATTGTGTCTTTGTCATTATTTCTGTATTCTGTTCGACCAAACATGCATCAGGAAATGCCTTCATCTTGTATTTCCCAGTTGTAGTGCAAGTTAGCAAATGGATGGGGATGAATTTTATCACTGGGAGGTTCAGGTCTCTTTAGATTTGGCAATATCCTGTTCTGTGTGCATAATTTATGGTACTCTGAAGGTTGAGTGATTAAGAAAGATTCAGAGCAAAGAATCAGCCACTACAAAATGACATTTTTAACTACAGAAAATGATAAACATTATGGGTTTTGATCCCTTCTGGGGAGCCAGCCAGCTGCCTTCATTAGATGTGTTGTTTCTTTCCACAGACTTTCAGCTATGTCTCATTCATCTCTCGTGAGATTTAAGCTTTTAATGCTCAAAAGTGCATTATCAACACAAAATTTAATTGTTATTGGACACTGCATGGCAATTGTAGGTTCCATTAATTTTTTTGCTGCTTTTTCTCTAATTTTTTTTGAAATGGTAGTTTTCTGATATTGTGACATGAAGGTCAGATCTTTTCTCTAACCTATTTTGTCAAGTGCAGGAGAGGGGAGTTAGATGACTAATAGGGATGAATCTAGCCCTAATTGAACTAACTATTGCATGCCTCTGATGAATGATGCAACATATTCAATCTGAAAGGAAAGACAAATTATTCCCAAGGAACCAAATGGGCTTTTTTTTTTCCTTCTCTGAGCATTGCCCTTTTCCTACAAGCTTTCAACAACAGCATCTTTGCTACCATCTGTAGCCTGTGAAAGTTTAGGTGAGATGCCTCATTAACACTGACGGTCACCTTCACAGTGTTGCTCATGGAGACACAATTTACTAACAGGGTGGTTCGTCAGAGCAGCTCCAGCATTGTTCAACTAAAGTCACTGGCATTATATGAGAGGCACTTAAAGATCGTTCACGTAATTGACAACTTTGATAATAGAAAGCTAACCATACTCATAGATCTTGTGATACATAATTTTACAAGTAACTAGTTTCAGAAATGACAAATTCAAGGATATCATAGAACCCCTACAATGCAGAAGGAGGACATTTGGCCCATCCAGTCTGCATCAACCACAATCCCACCCAGGTCCTATCCCCATAAATCCACCCATTTACCCCACCAATATCCCTATCGTTAAGGGGCAATTCATTATGGCCAATCAACCTAACCCGCACATCTTTGCAAGGAAACCAGAGCACCCAGAGGAAACCCACGCAGACACGAGGAGAATGTGCAAACTCCACACAGACAGTGACCCGAGGCCGGAATTGAACCCAGGTCCCTGACACTGTGAGGCAACAGTGCTAACCACTGTGCCACCTTGCCACATAACTTCTGAACAAGGGCCCTCAGAGAGAGAATGCTGCTGAAATTTTCAGTCAGTGTGCCAGCTATATCTGGTGTATAACCTGGAGTTAATATTGTATCAATGCCAAATGCAACCTCTATTATTTGACACCTCAATGTCAGAAGCTGGTGTCTGCAAGATGCTACTCGAGACTATGGGCAAAATTTAGTGGAACCTGTTGGAATGGGTAATATGGCAGGTAGGCCCAGGGGATCTTGTAGAGGCATATAAGATAATGAAGGGGATAGATAGGGTAGAGGTAGAGAGATTCTTCCTGCTTAGAAAGGATAGCAGGACTAGAGGGCACAGCCTCAAAATGAAGGTGGGGGGGCAGTTTAGATCAGAGTTGAGGAGGAACTTCTTCACTCAAAAGGTGGTGAATCTCTGGAATTCTCTGCCTGTTGACGTGGTGGAGGCTACCTCGCTGAATATATTTAAGTCACGGGTAGATAGGTTTCTGATAGACAAGGGAATTAAGGGCTATAGGGAGAAAGCGGGGAAGTGGAACTGATCCACTTCAGATCAGCCATGATCTTATTGAATGGCGGGACAGGCTCGAAGGGCTAGATGGCCTACTCCTGATCCTATGTTATGTAATTGAATGGGAGGTTTCAAGCACAACTTCTGTTGGTGAGAAAACTGTCCTGCATTAAGTGTGCAGTGGGAAGAGGCTGATGCTGGCAAGTCACTCACTTGTGGCAGGAGGGCAATCAGGCTTGTTAAGGAAGTGCTTAAATTCACTAATCACAGAGCCCATCAGGATGGCTCAGGGATTGAGCAGTACATGAAGGCCTTACTTGCCTTCTGTCAGGTTTGCCAGTGGCCTGCCAGGCTGTCTGGCCTCCTGGACGAAGGTGACGGGGGTAATCAGTCATTATTTACACGTGTAATTCTTTGGTTTACAAATCAGGAATTATCAACCATAATTCACATTTAATACAACTTTTATCCTGAAGCACTAAGAGCTAGGGCAGCATGGTGGCACAGTGGTTAACACTGCTGCCTCGCAGCACCAGTGACACGGATTCCATTCCCTGCTTGGGTCACTGTATGTGTGGAGTCTGCATGTTCTCCCCATGGCTGTGTGGGTTTCCACTCAGTGCTCCGGTTGCCTCCCACAGTTTGATAGGTGCGTTGGTTCGGTTTCTGTGTAGAGTATTGAGTAATTCAAAGTATTGAAAAAAATCATTGGATAGGGTGAGGTGAACTCATTAAGTTGGAGCAATTTGGAACTCACTATATGGGAAAAAATTAAAGCTTATTTCTTACTAACAAGTAGGCTTACGTTAACACTGCAATGAAGTTACTGTGAAAATCCCCTAGTCCCAATACTCCAGCATCTGTTCAGGTACAGTGAGGGGGAATTTAGCATAGCCAATACACCTAACCAGCACGTCTTTCAGACTGTGAGAGGAAACCAGAGCACCTGGAGGAAACCCACGTAAACACAAGGCAAATGTGCAAACTCCACAGAAACAGTCACTCAAGCTAGGAATCGAACGTAGGTCCCATGTGCGGTGAGGCAGCTGTGCAAAAAGATGGGCAAATGATTAGCTGTCAATCCTCTGCCATGCTAAATTCTCCCTCAGTGTACCCAAACAGGCACCAGAGTGTGGCGAGTAGGGGATTTTCACTGTAACTTCATTGCAGTGTTAATGTAAGCCTACTTGTGACCTTCATAAATAAACTTTAAAACTTTAAGTCTAGATCATGTAATTTTATGTTAAGTGCATTTTAAATTTCTGAATAATAAATTCATGTTTTAATTATGTTTCAAAATATTTGCCATTTGAAATGTATTTATTTCTGTAATTGTTTTATTTTTATATGTGACATTTTTAAAATTCCTTTTATAGTAAATATGTAATTAATATATCCAACTATTAATCCAGAAACTCAGCTAATGTTCAGGGATCCTGGGTTCGAATCACGCCACAGCTGATGGTAGAATTTGAATTCAGTTTAAAAAGTCGGGAAATAAGAATATACTGATGACCATGAAACCATTGGCACTTGTCAGAAAAACCCATCTGATTCACTATGCCCTTTAGAGAAGAAAATCTGCCATCCTTACCTAGTCTGGCCTACATGCGACTCCAGAGCCATCGCAATGTGGTTGAGTCTCAACTGCCCTCAGGCAATTAGGGATGGGTAATAAGTGCTGGCCAACCAGTGACAGTAAGAAGTCTCACAACACCAGGTTAAAGTCCAACAGGTTTATTTGATAGTAAATGCCACAAGCTTTTGGAACGCTGTTCCTTCGTCAGGTGAAGAGTTCTCCACCTGACGAAAGAACAGCGTTCCGAAAGCTTGTGGCGTTTACTATCAAATAAACCTGTTGGACTTCAACCTGGTGTTGTAAGACTTCTTACTGTGTTTAGCCCAGTCCAACGCTGGCACATCATGACAGCCAGCGACTCCCATGTACCACAGATGAATTAAAAAAAGCTGGAAAACTAAGTAGATCTGCATGGAAGAATGTGGTCACACTGCTTCTGTTTGAATTAAGTCAAGGGATGAATCTGGTGATTAATTGAACGCTGTGTCTCTAAGTATAACTTATTAATGCACCAAAGTGTTGTACTACCGTATAATAGGATACAGCATCTTTGTTACTGATTCTCTTGACAATGAGTTCTTGATTGTAAGCAAATCATTTGCAGGATGCAAAGCACTATCTCCATGAAGAGTGAGAAATACCTCATAGTTAACTTAGGTTGCTCAGAGGCACCAAAGGGCACAGAAACAGAGCAGCCTTGGCAGAAGATTGACAGCTAATCATTTGCCCACCTTCTACAAAGTGAGCTCCACTTATTCCCATATAATGAGTTCCAAATCACTTGAACTTAATGAGTTCACTTCACCCTATCCAATGATTTTGACAATATTTTGGATTAATCAATACTCTACACAGAAATGTAACTTACCTCAATGTGCTATCCAATTCTATTTTTATGTATCCTCACATTTTGTTTGCTTTTTGACATCATCCCAGACATTAGAGTGATTTCTTGTGGAACTGGGCCAATATAGTGCCCAAAAACCTTTTTGTTCATTGGTTTTTGTCAGTATTTTTGAACTAACTGTTTAATTCACCTGCTGATTCAGTACTTCTACTGCACAACTTTACGCTTGCCTACAATAAACCATATCAATGTGGCACAGTGGTTAGCACTGCTGCCTCTCATCACCAGGGACTCGTGTTTGATTCCCAGCTTGGGTCACCGTCTGTGTGGAGTTTGTACATTCTCCCCATGTCTGCATGGGTTTCCTCAGGGTGCTCTGGTTTCTTCCCACAGTCCACAGACTTTCTGGCCAGAATTCTAGCGAGCCATTGAAATCTCCATTCACATTGGTGCGACTGAAAAATCTTGCTGTGGTGAAGTGTTAGAAAATCCAGCCTCCATGCTGTATAATCCGATAAGTGTTGTTTGGTGGGGCATACCTTAGCATAGGGGAGATGAGAGGCTTTAGGGGATTGGTGGGAGGAATGATCTGGCAGGGATGGAGCATGAGGAGTTTGTAAGTGATGAAGAGATATTAGGTCACAAGGCTAGAGGACCTTTCTGTTTATACTATAGAACATAGAAACCCTACAGTGCAGAAAGAGGTCTTTCAGCCCATTGAGTCTGCACTGACAACAATCCCACCCAGGCTCTAGCCCCATATCCCTGCATTTTTACCTACTAATTCCTCTAAGCTACGCAACCCGGGGCACTAAGGGGCAATTTATCTTGTCCAATCCACCTAACCCACACATCTTTGGACTGTGGGAGGAAACCGGACTACCTGGAGGAAACCCATGCAGACACGAGGACAATGTGCAAGCTCCACACAGACAGTGACCCGAGCTGGGAATCAGACCCAGGTCACTGGAGCTGTGAAGCAACAGTGCTAACCACTGTGCTACCGTGCTTTATGATACCGTGATAAAGTCCCATAGCACCGAGGTAGGCCATTTAAATAGTCCACCCCTTCAACTGGCACTGGCAGCCCTTGTGGTTGTCTTTGAACTTTTCCCAGACCACCTGGCCTAATGCTGTACACACACACTCCCCACTGCTACTCACCCACCCCAGCAATTAAAATCATTTCCTTTGATATGGGTGGGCAGGGTTTTCCCTGCTCCTGCTTTGCAGCAAAGATTAAAATCCAGCCCTTCATCCAGAATTCTTATTATTTATGTGGGCTTTGGTTCCTATCACCCAGCTATTTGTTTTTCATACATTCTGCCACCGATACTATCCCCTTGCACGCAACTGGTTTTCCATTACACATCTTAGCAACCATTTTACTAAAAACTCACAGAAACCCTATAAATGTAATGATCCCTATAGGCCCCTGTAGTTACTTCACCAAGAAATTCTATTAAATTGGCCTGGCTTGATGGAAACGTATAGCTGCGGCCTCATATCTGCAACCGATAGGACCGTGATTTGATTTAACCTGATTTATTATTGTCACATATATTGGGATACAGCGCAAAGTATTATTTCTTTTGAGCTGCACAGCCAAACCATACCATTCATAGAGAATATAGGGGAGAAGGAATGGAGAGTGTTACAGCCATAGCTAGGGTGTAGAGAAAGGTCAGCTTAATACATGATAGATCCATTCAAAAGTCTGATGGCAGCAGGGAAGAAGCTGTTCAAGTCCTTGATTGCTAAATAGAGCTATACTCACGGCAGTCACCTCTGGTAGCACTACTAGCCCTACAGATGTAATCAGGAAATGTTGGGAAGGGTTTGGAGCTGTGCTGCTTAGCCACTCAATTTTTGATCCACACAGGATTTCTTTCTGCTGTATCTTGGCTGGTTACAGTTTTTATCCTCTGGCTTCATAAATATTGTTAATGCATTGTGGTGCATTTTGAGATATGTCAAAAGCACTTGATGGACTCTGCAGTCACAACTGTCCTTTTTATTCCAACGTATTTCAAGGCTAAAGGATTCAATCTAAAATATAAGCTTACGCTTCATTAATTTCAAAATCTACGTGGGCTAATTTTCAAAGTGTGGAGTCTCGGAGTTGAAATCAGAAGATGACAGGTGCACTCCCCTGATGTGCACTTCTGACAAGCAAGGGCCATAGTTGTGACCTAATCTGAATATCAATTGGGTGATGGCTGGTATTGCTGCCAGCTATGTAAAATGTAGCTAGTTTAAATGTCAGCAGTGTTAAGGCATTGCTTCTTAAGTCTTATTCCTGAAATTCAGAAAGTTAAACAGACCAGCACAAAAGATAAGACCACTGGAAGCCTGCAAGGCAGATGTTGATATCACCTGCCATCTAGTTGAATATTATTCATAATTAATTAGAAGCATCATCATTACCCCCCTCTGTTTGACTTGCTCAATGCTCACCTAGACACTAGTTTGACCAATCTGTATTTATAAATCCATCTAAGATGAGAGGTGAAACTGTATGTCTCAGTAGATGACGAGTCCACTGTTGCCAGAAGAGCTTCTTGCATTCACTTAAGTCTAAAAGAGCAAGTTCACAGCTAATCCTGTTGTTAGCCAATCCAGTTTTCATCTCTGTCACTCTGTCATCGCAACTCGGGTGTCAGTTCAGCTACCAGTACATTGTCTGACACATACCTGATGAGACTAAATGTTGTAGAACTGTACTGTCAGAGACACACAAGCATATCCATTAAAAAGCTGTTGTTAATCAAAGGCATCTTCGAACTCATTGAAGTTAAACATCAGCTACCTATTTGAGCTCATAACCCTTCCCCTCCATGGATCAAGCAATAAAATTAACATTGTCCCTGTGACTTAAAACACAATGGGCAGCTGTCTGCTTGGCATCTGATAGCATTATGACATTGTACAGAAATCTGAAAAATGACAGCTGTCTATGATATAATACCAGTATATTCCCCTAAAAGATAATACCCCATTAGTATGATTAAGCAACCACGAATCAACAAATGAGATGGTATCAACTAAAAGAAAAGGCTTACACAAATGCAAACAGACAAATGCAACTAAACAGACTAGAAGAGATAAGTAACACATGGATACAAAAAATTTCAAAAATTCAACAAGGGCTATTGAAGAAATTGCAAGGGATACTAAATCATTTTTTTGGAAATATATTCAGAGGAGAACAATGACAAAGAGAAATGTGGATAACTTAAAGACTAAAGCAGACATAATGAAAATAAGGAAATTATGGATATTTTTTACGAGTATTTTGCCAATGGCTTTTTGCTACCAAGGTTGGTAATTGAGACAGGAAATTTTCTGACTCATCTGACGCACCTTGGAAAAAAGACCTCCCAATGTTTCAGGTGGTTAGATGCAGGTTAGCACTGGGCCCATCAAGCCAGGAAGCAGACCATACATGGCCACAGAGACAGCTGAGTGGTGAGGCAGACTGGTTAGAAGACCCACCTCAATTCTCTGGGACTTGTAAGATTTTAGACCCTCTAGCCCTCTGGTATCACTCCTTCTCATGCCCTACTTACCCTCCATGTTTTCTTATGTCCTTCATGCTAATTCATAATTTATGCCCCCCCACCCCCATATACTCATTATATGGCTCCTTATACTTACCATGGCCTTTAAAACCCCAATTCATGCCAACCCACCAAATATCCACCCTCAGACAGACCTCAGGAATCATGTGGAGATGAAATAAAATAAAGTTCGAAGAATCTAGTACAGCTCTCACTCTAGTTAGTTAAAAAAAACTGACATTTGTGATAGCCCATTCAACTTTTTTTTATAATTTTCAGTGCTTAGTCTTAGCGAAACAAACAAATCAGTATTCATTTTCCAAATCAAATACAGTTAATAATTTAATAGACTATTTTTAATCAGTCAATTAAACTATGAAACCAGAATCCACCCTGTAACAATAATCGTAGCTTTTGCAAATCAACCAAGAATTCATTAAAAACCCTTAAGTGAAATGTCAACAAACAACTATTATAACTGTTCAAAGAGATGTTACAGTGCCTGGCCTGTCACTCGAAGCAGTACAGCAGAGTTCTTTTAACCCTTACTGATATATGCAGTCTTTTTCTATTTCATTTTAAAGGGCTGAAGGTTTAAATAAGTTTAGATAATCATAGTTAAACAGACCTTACTGCCTTCAATAACATTGAATCTATTCCATAAATTCATGATTCCTACACTGAGAGATAAGACCTCTAAAACAGTCAGACTTGAGTTAATTTGAACTTGGCACTGAGGGACCTGTTCTGTAGTCTGGCTGGCAGTAATCCTCAGTGGTTTGATTGTTAGAGATCAAAGGGTGTCTTGGATTGTTGTATTCAGATGAATGTGCAAGGTATTCATACTTGGAGACAATGACAGCAGTCTCTAACTTTATTGGGAATAGACTCCAGGGGTGGGATTTTCCAGCCACATTCGTCCCAAGACTGGAAAATCCCATCAAAGGTCAACAGACCTTTGTATGGTCCATGTCGAGCCCTCGATGATTCCTGTGACAGGCAAAATGGAAACATCCCTTTCCTAGTCTCCCAAAGACCCAGAAAGGATTTGCTGTTATTGGGTTGTGTTGAAAGCTCTCAATTGACTTCTAAAATCAAAGCAAGTTGGGGCCAAGAATAGCTAATTAGTATTTTTAGAAACATGGTTAATGTGCTTCACATTGGGAAGAGGGTAAAGAAAACCATTTTTTAGAAAAAGGTTTCTGGATGCCTTACAAATCAATGAATATCATAGAAGGAAAAAAAGGCTGCATGACAGCTACATGTGTGAGAAAGATAGCCTTCCATCGAACAGTAGCATCCTCTAGCCCCCTTTGGATTCCGGAAGATTTGTGATGACAGGGCCGGGAGAAGAGGAATCATCTGAACGGTTGTTACTGCTCGTGGTGTGTTTAAGAAATGCTTTAAAAACTGAGAAGATGCTTGGGGATGATCACTTGAAGTTATCATTTGGCGAAATTGGAAGCAACACAGACTGTTTGCTAAATGTACTACAGTTTCGTGGAGAATGTGATGTGTGTTAAATAGAAATGAGGAATGTTCTCTCTAGTTAAAAGCATAAGCTGCCTCCAAAAAGAAAATGGTATTTTGTTAACAGTGCCTTTAGTCATATATTGCAGTAAAAGTATCAAAATGTGAAATCTTGATATGTCGTGCTTTTAGCCAAGAACTGCAAGTTCAGATTTGTTTTTCAAAGTTATCTGCCACTATGGACATTGTAATAATCCTGAATTTGTTATCACAGATAAAAACAGAAAATGCTGGAAAATCTCAGCAGATGTGATAGTATCTCTGAAGACTAGATGCCCCTTCATCACTCTGACGAAGGGTCATCTATACTCGAAACGTGGGCTCTATTCTCTCTCCACAGTTTGCTGTCAAACTTGCTGAGATTTTCCAGCATTTTCTGTTTTTGTTTTAGATTCCAGCATCTGCAGCTTTTTTTACTTTTATCTGAATTCTTTGTCTTTTGGTATCAGAGCTAGTCATTTAAATCTAGTCAATTTATAGTCAGTTTGTCATGCTTTAATTACATGGTCAATGTGCAGAAACTGTCACTATATTCATGTCATTTTAATTCTATTGGAATATTTTATTTCCTAGGTAAACACTTCTGTTCTAATCTTATCAGGTTTTATTTAAATTGAATAAGTTCTATGATATTCCACTGTAAGATGCCATTGATAATTAAAAATAGCATATAAATCAAAATGAATTAACATTATCTGATATAAAATTTGTTCAATATAGATTTAGATTTGCAGCATTGAGTGAATTGCTGATTTGCCAAATGATTTTTAATAGCCTTGATGAGTTTTGATGCATATATTAAAAGTTATTAGTTTCATTCTGAACCCTGTGCAGTTTTCATCACCATTTCTGAGAAAGGACGTGCAGCGAAGGTTTACTAGGCTGATTCTGGGGATGGCGGGACTGATGCGTGAGGAGAGATTGACTAGGTTAGGATTGTTTTCACTGGAGTTCAAATGAATGACGAGGGATCTCACTGAGACTTACAAGATTCTAACAAGACTAGACAGGATAGTTACAGGCAAGATGTTCCCGATGGTGGGCGAGTCCAGAACCAGGGGTTACAATCTGAGGATTCAAGGTTGACCATTTAGGGTGGAGGTGAGGAGACATTTCTTCACCCAAAGAATGGTGAGCCTGTGGAATTCATTACCACAGGAAGTAATTGATGCCAAAATATTGAATATATTCAAGAGGTGGCTAAATATAGCACTTGGGGTGAATGGAATCAAAGGTTATGAGGAGAAAGCAGGATTAAGCTATTAAATTGGATGATCAGCCATGATCGTAATGAATGGTGGAACAGGCTCAAAGAGCCAAATGGCCTCTTCCTGCTCCTATCTTCTATGTTTCTATCTCTGAGATCTATTGAGCTTTGTTTTACTCCAAGTATTTATATTCATCTTCACAAACATATTTTTCTACCTTCTCCCCAGAGCTGCCAGACTTTGAAACAGCTACAATCAGTGATCCTTTTCATTCTTTCATCTGAGTTTTATTTTTATTATCACTTTATTTTTAAATAAATTAGGCCATCTACACAGAATCAGTTTGGCAGTGATTGCAGTTGGCAAGAAATATTGGAAAGTATAGATTTGTATTGAGCATTGTCTTGTCCTAAGGGACAATCCCTTAATGGGAAAAAAATTGGCCAGCAATATGTTTTTCAAGAATGAACGATGTACTGGTCTGAGAGGTGGATGATGCTTTTTTGTGATAATGAACCAATACACAGTACAGAATGAAAGGATGGATTCCCCAGTAAGGTTCCCAGTCTGATGAACTCTGCTTATTAGCCACATCAACAATAGGGAGCTCTGAGTAAAAGTGAAGCACTTAAAATGCATTGTATAAGCAATATTTAAGGTGTAAGTTCAGTTTATTGTTTATTTGTAAAGAAAGCAACTTCTAATTATAACAAAGTGCTTTTTGTATTGCTCCCAATGACAGTAGGTTGGATTTAACACAGCCCTTTGTGGTGGGAACTATGGTGGCCAGACAGTTTCATCTTGGGAGAGTCAGTCTCACAAAAGCAGCAAAACCTACTGCAATTCAGTTGGAGGACAAAAGGGGTAGATGCAGAAGGGATTCTTGACAGCTTCCGGTTGGCTATCAGTTAGGTTCATTAATGAACCAATTGACATCAATCGTCCCTGAAGCCACCGTAATTCACTGGTGACTCTGGAATTAAATGGGAGTTCCATGGCGTCCTTGTGCCTGCTGAAGGCCACTCAGCAAACTTTATCAGGCTTGCCAGCAGCCTCCCAGGGAGAACCTTTGTTACCAAGCACTCTGCCTAATTGAGGGACTTATCATCAAGAAGGAGAAAGGCCACTGAAATCCTCCTGTCCTTACATGCAAACCCTGCCCTCCTCTCCCATGATGACCCCCCAACTCTGTGATCCCCAGTCCATCCTTAATCACATTAAGCCTCAGGTCCTTTGGTAATCCTGGGGTTCTGATTGTTAGATTCCTGGCCACCAGTCCCAGTGACATTGATGGCAATAAGAAGCTACCAGCTTCTGATTAGCCAACAGCTCTTGGCTGGTGGGAAAGCATTTTACAGGCATATAAATAGTGTTGTAGTGTCAGCTGTTTGTAATATATATAAATGATTTGGAGGAAAATGTAACTGGTTTGATTAGCAAGTTTGCGGATAACACAAAGGTTGGTGGAATTGCGGATAGCAATGTGGTTCATCAAAGGATACAGCAGGACATAGATCAGTTGGAGACTCGGGCGGAGAAATGGCAGGTGGACTTTAATCCAGACAAATGTGAGGTAATGCATTTTGGAAGGTCTAATGCAGATAGGAAATATACAGTAAATGGCAGAACCCTTAAGAGTATTGATAGGCAGAAAGACCTGGGTGTACAGGTACGCAGGTCACTAAAAGTGGCAACGCAGGTGTAGTAGGTAGTCAAGAAGGCATAAGGCATTCTTGTCTTCATCAGCTGGGGCTTTGATTTAAGAATTGCCAAGTCATGTTGCAACTTTATAGAACCTTAGTTAGTCCACACTTGGAATATAGTCTTCAATTCTGGTCGCCACACTACCAGAAGGAGGCTTTGGAGAGAGTACAGAAAAGATTTACCAAGATGTTGCCTGGTATGGAGGGCATTAGCTATGAGGAGAGGTTGGAGAAATGTGATTTGTTCTCACTGGAACGACAGAGGTTGAGGAGCGACCTGATAGAAGTCGACAAGATTACGAGGGGCATGGATAGAGTGGATAGTCAGAAGCTTTTTCCCATGATGGAAGAGCCAATTACTAAGGACCATAGGTTTAAGGTGCGAGGGGCAAGGTTTAAAGGAAATTTATGAGGCAATTTTTTTACATAGAAGGTGGTGGGTGCCTGGAACTCGCTGCTAGGGGAAATAATGGAAGCAGATATGATAGTGACTTTTAAGGGGCGTCTTGACAAATACATGAATAGGATGGAAATAGAGGGATATGGTCCCCGGAAGGGTAGTTCAGTTGGGCAGTGTGGTCGGAGCAGGCTTGGAGGGCCGAAGGACCTGTTCCAGTGCTGTAATTTTCTTTGTTCTTTGTTCTTTGAGGATGGGGCCACTGATAGTAAAACACACTGCCCATTTTTGGAGATGCAGGCTGCACTTAAATAGTACTATCCACTCGCAATATCAGGCACCCAGCTAATATGTGCAGTCAATGAACTGCCCATCTCACCAAAAACCATTTAGAGCAGAATGCTGCCTAATTTGAAGTGAATGAATATATGTTAATCACAGAGCGTGATTCTCAAGCCCATTTTCATGGTTACTCTATTTATCCCCCAACATGTCTGGGTATGTTTCCTTGGCAATTCAGTCTGTCCTATCTTTTATACAGTAAGAAGTCTCACAACACCAGGTTAAAGTCCAACAAGTTTATTTGGTAGCAAAATCTACTAGCTTTTGGAGTGCTGCTCCTTTGTCAGGTAACTGGGAGTTCTGTTCACAAACAGTGCATATAAAGACACAAACTCAATTTACAAAATAATGGTCGGAATGTGAATCTTAATGGGTAATCGAGTCTTAAAGGTACAGACAATGTGAGTGGAGACAGCGTTAAGCACAGGTTAAAGAGATATGTATTGTCCCCAGACAGGACAGTTAGTGAGATTTTGCAAGCCCAGGCAAGCCATGGGGGTTCCAGATAATGTGACATGAACCCGAGATCCAGGTTGAGGCTGTCCTCATGTGCGGAACTTGGCTATCAGTCTCTGCTCAACAACTCTGCGTTGTGTGTCGTGAAGGCTGCCTTGGAGAATGCTTACCTGAAGGTCACAAGCCAAATGCCCGTGACCGCTGAAGTGTTTCCCAACAGGAAGAGAACACTCGTGCCTGGTGATTGTCGAGCAGTGTTCATTCATTTATTGTCATAGTGTCTGCATGGTCTCCCCAATGTACCATGCCTCAGGACATCCTTTCCTGAGGCATATCATGTAGACAATGTTGGCTGAGTTGCAAGAGTATGCATCGTGTACCTGGTGGATGGTGTTCTTACGTGAGATGATCAGCTGACTGGCCCAATGCATCAAGATCACGTTACAATCCTAGATAACATTCTTCACTCCATTGATATAACATCAATAGAAACTCCTTCTGTCACCTACCCTGGCCCCCCTCCTCTCCACAATAATGGGTGGGAGTGGAGCAGGGGACGCTTTTGTATACCTTGCCCATCACACTATTGTATCAAAGTCCATGTGTTTGTTAGGGTGAAAGAAAATCATCCGTGTGAATGAATTTTCTTCCAGTTCTGAGCTAGTGTTTGACTTTGTCAAGTTATATGCAATGTATGACTTTTTGTACACTATCTTAATCTGCTTTAATTACATTCTCAGAAGAATACTCCTTGTTGTACTAGTGCTTCATTTGTCATTTACATCTGAAATCCTTATGGTGTCTTCAAGTAAACCTGTCCAATTAGTGTCAAATTATAGGTAGTTTTGTACTCTGAATTTATGTCTATTGGAAACTATGTTGAAAATGCCCAAATACATTGAATTAAAATGCTTTATAGACATCACAGGGAAGAGACAGCCATTCATATGCTGTGATAAATTCAGCCTAATGTGCTAGAAATGGAATACAGTTTCCTAAATCATTTTTTAAAAATCATTCATGGGATGTGGGCATCTCTGGCTGGGCCAGGATTTATTGCCCTTGAACTTTGTGGTTTGGGCTCTTTTCAGAGGGCATTTAAGAGTCAACCACATTGCTGTGGATCTAGAGTTTGGGGGCAGACCAGGTAAAAATGGTAGGTTTCATTCCCTAAAGGGCATTAGTGAACCAGATGGGTTTTTAATGATAATTGACAATGGTTTAATAGTCATCATAAGACTTTTAATTCCAGATTTTTATTGAATTCAAATTTCGTCATCTGCTATGGTCAGATTTGAACAAGCATCCCCAGAGCATAATGCTGAATGTCTGAATTACTAGTCCAGTGATAGATAATATGAAAACGCCGCTACCTTCCTACCTTCCATCCATTGATCTTGAGGGATAGTATCCTAACTTTATAGTCCTACTCTTGGTTTGGCACATGGACACGAGTGCATCAATATTTTAGTATTTATCACTAATTGGATTCATGAGCACAATTAAAATGTGATATGCTAGACTAAAGAAAAGAAAATTCTATTAACCCTTTCATTATAAATACTTAAATCATACTGTAACATTAGAGAAGAGTTTTTGCCCCATTCATGTGGCTATTTTCTGACTTTTATTTCACATTACTCATTGTAGTGTTCAATTGTTCCACATTTGATTATGCGAGCACGTTTTCTATTGATGCTCACTGTGCTTGATTGGTGAAGACATCAGAGAAAAGTAAACAAACAGTATCAAGAGCTGTGAATTGGAGCTAGAAGTAGGGAAGAGCCATTTTAAAGCATTGTGAATAAAATTTGTTACATACATAGAATCCAATGTCATCTCTGCATAGCTCTGAAATATAAAATATACAACACTCATTCCTTTTTTTTATTCAATCATGGATGTGGGCATCACTAGCTAGGCCAGCATTTATTGCCTATTGCAAATTGTCCTTGAGAAGATGGTAGTGATCTGCCTTGTTGAACGGTTGAAGTCTAGGAACACCCACAGTGCTGTTAGGAAGGGAGTTCCAGAATGTTTACCTCGTGTCCAATATCAAAATATTGGGTCAAGTTAAACAGAGGCTGTAATTTTACCACCCAACCGCCATGGGAATCGAAGCAGGAGAGGGATGGACAGTGGAAAAATCCGTTGACTTCATATGGGATTTTACGTTTTAGGATGAGCGAGGCTGTAAAATCCAGGCCCGAGTACCTGCCTTCATTCACAAGCCAATCAGTATCTTCCTCAGAACAGGTTTAATTTTATTAATGTTCTTTCCTACACCTTTCTTAAAGGTGTTGGGAATAAATTAACTGTGTGGTGAGTTTTGTACAAGGTCCACACACAATGAGAGGTCAACGTGACAACAGCATAAGTTCATGCGAGAACCTCATCTTAATATTTCTGATCAGCTTGGAAGTGTTTTCCCTTTACTGACAGCTCAACCCCTTGCTAAGCTAACAGTAGTCCTATAATAGGTCATTTAATTGTACGAATTAATTTCTTTGTTTCATGAAACAGAAGATGGAGTGGTTCAATTGGTAGCACGCTTGCTTTGTAGCCAGAAGGCCGCAGGTTCAAGTCCCACTCCAGGACTTGTTTGTGACAAGAGAATCAGTCACTGGTGCAGACAGGCCAGTGTATAGTGGTGCTGGATCCCAGCCCAGATAAATGGGGAGGATTGGCAGCAGGGAGGGGAAGGTTTTGGCAGGTGAAAGCACCTGCCAAAACTAAAAAGATCATGGTTGATATGGGGCGGAATTCTCCAAAAAAACAAAGTCTTAGACTGGGATTTTCTATCCAAACTCACTCCAAGCTCAGAAATTCCTGCCAAAGTCAGTAGACCTTTGCATGGTCCGCCCCAGCCTACTACGATTCCTGTGGTGGGCAGATCAGGAAAATTCTATCCATAATAGTGAGAAAACAGGAGTGATCCGGGCCATTTTTTTTTTCAGGAGTGCTCTGCACTTCAATCCTCCCACTTTTTTAGACAGTTGGGAGTTTCCCACAGATACTGAGGGGAGGGTGAGACCTCAATCCACTAGTGAGCCCAGCTTCAGAGCACTCAGGTGTCATTGCGCAAGGACTCCCCAATCTCTCAGTGCACTGGGAAACTCCATTCCTTCTTCCTTGGACATCAGACCTGTCCTGTCACCGGCAACGTGTTCCTTCCAATTCCTCCCTGATCTAGGTTGCTGGCATTGGGGCAAAGAGGCCCTTACAATGGGTGACCTCAATAAGCCCCCGATCAAAACACCCAACATGCTCCCCATCAAGACTGCTTTCATGATTCCCCCCTGCACATCCTTCAATCATCAGATCCCCCTCTCCCTGCCCACAAAAGCATTTAGCAGATAGCTGTGAATCATGTTCTTTTCTCTCCACTTTGAACTCACTTTAACTACAGTTATAACAACTTTTGTAATATATCATTATTCAGTACCCTAGTCACTTACGCAAACACTTGTTTTCCTGCTGCTAAACAAATTTGCATATCAAAAAACCTTTAAAACTGATGCACTCTTATCAATATTATTCTTTGCTTAATTTTATCCACATTTTATTTTTAATTTTTTATTTCATGCAATTTTTTACTCTTTCTTTTACTCCAATGCCTGACAGAAAGCATTTGAGGCAGACACATGCAAGAGCAGATGATAAGGAGGCCTGACATGGGTGGGTGTCCTCATCCCATCCCATGGATGGGATAAGGACACAAGATTTAGAGGAGATGACGCCAGATGGAAATGTGAAGGTATGTGTGAGCGTGAGTGGTGATGTCCCTTAAGCCGGCAGTGAGTGAGAAACTTGTGATTCTCTGCTAGGCTTTTGAGTGTGTGAGTTGAAAGTCAACTGAGTTGGTTGACTTCCCCTGGTGGCATGGGTGAGATAATTCATCCTCTTTCTCACTGTGTTGGCTGACCTCTTTGGGCAGCATTAGTAACGCCCACCGTTGCCACCACCTCCCAAGCTGGAGCGGCCGGGTTGACGGACCTCCGGTGGCCAGAGCGAGTGTACAGGGCATCACGCTGAGTCTCCATGATGTCCAACAGGAGTTCAAGGGAGGGGTAACTGAACTTGGGGGCTGCCATCTTCTTAGATTTGGAGCCATGTCTTCAGTGAAGCATTCCTGGATGGCAAGCATTGAAAATGCTATGTTCTGCTGCTATTTAAAAATGGCACCTAGAGTAAGGGAGCGGTGAGGTCACAGTGGGAGGAGTGAATCTGAGGTTGCCCACCCATGATCTGGCATGTTTCCCATGGGTGCACAATTAATGAGGTTCAAAGCAAACAATTCAGCATAAAAACCTACCATTGGGGCCAACAGTAAAGATGTCATCTTCCATGCCTGCTCCCATTCCAAAATACAACCTGGAAAAATAAAACATTTATGGGATTTTTGAAAATCCTTAACATTTAGGTCAACCAGTTTTTTTTTCCTGGCCAGCTGAATGGCTAACACATCTGACAACTGGCCACCATAATATAAGAGTCTCCAGGACAAAATACTATGAAATCCATGTAAATTCATATCAGGCAAAAAGGGGAGAAGAAATCTAAGTGCCCATAACTAACACTGAACCCTAGTTCCTCAAATGTCCCAAATTTTAAATACTTATTCACATACGTACAACTTCCATAATCTAGTCCCTCTCTATCTCTATAAGTTTGGACAACACGTTGGGATGCCATCCCTACCCCACCCTTTCAAACTCTGCTCTTCTCTTACTCTGGCTTTGTTGTGCATTCCCCAATTCTTTCTCAATCATTTGCAGTCGTACCATTATCTACCTTGATCCCACACTTTATAATTACATCCCTAAATTCCTCTCCACCTCTCTTTTTTTTGTTTATTTAATTGTATTGTGAATATATCACTTTTTTAAGTCACCAGACTCTCAAAGTTATAAAACTGCTGTGTGTGTTTGTTCTTTAAATCTGTTATCAGAAAGCAAGCCACATTTTGTTGCCTACTCCTGGTTGCCCTGCGAAGGGAGTAACTGTCTTTCTGCTTGTACCACTGCAGCACTTGTGATGATGAGGTCTCCTCAATAGTGTTACAGAGGGCGTACTGGAATATTGATCCAGTGACAATGAGGGAACGGTGATTCATGTTCATGTCAGGATTGCGCATCACAACAGTGCCACTGTTGTCCTTCTAACAGACAGAGGAGGGAAATGCTGTCAAAATGACTTTCATGAGTTGCTGCAGTGCATCCTGTAGGTCCTGCATCCTGTAGCTACACTTCAGTGGCGGCGGAGGTGTTGATGGAGTGAATACTGAAGACACTTGCAAATGCTTAAATGCTATCATTATGCTCGCTGACTTATGTGCACCACAGAGACATTTCCATGAGCAGAATGTATTCATTTGCATTAAGGGCATCTTAATTAACTCATATGTATTAAGTAGATGAGTTATTTCAGAAGAGTTTAACAATCTGGAAAATAAATGTTTGAACAGTGTAAGGAGAATTTTGACCGATATAATCCCTCTTTCTGTTAGGCTTCATTTCAATCCGGTTTGCCTTCCAATTTTGCGTCAAAGTGAAGTTCACAATTTGTCAAATTATTAGGGGCATATGGAAGTATAATTTAAATCAAATGAAATTAAGAAACACTGCACAGTAAATGCAAACCCCGCTACCACCAAAGGCCTCTCACAGAATTTTAAATCTGAAAGAGAAAATCAGAAACTGTTTATGTAAATGTTCAAATTTAATGCTAACATGGCTGATGGAGTAGGAATGAGTTATTTGCAGTTGAGCAATCATGAATGGTAAGCTTCAAGCTTGTTTGTGTAAATTAGTATTTCACAAGGTGCTGTCGGGCCTAAAAAAACCACTGAGACATAACGTTATTTGTAAGTACAGCACAGCTATACACTAAATTAACCAGCTGTTTTACAATTCTGCTTCTCAAGCAACAGCTTTGTGCCAGTAAATGCATTTATTCATTCATTTAGTTTCTCTGTGTATCGAAAGTGATGCTGACATGCGCTTTGTTGGTGATGTATTCTTCCCCATTATTGGTGTGAAATGAAACCAGCTGCTTCTATATGAATTTCTTTGTTCATTTATCCTACATTGACCCTACTAAGCCAATGCACAGAACCAGCGCGCGCACACAGGCCTGTACCTCCCATATACTCACATTTATCATGTTGTGGAGGCCTTCATGGCAAAATAATGGGACACCCTTGCTGTTAAGTTAACCCTTATCCTAACCCTGAATTTAATATTAACCCTTTAAATACATCTATAATATTCTAATAAAATGTGGTGCATTAATTCAAAATTGGGACTTTGTAAGGAGTTGAGACTTCAGTTAGATCCTGTTAGCCAGCTTAATCAACTCTTTTCTGTGATTGTGAGCTATGTTAAGTACAATGCACACGTGCACACACACGCAACACGCACGCACACGATCAATTCCGCACCCATTTACCATAGAATCAGAATTTGAATCAGAATGATTATAATGAAAGACAGCATTCAGTCAAACTGCTACTATTACATATTTGGAAAGATCGAAAAGACTGACAAAACAGTCATCTTCAGGTAAACCAGGTCATAGACTGCAATAAATAAATCAGAGAATATGACCAAGCTACATGCTGCGAGTCTCACAGAAGAGGTCAAAGTGTCAAATTCATGAGAAAACTGGTGTAAATCACACTGTTATTATTCAGTGCCATTTCAGACAAGAAGCTTCCACACTCTGTATGATAAGGAAGTCACATGGAACAGCTTAGCTAGTGGCACGGCAAGTTCTGGAGCACAAGTCTTCAGGGTTATTGTTGGGCTATTGTTAGGGCTCAAAGTCTTTGCAGTACCAAGTGCCTTCAGCCATTTCTTGATATCACACAGGGTGAATTGAATTGGCTGAAGACTGATATCTGTAACGTTGGGGACCTCCAGAGGAGACCAAGATGGACCATGTACTCGACACTTCTGGCTGAAGATTGTTGTGAATACTTATGCATTTAAAAGCTGGGCTTCTCCATAATTAAGGATGGGGATATTTGGGGAGCCTCCTCCTCCAGCAAGTTGGTTAATTGTCCACCATCATTCTTGGCTCGATGTAACAGGGCTGCAGTACTTAGATGTGTTTTGTTGGTTGTGGGATCACTTAGCTCTGTCTATTACTTATTAACTAATAATATCCTGGATCTGGGAGAATCCAGCAATGGCCCTAAGGCTGATGCAGCTGTCTACCTGGCTGTCAGTGTGGCTCAGATAGCACATTTTTCACCAGCCCTTGAAACCCATTTAGTCATCTCTTTGATGCAGCTGCTGTTTGTGAGACCCCACATGTGTCTCCAATGGATCTCTGGAAAAAGACAAATGAATAAAAATTCAACAACAGGTCTCTGCAAGCAGTCATGCATCCTGTTCAGGCGACAGTGCTGAGGAGGTGAAGAAAATCATGAATGAAGTAGTTCAGTCGTTGCGAGTAGAGTTTGACCTGATGAAATGTACAACGGCAGAGCAGTTCTCAGTGTCATTGTGAACATTATCAAGGTACAGGCTTTTGTCTGTTGTCAGCCAGCCCCAAGGAGGTAAATGCTGGGCTTGTATACCTGAGCCTGCAATTAAAACCCACTGTCCAGACCTTGCTATATAATCTTTGGAACCAAAGGCATCGGGTGTCCACTGAGGTGCATTATGACACCTAAGTTAGTGAACACCTCCTTTGAGAATGGCTACCTTTGCAGATTCTATTGTTTGGACATTTGTAGGTAGTTGAGGTGAGACCAGTACATTTTTGGTTGAATCGTTCTTGGTGCAGTCATCTGCTAACAGTCTCCTGCATCTTACCCAGCCAGATGCTGGCCTTGTTATTGCATCAGTGCTTCTGGCACCTGGTCTTGCATCCCTTCTCCTCCATAGATGGTCTAAGAAGACTGATGTATGAGACCCATAGCCATTATCTCTCCCTCTCTCATGCACTGCCCTTTGAGTCAAATTGCCTTTGGAATCTCTCCATGTTACTGCTCATTTAATTAGTGGCAATATTCTTCCAAATCCCTTGCTGACAGGCCACCACCATAATCCGCTCTGACAGCAACTGTGTAAACACCAGTGAAGTTACGTCCCACTCTTCCTGCAAGCCCACCCACACAGGATGATGTAACAATGCTCCAGTGAACCCACCCACAGACTGATATCCCACTATACCATTGTATCCACCAGCAGACTAATGTCCCAGTTGTCACCACACAGAATCATAGAATCCCTACAGTGCAGAAGGAGGCCATTTGACCCATTGAGCCTGCACTGACCACAATCTCACCCAGGTCCTATTCCTGTAACCCAATGTTTTTACCCTACTAATCCCCCTGACACTAAGGGGCAATTTGTATGGCCAATCAACTTGAGCTGCACATCTTTGGACTGTCCAGCAATTTTCTCCTCTCTTTTCTCCTTCACCTGATGTCAAAGATGAATGTAGGAAACTCATATCCTCAGCATAGCTGACTTCCAGAAACAGAACAGAGGCCAGCCTTTGTGCTGCAAACTTTAAAAGGTAGGGAATCTGTCAGCCTGCAAGCAAGACTCATCACTAAATTTCAGACTGTGCACATAGTTGCATGTGAGTGAGTCTAAACCCACCTTCTCAATGAGCCTTCCTGCCACTTAGCATTGCAATAATACCTTGGCAGTTTCTCGCTTCATTAGCATGTGAACAAGTTTGTGTGCTTCCATTCTCTTTTTAGTTTCACAGGTTTTCAGTAGGTAGAATGCAACCTTTTCTATCAACAAAACTGCAAGGGTGAGTGACAGTCAGCCATCATTGCTGTGAGCCTGGAGTCAGATATGGGACGTGCTGGGTAAAGACTGTAGTTTTCCTCCCCGAAAATACAGCAGTGAACTAATTGAGTTTTTCAAATGGCTTCAAGATCACTGCATGTAAAATGTAGGCACGAAAACCAACGGCCTATGATTTTTTGTAGCGTAATGCAGTTGAAGTTGAAGTTATCATGCGCTGTGTTTCTACGTGCAATGGGATTAGACAGAGATCTCCATATACTTCAGCCGTTGCCCAAAACAATAAGCAGTGAAAAGTAATTTTGTGGTATTTATCTCGGAGTTAGAATTAGAGCGGTTCTGCAGAGGTGAAGATGAATGATTTAAGGCTATACCGAAATATTATATTTGCAAAGAAAACTACTTGGATCTGTAACTTTGATAAAGTTGATAAATGCCCTACAAGATACCGTTTGTCTTTTTTTGCTCAGTTTGCGCTATCCAAAAGGCGCAATGGGATATTTAATATGATCGGTACTTAGCCATTGAAGTAGTGTATCTTTGAAGTTCTTTGTTACAGATCAGTTCTTAACAGAAATGAGGTGTGAAATAGCCCAGGGAATCTTTTGAAAGATTTTGTCCAATGAATAATTTTGAGCCTATTTCTGTTAAAAGGCTGCACCAGAAGAGGAGCTGGTTAATCGGTGCAAAAATTGTCCTTTGTAAAGGACTAGCATGGGATAATTTTTAAGCTTTGCATGACAGGCTTGTCAATAATTACTGTAACTACTGTGGCTGTATTTTGAATGATTTATTATAAGTATCATAGCTGAAAGAATTCACACAATACAGTAGCATTATTAAGTTATACATTGGGATAATTACATTGGAAGAAGCAAATGGCAGTTTCGGGTCCATTGGTTCAGCACAGACAGTTAGTTAAATGTTATGTGACCTTGAAAATGGCCTCGCTAATCTGAAAGAAGAAAGTAAGCCTATTAGGTTTCCAATGTTACTCAGCATACGAAGCTCATTGCAAACCTAACAAAGCATCTTCCGAGGAAAAAAAAATGTTTGAAATTATCCACAACTGTACAAAAAATGCCCTCAAATTATGTGAGGAAAATGGAGAAAAGAAAGACTCACTCTGTTCACAAAGGCCTACTATAGTCTGCTTTGTAATGGACTCTCCTCAATTTATTTAATATCTTGAGGGTGGTGAATAACTATGGATAAACATTAAAAAATCTCTGACCCCTGAATGTAATCAAGTGAGAATGCCAAGACAGCAATCTAAAGCAATAATCTATTCAGCCCAGATTGGTTATTTCCACAGATGACATTCCCATGACATTTCCCAAGTCTCAGTAGGACTGAAGTCATAATCTTCCGTAGGGCATTTGAACAATGTAATTATTCAAATCAGTATTACAGCAATTCTGTTCCAAACTAGATTTTCAATGCTTTTAAAAGAGTTAAGCTGCAAAGTGCTACCTGCTTTTAGGAAGTCTACTCCAATGAGTTCTGGCTACTAGTTTAAATTAAGTAACCTAATTGGATCTCTATGATCCACTCTGCTCAGAATTTAAAGACTTAGATCACATACTCCATGAACTTCCTTAACTCAATGATAACAAGTTTAATTTTCTGAAGATTTTTCTCATATGCCTATTACAACATTTAAAAGACGCTTGCACAGGTATATGGATAGGCACTGTTTAGAGAGATATGGGCCAAATGCAGGCAAATGGGACTAGTTCAGTTTAGAAAACCAGGTCAGCATAGACCAGGTGGGCCGAAGGGCCTGTTTCCATGCTGCATATCTCTATGACTCTATGGGCGAGATTTTACAGCCTCGCTCATTCCAAAACTGTAAAATCCTGCCCGAGATCAACTGACCTTTCCATGACTACCCCTCACCCGCTCTGATTCCTGTGGTGGGTAGGGCAGTAAGTGTTACCGTAATGTGTCATAACCTACAAGATTATGTACCGAGAGCTGGAAATTGGGATTAAGCTGGAAAGCCTTTTTTTTCCTGTACAGATGGGTTGGACCAAACTAGCCACCTTTTGTGCTGCAAATTTCCCACGATTTTAGGTTTCACACCTTATAAATGTATGTATTCAATAAAAGGAAATCATCAAAAGTATTTGCATATGAAATATCATCAGGTGTCTAAACATTTTGAGTATTGCCCAATTAACTTTATCTACGGTAAGAATCATAATTATAAGAACTAGGAGCAGGAGTAGGTAATTCAGCCCCTCAAACTTGTTCCACCATTTAATACCACCATGGCTGATCTCATCTCGGCCTCAACTCCATCTTTCTGCCCATTCACCGTAGCCCTTCAAACCCTTACTAGTTAAAAATCTGTTCACCTCTTCCTTTACTCAAGGTCCTAGCTGCCACCATGCTCTGGGGTAATGAAATCTACAGACTCATGGCCCTTTGATAGAAGTAATTTATTTTTATCTCTGTTTTAAATCTGCTATCCCTTATCCTACAACAATGACCTCTTGTTCTACATTGCCCTAAAAGAGCAAACATCCTCTTCATTCTGCTTTGTCAATCTCCCTTATCATCATGTACACCTAAGCTAAACTTGGTTGCTTTCTCAACGGATTCCAATAGGCTTGTGAGATACAACTACTCTAAATCCATATTGGCTGTCCTTTATAGCCTTAATGATCAACGCCAAAATGCATTCCATACAATGCTATTACCCATTTTCAGCAACGATATAAGATTAAGTGGTTTATAATTTCCAGCTTCAGAACTTCATTGTTTAAAAAAAAAGGATGTCTTAACCGTCCAGTGGTGACACAGTGGTTAGCAGTGCTGCATCACAGTACCAGGGACCCAGGTTTAATTCCAGCTTCCGTCTCACTCTTTGTGGAGTTTGCACATTCTTCCTGTGCCTACATGGGTTTCTTCCAGGTGCTCCGGTTTCCTCCCACAGCTCAAAGGTGTGTGGGTTAGGCGGATTGGCCATGCTAAATTGCCCCTCAGTGTTAGAGGAATTAGCAGGGGTTTTGGGAGTAGGACCTGGATGGGACTGTTGTCGGTGCAGTCTTGACGGGCCAAATGGTCTCCTTCTGCAGAGTCGGGATTCTATGATTCATCAGTATAACTTCTTTAGTTCCTCAGCTTTTAAAAACATTAAATTCAGCCTCCTGAATTCCTGCTTGTACAAGTGGTATCTAAGCCAAGACAATAGCTAAAGTTGGGAAAGGACAGATAATGAACTTTAGAGCACAATCTTATGATATAGAACTAAAAACAAATGTGTGCAAGTTTACCTGTGTTAGTAATATGCCAGCAGTAGTTTCAAGATCTGCTAAACCATTCGGTTGCATCTACAAAGAAAGGTGAATGGAAGGGCTGCAGGAGTATGAGTGGAGGGTATCACGTTTGAGTGGAGCTGAGTGTGAGGTGTCGAAATTTGCTGATGACACAAAGATAAGTGGAACAGCAAATTGTGCGGAGGGTGTAGAAAGTCTGCAGAGGGATCTAGATCGGCTGAGTGAGTGGGCGAGGACCTGGCAGATGGAATACAATGTTGGCAAGTGTGAGGTTATCCATTTTGGCAGGAATAATAGTAGGAAGGACTACTACTTACAGGGTGAAAAGCTGCAGCATGCTACGGTGCAGAGGGACCTGAGTCGCAAAAACCCAGCGTACAGGTGCAGCAGGTGATCAGGAAGGCAAATGGGATGCTGGCCTTCATAGTGAGGGGGATTGAATATAAAAGTAGGGAGGTCTTGCTGCAACTGTACAGGGCACTGGTGAGGCTGCAGCTTGAGTACTGTATGCAGTTTTGGTCGCCGCACTTGCGCAAGGTTATTATGGCCTTGGAGGGAGTGCAGAGGGGGTTCACTAGGCTGATACCGGAGTTGAGGGGGTTGAGCTATGAAGAGAGGCTGAATAGACTGGGCTTGTACTCGTTAGAGTTTAGAAGGATGAGGGGGGATCTTATTGAGATATATAAGATGATGAAAGGGATGGATAGGGTAGAGGTGGAGAGGTTCTTCCCGCTCAGAAAGGACAGTAGGACTAGAGGGCACAGCCTCAAGATAAGGGGGGGAGCAGTTTAGAACAGAGTTGAGGAGGAACTTCTTCACTCAAAGGGTGGTGAATCTCTGGAATTCTCTGCCCGTTGAAGTGGTGGAGGCTACCTCGCTAAATATATTTAAGATGCGGGTAGATAGGTTTTTGGTAGGCGAGGGGATTAAGGGTTATGGGGAGAGGGCGGGAAAGTGGAACTGAGCCACTTCAGATCAGCCATGATCTTATTGAATGGCGGGGCAGGCTCGAAGGGTTAGATGGCCTACTCCTCCTCCTATTTCTTATGTTCTTATGTTTTTTAAGTAAATAGCAGTTAACATGAATATTGAAAAGGAAACAGGGCTAAAGGAGTTAATCAATCAGCAGGCCCAAGGTGTCAACAGTCCAGAGAACTGAGGGAGATTAATAGTGATGTGAACTGACCAGAGTATTCTAAAACCTGGAGAACAATGAAAATTACAACTCTGTTCGATAAAGGCAGAGCAGATATGTCAGTTATTTATAAATCAGTTAGTCTCATTTTGGTATTAGAGAAGCTGCTGGATACCTCCACGAAAATCATTGCCAGTGAAAGGAATGGATGAATAAGTAAGTGTCAGCGTGGGTTTCTAAACGGCATGGCCGTGCTTAGTTAATTAACTTGAATATTTTTGAGGCAGTAAGGAAAAACATAGATTATGTTATGTTTTGACTTTCACATTCACATGCGACGGTTTTGAACATTAAGATCCATGATATGAGAAGACAAAACGGCTGATGGATAAAATGTTGAAGATAGGAATAAGTGAATTAGTCAGAGGTAGATCTTGTTAATTTTGGGCAAAGTACTGGAATCTTCCCTGTTCTCCAAATCCATAAATTGTTTCGAGATACTCATAAAAGTAGGGTGGCACAGTGGCTAGCACTGCTGTCTCACAGCGCCAGGGACCCGGGTTCAATTCCAACCTTGGGTGACCGTCTGTGTGGGAGTTTGAATGTTCTCCCCATCTCTGCTTGGATTTCTTCTGGGCGCTCCAGTTTCCTCCCACAGTCCAAAGATGTGCAGGTTAGGTGGATTGGCCATGTTAAACTGTCCCTTATCGTCTCAAGATTAAGGGGTCTAGTGGGATAAATACATGGGATTACTGAGTTAGGGCATGGCTCAGATGCTCTTTTGGAGAGTTGGTGCAGACTCAATGGACTGAATGGTCTCCTTCTGCTCTGTAGGGATTTTATTCTAATTAATATCTTTTTTTCTGATTTTATCAATTTAGAGGACACACACAGATGTGAAGAAAATGTGGCAGATAATGAGGAGAGTGGTGTTAGTGGTAAATGTTGTCCACCACAGACAAACACACAATACATTTAGCAAAGTGAATGGAGGTACAGTCTAAAATGGGGAAACTTTCATAGGCTCAGAGAAGTGGAGCTTTGCAGCTGGTGCCTTTTGGAGCTGCATTCAGCGCTTTTGTAATGGAAACATTGCTCTTTGTTTAGCAGCCCACAGGCTCATCGCAACAGAGGAGTAAACTGAAAGTGATGGTGCCAATTTCATTACAGGCACTCTATTCTGGATCAATGTGCAGCAGAAGACACAGCTGATGTAGCAGAGGAACCAGTGCAAGTTTACTGCATGCTCATCCGTGATAACTTGATCAGAAAATATTGAAAATATTCAATAGGCCAAGCAGCATCTGTAGAGAGAAAGGAAGAGATACTGCCTCAGGGCCATGATCTTTCATTCGAATTGCAAAATGTTACAGCTGTAACAGCTTTGAAGCATCTGTGGAAGTGGGGAAAGTAAAGTTTATTTATTAGTCACAAGTAGACTTATATTAACACTGCAATTTCCGTTGCCTGATTTTATTCGGTTGCCTGTATCCTCTCTGGGAAATCCCCTAGTCGCCACACTCTGGCACCTGTTCCGGTACACCAAGGGAGAACTTAGCACGGCCAATACACCAAATGTGCATATCTTTGGAATGTGGGAGGAAACCGGAGCACCCCGAGGAAATCCATGCAGACACAGTACAATCTCCACGTAGATAGTAACCCAAGCTGGGAAGCGAACCCAGGTCCCTGGCACTGAGACGTAGCAAACCACTACGCCACCGTGGGTGGTAGAAGGAAGGAACAAAATAGGTTGTTTTATTATATGATGGAAGGCAAGTGTGATTTGACGAACAGCAGATTCATTACCTTGTGTCAAAAAAAAAATGAGAGGAGAGGTTTTGGCCAATGTTGAATCCAGAAGTCTCCAATATCAAAGCAAAACTAGCTGATTTATAAATCATTGACATATCTGCTTTGCCTCTATTAAACTGAATTATAACTTCCATCACTCTGTTTAGTTTCCATTATTATTAATTTTCCTCAGTTTTCTGGAGTGTGGTATCCTGCGTGTAATCCCAAGGTGCTGCTCCTTGAGTTCCTGCTGAGTTTCATTGGAACAGTGTAGAAAGTCAAGCATGGAGCTCACCACATCTCATTTGAATGAAGCCATGGCAATTTTAATGCTTGTTACTCATTTTCGTCTTCCAAGCCAGTACTTCACCCAAAGTGATGGGAATAACATGGATGCTGGCCAGTCAGAACGTCATAGGAAGACACCAGTGAAGACCAGTGACTACCAATCACCAGAAGTCACATAACTGATTAGTTTAGGCTGAATGTGACCTTGGGTGGGGGAAAGGGAGGATAGCCCAAGGTGACAGAGGAGGAAGGTTTCCTTGTAGGTGCCAGAGGTGCATTAATGACATTACTTCCTTGATGGTCCTCTTGGTCAATTTCTGTCATCTGATTTTATTCAGCTTCCTGGCAAAGAGAGGGGCATGCCTATGCACTCTGTCGCTTTGTTCTGTGGTGGATTAACAGCCATCAGACTATTAATTGTTTTAAGGCAGGACTTCCACTCCCATCTGGTGGAGTTGTCTCACTTCTGACAGCTGCCATCCAATCAAATGGGTGACAAGACTGGTCTCAGCAGTGCCACTGGGAGTGGTGGCCACTGTTGGGACTGCATTTTGATCTAACAGTGAGGAGCCATGGAACTGCAGTTCAAGATAGGTGGGAGTTTAGCTTGGGCCAGGCTGGCAGGCGCTGGTGCTGGGCTAAGTTGGGGCAGACAGAATAAGGGGGAAGGCAATTGCTAGGTCAAAGTCCTGGAGCTCCATTAATAACAGCAAAGTGGGTGTATTGACACCACATAGACTGCAGCGGTTCAAGAAAGCAGCTCACCACTAGTTTCTCAAGGACTAAGTAAGCCAGCGATACCCACCTCCTGTTAGAGAAAAAGAAACCTTGTAGGTAAACCATCACTGACCCAGTTAATCAGGTACCCTCCCGCAGCTATCATCAACACACACAACAAAACCTGCCAGGCTGAAAACTTAGTGTGGGCTTGTCCTGCAATTGGTTAACTCCCTTTAGTGGCCATGGGCCTCATTTGGCACATGGGCAGGCAAGCCTTGCCAGCTCCAGTCATGGGGGAAGTCCCTGTGGTGGGGTTTAGAGAGTGTAATCTGTCCTCAGAGGCAGAACCCCCTTCAGCAAAATCCGTTTATTTACAAGTCTGACAACAGCATACAGAGTGCTTTCAGTTTACAGTCTACACTAGGAGTCCTAGAGGAACTGACATGCCTGGTTAAGTACAAAGCAAGAAGCACCCTGATTGGCTCATCAATTTGACCCTTAATCAGAGAGTTCATATTCTAACAGGCCGACCTCAATTGCCTGATTAAAGTCATTACAGGGAGTGGAATATTTAATCCTCCTAGCGAGGTGCAGCCAAGCTTTACTGGAGCGTGTAGGCCCTACCCCTCAACATGGCAGCGTGAAACACATTCACCAGTTTTTTTGGTCTGACAGGGTCAGATAATCTGGTCTATCCCTCTGGAGGGAAACCCATCAGTTTTCAGTCAGATCTTGACACATTGCCAAATTCAGTTTCTCAAAAAGCTCAGGAGGGATTCCTCCGTAAGAGCGAGTCAGGGACTGAATCAGAACTTCAACGAGACAATATTAGAGAGAAGCAAACAAAGGGAATATGAGGGGAGAATGAGAGAGAAAGAAATCATTAGAAATAGAATGAGAAGCATGGAGAAAGCGAACAAGCAGAGTCTCAAAGGACTGTTTCTTCTTTCATTTATAGAATGCTATGCAATTCTAATCTCCCTCCAATTGACAAGCAAGATCATGTTGAGATGGCTTGGCTGACATTGAATTTGATTGTGTGAATATAGAATTTAGAGTTCATCTTCAGGTGTAAGTGAATGGGTAGTTACAATCAGTGAAGTGATATGAGCGGCATAGCAACTTATATGGGTTAGCCTTCAATTTTTACAACAATGCAGAAGAATGCAAATGAATTTGTTCATTATGCAGCATGTTTTGAATTGCAGTATGAAACTGTTCCATTGACATTTAGTAGCGTTAACTTTATTGAGCAACCAGCAATAAGCTCAATACAGCTGCAGTCACGTCAGGTATCAATTCATGCTGTGATGTTTGCCAGAAGTACGATCTGTCCTTAAATTAGAGCAACAATCAAGTCCATTTGAAGCCGAATCCAAACTACTGAAGCTGTTGATCAAAGAAGAACATTTCTTTCTCTTCATTCTCCTTTTTCTCTGCTGAAACTTTTATTTTAAACTGGTCTTCAGGAAGTCGTAAGAACACATGTTACTATTGGTTTTCAAAATTAAATCTTGCTTTATTATTTTTAAGAAAGCAATTATGATAATTAATAGCAAAAAAAAACCTTGATTGTGCAGTTGCACAATGTCAAAAGCTGATTTTAGTATCCATCACATCCCAGAAATGCACAGAGAAAGAGCATTGTAAATTGTAAAAATCTGGAGAATACATTAATCAAATTTTGTTTGTTTACTCTGTCTACAGAACTATCCTGTTTACACCTTCACGATTTCTTCAACAAAAGCCCACAGATTTTGCAAAAACTTCTCCACTTGAATGTATTCCACTTCTATCATTTACTATATAATGTTTGATAATATGGCATGAACATTTTGTGTGTACATTAGAAAGATGTGCCACCAAATGTACTGTCCCAGTGTGTGTCTCTTTGTACTGTCACTGCCCCAGTGTTTCCTTTGTAGCAGCTTCAGATATGCTCTGTTACCTAATCGAGTGTTACTTCTAGTGCTCAGTTGTTGTAGAGGTAGTGGGTTTCCAAACACTGAGGACAAAGACTTGCAATAAACAATAGTTTAATCAATAGCTTAGTAGCTACTCCACGCTTATACTCAACCCACACTACAGGAAGTACTCCTGTACTCTCAACTCAAGGAAATTTTTATAGTTGGATCATCACGTCATTATGTGACCACTCAAGTCTATGGGCATGATCTTACTGCCCGCTCATGCCATGCTCCTGCTGCAGCATAGAGGGAAATTTGGTGACAAGCCAAATCTCCATTCATTGGAATAGGATGGAAAAATCCCACTGGCACGAACAGCCGAAAATTTCCAGCCTACATCTTCACTGGTTATTTGGGACAGCTGGTGGTACGAGATGTAATAGTGTACTTGACAGAAACTGTGCACAAACCATTTTGTAACAGACACATTTATCAGGCTAACAATACATATGGTGAGGTTGGTGAATAGCCCATCGTGTCTTCTTCCCACCACACCACCCCACCCTCCCTTTTCATTGTGTAAAGAAGAAATTCAAAGGCCAGTTCTAGACCAGGTGGTAACATAATCCTGGAACCTTGTGTTTGGTATTGTACAGTATGCACCTCTGGACCAAGTTGAATAAGCCCCAGCATAATGCTGTCCTAATAATTACCTAGTAATGACCTTAAATTCCTGTCAACTATATGAAACTTGAAACTGTCTTGCATGGAGTGGAGAGTGGCGACACATTTGGTTGTGGATGGTTTGTCTGCCATAAGTCTCAAGGTCCATCTGGGTACTGGGGTCCAGTGCCGTATATGGATCTAGTTCCCAAAATATTCAGCTGGACAGTATGCTACACTTTCCTCCAGCGTCGGTCTTTACCTTCATTCTTGCCATGTTGCAAATCATGTTGAGGCTGGTGAGGATCTCATGCTTTTCTGTGTTGGTGTTGACAGTCTTACAATAGAACGTTGTTGGAGATTCTGTTGTTTCATTGCTTTGGTTGAGCTCCAGTTCATTCACCTTGCTGACCCTCTGATCCTTAGAGGATTGACCAGGTACCATGCTGCTGATGGCAGAGGAAGATTGCTGTTGTTTTGATCTGCAACATTTAGCAAAATGATCCTACTTTCTACACTTGTTGCATCACTCACCATACACAAAACATGGGTTGTGAGGGTGATGGTCACTACAGTTGGAGCAGAGTGCACCCGTACTGCAAATACTTTTATTTCCTGCTCATAATCTTTTCTTCATTTTTCTGATATTTCATTTAACGTGCACATAGTTCTGGCTGTTTGTAATGTTAAATCATTCTCTCGCAGCAGCTGCTTGTGGACTGGTTCGCTGTGGACCCCACAGATTCTATGATCCCTGACCAGTTCATCAGTCAGGGTGGCAAATGCACATTTCTTTGCTAAGATTTTCAAGGTCGCTATATAAGATTGTATTGATTCGTCTGCTCTTGGGTTTGTTTAATTAAATGCGTGACTGATAAGGATTATACTTTTTTTTACCAGAATTCATATAATTTCAAACTTTTTTAGGATTATTTTGGGGCCTTCTTTCTCCTCCTCCACTTAGAAAACAAACAACTTGAATTTTTTGATGACTTGGGACCCACTAAGTTTAGTAAAGTGTAAGCTTTTTCCTTTTTTGACTTGTCAGATCATGCAATACTGTAGTAAATACACCACTCCGTTTCTAACTTTTCCCAAATATCAGCAATTTTATTATCAAAGGTGAGTGGGTCGATGTGGAAAAGTCCTTGTGCCATACTCCCAGCTCCTGACACCATCTTAAAGTGGCGGGTTTCCAAACACCAACAGCAGGCACTTGTAACAAACTAGTTTATTCGGCTACTGCGTATTCTGCTCACGCTCCAGGGAGAACTCCCATGCTTCTAGCATGTGATCCTTTTTGTAGCCACACCTGACCACCTCGGTCTACAGCTGTTAAAGGTTTTTGAGATGACTGTGGTTCTTAACATCCATGACCGACATAGTAAGATGGCCCAGTTGTATACTCTAACACTTTGGCAATAATTAGAGAATGCTGGCTCTTCACAGCTTCTGGCCCAGTTGCAGTCATGAAGCAATGGTTGTGGAGTGATGTGTTTGTGCTTTTATGTTTTAAAAAAAACAGGAACATTTATCATCCACGCTGATTCTGTACCATGAGGCATTGTCTTTACTCATCATATATCTGTGTGACAGCATATTCAGTATTAACGTTGAGATTACTAAATCCATTATCAGTGGATTTTTTCAGTAAAAACCTCTAGCCTATTCAAGGAGGTGGAGGCAGGAGAGCCTAAGACCTGTTCTGTTAGTGTTCCTGGATGGTGCTATAAGGCTTGGCATGTTGGACTCTGTTCGCAATGCCTTAGTCGTGTGTTCCATGCTGGACTGAGGAGTTTGTATCCTGCACTTCAAAACATCACACATGCAGGTTCTGATCTTATCCACATGAACTGCTGCATAGATAGCTCATAGATAGGGATCCTTTGCTCTCAGGATACATGTTTATAGAACCCGGGCCCCTGGGATCTTCACTCATGTTCCCCGCACAGAGAATGGATATATGCTGACCCTTTAGCCAGCCAGTTCCTTCCTTTCCTGTCGCAACACCACCAGAAGAGCAGAGGTATTGATATTGGCTGGAACATGTGTCAGTGTGTCCATGAATTAGCTTGTTGCTTGTGGTTATTATGATTGTAGGAACAAATATAATGCTGTTCTAGGAGATGGAAGAAGCTATTAGGAAAAAGGGCATTTGAGAGGGTCATGATTCAGTGTATTAGTGCAGAGGAGATTAGTAACAAATGCGTTACATGGTAAATGTGAAAAGCTTTCAAGACATTGTCAGACTATATGGATGCTCTTCAGAGATGCAAAATTGCATTAACACAATGGGATGAAATCTCCCACAATCAGTCAGAAAGCGTTAGGGTGGGGGGGGTTAAGTTTTTTTCTAAAATGCATCAGGTGCCTGCTGCAAATTTTATAATGGGTTGCTTAGTGTACGTGTGACCTGCTCTCACATACAGAATACCTGATTATAATTTTTAATCAGGTTCCTTCAGTACAGTCGGGATCATAATTTAAATTTCGAACTGGCCAGTTGGGTTTCCCTGGAAACAGGAAAGCAGGCAGCTAAATGAGAATAGGAGAAACCAAATTAAGCAGGTAAGTGTTTTTAATAGTACTCCTTGGGCACCCAGAGGAGCAGGGGCACTCCTGAGTTGCTAATACAAACCTTGTATCATGATCAGCCTGGCCTCCTCTCCATGCTCGTCATCCTGAGTCTTGTGCCCCACAATCTTTCCCGATTGCCCCTTGTAATAGATCAAAATTGTGTGTGGGGGGTTCAATATGGCTTAAATCAACTAAGGCTTTATTGCCAAATAAAGAATAATATGTACAACAAAGTCAGAGTAAATTACAATGCGACTGGTCTACTTGATTCCCTGGCCTCAACTGCGAGTCCCTACTTGACATGTGATTGAGTTTACTCATTAGTGTCACAAGTAGGCTTAGATTAATACTGCAATGAAGATACTCTGAAAATCCCCTGGTCTACACTCCGGCACACTGAGGGGGAATTTAGCATAGCCAATGCACATAACTAACACATCTTTTGGACTGTGGGAGGAAACCGGAGGAAATCCACACAGACATGGGGAGAATGTGCAGACTCCGCGCAGACAGTGACTCAAGCCAGGAATCGAACCCAGATCCCTGGTGCTGTGAGGCTGCAGTGTTAACCACTGTGCTGCATCATGGTACAGGTCCTCCTGCTGATTTGCACAGCTTCTGACCTTGACAATCCGTAAGATCCAGACCGATCACATGGCCATTGGGAAAGTTAAAGCGCCATTTTATCACATCCCTGCTACCCCGTTACCTGTCTAACCCCCAGCCACTCTTCTGCCCCAAGATCTATGCTGGTATCCTTTCCTTCCAATTGTTATGTGACTCACTCCCATCCTCTCCTTCTGCCCTGTGATCCCTCCTAAAGTTCCTCAGTCAGTCAGCTGCCATCAATCCCCGGATCTTTCCCTACCATCCTAAATATTCCCAGATTACAAATTTCTAGTTTACGACCGCTGTTGTTCCCACCCAACATCAGTCAATCAATCACTCACCTGTGAGGTAGGGGCCAGAGTCAGAATTTGATACTGACATCCTACTATTAATGGCATAGGATCTCCACTTGCCAACATTTCTGAGGTCCTCCATCACCCATAATTATCAAGGCAGATGTTTCCAACCTTGGCCTTGGCATACATGATGAGTGCATCATTGTTTTCTGCTACTGCAGCCAGGAGCTCAAGACAATATTGCAAACATCCACAGGATCCACTGTCTCCTGTTAGGCATTGTACTGATTTTGTTGTGAGAGCAGGGCCATTGCAGGGAGAGGACTTCTCCTTGGCCACACTTGTCCTAATAGATTTACTACAAATACATCCTCAGAAAAAGAAGGCACACCATTATCTGACCCCGCATGCACACACGCACACACACACACATGCTCATAATTCTGTCTTGGCAAACATTGGCCAAAAATGTACTTTTACACATCTATAGTCTTCCCAGCAGCACAAGACTATTGGATCTGTAGCAGCACAAAACTTGCTGCTCAAACCCATTAATCTCAGAGTAGGTTCATACTTACTGCTGCCCATTGTATATAACACCATCTAAACTTGGGAATGTAGTTCCTTTCAATGATTGTTGATAAGGCTGGTGCTCTTCATGCCTCTGCTACTGGTTCCAATAAAGAAAATTATTCCTTGTGTTTGCAGGAGGTGTTATTTTTAACTTGATAAAGAATAAGTAAGTTGAATATAGCTTCTCAAATAAGTGAGTGGAAGCAAGTCTAATAAAAGTTAAGAAGTTTATAGCAAGGAGCTACTGCGAATGTGGATCTGATAAATTCCAACAAGACATTATAATGAAAGGCTTTTAGCAGACAGGTAAGACATAATCAAACCATTAATATAGCTTTCAAATTTCAAGGTCTAATAATTGTTTTTAATGACTCTGAACACAACCAACAGACTAAATAGCACAAAAAGAATGGGTTAAACATCACTGCAAGCCCAGGAAGTTAAAACTGCGTCAAAATATACATTAGATTTTCAATTTTTATAAAGGACTGGTTTGATTGTGAAAATAAAATCATTTTTATGACATACTTTGTGACACTACGTGAATATCAAATGTGCTGTCAAGATATTATTTGATATGCCAAGAATTAATATAGTTCCCTTTGTTGCAGTTTGCTTCTTTAGTAGTTTCTAAAATGCTATCATCTCAAAGCTACATTATTCAGTTTTGATTGAAAACTAATAAATGAAGCAATTTTGATTCTTTTTCCTCAATTACTTTAATCTTTTTACACTGCAAGACTTAGCAGTGTCACCCTCGCTATGCGACAGCTTCAGTCAGAACCAGTTCTCGTTATATAACACTAACAGTCAGTGACTTGGTCTATACCACTGGTGTTCAAATGCCATTTATAATCAACTTTAGTCTTTTGTTTTAATCACATTACAGATTATGCAGCAACCCTGGATCTAGATCAATCAGAAAGATGTTCCAAGTTTTCACTTGCAGATTATGTATGAGATATTTTTCCTCCATTGACATATACTAGAAGTAATTCTTTTTACCACATCTCGGCCTAGAATTAGAAGGTAAAGCAACCTAAATTTTATAAATTTGTTTGTAATGAAATCACACTTTATTTCGATGATGGCTGTTTTGTTACAGTGAGGACCAGCTGCACTGATACTAAGGGTAAAGGCCTAACCACTAAGGTCCCAATTCCAGCCAGGAAGAAAACGTGCCAAGGTCTAATTGGCATTTAGTTGGCTATCTAATGCAGAACAGTCCTGCGCACAATGCAGTGGCTCAGTAAGTATTATATTCATTGTAGGCTGCCACCATACTTCCATAGGTGTCTATATTTGCTGCTACCGTACTCCAGCTTTTAGAAGTGAACTCTCCAGATAAGAGTGAGATAATGTACAGCCACTTTTATTTGCAACAAAAGGGCAGTGTATGAGGCAGCAATATTTCTTCACACAGAACTTGAAAGCAACCTCTGTGCTCTTTCTGTGGTGCATGATTTCATGAGTAATGTTGTTATACTTTGGAGGTTTTATATTTGATATTTTATGTGTGTTCACTACCAATGGCCAATTCCTAAAACATCCTTTCTCATCCTGAATAATTCTGTGTTTAACTATTGAAGTAAATTAAGTAAAACGCAGACGTTAAAAGAGTCTCTGTAGTTCAAATAAAATGGTGGAATACTGGACTGTCAAACTGTGATTTTGCCTAAAAGCTATTTAAATACACTTTTGGAACATGAAACATCTAACTATAAATATCCATTACTATTAGTGACAGCAATCCCTCCTCCCAAAAAAATTCATAAGATTTTTTTAATATCATTATTGTGTTTCAGATGTCAGATTTCTGTTGATTAAAATACTCAGTTGACCCCTTCTAAACTTTCAGCTCAGTGGCTCAATTTTCACATAATATTGGAGCATTAGAGGAACTGGGAACTGGGAATTTGGGAATTCAGCCTTTATAAAGAATGTTTGGTATTATAACAGAGACTGGGGATTATCGACATGATAATACAATGGTTAGCACTGCTGCCTCACAGCGCCAAGCATCCGGGTTCAAATCCGCCTATGGGTCACTGTCTTTGTGGAGTTTGCACATTCTCCCTGTGTTTGTGTGGGTTTCATCTGGGTGCTCTGGTTTCCTCCCATAGTCCAAAGGTGTGCAGGTTAGGTGGATTGGCCATGTTAAATTGCTCCTTTGTGTCCCAAGATGTATAGGTTAGGTGTATTAGCCATGGTAAATGTGTGGGGTTCTGGGGATAGAGTGGGGAAAAGGCCCTTGGTAAGATGCTGTCAGAAAGTTGGTGCAGACCTGATGGGCTGAATGCTCTCCTTTTACACTGTAGGGATTCTATGATTATGTATAGTCCTGGCAATTTCTATTAAAAACATCTTTAGGCTGTGTATTCCAAAGTAGAGCAGTTCTGTTGACATGAAGCTAGCAGGTGAACCTCCTTTATTTTATTTTCTATTCCCACTGGTCCATTGGGAATATAAGCATGTGATTTGGGTATTCAAACTCTCTACCTTGTGAAATATGCTGACATGCTTCCAACAATGTCAGCAAAAGTAAACATGTAAGGTCCCACATGGAGCTTTGAGAAGATAAAATCCAGCAGAAAAGAGTTTCTCCCAGAATCTGCTAAGAAGAATCCAGTGCTCTTATTTCACATCACAGAATACAAACTTAGCCATCATTCTCAAAATATTGAAGTAAACATGCTTCTCCTGTACTCTTATTATAAAAGTAATTCTGAAACTAGGTCACCCGCTTCCTGTTGAAGTACTACAATCAAGTATCCCTGTAAGACCTCTTATCAGCTTCACAACCCTAATACGAACATATATAGATAAGAACATACAAATTAGGAGCAAGGAGTAGGCCACTCAGCCCTTTTGATCCTGCTCTGCCGTTCAGCAAGATCATCGCTGATCTGATTGTAACCTCAACTCCACATTGCTGCCTAGTCCCGATAACCTTCACCTCCTTTCTAAGCAATATTCTATCTACCTCTGCTTTCTATTGCCTTTTGAAGCTGAGAGTTCCAAAGACTTATAACTTTCTGAGAGGAAAAAAATCTCCTCATCTCTAGCTGTAAAGTGCAATCCCTTATTTTTAAACTGTAATTCCTAGGTTTTTCCACAAGAGCAAACATTCAGTTCACATTGACCCTGTCATGACCCCTTAGGATCTTGTATGTTTTAGTCAAGTTGCTTCTTATTCTTCTAAACTCCAGCAAATACAAATATAGCCTGTCCAAAGTTTTCTCATAAGGCAACCCACCCAATCCTCTACTAAACCTTCTCTGAACTGTTTCCAAGGCATATACATCCTTCTTTAAATAAGGAGCCTAATACTCTTAACAGTACTCCAGATGTGGTCTCACTAATGTCATGTAAAACTGAAGCATAACCTCCCTACTTTTGTGTTCAATTCTGCCTGCAATAGGTGATAACATTACTAGCTTTCTGAATTATCTGCTATACCTGCATGCCAACCTTTTGTGCTTAGTGCATTAGGACCACTAGATTCCTCTGCATCTCAGAGCTCTACAATCTCTCACCATTTAGATAATATGCCTTGTTTTTATTTTTCCAGCCAAAATCGATAATGTCACATTTTCCCAAGTTATACTCCGCTTGCCATGTCTTTGTCCATTCAGTTAATCTATCCACACCCTTTTGCAATCTCCATAGTTCTGTTCACAGTTTAATATTTTATCCATCTTTCCTCACCACCTGCTGTATCTGCATGACAACTTTCAGCAACCATTCCACCATGACAACCAGATCACGTTCACTTCCTCTTTTCCTGAACTGCCACTATTCAGATAATAATCTTCCTTCTTGTTTTTGCCACCAAAGTGGATAATCTTACAGATAAATTTGCATTAAACCTCATTTTTTTTCAATAGAAACAAACGACAAGCTTACATTAATGTCTTTGGGATATCAAACTATAATATACTTTACCTACAACTTGAGAAAGTATCAGCTAGTAATTACCAGTTTTAATGTTGCATTTACCATGATGGGAAAGGGGAAATAGCACACCATAAAATGCAGAGCTCCTCAAACCTGCAAATGTCCTCAATTCCTGACACTCCATCCTCCGGTTTTGAATAACCTTGTCCTGAAAAGCAATTATAAATATGTTGATTTATTGAAAGTTCAATTTTATTATTTAAAAGGCGATTAAAAGGGATTATTATTATTTAAAAGGCGAAAAGCTGCATCATGATACGGTGCAGAGGGACCTGGGGGTCCTTGTGCACGAGTCGCAAAATCCCAGTCTGCAGGTGCAGCAGGTGATCAAGAAGGCGAATGGAATGTTGGCCTTAGTAGCGAGGGGGATAGACTATAAAAGCAGGGAGGTCTTGCTGCAACTGTACAGGGTACTGGTGAGGCTGCAGCTGGAGTACTGTGTGCAGTTTTGGTTGCCACACTTGCGCAAGGATATATTGGCCTTGGAGGAAGTGCAGAGGAGGTTCACTAGGCTGATACCAGAGATGAGGGGGTTGGACTATGAAGAGAGACTAAATAGACTGGGTCTGTACTCGTTGGAGTTTAGAAGGATGAGGGGGGATCTTATAGAGATGTATAAAATAATGAAGGGAATGGATAGGGTAGAGGTAGAGAGATTCTTCCTGCTTAGAAAGGATAGCAGGACTAGAGGGCACAGCCTCAAGATAAGTGGGGGGGGGGGTACAGTTTAGATCAGAGTTGAGGAGGAACTTCTTCACTCAAAGGGTGGTGAATCTTTGGAATTCTCTGCCCGTTGAAGTGGTGGAGGCTACCTCACTGAATATATTTAAGTCATGGGTAGATAGGTTTTTGATGGACAGGGGAATTAAGGGTTATGGGGAAAAAGCGGGAAAGTGGAACTGATCCACTTCAGGTCAGCCACGATCTTATTGAATGGCGGGGCAGGCTCCAAGGGCTAGATGGCCTACTCCTGCTCCTATTTCTTATGTTCTTATGTTCTTATTACTTAGGTGCTCACTCTACAATTGCAGTGCATTTCTGCATCATATGTACTTTTCACTGGAAGCAGTGTTTGTGGGTGTAGTGTTAAAGATTTTATAGTGTAGCAGTAGTTGCATACTTCAGTGCTAGCCATATAATCTGGATCTGCATCTGAATGTATGAAAGATTGGAAAGGTTGTCTGAGTATTTTTGGCCTCAGGCAAAATGTTCCTTCCATGTTGACAGAAAACCTTTTGTGGCATGCATACTATTCTCACATAATGCCTTAGCTGAGCATTTGTTAATCTTGACCATCATCTGGAAATGGACAAACCTTTCCTTTTATCTACTCTTATGACATGTAAACATGGAAGAGTGTATCTTTTCAGGGACCTCTCCCCATGATAATCTTCTGTGGGTCCAAGGGGTGAAAACCTGAGCATGTAAATGTGTCCAAACATATGAAGCTTGACTTCCCTTCACTTTTCCCTGTCAAAACCAAATGCAAGTATCATTATGGAGGGCATAATGTGTGTGTGATGTTTGTGAATTTATCTATCCACAAAATAGAAGCCACTCGCTTTGTTACCTCTGCTACTTCTCTCCAGCTTAACAAACAAGATTTATCCCAGCCAGTGCCCTACTCTGATTCTGAATTCATTGTCTCCTACCTCTTTCCTTCTTCCCTTCAAGTTCATTTGTGCTCTCCTCTTGAACCAAGTCTTGTTAAAGTCAAAGGCAATTTGTATGACTCACCCGCCTCCCCCCGCCCCTGCTGGGGAACACATGGCAGGAGTTGACTTCAGCAGGATGGGAAGATTCCGCTGATGGGATGGACTGTAAAACCTTGCCCCTAGCTTCTTGCCCATTTTTCCTTTAGACCCTAGAATCCAGCCTGAAATCTGCCCTCCCAAAGCACCATTTAACATTCCCTTTCACTTGAGTGCATGTTACCCACAAATTCCAGTCTTTAACACAGTTGACTATACGGTTCACTTCCAATTTCCTCCATTTCCATGATATCGGACTGATGTTGATTTGGTTATTATCAATGGCTATTATCTATCCAATCATAGTCAGCCTGTTTCTAGCAATGGCTGCCAAGTGTATACTAATAATTCCCAACTCTATCTCTTAGCCACCAATCTTGAACCACCTGCTGCCTTTGATGTCAACTTATCCTCCAACTAATGCTGGGAAGAGAGAAGGCACTATTGCCACAAACTCCAAACCCTTATCACTAACTCAATCTGCTTCTCAGGGTGTTGATTCAAGCCAGAACAGACTGTTTGGAAAGCTGGCATCTTCAAAGTCAAGTTTAGCTCCTTGAACCTCTATTGTTTGCCATCAAAGGGACAAACTAATTCTACGACATTGACCACCTCCACTCCTGTCTCAATCTGCCACTGAAACCTTAATCCATGTCTCTGTCACCTTTGGAGATGATTATTCCAATCCTCTCCTGTTCAGTTTTCCATCCTCCCATCACAATCTGCAGTCTACTTATCTGTGCACAGATCTGCAATCTGTGTGTAATCTGTCTCCATCCTCAGTGAGCTCCTGGTCTTTGCCCTCTTTTGGTAGAGTTCAGTGGTCAAAACAAGAGCAATAACTCACATTTAATATAGCCTTTAATGCAATAAAATGTCTCAAGATCCTTCAAAGGGGTATTATGAAGCAAACTCTGAACTTAAGGGCCTTTTGCTGCGCAGTCTTAGGCTGGTGGGCAAATGACAGGTCAGGAAGTCAAGTCAGAAAATGACTAAACCTACATGGTGGTGCACCTCCTTCAGAAGCTCCCTTCTTATTGAAGGCATCTCTCCCCTCAAAGCCCAGAGACCTCCAGACCACCCGTCCCCCCATCATGATCAATTCCTAGGGCCCTAAGCACCCCACTGGTGACCACCACCACCACCCCCCCTGGAAGACAGCCCCACTCTCCCCTTCTTGAGGCCCCTGCTACCTTCCTTTACTCCAGCTTCCCACACTTAGTTCCAGACGCATTACTGCAATGCACATTTTGGACACTGCAACACTTTTCCCTGAGGATCTGGAGAGCTGCCAGCTGCTCTGCAAGGCGGCACTTACACCCAACTGAGAACAGAGGTTCAGCCTTCTGTCAATCAACGCTTGATAAGAGCATGAAATGGCAGCAGGCACATCGGAATCACTGGGGATGTGTTGCAATTGACTGTCTGGCCCTTGCCATCCTAAAAATTCAGGCCTTGGTTTTAAAGTAAAGATTCCTCTACATACGAATGAAAATAATGAAAGTAAGAATGCAAATATAATATTTATGCAGTACTCTTGTCTTCAGGCATCTATACATAACAAAAACAATGCAAGCAATTCTAACCTGACTCTTCAGTGAAGAACATTGCTCAGGATTCCTTTTACATGTACCCAATTTTAGTCTCTAGTGACCTCAATGGAGGATAAAGTTAGGCGTTGTAAACTCAATAGCTTAATCCAAACTTTCCCATTTCCCATTACACAGATTAGGTTAAAATTTCCCCCTAAATCCAAATAGAGCTGCAAAGTAGAAATGAGAGGGTAATGGTGAAGCCAGTAGAATATAGCGGGAGATGTTGAGATTGTGGAAGCGAAAGCCAAACCTCAGGCCCAATTACCAATAACAAGGGAAAGTTGCGCATCTCTGATTGAGACAGTGTGGATATATCTCAAAGTGACACATGTAATCTTGGGAACAAGAATTTTTGTTTTCAACATTGCACTATAATTTCTACAGTTTTTAAGATGCAGCCACTTTCTTCACTGAACATTATGGGATTGCTCCATGAGGGAAATTCTTTTGCTATACTGAAGACAGACTGTATCGGATGCTGCCATTATAATGCCGGTGGTGCACCAAGCTTTCCGATATACTGGTACCTAAAGTATAATAACCATTAATACTGTCCTAAGGATAATTATTCAAGTTCATTGATAGGAACTGTATATAGTGAAGCCTGATCCTGAAGATGGGTCCTATTTTTCTCCCAATTTTTAGATGCGTTTTCTTGTTTGGTAAAGAGCCAAGGAGGATACAAATCAGTCTGTATGTTGTCCCAATTTCAGCTATTGTTCGTCTTATCACAGTTTCAAGGTTTGTTGGAATGTGAATTTAAAAGAAAGCTGAAAATGCTGCAAACTGAATTATAAACAAATAGTACTGAAAATCTTCAGCATATGCACCGGACTCTGAAAAAATAAAAACTCTCTTAATAGCCTGGCTTTTGAGGTCAGCAATGATGGTACAGTGTTTGCCACTGACCTTGGGGGAAAAAAAAGCTGTCCATTAGGATTGTACTGGCTATTAAATGTAAATTTATCTTTTCCCTTGTCAGTTCCAATCTGGCACGTCCTACAGGGGATCTGTGGCATCCGGCAGCGGGCAGGCTAATTGTATAATTAGATTTAAGAATTCTCATGGACAACAAATCAGTAAGTAAAAAGTGGGGAATAAAAACTGCATTTAAATCTTTATATCAAAAGCAAAATATAGATTGGGACAGATGAAACTGTGGAAAATGTAAATATCAGTAAAAAAGATTTAAAAATAATTTAAAACATTTCCTTCTGAGAGAATGAAACTCCACACTTATAAAAGTAGCTTTTTTGGAGCCTATCCCCAATTGCCCATGAACTGTGTGGTTTGCTCAGCCATTCCAGAGGAGATTAGGAGCCAAAGAATCATAGAATTCCCACAGTGCAGACAAGGCCATTCAGCCCATCGAGTCTGCACCAACACCGACAGTGTTTCTTATCCAGGTTCTCTCCCACGTTGTTATGGTATTGGAGTCACATGTAGGCCATACTAGGTAAAGATGGTAGATTGAAACCAAAACAGAAGATGCTGAAAAACCTCAGCAGGTATGGCAGCCCCTTTAAGGATGCTTACTGATGCTGCCAGATCTGCTGAGATTTTCCAGCATTTCCTCCTTTGGTTTCAGATTCCAGCATCTGCAGTGATTTGCTTTTATAAGGACGGCAGATTTCCCAGATGGATTTTAACAACAATATGATCACCATCCTAAGACTAACTTTATGTTACCGATTTGTTGACTGATCTGCCATGGTGAAGTCTAAACCCCTGTCCCCAGAGCACTAGTCTGGAGCTCTGGATTACTAGTCCAATGACATTACCATAATGCCACTGAACCCCCAAGTATTAAACCTTTAGTTACCCATTTTTGAAGAAAGCTGGAGTTTATCATTGGTCCTTGCAGCAAGAACAGAGGGCAGGCTTTTTCCACCACCACCAGCCACCCCCTGCCCCCCCCCCCTCCACTACCTCCCCCACCCACCCACTCCCCCCCCAAACCACCCCCCCCCCTCCCCCGCCTCCCAGCTGCATGTTTAACAGTGGCAGAGGCAGGATCTTCTGATCCCACTGCTGTCAGTGGGGCTTCCCATTCTATGCCACTGGAAACCTGCAATGTGTTTCACCATCAGCAGGACCAGGAGATCCCTGCTGGCAAAAAGAGTCAGAAAATTCCAGCCAGTGTGTACATTCGCAACAAATTAGTGTTTTTAAATGATTCCATTTGCAAAGCCTGCAACAGTGCACCCTGTGAGGGAGCAGAGAACCTCTGAAAATAGCTCCTGAATCTCCATTTTTAACTGTGCAGAAGCAAGCACCTGAAGTTGTTCTCAGTTTTTCACAGCAATAACTAAGTGCTGACAGCTTGGCTGTTATCACTACCAATATTGGGTGGCACAGTGGTTAGCACTGCAGCCTCACAGTGCCACGGACCCATATTCGATTCCTGGCTTGGGTCACTGTCTGTGTGGAGTTTGCACAGCCCCTCCGTGGCTGTGTAGGTTTCCTCCGGGTGCTCCGCTTTCCTCCCATAGTCCAAAAATGTATGATTAAGTTGATTGGCCATGCTAAATTGGCCTTTAGTGTCAGGGGAATCAGTAGGGTGAAGGAGGAGGGTTATGAGCATAGAGCCTGGATGGGATTGTGGTCGGTGCAGACGCAGTGGGCCGAATGGCCACCTTCTGCATTCTGTGAATGCATGAATATATCTGAATTCTGGCAAAAATTTATACCGAAACAGTAACTCATTTTTTCTCTTCATCTGGAGCGACTGTTTATTTTCAGCCTTTCCTGTTTTTTTTGTTTTAAATACTTTCAGTAATGATCCCAAAAAAAGTTAAAGACTGGTTAAACTGTTTATTTTTGGCAACCTGACAGCTCAGTTGGTAAGTCACCATTTGTTACAGTACTGAGCTGTACAGAACAGTATTGTTCAAAGTATGATTGCTAATTTTACTTTCCTGCTTATTTCAGCAGAACAGCCTGGGGGAAATAACCCCTGAGCCGGAGAAAGGAATTATATTAAGCACAGTTTTTCCTTCTAATGACGCCTGCTGAAGGGTGTGTGAGTGCAGGCACGAATGAGGACTGGATTAGTCTCTGTTGTGAAACACAGAATAGGAAATTAACTTTCTGGCGCACCCTAAACTCTCACCTGAAGGACTAGCCATTTTCTTAGGATACTCCCTCAGTTAATTGAGAACTATGTACACAGGACATAGAACGGTACAGCCCTTCAACCCATGATGTTGTGCCAAACATGACGTCAAATTAAACTGATCCCCCCTGCCTACCCTTGGTCCATATCTCTCTATTCCTTGTATATTCATGTGCTTATCTAAAAGACCCTTAAATACCCCTATCATATCTACCTTCACCACCACCCCTGACAGCGATTTCCAGACACCTATCGCTCTTGTTTTAAAAACATGCCCCTCACACCTCCTTTTAACTTTCCCCCTGTCACTTTAAATGTATGCCCCCTAGTATTAGACATTTCAACTCTGGGAAAAAAATTCTGACTGTCGATGCTATCTGTGCCTCTCACATGTTTTTTAATGTAAATAATGAGAAAAAGAATTGAACTGAAAATCCAAAAGATACTGACTGACAAAGTGATGGTGCTAGCTTGATGGGCTGAATGGCCTACTCCTGTTTCAATATTCCTGTGTATGTCCCATGCAGCCAAATGCATTAAATATACGGACTTAAAAAAAGTGCTGATGAGACAAAATTAACTGGCTATTCAAAATTTATATCTCCAGCGCCTGAGGTCTCTCAATAGGATCCCCAGTTTACAACTCAATAATGTGTTTTTTTTCACCATTACCTATGATACATAGTGGTATCTTCTGGGCATGGCCACCCTAGTAGCGCCAGCCTGTGCCCCTGGCACTGCCCAAGGGACAAAGTGACCATGCCCAGGGGGCACATTGGCACTGCCCACCAGGCATGGAGCAGTGCCCATGGGTGGGGCCTAGGGGGTGATTGTTGGAGTGGGGGTTCTGCTGCCACTCTGCCATTTGGATCATCTGGGGCTAGAGGAAGGCTAGCAATCAGGGCATTCTTTGGGGGCAGGTCAGTTGGGTTGGGGGGATCTGCTAGCGGGGGATGGGGGGGGCAGATCTGCTTCCAGTGTGGAGGGGGAAGCTGCTGGAGTTTGGGGAGCTCCGGAATGGGGGAGGGAGGGGCAGTCAGGACTGGCCCAGGAATGCTTGTGTGGGCTGCGATCGGGCCATGGGAGCTGTGATCAGGCCATTGGGTGGGGAATGTAAGGGCAGCACTGCGGGGATCCCAGGCTGGCCAGTGAACAAGCTCCCAATAAACGGGAAGCTGACAGATTGGGACCATTGCGCATGTGCAGAGTCCCATAATTGTCAGACTCTGGCATGTATAGGCCCTGCCCCCCCCCCAAGCTTTTAATGATATTCACAGTTGTGACCTCTGCATTGTACAAATACAAGTGTGAACTCCCATTGGAAAAACAATTGTGATTTACACCATTTTTCCTGCACTTAGAATTTTTTTTGGGAGAATTGCCCCCATTCTGTTTGGTACATAAAATGGCTGGAAGAAGTATGCTTTTATAGATGGGTGCCCCCTAAAGAGAATACACTAACTGGATGAAGTAATTTTTGTTTCACTCCACGAAACTTCAATATAAATTAAAGCCACTGAACTGAATTAATGATATAAGGGACCATTGCTGTGATTTTTCGATGGTTTTGCTGCCTCATAATTGGGTGCAGATGTTGGCTGAGTGCTCACTGGATTTGTCATTTAGTATTGCACCAAGTTATTAAGGATCTGAATGCAGGTTATGCACTGTACTCATTTAAGTTCCATCCAAAAAGAATGCAAATAATATAACCCTACAACATAGCACCAATCAGACCTATTCAACACTGCTTCAATTCATAATGCCCAATGGGCACTTCACTTTAGTGTACAATGAATTCTCCCAGAAATTGTCTCTGAAGCAGATGGCTTCCTAAGCTTAATTTGATTTACATGTTTTTCAGAAGCATTCTAGCTTCCAGCTAAACCTTAGAAACTCTGCATTTATTACTGGTCCATGTCCTCTTTACACCTATTCCTGTATCTCTATTGTAACTTTGTTCTCCCTCTGCTGGTCTTCATTTACATTACACCTAAACCTCAACCTTTCTGAAAAAGAATTGATGACAATGTTATTTTTTCTACAATGAACTCAGAGTAATTAACAAACTTTTGGATTAATTTGCGTATGTATAGTTCTCTTAAACTAATTCAAGCATCAGTCGTTGCATACATGTTCTGTTTCCTCGAAATACTGCAATAAATTTAGTCATTTTGGAGAGGTTCCTGAATCTTATTCCTATTCCTCAAGATCATAAAGGAATGCACCTCTTATTTTTTCTTATGGTTATTCCTGTTCTCAACATTGCTAGATTAAATTTGCCTGTGAATGTTTTTTCCTATCCTGTTGGCATGTTTCTTTTTATAGAACCATTTGGTCTTTGCATTAACTAGATCAAAGTATTGAGGCTACTTAGGATCATAGCGTAGAATCGTAGAATCCCTACAATGTAGAAGGAGGCTTTTTGGCCCATCATACCTGCACCCACAACAGTCCCACCCATGGCCAATACCCCATAACCTCACGTATTTACCCTGCTAGTCCCCCAGATTCTAAGGCGGACTAACATGGTCTATCAACCTAAACCGCATATCTTTGGATTTGCTGCGTTATTCTCCTCTTCTTTGAATCTTTCACTCAGACTTGGTTACCTTCTATAAAATTTGGACAGGCCAAACCTGTGTCTGAAATAATAATTCTTGGGACCCCTCCACCCCCCAACCCTCCCCTCTTGGAGGCTGACTAAGTAGAGTCATTGAGGAATGGGTTTTTCCACCAATACCAGCAAGGTCTCTCCATTAATAATCCTGCTGTGTTGCACCTCTTTGCCTGTGGCATTGCATTCCATGCTAACAATGTCAAGTATTGATTTCTTCAGTAGAATCTTTTATGTTTTTAATGCTTGTCTCTACTTATCTATCACTCTGTGGATGTTTAGAAATATTTGTAAGGTGAGCAAACTTGTATTTTTGGTGAAACTTTATAAAATCTTCTGTTGAGAACTGTGATCCATTATCTAATACTTTTCCTGATAATCCACAATGGTGGGTGGATTTGGTGGATCATATGCTTTATCACTGCTTGTGAAATTGTTTCAGTTATTTGAAGTCTTCCTGTTGATGAAAAGGATTCATCATGTCAGTTCTAACTTTCCACCAGGCACACTCTCTGATGGAACAAGATGAATTATGGGTTCAGGTATTAGTACTTTGCACACTCTGGATACTTCCATGTTAAAATGGCTAACTCAAGCCTGGCAAGGAAATTCTTCTCCCGACTCATTCACTCCACATTTTTGGCTTGCTGCTTGCCCTGCATATGTTCTAGACATAGAAACATATAGAAATATAGAAACTAGAAGTAGGAGTAGGCCATTTGGCCCTTTGAGCCTGCTCTGCCATTCATTATGATCATGGCTGATCATCAAATTCAATATCCTGATCACCTCCTCCGCACCACCCCTCCCCCTCATCCCCCTCCACCCCCAGCCCCCATATCCCATACAAACATAGGAGGGGGATTTTCTGATCACTCTTGCCACGAAACCGGAGTATCCATCTCAAGGTCAACGGACCTTTCCATGCTCCATCCCTCGCCCACTACAATTCCCGTGGCAGATGGAGCAGGAAAATACACCCCAGAATATTCAGTCCTATATCTTAGAGTATACTTATGTATCAATCATCAGCTAAGTGCTGTCAATTCTCCATGACCTGGTATGCTATCAGGCTTTGATTTTCTTTTGCAATTCTTGCACATTTCATGTCACCTGCCTGTCTGTGAAGATGATGTTTTAAAATGTTCATTTTAGACCATATGCTGTAGCTTTATGAAATTTCATTCTCATATTCCTTCAGCGCCGCTGCAGCAGTAACACTTGCCTTTGAGCCAAAGCCTAGGAGTTCAAGTTCCATGCCCAAGAAATGAACACATAATCCAGCTGAGTGTGATACTGAGGTAATACTGCAATGTCAACTGAGTTGTCTTTCAGGTGAAACATTAAACTATGCCCTGTCTGTCATAGCAGGGAGTCCCTTAAAAAAAAATCCCTTGAAGAGCAGGAAAGATATTTTGGTGTCCTGGCCTATATTTATCTTTCAACCAACATCACTAAAACAGATTATCGGGTTATGTCCCTCATTGCTTTTTGTGGGACCTTGCTCTGTACAAATTTGATCCCTGCGTTCTCTACAACAGTAGCCACATTTCAGAAAGCACTTACTGGGTTGGAAATCACCTGAGATTATCTGAAGCGCATATTTTGTTCTTTAGTTTTAACTGTGACCCTATCGCAAGGACGTCAAAAACATCTTGAACACACACTTGTTCTCCCTGTGAGTGAATTTGGTATGTAATGTTTCACATGCTGTTATAGGCATATGAAAAGGAATAGATGATTGAATTGCTCAGACCTCACTAAAGTGTTTGCAGTTTAACACTCTATTTGCATGACATCTGTAAATAGCTGTCAATTCGAAGCTGCCAGGAAGAGCAGCTAAAGAAGTTTCAGCTGCATTTGAAGTTTCTGGACACCCTGATTCTTGTTGCTTTCTATCCAGAGTAGCAGCTGCAGCACTACTACATAAATTGGAGTTTGTGTTCATTCATTATATTTATAGAGTATATTTGTCTTTCCTGTATCATCTGAGTGGACTACAGAGAGGAAGAAGTGGCCAGGGAAGATCACATGTCTGTAACTGAGCCTACATAATTTTCCTTGCAGGGTTACGTGTGCTGGTCAGACTTACCTTCTTCATGCTGCAGGGTTTTACATTCTCAATTCTGCCAGAATCCAGGATCCTTCTTCCCCTTTAGTCCTCAAAAAGCGCTTACACAGATTCCACTTCCTCAGATTCTACTCCACAGGGCTGTGATAGTACAGATGCTACACCTCTCTGCTTGTCATAGAATATCATAGAATCCTACAGTACAGAAGGAGGCCATTCTGTCATCAAATCTGCACTGACCACAATCCCACCCAGGCCTTATTTCCATAAACCCATACATTTACCCAGCTAGTTCCCCCAACACTAAACAGCAATTGAGACAGCCAATCCACCTAACCCACACATCAAGCCTGCACTGCCAACAATCTCACCCAGGTCCTATTCCCATAATTCCACCTATTTACCCTGCTTGTCCCGTTGACAAGGGGCAATTTCACACAGCTGATCAACCTAACCCACACATCTGTGGATTATGGGAGGAAATTGGAGCACCCAGAGGAAAACCCACGCAGACACGGGGAGAATGTGCAAATTCCACACAGACAGTGACCCCAAGTCAGGAGTAACCCAGGTCCCTGGTGCTGTGAGGCAGCAGTGTTAGCCATTGTGCTGCTTAAAACCCAGAAATCTCCCCATTCAATGATGGTGAATCCCAGAAACCACCATGTGAATCAAACCTCCCCATTTCATCTCTCTCTCAACCCTCCAACCACCAGTTCCACTGAAGATAAGATGATAGCTCCAAAATGCTCTAAAGTGAGCTATGCATTCTGACTATCTGCTAAACTACATCAGAAGTGGCCACATGAAGAGATGCCAAGCACCAGACCCTGCTTTTAATGATATCCAATTTCATTTCCTCCTTCCTCAATTTGCTGTTATAAATTTAGGACGATACTCCAAGCACTTCCAAAGACCATAAACTGCATCATCACTGGCTGGCAAACTTTAAGACAGCACCATTCCTGCTACTTCTGTTAATGCTTCTAAATTGCAGCGTGGCTCTTGCCCCACCCCTAAAACCCTATCATCACCAAACTGCTACATTTCAGGACCTTGCCCTGAAATGATTATGAGCAAGCTTTGACCCAGTTTCATAGTCTCTGAAGCAGCGGCTCCTGCTTCTTAGCAATGGCTAAGTCCAAACTATGAACCTTATGAACTTTGTACTCCTTTCACCCCTGACCTCAGGCAGCTATTTCCAACCAGATGGCGGTGTGTCATGAGATAAAAAAGTAACAGATACAAATTGATGACGATGTTTAAGGAAAAATGATACCTACCAGTTTGTCAGTTCCCACCCCATTTTCTCCTTTTCCATCCTAAATCATGCCTCACTCCAATCAACCTTTTTTATGCTCACAGCTAAACTCTCTACAACCCCTAATTTCCCTCCCATTTTGCCTCCCAGCCTTTTGCAGCTTAGCACTCAACTGACCTAACTCCAATCCTCTTTGGTATCATTAGTTGCTTTCCCATTCACCATCAATAACATATCAACAGCAATACACCTCTTTTTCTTTCTGTGCTTTGCCATTACATGAGTCTTAGCTGCCTTCCCTCACTTATCCAGCTTCACATTGCCATTATTAACTGAAACCCAACTCCTGAAAACAGTTGACCGTTTGAAAATCTATGTGCCACAGCTTACTTCCTCAAAAACATTGTCAGGTATTCACTCCTCAATGAAACCGCCCCCAGTAAACAAACTGACATTTGCAAAAATATAAAATTCTATCAGTATTTTTCATTGCATCTATCCACATTGTATGCTATTTTTATCAAACACACAATAAATGTGTGAATGTTGATCGATACAATTATCGTAAACATTATATATGCATTTTATGTATCATGCACTTCAATATATTCATAGGATCACAAAATTGTTACAAAGCAGGAGGTCATTCAGCCCATCATGTCTGCACCAGTTCTCCAAATGAGCACTTCACCTAGTGTCACTCCCTGCCTTCTTCCTGTATCTCTGTAGATTCTTCCTTCTCACATAACAGTATAATTCTCTTTGAATGCTGCAGTCGAACTTGATTGCAGCGCACTCTTAGACTCTGCATTCCAAATCTTAACCACTCGCATGAAAAATGTTTTTGTCATGCTTCTTTTGCCAATTATTTAAATCTGCATCCTCTTGTTCTCAATCCTTTCACAATGAGAACAGTTTCTTCCCAACTACTCTGTGCAAGGCCTCTGTGATTTTGAAAACCTCTATCAAATCTCCCCACTGCTTTCTTTTCTGCAAAGAAATGAATTCCAACTTCTCCAATTCATCTTCATATCTGAAATTCCTCACCCCTAGAACCATTCACTGTGACCTTTCACTCTGACTTTCTTTTTGGACACTGCTGGAAGTTTTGTTTTCTTACCATTTCTGCTTAGCTCTTTCTTTTCACATTCATTCGCTATTCCTTCCAAATCCTTTTGCAGCTTCTCTTCAGAGTCAGCAGTAAGAATTATTTGTCATTTGTATTAATGGCTTGGATGAGAATATAGGAGGCATGGTTAGTACATTTGCAGATGACACTAAGATTGGTGGTATAGTCTACAGTGAAGAAAGTTATCTCCAGTTGCAACGGGATGTTGATCAATTGAGCCAGTGGGTTGATGAATGGCAGATGGAGTTTAATTTAGACAAATGTGAGGTGATACATTTTGGTAGATTGAACCAAAGCAGGACTTATTCAGTTAGTGGGAGGGCACTGGGGAGAGTTACAAAACAAAGAGATTTAGGTGTACGTGTTCATAGCTCCTTGAAAGTGGAGTCACAGGTGGACAGAGTGGTGAAAAAGGCATTTGGCATTTTTGTTTTATTGGTCAGAACACTGAACACAGAAGTTGGAATGTCTTGTTGATGTTGATTCAGCCACACTTGGAATACTGTGTGCAATTCTGGTCACCCTATATTCAAAAGGATACTATTAAACTAGAAAGAGTGCAGAAAAGATTTACTAGGATGCTACCAGGATTTGATAGATTGAGTTATAAGGAGAGACTGGGACTTTTTTCTCAGGAACGTAGGAGGCTGAGAGGTGACCTTATAGAGGTCTATAAAATAATGAGGGGAACAGACCAACTACATAGTCAGAATCTTTTCCCAAAGGTAGGGGAGTCTAAAACTAGAGGGCATTGGTTTAAGATGAGAGAGGAAAGATACAAAAGTGTCCAGATGGGCAATTTTTTTCACACAGAGGGCCTAGAACAAGCTGCCAGATGTAGTGGGAAATGAGGGTACAATTTTGTCTTTTAAAAAGCATTTAGGTAGTTACATAGTTACAATGGATATAGAGGGATATGGGCCAAATGTGGGCAATTGGGTTTTGGCTTGGGATTTCTAAAAAAATAAGTGGCATGGACAAGTTGGGCCAAAGGGCCTGTTTCCATGCTGTAAACCTCTAAGGATACTGTCAGTGGTGCATCTCATCTTACCAAAACTGTACATCCAACTAATAATCCAGGGAGATCTTCAATCACTCTTAGAATATTTTCACTATGGAAATGGGATAGAACGAGAGAGAAAACACAACACTGTCTTACCTTCTGTGAATATTCACTAAATTGCTTGCATCGTTCTCAAATTTTGCTACTGCAGTTTATTGCCAATCAAGATTCCTTATCATTTCAGATCCTTGCCATCAAGGTCAAGACACTCTCATGCTCATCACTTCATGTTTCACCTGATCAAATGACTCGCTAGAATCAATAAAACGCATGAACACATCTTTTTTCATCCCTGTGACTCTTTCTGTTAGCTCATACCATAAAGATAAAACATCTGGTTCCTCTATCTTCCACAAATCCACACTCAAGTGCTGAAATTTCTGGCTTTATCTTGCCCCTGGCCCTGTTCATCAGTGCTCAAATAAGGATCTTATTAATGTGACTCATCAGACTGATAGCATGATGGAGTTCACGTGGAGTTCACATACAATTACTCTGGGTTTTTTAGGGAGTAAACACAGTAAAAAGTCTGACAACACCAGGTTTTAGTCCAACCGATTTATTTGATAATACTCACAAGCTTTCGAGGGGACTGCCTCTTCGGAACTTAGCCAAGTTCCGCATACATGAGGACGGTCTCAACAGGGATCTTGGGTTCATGTCGCACTATCTGTAACCCCCGTGACTTGCCTGGGTTTGCAAAACCTCACTTACTGTACTGTCTGGAGACAATACACATACCTGTAACCTGTGATCAGTGCTCCTTCCACTCACATTGTCAGCCACTTCAGGTCTTGAACAGCAGGTTAGGTGTAAGGATTCGCATTTTAATCAGTAATCTCTAAACTGTCTGTGCTTTATATGCTCTGTCTGAGGCCAGAACTCTCCATTCACCTGACGAAGAGGCAGTCCCCTCGAAAGCTTGTGAGTATTATCAAATAAATCAGTTGGAGTAAAACCTGGTGTTGTCAGGCTTTTTACTGTGTTTACGCCAGTCCAACGCAGGCATTCCCACATCATTTTTTAGGGAGTGCAGTAAATATCCTGTTTGCTTTCTATAATACAGTGATTAGAACTGCTCACAGTTCTCTAATTGTGGTCTAACCAAGATTCAATATAAGTTTATCATAACTTACCTCCTTTTCAATTCTATCCCTCTAGAAATAAAGCCTAGTTTTATGGAATCACGGAATCACAGAATCCCTGTAGTGCAGAAAGAGGCCATTAGACCCGTTCAGCCTGCACCATCAACAATTCCACTCAGGTCACAACCATATAATCCCATGTATTTATTTACTTTGCTAATTTCCCTGACAGTAAGGGGCAATTTAGCATGGCTAATCCATCTAACCTGCACATCTCTGGACCGTGGGAGGAAAGCAGAACACCAGAGGAAACCCACACAGACACACGCAGAATGTGCAAACTCCACACAGATAGGAGCCCAGGCCGGAATTGATCCCCTGTCTTCAGCTCTGTACGGCAGCAATACTAACCATTGTGCCACTGTGATGCGTGTTTGGATTTCTTTTTTCTGACCTTCCTCACGTATGGTGCAATGTTTAATGATTGATCCCTTTGTAACTCTACCCACATAAACTTGCACCTTCCAAGTAACATGTGACCTTCTTATTCTTCTGAGCAAAATGTGCTCCCTCAGATTTATCTGTGTTCAACTTCATTTGCCAAATATTTATCCATTCTGCATGGCTTCCTGTAATTTGTAGCAATCCTCCTCAGTTTTGATTATCCATGCCCAATTGGGTGCCAGCCATAAATTTAGGAATCTTGTGTCCAAAGACCAAATCATTAATATAAATTGTGATCAGCAGTGTCCCTAATTAGAATCCTCATGGCACTCCACTTCCTATCTTTTACCATCATGAATAATTCGCCTACATTCCCACTTTCTGCTTTTTGTCTTCAAGTCAGCTAACTATCCATTCTGCTACTTGTCCTCTGATTCCATATTCTCTGAATTTATTTACTAGTTTAATATGGGGCATCTTATCAAAGATCTTTTGATAATCCAGACAAATTACACCTACTCCATTACCATTGTCTATTCTCCCCGCCACTGCTTCAAATATTCAATAAATTTGGCCAAACAAGATTTTCCTTTTGACATTCATACTGACTATTTAATGTTACACTTGTGATTTTTCTATGCTCTTCTATCCTCACCTTTAGTAAGGATTTCATTACTTTCCAAACCACATGTTAAGCTGACTGGTCTATAATTCCATGGACATGTTCTGTTTCCCTTCTTAAATATAGGAATTACATTAACGATCCACCAGTCCTCTGACACTACACCTTTTTTTCTAACAGCACGTTAATTATGAGTAGTAATGCCTTCGGTATGTCTGTTCTCAGTTCTGCTAAAGTATGTGGATCCAACCCAACTGGACCATGAGTGATATCCTCCATTAGTTTGTTTAGTTTATTCACTATATCCCATTTCTTAATTTTAAATGCACACATCCCATTGCTCATCTCAGCTTTCAATATCCTGTCTTTCCTGTTCTATCTCCCTGGAAAATACAGAAGCAAAATACTTATTTAATATATCTGCCATCTCTTTATTGATAACTGTGGGTATTATCCAATCTATCCCTTAATGGCCCTATTTCTATCACAACCATTCTTTTTTTTTATTGATGCCCGTAAAATATTTTATTATTTTGTTTTATGTTCCTTGATAATTTAATTTCATAGCTAGTGTATCCCGACAGAGTCTAGACCATTCATTATTTTAAATACTTGAAATAAATCTCAAAAGGCTACACTTTTCTAGAGCAAAAGTCCCTTGTGGTTTTTATAAGAATTAATGGGTTTAAATTAGGGATCATTCAAGATAGTCTCCATTGAACCTTGTCCAGACCTTCCATATTGTAAGAGAATCAAAATTGGGCACAAAATAGCAGATAATCCCTAATCAGGGCCTTGTACAAGGGCACTATAGTTCTTTTATATTTGTACTAAATTGTTCTTGCCATGCATCCAGGTTCTCTAATTCCTTTAGTTGTAGTTTCTTAGTACTTGTCATATACATCAGAGAGTTGTGTACGACACTGCATGTATCCAAATTATAAAACATCTGCATTCTGAAACCAATGGAAAGGCCATCTATCATTGGCAGACAATCCATAACCATCAGTTTTCAACCAAAGTCCAAAATACCCTTAAGCTATTGCTGTACAAAAAAGCGCTGGCTCACCTGGCAAAATGTCTCTAGGGCATGAAGTGATCCTTGTGGTTTAAATAAGTCAGTTTTATTCAATGTCACAGATGCCTTGTAAAGGAGCACAATCCACTGAAACCAGCAGCAAATCCTCATTTCTTCTAGTTCTGATGTTTTATTCAGAAGAGCATAGTAGTTCACATTAAATAAAATTCTTTATCAACATGGAGAGTGATGTAGTTGATTCTGAGACTAGAGTCTTAACCTAAATAAAGGAAGCTACAATGGTGTGAGGTACAAGTTTACTATGATGGATTGGGGAATACTGATGGTGAATAGACAATGGCAAACATTCAAAAAGCACATGGGTGAACCACAGCAATTGTTCATTCCTGTCTGGCATGAAACTAAAATGTGAAAGGTGGCCAAATCATGGCTTACAAGGGAAATTAGAGAGCGTATTAGATCCAAGGAAGAAGCATATAAATTGGCCTGAAACGAAAAACAGATCTGAGTATTGGGAATAGTTTAAAATTCAGCAATGATGGGCAAGGGGACTGATTAAGAAAAGGACAATAGAGTATGGCAACACAGAGAAGATAGGAGCACAAGAAAGCCATTTGGTCCTTTGAGCCTGCTCTGCCATTCATTACGATCAGGGGTAATCATCCAACTCAATACCCTAGTCCTGCTTTCTCCCCATAACATTTGATCCCATTTGCCCCAACTGCTATATTTTTCTAGTCGCCTCTTGAATAAATTCAATGTTTTGGCATCAATGACTTCCTGTAGTAATGAATTCTACACCACTCTTTGGGTGAAGAAATGTCTCCTCACCTCTGTCCTAAATGGTCTACCCCAAATCCTCAGACTGTAACTCTTGATTCTGGACACCCCCACCATTGGGAATATCCTTCCTGCATCTACCCTGTCTAGGCCTGTTAGAATTTTATAAATCTCTATGAGATCCGCCACCCCCCCCCCCCCCCCCCCCAACCTCATTCACCTGAACTCCAGCAAAAACAATCCTAACCTAGTCAATCTTTCTGCATACACCGGTCCCACCATCCCCAGAATCAGCCTGGTAAATCTTTGTTGCATTCCCTCGAGAGCAAGAACATCCTTCCTCAGAAAAGGAGACCAAAACTGCATACAATGTTCTAGATATGGCCTCACCAAGGCTCTGTATAATTGCAACAACACATCCCTGCTCCTGTATTCGAAACCTCACGTAATGAAGGCCAACATACCATTTGTCTTCATCGCCTGCTGCACCTGCATGCTTACATTCAGCGACTGGTACACAAGGACAACCAGGTCCCGCTGCACATTCCCCTCACCCAATTTACAGTCATTCACGTAGTAATTGCCTTCTTGTTCTTCCAAACTGTATAACCTCATATTTATCCAAATTATATTGCATTTGCCATTGATTTGCCCATTCACCCAACCTGCCAGATCAAAAATCATGGCTGCAACGTGGATGAAGAGAGTTGCTGAAAGATTGTGGATTCAATTTGGTCATTACAGTGATCGAACCCATGACTTTGGCTAGTATGCTAGAAAGCTTGTAGGGAACATAACAAGTGACTGTAAGTGCTTCTATGGATATGTGAAGAGAAAAGCATTGGTGAAGACAAATGTAGATCCCTTACAGTCAGAAACAGGGGAATTTATAATGGGGAACAAAGGAACGACTGACCAACTAAAAACATACTTTATTTCTGTGGCCACAAAGTCGGATACAAATAATGTAGCAAAACTGTTGGGGAACATGGGATTTAGTGAGGAGGAGGAGCTGAAGGAAATCAATACTAGTCAGAAAATGGTGTTGGGGAAATTGATGGGATCAAAGGCCGATAAATCTCCAGGTTCTTCATTGCGAGAGGATTCAAGTACAGGAGTAGGGATGCCTTGCTGCAGTTGTATAGGGTCTTGGTGAGACTACACCTGGAATTTTGTGCACAGTTTTGGTCTCTTTATCTGAGGAAGGATATTCTTGTTATGGAATAACTTGCCATATAGAGCAAACCCTTCAAATTGGCTTCTTTAAATGCTTAATAATATTCTGTTAGATCCATTAGATTATCCAATTTAAAAAATGTCATTTGAATGAATGCATGTAGACTTTACTGAGGCGATGCTTAATGATATTATGCTGCTTGGTAATTCTTACTACCTAACTGTGCACGTTATAATATGAGGTATTCATTGAGGTGTAACATTAGTTGTGACACCTATCAAAACTATGTTTTGTTTCCTCAGTTAGCACTAGCTGATATTAATTGATGATTGTCATTAAAGTAAAAGATGTGTAATTGACCTCTTATTTGAGTTATGATTTTATATTGCCTGGCATTATCATTTTAGGACAAGCTTCAATTCTAGATTACCTGTATTTATTTTGAAACCTCACCATGAGTGTGAAGCTGTTTTTATCTTCCTTAGGCACCCTGGACATGTTCTAAAACTGGCCCACATTTAAATTAATTATTTAGAGCGTGGAATCAGTCATGGTTGAGGCACGAATTTGGGGTCCTTGGTACCTACCAGGTACCTACCACTGTGGAAACCCTAAGACAAGAAAATGGTGCTTTCCACACCTCTGACCACTCCCAGTGCAACCCAGATGACTGCATGCTGGGAAGTTCACTCTAGCATGACATGCATGCATTGGAAGCCACGATGTGGAGATGCTGGTGTTGGACTGGGGTAAGCAGTGCAACAGCTGAAGAAAGAGCAACAGTCCGAAAGCTTGTGCTACCAATTAATCCTGTTGGATTTTAACCTGTTATTGTGAGACTTCTTACTGAGCATCGGAAGCAGCAGGACTGGTCACAATGTCAAACAGTCATTCCAGCTGCATTGACATTAGTTTCAGGGACTTGGCCTGGACAGGACTAAACAATACCCCCCACTGCAGTAAGCTTTTAGGGAACATTAAAAGCTGACTGTAAATCTTCCATAGATATGTAAAGAGAAAAGGATAGGTGAAGTTTTGGTGTTGGTATCTGAGGAAAGATGCCCTTTCTATGGAGGAAGTTCAGGTTGATTTCCGGGATGGCAGGTTTGTCATATGAGGAAAGACCAAGTTGGTTAGGATTATAATAAAAGCAAAATACTGCCGATGCTGGAATCTGAAACAAAACCAGAAAGTGTTGAAAAACCTCAGCAGGTCTGACAGCGTCTGTGGAGAGAGAATAGATACCACACTTGGTCATTTGCTGCCTTGATACCAAGGGCAGTTCCTCTCAGCTCCTCTCTGGAATTTAACTGTTTTGTTCTTGTTTGGATCAAGACTGTAATGAGGTCAGGAGCTGAGTGAGTCTGGCAGAACCCAAACTGAGCATTTGTGAGCCGGTTATTGCTGAGTAAGAGTCACTTTATAACACTGTTAACAACACCTTCTATCACCTTCCATCCACCCTGATATTTAAAGTACAGGCTGTCCAATTTGCAGGTGAGGTGTTTTTGATATTCCTCTGCTGAGATAGAGTTTGTGGATGTCCTTGCTCCAGAGATGCACGTCTATTAGAAAGCTGGTGTTTAAGGCAGGGAGGATACATGATTTGGTGATGTAGGTATGGAGGCTGTGCTGGCAATATCTTATGGTCTGCCACATGATCATGATATGGAATGGAGGCTGCGGAGAGGGGAAGCTCTGTGAAGAGAGAGTGGAAGGGCTTTCTACAGAAGGCGCCACCCATCAAGGAATTTTTGGGAGCACTTCTTTCAGGTTTAACAAGGATGTGGTCACTGAATTGTATCACTTCTTACAACCTGACCTATGACCTCACAACAGGGTGAAGTGACCATAAATGTCACGGGGGCATTGAATGGTCACGTGCCCGTGTTACTTTCAGGTAAGTTTGAGTATTATCTTGGACATTTTCCAACAAATCATCTTTAAAACTATCTGGGACATTATGGAGGCTGTCTGTTCCTGAAAAATCATCATCTTCCCAGCATAATTGAGCAGCATGAGAGCACACTCGGCTTTGCCAGGATAGCAGGATTCCTGATGGGTCAGGGTGCCATTAGTTTCATACATCTGGCTCTGCTGGCCGCTGTACAGCAGGAAGAGGCACAGTAACAACAAAGGCTACCATTCCATGAACGGGAAGTTAGTATGTTCACAAACCAACAACATCATGTCGAGGAAGGCCCACTCTCCTCGCTCCAGCAATAATGCATTCATCCTGCTCCAATCGCCCTGCCTCCCATCTTTGGGTTTGCATAGACGTAAGCTGGCAGTGGTACACTAAATAGATGACCTCCACCAACACACCCTGCTTTCACCACCTGACCACAAAAGGGCAGAAGATGTTATATTGAGAGGCACAAGAAACATCATGGAGCAGACAATTGGCTTGCTTAAGCAATGATTCCACTGTCTTGATCAATTGGGAAAACCTTCCAGTACACACCAGAGTAGGTTTTGAAGTTTGCAAAAGCCTACTCTATCCTGCATATCATCCTGCAATGAGGGCACAGCTATTGCCTCCAGGATTGTGGATGCAACTTTGGAGGTGAAAAAGGGATGGGGGAGGAGGAGGAGGAAATTAGGGATCCAGGTCCTTTGGCCTTGATGTGCTGTCAGAGAATGTCTTCTCAAATCCATTTTCAATTGAACTGCTTCCCCTGACCATCACAGATCCATTCTTCATGACCATGACAACCATCATAGTGTGTTGTAGACTATTAATTGGAATAAATTATTTAGCCCAGTTACCATGGAACAAATGGGACATGCCATGATGATACAAAGTGGAAGACTCAATCATTTTCAGATTACAAAACTGACCAGGTACCAGACAAAGCCATCAAAATGGTGAATTAATTAAAGACCAGTGGAATGAAGATGCAAGCAGCTTTCAAAGACCTGGATATTACATAGAAAATAGGAGAATGAGGAGGCCACCTGGCCCCTTGAGCCTGCTTCACCATTCATTATGATAATTGGAGATCAGCCAACTCAATAGCCTAGTCCCGCTTCTTCCGATATCCTTACAATAGAATCTCAGCATAATCCAAGAATCAAATTGGGGAGTTGGGAGGGGTGGGGGTGGTGGCTTTTTTTTGGTGAGGGAAAAAGTCAATTCTTATGATACTTAACTCAAAAAGGTGCAACAATCTGATTCCTGCAAGCAGAGGGAGGGGTGGGGCCTATGCTTGTTGGCTAGAAGTGCAATAGCGCATGTGCCTTGATCTCCCAGTGCACAGTGTCAAGAGTGCACAGTGCACTGGGAGATTATCACTCCCCCACTTATCCCTGGACATCACACCCCACCCACCTGATTGCCCCCTCACTTGGTCACCACCCCTGATTGTCGCCCTTCCCTCGCCAATCACTGCCCCTGATCATCTCTGACCAATCACCATCTCTGATCCCAACTCCCCACTCTCCCCCACCCCGATCACTGCCTTTGTGATCCCCAATGCAGAGTATGCTGTTCCCATGCTCTGCCTCCCCTTCAGGCCCTATCACTCCCTTTGGACCCCCCCCCATCCCCCGGCACTGCCTTGGTGCCTGGTTGGAAGTGTTCCAACCCAGTGGATAGTGCCAGGCTACCAAGCTGGCGCTGCCCAAGGGGCACTGCCTGTCCATGTCCTTGACCATCCAAGGGCTTCAATGGTCTCTGGCCCCAACAGCAAATCACGTCAAGACCCTATTAGTTGGCTTACTAATAATATTAAAATTAAATAATAAATATTTAAGTCAGCCTTGCGCCCTTTCCGGGAACAAGGCTGATTACCCCAGCAGATCGTGCCTGTTAAGATTGTGAGAGGCAAAAAACCAGGTGTGAACCTGATTTTTCGCCTCTCATGCAACCTTATCAGATCACCAGGCCAATTAACCACTGTGACGAGTCGGTAAAGTTGCCTCCTAGAAGTTTCAGACATACCATTATGCTCAAAGCAAAGAGACAAGGTTCTCAAAATCACACACAATGAAATGAATTTTGAGGGAGGAGATGGACATATTCTGAACAAATTCTACGGGTCAGAAGGCGTTTTAGTCCTGTAATAAACAGGTTAATCACAGACTTCTATAACTGTGCACCACTAGATGTTGCCTATACTACCACAGTACACAGGATAGATTGGCCAAAATGTTATCTTGATTCAGTAAATAGTAAGAATCAATGCATGATTAAAAGTATAGAAGTACTGACCACTTCAATTTTGGGAATGACAAATCATTAAGGTCACGAAAGAGAGTTGTAATTCTATTTAAAATTGCTGGCAAAAGCCATTTTATAAGTACTAATGTAATCTCTAGATCGATACCTATACTGTTATGTAAAGTTGCTCATAAAAAGGTGGAAGTGAAATGATAAGGAACACGATAAGGCAATTACTTTAGCAAAGTGAGATGATCTACAGTTAACCTAGTCAGATTATTATCATATCCATTTAATAAAACCTGATGTTTTTCAGTCGGCTCATTAAACAAGTATTAATGGGATAAGTTGATGAGAGAAAAGAAAATGGACAATTTGCTCATCCTACTTGTCAAAGATTTAAAATCGTAGTCAATTGAGATTTGTGAGAAGCGTGAAAGCTGTACAAGATATTGTAAATGTTCCGTTGACATGTGACTTTAGTGAACTAATGAAGGATCTGAAGGGATGGGACAACAAAATATTTTTTGTCCTTCATTTTGAAGACATAATTGAGCAGACTCAAGGCAGGAATTTCCAGCTATTCCCACCGGAGGGATTTTCAGGTCCTGCCGATGGCAACCGTGCCACACGTTTCCTGGTGCCAGACAGTGCAAACAATGGGAAAGCCCATTGACCATGGTGGATCCGGTAGATCCCACCACCGGCTAATGGCGGACCATCTCTGTTGCTGCTGAAACATGCCAAGACAATAAGACTTAAAACAAAACTTGTAGACAAATTCATGAAAAATTGGATAAAACTGTATCTTCTAGAACATTACATTATAGCGCAGTACAGCCCTTTGCCCCAATGTTGCACCAACCTGTGAAATCAATCTAAAGCCCATCTAACTTACACTATTCCAATATCATCCATATGTTTATCCAATAACCACTTAAATACTCTTAATGTTGGCGAGTCCACTACTGTTGCAGGCAGGGCATTCCATGCTCTTACTACTCTCTTAAAGGACCTACTTCTGACATCTGTCTTATGTCTATCACCCGTCAATTTAAAGCTATGTCCCCTCCTGCTTGCCATCTCCATCCGAGGAAAAAAGCTCTCACTGTCCACCCTATCTAATCCTCTGTTCATCTTGTATGTCTCCATTAAGTCACCTCTTAACCTTCTTCTCTCTAATGAAAACAGCCTCAAGTCCCTCAGCCTTTCCTCATAAGACCTTCCCACCATACCAGGCAACATCATGGTAAATCTCCTCTGCACCCTTTCCAATGCTTCCACATCCTTCCTAGGTGTATCTGGGACACCAACAAAGTTTCTCAGTGGCAAATTCCCCACCATTATAAATGATGGGTTCAGAGACACGTGTGAAAATACATATATCATAGTCATGAATTCTCCAGCAAAGAACCTCTTCAGTAATGGACTTCTGAAAGGAATCTTGCAATCATCTATGAAATGCAGTATAAAATTTTAGCTAATCAACCAGATTGCAAGTTGACAGCCACCCTCACACAGGTGATTCACATAAATAGTTCATTCCAGATGGTTCTGGGGTCACTTAATGTATGGGCAAAATTGCAAGTTGCCTTCTGTGATGTGTGAAAGTCTTCCTCCTTAAACAAATACTAAAATTAGACCCATTTCTCTGTTCATATTTGAAAACTTGGCCAAGTTAAAACTTGTGACCCTTGCATTCCAACTTTACATAGAGATCAATTTCTTAACCAGAGCATTTATCTGTTTATGTGGCTGCCTGTATACGCATCAGCTATGCATACATCGAAGAATTAAAGTTTCAGCTGAAAGGGCCAATATCAGTAGGAAGTACTCTGGCTGAAATCAGGATAAATGCAACATAAAAACCTCAATATCTACAAAAGAATATGATTAATGATACAATAAAAGCAAACAAGAGAATCTATCTCTTTTGACATCACCCAAGCTGGAGGTAGGTAAGCTAGGCAGTTACTCAATCTTATTAAGTTCTTTCGCTTATTAGGTTGGTCATGGTTAGTACATCTTCTTCAGCACAACAGAGGCTTTGATTGCTTTCTTACTGGTGTTAGTCACAACTGACTGCTAAAATTTGATAAAACAAAACCCAAGTTGTACTACAGTAGACAATCTAATTTAGAGATTAACATTGGGGGAGGCAAGAGGAAGCTTAAGATTTATGGTGTGTTATTATTACCACAGACAGTGGCTGTCATGCAAATACAGTGCTCCTCCCTCAAATTTGATAATATCCTGATCGCCTAAAACTCTAATTGTTTGCACATTTAAAAACTTCGGACTACAGCTGACAGAACACCTCAATCCTGGCCAGCACGGAGTTAGTCAGACTGGGTTCTTTCACAATAGTCTTGCTGGTGTCTCTCTGTGGTCTTCTATGAGCCTAATCAGAATAATAATAGTTGAAATTGCACTCTAAGTAAATGATTGTGGTTTGAAGAGATTGCACAGTATGTGAAATCCGCAGGGAAAGAACCTGTTTATCCAAGATGTTTCAGACCTACTGTGCACATGAATTAATATATTAAGAAACCAAAAGATAGAAGGCAGGAGGTAGCAGAGAACAAACAAGATTGGTATGAAAACAGGTGGTGGAAGGAGAAATCTGCACACAAAATATTAGAGAGAATGTAATGGAAAACCTGACTCAATAAAGCGAAAGTAAACAAGAGACAAAATTTAATAGAAGATTTTCATTGTGACTTTATTGCAGTGCAAGCCTACTTGTGACACTAATAAATAAACTTTAAAACTGTAAGAAAATATGCACTGGTAATGCTGGTGGAGAAGTAAAATTGTTAACTTCACCTGAGTTTAAGCTATCCCTGAAAAACGTGAAAGTATTTCTTTGGCAGCTTAATAAGTCTATCAACAAAACAGCTGAGCCATACAAAGCAGGAAAGTGGCGCATTTAAATGCTGCTCTGTGCTGAGATAACTGATCTCAGCCATGTCAAATCATCAATGTTCCTCGCTGCTCTCACCACACCAGATTAAGGGGAGAAGTATGAGATGGGGTTCTCATTCTTGACCACTTATCGGTCGTCCCTATCGAAAGTGTGGCTGTGTGAGCATTGCAGGAGGATGTCCAGCTCCCTTATCTTTGTACAATTTAATAATCTACTGATACTTACCGACAGATCTGGATAATCTTTACCCTGAAATAATCAATTTCCATGGTGTACATCCTTGCAAGAAACCAACATCTTTGGGAAATTGGCAGGAAGTAAGTTTTGCATGTGTACAATAGATCTGTATATCTAGACAGCCAATTCAGAACACTCTGGTGGTTAAAGAGATAACTTTTGAATTCGTATTCACTATTTCTTTGTATTCCTCACTGGGTCATCGAAGGCTGGCAACTCTCATTACTCAACAACATTTAAGGTACTTGTAGACACCGTAATGCATTGTATTCAATATCAAATTCTGCTTTTTCATTTAATATTATTGTTCTCAGATAAAGCATAGTGGAATGTTATTTCAGTTCCCCTGACATTCAGATCCTGTTACTGATGACAGTGATGTGCCCTGAAGACTATTGACGGTGACCTCGTGTAGCTTATCATTTATCACAGGATATACTCCAATCATGTTACTACTATCTCCTATTTCCGTTTGGCCAGTTCCTTACAAAAGTAAAATGATGTAGTGTGATGAAAGATACATGTACTGCTGGCTTGTTATCCTCCTCAAAACAACATTGATTTCAAGATTTTATTTATTGGAATTGATGGAAAACACACGTTTCAGAGGTACATTGGAGATGTGCAATTTGGACTGAACTGGAAAAATGAAAACAACTTTGGTAGGTCCATATTGCAGCACAATGCTTTTTAACATTACCGTTTTAAGATTATAGTTGGTGCCTGCCTTTGAAATATTCATAGAATCCATAGAACCATAGAAGCCTTACGATGCAGAAGGAGGCCATTCAGCACCTCGAGTCTACACCGAACACAATCCCACTCAGGCACCATCCCCATAACCTCACATATTTACCCTGCTAGTCCCCTGACACAAGGAGCAATTTAGCATGATCATTCAACCTAACCTGCACATCTTGGGAGGAAACTGGAGCACCTGGAGAAACCCATGCATTCGCAGGGAGAACGTGCAAACTTCACACAGTGACCCGAGACTGGAATTGAACCGCGCTCCCTGGCGCTGTGAGGCAACAGTGCTAACCACTGTGCCACTGTTGCTAAAATGTTGCATTTGGCAAGGTTGCCATAAAAAGATGAATAATATTGCATCAATGTTTAACTTTATATACAATTATAAATTTCATTTCCAAAAATTAGAACCCTACTTTCTATCCTTGTCAAAAATTGAGCATGGTGGCACACTCCCCCACCTAAAACAAGGGGAACACCTCCTCAATGAGATCCCCACAACACCCACCCCTGGCACTGTCATCTTTACACTGCGCTCTGGCACTGCCTGAGTAGGAAATTCTGTTGACGGTGGAAGTAGCAGCATCAAGTCTGCTATTTATTTATATAATGTATGAAAATCAGGCTCACGTCCTCCCTGAGCATGAACTTGGCTTTGTCATCTGAGAGGGCCAGGGAATATCCCAAACCAAACACTCTTCAGAGCAAAACCTTTTTTGCCTTTCTTGAGATTTAACTGATATTATGGGATTTGAGACCATGGCTCGCAAGGCCACTAAATTGCAGTCCTTAGCTTTCCATGTATGTAACAAAAGGTCCATTTTCTCATATGCTTTGGGAAAGGAGTTGAGAATGATCTGGAGCTCAGTTCCTGCATTACAATACTGTGGTTGGAGCAATTTCCACTTAACAAGTCTAACAAGTGCCTGTTTGGTCCTTGGTCTCTCTTCCAAGACTGGTTTGATGCAAAGGGCCAAGTGATGTAGCTCCTAATGGAGCAAAAACTGGAAGCTTCTTCACATCTCAAGAAAAAGATTGATTTCCACAGGCAGCTAAAGTCAGCAGTCCAGCATAAAACTCACAATACAAGGAACAAATAATGGTAGAAAAAACGCAGAAGAACCAGCAAGTCGTGGACACCAACAACATGATGGTTTCTTCTGTGCTTTCAAGACAATCTATGGCCCAAGAAATAAAAGACTCGCTCAAGTAGATGCAGTGTAACTCATCAAGGACAAGGAAGCAGTCAATGCCTGTGAGCAAGAATTTTTTGGCAAACTGCTCAACTGAGCTGCCTTCGACTTGAACATCTTCAGCTCTATTCCTCAATACCCTGTCCTGTTTAGTCTTCACACTATCCCACTCAATAGCTGAAAAACAACAAGTCTTCTGTGAAAACTCTGCTGAAAATTAAATACCCACATCATGAAAATTTGAAATACAGTGGGGATACACTCCTGGCACAACTTTGCACCTTCGTATCCCTCATCTGAATGCCAGGGGATTGTGGATATATTCAAGAAGCAAGACAAGTTGGATTGCAGTGACTATAGTGGAGTCCTCCTGCTGTCTGTTGCAGTATGCTCCTCTACAACCTCCTTCCAGTGGCCGCGGAGCTCCTTCTGACTCACAGTGCAGTGTTTGCCCATTGAGAGGCATCATGAATATGATCTTCATTGCCTGGCAAAGAGAAATGCAAGGAACAGCACTAACCACTGTACATGGCCTTTTTCATCCCATGAAAGCTTTTGAACCTGTCAACTACAAAACCGTATGGAATATCCACCTCAAGTTTAGCTGCCCTCAGAAATTTATCACTAACATCCACCTACTCCATGATGACATGCAAGATGTGATCTTCACCAACAGAATCACCATGTTCTCTATCTCAGTGAAGACTGAGGTCAAACAAGGTTTTCTTCTCAGTTTTCCTCACTACAGCTCATCTCCAGCAAATTACCATAAGCATTAAAATTATCTAAAAAACAGGTGTGAAACTGTTCAAGCCTCCATCGACTATCTCAATATACAGTTATAGTTGAATACTGAAGTTAAAAATTTATATAAGATGATAAGATATAGGAGCAGAAGTAGGCCATTTGGCCATTGAGTCTGCACCACCATTCAATCATGGTAAGTTTCCTGACCCCATTCTGCCACCTTTTCCCATAATCTCTGATCTCCTTACCAATCAAGAATCTATCTATCTCAATGACCTGGTCTCCACAGCCTTCTGTGACGATGAATTCCATAGATTTACCACCCTCTGACTGAAGAAATTCCTCCACATCTCAGTTCTAAAGAGTCATCCCTTTATTCTCAGGCCGTACCTGATGGAAAAGTATTCCCCAAGTCCACTCTATCCAGGCCCTTCAGTATTCTGTAAGTTTCAATGAGATCACCCCTCATCCTTCTCAATTCCATTGGATGCAGAGCCAAAGTCCTCAAATGCTCCTCATACATCAAGCTCTTCATTCCAGGGATCATTCTCATGAAATCTTCTGCACATACTCCAGGGCCCGCACATCCTTCCTTAGATACGGGCCCCAGAATTGCTCACAATACTCAAAATGTGGACTGACCAAAGCCTTATGAAGCTTCAGCAGTACAATCCCTGCTTTTGTATTCTAGTCCTCTTGAAATGATGCTAACATTGCATTTGCCTTCCTAACTAAAAGTCAACCTGCAAGTTAACCTGAAGAGAATCCTGAACTAGGACTTTCAAGACCCTTTGCACTTCTGATTTCTGAATTTTCTTTTCCATTTAGAAAATAGTCTGCGCCTCTATTCTTCCTACCAAAGTGCATAACCTCATACAATCTCACATTATATTCCATCTACCCACTTCTTTGCCCACTCTCCTAACCTGTCCAAGTCATTTTATAGCCTCCCCGCCTTCTTGATATTAACTATCTCTCCACCTATCTTTGTATCAGCCCTGTTGCAATGGCCTCAGTTCCTTCATCTAGACCATTGATGCATAAAGTGAAAAGTTGTGGTATCAACACTGACCCTTATGGAACTCCACTAGCCACCATCTGCCATCCTGAAAAGGAGTCTTTTATCTCTACTGTCTGTCTTCTTCCAGTCAGCCATTCTTCTATCCATAAATATCCATTTTCTCTATATATTAGATGGAAGTGCAATTGGGGGGCATATATGCACTGTTACTTACCAATAGCACAAGGTATTATAATATTGTGAATACTGTGGTATAACTTTGCTATTGTAGAGCAAAAAAATTATTTAAGAAATGTATGTTCTTTGAACACTGTGTTATGTCATTCTAATCCTAGAAAAGTTAAGGTGCAAGAATAACATTACTAAAATTGGCAGTTTAATTACTGATGTGTTAATTGTTATAGAAACTTAATTACATTCGATGGTAATTATATTGTTAGAGAATGTTAGAGTAAGAGGAAAGTAACAATCCTGCATTCTACATTCTCGGCTTGAAATTTAGATTTAATAAATAAGGACTTCGTGAAATTTCAGTAATGAATAACTAAGTAGAGAAGTAAAGGGATCTTGGTGTACTGATACAGAGATAATTCAAGATGGTAATGCTGGTAAATAAGGTGATGAAAAGAATAGAACATGGAATGATTCCTTTTGTATGGAAGTAATGCTGAACTTGTACAGAACATAGTTCAGAATAGATGTACATTTTTGGGCACCCTATGATTTGATTTGATTTATTATTGTCACATGTATTAACATACTGAGAAAAGTATTGTTTCTTGCATGCTATAAAGACGAAGCATACCGTTCATAGAGAAGGAAACGAGAGACTGCAGAATGTACTATTACAGTCATAGCTAGGGTGTAGAGAAAGATCAACTTAATGCAAGATAAGTCCATGCAAAAGTCTGACAGCGGCAGAGAAAAAGCTATTCTTGGGTCAGTTGGTACGTGACCTCAGACTTCTGTATCTTTTTCCCAAAGGAAGAAGGTGGAAGGGAGAATGTCCGGTGTGCATGAGGTCCTTAATTATGCTAGTTGTTTTGCCGAGGCAGCAGGAAGTGTAGACAGAGTCAATGGATGGGAGGCTGGTTTGTGCAATGTTTTGGGCTACATTTACGGCCATGTGTAGTTCCTTGCAATCTTGGGCAGAGCAGGAGCCATACCAAGCTGTGATACAACCAGAAAGAATGCTTTCTATGGTGTATCTGTAAAAGTTGGTGAGAAACGTAGCTGACATGCCAAATTTCCTTAGTCTTCTGAGAAAGTAGGGGTGTTGGTGAGCTTTCTTAACTATAGTGTTGGCATGGGGAAACCAGGACAGGTTGTTGGTGATCTGGACACCTAAAAACTTGAAGCTCTCAATCCTTTCTACTTCATTCCCATTGATGTACACAGGGGCATGTTCTCCTATACTATAAGAAAGATACAAAAGCAATTAAATGGATGAAACATATATTTGCTGGAACAACAAATCACAAGAAACTTACTATGAAGCAGAGAGATTTGAGAATATGGTGCTTATTTCACTCTTCCTGCTATGGTTATGGAACTTCTCCACAACTGAAACCAGATTTTGACCCTTGCAGCTATTTCTGTCCATGGCTCATTCATGGTGACTTTTCAGGCACTCATATCTTCTGTGAAAGAGTTGCTCCATCCTTTCCCTTGGTTGTTCAGTTAAAGTTGAAGTATCAAGAAATTGGGGCCAACCTCTCTGTTCATGCTGGTTTCCAGATAACATCTTGCTGCCATTTGCAACACTTTGAAAGCAGTTATAGAGATGAAAGCAGAAAATAAAGTGTCACTTTAAAAATTACATCATGTTTTAAGTACAGGCAGGCATTGGACTGCAAACTGAGTAGAATTTCATGCGTGACAACATGAATCGCAGCAGCATTGGGCGATCAGAGTTGGCAGGGTGGGCACCATGTCCAATGGGTTGTGAGGTTTTCAAGTGGCATACTGAGGTCACTAAAGATGCAAAATGTTGTTAACTGGAAGACACACCAGGCGGGAAGGGAGCTCAGGCAGCCAGCAAGCCCCTTGTTTCTCCGATGATTGTCTGCAAGCCCTGTTGGAAGTAATGACACCCAGGAGGGACATCCTAATGCCCAGGGATGGAAGGAGAAGGTCACCCCACCAAACAAAGAATGCCTGGGCAGAGGTGGCTGATGAGGTCAGTGGCATGACCTGGTCCGGGAAACGTAGATCCTATGCTGGAAATGGTTCAATAACTTCCTGCACTTGGAATGGGTGAGTTCTGAATGGACAATGTCCAGTGTAGGTGGCAGAGGAAGTTGTCCAGAGTTGCAAACATGCATGTGGGTTTCAATAATTCTCAGAGCACACACATGCCCATTCATCTCAAGGATGGAGAGCAGAATCTGAAGCCCTAGGTACATCAAAGAGTCAGGTGTCCAAATGAATGGTAGCATTCTCCAGCCCCTTGGGGGCAATCTGAGTTGGGGGACAGCATGATATGGTGCTGGAGGTGGAGGGTTGGGTACTCAATGCAGTTTTGCAGTCATTTTCAGGAGAAATGTAGTCATAAAAACACTGAGAGATCTGCCACTGGTGCTGGGGTGTCTAACCTGGTGACCCTTACCAGCCACAAACTGGGAGCCCTGAAGCTTGAGTGGGGAGGGAGGTCATCAGTTCACAGAGAGGCCAATGTCTTGGGGGAAGGTAAGATTCCAGTGAGCTGATTCATGAAAGGATGAGGGTGAAAATGATATGGATGCCTCATTCCTCAGAATGACATCAAGTGATGCACTAATCATTGAAACACTTCAATGTGGCTGAGACCAATCGCACACTGGGCAGCATGTTGTAGACATTAACTCTGTGTGATATGACTAATAGCTCAATAGATTGTTTTGATCCCTTAGATGCACCAATACCAGAGCTAGACAGGAGTCCAATGCCCCCCGCCATTGGCATTGGAGCAGAAAACCTCACAAGATGCACTCACTGCATACTACCTCTCAGCATTGAGCATTAGTGCAGATACTGGCACAGCAGTGGCCATTACTGTGTTGGATGAGATGATAGTGCAAAGTAGTGAGGGTGCATCATGCTTACAGGAGCAGATAGTGGAGGCAGGGACTGCCCAGCCAGAGGTCTGCTGGAGACCAACAGCATGCTGGTCTGAGGAAGGTGATGAGATCCTGCAGCCATTTCCCATATACTAATCTGTTCAAGCCTTTCCTGGTGTTTATGTCCACTGCTTTCCTCTCATCTACCATGCTTATTATATATTTTCTCAGAGAATTCTAGAGCTGTGTAATGCACAATTGTCCTTCATAAAAAAATGCTATTTGCTCTTTATCCAGATTTTTAAAATCAATATTAAATTTGAAGCACTAATAAGATGAGCTCCATTAGTTTCCTACTGGTTCAATGCCCCTGATTCCTCTGCTGGCCTGGGGTAAGGTTAGGAAGTCTCTGCACGGGAGTAACTTTAAAGGCTGTGCCATTTTTTAACCTGAAGGCATAAAGGGTGTCAAGGCCCAAATATGTCCCCTTAAATCCTATGGGAAGGTGGTATTGAGTAAGCCTGCAGCCCTTAGTTTTAGTTACATTCCAGGGGGCTACTGCAGACTTATATCTTTGCCTTGTTACTTCTGAATACGCTGTTCTTCAACCTCAGTAAAGGCTTCTTGTGTATTGAAATGTCTTTTAATTCTCTTCAGGAGGCTTCTTTCTTTTTCTCCACCTCTTTGTGACACTTTCCTTACATTTCCCTCTTTCTAGTGTTGTTATCCCTAAATCCACCTGAAGTTCTGAATAATTATTCAAGGTTAGGCCTGAAAATCGAGTGCAATTTACCCTTGGGACTCAACTACATCTTAAAAAGGCCCTAATCAAATGAGAACAGCCTTAGGCCTGAAGATGAAAATTGACCCAAAATAGTCCATCTTTATTACTCTGGTGATTTACATTCCCTTGAACATCGGTAGGCCAACTGCAAAGCATGTTGTAAATGTGTACTGAAGATCTTTTTAGATACTGTGTTATGAGTTTAATCAGAGGAATATTTAACAATGACAATACAGGGTTACGGCGTATAATTTTATGAATTGGTGCAAATATTTCCTAGTTTTGACATTTTTTTATTGATTATTTTATTGAACTTATTTTAATGATTTTAGTGGGAGTTTATAATGGTGTCCAGTTTGTTATTGACACTGGATATTGTAACACTTGATAATTTTCACATAAAAAGTTTAATGCAGTTCAATATAATATCAATGAACAACACTTCCCTTGCTATTCAAATGGAAGGCTTCCATCCTCTTTTCTCTCAGAGTTGAAATGTCTAATACTAGGAGGCATGCACTTAAAGTGAGAGGGAAAAGTTCAAAGGGGCAAGTTTTTGTGCACAGAGTGGGAGTAGGTGTCTGGAACATACTGCCAGAAGTAGTGGTGGAGGCAGATAAGATGGGGGCATTTAAGGGACTTTTAGATAAGTACATGAATGGACTAAGGACAGGCAGAAGGGATTAGTTTAATTTGGTGCCAAGTTTGACACAACAGTGTGGGCCAAAGGGCCTGTTCCCGTGCTGTTCTGTTCCATGTTCTATGTCCTAGTTTGATGACCTTAGTATGTCTCCAAAACCAATGAAAATCGTGATTAATCTTCAGTCATGTCAGCAGTAAAAATCTTCTAGATGGGTTCCTCATGGAAGTATTTGCCAAAGTGTTCACAATATTCTTCACAGTTCTGTACCAGCATGGAATAAATATATTCTTGAACTGGGAGTGCTTGCTTCCAGTGATGAGAGGCAGGGATGTATTTTATTAAGCTAACTTCCTCTTGAGGGGAATATCCAATAAAAGTGATAGTTTATAAGAATCTCCTGGGACTACTCTAACGTAATTTTTCATTGAATTTATTTGTTTTTCATACCCATGTAAGACAACAGATAAATGATGACTCAATTGCTATTGATGATTGAATGCATATTGGGTTCCTCTCTGCCACCCTACACTGATGGAAGTCTATAAAAAGAAGATAATTGAGCAATCTTCACTGAGAAGTCATAAATATGATAGCTAACCATTGGAATGCAGCTTAAGTGCTTTTTAAATACAAAATATTATCAGTCTGGAACCACTTATAATTTGTTATATTCCTATTTAGAGTTAAAAATATCTTATTCAGAACACCAGTGCTCCCTGTCTTCTATCGTGAATGAATTGAAATTTATCACAATTGCGTGGAAAAATACTCAAATTCATATTATCAATGATATGGCATAGTAGTAATGAAGTTGTGGCACAGAGATATTTTGATTGTTTTTCTCTGCTGTAAAATATATAAAGCCAATCATTAAGATGAATTTTATTCTATTGTAAACATGCAAGTGTAATTTCCCCCCATAAGTTTCTTCTTTATTCTTCCTTTCGTGAAGGAGATGATTCATATAGTGGTGTAATTTCATTGCTGGGATTTCCTCTTCAATGCCTTACCTTACATCTGTGAATGGACAGTGAGTTTTAGTCAGCTATTCGACAACTGTGTTATCAAATAGCTGACTAAAAGCAACCCAACAAGCATTTTTGAATCATGATGAGGGACTGGTAGTTGGTTGAGTTTCCATTTCCTTAGCTTAAATTACATTAGGCAAACTATGACTTTACCACTTTAACTGGTTATAATCTGGTTACTACTGGACAAGCCAGATTCCAGAGGGGAAACAGGCTTGGTACATCTCTTTTGAAACCATGGAGGGAAGTTACTGAATAAATTTACAGGGATCTGCTGATGAACTTTTAACACAAAGATTAACACATTTATTAAACAAGAAAAATTAACTGCATTACACCAGACAAAAATGTTGGGAAATTTTGATGCAAACACAAAAAATAATTCCAGTATTCACTATTCCTTCACCCCAGCCATATCTTTACGGACACATGCAAATTCAGAAGATAAAACAATTTACCATATCTATCATATGTTGAGGTAAGTATATGCAATACATATATTTCAACTGGTGAAATGTGATCAGACATGTTGTGTGCCAAAGAAAATGACAAATGTGATCAAAACAGATTTAATGTATTTTGGAACAACACCCAGACACTTGTCACACCATGAGCCAACAGGTCTCCTTGAAACTCTGTCTTTCTCATGAGGATTTCCTATCCCCATGTTTGACGAATTCACTTTGGACTTCTCTCCAAGCTGGGCTGGCTTCAACAATGATCCACCTCCAGGATTTCAGCCTCACCTACTGACACTCCCTTCCCCCAGATCTCCACATACACTCATGCTTCGCCTTCCAAGAACTAATTTGGGCCTGCCAAGTAGAACACAATTGCATAAAAAGGGAAGGGTACAGGTCTCTCAATAGTACGTGTACACTTGTACACAAAAAACTGAGAGATCAAGGAGCATGTGCCATAGTGCTCCTTGCAGTCTGCCACCAGATTCCCATGAGAATAGACTCCATTCACTTCCCCTACTGGCGTGAATCACGCTTACCTCTTTTATTCTCTCAGTGGCATAAGATCATGTCTGAGAGCTCGCCCGAAAGATGGGCACAATTCTCTCTCATTTCATGCTTGTTTGGCATTTAGAATCTTTTTTGTAAGATCACCCCCTGTCACTGTTTCTGCCTCTAAAGTCTGCAATGTTTCTCCGGTATTGCTAAATAAGATCGTTCCTGACTCCTCCGCTCTCAATGGTCAGAGACCTTTTTGAAGATTGCAAAATGCCTGATCCCCTAAGACTGGAGCTGCAGCCCCTGTGTTGTCAAACATTTTAAGAGTTTTGCCATTTACCATCAAGACTATATTTATATAGGGGGCACTTTACTCAGTTGGACCTGGTTAAGGGTTAATGATTTGGGCCCTTGCTAGACTCCTCAACTCGTTTCTTCAAAGGAGTTAAACTGGCTGATGTGGGGTTTTTTTCGCACATTCTGTCGTGACAGCTTCACTCTGCACCCAGCTTATAATTACTCTTTTTGTTGCACCTGAAGCACACAATTCCCCACATCGCCATGCACCATGCCCTCAATGCTGTACCTCTTTTATTGGATTCTTCAGTACCCATGTTCAAGTTGCCCTTCTGACAACATTTTCCCATCACAAGTGATTTACCTCATTTGGCATGCCTTGCAACATGCTTGCATTCTGTCCTGCAGTTGCCTGGGTCAGTTCCACAGCTTTTTCTACAGAAATCTTAGTCTTAGCCAGTAACTCATTTTGTATAATTAGGCTGTTTATGCCAAAGACCAAAGAGCCTCTTAACATTTCTCCAAAAGCTGTGTTGAATTTGCAATGCTCTGCCAATTCTCTCAGCCTGGCCATGAAGCCCAAGGCTTTTCCCCTGACTCCCAGACTGCTGAGTGAAATTTGTACCTCAAAATAATGAATGAAGGCCAAGGGCTGAAATGATTTTAACTAACTCAACAATCTGGTCAAAAGATGTGTCTGGAATATCAGGCAGTGTTAAATTTCTTAACAAGCTGCAAGTCTGCGGACCACCAACCTTGCACTTTTCTTCCATTATCTCATTTGCTACAAAGAAGTCGTGTAGCCTTTCAATATACTACCCTTCAATTTTCACTTTGGGGACAACCTGTTCTAATTTCTCAATCAGGGGCATTTTGAATTGTTAACATATAGGTGAACAACATTGCTTACTTGAGGAGAAAAGGCTGAACACCTGAAGAAATCTCCACAGTAAAAGATGTGCCCCAAGGAAACAAATCCAATCTGACCAAACTTGCAGGCCCTTCATTCTTCAGCAATAATTATGTTAATTTTCTCTTGAGCAAGCATTCCAGAAGACTGCGAAGAATGTAACAAATGATTTGAATGTCTTTAGTTCTCAAGGTGTTCAGTTATGTGGAATAACATTTTGAAATTATGTTAAATGTGCTGAAGAAAAAGATCAAGGATTTAGTTGTCAGTTTCATAATGGATTTTGTGAAAATGCAAACAGCACAGGAGAGATGAAACATTTATTAGTATGAACACAATTGCTTTATGCTATTAAGTATTTCAGCATTTAAATTGGAAAACTATCAGGTGAAAATAGAAATATCTGTGCCACTTATTAAACAATAACTTCCTCCATTAAACAAGATGTGCAATCATTATATCACTGTTGAACAGATATTTAAATATATTTTACAGGCTAGAAATAACTAGTTCCATGAAAATATAAAATTAATCATTTTAATCTCTCTTTATTGGAAATATTGTATTAATGGAGTTTATCTTTGCTTTTATCATTCTGTTGTATTCCTGTTGTGAAAATAGCAGTGAAATATGATTATCCATTCCACTTCCATGTATTAGCACACACATCATTATCAGTAGTCTTGCTTGCATTTATATCAATCTGCAAAGTAAAATTACTAATTCAAAACCAGCATTATGTCCCAGTAATTCCCATTATGTTTTTATGATACCAGGAAATGAAACACTCATTTAAATTTTACAAGATCTCCTAAAAGAGATAAAAACATTCAAATGCTTTTGAGCTCCAAAAGACAAAATTTGCTCAAACAAATAGTTAAATTTGCATTTTAAGATTGTAGGAAATGAAAATAAGAGTAAGCTATTTGGTTCCTCGAACCTACTCGGACATTCTGTAAGATGATGACTGGCCATATTATGACCTTAGCCTCACTTGCCTGCCTGCACTCTTTGTTCCACCATTCCCACTCCACTTTGACTCCCTTTGAGTAGATCAAACTCGACCTAACTCAGCCTTGAATATATTGCAGAATATAGCAGTGGTTAACACTGCTGCCTCACCGCTCCAGGGACCTGGGTTCAATTCCAGCCTTGGGTGATGGTCTGTGTGGAGTTTGCACTTTCTCCTTGTCTTTGTGTGGGTTTCCTCCGGGCGCTCCGGTTTCCCCCCACAGTCCAAAAATGTGTGGGTTAGGTTGACTGGCCATGCTAAATTGACCCTAATGTCATGGGAATTAGCAGGGTAAATGAGGGTTACGGGGAATAGGGATTGTGATAGGTGCAGGCTTAATGGACCAAATGGCCTCCTTCTGTACTGTAGGGATTCTATGACACTCAATTACTCAGCCACACACTCTCTGGGAAGATAACACAAAAAAAATCACAATCCTCTGACAGAAGGAGTTACTCCTAATCTCTGTCTTAATTGGGAGACCCCTAACTTTCCTAATGCTAGACTTCTTTTGATTTCCCTCAGAGGGGAAACATTTTCTCATTTACCCTGTCAAACTCTCTCAAAATTATATATTTCAGTAGGGTAACCTCTCATTCTTCTAAATTCCAACTGTTCAATCTCAGAAGACAACCCTTTCACCATAAGAGTCAATGTTGTTTGAAGTACATCGAATGCCTTTATGCCTCTCTTTAAGTAAGGAGGCCAAAACTGTGCAAGTACTCTGGCCGGGATTCTCCCAAGAAAATTCCGCCGTCAAATTCACCTGTAAAATGGAATTAAACACGTTGGTTTTTCAACAGGAGTTCCAAAATGAATTTCCCACACTGTGCACTGCAGAGGTCACTCTCATAACTCGTGCTGAAAACAAACAGCCAGGTCCTATTCCTGCGGGAGAAGCCAGTAGCATGGTGCTGAATGGGCCACTGTGTGCATCTGCCAAACTGTCACTGTCAAGTTCGGCGCATGTGCAATGGCCCCCCAACTGCTGGCCTCCCGATATCCAGCGGCTCCCCCTCAAAATCCCCGCCCCCCCCCCCAACAGTTAGCCCTCCCTATAGTGTCAACCCACCCCCCCACTTCAGCAGCCCCGACCCCGTCTGCAGCAGGCTGATCCCACCCCTCCTCACCGTAATGACCAACCCCGATTGGTGGCCTCCCTCCCCCACTAATCCTGCTTGCAGAGTGGCAGCGGGACTCCTCACCATACCACCAATCATCCCACCAGGCCCTGCCCCTATTAGGCCCCAGTGGCATCAGGCAGTGCCAAGGACATTGGCGCTTTACTCCTTGGGCAGTGCCAGGGAGCACAGGCTGGTACTGCCCTGATGCCAATGCCCATGGGGCACCCCCCTCTGGGGGCCCCAATTTCCCCCCCTTCACTCCAGCAGGGTAGGATGCCAGATCACTGAAAGTGGGGAGTTACTGCAAACCTCGCTGGAGTGAAATATTCCTGGCGCGGGAGTGGGGTGGGGAACAGTGGAGATGGTAGCAGGCCTGGAGGTTTCAGTCTGGGGCCCATTAAAACCATTTAAATAATAAAATTAGAATCTGCATATATAATACAGCTCCGCACCTATTTCTGGTGCAGAACCGATGGCGCTGGAAATTGCGCACTGGGAGACGTGCTCAAGGCTGGACACCCAATATGGATCATGCTAATCTGGCTCTGCTGAAATCTCCATCCCGTTCTGCTAAAAAATCAGCACAGCAGGATTGGAGAATTGTCCTATCTACCTGGAATCTCACCAATGCCCTGTAGAGTTGTAACAAGATTTCCTATTAACGCTCCATTCCCCTTACAATAAAGGTTAACATTCAATTCACCTTCCCAAATATTGTGAAATTGCCCTAGTCGCCACACTCCGACTCCTGTTCGGTTAAATGCACATAACAAACACATCTTTCAAACTGTGGGAGGAGCCTGGAGCACCCGGAGGAAACCCATGTGGACATGAGGAGAACATGCAAACTCCACACAGGCAGTGACCCAAGCTAGGAACTGAACCCAGGTCCCTGGTGCTTTGTGGCTGCAGTGCTAACCACTATCTGCATGTTGCATCTGCACGCTAACATATTGAGATTCACGCATAATTTAGCATCATTGTGTTTGACCTAAATTTGACCTAAATATTCTCATCAATTTATGTTACTTGGTGTTTCAAGACTTTTGTTTCTGCCCCCAATGTGAATGAACACATTTCTTAATTCCCACTAAAATGATTAATATTTTATTTCCTAATTTTCAGTAAGGCTGATTACCCTAACTGGCTGTTGTGCTCATTAATAGGAATCATTGACTTAGATGACCAATCTCAGTGAGTACAGCATTCAGAGCACCGCCGCATTTATGGGTGTTGGAGGAAAATGTCAACCAAGGACCTTGCTCCTGATTTCTTATTAATGAATTCCTATTACTCCAACAGATGGTATGGTGGCATAGTGGTTAGCACTGCAGTCTCAAAGTGCCAGGGACCTGGGTTCAGTTCCTGGCTTGGATCGCTGCCTGTGTGGAGTTTGCATGTTCTCCTCATGTCTGCATGGGTTTCTTCCGGGTGCTCCAGGTTCCTCCCACAGTCTGAAAGATGTGATGGTTATGTGCATTTAACAGAACAGGAATCAAAATATAGCAACTAGGGGAATTTCACAGTCACTTCATTGCAATGTTAATGTAAGCCTTACTTGTGACTAATAAATAAATTTTTATTGGAAAGTGTTGAAATATGGATGCTGTGTGTGAACAGAATAGGACAAATATGTTGCCCCTAATGTCAAATTGTGCTGCCAGCAATTGTGTAACTCCACCCCAACTCAAGTCAGTAGAATTTAATGTAGAAAAAAAGAACAAATAATGAAGGAACAGAGAACATTACGTTTTAATACAGAACACACCCTCTGGTATTATTTGTATCCAACAAATGTAAAGCCCAGAAACAAGCAGAAAAGTGTATCCAAAAGAAAGTGAGGGGTGAGAATCAAATAAACAGCAAATCCCATTGTAGATCCCAGGTGCAGAAAGTGAAGGGAGTGCAAGTCACAACTAAAGGCATTGTTCATGGCGATAGAACTTGGAAAATGCTATGACTCTGGGGGAAAAAATTGTCCAACTGCAGAAGATGTTTGGTGTTTCCTCATGCATCAATGGAAGTTACAGCAGCAGCAGTGGACCTCTTTCCCCTTGTGTCCATTTGCCTGTTTTATACAATAGAACCATTGAAACAATCAGAAATGTAAGGAAATTATTTCACAAATATGTAATTAGTTGCTTTTTTAAAAGGAATGCTGAGCTAATTAGAAAACTTTATGGTATGTCTGTAGTCATGCAAAACAGGAATATAAATGCAAGTTCTTAGATTCTTAATATATTTTAGTAATATCAGCTTAATATTATACAAACAAAATTAATAATGGCATCTGAGCAACATTATTACTTCATATAATGTTTTGTTTCAGATTTATTGTGTATCTGTTGGAAACATGGAAGATATTGAGCATAAGGAACTTAGTTGTTTTTACTTTGTACACAGAATTGTAGATTTGTCGGACAGATTACTACCAAATGGTAATCAATTCTTTTGAAAAGAAACATATAAATATCTATTTAAAATCAATTAAAAGTACAGAGAGAACATGGATGAAACCGTTGCACCAGTTGATCAGCGCTGAATAACATAGGTTGTGGTGTTAAATTGATGTATTGTGGCAGCAGACAAAGTAATGTCTCACAAAATTTTTAACTTATCATCGGTTGGTTATTCATCTTCTAAGAGATCAAATTAGTTGCATAGACTTTATTATGCAAGTTATATATTATTTATAGATGGATTAAAGATAGTGCATAGCCGCTCTATTGTTTAAACTCTTTTTCAAGAACTCTTAAGCGTTGAGTTGATTCATCCCAATCTAACATTGATCATTAAAAGCAGGATATGCTGTTTAAGTGCTGCTGATCTAATCAACATCTGCCAAGAGTAAAGGTGAGTTGACGCTTTGAGTGGAAATCATTTGTCATCCTGATGAAAGGGCTGCAGTTTGAATGCTCTTCTGTTTATTCCCTTTTCAGGAGCTAATAATCTATTGCAGTGATGGGCAACCTAAGGTAGTGAGTGGGCTGCATGTGTGGCCTTCCATCATATCCATGGGTCACAGGATTAACACAGTGAAAAGTCTGACAACACCAGGTTTTAGTCCAACCTATTTATTTGATAATATACTCACAAGCTTTCGGGGTTAGCCCCTTCGTCAGGTGAATGGAGAGTTCTGGCCTCAGACAGAGCATACCACATCATCACAGGATTAATATCAGACTTGTTCACTAACTGTGACATCATGAAGAAGATTAAACGAATTTAATACATGCCGAACCTTTAATAATGTTATAGAAAATGTTAATCATTTATATATTAATGGAATTATCATCAAGTTCAAAAGATAAGAACAAAATAAATATTTTGGATACTTTGGACACAGAGGTAGTGCACTGCTCTCACAGTCAATACTGAGTGCAATCTGCTCACTTCACTTAACTTGCCCTAACTTTATGTGCGTATCACTTTAGTCACACTGGAGGAAAAAAACTACGTGGATAGTAATCAGCAGAACGTGGCAGCCCTACACATGGGCAATAGTCCACAAAATTTCTTGTGGGCCACACTCAGAATCCAATTGGGCTGCGAGTGGCCCCTCAGCCGTAGACTGCCCACCACTTACCTACTATGCATTTGCAGCATGCTGTTTGTAATTCTCTTCCCATCCAAATCTGATGCTCCCTTTCAAGTTGTAATTAAGACGGATTGTTAGAAAAAGATATCTGAGTTGCTTCACTTTCTCTTGACAGATACAGAGCTGGTATATCGGACCAGGGATGGGCATGTGATCAAACTGAACATAGTAACAAATGAAACAACCGTATTACTGGAAAACAGCACATTCGTAAGTAAATTGACTTGCATATTTGTATTTATCTTTTCACTTGTATTTTAGATTTGCTTATACATAAGAGTTTTCATTACATTTCAGATACGACTTTACAGGCTTCAGAAATAAAAGTATTATCAAGGAGAAGGTTCATGTAACAGTTTTTGTGGATAAATATCAGTGAGCTAGTTATCCAGCATCATTATCTATTTTGGACTCTTTAAGGAATAAAAACAGGGTATTCGTGTCTCAGAAATATTGATGTGAATGTTATGCCCATTCTGGAATAAACACTAAGTTCTGCTAGAACTATATGCCTCCAACCAAAAAGATAAGGCATGATGGCGCAGTGGTTCACACTGCTGCCTTACAGTGCCAGGGACCTGGGTTCAATTCTGGCCTTGGGTCACTGTCTGTGTGGAGTTTGCATGTACTCCCCGTGTCTGTGTGTTTTTCCTTTAGTGCTCTGGTTCCCTCCCACACTCCAAAGATGTGTGGGTTAGGTTGATTGGCCATGCAAAATTGTCCTAAGTCTTTAAGTTAAATACAAAGGTAACTACAAGGGTATGAATACTGAGTTACCTAAAGTATTTCAGAAAGATAGGTAAAAGATAAGAATATAGAGAAACAGCAGCGGAAGTTAGAGGATATATTTCTTAACTATTAAGAAAGTTATATTCCACCGAGAAAGAAATCCTCTTGAAGAATTGTAAACCATTCGTGGCTAACTAAGGTAGTTAAGAATGATATCTCATTGAAAGGAATGTCGTACAATAATGCCCAGATTAGTGGTAGGCCAGGAGATTAGGAACATATTAGAAACCTTTTAGAAAATGTGATTAAAAAAGAGGCGAGAAATAGATTATGGGTGGAATCTTTGATTTCCGGTGATGGATGCGGCTCACCATTGGCTATTGATAGGATAGAACAAAGGAAAGTACAGCACAGGAATAGGCCTTTCGGCCCTCCAAGGCTGTGCCGATCATGATGCCCTTGACTAAACTTAAAAAAAAGCTTCTGCCCTTACTCAGTACAAATCCTCCTTTTTCCTCCCTATTCATGTATCCATCCGGATGCCTCTTACATGTTGCTAATGTGCCTGCTTCCACCATCTCCTCTGTCAGCACATTCCAGGCACCCACCACTCTCTACGTGTAAAACATTCCCCGCACAATACTTTTCATTGTGTACCAATACATGGGACAATAATAAATCAAGGAAGGAACAGGCACAAGTTAGTTGCACATGGTATATCATGTGCCCATTTTCAGACCTTAATAATTTTCTTCCACGTTCTTTCATATTAGTGCCTTCTATTGTCCATCGAGCTTATATTGCTCTGAGTGCAGTTAATAGCTTGTGCAGCACATTTTTCAAGCACACTGTCAATCAGCACTTGCATGCCCCAGCCAGTTTAACATGCTTCTGAAAATCTTTGTACTGCCATTATTGAAAAAAATTAATGCACTTCATAACCAGTGGAAATGGTGAATCTGACTAACTGACAATTTTACTACTTTAAAACTGTGAAAAGTGGGTTATAGCAGGTGCACCTATATCGGCCAGTTTACATCCATTCCTGGTAATGGGTTTTGTAATAAACTCATTCGCAGAACAATTGCTGACACCTGCAATTTTAATTTGCAATAACAGGGGAATTAACTTTTTATGGCAAAGAAAGGAGAATATATCCCAGAAGTATTTCATCAAATTAAAGTGAGTTTTCAAAGCAGTGTTCAAAATCAAATAAAAGGAGCCATAATAAAATAATTCTGAATTTTAGAGCCATGAAGGGATTCAGCAGTTTTTTCTACCCATATGTTCACTCAACAAGCCTGTCTATGATCAATTGTAGTGGGATATTGTTTCCACTTTGGGAGCAAGCTAGACACAAATTTGCTAGTGATAGTTTTGAGAAGATTTTTTAAGATTCTGCTGAAGCTAATTTGTGTATTGCTGCATGCAAAATCTGTGACACACCAGGGCAATTGAACAATTTAATTTTGCAGAATTTTAATTCTGCTTTGAAAAAAATTCTGCTTCAAGAGTGAAAACCGGGTGAACTTTGAATTAACGCAGTTGAAATTGAGACAAAAAAAATCACTTTAATCAATATCATTTAACCATCTTTGAGTAACTCAATTTTAAATAACTGAAAATGATATTTTAAAAAATATATAGGAGCTTTATAGTGTTAACTTTATCGGAGCACAGTAATCTTTTTCTTAAAAAATGCATTCAAAAGCCTTAAAACCTATTGGTGTCCATGTGAAGGAAAGGAAGCAGTTTAATTTTTAGGTCCACTTCAAAAGCCTGCAAGCAAATGCAATGAGTGGTAACCCCCAAAGGAGACTGATCCATTTTAAGGACATGCTCAGTTTTGTAGACAGAATCAGCATGGTTTGTAAACCAGCACAAAGGATGGCAGAGACTTAATTTGCACTGAACATAAACTGAAACCTTTATACCCCCATGGGGGATCTCCACAATGTTAGAATGTAACCAGTGACAACTTTGTATCGGAAGTAATGTGACCAATGGTAACAAGCTGTAAGAGTCGGCTGACCCAGTAAACCATGGAATCAATTTAGAATGATGTGACGGTCAGCTGATTCACTATAAATAAGAACCTGTTGGGAATTGTGGGGAACTTGGATTGGCCCAGGGCGAGACCCCAAGTTTGGAGTAATGAAGTTTCTTTATTAAATACTTTCTTTGATTTATAAGTTGGAATATGTCTTGTTATATTTTTGTCTACATTTGAAGAGATCCTTCTGAAGAAGCACACAACAGGGTCATGTCTGGGTGAACTTGTTGTAAACTGGGCCAACATTGGTGCAGTTTGAAAATATGGCAGGGAGGGGGGAGATTGTAAATACATTAAGATGAATGGGTATGAACCTAATTATATCATTGGCTATGGGTAGCGAAAATCAGAAGTCACAATCTCGCAACTGAGATCCGAGACATCAGGAATTTTGCTGAACCTTAAGCTCCCCTCACCATTCCTGCGGATGGCAAGCATGGGTTCAAGATTGCCCCCACATTGTATGTTTACCCTCCAATGGCAAAATGAATAGGTATGCGGATATAGGTTAATTTACTGCCAAAGGAAAAATCTTGGCACAGTTGCTTCCTGACAAAAACAGAAACATTTACAAAGATTTTTTAAGCTAAATTCTTGTCAACTGGACATTGAGGAAGGTTTTGATAGTACGTCAAAATATGTGGATAAAATTGATAAGAAAGATGTGTAGGTTAGGTGGATTGGCCGTGCCAAAATTGTCCTTAGTGTCCCCAGATATGTAGGTTAGGGCAATTAGCAGGACAAATACAGGGATAGGGCCTGGGTAAAATGATTTGTTGAAAAGTTGATGCAGACTCAATGAGTTGAATGGCTTGCTTCTGCACTGTAGGGATTCTGTGATCCTATTCTATAATCATGATGTGCAAGAGGTAAAATCTATGAAGTGGCAAAGTGAGATGAAACTGTGGAATGCTGGAAAACACAGTGTGAGTTCCAAAAACAGATCTGAAAATGTCTAACAATCACAGATTAACAACAGAACCTCAGATAGCGGGAGGGAACAAACATTTAGCAGAAGTCCAGAAAGAGATAGAAGGGCAGGTAGAGGTTATGGCTTGACTTGAACGAGGACTACTGATCAATCCAGAATCTCCACTAGAAGTAGAAGCCCTTGTGATCAGGGATTTTGATGGCAACAAGCAAATTAGAAGGTACATTGGTGAGTGAGGAAAAACAAAAGGAGTTGCAAAGAATTTGGAGGATACTCTAACATGCCAGATGGGGGACAGCTAGCCTTATCACATAGGTGGGTACATAGGTAGCATGGAACATATAACATGTGATGGGAGATATAAAGCCAAAGGGAGATCAGTGGCTCATGATTTCAAAAAGAGAATGATGATCAGGAAGCCATAGTGGACTCCTCCACACCATTGATTTGATTTGCTTTATTATGGCATTATATTATTATGCTTTATAATGTCTTAGCATACAGTGAAAAGTATTATTTCTTGCACACTATACAGTCAAAGCATACCATTCATAGAGAAGGAAATGAGAGAGTGCCGAATGTAGTGTTACAGTCATAGCTAGGGTATAGGGAAAAATCAACTTATTGCAAGGTAGGTTCATTCAAAAGTCTGATGGCAGCAAGGAAGGAACTGTTCTTGAGTCGGTTGGTTTGTGACCTCAGGTTTTTGTATCTTTTTCTCAGTGGAAGAAGGTGGAAGAGAAAATGTCCAGGGTGTGTGCGGTCCTTAATTATGCTGGCTGCTTTGCCGAGGCAGCGTGAATTGTAGACAGAGTCAATGGATGGAAGGCTGGTTTGCATGATGGATTAGGTTATATTCACAACTCTTTGTGGTTCCTTGAAGTCTTAGGTAGAGCAGGAGACATACCAAGCTGTGATACAACCAGAAAGAATGCTTTCTATGGTGCATCTGTAAAAGTTGGTGAGAAATGTAGCTGACATGCCAAATTTCCTTAGTCTTCTGAGAAAGTAGAGGCGTTGGTGGTCTTTCTTAACAACAGTTTCGGCATGGGGGGACCAGGACAGGTTGTTGATGATCCTAAAAGCTTGAAGCTCTTGACCCTTTCCTCTTCGTCCGCATTGGTGTAGACAGAGACATGTTCTTCTGTACGCTTCCTGAAGTCGATGACGATCTCCTTTGTTTTGTTGACATTGAGGGCAAGATTATTGTTGCTGTACCAGTTCACCAGATTCTCTATCTTATTTCTGTACTCTGTCACATCATTGACTGAGATCCGACCCACTACAATGGTGTCATCGGCAAACTTGAAAATCGAGTTGGAGGGGAATTTGGCCACCCAATTATAGGAATATAAGGATTATAGTAGGGAGCTGAGAACATAGTCTTGTGGGACACTGGTGTTGAGAATGATCATGGAGGAGGTGTTGTTGCCTATCCTTACCATATCCCATCCTAGGAAAAGTGAACAAAAAGATTCTCTATATGTCTTTGACCCACATTCATGGAAATATAGGTCGATCAATAAAAGTTGCACCCTGTAGGTAACAAAGTTTCAGAGTAGTGTTTCTGTCAAAAAAGCAAGTGATGTAGAGGGGAAGCTTTAGAAATTGAACAAATATGTTTATGTATTGAATGATGCATTGAGGGTGTGATATTTCTCATTTAGGTGTGTCTTGCTGAAAGTAGGTTATATTTATCTGTTCACAGGCCCAGGAATATACTGCTGATATCGCAAAGGGAAACCCATAAGCATCTTTATGATGCATTTTAATGATTTCCAACCATAAGGTTCTGCAGAATTTGAGCCATTTGTTATAGATATGATAAAAGAGAAATTTGAACAAAGAACAACACAGCACGGGAAACAGGCCCTTCGGCCCAAAGAGCCTGTGCTGCCATCTTAACAATGTGCTTTTCCTCCTCCACCCTTGACCCATGTCTATGCTTATGGTACCCCCATTGGAAACCAGATTAAGGGGAGAATAATTTAGGGACAATTTGTTACACCAATCAGCCTAAAAGCACATCTTTGGGGTGTGGGAGGAAACCGGAGCACCCAGAGGAAACCCACACAACCACAGGGAGAATGCACAAACTCCCACAGACACTGGCCCAAATCCATGTAAAATTGGAAGTCAAGTTTGCTTTAAATATATATAGGGCGAGATTCTCCAGCCCCCAGCCGCAAGTATCCTGCTGGTAAGAAGTGGCATGTTGTTTGCTAGTGGCAGGATTCTCTGGTCCCACCGCCATCGATGGGAATTCCTATGTACGTCACCCAATGCCAGTGGGAAACCCATGGGCAGGATGCGCTGCCAGCAGGACTGGAGAATACTGTTGGCATGAATGGCTGGAGAATTCCAGCCACAGTGTTAGGCATCAGTCAGACAAGGTCAGGAATAACCTTGAATCAACAATCATATCCGGAAAGTGTTATTTGTATCCTCATAAATTGGGCCTGGTTCTCAGAGAAAGATGACCTTGCGCTCAAAGAAGGAACAGAGCAGTTAGTTGGACAGTTAAATTGGCCATTCACTTATTTGATCATTACCAGTTATGACATATTAAGACTCAGTACTATGATGAAACATTCTACAGTTGAAGAGGTTTTTGAGGGCAAATAAAATATTAAATAAATTAAGTTTGAAGAAATGTGCATTCGAGTTTCCAGCCTTAGGTGATCCAAATGATACAAAGTTGGTCTTTTTTTTAGGTGATGCATCCCATGCCAGTCGTCTGAGTGAAGATTTGAATAGAGCTGGGTTAATCATAATCTTGGAAGGGGAAATGTGGCAAGTGTTGCCCCTAGGCCTGGGAAGCCAAGAAAATAAAAAGGGTGGCTAAAAAGCACCCTTGCTGTAGAAACACTGGTGATGGCAGAAGTGATGGATATGGTATTGTCCTTCTCCAACATTCTGAAGGAAATCCTATGCAAGGACCATTCTGAGAGTGGTTCGTCCATTGAAAGCCATGCAGATAACCATTCTGTTTATTTAGAGTGTCATTGACAAAAGTTTGCGGATTGACTTTGCTAGTATAAAGGAAATGTGGAAAACAAAAAAGATGACTAAAATAAGATGGGATGATGCAAGGCACCCATTATCAAACCATTTTACAAACAGGAATGCTTTTTCAAGAAATTGTTTGACGTCCTGAAAGAGGTATGCTGAGTGCTCTGATGAATTGTAAGAAATTCGGAAAACCATTCTTTCTCTTTGTTTGCTTTGTAATTATTTAAATATATTCTAAAAATTTTGTTTAAAGAAAGAAAAGGAAATCTGTTAATAGTTGGTGATTATGTTGTTAAAAATACAAATGATTGGCAAGGTGTGATTAAGGACTATTAGCACATATAAAAAAGTCCTGCTGAGGCACAGAGTTGACAGTTGGGAGGCAGAGATCTGTAATGCTGCATCCTGAGAATAAACCTAGCACCACGAAAAGGATTGTGTTTTGTTCCACACTTCACCATTTACTTGGATCCATTTAACAATTGGGAGGCACGGTGGTACAGTTGTTCGCACCGCTGGCTCACAGCACCAGGGACCTAGGTTCGATTCCCGGCTCAGGTCACTGTCTGTGTGGAGTTTGCACATTCTCCCTGTGATTATGTGGGTTTCCTCCAGGTGTTCTGGTTTCCTCCCACAGTACAAAGATGTGTGAGTTAGGTGGATTGGCTATGATAAATTGTTCATTAGGTGTCAGGAGGATTAGCAGGGTAAATATATGGGGTTACAGGGATAGGGCCTGGGTGGGATCATTGTGGTGCAGTCCTGATGGGCCAAATGGCCTCCTTCTGCAGTGTAGGGGTTCTATGTTTATGTTTTATGTTAATTCGTGCTCCCCACTGACCTCTCGTACCACAAACAGCTCATGACTCCACTCTTCTTGTTAATCCCTATGTCTTGAAATTTGTGCACTGAGACATTTTTCACTGTCTCTTTTCATCTTCTGCAACTGGGGTTCATATTGCTGACATACTTTGATCTCGTTATTCCATTTTGTAATGGGAAAATACAAAAAGTATAAAACTGTTCACATTTCCCACATGAGATAGAAGATTCTAGGACACCATGCAGCCCATCGAGTCTGCATCGACTCACTGACAAGATCTAATTCAGGCTTTTCCCTCCACTCTAGCCGTGTAACCCCAAATATTTACCATGGCTAGTCCATCTACCCTACACATCTTTGGATACTAAGGGGCAAGTTATCAGGGCCAATCCATCTAAGCTGTACATCTTTGAACTATGGGAGGACACCAGAGCACCCAAAGGAAATCCAGGCACGCAGAACGAGAAACATTTCCACTGGTCAGAAATTTCACTTTTTTTGACAATGTGTCAAGTCAAATGGGGAGTGGATCAAACCATGGTTTTTAATAGTTGAAACATGATTTTTACTCTGTTTCATTGTCCTCTAATCTAAAGGTCAGTATTTCATTGGCCTTCTTGTTTTTTTTGTGCCCAATTGTGACAGTTTAATGATCTGTAATGATCTGGACTCCAAGTACCCCAAAGAAGATGCTTTGACCATGACGTAACTTGGGGCAGCATTTGAAAAAGATGATGACATCTCCGAGGGGAAAAATAGATTATGACATCTCCGAGGGTATGCATAATCTAATCGGAACATCAGGACAACCCTCATGTTAGTGAATGGATAGAGAGATGTGACCCCAATATAAGCTGTGAAACTTGAACCTTCCTTTATAGTGTTATCTCCTTTCTTAGTAACAGTACATATAAGCTTTCTTGCCAATCCTCTTAGTTGGCCGTTCAGTTAGTGTCAGGATATCAGATCAAGCTACCCCAGTTTCTGTAATGTGAGTCTTCCTTGGATGAAGAAAACCTGAAACAAGACCCACAATGACACCAACAGATCCACAAAATGACAGCCTAACTAAAGCACCCTGGCACTCTTCACCCTTGAGTAGGACCTTCAGAAGCTTCAAAAGCAGAAAGAGATAGCACTGGAGTTCACAGAAATGTCAGAGGAATGTGGATGCTGGTGGGGTGAAAAGTGAGGACAATGGGCACCTTATCCTGGTTTTGAGAGAGAGGAAAAGAGGTGAGAGCAGAGGCACTGGAGATGGGTCAGAAATGATTGAGAATACTGTGCTGAAGAAGAGGCTGAAAACATTGGCTCTATTCTCTCTCCATAGAAGCTGTTAGACCTGCTGAGATTTTCCAGCATTTTCTGTTTTTGTTTCAGATTCCAATATCTGCAGTAATTTACTTTTATATAAGAGAACATATTAGATAGGTGCAAGAATACTGAGAAACATTTTCTGCTAACATATATGTGGATAACAAAACTATTTCTCAACATTTAATCCAGATTTCTAAAGTAAGTCTATTCTTTGCTTTTGGAGTCTAAGGGAACATAGGAACAAGGAATAGGCCATTCAGCCCCTTGAGCCTTTTTTGGTCAGTTCGTGAGATTATGTTTAATCTGCATTCTAACTCTAAGTTATGCAGGTAAAACTACCATTCTTTTTTTAAAATTAACTCAGGAGCAACTTTGGTATAAATGATAGAATTTCCCCATCATTAACCTGTTATTTCCATATATTCACCGCTTTGAGGATAACACATTTTATCAGCAACCCAGTTACCAGCAGTTAAAATGGATGATGCAGAGTAATGGGTTAACATCAGGAGCACCTGGTACTGATATAAGAATGATCACATATCACATGAATAAGAGACTAAGATCTGAGGGGAAGCAACTGTACAACCCTGTGTTGAGTACTGAGATGTGTATAGATCTGTAAATAAACAAGAATGTTTTTTTTAATGAAAAATGGTACTAAGTAACGCTCTTGGGCAAACAGTAAAGAAACCCCATCTGGACCCTGAACCCAAGACAAAACATTGTGACAGCATATAGAGAGTAGTCATAGAGGTTTACAGCATGGAAACAGGCCCTTTGGCCCAATTTGTCCATGCCACCCAGTTTTTAACCACTAAGCTAGCCCCAATTGCCTGCATTTGGCCCATATCCCGATATATCCATCTTACCCATGTAACTGCCCAAGCACTTTTGTCCAAGACAAAATAGTACCCGCCTCTACTACTGCATCTGGCAGCTCATTCCAGACAGTCACCACCCTGTGTGTGAAAAAATGGCCTCTCTGGACCCATTTGTATCTCTCCACTCTCACCTTAAACCTTTACCCTGCAGTTTTAGACTCCCTTACCTTTGGGAATTGACTATTTACCTTAATTATGCCCCTCATTATTTTATAGACCTCTATAAGATCCCACCAACCCCTAAACCTCCTATGCTCCAGGGAAGAAAGGCATAGCCTATCCAGTCTATCCTTATAACTCAAATTATCAAGTCCTGCTAGTATCCTACTAAATCTTATTTGCCCTCTTTCTATTTATTAATATCCTTTCTATAATAGAATGGCCAGAACTGTTCACAGTATTCCAAGTATGGCCTTACTAATGTCTTGTACAATTTCAACAGGATGTCCCAACTCCTGTATTCAATGTTCTGACCAATAAAATCAAGCATCCCAAATACCTTCTTCACCGCTCTGTCCATCTGTGATTCCATTTTCAAGGAGCTATGAACCTGTACCTCAAGATCTCTGTGTTCTCTAACTCTCCCCAAATCCCTATCATTAGTTGAGTATATCCTGCCCGATTTGATCTACCAAAATGCATCACCTCACATCTATCTAAATTACATTATCTGCCAGTCATTGGCCCAGTAGCCCAATTGATCAAGAGCCCGTTGCAATCCTAGATAACCTTCTTCACTGTCCACTATGCTACCAATCTAAATGTAATCTCCAAACTTACTAACATGCCTCTTATATTCTCATACAAATCATTAATAAATAAATAACAAATAACAGTGGACCGATTTCTGAGGCACACTGCTGGACACAGGCCTCCAGTTTGAAAAACAACCCTCTGCAACCACCCTCTGTCTTCTGTCAACAAGCCAATTTTGTTTCTAATTGGCTAACTTCACTCTGGACACTGTGAGATTTAACCTTATGCAGCAACCTACCATACAGTACCTTGTCAAAGGCCTTTGCTGAAGTCCATGTAGACAATGTCAACTGCACTGCCCTCATCTACCTTTGTGGTTATCCCTTGAAAAAAACTTAATCAAATTCATGAGACATGATTTTCTATCACAAAGCCATGCTGACTGTGCCTAATCAGTTCTTGTTTCTCTAAATGCCTGTAGATCCTATCTCTCAGAATACCTTCTAACAATTTACCCAGTACAGATGTCAGGTTCACTGACCTGTAGTTTCCAGACATTTTCTTGCAGCCCTTCTTAAACAAAGGCACAACATTTGCCAACCTCCAATCTTCAGGTACCTCACATGTGACTGTCGATGATTCAAATATCTCTGCGAGGGGACCCACAATTTCCTCCCTAACCTCCCACAATGTCCTGGGATTCATTTCATCAGGTCCCAGGGATTTAGTAAATTTTAAAGACCCAGAAAAACTCCAAGAAAAGACTGCAGACTTGAAAAACGTAGAAACCCTTGGGAAAAGGGCAAGATAAAAAGATTGAAGACTCGCCCGAGAACGGAGCACCATGCATGCTCCAGATATAAACAGACACACAGACCTGGGGCGCAATTTCCCATCCCACTCACCACAGGAATCGTAATGGGCGAGGGCGAACCATGCAAAAGTCCTGACCTCAGTTGGGAATCTCCAGCCTTGGGGTGAGCTGGAAAATCCCACCCGAGAGTCCGGACACCAATGACTAGAGATCACAATCTGACAAACAAACTACTGAAGTAGCAATGTAAATAAAAGCTGAAGGTAAATGTGGAGTTTAGATTGCCACTGCCAGAACCACCCTGAAGTGCTGGAGGATTATAACATTCTCAACACTGGGACAATTGGAGCAAAAGGTTCTCCACAAAGAGATCAACTTCAGGTTTGCATGAGAAAAAGATATAAAAGTCTGAGATCACATAGCAACCAACACAAGGACAGTTTCTTCCCTGCTGCCATCAGATGATTGAACGGTCTTACCATTTTTTAGGCTGATTTTTCTCTACACCCTAGCTAAGACTGTAACATTATATTCTGCACCCCCTCCTTTCACCCTCCCCTGTGTACTTTGTGAACACTATGTTTTGTCTGGGAAGTGCACAACAAACAATACTTTTTACTGTGTACCAATACATGTGACAATAATAAATCAAATCAAATCAAATTATGCAGTAGGGACCATAAACAACATTGCTATTGAATGACTGGGCATCAGTGAGGCTTCGGGCTTGTGTGAGAAATTCAGCCTGGAATTTGATTCATAATTCAGTGTTCAAAAATCTTGACCATTGAACAAGCAAGATTTAGCAAGAGGAGTCAAAAACCAGGCGAAGCTATGACCTCCTTTATAAATGATGTGTACAGATTTGTGGAGAATTGTGACTCTGGGATCCTCGCAAATGGAGGAAGATTTAATTACCAGAAAGGTTGTACAAATAGCATGTCAGGCCAAGCTTAGAAAGCTAAACTGAGTGGTTGTTTATGGGAAAAATAATGTCTCTTGAAACTATTCAAGGCAGCATGGTGGACAATGGTTAGCACTGGTGCATCAAAGCACCAGGGACCCGAGTTCAATTCCTGCCTTGGGTGATTGTCTGCATAGAGTTTGCACATTTTCTCTGTGTCTGTGTGGGTTTCCGCTGGGTGCTCCAGTTTCCTCCCACAATCCAAAGGTGTGCAGGTTAGCTGGATAGGTCATGATCAATTGCCCCTTAGTTTCCCAACATGTGTGGGTTTGATGGATCCCATTGCAGAGATTGGTGAGAGAACATGTCAAGTCTTCCAGCGACGACCTAATTAATGATGTACTTGGGTGTTATGCACCATATTCCGTGGTGGGGCAGGCCTAATGGTACATATCTCTCATCATAAATGAACGCCATATTGAAAAGATACTCAATATCATAGACCACTGTTGAAGAAAGAATATGTATCTCCTGAATTGAAAATGGACTTCTAGAAACGTTCAGAAGCTGGAAAAATGATCTCCCTCTAGGATACTAAAGTTGGATGGTTCTCCTGCTCCCCCCAACCATTACTGTGGTATTCTGGGATCCAGGGTTGATAGTGGCCTCCATTCTTGTCTCCTGAGGTAGCCTCTGGCATTGGTCAAGTGAATCTCAACATCTGCACATCATGTTATAGAACCCTACAGTGCAGAAAGAGGCCCTTCGGCCCATTGAGTCTGCATCGAACACAATCCCACCCAGGTCCTACCCCCATAACCCTACATATTATACCCACTAATCTCTCTAACCTACACATCCCTGGACACTAAGGGGCAATTTCTTAACATGGCCAATCAACTTAACCCGCACATCTTTGGACTGTGGGAGGGAAATGGAGTACCCGGAGGAAACCCACGCAGACACGAGGAAAATGTGCAAACTTCACACAGACAGTGACCCGAGCCGGGAATCGAACCCAGGACCCTGGAGCTGTGAAGCAGCAGTGCTAACCACAGTGCTACCGTGCCGCCCCTAAACGCATATGTTATACCATATGTGTTTTGTGCCAATATCACAGAGAACCTGGTGTGGGAGATGGGCCTTTATCTGTATGCTATTAACAGGATGCTAATTACTTTCACACATTCTGGCATGTTTTTCAGCCTGCCATGGTAGCACCAGTGGATGATCTCACTGTAAATTCACAATGACACAAAACCAAGTTCTGGGTCTGCCACCATATTCTTCACCAACACCTGCTAATGAACCCATTGGTGGGGCTTTGGGAGAATTCTGCCCAATGTCTCAGATGTAGGAATGCATGGAAGGAGTAGTAATAAGGGGAGGCAGTGACTGGGATATTTTCATCAGACTAATAATCCAGGAGCCCAGGCTAATGCTCTGGAAGTGTGGGTTTAAATTCCACCGTGACAGATAGTGGAATTTGAACACATTAAATATCTGGAATTAAAAGTCTAATGATGACCATGAAGCCATTGTTGATTGTCCAAAAAAACCTCATCTGGTTCACTTCAGGTAAGGAACTCTGCTGGCCTGGCCTACATGAGGCTCTAGACCCACAGTGATATGATTGTCTCTGAACTCGCCTCTAAAATGGCCTCACAATCCATTCAGTTTAAGGGCAATTAGGGATGGACAACAAATGTTGACCTTCTCAGCGATGTCCGCATTTCATAAATGATTTTTTAAAAACATTCCATGTGGACGACATTGCCGCACACAGTTTATCAAGGGAAGGCACGACTGTCAAGTGGGAACAATTTTCAAAGTCCTATAAACCGATTTGACGTTAAGCAACAAATGTGAATTGGCAAAGCCCATTATAAAATGTGCCTGAGGCATTATAAAACCCACATCGTGCAAGCTTCAGGAATTATGGCTGACCCAAATAAACCCAAGGTTCTTTGAGAGTTCCCAAAGCCTAGAAACATCTGAAAAATTACAAACATTCCTAGGGGTGGTCAATCAAGTTCTTGGCAAAAATCAGAGATCAACTTTGACAGCTATTGGGACAGGGTCAACAATGATGCTGTAATGTGAACCAGCTAAATGCTTTTGACAAGATCAAACATCTAATTTCACCTGAAATTCTAACACTCCATAATCCAGAGTGACCAACAATTGTAGCAGTAGCCACATTATCTATAGGCTTGAATACAGTGTTATTTCTAGTTCAAAAAGATGGACAAAAACAATTCATTCATTACACCTCCACATGTCTCATGAATACAGAGAAGAGCTATGCAACCATTGAGAAAGAAGCATTAGCAGCCACATGATACACTCTCTGATTATGCCATGGAATTAAGGTTTAAAATTGAAACTGATCACAAGCCTTTGGTTATTCATCTTAATCTTAGAGAAATAGCAAAAATGCCACTTGGATTGAGCATTTTTATTGGAGACTTGTGAGATACGATTCAATTACTGAGTATGTTTAACAGAAGTACTAGACAAGAGTGGATGCATTAGTAAGAGTACTAGTGGAAGAAATCAAGATGGAAGATTTAAACTTCAGTGAGAAAACAAGCCATTGAGAGGAAATTATAGAAAATTAAACAAGCACAACAACAGGGTTCTGAGTGTATCAAATAAGAAAGTATTGCCAGAATAGATGGCCATATTGTATTCCTAACAACACAATTCTTTGCCAATTCTTCAAACAGAGAAAACATCTCATAATTATTGATGGTTTCTTAGCTTTTAACAACACACTAAAGCTCTTAAATTCGATAGTCTACAACAAATCCATGAAGTTCACTGGAGGACAGTGAAAGGTCGAGCAAGAATCCAGCAGTCAGTCTGGTGGCCTGGCATCAGGTCACTCCATTGAAGAGTTAATGATGAATTTCCTTATGTATGCAATGAATAGGCAACAGCAGAGTGAACCACTGGTACCTCCAGTTTTCCTCTTTGAGGCCATGGCAGTACCTAGTTTTGGATTTCTTTGTATTTAAAGGCAAAGATTTCACCAGCATCATTGACTACTACTACAGATGATTTGAAGTGAGTAGAATGCACAGTATCACGTTGGAAACAGTCATTTCATCACTAAAGTAAATCTTCACTACACATGTTCTGGTGTCAGACAACAGTCTCCAGTTTTTTAATGAGCTGTTCCACAACTTTGTGCATGTAGGTATGGTTTTGTGCAAGTGACTAATTTGCCTAGATATGTTCAGTCACACAGAGGAGCAGAAAGTGAAAGTCAAGCAATCATGGAATTGATTGAAAAGAACAAAGGTATTGGGGTCAATTTTCCCACAAAAAACTGAGGCACACCTAGTGGAATGGATTTATGGCACTCTGTGCTCCACAGAGTCTGTGGGGGGAATCATGCTGGTAAGGGAGGAGTGGGGCCTAATCCCAACTGAGCTGTGCTACTCGAGCATGCAGTGAGTCAGGAAAATCACACCCATGAACTTAGCCCTTCTTCACTATAGAACTTCTCCAATAAAAAAAAAGTTCTTGTCATCAGAACTATTGATGGGAAAATGGTTGTAAATACAGCTGCCAGCTCTACAATAAACATCACAACCCTACATTTCCTCAGTTGGTCGTGAGGAAATTAGGAAACATGAGGAGCAAAAAAGAGACAATCAAGCTGATAATTTCAACTTCAGACACAGAACAATGTCGACGCTTGAAAATGCTACAGCCCATGGAGAGAGTGTAGATGCAAGACCAACAGGAATGAGACATTGAAATAGAAAGAGCTCTATAACCAAGATCTTAATGAATTAAAGCCTAGCAAAAACATTTCTAAAGGAAGTAAATAGCCTTGATATCACTGGAAGGAAATTGATGGTACCTTGGACATACTATGTAAATCTGATCAGAGACAAGGAACATCAGAAACAAGTAGAAACTCTACAACTACCCAGGTGGAAGACATTCCAATCAAATGATGAAAAAGTACAGTTTATCCTCGATCTCAAAATGAAATCAGGACTAGATCAGGGAGATTAGTCAAGGCACCACACAGACTAATCCTGTGAAGTTGGAGACTTTGTAGAGAGATGTAGGAGGTTGTATAGAATTGAGATAAAGACTTGGGGTGGACATTGAGTAAATAGTTAACAACAGGAGCACCTGATACTGATGTAAATATGTTGTAATGACACATGGCTTAGAGAATGCTATCTGGTAGCAAGGAGAAGTACAGCCTCATGTAGAGTACTGAGATGTATATAGATCTGCAAATAAGCAATGTTTCTTATGAGTGGTAGCATTCTTCGGTAACAGTGGCATGGTGGCACAGCGGTTAGCACTGCTGCCTCACCTTGCCAGGGATCCGAGTTCAGTTCTCAGCTTGGGTCACTGTCTGTGCGGAGTCTGCACGTTCTCCCCGTGCATTCTCTGAGTGCTCCAGTTCCCTTCCACACTCCTAAAGATTTGCTGGTTAGGGTGCATTGGCCCTGCTAAATTCTCCCTCTGTGTACCCAAAAAGGCACCGGAATGTGGCGACTAGAGGATTTTCACAGTAACTTCATTGCAGTGTTAATGTAAGCCTACTTGTGACAATGATAAATAAACTTTAAAAACCCTAAAAATAACCCCACCCAGACTCCAAACCCAAGTCGAAACTGATGTAGGTCTGTTGTATCTAGCATATGTCCCAAATTGTGAACCATACACAAGAACTGCACCATGCTTGTAACAAAAAAGAACTGAAACTTTATTTGATTCATAGTGGTTATTTAGTAAAGGAAACATATATTCCTTTCCTTTCAAAAATTTGTCAAGCAACATAAGAAATTTCATATTGAGTACAGGCTTTGGAAAAGTCAAAATAATACTTCTAAGTGAACAAGAATAGATTCTGATTCACATTTTAGTAAGTCTTCATGCCACTCTATACCTGTGGCAATCACTATACATTCTACTTGTTTTGCCTAGAATTAACGTTCAATATTTTAAATTCTGTTGGATTCATGTCAAAAAGAAACATCTTACAATAAAAATAGCACCCTTTGAGTCTTTATTACATCCACAACCTATGTAATAACTGTAAATGTGTCTGGGGACCATAACTAACCAATTTGCACACAGCAAGGACTCATAAACAGCAATCAGATAACTGGCTGGATAATATGTTCTAATTATGTTGAAAAATTATGAGAACATGTGCAGAACACCTCTGCTATTCTTTGAAAAGTGCCATGAGATGTTTTACATCCAGTGGGGAGTGAAGAAAGGGCTGCAGTTTAACATCTCATCAAACAGTGACACCTCTGTTAATGCAACACTCCATCAAAACTGCTTGGGATTGTCAGCCTGCATTATGGGCTCAGTCTGGAGCGGGGCTTGAACTCCCTCCGCCTGCCTCACAGCACAGTTCTACTGGTGAACCTTTACAGATACCTATTGTCAGGCCAGCTTGAATAATTTATGTGGATACTTGGAGTCTGATTTCTCCTAGGAAATAAAAGAATATGTGTGGTTTAATAATCAAAACTAGAAATTGCATTTGGAAAATGATTAAACACGTTGCACAAAGATTTCCTTTATTATTAGAGTGCATTTAATCAGGTAACAGAGCATGTATCTCTGTTCAGGCCCTCAGTGTATATCGCTGCTGCAATAGACATTTGAACTTAACTATCTGTTTTGATATCCCTAGGGATATAATCCAATTCTAAAAGATAAGAACCTTGCTAGAAAGTGTAATGTACCTCTTATTTTGTCAGATCACAAAAAGATTTGGGAATATGGTGTGAAGTGGAGCAAGGTCTAATGACCATTAATGTGTCTGGCTTGACAGAAGATGGAAAGTGTGCTGCTATCAGATTAAGTTGATTTCCAGTTTGGTGACTAGCTGATGTCTGATGTTTCATTTACTGGAGTTGAGATCACTGAGGAAAAAGAGATTGCCGATTGCAAGAGGTGCCAAGGACTGCTTCTTTGTGAATTTGTGATGATTCAGCACTGGTGGAAATACATAGATAGGAGTAACAACACTTAAACCGACCATAGGATGTCATCAATTTGTCTTTGTATTTAGCTTCCACATGAACAATAGTCTTATTCATTTTGACTTGCCCTGTTCCAATATCCCATCGACAAACTCTGCTTCATCCATCTATCCAATCTTAGCTTGAATGTTGACATAATTTCTGTCTCAAATACCAACCTGGAGAGCAAATTACACAATATCATAACTCAACAGTGAAAGCAAATAGACTTTTGGAGGAAACCACAGAAAAAATTGCTCCTTATGCTATGTGAGTAGAACTGTGGCACAATGGTTAGCACTGCTGTCTCACAGCGTCAAGGACCTGTGTTCAATTGACTTTGGGTCACTGTCTGCATGGAGTTTGCACATTCTCCCCATGTCTGTGTAGGTTTCCTCCAGGTGCTCCGCTTTCCTCCCACAGTCCAAAGATGTGCAGATTAGGTTAATTGGCCATGCTAAATTGACCCTGGTGTCGGGGGAATTGAAGGCGCAGTGGTCCAAAAGCTAGTGGTGTTTGCTACCAAATAAACCTGTTGGACTTTTACTTGGTATTGTGAGACTTCTTACCGTGTCAGGGGATTAGCAGGATGTATATGTGGGGATATGGGAATAGGGACTGGATGGGACTGTGGTCGGTGCCGACTCGATGAGCCGAATTGCCTCCTTCTGCACTGTAGGGATTTATGATTCTATAAATGGAGATGAGACTGGAAGTGTCAAATGTTTCACTGCCCAAAATGCAGCCGACTTCTATGCACATGTTCAGATGCTTTCACATGGGATATTAGATAGTGTCAGTAAGAATGTAACAGCAAATGATTCACAAAGCATGAGCTAGCTGGAAAAATGGGCAGAGTAAGCATGTTCAACCTTTGCAGCAAACACCAAGAAGAAAGTTACCTTCGCAGACTCCTCGTAGTTTAATGTATCTCCTCCCCAAAGTTCTATTGCTACTAACAGTGTTCCTCAGGATTGTGTGTAATAGATAATTATGAAAATAGGAACAGCATTGCATGCAGTGATTGTGGTTACTTCTATCATGGTGAGGTGAGGAAAAGGACAAGAAAAAGGGAGATAAAGACAGGGAAAAAGAGGAGAGGATAGGTTCGATGGTTCTGGGAGGGAAGAAGCTGAAAGTGGCACTTTTTGGGAGCAGAACTAATGTGGGAGAAGTTATGGTTGGGTCTTCGGGAGGAGAGGTGCCAGAAAGACTCCTTTTCATTGGGGCAATGATGAGAAGTGGGGTGGGGGGGGATGTGCACAGAGATAGAGAGAGAGAGAGGGGTGGGGGTGGTGGCGAGGAGGGAAAAGAGATTGATAGAAGAATAAAGAAGTAGAAAGGATGCTTTGGGGTGATAGGAAAGAACCATGCCAATATCATCTAGCAAGAACGGAGACAGTATCTCATCGTGAACTCGGGGATTTGGAGAACAGCTCAGTGATTTGATGGTGGTGAATATGAATTAAACTCACCTTGATAAATATTGTACTGAGAGCAGTGAAAAATGGCAGTCTGACTTAAAACCTGTCCCATTTATGGCAAGTGTGTTAGATTAAGATTATCCCTGAAAAAAACCATCAGCTATAAAATGTCTCATTAGAAATTTGGCAAATTTAAACTTCGTAGAGGTTTTCTATGTTTCCTTCATCATATCACCAGATTCTCAAGATCACCTATTGCTTTCCGTGTATCCAAATTTTGATTATTCTGGAATATTCAAAAATGCGCAGAACATGTTTCCTTGATGCAAGCAAAGCCATGATAGATACATTTGCAGTTCAGACTACAAGCTTATGTAATTACATGCATTCTTATATCATGTGCTTAGAATCAAGGTATTTATTTGGTTTTCTGTTTTCTTTGGAACTGTGTAAGCTTTTTTTTAAACTATTGTTCAGCGTAATCTAATTTATTATGTGTAGAATTGTTGCAAATCTTCAATTAGAGGAAAGTGCACGTGATACTACATGCAGGAGAAGGTTCTCTGAGGAGAAGCAGTAATGTTACATGATTGTAAGGCTAAGAATTGAGGAATATGATACAATGGGACAACTGATATTCATCAAGAAAGAAAGATCTCGTCACAAAAAGCTAAAGACACTGGAGCAAGAAATTTAGGTATAAACACAGCTGTCAGTCTCAAAGTGCTGGTCCAATCAGCACAAAATTGATAAAATTGTTCCCCTCTCTTTCTACCCATCAAGTGATGGCAACTGTGTCTTATTTTAATTGTCACTTGCCAATTCAGTGTATTTAACTGTTGAAATGCTGTAACTGTAAAAGATGCACAGAGACATGTTATCTTGTAAGTTTTAAAAGAAAGGGGAGTAGTACTTGTTCTACTTATATAAATATAATATAAATAAATAATATAAATAAAAATGATATAAATAAAAATGTTCCCAGTCACATTTACACATGCATTCAAGTGCTCTCACATATACAGACACACACACATGCAGAAGTAAGTTACAAAGTGGAAGGATAGCTTAAATTACTTAGGAGTACAAAAAAGTCAATTGAATGGATACCATACACTGATGACTTAAATGGTTTCAGTCTGGGTTCAATGGTCTTCCCAAATACAAAGTCGAGATGATTTAAAGATGTTGACAGATGATTTCTGATTTTCTTCAGGAGTCAGCAGCTGCTGTGTAGATGTTTAAGATGTTGTCTGCAATGTGTGGCTAGGTGCACGCTTGCAAGATGACTGGAGAGACTGCACACTGGGGATCTTTCCAGTTTCAATCTGACTGGCCTATAAAAATAAAGCAACTTCTTAAGCACAAAGAGGCCCAGTTATGAGTGTCTCTACTCATGATCTCTTATCACAAACTGGCCAGTTACCCAAATATGGTCACAATAGGTTTGTTCTAAGTCCATTGTTTAAAAATGATTAGATCATGGCCCATGGAGTTCCAGCCTCACCTGGGATCCATCATCCAAAGTGATTGAGTCCCATACTTTGTTCCACACCCAGGTTGGCTATGTCTGGATGTTTTCTGAATGGTTCAGGAGCTGACTCATTCACATGTCTCTAAGTTGAATAAGGCTTTGGTGGTGTACTGCGAGATAGCCCAGCTCCTTCCTGATGGCTTTACAATTTGTAGGAGCTGCTATTTAAGTCACTTAAAATGTTTTGTTCAGTCATTTTAAAATTATCCAATGGTTTCAGCCCACTCAATAAATGTAGTTTTATGTTATAAAACATGATTTTGCACAGTATTTTTGAGCTAATGGAAATAAGAGGAAGAATGAAAGCTTTCAGTCACAACTGTGCACAGTGTGGGAATAGATTTTGGTTAAAATGGCTTCATTGTCATACATTTTATCAGGAACAGCTGACATGAACTAAATACAGAAAAGCTAGGGGCACACTAAAGATCAGTCAGTTTCTGTAAATTGAAAAGATAAGTATTTGGGATGTATAACCTTTTATCATAACTGAAGACTAATAACATTATATTAGGAAAAATAGAACAAAAATGTTGGAGCAGGAGAATCAGCAAATGTGCTAAAAACACCACAGGACGCTAGCCATGCATCATTATTGGCCCCTCACAATCAAGTGCCACCTATTTACCAATACCCTTGTCACCAGTATTCAGTATCATTCGTCTCCACTCTTTCACAGCCTTGATCCAGAAGAAAGGTGGAGTAGTTGCCCGTGACATTAATTCAGCATTTGATTGAATGCCACCAGTAAAACTGAAGTCAATAGTGGTTAAAGGGAGTTGCAATTGGCACAATAAAAAACAGTAAGTCATCTCAGCCCCAAGACATCACTGCAAGAGTTCCCCAAGAAAGCATGCTTGGCTCCAAACATCTTCAACTGCCTCATCAGGACCTCCCCTTTATGATAAAGTCAGGAGTGGAAATGTTTGCTGATGATTCCAGTGTTAAAAACCCTCTTCACAAATCCTCCCATAGTGAAGCAGCAGTTGACATATGGAACAAGACTTGGATGGCTCCTGGTTTGGCTGATAATCAATTGGCAACATTTTTGCTACATACATTCCACAGAATGACCATGTCAAGCACGAGAAAGCTTAACCATCTCCCTTCAATCTTCAACATCATCATTATTAGCAAGGCCCCAGCCATCAATATCTTCAATATTGACCAAAGGCTGATCAGGACTATCAATGGCAACTCTGGGGTAGAGTAACTATACATCTGATCCCTTAAAACTGCTAAACCTCATGTCAAGGTGTGGTGTGATACTCACCATCCACTTGGTTCCGTGCAGCTATGTCACAATACAAGAATCTCAACATGTAGATCTACACAGAGGAATTCACTTCAGTGGTGCCCTGCACTGAGCTCAGTGTGCCAGCCCTCCATCATTACCACCCTGTAACTGCAGCAAGTATCACACAACAACAGCTCAACTGGGAAATGTTGTGTTATCCTGTCTGAAAAAGGGCAAAAGATGATGAAACATGCAGAACTGATGGAAGATGAAGTTCACTACTTTGCCAAGAATCACTGTGCCGGCCAAATCAAATTCTGAAAGGTAGATAGTGGGAATAAATGTGCTAATCCATTTAAGAAGAAGCACAGCTTAATTTGTGTCAGGGCGTTTGTGGTTATTAGAGTCAGGGATTTTGTGTCGGTGATATTAATTCCGGGAAGTGATGGGGACTAATAGAAAAGAAACTAATTCCAGGAAGCCGGCGGAGCAACATCTTGGTTTACCAACAAGTTGGACAGTTAGGTGGCAGGTTTGCAATGTTATTCCTCATGTAATGAGTTTTCAAAGCTAATTTTCGTTCATTCATGTGATATGGCTAGACTGATGTTTGTTGCCCATACCTAACTGACCTTAAAAAACAAAACTGAAAAATGTAAAAATGCGTGCCAGGTTATTTCCTACTGGCACCAAAAGATAACTCACCCCCTGCTGCCCCTACTGACTCTCCCACCATCCCCCCCACCCTACCCCAAGAATATCTGCTACTTGTACAACATAAGCTTTGGTGCAGAATAGGACAGGGAAAATGATTGTCCACCATTCTTCTAAACACAAACATATCTTGCAGCCCCCGCTCAGGGGGGAGAAAATCACTTTATTGGGGTGATTCTCCCATCCTGCTGTGCTAATTCTTTAGTGCAGCGGGCCAGGAGAATCCCACAGCGGGTGATGCGCGTGATTCGCACATGCATTCCTACTGTGACAGCATCTCCCAGCACCAGATTTCTGCCGGCTTCTGCTCCATGCTGGAAATTAGCGGGGAGGCAGGTAAATATTTAAACACTTATTTTAATATCATTTACATGCGATTAGCAGGCCCGGGACAGAAGTCTCCAGGTCCGCTAGCATCTCGCTCCCCACCAGAAGTATTTCACTACAGCGGGGTTTAGAGGAGCCTTCAGGGAACTAGTGGCCCAATCCCGCTGGAGTGAATGGGCATTTGGGGGCTCCCCAGGAGGTCCGGCAGCAGGGGGAAGTTGCTCCCCGGGCATTGCAGCGGAGAAGTCCCAGCCTGTGCCCCTTGGCACTGCCAATGGGCAAAGTGCCAATGCCGGGCATTGGGCAATGCCAAGGCGGAGGGGCATATGGGGAGATGGGAGTCTGATGGAGCAGGGACTGTAGAGGAGGGGCCTAGGGGGTGAGCGGTGGGGATCTGAATAGGGATCAGTAGAGGAAGGAGGGAGGGCAGTGATCTAAGCGGGTTGGGGAGGACGGAGTCAGCCAGGGGTGACAGTCAGCCTGTTGCGGGGTTGGGGACTGTGGGGTGAGGGGTTACAGTCAGGGTGGGGGAGAATTCGGTGGGGGGGGGGTGCAATGGAGATCGCAGCAGGTCCAGGGGGGCTTGAGGCTGGCCCGAGAATGGTCAGGGGGACCAGTAATTGGACCATGGCAGGGGGTGGATGGTCAGCATTGTAAGAATCGTGGGGTTGGCTAGTGTTCGGACTGGCCAGCAATCGGGAGGCCATCAGTACAGGGCCACTGTGCATGCATCTGGGCATGGACAGATTGGCACATACACAGTGGCCTGCCCAGCGTGCTGATTTCTGCTTATTCTGAGAATAGACCCCACGCCCTCAAATTTAATGATCTTCGTGCTGGTGGCCTCTGCAGTGCCCAAATAATGGGAGATTCTTCTCTGAAATCGCACTGAAAAAATCGACGTGAATTATTCCAGTTTTCACATGAATTCAACACTTAAAATTTTTTGGGGGAGAATTCCTGCCTATATTTCTTTACCCTTTGCAATGCCCTAATGTTGAAAGAGCTATTGTTCTATATTTCTTTATATTTAAAAAATAAAATCTAACCCTGTTATCAGAAAGTTTTCTTTGTTGTCCATCTGCCTTAAAAGAACAACACTTTCTGAAGCAATTTAATTTTCCATTGAGATGCATTGAAATGCATTTTTATGCTTTTGCTATGCCACTGAGAATACCTGATATAAATAGATACCTACACATTCTCAAGAATGTTAGATGAGGCATAGTGTTTGACAGCTGAGACATTCATTACTCATGAATAACCCCATGGATTTGAAGTTTCTCACCACTGAGAGAAAGTAGGTATTGAAAATAATGAAAAAAAAGTAAAATGTTCATACACACAGTTCAGAGCTACTGATGTAAAAACGTTATTGTTCAGACTATGATTCCCATAGGTGTTTAATTTCACTGCAGTGTCGGGTGTTTTAGTGGTTTTTTTTAGCCTCTTTCTCAGTGGAATGAGTAAGGATACAATCAAATATATTGACAAAATAAATTCAGGTGACCTACATGGCATCAACAACTCAAAAGCAAGGGTTCAAATGATGGATGGTAAGATTCGCAAATTACTATCTAGCCAGGATTGTGTGCAAGAGGCAGAGAATGAAAAAAAAAATATTTTGTCATTTCATAAGACAGTTCAAGTAGCTGTAATTCTCAAAGTTGCACCTTGGGTGACCAATCTTCAAGCTTCTGTTTAGCGACTTGCAGTGGTCTGCAAATGGTTGAAGATGAGCCACCATTGTTTTACTCCAGCTCCAAGCAAAAAATGAAGCCCATCTTTTAAACAACCTATCAGATGAATGAATGCTGCAAGGATAAAATTATGGAGTTTTTTTTTAAGTGTATTCCTCTGTTAACACTCTTAAATTTATCTTCTGCTGTTTCATTTCCTAGGTGACTTTTAAAGCAACAAAATACTCTGTCTCTCCGGATCTGAGATTTGTTCTTCTTGCATATGATGTCAAACAGGTACACCAACAGTTACACACTATATATATATGTGCTTTTAATATGAGAGAAATGTTTTACCTGTGGATGTTGCAAGTGCATTTTATAATATCTCGATACCAGTATACTTATCGGAATATTTCCAGATTCTAGTTTGATTGTTTTGGCTGTGATCCTAAAAGTAAGGACCTGAATTTGACTGTATGTTGGATACTTTCTTTGGTGCAAACCTAATTTATCCCCTGCTGCTCCAGTAAATGGAGTGCTTGCTCCAGTTCCAAATTCATTTGTTAGGTTTTTCAAACTCTATAAATAGTAGTACTGGAAAAAACAAATATGATTGAAATAGGGAAAATGGAAATTATTAACAGACATGAATTTCATACTCTAGTGTAAATGCATGTGCTTATGTTGATGACAGATCCTTTCTCCAGTGCTTTAGAAGTGATTGAAGATTTTCTCTCAAATAATGTTCTGATTCTACATTTTTTTCTGTTTTAGACTTTGATTGAGTTTTATTTGGTGCCCACTGTGAGGTGTTGATAAAAGAGTAAAGGCTAGGGTTGTACAAAGTCCTGGTGCATATCAAAAATCAATTGAACTACAATCAAGCAATCCAGATCTGAACCTATACCATAGATAGTATAATCTGTAATACTGTTGTGAGGGATTTCTGGACTCCCAATGACATGTTTCTCATGATGAGAGACAGAACGCCTCGTGCCACTGGGAAACTCTTTGCCGCAGAAGGCTGTGGAGGTCAGGTCATTGAGTGTCTTTAAGACAGAGGTAGATAGGTTCTTGATTAATAAGGGGAGCAGAGGTTATGGGGAAAAGGCAAGAGAATGGGAATGTGAAAAATATCACCCATGATGGAATGATGAAGCAGACTTGATGGGCCGAGTGGCCTAATTCTGCTCCTTATGCTCTTCAACACATGGGCGGGTGCGCCATCAGCAGGGCCGGAAGATCCCACCGGTGTGAACAGCCAGAGAACCCTGGCTGTGTGTTTAAATAATAGAAAATTACAGGAGAACGCCTTGGAAAATTTATGCAAGATTTCTCCAATATTTCAGTGTCGACAACAGATGATTGGGAAAATTCAAGGGATACTGGATAAACAGTGAAAATGCTATTCCAAAGAACATTGGGTGAAATCTTACCATAAAATGGCAGGGTTGTTTTTGGTGAGAAAATTGGTGTGTTTCTCGTGTGTTTCTCTCCAAAGAAACTGATTGGTTTTCTCTCAGATTCTATGACACTCTACCAAAAAGTGTTAAGGGGGTATAATTCATGCCATCATACAGGAGGGCGGTGCCTAAACATGTTGGCAAAACCCGGTTGGTGAGAGATCAGAGTGCCATCTTCAATGGTGTCCTGAGCAGAACTGCAATAAACCTGCAATCATTGGCCCTTCTCTTCCCCCCACCAACCCCAGCATGCCCCGTCCCCCGGACTCATCGGCATTTTCTCTTCTTCCTGCAATTGTCAGCTGCTTCTCTCTCACCAATCCTCATCTCCCCCCTCCAACAACCAAATAACCATCAATGGCATCCCCTGCTCATCGGACTGCTCCCAGCTCACAACCATATCTGCATGAATCCTCGACACACCCCCATGAGGCTCCCATTGGGGGCCACTGGTTGGCATTTCTAGAGTGGCATGGTGCCAACCTGCCAGTGCCAGTGGACATTGCCAGGGCACTGCTTGGCCATGTCCCTTGTCCTGTGGGGGCAACACTCACATTTATGCCCTTGAGGAGACCTCCACGGCAGGTTCATATCTGTGTGAATCTGTTGTAGCCCCTGCTGACGTGATGTCACCAACGAGGGTTAGGGAATATCTGAAGCTGTGTTCTTGCCGGGAGAAAACGACTTCTGTATCTTGAGCCCCACCGCAACCTCACAGGTAGCAAACATGGGCTCAAGATACCGTCCATTACTTTGTTATCAGTGAGTTTTTTTCCACATTTCAGCTGACACTGTTCAAATTTTCACCACTGCATCCAACTCATTGTTTATCACTATTCATTCAATGTTATTAAAAACATTACCACTGAAAGGATACTTAAGACACTCTGTATTGAGGAGAAAACTGAGAGTGAACCCTTAGGATTCCCATCAATCTCCTCCTCATGGGAAATATATTTCTATAGTGTGGAGACACCTTGCAGTAAATAAATCAATCCAAACAGTTTCTATTAATCTGCCAATTGAAAGTTAAATTGGAAGCATTCCTCGTGCAAATGCAGCAAAACATGGACAATTTCCTGGCTTGGGCTGACAAGTGGCAAGTGACATTCATGCCAAACAAGTGCCAGGCAATTACACCTTCAACAAAAGAAGATCTAACCATTGCCCCTTGACATTCAATTGCTGAAATCCCCACTATCAACATCCTAGAAGCTATGCTGACCAGAAATTGAACTGGATTAGCCATATCAATACTGTGGCTACAAGAGTAGGTCAGAGGCTAGGAATCCTGTGGTGACTGACTCATCTCCTGACTCTCACCATCTACAAGGCACAGGTCAAGAGTGTAATTCCATACTCTCTACTTGCCTTGATGAGTGCGACTCCAACAATATTTAAGAAACTTGATGCCATGCAGAAAAAAGCAGTCTGCTTGATTGACATTCCATCCAAAAAAAATTTCACTTTCTTCACCAACATGCAGTGGCAGCAGTGTGTACCATCTACAGGACGCACTGAACAAACTCACATACACTCCTTAGGCAGCACCTTCCAAACCCATGACCACTACTATCTAGAAGGTCAGGGACAGTAGATACATGGGGACACCATCACCTGGAAGTTTTTCTTCATGCCATACATCATTCTTATTTGAAAATATGTTGCCATTCTTTCAATGCTGCTGGATCAAATCTTGGAACTGCCTCGCGAACAGCATTATGAATGTACTTATACCTCATAGACTGCACTGGTTTAAGGAGGCAGCTCACCACCATCTTCTCAAGGACAATGAGAGATAGACAATAAATACTGGCCTAGCAAATATGCCCACAGCTAATGAATAAAAACAAAAATAGCTTCCCCAAAAGATTTACATTTGCTAGGTGACTGGATGAAATAACACATATGCATAGAGGTTGAGTTTAGCATCTAGCAGGACTGGTCCACCAAGAGAGTAGCAACTGCTGCTGAATCTTTGCACTTTCAGTTGGCGAAACCAATGGAATGTGGAGCATCTCCATGCTTGACTGTTGGTGATATGACAGGGTCCTGGCACCTTGGCACTACCCACTGGTGACTGGAGAGTGCCAAGGTGGCGGAGGAGAGGGTGAGGATATCAGGGGGAAAGGCTTATTGGGGGCGGGGGCAGGGAGGACCAATTAATCATTTGTTAAATTGTTCTGTAACAAGTCACTTGAATGCCCACAACATTTGCAGTGGGGCAAGCACTGCAGTCAAGTCTAAAATCCAGTCTCTAATTTGTACTATTGTGGATGATAATTTTTAGTTTAAGGAGTGTTGTAAGACCATAAGATATAAGAGCAGAATTAGGCTAGCTTGCCATTGATTTTGCTCTACTATTCAATCATGGTTGATATGATTTTCACCCCTATTCTCCTGCCTTCTCCTGACACCCTTGAACCCCTTATTGATCAAAAACCTTTCTATTTCTGTCCTAAAGACAGTCAATGACCTGGCCTCCACAGCTCTCTACAGCAATGAGTTCCATTGATTCACCACCATCTACCTGAAGGTATTTCTCCTCATCTCAGTTTTAGACGTGTCCTTTCACTCTGAGGTTGTGTCGTTGGGATCTAGCCTCTGCCACAAGTGGAAACATCCTCTCCACATCCACTCTATGTAGGCTTCTCAGTATTCTGTAAATTTCAATTAGATCTCCCCCTCATGCTTCTAAACTCTATTGGGTTTAGACCCAGAGTCCTCAACCATTTCTCATTTGAAAAATCCTTCATTCCTGGGATCATTCTTGTCAAACTCCTCTGAACCCCTCCGAAGCCAGCACATCCTTCCTTATATATAGGGGACCCAAAACTGCTCACAATATTCCAAATGGGGTCTGACCAAAGCCTTATATAGTCTCAACAGTACATCCCTGCTCTTGTATTCTAGCCCTCTAGAAATGAATGCTAACATTAAATCTGCCTTCCTAACTGCCACTGAACCTGCATGTTAACCTTAAGACAGTCCTGAACCAGGACTCCCTAGTCCCTTTGTACTTCAGATTTCTGAAGCCTTTCCCCATTTAGAAAATAGTCTATGCCTCTATTCTTCCACCAAAATACATAACCTCACACTTTCCCACATTGTATTCCATCTGCCACTTCTTTGCCAATCTCCTTGCCTGTCCAAGTCATTCTGCAGCCTCCCCACTTCTTCAATGCTACCTGTCCCCCTTTTGCAAATGTATCATCCGCAAATTTAGCAGCCATGCCCTCAGTTCCAACTTCCAGATCATTTATATATATAGTGAAAAGTTGTGGTCCCAACACTGACCCCTGTGGAACACCATAAGTCACCAATGTCGTGGTGTTGCAGATGGTATGTATGATGCCAAACAAATCCCAAAACAAAAGTTATCAATTTATATTTTATTACAAGAGGTTATGTGTGTGAAGTCAGGAGTCAAGAACAGCAAAAATAATTCTGGAGATTTTAAATAGTTAGTGAAAATATTTATTAACAAAAGAAATGAAAACTTAAACACTCAAGATTACAATTGCACAGCTAAAATTAGTTTTACAAACATTCCACCAACAGATTCTTATTTGGATACATTCACAAATAACCACTCTATTTTGGCAACAGTCCTTATATTTAACCTATAAAATTCCAGTAACCTTCCACAAGGCACAACTCTCTGTTGCCAAAGGGAAGGTATTTCACAGGACTCTTCTCTCACTCACATTTCACTGTAGAAATGCCAGGTTTCAAAGTAACCCTGCTTTTCAGAACAAACTGCTATTTTTTTGAAGATGGCTGAAGATTACTTGACTTTCTTGTTATACAATTCTGTGCCAGCACAGCATTATCTTTTGGATCATAAATAGCCACAGCAGGGCTATCAATCTCTCTTCACATATTGTTTTGTTTCTCTTTCATCTTGACCTCAGGGTCCTTGTGCATGAGTCACAAAAACCCAGCTTGCAGGTGCAGCAGGTGGTCAGGAAGGCGAATGGGATGCTGGCCTTCATAGCAAGGGGGATTGAATATAAAAGTAGGGAGGTCTTGCTACAGCTGTATAGGGCATTGGTGAGGCCGCAGCTGGAGTACTGTGTGCAGTTTTGGGCACCGTACTTACGCAAGGATATTTTGGCCTTGGAGGGAGTGCAGAGGAGGTTTACTAGGCTGATGCCGGAGTTGAGGGGGTTGAGCTATGAGGAGAGGCTGAATAAACTAGGCTTGTACTCGTTAGAGTTTAGAAGAATGAGGGGAGATCTCATTGAGACGTATAAGATGATGAATGGAATGGATAGGATAGAGGTGGAGAGACTCTTCCCGCTCAGAAAGGACAGTAGGACTAGGGGGCACAGCCTCAAGATAAAGGGGAGGCGGTTTAGAACGGAGTTGAGGAGGAACTTCTTCACTCAAAGGGTGGTGAATCTCTGGAATTCTCTGCCCGTTGAAGTGGTGGAGGCTGCCTCGCTAAATATTTTTAAGAAGCTGGTTGATGGGTTTTTGATAAGAGAGGGGATTATGGGTTATGGGGAGAGGGCGGGAAAGTGGAACTGAGCCATGACAGATCAGCCATGATCTTATTGAATGGTGGGGCAGGCTCGAAGGGCTAGATGGCCTACTCCTGCTCCTATTTCTTATGTTCTTATTACTTTAATATCTGTCTGAACTTAACTATTAAAATGATCTTTCATGTTCTCCATTGTCCCTTTTCTTAGGTCATATAAAATGAAATGACCCTTCGAAGTTTAATTGTGAGCTTTCCTTAAGTTGTAAAATCATAGAAATAACAGTGCAGAAGGAGGCCATTTGACCCATCAAGTCTCCACCGACAACAATCCCAATTAGGCCATATTCCTGTAACCCCAAGTATTTATCCTGCTAATCAATCTGAGCTATGCATTCCAACAAACTAAGAGGCAATTTAGTACGGCCACTGCACCTAACCCACTCATCTTTGGACTGAGAGGACACCGGAGGACCCAGAGGAAACCCATGCAGACAAGGGGAGAATGTGCAAACTCCACACAGACAGCGACGTGAGCCAGGAATTGAACCCATGTCCCTGGAGGTGTGTGGCAGCAGTGCTAGCCACTGTGCCACCATGCCACTCCAAAATCATTTAATTCTTGTTCTTTTAGTTCCTTTTGATGGTTAATAGCAAAAAATCCAAATCCTCACTTATCTCCTAATGCAAATGTCTATCTGTGTTGTATTTACTTGCAATCATCTAACTTTCATCATCTCCACTTGAAATGCTTGCATTTACACTTACCTCTGATGTTCTCAAGAATACAGGCATTCAGTTCCAAAATAATTATATTAGCCACAAACACACAGGCACACACACATAGCATTTCCAAAGACTAACACAATATCTTCAAAAAAAAACTTTAATCTGAAAAGTACCTTATTTAAATTCATAAGTTCCTTGGTATAAAATAACCTTTGTCAACATGTTCTGCTGCAGTGAATTCACAAAATTCTCAACAGAATAGTTGTGTTGTTCATATGCTTGATCTGTGAACATAAAATTCCAAAGGCAAGAGATCTCTACAATTTCAAAAAGGGACGTATTTATGATTTGAAAATGGAGTAGAAATGGTCTTGTGCTATTATAAATTCTATTGGCTTCTGCAACTCATACATCATCAATTAAGTTGTAAAAAATTATTATTATCATGTTTGTGTAACACTATTTCATTTTCACATTGTGGCCCATAAAGGTTTTTACATGCAAGTCATGAGATTGCTATAGATTAAGTTCAATATGCAAGGAATTAATTCCCAGAGAAATATGACATTTTATTGACTTAGCCAGCACACATATGTCAATGGATGAAGAGTTCAAAGTTCTGAAGTGTTAATTAGCTATCAATAGATGGGTCGAACATTCACAGCAGTGTTTGCCTATGCAGGTTTCCATAACTTTGAAACAATTGGAGTCTTTGAACATGATTCGAAGAATAATCTGTCCTTCCTTAGATTGATGTGGAGATGCTGGTATTGGACTGGGGTGGGCACTGTAAGAAGCCTCACAACGTTGGGTTAAAGGCCAACAGGTTTATTTGGTAGCACGAGTTTTCGGAGCACTGCACCTTCATCAGGTGATTGGGAGTTGGGTTCACAAACAGGGCATATACAGACACAGACTCAATTTACAAGATAATGGTTGAAATATGAGTCTTAACAGGTAATCAAGTCTTCACAGGTACAAAAAATGTGAGTGGCGAGAGGATTAAGCACAATTAAAGATGTGCGTATTGTCTCAAGCCAGTACAGTTAGTGCAATTTTGCAAGCCCAGACCAAATGGTGGGGGTTACACGTAATGTGATATGAACCCAAGATCCCAGTTGAAGCCACCCTCATGCATGAAGAACTTGGCTTTCAGTTTCTGATCAGCGATTCTGTGTTGCCGTGTGTCATGAAGGCTGCCTTGGAGAATGCTTTCCCGAAGATCAGAGGCTGAATGCCCGTGACTGTTGAAGTGTTCGCCTGGGCTTGCAAAATCCTACTATCTGTCCTGGCTTAGGACAATTCATACTTCTTTAATCTGTGCTTAACTCTCTCTCCACTCACATTGTCTGTACCTGTAAAGATTTGATTACCTGTTAAGACTCACATTCCAACCATTATCTTGCAATTGAATCTGTGTCTATATATGCCCTGTTTGTGCACCCAACTCTCCACTCACCTGATGAAAGAGCAGCACTCCAAAAGCTTGTGCTACCAAATAAACCTGTTGGACTTTAACTTGATGTTGTGAGACAGACTGTAAAGCGCCTTTCAAGAAGCAAACTTTCTGTTTAAAAAGTAACTCTATTGAATGCTAAACAGTTGTTTGTTATTTATACACACTTGTCATACAAGAAAGGAACTGGTTTGCAGGGTGACTAACGTGGGTTTTCAGGAGGTAGAAGCAATGTTCCTGTACAACAAAGTACTTATATCTTTGCCGATATACTGATTTTTTATTTGTTACTATTATTTGTTTTGTATCCTGTGTATTGCTAATCAATGCAGACAATTTCCATTGTGTTGGATCAAATGAAGTAACTTTCACCTGCAGATCAACATTAGTTCCCAGCAGGGGTTTTCTTTTTTAACTGAGCCGATTATAAAAATTGCTAAAGTGAAATGTAAATCGGTTAAGATTTATAATGAGTGGATGATGTGCTTCACTGATTAAGCAGTCAAGTGATGCGGGTAAAAGTTACTTCATTTGATCCAACACAATGGAAACTGTGAAATGTACATTCTAGACTGTAGAATTGAAATCAACTAACCCATTTAGCTTGAGGCATTTTAATGACAAAGATTGTTGTGGTTTCTTACATTTCTGAACTGGTTACTATTTTTTTCAGCATGCTAGCTGTTCACCCATGGCATTGCTAACAAAAGATCCAAGAAACTGTTTTCCTATAATGATGTGAGAACAAAGCCATCAAAGACACAGTTGAGTCATTTTTAACTATCAGTTGCTCGATAGTACCTATGGCAGGCCTGGTTCATTTCAAGAGCATGTTTTCACTAACAAATAGGCAGTCAACTCTGACTATTGAACTGGCGTCTACACTATTGCAATATTGTGTGGCCCAAGCCAGACCTGGTTGGGCAAAAGGTAGGTGAGGAAATGAAAGTTTGAATTGTAATGAGGGAGGTGCTTGGCACAGCTGTAGCCAATTCTTGTTGTGGAGTCCTGACCAATGGCCCTACCATCTTACCAAACCCTCCAAGCTAGTAGCTTGTGACATATCTTGATCCAGTGGTAAGAGGGATCCAGACAACTGCAGATAGATCCGGATGCAGTCAGTAACCAGGACAGCTTCTGTGTTTTGGTGAGCTCAGTGCAACCCCCAGCACAGTGCTGACCTGCATTCAAGACCGTTGGACTTTAGATTGGTCTCATCCATCCAGGTCACAGGAATAAGTTTCTGCATGCCATGGAGCACATATCCCTAAGTTGCTAAGCTTAATGCACCTATTGGTTATGCTCAGTTGGTTGGGTCCACCCATCTAGGTGGCTCACTAGGATGGCTGCTGTCACATACTAACTACTTGGAGCCATAGGTGAGAGCTGGGTGAAGGTGACGACCAATATAGCATCAGCCACTCCAAAGAATGCAGCGAGCCTGTCTGTGAGAGGTACTGTTCCTCCCTTACGCCCCAAACTTTCATCAAAAGTTTGGTACTTAAAGACCATCCAGTAACAAAATGATTACTTCCCCATCAGTGATGAAGAGGTGCATGCACCTTGACAATGGTGACGTGATTAAAATTGTGGATACTTAAGAGGTTACAATTGGAAGAGGGCAAATATTGCGGGGAGCTGGAGGAAATTACAAAGCAAGGATTGCTGAGGCTATTCCATAGGACGCTTAAATTGGCCTCACAGGTGGAGGATGTGGTCAAGAAGGCGTATGGTGTACTGACCTTAATTGAGTTTAGGAGTGGAGAGGTAATGCTGCAACTTTATTAGACCCTTGTCAGACCCCACTTGGAGTACTGTGCGCAGTTCTGGTCGCCTCACTGCAGGAAAGATGTGGAAGCTATTGAGAGGGTGCAGAGGAGATTTACAAGGATGTTGCATGGATTGGGAGGCATGCCTTATGAAGATAGGTTGACGGAGCTAGGTCTCTTCTCCCTGGAGAGACGAAGGTTGAGAGGCGACCTGATAGAGGTTATAAAATGTTGAGAGGAATAGATAGGGTGGATTCTCAGAGGATATTTCCCAGGGCTGAAATGGTCGCTACGAGAGGACACAGATTTAAGGTGCTGGGGAGCAGGTACAGAGGAGATGTCAGGGGTAAGTTTTTCACTCAGAGGGTGGTGAGTGAGTGGAATCGGCTGCCATCAGTGGTGGTAGAGGCGAACTCGCTGGGGTCTTTTAAAAGACTTCTGGATGAGTACATGGGATTTAATGGGATTGGGAGTTACAGATAGTTCTTTGGCCTGGTAGGTATGGATATGATTGGCGCAACTTGTGGGCCGAAGGGCCTGTTTGTGCTGTAGTGTTCTATGTTCTATGTTCTATTGAGGGATCTGAAAACAAGAATTTTAAAATAGAGGTATTGCTTAACTAGGAGACAAAGGTTGGCCAGCGAGCACAGGGTGCTGAGTGAACAGGAATGCATGTAAGATAGGGCATGAGCAGCAAAGCCTTGAATGATCTTTAAATTAAAGCAGGTAGAGTCCCCTACAATCCCATACAATCTCTACAGTGCAGAAGGAGACTATTCGGCCCAAAGTGGCAGACTGGCTGGCATTTATTGGAATAATTAAGTGACAAGTTAACAAATGCATTGATGAAGGCTTCAGAAGCAGATGAACTGAGGTAAGAAAGGAGTTGGCAATGTAATAGAGCAAGAAACAGAGAACATAAGAACATAAGAAATAGGAGCAGGAGTAGGCCATCTAGCCCTTCGAGCCTGCCCCGCCATTCAATAAGATCATGGCTGATCTGAAGTGGCTCAGTTCCACTTTCCCGCTTTCTCCCCATAACCCTTAATTCCCTTGTCTATCAAAAACCTATCTACCCATGACTTAAATATATTTAGTGAGGTAGCCTCCACCACTTCAACGGGCAGAGAATTCCAGAGATTCACCACCCTTTGAGTGAAGAAGTTCCTCCTCAACTCTGATCTAAACTGCTCCCCCCCCACCGCCCTTATCTTGAGGCTGTGCCCTCTAGTCCTGCTTTTCTTTCTGAGCGGGAAGAATCTCTCTACCTCTACCCTATCCATCCCTTTCATTATCTTATACATCTCTATAGGATCCCCCCTCATCCTTCTAAACTCCAACGAGTACAGACCCAGTCTATTTAGTCTCTCTTCACAGTCCAACCCCCTCATCTCCGGTATCAGCCTTAGCAACGCTGGGATATGTGTTTGCAAACTCATCTGAGTCAAATTTCACAACATAGCCATGAACAGTCACATTCTGCCTCGGGGAGTGGGATGGAATCTGTCGCGAGGTGAAGACCACAAGAAGTGGCAAGCAGGAAATAAACAAGGCAGTATCAACTCCAGGGTAATTCAGTTGCTGCCTTGTTCAACCAGGCTCAGGGAATTAAAATTACCTGCAATGCATTTCTACATATTAATCGGATGAATGCTCATTTACTTTAAGTCTGTTTTGAATGGATGCTGGCAGCTGCTAATGCTGTTTAACTTTGATTGTCCTCTTAAGGCTGTAAAGTGGGGATGTGTTTGAAGTCAGCATATAATCAAGTTAATTACTAGCTAATTACTGCTGATGAGCAAAACCTTTAGATTGGCAGATGTTTGTGCACCTTTGCTTCGCCCATCGGAGAGGGGCTTTGTTATTAAGATCAGAGAAACTTATAGAAATACGTGGTTTTAATTTTTTTCCTCTTATGATTTGATATTTTGCAAATAAAATATTCACTTCAATCAGCTGTATAGTTTTTCAGTTTTAATACTTTAGAGTATAACTATATTTTGGAACTAAAATGAGGAGAGGAGGAACTTGCTATGATTGGTGCCTGCATGAAGATATTGAACCAAAGCATTCCGTAGGAAGTAGTCAGAAAAGCCCCAGCCAATTTTTCCAAATTGAATTTCATGATTGCAACCTTCTGAGGATGTCTATTTGAAGGATTTACAAACAGCCAGCTCAAATTAAATAAGAATATACCTGTCACCTAAGAATCTTAAAATGTTACATGAGCTCATATTACTAATATTGCTTTTCCATTCCAATGTTCTCGGCACACCCTAGTGATGCACTAAGGCAGACTTTCATCTGTTTCCATAGCTAGTTATCCCTGGAACAGGTCACTAGCCTGTTGCCAGAGTCTTATAGCTTGAAGGACACCACTCCACATCAAGCACAGCTGACCAGCAGTCTCTCTCACTCTTTCCACCAGCCATTTGCATGTTAGAAGGGTTTGCAGGTTGACACTCAACCTTCTTTGGCCATCAAATCCTGGGGTGGGACTTGAACCTGGGGCTTCTGGCTCGGAGGCAGGGACGCTACTCATTGTACCACAAGACGCCCAATAACACTGTACGATTTTATCAGTGGAAAATTGAACCAATTTCAATAAAGACTAGATGAAATTTGATTGATTGCAGTACATATTTTATTAAAGTAAAGCAAAAGTTTATTTATTAGTCACAAGTAAGCTTACATTCACACTGAAATGAAGTTACTGTGAAAATCCCCTAATACTAAATTCTGGTGCCTGTTCCGGTACACTGAGGGAGAATTTAGCATAGCCAATGCACTTAACCAGCACGTCTTTGGATTGTAAGAGGAAACTAGAGCACCCGGAGGAAACCCATGCAGGCACAGGGAGAACTCCACATAGATAGGAAGCCAAGCAGGGATCAAACCCGGGTCCCTGGTGCTGTGAGCCTGTAGAGCTAACCACTGTGCCATTTTACTGCCCCATTATTAGACTTCAGATTGTTGATTAATTATTTTGCTGTTTGCTTAACTGCATGGACAGATGTATCAGTTTCTGATTCCATTTTCCTATCAAAGTGAAATTTAACGATTCTGCACTCAGTTTTGATACTATAGCTTACACAAGATTCAGAATAAAAGTTGCACAAATTGTTCAGTTGACAAAGGGATATTTGAGAATCACTGAATAAAAAGAGACATTTCGTTGAAGATTTTTTTTTGACCAATACCCAAATTCCGTAATACCAAATGACGATTTGAAGGGATATTTGTAAGAATATTTCCAATTAAAGTCTGCTCTGTAATCACTTTCAGAAATAGTCAGTGTTTTTACATTTTCTATACATTTTCACATGCAAAGATGATCAGCCCACATATTGGATATTGGCTTTGGGATATTTCAATTTTACAGGATGAGATTTTCCAACCATTCACGCGCCCCCCCTCTCCCAACCTTACCCCAATGCCCCGTAGCTCACCATTGGTCACTGGACAGGATTCTAAAAATGTAAAATCTAAAATCAAGCACGTTGGTTAAAGAAGAATTGCAAAGCTTTTTCAATAACGTAAATCTCGCCATAGCACACTGTAACAGTCTCTTAGACAATTTTATTTGCATAATTACTACATAATTACTTCTAAATGCATTGGTGGAAAGAATTAGAATATAGTTTTCAAAATCTTGATGCAGCAATTAAACCAAATATGACAAGCATTACATTAACCTGTGATTAACAGTGTTATTGTAAAATGCACATGTCAGTGTCACTGCTCATCCAATACTTCGTTTTTTTTTCCGCATTGAATTATAAATACATTGAGGGCAGGAAGGCGACAAGTAGGATTATTTGTCTTAAACCATGTATTATATAATTATGCTTCCAAAAATTGTATTATAAATGTATCGGTTATTGAAATTAAATATTGATGAGCATTGTCACAAAGAAGTAAAGTAAGGACAAGTTTGCACGAATATATGGGGTGCGATTCTCCCAAAAAATTCCCAAGTGCTGAATTAGAGTCGAGTTATAGAGGCTTACAGCATGGAAACAGGATCCAACCTGTTCATGCTGCCCAGTTTTTAGTCACTCAGCTAGTTACTGCCCGCATTTGGCCCATATCCCTCTATACCCATCTTACCCATACAACTGTCTAAATGCTTTTAAAAAGACAAAATTGTACCCACTTTTTCTACTACTTCTGGCAGCTCGTTCCAGACACTCACCACCCTCTGAGTGAAACAATTGCCCCTCTGGACCCTTTTGTATCTCTCCCCTCTCACCTTAAGCCAATGTTCTCTAGTTTTAGACTGCCCTACCTTTGGAAAAAGATGTTGACTATCTAGCTGAAGTATGCCCATCATTATTTTACAGACATTCATAAGATCACCCATATGCCTCCTACGCTCCAGGGAGAAAAATCCCAGTCTATTCAGCCTCTTCTAACCAAACCATCAAGTCCCGGTAGTGTCCTAGTAAATCTTTTCTGCACTCTTTCTAGCTTACTAATTTTCTTTCTATAACTGGGTGATCAGAACTGTGCACAGTATTCCAAGACTGGCCTTACCGGTGTCTTGTACAACTTTAACAAGACATCCCAACTCTTGTGTTCAATGTTCTGACCATGAAATCAAGCATGCTGAATGCCTTCTTCACCATCCTATTCACCTGTGACTCCACTTTCAATAAACAATGAACCTGCATTCCTAGATGTCTTTGTTCTATAACGCTCCCTAACGCCCTACCATTAACTGAGCAGAACTTGCCTTGGTTCAATCTACCAAGATGCATCACCTCACATTTACCTAAATTAAACTCCATCTGCCATTCATAAGAACATAAATAGGAGCAGGAGTAGGCCATCTAACCCTTCGAGCCTGCCCCGCCATTCAATAAGATCATGGCTGATCTGTCGTGGCTCAGTTCCACATTCCCGCCCTCTCCCCATAACCCTTAATCCCCTCTCTTATCAAAAACCCATCAACCCGCTTCTTAAAAATATTTAGCGAGGTAGCCTCCGCCACTTCAACGGGCAGAGAATTCCAGAGATTCACCACCCTTTGAGTGAAGAAATTCTTCCTCAACTCCGTTCTAAACCACCCCCCCCTTTATCTTGAGGCTGTGCCCCCTAGTCCTACTGTCCTTTCTGAGCGGGAAGAGTCTCTCCACCTCTATCCTATCCATCCCATTCATCATCTTATACGTCTCAATGAGATCTCCCCTCATTCTTCTAAACTCTAACGAATACAAGCCTAGTTTATTCAGCCTCTCCTCATAGCTCAACCCCCTCAACTCCGGCATCAGCCTAGTAAACCTCCTCTGCACTCCCTCCAAGGCCAAAATATCCTTGCGTAAGTACGGTGCCCAAAACTGCACACAGTACTCCAGCTGCGGCCTCACCAATGCCCTATACAGCTGCAGCAAGACCCTCCCTACTTTTATATTCAATCTCCCTCGCTATGAAGGCCAGCATCCCATTCGCCTTCCTGACCACCTGCTGCACCTGCAAGCTGGGTTTTTGCGACTCATGCACAAGGACCCCGAGGTCCCTCTGCACCGTCACCTGCTGCAGTTTTTCGCCACGTAAGTAATAATCCTTCCTACCATTATTCCTACCAAAGTGGACCACCTCGCACTTGCCAACATTAAATTCCATTTGCCATTTCCTGGCCCATTTGCCCAGCCTATCTAGATCCTTCTGCAGACTCTCTACACCCTCTGCACAATTTGCCGTTCCCCCAATCTTGGTGTCATCAGCAAATTTTGACACCATACACTCGGTTCCCTCCTTCAGATCATCTATATAAATGGTAAATAGCTGAGGCCCCAGCACCAACCCCTGGGGCACTCCACTAGTCACCAACCGCCAATCCGAATAGCACCCATTAACCCCCACTCTCTGCCTCCTATTTGACAACCAATCCTCTATCCACGCTAACACCCTACCCCCAACTCCATGTCCCCTGACCTTCTGCAATAACCTCTTGTGAGGTACCTTGTCAAACGCCTTCTGAAAATCAAGAAAGACCAAATCCACCGGCTCTCCTCTATCCACCGCCCTAGACACGTCCTCATAGAACTCCACGTTCATAAATTCGTCAGCTACAACTTCCCCTTAACGAAACCGTGCTGCGTCTGCTCTATCAAGCAATTCCCCTCAAGATGCCTCGCTATTTCCTCCTTGATGACGGATTCTAACATTTTACCTACAACAGACGTTAAACTAACCGGCCTATAATTCCCCGCCTTTTGCCTGGCACCCTTCTTAAACAACGGCGTAACATTAGCCGTTTTCCAATCTTCCGGCACTTCCCCGGAATCCAGCGACGTCTGGAAAATAACCACCAAGGCACATCAGCCCACCGACCCAATTGATCAAGATCCCATTGCAATCCATTCCTCCTGTGACAGATCATACCACAATTTGGTTAGATAATCCAAGCCCTAGTCCAATTCAAAAAAGAGCAGGGCAAATCTTCCATTGACCTCGATCAGCATTTAATCTCTCATCAATGTCACGGAAAAATAAATTGCTTGGTGATTTATATCATTGCTGCTTGTGGGACCCTTGCTGTGCACATATCTACCTATTGCAGCACACTTCTAGATAATTATTTACCTGTTATTGCTTTAAAAAGTTCCAAGTACATCGAAAACACCATGGGTGTAATTCTCCCAGCAGTACAATGGACCAGGAGATATCAGCTGAGGCCATTTAGTGGGGTCCCCACTGGGCGCCATGGCCTGTGTGTGTCTCCAGCTCTGCCGGGGTGGGGTGAGGTGGGGACTCAGGGAGATCGGGGCTGGAGAAGGGGTATGGGAGGATGAGGACACATTGGGGCTTACCTAGAAGGGTCCAGGGGGGCCAGCAATCGGTGGATGGTGGGGGCCAGAAGGGCAGTAAGTCAGAATCACAAGCCTGGCCAGCGATTGAACTGGCCAACAACCGGGAGTCTGGCAATATGGGGTCAGTGCACATGCACACTAGTCTCTCCTCTGACTGATTGACACAGTTGCAGTGGCTGGCTCAGCACTATGCTGCTGGCCTCTCCAGTGGGAATAGGCCCTTCCCACCGATTTTCAGTGTTAATCTTGCTAGGGCACTCTGCAGTGCTCAGATCTTGGTACCATCTACAAAGTTATTAACCATTCCTACTAAATTCTCATCCAAATCATTAATGTCTTGCTGCAGCTGTATAGGGCATTGGTGAGGCCGCAGCTGGAGTACTGTGTGCAGTTTTGGGCGCCGTACTTACGCAAGGATATTTTAGCCTTGGAGGGAGTGCAGAGGAGGTTTACTAGGCTGATGCCGGAGTTGAGGGGGTTGAGCTATGAGGAGAGGCTGAATAGATTAGGCTTGTACTCGTTAGAGTTTAGAAGAATGAGGGGAGATCTCATTGAGACGTATAAGATGATGAATAGGATGGATAGGATAGAGGTGGAGAGACTCTTCCCGCTCAGAAAGGATAGTAGGACTAGGGGGCACAGCCTCAAGATAAAGGGGGGGCGGTTTAGAACGGAGTTGAGGAAGAACTTCTTCACTCAAAGGGTGGTGAATCTCTGGAATTCTCTGCCCGTTGAAGTGGTGGAGGCTGCCTCGCTAAATATTTTTAAGACGCGGGTTGATGGGTTTTTGATGAGAGAGGGGATTAAGGGTTATGGGGAGAGGGCGGGAATGTGGAACTGAGCCACTTCAGATCAGCCATGATCTTATTGAATGGCGGGGCAGGCTCAAAGGGCCAGATGGCCTACTCCTGCTCCTATTTCTTATGTTCTTGTGTATGAATAACAAATAACAGTGGACCCAGAACCTATCTCTGAGGCACACCACTGGCCCCAAGTCTCCAGTTTGCGTGAAAACTGGAATAAATCCTGCCGATTTTTCTTTTTAGCAGGATTTTCAGAATGAACCTCCCAAACTCTGAGCACTGTAGAGTGCCCTACTGAGATTCACACTGAAAATTAGTGGGAAGGGCCTATTCCCGTTAAAGAGACTGGCAGCATAACGCTGAGCCAGCTACTGCAACTGCGCTAAACCTGGTGTTGTCAGACTTCTTACTGCGCTAATCGGTCAGAGCAGAGATTGGCGCATGCGCAGTGATCCCATATTGCCAGCATCCCAATTGTTGGCCAGTTCAGTCATTGGCCAGGCTTGTGATTCTGTCTTCCCACCCTTCTGGCCCCCACAATCTGCCGATCGCTGGCCTCCCGGACTCTTCCAGGTAAGCCCCAATGTGTCCCCATCCTCCCATACACCTTCTCCAGCCCCGATCTCCCTGAATCCCCCTCACCCCACCCTGGCAGAGCTGGAGACACACAGAGGCCATGGCGCCCAGTGGGGAGCCCACTAAATGGCCTCAGCTGATGTCTCCTGGCCCATTGCGCTGCTGGCGCAGTGGGCTGGGAGAATTACACCCATGGTATTTTGAATGAACTTGGAACTTTTTAAAGCAATAACAGGTAAATAATTATCTAGAAGTGTGTTCTTTGCTGCAATAGGTAAATATGTGCACAGCAAGGGTCCCACAAGCAGCAATGATATAAATCACCAAGCAATTTATTTTTCTGTGACATTGTTTGAGAGATTAAATGTTAATCGAGGTCACTGGAAGATTTGACCTGCTCTTTTTTGAATTGTACTAGGGCTTGGATTATCCAACCAACTTGTGGCAGGATCCATCACGGGATATTTGTCAACCCAGCCAAAAGTCCATTGATTTTCGCAGAACCGAATGATCCCAGCAATGGGCATGGCTTGAAAATCCCATCCTTTGTGCACATCCCTTTGAGGATGCCAAAAGCTGGCATGTCTGAAAGGGCACCTCTGGAGCGGACCTTGAAGATTTGACCATCTGCCTCAAAGCTAGAGTGTCATCCTTGACACTAAGCTTTTAAAATGAAATTATGAATGCATTTCTACTTTCCAGAAATCATGAACATAGAACACTACAGCACAAACAGGCCCTTGGCCCACAAGTTGCGCCGATCACTTCTATACCTACTAAGCCATAGACCTATCTATAACCCCCAATCCCATTAGATCCCATATACTCATCCAGAAGTCTTTTAAAAGACACCAGCGAGTTTGCCTCCACCACCACCGACGGCAGCCGATTCCATTCACTCACCACCCTCTGAGTGAAAAAATTAGCCCTAACATCTCCTCTGTACTTGCTTCCCTGCACCTTAAATCTGTGTCCTCTCGTAGCGACCATTTCAGCCCGGGGAAATAGCCTCTGAGAATCCACCCTATCTATTCCTCTCAACATCTTATAAACCCCTATCAGGTCACCTCTCAACCTTCGTCTCTCCAGGGAGAAGAATCCCAGCTCCCTCAACCTATCTTCATAAGGCATGTCTCCCAATCCAGGCAACATCCTTGTAAATCTCCTCTGCACCCTTTCAATAGCTTCCACGTCCTTCCTATAGTGAGGCGACCAGAACTGCACACAGAGTCTGGCTATTGGAAGTCTGTACAGATGTACCTAACATTTTGCAATTAGGACCCACAGGAAAATAATTGAAATAAGAAACATGATTAAATCAGTTACATTTCACACAAAACATATTTCCCTTTATATAATCAATGTTGTTGAGAATTTGGTTTGGTATAGAAAATTTACTCAAATAAGACAAAATGCAATCTTTCAAAACTGAGACTGCAAATGCTTTCCATTTACATGTATATATTTTTCCTGAATTTAAGGAACATTTCTAATTTTGAATGTTTAATTTTATCAACTGGTACCCAACCATCTCCAACCCAACAACTTTCACCTTTGATGTTAGACTGTTTTGTAAATGGTTGGCAAGCTTTGGGGAATTAGGAGGTGAGCACCTCTTACACATTTCATTTTATTTTTCTTTGTTGTTACTATGTAAGAAATGTGGAGTTGCAGTGTACCTCAGAGTACAGCAGTCATACCCTGCTCATGACTCTCTGTTCAGTGCTGTACCACAGACACTGCATTGACATGTTAGTTTGCAAACAATCTACCATTTAAAATTAAAACCTTTACTTTTTTTCATTAGCATTTGGTCAGTTTTGCAGACATAATCTTCAAGAGGCAGCACAGTGGTTAGCACTGCTGCCTCACAGCTTCAGAGAACTAGGTTCAACTCCAGCCTTGGGGACTAACTGTGTGGAGTTTGCACAGTCTCCCCATATCTGCGTGCGTTTCCTCCGGGTGCTCCGGTTTTCTCCCACCTCCAAGATGCACAAGTTAGGTTGATTGGCCATGATGAATTGTCCCTTAGTGTTCGGGAGATTAGGAGGGTAAAAATGTGGGGTTATGGGGATAGGACCTGGGTGAGATTGTTGTCAGTACAGGCTCGATGGGCCAAATGGCCTCCTTCTGCACTGTAGATTCCATGATTCAGATGGATTCACAGTGCCATCTTTCAGAATGTTGGGTCAGAGAATTCTCATATTCAAAAACCCAAGGTGGGTTATTCTCCCGTCCCCCTGCACTAAACGATTAGCACAGTGGGCCAGGAGATTTCAGCAGGGCCAGATTAACGTGATCCATGCTGGGCATCTGGCCCTGAGCGTGTCTCCCAGCACTACTCCCAGTGCAGAGCTGATGGTACTGGAAATAGGTGTGGAGCTGCATTAGGCAAACAAAGGAGCATGTGCAGTGGCCCACTCAGCGCTATACTGCCGGCCTCTCCAGTGGGAATAGCCCCCGCAGGCTAATTATTTGTACAATCATGCTAGTCCACTCTGCAGTGCACAGAGTGTGGGAGATTCACTTCAGAACTCCCACTGAAAAACCGGCAGGATTTACTCCAGTTTTCAAGCAAATTCAACACTTCGAATTTTTTTGGCACAATCGCATCCCCCAGCTCTGTGGAAGCTGCTCAGGTTATATTACTGTTTGTCTTGTTGACTTTGACATTAATATCTGCATCTTTCTTGGCCTCTGCTTGGTACAGCATGGCGACAGGCTCTTTGGCCCAACTTGTCCATGGCACCCTAAACCCCTAAGTTAGCCCCAGTTGCCTGCATTTAGCCCATATCCCTCTATACCCATCTTACTCATGTAACTGTCTAAATGCTTTTTAAAAGACAAAATTGCACCCACCTCTATTATTACCTCTGGCAACTTACTCCAGACATTCACCACCCTTTGCGTGAAAAAATTGCCCCTCTGGACACTTTTGTATCTCTCACCTCAAACCTATGCCCTCTAGTTTTAGACTCCTCTACCTTTGGGAAAAGACATTGACTATCAAGCTGATCTGTGCCCTCCATTATTTTATAGACCTTTATAAGATCACCCCTCAGCCTTCTACGGTCCAGAGAAAAAAGTTCCAGTCTATCAAGCCTCTCCTCAAACCATCAAGTCCCAGTAGCATCCTAGTAAATCTTTCCTGCACTCTTTCTAGTTTATTAATATTGTTTCTATAATAGGGTGACCAGAACTATACATAGTATTTCAAGTGTGGCCTTAACCAATGTCTTGTACAACTTCAACAAGGTGTCCCAACTCCTTTATTCAATGTTCTGACCAATGAAATCAAGCGTGCTGAATGAATGTCCAAGGCTTCCAGGAACTTGCCAGTGAAAGCAAGGTTTGAATAGAGCAGCAATCAAAACCACATTAAACATTCACTCACTCCACCACTGCTCATCATGGGTCCAGTCAATGTCATCCATGTGATGCACTGCAGCAACTCAACAAGACTTCTTTGATAGCATCTTGCAAACCACGGCCTCTGCTAAAAACAGTAACAGCAAAACTTATATTTGTGAGGCATGTCACAGAAGCATAATGAAACAAATTATTACATTGAGCCACGTAGGGAGATAATACATCAGATAACCAAAAACTTGGTCAAAGACAGTGGTTATAAGATGTGTCTTAAAGGAAGAAAGCGATGAAACTGCCACCTGCAAATAGGGATGCTGGCCTTGCCAGCATTGTTCACACCCAAACAATAAAGGGTGTCAAACTTCCTCCTTTGAAGGACATCAGGACACCAGATGGGATTTTATGACTATCCAATAGTTTCATGGTCATTATTGAGCCCATCTTTTTGTTCCAAATGTAACAATTAATCAAGCTTAAATTCTCTGCCTCTGGGAGCACTCATCAAGGTTTCTGGAATAACCACTCCCAGCATAAATGCAAATTAAAATCCAGCCCCCTATCTTCTCTGACAGTGGGAACGGCTCATATACACGAACAAAATGCACTGCATTCAAGTGGTAGGAAATGATCCAAATAAATAAAACTGGTACTGACAGAAATGTAGGTTGTCTGCTTGTATTTGTTGATTCAAAGGTACATGTACCACACAAGAGTAAAAATCACCCAGGGACTAAGCCATTATTAGAATGCCTTTTACATGGCAACAGTGCTCATGATGCAATGATTTTCATCTCCTTTTGATGGTTGTATTCTACGCTCAGTTGCACAACAGTCCTGATTGATTATTATCCCATATACATTGGCAGTTTTTTCCACTTTGAATTTGGACAGCAGAAGTAAATTTATGAGCCTAAGGTGCCAGAGAGATGTTTCTTTCACCAGAAGCTCAATCAGAAATTTAGACATGGGCAGCTCATTGCAACAGTTTACCTATTTGCTGCCGATCGATGAGGCATCCCATCAGCCACACATTTTCTTTTACCCCACATTTCCTTTACTTGCCCATTTCTGCAATGGTTTCCATCCATGTTACACTCAGTTTAATTAAAATATGCAGAGCATCTCTTTTGAGATTTCATTTCATAGAATCCCTACAGTACGGAAGGAGGCCATTCAGCCTATCGAGCCCTACACCGACTCTTTGACAGAGTATCTTACCCAAGCTCTCTCCCCGTCCTAACCCCACACATTTATTATGGCAAATCCATCTAAGTTACACATCTTGGGACACAAAGGGGCATTTTTTTTTACCATAGCCAACCCACCTAACCTGCACATCTTTGGTCTGTGGGAGAAATTGGAGATCCTGGAGGAAACCCCGCAGACATGGAGAGAATGTGCAAAATTGACAGTCACCCAAGGCCGGAATTGAACCCAGTTCACTGGTGCTGTGAGGCAGCAACGCTAACCACTGTGCCACGATGCCTCCTATTAGTTTCCCGTCTTTATTCATTTTTCTTTATTTGTAATTCAATTTATATACAGATATACAATTTATGTATTAGGTTGTGGGATTGAAGTCAATGGAAAGTGAAATGGGTGAGATGCAAAGTGGATATCTGCATCTGATTCCATCAGTTTCCCACTGGGGAAATTAAGTTAAAATGACCCATCAGTATATATGCATTAAATACTGAAGAATTTTATTGAGGATGATGTAGAATTTGAGACTTACAATAATTATTGTATCATTTATGTAATGAGCATGGCCAGGCATACTCTGGCCTTCATTTAATACTATTGTCGTAAAACAGGTGACCAAAACCATGGCAAATAGCAGTAGTTCATAATCACGTGTGATTTCTCCCGTCTTGCTTCTGTTATTACTGAGCTCCTGGACTAATTTCTTGTGTACTGCTGGCTTTTCCACTTAGCCCATCAGTCTTCCACCCTGACCTGCTAGCCCTAACGACGGGGTTGCTTGGAAACGATCAGTTCAAAGTGTTGCCCTTTATGTGCCTGTAAATGGTGTCGACTGCAGTAACCATCATGTTGGTTGTAATTTTCACCGTGACAAATTGTATTCCAATCAAATTATTTGAGCACAGTGTGAATGTAAGAAACGGAAGAAGTAATTTCTGAAATGGGTCTCTCAGTGGTGTTCAGTTTCTAAGTTTGATGTGTTTCCTGAAGCAATAACTATTGTCATGCATGGCATGACACATGCACAGGCGCGCATTCACTGCATTAGTTAGAACAGTTTCATTCATTGATCCAGAGTACTTAATAAAGCTGAATTAGCCTGGGGGACGAGATGAGGAGTGATTAGATAAATTGAAGCATTTAAGCTAGCCTGCGATGAAGTCACACTCAAAAAGAATATGTCTGGTCAGAAAAATGACTGATTTAGTATTGATTCCTAATGTGGGAACAAAGCACCAAGGAACAATATAAAATCTACTGAGCAAGGAACCACTAATACATCTTAACTGACAGGAATAAAACTTCCTTCGCATTGAATATGTTGATACCAATTACAGTAATTCAGTTAATAAGATTGTTTGCACTAAACAGAGATTTGTGATGTATTTGACAATCCAGTAATACAAGCAGAGTACCAGTAATAATGAATGCATATTCAGCAAGTACACTTCGTGCTACAATTCCCGTTACGATTTAGATTTTGCATGTTATCCTTGTGACATAACTACTGAAGCGTAAGAACATAGCATCAAAGGAACAACAGTAAGCTATTCAGACCATCAAGCCCACTTCATGTTCAATAAGATCATGGTTGATCACCCACTTCAATGCCTTTTTCCCATACTACCCCCACACTCCTTTGTGTCATTGATATTTAAAACTCTGTCAATCTATGCTTCAAACAGACTCAACAACGAAACTTCCAAAGTCCTCTGGGGTAGAGAATTCTAAAGATTCACAACCCGCTGAGTAAAAAAAAAAGTCTTCTCACTTCAGTCCTTGCCCCCTTCTGCAATGTTCTTGCCCCTTATTATGAATTTATGTCCCTTGGTTCTACATTACTCAATTAGGGGAACCATCTCACCTGCATCTACCCTCGTTATCCCTTTGAGTATCTTGTAGGTTTCAATGAGATCACCTCTCATTCTTCAAAACTCGAGGGAATCCGGGCCCAGTTTCCCAATCTTTTTCTGCCATCCTGGGAGTAAGCCAGATCAACCTTTGTTGCATTCCCTCCATTGCAATTATATCCTTCCTAAGGTAAGGGAACCAAAACTGCACAGAGTACTCTAGCTGTGCTCCAAGGTTCTATTCAAAAGGGAAAGATATTGACAGTCCTATGTTCAAATCCATTTAGATTAAGGATAACACACCATTAGCTTTCCTAATTGCTCGCTGCACTTGGCATGTTAGCATTCAGTGGACTTACTAATGAGGACATCTAGGTCCCTTTATATTCTCAACACTGTCTAAATTCTTACCATTTAAGAAATGCTCTACACATCTGTTCCTCCTGCTAAAGTGGATAAACTCAATTCCATCTGCCATGTTCTTCCCCAGTTCTAAATCTGTCCAAATCCTTTTGATGCTGTTTTGCTTCTTCCTCACAACACGTATTCCCACCCAGCATTATGTCATTGACAGATTTGGAAATATTACATCATTGATATATGCTGTGGATAGTTGGGGCCCAAGTGCTGATCCGTGCGGCATTCCAATGGTCACAGCTTGCCAGTGAAAGAAGGACCCATTTATTCTTACTCTCTGTTTTCTGCCTGTCAGCCAATCCTTAATCCGTGTCCATATATTACCTCCTATACCCTGTGCTTTAATTTTGCTAACCAACCTCCTGGGACTGGACATTATAGGGAGCCTGCTGAAAATCCAAGTATATTCTGTCCGCCCCTTTGTCAATTCTGTTAGTTTAAAAAGTTTAAAAGTTTAGTTAGTTAGTAGCATCCTCAAAATTACTCCAATGGGTTTGTCAAACATAATTTCCTTTTCATAAATCCATGTTGATTCTGTCCATTATGCCCAATCAGATAATTATTATCTAAGTGTCCAATTATTATGTCTTTTATAACAGATTCCAGCAAAGGCAAATTGTGCGGAGGGTGTGGAGAGTCTGCAGAAGGATCTAGATAGGCTGGGCGAATGGGCCAGGAAATGGCAAATGGAATTTAATGTTGGCAAGTGTGAGGTGGTCCACTTTGGTAGGAAGAATGGTAGGAAGGACTATTACTTACGTGGCGAAAAACTGCAGCAGGCGACGGTGCAGAGGGACCTCGGGGTCCTTGTGCATGAGTCGCAAAAACCCAGCCTGCAAGTGCAGCAGGTGGTCAGGAAGGCGAATGGGATGCTGGCCTTCATAGCGAGGGGGATTGAATATAAAAGTAGGGAGGTCTTGCTGCAGCTGTATAGGGCATTGGTGAGGCCGCAGCTGGAGTACTGTGTGCAGTTTTGGGCGCCGCACCTGCGCAAGGATATTTTGGCCCTGGAGGGAGTGCAGAGGAGGTTTACTAGGCTGATACCGGAGTTGAGGGGGTTGAGCTATGAGGAGAGGCTGAATAAACTAGGCTTGTACTCGTTAGAGTTTAGAAGAATGAGGGGAGATCTCATTGAGACGTATAAGATGATGAATGGGATGGATAGGATAGAGGTGGAAAGACTCTTCCCGCTCAAAAAAGACAGTAGGACTAGGGGGCACAGCCTCAAGATAAAGGGGGGGCGGTTCAGAACGGAGTTGAGGAGGAACTTCTTCACTCAAAGGGTGGTGAATCTCTGGAATTCTCTGCCCGTTGAAGTGGTGGAGGCTGCCTCGCTAAATATTTTTAAGAAGCGGGTTGATGGGTTTTTGATAAGAGAGGGGATTAAGGGTTATGGGGAGAGGGCGGGAAAGTGGAACTGAGCCACGACAGATCAGCCATGATCTTATTGAATGGCGGGGCAGGCTCGAAGGGCTAGATGGCCTACTCCTGCTCCTATTTCTTATGTTCTTATGTTCTTATTTTCCCTGCTACTGATCTAAGACTTGACGGGTCTGTCATCCCCTGTTTTCTCTCTCCCTGCCTTCTTCAATATTGGGATGACATTGGCTACCTTCCAGTTTGCAGGAACTGTTCTAGAATCAATATAATTTTAGAAGATAATCACCAATGCATCCATTATCTCCATAATTTTCTCATTCAACACTCTGGGATGTTGAATATCAGGAACCCATGGACTTACCAACTTTCAGTTCCATTCACTTCTCCAATACAACCTTCCTACTAATTTGCTACAATTCCTCATTCTCCCTTGTAATCATTTTGCTTCTCAGCCACTTCTTTATTTCCCATTATAAATTCTCCCAACTCTGCCTATAATGGACCCTCATTTGTCCAAGCCAAATATTTCCTTTTTACATACTTGTGGAAGTTTTTGCATTCTCTTTTTGTGTTTTTTATTATTCATTTGTGAGATGTGGGTATCATTGGCTGGCCAGCATTTATTGCTCAACCCTAGTTGCCCGAGGACAGTTGAGAGTCAACCACATTTTATTCATTTACATCACATCCTATTCTCTTGTTCTTTATCAGTTTCTTGGTCCTCCTTTGCTGTATTCTAACATTCTCCCAACCCTCAGATTTAACACTAATGCCTACAACTTTATAAGCCTTTCCTTTTAACTTTATACAATCCCTAACTTCCTTTGTTATCCACGATTGATTGACTTTTCATTTTGGCTTTTACCATTGCCTGTGTATCATCATATTTTTTAAATGTATCTTCCCAGTCTACCTCAGCTAATTTGCTCCTCGTAACCTCTATCATTTCCTTTGTTCAAATTTAATACAGGTTGTTAAACCTCAGTACAGAAGTCTTCCTTAAATAAATTAATTTTGATTATATTTAACTCCATTTTACCTTGTGGCAACAATATAGGTTGTAATATGAAAAAAAAGGACTTTCCATCGCCCAGTATTTAGGTATTACGAGGACTTTTAAAGTATGAAAATGGTGCACTGTCCCAGTAGGAAGTGCACTGGGCATTATATTTGTGTGCATGAACCTGATGACCACCAACAGCATGCGAAGCAGCCTGATCGTGCTCTGGTGGCTCTGTCCCTTTCATATAGCTTCAACCAGAGGTTTTGGTTTCCAACCTCAGTTTCAGTCTTGATTTCCTTGTCAGTTTCCCTTTTCAATTAAGGTCTGTCTCAAAAACTGCAAGGTTTGAAACTATAAATTCAATCACACCACACAATCAAACAGCTTAGAATGAACATTGTTCTTGACCTCACATTCCTCCTTTTAACATATTCATAAAGCCCTACCTTTTTGACCAGACTTACGTTAATCTACTCTCATAGCTGTTTATGAGGCTGGGTGTCAAACTTTGATTTGTAACGTTCTTGTGAAGTATTGTTTTTCATGTTAAACGTTCTACATAAACACACCTTGTTGTTGTTAACTGATCCCTGCAGCTTTGTTTGAAGGTTCTCTAATTTAATTTTGTGACTTAATGATGTAAACCAGCTTGCTCTTATGAGTCTATATATATATGGTATCATCAGTTTGCAACACATTAAGAAGGCTAACATTTGAGACAGTAAATGCACATCCTGTGAATATAAAATCTGAATTGTATTTTTCACACATTATTTGTGATCACTCATTTGTGCATGCATTATCATTTTGGGTGTTGGTGTGTCCATTAAGTCCTGCTGATCAGAATAAGATTTAAATTGAACTGGAGGGGAAATCAATATCTTGCTTGAAGACCCATGAAAATAAGCAGCAGATTTCAAAATAGTCTCTGACCCCTGTATGCCCAATTTTAAAGTGACAAAATGTCATCAAAAAGGTCAATTATGTTTACCATTGTTTACGGACGAATTACAAATTCCTTCGTTTCTTATATCATAAACGTCATGCCTGTTCACAAGATGTGCTTCTTTTCATAAATGTGTGATTTTGTGCACAATTCTGTTGACAGCTGTCATTTAGTTTATCTGGAAGCCATTTGATGTACAAAGTTATTTTAATACTCTGCCCGTTGAAGTGGTGGAGGCTACCTCGCTAAATATTTTTAAGACGCGGGTTGATGGGTTTTTGATAAGAGAGGGGATTAAGGGTTATGGGGAGAAGGCGGGAATGTGGAACTGAGCCACGACAGATCAGCCATGATCTTATTGAATGGCGGGGCAGGCTCGAAGGGCTAGATGGCCTACTCCTGCTCCTATTTCTTATGTTCTTATGTTCTTATAAAGCAACATTTGCTATATTTCGGAATATAAAAGTCCTTGTACGACTGTTGAAGTGCCTGATTAATCTGGATAGTACTAATGCTAAGCATGGCGGACAGCATGGTGGCACAGTGGTTAGCACTGCTGCCTCACAGCACCAGGGAACGGGGTCTGATTCCCTGCATGAGTCACTGTCTGTGTGGAGTCCGCACGTTCTTCCATGTCTGCATGGGTTTCCTTCAGGTGCTCCAGTTTCCTCCCATAGTCTGAAAGACATGCTAGTCAGATGCATTTGCCATGCTAAGTTTTCCCTCAGTGTACCTGAACAGGTACCAGAGTGGGGCGACTAGGGGATTTTCACAGTAACTTCATTGCAATGTTACTGTAAGCCTACATGTGACACTAATAATAAAACCTTCAACTTTAATGCGCTTTTATTCAAAGTCAAACACATATAATATCTCAGGGAGATTGAGATGGTTCACAAAGGGGTCAAACTTTGGATGGTTCCCACAGTTGCATTAATAATTACTCAAAAAAAAATTGAGTTATTAAAACCTCTTTTAACTTCATGGTAACTGTTAGATACAGATCAGACACCTGACTCCTATCCCCATGCAGTGCCCCCATCCCTCTGATCACCCATGGGATTGCAACCCCCAACCATGGACACAACTCTCACCCCTGACCTGACCAAACCCCCACACGCATCCCAAACCCAACTGCTGGCCTGATCTGCCTTCAACCCACTTGGACCTCTCAGACCCGAGCTGCTTGGACCTCTCAGGCCTGAGCTAAAGCTGGTGTGAGACAAGCACGGGAAAAAATCTTGCTTAGCAATTGGTCTTGGAGTGGCAATCTGTTGCTAATTGCAACTCCCAGGAAGTTACGGCCCATGAAACTCAATAATGCAGATTCTCTGCCCTTCTACTTTCACTCAGCTTCAGTATATGCATTAGTGCTTCTGTATATATCCACGGTCAACCCACTGGCCACTTATACAAGGCTTTTTATTTGCATTTGTTTAGTTGATAGAATAAAGAGCAGCATTTAACCTTTCACGTTACAGCCCTTGGAGCTCAACATTGAGTTCAACAAGTTTAGATTTTGACCTTTCTCCTCCATCTTACATCTCATACATGCAGTGCCTCAATGTAAAAACCCTCCCCTCCACCGCCCACGCCAGGATATCTGTCTTTTGCTGTTAAATTTCTACTTTCTGCTACAGTTTCTACTGTTCTAATGTATTCGCCCTCCTTTCAGTTGTGACAAAGAATCAAAAGACTCGAAACGTTAACTCTATTTTTCTCTTATTAGATGCTTCCAGACTTGCTGAGTTTTTCCAGCATCCTCAGTTCTTGTTTCAGATTCCGGCATCCACAATATCTTGTTTACTTAAGGACTTCTTTATGCTTGCCTGAGGGAAAGGCAGAGACGTGAATTAAAATTCCATCTGAAAGCCTGCACCTCCAATAGTGCTGCGCTTCCTCACTATTGCACTGGTCCTCAGTGTTGCTCAGGAGTGCCAGCCTGGGTAACATACTACCTGTCTCTGAAGTCAAACTTTTGAGCGTGGGCGGTGAGACTTGAGGAATGGCTGGCACAGCCGACATGAAGGGAAAGTGAGGCCTGCCAGTGACCCCCCTCCCCACCCCTCTTTCCAAAATGGCGATTCTGGTACTCCCATACTCAGCCCTGAGTTGAACTCACCTAAGTCCATCAGGTCTTCTCCTGTGCCCTCTGAGCAGTGCTCAACTCCAAAATCCCCCTCAGAGGTGAAACACCAGATTCACGTTTATGTGGAGCTGCTGTAAAAGCCACCAGTGTGACATCACACCAGCGCCTGCTGAAAATCCAGTGAGGGGGGAAGTCACAGAATCCCTACAGTGCAGAAGGAGACTGTTCGGCCCATCAAGCCTGCACTGACAACAATCCCACCTCAGACCCTAGCCACATAACCCCATGTATTTAACCTGCTAGTCCCCCGACACTAAGCAACAATTTAACATGGCCAATACACCTAACCCGTGTGTCTCTGGACTGTGGGAGGAAACTGGAGGAAACCCACGCAGACAGGGGGAGAACGTGCAAACTTCACACAGACAGTGACCCGAGGCCAGAATTGAACCAAAGTCCCTGGAGCTCTGAGGAAGCAGTGCTAACCACCGTGCTGCCTCCCCAGAGAAAGTTCTGGAGAGAGTACTTGCTAATGACATGCTAATGTATTAAAATGGGCTTTCAGTGGTTTTGTGGTGTGTTTCACAAACTCCGCCAGCGAGGGGGCTATCAGATCGGAAATCAAAACTCGCTGGTGCAGAATCATTTTTATTGTCTCAAATAATGGTCTTAATGAGATGCAGGTTAGAGAGGTGAGCGGATAAAATATGTAGGGATATGGGGGTAGGGCGTGGGTGGGATTGTGGTCGGTGCAGACTCGATGGGCTGAATGGCCTCTTTCTGCACTGTAGGATTCTATGATTCTATGTTTCTAAGGAAAGTAAACTGTCTCTGAGTTGGATTTTGGGCACATGTTATTATTCCCATGGATGGATTGTGTGGGCTCAGAATTTCTCCCAAGATGTAAACAAAACCATACTCTCATACAGTGCATTCCAGTTCCTAGCCACTTGCTGTGGGGTTTTTTAAAAAAGGTTTTTCCTCCAGTCACAGGAAACAGTCCATCTCATGCTATGATTATATTGTTAATGCAATATAACTATTGAACACAATAGTACAACATTGAGTGAAAAAATTATTTGGAATCAAATGTTATTGTAGGACAATTATTTACACTCTTAAGGAAGAACCACTTAAATATAAGTTATTGTCAAGTCACTGATGCGTGCAGTAACATGCTAGATGTATCTTATTTGCATAATGTAACTAAAGGCAGGGTTTTCATTTTGATATGGGTTGGAAACTGAGTCTGGGAGGATGGGGAGGGGTGTAATTTCACACTGCCCACCAGTGTGATTGTTTGCCAACATCATCCTATCCTTGAACTATTTTACTATTTTCCAAGAGGCTAGATGAGGGTTGGAATGGCTGGAAATAGTGGATACTTTTTTAAGGGTATTAAAAGGCCAATTAAGGCCATTTGATCAGATGCTAATTGCAATCTTATAGTTGGCTGTGGATCCCCTGCATTATTAGAAATATGGCAGCTAGTCTGAAGTGGCTTTCTGGCAGACCCCAGACTAAGGGTCCAGTGCTCAAATAAGACTTTGACCTCTTTCCTCACCAACCTGGCCACATCCACTAACAGGCAGCACTCGGGTACATGGCCCCTCCCCACCCCTATCCCCTACCCTGTCCCCACCCCCCACCTCCCAACATCTCCTCCATGTTAATTTACCAGCTATGGGTTTTTCTTCTCCACTTCAAAAATTTTAAAAGTGCTGAGAGATCCCTTTAAGATGAATGCATCCTCCCTCTACTTTATCTGTTTCAGAAGGCTGCAACAACTTCCATACTGGAGAGTATCCTATCGCCACTCCAGTTTTGGGAGTCTGCCTGCCGTCCTTAGTTGGACAATGAGGGCAGCTACCCACCACTAGTTGGCCAACTGAGGCAAAATCAATGTCATCTGTTTGCGAGCCAATGTCAACAGTTTGCTACGCCAACCCCAAAATCCTGCCCTCCATGTGTACTGGTTATAATAGTTTGTATCTTCTGTGAATGCAATGATAAATGCAATACCAATGAAATATCAGTCAAAGCAATTATTAAGGTGGGCTCAACTAAATGATAGTCATCTGCAATTTTCTAAATGGAATTCTTTCCTACTCTTTTTTGCTTGATGCATTCAAATTGAAGTTGGTTAACATTGTCAATGACACATATAAGCATCGGAATATGCTTTAGATGTTGGTTTTTAAACGAGCAGGAGGACATAAAGGAAATGCCACAGAGGACAAATTGACCTTCCCAGAAAATTTACAGTTCACAATCTCACTGTTTAGCATTTAAACCATGAGTGGTGGAAGCATTTGTTTTTGGCTCAACAGAGATGAAGTTACTGATGCATGTTATTTGTTAAATGCTGACCTTGAATAGTCCTCTTTGATAGCCCTCTATCACCTGTGGCTATGAAGTTAACAGCAGCTGTGAATTTTTATCATGCCAAGAGCTCCTTCCAGTCACCAGGGAATGATTACTTTGGTATCTCAGGCGACCATATCAAACTGCATCCAGGGGATTGGGTTGAATTGATAATGATGGTTTTCAGGCTTTTAGTTTTTCAGAAACCTATGGCTGTTCTGCAATGATTTGACACAATTGCATGATCTCCATGTGGTGGTAGGCACCACTTATATTTAAATCTACACCTTTACATAATATCATAATACCCCATGATAAACTACACATAATGCATATATTTATTACAGGGCGAGAAATACATTAGTTTATTAACACCTTGTAAGTGCTGAGTGTAATTATACATCTTGTATGATTACACTTAGCACACCAGGTGTACAAGTTTCAAGTGTCATTTCAAACATGATTCAAGTTCAAAGGTACCCCAATGCAGTCAACTTTTTTATACAGTGTATTTACAAGCACTCATCATGATTTCGCACAACCCATGGATTCATTGTGGATGGCACGGTAGCACAGTAGTTAGCACTGCTGCTTCACAGCTCCAGGACCTGGGCTCGATTCCCGTCTCAGGTCACTATCTGGGTGGAGTTTGCACATTCTCCTCGTGTCTGTATGGGCTTCATCCGGGTGCTCTGGTTTCCTCCCACAGTCCAAAGACGTGCGGGTTAGATTGATTGGCCATGCTAAAGTTGCCCTTTAGTGGCCTGAGATGCGTAGGTTAGAGGGATTAGTGAGTATAATATGTAGGGATATGGGGGTAGGGCGTGGGTGGGATTGTGGTCGGTTCAGACTCGATGGGCTGAATGGCCTGTTTCTGCACTGTAGGATTTCTATGATTCTATGTTTCTAAGGAAAGTAAACTGCCTCTGAGTTGGGATTTTAGTTTGTGTTTTGGGCCAAATCACATTGCCAAATATCTTCAATAAAATTCATAACTAATGCCATGTTGACTTTTTTTATTCGATCACAGCATGTAGGCATCTTTGGCTAGGCCAGTGTTTATTACCCAATAAAAATAGAAAATGCAGGATAAACTCAGCATGTCTGGCAGTATCCGTGGAGCAAGAAACAAAGCTAATGGCCAGAATTCTATTGCCCCATCCACCACAGGAATCAGAGTGGGCGAAGGGCAGGCCATGACAAGGTCCATTGACCTCGGTGGGATTTTACAGTTTCAGGGTGAGCGAGGCTGTAAAATCCTGCCCAGTGTTTCATGTCCACGTGACCCTTCCACAAAACTGGAGCAATAAAACGTTAAGAATTATATAGTTGGAGAGGTGGGTGGAGAAGGTGGGCCACGGTGGAGGGACAGGGATAGGTCAAAGCGAAGGAGAGATTGACAAGGTGTCATGGACATCAGGCAAAAGGGGATGTTAATGGTACCATTAAAGATAAGAAGAGTACTAGTAAAAGACATGATAACAAAACATTTTTGTAGCATTAATGGGATTGAACAATGCCAACATGGATTTATGAAAGGCAAATCATGTTTAACAAATCTACTGGAGTAATTTGAGGATGTAACTAGTCAAATAGATAAAGGGGAATCAGTGGATGTGATGTATTTGGACTTTACAAGATGTTGGTAGTGGGAGATTTACCATTGCCATTGAATGTCAAGGGAAGATGGTTAGATTCTCTCTTGACGGAGGTGATCATTGCCTGGCACTTGGGTGACATATATGTTATTTGTCACTCATCCGTCCCAGCCTGAATGTTGTCCCAGGCTTCTGACCACTTTCCATGATGAGAACTCTGGTGTAACATTACTAAAATGAGGCAGAAAAAGCAATGAGGACAAGAACAGAAAGACATTTTGGAAACCTGGGGTAGAGCTTTACAGTTGCTGGCTGGTGGGTTTGAAGGTCTGCCTGAGGTCTACCAGCCCAGTCTGATCTGCCTCTAACTTTATGAGGTACACTGGAGATGTTTTCCTTGTAAACTGCAGCCAAAAGGATTGTGCCATCAGCCAAATACAAGAGCTGAATGGTTGAAGCCGCATTGATTTGATTTGATTTATTATTGTCACATATATTAGCATACATTGAAAAGTATTGTTATTTGTGTGCTATACAAACAAAGCATACCGTTCGTAGAGAAGGAAATGAGAGTGCAGAATGTAGTGTTATAGTTAGGATGTAGGGAGAGTTAGAGTGAAGTTTTAGAAGCATAGAATGAGAGTAAAAGAAAGAATTATAAGGTATTCTGGACAGCCTGCAGTCTAATTTCTAAAGTGTATTTTCACTGGACTTCTGAATGTTCTAACAAAGAATTTAACAAAGTAATGCTTTAATAATTACAATCAATGGTCCAACACAGCTATAGTTTATTTCTTCAGCTATTTAGCTGACACCAGAGGGTTAAATTTCTGCTGTGGTTCTCCTGATCACTCACCATAAATTTGGCAAAAATCTACACTGTTCTGTAAATAAATTATAATCTTTGTGTTATTCCATCCAAATGTTTTTTTTCAAGAAAGTATTTTAATTACACATTGTTGTATACTCACTTGCCTGGTATCTTCAAAATTCCAGAGTCAAATCAAAATGTCAAATTGTTTTAAGTTAAAAAGTAAGCTACATTTCAAAAACATATTTTCTTTTTATCAGGGTAAATAGGACTTGGGATTTTCCTTTCTGTTGATTTATTAATAAGACGGTTACAGAATGTGATACTGGTTTTTATTGAATTGATAATGAAGATGTGAAAAGATTTGATTACTTTCCTGTTTGCTGGATTTGTGGCTACAAAGTCTTAACATTGAAACATTTTCCTGAAATAGTGGGTGAGTTTGGCAGCGCTGAGAAAATGAAAAAAAATACATCAGGTCAGCTCCCTAGTGTGTTTCTGCCTCCTCTGCACTTTGACCAAAGATGCCTTCAATGTGATGAAGATAACCTGCTCATTAGCAGTGGGAGGCCAATTAAGGCAATTATAGAGGCACTTGGAAGACATTTATATGAGGCCATAGAATTTTTTTCTCTGACAATGCAAGGCATCATACTGTGCCTGCAGCTTATCTGTTCACAAGGAAAAAATAGAGCAGGAGGTCAGAATGACATGAGATATGCAATGGTCGCGAAAGGACAAAATTGATGATCCTTAGGAGACAGGCAAATACTTGCAGTTGTTTGCTTGTCAGCTGCAGACAGATCCTCCAGATAGTACTGGGTATGAGGAAATTGCTATGGTCCCATCAGCAATATGCCACTTCATGTAATGCCACCTTCTCCCTCTCCCATTCCCATAGCATCTTAACAGCATTCACAGTAGATTGCTGGATGCCCTTCACTTCAAGCACATTTGTCCTCCCACATCCATAGGGCAGCTGCCATCCCTAATTGGACAGTACTTCCAGAGATGGCTTTGTTAATTGGCCCCTTCTGAGAGGATCACGCCAGATGTCTCATCTCATGAACATCTGGGTTCTCAACCCACAAATTGGGCTTGGCACCCGAGCAGCAAAATTCAACTCATTGTCTTCTTTTCAGAAATTCTCAGAGCAACTAAATGGTTTTAACAACTATAATTTTGCTAATTCTGTCATCTTTACGTTGTTCAACATTGGAAGAATGTGATAACCTATTTTGAGCTTTAACATAATAGTCTCCTTCATTGTCATTTTCCAATTAATGTTCGTAAGGCTAATAATCATTGTATGGTGGATATCCTGGAATATAATAGTCAGATGAAAACTGTGTAAGACAATTCTGATAAGCTGTATAAGCATACATTGTTCTCAGTACTAGATAGGTTAGACCCAAGCTTATACCCATCAACATTCAGAGTGCTCAAGCAATCGCTTCCACGTCTTAAAGGGAATAAATTGAGCACAGGGAGAATTGGCTCATTATTAAACATTTCATTTTCTACGAGCTGTTACACTGAAGCTTTAGATAAATATTTATATATTAGATAACAACAGCCTTTACCTGAGGATAATCAGAGGATCGAACTCTCCGAAGCCCCTGATGGCAGGTTCAATGGTAAATGTGTGTGTGTGTGTGTGTGTGTGTGTGTGGTGGGGGTGGGGGTGGTGGTGGTGGAATATGGCAAGATGCCCAGAAATAGGTTTCATACTGGTGTGAATTTGCAGCAGGATCTTTTGCTGGTACCCACCATGGAGGATCAGAGGATAGTGTGAACCTCATTTGCATCCTGTTAATAGGATGCAGATGAAAACCTGCCCCCCTCCTCATCCACCCCCAACACCAGATTCTCCGTGATGCCAGCAAGAAAGCATACCAACGTGAAACAAGTTTGGAATAATGTGGTGTGCTGAAAACCTGAACAATGCCTGGGGCTATCTCCGGATTTCAGGAAGGGGGCCACTCACAACCCTAGACACTGGAATACTACAACAGTGGATCAAAGGAGCACCTTCAGATGAACCTCCCAGATTAGGTGTCCTGAAGCGGGTGCATATCCCCATTTCAGAATGTCCCAGGAGTTCCATCAATGTTCCCAGGACGCCCATCGTCATTTTCAGGTGCTCCGCCTTCTTTCTTCAATATAGGTCAGTGATGTTTGGCACCTTTTCAATATGGCACCTAGACGTGATGGCAAAATACCCACCATCCAGGCCTAGCATGCCACTGAAAAGGATGCACAACACCCACATGCATAATCAATGAGCTCACAGCTGGAAGATTTGGTGTTTTTTTCCACATGCCTCCACAATGGGAAACATCCAATGTTCCTGCCCTTGCCACATCACTTAATCTGAAAATGGAAGAATTCCACCTAACAATTCACCCAGCACACTCATTAATAAGTCGCACTGTATTCTTTCTTTATAAACACATGTTTAAGTGAGTTTCCTTTAGGTTTCTGTTATTAAAAAGCATTAATTGTCCTATTATTTCTATGGAAACTTAGTGTTCAAAAATCTACCCATGTTTCTTTGAATGTTTGCAGAAACTTCACTTGTGCATTGATTGGAGAGAAGTGTGGTGTAGGCAGTATTAATAATGAAAGACAGAGTGCTATTATTACAATATAAGATAAATATTTGATGTACAGTTCTTGAAGCAAGTGCCAATGTCAAATGATATCTACTAAGCTTAGATGTCTAACAACATAATCCTGGTGACAATTGGAAAAGTGAGTGCATAAGTGGGCCTGAGATTTTACAGCCATTCCCACCCACTGAAATGAATGAGATTTAATTGGCTCGCCACATCTGCCAGGGACACACACGATATGTAACATCCTTACCAGAGTGTATACAATTATTCTGATGCAGTAATATCAGGAAAATTAATGTGTATGGCATATGGCATTACTTATTCTTTACAATTTCCTCAAACTTTTGTAATGCTTCTTCAAGATGCTCACCAAAACAGTCAATGTCTGCCTCTCCTCCCCTACTCAGTGACAACGGTAATTACAGATGTCTACTTTGATGTCCATTATTGTTATATTGTCAATAATAGTGTTTGTAGGCTTCTATCCTCTGTCATTTTCATACAAATCCATGCAAACACATCTAATTTTGGTCATTGAATATTCTAAGTTGTTTAAATGAACTGATATTGCCATCAATATTTAAATAAACTAAAGGTAAACCATTTGGGGATCTTCACATGCTTAGATCCTGGCTAACTGATGAGACATGCAAATGCAATAATTCCCTTTTCTTCTCTGTTTGAAATCCTTCTGAACATTTTGAGGGAGAAATCTATATCAGTATATTCTGAATGTTTTGGGTCATGATCTAAGTTAATCATTTATAGTCACTGTTGAGACCCAGGATAGAAATTCCAAAGTGTTTTACAAAGTTAGCCTAAACCCTAAGTTTTACATTTGAATTTAGCATAAAGTGTTTCACTCCACCTATGGTTCAAGTGACCCACGAAGAAGCCTTTGTCAAACAAAGTTTATTTAAGAACGCAGTTAAAATATAACAAAAAAGAATTAGCACAACTTTTACCAATTAAAAGATTTAAACATGACGCAGCATAACTCCTAAGAGCTAGCTATCTCTGCTGTTCCAAGTTAAACACCACCCTACATACATACACTCTTATTTAGACTTAGCACAAAAAGCAAGTATGCTCCCGTGATGCTGGATCTTCAGCTCTTTAACACCTTCTGGGAATTGGTCCTTTGAATGTTGGATCAAATCTAGGAGGGTCCCTAGACTTGGAACTTTTAGAAAGCCTCTGGTGAAAGAGAAAGAGAGATACAGAGCTCCTTGCTGCAAATGAGAGTCAAAACTAAAAACTGGACTTCTCTGCGAAACATAGCTGTAAACTCCACTCAGCAAACTCAGGGTCACTTAAAACCATAGAATACTGCATTTGTCCAGATTAAAAATAAACATCACGTCAGTTATACTGCTTCAATAACAATAAAATACACTCACTGCAGACAACATGGTGCCGACAAATTCAAGGGCCTGCATCCTGCAGAGAAACATGATTAAAGTACATTTCTTAAAGGCACAGTATATTGTATCAGTATGGAATAGTAATGTTGGTTTGGCAACAGGAAAAACTAAAACATTAAAAATGCACAGAACCTCCCACTCGGGAAAATGTCTGCATTAAAAATCACCCTCAAAACTTTCTTTTGCTTTGATGGTTGGCTTATGGTTGCATAAAAATAAAATACTAAATATAACTAACCCCTCAAACACTGTTTAGTTAGAAAATAATTCAAAAATATTAGAGTAAATGACTGCAAAAGAAAAGAAACCTTGGGAAAATGAACATGTGGGATATTTTTCTTAGCTTCCGCAATCCATCAATTTCCTTGATGTTTGCACAATATGAGTTCTGAACATTTAATTTGAATTTGTCTGCCCTATCATTACCCACTGAGTGGAACCTAATTTTCCAATAATGTCAAAGAAAACAGAAAGCCTGGAGAAGGCACTCTTATCGCAACAGAAAATGATTTTTAAAAATGTGCAAGAAATGTATTCACTGTTCAATATGGGGATAACTAACAGCGAGGTATTACTATCCCTGCATGAACCTGTTAGTCCTAACCGAACAACAGCATTTACCACTGGTCATGCTGCTTCTCTCTGATAACTCTGCTTGCTGTGATGTATTCTCTTTGGCCTGAATGTTACTGTATTAATTGTAGTGTATTGAAAGTTGTACATAGAACACTACAGCACAAACAGGCCCTTCGGCCCACGAGTTGCGCCGATCACATCAACACCTATCTATAACCCCCAATCCCACAAAACCCCATATACTCATCCAGAAGTCTTTTAAAAGACCCCAGCGAGTTCGCCGCCACCACCACTGATGGCAGCCGATTCCACTCACTCACCACCCTCTGAGTGAAAAACTTACCCCTAACATCACTTCTGTACTTTCCTCCCCGCACCTTAAACCTGTGTCCTCTCGTAGCGACCATTTCAACCCGGGGAAATAGCCTCTGAGAATCCACCCTATCCATTCCTCTCAACATTTTATAAACCTCTATCAGGTCACCTCTCAACCTTCATCTCTCCAGGGAAAAGAGACCCAGCTCCCTCAACCTAACTTCATAAGGCATGCCTCCCAGTCCAGGCAACATCCTTGTAAATCTCCTCTGTACCCTTTCAATAGCTTCTACGTCTTTCCTATAGTGAGGCGACCAGAACTGCGCACAGTACTCCAAATGAGGCCTGACAAGGGTCTTATAAAGTTGCAGCATTACCTCCCGACTCCTAAGCTCAATCCCTTGATTAATGAAGGCCAGTACACCATACGCCTTCTTGACCACCTCTTCCACCTGCGAGGCCGATTTAAGAGTCCTGTGGACCCGGACCCCAAGATCCTTCTGGTCTTCAACACTACTAAGACTCCTGCCCTTGATAGTGTACTCGTTCATCCCGTTGGTTCTGCCAAAATGGACGACTACGCATTTATCCGCGTTGAAGTCCATCTGCCACTTCTCCGCCCAGTCCTGCATCCTATTTATGTCCTGCTGCAACTTCTGACATCCTTCCAGACCATCCACAACACCACCGACCTTCGTGTCATCAGCGAACTTACTTACCCATCCCTCCACTTCCTCATCCAGGTCATTTATGAAAATGACAAACAGCAAGGGTCCTAGAACAGATCCCTGGGGCACTCCACTGGTGACTGACCTCCATTCAGAAAAAGACCCATCCACAACCACTCTCTGCCTTCTGCAGGCAAGCCAGTTCTGGATCCACAGGGCCAAAGGCCCTTGGATCCCATGCCCTCTCACCTTCTCAAGAAGTCTTGCATGGGGGGCCTTATCAAACGCCTTGCTGAAGTCCATGTACACCACGTCCACGGCACTTCCTTCGTCAATGTGTTCAGTCACATTATCGAAGAACTCAACTAGGCTTGTAAGGCACGACCTGCCCTTGACAAATCCATGCTGACTATTCCTGATCATGTCAGACCTCTCCAAATGCTTGTAGATCTTGTCCCTCAGAAGCCTCTCCATCAGCTTACCAACCACTGAGGTCAGACTCACCGGTCGGTAAGTTCCCGGGCTATCTCTGTTCCCTTTCTTGAAAATAGGGACTACATCCGCAATCCTCCAATCTTCCGGAACCTCTCCCGTCTCCATTGACGACGCAAAGATCATCGCCAGGGGCTCTGCAATCACTTCCCTCGCCTCCCACAGTATCCTGGGGTATATCCCATCTGGTCCCGGCAACTTATCTATCTTGATAGAATTCAAAAGTTCTAACACATCCTCCACCTTAATATCCACAAACTCAATCTTTTCCATCTGCTGCAAATCCGTAGCAAAATCTCCCAGATCAGCTTCCACCGTGAATACTGAGGCAAAGTACTCATTGAGCACCTCTGCCATTTCTTCCGATTCCACACAGACCTTTCCCCCTTCACCTTTTATAGGTCCTATCCCTTCTCTTCTCATCCTTTTACCTTTCACATATTTATAGAAGGCCTTGGGATTCTCCTTAATCTTACCCGCCAAGGTCTTCTCATGACCCCTTCTGGCTCTCCTAATTTCCCTTTTAAGCTCCTTTCTACAGTCCTTATACTCCTCAAGATCCTTAACATCTCCTAGTTCCCTGAACCTTTTGTACACCTTCCCTTTCCTCCTGACTAGGTTCAACACAGCCTTTGTGCACCACGGTTCCCGCGACCTACCAAAACCCCCTTGTCTCATCGGAACGTTGGCAATCAGAGCTCCAGACACACATTCCTTGAATATCCGTCACCTTCCTTCGGTACTTTTCCCTAAGAACGCCTCCTTCCAGTTTATTTGTCCAAGTAACTTCCTGACTTCTTCGTATCTTCCCTTACTCCAGACAAACACCTTCCTAGCCTGCCTGAACCTATCTCGTTCCAATGCAATTGTGAAGGAGATAGAATTATGGTCACCATTCCCAAGATGCTCTCCTACCGAGAGATCCATCACCTGCCCTGGTTCATTCGCCAGTACCAGGTCAAGTACAGCCTCTCCCCTCGTAGGCTTATCCACATACTGTGTCAGGAAACCTTCCTGAACACACCTAACAAACTCCTCCCCATCCAAACCCCTTACCCTAGGGATATTCCAGTCGATGTTTGGGAAATTGAAATCTCCCATCACGACAACGCTGTTATTAATACATCTCTCCAGAATCTGTTTCCCTATCTGCACTTCAACTTCCCTGTCACTATTGGGCGGCCTATAGAATACACCCAGCAAAGTTTTCGACCCTTTGCTGTTTGTAACTTCCACCCACAGAGACTCTGTAGATAGTCCCTCCACGGCATCCTCTTTCTCTGCAGCCATGACACTGTCCCTGATCAACAGTGCCACTCCACCACCTCTTCTGCCATCCTCCCTGTCCTTCCTGAAGCATCTGAAACCTGGCACCTGAAGTACCCAGTCCTGTCCCTGAGACATCCAAGTCTCCGTAATGGCCACCACATCACAATCCCAAGCAGCAATCCACGCCCTAAGCTCATCTACCTTATTCACTACACTCCTTGCATTAAAATATATACACTTCAGCCCCTCAGTCTGGGCATTTCCCTTCTCCACCCCCTGTCTAACCTCCCTCCCATACTGCCTGCGGTCCTCCCCTACCTGGGAGCTAACCTCCTCCGTCCCAGTTTCCCCATCGCAATTCCCTCCCCCCATCCTTTCTAGTTTAAAGTCCCCCCGGTAGCCTTAGCCAGTCTTCCCGCCAAGATATTAGTCCCCCTGGGATTTAAGTGCCACCCATCCTTGCTGTACAGGTCCCACCTACCCCTAAAGAGGTCCCAGTGATCTAGGAACCAAAATCCCTGCCCTCTACACCAGTCCCTCAGCCACGCATTCAGCCTCCACCTCATTTCATTTCTTCCCTCATTCTCCCGTGGCACAGGCAGCAATCCTGAGATTACTACCTTCGCTTTTCTCTTCCTCAGTTGTCTACCCAGTTCTCTATAGTCCCTTTTCACGAGTGCCTCCCTCTTCTTGCCTATGTCAGTAGTACCTATATGTACTACAACCTCTGGTTCCTCACCCTCTCCTTTCAGGATGTCTGGGACACGCCCAGAGACATCCCGAATCCCAGCCCCAGGGAGACAAACCACCATCCGCGACTCCCGTCTACGTCCACAAAAACGCCTGTCCACCCCCCTCACTGTGGAGTCCCCTATTAACACTACCTTTCTGCTCTCTTTTTTGATTTTTTGACTCACTGGCTCAGCTCCAGAGACCTGGCCACCGCTTCCTCCCTCAGATGAGCTGTCCCCCCTAGTAGTACTCAGGCCGGAGTACTTATTTTGAAGGGGGACATCCACCGGCGTGCTCTCCATCACCCGTGGTTTCCCCTTCCTAATATTTACCCAAGTGCCCTCATCCCGTTGCCCTGGTGTGACTACTTGCTGGTAGCTCCTATCTATAACCTCCTCACTCTCCCGAATGAGCCGAAGGTCCTCAAGCTGCAATTGCAGCTCCTTAACCTGGTTTCGTAGGGCCTGCAGCTCCACACACCGAGCACAGGTGTGGATGTCTGGCAGACCAGGAGCCTCCAAGACCTCCCACATGTTGCATTGCGCATTTTATTCATTTAAGGCTGCCTTACACATATATCAGTAGAGAATCTAGAAGGAGGATAAAATAATCCATGTGACAGCATATGCAGTTCTGATTCTGAATGCATTTTGCTGAATTTTACTGTTTCTTTCCAGTGGTGACAAAAAGGATGAAAAATAAGAAACCTTGCTTTCAGATATGAAACCTTTGGAAGGAATTTGCCTACTTTCTGTCAGCAGCATTTTGAGTTAGAGATTTAGAGAACAACTTGAAGTTGTAGCCCGTTGTTAGACACACAAAAAGCACTCCAGCTTAGAATTAGCAACAAGACAGCTTTGCAGTGTACACACACAAGCTGGCCTTGCCGAAGTAATCATCCAAAGAAAAAACATCATTTTTCATCATTACAGAGAAGTTATTCTTTGAAAGGAGTGCAGTCTTGGATCCTTGATCATGATCTTCGATTATGCACTATCATTGCACTGCTGATGAAGGTCATTTTGTTTATATCCAATCTACCATGTTTTGATGTGCATTTGGAGCCATCATCATGTATTTCCACATTAGAAAAAGTGGCTGCGATGTTTCAAAGGCATAATGAGAGGTTTTACCACCACAGATAACAAAAGATAAAAGGAATTACTTCAGCGCTATTAAGGTGAAGAATTTAAAGATATCCTTGAGACACCCATGCCTGTGCAAGATGAAAATGACTATGACTCTGTGAAAAATGTTCTTATAACCTATCACACACCCAAGAAAATTCAATATACCAGAACAATTATTGTCTGACAAATTAAGCAAAAAGCAAACAGGGCAATTGATAAATATTGCACAGGACTGAGGCAACTAGCAATCAACTGTGTCTTTGGTAATGTTAAGCAAGAATCACAACACGCAATCAAAGGTTGTCTCTCTAGTTAACTACACTGCAAAGCACTCAATAAAGATAAAGTTGTCAGAGCTGCTGGAGTTAGCAAGACTGTTATCACATTTACTGTCCAAAGCTACTGAAGTTGAGGCTGCCAACAAGTAACTACCATATTCCAAGTTCAACTCATTGAACACTGTTTATCACTCACCGTACGAAGTCTCACAACACCAGGTTAAAGTGCAACAGGTTTATTTGGTAGCAAAAGCCACTAGCTTTTAGAGTGCTGCCCCTTTATAAGGTAAGTAGGAGTTCTATTAACAAACAGGGCATATAAAGACACAAACTTAATTTAAAAAATAATGGTTGGAATGCGAGTCTTTACAGGTAATCAAGTCTTAAAGGTACAGACAATGTGAGTGCTGAAAGGGTTAAGCACAAATTAAAGAGATGTGGTTTGTCTCCAGCCAGGACAGTTATTGAGATTTTGCAAGTTCAGGCAAGTCGTGGGGACTACAGATAGTGTGACATAAACCCAAGATCCCAGTTGAGGCCGTCCTCATGTGCAGAACTTGGCAATCAGCCTCTACTCAGCGACACAATCCAGAATGAAGGATCAAAAGAAAGAGCAAAATATGAAATTCAAAGTTATACCACTAAAGCCAGGGAATAACACACTTGTGAAACATGGTGGTCATGTCGGAAAGCAAACAACCTCTTATGACATCCAGCCATTTGTTGTGACTCACATAAAATGATCAATGGTCATTGCTGAGCGTGGTTTGCAAACCATTACATGGAACATGTCATTCTTCAAAGCACTAAAAACTATTCATGAGCATTGAATTAAATTTATATATCAACATCTCAAACAAAGAACAGGAGTTAAATGAAACCACAACTGATGTCAGATGATATCCTTTTCATGAGAAGATGCCCAGCTTATTGAAGTGGTTATGTTACAAAGTGAATTACTTTTAGTTGGTGAACATCGCATTCTACATGGCTGAGTGAATTATTAATCGAAAAGCTAAAATATGTAATACCGGTGAAGTTGACTGTTCATGCTACGCTTCTTACTTACTAAGAATATGAGGAATGTAATTTATTGAAAATTGCATTGGGCGTTTTGTCTGTTTAAAGCTACCAAATACATACATCAGTAGAAGAAGTCTACAAGGAATATAAAAGAATTCATGTTTTAACAGCACATGCAGCTCTGATTTGGAATGCATCTTGCTGAATCTTGTTGCTTGTTATTGTAATAACAAGAAAACTGTCTGTGTTTTCTATCATAATTCCACTAAAGCTGACAGCAGCTTCAGGAATCAGCATACTCACAAAGGAATGTGGAAATCATGAAGTTAGTGCCAGTAAATCTATGCTACTCCCTAGGGTGCACTGTAGAGTTCTCCAAAGGTTGCAGACTCCATTGCAATCATGGCTTAGCCAAAACTTCAATTTCTACACTCTTAATCTCACTTTAAAAAAAAACACCTTGCAAAAAGTTGCACCTTTCTTAAATGAGGTATAACAGTTTTTTTAATGGTACTAACTTCAGAATTATTACTAAACACTCTCATTGACTCTGAAAAGCTATTTTATGTTTGTAAATTGTCCATTTTCTTCATAATGTAAAAAAACCCCATGTACTTAACAAATATTTTGAAAAAGAAAATGATGCATTTTTTATTGGATTATGACAGAAGCCAAAATAGAGAAAAAAGAGACAGAGAAGAGCCAAATTAAAGACGTGAAATCCTGAATTTCCTGGGTTTTCACCACCAACGTATATTGTAAAATTGTAGCAATGGGAAACACAACAGAGAGTAAATAAGAAGAGCAGAAAAAAATAGTCTTATTTCACTACCTGAAAATTTAAATAAACAGATAATGGATATTAAGTTCTTATAATATTAAATTATGTGAATACTTCAATGTAATTGGTTCTTTGCCTCCTTGCCACCACATACAAAAATGCTTTCTTAAATTGGTGACAGCCTAGTAAATTGAAGTATTGCCTATACTAGTACTAATATAAAACCGTCAATCTATGTGTTTAATATAGCCTGGAAAAAATATTAGCCAAGACGACAGAGATAATTCCCCTGCTTTTCACACACTGCCATGAGATCATTTTACATCCACCTGAAAGAAGGACTTAGTCCATCCAAGCCTGCTTGTGATACGAATAAATTTTAAAAAGGCAGCACTTCTGACAGTGCAGCATATTCCTTCAGTGCTGTACTAGAGTGGCAGCCTTGATTTTTGTGCTCTAATTGTGGGTTGGGTCTTGAATTCACAATCCTCAGATTTAGAATCGATGGAGCCGTCAGTAATACAAGTTTGTAAATGTTGGTGCAGTGGAGGGGGGGCAGACTGGAGAAACTTTCAGACATTTTGAACATGAGAAACATCATAAGAAAGATACATGGCATGAAAGATGAAGGAAAGAGAAGTGACATGCCAATGGCAAACATGTAATCGGCAATAGCAAGAAAGAGTAAAAGCCAACTATGCTTTTAAAATTGAAATGAAAAGGGTGAAGTCAAGCAAAATGATGACCAGATGAAACTCAAGCTAAACATAACTAATAAGTGGAAAAATGAAATAGTCATAAAATGAAAAAAATACTTACTAAACAAAATTATTTGATTCCCTACAGTGCAGAAGGAGGCCATTTGGCCCATAGAGTCAGCTCTCTGACAGACCATCTTACACAGGCTCTATCCGTGTAACCCCACATTGTTATTTACCCCACCAATTCCCTTAACCTATCCTGGGAAACTAAGGGGCAATTTAGCGTGGCCAATCCCAAACTAACCTGCACATCTTTAGACTGTGGGAGGAAACAGGAGTATCCGGAGGAAAAAACACGCAGGGAGAATGTACAAATGCCACACAGATAGTAACCTGAGAACAGAATTGAACCCGTGTCCCAGGTGCTGTGAGGCAGCAGTGCTAACAACTGTGCCACCGTGCCACAGATTAGAGATTAAAATATTTACTTAACGTAAGATATAGATTTTAATGAAGACTTCTCTAGTAATCTGGTTTTGTAATAATTAAACATTAACTAGAATTATAGATGATGGTGAAGCTCAGTATTGGTCCAGTAATAAATGTGTTGAAGGCAAAGAGTTAAGTTTAGGTTACTGCACATACATTAAAAAGAATTGTGCCAAGTTTGCAATATTAAACTCAAAATTTCAATTCTCAATTTCAATAAATCAGTGTTATACTATTGACCTGAAACATTAATGCATGTAAAAAATAAACAGGTGAGTGGTGGCTTTAAGATATGGTACTAAGGAGTACAAATGTAATGAGCATTAAAATGCTAATATATAATAATAAAAAGTGACCTTGTGTTTTGTTTGCATGCTTTTCTGTCTCCTTTTCCAAATGGCTGCGATCATTGAAATATCTCTTAAATTATGAATAAGAGGTGAAATGAATTGTTATTTACTTACTATTGTGCAGAAAATAAAGTGCTGCAGACTGTGAGATCCTGGTCAACAATTGCTTACATATGCTGCTTCTCATGAGAACATCAGAACCCTTGAGTGCATATATACTTACAAATAAAAAAAGCTGCCAAACAATCTTTGAGATAAGATCTACAGAATGAGGTTTCTGGGGTTCATTCTGTCAACACAAGAGCAGAAAAAAGGGACCTTGGCATTAGCTCGGCCTAGCCTAATGAATTGTTTGTAAGTTGTGACATCATGCCAGTTCTGTCTGTCCCACACCCACTGCCATCCACACTCAGCAGCCCCTCCCCAGAATGCCTTGCTGGACTGGAGGCTGAATTAGGACGTGAAGAATGAGTTTTTTTGGTTATTCTGTTCTCAAAGTGCATATGACCCTTCTGGAGAAGGTAATCTGGAGAAGGTAATAAAGCTGGCCTTGATTGGATTGGCTTAGTAACATTGCGAACATTTGTAAGGTTTCTCATTGTTATGAATTCTGAGGTGAGCTTGGAGTATTTAAATTCAAATACTTTATTGCAATACACACAGGTAACAATCTTGAACTTTTTTAGCTTTGATAATCTTCATTGGTAAATGTTTTGGGACCTTTTTACTAGCTTCTATGGATTTTACATCAACTTTCAGCTGATATTAGTTTCACTGAGGCTCATGGGCACCTAAAAAGCAGAATTCCTGGACTAACGCCCTGAAACAAGCCCCCATTGACATAATATGGAAGCGCTTCCTATTGCCACCTAATCAGAAAACTAGAGTCGCAGCAGAACTGAATTCCATCCCATTCTATCATTCTGTCAGAGAAATTGTCTCAGTTCTGCTCAACATCCAATCAGAAATTTAAAACTGAAGATAAAAACTAGATTTATTGATTTTCTGCACTAATTTTGCCATTCCATGCCACTTATTCAGATTTATTTTCACAATAATCGTAATGCACAAATTTTATGATGCTGATAACTTTTTTATTACAATCCACGAGATACCTTCTCATTAATTTGAATATTTGCCTCTTTATGCATCTACCAGCATTCCTCTTCTCGGTGTTTTACAGCATCTCATGAAATGCTCTGATTTTGATACTTACCATTCTCTTGGTTTTGAAATTTACTTCAACTTCACTTTAACCATTCTGTACACCTCATTTATGATTCATCACCTCCAGTAATACTTCATTCCTGACTTTACGACGTTATGTGTCCCCCTGTATGATCTGACTAAAGAGACTGAACTCTTCTTGGACCAAAAATTTAAAACTCACATTGTAAAATTAGACTTTGTTTATTACAGTTAGAGACAAAAAGGTGCTGACAATCAGGACTGAGAGCAAAGAACCTCCACTGTCATTCAATGGCTCGATAGCATCAGTTGCTTATTTGGAATGTTGCTGCTATGACTAGAGCACATTTTCATAATTGGCAATAGAATTATTTAATTATAGCTGCTGTTATATCTTTTCACTAAATCATTAGTGAAATAAGATAGAACAACAACTTTAATTTCAGCATATTGCTAGTAGTAGATTATAGTCAATTAAGAGGTTAAAAAAAGGATACAATCCTGAATAGTCATTTTAAAATTCTCTCTCCGGGTCAAAGACACTCTCCATTCCCTTTGAAATTAAGAGAAATTCCTAAAATATGTGGGTTACTAAACCAGCAGACAGTGTTAACTTAAGTTAATTATATGGCTCTTCTCTTCTGTCTAATACTCTCACCTTAATTCAAGGGCAATTCTAAATCTGCACAACATAGCTTCTTGATTAATCAAGATCACATTTCTGTACCTTCTGCATGACATTGAAAGGTTATCTTGTTTCCATGACAGCATAACCAGATCAGATCTGAGTCCTTGTCAACCTTTCATGTCAGGATTGCAAGAATCACTCTATGTACATGGGGAAGAATATAATTTAACAAGTCATGTTATGTAAGAATAAAGAGAATGTACAAGTTATTAATATTGCACAGAAGTACAAAGAGGATCCTTAAGTTGTTTGCACTGACTTGATGTCAAATATATGGATTATTAAAATTTACCAGATGTCTGAATGTCATTTTCCCAAACAATCAGTGCAATATTTTAAAATTAAAGAACTCGTAAATGTTGTGTGAAACTTTCCTCATTGTTCCGTGGGAGCATTGAAGAGAGGCTGCGATTTGAGAGTGGAGAGCTGTGGGTGAGTAAAAGTGACTTTTTCTTTTAGAAACTAACTTTATTTTTTAGTGGGTTTTTTTTGATTTTTTTTTTTTAAGTTTGACCCCGGTTTGACCCCGGAAGTAGTTGCGAGGGCACTCGGGTCGCGTTTTTTTTTCACCCGACTATAAATTAGACCGGAGGGGTTTCCCGATACTCTACACGGGTAGAGTATCCCAGCCCTCCCCCCTCCCCTAACCTAAAAAAAAAGAGAGAGAGAGAGAGGGGCTCTGTCTGAGAGCTGGTAAGACTGCTTTTGTATTTGTGTGTGCTGTAAGTGCTTTGGCTCACAGGGCCAAAGAGATAAGGTAAGTTGTAAGTTTTTTTTTCCTTTTTTCCTTTGGGTTGCTATAAGGGGTAAATATGAGTGTGAGACCTGTATGTTGTTGCCAATGCAACATGTGGGAGGTCTTGGAGGCTCCTGGCCTGCCAGACATCCACACCTGTGCTCGGTGTGTGGAGTTGCAGGCCCTACGAAACCAGGTTAAGGAGCTGCAAATGCAGCTCGAGGACCTTCGGCTAGTTAGGGAGAGTGAGGACGTTATAGAAAGGAGCTACCAGCAGGTAGTCACACCAGGGCAACGGGATGAGGGCACTTGGGTTACCATTAGGAAGGGGAAAACACGGGTGATGGGGAGCACTCCGGTGGATGTCCCCCTTCAAAATAAGTACTCTGGCCTGAGTACTACTGGGGGGGACAGCTCATCTGAGGGAGGAAGCGATGGCCAGCTCTCTGGAGCTGAGCCAGTGAGCCAAAAAATCAAAAAGGGAAGCAGAAAGGTAGTATTAATAGGGGACTCCACAGTGAGGGGCGCAGACAGGCGTTTTTGTGGACGTAGAAGGGAGTCGCGGATGGTGGTTTGTCTCCCTGGGGCTGGGATCCAGGATGTCTCTGGGCGGGTCCCAGACATCCTGAAAGGGGAGGGTGAGGAACCGGAGGTAGTAGTACATATAGGTACTACTGATGTAGGTAAGAAGAGGGAGGCACTTGTGAAAAAGGACTATAGGGAACTGGGTAGGCAGCTGAGGAAGAGAAAAGCGAAGGTAGTAATCTCAGGATTGCTGCCTGTGCCAAGGGAGAATAAGGGAAGAAATGAAATGAGGTGGAGGGTGAATGCGTGGCTGAGGGACTGGTGTAGAGGGCAGGGATTTCGGTTCCTAGATCACTGGGACCTCTTTAGGGGTAGGTGGGACCTCTATAGTAGGGACGGGTGGCACTTAAATACCAGGGGGACTAGTATCTTGGCGGGAAGACTGGCTAAGGCTACCGGGGGGACTTTAAACTAGAAAGGATGGGGGGAGGGAACTGTGTTGGGGAAACTGGGACGGAGGAGGTTCGCTCCCAGGTAGGGGAGGACCGCAGGCAGTATGCGAGGGAGGTTAGACAGGTGGTGGAGATGGGAAATGCCCAGACTGAGGGGCTGAAGTGTATATATTTTAATGCAAGGAGTATAGTGAATAAGGTAGATGAGCTTAGGGCGTGGATAGCTGTTTGGGATTGTGATGTGGTGGCCATTACGGAGACTTGGATGTCTCAGGGACAGGACTGGGTACTTCAGGTGCCAGGCTTCAGGTGCTTCAGGAAGGACAGGGAGGGTGGCAGAAGGGGTGGTGGCGTGGCACTGTTGATCAGGGATAGTGTCATGGCTACAGAGAAAGAGGATGTCGTGGAGGGATTGTCTACAGAATCTCTGTGGGTGGAAGTTAGGAACAGCAAAGGGTCAAAAACTTTGCTGGGTGTAATCTATAGGCCGCCCAATAGTGACAGGGAAGTTGAAGTGCAAATAGGGAAACAGATTCTGGAGAGATGTTTTAATAACAGAGTTGTCGTGATGGGAGACTTCAATTTCCCAAACATCGACTGGAATATCCCTAGGGTAAGGGGTATAGATGGGGAGGAGTTTGTTAGGTGTGTTCAGGAGGGTTTCCTGACGCAGTATGTGGACAAGCCTACGAGGGGAGAGGCTGTACTTGACCTGGTACTGGCGAATGAACCAGGGCAGGTGACGGATCTTTCGGTAGGAGAGCATCTTGGATATGGTGACCATAATTCTATCTCCTTCACAATTGCGTTGGAACGAGATAGGATCAGGCAGGCTAGGAAGGTGTTTGTCTGGGGTAAGGGGAGATACGAAGAAGTCAGGAAGTTACCTGGACAAATAAACTGGAAGGAGGCGTTCTTAGGGAAAAGTACCGAAGGAAGGTGGCAGATATTCAAGGAATGTGTGTCTGGAGCTCTGAATGACAACGTTCCGATGAGACGAGGGGGTTTTGGTGGGTCGAGGGAACCGTGGTGCACAAAGGATGTGTTGAACCTAGTCAGGAAGAAAAGGAAGGTGTACAAGAGGTTCAGGGAATTAGGAGATGTTAAAGATCTTGAGGAGTATAAGGACTGTAGGAGGGAACTTAAAAGGGAAATTAGGAGAGCCAGAAGGGGTCATGAGAAGACCTTGGCGAGTAAGATTAAGGAGAATCCCAAGGCCTTCTATAAATATGTGAAAGGTAAAAGGATAAGAAGAGAAGGGATAGGACCGATAAAAGGTGAGGGGGGAAAGGTTTGTGTGGAACCAGAAGAAATGGCGGAGGTGCTTAACGAGTACTTCGCCTCAGTATTCACGGTGGAAGCCGATCTGGGAGATTTTGTTATGGATTTGCAGCAGATGGAAAGGATTGAGTACGTGAATATTAAGGAGGAGGATGTGTTGGAACTTTTGAATTCTATCAAGGTAGATAAGTCGCCGGGACCAGATGGGATGTACCCCAGGATACTGTGGGAGGCGAGGGAAGAGATTGCAGAACCCCTGGCGATGATCTTTGCGTCGTCAATGGAGACGGGAGAGGTTCCAGAGGATTGGAGGATTGCGGATGTAGTTCCTATTTTTAAGAAAGGGAACAGAGATAGCCCGGGAAATTACCGACCGGTGAGTCTGACCTCAGTGGTTGGTAAGCTGATGGAGAGGCTTCTGAGGGACAAGATTTACGAACATTTGGAGAGGTTTGACATGATCAGGAATAGTCAGCATGGATTTGTCAAAGGCAGGTCGTGCCTTACAAGCCTAGTTGAGTTCTTCGATAATGTGACTGAACACATTGACGAAGGAAGTGCCGTGGACGTAGTGTACATGGACTTCAGCAAGGCGTTTGCTAAGGTCCCCCATGCAAGACTTCTTGAGAAGGTGAGAGGGCATGGGATCCAAGGGCCTTTGGCCTTGTGGATCCAGAACTGGCTTGCCTGCAGAAGGCAGAGAGTGGTTGTGGATGGGGCTTTTTCTGAATGGAGGTCAGTCACCAGCGGAGTGCCTCAAGGATCTGTTCTGGGACCCTTGTTGTTTGTCATGTTCATAAATGACCTGGATGAGGAAGTGGAGGGATGGGTAAGTAAGTTCGCTGATGACACGAAGGTCGGTGGTGTTGTGGATGATCTGGAAGGATGGCAAAAGTTGCAGCAGGACATAGATAGGATGCAGGACTGGGCGGAGAAGTGGCAGATGGACTTCAACGCGGATAAATGTGTTGTCGTCCATTTTGGCAGAACCAACGGGATGAACGAGTACACTATTAAGGGCAGAAGTCTGAGTAGTGTTGAGGAGCAGAAGGATCTTGGGGTCCGGGTCCACAGGACTCTTAAATCGGCCTCGCAGGTGGAGGAGGTGGTCAAGAAGGCGTTTGGTGTACTGGCCTTCATTAATCGAGGGATTGAGTTTAGGAGTCGGGAGGTAATGCTGGAACTTTATAAGACCCTTGTCAGGCCTCATTTGGAGTATTGTGCGCAGTTCTGGTCGCCTCACTATAGGAAAGATGTAGAAGCTATTGAAAGGGTGCAGAGGAGATTTACAAGGATGTTGCCTGGACTGGGAGGCATGCCTTATGAAGTTAGGTTGAGGGAGCTGGGACTCTTTTCCCTGGAGAGACGAAGGTTGAGAGGCGACCTGATAGAAGTTTACAAAATGTTGAGAGGAATAGATAGGGTGGACTCTCAGAGGCTATTTCCCCGGTTTGAAATGGTCGCTACGAGAGGACACAGATTTAAGGTGCGGGGAGGGAGGTTCAGAAGTGATGTTAGGGGTAAGTTTTTCACTCAGAGGGTGGTGAGTGAATGGAATCGGCTGCCGTCAGTGGTGGTGGAGGCGAACTCGCTGGGGTCTTTTAAAAGACTTCTGGATGAGTATATGGGGTTTAATGAGATTGAGGGTTATAGATAGGCCTGTAGGTTGGTAGGTGATGTGGTCGGCGCAACTTGTGGGCCGAAGGGCCTGTTTGTGCTGTAGTGTTCTATGTTCTATGTTCTAAGTATCAGCATTCTTAACCATTGAGATTTTATTGAACATGATTTGTGAAACTTGAGACTAAGGAGTCCAAAGGGCATTTCATTTAATGATAAAGAAATGAAAATTTGATTGATATAGAACCGTGTTCCTTTCTGCTTCCATTTTATTTTAATCATGTTTCCATTTATGATTGATTTTGCCCATGCAAACTTGTCAAGCTGCATTTTCACATAATGGCCACTTGTTGAATTTCAGCCCAAGTTTGTGAACCCTCTCCAAAATTTCACCATTTTCTTCTCACCTTGTGTAAGCTTCCTTCACTCTTCCTGTTGTATTTGTTAAATTAGGTGGATTGGCCATGCTAAATTGCCCCTTAGTGTCAGGGGGACTATCTAGGATCAATGCATGAGGTTATGGGGATAGGACCTGAGTGAGATTGTGGTTGGGCACTGATGTGATGGGCCAAATGGTCTCCTTCTGCACTGTAGGATTCTATGATTTGTGCAACTGCATTTTTTTTTGACACTCATTTAAAACATTTTTTAAGAAATCAAGTGTGGGCCTTCCCATCTCAGTCATCCACGCTTACAACAAGAACTTTATTCATTTGGCACCTTTTAAGTAATAAAATACCCCAAGGTGCTTCACAGGACCAGTGTAAAATAAGATGCAACATTAAGCGATATAAATAGATACTAGGGCAGCTGACCAACATTTGGATCAAGGAGATTAGATTGAAAAGAGGGAGAGAGGAGACATGGGGAAGTTTAAAGAGGGAATTCAAGAGCTGAAAGTGCAGCAGCTATGGGTGGGGCAAAGGAAATCAGGGATGCTCAAAAGACTTGCAAATAGGTCAGAGGATTGTGGAACTGGAGATTGCCCAGGTAGGAAAGGTAAGGCGGTATGACGGGCTTGAATAAAAAATCATTACTTGTCCAGGAGCCAATTTATGACAGCGAGCACAGGGTGATTGATGATCCTGATTTAGTACAAGTAAGGATGCAGGCAACAGAGTTTTGGATGACCTCAAGATTAGGAGGGGTAAAATGTGGAAGACCAGCCGAGGCTAGATTGGTGTAGCCCAAGTCAAAAGGTAACAAAGGGTAATGAGGATTTGAGCAGCAGATGAGCTGAGGCAAGAGCAGAGCTGATGTTATGGAGGTGGTAATAGCTGATCTTAGTGATGGCTCAGATAATTGGCTCAAATTCATCTCAAGATTAAAAATGACAGACCCCAAATTTACAAATGGTCTAGTTCCGCAATTGCCAAGGAAACAAGTTAAGGTGGTAGCTCGGGAATGGAGTTTGTCATGGGAACTGAATGCAATGGCTTTGGTCTTCTCAGTACTTAACAATACAGGAGATTTTTGCTCATCAATAACTGGATGACAGACAAAGAGTCTGAAAGCGTACTAACAGTAAAAGAGTCAGGAGAGCTAGTGGCAAGGTAAAGCTTTCCATGGTCTAATATTAAGTGGTTTCTCAGAGCCTTATTGTAGCTCTGCAGTAAACAATTGGTGGTGTATCTAAGGAACTTGCAATTCCCCTGCCACTCCACCATCATGGCTGAAACTCTCATATCCCTGACATCGATGTCTCCATGCCGCTGTTAACTCCAGCAGCCATGCAGCAAAGTAGAGAGGTCAGCCAGTAAAGGAAGTGATCCCAAATAAAAGCAAAGAAAACAAAGTAATGAGAGTTTGTAACCCTGAATGTCTGCCGAAGCGCTGCCATGGAGAACAACGACTAAACCCTTTCTCGGAGCTGACCAACATTTGACCAACAACACCCTGCTCCTCAATTGTCCCCTCTCTAGACTGCCACAGAGTTAACACTCACCCCACAACAGCAGACAACCACTATTTCACCTTTCTCACTTCCCCATTGGGCATTATCAGAATCTCTCTCACTGAACATTAGTTCCACCGCCTTATGAACTCCCATCTCACTAACCATCTTCCACATTCGGAGTCGTTCATACTCCTCCCTCACTGACTAAATGTATCAATGCCAGGGGAGTGGGTGGATTGCTTGCTGTCAGATACTGTAATCTCTGCTCAGCTGGCTGGGGGTGGGGTGGAGGGGGAAATGTTAAATGTTGGCTGGTGGCTCACTGTCTGAGCTGGAGTTCAATGAGAAGCAAGTTTGCTGATTCAATGTGACTGCTTCCGTTTTGTGAGAGATATGGAAATACCAGGGGACCAAAGATAGATCAATATCTTGAGTCGAGAATTATTATGGGGCAGGGGGCGGGGGGTGGTGTTAAGAGCTTTTTTTCACTGATATGCAATCCTGCATTTCTCCTCAGATGAGAGAGATTCAGGTTGATTGGTAGTTTGATCTGTAAACATGACCTTGCTGATCAGTTGGAAGAAGGAGAGCTTTGGGTTGATAGGCACTGTTGACTGAGAAATACTGCTCAGTGGTTATGTCTATTAGTTGATAAGCCACTATTATGGGGAGATTTACTTTGCTGTGTGCCTCCGTATGGAATGGTCAGTTGTGAGAGGAGGCAATCCATCTATTTGTTGAGGAATTTGTGATTTGTATGGCAGGCGCTAGGAAGGACAGGGGTGGGGATTCCTGGTGTTTTTTTTTCAAATTCCAGGAATATTGAGGGGAATTTAGACTAATTGTAGGGGCGAAATCTCTTCTCCATAAAGACCTTTTTCACTAGCTCTGCAGTTGTCTGGGGGCATTTCTCTGTAATGACCACTCACTGCAGCTTGAAAGTCACTTGGCAGTTGCTTTGGTTTGTACGATGGACTCTTCAATGTTTAATGCTTCTGACCAGCCTTTCCACTGTGGGCTATGGTTAAATGTTTGGCTCATGTCATTCTTCTATTACTTCTCATTTGGAAAACTTTGCTAAAAATAAAATTCACAATTTACTCAGGCGCATGCACTTGTTGAGCTAAAGTTAATCTCAGATTGAATTAGTGGCTATCAAACGGAACTGTTTTTCATTGTTGGCAGGAGTCCAAAATCATGAATCTTTTAAGACAGGAGTACATAGGGATAATTAGGGTAAAGCTTCAAATCCTCCCATAATGGTAAGTGTTGTCCCACTGTTACCAATTAGTCAAGTAACGTGACAATCAAAGTGCCACCTCGAGTTCTCTTGCGAAAAGTTCATCTTCTTGAACTGCTGTTATCCTGGTTTTGCTGCTCATGACATAAAAAATAGTCACGTAGCCATGGCATCAGAGAATATTTGCTCTTGTCCACCTTGCATTTGATTCATAGAATCCCTACAGTACAGAAGAGGTCATTCAGCCCATCAAGTCTGCATTGACTTTCTGTCACAGCATTTTACCCAGGCCATCTACTCCTTCCTATCCCTGTAATCCCGGAAATTTTCCATGGCTAATCCCCTTAACCTACACATCTTTGGACTCAATTGGCTCAGCTTCCCACCTTGACACTCCACAGGGTCCGGCCCAATCACGTGGCCCTCAGGGATCGCCCCCTTAAAGGGCTCATGCTACCACAAACACCTAACAAATAATGAACAGTCTTTTAATAAATTTGGCGTGAAAATTTCTTCGAGTTGCTATGTACTAATAATATCATAAATATAGCAGGAAAATGTTCTCTCAACAGTATTTCTAACAAGTATGTACATGTGCTTGCTATTGCTAAAAATAGTAAACATGGGAATATATGTGTCCCACTTGTAATCGAATATCTAGAGCTATCCAAAGATTCTGTGTGCTTCCTGTGTAGGCTCTAATTAATGGAATCTTAAGTGTTAGAAAAATATGTAACTGTTCCAAGACTGATAATTAACTGCTGCTAGTTTTATTGAAAATCCAAATGAACATTTTCTGCCATTTAATTCCTTCCTGCATCATTTGAAATCTCTGATGATCGTCCCTGTCATCAAGGCAAGTGATAGCAATTTAAGACTCCAAGAGTTTCCACTTTTTCATTTAATTTGAGTATCAAACGTTCCCAAGTTATGGATTGTATGGGCCAAAAGGGGAGCAAATCTACTTCTACTCCAGCCCCAGAAATGTACTTTACCACTAACCTCAATGACCCTTGCAAATTGTATCAGCCTGTTCCAGGCCTTTTTCTGGACAATATTCCCTCGAGATTTACTTGAGACTTTCCAAGCACATTTCACTTAGAAAAAATACAACTAAAAGAGAGAAGAGGCATTCATCTCATCTGTTATGACCAAATTGATAGCTGTTCCCCAGAGGAAGAGGTGCAGTCCTCTAAACAAGTGAACTGCTCAGTTTCCAAGGTGACAGAAAATGGCCAAACATTGGATGTGGCAGACACATAACACAAAATTTATGTTGGTAAAGCTCAGGATGAAACTTATTTTAAGCCAACTCCTTAGGCTTTTAATATTTAAAAAAGTAATCAGCAATTAAAGAGAAGTTTTTTTAAATTTATTGATGTCACAAGTAGGCTTCTATCAACACTGCAATGAAGTTACTGTGAAAATTCTCTAGTCACCACACTCCAGTGTCTGTTCGGATACACTGAAGGAGAATTTAGCATGGCCAATGCACCCTAATCAGCACATCTTTGGACTGTGGGAGGAAATCGGAACACCCAGAAGAAATCCATGCAGATACAGGGAGAATATGCAGACTCCGCTCAGACAGTGACCCAAGCCAGGAATCGAACCCAAATTCCTCGCGGTCTGAGGCAGCAGTGCTAACCACTGTGCCACACTGCCACTCACTTTGGAAGAAGGATTTTCATTGAAAAACGCCACACTTCCAAAAAATTGCTTCAGAGAAGGAGAAGGTAAAACAATTTCCCCTTTGTGGAAATTGAGAGCCATGACTAAGGTGGATGAGATTTAGCATTATTTCAATTTCTGAATGCTGATTTTATTACTTGAATAAATATCAGAAAATCCCTGTTGCCTAGCTCCAAGTGAAATAATAATATTATTCGCCTTATCAATCGTAGTAGCAAGGGCAAGGAAATATTCTGCTGATTGCTACATAAGGCCGTCTGCAGTTAAGAAAACATTTCTCCTCCATTTTGAGCACTACACGGAGGAATCGCTGAGTGCAGCAGGGGCACAGAGTGTACTCTGGCTGGGGACCATCACCACTATAGACCAAACTAGCCAGATCAGGGGGATATTTCTATTAGGCTGGACTTGTGATTAAGTGGTAAGCGAGCCACCGTGAGAGAAAAACCTGCTTGACCTCATCCTTGCCAATCCTCCTACATATCTGCCCATCGTAGTATTGATAGCAGTGACCACCACACAAATCTGTGCGAAGTCCCACTTCACACAGAGGATACCTTCCATAGTATTGCATGGTACCACCACCATTCTAAATGAGATAGATTCAGAACAGATATAGCAACAGTGACATTTACTTTTCAAAGCTGAAAATTGCCTAAACATTTCCTGTCCACAAAAAATCGGACAAATCCAAAATGACCAATGACTGTGTTATCAGCCTATTCTCATTAGCAAAATGATGGAAGCCATTGCATGTCATTTACTCAGCAATAATCTGCTCACCAACACGCAGTTTGGTTTCCCCAGAGCCACTTGACTTCAGACTGCATTACATTGGACCATTACTTGGTCTAAGCATGAACAAAAGAGTTGAACTTTTGAGGTGGGATAAGTGACTATCTTTGACATCAAGACAGTGTTTGACCAAGTAAGGCAACAAGGAGTTCCCAGTAAAATTAAGATCAATGCAAATTAGAGGGAACACACTCCACTGTCTGGCATCACACGTGGCACAAATGAAGATGGCTGTGTTGCTGGCAGCCAATCACTTCAAGCTCATTACTGCTGCAGGAATCCTTACAGCAATGCCTTAAACCCAAGCAACTTCATCTGCTTCATGAAACACCATTCCTCCTTCATAAGGTCAAGTTGGCCAATGCATTCATGATGTTCAGTTTATAATGAAGTAATCTCTAACTGCATACTGCAAGACCTTGGCAGTATTCAAGCTTACAATAGTAATTGGGAAGTAACATTCAGACCACACAAACATCTAGCAATGACCACCTCAAAAATGTTTCTAGTACAGTAGGCTGCACACACAATGACAGTGAATTAACTGCTGCCCGGATTTTTTGCCTATGGTTACACACCACTGGATGTTGAGAGGTTGAAAGTTTTTTCATTGAAGGGCAGAGGTGACATATGTGCAACCCCTGGCACTGCTCGCCATGGGAAGTGTATAGTCTTCGCAAGGCTATATGTTCACTATATCTGCTTGCCTCTGGCATGAGCAGATTAAATGGAAGCTGATCTCTTTGAACAGAGAGCCTTAGTAATCTCCTTTATGTAACAGTGGGTGGTAAACTACGTGATATTGCATGTACCTCCAACTCTGGCCTGGAATATACAAGATGCATAAAAGTACGTTGCTGCAGCCACCTTTACAGATGCTGGCAATGTTTTCTTTATCCGACTGTAAGGTTACAATTGTGACTGTAGTAGGTGCAGATTTCAGTGAGGATACTCATGCTGAAGAACAGAATTCCTAATCAGGCTCAGGAGGATAATTGCTTCCTTAAAACCCTGTGTTCCAGTAACTTGCCGTGCTCTGGATGGCCTCTGTTCATTCTCTAAGTCATGTAATTTCCAAGGAGGACACCTTATTGTGAACCTGGGAGAAAATGTTTTGTGCAGAAAATGTAAAGTCACCATAAATTCCTTCACTCCCTATAGTCTTTTGCAACTTGAATAGTTTAGAAAACAGCGAACACTTGTAGAATTGAAATAACAGCCGGGCAAAAAAAAATCAGCCATGCACACTAATGCTTGCACAAATATGATGTCCAGTGCAGTTCACATCCGTGCCAGAGACATTGGGGGCAATTCGCTGGCTCCTCTTATGCAGGCACAGATCATGTTATGGCAGGAGACTCTCTCAAGAGGCACCATAACGTGATTTGTGCCAGGAAGACCTCATTCTGAGCGGGTAGCCTGAATGGGCTGGGGTGGAAGGAGTGGGGCAGAAGACATGAGGTCTATAGGCACACTGGGGGGGGCACCTTTGATTCCAAAAATGGGGGGGGTGGTGGTTTCTCAATTATGCTGGTAATTAAGGGGGGCATTTGATGCCAGCAATTGGGGGGAGTGGGGGAGGGGTGGAGGGAGATGGATGATGCTGACAATTAAGTGAAGGAGGATGGTAGGGAGAACTGATGCTGGTAATTGGGGAAGGAGGTCCTTAAAGGTTAATCTGAGATCAGAACACTCTGTAAAAACAGCACTCTGATCTCTGAGGGACAGGCTTTGCTGGCATCTTTAGCTCCATCCCTCTCATTCATGTTGCAAAGAATTCCCACCCTTTCCCCCCCCCCCCGCTTAAAAAAATGATAATGTGGGGGATGATTACAATCAGGATCACATCGACTGACCCAGTGGAAGCGCATCATATTTCCCACCAGAGCTGTCAGCCATTTTTTTGGAGAATTAGATCCACCATTTTGGAGTTCCAAGGACACTCGGTAACACCCAAACATGTGTTTGGGTGTTAGATCCCAGTCTTTCACTCCTTGTCTTTATGAAATACAACTGCAAACTTCTGCTTATGAAATTGTTTGCAATACTTATTCTAAAACAAATTCTATTATATTGTCCACAGTATTTTGGCAAAAAGTGTGCTTCAATGTAATGAGTAGGTTGACATTTTTTGTGAATATGAAAGCACATTGGCTGCAAAACAACATTGTACAATGTAATTTTGCAAGTTACATCCTGATGTAAAGTTTTGATCCCAGCTGGAACAATCAGGAGCAATGTTGGTAACCAACTTAAATGAATTGGGCCACAGGCCTTTTTCTCCTCAGCCAAGAATGACAGTAGTCAAAATCGTAACCATTCTTTCAATATGACCTTTTTCAGATAGCTATCAGTAACCTACTGCGAATACAATTTCAACTCTAATGTAACATGTTCAGCAAAGACTTTAAAAGTTAAGATTTTGTTGCGTTTGTTGACTGATGGAGAGAAGCAAGCCTGCTGGTGTGACAGTCCACTATTTCATCAGGACTTCTGGAGCTTCAATAATAATTGTTCTCAATGTGTTAATTATTCTAGGGATGTTGTTTTTCCTCTCATGTCAGTGTCACTTTACTGAAATAACACCAACTTGAATATGATTAATACTTCTTGCCCAACCAAATAATGGATTTTACACAGTTAAAATAAAATTTGTTTGACTAATGTTGTAAGGATTAATTGGAAATTAATTCAGGTGCCCACATTGGCAGTGCAAGTTGTTCTTAATTATTTTCATAACAATTCGTATTCAATTTTATAATGACAAAATATCATCTATATTGCTAACCTCTCAACCATGTAATCACCTTTCATCTAATATCCTGCATGCATTAAATAATTAACACATTTTAAAATAGGAGTCATTGGTCATTAATTAACCATTACTCTTTCACCCCTTTTATAGAAACATAGGTAATTGGAGAAAATATCAACACTATTATCAATTAATCAACCTGGTAACTATCCTGCTGAGAAAAAAATTGACATTGTGGTAACGTGTAATGAAGTTGGCGTCATCAAACGCTTTTCCTATGCTACATGAGTTTTTGGCTGAAACAGGAAAACATTTTATGTTGTGCCCACTAAGCATCAAAAGTTTTTGCACTATTCAAATCACACCAGCTTTATGATGAATAACTCTTCCAATTTTTTTTGTAGTAATGCTGCTAATAAAGCAACTCTAAGACATTAGTGTGAAAACTTTCTGAGCTGCTCCAATTAGCCGTAAAATTTAATTATCAGTACGTAGTGCTATTAAGTACAACAACGGTTCTAGTAATTGTGTTACATTTGTTACATCGACTGAAGTCGGCAGAGAGATAGGAACAAGAGAAGGTTATCACTCTTACAAGGGTCAATGGAGATATAAGGTATTTCTGCTTTACACTGCAAATCAAGTTGATTTTCAGAGATTGCCTTTCCTTCTTTTACCATTCATCACCCCATTCCCCACTCCCCACTGTTCTCCAGCTTAATTAAACAGGCAAGTGATTCTAGTGAGGCTGAAAATAACAATTTGAAAGTTCTTGGGCTTGGTGAAAGCACAAAAGCCTGATTTCTATTCCATAGATTTGGGGGAAGTGGACAGTGGAGAGTCATGAACTTGAGGTGGAAACCTGGTTACAGTGGGATTTTCCTCATTTGCTCAAATTACACAGCAGTTTAAGTTTATTTACTAGTGTCACAAGTAAACTTACATTAATACTGCAACGAGGTTACTTTGAAAATCCCCTAGCTGTCACACTCCGGTGCCTGTTCGGAATGCTGAGGGAGAATTTAGCATGGCAAATGCACCTAACCAGCATGTCTTTTGGACTATGGGAGGAAACTAGAGCACACCAACAAAGAAACAAGGAGAACGTGAAGACTCCACACAGACAGTGACATGAGTCAGTAATCAAACCCATGTCCCTGCCGCTGTGAGGCAGCAGTGTAGGTGGAGTCAAAGCAAGGACAAACAGGGGCTGCTCCTTCGCCCATACCCAACATCAATCAAATATACCTGCTAGAGTATTGACCATCAAACACACTCTGTAAACCTGAGCTGAATTTGTGCCAGTGTGCAGCAAGTGTAACTTGGAGAAATTTGAGTTGACAAAAGGAGAATAACATAGCTCTGTATGGAGTATCATGTCCGAACAATATCATTGTATTTCTGATTAAGTATTCAAAGTAGTAGACTGGGGGAATGTATATGGATGCAGTTTATAAGGAAATTCGGAAGGTATTTTGATGGATGTATTAATTGCCAGAGTGCAAGAAATTGTAAATGCTGGCTTTGAATTTCTGCAGAAAGTATGGACCACAGGATTGTCAACTGATCTGCTTCCATGAACTGACTCGGCCCCTGCTCTGCAGTTTAGTAGAAATTGTTACCCCTGATGCTCTTACTTAGAAGTCTCCTGTCCAGTCATTGAGCCCTGAGTAACGATGCAGTTTGCACAAATCCTTGAAAGGCGGATGGGGAATGATGGTGGCAGCAACAACATCCTACACTTGTGTTGGATCCAGTGTTGGATTGTCAGTGTTGTTTGTGGACAGACAAAGCTGGACATTTCTTTTTGCCGTTCAGTCTTTGCATGTTCAAATTTGGCAGCCTCTTTCAGAGGTAGAGCTGGAGGAAAAACAGCACAAAAGGAGCACACTCCACAGAGATTAATAGGTATTAGTTCCAAAATGGGATCATACCTCAGCTTAAGCTTCAAGGTAAGGTATATCAACATTGTTCACACTACATATCAACAACAGTAGAATGTGGCATCTTTGCTAAAAAATGCAATTGTCATCTGCTGATAACAGATGGGCAACATGATGGCACAACGATTAGCACTGCTGCCTCTCAGCGCTAGGGACCTGGTACAATTCCTGGCTTTGGTCCTTGTCAGCGTGGAGTTTGCATGTTCTCCCTCTGTCTGTGTGGCTTTCCTCTGGGTGCTCCAGTTTCCTCCCATGATCCAAAGATGTGCGGGTTAGGTGGATTGGCCATGCTAAATTTCCCCTTAGTGTCAGGGGGACTAGCACGGGTAAATGCATGAGGTTGAATGAGTAAGGTCTGGGTGGGATTGTGGTTGGCGCAGACTTGATGGTACGAATGGCTTCCTTCTGCACTGTAGGATTCTATGATGCCATTGACTGCCTGATATTAATCCACATTAGGTGAATCTCAATTCTGTTGTCTAATTGCTCACTCTCCAAAAGTTCACTGGTCTTCTGCACGAAAACCAAACCTCTCTCAAATGCTTTGTGATGAAGCAAGCAGCATGCAATCACTACTTTGAACACATTTTTGATGTATCTCCTGTGCAGCCTGCCTGAGTGCTCCGCTTCATCCATATGTCCAGGCTAAAGAAATCTTGTCTCAAAACTCCAAAACCGGGAGCATCCTGGTTTGAGTATGTACCTCCTTGTAGCATTCTTCAGCCTTATTACGTGACATTGTGATTGATGTCAACATGCAAGGCTGAAGACAATAATCAAGTATCCCCAAAACAAGAACTTTAGCCTGCAAGTACCTTCACCAGATCTTAGAATGTTCCAGGATCTTGGACTTGTGGCAATTTCAGGAGATATTTGTCATAAATGTGAAGGATGCCCAGATTGGAAGCAGATACAATCACAAGTATACTGACTGAGTAATATCCTTTTCTACGTAGCCTGATTTTCTTATTCATTCATAGTATGTGAGCATCACTGGCAAGGCCAGTAATTTAAAAGTAAATTACAGCAGATGCTGGTATCTGAAACAAGGCATTTCTCAGCAGGTCTGACAAAGTGTCATCCAGACTCAACATGTCAGCTCAATTGTCTCTCCACAGAGTAATTGTTGTCCATCCCTAATTATCCTTGAGCTGAGTGGCTGGCTAGGCCACTTCATAGAATCACATTCCTATGAGTCTGGAGTCACATGTAGACCAGACTGGGTAAGGACAGTAGATTTCCTTCCTTAAAGGATATTAGTGAACCAGGTGGGTCACTGCTGCCTCAGAACGCCAGGGAACCAGGTTCGATTCCTGGCTTGGGTCACTGACTGTGTGGAGCCCACATGTTCTTCCCCTGTCTGCATGTCTTTCCTCAAGGTACTCCCCTTTTCTCCCACAGTTCAAAAGATGTGCTGGTTAGGTGCATTGGCCATACTAAATTCTCCCTCAGTGTACCCAAACTGTAACTTCACCGCAGTGCTAATGTAAGCCTACTTGTGACACTAATAAATAAGTGTAAACTTTCGAAACTTTAAACTTTTAACCATTACCAAATGGTTAGATTGCAATTCCAGATTTATTTTTATTAATTGAATTTAGATTCCACCAGCTGCCGTGGTGGGATTTCAACCTAAGTCTCCTTGGTATTAGCCTGAGTCTTCGGATTATTAGTCCACTGACATTGATTTTACGCCACCATTTCCCTGAAGTGTAGTGCCCTAAAGGATATGGTGGTCCAATTATTCCTTTTAATAGTACAGAGGATTTTTCTTGCTGCAGCTCAATGCTCAAGCATGCAGCAAGGTGTTCAGGCCTTAGCAAAGATTCAATGTCATTTTAGGTGCCACAATCCCCTAAGGAATGGTTTATTCTTGCCAAATCATTGCCGGGTGCAATTTAGGAACCACCTGTCTGGGAACCATGAGCATTGTGTGGCCAGTTCCTATGGGTACTCGATGCTGGGGTTTAAGGATTCTATCCTGTCTGTTGTCCTTTTGTGTCCTCAACCTTTTCTTCCTTTATACCAACTGCAAACACAGAAAATATCAGTCATAGTGTAAGCTGTTCAGAATCTTTGTACCCACCTTGCTTTCACTCCTGTTTAAAGTAAGGGTGAGCAATAGAACATTTAAGTAGAAATAAATTGGAGGCAGCCATTTTTCAAGGTTAACAACACCAAAAAATGCAAGACTATTCACACACCTATGATTGCTCTGTAAAAAAAAGACTCCAAATAATAAACCTCTTTTAGGACCAGAATCACTTGAGAATTTGTTAGTAAGTCTGTTCTTATATGGATGCATGCCTTGCTTATTTTTCATGCTGAAATCTGTGCATGCAGCAGCAATTGAGAAATAATGTCAGAAAATCAATCTGCAAAATATCAAAAAATGTGATTTCAGAAAATTGAACAAATGGCACTCACAATATTTTGAAAATGTAAACTTTTCAAATTAATCTTAGATTCTCAGTGGTGTTTTCAGTACAATTTGTAAGTATGAGCTATTTTGAAAAAAAAATGCAGCCCTGGTTATGCCGCTGCACTCAAAATTTATGAGCAGCCTTTTATGTATTTTTTTCAGAGAATTTGAAATCTGCATCAGCTGGCATCTTTTTTGTACATATGAGCCCGGAATTTTACTGGCACACCCACCCGGATTCCAGGGGCAGGCGAGGCTCGAAGAATGGCATTCTCTGTTAGCCTCAGGTGGGATCATACAAATCTTGGGCTGACGTGCCAGTAAAATTCCGCCCATGTAGTGTTATTAAATATGCAGAACTATCACATTCTCCAATGTGATAACTGATTTTCCCTAAAAATAAATAATGTTGCATTCAAATCTGTACCAAATATTTCTGCTTTTCCAAAGAAGATATTGAAATATCCTGTAGGTATGGTATGAGAGAATGCTTAAATTTAGGGCAAGATTCTTTGGCTTAGCCTCAGTGTTTTTCTGAGTGGCAGGAGGCACTGTACTGTTTGCCAGCAGCAGGATCTTTTGGTCCCATCGCTGTCATTGGGAACTCCAATTGAAGCCATCCATGCCGCCAAGAAACTTGTGGCAGGGGTGCACCATCAGCAGAACCAGGGAATCCCATTGGCGTAAATGGCTGGTAAATTCTGGCCTTAATCGTGAGAGTAAACTTGCCTGTAACATAAAGCTGGACTGTAAAAGCTTCTATAATTGTATAAAAGAAATAAAATTAGGTCCCATACAATCTGAAAAAGGAAAAAAAAATAAAGAACAAGTAAATGGCAGAGCAATTAAACAACTATTTTAGTTCTGTCCTCATGAAGGAAGATATAAATAACTTCCCAGAAATGCTAAGAAACCAAGGGTCTAACGAGAGGGAAGAGTGGAAGGAAATTAGTATTACGAAAGAAAGTGCAATAGATAAATCCCCAGGGTCCAATAATCTACATCCCAGAATAATAAAGCTGGTGGCCATGGAAATAATGGATGCACTGGTTATCATCTTTCAAATTCTGTAGATTCTGGAACAGTCCTTCCAGAATGGAGGGTGGCAAATGTAAAACTGCTATTTGAAAAAGAAGGGAGGGAGAAAAGAAGGAATTCTAGGCTGGTTTGCCTGACATCAGTAGCAGGGAATATGTTCGAGTCTATTATAATGGATGTGATAACAGGACACATAGGAAATGTCAATGGGATTAAACAAAATCAGCATGGATTTATGAAAGCAAAATCATTCTTGACAAAACCACTAAAGATTTTTGAGGCTGTAATGAATAGAATAAATAAGGTGAACCAGTGGATGTGGTATATTTGGATTTTAAGAATGCTTTTGATAAAATTCCTCATAAGAGATTGGTGTGCAAAATTAAAGTACATGGGATTGGGTATTATATATTGGCATGCATTGAAAATTGGTTAGCAGGCAAAATGTAGAGAGTAGGAATAAGTGGGTCATTTTCAAAATGGCAAGGAGTGACTTGTGAAGTCCCACAGGGATCAATGCTTTTTAAAATACACATCAGTGATTTGGATGAGGGAACGAAATGCAATATTTTCAAGTTTGCTGCCAACGCAAAGCTTGACAGGAAAGTGAGTGGTGAGGAGCATGTTAAGAGGCTTCAAGCGGACTTAATGAAGTTGAGTGAGTAGACAAATGGCAGTTGCAGGATAATGTAGATAAATGTGAAGCTATCCACTTTGGATGGAGAAACAGAATGGCAGTATATTATCTAAATGCTGATAAGTTTGGAAATGCCTTGGTGATTATTTTCCAAATGTCGCTGGATTCCGAGGAAGTGCCGGAAGATTGGAAAACGGCTAATGTTACGCCGTTGTTTAAGAAGGGTGGCAGGCAAAAGGCGGGGAATAATAGGCCGGTTAGTTTAACTTCTGTTGTAGGTAAAATGTTAGAGTCCGTGATCAAGGAGAAAATAGCGAGGCATCTTGAGGAGAATTGTTTGATAGAGCAGACGCAGCACGGTTTCGTTAAGGGGAAGTCATGTCTGACGAATTTATTGGAGTTCTATGAGGATGTGTCTAGGGCGGTGGATAGAGGAGAGCCGGTGGATGTGGAATTTCTTGATTTTCAGAAGACGTTTGATAAGGTGCCTCACAAGAGGTTATTACAGAAGGTCAGGGGGCATGGAGTTGGGGGTAGGGTGTTAGCGTGGATAGGGGATTGGCTGTCAAATAGGAGGCAGAGAATTGGGGTCAATGGGTGCTATTCGGATTGGTGGTTGGTGACTAGTGGAGTGCCCCAGGCATCGGTGCTGGGGCCTCAGCTATTTACCATTTATATAGATGATCTGGAGAAGGGAGCCGAGTGTATGGTGTCGAAATTTGCTGATAACACCAAAATTGGTGGAACGGCAAATTGTGCAGAGGGTGTGGAGAGTCTGCAGAAGGATCTAGATAGGCTGGGTGAATGGGCCAGGAACTGGCAAATGGAATTTAATGTTGGCAAGTGTGAAGTTGTCTACTTTGGTAGGAATAATGGTAGGAAGGACTATGACTTACATGGTGAAAAACTGCAGCATGCGACGGTGCAGCGGGACCTCGGGGTCCTTGTGCATGAGTCACAAAAACCCAGCCTGCAGGTGCAGCAGGTGGTCAGGAAGGCGAATGGGATGCTGGCCTTCATAGCGAGGGGGATTGAATATAAAAGTAGGGAGGTCATGCTGCAACTGTACAGGGCACTGGTGAGGCCACAGCTGGAGTACTGTGTGCAGTTTTGGTCGCCGCACTTACGCAAGGATATTTTGGCCTTGGAGGGAGTGCAGAGGAGGTTTACTAGGCTGATACCGGAGTTGAGGGGGTTGAACTATGAGGAGAGGCTGAATAAACTAGGCTTGTACTCGTTAGAGTTTAGAAGAATGAGGGGAGATCTCATTGAGACATATAAGATGATGAATGGGATGGATAGGATAGAGGTGGAGAGGCTCTTCCCGCTCAGAAAGGACAGTAGGACTAGAGGGCACAGCCTCAAGATAAAGGGGGGGTGGTTTAGAATGGAGTTGAGGAGGAACTTCTTCACTCAAAGGGTGGTGAATCTCTGGAATTCTCTGCCCATTGAAGTGGTGGAGGATGCCTCGCTAAATATATTTAAGACGCGGGTTGATAGGTTTTTGATAGGCAAGGGGATTAAGGGTTATGGGGAGAGGGCAGGAATGTGGAACTGAGACACGACAGATCAGCCATTATCTTATCGAATGGCGGCGCAGACTCGAGGGGCTAGATGGCCTACTCCTGCTCCTATTTCTTATGTTCTTATGTTCTTATGCTGACATACAGAGGGAGCTGGGTGACCTAGTACACCAGTCACTGAAAGCAAGTGCAGAGATACAGCAATGTTTTAGGAAGGCAAATAGTATGTTGGCCTTCATTGCAAGAGGCCTTGTGTACAGGAGCAAGTATATCTTACTAAGCTGCACAGGGCCATGGTGAGACTATACTTGGAGGATTCTGTGCAGTTTAAGTCCCCCTACTAAAAAAGAAAAATATTCCGTAGAGGGAGTGCGGCAGAAGTTCACCAGACTGATTCCTGAGATGGCAGTGTTTTATTATGAAGAAAGGTTGGGTCGACTGGACCTGTATTGACTCGAATTTAGAAGAATGAGAGGGGATCTAATTGAAATGTGTAAAGTTTTTCCAGGTCTGGATAGACTGGATGCACAGATGTTGTTTCCTCTGGCTGGGTGGTCTAGAACAAGTGGTTACAATCTCAGGATAAAGAGTAGACCATTTAAATCTGAGACCAGGAGAAACTTCTTCACTCAGAGGTTGGCAAAGGTTACGGAGGCCAAGTCACCAAATATATTTAAATAGATTTCTAAACTCCAAAGGTGACAAGGGGTATGGGGAGAAATTACAAGCATGCCGTTGAGGTAGAGGAACATTCATGATCATATTGAACGGAAAGTAGGCTAGAAGGGCTGAATGGTCTACTCCTGCTTCTAATATTTATTTTTCTATTTTTCTTATCCACTATTGGAGCTCATCAGCCGTGAGCCCATAATTTAAGGGGTCATTTTGACTTCTTTAGCAATATAATACAGAAATGGACCTCTCTTCATGCAACACAGGTTTTTAAATCATGAATTTAAGTCAGTATATATCTTTTTCTTCCACAATGCACTTCCAGCAACCAAAAATACACAACAGCCAGATTTAACTCTGCCACAACCTGTCACCATAACTTGTCTGTTGAAAAGTAGGAAATACAGTTTGTGTGAACTCCACCCTAAAAATGTTCTACTCCATTCTGCAAGTATTATGACATTGCCTTTTGAATGAACATGCCTATTTATTACCTTCAATCTGAATACTGATTTCCAGGTCTACCCACTAGCCATATTGTCCAGACTGGTGTGATGACACCAAGAATGCGACCTAACATCTTCATGCATAGTGGGGAGGTGTTTGATGGACTAGTGGTATTGTCACTGGACTATTAATCCAGAAACTCAGCTAATGTTCTAGGGACCCAGGTTCAAATCTCACCATGGCAGATTTGAATTTAATAAAAAATATCTGGAATTAAGAATCTACTGATGATCATGAAGTCATTGTCTATTGTCAGAAAAACCCGTCTGGTTTACTAATGTCCTTTAGGGAAGGAAATCTGCCGTCCTTACTTGGTCTGGCCTACTGTGATTCCAGAGCCATAGCAATGTGGTTGACTGCTATGCACACCTGATGGGTCGAATGGCCTAATTCTGCTCCTATATCTTATGGACTCTCAACTGCCATCAAAGGGATGGCCATGCAGCAACACACATGTCCCATATTTGGACTAAAAATACTTCCCATTTGCTCCCATTTTCAGGACATATTACTCAAGAAAATGTTTTAAAATATTCAAAGACGATCCCTGCTTTGTTTTGAGAACAATGTTGTAATTCCATTGCCACAATCACCATGACATTAATGCACAGTCTTATAAACATTTATTAACATTTGTTAACTTAGTTAATAGCTGGCTGCCAGGTAGGATTTGAACTCATGACTTCAGATCTTTAGTCCAGGTCTACTGAATTACTGGTTCAGTAACATTACCACTATGCTATTATACCCCAGACAGTGAAGAGGAAACTGACCCATAAGACAATGCCTTTTCTGGTAAATTAACTTGGAAACAGTTATGGAGGTTTCCCAATGTCACCTTGACTGAGAACCATTTGAAAATAAATACGGTGAATGTATTTTTTTTTCAGTCCCAAGTATTGAGATAACATTGAGTATTGAGATAGCAGCACAATTCACTCCACAAGTTCACGGCCAAAATTTTCTGACCATTTAGGCTAGTGGGAATTTCCCTCCCACTGCAGTGAAAGGAGTTTTAGCCCATCACCAAATTCTCCGTCTTTGTTGCAGCGGGAGTATGGCATGAATGGGAAGTAAGATCGCACCCCACAACTCTTAAGTTTGAAAAAGTTGCACCTTAAGATACTTTAAACCCACAATATCCTAAACTTAAAATCATGTTGCCTTCCTTTTTTCCTTCTGGTTCTATCTAAAATACTTTTCCACTCCACCTTATCAATGCCCAACATGATTTATTCATTTAAATGAAATTCCTTCTTCAATCATTTTTCAGTAATTGAATTGAACTCCATAAACCTTTACTTACAATTCAACAAACCAAGACCAGAAATCATCCTTATTGCCATTTTTGACCATTTTCAATATCCTCTTATCTTTTCATAGGTTCATGGCTTGAATTGAATGCAATAATTTAATCTGGTCCCACCAGTGCTTTATAGAATGACCATGTCACAAATTCAAACTTGCACTTTTTGCATCCACTTCTATTACTTAATACCCTGTTTGAAGTTTAACTTTAGGAAATGCAATTTCATTCATAGCTATTGGATGATTTTTGGTTTCAAAGTAACACCCAAAACATCCTCCTTGACCCTTGCTATTCTTATAATTGTCCCATCTGAGTGAAAGGAGTTTTAACAGACAGCTCCATATCACCCCTATAATGTTTCAAAACTTGTTAACTTTTTGACGGTCATTGGGAAATAGTCATCACCCAAGCAACGTATTAAGGAACAAAGAATGGTAACACACTTCCTTTCAGTAGATGAACTGAACATTGATATTTTGTAAATCAGCGTGAGAATTTTTCACTTAATGGGTTGAGAAAGCCAAGTTTGGGGCCTAGAATTCTTTGGGTTGTGGTTGCAGAAGTTATGCTGGAATGATGTCCAGTGATGTCCTCCAGTGTTGGGCCCATCTGAGTTTATAGGATTAGTGGCAGGAGACCTCACTTGTATGGACAAGTAGTTACGAACACTAGATTGAGTACATTATTGTAATATGCCTTTAAGTGATATCAACATCACAAAAAGAGAAATGTGTCATGTGATCCAATCTTAGTTTCAGTTTTGCTTTAAGCAGAGCACCTACACACAGCTCTGGTGTTTTTAAGCGTTATATCCATGTATGATTGATCTCATGTACCTAGTCTTAATAAATGAACACACAAAGTATTTACTCAATCCCTTATGAGTGATTGGTGCCTTACTTCATGTAAAATAAACCCAAGGTTTATATCATGAAAATAACACAACATGTAATAACACAACAGGGTTAGTAAGATAGCTGGCAGCAAGATTAAGTATAGGAATGACATGGTGAACAGCCTTAGATTTTGCTACATGGCACAAGAAGACCCTTGGCATTTTGGTCACACCACGGTGTCAGAGAGTGTTGACTGTGACAAAAAGCTTTGTAGGCACAACACCAAACTAGAGCTCAAGAAAAGGACTGGTGTGCAGGGAAATGCTTCGTGGTTCAATTGTAGTGCATAGCTTGACAGTTCCCTGAGTGGGACAACACATCATGAGGACCAACTGCTGATATATTCACTAGAATGCACAAGTCTAGCAAGACATTGAAGGTATGGCCTTCCACATGCAGCAAGGAAATGCCCAGTTTTTCATCAAATCTGCAAGGCATATGGCAGCGAAGAAGTTCTAGAACAGAGGCTAATGCAGCTGCAAACTAAATATAATGAGTATCTTAAAGCAATAAAAAAAACAACCTTTATCCCGACAAAAATTTATCCAAGGTGATTGACAAACCAGAAAATGATGATGATGTGCATGGCGAGATGAAGTTCAGTGAGCACATGTTTTCCATTGTCTGTCTCTTGGAAAACATAGGTGCCATCACACTTTCCAAAATGTTTAATATGATTCGAATTATCTGTCCCAAGAATAACTATTCGTTATTAGCCAAGGTTGGCAGAGGAGAATGTTCCAGCATACTAGCCCTGCAAATTATATAAGTCTGGCATCCATAGATGCGGAAGGCCATGGCAAAAATTACTGCCGTGAAAGTTATTGTATACAATGGACCATTCATTTCGTAGGCAGATTCCATAGTTCTGGTTTGCAAGAACAATCAATTTTCTTGAATGTCCATTGTAGATATTGTACATGTAGAAACTAAAGGCCCCACAGCTGCAGGTCTACTGGCATGTTGTGAACTATACTGGTAATAATCCATGGAATCAGTCTGACATCATAGAGCAGATCAAGCCCAGAAACTACTCCAATTGCCTCAGTTCATGATCTAACATCAAAATGTGCAGACCGTTTAAATTGGCAGTTTCAAAGCAGCTGCAAAATTACACATGCAAGAGAATGCAAGTCCATCAATTTATCAAGCAAATAAGTGCACCATTCACTTGCAAGAAAATTTTAAGTGTGAACTAGACAAAATGGTGAAAAATTGAATCATTAGAAGAGCACGCAGATCGGTGCAGCTCAATGACATGTCATAAAAAAGAGCAAATCATTGCGTGTGTGACCCAATTCAAGACATTTGAACACAACTTTGAAACATTGGATGGGATTCTCCAGCCATTCACGCCAAAGGGATTCTCTGGAGATTTGGCTGAGAATTCCAGCCATTGTCCTTACAAAGTATCCCCATCAGGAGAATTTAATTGGAATTTTGCAGTTGCAACAACCATTTAGTAACTTGATGCCATGCATAATTACTGGTCAATACAACTCATGGAGAAGCCCTAAGAACTTATTACATTTCATTGCCCCAGTTAGATTATGTGATTTTCAATGACTTCCTTTCAAGCTATCTATCAGCCAGGATCTTCTTCAAGGTCACATGGGCCTCATTATATGATGTGGAGATGCCGGCGTTAGACTGGGGTAAACACAATAAGAAGTCTGACAACACCAGATTTAAGTCCAATCGATTTATTTGACAGTAAACGCACAAGCTGAATCACCTGACGAAGAGGGGAACCTTGAAAGCTTGTGAGTTTACTACCTCATTATATGCACTGCACTGGTACACACCTGTATCACAGATGACATAATTGATGTGGAAGAGCAACGTAAGAACATGACCATAATCTGCACTTAGTAAGTGCAGATGTAAGTGGTACGGATGAAGGGTTAGTGTTCAGCGTCTGAAATGCGACATCAATGTGAGCAGATGAATGAACATACAAAAATACAAATACAAGAATTAGCAGCAGGAGAAGGCCACTCAATCCCTTGAGCCTGCTGTGCCATTCATTAAGGTCAAGACTGATCTGGTTGTAACCTTGACTCCATATTCTTACCTTTCCCTGATAACCTTTCACCTTCTTGCTTATCAAGGATCTATAAAATTTTGCCTTCAGAACATTCAAAGATTCTGCTTCTCCTGCCCTTTGAGGAAGAAAGTTCCAAAGACTAATTACCCTCCAGGGAAAAAAAAATCTTGTTCTCTTTTTCTTAAATGGGCAGTGCTGTACTTTGAAACAGTGACCCTTTGTTCTAGATTCTGCCACAAAAAGGAACATCCCTTCCTATTTTCTGTATCACCTCTATCAAGACTCTCAGTATCTTATGGGATGGAATTGACCGAATGTGATCACCATTAGTGGGAATCCTGACATCCCACTAAATGGGGTATCACAGCTAAAATGGGATTCCTGATGGGCGTCAAACACATTGTCATTCACTCGGCCTGGCCCAACAGTCATGATCAGATTTCTGCCCAGACCAGGCATGAAGTTTTTGATTGTGGAAAACCACTCATTGTAATATCACTACTGGGCTCAAAGCCCGATTCAAAGCCTTCCCCCATTCACAAGCCTCCCAGATTAACACCACGTGGGCTTTGGTGCACGATGAGTATCGTGGATCTGGCGCAGTGGATCCTGAGAGGTATCAAGGTAAGTGCAGCTGCCCATGTGCCCCTTCTAATGATACCAGATGCAGAGGGCAGGGGGGTCCCCAAGGGTCCTGGAGGGTTGGGTGGGCACAGCGTGGATACTAGGGGTTTACCTCAGCACTACTTCTCTGGGATGGGCGTCTTTTGGCTAGACTATCCTTCTAGTCTTGGGAAACCTGAACATCACTCTTAGCTGGGAGAGTTCAGGCATCTCATTGATCAAAAGCTTCACTCTGGACTGTGGGCTGGTCCTGTTAATCTCCATGCCCCCTGAACACTTGGCAGGCTGTCAAATCCCAGCAGCACCCCATTCTGTAGAAGGAATTTCCTCTTTCTCTCTTGAACCTGCAGGTGTGAAAAGACCCCTTTCAAATCCTCTGACAGAAGTTAGTCACTTTCACTAGGGTGGAAAAATTCCCTTCTCGACAGCTGCTTACTCAGCCCCAACCTTTTAACGCAGCAATTATTTCAATGGCCTTCATAGGAAGTTCACCCTTTGAAAGCATTTGTTTCCATTCAATTTCAGTCCCGTCCTTTAACTCACCTTTGGTTGACAGACTAATGGTTTTCAGACAACATGCCGTCAGCTTTGTGTGTTAATCTTTCCCTTCATGGTTGAACGCATCTCATCGTTCCCAACTTCTATGTTTATACAAAGGAGGACCTGAGAACACTTAGCAACTTTTGAAATTGCTGTCAATTCATCTGCTTTATTCCAAATGCTACTTACAGAGCATTTAGTTTTCTCTCATTTTTTGTAATCTCTAGATTTATCTGCTGATTTACTCTTGGGTTTGTCCTCTTTATCTTGTGGGCGACACAGTGGTTAGCACTTACAGCACCAGGGCCTCAGGTTCAATTCCGGCCTTGCATCACTGTCTGTATGGAGTTTGCATATTCTCCTTGTGTCTGCGTGGGTTTCCTCCGGTTTCCTCCCAAGTCCAAAAATGTGCAGGCTAGGTTGATTCGCCATACAAAGAACAAAGAACAAAATCAGCCCGGGAAACAGGCCCTTTGGCCCAACAAGCCCGCGCCGCCATCTCAACACCACCAGTCCCCCTTTCCACCCATGACCCCTGTCTAATGTTTTATGGCCATCCAGATTGAGGGAAATTGATTTAGGGTCAATTTATTCCTGTCAATCAGCCTAACAGCACATCTTTGGGGTGTGGGAGGAAACCGGAGCACCCAGAGAAAACCCACGCAAGCACGGGGAGAATGCACAAACTCCCACAGACACCGGCCCAAATCCATGTGTCTGCACAGCAATCAGTGATAGTCACTAAGCTGTCGTCTTGCCCAGTATCTGGTCCAATTTAGGCACACACTAACGACATGAAGCACTAGGCCAATCTCGAACAACCAAGAGGAGCCCCCGTACGACCCATCGCGTGTATGGCCCTTGTTGGACATGAGGCGGACCGACTTATAGCCTGTGAATGAAAAGGGAAAAAAAGCATTATTATTGTACCATATCTATTTACCTTACCAGGGACGCCCCAATGCTAACGACCCTTATTTAAAACAATCTCCTATATCCACCCATCTCCAACCCAGTCATGTGCCTGCCTAAGTTACTCTTAAATGACTCTAGCGTGTTTGCCTCCACCACCTTACTTGGCAGAGCATTCCATACCCCATGCCATGCTAAATTGACCCTTTGTGTTAATGAGATTGGCAGGGTAAATATATGGGATAGGGCCTGGGTGTGATTATTGTCAGTGCAGGCTCAATGGGCTGAATAGCCTCCTTCTGCACTATAGGGATTCTGTGATCCCTTCCTGTCCTGGTCTGCTTATCATTTCCCATATTAATACCTTTCTCTCTTGCTTTGTCTCTAATCTTTGATTTTCCTTGCTTTCCCAAATTTGACCCCTTGTTCCCACTATTTTGCAATTTTATAACCCTGAGGAGACAACTGCCCTGGAATTAGATGCTTCACAGAAAGCCCTAGAAGCATGTAAATGAGGGCATCTCTGATGGCCGTACGTTTTTGGAATTGTTCATCCATGTTGGGAGATTGCTCGGTGAAGTTGGTTAGGCCAATCCGGCTACATTTGAAAACACTCTTGAGTGTTAGAAGATCTACAGTCTTGCCTGTCAGGATTCCTTGCACAGATGTATGTGCCAACACATACTTGGCAGTTCTCTCACCACACAGAAGGTGGGTACTGATTAAGGTGTAGCAATGGAATCTCCTAACATAGGAATTCCCTGCCTTTCACTCCATTCCTGCCTGCCTTTATCGGCAGAATCTTCCTGATAATTTCAATTGTCCCTCATCTGAATTATAGCATTGATGGTAGCCATGATGTGGAAATGCCAATATTGGTCTGGACTGGGCATAGTAAGAAGTCTCACAACACTGGGTTAAAGTCCACTCATCTGATGCAGGAGCAGCGCTCTGAAAGCTCATAGAACATAGAACATTACAGCGCAGAACAGGCCCTTCGGCCCACGATGTTGCGCCGACCAGTTAAAAAACAATGACCCACTAACCTAAACCAATCCCTTTTCGTCCATAAACCTATCCACTCGTAACCGAACTCCATGACGAATATTTACCATCAACCACCACCCTCTGTCTCCTATCTGCTAGCCAATTCATGATCCAATTTCCTAGATTACCCTCAATCCCATGCATCTGCATTTTCTGCAGAAGCCTACCATGGTGAACCTTATCAAACGCCTTACTAAAATCCATATATACCACGTCAACTGCCTTACCCCCATCCACCTCTTTGGTCACTTTCTCAAAAAGCTCAATAAGGTTAGTAAGGCACGACCTACCCGCTACAAAACCATGCTGACTATCTCCAATCAATTCATTACTCTCCAAATAACTATAAATCCTATCCCTAATAATTTTTTCTAAAACCTTGCCCACAACAGAAGTGAGACTCACCGGTCTATAATTCCCGGGGAAGTCTCTGTTCCCCTTCTTAAACAATGGGACAACATTCGCTAACCTCCAATCTTCCGGTACTATACCAGAGGCCAACGACGACCTGAAGATCAGAGCCAGAGGCTCTGCAATCACTTCTCTTGCCTCCCAGAGAATCCTAGGGTAAATCCCATCCGGACCAGGGGACTTATCTATTTTCAATCCCTCAAGAATATGAACTGTCAGTGATTCAGATTTCACCTTTGCTGACCTTAGAGCCTGGCACCAAGTCAAAGGAATTTCCAAGCATTGAGCAATAGTGATGTGATCAAGCAGGATAAGCAAACAAACACATTGCCAAATTCTCAGACAACAAACCAAAAAGGAAAATGTACTGATTGTGCTTCATCTGTTACTATTTATTCTACTGACATATTGTATAAAAATTGGGACGTGCACACTAGAAGTATCATAAACAAACAAAACAAGATCTGTAGAGCAATATTGAAGAATGAAATTTTAATCATTATGGGAAATGTTGATATCCCACAAATATAAAATTAATTTTTCACAGCCACAGAGGTTGTTCAGCTCTTGTTGCTCATTAACACCATATATATTCAATTTAGAGGTGTTTAAACAGCAATATTAAAGCATAACGGGGATATTCTCAACAGTTTAGTGATTCCTTAGGACTGTTGTTAGTGGGGACTTCAGCAGACTTATTTGGATAGGCACATGAACAGGCGGGGTATAAGTGGGATACAGGTGGGTGGTCCAGGTGAGACAACGTGATCGGCACAGACTTGGTGAGCTAAAGGGCCTGTTGGAGTGCTGCACTGTTCTTTGTTCTTTGTTTGTTCAAAGCACCCTGTGGAGGGGCAGGCTATTATTGACAGCAACTAGTGGATTTCCAAGTTTAACTGTGCATGTACAGGTACCAGAAATCGCTGTTAGTTTCACAGGATGATAAAAGTGAACACTGCCAGTTTGCTGTCATTACAACCACAAAATCCAGGCCATAACCTTTTATGGATTCGTTTTTATTATCTCTACTTTGTGATGAAGGTGCATTCACAGATGTCAAAATGGTTGATTGCTATGACAGTGCAGAGAGTACTACACATGGAAGAGAATGAAGAAGCCAATTGTAGGGATACCAAGAAAAACAAGGGAAATAGATAACCTTTGGGCCTAGAAACCTGGACTAACATCTCCTGATTGTGGGTGAAACCAGACTTCTTCACAGTGACACTTGGCAATGGCTGTGCTCTTCCTGTGAAACAGCAACTGTTTATTAATCATAGCATGGCTATAATTGGAAGCTTTTAGCCAGCTAGCTTTCAATGCCACAATGAAATGAATCCTGTCATCATGGTTCCTTCTTGGCAATTACATCTCAGCATGTGATGATCTTTCTCCACAATTGACAACGCCCCTATTTGGAGGTTGGCATTCCTTCATGCAACCTTTTCACAGAATCATAGAATCATCACAGTGCAGAAAGAGGCTATTTGGTCCATCATGTTTGCACCAACTTTCCAAATGAGGATCATAGTTTGTCATCCCCTTATCCTTTCCCCATAACCCTGTATATTGTTTCTATTCAAATAATCATCTAATGCCCTCTTGAATGCTTCAGCTGAACTTGCCTCCACCACATTTCCAAATAAACCTGTTGGACTGTAACCTGGTGTTGTGAAACTTCTTACTGTGCCTACTCCAATCCAACTTCAGTATCTCCACATCATCTTTCCAGGCACTGCATTCCAGATCCGAACCATTCACTCTGTGAAAATGCTTTTCTTTTCACATTAAACCACTTTAAACCTGTGCTCTTTTGTTCTTGATCCTTTTATGAAAGGGAACAGTTTATCTTTAACTACTCTGTCCTGTCCCTCATGATTTTGAATATCTCAAATTTCTTTTCAGCCTTCTTTTCTCCAAGGAAAATGGCTCTAACCTCTCTATTCTATTTTAATAACTAAAGTTTCTCATCCCTGGAACCATTCTTGTAAATTTTTTTGCATTCTCTGCAATGCATTCACATCCTTCCTAAAGTGTGGCACCAGAACTACACACAATATTCCAGCTGAGGTCTAATTATTATCTTGTATAAGTTCAGCAAAACCTCCTTTCTCTTGTACTCTGTGCCCCTATTAATAAAGCATAGAATATTATATGTTTTTTAACTGCTCTCTCACTGTCCTGCCACCATCAATGATCTATGCACATATACACCCAGGTCCCTCCACTCCTGCACCCTCCTAAGAATTTTACCCTTTATGTTGTACAGTTTCTCCAATTTCACCCTACCAAAATGCATCACACTTGAACTTCATCTGCAACTACCTGTCTGTTCCACCAACTTGCCAATGTCCTTTTGAAGTTCTACACTGTCCTCTTCACGGTTTACATACTTCCAAGTTTTGTATCATCCACAAACTTGAAAATTGTTTCCTGCACATTGCAGTCTACAAGATTACTATAAATCAAGAAAAACAAGGGTTCCAATACTGATGCCTGGGAAACATCACTACATATCTTCCTCCAACCCAAAAAGATATTTATTGACCATTACTCTCCTCTTCCTATTATTCAGCCAATTTTGTATCCATGTTGCTATTGTCCCTTTTGTTCCACGAGCAATAACTTTTCTCACAAATCTATTGCTCACCACTGATATTAAACGGACAGTCCTGTGATTGCTAGAGCTATCCTCACAATCTTTTTGAACAAGGGTACAACATTTACAATTCTCCAATCTTCTAGCTCCTCACCTCAGTGTAGAAAAGAGTGAAAGATTCTGGCCAGCTCCCCTGTAATTTCCATTCTCATTTCCTTCAATATCCTTTGACGCATTTCATCTGGTCCGAGTGATTTGTCAACTTTCAGTACCAACTGTCTCATCAATACTTCTTCCTTATCAATTTTGAATCCCTCTTGGAACAGAATTTCCTCTTCTGCTACCATGTTGTAGGTAATATCTACTTCCTTAGTAAAGACAGATGCAAAGCATTCATTTATTACCTTAGCCATGACCACCTCCTTGTGTAAATTATCTTCCAGATCCCTAATCAGCCTTACTCTGCCTTTAACTACTTATATGCCTGTAGAAGACTTTACAATTCTTCTTAATGTTGGCGGCCAGTCATAATCCTTCTTCGATTCTCTACTGTGCTTTTTTACCTCCCTGCTGAACCTCCTGTATCCTTCTTGGTTCACAGCTGTATTTTCTGTCATAAGGGCATATTTTCTTCCTTATCTTACATTCTATTGGCTTTTTCATCCAGGGAGCTCTGGATTTGTTTGCCCGAGTTTTCTCTTTTAAGGAAATATACCCAAACTTTCCACCAAATAACTCTAGCAATAACTTACCAATGATTAAAAATTATTTCACTGCACAAACCTGACAACCCTCTTCCTGTTTAAGATTGTTCCAGTTTCCCTCGATATCTTGTCTTGTGTATCCCATTTAATTATAGCCTCCTCCTTCTCCGGTGATTGGAGTTTCTGAGTGAGTTGACTGCATATCTCCTGGGGCAATGATGTGGTGCCTAGTGTCTTTGCTTGTGGGCCATTACTCCTTTAAGCAAAAGGAGGTCTCAAAAGACATTCCTTGTGACGAATGAGATGAATGGCAATGCCACCTATTTAATAGGCTAGGATGATGCCATTTAATCTCATAGAATCTCTATAGTGCAGAAGGAGGCCATCAAGCCTGCACCTACAACAATCTCTCCCAGGCCCTATCCCTGTAAACCCATTTATTTACCCTGATAATCCCCTTCACATTAAGAGACAACTTAGCATGGCCAATCCACCTAACCTACACATCTATGGACTGTGGGAAGAAACCGGAGGAAACCCATGCAGACACGGGGAGAACATGCAAACTCCACACAGTCAGTGACCGAAGGCCGTTATTGAACCCGGGTCCCTGACGCTAAGAAGTAACAATGCTTTCACTAGGATTTTTTTTGTTGGATTGCAGACAGTAACTCCTAATTGAAGAGTTAAATGTAAATCTTTGGTGTACTAACAGTATAACTATTGGATTGAACCATTGGTCACAGGCACTAGATAGCTACTGACTTTTCCTTCTCACACATCGAAGTGGACTGCCCACATCAGGTAATAATGCCAAGAGTCCACCATGAGTATATAACAAAGGAACAAGAAAACATAGCAAATAGGAGCTGAAGTAGGCCATTTGATCCCTTGAATCTGTCCCATCATTTAACTGGATCATAGCTGATCCTCTACCACAATACCATTTTCCCACACTTAATATTGTTAATAACTGTAAATCTATCATCATCTGAGGTGCATTGAGGAAAATTTGATAGATTTGAATGGTATATTATTAGCATTAAGAGTAATTCTAATACACTTCTGGCAGGAAATGAAATGATAAGGAAAATCCAATCCTTTAAGTTTAACAGAGACTTCTGATATTGCAGATCAATCAGTATCTGAGTATTAAGTACTTTGCTATAAGATGGTTTTGGCAGTCTCCCAGAGCAACAGATTACAATGTGGGTATATTGTGCTTTGAAAATTATCCTGTTTTTCAATTTTTTTAACCAAATTTTGAATTATTCAGGAAAACTGTTAAATATATGTAATAAATTCAAGTTTTCTGCCTCTTAGCTAATTAAAGTAGAAAAATATCAAAGTCTGACCAAACGTGAAATGTTTATTGTAGAGCATTTGAAAGCACAATTCTCCAGATTATTTTATGAGTTTTATTCAAAATTCAATATTTATTCAAAATAATGGCAGAGATAGTAACCATGGTCTGAATTACATGGGGTGCCAAGGTCCCTGCCTTCTGCAGTTAAAATGTCAGCCATGGGGCAGGGTAACCTGGGCAGAGTAGTGGGGAGGGGGTTGGTTACACTTTGGATATCCTTATGATGGGCTTAATAAGGAGGGACCATCTTCTACCCTGGTTTCAGTTCAAAGATGTAGAAGTTAGCTGCATTGGCCATGCTAAATTCTCCCTCAGAGTAACCAAACAAATGTTAAAAGTGTGGCGACTAAGAGATTTTCATAGTAACTTCATTGTTATTGTAAGCCTACTTGTGACACTAATAAATAAACCTTAACTTTAAACTTGCCAGGCTACCTTGTGGGTGTGCGTCTCTTCTGCTGCCATTAAATTGCCCAATTATGGGTCTCTATTATTACATAAGAACATAAGAAATAGGAGCAGGAGTAGGCCATCTAGCCCTTCGAGCCTGCCCCGCCATTCAATAAGATCATGGCTGATCTGTCGTGGCTCAGTGGTGGGTAAGCCTTATGAGTAAGCCTTATGGGTAAGCCTTATTACACTGGTGGGTAAGCCTTATGATACCACCCCTGCACTGATATAATTGTGTTGAGGGCAGGGGCAAACAGGCTTTAACATGCCCACTTCTGCCTTCAAACCCATCAGTGGAAGAATCCAACCTCACAATTCCTGTTCACATACTGTATGCTGACTCTTACAGTTAAAGCATGTGTCACTTGTGCCTTCTCACCTTGGAAAATCTGCATTGCACTCAATGTAATAAAATGTTCCAGTTTGGACCAACATTTGTTTGTTAAAGCATTGTGCATATTTAGTAGGCCCTTTCAACAAAGATATTGATTTTGTTCTTTGCTGTTAAAGGCAGTTCAAGGTTGATTGAAGATGAAACATGATGGGTTTTTTTTGAAGGAGAGCCATCAATCTTTGTCCAAATGTTTTCTTTCTGCTTTTCCATTGAGATTCTTCCTCTGATGCTCTCAGTGGTATTTTGAATTATTGGTTTAACACTTCCTACTTTGAAAAAAAAATGTTTTTAATTAATAATTCAATTTCTGTAATCCATAGTCTTTGTTCCTCCGAATGCAGACTAGAAGTGGATTTTAAAGAAAGGAGGAAATAGATTCAACAACATAATTTCTGCAGTTCAATAATCTACTACAAATCCTGCTATTTAATATGTGTGATTAAGTTTGACAAATACTTTCTATGTGTTCAATAGATCTATTCCATGGAATGTGATAAGTACAGTATCAATTATGAAGATGATTATACTAAAAGATTAGGAGCCCAGGAAAAGAATAGCAGTTATGGAATTAATGTCAAATTAGGTGGAGAAGAATTGGGACGAATGCAACATGAGATTGCAGGAGAGGAAACTCAGTCAGTACATTAGGGTTTTTTTTTATCAAGAGCACATACTGTGTCTTTTACCTGCTTCTGTTACGGTTCTGGTCAGAAACTCCAAAGCGTTATTTCCACCTGGATCTTAAGTTTTGCATCTTGAGTATGGCGAGGATGAGCATGATATGTTTCACTTTGGGTATAATTCAAATGGCCCACTAGGGAGCTTTTAGCAAACAAAGTTTATTGAGGAATATATTTAACACGTAAAGTAAGAAAATTAGCGAGAACTTTTAACAATTACAAACAAGAAACAAAACAACCACTATAATCTTTAACAAATATATCTAATGTATTCTAACCAAGCCAATCCCATGGACAAAAAGCCCTTTTCACATGTTTAACATAATGCTCACATAATATTGGACTTGAGTCCTTTGGATGAATTCTATAGTTCTCTTGGTAGACTCAGAACAGTTTGAAGTCAGAACAGCTTCTCAGAACCCCAGGGAAAAACCCTAGTCAAACCACCAACAGCAGATTCTCCTCTTCAGAAAGGCAAGACTTTGTTTTCAGGAAACCTGCAGAATTTCTAAAACCAGGGAGAGAGAAGGAGACTTCTTTCAGATTAGTGTCCCTTCTAAAATCAAACTAAACAGCAGCTCAAATTGAAAATCAAATAGCTCCTGTCACCTAACCTGCCAACCAGTTTTTCTCCTAACAATTCAGAGCAATAAAAGATCCCACAGTAAAAATTAACAAATCTCTGTTTAAGCAGCTTAAGGAGCTATAAAAGGACATCTGGTAGACAGCTCAGCAGCAATGAGAAACACTGAAGCTGTGAGAGCTTCAGAGATCATGCTTTAAAAAAAAACTTCCTTAAAGATACATTAACATCACACTACATTAAGGAAATATGGGGCAGATTTCCTCTGCTCTCCCTCAGTCATTCCAAGGACTCCTCTTGAGTAGTTCCAGAACTTCCTATGAGTTGCTGATAAGGAGAAATGACACAGGGTGGAGGAAAAGACCAGGAGCCAGTATTTAGAGAGGATGCACATAATGAAATATTACTCATGAACAAGACATATGAATAAATTCTGAAAATATTCTGTACATACGAAGAATCTGCTCTCTTACTGCGGGAGGCTGTGCAGTCATACTCATTGGTCCACAGTGCTTCCATTGTCATTATGAAAGTGATTCCTACCTTTTAGCACAGGATCATTTCAAGCACCCATGGATGAATTGTGCAATATCAGCCAGGCATTAGTATGGGCACTTAATTAGTGTGTCATTGAGTCTCTTTACAGAACACCAGCTACCTCTGGCAACAAGAAAGCAATGAAATAGGGCTATCCTGTTTTACAGAGTTGTTGGATTCCCCAAGGTTCAAGATGCAATTTTTGACACACACATTATTTTGTCTACTCACACATAAAATCCTGTCAAATGCCCCAATAATGGGGACTTCCACTTCTTTGCTCAGATTATGTGTGAAAGTGTTCAGAGATCCTCCGTGTCAATGCCTGACATGTTGCAAAATGTCATCATGTCTCTGTGCTTTATGTTTACTGCCCCAGATTTTTTTAAGAAAAAAAAATCATATCAATGGCAGGCATCTGAGTGGCAAAGCTTACCATTCTCTAACAGAAAATGGTTCAGTAAGAGCGGTCAGTATTGTGTGAGAGCAGTAATACAATGAGGCACATGCTTCAACAGGATGGTTGTTAACAGAACAATTAGACATTTAACCAAATATTTTAGCCATGTTGCAATGGATTTTGCAGAATATTCCTGATTCTGTGCTCTTTTCAATTACACAATTTAAGAAGAACAGAACTTTTACTTTGCTTGAAAGGAGTCTCTGACTTAATTTGATAACTTAAAACAGGCAGCATAGAAGTTAGCACTGCTACCTCACAGTGCCAGGCACCAGAGTTTGATTCCAGCCTTAGGTGATTTGATGGAGTGTGCACATTCATCCCATGTATGTGTGGGTTTCCTCTTGGCCCTCCAGTTTCCTACCACAGTCCAAAGATGCGCAAATTAGGTGGATTGGCTATCGTAGATATGCGGGGTCAAGGGGATGGAGTGATGGACCTGAGTGGAATGTCTTTCAAAGATTCAATGCAGACTCAATGGGCCAAATGGCCTCCTTCTATGCTGCAGGGATTCTCTTGGAAAATCCAGCATGTGTCCTTCCCACCTAATGAAGGCATGTGTGTGAACTGTCTATGACTGGAAAAGGCCAGACATTTTCTTTAACATTAATTGAAGGGCCATGAGGAGCAGGATTGCCCCTCCAAACCCAGGAAGAGAAGCCTGCTCTCTCTTTCCTCCTGGAACCTTCTCACTGAACTTACCTTCTTGCCACTGAATGTTCCTTTGACCAACTGCTTCTTGCTACCTGATGTGGAGATGCTGGCGTTGGACTGGGGTAAACACAGTAAGAAGTCTCACGACACCAGGTTAAAGTCCAGCAGGTTTATTTGGTAGTAAACGCCACTAGCTTTCGGAATGTTGTTCCTTCATCAGGTGAGTGGGGAGTTCTGATCCTAAACAGGGATGCTCTGTTTGGGATCAGAACTCTTCAAACACCTGACGAAGGAATAGCATTACAAAAGCTAGTGGCGTTTACTGCCAAATAAAACTGTTGAACTTTAACCTGGTGTTGTGAGACTTCATCCTGCTACCTGAGCAGCTGACTGCTTGCAAAGGAAACTCAGGAGTTAAAATTGTCCCAGAGCCTTATTTTGCAGAGGATGAAGTGGGTTGGCCTTCACTTCACTCCCCCATGTGTCTAAATCCCATTTCAAGTTAAATTCAGGGTTATAGTTTTGAATCTGAATGCAAGCTTCCATCAGCTAATATATGAATAATTCCATGGAGTGAGGCAATCTGTTCAAACTGCTGATCAAGCAGCAGCTCCTTGCCATTGTGATAAAAGGTTTGTTTACCCTTTGATAGGGTTTGAACAGTGAGGTACCTTCCAGCTCTTAGGTTACATTTAAAAGAAGCATTGAAATAGGTGAAAGAAAGTCACATGTAGACACCCAAGGGTAGCGGATGTTAAGAAAGAATAGGTTGGCGTGTGCTCACTGTGCCTTGACATAGTGCTTTGTTATTCATGAAGGGAACAATCATACCTCAAAGAAAGAAAGAAAGAAATGCTTTCATTTATATATAGTATCTTTCATGACCACCAGACAATTCAAAGCTCTTCACAGCCATTTGCGTACTTTTGAAGTGTAGCCACTACTGCATAGTGAGAAACATGCCAACTAATATGAGCACAGCAAACTCCCTCAAAGAGCAACGTGACAATAATGTTGGCTTAACTCCCCTGCCCTTATTCAGAATAGAGTTGTGGGATCTTTTATGTCCTCATGAGAAAGCAGGCAGAGGCCTCAGTTTGATGTCTCATCTGAAAGACAGCACCTCCTGCAGCGCAGAAACCCTTCATTACTCGACTGGAGTGTCAGTCTTGATTTTTCTCCTCACGTCCTAGAGAGGGACTTGAGCCTGCAACCTTCCAACTCAAGCAAGCGTCCCACAGCTGAATCTCAGCTGACATTCAAGTAGACATATCTGATGCTGACTTAGAGTCATGGTCATTATGGCAGAGCAGGAGACCATTTAGCCCATTAAATCAATGTTGGTTCTCTATAAAGGAATCCCATTTCCCCTGCTCTATCCTTATAGCCCAGCAAGTTTACTTCCCTCAAGTGACCTTACAATTTTCTCTAGAAATCATCAATCATTCCTGCTTCCACCCCTTCTTGGCAGTGATTTCCACATTATTACAACCTGCTGTGTAAAATTGTCCTTTCTCACATCCTCTTGTGTCTCTAGTCCAAATCTGAAGTCTCTGTCACTAACAATTGGGAACAGTTCTTCTTTGTCTACTGCAAAGATGCACTTTTACAGACTCTACTACTGAACACAAAGATAGTTATTTATTAAACACTCACATTGGCTGTAATTAGTTCCCAACATGTCTTTGCCTAGCAAATGCCTCACACTATGGGGTGATTCCACCCTCAAGGCTGTGGGCTCAACACCCTCTGCTTTGTTTCGCTTTAAGGGTCATTTACCACATCTACCTTAAATAAACTTCTCATGATCTTGTACATCTCTATCAAACCTCCCCTCAATCTCTTTTGGTACAATGAGATTATCTCCAGTTTCTGCTACCTTACCTTGCAACTAAAATCCCTTAACTCTGGATACTATCTGTCAATGTCCTCTGCACTCTTGCAATAATCCTTTCTAAAGCATGCTGACAAAAATTGGATGAAATTCTCTAGTTGTGGCCTAATCAGAGCTTCATGAAAGGTTCATCATAACGTCTTTGCTTTTACATTCAGTAAGTCTATTTACGAATCCCAAGATCCCATTTTCTGTACTGACTACTTTCTCTCTCAATATGTCTTCCCTGTACATACGTTAGAACTCTGTTACTTAGTCTTTGGATTCCTCTCCCTTCTGTCTAAATGAGTCACCTCACACTTCTCTGCTATAAATTTGATCTGCCACTTGCCTGCCTATTATGTTGGCCTATCCTTTTGCACATCCTTGCCTCAAAAGACAATCAAAGTGGAGTCTTTGAATTCTTTTAAGGCAGAACTAGATAGATTCTGATTCACAAAGGGGTGAATGCTTATTGATAGGCAGGAATGTGGGGTTGAAGTTACAAACATCAATTATGATCTTATTGAATGACAGAGTAGGCCTCTTGGTCGGCCAAGTGGCTGACTCCTGCTTCTAATTCATACATTCAGGTGTCTTTTTGCAATAAATTTTCCATTACTCTCAATGTTTGCCACACCTCCAAATTTGATATCATCTGCAAATTATGAAAAAATAATTTTTACTCCAATATCAAAGTCATATTAATAAACAGTGGTCCCATGAACCTGAAGGAACATAACTATAAGTTATCCTCTTATCTGAAAGAATTATCTCTTTTTGTTCTTAAGCTTTTCTTTAATCCAAGTTGACACCGACCCTTCATTCCATGAGCCTCAATTTTGATAACCAGTTATTTAAAACAAATACTACACTCTTAAAGTTACAAAGCCAGTGTCCAGACAACAAACAACAATTCAAATTCAAATTGAATCCAGTTCTTGGTCTCCACGAGAGCGACGTAAAAGATCCAATCTGACAAGAAAAGGCATTGCACCTGATCTTGGGCTTGATCTGACGCTTGATCTTAACAAAAAGGTCGAGGTTTAGCGATATTTTGTCAAATGCTTTGTTATAATCCACGCTGACAACATAATTGCTTTCCCTTCAACAGCCTGCGCTGTTACTTCAATTAGATTAGTCAAGAACAAAATCGGTGCTGACTATCCCTAATTAACTTGAACCTGTCCAAGTGTCTGTTGATTGCTGCTGAAACCTAACCTACAACTGATGTTAAACTGACTGGCTTAGAATTCCTAAGAATGTCCTTACATCTTTTCTTGGGCAAAAATGTCACATTTGCCACTTGTCAATCCTTGGGCACCTCCCCTGTATTCAGGGACAATTGAAAGATTATGGAAAATCCTCCCACCATTATCACTCTTAATTTCTTTTGCAGACTGGGATACAAGCCATCTGGACCACACACATTATCCACTCTGAACCAGCTGGCCTTTCCAGTATATCATTCTTATCAATTTTCACTTATTTATTACCTCTAACATTTCCTTTTCCATCAATATTTTGTCAACATCCTCTTCCTCAGTGATTACCAATACAAGGTGCTTAATAAGTATTCTAATATTACCCTGGGCTTCTCAGCAATTATCACTTTCCATTGCCCTGGGAGGTCCCACCCTGCCTTTACTACCTTTTTACTATTTGCAAGTCGGTGCATGAATGTTGTGTTTTCTTTTATGTTAACTTATCACATAAATAATGATCATTAGCATGTGTAATATGCTGTTGTATTGCAAGATAAGTATCAGAATCAAAGGATATGCTTTTATTGAAAAGTGGGATGAAGCTGATCAAGTGGCAGTTTCAGAAGCAGACAATACAGAAAATAAATCTTTATGTGCTCTATTGTCCCCTGTAGCAATGGTAGAGGAACCCATTGAATGTAAATGATTGTATTTAAAAATGAGGGGTCACTTATTTAAGACAGTGATGAGGATATTTATTTTTCTCAGGATTGTGAATCTTTGGCACTCCTTTCTTCAAAAGATAGTGAAAGCAGAGTCTTTAAATAGTCTTAAGGCAGAGCTCAATAGATTCTTAATAAGCAAGAAGGTGAAAGGTTATCGGGGTAAGTGAGAATGTGAAGTCAAGACTACAATCAGATCAGTTATTATCACATTGAGTGGTGGACCTGGCTCAAGGGGCTAAATGGCCTACTCCTGCTCCTAATTTATAAGTATGTTCGTACATACGATGACTTTCACCACTTGGCATCCCATCCACCACCACAAACTTTCAGTCCCTCCATCATTGCCACAGTGTTGTAGCAAAATATGCCATCTACAAGATGCATTGCAGCAATTTGCCAAGGCTCCCTCGGCAACAACTTTCAAACCCATAGTCTCTACCACCTAGAAGGACAAGGTCAGCAGACACAGGAGGAAATCCCCAGCTGCAATTTTCTATCCAAAACACATCCTGACTTGGAATTCATAATTCTCTCACTGTCGCTAGGTCAAAATCCTGGAACTGCCACCACCCACACCACCCCCCCCCACCCCATCTCCTCTCCCCACCAACAGCTCTGTGGGCATACCTGTTCCACATGGACTATAGTGTTTCAAGATCATGACTCATCACCATCTTCTCAAAGGCAAGTAGAAAATGTCGACCTTGCCAAAAACATGCACTTGTCATGAGCAAATTTAAAAAAGGCAGAGTAAGTAGCCAATCAAATCAAAAATGACAGAAAGTAAAAATGCATAAGTCATTTGTCACTTTACATAAATGTTACAGAGGCTAAATAAATGATTGGGATATATTCTAGAAGCTGAAATATCAAATACTGTTTGAAAAAAAGCATGAAAAACATGTTAACAGAATGGAAAAAAGGAAATTATCCAAATATAAAATTAGTTTTTAGGGCTCAAAAGCTTTTTAAGCAGTAGCTGTGACTGAGCCATTAAAAATTGAGTTACATCTTATTAACAAGCATGACCTTTTTGAGGGGATCTTAACAGCCATAACATAGTATAAAAATAGTGTGCTCTGGTCATTTCACCGTGTACTAATTAATGGCAGTCTGGGGAGATTTCAGCTGTTCACAGGAGATGTATAGAATCACTGGCAGTGACTTCCCACTGTTCAGTTCTAATTATTCATGTTCAAACTCCGGAAGTTGCTGTCAGTTTCAAAGGAGTAATAACAATGAATACCAACTCTTTTGCTGTCATCAATACTGTCCAGCTTCAGCATCCTTCTTGTCTGCTCAGGCAAACAAGTTAAGATGGAGGTCAGTTCGCCAATGAGTATTTTCGCTGACCAATGTTATTTGCCTACTCGCTTGGTTTGAGCTGGATCAAATTAAAGGCACCACACCCTGTGAAGTTTGGGACTTTGTGGGGAGATGTAGGAGGATGTATAGAATTGAAAACTTGGGGGAGACATAGAGTAAAAGGTTAACATTAGGTGCACCTGATGCTGATGTAATGACAGATGTGGCTATTTTGTAATATCACATGACTAAGAGACTGCTATCTGGTAGCTGGAGATACAATCTCATGCAGAGTACTGAGATGTATACAGACCTGCAAATACACAGATCTTTTCTTATGAATGATAGCATTCTTCACGTAACAGGTGGCACAGTGGTTAGCACTGCTAACTAACAGCGCCAGGGATCTGGGTTCAATTCACAGCTTGGATCGCTGTCTGTCTGGAGTCTGCACATTCTTTCTGTGTCTGCGTGGGTTTCCTCTGGGTGCTCCGGTTTCCTCCCACAGTCCAAAAGACGTTGTGGTTAGGTGCATTGGCCATGTTAAATTCTCCCTCAGTGTACCCAAACAGGCGTCGGAGTGTGGCAACTAGGGGCTTTTTACAGTAGGTTTATTGCAGTCTTAATGTAGGCCTACTTGTGACACCAATAAATAAACTTAAACTTTCAGTACATGTCCATCAGAGGTTGAAATTACTTCAGATTCAGTATTCATGAGAATACTGTTCTTCTTTCAAACAGGAGAGTCATTCAAGGACTAAATTGATCAGCTATATTGATACTGAAATCAATCAATAATATATCTCAGTTCAAGCATAAAAAATTAAACAGTGAAATAATATATCTTTCATATTAAGTTTAGGTATTTTCTCTTAGTGATTTTCAAGAACATGCTCTCGCTTATAGAGATCAGTGACTGCACTGACTGATTTATGGCAACAAGTTTTTTTTAAAACCAATAGTGCATTTTGAAAAATCATTATTTCATGAATATTGTCTTAGTCTACTATAGCTGTCCTGTTTGAAAGTAAATGTCCCTTTTCTCCAGTATATCCAAAGTAAACTAATACATTCCACAGGGTGGCATGGTGTCATTGTGGTTAGCACTGCCACCTCAAAGTGCCAGGGACCCAGGTTCAATTCTGGCCTTGGGTAACTGTCTGCATGGAGTTTGCATGTTCTTCCTGTGTCTGCATGGGTTTCCTCCGAATGCTCTGGTTTTCTCTCACACTCCAAAGATGTGCGGGTTAGGTTGATTGGCCATGCTAAATTGCCCCTTAGTGTCAGGGAATGAGCAGGTTCTGGGAATAGGGCCTAGGTAGGATTGTTGTCAGTGCAGGTTCAGTGGGCCGAATTGCCTCCTTCTGCACTACAGGGATTCAATGGTTTCAATTCAGTTTCCTTTTCCCTTCTTTTTCAACCAATGATGTTAAAGTGCAGTGGTTAGAAATGATTTGTGATGGACATCATGGATAACAGCAGGAGACCATTCAGGTGAACCACATGATATTTATATTAACATTTATTTCCTATTGGATATAATGATATTTTTTACGACACATCCTTTGCTGCTGCTTGTTCTAGCATATATTTCTATAATATATATTTCTATAATACTTATGGCAACTTATTACTGATTCTGACAGTTTGCGTCACTAGTTGTCCCACCCTTGATTTTTTTTTCACTGAAATCTAAGTTTTATCTCAGCTTAATATGTTCAACTGATCAGGCGGGTATCAGACATGCTTAATGACCTGGAAGATTTGTTGAATTGAAGGCTCAATCAACCTACCAGCCAGTCCTCAATTAAACTGGTCTTGTAGCCCTCTTCCTTAGCTTCAAACTTCTTCATCCGAGAATGTTTCTGATCACTGTCTCACTTCTGCCTCTTGTGTGATCCCTACAACTGAGAACATTATGTAACTGTCCGGCCTTGTTAAAGGAAGAATTTTATTACCCCTACGGTGCCAAATGGTTGGAAAATTGTTGTTACTGCTGCCTGAACTTATCTGTTGCCAGCAAATGAGACGCCCACGAACTCATAAAATTGCCACATAAATCAGACAGCTGGATGAAGTCTGAACATGCTTTGCTGCCTTTCATTGATCTACATTCTGCTTATATTCTTCTAACCCATCGATTTATGCTAATGAAGCAGTTGGTGTTCTTGTATCCAACATCAAAGTTTTTTTTTATCTCACTCTTTTTTAATCAGTGTGATGTTATACTTTGGCTCAGTCATGCCGATTGTTATATGTTTTGCAAAGATGTTTGGCCGGATTCTCTGACCTCACCCGTGGCTGGAATCTTCTGGTTCCACTGCAGTAAACGAAGATTTGGCTGAGTGCCAAATTCTCCTTTCTCACTGGCAGCGGCAACAGGGTGTGAACAGCCAGAGAAATCCAGCCATCGTTTCTTGAACCCAGCAACTTAAATCAACCTAATGCATTTTAAACCAAATTTATCTCTTGTACCTTTTGCAAATCTGATGATATGAACAATGGAACTTTATTGAAGAGATGTATAAAACAGTATTCCTGCCCCTCCAGCAGGCAATCTTTCTGGTCTATTACTAAAGCTATCTTTCATGATTTCTGCAAAACCTCCTTTGATAAAAGGGTCATAGGATCATTATTGAAATATAGAATCTCTACAGTGCAGAAGGAGGCATTTGGTCCATCAGGTCTGCACTGACTTTCTGACAGAGTATTTTACCGAGGCTCTTTCCCCAGCCTAACTCCCCCCACACAATTACCACAGCTAATCCACCTAACATGCACATCTTTGGGCTGTGGGAGGAAATCAGAGCACTTGCAGGAAACACCTACAGACACAGGGAGAACATACAAACTCAACTGTCATCTAAGGCCAGAATTGAACCCAGGTTCCTGGTGCTGTGAGGCAACTATGCTAATGTGCCACTGTGTTGCCCCATTCTCTGTCCTTATACACTTTCTATCCAAGCTACAAAAAGGCCTTTAATTTTGGCCTCACTCATCTGTGCCAACTTTAAATTTAATGATTTTTGTTCAAGAGTTTATCTTCATTGCTCCATTTAATGTGGCCATTCTAATAGGATCATATTTTAGTCCCTACTCTCATTTTCCAACCCGTTGAAAGTTTTAGTCTAATTCATGACATCAGTAGAGTTTATCGTATGTTTTCACTCATGAATGTTTTGCCCAGGTAAGTGTTACTGCAACTCTGTTTTTGAATTCTTTGATAAATCAGTTGTTATAGTTTTACTCTTTGATAGGCTATGGAACTGCACAACATTAGCTGCAGCAGAGTAGCAGCTTGCATTTATACAGTGCCTTCAGCATATTAAAACATCCCAGGACACTAGTTCAGAAAGAAATTTCCGAGCGTGATGCAGTTTTACATGATTAAATGGTGCATCTGATGAAAAGTATCAATAAATTATTATATTGAGATCTGCACATTCTAACTTTCAAATCAGCAAAAGAAAAACTCGTGGAGGGAAAACATAAATGGAGAATAGAAGTGTGAATTAATTGCTTTCTCAATTTCCAAAAATAAGCTGTGCTTTGCAGCTGACTGTTTATTATTTTTACACAATTTCATTATAAACACTCTCCTAGCTGTACGCGTTGATTGGAATACAGTTCAGCACCAGCAAAATGTTTTGATAAAAAGTCAAAGGACAAATTTGATTAAGTGTGACCTTGACATTTTAAATGTGCCATTATTGCGTTTAATAATATGTGACAAAACAGAAGACTGTAATGTGTAGTAGCTAGGAAAAGGGGAAATTTTTTTAGAAAGCAATGCTTCATTGGTGTCTTAAAATTATGGGATTATATTGACCTTTTATCATCTTGCCTGCCAATTGACATATCTTAGAAAGGGTTTTGGGCTTTTATCATCTAGGGCATTTAACTCAGTCCTAGATGATAATATTGGCCATTTTGTTGTCGCTAGAAATTCCTACATGTTCAAGAGTGTACTTGAAGCCTAAATACTAAATATTACATACAATGAAGACATTGTCCATAAATTGTAATGAAGTGGTGGTGAAGTTTAAATTAAAGCCCATTCGTACATTAGGCATAGAAGAATGCAATGTAATTTATTCTGTGCCACACTTAAGACCTGTCATGTACAGATTCTATTAATTTTGACTTATAATTATTCATGACACTTTCATACAGGTCTTGTGCTTAATACAGAATATTATTCTCTAAGTTTCATTATGTGGAATTCCATTGAATCATTTCCTATTCATTATATCTGATAACTGTCATTGTGTAATTGTGCACAAGGCACAAAGTAATGTGCTAATGTACTGCACAGCAAGGTCAGTGAGTCAGACCACCACATAAGGAAGTATTTATGATAGTTTGGAGCAAGTTAGGTTTTATTCAAAAATATAGCAAAGATAATAGGGTTGAGGAGGGAGTTTTCACCACCCCTCATTGCCACTTGGTGAAAGCATGATGCCAGGCGTTAAAATAGAGCATAAGATCTACCCACTGGCCTCTCCAATTCAGCCGACTGCAGCTTTAAATAACAAGTGCCAAAAAGAAACCTAATCAATGTTAGCAGCACGTTTGTTTAAATATGCAGCCTGGATCCCAATAATACTGTTAGGAACTGACTGCAATATTAAGGTCAGAAGGGCAAATGCTACGTAAAATAAGGCAAGACAGATTTGTTTAAAAGTTTTATAATCCTTTTGTGGACCAGGAAGAGCAGGAGTGCATCTTTGGGTCTACCCAGAAAACCTGACTTCCAGGCCACCTTCCCCTGCTTTAGCAACAACTGTAGTACCGAAGGAGCAGTTTTGCTGGTCCATAATAGTGATTGTCTGCTTGATTTTAACTGTCGGGCAACTGCTTGCCTCCAATTTTCTTGTCCATCATGGTCAAGATCTTAGCCAGCAGTCTGAGCTACTCAGGGTCAGCTGCTAAACTTGGTCGGGCATCCCCATCAATGCTGCATGGTCATTCTGTAAGGTGTGTTACTACCCTACAGTTAAAATCAGCCACAACGTCTGTATAAGTAAAAGAAGTGAAGCCAATCATGGAGCAAAACAATTATTCAGAGTGCATCTGATTTCTAGGCTCCTACTCATTGATCATTGGTGCTAAAATTGATGTTTCAAAATGCAAAACGAGTGATAACATTTGAACCCATACCTGATTGTCCCTCCATTGAGATCAAATAGAGAGTAAACTGAGCACGGTTTAAAACCTGCCACTTTGGTCTTGATCATTGTGCACATTTGCCGAAATATAGTTTTGCCAACAGTATCTCTTCAATAGCTCTATAGCCTCCAGTTCAAAGAATGAAGGAATGAAGAAAAAGTATCAGCTATCCTTTTCATGTAGTTAAAATGCTGAGTGGTCTCAGAACAGTCAATGTATTTAAGAGTTTATTCCTAATAAATTTCAGGGAAGGGAATTTAGATGAAGTGTGGAATAGTGGCTGCCACAGATGCAAAGCAGTATCTGTATTGAAAAGTATGCCGTTGCTATGGCATGTTGTTAAGAATGTTGCCCCATGAGATATAATACGCCAGTCAATAGGCCACTTTTATTGTGCAATCTTCCTGCCAATATTTTCCTGCCTTTTCTATTTAGTCTTTTGAATCCTTCCACTTTCTTGTTTTCTCTTTTCAGTTTGTCTGTTCCAAGTTGTTTTGTTTTTTTTTATCCTCTTTACATAAATGCACTTGAAAAGGACCTATTGAAATTATTTAAATGTCTCTGAAAATTCTGAGATTTCACATTCTTAAATGCCAGCTGACTGCATGGCCAGTTGTGAGGTATGTTTGTCAACTGAACATCTACAAGAGGTGAATACTGAAAAGGTTACCATACAGAAAGCAGCTTTTGCTAATCAAATAGCTAATTCTATGACATCAATAGCAATTTGTTGCTAACCCAGTCAGCCCAATTTATATTTAATCAGAAGTATTTGTTCAGGGCTGTACATTTAATTCTTTTGTTTAATCCAACACTTTGACAAATTGGAGCAGATCAACCTTGATTTCTTCAATACAACTTTGGTTATCACAAAGATTATTACCTAGCCAAACATGTATCATATAAATTAAGCACCTTCTTCGCACACATCCATATATGACTATGTCTGATGCAATATTGTATCATACACAGCGGCACGGTGGCACAGTGGTGGCACGATGGCACAGTGGTTAACACTGCTGCCTCACAGTGCCAGGGACCTGGGTCCAATTCCAGCCTCGGGTCACTGTCTGTGTGGAGCTTACATATTCTCCCTGTGTCTGCGTGGGTCTCGTCCTGATGCTCCAGTTTTCTCCCACAGATCTACATATTAGGTTGATTGGCCATGCTAAATTGGCCCTAGTGTCAGGGGATTAGCAGGGTAAAGATGTGGGATTACGGAAATAGGGCTTGGGTGAGATTGTTGTTGGTGCAGACTCGATGGACTAAATGGCCTCCTTCTGCACTGTAGTGATTCTGTGATCATAAATAGGAAGAATGCTCATTTGACATTCACATAACACGACAGAGAAAAACAATTAGATTTCTTCTATTTGTCTTTGCGCATTGTGGCAATCTAGACGATCAAACGTAAGAATAATGCAATAGAACATAACATAGTAGTGAACAAGTAAAAGCCTTTCATTGTAGCAACCCTGCAGTTTCCATAGATTCAGTCCTGGATACTATTCCAACCGCTTAACCAGGGCCTGCATTTTTAAGATGGTAAGAATTTGGTGCCTGTAATCCTAAAAGCCAACAAGGGACTCATTTCTGCTGATTCCCAACAGGTTGGCTACAATTTCAAATGGGAGCTGATTGGCAGTAGGCGGGATTTCCATCCACACTTGGAAGGAAGTCCTGGCTCAGAGAGCTGTCTACCAATCAGATTAGCCAACAGCTCTCTAGCCTCCTAGGCATAGCATTGCAGTGGCCAGAAGAGGTACTTCCTCTGCCTGTAAGAATATCAACAATTCTGAATCGCACTGCAGAATCCTATGGACAGGGATTAACACACGCAAACACTTACAGCTCCGATCAGCACCTCCAACTGCGCATGTGCAGAAAAAATAATGATAGAATGCAGCTCCACTGTCACATCACTCCCAGGTCAGATAATGGCTCCCCCGGTCCCCCTAGACATTGCCCCAACCCCCCAACTTTACTGAACCCCTTATACCCCACCCCCTCCGCCATCCAGATTGATCTCAGGCAGCGTGACAATAGAACCCCTCCTGACTAATCTCAAGTAGACAGCATCCGGACAGTCGGCACCTGCCTCCTCACTAATCACTAACTAGAGAGTCCATATCGGACTTCTGTGGAGCATACCTGTTTCGCACCAATTCTGGAAGGGCCAACATGGTGATAAAGGCAGAAGTGCCGGTAACGTTGGGTGTGCAGCCAATGAAGTCAATTTGAATGCATGCAAATGCATTTAAATGACTGTCATGCCTGTTTCATGCATGATAATCAAGGTGGGATGGACCAGGCGGTGGGTAGGGAGTGAGACCTTGGAGGGCCTGGGGGAGGGCCAGCTCAATTACTGGCCAGCAATTAGGAGGTCAGCTGTGTGGTGCCACTGTGCATTTGCCAATCTCAGTGCTGACTGATTGGTGCATGCGCAGTGGCTATACTGCCAGCCTCTTAAGCAGAAATGGGCCTGGCCCACAGTTTTTAAACGTGAACCTCGCTTGGGCACTCTGCAATACTCAGACTGTGGGGGATTCATTTTGAAAACCCCACTTAAAAAACTAGTGATTTCAAATGGGAGCTGATTGGCAGTAGGCGGGATTTCCATCCACACTTGGAAGGAAGTCCTGGCTCAGAGAGCTGTCTACCAATCAGATTAGCCAACAGCTCTCTAGCCTCCTAGGCATAGCATTGCAGTGGCCAGAAGAGGTACTTCCTCTGCCTGTAAGAATATCAACAATTCTGAATTGCACTGCAGAATCCTATGGACAGGGATTAACACATGCAAACACCTACAGCTCCGATCAGCACCTCCAACTGCGCATGTGCAGAAAAAATAATGATAGAATGCAGCTCCACTGTCACATCGCTCCCAGGTCAGATAATGGCTCCCCCGGTCCCCCTAGACATTGCCCCAACCCCCCAACTTTACTGAACCCCTTATACCCCACCCCCTCCGCCATCCAGATTGATCTCAGGCAGAGTGACAATAGAACCCCTCCTGACTAATCTCAAGTAGACAGCATCCGGACAGTCGGCACCTGCCTCCTCACTAATCACTAACTAGAGAGTCCATATCGGACTTTTGTGGAGCATACCTGTTTCGCACCAATTCTGGAAGGGCCAACATGGTGATAAAGGCAGAAGTGCCGGTAACGTTGGGCGTGCAGCCAATGAAGTCAATTTGAATGCATGCAAATGCATTTAAATGACTGTCATGCCTGTTTCATGCATGATAATCAAGGTGGGATGGACCAGGTGGTGGGTAGGGAGTGAGACTTTGGAGGGCCTGGGGGAGGGCCAGCTCGATTACTGGCCAGCAATTAGGAGGTCAGCTGTGTGGTGCCACTGTGCATTTGCCAATCTCAGTGCTGACTGATTGGTGCATGCGCAGTGGCTATACTGCCAGCCTCTTAAGCAGAAATGGGCCTGGCCCACAGTTTTTAAACGTGAACCTCGCTTGGGCACTCTGCAATACTCAGACTGTGGGGGATTCATTTTGAAAACCCCACTTAAAAAAACTAGTGGGATTTACCCCTGTTTTTACACAAATTTGGCATGTAGAACCTCTTTGGGATAATCCCGGCCCGCATTCTTGTAAATGTAGAAGAATTGCATGCACGTTTTTAAAAGTGAATAGGGTAATTTTCGTAGTGTCCCAATGGTCATTTATCCTTTAACCAGCACACCAAGACAGATTAAATGATCATTTATTTAATTTGGTACTTCATTTTGTAGATATTGACTGATGTATAGGAGTAATTACTGCACTTCAAAAGTAATTAGTTGATAGTGAGGATCTGTGGGAATTTTGACAGACTGAGATCGGAGAAGCATTAGAGGCAGCACGGTGGCACAGTGTTAGCACTGCTGCATCACAGCACCAGGTTCAATTCCAGCTGTGGCTAACTGTCTGCGTGGGTGCTCCGGTTTTCTCCCACATTCCAAAGATGTGCAGACTTGGCCATGCTAAATTATCCCTTTTAACATTGCATTGCGCCCATTTTCCGGTGCAGCGTGATGGTAAAGTGGGCCACAAAGTGCTGAGCATGATGGGCCCCAGCTTTTGCAGCAGGGGCAATTTAAGACACCAGATGTCTGGTGTGGTCAGCCTCTCACCAGAAATGGGTGCCGGAGGTGGGTGAGAAGCAGGTTTGTATATTTAAATTTATTGAAACGGGCGTGGGGTCCATGATCGGTGGGGTGAGTGGGGTGCACAATTGGTCTGGGCGGCGGAGAGGGGGTCAGCAGGGTTGCATCCCGAGCCACGAGTCCCCGCAATTGCAGGGGGAGGGCTGCTTCACACAGCCTGCAGTAGCAGGGGCCTGACAGCTGTCTCTTGTCTGTGAGACACCTGTGAATGCTAATGCACATGTGCACCATCAGAGGCCTGCACATGCGGACTACCTCCCTCTGCGAGCTTTCGGGCGTATTAAGCTCCACCCACCGGCTTCTGCACCATGACTCTGATGCGCTCAGAATTTTGCAGGCACAGTGCAAATGGGGGGAGGGGGAGGAAACTAAAAATGAGCCTAAAAGTCAGACATGAACTCCCAATTTCAAGTCCACCCCGTACTTAGGATTGCAATTTTACCAGTTTTATTCTGAATGTCCCAAGATATGTAGGTTAGGGGGGTCAGTTGGGTAATTACATAGGGTTATTGGGATAGGGCAGTGGGTGGGCCTGGGTAAGGTGTTCTGTCGAAGAGTCAGTGCAGACTCAATGGGCTGACTTCTTTCCTTCTGCACTGCAGGGATTCTATGATTAAATAAATGCAAGTTTATTCTTTTACTTTTGAGTAAATTATGCAGAAATTTCCTTGATTTCTAATGTAATCAAACCCAACTACAGCATATTAATTTGTCCTTAATCCCCACTCTTCAATTCTTTGCTATGTTCCAGCCAGTATTATCTTGACTTCATAGCACATGAATCATTGGACGGAATATTGCAGCTCCTGCTGAGACAACTTTATTGACCAGGTTAGAAAGGTATCAGGTTGGTGGATGGCACATTCCCATCTCCAGTGGGGTGAAGACATCAATGGGTACCTATGCAGCAGGGGTGGGTCACCAATCTACATACTCCAACGCCCACTTGGTGCCAGATTGGGGATGCTACCAGAATACTCTGGGCGGCCTACAGCTCCCCACCATAGCCAGTTGCTGGCCTGCTGTGGGTTCACAAGGCATCTTTTTGCTCCCCTTCCCCGTCCTCGGAAGTTGCTGGATTTGGTTGGATTTTAGCTGGCAACTGTGAATAGTTTTTTTTTGAGTACAAACTTCTTCTGTAGCGCCAATGCCCACCACTGCCAAAGGGGCTGCCATCCCTCCAAGAGTGCAAATGCTCTGTCTTTCTTTTTTCTGTTATTTTGATTTTCCTGAGATCAGATTTATCCAGCAAGGATTTTTTTTAAAAACATTTTACTGTTACAGTAATCCTTCAGGATATCCAGTTCTTCTCTGAGCTTTCTGGAGATACTGAAACTCATGAATGCATTTTGAGATTATTTTAGAGAATGTCAATTTATGATCTGAACCCTTTGGACTGTGTTGCCTGGAAGTAATTTGAACTGAAATATAATCGAACCTATCTTGCTTTTAGCTCTAAAAGTTGATAAGAAAGGGAAAACTCAGTCCTCAGTAAAGGATTATAGATTTGAAACTATGACTAAGGAACCTTTGGCTTTATAATGAAAGCTGGGGAGCAAAAAATCATTGCAGAGTCTTTGGGAGCCTAGATCTACCACAGAGTGGGACTTCCACCCACACTCACACTGCCTACTTCTTTATCCTGTTCAAAATCATGGAATCTACATATTCATTATCAAGTACTGAATATATATAAAGAAAACTCAAATGATTTATTGAAACAAGAGGAACGTTATTATCACTCAGTGTGCCCAGATTGGGTCTGGGCACTAAACTGGAGATAAGATGGATGGGACATATAGTCTGTCTCTTAAAGCAATGTTTAATATGCATAGTTAAAAAAGCAACGTGGGTCAAGTAAAACTCTGTTTCATGCACAGCGTACTTTAGGTTATGCTTTTTGTTTCAAAAATGACATGTGACTGAATTTAGTATCCATATACGTCTTCCTGCCTGTAACCATATTTCATGCACTTATCTATCATGGTCTCTTAATGCTTCATAGCTCCTATTGGACATGTCAGGGTGGAGGGCACAGGAAAAAAGAGGAGGGATAGAAATAATAAGAACTTTTCCAAGAAAAAGGTGCAAGATTTTAAAAGTCTATTTCTTTTCCCTCGATAATTATTGTTTTAAAAAAAACCTTTGTCTTTACAACATAAAATGCCTATAGATAATCAGGAAAAGTTAATCACTGGACGTATTGTTGTCATTTCAAATTACTTTAGGCAGTTCCACTACCTATTAGCATAGTAAATAGAGATTGAATTACATTTTCTTAAATGACAGAATTAAATTTCAGGAATCAAGCAGTAAATATATGCGTGCATTAATTTTGTCCATGGACTCAATAAGTTTCAGCAATTGTTTGATTTGTACAAATGATGTGTCATGCATGCTCATGAAAGACTGATCGCTTCTCTCCATCACAGATTAGACTTCTATTAGTTTACTTCCTTGAAAGTGTCCTTACAATAGTATAAACTTTTTCAGGGTGGAAAAATAATCAGCCTGCGACATTATTCAAGTAAATTACAACATCAATTGCTTTTGTCTATTGTTAATGTTTTACAAATACCCCTGCAGTGAAATTTTGTTAGCAGCACAGTTAATTTATAAATAGTCATTCATTAATTTCCTTAGTTATCTTGTGTAATGCAGTGCAAGCCCCCTGGGATATAATTATGCAAGTGAAAAATAAGTTAATTTACAAAGAAGTTAATTTTCTGAAACATTTCTGACTATTTGATAAGAGTGGACGACAGAATGTTGGCTGGGGGAAGCTTTGGAAGGTTTTTCAGGCTGAATTCATTCTCCACAAATCTCTCTTAAGGACTGCTATTTTTATAATTTATAGATACAGCTATCCAGCACATCAATGCAAATGACAAGCCTGAAGCATTTGCAACTACCTTTAGCCAGAAGTGATGAGTGGATGATTCATCTCAGCCTCCCCCCTGAGATTCCCAGCATCCCAGATGCCAGTCTTTAGCCAATATGATTCAGTTTACATGAAAAACTTTAGGCCCTGACAACTTTCCATCAATATATTGAAGATTTGTGCTCCAGAACTAGCCACACACCTTGCCAAGCTATTTCAGTAGAACTACAATAATGGCATCTATCCTGAAATGTGGAAAATTTCTCAGGTCTTTCCTATTCACAAAAAGCGAGCCAAATCCAATCCAGCCAAGGGCTATCCCATCATTTTACATCTGATCATCAACAATGCCTTGGAAAGGGATGTCACCAGTGCTACTTAATCAGAAATAACCTACTCACTGAAGCTCAGTTTAGATTCCACCAAGGCCACAGAGCTTCTGACCTCAATACAGTCTCAATCCAAACATGGGCAAAAGAGCTGAACTCAAGAGTTGAGGTGAAAGTGACTGTCCTTCAGACAGCACTTCACTGAGCTTGCCATCAAGGAGCCCGAGTGAAATTTAAGTCAATGGGAATCAATGGAATTATGAAAGGGCCTGATGGGATATACCCCAGAATAGTGAGAGAGGCAAGAGAGGAAATTGTTGGAGCCTTAAAAGAAATCTTTGTATCCTCACTGGCTACAGGGGAGGTTCCAGAGGATTGGAGAATAGCCAATGTTGTTCCTGTGTTTAAGAAGGGTAGCAAGAATAACCTAGTTAATTACAAGCCGGTGAGCCTTACATCAGTGGTAGGGAAATTGTCGGAGAGGATTCTTCAAGACAGGATTTACTCCCACTTGGAAATAAGTGGACGTATTAGCGAGACACAACGTGGTTTGGTGAAGGGAAGGTCATGTCTCACTAACTTGATTGAGTTTTTCGAGGAAGTGACGAAGATGATTGATGAGGGTGGGGCAGTGGATGTTGTCCACATGGACTTCAGTAAGGCCTTTGACAAGGTCCCTCCTGGCAGACTGGTGCAGAAGCTGAAATCACATGGGATTAGAGATGAGCTGGCAAGGTGGATACAGAACTGGCTCAGTCATAGAAGACAGAGGGTAGCAGTAGAAAGGTCCGTTCTGAATGGAGAGCTGTGACAAGTGACGTTTCTCAGGGATCAGTGCTGGGACCTTTGCTATTTGTAATATATATAAATAATTGGAGGAAAATGTAACTGGCTGGATTAGTAAGTTTGCAGGCGACACAAAGGTTGGTGGATTTGCAGATAGCAATGAGGATACAGCAGGCTGTAGGTTGGTTGGAGGTGGGCGGAGAGATGGCAGAAGGAATTTAATCTGGATAACTGTGAGGTAGTACATTTTGGAAGGTCTAATACAGATAGGAAATATACAGTAAATGGCAGAACCCTTAAGGGTATTGATAGGCAAAGGAATCTGGGTGTATAGGTACACTGGTCACTGAAAGTGGCAATGCAGGCAGAGAAGGTTATCAAGAAGGCATACGGTATACTTGCCATCATCGGCAGAGGCTTTAAGTTTAAAAATTGGCAAGTCATGATGCAGCTTTATAGAACCTTAGTTAGGCAGCACTTAGAATATAGTGTTCAATTCTGGTCGTCACACCATCAGAAAGATGTGGAGGCTTTGGAGACGATTCAGAAATGATTTACCAGGATGTTGCCTGGTACGGAGGGCAATAGCTATGAGGAGAGGTTGGGAAAACTTGGTTTGTTCTCACTGGAACAACGGAGGCTGAGGGGCAACCTGATAGAAATCTATAAGATTATGAGGGGCATGGACAAAGTGGATAGTCAGAAACTTTTTCCCTGATTGGAAGAGTCAATTACAAGGTGGCATCGGTTAAAGGTACAAGGGGCAACATTTAAAGGAGATGTATGAGGCATGTTTTTTACACAGAGGATGGTGGGTGCCTGGAGCTTGCTGCTGGGGGAGTTAGTGGAAGTAGATATGATATTGACTTTTAAGGGGCATCTTGACAAATACATGAATAGGATGAGAATAGAAGGATATGGTCCCTGGAAGAGTAAGGGGTTTTAATTCATTTGGGCAGCACATTTGGTGTAGGCTTGGAGGGCCAAAGGGCTAGTTCCTGTGCTGTAATTTTCTTTGTTCTTTGTTTTGTTCTTTGAAAAGACTGATGGCCAACATAAAGAGAAACCCCACAGTCCATAGGCAGATAAATAGTCAAAGCCTGGTAAAAGAAGTTCAAATGATTAGGGACCGAAGAAGGAAATTTACACATGGAGGAAAGGGACATGATTGGGACATTAAATGAATATTTTGCATCTGTCTTTACCAAGGAGGTAGATGCCATTTAAGCCATGGTGACAGAGGAAGAAACTCTGTCACTAGAAGAGTTCAAAATGAATAAGGTGCAGTGTTGGATAGATTGACTATCAGTCCTTGAAGCTGACAAGTCATTGAGGAAATTGAAGGAAGTGAGAGTGGAAATTGTAGAGTCACTCGCCATAATCTTCCAGTCTTCTGTAGACTCAGAGGACTGCAAGAAGTCTCACAACACCAGGTTAAAGTCCAACCAGTTTATTTGATAGTAAACCCACAAGCTTTCGGGGTTTGCCCCTTCGTCAGGTGAATCATTATTTCAAATAGAATTAACAATCGCATTGAAAGATATGGGTTTTCTTAGGAAGAACCAGCATGGATTTCCAAATGGAAAATCATGTTTACCTAATTTGCTGGAGTTTTTTGAAGAGGTAACAGAGATGGTCGATATGTTGTACTGTTGATGTGCTCTACATGTACTTTCATGAGGCATTTGATACAGTGCCACACAGCAGACGTGTGTCGCCTATGGAACAAAAGGGACAGCAGCAATGTGGATACAAAATTGGCTGAATACTAGGAAGCAGAGAGTAATGGTCAATGGATTTTTTCCGGCTAAAGCAAGATTTGTCGTGGAGTTTCCCGGAGTCCCTTGCTTATCCTGATACATATTAATGACCTAGATCTTGGTGTGCAGGGGACAATTTCAAAGGATGACATGAAACCTAGAAGAGTTGTAAACTGTGATGAGAAGAGTGTACAACTTCACAATGACATTGATAAGTTGGTGGAGTGGGCAGAAAGGTGACAGATGAAGTTTACTCCAGAGGAAAGTGAGGTTATGTATTTTGGTAGGAAGAACACAGACATAAAATAAGGGGGACAATTCTTAAGAGTACAGCGATCTGGATATATATATGCATAGATCATTGAAGATGGTAGGACTGGTGGAGAGAGCAGTTAATAATGCATACACTATCCTGGGCATTATTATTAGTAGCATAGAGTCCAAGAGCAAGGAGATTATATTGAATTTATACAAGACACTAATTATACCTCATCTGAAGAATGATGTACAGTTCTGGGCGCCATACTTTCGGAAGGATGTGAATGCATTGGAGAATGGTTCTGAGATGAGAAACGTTAGTAGTGAAGATAGATTGGGATTGTTCTCCTTGGAGAGGAGGAGGCTAGGAGGAGATTTAATAAAGATGTTCAAAATCATGATGGGCTGGACAGAGTAGATAGGGAGAAGTTGCTCCCATTCATAAAAGGATCAAGAACATGAGGGCAGAGATTTAAATTGATTTTCAAAAGAAGCAAAAATGACGTGTGTTAGAGAGTAAAGGCAGTTTTAAGAGATTTATATTGTATTGATAAATATTAAAAAGTTTCAAGCTCGGGCTGATAAGTGGGAAGTAACATTTAGAGCACACAGGCACCAAGCAATGACCATCTCCGAAAAAAATAAATGCAACCATCACCTCTTCACGTTCAGTGGCTTTATTATTGTTAAATCCTTCACTGTCAACGTTCTGGGAGTTACCATTGACCAGAAAATGAACTGCACCAGCCATCCAATTACCATAGCTATAAGAGCAGGTCAGAAGCTGGGAACTTTGTGGCAAGTAACTTGCATCCTAACTCCGCAAAGTCAATCCACCACATATCTAGTCAACAATGCTCACATCTAGTAGAAGATTAACAAAAAAAATCTAAAAACATAAGCTTTGAAATTACAATGATGTTTACTCAGATACAAACCATTATCACACTCAACTGATGTTCTTCCTCCATTAACAAAGAATTTAATCTACTTACAATAAATGAGCTGATGCTAAAATAGCATAATGGCATAATTACATGGTTTTGATACATTTGCCCTCTATCAGCAGGTAGATTAGAGAATATAGTAGTGCAGTCCAACTGGAAGCAGTTCTTCTTTTCTCATTATACACAGTTAATGAGTCTTCTGCATTGAGATACAAGACACTATTAGATTACTTAAAAATACTGCTTATTCTTCAATCTTTATCTAACAAATATTTACATTACTTTGTGTCATGTGCAAAACTAGCATTTGTATATCACTTTTCATGACCACAGGATGTCCCAATGCACTTTACAGCCAATGAATTACTTTTGAACCTTAGTCACTGGTCAATTAGGAAACTGGATGTGAAGTCAATTTTCCTTTATTCTGTACAATGAACTCCCATTATTCCCCTGTGTAAATTTGTCCAAGAACAGGTGACACAGTGGTTAGCAGTGCTGCCTCACAACGCCAGGGACCCAAGTATAATTCTGACCTTGCATCACTGTCTATATGGGGTTGCACATTCTCTCTGTGTCCGCATGGGTTTCCTTCAGGAGCTCCAGTTTCACCCCACAGTCTGAAAGACATAAGAACATAAGAACATAAGAACATAAGAAATAGGAGCAGGAGTAGGCCATCTAGCCCTTCGAGCCTGCCCCGCCATTCAATAAGATCATGGCTGATCTGTTGTGGCTCAGTTCCACTTTCCCGCCCTCTCCCCATAACCCTTAATCCCCTCTCTTATCAAGAACCCATCAACCCGCTTCTTAAAAATATTTAGCGAGGCAGCCTCCACCACTTCAACGGGCAGAGAATTCCAGAGATTCACCACCCTTTGAGTGAAGAAGTTCCTCCTCAACTCCGTTCTAAACCGCCTCCCCTTTATCTTGAGGCTGTGCCCCCTAGTCCTACTGTCTTTTTTGAGCGGGAAGAGTCTCTCCACCTCTATCCTATCCATCCCATTCATCATCTTATACGTCTCAATGAGATCTCCCCTCATTCTTCTAAACTCTAACGAGTACAAGCCTAGTTTATTCAGCCTCTCCTCATAGCTCAATCCCCTCAACTCCGGTATCAGCCTAGTAAACCTCCTCTGCACTCCCTCCAGGGCCAAAATATCCTTGCGCAGGTGCGGCGCCCAAAACTGCACACAGTACTCCAGCTGCGGCCTCACCAATGCCCTATACAGCTGCAGCAAGGCCTCCCTACTTTTATATTCAATCCCCCTCGCTATGAAGGCCAGCTTCCCATTCGCCTTCCTGACCACCTGCTGCACCTGCAAGCTGGGTTTTTGCGACTCATGCACAAGGACCCCGAGGTCCCTCTGCACCGTCGCCTGCTGCAGTTTTTCGCCACGTAAGTAATAGTCCTTCCTACCATTCTTCCTACCAAAGTGGACCACCTCACACTTGCCAACATTAAATTCCATTTGCCATTTCCTGGCCCATTCGCCCAGCCTATCTAGATCCTTCTGCAGACTCTCCACACCCTCCGCACAATTTGCCTTTCCCCCAATCTTGGTGTCATCAGCAAATTTCGACACCCTGCACTCGGTTCCCTCCTCCAGATCATCTATATAAATGGTAAATAGCTGAGGCCCCAGCACCGACCCCTGGGGCACCCCACTAGTCACCAACCGCCAATCCGAATAGCACCCATTGACCCCCACTCTCTGCCTCCTATTTGACAACCAATCCTCTATCCACGCTAACACCCTACCCCCAACTCCATGTCCCCTGACCTTCTGCAATAACCTCTTGTGAGGTACCTTGTCAAACGCCTTCTGAAAATCCAGAAAGACCACATCCACCGGCTCTCCTCTATCCACTGCCCTAGACACATCCTCATAGAACTCCAGTAAATTTGTCAGACACGACTTCCCTTTAATGAAACCGTGTTGCGTCCGCCCTATCAAGCAATTCCCTTCAAGATGCCTCGCAATTTCCTCCTTAATGACGGATTCTAACATTTTACCTACCACAGACGTTAAACTAACCGGCCTATAATTCCCCGCCTTTTGCCTGGCACCCTTCTTAAACAACGGCGTAACATTAGCCGTTTTCCAATCTTCCGGCACTTCCCCGGAATCCAGCGACGTCTGGAAAATAACCACCAAGGCATCCACTATAACCTCCGCCATTTCTTTCAGAACCCTCGGATGCATTCCATCCGGTCCTGGGGACTGCTGGTTAAGTGGATTGGTCATGTCAAATTACCCCTTAGTGTCCCAAGATGTGTAGGTTTGTGGGGCAAATATGTGGCATTATGGGGAAAGTGTCTGGGTATAATGCTCCGTCAGAGAATCAGCACAGACTCTATGGGCCTCCTTCTGCACTGTAGGGATACTATGATTCTAACTCTGTTGCACACAAATTATTTCCCTCTGAACAAAATGCATTTCCACAGATTGGTGAGGAACTCAAAACATTCATTTGAGCAAAAGTATTGTGAAAAATAAAGGTTTCCAGATTCCCTGGACCTGATGGTCTTCACCCTAGGATCTTAACTGAAGTGGCTGCAGAGATCATGAATGCATTGGTTGTAATGTTCCAAACTTCCCCAGACCTGGAAATGTCCCTGCAGATTACAAAACTGCAAATCTATCCATACTTTTCAAAAAACAGAAATCAGAAAGGCCAATTAGCCTAACATCTGTCCTTGAGAAATGCTAGAATCCATCATTAATGAGGTAGTAGCAGGGCATTTTAGAAAAATCACAATACAATCAGATAGAATCAGCATAATTTTGTGGAAGACAAAATTTGTGTTTGACAAAACTATTAGAGGTTTTCGAGGATGTGACGGGCAAGGGGAATCTGTTGATATTGGCATTCGATAAGATGCTATATAAAAGGTTACTGCACAAGATAAGAGCTCACAGTTTTGTGGGTGATATGTTAGCATGGACCAAGGATTGGCTCATTCGCAGGAAAGAATAGGGATAAGTGGATCTTTTGAGGTTGGCAAAACATAGCTAGTGGAATACCATAGGGATCAGTCCTGGGGCCTCAGCTATTTACAATACCAATTAATGGATGAAGGGACTGACTATTTTCTAATCAAATTTGCTCACTATACAGAGATGGATAGGAAAGTAAGTTGTGAGAAGGATACAAAGCATTTGCAAAGGGACATACAGAGGTTAAATGAGGGGGCAAAAATTAGCAGGTGTGTAAATAGGAGGTTGTCCACAATAGAACATAGAACATTACAGCGCAGAACAGGCCCTTCGGCCCACGATGTTGCGCCGACCAGTTAAAAAAAAACAACAACAATGACCCACTAACCTAAACCAATCCCTTTTCGTCCATAAACCTATCCACAGACCTCTTAAACGCCCCCAAACTAGGCGCATTTACAACTGCAGCAGGCAGGGCATTCCAATCCCTCACCACCCTCTGGGTAAAGAACCTACCCCTGACATCTGTCCTATAACAAACCCCCCTTAGTTTAAAGCCGTGCCCCCTCGTGCTAGATTTTTCCATCAGAGGAAAAAGGCTATCACTATCCACCCTATCTAAACCTCTAATCATCTTATATGTTTCAATAAGATCCCCTCTTAGCCGCCTTCTTTTCAGCGAAAACAACCCCAAATCCCTCAGCCTCTCCTCATAGGATCTCCCCTCCATACCAGGCAACATCCTGGTAAACCTCCTCTGCACCCTCTCCAAAGCCTCCACATCCTTCCTGTAATGTGGGGACCAGAACTGCACACAATACTCCAAGTGCGGCCGCACCAGAGTTGTGTACAGTTGCAACATAACGCTACGACTCCTAAATTCAATCCCCCTACCAATAAACGCCAAGACACCGTATGCCTTCTTAACAATGGCACCTAGAAGAGCAGAAAAGCAAAATGTTGGCTCCTAACTCCCTGGCTCCTCAATATTGGATTTGGGGTTACTCAAGGATGCACTGGGGAATTCCCTTTGCAAATTCTCAGGTAAGAGTTTACACAGCAATTGTCCAAAAGTGTTACTTCGCCTGGACAATTGGGCTGCGCTGGGAACGATCTGACAAAGCAATTTAAGTTGCTAACTTTGGATGGTTCTGCCAGTGTTATACCAAGAGTTAGTCTGAAAGAGTTATAAGAAATAAAACCACTTCTGCATAACTGCTTTGAAAATCCAAACTGAACCCACATTCTAGACCGCCTAGCCCTCAGACTAATCAAACCCCAGGGTACCCCCAGATACCTCCTGACCTCCCTACCTCCCACAAAGGATTCCCCCTACCCCCTGATCCCAACTGCATAGGACTACCCTCCCCTCTCTCCAAAAACCTGTGTTTCCATCTCTACCCTCTACTCCTGACCCAATCTTCCACCCCGACCCTCTTCCTGGTGCAGACCCAATACTGCCCAGGCTTCCCCTGAGTAGACCTTACCCTTCCCATCTCCGGGACCTCACCATTCATCCTCCCACCCACCAGGCTCCGAACCTGGAAACCTCAAATTCTATTCATTTACCTATTGCCAGCCCGCCAACTTCACGGGGCCCTTTAAACCTATTTGCATTCTGGCAGCTGGTGCAGTAAAAGAGGGGATGTGACCTCCCTGAGCTCGCTGTGGCTGGATGGACTCTTCTTGCTGCAGCTCGCAAGTTGTTCTGGCTAGCAGAGGTTAGAACGCAGCTTTTCAGTGCAGCTAACTGTGATAAGGAGGAATTTCTTCTCTCCCCCAGACAGCCTGGAAGCTATGGTCCTTATGCTTATAAGCAGACTTTATGGTCATTGTACAAAAACCGAAAATTATCTTGCATCATTTGGTATCTGGCACTGAAATATCCTTCCAAAATGTATTCCTATTTGATCAATCGTTTTCTTACTCTTAGGGAGTTTATTTTTATTTGATTTTTTAAAATTTGCTTCATTTCTTTTAAAAGCTTTAATTATTTTTCTGATGACAGTGATGGCCAGTTACCTGGCAGCTATAAATCTGGTGTGTAGGTGATAATTGGCCATTACCCTCACCAACAACAGAGCCACCTGACCATTGCCTAAGCATCACCAACACAACTGGGTAGTAGACAAAGGCAAACAGTAATATCCCAGCCACAATTTCTTCTGACTTTCAAATTAAGGGTGGATTGTAGCCCTTTATAGGAGAAACTTGATTGCATTTTACTTTTCTGATCCACCAAAGCCTCAACAAACACAATATCCATGTTTCTCAATAGTATTTGTCCCATTCAGAAAAGGAGCAGAAGAGGCAGGGCCTTGACTTAAAATTAATTGCTTTAGGGTGAATACTGAGAAGTCCATTGGGCATTACCCACCTATCAAGTCAAATTAAAAAATGGGCACTTTCTCACTAATGACCTTCAGGGAAGGAATTCTGCCGTCCTTACCTGGTCTGACCGACATGTGACACTATATGTTTGACTCTCTGGCCTAACAAGCTACTCAGTAAGGGCATCTGGGGATAGGCAATAAATGGTGGCCATCCAGTGGCGCCCATGTCCCACAGATGAATATAAAATATAGTCATGCAAATAAGTATATTCTAGCCTCACAATCACAGTGAGAAAATACTATCGTACAGAGGAGTTTACTGCCTTAAATTATGGAATGACCTGTCTCACGCTCAAGAATCCATGGTAGATCAATATCACAGAGAAAATAGGTTGAATTTTCCCAGGGAAGGTTGGGCTGTGTGTGCGGAGGAGGGTTTGGCACAGGTTTGGTGGGGATTGACTTAAATCCCCTAAAAGTGGCATGTCAAAAACTTGACATCATCCCACCCTCTTGCAGCTTTTCACCCAGGCAGGTTTGAAAGTATCGCCAGGTAGTTGTCTGGTAAGACATTTATATTAAGCTTTTATATATAATTATTAATCACAATATAACAAATTAATATAATAACTAATTAAGTTATGCTTTAACCAAAGATCCTGGACCTGTTTTCTGAGCTCTGTGGAACTCATCAGCGAGAATTTTTATTTTATTGTTTAGTCACAAGTAGGCTTACACTAACACTGCAATGTAGTTACTGTGAAAATCCCCTAGTTGCCACACTCCGGCACTTGTTCGGGTACACTGAGGGAGAATTTAGCATGGCCAATGCACCTAGTCAGCACATCTTTCAGGATGTGGGAGGAAATTGGAGCACCCAGAGGAAACCACTCAGACACGGAGAGAACGTGCAGACTCCGCACAAACTGCGACTCAACCTGGGAATCAAACCCAGGTCCTTGGCACTGTGAGGCAGCAGTGCTATTGCACAGTGGAGAATGCTATTTCAATGAAACTGACAGGACAAGAAGCCTTTAATCAGTGAAACTGAAGAGCTACAGCCTTGGCCACAGCATTCCTTCACAAAGAATGCTTTCAGTATTTGCCACCGATTTCCAACTTCTAGGAAGTTTCTTTAACGCTATTGTGCTTCACCTATTCTACATTACACTTTCCCATTGTCAGCCTTCACCACAGCATGGAAGCAGCTTAAACAGCTCCACTTCATACCTCTGATAAAGTACAAGAGGATCAGCAAAATAGGAGTAGCGGCAGCAACGTCAACATGAGTCAGCTTCTCCTCACCCACGTGCCCCTTCACAGAAGTGACTGACACAGATCCAACTCAGAGAGGCAAGACCCCAACATAGGATCTGCAGGAAGAGATCCATCTCTCTCCACATGACTGAACATTGGTGCCCGAGGAGGCTTAGATTTTCATTATGGATCATCGCTGACATCTGCAGCCTCTTGCAACAAAAACCCTTTCTCAGTGTGCCACAATGGCTGTCAAGGTGCTTATCACTGGAGGGTCAATCCCCAGGTCTTTGTCTCGCCCTCAGATTGTGTGTTCTTCTCCTGAAAGGAGATAAAGCAGAAATTTATGAGTGTTGGCAATGTGTGGACAGCAAGGAAAGATATCATTTGTGGCATCCTTCACAATGCCACAAAATGTGAGGGACAGATACAGGAGGGCAAAAGGACATCAACTGTGTTCCGACTGCTCAAATGGGGCTGTGAAATGCCAGGGGAGAGTGGAATGCATGTAACTTCAAGGTGTGTTGTTCTGAGGAGTGCTGTGCAGTAGAATGTTAGGAAAGCTAGACTGTGTGGGGGGCTTGGCACCTGAAGTTGTTGTGCCATTCTGTTTTCCACCTTGGTGCACTGTCTCCAGTTTGGAGGGACCACCCTTCTGCTGCTGACTTTGTTGGTCATGTTCATCCATACTTTCCTGTTTAGTGAGGCTGTCTTCCTCATGTGCATGGAAAGGATCAACTCACCACAGTCCATCAAATCCCATAGCAGGACCTCCAGGTAAGTGTGAGAGACCCAGGAACAGCCTCTCTGGATCTCCTCTCCATTCCCCTGATTGCTGCGGCTCAAAAAACTCAATGTGCAGGTGAGCCATTCTAACTCGTATCAAGATCTCAATAATTAGGAACCCTTCCTTGGACAGAATCAGTGCATCATAGCAGCCATCTTCCCTTGATTGGCTGGAGAATCGCAAGGCAGGATGTTAATGGCAAAGTTAAAGAATCTTGGCAAAAGACCATTGAAACATTCATGGTATTCCCAATCTCCTGATGATCCTATTGTTTTGGCAAGGGCAAAGGTAAGAAAATTCTGCCCAATGTGTGAGAGCCTTATTGTCCTGATCTTGTGGCACAGTGATTAGCATCGCTGCCTGGCAGCACCGGAGATCTGGGTTTGATTCTGGTCTTTGGTGACTGTCTGTGTGTAGTTTGTACATTCTTCCCATGTCGGTGTGGGTTTCCTGCAGGTGCTTGAGTTGCCTCCCGCAGTCCAAAGATGTGTAGGTTAGGTGGATTGGCCAAGGTATATTGCTGCTTAGTATCCAAAGATGTGTAAGTTAGGTGGATTAGCCATGCTAAACTGCTGCTTATTGTCCAAAACAGTGTACATTAGATGGATTGGCCATGCTAATTGTACAGGGTTACGGGGGTAGGCCTGTGTAAGATGCCCTGTTGGAGAGTTGGTACGAACTTGATGGGATAAATGGATTCCTGCTGCACTGTAGGGATTCTATGGATTCTATTAGTCATTGCTATTTTCACAATCACAGAATTGCAAGTTGTCAGTCATCTTTCATTTTTCCTTTGTGCAGTCTGCACATACTTTTTCTCCTTGGCTTTTCGCAAACCAGTGCAAAGAGTATTAAAAATGAATTTTATTAAGCTGGACTGTGCTTCTGATGTATGTGTGTGTCCCCTCAGGTGTTCTAAACTTCTTTAGTTGAAGAAGTGTCACTTGTCGAGGACTGCAAAGCCACCTTTCAAGCTTCAGGGGATGCAGAGGGTCATTGTCCGTATTTACAATTATTTCTAATGGACACGTCAGGGTCTCTGACAATACAGCCCCATGTGTGCATAATGCTTCCAGAGGCTGCACACATGTAACTTATGCATAGATGTGTGACTCAGAGGTTCTGCCAAGGAAAGAGACAGTTTGTCAAAGCTTTTCATCAACTGTCAGTTACCATCTACAGGTGCATTTTTCGTGATGAAACCTCTACCAACCAGAACCCACTTACCAATGGATCAGCACACTCTTCTCATGCAGAGTAAATTAGTTGTTTTCTCTTCCATTGGTACTCTTGTGAATTATCCTGATGAATGCAAGATGAAAAGATTGACAAAGTGTCTCTTTTGTCCACAAGCCTAAAGTTCCGTACTACCAAATGACTAAAGCTAATTCCAATATTGTCACATGTTCAGCAATGGATTATTTTGGAGTGACAGATGATCCATGATATTACTGATGTCTGAAAAGTTCCATAGAACTATAGAATCACTATTGTGCAGTAGGGGGGCATTCAGCCCACCGAGTCCGGACTGACTCTCCAAATGAGCGTCTTACTCAGACGCATTTACCTTGGCTAATTCACCTACCCTACACATCATTGGGCATATAGAGGCAACTTAAAATGGGGTAGTATGGTCAATTGTACTTAACCTGCACATCTTTGGACTGTGGGAGGAAATCGAAGCACCCAGAGGAAACCCATGCAAACGTGGGAAAAACGTGCCAACTCCATACAGACAGTCACTCAAGGTCAGAATTGAACTCGGGTCCCTGGCACTGTGAGGAAGCAGTGCTAACCACTGTGCCACCATGCCCTCCATGAACATTCAAACAAAACCCTCCTTCCAGATATCCTGATTCATAAATGCAGTCATCCATGAAGATCTGTTCTTTTCCACTGTTGTACCTAAATTGAGGATGTATTGCTCCATTACTGTGTTTGCCACAAGTGAGGTGCCTGATTGTGATAAATCAGACTTCTCTCTGCTGGTGGTAAAAACATTTCAGTTGCTAATTGTACACTCAACAGCTGGATTATTGAGTGTTCCAAATTTACAGCAGTTACTAGCTTGTTAGCTTCTTAAGTAGGTACAGATCTTTATTGTTGTTGCCCTGTCATTGGTTGTTCTTTGCTATTAAAAAAGACATTCTCTCAAATTGCACATTTAAAGCCATAGGTTTCCAAAGATTCCACTGAGTTTGCAGAAAAATAACCAAAGAAATGTTTTTCTTACACATTTAGGCCTTATTTCTGTAAATGCGAAATAAACCAGTACAATTAATTCTCTGCAGCTTTCTTTAGAATGTCCATTCACTTGTGAACAAGGGTCTTGACACCCATCAACTTACATGATTACATGGGTATCATGGCCAGAACAGATATCTGAACGTAGCTTCACTTCCTGATGATAACTTCCATCACTAGCCCCACTCAAACTGCAACAGTGATGACGCTATTCTTATCACCAAATCACATTTTGGCCTATCCTCTTTCTCCTTTGGCACCTTCCCTCTTAGAGCTTCTCAGCTTTTTCCATCCTCTCACCATCTCCCTATTTAAAATCCCCATTCTGTACTACCCACCCAATTAATTACATGGCAGATTTCTCATCAATGTAGCTACAAATTGTTCTTCCTCGCTTAGCCTCTGCATTTACAACGGCAGATATTTCAACTTCGTTCCTGTCTGAGTGCATTGCCTTCCCATTCTCCCTTAATTTCACTTCTCATGTAAACTCCTCTACCCATATTTATGGCCACCACCTTGACTTGCCCATTTCAAGTGGCCTTCCATTGTGCCAATCACAGATCATGCCATCCCTGATCACTTGCTTGTATCACTCTTCACCCATGTTTCCCTTCCAATCCCAGATCCGTCCCCTTACTGCCCCTAAAATAAATTCTCACCCAAGTCACTTACAAGTGTACTTTCAGATTTCTAACTGTATAGCCTTTGGCCCTCATTTGCCAAAACATTTCTGCAACTAACAATTTGTCCTATCACATTCTTAACTCCACATTTAATATCCCATCCCTATTAAAACTGTAACTCTTTCTCAGCCTGGTCATTCTCCCTGTTCGGCTTCTCAACTCTACTACCTTAAGTTCAAGGCATGCAGATCTGCAAATTAATGCTGGACATTTAGTATAACCACTCATCACAGGAACTGGCTGAAGCAAGTGTAGCATCATCAGGTCCAGCTCTCCATTTCCAGAATGACTCACTTTTTAGAATCATCCTGTGAGACTCTCTTCTCCTCTAAAAAATATCTTCCTCAACCTCCCCTCGCATGTCCCCAACATGGTGCCTTCTTTCTGCACTTTTACCCCAACAATTGTGAGGAGTCATGAATTTCATTATCATTAAGATTGAGATTATCTGTCCAGATGCTCTTGCCATGATTCTCCTTTTCCTCTAGCCCACTAGAATAAACCTTCCCCGAGGCTAACTCAGCCGTGAACTCATCTTTCTTCACCCTCTCTCCAATGGACGGATGTCAGGGGTAGGTTCTTTACCCAGAGGGTAGTGAGGGATTGGAATGCCCTGCTTGCTGCGGTTGTAAATGCGCCTAGTTTGGGGGCGTTTAAGAGATCCGTGGATAGGTTTATGGATGGAAAGGGTTTGGTTTAGGTTAGAGGGTCAGTGTTTTTTTTTTAAAAAACTGGTCGGCGCAACATCGTGGGCCGAAGGGCCTGTTCTGCGCTGTAATGTTCTATGTTCTATGTTCTATGTTAATCTCCCCTCATGACCTCTCTGAACTCATCTTGTCCACGAGTCTCCTTTGAACCTCAAACTATCCAGCTTCATTTCCTGGTGCTTACATTGGTTGATCTTGTCAACAATTTGCTCTTCTCAAGTACTGCTCCCCTTCCATTCAAATCTGCCATCATCACACCTCAAAAACGTCCACCCTCAACTTCTGTGTTCTTGCAAACTGTTATCACATCTCCAATCTTCCTTTCCTCTCCAAAATCTTTGAATATGCTGATGTCTCCCAAATCCAGGCCTATCTTTCCTGCAGCTCCATATTTGCATCTGCTCCTTCCAGAGGACTGAAATATTCCTCATCAAAGTGACAAATGGCATCCTATGTGAGTGTGAGCACGATAATGCATTCCTCCTCATCCTTCTCAACCTGCCTGCAACCTTTAATACAAGAAAGGAACTTGAAAAGTAGAAGTAGACCATTTGGCCTGTTCTGCCATTCAATAAGATCATGCCTGATCTGATTGTGGCCCTAACTCCACATTCCTGCCTGTCCTCCGTAACGCTCGACTCCCTTGTGGATTAAAAATGTGTCTAACTTCTGTCCTCCATCATTCATCTGATTGGGACTCCCTTCACCTGGTTTTATTCTTAAACTTCCAGTTGTGTCAACAGAATCACCTGCATCAGCTTCTCTTCCAACTTCAATAGCATCACTCTTGAATTCCTGTAGCACCTATCCTTATCCCACTTGTATTTTCCATCACCCTGCCTCATGGTGTATCATCTGAAGACGTGAATATAATTCAGCTCTACCTCCCTAACTCAAGGTGAGCTTCTGACCACATATCCACATCTTCACGAGAAGAACCTGAATCTACCTTTATAACATCACCCAACATGCAAGTCATCTGCTCAAAAGCTCAACCATATTTTTACTACCACCAGACTTGACTGTTCAAATGTTTTCCTGGTAGGTGTTCTACCTTCCATCCAACATAAGCCTGAACTCATCCAAAAGACTGCTGCCCATCTCCTAAATCACACCAAATTCAATTTACCCATCATCCTCCTGCTCACTGACCTAAATTAGCTTCTGGTTCAGCCATACCTTGGTTTTAAAACTCTTATTCTTGTTTTAAAATCCCCCTAGGACCTGATCCCCTCATTCTCTCTATAAACTCTTCCAGCCTGACAGTCCTCTAAGATTCTACACTCCTCAAATTCTAGCCTCTTGCAGATTTCTGATTTTAATCATACCATCATTGATGGGCATGACTTCAGATGCTGAGATTCCGAACTCCAGAATTTCCTGCCCAAGCCTTTCCACTTTTCTGTAGACAAAAGCAAAATACTGTGGATGCTGGAATCTAAAACAAAAGCAGAAAATGCTGGAAAATCTCAGCAGGTCTGACAGCATAGAGTCTCAAAACATTGGCTCTATTCTCTCCCTGTAGATGCTGTCAGGCCTGCTCCTATTTTCCAGCATTTTTTGTGTTTGTTTCTCTCCATTTCTCTACTGCTCTATTCTCCTTTTGGTAATGATGCTCCTTTAAGCCTACCTCTTTCGCCAATCTTTTCATCATCAGTCCTAATGCCTACTCACATAGCTTATTGTCAATTTTTCATGAATAATAGTCAGAGAAAGCACCCCATGTACATTGTACCATATTAAAAGTGCTGTAAAAATTCAAGTTGTTGGATATTGGACTACTAAATCATGAATGTTAACATTACAATGTACTTATTGCACAAATTAAGAACCTTCTTATCTACCGTATAATGTATTGTTTTAATAAAAAGTGTGTGGATATATAAGCTTTATTCTAATACAACGAGACTTGCATTTATAAAATATCACATTTTTTTCTCTGAATTCTTGGGACGAACTTCTGTTCCAAAAGCATGAAACTTAAATGCACACTGTTACGAACACAAGATACAATACAGCAATTATGTTTTTGGACTGTCTGTTCAGAACAACGAACAAAGTACAAAGAAAATACAGCACAGGAACAGGTCCTTTGGGCTTCCAAGCCTGTTCCAATCATGATGCCCTAACTAAACTGAAAAAAAAAACCTGCTGCCTTTACTCAGACCATATATCTCTATTCCCTCCCCATTCATGTACCCATCCAGATGCCTCTTAAATATTGCTAATGTGCCTGCTTTCACCACCTCCTCTGGCAACACATTCCAGGCACCCATCATTCTTGACCACCACTGATGAAAAATCTTCCCCGCACACCTGCCTTAAACTTTCACCCTCTCACCTTGAACCTGTGCCCCTTTGTAATTGACACTTCCACCTTGGGAAAAAGCCTCTGACTATCTGCCCTGTCAATGCCTCTCATAATTTTGTAGACCCCTATCAGGTCTCCCCTCAGCCTCCGTGAAAACAATCCTAGTTTATTCAACCTCTCCTCATAGCCAACACTCTTGAGACCAGGCAACATCCTGGTGAATCTTCTTTACAATCTCTAAAGCTTCCACGTCCTTCTGGCCTTCCAGAACTACACCCAATAATCCAAATGCGACCTAACCAAGGTTGTATATAGGTGCAACATGATCTCCCAAGCTAAGATGGAGGAATTAAGAGGATCATGTGATCTGCTCTGAATTCCCCTGAATGGTTTGGTTACCATGGGGACAGAGGACTAAGGTTAAAATTTACTGGCAGCAAGTTACAAAATGTTCACACTTGAAAACAAAGTCAGAAGTGGACAGACTAATTGTGGACAAACTTTTGGCCTCAAAGATTGTAAATTGAAAAAGCGAGAGAGGTTTCGCAGAGACCCTCTGGCGTGGTCAGCAGTGTGAAGAGAGCTATGAGGTCTCTGCGAGCTGTTAGGTACAATGTGGGAGGGAGAAAAGTCTCTGACCCAAGAGACACATTGCATGGCAATCTAGAGACATTAGAGGATTAGCCCTGGTGAAGTCAGATGGAAAAATATGATACAGTGGACCTTATGTTGGTGGTCAGTTTGGAAATTCTCCAACAACTAAGGGAAGCGCCTGTCAGTGTTAAATCAGCCTTTCAATTGAACGAAACAGGGAATTGAGCGCCTGTTGGAAGCTGAGACTGATTATGAATATTTTTTAAAGAGGCAGTAATCCTGCGGAGTGCGTGCTGTGATATATTTGTTTGTGGCATGGGGTTATCAGTTGTGTTAATGCATTAATAAGGGTTATCTTTTCTGTAGTTTAGAGTATTAGTTGCATGTTTAGCCAATGTTGCTTTTTATTACAATTCCTTTACATTGCAATTCCTTTACGTTGGTCACTGGGAATACAAAGTTATCATTCTCTATGGGGATTGTAACAACATTAATATTGGCTCTTCTGGCCTAAGGTATTTTATTTTAAATTATTCAGTGCTTAAAACACCACCAATCTATTAATCTGATACAACAGCTTCTCTTCCACAATCAACAGTGTTATCTTTGCTATTTTTAATTATTATAACACTTTGATTATACAACAGTTCTGGTCAATAAAGGACATAAATATTCCTTTCACATTTTACAAAAGTGCTACTTTTATCTCAGCATCAAGTTCCCAGAACACAGCAATTCAATCATCTTTTTCTTATTGTTAGTCTGGTTAACTTTCTAAGGTGCGCAACTAAGCACATTCAATATTGCAACACCAGGAGATATATTTACTCAGTATTCTAAACGTTTCATTTCCTTTAAACCCTTCCTTGCCTCTATGTCAATTCTATTCATTATGCTGTCACCCTGACCTAAATTTGAAGGGCAGATTGTCTTCCTATTTCTTGTCCAAGTATTTTTTTTCTCTATTTTTGCTTTTCTTCCAGCTTCATTCTGGATCTTTATCTGTCATCCAAAATGCCACACCACATTACTTCTTTTACAGATTAGCTTTCAAATAGAACTTTTATCAGCCTCAATCCCAGGACCATTATGGTCATCACCTCCTAGGCACTTAACTATTTATAACTTCAGATTTCATCCGATCATTTGTCATCACATTTTATGCCTTCACCAGCTGAATTGTACCATATATCTGTTGAGAATAATGCAGTCTTCTGAGTTCCCTTTTAGCATTTCCCTATCTCTAGAATATGCTTGACAAACTATCATCCTAACATTACCTTGCTGAAGATAACACTGTTACTACTGCACCATGTTAAAAATGTAAAAATATTGTAAGTTGAAAAAATTGCTTTTAATTATGTATTTCCTTGGTGCGACATTATAATAATCAGCACAGAAATATTCAAGCAAGTTTGTTGGTATTTCACTTTATCTTGAAGACTGAGAAGAAAGGTTTAGGGCTAGATTTCCCACTTGCCTCACACTGGCTCCCAGGTACAATCACTTCAGAATATTTTTAGCGATCCACTTTCTGCTCACCCAGACATACCAGTATTTTCAACTGTTAAGTTTCATCATTCAGAAAATTGCAATTTAAGAAATATTTGATCATTTATGGGTAGGCTTCTCATAGTTAAACAAGTTTAATGGGGACAAGCCATTTGCACTTGGCAACACTGGGTGCCAAAGACAACTCTTCAATCCTTATTTCTATTCTTTGAACAGCAGATATTAAATCTGCTAAAGGAATTGAATAGATCATGGGGCAATCAGTTCAACCCCCCAGCCTGCAACATGTTTCTATTCATTCATGAGCTGTGGGAATTGCTGGCTGGACCAGCATTTATTGCCCATCCCTGAGGGCAGTTAAGAGGCAATCACATTGCTGTGGATCTGGAGCCACATGTAGGCCAGGTAAGGATATGAGATTTCCTTCACGAAAGGACTTCTACACAAGTTGGGCTTTTACACAATCAACAATGGTTTTGTAGTCATTGTTAGACTTTTAACTCCAGATTTTTATTGATTTCAAATTTCACCCTCTCCCATGGTAGGATTTGAACCTCAGTCTCCAGAGCATTACCCGAGTTTCTGGATTACCAGTCCAGAGACAATACTGCTACACCATTGCCTCCCCATATGAAACGTTACCAAATTAAATGTTTCCTTTCTTCGCTTGTTAAGCTGGGTTGAAGAAGGTCTCTGACACCTTCTACATTCAGCCTTTTCCTACTTGTAGCACGGTAGCACAGTGGTTAGCACTGCTGCTTCACAGCTCCAGGGTCCTGGGTTCGATTCCCAGCTCAGGTCACTGTCTGTGTGGAGTTTGTACATTCTCCTAGTGTCTGTGTGGGTTTCCTCCGGGTACTCTGGTTTCCTCCCACAATCCAAAGATGTGCCAGTTAGGTTGATTGGCCATGCTAAGAAATTGACCCTTAGTGTCCAGGGATGTGTAGGTTAGAGGGATTAGTGGGTAAAATATGTAGGGATATAGGGGTAGGGCCTGGGTGGGATTGTGTTCAGTGCAGACTCAATGGGCCAAAGGGCCTCTTTCTGCACTGTAGGGTTTTATGATTCTAGCTGCTGAGTACATACCAGCAAGCCAACCAAAAATACTTGAATACTCCTCGGGCCAGATGTTGCCCACGAAAACTAGGGGGAAAAGGAAGCAGCATGGACCTAATTACAGAATCGCTGAGCTCATTCTCATCCTCTGCTATTTTCAAGACTGCAGGCTAATAGTGTAGCTAGCAATCTCACACACAGCATCCCCAACTCCAGAAACTCTATTTTGGGAGTGGTGATTTCAAAACTTCTGCAATTTTCTTTTAGATCTGCCAACTTCAGTGCCCTTGTAAATATTATTCACACCGGGTCAGAAGGGTTGTATATCATGGGGGAGGCCTGCTCTACAAGGTTAAAATATGTTTTCCAATTTCACATGTCATAATTAATATGTACCAATTAATACATAATGTCTTAACTCCCTAACTCACTGACCCACTATTGAAGAAAGAAGGCGGACCTTCTGAAAATGAGGATGGAGCTCTGGGAACATCCTGAGGCTGGAAGATGAACCACTTGAGAAAGAAGATGGATCTCCAGGAACACTCAAGAGACTGGATGAATGTCCCCTTCTGAAACACCAAATCTGGAAGATCCAACTGTAGATTCCACCTCCCCCTCCACCCCACCCATTGCTGTGGTGTTCCAGATCCAAGGTTGCAGGTGGCCTCCATCCTGAACTCTGGAGACAGCCTCAGGAATTGATCAGGATGCGTGCTGACAATTGCACTCTACACAGTTCCGAACATGCTTCACGCTGGCGTGTTTTCCCACTGGTATCACGGAGCATCCAACGGGTCTTTGTTTGCGTCCCATTAACAGGATGTAAACCCAGCCTCCGGTGGGTTTTCTGACCCACCACTGGGGGGCAGCAGAAGATCCCACTGTGAACTCGCACTGGCATGAAACTGATTTCTGGGCCTCCCATTATATTCTCCCCTCATGCCTGCCATTGAACCCACTGGCAAGGGCTTTGGAGAATTCCATCTGATGAGTCTTTCCACTGCTTGAGTATCTTTGCTTTGAAGTAACGGGACCGAATAATGTAACTTTCAACTATTTCTTATCCAAATTGCTTAAAAATATCTGAATCAATTCCAAAACAATGCAATTTTCCTTGTAATCTCCTTGGCATTCTGTGGGAAAGGGGATTTGGCGTTAGGTTAATAAAGCTCAGGAGTTGAAGTAGCCCAAAGCTATTGTTTGCTGCAGTTAATTGAGTTTCGAATTTACTTGGCCACCCATCTGCCCAAAGCCTACTAGGAGTTAAAATCATAGCCTTTGTTAATGTTTACTTTTATTCTTAGTGAATTCATACCAGATAGCATTTACACTGCAGTCTCAGTGCAGGTCCAAACACTTTACACCATCTTTACTCTACAGATTCAGCATTAATTGGAAGTTTGCACTGATTTGCGGTATAATGCCCCTTATTTTTACATGCCACATCCCTTGATTCTATCTAAGGGTTTCTTTAGCTTCATGGAGTTCCAGGTTATCCATCCATTCATGAATTTACCGTCAGCTTCACTTTTAAAACACTTTCTGTCGGATAATCTCTGCACTCCTCCATAACCATGATTTCTTTAAAGGCCCCGGAGCCAAAAAGGTTGGAGAGTAGGAAAATAACTAAAGGGCAATTCTGAACAAAGCATACTTAATCTGCTTGTGCCCTGTGTAACTTGTGCTGGGAGGAACGATGCACAATATAAAGCTGAAACCTGGGGTAGGCAGTCTTGAAATGCTTGGGATGGATGCAAAGGTCACAAATGCAAAGGTAGTTAATCATGGGGGAGATTAATTACCTTTCCAGCCAAGGGCCTTGCACTTCTTAGCAGCATCCATGCAATGCATTGTCTTCCTTTTGATCCTTTGGGGGCATCTGTTCTGACAGTGAACCACTCCAGCACCTGCTAATGGAGTGGGGGATGAACCTCTGATGATCCTTACAGCAATGCCGCATAACCCAAATATTTGAATGACTGCGTCCCAGCAATTTGCATCACTGTGATCCAAGTATGAACAGGGATTCTGCTCCATCGCATTTCTGCCACCACAGCCGACCTTGTGGAATTTCAGCACCTCATTTACCAAGTATTTTGTTTTAAAGTTTGGTTTTGATTAATTATTCATCCAGAAAACAAGACAGCTATTTAATTTTCACAGATGTTTACAATGCACATGGCACTGATTCATTATTACTAGGCACCAAAGCCGACATAATTTGAAATTTAAGATTAGAATCATAGAATCCCTACAGCGCAAAAGGGGGCCATTTAGCCCATCATGTCTACACCAAGTTCCAAAAAGAATACCACGTAGGCTCACCCTACCCTGCCCCATTCCCGCCATAGCTCATCCGCCTAATCTATACGCTAGGGGCAATTTAGCATGACCACCTAACCTGCACATCTTTTGGACTGTGGGAAGAAACTAGAGGAAACCCACATAGGCATGGGGAGAATGTGCAAATTCCACGCAGACAACTACCCAAGGCCAGAATTGAACCCGAGTCCATGGCGCTGTGAGGCAGCAGTGCTAATCATTGTGCCATTGTCCCGCCCTGTGAGTTTCATAGATTCGTAATTATTTAAAATTGAGTTCTTATAAATTAACTTCAAACAAATATGCTTTAAAATTGGTTTAAAAAAAGATAAATAAACCATTAGAAAATAAATAGATGCACTAGACATGAAAATTTTATTCGATACTTGGAGAATTTCATGACAATAGCAGACCTAAATGTTAATGTGAAGGTGAAATATAAAAGAGTTGGGGAAGAAAGCGTACTAAAATTTTCATGTAAAGCTAATGGGCCTCATAAGGCATCCTTCACAGCAGGCAGACAATAGACTGTTTTATAATGACAACAGTGTGATGAAAAATGCAATGTATTATTCAGTTACATGTAGGCAGGACTTTCTATAAAGTAACAGCCTGGAGAAAAGTGATCTGCTATTGAGTTTGAGCTGTATTTAAATTAGCCCACCTATTGACATCATTTGACCTGAATGAGTGAGAGAAGAAAATGACCCTGACATTTATTCAACAATGTGCAGAATTTCCAGGTCTGTGCTATTCACAAAAAGCTGGACAAATCCAACCCGACCAATTACAGCCCCATCAGCCTCCTCTCAAAGTGTTAGGAGATGCTGTCGTAGGTATGATCAAGCAGTGTGCACACAGCAATAAGTCGCTCACTGATGGTCAGTTTGGGTTCCGCCAGGGCCAGTCTGCTCCTGACCTCATTACAGCCTTGGGCCAAACATGGACAATAGAGCTGAACTCAAGGGAGAAGATGAGAATGACTGATCTTGATAGTCAAGCATCAAAGCAGCATTTGACCAAGCACAGCATCAAGGAACCCTTGGAAAATTAAAGTCAATGGAAATCAAAGAGAAAATATCCATGGTTGGAATCATATCTAGCACAAACGATGCTTGTAGTTATCTGAGGCCAATTACCTCAGTCCCAGGACATCAATGCAGGCATTCATCAGGGTAATGGCTGAAGCCCAACCATCTTCAGCAACTTCATTATAATTTTCCCTCTTTCAGAAAGTCAGAAGTGATGAGTGCAAGATGTCCAATTCTATCCACAACTCCTCAGACACTGAAGCAATCCATGTTCAAAGGCAACAACATCTGAACAACAGTGAGGCTTCGGCTTCTAAGTAACAAATAATGAACCACACAAGTGTCAGGCAATGCCCGTCCGCAACAAGAGAAAATCCAAACATCTCACCTAAGGGTACCCATTGTTCAGAAACTGAACTGAACCAGCTATTAAATTCTGTGGCTACAAGAGCAAGTCAGAGATTGGGAGTTCTGCACAGAGTATCTCACTTCCTGTTGCCCCAAGTCCTGTCCACCTACTACAAAATGCAAGTTAAAATTGTGATGGAATACTCACTCTCCGCTTGCCTGGATGTGTACAGCTCCAACAACTTTCAAGAAACATAACACCATCTAGGTCAAAGCAGCCCACTCAAATCGTAACCCATGCACCACCTCCAGCATTTACACCCTCTACTTACATTGGGAAATAGATGTTGGTCTAGTCCACAATACCCACATCCCATAAAGGAATTTTTTTTAAAAATATACCAGAATACTTTTAAATTTTTTTATTAAACTATTTCATGTTTAGTTAACTATACAGCTTGATGAAAAGCAAAGACATGTTTTCAAATATGCACACTTGGCTCGATTATAACTTACTCCGGAACTCTAGCACCTTGCCTGCTGTGGGATCAGAGTGGGCGAGAGTCTGACAACAGAAGTCTCCATTGACCTCAGATGGGAATTTCTGGTCTCGCCCGAGTGAGATCATAAAATCCCATCCAATATCTACAAATCAAGATTAGTCGCTGGTATCAGAAGTCCACCTGATCTCTTTACAGGTTTTGGTGCAGAGTCAGGTTTTGGACTGTTTGACTTCATGTCAGCACTGACAGAAGTTCTTGTTTTGTTCTTTTGGATATCAGCTGTATTTGTTTTCTTTTGATCCATTTTAATATCTTTGTGGTTTATTTCAGCAAGGTTATTAACAGACTGTGTTTTCAATGTTACAAATTAATTATCTGCTTATAATTAGTGTTCATGCTGTTTAAGTCTTCCTCCCTCTCTTGGTTCAATTCCAGTTGTATTTTTTTGTTTCCTTGACACAAAGTTCAACGTGAACACTTTGAAACGGACCACTCTACCCTAACCATGGATGCAAAGGAATTTTTGATGATTTGTTTTACAACTTTGGCAGATAGTACATTTGTTAACCATTGATCCTAGATCACTGTCTGGAGCAAACATATAAATATGGATTTCATACTGACTATTCCTGTGTGTTCAGTTTGGAGTTCAACCTAAATCCTATCTTTTAAAGAGCTAGGCATCGACGCTCTGTGACCCCACTTGATGCAGCCCTATTCAAATGACTACTTATTCCAATGATTGCACACCAGTTTCATTTCCTCCTCTACGCACTGGTCAAATTTTGCCCCTCCTTTCCATATTGGTTTGTGGGCTCTTTTACATGGTGAGTCTCTGAGTGTGGAGATGCCGGCGTTGGACTGGGGTAAACACAGTAAGGAGTCTGACAACACCAGGTTTAAGTCCAACCAATTTATTTGATAGTAAACTTGCAAGATTTCAGGGATTGCCCCTTCATCAGGTGAATGGAGAAACCCCAAAAGCTTGCGAGCTTACTATCAAATAAATCGGTTGGACTTGAACCTGGTGTTGTCAGACTTCTTACTGAGTCTCTGAATTCCAGCTGCAATTTCAGTTGCTGTGATTGGAAAGCATTCACCTTCAACTATTGTGAAGATTTCCCTTCTCTTTTAATCATAGCTTCTTTTCCTTGATTTTCAGGTAATGTACACTACCTCTGATTTTACAAAAGCACAACTACCCCTTTTCAATTTCACATTGTGATCACTGAGCCTTTTTAATGTTTCATCCAACACGAACATTCTCCTCCTTTGCCGTCTTCACAATCAATATGTTATTCTGATTATACAGGAAACTGAGCAATCCTTGCAAAATTTTAATCATTGTAGATTGAAATATTTTTGGAGAAGACCTCAAAATGCCCAGCAGCTTTGTATAGGTCTATGTCACATTTGTGTGTGTATTGTGAGATGTTGTTGACTCTCTTGGTCTTGATTGAGCTTTGCAGGATCATAAGATAAAGTTTACTTCATGGATAGCTGGGATCTCACATACAAGTCCTGGGATGTCAAAATTTAGAACAAAATCTCTAAGCATTCTTTGATGTGTTCTCACAGTAAAAGCATTCTCACATGCTCACTCAAATGTAAGATTTGTGCATTCAATAACTTTGACTAGATTTTTTTCATCCAGCAACACACACACACCTGTACCATAAGATTATGCCAAAGTTGTAATGTAATGGTAAATTTCTCGCTGTTACAATCTGCTCACTAACTAATTTGCCAGTTTTCCAGTTGCAGGCTCCAAGTTTGTATCTTTCCATTTTCTCCATTGGCTTGCAATTGCAATGTTCCTCCAACTTGTGGATAACTATTTTGAATGGCACATTCTTTCACTATCGTGAGCAAGATGATTTGCTAACTTACCGTACACTTTTGGGCCAAATTCCATTAGCTAAGGTTCTTGTGCTCGTTTGCTGTATTCTGAGTCTGGTCCATTTCACTTTCGTTTCATATTGTTAAAATAACACATCCATTTTTTCAATGCATGACTGAATTGTTCTCAAGCTTTCTCATATAAACCTAACATTCCATTGTATCTACAAGCGAGTCAAGGGTTATGGTGGCCAGTCAGGAAAGTTGACTTCCAGCTATAATCAGATCAGCTATGATTTTATTGAATGATGTAGGAGGTTCAATGTGCCAAATGGCCTACTGCAGCTCCAATTTCTTACATATTATATATGCCATGAACACAACCTAATTGTCCCATTCTAAATGTAACTGTCACCCAGTACTGTGATATAGATTCTAAGTCACCTAGTCAAAGCAAACTCACTAAAGCTAGCCTTGTCAATAATTGAATCAAATAGCTACCAGAACCCTGCAGCAGGGTGGCATGATAGCACCGTGGTTAGCACTCTGCTTCACAGCTCCAGGGACCTGGGTTTGATTCCCGGTTTGGGTCACTGTCTGTGTGGAGTTTGCACATTCTCCTCATGTCTGCATGGGTTTCTACCAGGTGCTCCAGTTTCCTCCCACAGTCCAAAGATGTGCAGGTTAGGTTGATTGGCCATGCTAAAATTGCCCCCTTAGTGTCCTGAGATGTGTAGGTTAGAGGGATTAGCGGGTAAATATGTAGGGAAATGGGGCTAGGGCCTGTGTGGGCTTGTGATCGGTGCAGACTCGATGGGCCAAATGGCCTCTTTCTGCACTGTAGAGTTTCTATAATTCTATGAGTGGCCCATTCAGCTGAGTGTTGGCCACATGATATAAGGAACAGTTCAGCACAATCCAATCAAAATCTCCATCATCCAAGTAAGTTGGTCTGGGAACAAGCTAATCAGAACCTCTACAGCTGCTTGCTACCATCATTTTTCCACTGTCATTCCACCTCATTGCCAAAATCTGTTGCATATTGAGAGGAATTTGCAAAAACGACAGATGCAAAGATGACCAATTCACATGTTTTATTGTTTCACTAAACACTGTGCATACTTTTAAACACTTATATAGGTGTGATATTTTCAAAAATTGCACTTGGCGAGATGTGACACAACACCAGATGGAAGACTTCCAGCTATATTAGTCAATCTCACATCCAATTGCACTTAAGAGACTCTGACCTGAAGTAGGATTTGTGGGCAGGAAAATAATTGGACTAAGATGCACAATGTAATTCAGTACCAGTTGACAATCATTCCTTCAGCTGTTATTTTGACATCTCCATTATAAGATCCTATGTTCACATGCAGAATGTTGTGTCTAATTGTCATGGTGTAATTACAACTTCCTGCAGGCCATTGCATTGCAGCACCTCTGCTGGAAGGAGGGTATAATTACCAAATAATGCATTTCCATCGGCTGTCTCCATTCTAAATGTGGTTTGAAAATTTACAATGGAACAAGTTGACAGGCCTTGCACACAGACATGAAATTTCAATTGATCATATATGTTAATAAGTACGTTAATTTAGTTCATGTCTGTTTTTACAAGTCAGTGCACGAAAACAGAGTGTTCAGTTACTCAAGGATGCTGAAATTTTAACTGGCTTCTCAGTCAGAATTTTACATTTGAGCTTGAATGTCATTGCTGCTGGTGAAAGGACGATCTATCAATTTATTTACAAGTCACAAGGAAAAATGTTCTATTTGTTGATATATTGCCATCTACGCAGAATGGAATATTTTATCTGCATGTGCGATCAAACCAACAATAAACAACGCAACACTTAAATAAATCAACAGAATCGCAAATATCTCAGGGAATCAGGCTTGAGAGATCCGAACATGTGACGGCTTTGAAGAAGAAATAATTGATACTGAAGAAAAGGCAGCTGACATTTGTAGGCATTTAACGCAGTTGACGATAGTTGGAGTGGGGATGAAGACAGATGAAGGCAGTCAGTATTAATGGAATAGATCAGTGTGCCAAGGGAAAATGCAGATGAGTTGTGGCTCTCTGCTGAAAAGGTAGAAAGGCACACAAATCAAATACTGCATGATTAGCATCTGTTTTCTTGAGCTACAGAATGTCTTTAATGTTTCTATCTCAATATTGGTCATCTATTTTCTATGCTGAACATTTATTTTTAAGGTGAATACATGTAGCTTTTAGATTAACAACAAAACTAATTAGCTTTCCAAGTGGCAGTGTGAAGCAGAAACATGCGCAATTGTTGTGAGCAATAAGGGGATCAATTAGTCTCAATACTGAATGCAGTATAATTCCTGCCTCGTGTTATGCTCACAATATAGTGGGCACATTTTAAAATGTGATGTTATTATTTATGGGGTAGATAAGTTGTCCTGATGAGCATTAAAGTACAATCAAGATTTCTTCACCTTCAACAAAATTGGTTACTAAATAAAGCGGCTGTTTGGCACAGTAATCAATAATACATCCTCCCCTGCTATTCTGCCACCTTGATTCTATTTCTCACAACGTCAACCCATTCAGCTTTGACTACATTTAAAATCAATATTCAGAATATCATTAGAGGTAAGTGACCGCACTCTAACAACCTTGAATATGAATGTGTGCTCATAACCTTTCCTGCACACTTTTCATTTTTTTTCCAGGCTCCCTTAGGACGACTTCCTTGGCATAAAATTATTTATTCTGCAAATATAGCAGATAGATATCACAGGTTAGAAATATACAACAAATCTGCCGTGTCAATGTTTCAGAAGTTTAACTTCAATGAAAAAAATAAAAAATGTACACATCATGTTCTTCACAACTCACTTGGCACTAACTAGTTTGAAATGTCTTTGTTATATCTGACATTCGATTTTTCATATTCTCCTTGATGAGAATTTCTGAGTCCTATCAATTTTAAGTGCCATGTTTGTGGTCTGAATATTGTCAGGGTTTTTCATTCTTCTAATTCATGCTAGTGCCATCATGAAGCATTTGTGAACATTCAACATTCAAGGATGAAATATTCCATGTCATGTTCAAAGATGTGCAGATTAAATGGATCGGCCATGCTAAATTAACCCTTACATTGGAATTTTACCCCCACCTCCCATCCACTACAGGAATCGGAGTGGGCAAGGGGCGGACAATGGGAAGGCCCATTGATCTTGAGTGGGATTTTCCAGCCTCAGATCCACCTAACCTACAGATATGTAGGTTAGGTGGATTGGCCATGCTAAATTGTTATGGGGTTACGGGAACAGGGCAGACCAGAGAGTCTGGGTGAAATGCTCTTTCATAGGGTCAATAGAGACTTGATTAGCCAAATGGCCTCTTTCTGCGCTGTAAGGATCTATCTCTTTAAGATAGGGGAAGAAATACCTTCAGTACAACTGTGCTGCCCAAAAGTGGAATGGGATAGAAATGGCATTCAGCATTTTATCCAGAAGGTCCTCCAAATCACAGAAACAGTGTCATTCAAAACAAAAAGAGTTGTGTGTGCCCACATTGCAATGTTGCAACAGGACTCCCCACCTGATCACCCCAGAGGAAAATTGGATCAGTACCTTGCCACTCTGTGCAATTGTGTAGAGTGAAGAATATGGGCAGTGACAACAATTTTTAAGAAGGCATAAAGTTGGGAGAGTTAAATTGAAAGGAAATTGATTCTTCTGTGTAGAGGGGCTTACTTGTGACTCAGATGCTTTTCATACCTTCCCAGGATCCCTGGATTTAAACTATTCTTTGACTCCTTAATTTTACATCATCTTGCCTTTTATCAACCATGAAAGTTTTATTTGTAAATCAATTTCTTTCTCCTTGGTGATATGTTTTAGTCCCTTATTAAATTAACATCTATTTTGAGTGCACGGCTATAGAGAGAGCACAGCAAAATGGTATCAGTTTAGGAACGCTACTGACTGGCACAGATGATACAGAATTGGCCTAATGGAGTAATTCTGAAACAACCCCAAACAAACCTTTAATGTTACCAGGATATTAACGTGACAGCAAAATGAATTACGTGTCCACAGAGGAAGAAAACATCCTTTCTCTTTTTGAACATACAGCAATCTCCTCAAAATTTCAACCTTTCTACCATAGCTTGGCAATAATTCCTGTGCCCTAGGTTTGAAATTTCCACATTAGGAGCATTTCTGTGCTGCACTGTCCGACTTTCTAAACATACTTCCCTTCCAGCAAAGCGTCAGTCTTTTGTTATGTTTATGAACTCTGTTCTTTTCATTTCTATCCAATATAAGGCGATATATGATTTTTACAAAGCAGCATTCTGCTCAAGAAAAGGACTTCAACCTTGTGAGCATTAGACAGGAATCCTTCATGAATCAGGCTGATTCCACCTTTTTTATTAAATTATGAAATGTGGGTGTTGCTAGTTAAGCCAGCATTTATTAGCTATCCATAATTGTGCTTGAGAAGATGGTGCTGCAGTCCCTGTGGTGTGAGTACATCACAATGCTATTAGGGAAGGAGGGAATTGCAGGATTCTGACGCAACAAGAGTGAAGGAATGGCAATATATTTCCAAGTCAAGATGATAAGTGGCTTGGAGGGAAACTTCCAGGTGGTGGTGTTCCCATGTTTCTGCTGCCTTTGTCTTTCTAGATGGTAGCAGCTAAGGGTTTGAAAAGTGCTGCCTAAGCAACCTTGGTAAATTTTTGTAGTGCACCTTATAAATGGTACACATTGCTGCCACTATGCGTCAGTAGTGGAGGGGATGAATGTTTGTAGAAGGATTCTAATCAAATAGGCTGCTTTGTCCTGGATGGGCCAAGACTCTTGTGCTTTGATGCAGTTGCACTCATCCAGCCAAGTGGAAGATATTCCATCACATTCCTGACTTGTGCCTTGCAGATGGTAGACAGTGTTTGGGGAGCCAGAAGGAGAGTTACTTGCCACAGGACTCCTAGCATTTTATCTGCTCTTAAAGTCATAGTATTTGTATGGCTAATCCAGTTCTGTTTCTGTTCACTGGTAACTCCTAGCATGTTGGTCGTGGGATTTCAACAATGATACTGCCAATGAATGTCAAGGGACGATGGTTGATTCTTACTCGTTGGAGATGGTCATTGCCTGGCAATTGTGTGGCATAAATATCACTTGTCGTTTGTCAGCTCAAGTCTGGATATTGTTCAGGTCTGGGTATTGGATACTGTTGGACATAGACTTCTTTAGTCTCTGAGGAGATGCGAATGGTGCAGAAACTTGTACAATCATCATTGAACATCCCCACTTCTCACCTTATGATGGAGTGAAGGTCATTGATAAAGCAGCTGAAGATGGATGAGTGTATGATACTAAGGAACTCCTGTAATAAAGTCCTGAAACATCACAGCCCAAACCCTCCCTCCAAATGGCACAATGATGTACCATTTTCTAGTTTAATGCTTACACTCTATATGATGGAGACCAATTACAGAATGATTGGGAGTTTTCCTCAATACCTCTGTTCATCATATAAGCCTGACCTTGATCTTCCAGTTGTTTGCCATTTTAATTTTCCATCTCACTCCCACTCTGATCTCTCTGTCCTCAGCCCCAGACACTTCTCCAATGAAACACAAAGAACAGCATCTCATTTTTTTCTATTCAGCACTTTGCAACCTTCTAGACTCTGCATTGAGTTGAACATTGTATGAGGGTTGAACAAAGACTAAGCTTTCAAATGTAAGTGGAGCATAAGAAGGTGAATTTATTCAAGCTTTTAGCACGTGTGCAGGAGAAGCCTTCCTCGTCAAGCTCAGAGATACTCTGTTGTTTACAGCTCAAAGCACTATGTTTATACATTTTTATGTCACAACTGAAAAATGTTTATTACTTCAAAATAAACCATGTGTCAATCAAATGTCAATCTTTCCCCTTTTCTCCATTTTGCAAATTAAGTCAAACTCACATTGTGGGCATCTCGTCTCTGTATTTTGTCCTGCCATTTGTGTTTCTTTCAGAACTTCTGCTTTTGCAATATTTTAAGTCTCCTGTCCTCGCCAACTGCTGTCTGTTCCTTACATTTTTCCTTGTGAGTCATAGTCATACCATGTGATTATCTGGAGCTCTAAAGAGAGTCCTTGACCTAGGTCACTGCCAACGATTCTCTGTCATATTCTGGCTCATTATTGGTAATGTGTGTGATTTTTCACAGCATCCTACTTCTTTCCTTGTGTTTTCTCATTTTGGTGCTCTCTTATCTACCTTACCCATCTTCAATTCCCATTGATAGCCCTTAGCCATTCCAAGGAGCCAAAATGAATGAAGGCACCTCATCCTTGCTTCTTGGTGGGATCAATGTGTTCTGTTAACTTCTCTCTCCTCTCCTTCACTTCCTAAACTGCCTTCTGGTTACACGGAGAAGTATAACTTGTAAAATGAATACAACAAATAACAAGATTATCATTGCATGAGATATAATTTGGATCCATGAGTGGATTTGAGCATTAAGACCTAAGCTCCATTCTTTAATCCAAAATCCTGGCTCTTGCAGTGCCCTTATTAACATTATCGACATGTGTCTTAACCTCTTTGGTGTGCTCATTCCATTGGTGGATTAGCTTCTTTTACAATTTGTGTCCAATCTGCCATTGAGTTATGAATTGGTGGTAATTCAACTGCAACATACCGTAACAGTTCAAGATCCGCCTGATCGTAAGGTTTTCCGTCATCACCTGGTTCATCGTTGGCTGGGGCAAAATTTGTCCATTGACAATTATATCCGAAGTCACATTGCTGATGGCTATAATGTTGATTACTGTTGCCTGCTTCGATAGCCTGAATGCCTCCAATAAGTCCTTGATCTACTCCTCATGCTGTATGCATCCTCCAGACTATGCAGCATATCCTCTGTGTGCCCAAGCTATTATGTACTCATGTACCTGTTGTCATTGTAAACATTAACTCCAATCTTTAATCAGCTTTAATGCTTCAGTTAAAGCTTTTAATTCTGCTACCTGGGCTTAATATCTTCCTGGGATCTGTTCTCCCACTTTCAAATTTCCTTCCATGTCAGCGACTGCCTACGCGGTGCAAGGCGTACCTGCCGAATATTTCCTAGACCACCCACAAATAATTCCATCACTCTGTCTCTTTCTAAAGGTTCCTCAGCAATCCATCCGCACTCGTCTTCTTCGACTTTGCTCAAACACTCATGTTTATCCCTTTTCTTTACCATTAATCCTGCCAGGTTTACTAGCTGGTACTTGACAATTTGTACATGTTTGTTTGCAGGTAATATCATAACCACTGTAGCAATCTTTTTGGACAAAAGATGCCAGTAATGCTTCAGTTGCTGTCACTTAGACAGCCTCTCAATCCAAGTTTGGTTTTTTATACTTGTCCTGTTATCACTTTCTGTCTTGCACCATCATGCTTTTTGTTATCTAATCACTCCTGCCTCCTACCTTATTACAGGCCTTTCTCTTTGTTCTTTCCTTCCTCCTGCATAACCTCTACTTGATTAGAAACTGTTGCGCCTCCAACTTCTTCCAGTTCTGATGGAAGATCATCAAGCTGAAACCTGACTCAGATTTAGCTGCCGTAATGATGCTGAAACTGTCAGCATTCACTGTCACTGCCCTGATGAAACTGACAGCATCTTCTGGAGCCCACAGATGTTTGCAGATAACGGTGGAGCTCCAGAAGTCGCTGTCAGTGATTCTACATGGTTAAGGTCCTCCAGAAAACAATCAATTAGGTATCATTGCACTGACGAGAACACCCACCCTAATGCTCCCAAACCTGCTGTAAAAACCTTTGAAAAAGTTACATCTTGTCAAACGAGGTGCAACAGGCCTTTTAACTGCATCCTGATTAATTATTGCTGCAAGTTGGCCCCAGAAGAGTAATTTTATATCTGTTGAATGTCAAATTTCTCCATCATGATAAAAAAAAATTCCATGTATTTTTCATGTTATTAAGCATTTGTAAAAAGAAGGAATTCAATGGGGTTTTGTTATGTTTGCTGCCTGTGAGAATGTCACAGGTGGTTTACCCTGCTTCATTCACCCTGAGATGGCACCAGGTTCACACTGACATCAGGGAAGGGAAAGGCCATGCTAACTCTGTGGTTTCAATGCTGACTACAATATTCAGCCCTTGAGCTTTGTTTCTCTCTCTACAGATGCTGCCTGACCTGCTTAGTATTCCCAGCACTTTCTGTTTTCATTTCAGGTCAGCTGCATCTGCAGTAGTTTGCCTTTGACATGTGTTTCTTTTCATTTAACTAAAATCTGGCATTAACCATTCATATCTTAAGCCGATAGGCTCCTGTAACTGCGAAAAAAAGTCAGTTTTTAACAAAGAACCTGATGTTTGTTTTGGCTGCAACCCAAATGCAGGAGGTACAGTACAAAAATACTAACAGAAGATGTTGGAAAAACTCAGCAGGTCTGTCAGCATCTATCAGGAGAGAAACAGAGTAGACATCATACATACAAAATATTGTTCATCTGCTTATCTATCTCCAGTTATACCAATAGATTTGGTATACTGCCAATTGTTCGTCGATGTAGAAAATGCAGTGGGTGTAAGGCTGAGATCAGTGGGAGGGTGAGGTGAAGTATCTGAATGTTACACGTTGTCTTGAGTCCCATAGGCTTCTGCAATGTGAGGAATGGAAGTGTGGTGCAGCATAAGAGGGTTGTGCCATGGCAGATATGAGATGTCATATGTAAATGCATTTGTTGACCTTGACAACCCATGCAGTCATTAAATATTTTGCAGCACCACTTGCAGGTCCTTGGATCTAAACTGACAACCTGCACTCATTCCTTTGAAGGGTTCTGCTTGGGGTCACCCTGTGGAACTTTTGCCTTCTTCCTTCTCTTCACCTCCATGATGGGGGCTTCCAGCTTAGCATCCACGAACTGTGGTGGCCTGACTCTGCCCTGGTGTTACATATCCGGGCATTGCAGCAATGGTTCTCAATCTTTTGAATTCGGACAACTTCACTTTAACAGCAGGATACTAAAGTTCATAACTTCCTTAAATATACGAGGATGAATTTAGCAGTTTTGGAGAGCTAATGGTAATTGCGCCATGTCTAGTCTGCCACCCTGCCCCCCCCCCCCCCCCCCCCCCCAACCAAATTGATTTAATAGTGGGCGGCACGGTAGCACAGTGGTTAACACTGCTGCTTCACAGCTCCAGGGTCCTGGGTTCAATTCCTGGCTCGGGTCACTGTCTGTGTGGAGTTTGCACATTCTCCTCGTGTCTGCGTGGGTTTCCTCCTGGTGCTACGGTTTCCTCCCACAGACCAAAGATGTGCTGGTTAGGTTGATTGGCCATGCTAAGAAATTACCCCTTAGTGTCTGGGGATACGTAGTGTAGGTTAGAGGGATTAGTGGATATAATATGTAGGGATATGGGGGTAGGGCCTGGGTGGGATTGTGTTCACTGCAGCCTCGATGGGCTGAAGGGCCTCTTTCTGCACTGTAGGGTTCTATGAAATGCCAACCATGCACTTTGCTGGTTGGTGACGTGGTCCTCAGTGTCTTCAGGACATATGGCTAACAATCAGAGGCTTGCAGCTCTCTCATTCTGGCAGCACCACTGGGACAATGGCCACTGCCAATACTGCAGGGACCAAAGGCGGAGGATTGCCACCTTAGTCCAGGAGGAAAGGTAGCCGAGATGGGTTCACATTGCCATTGGATCTATCCACTGGGAACAGGCTGCAAAAGGACCTATCCCACCAGGCTGCAGGCATGCTCACCAGGGCTTACCTGGCAGGGTAGCCACATGGCATGGCCCCTGCCTGCTGCTAGTAGAATACCAGCAGTAGTAAGTTGTGGCCTTCAAGTGACCTGAATTGGCCTCGAGGTGGGAAGACTATCCTCAACCCTTTCCACACGAGAATGAATCAGGATATAATTGGTGGGTGGGGGAAGGATTCAGGAAGGCAAGGGGTCGACACCCCCCTCACCTTCCTGTTCCATTACACGGCACCACTGCCCTGGCTTCTAGCCCATCCCCAGGGTAGCATTAAATTCCACCCACTGTTTCCATTTAGGTTGGCCATTTATCTATTTAATGTTCTATATATTTGAAACCATGTGAGAGCAAATGGCAAAACCATTAAATCAGAGTAGAAAGATAGTAATTCTCTGTTTAATTTCTGGGCTCACTACATTTTCCTGGATATTGGGGATGCAACAGCACGCTTTAGACTTTTCCCAGCTAACATTTGCACCACCTATTTTCTATCTGCTTGCTATAAAATACAACAGCTGGATGCAGAGTCATTGCGGCATGTGATACAATTTCTATTTTGAATTGACTGTCGAGGTCTGGCACTAAATGCCTGTGGAACAAATGAAGTCTGCCAATTGAATCTATGTACCACTAAACCTGCAATTTTATCTCCAGATTTTAAGTACCAGTAATCCAGATTGAAGATTTCTCTCTGGTTTCTTTCTGTAGCTTTCCTTTTGACATTAATGATCATTCTCACGTCGGCATGTTTGCATGTAAAATTTAATTTTTGTTTTTGTTCCTGGTTTTGTTGGCCATTTATGTTTCATTGCTGATGTTAGTAGCTTGCAAACATTTCCTTGTGTTGTAATCCACTCTGTCATTGTAAAGTGTTGTTCACCATTCTTATTTCACAGTATGATGTATTCTGTCTAATGCAATCTGTGTGGAGCACCTGTGAAGACGTCTATTTTTTTGGAAATTTTGTGTCTTTTTGTAACCTATAATTTACTGGAGTCCTTTTTATTCCTTTTACGAAGCTGTAGCCCTAATTTTCGAATTATTTTTTCCTCACTTTTTCTTCTTAGGTCAAGCTGCAGCTATAAGAGTAATCCATAACCTGGCATCTGCCAAAGACACTCTTAGCCATCACCTAACAAGTACACTGCAGTGCAATGATTAGGAACTCAACAATTTGAGACATTGTAGGAACAAACACTTGCGCAGCTCTTCCATAGTTGTTGTGGGAGCAGGTGTTGGCAGCCATAAATGTTCAAAAATCACCAATTAAAATGAAGATACATTTTGGTACAAATAAACATTTAATATTAGAATGATTATGCCATCATAGTAAGGCATTAAATTTAAATCAGATGCTACTCCCACTTTTCTGCAACCTCTTGGCTAAATGTGAACATGGCAGTTTGTCACTCTCTTTACAATGCATCAAAGTCTAGTGTCATCCTTGTTGTGGAAATATGTTAACTGGGATCTGTAGTGAGATTTTTTGTAGTTCAGCAGGAAAAATGTTTGCTCGGACGCAAAACCAAATAAAGCAAGGATTTTTTGTGCCACCTTGTAGATATTTGAAAACTTGGATTCATTCAGTAAAGTTTAAACATTTTTTTGCATTGTACTTTTCTGTTCATTTCTTGCATTTTCTGGACCTCCAGTCTGCTTGAAACACTATCCTGTTAAGCAGTTTATGAGGAACATCTTCTTAAGTTTTATGATTACAGGGGTTAAGGGAAAAGTGAATTGCAGCCAGAGAAGGTTAGATGAAGTTCAAAATGAAGCCAGAAAATTGCAGTAGAGCAAAAATGTCAGGCAGGTCCCTGCATGACTGACAAAATACTCTTTGATGTTCTGATCGAATCATGTATTCAAATCTAGACTTCATCTGAAAGATGACATCTCCAGCATGCAGCAAACCCCTCAGCACTGCCTAGAACATCAGACATGATTTCCATCCTCAAGTCCTGGTGCAGGACCTGAATTCAGTACCATCTGATTCAGAGGCTAGAATGCCACGACAGAGCCATAGTTGTCTTGGGATTTCTGATTTTTCAGTCACCTTGGAGAATGCACACCATTGTTTAAACTGTACAATTTGCTAGGATCCATCCATTGAGGTGGCAGGACTTGTAGACAGGCCACTAAGATTACTTGTGTACACGTTCAGTCGCGTAGATCCCAGGACTTGCTGTAGGTAGTGCAGTGTTTATGCTCCTATATTTTTCCCTTACCCATCCAAAGAATTGTAGATCTACTACCCACTGGTTCTTTTACCAGTTACCATGAATCTGTGTCCTTTGGTTATTGACCATTCCACTACCACAAACAGTCTCTCCTTATTTACATAATCAATAGCCTTCATGATTTCAAATTCCTCTACCACACTGACGGTTATGACTAGGAAGAGGAAGAGCACAAGGGCCCCTCCTACTTCTTGGTTGATCATAATAGGACTTTCTTAAATTCATAAGGATGAATAAATCAATTTTTTTTTAGCGTATCTTCACACACACACTTTTTCACCTTTGGGCAATAGTGGAAACATGGTGGAAGGATTCCCGAGCTGGTTATCAGCTTGTTGAACCATTGAACTTGAACCCAGAGCTTCTTGTCCAAAGACAGGGACGCTACCACTGTGCTGCAAGACTATTGCCAATTCATTTCCTGTACTTGACTGTTTGCATCAGATTGCAAAGGACTCAGTCAGACAAGCTTTCTTGAGTTTGAACATGTAAGGGGTTAGATTTTATTTTGCTGAGAACCCACCCAGGAAAAGATATTTAAAATATTTAAAAGGCAACTGTACCATGCTTTTATAAGGTTAATAATGTGGGGTTTGACAAACGTAAATAGTGAAAGGAAATGCTAAAACCAAAAGAAGAAATTATATAGCACTATATCTTTTAAAAAAAAGTATCTTTATGAGACCTGCAGAAGCTTTGCAGCAATTGTATCAGAGCCTGGCAATCAGTGTTCCAACCTAACCAAAACAGACTTTTGAATTAAAAGCCAGCACACAGAGAAACAGAGCCAATGGAATTCAAATGTGAGGATTGTTGACTGCCTCAAGCCACTCAGATCACAGGAATACTGTGAGGTAATTCTAAGTTTATAAACCCAGGCAAGAGGGGGTAACCGGCAGAGTATGCTTGTCACCTTTTGTTTTAGAAGGAAAATAGGCGAGGTTTTCATGTAAATCCATCAGTTTTGTGTATGTCTTCATGAAACAACCCTAGAAGAGAGAGATGCCACCCTAGAAAGTGTTCCAGATATTCTTAACATTGAAGAAAGGTGATATTTCTTGAGACACCTATTTGTATTTTACTTGAGAGTGACTAAATTCTGTAATAATTTATTGTACTATTCCTGAATGAGTCTTGTAGTATTCAATCAGCATTCTGTTGGGATTTTATTCAGTTTGTTAATTGTTTAAATAAGGCTGGCACCAGTTTAAAAAATAAAGTTCTGTTTATTGTTCATGATAGAAAGTATCAGATCCTGCTTTAATTTACCAAAACCATAACTTCCTATTCCCTCACACACTCATGTACAAGATTACATGGTGAGGTATATCCTTTGAGTGGTTCCAAAATCGAACAAAGGGAAAAGCTATCTCCGCCTTGTAACACAAGCTAGACGAAGTTCACTTTTGATCAAATGAAAGGGTCACTGATTATTAATCCTTTGCTTCTGTTCTTGGCTGAGGCAGTTCTTGAAGTGGTCGTCCTTTTATATTTCCTGGAAATTTTGCTTTGGCATTTGAAGTTTTCTTCAGAATGTCTCTGTCTCCAGTCCCCATGATATAAGCAGGCAGGCCCCAGCTTTGTTGAAGAGAGGTATAATTTTTGCTGCTTTTATAAGGAAATTTCATAACTGCAGCTGAAATGTTCTGTTTTCTTTGTAACTTCAATAAAAGTAAAGTTAAAAAGAAAGAACTTGCACTATAGAGCACCTTTCATGACTTGATTTGAGATTTCATTTGATTTGATTTATTACTGTCACATGTATTGAGATACAGTGAAAAATATTGTTTCCCTGCATGCTCTACAGACAAAGCATACTGTTCATAGACTACATAGAGAAGAAAGGGAGATGGTGCAAAATATAGCATTGCAGTTACAGGTAGGATGTAGAGAAAGATCAGCTTAATATATGGTTGGTCCATTCAAAGATCTGATGGCAGAAGGGAAGAAATTGTTTTTGAGTCAAGAGAGTACATAGACATAGATAGAACAGTACCAGCCCTTCAGCCCTCGATGTTGTGCTGAGCTTTGTCCGAAACCAAGATCAAGCTATCCCTCTCCCTATCATTCTGGTGTGCTCCATGTGCGTATCCAACAACCACTTGAAAGTTCCTAAAGTGTCCGACTCCACTATCACAGCAGGCAGTCCGTTCCACACCCCAACCGCTCTCTGAGTAAAGAACTTACCTCGGACATCCCTCCTATGTCTCCCATCACGAGTTACAGTTATGCCCCCTGGCAACAGCTACATCCACCCGAGGAAATAATCTTTGAATGTCTACTCTATCTATCCGTCTCATCATCTTATAAACCTGTATTAAGTCGCCTCTCATCCTCCTCCTCTCTGAAGAGAAAAGCCCTAGCTTCCTCAACTTTTCCACATTAGACCTACCCTCCAAAGCTGGCAGCATCCTGATAAATCTCCTCTGCACCCTCTCCAACGCTTCCACATCCTTCTTATAGTGAGGTGACCAGACTGCACACAATATTCCAAATGTGGTCTCACCAAGGTCCTGTATAGTTGCAGCATAACCCCACGGCTTTTACACTCAAACTCCTGTTAATAAATGCCAACACCCTATAGGTCTTCTTCACGGCTCCATCCACTTGAGTGGCAACCTTCAGAGAACTGTGGATATAAACACCAAGATCTCTCTATTCCTCCCAATTCCTCAGAACCAAGCTGTTGACCCTATAATCTGCATTCAAATTTGTCCTACCGAAATGAATCACAGAGTCAGTCAAGAAAGAGAGTATGTCCACAGTACATTAGGGTCCTTGATTATGCTGGCTGCTTTTCTAAGGCAATGGGAAGTGTAGACAAAATCAATGGATGGGAAGCTGGTTTGCGTGATGGACCAAGCTTTGTTTACAACCCTTTGTGGTTTAGAGCCAAACCAAGCTGTGATACATCCAGAAAGGATGCTTTCTGTGCTGCATCTGTAAAAATTGATGAGCAGACATGGCAAATTTCCTTAGCCTTCTGCAAAAGTGGAGGCATTGGTGGGATTTCTTATCTAAAACATCAGTGTGAAGGAACCAAAACAGATTGTTGGTGACCTAGGCACTTAAAAACTTGAAGCTTTCCATCTCAGGACATCTGAAAGTTCTTCACGTGAAGAAATACAGTCATGTCCTCTGAACAGAAAGTAAATGAATGACGTTGAATGAGAGATAAATATTGGACAGGCCACCACCTGGACTGCCAACTCATTCTCAGTTGGTATCAGGATATCTGCTGCACCCATCTGAGAGAACTGATGGCTTAACACCTCATTTGAGGGAAGTACCTGCAACAGTGCAGCTCTCCCTCTGTTCTAAACTGAAGTAAAAAGTCTGACAACACCAGGTTTCAGTCCAACTGATTTATTTGATAGTAAATTCAAATTTACTATCAAATAAATCGGTTGGACTGAAACCTGGTGTTGTCAGACGTTTTACTGTGTTTACCCCAGTCCAACGCCGGCATATCCACATCTAAACTGAAGTGTCAGCCTGGACTTTGCGTTGAGGTCTCTTCGGAGACGGGCTGCAAACCAATTTTTTGACTCAGTTTTGAGAATGTTGCCACCAGGCCAGATTGACACCTCACTAGATCTAATCTAATGCATCATGGTGCTAAAATTAACTTTATTCAACAGCACGGTGAGCAGTTTAGCATCCCCAATGCTAATGCATTCAAATACTGAGATATTTCAGATTTGCTTTCGCACTGCCCTTGGGAAATATAGCCATAGATAACTCTAAGGGTCAAGTTGCATTGACACCTCACAAAAACAATAAATATTTAAAGAAAAATTACTGTAAAATGCCCAAGAGCACAAAACTATGTGGGTCATTACTGAACAAGAGAAAACTAATAGGTAATGGAAAGTGGAAAGGCATTTGGTATTGTAATTTATGTACTTCCTGAAATCTATTAACATTGTGTTTAAAGAATATCTTGTCCTGTCTGCAAACTTAAATTAACTTGTCACATAGCTTCTATTCAGATGGTGATTTCCCTAGTTAAAATATAAATTCCATACGAAAAGCAACAAGCCAGAGTCAGTATGACAACTGATGTAATTACTGTACAAAGCACAGGAAAATATTGAAAGCCTGAAATTTCATGAAGAGGTTTGGCACAACTATAGTCTAAGAGCAGACTTCTGCCATCTTTCTGAGGCACTCTCATGTACCAGATTAATTCCTGTTTTATGTTAGAAATATTATGACACACAAATTGCTACAATTATTTGTGCCCCTTCTGGGATTGATCCACTGAAACACTCATTGCGGGTGGCTCTACCCTCCACTCCATGCAATATAAAATGCCTCTTGTGAGTTTCTGGGATTCCTGGAAAGTATCACTGGCAGAAATTTGTGCATAAGAATCTAGATGTAGCATGACCCAAAGTCATCTCATATTGATATTCTGAATGTTTCTGGAACTTGATAGTCCTTTTTATTTGATGATATTGTTGATTTTTTTTCTCACTGAGGAGTGTATCACTCTTAACCAATGTCTGTCTCATTGCACCCAAATTATTTTGGACGTATGTAGAATTATACAATTCTTACTGAAGCCAATTGGTCCATCGAGTCTACACTGACAACAATCCCACCCAGGGTCTATCCCTGTATCCACATCTATTTACTCTGCTAATCCCCCGACACTAAGCGTCCAATTCTACCTGCCATTCATGTCATGCTTCCGCTGCAGCAAAGTCAGAGAATTTGGCGACTAGACAATTCTCCGTTCACTGCGGCAGGGTGGGAAAATCCTGCCAGTGTGAATGGTGATGAGATTCTGGCCTAAGGGTCAATTTAGTGTGGCCAATTCACCTAATCCACACACACCTTTGGAGTTCCATACTCCTGTGCAGAAGTAGCTTGAATGGTATTTCCAATGCATATATCACAGTTTTGCATTCTAATGGATGTGAAGAGGAGTAGCAGGGTCAAGACGCTCTGAGAAAGATGTGTGAGTGGTAGCAGACAAGTGCCCAAATAGATTTAACGGTGCCGTATTCACATTTGCTTAATCCATTGTTTCTATTTCCATTTCGGCATCTAAAATATTAAATAAACTTGCTGTGCATTAGATCAGCACGTTTGCAATTGCAGAACTGAGGAAGCAGCTGAATTATTAATCTTGTGCATCTTCGCAATGCAAGACAAATCTTTTTGTTGCATCTCTGGCCTTTTTCTTATTTGATTTGTCATCCGTTCTTCTGCTCCAAAATTCATGTCCCTCAAACAAAATACTGTCCTCAAATGATAGGTGAAATTTAACAACATCTCCGACTACCACTTAACTTCCCGAGAGCCTAACCAATATAATATCCTCAGTATTTTTTTCTTGTCCACCACATGTACTTAACCTAAAAATTTTTTGTCCTACAATTTGAAATACTAAGCAAACTGTTATTTGACGAAAAATGTATGTGCCTACAGGGATGTTTATTCAGAATTAGAGGATGGAATTCTGTGAGGGTTCCATTGGCATCTCAAACCGAGTGGGAGACCAGTGGAAACCCCAAATTAAGGAAAGAGAACCAGTTGCTCAAGGTGCTCATCATTTTGGGTAGCTTTAAAGTTTCTTTGTATGTGGCCAATCTTCCATCTGGTCTACAAAGCAAATAATGGCTGCAAGTGAGTGCTTCTTCAGCCAGGAATTCCTGCTTCTAGACCTGGAGAGAAACCCAATATAGTAGTGGGACAGATACCCCAAATGACCAGAGGAGATAGTGTCGGGGTAGGAGGCGGTGGTATCATGGTGCTAACGTCACTGAGCTAACCAGAGGCACATGTTCTCGGAACGTGGATTCAAATTTTATCACGGCAGCTGATGGAATTTAAATTCTATTAACAAATCCGGAATGTTTTAAATTCAGTTACAGCATTTTGGCATTGTTGGCTAATGTGTGGAACCAGACAGGGAGACCAGATATATGCTGGACAATGCACTGCAGGACACCTCAAGTTCCTATGCAATAGCACCATCAGAAACTTCTGGTTGCCATTCCCCTGCGCCATGGGTCCCTCTGAAAACTTCTCCAACACTGAGTTTGTGGTGGAGACTTGGGACAGTTTACTCTGTTAGATAGTAGCCAGGAAACAGTAGATTGAAAACATCTAGGCTAACTCCTGGGTGACTTCCCAATCACTCGCACTGACCACCCCCACTCCCGCTCGAATCCCAACTCATATCCAGCTGCCACCCTACCAACTCACCCATCACCTCACCTATTTGTCAGCTTTTCACTTACTATCTGCCACCCTGCCCCTTACCCTCTTACCTTACCCACCTACGGCTTTATACACTTAACCTCCTCCTCATAGCCTTTCAGAGAACCTTTGGGACATTCAGTGTGCAATCTTACCAGCCATTCAAGCCACGTTCCTGCTGCAGCGTGGTCAGAGATTTTGGCGCCCAGCCAAATCTCTGCTCACTGCAGCGGGATTGGAAAATCCCGTTGGCATGAATGGCCCCAGTATTCCAGTCTTAAACTCTTCTTCCGCAATACACAACAGAATATGGCTGCTAGTGCTGTTAAAAAAAAGAGGGAGGTGACTTGTTGTCCTCGAACAAATCAGCACTACAAAGAAGCAATTCCATTTCAGATGTGCTCTGCTTTTCCAGAAAGGTCAGAATTGGAGCCCCATCCAGAAATACGGACCCCTGATGTGACAGAGAAAAGCAGGAACGGAGTGGCAATCCGATTGTAGTTGCCATTCAGTGGAAGATTGGGCCCATTGACTACACTCACTTGCAAATCTATGTGTTATTGAACCATTGTCAATGAGCTGATGAAAGTGGTGACTTTTTGCTATTTCTGACTGATGGTTGTTGCTGCTCTCTCTGTTGTATCTAACCTCAAATTGACAAGTCTTATTGAGCAGACAAATGGGCACACCTTAAAAAGACATGCTATAGCAATTTCTTCACTGTTGCCCATTACTTCAAGTGTACATGTTGGCATTTAATAAATATTCGTTTGGGCAGCACCTATCACTCACCCTCATCAATGTGACACTGCTTGGCATCAAAAGACTCCATCACAAGTGATTCTTCCATATAAAACTCTTGATCGTTGTTTCTTTGCGACAGGTTAATCCCGTTTCTGATCACCAATGGTGAATCATGAAGTTTGGAATATGTTGGTAATTTATCAGGATTAAGACACTAACGAAAGATTAATTCCATTATTAATTCTCAGTGTCAATATTACAACATATATTCAATGGGGGAACCTGACCAGAATTTTTCACAGTACCAGGCGCAGACAGAAAATTGTCATCAAGCTCTCCAGCCCCTCAAGCCAGCTTTTTCTCCAGATTTGGAGCCTCTTAGCCAAATGAAAAAGAGCAGACATGGTTTACACCGTCACTCTGGCAAGACCAGCAAGACCCATTCCATTGAGATCAGGCAGCCATTTCCAAAGGGAACCCCAATCAGAACAAAAAGTTAACCCCCTTCCCCTCCCTCTCCCCCACCTTGGAGATTTGAGGGGTTCACCCCACAGCATACCCCCCCACTTCACAATCATGGCTTGCATCCCCACCCCCCCCAAATCCTACCCCTAAACATCACCAGCACTCCCATTCCCCCTCAGTGTCCACACTCCCAGGGGGCAGTGTCAGAGCAGTGACCGGTCATGACCCCGCCTCCCCTCTGTGTCCCCAGAGAAATCTCCTCAATTGTTTCTCTTTTGGTCAAACCTGTTATGAACCTCGCTGACATGTCTCACATTAGCAAAATATGAATAATTACTGAAAGGGATCATGCAGCAGGATGGAGGTGGGGCTCTTAATATTTAAAATCTATTCAAATGAGGTTCCCACCCTTTGTGAACATGTGTGAAGAGAAGATGCCAGCATCGGACTGGGGTGAGCACAGTAAGAAGTCTCACAACACCAGGTTAAAGTCTGACAGGTTTTGATACTAAATAAACCTGTTGGACTTTAATTTGGTGTTGTGAGACTTCTCATTTTGTGAACATGAACCTTGTGGCATCATCAGTGAGGGGTGGAAACTGACCAGAATTTCTCACGGTGTCAGGCTCAGGCAGAAAACTGGCACAAAGCTGTCCAGCTCCTCAAGCCAGCCTCTTTGTCAAACAAAATGAGTGGGCATGTTTTATGCCATCACTCCGGCAAGGAGGGCCTCACAGAACTGGCAAGACACATTCCACTGAGAGTGGGTCACCGGTTTTAAAGGGCGCCTCAATCACAACATGAAGTTAATTCCCCCCCTACCCCCACCACGGAGGTATCAGGGTTCTCTCGCTCCCCCCCCAACAACCCCTCCCCAATCATCTCCAGCAACTTGGCTGCGCCAAAACTGTGCCAGGCAGAAATGCCAGGGCAGTGACCGGCCAAGTCCTTCTCCCCTGGGGTGGTGCTATGCTTTCCTCTGTGTCTCCAGAAGGATCCCCTCAGCTGTTTGTCTTTTGGCCCAACTTGCTGTGAACCTCGCCAATGTCAGGTCACATCGGCGAGGTATGAACATTTAGTGAGGGAGGGTTATGTGGTGGGGGACTGGTCTGTTAATCATATGTATTAAAATCTATTTTAGTAGATTTAATTAAAATCTATTTAACTGAAGTTCCCATCTTTTATGGACATAAAACTCGTGACGTCGCCGGCAAGGGATGGTGAAAATCGGAAACATGATTCTCTCCGGATTTTGTGCCCGGGCTGGCAATCCCGTGCCCAAAGAGTACTGGCTCTAAATCACCTCCTATATATATTATTCCTATTGTTACACTCAAATAATTTTGCTGATAATTTTCTGGAATAGATAGACAAAAGCACACTTTGCGTAGTTTGAGGAAAAACAAACCTTAAACATAATGGGAATAAGAAAGATTCATGGCAAACAGCCCTGCTGTGCTGGGGTAAATCTATACTGGAATTCAAATTTTCGGCTTCATTTTAAAAAGGCATCCATCTAACTTATCTATAGACTTTGCTTTTATTATTTTGAAGAGTTTTACAGATGAAGCTTTTCGGATAGTTACATTTGCAGCTGAATTTATGATGGTGATTTTCATTTACACTGCACTCAAAGGGCTGCTCCAGCAGCTTACAATTGGATAATTGCCTCCATAATGGAATACTTTTCCTAATCTTTATTTATAATCATTCATCTCTTTTTCCTTTCATCGCTCAACTAAAATTGTTCATTCAATGCTGTGGTACAGTAGGAATGAAGCCAGTCAAACTCCTGCACCTGTCACAAGTATGAACACTGGCAGTTATTGTGCCAGGGCAGTTGGCTGCAAGGAACATCAGAGTTGACTCTAATATTGCTCAGGTCCAGCATCAGTTCATGTACACATATCAGAGAGAGTTGACCAATGATCAGGAGTAGCTGAGAGTTTTCACCCACACTGCAAACAAGGATTGAGCATCACTGTGCCCCACCTGCCCACCATTTTTTTATGGGATATGAGCATTGCTGCCTGGGCCAGCATTTATTGCCCATCCCTAATCACCCTCCAGGGCATTTAAGAGTCAGCCATATTGCTGCAGCTCTGGAGTCACATGTAAGCCAGAATAGCTAAGGACCGCAGATTTCCTTCCCCAAGGACATTACTGAACTAGATGGGTTTTTACAACAATCAACAATGGTTTCATTGTCATCATTAGACTTTTATTTCTGGGTATTTTTATTGAATTCACATTTCACCATCTGCCATGGTGGGATTCAAACCCAAGTCCCAGAGCACTACCATGGTCTCTGGATTGCTAGTCCAGTAATAAAAATATGATCTCACACCTCTCCACCTTCTTCACCTTACCACTATCCTAGATAACTCAGAAATTACTATAGACTGAATTTGAAATCTTCCCGCTTGGTATGGTTCGTCTGTGCACCACATCAGGAGATTTTACTAAGGATGCAAAATAAGCATCCTATTGTTATTGGTAAAGACTGTTATGTGGTGTTATGCGCTGTTCGGTGGAGTGACAGTACATCCAAGCAAAACACTACTGGAGATGGAGTTTATCTGCTGAAATAAACTGATTCCTTTCATCAAAAGGTTAACACCATATTGATGATTCTGCTCAACCTTTTTTGAATTGAGTGTTGTGAAGTAATGAGATTATGGTAATGCAATGGTTATGTTACTGGACGAGCAATGCTAAGGCTGGTATTGTGAGTTTAAATTCCACTCTGGCGGTTTCTGAATTTGCATTCAGTCAAAAAAAAGACTGGAAGTATAAAGCTGATACCAAGAAAAGAAAATGAGTCTGAAACTATTAAAATTCAAACCCTTTTGGGAAGGGAGTTTGCCTGGTGTGGTTTATATATGACTCAAGTCCCACACCAACAAGATGACTCCTGAACTGACCTCTGAAGTGACAGACTTATTCAGTTACATCAAAACTGGTTGAATAACAATGCGGATGTAAATACTGGCATAGCCAGTGAGGCCCCTGAGAATGAATTTTAAAAATTATTTCTTGTTGAATTACAAAGAACAATTTGCTATTTATTCAACAATCATTACAAGTACACTGCTGATTAGACAATTTAATAGATTGCTGTGATTATTTTTGAATCTGAGAGCCATGGATTGAGTGAAAACGTATTACCTTTTAGTTCCATACCAACGTACTGTGTACAGTTTTGATCGCTTTACTCAAGGAGGGACATACTTGAAGTTTATTTATTAGTGTCACAAGTAGGTTTACATGAAGTTATTGTGAAAATCCGTTAGACACCACAGCCCAGTGCCTGTTCAGGTACACTGCTAGAGAATTTAGAATGGCCAATGCATCCAATGCACATCTTTTGGATTGTGGGAGGAAACTGGAGCACCTGGGGGAAACCCTTGCAGAGACAGGGAGAACACGCAAACTCCACATAGACAGTGACCAGAGCCAGGAATCAAACCCGGGTCCCTGGTGCTGTGAGGCTGCGATGCTAACCACTGTGCAACCAACTGGAAGCAGCTCAGAGAAGGTTGATTCTTGCAGTGAGGGATTTGTCTTATGAGCAAAGGTTGAGCAATTGAGCCTATATTAGGTCTTATATCTATAGATTATTTTAATTTATCTTAATCCTTCATTATGCAATTATCTGACTTCAGATTGACCCAATAAATTCAATTAAATGTCTAAGTCTGAACAAGACATAATCATCAGGTAAGATGGAGCCTTGAGTAGTAAGTTGAAAGAGAAAGGGAAAAAATATATACTAGACAACACAAAAAAGAGTTACAACTTCAAACGAGTGATCAATTTACTGAAGATTAAAGTTGTCCTCCTGTTTTTAATAGGCAGCAATTCTTTCAAATTCACCCTCAGGATCATCCAGTATGTGACCAGCCAGCAATGATGTCCAAAGCCTTTACTTTCATCCCTTAAATTATCAAGACCTCATTGGTTAATTTAGTTATTGGTTTGTTTTAATTGGAGTTTGACTATGTACTTTGGCCCCTGAAAGGACAATATTTCTTTTTGTAGTGTCTTTTGTGGTCTAACTTTGCACAATTGTCTATTGTCCATTTGGTCATGGTTTTGCTGAGCTGAGCACAGCACACTCAATTGATAGTCGGCCAAAGCACAATCTTACAGAACTGCTTGGATGAATAAACTTTTAAATCTAGCTGTAGCACAACTACTTGATTAATAACAATTTCTTCAATTATACCTTAATTGAGGTACACTGGCCCCATCATTCATTTCTGACTGGTTCCTAATTATGTAGTAATCCTTAATTAATATGTATGAGTGATTACAGAATACAAAATAGCTTCTTATCTCAGTGTTATACAAAATGGTATTTTGACTTTGTTGGCTTATTGCAATGGATATAGTACCCAAGCTGAGATACAATGTTCGTTAGAAGAATGCGAGGTGATCTTACTGAAACAAATAAGATTCTGAGGAGTATTGATGGGTAGACACCGAGAGGGTGTTTCCTCATGTAGGGGAATCTAAAACTAGGGGGCACAGCTTAACAATAAGGAGTCTCCTATGTAAGGATGGAGATAGTACCATAGAATCATAAAATTCCTATCGTGCTGAAGGAGGCCATTCAGCCCATGAAACCTGGACAAACTCTCCAGCAGAGTACCTTACTCAAGTCCAACACCCTCCACATCCCACCCCACCCTATCACTGTAACTCAACGCATTTACCTCGCTAGTCTCTGTAATCTATACACCTTGGGACACTATGGAGCAACTTAGCATGGCCACCTAGCCTGCACCTCTTTGGAATGTGGGAAATAAAATGGAACACCTAGAGAAAATCCACACAGATGTGGGGAGAACATGCAGACTCCACATAAGGCAGGAAGATAAGGAGGAATTTCTTCTCTCAGAAGATTGTTGATCTTTGGAATTCACTTCCATAGAGAGCAGAGGAGGCTGGGACATTGAATATATTCAAGGCTGAGGTAGACTGATTTAGATTCACAAGGGAGTCAAGGAAAGTGGATAATCAGATCAGCTACAATCTTACTGAAAGGCAAAATAGACTCATGGGTTGAACGGCTTATTCCTGCTCCTGTTTCTTATGTTCTTAATAGATAGGTCCTTAATTGGAGAGCATGGATTTTAAGTGAGTTGTAAAAGGATTAGCGTGATGTCGTGAAGACATTTTTTGGACCGTAATAGTTGGGATCTGGAACACATCATCTGAAAAGTGGAAATCCACATTACATTCAAAAAATACTTATAAATACAGCTGAAATATCATAGCGGTCAAGGCAAAGGACCAAGGTGTGCAAAGTGAGACTAGGTTGGATAACCTGGGCAAAATGGGCTCCTTTTGTGCCATAAATACCTATTGATTCTATCATTTAAACCAAATGTCATATTCAAACATGTGTCCTTCTAACAAATTTTGTGTAAGTGAGAAAAGACATTGAGTAGAACATTATTCTCTCAATGGTGGTGAGTTTGGAGGCTGGAAGGTTGTATATTAGAACCCTCCCACCTTCCAGCTAAATATCCAAATTAGGTTCCTGATGGGAAAGCCTATTTACAAGCTTTCTCCCTTAATTAACGAGCACTTAAAGGTCTCATTCTGCCGCTGCTGGTAACGCAGCTGTTGCCAAGTAGTGTGCATGATTGGTAAACCTGTGCAGCTACTTGTCAGCTCTAGTGAAAGGGGTGAGATCCTTCCATAGAAAGCACACAGTGCCTAACAAGAAACTGGATATCAGGAAAAGGTGTGGAGGCTTGCTAAGAGGCAAGCTCCCTGCTCTTGATACTGACATTCCTATACCCTTCTTCCCGCAACCCTCGCTGAGTAAAATCTTTCTTCCCACATTACTTACCTGTGGCTGAGTCACTTCATGATCTCTGGTACCTATCCTTCTGGCAGAAGCCACAGTCTCTGCAGTGGCATTGCTGAGCCCAAGAGCTTCTGATTTTTTTAATTAGCCAACAGTTCTTGGTAGGTAAAATGTCCAGCTCCAGGACCTTGATTCCAGGAGAAGGCCCACACAGGCCTGGCCTCTGTCTGATTGGCTTGTGGCGCGACAAGTTTTCCCGGAATGAGACACCATGGGTCTGTCCCTGACTTACCAGGCAGCAGTCAAGACAAGCGATTCCTCAACATGAATCCACCCATTGCATGAAAAATGCTACAGCTCTCAAGGAACATGTATTTTTATTCTATGTGAAAATATAGGCTTCACAATAAAGAAAGAAGAGCAGTGCCAGATGTTCTATTGAGGTAGAAGGATGAATTTAGATCAGCCAATTTTGGAAAGGAAACAATAACACTCAAATTTTTGCACTTAATTATGATCCTATTATTGAAATCATTGCATTGTTCAGCTGCACACAAATAGTTTCAGTGTACACCTCTCCATTGACATCAGTTGCTCCATCTATTTAATAAACTCAGCTCACACATTTTGAAACTGTCGTCTCTTTGTGTTTCTGGATACAATGAGCTGAATTATTTTCCTTACCTTCCATTGGCATTTGTAGCCCATTCAATCTGAATTCAGATCTGTGTTGATCTTTGTAAAATATTTCTTCTGTTTTCTAAGAATTATTATTTTAGGCAGCCTTTTTGTAGTGAAATTAGATCTGTTCGTGCGGTTGTTCATAGTTGTGCAAATTGGTCCAGAGTTTCTTGAGAATGTTGAAAATCCTTGGTTAACAATAAGAGTGCTTGCCATTCTATCAACAACTTATTGATTTTTTTGCTATTTTAATTAACTCATTAAAACATTTAATGTGCACATTACAATTTTAATTATATTTTATTTCTATGCATTAAAATAGTGCAAAATTAGTGAATGACTAATTTTAAAAAAGCTCTAATACTGAAGGGGAAGGTTTGTGAAAGACCAGAAATGGTGAAGGATTTGGATAGGCCAAGTGTGCAAGGGTCCTGCCAAACTTAATGGCAGGAATTCATTCGCATTTGCTTGGCTAAGCAGCCAGCCAAATTGACAGCCAGGCTAGGGGGAATACCTATTGGCAGGAGACCTGACTGGGGGGAGACTTGGTGATGGCCTTCTGCAATGGGGAAAAGGAAAGGATTTGGTTGGGGTTAGGAGAGAGGTAAACACAGCATGGGAAAAAAAAGAAAGCATCAGGGCTGGGCGGTGAGGATGGGAGCAGTTTGGTGATTGGCAGCAGGGAGCAGAGGTTCCTATCAACCTTTCTGTAGCAGCCAGGGGAGCACTTCCACTCCTCCCGGCTTGTATGAAATGCTGAGAAAGGCACTGACTCTCTGGAAAGAACAGCTGCTGCCAGTTATCCCCAACCTTGGGAAACACGGATAGCACCAGTGAATCGTGGGAGCCAATTTTAAATATGGTAATTATATGCACTGTCTGTCAGTACACTTAGATACTCTGATATCGACTCTCATTAAAATGGCAGCAGGCGTGGGCATAGTATGTCAGAGCTGCACTCCCCATTATTTCTTTACCACCCTCTTGACCACTGTCCAACTCTGGAAAGTTTACATTGAAGCCTGAGAGTCGTGGCAATGTGATAACAGATGAGCGCAGGCCCAAGTATTTCTCGATAGCTTTCAAAGTTCAGGATAATCAAAAGGTAAGAAAATAAAATCACAAATTGCTGGAATGCACAAAAGTTTTGTGGGAACCTAACATAAGGAAATAATTAGGATAACTATTTTACCTGAGAACTGACAACACACATCAAATATTTAACTGACTTTCTTTATATAGTTGGTGATTCAAAAATTTTGGGTTTTTAAAATTTTTTTAGTTTTATTTTTATGGTGTATTTTCCCCTTAGACACATCAAGCAGCAGAGTTTAATTTCAATGGCAATGTAGTGCACTAGACTTTTGTAATTCGATTCATTAATAGGGAGCCAAAAACTTGAATTGGCAGTACAAATGAGCTTACGAGTAACTTACTCCCTGCTTATGCTCTTTCACCTCATATATTTGTGTCACTGAGGGAACTGACCCTGCAGTGCGCTGCTGAAGTTGCTGCTCTTCTCATGCAACACATTCCATTAATGTGCTCCCCTCACCCCATCTAAGCATGGAGTGAAGTCATTTGAATGATCAGAAAGCATGGGTGGAGGAATCAGAACATCTCTCACAATTCAAAACTCTCCCTCTCTTCAAATACTTCAGAGGGCATTGGTGACCATGGGACCTTTGTGTTAATCTTGCTCTGGGGGCATGAATCATCTTCACTGGTGGTACATTCTTCCAGCCTGTGATAATATTTTAAATAATGTTTAAAAATATAATTGTTTTCTTGATTTCTTCTATCATTGACCTTTCCCATCAGCATCAGACTTTTAAAAATCATAACTTCTTATTACATACCCAAGATATCCCAACTGTTCCTTCCTGATCTTGATCAGCAGAGTTCTTCTGATCTTAGATTTCACCAGCACCTCTTCACAGTGTGACTTTTCCAAGATATCTTCAATATTCCTTTTAAAAACCACAACGATTCTCAGTTTGGTTTTCATGGCTAATTTTGAGTTGAACATAATCTTTTTCATTTTTTGAAATGCACTTTTGGCCATTCTAATCCTTTGTTTTATTCTTTGTTGCGCTTTTTGTCCAATGCTAAAAAGCTCAGTTGGTAAAAATTGCCTGCTTTTTAATCTTTTCATTCCTCATTGTCATCTTATATTTCGGTATGACTTTCCTTTTGGATGCAGCTAGTCATTTTGTTTTCTTACAATTTCTGCTCAGTCCTTTCTTCTCACTTTCACACACTACTCAATCTAAAATCTTTACAGTTTCTCTTTCGAGTCAGCAATAAGAACAGTGTCATCATATGTTATTAAAGTTAATTTAAACTAAGTGCTGTTTTTTTGATGTGGGAGTGGAATAGAATTTCTTCCAGTCTTTAGAAAGCCTGAAAATAGTTTTAAAACCTTTCCAAAGTTTGTAAGGGAATAAAAAAATTGATAGACTAAAGATGAGGCAAAACAAAACCAGCACTAAGGCACAAAATGGATTCTATGGACATGTGGTAGAGTGGAACTACATCCAACCTAATGTTGATGGCTGACAATAGGCATCGCTGCATAATGTGACATGACAACACTTTTCAAAAGATAGTAACTACTAGCCATGAAAACAAAACTGAGAATCCTTGAATCATTGCCCTGCTGGAGGTGGAGGGCATAGTGATCTCATAGAATCCCTACAGTGCAAAAGAAAACCCATCAAGTCTGCACTGATAACAATCTCACTCAGGCCCTATCCCCATGACCCCACATATATAAGCTGCTAATCTCCCTGACACTAAGGAGCAATTTAGCATAGCCAATCCACCTAACCTACACATCTTTGGATTGTGAGAGAAAACCGGAGCACCCAGAGGAAACCCATGCAGACACAGGGAGAATGTGAAAACTCCACACTGACAGTCATCCTGAGGCTGGAATTGAACACGGGTTCCTGGTGCTGTGAAGCAGCAGTGCTACCACTGTGCCACCATGCCACCCTACTGTGCACCATGCTACCCCATTGTGGCACTGTGCTGCCCCACTGTGCCACCATGCCATCTTTGAAATAGCAATGGGATATAGACATTGGTGCAATGGAAGCAAGTTTATATTACAGGATGTGGTTCAAGCAACCCAATAATGCCGTGTAAATGACCCAGGATTGCTAAGCACAAAATACTTTGCTAGCTTCTTTTAAAATTACTGTTCACACCTGCCGACTTTTCCAGCTTTCATGAACCACACAAGCAATACATTTTCAGAGTCTGTTCCTACAGTGGTGTGCACAAGGATGGACTTTTAAGATGGGAATATGACAACCATCAATGCATCCTTACACTTATACCATTGTGATGACATAGGGCAGCTGTATCATTGTATCAGGCATGATGCTGGTGTAAGCACTGGATGGACCATTCTCCAATTCAATCCATGTGCCAGAAGCATGTTAGCTTGTATTGCAGTGTTCACTGAATGAGTCACTGGCACAAGAGTGGATAGCAGTAACCACCTTGTCAAACACTCCCTGCACTATACCTCAACTTAGTTGCTTGTATCTTTACTGGCAAGGCCCTGCTGATCCGGAAAAAGATGAAACAGTTGTTCTACTTATTGGTAGGTAGATGCATCACACTCTAGATCTCGTGTTTATGTAATCATAGAATCCTACAGTGCAGAAAGAGACCATTTGCCCCATTGAGTCTGCCTCAACTACAAACCCACCCAATCCCCATATGTCCATGCATTTACCCTAGTTCATCCCCCTGACATTAAGGGACAATTTAGCATGGCCAATCCACCTAACCCGCATATCTTTGGGCTGAGGAAGGAAACTAGAGCACCTGGAAGCAACCACGCAGACACGGTGAAAAAGTGCAAACTCCACACAGACAGTGACCCAAGCCGGGAATCGAACCCAGGCCCCTGGCGCTGTGAGGCAACCGTGCTAACCATTGTGCCATCATGCCGCTTGCTGATACCCCAAACACTTTCATTCATTTTTGTTTTGTTTCAAACCCATTGACTTCCAGATTTGAAGCCCTTTCAAATGCAAGTCATAATAAGGAAATAAAGAACAAGAACAAAGAACAAAGAACAACCCAGCACGGGAAACAGGCCCTTCGGCCCAATGAGCCCGCGCCACCGCATCCTCCTACACCTACCCTGCCCTGCGTGTATGCGAGTGGAACCCCTAACCTAGCCAGATTCAGGGGAGAATAGTGTCTATTTGGTAAACCCATCAGCCTAAGAGCACATCTTTGGGGTGTGGGAGGAAACCGGAGCGCCCGGAGGAAACCCACACAACCACAGGGAGAATGCGCAAACTCCCACAGACACAGGCCCAAATCCATGTATCTGCACAGCTAGCAGTGCTAGTCACTGAGCTGTTGCGGCGCCCGTCTACCGGTCCAGGATCAAGCACACACACCGACACGAAGTACTGGGCCACTCCCAGAACCTCCAAGAGCAGCCCACGCACGACCCACTGTGTGCATGCCCCTTGTTTGACAACAAGGTGGACCTCCACCTGCGGAATAAAAAGACAAAAACATTAACATATAAGTCTGCATTTCCGGTGTCGTCCCGAGGCTCTGACCCTATTTAATACCCCCTACTATAACCCTCCATCCTTGTTTCGCTCATGTGTCTATCTAAGTAAACCTCAAACAAGTCCAACGTGCCTGCCTCCACCACCCTACTCGGTAGCGCGTTCCATACCCCCACGACCCTCTGCGTGAAGAACCTTCCTCTTACATCCAAATTATACTTCTCCCCCCTCACCCTTAGATCATGACCTCTCGTAATTGTACCCAATCTAGGGAGCAGCCTCTCACTATTGACTCTATCTATTCCCTTCAGTATCTTATATACCTCTATCATGTCTCCCCTTAATCTCCGTCTTTCCAAGGAGAAAAGTCCCAGTTTCTCCAACCTTTCCTCATAACTCAGTCCTTCCATGCCAGGCAACATCCTGGTAAACCTCCTCTGCACCCTCTCCAGAGTCTCCACATCCTTCCGGTAGTAAGGTGACCAGAACTGAACGCAGTACTCCAAATGCGGTCTAACCAACGTTCTGTACAACTGAAGCATCAGACGGCAGCTCCTGTACTCTATACCCCTTCCTATAAAGGCTAGCATTCCATAAGCTTTCCTCACAATCTTCTCCACTTGTGCCGCAACCTTCTTAGACTTGTGAACCTGCACTCCCAGGTCCCTCTGTATTTCTATACTCCTAATCGGTCTACCTTTTATCACGTAGCTCCTCTCTGCATTATTCCTTCCAAAATGCATCACCTCGCATTTGTCAGGATTAAATTCCATCTGCCACCTATCTGCCCAATGTACCAACCTATCTATATCCTGCTGTATCACCTTACATTCCACCTCAGTATCCGCCAATCCTGCCATCTTGGTGTCATCCGCAAACTTGCTGATCATACCACGTACGCTCTCTTCCAAGTCGTTTATGTATACTACATAACAATGACAAAACAATTTTCCTCACAAAATATCCCATGTAAATATTTGTTAAAGAAATCAAAAAATATTTTTACAAGGTCAAATCAAACAGTATTAGATTAAAAAGTTTATTTTCATTCATTGAGATTGACTTGCTCTAAATCCAAATTGGAGCACAGAAGAATTTTAAATTTTGAAGGATTTAGATAGAATAATTAGAAAGATTGTGGGCAGAATTCTCCAGCTGTTTGTGCCCCTCTGCCGCTGCTAGAGAGAATGGAGAATTCAGCAAAATCTCTCTTCATTGCAGCGGGATCAGAAATTCCCACTGTTGTGAACGGTCAGAGAATCGTGCCCTGCATTTCCATTGGCAGAAGAGCCATTGCCTACAATTCTCCAGGGAAAAAAGCAAAGTGCTGCCGCCAGCGGGAAAATCTGAGAGTGTCCGTTGGCACTGGCAGCACCTCCCAGGTGGGATTCAACCATCTTCAGCGTGTAAAAATATGCTTAACAGGAGGCACGCTGGCCCCAATCTCCACATTCAGAGAGAGCACCCCTGCCCCCCCCCCACCAACCATCATGAAAATGGTAGCCCACTACTCTTGAGAAGAAAGCCACCAATCCCTCAGGAAAGAGGGCCATCCTCTTCCGCACCAATGTGTCCTCACCCCTCCTCCCATTTTACATGTACGGGGATGACCCAAGTCACCTCCTTATCCCCTTAGCCCCCACACTCAGCTCCCTTCAATTAGCTCCCACAGGCAACTTCAAAGCAACTAAGTTCTCAGACCCTTCTGTTGCAGTTAGAAACAATTTGGGGGGGGTTGGTGATGTTGTGTAGGTCCTTGAGATGTGTTCATCCATGAAGGGAAAGATCAGCAGACAAAGCTGGCTACCATGAAGTTGTCAAACGAGAGTTGAAAGGACAGGACTCTAACTGAATGGGAAAAAAAGGCTTTTCAAAGGATTTGAAGTGATTACAGAAGGAATTGCGTTTTCTATGAAGGCTCTTAGTTTGAAATAAATGCTGTGTTTAAAGAATGGAGCTGAGTGAGCAGCAATGGAGAAGGGAACCTTCCCCACCCCCCAGTGAAAGTGACTTCACCTCTCAGTCAGAGGACTTGAAAGATGTCTTCTCTCACCTGCAGCTTCTTTGAGAAAAAAACAGGCATCCCTTCTGCTGAATGGCGTGCTGCTAAGATTTGCAAGCCTGCCAGGTGATTAAAGTGACCAGGCCACCTAAAAGTTTTCACAGTTAACAGACAGGAAAGAAGATTTTGATCAGTGATATGCTTGAAATTACCATACCAGGAGTGACGTACAAGTTTCCCAGGGCTAGAAGGGGCAGTCTAGTCTATCGACACACCCCCCCACCTCCACTCTGGGAAAGAGTGCTGGGGTCAACCCCTTCACCAAGCCTGAGCCCACCCGATCCCCAAGACCCATGGGGAATCCTCCCTCTGCAGCATGACAAATGCAGAGGAGCACATGGGCACTGCATGTACCTCCTTGACTCACCTCGAGATCTAACACACCAGGTTCATGATCCTCATGAGCAACACCAAAGCCTGCCCGGTGCAGAACCTGCTGGGGAGGTGGGTGACTGATGGGAGGCCTTTAAATCCGGCTTCAAGCCCACTGATTACGTTAGAATGAGCTGTTTGGAGTAATCAAGTTTTCTGCTTGAACTTGGTGAGAAACTGACTGGGGATGGTGGGTCCAGTAGGGTGAATGGCAACAGGATTAATGTACTTCTGGAATCCTGTTCTAACCCCAATACCCCATTCAGCGAAATGTTGGGATTTCCACCAGTTGCAAACGGAGCCAGTGAATCTGCCTAATCAGAGTACGTGGATTAAAAATAATTGTCAAAACGGATCAGTGGAAACAAGAAGGATTATTTTTATGCAATGAGTTGTTATAAACAGAAATACACAACCTTAAAGGGTGATGAATTGGATATATACTTGAAAAGGAAAAATAAATTACATAGCATTTGATATAAGGACTTGGGAATTGGACAAATTGGATAGTTCCTTCAAAGAGATAGTACAGGAACAATGGACAGAATGGCCTCCTATTCAGCATTATTTTATAATTCTATGAAAACTGAATAAAAAAGAACAAATCTAAGAAAAATCTTTGAGAATTGAGCTAGGTGTTCATTCTTGCATAATGTCTAGAGTCTTAAGTATGAATGGAGTGCAAGTATTCTTAAACAGCAGAATGTCAGCCTTGAAGGAAACAAGTGGCAATGTCTGGACTATGATTATGATCTTTCTTTAGTCAAGATGTACTGCCTGTTCCAGTGCACAGCATCGTATAATCAGATGCTCCACATTTTGTACTTTGCTCGTTACATTAGTACTTTGATGTTTTTAATACTTTGTACTTTGATATCTTAACAAAAAATTATCATGCTTTTAGCGATTTTTAGTTTGGTTTTGTTTCCAAATAAGTCAGGATTCCTCGGAATATCAAGAATTGTAATCAATGGGCAGAATTTTCCCAAGATTTCGGGTGAGAAAGTTGATGTGATTTGCGTCAGAATGCCCGAGCATCTGGTTGTGATCTTCCTGCACTTGGTCATTTTTGGGAGGAGGTGGAGCCTAAACATGCCAGCAAGTCTGGCTTCACAGATATCAGGGCACCTATCACAAAGTGGAATTGAAGACCACCTCAACCCCCACGGATACCGGATCTGCTCCCCACCCCCCACTCATTGATGGTATGTGTCCCACTCCCCAACATAAATAACCAGCCTGATCTCCCCCAGCCCCCAAGCAGCCAGCAACAGGTCATTGGGGCCCTTGCAATGGGCCTCCCTTCATGCCCAGGCCCCTTCATACCCTGCCCCTGGTACCCTGGCAGTGCCAGGAGGGAGCACCAGGACAATTCCCAGCTAAATCCTCATCCACCCAAAAGCTTCAATGGCCTCCGGGCCATACGCCCATCATGACTGGTCTCTGTTGTTGAAGACTAGTAATGATTTGTGTACGGTTATCGCTTGGCCTAAGGGTTGGAGAATCCTGGGAACAGGAAGAAAATGGCTTCAAGCTGACTAAGCATATTGCTGGATGGGAACTGGATTATGTCAGGCCATGGGGCTTGGTAGAACCCTAAAAGGAATTTTCACACATGCTGAACACACTACATCTCTCCCCCATGATTCTCTGACCTCACGCAACCCCAACACAATCTGCACATGAGCGCACAGGGTAGGAAATGCCCCTCATATAGAAATTGTTTCTGACACATTCAACATTGCTATCAAACTGTTTATTTGATTTGATTTGATTTATTATTGTCACATGTATTAACATACAATGAGAAGTATTTTTTCTTGCACACATAACGTTCATAGAAAAGGAAAAGGGAGAGTGCAGAATGTAGTGTTACAGTCATAGCTAGGGTGTAAAGAAAGATCAATTTAATGCAAGGTAAGTCCATTCAAAAGTCTGACAGCAGCAGGGAAGAGGCTGTTATTGAGTCGGTTGGTATGTGACCTCAGACTTTTGTATCTTTTACCCGAAGGAAGAATGTGCAAGAGAGAACGTCTGGGAATCATGGGGTCCTTAATAATGCTGACTGCTTTGTTGAGGCAGTGGGAAGCGTAGACAGTATCAATGGATGGGAGGCTGGTCTGCATGGTGGATTGGGCTACATTCACAACTTTTTGTAGTTCCTTGCGGTTTTAGGCAGTGCAGGAGCCATACCAAGCTGTGATACAACCAGAAAGAATGCTTTCTATGGTGCATCTGTATACATTGCTGAGAGTCATAGCTGACATGCCAAATTTCCCTAGCCTTCTGAGAAAGTAGAGGCATTGGTGGGCTTTCTTAACTATAGTATCAGCATGGGGGAACCAGGACAGGTTGTTGGTGATCTAGGTACCTAAAAACCTGAAGCTCTCGATCCTTTCCACTTCATCCCCATTGATGTAGACAGGGATATGTTCTCCTTTACGCTCCCTGAAATTGATGACAATCTCCTTTGTTTTGTTGACATTGAGGGAGAGATTATTGTTGCCACACCAGTTCACCAGATTCTCTATCTCATTCCTGTACTCTGTCTCGTCATTGTTTGAGATCCAACCCATTACGGTGGCGTCGTCAGCAAACTTGAAAATCGAATTGGAGGAGAATTTGGTCACCCAGTCATAGGTTTATAAGGAGTCTAATAGGGGGCTGAGAACACAGCCTTGTCGGGCACCCATGTTGAGGATGATTGTGGAGGAGGTATTGTTGCCTGTCCTTACTGGTTGTGGTCTGTGAGTTAGGAAATTCAAGATCCAGTCACAGAGGGAGATGCCAAGGTGCAGGCCATGGAATTTGGAGATGAGTTTTGTGGGAATAATAGTGTTGAAAACTGAGTTTAGAAGCTGCTTGAAAATTTTCACACAGAAGCATTTTTCAGAATGATACAAGAAGACTTTCCAAACATAGTAGCTTTGATTCTCATAGTTTAATTTGCCCTTAATCTTCTTTATAAATTATAGTGTATTAGGTAATTATCAAGCATCTGCTTTAGGTTGTTCAGGGACCTCCTCTGTCCTTATTGTTATTCATATTGCCATTGAGCAGCTCCAGCTGCATTTCAAAAAATCAACTAAATTCTGTCGACTGAGCAACATTGTAGTCAGCTGCCATTACTGATCATTTTTTAATATTGAGCTTTAGTTGCAAAGTTATGGAATTTGCTATTCATCTCTGCTCCAAGACGTTCCGATATTTTGATAGAAGGAAAAGCAAGTCACTTTACTGAACATCTCAGTATCCATTCTGTTCGCTGTTTCCCCTCCAGTAAAGGCAGCTGTTCTACTCTGAGCTCTGTGGAGAATTTAAAAGTGTTTCTCAAAGCTACCTTCAGTGAAAATTCTTTTGTCTCTCTTTCTCTCCTCCCATCTTTTTTTTTAAATTCACATATGGGTTGTGGGCATTGCTGCCTGTGCCAGGGTTTATTGCCCATCCCTAACTGCCTTCCGTTTCAAAGGGCACTCAAAAGTCAACCACGTTGCTGTGGGTTTGGAGTCACATGTAGGCCAGACCAAGTAAGGACAGCAGATTTCCTTCTCTAAAGGACACTAATGAACTAGATGGCTTTTTACAACAATCGGCAATAATCGGTCATGATTAGACTCTTAATTCCAGACTTTTATTGAATTCAAATTTCACCATCTGAAATTCATCATCACTATGGTGGGATTTGTACCTGGTTCCCCAGATCTTGTCTTGGGTCTTGGAACTACTAGTCCAGTGACAATACCACTACGCTACTGCCTTCCCTCACTGAAATGTTTTAACTTTAACTTTTTAAACAGCTGGTCACTTGTTTAACAGGGCACATCAACATAATAATAATTTATATAGTGCCTTCAAATAGCGCCAACAAAATAAAAAGCCCCAAGGCATTCCATGGGTGCATTATAAAACAATAATGATGTTGAGCCACATAAGGAGGTATTAGGTCAGATGACCAAAAGCTTAGTTAAAGAGTTAGGTTCAAGGAGTCATTTAAATGTGGAAAGCGAGGAAGAATGGCAGAAAAGGTGTAGGGAGGGAATTCCAGAGCTTTGCCACTGCCACCAATAGTGGACCAAATGAAATCAGGGATGCACTAGAGCCTCAAATCAGAGAAACACAGAAGTCTCAGAGAATTGTGACCCTCACTCTGTGATCGGCCGAGCACCGATTGAATTATCAGACTTTACAAGTAGCAATAGCAATGGGAATTATTTTAATGTATCAGACTAGGCAATAAATGAACCTTTTTGGTCCGGTACACTTGAAAGCAATGTAAGATTCTATATTCAAAGGACAGCTTAGTCAGAGATTACAACATCCGTTAAATGCAAACTTTTCACTGATTAAATTATATTTTGATTATTATTTACTTTTACAAATACTTTGAGTAATTAAATTTATTTTATAAATGGAAATGAAAGAAAATACAAGCAGCAAATTATGGAGACGTTGCATCATTGTTCCAGCTTGGAAAGATATTTCAATTGGAATGATAACCGCTTCTTGTAATTGCATAGATATAACATGTATATCTGTTTTCATTGTTTTACAACAGGACCCCCACTCTCTAGTGACTTAATGTGTAATTGAGTGACTCAATTGTTTAAAATGCTGGTTGGTGCTGTGCAGCATTCCAATGAGAATGCAGATTTGACTCTCAAAGATTCCAACATAAAAAAAATCCATTATTAAAAAACAGCTAATACTTAAAATGCTTATATTATGTGAACAGGGTATGCAACTGATTAACCAAGTATCTAAAAGTCCGCTGAGAACTAGGCAGTGGACTATAATGAACAGTTAGAATGAGACGATTGGCCCGATCAACAGCCATGGTCAGGTTCTTTTGCATTTTTCAGGTCTGCTGATCTTTCAGCCCTCTGCACCTGTGTAAAATTTCATGGGCTCTTCTAGATTGCAGATAAATAAAGGTTACTAAATATAAACAGGAACTGCTCACTCTCCTATGTCATTTGCTTTGCTGAGTCAGGGTAGCACAGTGGTTAGCTGAATTCAATCCCGGCCTCTGGTGACTGTGCACGTTCTCCCCGTGCCTGCATGGGTTTCCTCCAAGTGCTCAGGTTTCTTCCCACACTCCAAAGGTGTGCAGGTTAGGTTGACTGGCCATGTTAAATTGACCTCTAGTACCAGGAGGATTAACGAAGTAAATATTTAGAGTTCAAGAGATAGGGTCTGGATGGGATTGTTGGCGGTACAGGCTTGGTGAGCCCGATGGCCTCCTTCTGCACCGTAGGGATTCTATGATTCTATTATAACAATACAAATTAAAAGATTGGACAAAGAAGCCAACTCTAAAAGGTTGTACCTTTAAAATCCCTTATTATTAACAGCTAAAACAGCTAATACCCTTGTACCTCACAGAAATCCAATCCAGCATGTGTGGCCTGATTCTTTGCTACAAATACATTGTAGTATTTTGTAAGATGGCATACCAGCAGTGGTCAGGACCTAGGAAGATTTTAGCAGGAAATTTCAGTCACAGAACTTGATTTGTCTCCTTCGTGAACAAGAAGGAATTTACACGTGACAAAGCTCCCAAAAACCTACACCAACACTGCGGGATGTGCAGGGCAAGTATTGAGACTGGCCTGACTTGATAATTGCACATTGCCAGTGAGGAATGGGGTTTGCTGTAATGTATTGGGTTGGAAATCATGATAAATTTCACAATTTCTTGAATTATATGGGGTGTTGCTTCTCACTGGGATCGCCCAGTTCCAGAAGTCCAAAAGATGTGCTGATTAGGTACATTGGCCATCCTAAATTCTCCCTCAGTGTACCCAAAACAGGCATCGGAATGTGGCGACTGGGGGATTTTCACAGTAACTTCATCGCTGTGTTAATGTAAGCCTACTTGTGACACTAATAAATAAAGTTTTAAAAAAATCAGACCTTAAGCGACTGTTGAATTCAAACAATGTATCGTTGAAATTAGATACTGAATTAAGGTACTGACTACAGTAAACATTGGGTTACATTGACAATAATCAACCATAATTGGTTTAGGAGCTCCAGTTACAACACTGTGTGCAGGTGAACTGAAAGCACTGGATGTGAACTTGCCACGTATCTTTGCAATCTCATCTCACCAATTTGTTTGCTGCTGAATCGAGTGCAGGCTGATTGTAGGATAAGAAGATAACTTGTGTCAGCTGAAGGCAGAGGAGACAGGTAAGAATAAAGGTTGGATTTTGCAGCCACAAATCAGGTGGGCTGCCCACACACACCTCCCCCTCCCCCCCCCCCGCCTTCGCCCATGCCCCTCCCGCCAACACAACCGCTCCTCCATGTGAACATTGAGTGGCAGCATCCAGCTGTCAATACAATGTTATCAAACCAGTCTCTGTTATTCCAGTGGAAGGCAACTATTCTCAAATTACCAAGTAACAAACTATTGCGCTTATTAAACAGCCACTTGGGTGCAATTTTTGGTTGCCTGGTATCTTTTTCAGGCATTGGGCAGGAAAAGATTTGGAAGTGCATTAAGGCAGGAATTGGCAAGGTAGCACAAGTGTGGAAGAAACAGCCTGTCCCCACGACCATGGCTGGATATAGAGGCAGATTCCACTGATGATGGCGACAGGGTCTGTTTTATTTTTGTGTTCCTTTACTAACTTTCTAAGCCTGCAATAAAAATGAAAGGCAGATTCTGAGAACCAGGACCTTTAAACTTGTAGCCATGATTGCTTAGCAGCGTAGCCCTTCTACCGCATGATTTCCTGGCCTAGCCTGGAAACCCTCTGTATACCTCTAATTGGCCACTTTCCCGTGAGGTGGCCACTAACTGGGCTCCGATACTCGATTCAACGCTCTGAAACAGTGTGGACAGCGGCAGGGTTTGGGGCTGGAGAGTAGGAGGGGTGGGATAGTGCAAGCAGATCACTCACTTTCCATTCCACCTCTGTCACCCTGCCGAGAAACATCAAAAGCTGCCCAAGATGTTTCTGAACCTTTCTATGGTGAACGCCAGCCTGAGAAACTTTGCATTCTCCAGTTACCAATCCTCCCAGGTCTTTATTTCCTGCATCCCCTCAAACCCTGGGGGCTCATCTTTTCTTTCAACGTTGCATAGGACCTATTCTTCATTTAGCCTGGAGCTCAGATTGTTCTATTCCTCCAATAGCAACTTCAAGATGTGTCAGTGACATCAAGATCATCAAGTTTTGAGGAGATGTATTCAATTTCTGTTAACCCTCTCTGCTGTTTCACATTCAATCTATTTCACTCCAAGTCTAAGCCTCCCACCCTCACCACACCTCAGTTGTCACTTGAATGCTTCTCTCACTTCTCCTCCTAAATCCTGGTCTGTTTCAAGTGATGGACCCCAGAACCATCCTACCCTCAGTCTCCCTTCCTCCCAGGTCTAGGTCTTTACCTACAATCCTCAACTCCAATCTTGATCTTTCATACTCTGGAAAAGACATTGAGCAGAATTCTTCTATCTGGGACAAAACTCCACAACGAGGATAGGGAATGCTTCATGTTGCAGAGGCCGAAGGGAAATCATGCCATATTTTCTGGGTCTGAGCTTATTAATTATGCACCCAGGAGTTTAATTCCATATTCTGTGGCAAAGCAGGCATGATTGCATGTGTCCTGTTGCCTTACCTGGGTGCCATATTGAAAAGGCAACCAACATCACTAACCTACCGTTAAAGAAAATAGATGGACATTATGCAAAAGAAGATGCATCTCCAGGAACTTTGATTTATTATTGTCACATGTATTAGCATACAATGAAAAGTATTGTTTCTTGCGTGCTATTCAAACAAAGCATACCGTTCATAGAGAAGGAAAGAAGACGGTGCAGAATATAGTGTTACACTCATAGCTAGGGTGTAGAGAAAGATCAACTTAATGCAAGGTAGGTCCATTCAAAAATCTGAAAGCAGCAGGGAAGAAGCTGTTCTTGAGTTGGTTGGGTTGTGACCTCAGGCTTTTGTATCTCTTTCCTGACAAACGAAGGTGAAAGAGAGAATGCCCATGGTGCGTGTGAAGTCCTTCATTATGCTGGCTGCTTTGCCAAGGCAGCAGGAAGTGTAGATAGAAGTCAGTGGATGGGAGGCTGGTTTGTGTGATGGGTTGGGCTACATTCACGACCTTTTGTAGTTTCTTGCTGTTTTGGGCACAGCAGGAAACATACCAAGCTGTGATACAACCAGAAAGAATGCTTTCAATGGTGCATTTGTAAAAGTTGGAGAGAGTCAAGCTGGCATGCCAAATTTCCTTAGTCTTCTTAGAAAGTAGAGGCATTGGTGGGTTTTCTTAACTATAGTGTCGGCATGAAGGGACCTGGACCAGGAACACTCTGAGGCTGGAAGACGAACCTCGTCGATGACATTGGGGCAGGAAGATCTATCTGATGGTTGCTCCCCTACCCATTGCTGTGGTGTTCTGGGGTCTAGTGTCACTGGTAACCTCCATCCCAAATTCCAGAGGCAGCCTCAGGTATTGTTCAGATGAGTCCCCACTTCTGTACACCATGTTGTTCCAGGCGTGTTCTGGACTGATGTGCTTTTCTTCCTGGTGTCACAGGGAATGAAGCATGGTAGGGTGAGGGTGGGGGTGCAGAAAGGCAGGGGGGGGTGGTGGTGATTCTGGTTGGGATTCCATCTGCATTCCATTAGTGAGATATAAATCTGTTTCATGTCAGCCACAAGTGGGCTTCCCAATCTGCCAAGGTGGGCACTCACAGAAAATCGCACAGGAAATTCATGCTGGGCTTTTGGACGTTGCCAAATTCTCACTCCCATCCATCATTGAATCTAGTGGCAGAGCATGGAGAATTATGCCCAACATTGTTTCAATAACCAAATCAGGACGGAGCACTAAGTTCTGACCCAGTAAATAAGTGAAACAGTTGAGGAAATGGGGGAGGTTCAGGGAAGGAAACAGAAAACATGTTAGAGGTGTATAAGCAGGGAAGGCGACATGCATAAAAAAGATAGATGAAATCTCAGACTAACAGAAAGGGGAAAAGAGAAAAACAAGAAAAATATTCTGATGCAAAGGGACACGGATGTAATGACACAAATTTTGTGAAACCCACATAAAAACAAACAATCAGAAAGATAGTGTCAGGAAGAGCAGACATAAAGACAGAGGGAGCATGGGAAACCTGGATTCAAGATGGAGGACCGTTCCAGAGACAGTGACTTTTGAGGCTGCATTCTCCTTTTGCAGGAATGGCAGCATACGCTCAAAATCCAGAGAGACTCAGAAAGCAATTTGCACCGTTGAGTTTCCGAGTTCCGATCTTCCAGCTCCCTCGCTGGCGGGGTAGTGTGAAACACAGGAGGCAGGAAGCTCATTTTAATACATTAACGTGGCATTAATGAGCACTCGCTCTGAGATTTCCCCCTCACCAGATATTTATTTACAATAGGTTCACCCAGATGTGAACCTGTCAGGGGGGTCTACCGGGAGGGGAAGTGGGTGGGGTGGGGGGAAGCAGTGGTGTAAAGGAGTATAGACCCCATGTGAGAGGGACATGGCCAGGCAGTGACCTGACAATGCCCTTTGGCATTGCCCCTTGACACAGGTTGGCACGTCCTTGTTGGAATCATGCCAAGCTGTGCCAAGCAGCAGGCCCCAAATGAAGCCACATGAGAGAAAGGCAGGCAGGCATTCATTCAGATTTGGTTGTGGGCCAGACAGGTGAAGCTGGTGTTTACTGTTGGTGGTAGGGGCTCCCGAGGGTCCCAATAATTGCGGGGAAGGAAGGGAGGGGATGGGGGGTGAGAAGTGCCAATCCCTGTCGGGAATAGGGACAAGACTCCTGAGGTGTCTGTGGTGGGCTGTGGAGATGTTTATTCAGGTTCTGATTGGGACACCCTTTAAAGATGGTGCACTGATCTCAGTGTAGCCCCCCCACCCCCCACAGTATGAAACATGCCCAAGATCTGGGGAAAAAACCACCTGTTGCTCTGGAGAAGAACAGGGCATTTTTCTCATCAGATACAGCACTGCCACTTTTTGGAAAGACTCCCTCCAGAAACTTTAATATTTTAAGTTGAAACAACTATATTTTTTAGAAAGGACAGACTAAGTTACAGTGAATTTCTTGAGTAATCTCCAATAAAATGTTCAGTGCCCCAGATATCAAGTAACTGGAGGAACCTACTACTCTGTATTGCACACACACAACTGTCGAATTTTAATCATCCCCGAATATTGCAATTTTCATGAATTGGCCACTGCCGATAAATATTTCAACTCATTCAGACTTTTATGAAGTGCATTACCACATCAAACTATGAATACATTCAGATATTCATTTCAACTGACATATTTTCCAATATTAAAATATTTGTAACAGAAATATATGTGGGCTTAAATATATTTTAAACTGATTTATACCGAATATCAACCAGCCCGTGCTCCAGTGTTACCCAGAAGCTTTCCACACATGTGTCTGACTATTGGAAAATGAGAAGGCAAATAAAGTGAAAATCTTTAAAATTGTTTTTCATGAACTATAAGTGTGTTCCATTTGTCTATTTGTTAATACATTAATATTCGGGAACACGGTTGTGCCCTGAGTGAAACAAGTGATGTGTGCTTTTTGAAGGAATAAGTTGTTGCACTCCGTAAAGGCAAGTTAAAGTTAATAAAGAAGATGAATTCCACTATTAGCTGTGGAGTCTCAGAACCTCGTGATCCAATTTTACTTGAATTTACCAGATGGCAATAGGATGGGGTCAGCTAAGACACCCATTTTATACCCGACTTGATGATACACTCCATTGAAGGTCACCTGTACCTAGGAGCAACTATATTCATTGCTAGTACCCAAGGTCAAAGAAGTGCTCAATTTTTATGCATCAGGTTCCTTCTGGCCCTGCACTGGGGACCTTTGCAGCGTCAGTCAGTTTTCTGTCCAAAGTATTATCAAAGAGCTCACAGATGTATTATTCAACAGGCCAATGACTTCACCACTTTCATCACTCACCAACGGCAGCAACATAAGAGAGCAGCACAATTCTATAGAACAGCTGGTTCCACGATTTCAAAAGATGTTTCCCTGTATCCAAAGTTACCATTCAAGCTCCAGCACGCAATCTGGTGGTTACCTGGATTGTAAGGAATTTATTAAAATTCAATATGAACAGAATGCACAATCAGCAGATCAGAATTACGTAGGTCAAAGCTACAAGTCCTCCTAATACTTTCATTTTAACTCAATCACGCGCTTCTTTAAAAACAAAATACAAGGATGCTGGAAATGTTACTGTTTATTCATTCAGAAGATGTGGATGTCACTGGCTAGGCCAGCATTTATTGCTCATCCCTATTTTCCCTTGAGAAGGTGGTGGTGAGCCACCTATTTGAATCATTGTGATCCTTGTGGTGTAGCTACACCCACAGTGCTGTCAGGATGGGCATTTCAGGATTTTGGGAACTAAGTAATGGCTGAGGAACTAAATTCGCGCTTTGCTTCTCTCTTCACAAAGGATGATATGAAAAATGTATGGGAAGTTCTGAGAAACATAAGTTTTAATGAGGGGCTGAAGGAAATCAGTACTAGTAGAGAAAAGTTTTTCAGGGAACTTAATGGGATTGAAGACAGATAAATCTCCAAGGCTAATAATCTTCATGCCAGGGCACTTTAGGAAGTCTCCCTAGAAATAGTAGACCTATTTGTTGTCATTTTTCAAAATTCAATCGACTCTGGAATTGGAGGGTAACTAATGTATGTCCACTATTCAAAAAGGGAGATAGAGACAAAGCAGGAAACTATAGACTAGTGAATCTAACTTTGGTAGTAGGGAAGTTGCTAGAATCTATTATCAAGGATTTCATAGCATTTGGAAAGCAATGGCATAACCAGAAAAAGTCAGTATGGATTTATGAAAAGGAAATCATGCCTGCCAAATCTACTGAAATTATTTGAGGATTAGTAGAGTTGACCAGGGAGAACCAATGAATGTGGTTTATTTAGACTTTCAGAAGTCTTTCAACAAGGTCTCATATCATAGATTATTATGTAAAGTTAAAGAGCATGGGATTGTGGGTAGTGTCTAGAGATGGCTAGAAAACTGGGTGGCAGACAGGAAACAAAGAGTTAGATCAAATGTGTATTTTTTCCAATCGGCAGATAGTGGCTTGTGGGGTACTGCAGGAGTCTATGCTAGGACCCCACCTGTTCATTTAATATATTAATGATTTGGAAAAGGGAACTAAATGTATTGTCTCCAGATTTGCAGAGTTGGGTGGAAGGGTGAGCTGTGAAGAGGATGCAGAGATGCTTCAGTGTGATTTGGAGAGGCTGAATAAGTGGGCATATGCATGGCAGATGCAATGTAATGTGGATAAATATGAATCTATGCACTTCGGTAGTAATAATAGGAAGGCAGATTATTATTTGAATGGGTGTAAATTGAGAGAACTGGATACTCAGCAAAACCCTTGGGGTCTTCATGCATCAACCACTGAAGGTAAACGTGCAGATACAGCAGGCAAAAGGTTAATTGGCCTTCACAGGGACAGGACTTGAGTAGAGGAATAGAGATGATTTATTGCAATTGTAAAGGGCGTTGGTGAGGCCTGGAGTAATGCGTGCATTTTTGGTATCCTTATCTGAGGAAGGATGTTCTTTCTATGGAGGCAGTGCAGCAAAGGTTTACCAGGTTGATTCCTGGGATGGCAGGACTGTCATATGAAGAGAGACTAAGTCAGTTAGAATTATATTCAGAGTAGTTTAGAAGAGTGAGAGGGAATCTCATAGAAATTTATAAAATTTGAACAGGAGTAGACAAGGTAGATTCAAAAAGGATGTTTCTGATTATGGGGGAGTCCAGAACCAGGAATCATAGGTTGAGGATAAGGGATAAACCTTTTAGGACTGAGGTGAGGAGAAATTTTTTCACCCAGTGAGTAGCAAATCTGTGGAATTCACTAGCACAGAAAGTAATTGAGGCCAAAACGTTGTGTGATTTCAAGCAGAAATTATATATTACTCTTGGGGGTGAATGGATGAAGGAATATGGGGGGGATAACAAGTTCACATTATCGAATTTGGTGATCAGCCATGATCAAATTGAATGGCCCACTCCTACCAATATTTTCTGTGCAGGTTTTCTATGTATTTTGACTCAGCAACAGTGAAGAAGTGGTGATATGGTTCCAAGTCAGATGGTGTGTGACTTGCAGCAGAATTAGCAGGTGATGACGCTCTAATGTATCTGTTGCAGTTATCTTCCTAGATGGTAGAGGTTGCAGGTTTGGAAGGTGCTGTTGACATGATGTGGGTATGCCGGCGTTGGACTGGCGTAAACACAGTAAAAAGTCTGACAACATCTTGCATCTCTGTAAAAACTGTAAAAACCTGGTGTTGTCAGACTTTTTACTGTTTTAAGGTGCTGTTGAAGCAGCCTTGATGAGTTGCAGAGCACATTCTCTTTGAATTCCTTACTGCAAACTGAGTCGCTATGATTTCCCTCGTTATCAGTGTGGAATTGGTGACTGCCAGTTAGTATAACATACTGTAATGGTTTACTTACACGCAGATAAACATCCAGAGTACTATCATAATGTTAGCATTTCCAGCTTGAAGATCTGCTCTGCTTCTGTTGCGTGTCACTTCACAGATGGAGCAAGTAAATTTTTAACACGGTGGATTGTATGATCATCAAATGATTGCTTTGTCTTGCATGATGTCAAACTTCTTGAGTGTTGTTGGAGTCACATTCATCAAGGCAAGTGGAGAATATTCCATCACACTCCTGACTTGTATTTTGCAGATGGTGGGCAGACTTTGGAGAGTCAGGAGATGATTTATTAACTGTAGAAATCCCAGCCTCTGACCTGTTCTTGTAGACACAGTATTTATATGGCTGGTCCAATTCAATTTCTGGACAAAGTTAACACCAAAAATATTGATAGTGGAGGATTTAGCAATGGCAATGCCATTGAATGTCAAGGAGAGATCGTTAGATTCCCTCTTAATCGAGATGATCATTGCCTGGCACTTGTCTGGTGTGAATGTTACTTGATATGAATCAGCCCAATTCTGAAATCAAGGCTACCTTGGCTCATAACACTCAGGCACCAATCCTGCATTGAACAGAAGCAAAGGAAAGAAGCAGTGAAGGTGTTAGTCAAGAATATTATCAATATTTTGAAATATCAACTCAGGTCTGAATTAATTGATGGCAGATTTACTGCTTGTACTTTTTTTTAAGTTTTATTTATTATTGTCACAAATGGGCTTACATCAACACTGCAATGAGGTTACTGTGAAAATTCCCTAGTCATCACATTCTGGCGCCTGTTCAGATACAGTGAGAGAGAATTTAGCATGGCCAATACACCTAATCAGCACACCTTTCGGACTGTGGGAGGAAACCAGACCATCCTGAGGAAAGCCACGCGGACACAGGGAGAATGTGCCAACTGCACATAGACAGTGACCCAAGATGGGGATCAAACCCGGGTCTCTGCAACTGAGGCAGCAGTGCTAACCATAAGTTTCTCATATGACCTCATACTCTTGAGTGATTTGTCTTCTCGAATGAATAACCCTACTGACTGATTGAAGGATTTAATAATGACGTGGGGCACTGGGACACCTAGACTGCCTTGGGCTGTGTTTTGCAAGAGCCTTGACTGGAAGTCAGCAGGGATATGTTGGCTGACTGATGGTGTTGTCGTCATCCACATTTTCTATCGCTGATACATAAGATAGTGTGATGATACTGTGCCTTTAACAAATGTCTGTTAATCATGTTTTTCTGCAGGATATTTTGTCAGCACCTTGTTGTCTGTATTGTTAGTGAGGCAGTATAATTGATATGTTGACCTTAATCTGAATTGATGCAGTGTTCTATGGTTTAATGGTCCCTTGGGATTGCTGAGCGGAGCTTGATTGGGGGTGACTGACAGGTCATGACATGTGGCTAGGGACAGCCACAGAGCATACCAGTTTTCAGTTTCGTTTCCAGAAACTGCATGAAGCTGTGAAAAAAAGTTTTTTTCTCCCCCTCTCAAAATTCTGAAGACAGGATGCCATCATAGATTAAATTTACCTCAGTTTATTGGTTGTTTTGATGCCATAATCCTTCCCTGAAACACCTGGCCTAGATTTCTGTCCATAGATGTCACAAACCTAAAAATCCAGCATCACATGAGCATACTTGCTTTTTGTGCCAAGTTTGAAGAAGTCAATGTTTATTTATTAGTCACAAGTAAGACTTAAATTAACACTGCAATGAAGTTACTGTGAAATTCCCCCAGTTGCCACAGTCTGGCAGCTGTTTGGGTCAATGCACCTAACCAGCACATCTTTCAGAATGTGGGAGAATACCCACAGAGACACAGGGAGAATGTGCAAAATCCACACTGACAGTGACCCATGCCAGGAATCAAACCCTGGCACTGTGAAGCAGCAGTGCTAACCACTATGCTACCATGCCGCCCATGGGTGTATATCTGTGGGTTGGCATTTAACTTGGAATAACAGAGATAGCTAGCTGTTTGGAGTTAAACTGTGTTATGTTTAAGTCTGGTAAAAGTTATGCTATATTATTTGTTATACTTTGACTGTGTTCTTAAATAAACTTTGTTCAATAAAAACTTTCTTATGGGACATTTGAATCAATCCTGGAGTGGAACACCTTATGCATATCAATGCTAAAATCAAATGTAAAACTGAGGTCCTAAGTTAACATCATAAAACACCTCCTGATGAGCATGAAGCCAAATTAAACACATCCCTTCTGCCCGCCATTGATCTTATCCCTCTATTCCTTGCATATTCATGTGCTTATCTATAAGCTCATTAAATGCCTGTGTTATATCTTTCTCCCCCACCAACTCTGCAGCGTGTTCCAGACAGCTACCAATCTCTGTGTAAAAAATTTACTCCTCACTTCTCCTTTAAAATTTTCCTTTCTCATCTTAAGTGCATGCACCAAAGTATTAGACCTTTCAACTCTGGGGAAAAAAGATTTTGACTGCCAACCCTATCTATGTCTCTGAAACTCTTATAGGCTTCTATCAGGTCTCCAGTGAGCCTCTGCCACTCCAGAGAAATCATCCCTAGTTTGTCCAGCCTCTCCTTATAGCTCATACCTTCTAAGCCAGGCAGCATCCTGGTAAACTTCTCCTGCACATTACTAGCCTAGCATCCATTACACAGTTATTCTTGTTCAATCCATCTTGAATGGGACACCAACAATGATTTCTAGGCAATAGATAACTATAAAACATTCCCCTTTGGCATTGGTAGCAAAGTTTACAATTACAACATTCATAGACGTTCAGCTTTTCTCAGAGGTAATCATTTTCAGGGCAGAACTGCATGTTTAGTTTAGCTACTGTACATGTGGCCATTGTTTATGGCTCTGTGATTGACAAGAGCCTGGAGCAAGGAAAAAAGGTCAATCGTGTAACTACATAAACCGTCACATTAGAAAACTGACCTCCACTGCAAAATTTTAGATATTTTCATATAGGACAGTAATAGAAAAGAAATGATTCAACTGTTGACTTCTTGAGCTTCTATTTATATATCAAGAACATTAGGTAACAGCTTTAAGAGCAGAATCAATCATTTTAAGGGCATGTTTTAGTTGATTTGGGAAGTGTCAAGGATACAATAAACTGCTTGCAATTGTCATAAATATTACTCTTTACAAAAATATTGGAATTTTTGACCAATTTACAAAAATTTGTAATGGCATGAACATTTACATTTTTGACTATGAAGCTTCAAATATATTTTTGTGCAGTATTCATAGTGGATAAAATTGATAGCTTTTATTTGGAAGAAAAGTATATATTTGTGCCTGGAATTATACCAAGTGATAATGTCACTCTCAATAGTTGCCTACAGCACTTAATCCAATAGTTCGTATTTCATGAACAAGCATACATCATTCTAGACCATGGTATAGCAAACAACTCTGTTTTAATTAGTAGAGATAATATATTAAGATAAATGGATCACTTAATTCTCGGTGCAAGGATTTTATAACATAGCTTATGATGTTAGACAGCCATAAGCCTTCTGTGCCTATATGAGGCAAGAGTCAGGGCAGAGAATAAATAAGTAATAAGCAGGATAACACACTGATGCCTAGCTCCCAAGCAAAATTCACAGCTTTGTCATTTGGCATTTCCAGGCATTTATGAGCTGCATATTTTTGTCTAAGCACTGTACTAGGAATAGCATGTGGCTGCTGGGCACAGTTTAAAAGCTTCATGCATTCCAATGGGTAATTCACGGTAAGGTCATATAGTACCCAAGATCATCTTTTCCTCACAAATTGCAGTTAATCTTATGACAGCTCCGAAGTATCTTTAATGGAAATTGCATGTTTAAAATGGAGACTGTATTTTCTACCATGAAAGTAGTAATTTATTACTCTATTAGTGCACCTAGAAAATAGAAGTAGAGTTTAAGGTTAGCAAAAAGAATAATGAAATAATATATTAATAGAAAAATACAAGTATAGACAGATACAGAGATAATGTAGCAGCAAAAATGAATCTGTTTGGTGAATTTATATCTCTCAATTAGCAGCCAGCTGCTTGGATACTTATGAAGTACAGAGGTACTTAAAGCGAGTCGCTAAGCTCACAGGTCATTTACAGACAGCTGTACTTAGACATAGACAATGTACCAAAGGTATTTGTATTGTAAATTCAAATTTAAATAAGCACACACCACAAGCTGATCTTAATTAGACTAAAGCTTCCATTTGGGATTTTGCAATGTTTTTCATCCTGCTTCAAAAAAATCTCCATATAATGCCACAAGCATGGAGAGATCTTGGTATTCCGATTTTTGAACTATCCATCAATGAGACAACAGCACGAAGAACAAACCTCTCGGCTCTGTAATTCAAACAGGAGTAAGACATTTAATTTTTTTTATCATAGAATCCCTACGGTGCACAAGGAAGTCACTTTGGCCCATCACGCCTGCACTGACAACATTTCCACCCAGGCTCTTTCTCCATAAGCCCACATATTTACCCTGTTTAGTTTTTGTTTATTTATTATTAATGACAACTAAGACTTACATAAACACTGCAATTAAATTATAGTGAAATTCCCCAAGTTGCCACAATCCAGCTCCTATTTGGGTCAATGTACCTAACCAGTACATCTTTCAGACTGTGGGAGGAAACCAGAGCACCTGGAGGAAACCCACACAGACACAGGGAGAACATGCAAACTCCACACAGACAGTGACCCAAACCAGGAACTGAACCTGGGTCTTTGTGCTGTGAGGCAGCAGTTCTAACCACTGCACCACCATGCCACTCTACTAGTCCCCACGATGCTAAGGGGCAATTTAGCATGGCCAATCAAGCTAACCTGCACACCTTTGGACTGTGGGAGGAAACTGGAGCACTCGGAGGAAACCTATTCGGGCACAGGGAGAAAGTGCAAACGCCACACAACAGTGACCCGAGGCCAGAATCAAACCCTGGCACTTTGAGGCAGTAGTGCTAACCACTGTGCCATTATGCTGCTCCATAAGCCAATAACTCACCCAAACTATAGAAATTTAGAAAGATATGGCGATAGGGTTCAATGAAGTAGGGTGGGTCAGGTAGAGAATGAACACTGCAATAAACTAATTGGGTCATTTACTCCTGCATAGTAACTTCTACGTAAAAACAATATTGTTTTCAGAAATGTGGAGAGGAAAGGAATGAATCATTATAGACTCTGGATTCCCTTTAAATTGCTACAAGCGAGACGGTTTAAAACTTCATTAGTACACAAATAGTTCAATGCCTGGCAAGTCTCACTTACTTATAATGTCAACCATTTTGGGTGTCTCTGCACATTAAATCTATTCCTGCATTGAATCTTTGTAAGCTTTGCCATTTTTTAATCCCATTGCCTGACTTTGATAGGCCTGCCGAACCTCAGAAGTGTTTTACCCCCCTCTTACCTCCATCGTGACTATTCTGCTCCTTGCATCAAACAAGTCATGATCTTTCTGAGTCAATCTGTCCAATTAGTTACAAATTATGGGCAGCTTTGTATTCTGATTAGGGGCCTGCTGAGAACTGAATAAAAATAATTGCGCCAAAAACCTTAACTAAGAGAGACTTATCCTATCTGTCTGGGTTGAATTTAAATCCAGGTCCCAGAGGTGAAAGGACATTATCTAAATCATTGTACCACCAGTCATAAAATGAGGTATTATTGTGTTATTAGAGACTCACTATCCGATCCATTGTGTGAGCCAGTACTCTTGCATCCTGGTAGGAGTTTGACTACCTTCAAGCGACAGAGGATGGATGGATGCAAGGACCTGCTGACACAACTTGTTTTCAATTACAAATTGTACTTTTTTTAAAGTTGATGCATCAGTGGATTTTAGTAGAGATAAGATACATCTATTCATAAGAAGCACTCTTTATATCATGCCTAAAATCCACAGTAAGTTGCACCTCATGATTTCTAATATTGATTTGATGAGACTCAGGGATTTGTGAAGCAGGCTTCACAAAGATTATCATCATGAAGGAGCTGTCTGCTTCATTGTAGATAGGCTTCTGTAAAGTGTCTGTTTTTGAATTCTTTGCGAGATTAGGGGCTTTGAATGACATGAGAAGGAAAATGTTTAGACTCAAATAGCAGTGTAGAAAACTAATTGCTTCTTCCAAAAAGGTGAGGCTAACCTAGAAAAATGGATGTTCCTCTGTGAAAATTGCATTCTCCAGCACGTATATAACTGCAAAATCCCTTCCACTCTTATCACCATAACATTAAAAGTAAAATATCTCTTCCCTATTTCACAACATGTAAGAAATATGCTAAGTGCAGTGCAGATAATGAATGTGTTCTTGGTATCAACTGAGTCACACAGGCACTGAGGAGCTCTAAGTTCTAACTCTGTGCTGATTAGCTGACCTTAGCTAGTGCAATAGTCAGAGCCTCATTTGGCCTATGAACCTCCAAGTTAAGGAAGTGAAAAATAAGTGGCTGAAAGATTCCCATGACAAATTACAAGTGCCCATGCTTTCATGCCTCCTTCCCGTGATCTAGTAGCCTGCTGGCCTACCCAAAGTGAATCTCTGTCAGACTTTACCCACTCACTTGTCTGCTGTAACTTCAGCAAAGGATCATAAATATTTTGTTTATGTCATTCTCCTAGGATTTTTCTGGCTATTCTGCCAAAGCTACCAGCAGATAAGCAGAATCATAAGAATCGTAAGAACGAAGAGTCAGAGTAAGCAATTCAGCGCCTTGAGCCTGTTCCGCAATTTAATACGATAATGGCTGAACTCATCCGGGCATCAACTCCACTTACCTGCCCATTTGCCATCGGTCTACAAATCCTTACTAATGAAAAATCTGTCCACCTCTCTCTTAAACTTACTCAAACTCCTGGCATCCACCGTGTGCTGTAGGTGAATTTCACAGACTCATGACCCTTTGGGAGAAGTAATTTCTGCTCATCTCCATTTTAAATCTGATACCCCTTATCCGAAAACTATGACCTCTTGTTCTAGATGGCCTTACAAGAAGAAACATCCTACCTGTGGTCTACTTTGTCAACCCCCATGCCTTCCTTATTACCTGCACACTAGTTTTCTGCAATTCATGCAAAAGAACACCCAGATCCCACTGCATCAAATTACTACAAAGTTTCTTTCCATTTAGATAATAATTTGCCTTTGCATTTTTCAGACTAAAGTGGATAACTTCACACTTATCCATTTTACACTCCTCCTGTCAAATTTTGCCCCATTCACTTAACCTATCCATATCTATTTGTAAATTTCTTATTTCATTATCGCAATTTAATATCACACATATTTTGGTGTAATCTACACATCTGGCTATAGTATCTACCACCCTTGCATGCAAGTCACTAATATCAATTGTAAATAGTTGGGGCCCGAGAACTGAACCCTGTGAGACCCCCACTAGTTACATCTTGTGAACCCAAGAAAGACTCATTTATCCCAACTCTGGTTTTTGCTAATTAGCTCTATCCAAGCTAATAAATTACCCCTAATCCCATGTGAACTAACCTTGTGCATTAACCTTTTGTTTGGCATCTTATCAAATGCCTTCTGGAAGTCCAGGTGTACCATATCTACTGGATCATCATTATATACCTTGCTTATTACATCCTCGAAGAATTGAAGTGGCGGCGCGGGCTCGTTGGGCCAAAGGGCTTGTTTCCCGTGCTGTGTTATTCTTTGTTCTTTGACTTCAAGCAAGTTGATCAAACATGATTTCCCCTTCATAAAACCATGCTGACTCTGATGGATTGTACTTTGACTTTCTAAATGTCCAATTATTACTTCCCTTGTAATGGATTCTAACAATTTCCCAACAACATGCGTTAAACTGATTGGCCTATAATTTCCTACATGTTGCCTCCCTCCCTTTTTGAATAAGGACATTACATTACCATTTTCCCAATCCACCAGAACCATTCCCACAGCCAGGGAATTTTGGAATATTGTATTCAATGGATCCACTACCTCCAATGCCATTTCCTTTAAGACCATTAGTTTCATGGGAAATTTATCCTACTCTATAAAAATTGGACACTTGGGCAAGATATTGAAGAATGGTGAGAACGGAAGCATATCTTCAGCATATATGACAACCAACTATGTTTGACAAAGGGATCAACACTTGGAGCACCCAGACCAGTGGTTTTGCAGAATCTTCATCCTACCACATTCTGAAGTTGAGAAAAATCACGTATGAGCTTATAAAATAAATCCTATGCCTTCAAAATCTCTATTCCCCTTCAGCCTTTCATTAACTTCTTTTCCTTCCAGACAAATGAAATAATGCTGGAGATACCTATAGATTAAATTGCAAGTCTCTCTGGCACTACACTTTCAGTGCAATTTCTTATTTCAATATAGGCTTTTCTGAGGGATTTTTTCACTATCAATAAATAACCAATGTTGACGGACACAACAGAAGATAAATGTCAAAAATTACTAGTCCCACTGCACTGTGTACAATATTATAAATTGAACACAATACAGTTTGAAGAGCAGGCTATTTATTGACCTAGATCTGCATCTAATAGTAATGTTAACTGCAAGTCTGCAAGGGACAGGTGCCGTGACACAGTTTCCCAGATGAAATAGGTTTTCTCCTGCATTGCCCTTCAGACTTACCCGGGTAACTGACTGAAAATTCACTGCCTCAGGTTAAAACAGTTGTAAGTCATGAACCAAGCACTATACTTTAGATCGTCCTTTCTTTGCGTTCTATTGCAAATAATGGTCTTCATACAGATTCAAGAGTTAAAATTTGCTTCACTTCTCATATTTGCAAACGTTTGTTAATCAGTTTTGGAAGATACAGGCCAGAATTATCTGACCTTGCCCATGATTGGGATTTCTGCTGTGAACGGCGATTTGGCTGAGCGGTAGTGGGGAGTGAGAGACCAGAGAATTCTGGCTATAGATAATCTTAATGCAACATCGGCGCAACATCGTGGGCCGAAGGGCCTGTTCTGCGCTGTAATGTTCTATGTTCTATGTTCTAATGCAGTTTTCATCCAGAACAAAGAAAATTACAGCAACAGGAACAGGCCCTTCAGCCCTACAAGCCTGCACTGACCATGCTGCCCTATCCTTCCAGGAACCATATCCATCCATTCTCATCCTATTCATGTACTTGTCAAGACGTCCCTTTAAAGTCACTACCATATCCGTTTCCACTACCTCCCCCAGCAACAAGTTCCAGGCACTCACCACTCTCTGTATAAAAAATCTGCCTCATACATGTCCTTTAAGCCTTACCCCTTGCACCTTAAACCTGTGTCCCCTAGTAATTGACTCTTCCACCCTGGGAAAAAGTTTTTGACTATCCACTCTGTTCATGCCTCTCATAATCTTTTAGACTTCTATCAGGTCTCCCCTCAACCTCCATCACTCCAGTGAAAACAAATCAAGTTTCTCTAACTTCTCCTCATAGCTAGTACCCTCCATACCAGGCAATGTCCTGGTAAATTTTTTCTGTATCCTCTCCAAAGTCTCCACATCCTTCTGGTAGTGTGGTGACCAGAACTGAACACTATATTCCAAGTGCGGCCTAAGGTACAATAAAGCTGCAACATGATTTACCAATTTTTAAACTCAATATCCTGGCTGATGAAGGCAAGCATGCCGTATGCCTTCTTGACCACCTGTCCAGCTGCATTACCACTTTCAGTGACCTGCGTACCTGTACACCTAGATCCCTTTGCCTATCAATACTCTTAAGGGATCTGCCATTTACTGTATACTTCCTATCTGTATTAGATCTTCCAAAATGCATTACCTCACATTTGTCTGGATTAAACTCCATCTGCCATCTCTCTGCCCAAGTCTCCAACTGATCTATATCCTGCTGTATCTTCTAATGGTCCTCATCGCTATCCACAAATCCACCAACCTTTGCCTTGTCCACAAACTCACTAATTAATCCAGTTGCATTTTCCTTCAAATCATTTATATATATTACAAACAGCAAATGTCCCAGCACTGATCCCTGAGCAGCACCACTTGTCACAGCCCTCCATTCAGAAATGCACCCTTCCACTGCTAAACTCTGTCTTCTTTGATCGAGCCAGTTTAGTATCCACCTTGCCAGCTCACCTATGATCCCAAGCAACTTCACCTTCTGCACCAGTCTGCTATGAGGGACCTTGTCAAAGGCCTTACTGAAGTCCACATAGACAATATCCACTGTCTACCTTCACCATTCATCTTCGTCACTTCCTTGAAAAACTCAATCAAGTTCTTGAGACACGACCTCCCCTTCACAAAACCATGTTGCCTCTCACTAATACGTCCATTTATTTCCAAGTGGGAATAACTCCTGTCTGGAAGAATCCTCTCCAATAATTTCCCTACCACTGATGTAAGGCTCTCTGGCCTGTAATTACCTTCATTATTCTTGCTACCCTTCTTAAACAAAGGAACAACATTGACTATTCTCCAATCCTCTGGGACATCCCCTGTATTTATTCCACTAATACTCCACGAATATGGAAACTTAAAAACCAGAAGCAGGAGTAGGCCATTTGGCGCTTCAAACCTGCTCCACCATTTTGATCATGGCTGATCATCGAAGTCAATATCCTGATCCCCCCACCCTTCCTCCCATATCCCTTGATCCCTTTAGCCCTAAGAACTACATCTAATTTCATCTTGAAATCAGACAACATTATACTTCATCCATTGCAATTATTTAAGAGAAAACTAGGGTTTTTTGGAGACTAGACATTGATTTCCGGTTTTGCCAATATTTCAGCCTTAATTAAAAATAGAACAAAAGAGGTGAGCTCCAAAGGTGAGGTAAGAGCGACTACCCTTAACATCAAGGCAACATTTGACCAAGCATGGCATCAAGAAGTCCTAGCAAAACTGCAGTCAAGGTAGGGAATCATAACTAGCCCAAAGGAAGATGGTTGTGGTTGTTAGAGATCAGTCATTTCACTTCCAGGGCATCATTGCAGGAGTTCTCCACGGTAGTGTATTAGGCCCAACCATCTTCAGCTGCTTCATCAATGACCTTCATTCCATCGTAAGATCAGACATGGGATGTCTATTAAAGATTACACAATATTCAGCACCATTCGCAACTCCTCAGATACTGAAGCAGAACATGTCCAAATGCAACAAAACCTGGACAAATATCAGGGGTTGGTTTGATAAATGGCAAGTTATATTCATGCCACACAAGTGACTACCGCCACCAAGAGATAATCTATATATTGCCCCTTGATTTTCTATGGCATTACCATCTCCTAGAGGGGTTACCATTGACCAGGAACTGAGTTGGACTTGCCACATAAATACGGCAGCTGCAAGCACAGGTCAGAGGTTAGGAATCCTGTGACAACGAAATCATCTTCTTATTCCATAAAGCCTGTCCACCATCTATAAGGCACAAGTCAGGAATTTAATGGAATATTCTCCCCTTGCCGGGATGAGTGCACCTCAAACAACACCCAAGAATCTCAACACCATCCAGGACAAATCAACATGCTTAATGGGCACCCCATTACTAAACATTCACTCCCTCCACCACTGAGGCACAGCACTGATGGTACAGGGGTCTGACCCATCCACAAGGTGCACTGCAAGAAATTACTAAGGTTCCTTAGACAGCACCTTCCAAACACATGACACTAGCATCTAAGCAGGACAAATGCAGCAATTGCCTATGCCCACCACCTGGAAGTACCCCTCTAATTCACAAAGCATCCTAACTTGGAAATACATCACCATTCCTTCATTGTCACTGGGTCAAAATTCAATAACTCCCTCTCTAACCATATCATGGATGCACCTACACCACATGGATTGCAATGGTTCAAGAAGGCAACTCAGCACCATATTCTCAAGGGCAATTAGGGATGAACAGTAAATGTTGGCAGGGCCGACAATGCCCAATCCCATGATAAGGATATTAATTATGTGACGGGTATTTTGAACCAGACTCTAGTCTTTCCAATTTTCATATGTAATGTATGTGCAGGAATCATGAAATATGGTATCAGAAACCTTAGAGATTTAGTGTACAGTGCTAATCTTTTAGCTGATTATGTCGTTCTGGTTCTGCATCAGAGTAATGTGAAACTAAGCCAGCCATATTTCCCGGGCTCAACTTGTTATCCATTTGTTATTTAAAAGTGGTCTCTGCCTTGGCCTTTGGCAAATATCCATGCTCCAAGAGTCCCTAAATAAAATAAAAATCTCTCATCCCTTCCCCATGCATTTTTGGCAACACATAATTTAATTGATAATCCCTATTCACTGATTCCCTAACCAGTTGAAACCACATAATTTTAAAATCTTGCATTTCATTTTCCTTGAGCTTCTCTTCCCCAGTGGTAATTGTGCCAGAATTTCACTTATTTCCTCACAATTATGGTTCCCCAGCCCTGGCATCAACCTGGTAAATTAATACTTAGCACAATCTCTACCTTTCATTTATATTCTATAATGGAAGAACCAAATACTAAAATTATAGAATCCCTACAACACCAAAGGAGGCCATTCAGCCCATCGAGTTTATACTGACCACAATCCCACCCAAGCCTATTCCCATAACCCCACGCATTTACTCTGCTAATCTCCATGACGCCAGGGTCAATTTAGCACAGCCAATCCACCTAAGCCGCACGCCTTTGGACTGTGGGAGGAAACCGGAGCATGCGGAGGAAACCCATGTAGACACAGGGAGAACATGCAAACTCCACATAGACAGTAACCCATGGCCAGAATTGAACCTGGGACCCTAGCACAATGCTAACCACTGTGCCACCGTGCTGCCACATTAGAAATGAATTTTCTATCTAATTGATGCGACATACATCTTTATCACCAATTCTGGTATTCTTTTATTCAAGGTCTCTGTTTATAAACCAAAATGCTATTGGCATTCTTACATCTTTATCCATTTGCAATCAAACTATAGATAAATTATTTATCTAAAACTGTAGATTTCCATTTCCATTTACGGTCTTCATATGACCAGGTCCAAGGCACTTCTGTTGTGATAACATGAAACAAAGTATACGTGAAAATGAATTTTGTTGGATAATCACACTTGGCTGAGGAGAGTGTTTTGAGATAATTTTTCATAATTCCTCCTGAAAATTACCCAATAATTGCTTTTATAGAACATGTAGATGTAAAGGATTTGTGTTATAATTTTGACTGAATGTGATATAAAGTTATCCAGACATCACACGGCGAATTTATTTCTGGAACTGATTCATTTAGAGATTTTACCTTCCTGATAACTTTCTATTATGGTGCAACAGTTTTTTTTTGACATTGATTACATTTGAGAAGTTCTATAATTAAGTGTGAGCACAGAGTGTTGCCAAAGCAATGGAATGATTCCAGCACAGCTCCTGGCATTACAGCAAGTTGAAAATAATACGTATCTATACAGTGCCCTTTTTTGAGGGCATGACTGATGGTAAATGCCAAGTTGTTCAAACCCCAGAAGGGAAATCGGAAACAACCACCCTCAATACTGTGTTGCAATCTGTATAGTATGAGGAGAGGTTTGAAATCCAGAAAAGATGTCCCCGGCTTTGTTGATTTTAACAAAGTAAATGTTTTATTAAGAATCGAAAAAAAACAATAAACTAAACTAGAAATATACTTAGCTAAGAAAATGGCTTTGCACTACGTCACTACTTTAAACACTTCCAAACTTAACTAGCTTCAGGAATAATTCTCCCCACTCTGTTCCATGACACCTTGTAGATCTATAAAAATCCAGTAACTTTTGCCACACGGTATTTTCACATATGTTGGGGTTCCTTCTGAAGTGAACCAACCAGTCGCCTTTCGAATAAAAACAACCTGTGGAAGGGTCATATGGATTTCAAACATTAACTGTGTTTCTCTCTCCATAGATGCTGCCAGACCTGCTGAGTTTATCCAGCACTTTCTGTTTTCATTTCAGATTTCCAGCATCCACAGTGTCTTCCTTTTATTTGAGTGTATGCCTTTCAAATCTGGCTTCCTTCACACAATGTTTGCTGCAAGATGAACAGCCAGTCCTGCTGCTGGCTGAGATCTAAAGCTGTTCTCTTCATGGGGTTCAGTATCCCCTTAAATATGCTTTCCCCTTTGAACTCTCCCTTACTTAATTAACTTCAGCTCCTCCCTGCTGCTATCAAACTTTTGTATGGACCAATCTCATATTAAGTTGATCTTTCTCTACACCGTAGCTATGACTGCAATGATACATTTTGCACCCTCTCCTTTCCTTCTCCCCTATCTACTCTCTGAACTATATGCTTTGTCTGTATAGCAGGCAAGGAACTTGCCTGGGATGAAGGCACGTTATCTGAATGCACGAAGCATTCGGAATAAAGTGGATGAGCTGGTGGCGCAGATCAGCACAAATGGATATGATCTGGTGGCCATTACAGAGACGTGGCTGCAAGGTGACAGGGACTGGGAGCTGAATGTCCAGGGGTATCAAGTGTTTAGGAAGGATAGGCGGGAGGAAAAAGGGGGGGGGGGGCGTAGCTCTGCTGATTAAGGATAGCATCAGGATGGTAGCAAGGGATGATATAGGAACCAAAGAGCAGAAAGTGGAATCGTTGTGGGTGGAGATTAGGAACAGCAAAGGGAGGAAGACGCTGGTGGGTGTCATCTATAGGCCCCCAAATAATGATCTGGAGGTGGGGCGGGCTGTTAACGCGCAAATAAGTGCGGCATGCAGGAATGGAACGGCGATAATTGTGGGGGATTTCAATCTACATATTGATTGGTCGACCCATGTTGGACGTGGTGGGCTCAAGGAGGAGTTCTTGGAATGCTGCCGGGATAGTTTCCTTGAACAGTGTGTGTTGGAGCCGACGAGGAAGCGAGCTATCTTGGATCTGGTGCTATGTAATGAGGAGGGTAGAATTAGGGACCTTGTGGTGAAGGATCCTCTTGGGGAGAGTGATCATTGTATGGTGGAGTTTCTGGTGCAGATGGAGGAGGAGAAAGTGGGTTCCTGGACACGCGTCCTTTGTTTGAACAGAGGGGAGTATGGTAGGATGAGAGAAGAATTGGCGAATGTGGACTGGGGGAGCGCGTTGGAAGGTAGGTCTGCTGAGGAGCAGTGGAGGATCTTTAAGGAGATCTTTCTTGGTGCTCAGCAGAAATTTATTCCGATGGTCAAAAAGGACAGTAGGAGGAGAGGTAATAAGCCGTGGATAACAAAGGAGGTGAAGGAAAGTGTTAAATTAAAAGCGGAGGCGTTTAGAGTAGCTAAGAGTAGTGGGCGAGAAGAGGATTGGGAGAGGTTTAAATGTCAACAAAGATTGACAAAGAAGTTGATAAAGGGTAGGAGAAACTATGAAGCTGGCCTAGCGCTTAATATAAAAAAGGATAGCAAGAGTTTTTATAAATATATAAAAAGGAAGAGGCTGGCTAGGGTGAACGTTGGACCCTTAGAGGATGAGAGGGGGGGACTTAGTGGTAGGGGATGGGGAAATGGCTGAGGTCTTGAATAACTTTTTTGTTTCGGTCTTCACGGAGGAGGACGTGAATAATTTGCCGGGTGTTAGCGATGGAAAGGTGGTAGGACTGGAGGGTCTCAATGACATTATTGTTACGAGAGAGGTGGTGCTCGACAGACTAGAGGGACTGATTGTGGACAAGTCCCCAGGACCAGATGGAATGCATCCGAGGGTTCTGAAAGAAATGGCGGAAGTGATAGTGGATGCCTTGGTGGTTATTTTCCAAACGTCGCTGGATTCCGGGGAAGTGCCGGAAGATTGGAAAACGGCTAATGTTACGCCATTGTTTAAGAAGAGTGGCAGGCAAAAGGCAGGGAATTATAGGCCGGTTAGTTTAATGTCTGTTGTAGGTAAAATGTTAGAATCCGTCATCAAGGAGGAACTAGCGAGGCATCTTGAGGGGAATTGCTTGATAGAGCAGACACAGCATGGTTTCGTTAAGGGGAAGTCGTGTCTGACAAATTTACTGGAGTTCTATGAGGATGTGTCTAGGGCGGTGGATAGAGGAGAGCCGGTGGATGTGGTCTTTCTTGATTTTCAGAAGGTGTTTGACAAGGTACCTCACAAGAGGTTATTGCAGAAGGTAAGGGGGCCTGGAGTTGGGGGTAGGGTGTTAGCATGGATAGAGGATTGGTTGTCAAATAGGAGGCAGAGAGTGGGTGTTAATGGGTGCTATTCAGATTGGCGGTTGGTGACTAGTGGAGTGCCCCAGGGGTCGGTGCTGGGGCCTCAGCTATTTACCATTTATATAGATGATCTGGAGGAGGGAACCGAGTGTATGGTGTCGAAATTTGCTGATGACACCAAGATTGGTGGAACGGCAAATTGCGCGGAGGGTGTGGAGAGTCTGCAGAAGGATCTAGATAGGCTGGGCGAATGGGCCAGGAACTGGCAAATGGAATTTAATGTTGGCAAGTGTGAGGTGGTCCACTTTGGTAGGAATAATGGTAGGAAGGACTATTACTTAAGTGGCGAAAAACTGCAGCAGGCGACGGTGCAGAGGGACCTCGGGGTCCTTGTGCATGAGTCGCAAAAACCCAACCTGCAGGTGCAGCAGGTGGTCAGGAAGGCTAATGGGATGCTGGCCTTCATAGCGAGGGGGATTGAATATAAAAGTAGGGAGGTCTTGCTGCGGCTGTATAGGGCATTGGTGAGGCCGCAGCTGGAGTACTGTGTGCAGTTTTGGGCGCCACACTTACGCAAGGATATTTTGGCCTTGGAGGGAGTGCAGAGGAGGTTTACTAAGCAAATACCGGAGTTGAGGGGGTTGAGCTATGAGGAGAGGCTGAATAAACTAGGCTTGTACTTGTTAGAGTTTAGAAGAATGAGGGGAGATCTCATTGAGACGTATAAGATGATGAATGGGATGGATAGGATAGAGGTGGAGAGACTCTTCCCGCTCAGAAAGGTCAGTAGGACTAGAGGTCACAGCCTCAAGATAAAGGGGGGGCAGTTTAGAACGGAGTTGAGGAGGAACTTCTTCACTCAAAGGGTGGTGAATCTCTGGAATTCTCTGCCCGTTGAAGTGGTGGAGGCTGCCTCGCTAAATATTTTTAAGACGCGGGTTGATGGGTTTTTGATAAGCGAGGGGATTAAGGGTTATGGGGAGAGAGCGGGAATGTGGAACTGAGCCACGACAGATCAGCCATGATCTTATTGAATGGTGGGGCAGGCTCGAAGGGCTAGATGGCCTACTCCTGCTCCTATTTCTTATGTTCTTATGTTCTTTTATGAACAGTGCTTTTCATTATATACCAAAACATGTGACAATAATAAATCAAATCTAAACTCCATATTTGCTTTTACAGTTTAAAAGAGAATGAGGGGAAATCTTACAGAAACATATAAGATTATGAATGGAATAGATAAGATAGAAGCAAGGAAGTTGTTTCCACTGGTGGGTGAAACTAGAACTAGGTGACATTGTCTCAAAGTAAGGGGAAGCAGATTTAGGATTGAATTGAGGATGAACTTCTTCACACAGAGGTTGTGAATCTGTGGAATTCCCTGCCCAGTGAAGCAGTTGAGGCTACCTCATTCAATATTTCTAAAGCAAGGAAAGATAAAGTTTTGAACAGTAAAGGAATTAAGGATTATGGTGAGTGGGCGGGTAAGTGGAGCTGAGTCCCATGATCTTATTGAATGGCTCCTAGTTCTTATGTTCTTACGTAGAAGAAAATTTATTTTATCCACCTTCCCTATGACACCTTTATTTCACACCATACTTATCTTGTCCTTTGCAACTAAACAATCCATTCAGACCTGTTCTTGTTCTGTGCCCATTCTTCATAAATTGCCTTAGGTAAACATCTGTATGCAGTTTAGCAGGCTCATTAACTCATCAAATGCACAATTTAGATGTATACAGTCACTCTGCCCCTTGTCTTAACTATCTTAGTAACAGTAACAAAATACAACTAGAACATATTGCAATATTACATTTTCCTGATATGTTTTTGTGACATTTTCACAATCGCAAGACATCCCAAAATTCTTTACACCCAATTTCACATACTTTTGAAGTGTAGTTGCTGCTTTGAAATGGAGGAAATAAAGTCCTTTGTAAATAACAAGGTCCCAAAACAATTATGAATTCACTGAACAGATGAATTGCTTGTGAGTGTTGATTGGGTGTAAATGTTTTCCAAAACACAAGGAAAAAGACCCTCGCCTTCATCGATCGGCACCATGGTATTTTCCACATCCTCCTGAGAGGGAGGACTCAGTTGAACACTTTATCTGTAAGATGGCACCTTCAGTATTTCTGGACTTTTCAGTGCTGCGTTTTGGTGTTGGCCCACATGATGCGCTCTAGTCTCAGGAGTTGAACTTGATGACAATGTGCTATCAGTGACATCGCAAGGGGAATTTTAACTTGAAAAATGCATGATTTTGGTTGAATACATCTTGAGTACATTGTAAACATTGTGGTTAGGAAAGAGGAAGTTGTACCTCATAATATATCCAACAATGTTCATTAACGTTTAACCTTTAATTGATAAGTTGGTTGTGTTATGAGATTTAACTTGCTTTTTTCTAACCACCACTATGGGTTATGAGAGAAAGCAAAGTCATCTCCCAGGTAATCCTTACAGGTCATTTCTATAAGAGTATTTTAAAGAGGACTTTCAACACCTGGGCCAATTGCTACAATGGATTGGAGAGCTGTGGTGATTTAAAAAGCTTCCAGATGTCCAAGGATATCAAAGTGATCAGGGCACTTCAAAGGTTTTAGAAGACAGAGACAATAATGAATACCCTACCCTAGAATGCTCTCTGAATTTACCATCCTGAAATTTGACAACACCTTTGTCAGGTTAACAAAGGTAAGTACAGGCACTAAACCCTCATCTTAGAGGATAATTCCAAAATGAAGTTTCCTCTGCACCCCAGTCCGAGCCCACCAATGCAGTCCCTTGGGGTTCCTCCCTCTGCAGCCTGGAGGTAGAGGGGTACATGGGCACAACATTTGTCTCCCTGCCCCCTTTGGAGTAAAAGTCACCAGCACACACTGTCACTGCCAGGATGTCACTTGGACTGCAAATATGAGAGCTGTGCCCATAAAATTTTTAAAGTCTGACAGTTTTAGTTCAGGTTAAGTATGCTCATGTATAAGTTAGAACAATATAATCCCGACATTGTAGAAGGAGTCTGCGCCAACTCCGAAGAATGTCTTACCCAGGTCCACCACCCCCTTCAACGCCCCACCCTATCCCAATAACCCCGCATATTTATCATGGCTAAACAACCTAACCTGCACATATTTGGACTGTGGGAGGAAACCAGTGCACCTGGAGCAAATCCGTGCAGACATGGGGAGAATGTGCAAACTCCACACAGACAGTCATACAAGGCTGGAATCAAATCAAAGAACAAAGAACAGTACAGCACAGGAACAGGCCCTTCAGCCCTCCAAGCCTGCACCGATCACGTGTTCCTAACTAGACCATCCGTTTCTGTCCCTCTATTTCCAGTCTGATCACGTGGCTATCTAGATAAGTCTTAAATGATTCTAGTGTGTCTGCTTCAACCACCTTGCTTGGTTGTGCATTCCAGGTCCCCATTATCCTCTATGTAAAAAACATCCCCTGCATATCTGTATTGAACTGTGTCCCCTCCCCATTACCTTGAACTTGTGACCCCTTGTGTTTGTCATTTCTGACCTGGGAAAAATCCAGGTCTCTGGTGCTGCAAGGCAGCAGTGTCAACCACTGTGCCATCTCACGTGGGTTTGCTTATGTGCTCCCCACACAGCAAGCCTCCCATCTGCCACTAAGTTAATACAAGTGGCTGCGGAATAAGGCCTTTAAGTGTGTATTGCTTGTCTTTAAGTGAGCCTTAATTGGCAGCAGGGCAGAACGGGTGTCCATAACCTTTCCTGCCACTGGCTTAACTGGGGTGGTAGCAGGAAGGTGGCAGGATCCCCATTCACCAGCCTCCAGCCCAAATAGATGCATCTCTGTCACCGTACTTGTCACAGGAGAGGTTGCAAGGTTCCACTCCATGTGTGCAAGCCCCACCCAAGTCAGTAGTGGACTCTTCCCCCCCTTCTTTAGTATCTTGCAGCAGCACTGGACATTCAGCAGTTTTTCCCTTCAGTGCTGGTCCCCTAAAGTCTGAAACTTGTTGAAATACATTGACCCCCATGTGAAGTTATAAAAAGTTTTTTTTCTAAATTTTGCACTTTTAATATGACCGCAATGATAACATTTTTTAAAAATAATTCTGCAGGGACTGATGTTCAAATTGAAAACTGGGACCTCTCATCCTTTCAATCATTATGACAGTGGGGGACTGTAAAGATAACAACCAATAGTTATGAGTTGATCCTTTGGCTGGCACCTTGTAAAAATCAATAGCAATTTTTTTTAGATAATAGCAATATTTCATTCCACTTTGTTTGCCTTATAACAGCACTGGCGTCATCACATTAAATGAGATCTGAGACCAGGAGCTTTGTGTGTGAAGCTAAAGAATTAATACAAGGTTCATAGTCCACGATGGCATGAAAATGACCTGTGACTTCTAACTTATCAGTCTTTTTGGATTCTAACCTTCTTATAACAACATTACCTGAAATGTTTTGTACATTGTTTAACTTTAGAGTTGCCATTTTTTGAATAGCTCAAATCAGTCATTACCACGGCCTGAAGTACATTTGTCAGCACAGTTAAATCACATCTTCACATACACTCCAAAAATTGCAAAATTGCCAAATTAGATTCTCTATCTGGAAATTAAACTTAAATTGTTTTAAATTGTGAAAGATTAAACACCGCTCTGAAATGTATGACTGTCACTCAGATGGAAGCAGCCAGAAGTTTACCAGATCTAAATAAAATGGTCTTGGAAATCCTTTACATGTACCGTGCATTCAGACTCAACTGTGATTAATTTTTCTACTGATTTCTACCCATATTCTCCATGATGTTCTAACATAAATAACACATCCCCTGAACATTGTACATGTCATCATCAGCGCAGGTGCAATACCACTCCCTATAGTCTCATTTGATGGATTAGCACTAAGCTAATTAACATAGATATTGTGCCTCTGCATCTTACCATACTGCATCCTAATATTGTTATACTTATGTGAGCACAAACGAAAAAAAAGATATAAAAACTGCAGGTAAAATAAAAATCGTATAAGAAATGTGTCTGGTAAAGACAAAAGTTTAAACACCAGGGAGACATGTCAAACATAAATATATGGAAAGATGAAGACAATGAAATAGAAAAAATAATTGAATGAAACAAACCAAAGAAAAAATTGGAAAAAGAAAATAAATATCTTTTGTGTTTCTGATCGATGCTGAACTAGGATTGAGAAAGAGTGGGCATAGAAAATAGTGGAAGTCACAGCAGAAAATAGAACCATCACGATTGCAGAGAAAATGGTAAATAAAAGATAGAGAAAGCGCATGGTTTAAAATTTAAGAAGCCATGGGGAAGATATTCAATTTAGAGTCCCCCATATATCTCACTTAACTGATGCTTTGCCTGTAAACATTGAAAGCCTAATAAATATATGTAATTTAAGGTCCTGTACCTGATTAAGGACTCTTCCATCAATCATCTTGGATTCATTCATTCTACAAATCCTCACAGCAGCAGCAGTTGGGAAGGGGGCTGCATTGTGATTTCTGAAGTGCTGTAAACAACAAAAGTACAAAGAATCATAGAACCCTACAGTGCAGAAAGAGGCCCTTTGGCCCATCGAGTCAGCACTGAACACAATCCCACCCAGTCCCTACACGCATATCCGTACATATTATACCCACTAATCCCTCTAACCTATGCATCCCTGGACACTAAGGGGCAATTTCTTAGCATGGCCAATCAACCTAACCTGCACATCTTTGGACTGTGGAAGGAAACCGGAGTACCTGGAGGAAACCCAGGCAGACACGAGGAGAATGTGCAAACTCCAGACAGACGGTGACCTGAGCCGAGAATCAAACCCAGGACCTGTGAAGCAGCAGTGCTAACCACTGCTCCCGTGCTGCCCCATAGAGATTTAGGGTTCTATGTACATAGATCATTAAGTTGTGTGTGGTGGTGCAGATAGCTCAGGGAGGCACTCCAAATTTTCCCATCCTGCCCCCACAACGATGCCTGCTGGTTTCAGGGCTGGAAGACTTTGGGCTTTACTTGAGGTGTGGAATGCAATTGGCAGCACTCGCACAGCCTTGATGCGAGGGCTTCAATTCGGTCAACCTTAAATTGGTGAGAGATGACATGTAGCACTTTATGCGTGTCTGTGCCCAATTTCCATCAACAACAATTTATATCTCTATAGTGCTTTTAACAAAATAAATAATCCCAAAGTACTTCAGAGCAGCATTATTGAGGAGCTTCATGTTTTTTTTATCATGTGCTAGTCCTCAATCCCAGCCCCTTCCATCCAAAACATTTGGTTGCTCAGGGCATTACTTTAAGCATGTGACTCACAACTGCCAGGAACCTGGCCATAAATAAGATGATCAACAGCTATTGGGGTCGCACTTTAACCAGAACTCTGAAAATTGCCACGTCAGAACAAAGTTTAAGTATCCTGGATACGCCAGGGGCAGCCCTTCATTAATAACCTCAAGAGTCTCTAGATTTGTTGCTTGCTCTGTAATGTTGTCCCACTAAGGAGGCAACTCTGAGAGTTACTTAGGGGTGAAGAAGTAACAATGCAGTAACAGTCAACAACATGCAGGATAACAGCAAGCGTCTCTAATGCTGGCAGCTGTCAAAAAATAACGACAGCAAATCATTGAGGAATGTTTTAACCGAACCAGTTCTTCCCTGTGCTTGAAGAGTCAGTTTACAGCTGGTGCAGTGAGGGGGAGGGTGGGGGTGTGCGGGGAAGGAGGAGAACCTCCTCGGGAACTGGCCAGACTTGGTACTAATAGGTCTCGGCAGTGGGTGATCAAGGGGGGGGGGGTTCATCCACCCTGACAGTTTGCCCCTCCATATTCATGTCTGGGTGGCCCTGGGGAGGAACCATGTGGTGTCCACAGCCCCATCAAAGCCTTCCTTTCCCATTGGGTACTTCAGGAACTGAGACGTCTTGTTGATCCTTCTAATCGCCTTATGGTTTAACATTTTAAGTTTAATTTGTGGCTTTAATTTGTGACTTTAGGACAGTATCCCTTTCAGGGGCTGCCCTTTGTTGCTTTATCCCACAGTTTATTTGCTTGAGTTGAATTGCACTTTTTCCAACAAAAGAGTTGACCAGTCAGTCCAACCAGCAGACACAATCCTTCCAGCTGAGTATCTGCTGTTTTAACACTTGCCTGGCTCGTGTGACCACTTGATGAGACATGGGGGCAGGACTTTTCCCGGGAGCTTCGAAACCAGGTTATCAGGCTGAAATGGGGCTCACGCTGTGTGGGGAAGAAATCGTAGAAATCATCATGTCATAGAAACCCTACGGGGCAGAAGGAGGCCATTCGACCCATCAAGTCTGCACTGGAAACAATGCCACCCAGCCCTTATTCCCGTAACTCCACATATTTACCCCATTAATTGCTCTAACAAATGCATCCGGGATACTAAATACCAATTTAGCATGGCCAGTCAATCTAACCCGCACATCTTTGGACTGTGGGAGGAAGCCAAAGTACCCAGAGGAAACCTACGCAGACACAAGGAGAAGATGCAGACTCCACACAGGCAGTGACCCAAGCCAGGAATCGAACCCAGGTCACCGGAGCTGTGAGGCAGCAGTGCTAACCACTGTGCTTAAATACATGATTCAGATGGAAATACATGAGTAGGATGGGAATAGAGGGATGAGCCCCCCAGAAGGGTCGGGGGTTTTAGTTCAGTCAGGCAGCATGGTCAGTGCAGGCTTGGAAGGCCGAAGGGCCTGTTCCTGTGCTGTAATTTCTTTGTTCTTTGTGCCATTGTGCTGCCCACTCAATCACACAATTTTTAGAGTGGCCAATTAATGGTCAGGGAATGGATTTGTCATCCAATTACAGATGGTGCGTGGACTCTTGAAACTGGAGCATCAGTCAGAGGCCTTCCCGCTTGTAAGGTTCCATAGTTCACACTTACTGGTAAGTGAGGGAGAGGACAATTCAAAATAGATCTGCTTTCTTCCCTACTTTTTCAAAGTTTAAATTATAAATGGCTTTTGCAGATAGACCACCACCATGAGAGGGGAATGCTCCTCCACAAGCTGGCTAAAGGATCCTGATGCACTCAACTAGGCAGGGAGGGCCTTGAGCCATGCACCCTGGAGCACTGGTTCTCCAGGAGGCCACCTCCAAGCAGTTAATCTAGCCTCCTCCGCCTTCGAGAACCTGGAGGCCCACTGAAAAATCTTAGTCAGCCTTCTTTACCTGGCCTGATGTAGTTTTTAATTACTTTGACCAGCTACCCACTGCACGAGGGCAGATAACCCTTCTGCCTTCAACCCCAGACCAATCTGTCTTGTGGCTGGGAGGCACAGAATGAAGCCAGGGAACTGGCACGCCAGACAGTGGTGCTATTTTTGAGCTTGCTTGGCTCTGATTCCGGACCCAGTAGGACCCAGTTAAGTTGCATATAAACCTGTTTACAAGAATGCATCTAGTGCCAGCACTGGCTGCTTCAGGGCAAACCAAACTTGCTGTGGGAAACTCAAAAAGGCTTTGGACCTTACTTAAAATGTGCAAAGGAATTAAAGGCTTATTTTTCAGTCTTTAGCAATGGTACAGTAATGGCTCATTATAAGTCGGCCCTTTCTACCTATCCCTTTAAGATTTAACAGGACGTTTAGCTGCTGAAGAGTGGACAATGCACAGGTCAATGCCACAGTCAAACTATTTGTTCTTTTAACTTGGGCCACAGTTTGAGCAGAAGATGTGAATCGAAATTTATGTTCACAGGCTATTGTAGAACAAGACTCAGGGTGCAGGGTGGGGGGTGTGAGGGTGTGGAGTGCGGGTGAGGGTGTTGCATGGGGGTGTGAAAGTGATGGTGAGATTGAGGGTGGAGGTTAGTCTTCGCCTTTTGCTCGATGGCAAGAAACAAGGGTGGCACAATGGTTAGCGCTGATGCCTCACAGCGTCAGGGGCACGGGTTAAATTCTGGCTTTGGGTTACTGTTTGTGTGGAGTTTGCATGTCTCCCCATATCTGCATGGGTTTCCCCTGGGTGCTGCAGTTTCCTCTCACAGGCCAAAGGTGTGCATGGGATTGGCCATGCTAAATTGCCCATTAGTGTAGGTTAGGGGGATTAGTGGTGTAATACATGGGGTTACAGGGATTGGGTGGGCCTGAATAAGATGCTCTGTCAGAGAGCCAGTGCAGGCTTGATGGGCCAAATGGCCTCTTTCTACAATGTAGGGATTCTATAAACTTGTTGGACTGAGTGGCACAGTGGCACAATGATGAGCACTGCTGCCTCACAGCACCAGGGACCTGTGTTCAATTCCAACCTTGGATGACTTGTGTGGAGTTTATGTGTTCTCACCAGGTCTGTGTGGATTTCCTCTGGGTGCTCTGGTTTCTTCCCACAGTCCAAAGGTGTGCAAGTTAGACAGATCAGCCATGATCAATGAGCGGGGTTACGAGGATAACGCAAGAAAAGTGGCCGAGGTAGCGTGTTTTTTTGAAGAGTCGGTGCAGACTCAATGGGCCAAATGTACTCCTCCTGCACTGTAGGGTTTCTATGGTGTGTTCTTATGCTGTAAAGCCCAGTATAAATCTGACCCACCCATCTCCACTCAGGTCAAATGAAATGAAATGTTTCAAACCAGACTAGCTCATTAATCCTGAGCCAACGGGATAAGATGTTAGCAATGTTGGAAATGTCATTACTATCATCATTTCTGAAGAAGCAAAGCTAATGGCATTATTAATAATCTATGTGGAGTGACTGGATTTGTAGCTGTTAACACCAGTGCTTTGTTCAGATCAAATGAAAATTAACCCCAGTAGTAAGTGGCCTTGTAACTCAACCACAATTCCAATAAAGGTGTAGCTGTTCTACAAGATCACAATAAATGGTGTCAAGGAAATGACACAGTATGAATGCTTGAACCAACACAAGATATGTTTACTTATGCTGCAGTCCATTATATATGTTGCAGATGCTATTTATATTGTTGACATACTTGATGTATTGGGAGGCATAAGGCAATGATAGCCACATCAATATACTGATTAAGAGATGCTACCTCCCTGTGTAAATGGAGTATTAAAGCACAATGGAGCAAATAGATGTTGATCAACCTGATCTATTTTCATTCCACTTGCTTCCTGTAATAGGGTTTTAGTTAAGCTGTGTGCCCACTAATTAAAACCCTGTGATATATTTCTCCATAGATTAGAATTGTTTTCTTATCTTAATGAACTTGCTGTGTTTACTCTCTGGCAGTAGTTAGAGTATGTTTCCTTTGACATTCTTAATCTGCTGTGATCCCAAATTAAGATTGAATGGAGGAGTTGCTTAATTAGTTGTTGCATCAATCAAAGTTGTTCAAATTTGAGACGGAACACAAATCCACTTCCAGCTCAACTGAAGTTATAGTTTCTTTTCTGTTCCCATGTTTACCCAGGTAACTGGGAATTTACTTTTTATTGATCTGACATTTGTTCAATTCATTTGGAATTAAACAGAATTAAGTTTGCTCGGTTTACTGTTCAAGATCAGGTACAGTGCAACAAATTGGGTGCAATTTTCTTCACCTGTTGTCAAATTTGGACTACTTGCTTTAATTGCAATTTTTTAAGTTTAAAAATATAGTAGGCACGATCTTATCCCCTCTGCAACAAAATTGGAGAATTTGGCGGCCAGCCAAATCTCCATTCACTGTAGTGGGATGTAAAAACCCCGCCAGCGTGAACAGCCCGTAACATTCTGGCCATTGCATTTTACAGTCCTTGCCACAAACTCTGTTGGCTAGCAGCTGACTCCATCCCTCTCCCTGGCAACTGTGAAGCTGAACCAAACTGTTTGCAGCCTTCTTACCCTACCTGACACTGAGAAGAGCTTCCAAAACACATACCCATCCCATGACTAAGGTCACTTGTTTCTACCTTCGCAATAATGCCCAACTTCAACCCTGATTCAACACATCCCCTACCAAAGCACTCATCCACGCTAAATTCTCCCTCACTGTACCTAAACTGGAGCTGGAGTATGGCGACTGAAGGATTTTCACAGTAATTTCATTGGAGTGTTACTATTCGCCAACTTGTGGCTAATAAATAAACTTTGCTTTATTTTACTTTATGCTTTTGTTAAAAGTAGGCTTGACTGTCCCAACACACTCCTAGCCATACCTTCCACACTCAACCCTCTGTAAACTTGAGGACATTGAAAAGTTCTGCTGCCATATCCTTCCTCGTATGAAGACCTGGTCTTTCATCACCCTATATTCACAATAGACATTAGCTTGTGATGAAGAAGCATCTCAATTTTAAAAGTCTCATCCTTATTTCCAAGTCCCTCTGTGATTAAGTTCATCCCTACAATCCTCTGAGGTTTCTGCAGCGTCCAGTGCTGGCATCTTTAGCAAGCTTGATTTTAGTCACTCCACTATTAGCTGCCTTTCTTCGCATGCCAAAGCTCTAAGTCCTGAAATTCTATGCCTCAGCATCTGCCCCTCTCTATTACATTTTGCTCCTTTTTCGACTCTCCCTAAAGCATACAGTCAGGATTCTCCCCCAAAAATTCTAAGTCCTCAATTCACATGAAAATGGGAGTAACTCCCACTGGTTTCTTCAGCGTGATTTCCAGACAAATTTCTAACAATCTGTGCATCACAGAGTGCCTCAGCATGATTCAGTCTAAAAATCAGGGGGCAGGGTCTATTCTTGCTCGAGGGGCTGGCAGCATAGTGCTAATCGAGCTACTGCGCGTGCATCAAACTGTCAACCCCTCATTGCTGGTCCCCCGATCACTGCTCAGTTCAATCATTGGCCAGCCCTGCAAATCCCCATCACTGGCCTTCCAACACCCCAACTCCCAATCGCTGGCCTTGCAGAGCCCCCCACTGCTCGCTAACTATCTCCCGGACCTCCCCAGGCAAGCAAGCCCTGATGCTCCCCTCCCCCTGAACTAGCAAGCCCCGATCTCCCTCAGCCTCCTCGCCCCCTCCCCCGCCTCCCCCCTCTCCCCTCCCACACCTCCTCCCAACCCGGATGGCCAGCCACAATCGCCAATCTCCCTTCCTCTGCCTACAATCCTGAATGCAGAGTGACAGCAGAAACCTCCAACTCCTACCATTCACCCCCCCCCAAAGGCCCTGCCCTCAATAGGGGTGAATTGAGATGGCCGGTACCCCCTTTAACTACAGCCAATATAAAACTCATGAAGAAGATATCTCTGTATAAAGACGTGATATTTATTTAAAACAAAAAAAAAACAAGCAGCTGCTCAGAGATCACCAAAATCTGAGATAGGCAAACAGATCCTCTCTGATGAATCTAACATGTACAATCAAAAACAGATCAATTATAAATTTTTTTATGATCTTTCCTGCCTCCTATTAATTTAAAATCAATTACATTCAGTAAACATATATCAATAACAATCTTTGACAGTCACCTCAGCCAATTGCATTTTACCATCCAGCATAATGATATTTCATTTGTCCATTTAATCCAGACACTAACTCCCATCTTGGCTGAACTCACTTCCCTGTTGCTATATAACTAAAGATGTTCGTCATAGAGGTCAAAGTTCCCACCCACTCATTGCCAAATTGGAAAGACATGTAATAGACACATGATAGACTCATGATATCAATTCTATGTCTAGACAATGAATATCCCAATTCATATAGTTGCAAAATGTGTTTGGCCTTGGAGGGAGTGCAGAGGAGGTTTACTAGGCTGATACCGGAGTTGAGGGGGTTGAGCTATGAGGACAGGCTGATTAAACTAGGCTTCTACTCGTTAGAGTTTAGAAGAATGAGGGGAGATCTCATTGAGACGTATAAGATGATGAATGGGATGGATAGGATAGAGGTGGAGAGACTCTTCCCGCTCAGAAAGGACAGTACGACTAGGGGGCACAGCCTCAAGATAAAGGGGGGGCGGTTTAGAACGGAGTTGAGGAAGAACTTCTTCACTCAAAGGGTGGTGAATCTCTGGAATTCTCTGCCCGTTGAAGTGGTGGAGGCTACCTCGCTAAATATTTTTAAGACGCGGGTTGATGGGTTTTTGATAAGAGAGGGGATTAAGGGTTATGGGGAGAGGGCGGGAATGTGGAACTGAGCCACGACAGATCAGCCATGATCTTATTGAATGGCGGGGCAGGCTCGAAGGGCTGGATGGCCTACTCCTGCTCCTATTTCTTATATTCTTATTATTATGTTCTTACCAGGAACTTTCTGATATGAATTCTGCTAACTACCAGGGTTCCCAGGCCTTTGGCTCTATACTCTTCGCTTTTACCATTATACTTGCAATAACTTGCCTTTGGCTGAAATGAATGGTTCACTTAATACTTAAAATGCATTTAAAATAACAGCATATATGTTTTAAAATCATAATTACTTATTTAATTCTATTATTGCATCCACATATGTATGAACTATTTGTTTCATGAGCTTGTTAACTTTGTTTCAAGAATCAAGTCTTTGCTGGTAATGCTGTCAGAACCTTATGTATTCTGTCTTTTAGCTAGTTGATAATTTCCCTCCGCACCCCGCTCCCTTTGGCCCCATTCCCTTGAGGCCGCCCAGTGCCCGATGGACAGTGCCAAGGTGCCACTTGGTCATTGCCAGTTTGCTGCTTGGGCATTCCCAGGAGGCCAGGTTGGCACTGCCAAGCTGGCACTGCCCAAGGGGCACCCCTCTTCCCACAACCTCCTGGGGGTGCTGCAATGGGGCTGCCTCTCTTCACTCCAGTGGGGTTGGCCACCTCTTCCCTGGCAGAAAGGAAACACTAGCAGGTCCACTAATGACATAGAAATCGTGATTTCCATTTTGTATTCAGCTCCGCGCCAATTTCCGGTGCTGAGCTGATTACATTGGAAATCTTCGGCTGAGAGGTACACAGAGGCCTAGCCATCCAGCAAGAAGCCCGCAAGATGGCCCCCACTGATATCTCCCAGCCAGCTACACTGCTCTAGCAGCGCAACAGGCTGGGAGAAGTGTCCCTACATCTATGACCAATTTTTTTGGATATCAACCTTAACATCATCTAATGCAATTTAGTGTCAAATTTTGTTTCATTAACATACCTGGGAAACACCTTGGGATGTTTTACTGTTTTAAAAGTGCTGTAAATACAACAGCAGAGGATGCCCGAAAAACTCAGCAAATCTGTTAACATCTGTTAGGAGAGAGAAAGAGTTAACGTTTCAAATCTTTTGACTCACCGTCAGAACTGGAGGGAGGGAGAATGTGTCAGCAGTTGCTGGTACATTAAAGTCAGCAAATATAAGGCATGGTTCAGAGGAGTTTTTAATAAAGTTTTTGAAGGGTTGTGATGGAATTATTATAGAAAAAAACACAAACCATTGTTATTGCACAACAAGTTGGTTAGCATTTGTAAAGAGAAAACACAAGTTATTGTTTCATCGGTCCCTATGGTACGAAGCCAATAACAAGCAATCGCCAGTTTAAAATTGTCAGTTTGTATGGATAGAGAAATGATGATCAATTTCCGCACATAGCAATTAGGGTGAAGCAGAAACCATTGCATCTTTTAAGGAAATCTAATTAAACATGTGAAGTAGAAGATCTATCATCAGGAGAAAGCTGGGCAGGAGGATGAAATTTACATTGTTACCAGCAGAAAGCTTGCATGGACATGTTGGACTGGAAAGCTTCCTGCCATGTTGCGAACTTTTACTTCTTTGCAGAGTAACTTATATATTTTCCCTTCTGAGGCTTCTCATGGAAAATCATGGGTTCACATCTTTCATTTACAATATGTAGCAATTTGAGGTTTTTCAACACTTTAACCTCCCTAGATATTTGACTTGCAATTTGTGATGCTCCCTAATCTAATTTTGCACGATCTTTGGCAACATTGGCTGGAACTCCACCACTTTGCCCGCCACGGAATAAGCACGTGTGAGGGTCTGACAACGGAAATCTCCATTGACATCAGGCTGGAATTTACGGTCTTGCCAGAGAGAGACCATAAAATCCCACCCATTATGTTTTGTGCAGTATCTGATTACAATAAGGCAACTGTAACCACTTCGAGGGTACTATCTATTATCTCACTGTGTTAGCAAACTGAAATATTTATAGGAACAGCAGTAAGAAAATTATTTCTAAAGATTGTAGAATTCCCATTAGAGTTAACTCTTTGAGCTTAATTACACTGTCTGAGGGCAGGCTGTAATATATTCACTCACTTTACTCAGGAGACTCCCATTATTGAGTGGAAGAAATTACTTCCTGAAATTTAAGATTTGAATACATTGAATGATTCATCAAGACCGTCAAGTGATTTGTCAAGACCAACAGACATCGATAGGAGAAGACTCAATGAGAACAGTTTTAATAATTGGGCTTTTGACCAGTATACAACATCCCATCATGCAGGCAGGAGGCTAAGTTCATTGTGAGCATCAGGCCTGGTTGGCATGTTGCCAGCAAGCTTCAGGAGCCAAATGGATGCCTGCTGCAGCTCACCAGTTTCAGATTGGGTGGCCCAGAAGGTCTCCACACTGGCAGGAATATAGCTCTGTCAGGAAGCCAGACCTGGCCCAACAAAGATTTGGAAATATATCTTTTTGGTGCCCCTATTTACAGCATTGCTCTGAAAAGCTGGGCTGAATGAACACAGCAGATGTTCTGCCTGGCTGACTGGCAAAATGACAATCTGAGTCCTAAGTACTAAAAGGAGCTACTAACTGAAGCAGGCAGGTGATCTAGAGGAAGGTCCCTTCGAGGGTGGAAATATCTGAAATGCTGACATAAACAAGCAGTAAGCTATTTTCAGGCTCTTGCAGTTCCTTTTGCATCCAATGGTGCAAGTTAAAATCTGTCCCAATATTTAAAATTGATCAAGGTTGTTCGCAGTTGAAATACTTTTGCTCTTGTTAATATCTAAAATTCTAGTTGTGTCAGTATGAATTATGATATGAACACTTATGAAAATTACATGTGTCAATAACATGCATCAGAATTAAAGTGAAAAACATGTTGCATTTTGGCCAGTTGTTCCATTTCATAATAATACCAACACCGATAAATAATTTAGAAAATTAATAGCTACTGCATTTCTCTTTTTTTTTGCCATGTGACTCAATTCAGCAAAAAACAAATGCTCCGGAGGACATAATTCTGTATAGATTAAGCACACAAAGCCAATGAGGCCATTACTTTGCATAATGCAATGATTTTGTTCAATCTTTTACAGGTCTATCATCATTCTTACACTGCATCATATGCTGTTTACGACATACATACCAGGTCAGTGAGTTATCTTGTTGTGAAGTTATTTCAAAAGGTTTCAATTTTCTCTCTGGTTTGTAGAAATTGAATCAGATATTGAGGATTTTAAATGCAGGCAAAAATTCAATTTTGTGATGGTAATACAGATTGAATGCTTTTAAGATTTCCTGTATGGCATCAATTTTTTTTCAAACCTTCTGACCATTTGCCCTTCACCTTTCATTATTCTATTGTTGCTGTTCGCCACCCTGTCCTCCACCAATCAAGAATTGTTGGGAAGAAGATTAAGAACCATTAGATTTTTTTAAGATTATTTATCAGTGTCACAACTGGGCTTACATTAACCCTGCAATGAAGTTACTGTGAAAATCTCCTAGTCACAGCGGCAGGCACTGTGCCAGGGAATCAAGTTTGATTCCCAGCTTGGGTCACTATCTGTGCAGAGTCTACATGTTCTCCTTACTTCTGCGTAGGTTTCCTCAGGGAGCTCTAGCTTCCTCCCACAGTCCAAAAGACGTGATGGTTAGGCGCATTGACCATGCTAAATTTTTCCTCAGTGAACCAGAACAGGCAATCGAGTGTGGCAACTAGGAGATTTTCACAGGAACTTTATTGCAGTGTTAATGTAAGCCTACTTGTGACACTAATAAATAAACTTAAAACTAGTAGCCACACTCTGGTGTCTGTTTGGGTGGGAGAATTTGGCATGGCCAATGCATCTACCCAACATGTCTTTTGGACAGTGGAAGAAAACTGGAACACCCAGAGGTAATCCACGCAGACATTGGGAAAACATGCAGACTCTACACTGACGGTGACCCAAGCCAGGGATCAAACCTGGGTCACTGGCTCTGTGAGGCAGCAGTGCTAATCGCTGTGCTACATTATTACTTCTAACAGAAGATAAAGTATCAGTGAGTGAAGTATTAATCAATCTGTGCTGCAAGCCAGTGAAAAAGCTTTGTAAAGGGGCATGTAACAAATAGACCGCCTTGCTTGCACCCTTGATTTTGGAATATAATATTGCACTAAGTCATAAAGAATAAACTGACTTTCATCAAAGATCTTCTTGTTTTAATAGAAATTTTGTTTGAATGACAGTGAATACAACTGAACTAATTATAGCTTCTTTACCCATAAATTTTGGTCCAACTCGGTCAGATTGGCCCTTTAAGAACACACATGCACCTCCATGCACGAAGGGATAAAAAATGTCACTCTGCGCAACAGAAAATGCATTTCTCCACCATTGTAATAGGTGTCAAGCAAACATGGCAAGTCTATTTTTTAATTTGCTTCACAAGGATCCCATTCTATCCAGAGGCGTCTTATTCAGAAGCAGTTAATCTTGGAAGTTAGCCTTAAGATAGTGAATTATTCATCCAATTTCGGGATCTAATAGGCAGGCAATGGCTAGATTTATAGTGGTGAGACACCTGGCTAATCTGTGGTACTTTTGTAATGAGAATCATGAATCACAGAAGCCTATGCAGGCTCCCTGACAAATCTATCCACATCTCCTGTCCCTATAAATTTTATTTTTCAAATATATATTGGCGTCTCTTTTAGAATCATTTATGGATGCTGCAGCTACTAATGTTTCTGATGAAACAGCCATTCCATGTCCTACCATTCCTCTGCATCACAAAACATTCTGCTAAATTCTTTCTTCATTATTATGGATGATCTTATTTCTATGACCTGTACTTAACAAGTCATTTCCCTCTATTTAACTTATGGAATCCCTTTATTATACATAAAATTACTGAAATGTAATATTTGGTAATGAAATTACTCCAATGGAGCATGATTGGGAGTGTACAGAGTAAGAGATGAGGGTTTTGTAAGGTTTCTGGTGGGAAAACTGCCCCAGCAATTTAATTTCCCACCAACTGGGCAACAGTAGGACGTCTTTGTTTCTGCCTTCCTGTACATCGTGGGGAGTTGCACAAAACTTTTTTCAAACCTGCACATCAGAAAGCAGCAATGATATGTTAGAAGAGGACTATGGATTATCGTGGAGACAGTGATAGAGTTGGGCCATCTGCTACAAGCTACTGCACAAATATCCCTCAGACACAGCACTATAGCTTTAGTGGCAATCAAGGTCATAACTGGCCTCAGTCCTGGTCCCCCTGGGTTGTGACAACAGATTCAATAAATCAGTAGTGCAAAGACCTATTATGCAAGTAGAACACAGAACACAAGACAACTCAGAACAGGAACAGTCCTTCAGCCCATAATATTGTGTTGAACATGGATGTCAAATTAAAGTTATCTCCTTCTGCCTGCTCTTGGTCCATATCCTTCTATTCCTTGCATTTTCCTTGCTTATCTAAACACCCCATAAATGCCTTCATCACCACCCCTAGCAGTGCATTCCAGACACCTACCACTCTCAGTGTGAAAAACTTGCCCCTCACATCTCCTTTGAACTTTTGCCCTCTTACCTTAAGTGTGTGCCTGCTAGTATTAGATATTTCAACTCTGGGATAAAGATTCTGACTGACAACCCTAACTATGCCTATGATTTTATATACTTCTATTAGGTCTCCCCTCAGCCTCTGCCGCTCCAGAGAAATCAACCCTAGTTTATCCAGCCTCTCCTTATAGCAGATACAATCTAATCCAGACAGCATCCTGGTAAACTTCTTCTGCACCCTCTCCAAAGCCTCCACATCCTTCCTGTAATGTGGGGACCAGAATTGAACGCAACACTTTAAATGCGAGCTAACCGAAGATTTATAAAGCTGTAATGACTTCTTCAGCCTTGTAACCAATGCCCCAGCAAATAAAGGCAAGCATGTCATATGTCTTTTTTACCATCCTGTCTGCTTGTGTGGCCACTTTCAGGGAGCTATGGATTTGAAACCCCAAGATACATCAATGCTGTTCAGGGTCTTGCCATTTGATCTCTCCAAGTGCAGCACCTCACTGATATTGTACCCACCAGGGCAAATATTTTAGGGAAAAATTACAGCAGACTGACCAAGACAATGCAATTCTTAAAAGTCCAAAGCATTATTGATGGTGCGAGAATGGTGTTCTGGATTCTGAGACATACGACCGCAAGAGCGCGCACAAAACTAATATCCAGGTGATCCAAGATCAGCAACGTGCAAATTGCTGCCTACTTACAGACAACAGTTACAAATCATTTATTTTCAGGCAACCCTCTTTGCATGGATTATTTGAAAGAGAAAGCAAACTTCAAAGACATTGGCAGGATAGAAAAGGACTGTTCCATGGATCCTGGAACAAAACTGAAATTATCATAGAATTATAGAATCTACAGTGCAGAAGGAGACCATTTGGCCCATCAAGCCTGCACTGACAACAATTCCACCCAAGTTCCATCCCCATAACCCATATAATTACCTTCCTAATTCCCAACATGAAGGGTGCAATTTATCATGGCCAATCAACCTAATCTGCACATTTTTGGATTGTGGAGAAATCCGGAGTGCCTGGAGGAAACCCAGGCAGACACCTGGAGAATGTGCAAACTCCACACAGATAATCACCCGAGGACAGAATTGAATCCAGATCCCTGGCACTGTGAGGCAACAGCGCTCATCACTGAGCCAGTGTGCCACCCATTAGGTTCAATGGTGCCATGCATTTTTATGGATAATTGTAGAACAGGTTACGAGTATCTACAAACAGCATTCAGGGACACCTACACTACTGTTCCACAAGGGACAGAAAAATAATTATTACCTGCTGTGTGCTTCACAACTTTGCCATTTGAAAATGCCTGACTCTAACATGTATGGTAAGACCATACTGCTGTTAAGCACCTCACTATAAGAAGGATGTGGAAGCATTGGAGAGAGTGCAGAGGAGATTTACCAGGATGCTGCCTGGTTTGGAGGGTAGGACTTATGAAGAAAGGCTGAGGGAGCTGGGGCTTTTCTCTTTAGAGTGGAGGAGGACTTAGAGGCGACTTAGTAGAAGTTTATAAGATGATGAGGGGGATAGATAGAGTGGACGTTCAGAGACTATTTCCTCAGGTGAATGTAGCTGTTATTAGGAGGTATAACTATAAGGTTCATGGTGTGAGATATAGGAGGGATGTCCGAGGTAGATCCTTTACTCAGGGAGCTGTTGGGGTGTGGAATGTACTGCCTGCTGTGATAATGGAGTCGGGCACTTTAAGAACTTTCAAGTGGATATTGTACAGGCACATGGAACACACCAGAATGATAGGGAGTGGGATAACTTGATCTTGGGTGCGGACATAGCTCCATGCAACATCAAAGGGCGAAGGCCCTGTGCTGTGCTGTACTGTTCTGTGTTCTTTGTGTTTATGACGTTGCTTCAAAAAAGATACTGAGCCAGATATTTACCTGTATAGTTGCCCTTATCTCACAAAAAGACTTGCCAATATGTGAACTAGCTTTGTAGCAAATAGCCTATATTGTCCACTGCACTAATTAAGTTACAATTAAAGCTTATCCTTGCATCTGCATTCACATTATTCCACATAAACTTTTAGAAAATCTTCACTGGAATTTGAAACAAAATTTATTTCCCCAAGCATTTGTTAGTTGTTGTGTGGTCGATGTTTTTTACTGTTGTGCTTCCCCGTATGGACAATCGTGTTTCTTTCAGAATCTATTTTAATGATCCTTTTGGGTATTTCTCCAGAGGAAGGAATGAATGACACAGCATGCTTGTGTGACCCTCTTGTGATTGAGGTGGTTTTCCACTTCACATAGAAACTTATAAAATTCTAACAGGATTAGACAGGGTAGATTCAGAAGGAATGTTCCCAATGGTGGGGGAGTCCAGAACCAGGGGTCATAATTTGAAGATAAAGGGTAAACCTTTTAGGACTGAGATGAGAAGAAATTTCTTCACCCAGGGAGTAGTGAGTCTGTGGAATTCATTACCACAAAAAATAGTCAAGGTCAAAACATTGTGTGATTTCAAGAATAAATTAAATATAGATCTTTGAGCTAAAGGGATCAAGAGATATAGGGGAAAGGTGGAATCAGGAAATTGAATTTGATGATCATCCATGATCATAGTGAATGGTGGAGCAGGCTCAAAGGGCTGAATAGCCTACTCCTGCTTCTATTTTCTATGTTTCCACGTGCTAGATCTTGAAATGGCTATACCACTGATTCAGTGGTGAGTGCCTGGTCCCTCTCGCTTCCTAATGCATTTCTTAACATTTGACAAGATTTTTGATGGGTTGAATGCAACATCAGTCTGAGAGACAACAACCTTGTCCATTTACTCCAGCCAAGCTGGCATAGAGAAAAATATCATTTCTGTCAAAATGGTAGAACAACATTGAGGAATGAAGGGAGTTTTTTTATGAAGTCTTATTAAGACCAAACTTGGGTGAATCAAAAAAAAACTTTCCTTTCAGGGAGTTTGCATTCCACAATATTCATATTATATCTGAATGCAAAGGTAATTCAAAATTCTTACTAAGCACAATTGTTTTCTATCCTCAAAGGATAAACGCTCATAACATTTTACTGATGCGCTATTATTTTGCAATGAATGCAAATTTTATTGAGTTCCTGGTTTCCTGTCAGAAACAGCATTTTTAGTTGATGGTGGCAGAATTTGATTCAACTCCATTTTCTTAAAAGCTGTGCAAAATCCACTAATTTTTTTTTCAATTTTCTGTTTACTTAAGGGAAGTGAGGGAACTGAATCCCCCAGAGGTGGCGAATTCTGTATTACAATATGCAGCGTGGGGCATCGCAGGACAGCAGCTGGTAAGTGCGACTTTAATATTTGCGTGTAGTTGTGTCTTTTTTCAGGAGTGTGGAGGTAAAGACTGCAGGTTATCTGACTTTTCTCATTTACAAACAGCACAGGCAAATTGTGCTTAACTTCAAAACAGCATTATTGGAGTCTGTGAGTAAACCCATGCAAACCCTGAGAGTGAGAATGCTGTTCCCCGATAAGATCTGGCTCTAAAGTAAGGCCAGACTGATTAAATGACAATGTTTTCTCACTCACCGAGCTCTTATGTGAAATTAGTTTGAGCAGACTTAACACATCCCATCATAACTCATCAAAAGAGATAATAAATTGGCTCTTGTAAACTAATCTGCCAATTTAATTCATTGAGACATTGTGGAAATTGAAAAGTCCCATTGCTACAACATGGGTAAACTCGTGAGGTTTGTATGAAACTATAATGCTGAGATGACCTTGAGGTCTTTAGTTTATACCTGATCCATGCTCTCTTTGTTGGTGCCTAATGCTTCCTGAGTGGCAAGAATAGGAAAAGATATTACAAAAAGTGAATAAAAAATCAGTTCTTCAAAAATCAACTCAATCTCCATGTTTGTCATTTACTAATCTTTTACTTGTACAGTCATTCAGGAGTGGGTATTTTATATGTTCAAAACTGTTACATTATGAAAAGAAATTGTGGGCCTGAATTTCTTGTATGTTGCGCGGGTGTACTTGAAAGACCCGGGAGCAGGTGCAAAACGTATTCCTGGACACAATCAGCCCCACTTGGCTGGCTAATGAATGGGCAGCCTGCAGGAAACAGAGACTGGGAAAGGCTCAATGATACCAGGGAGGACGGGAAGAATGAGGGCACTGAGAAAGGGGATGATACACGTTGACGCTTCTCATTTGCCCCCTTCTGGGGAAAGCCACTGCGAAGCTGTCTCAGGGAGCTGCAGACCTGTAAAACAATAAACTACAATGGAAAAACCTAGCAAAGGGTGTCTAGGCAGAACATTCAAACATTAACCTCAGTCCCCACACACCTTTTTTATAATTTTAGTTCAGCCCTGAGATTCCACCTTAGATTAAGGTTGCAGCTAAAACATAAAGGCTGCCTGGCCTATGAGCCCAGCCAATACATGTAAAAGCAGACAGTCCATATAAAATTGCATTCAATGGGTGCCTTAGCAGATTTAATTTCCTGTTTGATTATTGGGGGCCACACCTCTGACTCTGGTGTATGCTTGCCCACTGAAATATTGTGCGAGTGCTTGATGATGTCGCGACACACGCCTGATGGAATCTCTACAGTGCAGAAGGAGGCCAGTCGGTCCATCAAATCTGTAGCAACTCACTGACAGATTATCTTACCCAGGCCCTATACCCTTAACACCATATTTTTACCCTACTAATCTCCCTAACCTACACATCTTGGGACACTAATGGGCAATTTAGCATGGCCAGTCAATCTAACCTGCACATCTTTGGACTGTGGGAGGATGCCAGAGAAAACCCACATAGACACGGGAGGGACATGCAAACTCCATACAGCCACCTGAGGCTGGAATTGAACCTGGGATCCTGCTGCTGTGAGGCATCAGTGCTAACCACTGTGCCACCCCTCAGTTTTCTCCCACAGTTTCACACGCTTCAATGTCGTACCCAAGCAACATAAAATTCTGGCTGTGGTATTTTTAACCCATGAAACGTTGTCATGCATATTAATAATACACTTCAGACAATCAGTTATCCTTGAGTTGGCAAGACATTTAGAACTCACTATGTTCTATTTAATTGTCCAGCCTTGCTACCCAAATAAATTCAAGCTGACAAAATCAGATTAGATGCTTTTGATTGCACATACATTACATTGGTCAGCTGAATAATGATTCCTTATTCTGCAGCTGCCAGACAATAGTTGGCTGAACTGTGAGATGAATGTTATGTTTCACAAGTCTCTGGAGTGGATTTGTTCCATTTATTAAAAAGTGAGTTGACAAGAGTGGTAACTTGTCATAACTGCTGTACATCAATGTATTGTATGTAACTGTTTAAAACCTTTGGAATCAAAGGTGGTAGAAGCTGAATTTAGACTTGCCCTTAGAAGTGTGTCACATCCATTTTTCACATGCTTTCTTTAGCTCACTTAACACTATTTATACCATCACATCAGCTTTTGGATAGTGTCCTCTAGCCAGCACTTAGAATCCCTACAGTGCAGAAGGAGGCCATTCAGCCCATCGAGTCCGCTCCAACCACAATCCCACTGGGCTCCATCGCCATAACTCCACATATTTACCCTGCGAATTCCCTGACACTAGGGTCAATTTAGCTTAGCCAATCAATCAACCCACTCATCTTTGGACTGTGGGAAGAAACAGGAGCAAGCAGAGGAAACCCATGCAGACATGGGGAGAATGTGCAAACTCCACACAGGCAGCGACCTGAGACTGGAATTGAAGCCAGGTCCCTGGCACTGTGAGGCAGCAGTGCTAACCACTGTGCCTCCGCAATTCATTACTACTAGATCTCATAGCGTTTGAGTAAACCATCAAGACGCAAAAGTCTGAAAATCTGCCATTACCAATGGTTTGAGGGAATTTTCCTCTTTACTGTGCTGAAGTTGGAGAATAGGAAAATGCCAAGGACCTGAGCATAAAAATCAAGGTTGACACTCCAGTGCAAGACCAAGGGGATGTTTTGGTGACTTTGACAATGTAGGACATAACCTTCTACCCTTGGCAGGTTACTTTTCTGTTCTGATATGATAATTTTGAGAATTAATGAAGCAACAGCCAAGCTCCAACTTAAACATTAATGTCTTTACTAGCTTTGGAAGGAATGGCAGTTAACAGTACAATTAGCAATATGCCTGTTAGTCACAAATACATTGCAAGGAGTTATGCATGTCCTCACACTTTGAATGGCCACTTGCTGCTGATCATATTCTTTGGCACTGACTAGAATGCTTGGCTGCATTGCCAAATCACTCATTACAATGATTTATTGACCTTTCTTCCCAAGGTGGGCAGAATATTTTGTTGACAGCTCTGTCCTGTCCTCTCATAATTCATCTTAAGCTGTGTTTGTCCTATAAAGCACTTCATTCTTTGTTCAAAATACACATTAGAGTCCACCATATATCTGTTTTAAACTTCCTTCAGTAATTCCATCACAGTTGAATGCTGCAGATGTCTTTATGTTATCAGCAATTTCCATGATAATTAGGGTCCCTCAAATTACTGCCTTCTTACATGTTGTTGCTTGGTGAATTAAAAAAATACCAGGAAGCACAGAAAAACACATAGAGCTGAATCACTTTGTATTTCAAAAGAAGACAAACCTTGACATCATTACTCAATGTCAAATTGTGCTGCTTTCAAAACAACCTGAATTTTTTATTCCTTTGTGGGATGTGGGTGTTGCTGGCTAGACCAGTATTTGTTGCCCATATCTAATTACCCTTGAGAAGGTAATGCCTTTGTGAACTGCCACAGTCCCTGAGGTGTAGGTACAGCCACACTGCTATAAGGCAAGGAGTTCCAGGATTTTGACCCAGTATCATTGAAGGAACAGTGATATACTTCAAGGCCAGAATGGTGAGTGACTTGGAGAGGAACTTCGAGGTGGTGGTGTTCCCAGAAATCTGCTGCCCTTATCCTTCTGGATGGTAGTGGTTGTGAGTTTGGAAGGTTTTACCTAAGGAACATTGGTGAGTTCCTACTGCGCATCTTATAGATGGTGTACATGGCTATTGTTCATTTGTGGTGCAGAGAGTGAATGTTTGTGGAAGGAGTGCCAATCAAGTGGACTACTTGCTCCTGGATGGTGTCAATATTCTTGAAGATTGTTGGAGCTGCACTCATCCAGGCAAGTGAAGAAAATTCCATCACACTCCAAACTTGTGCCTTGAGGTGAGGGACAGGCTTTGGGCAGCTGGAAGTTGAGTTACTCACCACAAAATTTCTAGCCTCTGACTGCTCTTGGAGCCATTGTGTTTATATGGCTAGTCCAGTTAAGATTCGGGTAAATAGTAACTCCCATGATGTTGCTACTGGTGTTTAAGCAATGGTAATGCTGTGAAATATCACAGGGAGATAGTTAAACTATCTTAACTAGTTAAGATAGTCTCTTGCTGGAGAAGGTCACTGCCTGGCACCTGTGATGCAATATTAATTTGCCACTTATCAGCCCAAGCATAAATGTTTACCAAGGTCTTGCTGCATATAGATGAACTGTTTCAAGACCTTGAAATTTTCCCAATTCCCTGGGCCCTCCTTGGGGATGAAAATCTAACTCAAAAAATTTTCATCCAAGTTCTAATGTGGCATCAAAGTGAAACATAGCTTTGTTTATTGGTTTCAAACTGTTGGGGTGGGATTTTATGGCCTCGCTCATCCCAAAACCATAAAATCCCATCCAAGGTCGATGGACATTTCCATGGTCAGCCCCTTGCCCGCTCCGATTCCTGTGGCAGACAGGATGGTAAAATTCCAGACTTTATGCCCGTGCTAAACATTCCCCAATCTCCAAAATGTTGAATTTGTCTGTCCGTAAAAAAAGAAACAGTCTGCGATTTTTAATCAGCTATTTTAATCTGCAAAGTCTTTTGCTCTTTGGAATGTATGCTGGTAAGGTTCCGTCAGTATCTGAATGCCTGCCTACAGCAAACAGCATTCTGTATTCCATTGAAACAATCAATGCTCCTCTTGTACTGAATTGCTTTTGCAAACCTCAACCACAAATTTCACTTAAAGTACAATTAGGTTAGTCAAAAATATTACAGTTCCATACAATGCCATCTATCGGATGAGACATTAAACAGAGGCGCCATCTACTGTTTCATACAGATTCCCAGTGACCAGACCAATATTGAATCCTGAATAAACAGCATGGAAGAGATTCTCTGGTCATTGCCATTTTTCTGTTTTTGTGAGCAAATTAGCTGTCCCATTTCCTACCTTATTACAGACACCGCTGGTAGCATCTTCTGTTCTGGAGTCGGGTGGTGGGCAGGAAAGTCAGTATGATCCCCACTGGGCAGCAGGATGGCTGAGCACCTGCAATCTTCTGCTGTTTGCCCTATTAGTTATGCATCCATAAGGAGCTCAGCGAATCTTGTGGTGCAGTGTGCAGGAAGTTGTCAGCACCATGGCTACCTCATGAGGCCAAAGGCCCTTCTCCAAATTTAAAAGGCACGCATTCAGCTATTCACTCAAGGCAGGCAAGGAGTTCTGCTTCATCTACAAACATTCAATCCTTCCACCACTGATGCTCAGTAGCAGCAGTGTGTACCATCTACAAGATGCACTGCAGCAATTCACCAAAGAGTCTGAGACAGCATCTTCTAAACCCAAGACCACTTCCATCTAGAAGAACAAGGGCAGCAGATACATTGGAACACCATCACCTGCAGTTTCCTCTCCAAGCCATTCACCATCCTGACTTGGAAATATATCACCATTCTTCGCAGTCACTGGGTCAAAATCCTGGAATTCCCTCGTTAATGGCATTGTGAGTCAACCCACAGAACATGGACTGCAGTGATTCAAGAAGGCAGCTCACCACCACCTTCTCAAGGGCAATTGGGGATGAGCAATAAATGCTGGCCAGCCAGCAGTGCCCACGTCCATCAGTACCTTAAAGGTTACTGAATTGTGGTCACTGTTCCCGAAATGCTTCCCTACTGAAACATTGACCACCTGGCTGGGCTCATTCCCCAATACCAGATCCAGTATGGCCCCTTCTCCAGTTTAGCACCTCAACTTGAGGACTACACTATCTTTATCCATCAGTACCTTAAAGGTTACTGAAGATAGTGTAGTCCTCAAGTTGAGGTGCTAAACTGGAGGAAGGCTAATTATAACAATATCAGGTAGGAACCAAATACTGTAGATTGGGGGCAGATGGTTGAGAACAAATCAACATCCAGCATGTGGGAGGCTTTCAAGTGTAAGCTGATAGGAATTCAGGATTGGCACATTCCTGTGAGGATGAAGGATAAGTGTGGCAAGTTTTGGGAACCTTGAATAATGAGAATTATTTGTCAAAGCAAGGAGGCTCGGAACACATGAAGCAATTGTGGAATACAAGGAAAGTAGAGAGAAATTTAAGCAAGGAGTAAGGATGGCTAAAAGGGGTCCCAAAAAAGCATTGACCAGCAGGATTAAGGAAAATCCCAAAGCATTTTATACACGTATAAAGAGCAAGAGGGTAGCCAGGGACAGGGTTGGCCCACTCAAGGACGGGTAAGGGAATCTATGCGTGGAGCCAGAGAAAATGGGCGAGGTATTAAATGAGTACTTTGCGTCAGTATTCACCAAAGAGAAGGACTTGGCGGATAACGAGTCTGGGAAAGGATGTGTAGATAGTTTGAGTCATGTTGAGATCAAAAAGGAGGAGGTATTGGGGTTTTTGAAAAACATTAATGTAGACAAGTCCCCAGGACCTGATGAGATGTACCCCAGAATACTGATAGAGGCAAGGGAGGAAATTGCTGGGGCATTGAGAGAAATCTTTATATCCTCACTGGGTACAAGGGAGGTCTCAGAGGATTGGAGAATATCCAATGTTGTTCCTTTATTTAAGAAGGGTAGCAAGAATAATCCAGGTAATTACAGGCCAGTGAGGTTTACATCAGTGGTAGGGAAATTATTGGAGAGGATTCTTCAAGACAGGATTTATTCCCACTTGGAAATAAGTGGACTTTAGTGAGAGGCAACAAAGGAATTAAGGGTTATGGGGAGAAAGCAGGAAAGTGGAACTGATCCACTGCAGATCAGCCATGATCTTATTGAATGGTGGGGCAGGCTCGAAGAGCTAGATGGCCTATTTCTGCTCCTATTTCTTATGTTCTTATGGTTTTGTGAAGGGGAGGTCGTGTCTCACAAACTTGATTGGGCTTTTCGAGGAAGTGATGAAGATGATTGATGAGGGTAGGCTAGTGCAAGTCTACATGGGCTTCAGTAAGGCCTTTGACAAGGTCCCTCATGGCAGACTGGTGCAGAAGATGAAGTTGCATGGGATCAGAGGTGAGTTGGCGAGGTGGATACAAAACTAGCTCGGTCAAAGAGGACAAAGGGTAGCAGTAGAAGGGTGTGTTTCTGAATGGAGAGCTGTGACAAGTGGCGTTCCTCAGGGATCAGTGCTGGGACCTTTGCTGTTTGTAATATCACTATCCTGACTTGGAAATATATCACCGTTCCTTCACTATTGCTGGGTCAAAAATCCTGGAACTCCCTCCCTAACAGCACTGTGCCTATGCCCAGACCACAGGGACTTCAACAGTTTAAGAAACCGTGATGCCCACACCCTGTAAATGCTTAAAAGAATTTAGAAAAGGAAGCTCGCAAATGTGATAAACCACATCCCAGAATTTGTGAGGGCACCTCTGGCAATACTGATTTGACTTAATTTATTGTCACATTTATAAGTATACAGTAAAAAGTATTGTTTCTTGTGCGCTGTACAGACAAAGCATATTGTTCATAGGGAAAGAAAGGAGAGGGTACAGAATATAATGTTACGGTCATAGCTAGGGAGTAGAGAAAGATCAACTTAATGGGAGGTAGGCCCATTCAAAAGTCTGATGGCAGCAGGGCAGAAGCAGTTCTTGAATCAGTTGGTACGTGTCCTCAGACTTTTGTATCTTTTTCCGGATTGAAGAAAGTGGAAGAGGGTTTATCGGGGTGCATGGGGCCCTTGATTATACTGGCTGTTTTTCCAAGGCAGTGGTAAGTGTAGACAGAGTCAATAGACGGGATTTTGGTTTGAGTGATGGACTGGACTTCGTTCATGACCCTTTGGAGTTCATTATGGTCTTAGGCAGAGCAGCAGCCATACCAAGCTGTGATACAACTAGAAAGAATGCTTTCTATGGTGCATCTGTAAAAGTTGGTGAGAGTCATAGTGGACATGCTGAATTTTCTTAGTCTTCTGAGAAAGTAGAGGTGTTGGTAGGCTTTCTTAAATATGGAGGGGGGGGGAGTTGGGGGTGGGGGGGAGGCAGAACAGGTTGTTGGTGATCTGGATGGCTAAAAACTTGAAGCTCTCGACCATTTCTACTTTGTTCCCATTGATGTAGACAGGGACATGTTCTCCACCGTGCTTCCTGAAGTTGATGACAATCTCCTTCATTTTGTTGGCATTGTTGTCGCACCAGTTCACCAGATTCTGTGTCTCTTTCTTGTACTTTCTCATCATTGTTTGAGCTCTGACCCACTACAGTGGTGTCATCAGCAAACTTGAAAATCGAGGTGGAGGGGAATCTGGCCCCACAGTCAGAGGTAAATAAGGAGTATAGTAAGGGGCTGAGGACACAGCCTTGTGGGGCTTTCACTCATCTCTAGATAAGGGCATTGCTTGTGGTACACCCGTGGTCAGGCCAATGCTTGCCATTGCAGTGGACCATATTCTCCAGCATCTTGACATTCTAGAGACCTCACCTCCACTTGCTGCTCAGGCCCTTGCTCCTCATGGTCCTGTGCCAACCCTCTGTGGATCTGTGAATGAATTGAAGTGATACATTACATGAGCATGTCCTTTACAGGTTTCCCTCCATCTCAAAGCTAGCAGGCCAGTGCTAAGCCCTTAACCTGTCCTCCATTTAGACATGAACATCTCCCCCAACCTCTTCCAGGTGAAGGACATCCTCAAAGACCCGAATCGGATGTTTCTCCTGTCCATACATGACTGTGCATGGAGACATTGTTCTTTGACCTCAGAGATGAGTGCCATTTGCAAGAAGCCTCCCTGTGATACTATTCTGCTTGTCTCCAGTAGCCTCAAAATTCTTTCGAGGGACTATTGCCTTAGCAGCATAGAAATATGAACTAAATGAGCCCATATCAGCCATTCACTTGGGAGAATGGAGCGTTGGAATCAGGGTTTGGCTGCCTTCCACCAGTCTAACTGCTTGGAGGCATCCAGCCCTTTCTTTCCCTCCTTTCCTGCCTTTTGTCTGAGCCCATGACACAGAACGAATGGCAGCTCCATATCTTGCTGGGGATCTTAACATTAAGACACACATGAGCCAGGAACCTGCCTCCGTGTGGATTTCGGTGTAGAGAAGAAAATGCAACTGAGCATGACTGACATCCAGTTGCCTCAGAAATACTCAGATGTCTCTTTAGTCGACTGCTTGTGCTGACCTTAGACTCCACCCACCCAAAAAGACCCTCCTCCCTCTGCGAGGAATATCACTGACTGTCTAACCACATGCTGAAGATTAGATTTGAAAAATGATCCATGTCACCTTCCAGACTCAATCTACAACTTCCCTGCTGTCACCCACCAACTTCCCCCATCACCCTTGACCCATTCAATATCACCATTCTGCTCCCCTCTGTCACTCTTGAACCTCAGCCAGTTACCCTGGACCCTAGCACCAGCCCTCTCCACATGCCATACCTCCTCTCAGAGCTGCCACCCACAACCATTTCCATGCCCACCCCTACCCTGCCCTCTCTCATGACCTGAACCATCTGTCATGTCTCACCAAAAGGGACCTTCACTTACAAGACTCTCACTCTGGACTTGCCAACCTTCTGCATCCAACTCCTCCCTCTGAATGACGCTGTTCCAATTCCATCACCATTACTCTGAATTCACTTCCCAATACTCGACCATTGATAACACCAATCCTGACCTCTAAGACGCTGTTTACCCACTTACCCCATTCTTGCCCCTTTTCAAGACACTCCCCCTCACCCCCTCCTTTTCCTGTCAGCCCCCACATACCTGCACCTTTCCCAAGATCCCCACATCCCAACCTTCCTCATACATTCTTTCCATCTCACCCATCTGTCTCACCTTCCCACCTTTCTCCTGACATTCTTTACCCAACCACCCATTCCCCAGTCATTACCCCCCCCCTCCATCTTTCCCCGAACACTCTTCCCTCCCTTCCCTGGATCATCTTCACCACCTTCATATTTACTGGACACTCTCTCCCCCCACTCCCATCCCATTTTTTTTTTGCCTCCTCTATCCAGCCTTCACTCCATCCTAATTTCCCACTCCAGCTTTCGTCTACCTCTTGTGTCTAGCCTTGGTGCAGTGTTTGCTTGCAGCACTCAATGTGTGCGCAGTTAAGTGAGGTCCCCAGACAGGGAAAAGCAGCATCTACTGATCTCAACATTGTAGAAGTGATGAGGCTCGGCAGATGCACATAGCTTGTACCTGCTTGTAAAACTGAATGTTCTAAATTCTCGCTGGTGAGGAATATAATTTCGACAACAAATCTAATTTCAATGAGACGGCCTTTTAATGAACAAAGAACAGTACAGCACAGTAAACAGGCCCTTCGGCCCTCCAAGCCTGGGCCACGCATTGGTCCAACTAGATCATTCATTTGTATCCCTCCATTCCCAGGCTGCTCAAGTGACTATCCAGGTAATTCTTAAATTATGCCAGTGTGTCTGCCTCCACCAACCTACTTGGCAGCGCATTCCAGGCCCCCACCACCCTCTGCATAAAAAACGTCCCTCTGATATCGGAGTTATACCTCGCCCCTCTCACCTTGAGCCCGAGACCCCTCATGATCGTCACCTCCGACCTGGGAAAAAGCTTCCCACTATTCACCCTATCTATACCCTTCATAGGATGCATGAGATATTAATGTATACAAATTGGATTTAAGTTTAAGTTTTAAGTTGACGTTTATTTATTAGTGTCAGAAGTAGGCTTACATTTACACTGCAATGAAATTATTGTGAAAATCCCCTGGTCGCCACACTCCACGCCTGTTTGGGCACACTGAGGGAGAATTTAGCATGGCCAATGCACACATCTTTGGACTGTGGGAGGAAACTGGAGCACTCAGAGGAAAAGCATGCAGATATGGGGAGAATGTGCAAACTACACACAGACAGTGACCTGAGACTGGAATCAAACTCAGGTCCCTGGTGCTGTGAGACAGCAGTGCCAGACACCGTGCTACCCTCCCAATCTTGTTTTTTGCGACCCGGCACAAATCTGCCTCAGAAGGCCAGAGAACAAATTTCACACAGTTTATCCCACCAAAAAACAGACTTTTTGCCTCCTACCAAATTGACCCTGCCCAACACACTCTGGCTACTGGTAGGTCCAGAAGATTCAATCCGATATTTTGGAATACTTAATTAGCTGTGAAGTGTTTTGGCGTGTCTTTGGTCTTGAAAAGGTTTTGTCTCATTGCAAAAGTCTTACAATAACAGTGCAATGGTATCACCATGTTCCTTGCCAGACAATATGGGACAGATTTCCCTGTTCCGTCTGCCATGGGAATCGGAGTGTGCGAGGGGCGGCCCATGGAACGGTCCATTGACTTTGGACATGATTTTCCAGTTTCACGGCAAGCATGGCCGGAAAATCCCACCCTAAATCTTCATAAAGCGACAATGTTTAAGGCAGTCTGTGGGGAATATTTTATGATTTTTTAGAAACCAAGTGAAATAAGTTTAACAAAAACAGAAAATGCTGGAAAATCTCAGCAGGCTTGACAGTATCCATGGAGAGAAATAGAGATAACGTTTTGAGTGAGCATGACCCATTGTCAGTGCCGTGATGAAGCCCTGAGCTCTGACAAAGTGTCATCGTGACTCGGAACATTGGCTCTATTCTCTCCCCACAGATGCTGTCAGATCTACTGAGTTTTTCTGTTTTTGTTTCAGATTTGCAGTATATATTGTCACCGAGTTTATTACTTCAGCTTTGTGCTAGCTAAGTTCATCCTTCGTGATTTTGTTAGCCTGACTAGCAAAAAAACTGACCAGTCAGAACTGGTCTGCAATAATATCCATCCCATGCATATCAAAAGATTTCGTAGCCACTAACTTTGTCAATTAAATACTCAGGACATTAATTCAGCTCTTGCAAACAAGGAACTGTAAAAGATTAAGCAGAGCAACAAAGTCATACTGCCTGATTTTCAATCAGCTGTTTTGAATTTTAAAGGCTGACTTCTCGATAGACCGATGGTTTTTGTATGCAATCAAATTCATGGTTTTAAAATTAACAACAAGGTAAAGTATAATATTTTAAAATTGTGTGAAGTGTCTACTTTCCTGGTTTGAATGAAAGCTTCCAAGTTGCATTAACATTTTGATTATATCAGCCACACCGCCACTCCTGACCTTTCTATGTTTTGTACTGATTTCCTAAGTGGGTCAGTGAAACATACAGCTCAATAGCAATTTGACTTTTCATCAGTTTATTCTGCATCTGTTTAAAGTGCCAGTGAGCACAGCACAACTGTTAAAAAGCCCAATGGCAGATAGTAGGTTGAATGCTTAGGCCTGAACTCTCATGAAGTCAGAAGGGCTTTCTGCCTCAGTCAAAATGGCATCAGAGGTCTGATCCTGGAAGTCCTGCTCCAAACCTGGCCCCCGTCATTTTTGCAGGTGTGAGGGAAAGGCGTTTTTGACATTAAGTCATCACCTTTCTACATCAACGCGGATGAAGTGGAAATGGTCAAAAGCTTCAGGTTCCTAGATGTTCAGATCATCAACAACCTGTCCTGGTCCCTCCACACCAACGCTATAGTTAAGAAAGTCCACCTCTATTTTCTCAGGAGGCTAAAGAAATTCAGCATGTCCACTATGACTTTCGCCAAATTTTATAGATGCACCATAGGAAGCAATCTTTCCAGATGCTATGGCTTGGTATGGCTCCTGCTCTGACCAAGACCGCAGGAAACTACAAAGGGTTGTGAACGTATCCCAGTCCATCACGTAAACCCATCCAGTGACTCCGGCTACACTTCATGCTGCCTCGGAAAAACAGTCAGCATGATCAAAGACCTCCCGCACCCTAGACATACTTTCTTCCACCTTCTTCCATCAGGAAAGTGATACAAAAGACTGAGATCACAAACCAACCAACTCAAGAACAGTTTCTTCCCAGCTGCCATGAGACTTTTGAATGGATCTACTTTATATTAAGTTGATCCTTCTCTGCACCTAACCATGTCTGTAACACAATATTTTGTACCTCCTCCTTCCCTTCAACTTATGTGCTCTATAAATGGTATGGTTTGTATGTGTGGCATGCCAGTAGCAATACTTTTCACTGTTTAGCAATACATGTGACAATAGTAAATCAAATCAAGATCAAATCAAAAAAATCAAAATATTCGCATTTTAGAGGCAGCAGTACAGTTAGCAGTACAGCCTTCAAATCGAAGCAATTGTGGTCATCGAAGTTTCAGAAGAATGACATGAGTCTGAAACTACTGGAGTTTTTTGGAAAGGCAAACTTTTAGAAAGCTAAGGTACTGTTTTGGAGAGTTGAGGCACTCTTTGTGAGAGATCAAATACCTTTTGGGAGAGGTCACGTACCATACTGGAATTGTTAAGAGAAGGTATGAATGTACATAAAAAGTGATTAATCTACATGGAACTATCAAGTTATTTAAATCCCTAGACCTTTTAAATTTTGCAAAGAACGTATCATCCCACAATTGAAAAGAAATTGTGATTACAATTGCATGACGTGATTGTTGACGTCAGCCTGCAGGTTGTCATTATTGGATTAGTGCTGCTTGACAGCTTCCATGATTATTATCAGAGTGGAGGGCCTCTTAAGTTCATAATTTAATTGACAGCTGCAAGTGGTTATAACGGTATTAGTTGTCTTTGCTTTGGGTTTACGAATACAAATATTTATTGTTATAAAACATTCAATATTTAAATGGACTTAGACACATTGAATGGACTTTTATCTATGGGAGTTTTTTTAATATAGTGAAGCTTATAATATATGTACAACTTTATTTTATTTCACCTCACCATAGCTCCTGAGGTGGTCTTCTGGTGGGTGAATTGGCAGAGAGAATGTTTTGGAAAAGGATGGTTGGTGAGGATGATGGGTTGCACAAGTTGGGACTAAATTGACATAGGACATCATCCAGGGGAATTAGTGGTGTCATGAATTATCACCGGGGTTATAAGGGACCTTGGGATGAATCAGGATCATGGCTTTGCATAAGTTGGCACTAAGTTGCCCTGGGAATGGGTTGAGGTCATGATGTGCCATGATATGTAAGAAGGAACTTGGGGGATTGGGTGGGAAACATGAAGTGGTTGGTATATGTTATCATTGATGGGGCATGGGGAGTGTGTGGGAGATGAGGGAGTGTGACAGTTAGGGATTGAGGGCTTTTTTGGTGTTTATTGCTTTTTTTTACAACTGGGACAAAGTCCCAGCCTTCTGAACACCCCTTGGGGCAGCTGCCCCACCATTTCCAGAGGTGATGGGCCCACTTCCAGTTAGCATTGCCTCATTGCCAGAGAGAGGGGGGGACTTGGAATGGTTGCTGTAAGATTGCACACCAAAAGTTACCATTTGGATCAATGCTTTTCTTCAGAATTGAAAGATATTGGAGAGGAACAGTTTTAATTACAGATGAGAGGAAATGGAGCAGGGAAAGAACAAAGCCCGTTCTGTAGCCATCTTTCCAGCTCACCCTGGATCGCATGTTACTTCACCTTCTGTATCAGCCTGCCATGAGGGGCCTTCTCAAAGGCCTTGCTAAAGTCTAGATTTCTAGGTTTGTTAGACCATGTTTTTGATTAAGATTTTCTGCTCCTTCAAAGTATTAAAATCTAGGAATATGGGTTTCCTGAGGATCCTGAATTTTGTAACTGCCAGATAACTTTAATTCTCTTTCTCTATGGGTATCCTGCCTGCAGCCAGTCTGATGAACAGCCTGGCTGCTAATTGGAATGGGAAAGCATTGAATACAATGCCCCAGCCAAGTTGGGTGGTCAATCCAGAGGGGATGGGAGTTAGGAGAAATCTGGGCACTAAGCATAGTAAATGATCATTGAACATGGTGTATCACATTGGTGGGAAACCGATTTCAGAGATGAGGTTGTCCATTTGCAATGGGAGAGGGGCTGGATCCAATTATTGGGTTGGGAGGTTTGATTGCTGCAACTGGGGGTGGAGGGATTTCATCCATTTAAGGGAGGGAGATCTGATTGCAGGGAGGGGAATCAAATTGTGAAGTGGGAGAGTTGTACTTGTTGGTCATGAGGAACAATGGTAGTCACAGTGTTGTTCCACATAGGGGAGACGGATTGGATGGTTATTGGCTGACCGAGTTTAGAGTAAAGACCTCTACAGTTCTTGGCCCCCAAGCGGTGCTTTAAAAGCATTTGCCTGATTTATTCAGCCTTCTGACCCCCTTTCATATTTTCGGTTTCCCAAAGCCAGGCTGACTGTGCTTTCTTAAAAAAAAACTTCACTGCTAAAATTAAGGCATGCAGGCTCGATGAGATACTAAATGGTCAACCAACCGTCAGATTGTTCACATGTCCCATGTCCAATTTTCACTAAACAGAGCGTGAGCATGTTCAAAGCAGATTGGGTTTCTATTTCGGACTTTTAAGATTTTAGCTCATCTGTTTTTGAGGGGTTAAATTGCAACCCCCCCCCCCCCACCAATTTTATGTTACATGCAGCATATCAATTGAGTTTACAGTCCCTTTGGGTGCTTAATTAATTAATTATTTAATTAATTAGATTTTCTTTAGTTTACTTTCTGGGAAAGATGGATAATATAGCTCTCTTCCGCAAAAGGTTAATGTAATTTCAGGAGCTATTCTGCTAACTGTTTCAATATGATTGTTCGTGTCAGATCAATACAACAGTTATTTCTGCAATACCTCAGATAATTTATTTGCAGTTATATATATTTTAATCTCTGCCTATTTTCAGTATTTTTACTCTGAGCTTATGACACTGCTATTATTTCAGTAAGTTAAGTATTTAATCATTTTAATAAAGCTGCAAATAGACATGAGTGTTGCAAGTATGGAATATTGGCAAATAGCAAACAAGATAGGAAACCCAATAGTGGTATTTATTCATGAGATCGGAAGTGCCAACATTCTTTATAATTTTGTACACCAGTTCTGGACTGTGAGGATCATGGATAATTTGGTTCTCTTCGAAGAGAGCGATTGTCGAGTTGATTTCTAACAGGCAGTAATTAGATATTAATCACCAACTCAGTCAAATTGACATCAGAACTTATTCAAAAACAGAAAATACTGGAAAGTCTCAGCAGGTGACAGCATCTGTGGAGAGAGAATAGAGCTAATGTTTCAAGTCTGGATGACCCTTTGTCAGCTCTGCTGAAGGATCTTCTAGACTTGAAATATTAGCTCTATTCTCTTTCTACAGATGCTATCAGACCTGCTGAGATTTTCTGTTTTGGTTTCAAATTCCAGCATTTGCAGTATTTTGCTTTTATCAGAACTTGTTGTTGCTACTTAAGTTCACCAAAGATTGCACATGGCAGTGGTCAGATGGGTGCTTGTAATTTTTGCTGACATTTTTATGTTGTTCGTTAGCTAAAGTCAAGGGCAGGGCATTAATACTTAGTCCTCAAGCTTCTTGTTGGGCTGTGGCAGGCAAGCGAGAGTGGAACAGCCTTTTTTTATGAAAAGACAGAAAGAATGGGGATGCTCATCATTCAGAGAACAATCCCCTCCCACCACTCCCCAAGATGTTTTGATCCTCCCCCACCCACCACTCCACCTCAGTGCAAGTACCTCCCCCCCCAGCACCCTGGGATCAGGAAGTGAGCTACTCTCCACAGGATCCCTAGCCTTTGACCAGCTCTGGTGCCACAGTATTTATAAGGTGATTTCAGTTCAGTTTCTGGCTAATGGTAAGTCCCAGAATGTTAATATCAGGAGATTCAGTGATGCTAATGCCATTGTATGTCAAGCATAATTAGATCCTCTCTTGTTGGAAATGGTCATTGCCTGGAACTCATGCTCCACAAATGTTACTTGCTACTTGTTAGTCCAAGCCTAGATATCGTCCAGGCCTTTCTGCATTTGGACATGGACTGCTTTAGTATCTGAGGAATCGCAAATGGTGCTGAACATTAGGCAGTCATCTGCGAGCATCCCCACCTCTGACCTTATGATGGAAGGGAGGTCATTGATGAAGCAGTTGAAGTTGTTTGGGCCTCAGACACGACCCTGAGGAACTCCTGCAGCGATATCTTGGAGCTGAGATGATAGACCTCCAACCACCACAGCCATCTTCCTTTGTGCCAGGAGTGACTCCAACCAGTGGAGAGTTTTCTTCCTGATTTCCATTGACTTTTGTTAGGGCTCCTTGATGCCATACTCACTCAAATGCTGGCTTGACATCAAGGACAATCATTCTCACTTCACCTCTGACATTCAGCACCTTTGTAGATATTTGAACTAAGGCTTTAATGTGATCACAAGCTTACTGACCCTGGCGGAACTCAAACTGAGCATCAGTGAGCAGGTTATTGCTAATTCAGTGCCACTTGATTGCATTATTGATGACAGTTTCCATACTGATGATCGCAAATAGGCTGATGGGGTTGCATTTGTCTTCTTTCTTGTGTGCAGGACATTCCTGGGCAATTTTCTACCTTGCCAGGTAGATGCATGTTTGTAGCTAGACTGGAACAGCTTGGCTAAGGGTGCTGCATGTTCTGAAGCACAAGTCTTTTGCATTGACATTTTGTCTTTTTAGTTGAATCTTAAATTTTACCCTATTGTGGTCACTACCCGCAAAGCATTTCATTCCATTATTCACAATCAGATCACACAATATCTATGTCCTATCGTCCTCTGTTTGGGGAAAGAATTCCATAAGCAAAAATGAAATTCTCTCCTGTTTTCTATGTTCACTGCCTCTCTTTTTTTGTACTGAGCATAAAACTATTGATTAAAGGCTGTTGTCATAGAAGTCCTACAGTGCAGAAGGAGGCCATTTGGCCCATCAAGTCAGAACCGACCACAATCTCAACCAGGCCTTATTCCCATAACCCCACATATTAACCCTGTTAATTCCCCTGACACTGGGATCAATTTGGCATGGCCAATCCACCTAACCCATATACCTTTGGACTATGGGAGGAAACCAGAGGACCCGGAGGAAACTCATGCAGACATGGGGAGAATGTGCAAACTCCACACAGACCGTGATCAGATCCCTGGCATTGTGAGGCAGCAGTGCCAACCACTGTGCCACCATGCCGCCCAAATTGTCAACTTGAGTGTTGAGCGATCAGTCTTTTAAGCAGAGATTGGTGGCCCATCTGTGATTGTTTTGGAAGCTATGCTGTTCACGAATGTAATGCAAACTCAAAACTCTTTATTCCTTGCTGCTATTTCAATCTTTAAGGAAACCTGAAGCAGGAATTGTCAGTCAAAGTTCCATTTCAGTTCCTTTCCAGCAATAATATATGTCACTATCTCCAAGATCCTATTTTCTACGTTATAATGATCCTGGAGATTGGACACACCGTCAAAAGATCAAAGAAGACATTGGGAGCATGCTATCAGCTATTTTGGAATTTATAACCAGGACAGCAAATAAAGTAGAAATGGTGGAATAAAATATTGTACTGTCTAATATGTTAACAAAAAGTAATGGGAAGACTAATTAACAAAAGTAAGGGAAATTATTTTACCACAACTCAGAATTCCAATCACTGGACTACATTGGAATTTTATTCCCATATCTTGTTTTAATATTAAACCTTTGGTTATTGAATAGTTTATAATTGCATTCTGGTGAAGATTTGGAATTTTCTCGCTCTTTCTCAGTATAACTATGGTGTAAGAGTACTGTTGCATTGCTTTCTTGTGACAATTCACAGTTAATTTTGTTGGTACCCTCTCTTGTTATTCCCATCCCACATGCCAAAGGTCAGTTCATGGGAGTTTCTTGAATGTAATGCACTGGTGTAGATTTAAAACCAAAATATTAAGAAACCATCTGATATTGCTGGAAAAATATGCTGTTCTTGATAGCAATTTTCTTTACCACTTCTAAAAGATTCACGGTACTCAACCAAAGTGTCACCAGCCTCAGGGTACAAAATGTTTTGATACTTGCACATCTTATCTACATAAAATCATAGCATCATTCAGTGCAGAAGAGCCCCTATCTGCACCAGCGCACGGGAAAGACCTGAACTCCCACCTAATCCCATTTAGCAGCACTTGGCCCATAGCCTTGAATGTTATGATGTGCCAAGTGCTCATCCTTTTTAAAAGATGTGAGGCAACCCACCTCTACCTCTCTCCTAGGCAATACATTCCAGATCATCACCACCCTCTGAGTAAAAAAGCTTTTCCTCATATTCCCCCCGAACCTCCTGCCCCTCAACTTGAACTTATATCCCCTCGTGACTGATCCTTCAATGAAGGGGAACTGTTCCTCTCTATCCACTCTGAACATGCCCCTCATAATTTTGTACATCTCGGTTTTCTCTGCTTGAACGAAAACAATCCAAGCCTACCCAACCACTCTTCATAATTTAAATGCTTCACCCCAGGTAGCACCCTGATGAATCTCCTCTGCACTCCCTCCAGTACAATCACGTCCTTCCTCATGTTCAGAACAAATAGTTCACAGAAAGGAGTTTTTCTGTGGATGATTCATATTCTATGTATTAATGATGGACAGAAGCAGCAGATACTCTTTGGTGAGAAGGCAGAAGTCAGCAATCATACTTCCCCAATTGATGCAACCTTGCCCTTCTTCAGGCTGATTTTTACTTTACGACATGGGAAGATGAGTGCTGTAAATCCCCATTAGCAAATTCAATACACAAGCTGCCATACACGTTAGTATCATTTCTGAGTATTTGCGATCCAAAAAAATCAATGTCATGATAGCAAAGGCAGAAGTGGATTGGCAGCTTGTTTATGAATCCTGCCTGAATTTTCTCCCTGTTGACTTCATGAGCAGGATTTTCCAGAGGGTGGGGATTGCTGCTCTACCAGCAGAAAGGTCAGCAGAGAATGCATCCCCGCCAAATTGGCTGTTCCACAGCCATTGAACACTCATCTAAGGAGTAACTGGCTGCTGGCAAAATTCGTACCCTTTGTTCAAGAGGAGATCCCGCCTTAGACAGTTTCCAGCCAATCAGATCAATCAACAGCCCTCCAGTCCCAGCCACACCATTGTGAGTGGTTGCCACTGCTGGGGTTACACCCAGTCCTGTGTCCAAGTGCCTAGAACCCAGGACAAAGGTAAGTGCAGAAGGCTCATAACAGAGACGGAAGGGAGGCACTGGGGAGGTAAAGGTGGTATTGCAAAGGTTGGGTGGGGTGGGGGGACTATCTGGGGGCAACAGACCCTGCTGGAATTGTTTCCAGGCATAAGTGGCCCTTAAGACGACACTAACTGACCACTTATGGGCCTGGGTTTGGGCAGGGATGAGCAAGGCATGCTCAGTCTTCCCCACCTGACCCCCATCAAATTCCTGACACAAGGACTGGAAGGTAGATCGTGAAAAGGTCACCTGGTGAATTTTACAGGATTCTCACCTAAAAACCTGTTGTCAGGGGTTCAAAAAATTGTGTCGCACAATGGGCGACCAATCCATCATCACCAATTTTGATGGGTTGGCAAGGTTGAATTTAATCACCTATCCCTCGATTAAACTCACAATGTTCTGCAGAGATTTTCAGTCACATAAATTAGAACATGACCAACTATTCATAAGGTAAATTATTTACAGAAAGGACTTCGAGGGAGGAGAGATGGCAAAAGAATAACTCAGACCAACATGTAAAGCAACAACATTACTGCTCAGCTTTAAGGGATACATCTTTTTCACCTCAAGGTCATGCAATTCTGAGAATGCATTAATGAATGCCAAAGTCCAAGTTGACTAGCATATTGGCCAGGATTTTCATTGGGAAGTCTTGACTCATCAGTCCTTTAAAATAGTGTGGGAATCCAGATTGTGGGATTCCTGATCCCGTTCTCATGCTGTCTAATTTTCAGAAATGCTTTTAAAGGTGCAGGGTGGTTCCTGTGAAAAGCCACACCGGCACTCCCAGTCTTGCTGGCTTAATTGTGGAGATGAGCATGAACCACTCCTCTATAGCCTTCATGGAGTTTGGATCAGGTTTTTAAGGACTCGTGATTCATAACCTCTCTTTCAGTGGAATTACTCCTGAAATGAAGAATCCTAACCTCACAATAATGCCAAAATAGAAACATTGTTGGAGTCTATTCTGGCTTAAAATATACCTTGGGGTTTTGATCCAGTATTCTAATAGTTCCTTCACTGTCACTAGGTCAAAATCCTGGAACCTCTGACCCAAGAGTGGCATGGTGGCACTGTGGTTAGCACTGCTGCCTCACAGTGCCAGGGACTCGAGTTCAATTCCTGGCCTAGTTCATTGTCCGTGTGGAATTTGCACATTCTTCCCATTTCTGTGTGGGTTTCCTCCGAGTGCTCCAGTTTCTCCACAGTCTAAAAGACGTGCTGGTTAGGTGCATTGGCCATGCTAAATTCACCCTCAGTTTATCTAAACAGGTGCCAGAGCATGGCAACTAGGGAGTTTTCAAGTAACTTCATTGCAATGTTAATATAAGCCTTTTTGTGACATTAATAAATAACCTTTAAAGAGCACCTTGAGTTATGTATACCACATGGACTTCGGCAGTTCAAGAAAGCATCTCACCAACACTTTGTCAAGGACATTAGGGATTGGCAATAAATGCTGGCCTATCTGGCAATGCTCATGTTCCATGAATGTATAAACTTAAAACAAAATGAAATACAGCCATATCTACTGGAACATTAAGAAGAGAGACAGAGATAGCCATGTTCAGAGACTTTCATTCCATCTCTGACATTGGTGTTCTACTGCTGCTGCAGATTTAGAATCACAATCCCTGTTTTGCTGGTGCATTGGGTTACTGGAAAACAGATACCAGTTGCTTACTGTCATTTAACTGCAGTGAGGTAATCACGGGGTAAACAGTCAAATTCCTACTTTGTTTAACGTGCAGGTTCAGTTGGCAGTTAGGAAGGTAAATGCAATGTTAGCATGAATGCCAAGAGGGCTAGAATACAACAGCAGGGATCTACTTCTGAGGCTGTATAAGGCTCTGGTCAGACCCCATTTGGAGTATTGTGAACAGTTTTGGGTCCCATATCTAAGGAAGGATGTGCTGGCCTTGGAAAGGGTCCGGAGGAGGTTCACAAGAATGATCCCTGGAGTGAAGTGCTTGTCGTATGAGGAACTGTTGAGGACTTTGGGTCTGTCCTCATTGGAGTGTAGAAGGATGAGGGGGGATATTATTGAAACTTACAGGATACTGCAAGGCCTGAATAGAGTGGACTTGGAGAGGATGATTCCACTAGTAGGAAAAACTAGAACCAGTGGGCATAACCTCAGGAACGATCCTTTAAGACAGAAATGAAGAGGAATTTCTTCAGCCAGCAAGTGATGAATCTGTGGAACTCTTTGCCACAAAAGACTGTGGAGGCCAGATCATTGACTGTCTTTAAGACAGAGGTAGATAGGTTCTTGATTAATAAGGGGATCAGGGGTTATGGGGAAAAGGCAGGAGAATGGGGATGAGAAAAATATCAACCATGATTGAATGGCAGAGCAGACTCAATGGGCCGAGTGGCCTAATTCTGCCCCTATGCCTTATAGTCTTATGGCTTGAAAGGTGCAGCAGTGAAACGGAAATAGAGAAAGCCTTGATTTAAGAGTGGGGATGTTGTAATAAATCAAGCGTGTTGCTGTAAGGCAGGTGGTTTATCAGAAGAAATGCAGCCCAATATCAGTGAAAAATGAAGATTATGAAACTTGGAACTAGCTGCACCATAAATCTGCCTAATCAGGCTATATTCCGCCTGTTAGTACTAAATGGTGACATGTAGAAATGTTATCTGTGCTTGTTTGTGTGTTCTGGAGAATGTTCACGCTCTCTAACAGGTTGTGCATCTCAGACTAACAGTGAAATGAAGGTGAATCATATTAGCCTAATCACATGGAGAAAAAATCCAGCATTAATCTTACTTTTTGAAATGTTGGTAAATACACGGATTCCAAAAATATTAATTGTGAAGATAATTCAAACCAACAATCATGAAATTTTTGTTGTCTGATTCAGGTGATTTGCTGTTTACTCATAATTCATTTTTCTCCTTTAGTGTCCCATTATAGGAATGATTATATGCTGTGGGTGACAGATGTATGGAGCATTTGGAAAAACAAATCAGCGCAATAGCACTCCTAATGTTTGAAAGAATGTTACCATGCAAATAGTGAATATGCTGAAGTGAAGCTAAATATCAAAGAATATTGAAAGAGCACACCCCAAAGATGTGCTCTTAGGCTGATTGGTTTTACCAAATTGACACTATTCTCCCCTGAATCTGGCTAAGTCAGGGGTTCTATTTGTAGATACGCAGGGTAGAATAGGTGTAGGGTGATGCGGCGGCGCGGGCTTGTTGGGCCGAAGGGCCTGTTTCCCATGCTGGGTTGTTCTTTGTTCTTTGTTCTTTGAATGTTATACAGCACAGTGCAGCTAAAATTATGGTGATGGAAAATTTAGCAGTGATGCACTTATCAGTATTTTAGTGTTTTAACCATAGCAGACAGCACAGCATAAAGGAAAACAATTGTAATTTTTAGAAACCAATCATCAAAGCCCAGGGTATTGCCGCAGGAGTTCTTCAGTGTAGTGTCCAAGGCCCAACAATCTTCAGCTGCTTCATGAAAGACCTTCCCTCCAAATTAAAATCAGAAATGGTGAAAGAACAACAGAAGCAAGGGTATTGGTATCACATGTTGGTCAGCAAGTCCTATATATGTTACTGTTTGACAATTGAAGATACCTCAGTTGTTACTGTTTCACATTGAAGATACACTCCATCCTGTTGTTTGGCACTACCACTGTACTAAATGGAATACATTTTGATCAGATCAAGACTGGCCAACTATGTGCTGTAAGCCATCAGCAGCAGGAGAATTGTACCCAATAACCTCATGGACCATCATATTTCCCACTCTACCATTACCACCACATCAGGGGATCAACCCTGACTTCTTCAGTGAAGAGCTCAGGAGGGCTAGGAGCAACATCAGTTGTTAACCTGGTGAAGCTGCAACACAGGACTACTTGCACGCCAAATAGTGTAAGCAGTATATGAGAGACAGAGCTAAATAATCCCATAACCAACAGATCAGATCTAAGCTCTGCAATCCTGCCACGTTCAGCTGTAAATGATGGTAGTCAATTAAACAACTCACAGGAAGAGGAGGCTCCATTAATATCCCCATCCTCAAGGATGGAGGAGACCAGCACATTTGCAACAATCTTCAGCCAGAAGAGCTGAGTGGATGATGCATCTTGGCCCCCTCCAGAGGTCCCTAGCACCATAGATGTCAGTCCTCAGCCAATTCAATTCACTCCACATGATATCAAGAAATGGCTGAAGGCACCGGCTATTGCAAAAGCTATAGGACCACATTCTGAAGACCTGTGCTCCAGAACTTGCCACACTGTTAGCTAATTTATTCCAGTACAGTTGCAACACTGGCATCTATTGGGCAATGTAGAAAACAGTCCAGGTTAAAGCAGGAGAAATCCAGCTGCCCAACATTCATTGCCCACTGATCACACTGAGCAAATGCTGAATGAATAAGAAAAACCAGAAACAATGTTTACTTAAACACCAAAGAGATGCCTATTACCCACAGGGAGACAGCAATATATACCTGTCCAGGAAACAATATACCTTTTGTCAAAATCATAGGTTCAAGCCAAAAGATTATGTTATTGACTTTCCTAAGCTTTTTGTATATGATAGTAATGCTGTGATAGTGTGTGGACTGTGATTAGAAATTATAAAGAAACATTTGCATTTATATCCTGGCCAACAGACTTCTCAGAGCATTTTACTTTTGAAATGTAGTCACTGTTGTAGGAAACCTATAGGAAGCCAAGTTGACACAGCATTGTAAGATCCAGAGAGTACCTCAAGATCATAGGAGAGGCAAACTAAGGAGAGACAATTGTTGCAATGCTTCAAGATAAATTTTCCACAAGGAAGTTTACAGTTTTAAGCTCAAACATTTATCCATGCAGATTTCCTCACTAATTGCTCTGCCACACTGAAAGCTTAATTTAGTAATAGAATCCCTACAGTGCAGAAGGAGGCCATTTGGCCCATCAAGTCTGCACTGACCACAATCCCACCTAGGCCCTGTCCCCATGCATTTACCCCAGCTAGTCCCCCTAACACTAAAGGGCAATTTAGCCTGGTCAATTCACCTAACCCACACATCTTTGGAGTGTGGGAAGAAACTGGAGCACCCGAAGGAAACCCACGCAGACACGGGGGAGAATGTGCAAACTCCACACAGACAGTGGTTTAGGTTATGTGATCCCTTTATACAAATGTCAGAATTCAATTTACACCGGTTTATACCCAAAAATCTAGGTGCACCATGGCAAAAGCTCACTCACTATTACCCTTATTAATGATTGTGTTTGTTGTTGTTTTCAGCAGCTGATATCAATGTAAGTGAGATTTTGCTAGCGATTTTTTTGCATTTGTTTTTGGCGTTTTTCTTACCGAGACCTGTTCCATACTTTACCCAAGTGCCTTCAATTTAATTTCAACTAAAATGTTTTGGATCCTTGCTTAGAGGAAATATGCAGCTGGAATGACCATCACAGTTGTGCATGATGATGGAGAGGAAAGGGAGTAGCAGAGAAAGAAGCTTTGGGAGTGAATCACCTTTCATTATGACAGTCCACACGCTATGACCTCTGTTAATGGTATCAGCAGTTGTTTTATGCTAGTTTTTTAACATTCCAGTACTGGCAAATGAACGTAACAGGTAATTTGGGCTGAAATTCCTTTTGATAAGTTTGGTGCAGAAATCGGCAAAAGGATTCCGGGCAATTTCTGTATAATTGTGATCCAGAACATTCAAGGAACATTCAGTGCATCAATAAAGAGTTTGATTTCCTGTATATTCCATAGTTACACATGGAGATGAACATTTGCTGAACTATGCTATCCATAACAACTTTTTATACACTTTTAACATTCTTCTTTTCAAATTATGACCAGAATTTTCCCATTCCACGCACCACAGAATCATATTGGGCGGGGGACCAGGACCATGCAAAGGTTCATTGACCTTGGGCAGGATTTTCTGGTTTTGGACTGAGTGTAGCCGGAAAACCCCGCCCTATGTAGGTCGGATTTGGTGAGGCCACCAAAATTTATATAATTTAATTATGACGGACAATATGAGATTTTGAGCTTTTTATTGCAATGTTTCTCAAATCATACCTGAGAGTTATCAGGACTTAATTTCGTAAATATTGTTAAGAATCCTATTCAGGTAAGCCTGCATTCAACATTTATTGAAAAAGTCTTTGCTTTCTCAGAACATAACTGTGTAGAATCCTTTGGCTAGTAACTCATCTCCTGACTTCCAAAGTCTGTCCTCAACCTACAAGGCATAAGTGTGATGGAATATGTTCTGTTTGCCTGGATGAGTGCAGCTCCAACATCATTCAAGAAGCTTGACACCATCCAGGGCAAAGCAGCCAACTTGATAAGTACCTCTTCCACAAACATTTTCTCCCTCCACCACCAACAAACAATGTCAGCCATGTGTACCATTTACAAGGTACACTGCAGAAACTCACCAAGGCTCCTTTCGGCAGCATCTTCCAAACCCACAACTGCTACCACCTCGAAGGACAAGAGTAGTACATGTCTGGGAACACCACCGTCTGGAAGTTCCTCTCCAAGTCACTCACCAGGCTGACTTGGAAATATATCACCGTTCCTCCACTGTCACTGTGTCAAACTCCTGAAACTCCCCCCTAGCATCACTGTGTACCTATGCTTAAGGTACTGCAGCAATTCAAAAAGGCAGCTCACCATCATCTTCTCATGGGCAACTAGGGCTGGAGAATAGGTGCTGTCCTAGTCAGCAAGGCCCACACCCCAAAAATGATTTTAAAAAACATTGAACATTTAATTTTATTTTAATTAATTCGCTATCATTTAGATTAGTCTAGACATGAATATATATGTATTTATCCACCTATTTGTCACTGTATTGATAGAGATATAGTTAGAGAGATAAAAGCGTATGTATTATATATAAAATAGTTATTAATTACACTACATTTATCACTGAGCTAGTATTATAAATTTTAGGCAAATTTATATATTAAATATATAAAGAGATATTAATTACTCTTCTTGGCTTCAAACATTGTTAGTTATGTGAAAAAAACTAAACGGGCAGATTACATTATGAAATGTACAAAATTTAATTTTATTCCATGTCTAATAAAATAATTCACCCATTAAATTGTAAGCCAGTCCTAAGCACATTATTTCTTCATTCTGGGCCTTGCATGTCATTAATCTTTATTGAAGGAAACACTAAAATTGAATAACTTGGAATATCTGCAATTATTACTTTTACAATTATGCATTTTTCATTCCAGGCAAATTCACTTTTATATACCATTAATTCATAATGCATTATATATGACCTAAGTACTCCAACCATCATTATACACTGTTGACTCAATTGTTATAATTATCTGGAACAGCGCTAAATATGTCAAACCCATTGGTAGTGAACAGAGGTGAATTGTTATTCTTGGATCATCGCTACGCTTCAACATTGAAGTGTAGGGTTGTTGTGATTTTAAATCTCAGATACCTTTGACCAGTTTGCTCACTCCAATGGTTTACGCCAGTGCCCTTATTTGCAAGATGGACAAAGGACAAACACAAGTGAACGTTTGACAAGTTCATTAATATTAACACTACCAACCCTTAAATTATCCACATAAAACAAGAGGATACCCCAGATTCAAGTATACTACCTACAAAGATGGGATGGTTAAAACTGCAGGCTCAATTCTCTGAGTCCCTCTGGTCCGTCGTCATGAAGGTGAGTCTTGATGGCAGCTTCTTCCTCCCTTCCTTCTCTGGTCAGTCTTCCGAATGGTCAAGGGTCACCTCCTTCATCGAGTCTTTGCTCCTGGTGTCTGCAAATGTGTCCCTTTATCTCCTGCTTGCTTGCCTTTCCTGAAACTTCTCTGGCTTCCGACCAATGAGGTCCCAGGAGGGGGTTCCAATACCCAGTAGGTTTCTTGATGTCTGCCTGACAGGACACCAGGGTCCACCCCCACGTGTCCATCTCCACGCTGTTGCTTACATGTAACCTGTTATCAGATATGGTAACAGCAGAAACTCTCGGTAACAGAAAATCTGGCCCAATCTGGGCTTCTAACAATAGGCCGGTGCATTTCAATGGGGTGCAATGATCTCCTGCTAAGTATCAGTAGGGTGCAATGACCTTTGATGGGAGATTGATGAATCAGGCCCAGATATGTTTGTGTGTTGTACAATTGGCCTGCCCGAGGTTTGACTGTGTTTGATTTTTAATATGCCCAATTCTTTTAATTTAGGATATCCAATTTTATCAGCCTTAAAACTAGGCCCTATTTATATTACAGGGTGAAATCTTACCAAAAAAAGCTCAGAGTGTTGTTTCCAGCGAGAAAAATAGCTGGTTTTCTCTCCAGATCTTAGGACACTCTGCCTAAAAAAAACTTAAGCGGGCATGTTTCACACTGTCTTAAAGGATTTTTTAATCATTCGGATGCATGGTGGCACAGAACACAAAATAATTGATCTATTGGATGATTCAGTTGTAAAAGTTACAATTACTCCGCTTGTCACAAGGAACATTCTTTAAATGTAATAGAACAATCATAAAATATTATAAAGTAATGATGAATAATAATTAATGATACATTGAATGGTATAGAAAGTTATTGTGTCCAGAGAAACAGGGTCTCAAGTTTTCTGTAATCACAAGTTAAATTTTCTGTTACTTTCTGCCAAATTAGTAATTGCATTCATATTACAGCCTTGTGCAGTAAAATAATCAAATATATATTTGTTTTAATTATTATAAATCGTGAGAGCCATGTTTCCAGGGAACGCAAGATCAGACAATACATTGTCATTTCTTTTGGATTAATTGGACCCTAGAAGCATTTTGTGGCACAGTAGTTAGTACTGCTGCCTCACCATGCCAAGAACCAGGTTCAATTCCCAACTTGGATCACTGTCTGTGTAGAGTCTCCTTGCGTTTGTGTGGGTTTCCTCTGGTTTCCTCCCACAGTCTGAAAGATGGGCTGGATAGGTACATTGGCCATGATAAATTCTCCCTCCGTGACCCGAACAGGCTGAAGTGTGGCGGCCAGGGGATTTTTTCAGTAACTTCATTGCAGTGTTAACGTAGGCCAATTTGTGGCACTCATAAACTTTTAAACTTTTATAAAGAGAAACAAATCTTAACTATGTTTAGAAAATGGGCACTACAAGTACAAGCTTAGTGGGTAGAGTTACAACACTGTCTCTATGACATCAGTCGTTATGCTGTAAATTCTGAAATTTCAAAGCATTCAATAAGCATATGTTCTTTTGTTTTAAATCCAAGGTCTATATTTTTGAAAATAACATCTATTACCAGACTGAAGTAAAGAGTAGTGCTCTGCGCCTTACCTCATCGGGGAAAGAGGGGATAATCTACAATGGAATTGCAGACTGGTTATATGAAGGTAGGAGACATCAACTTTATTGCAAGAAAATGTCTGAAGTTAAACTCAAAGGAAATGAAGATATGTTAATATATTTCCCATTCCATGTAGTGGAAAATGCACTTTTAATTTGTACATGGATATCAGTAGCTGATGTTCTGAAAATACCACCATCAGATTAAATACCAAAAGTATTGCTTATATTTGAAATAATATTAACCTGACTACAACATGTCCATAAGTAGAAAATACAAGAAGTAAGAAAAGAATGTTGTCTTCTTGTCAGAAATATTTTCAAGATAAATCACACAATAAACTTACTTGACTCAATAAACATGCATGGTTTTGAGGACCGAGCTTAGGAATGGGATTGTTTAGATTGCTTTACAGACAGCTAGCATATACATGATGGGCCAAATCATCTGCTTTGGTGCCATAATGACTCTGAGCCTATGGGTCAGAATTTCAAAGGGCCACAAGGTCCAAATCCAGAGAAGATGAGAATTAAAAGTTACTGTCCTGGATGTTTTCTTGGAATCCTCACACCACCTGGACTGTTTTGCATTTTTAAAGGACTAGCAATATGGAAGGGGCAGAAGGAGCGAAAAGCAGAGTTGCAACAAATTAACAGTCCCTTGAGCTTATTATCTGTTTGGGTTTGAAATTTTGTGGTGTGGTGGTGAGGGGAGCCCAAACGGAATACTCTACTTCAGTGAACAGCTGTTGGTTCGCCCTGGGGCCCAGGTAATTTTCTCTGCAGTTGTTTTGAGATGAAATCTGAGGAGTCAACTGGCACTGGCATAGGCATTGTACCAGGCCTTGCCATTCATGGGCACTTTAAACCTCCTGGTCTTCCGCTGAACAATCTGCTCTAATCGGCAAGGTAGCCACAGTCCCCAAAATGGCTGCCACTGGCCTTTACCACTGACATTAAACAGAGAATTCCCACCTTCTGGAGATGTTCAGCATCTCTAATTGTCAGCCATACTCACCACCTGGCTAATAAAGCTATTTGCATTTAAAAATATCTACAATATCTAAATTTATCCAGGTGTTATGTTCCTGAACCTGCAACAAAAATACAGTCCTATGATTACAAAATAAACTGGTAATTTTTCAGTGTTTTTTTTTGCAGTGTTGTGAAGATTTTGATGACCTTATCTATTTGAGAAAAGTGCCTTTAAATAACATATGTTTGTGGACCCAACATAATATTAATTCTAAAATATTAGCAAAACACTGTGGATGTTGGAAATCTGAAATGAAATAGAAAATTCTGAAAAATTCAGTCAGTCTGGCAGCATCTGTGGAGAGAGAAACAGACCTAACACTTTGAATTCAGTATGGCTCTTTTTTCTGGACGATGCTAGGAGGAAACCAAATCATTGTGCAGCACGGACATTTTTTTGTTTGGTTTCATTCTTCTCCCCTTCAACTTCCTCCTCTTCTCTCAGCTGCTGCTCCTAATCTTTCCCCAATGCATTGTCTCATTCCAGGGTCTTACCACTCCCAAAGTCCATATCTCTCTGCTGAGCCATGTTGTGGAGAGCACAGCAGATCAGCATTATGACCGAAACCTTTACTGGAGAGTAGTGGGATATGCACCTGAACAGTCCAGACATCTGCGTCACAACTTGTTATGTCCAATGGCCTACTCAATGATTGATCAAAGCAGGTAGCTTTAGTTGTACTGCCTTTGCACCTCTATCAAAGGTTCCCATTGAGGCTATATGACCAACTCTTCAAGAGATAACCCTTGTTCCCTAGAATCCATTCATTACATAGCAGCGTTTGGAGTGAAGATCGGCAGTAGCCTGGACTACAGAAAATAAAGGAGTCATAGTAACTATACCAGAACAAGCACACATATGGCGGAAGCCCTTATTGTCGTTGTAGACCATAAGAACATAAGAAATAGGAGCAGGAGTAGGCCATCTAGCCCTTCGAGCCTGCCCCACCATTCAATAAGATCATGGCTGATCTGTCGTGGTCAGTTCCACATTCCCGCCCTCTCCCCATAACCCTTAAACCCCTTGCTTATCAAAAACCCATCAACCCGCGTCTTAAAAATATTTAGCGAGGCAGCCTCCACCACTTCAACGGGCAGAGAATTCCAGAGATTCACCACCCTTTGAGTGAAGAAGTTCCTCCTCAACTCCGTTCTAAACCGCCCCCCCCTTTATCTTGAGGCTGTGCCCTCTAGTCCTACTGACCTTTCTGAGTGGGAAGAGTCTCTCCACCTCTATCCTATCCATCCCATTCATCATCTTATATGTCTCAATGAGATCTCCCCTCATTCTTCTAAACTCTAACGAGTACAAGCCTAGTTTATTCAGCCTCTCCTCATAGCTCAACCCCCTCAACTCCAGTATCAGCCTAGTAAACCTCCTCTGCACTCCCTCCAAGGCCAAAATATCCTTGCGTAAGTGTGGCGACCAAAACTGCACACAGTACTCCAGCTGCGGCCTCACCAATGCCCTATACAGCTGCAGCAAGACCTCCCTACTTTTATATTCAATCCCCCTCGCTATGAAGGCCAGCATCCCATTCGCCTTCCTGACCACCTGCTGCACCTGCAGGCTGGGTTTTTGCGACTCATGCACAAGGACCCCGAGGTCCCTCTGCACCAGCTGAACATAGATGAAGTGGAAGCTGATTGCTTGGTGAATCTGAGTGGACAGTGGCTGGATGTTTTGATGGCCACATAGGTGCCATTAATGATGCCCTGCAACTAGGGGATTCCAGCAATACTGGCAAAGCACAATGCCCCTGTTCCTGCAGGGCTGTGACCATCATGAAATTAATGTACTGTCCAGCATTGTAAAAAAGGGCATCAGTGAGTGGGGAAATGCAGTGATATTGTAGCAGTTTGAGATTCCACCAAGCTGTGCAGCTGACTCTGGCAAGAAAGCAAAAGTGAAGAGATAAGCCCACAATAACTTGGACAGCCACCAGCAGGCATGGCAAACAGTGCAGTGAGGTGCAAGATCTACAGCAACAAGGTCACAGATGACTGTGATCATCTGCCTAGAGAGCTGTACACATGGGTCGTGGTATCTCCAGGTAGCTCCATCTTTGCCCAGGATATGGCTTTCCTGCACCTCTTCTCTTTCATGTGCCCTCCTATTGCTGGGGATTCCACCCTTCTTGCAAATGGTGCTGCCCCTCATCACCACTGGTCCCAAGATCTAACAGGCGTGCCTCCATTGCCAAGCTGTAGACGGCCATCCAGTTGTTCTTGGCAGGCTTACCCCATGCTCTTCTGCTTCTGCAATGCCAAGAAGGGATGATGCCCCCATTCAATGCATGACCGCTGAGTCCCCATTCTCCCTGCCATTGTCACCTTCCTATCAAACTCAAAGGCATTTTGCCCCACTGATTCTCTGATGGGGCTAGGGTGATACCCTGGGAAAACCATGACTCACCGATTCTGTGCCCACCTTCATTCAGAAAATCTGCAACAGCCTTCTCCTAAAACCCATGTATCCCCTTTAAAAGTCTGCAAACTTTTTCCTTCCAGGGGAGCCGAGAACCTAATGAGGGGTGTGCATTCAAGTGGGTAGCAGGCATACTAACCCCAATGCCTATTTGATGAGACTCATCAGGGATCAAGCAATTTTCATGTTTGGGTCTCATTCAAATGAATGCAGCGAGAAGCCAGTGCTAATCGAACACTGATAAGAAATTTGCTGACTGGGAGTGTTTGGAAGACTGGGAAATTCAACGACACAACATTTTACGAAGCTAAAAAAATTGCCATTAAAAGTGAGATCAGGCCAATCTAAGAGGGGAGAGTGGGGGTGGAAGTTGTGACAGAAGGTCTAACAATGGTCGCAAGTATATTTGTAGACACACAGTCATCACGCTCCAAGATCACCCCTAAGAATTCTTAACAAATAAGAGTAGGGGTCATTGTTTCTATTTCAAAGTTTCTAAGGGTCACCAGAAATTCACACATATGTGGAAATTCTTAGGGCTTGGAATGGAATGAGTGTTCTTTGATACAGAGCTATCATCCTGCCTTCATTTAATACCCCATTGAAGCACATTTCAGTAGAGCCTCTTGGAATGATTTTATACTCCCTAGGCATTAACATCAATTACAGTATAAATATTGCAGTGCTGTGCAAGGTCAGTTTAATAAACACATTTTTGGAACCAAAGCTGGGAATTCTTAGAATCATTAGAGTTCAGTTCTGCACTATGGAGGACCCGCACCAAATGAGCTATCAGGACTACTCCCCGCCCTGTCTCATTCCTGGAGTGTTATTTATCTATTCTTTTTCTGCTTCACACTCTCCTTCCTCATTTCTTCTAATTCTGCACTGGATTGTTTTTCTTGTTCTGTGAAAACATTTGCTGCACAGCATTCCCATGACCCACACTGAATATTCGATCTGTTGAAAAAGATAGGAGTAGCTGTTTTCACAAAATGACAGATTAAAGGTACTTTTTCTCTTCATAAACTGTGGGATATATGAGATTGTAGCACCAACATCACATTCCCGGGAAGTGGATTGGAGATTCAGTTACAGCATTGCAAACCAATCTCCAATCTGAAAGACCCTCAGTGGAAAAAACACTGCCAAGTGATTCCTTGTATAACCTCTGCAGTAGGTAACTATTGTTATTGTTACATTTATGTTTAATAACTTACTGTTGCATGGCAAATTGGCAACAAAATTTTCCTTCGTCCCCATCGTACACTTTAATAACAGCTCCATTCCTCCGTTGCTCCCACTCCAAAGAAATACTATTTTGTAATCCATGAAGAATTACACATCTATTTGGCCTCAGGCTAAAATGTGAAATGAGTTTTAAATGTGTTTAAGTGAAGGTTCAAGGAGTAGCCTTGTGGGGAATGGGATCCTGGGCTTTTTAAAGTAGAGGCTTTGAAGACAAAAGCCGAGTATACTAAGCCAATATAAAACACGAGTTCAGCCCCACCTCAAGTATGGTGTGCAATTCAACACACTAAAATTTAGGAAGACGTGAAACTTGTGAATAGTGTTGGGCACACTAAGAGAGAATTTAGCATGGCCAATGCACCCAACCAGCACATCTTTTGGACTGTGGGAGGAAACTGGACCACCTGGAGGAAACCCACATAGACATGGGAAGAACGTGCAAAATCTACACAGTGACCCAAGCCAGCAACTGAACCCAGGTCCCTCATGCTGTGAGGCAACAATGCTAACTAACCATTGTGTCACTGTGGGGTACAAAAGTGATTTACTGAAGAAGAATTGATGGCATTGTTTAAAATCATGAACAATGTATTCAGTGTAAATAAAGAGAAAATGCATCATTAGGTGACGGATCGATAACCAGAAGGGATAAACTGAAGGTGATTGGCAAAGAATTGGACATGACACGCAAAAAAAATCATTAGTAGCCAGGAGCACTTAGAAATTGGAATGTACTGCCCAATGGGGTGGTGATATGGATCAAGTAGTTATCTTCAAAAGGAAATTGGATAAGTGCTCAATGCAGAACAAATTGAAGAGATATGGGGAAAGAACAGGGGAGTATGGCTAACTGGATGGTTCTCTCAAAGAACCAACTGAGAGGCAATAAGCCAAATGGCCTTGTCATATGCTCCAATATTCTGTGATACTGCAGAAAATAGATGTTAGCCTGAAAAAGCACAGCTTCTTTTGAATTGCCATGTTATTCACATAAATTAACACAGGATGTTCCATAAAGATGAATTGATTATGCGCTATGTTCAACGTCCATCTCTTCTTTCATCAAACTCAATCTGTTTTTGTCTTAATGGTACCTAACAATTTGTATCTTGGCAAGTTGCAAAATGATTACATTTCTTCAAAGAGAAGATTACAGTTGAAGCTCAGCTTGAACGCAGGAACCGGTAATTTAGAATGCATTAGCAAAGTGCAGCAAACTGAGTAAAAGGCATGCAGACCCACAAGGCTATAGTTAGCTTGTACTTAGCTGAACAAAAAGAAAACTAATAGGTTAGGAAAATAAAGTCTGGAATTCAATTTCCATAATTAGTTCTCCTGATCACCTGCTGTACTCAGAAAAAAGGCATGAAGCCTCATGCTTCCTCTAAGTCCACAGGGATCCTCCACCAAGTTATGGCAAACAATCCAAGAAGTACACAGATGAATTCAACTCCTATGCGTTTGCTGTCTTACAGGCATGGTGGCGCAATGGTTAGCATGGCAGCCTCACAGAACCAGGGACCCAGGTTCAATTCTGGCCTTGGGTAATTGTCTGCATGGATTTTGCGTATTCCCCTTGTGTCTGCATGGGTTTTCCCCGGATGCTCCGGTTTCCTCTCATAGTCCCACAAAGATGAATGGGTTAGAGGGACTGGCCATGCTGAATTGCCCCTTAATGCCCAATGATGTGTAGGTTAGATGGATTAGCCATGGTAAATGTGAGGTTATAGGGATAGGATGAGGGAAAGGGTCTGGGTAAGGTACTCTGTCAGAGAAAGTTGATGGACACACGATGGGCCGAAAGGCCTTCTTCTGCATTGTAGGAATTCTATGATATTTTGCAGAAGGATTCCTGAAAAGTACTGGTGAAATAAACTTTGTATTGCCAGGAGATCTAAACTCTTGGCTGCATTCCTTGCTTAAACAAACACAAAGTTCCAAAGAGGACAGCTCTTCTTAGGATCATCTTTCACAAAAGGACTTCCAACTGCACATCAGGAAAGGAAGAATTATTGCCTGCAATGCTCTATGAGGTTTACATGTGCAATTATTCACTGGGCCACTTTTTATTTATCTTCACGCAAAAAACAAACACTTGAGAATAGTTGAATGAGTTCAGGGCTCAGGCTTTGTGCCCTACAGCTAAATGGACAACTCCCTCCTATATAATTGAGTAGGTTACTGGAATATGAAAAGCTTGCCTAAAGAACTTACTCTGCAGTGTGTTTCACCTTGAAAATATAAAATACAGAAAACCGGTAGATCTTAAAGGGTTATGTCACACCATCAAAGGAAAAGTTGCAGAGATAACAGAAAATAATAAGTTTGGCTGCAAGGATGCATCAAATAAGGATGGCCATTTTTATATTTATTAAGAATCCCGATGCAAATTCTTGTCAAAGACTTTCTGAAAATCTCAGTGAACTGTAGCAGTCACTTTGGTCTTGACACACTGAGGAATTTCAGCTAAAGGCAAAATACTGCGGATGCTGGAATCAGAAACAGCTCTGACAAAGGGTCATCCTAAACACGATGAGTTGCTTGTATTCTCTCTCCACAGATGCTGTCAGACCTGCTGAGATTTTCCAACACATTCTGTCTTTGTAAGGAATTTCAGGAATTTTCTGGAACCTTGCCAAAATGTATTTAAACCTATTCTGCATCCTTTATCTGTGACTGTTTGCCTGGATGAAGCTTATCTTGGATTTTATTCACTCCAGTTAAGGTAGACATATAAGAATACCCCCTCATTAAGATCTGGAGGCAAAGGGGGAAGATCAAAGGAAGAATGCCAGCCAATCTTCCATTGATGTGGCTCCTGTAAAAGTTCAAGATTTCATATCCAAACTCATTAGAATGCATCTAACTGCTCAGAATATGATATCTGAATTAATGTGGTGAATTAAGCAGTGTCTGATGCATTGGTGACGTACACAGTATTTGATGTATTCATTGACCTTAATCACTTGTTTGAATATTGATCTCCTTGTGATACTGCATGCAAATCCCAAGGACTTGACCCGTGTCATTGATCTCACTTATCTGCCCTCATTGCCTGCTACACATGTGTCCAGAGGGCCTCCTGGGTACTTGCAGATGCAGGCCACTCTTCTCTTTTCCATTCTACCAATGGCCTCCAGCAGACCGTCCACAAACCCTGGGGTCCACAGTATCCATGCTGTGCTATCCCTCAATGTTTCCAAGATCAGAGTCACTTTCTTCATCCTGTCCATCCAAAGTGCAACTCCTCTTTGAGCAATGCTATCTTTAATAACACTTATCTTTAAACAATGCTTGCTTTATGTTCTGCTATCAATCATGTAATTGGCCCTTGTTGATCTGCCTGGCTAATTAACAGCCCATTAGCACTGGCTGGACTTTCAAATTATTGAAATGAATGGGCAGCACAGAGGTGACATGCTGCCTGAATTGCAATCAATAGATGCAGACAAATTGCCTTTTGCCATTCATGTCCCTATTTTCTGGGCCTGTATGATTAAGCCCCCATGATCTCAATGGGCCGCTTATATATCAATATAAATGAAGCTGCATCATTCCACAATGATATGGAGATGCCAGTGTTGGACTGGGGTAGGCACGCTAAGAAGTCCCACAATACCAGGTTAAAGGCCAACAGATTTATTTAGTAGCACGAGCTTTCAGAGCGCTGCTCCTTCATCAGGTGAGTGGGAGTTGGGTTCACAAACAGGGCACATAGAGACAACGATTCAATTGTAAGATAATGGTTGGAATGTGAGTCTTAACAGGTAATCACGTCTTTACAGGTACAGACATTACGAGTGGAGAGAAGGTTAAGTACAGGTTAAACAGATTAATGAGGATAGTTAATGAAATGTTGCAAGCCCAGGCAAGTCATGGGGGTTACAGATAGTGTGACATGAACCCAAGATCTCAGTTGAGGCCATCCTCATATGTCAGAACTTGGATATCAGTTTCTGCTTAGTGATTCTGCGTTGCCATGTGATGTGAAAGCCGCCTTGGAGAAAGCTTACCCAAAGCTCAGAGGCTGAATGACCTTAACTGCTGAAGTGTTCCCCAACAGGAAGAGAACACTCCTGCCTCATGAGCAGCGTTCATTCATCCGTTGTCATAGCCTCAGCATGGTTTCCCTAACGTACCGTACCTCGGGACTTGCTTTCTGGTCTATTTGAGGTTGCATACTTGTTTGAAGGCAAGTAATGGAGGTGTGGGAATAGGCTTGGCGAGATGTTCATCTTCATCAATGACACTCTGGGGAAGTATTGGATGACAAAGGGTACTCTGTCTGCCGTGTCCTGTGTTTGTCTTCTGAGGAGGTCGGGGCAGTTTTTCGCAGTGGCGCATCAGAACGCTTGATCAATGAGTCAAACAGACCATTGTATGCAACAAACTACCCAGCCTTTCGGAGAACAGTGATCACGACACCACACAACCCTGCCACTGCAACCTCTGCAAGACGTGCCAGATCATCGACACAGATGCCATCATCTCACGTGAGAACACCATCCAACAGGTACACAGTGCATACACTTGTGACTCAGCCAATGTTTTCAACCTGATACGCTGCAGGAAAGGATGTCTTGAGGCATGGTACATTGGCGTGACCATGCAGACGCTACAACAATGGATGAATAGACACCACTTGACAATCACCAGGCAGGAGTGTTCCCTTCCTGTTGGGGAACACTTCAGCAGTTAAGGTCATTCAGCCTGGAATCTTCGGGTAAGCGTTCTCCAAGGCAGCCTTCATGACACACGAAAACAGAGAATCGCTGAGCAGAATTTGATAGCCAAGTTCTGAACACGTGAGGACGGCCTCAACCAGGACCTTAGGTTCATGTCTCATTACGTGTAACCCCTGCGACTTGCCTGGGCTTGCAAAATCTTACTAACTGTCTGGCTTGAGACAATTCACAACTGGTTAACCTGTACTTATCCCTCTCTCCAGTCTCATTGTCTGCTCCTGTAAAGATTTGATTATCAGTTAAGACTCGCATTCCAACCATTATCGTGTAATTGAGTTTATGTCTTTATATGCCGTTTGTGAAATAAACCTACTCACCTGATGAAGGAGCAGTGCTCCGAAAGCTCAAGCTGCCAAATAAACCTGTTGGATTTTAACCTGGTGTTGTCATTCCCCTATAGTCACCACCACCATCACCCCCTTCCCCCAACACCTGTCCACCCACAACACCAACTATTTGAAAGTTCCTCATACCAAAGAAAACGGACAATCAAGCCTAGACAACCTTTATTGCCATTTACAGTTTAGGGTGCAGACACATCTTGTACTTTTCTTTAGAACTTACTTTTGAAGAAAGCATATGGCCTGAGCTTTCTACTTCCAAATCAGGTGCTAGTATTGCACAACCCCACCCCAGCGTAACACGAGGAATTGGTGTTTTTTGGCTGTTAACATTTCCTTTCCGGGATGGAAAAGGCCCAACACTGACTTGATCTGGATCAGACAATATTGCTGCAATTCCAGGTATCATTGCAAGTGAGCTCATAGATGGTTGAGTCTGTATGATTAGGAACAACATTGTAATTATTTAATATTGTGATTATTAAATAGGATGACAAGAATGTTTAGGTAATGTAAGAGAGGGAAATCTTAGTTCTTCAAAATTCCTGTTATTTTCTTGCTGTTAGACATTACCTCTCACAACTACCTATTTACATAAACAGAAATCATTACACAGTAATGGGATTTTGAAGTTTTGGGTTTATGAAATGGCTGTCTCAAGCTGATCCCCAACAGGCTGAATGGAGACAAGGCGGATAGCTGTAGATTGGAACCCACATCTGCACTGCTCCATTTTTCACAGTCGCTGCACATATGCCAGCAACTTCATTCAGTGGGTGCTCTGCTATAAAGTCTGCATCTCAGATGATGGAAAGAAAATGTTATGAAAAAGAAAGACACATTGCTTTACATTGAAGGATATGTGTTAGGATCTGATCTGGGTGGGATCTTCCAACCACGTGTGCCCCAAGGCAGGAAATTCCCGTCCAAACTCAACAGACCCTTAAATGGTCCACCAAATTTTCTGTCCCGCCCGTTAGAATCCCTGCAGTGGGTGAGGCCAGAAAATCATCCCTATCATCTTTCTTTCTCTTACTGACTGACCGACCTGTCTATAATTTGAATGGGTTTCCTTTATTGGAAAACCATATTTGATTATAAAGTCAATGCAAAAGAAAATCTAACTAATGAATTGTTGTTGCCCATTTATGTTTACACAATAGCACTGACACAATTATATGAGTGCACAAGTGATGAAGTAAAGTTACATTCATTTAAAATAGTTCATTGTACTATTAAAATGTTTTATAAGCAGATAAATTCAGAGCAAGGATTGTATAGGCATGCAACACTTATGAGGAAAGTTGGCCATGACTTCCCCCTTAAAAAAGGCAAGAAAACCACAGACCACCATGATCCTGACTGCAATCGTCGCACACTCAGTCATTTTTTGAGTGAATGGTGAGTTATATGCCCGTTCTGGGAGGTTGGGCCTAAACATGCCAGTGAGCCTGGCTGCAAAGTAGACTAGCACATTTTGAAGGACCAACCACATTTATCAGCGGCATGTTTCCCCACTCCCTCCCCAACGTGGGTTGCCAACATCCCGGCACTGGGCACATCCCAATTCATCTGCATTCATGGCCCCTGACATGCCTACCCTTCATAGTCGCCGATATGCCGCCCCCCCCACATTGCTCCACCCCTTCACAACTCTCCTTCATGCTCAACCCTTGCACAGCCCCTCCTGCATAGCCTTCCTCCATCACAGCCCCCATTCAAGCCACACCCTCAATCAGGCCCCACCCCTTTGGCACAGCGCCTGACACACTGGCCATGACCAGATGGGCACTGCCAATGTGCCAGGTGGGAATTGTCTCTGACTACTGGGGGCTTCAATAGCTTCCAAGCCCTCCTGGCACTGACATTGCGCCTGGTCTTGACTAGTGATTCTCGCCTGTCCCGTGCCACACCTGAAAGTTGGAAGATCCTGGGAGCAGGGAGAATCTAGTGTCAAATGGGCTATGCATATTCAAATACGTATTTAAATTCTACTTTAAATATGCTAATAGGCTTCACGCACAAAAAGGACATGATCCAGTTTGCACCATTAGAAAGGGAGCAGAACGATGCGAAGTTTTTAGGCCTACATATTATTTTCTGGGATTGACGCACCATGCACGGCGAGACTTAGCAAAGCAATTAGGAATATAAAGAGGAGATATGAGAAAACTCTTGCTGGTAAAAGTAAGAAAAATCCCAAGATATTCCATAAATTTATCAATGGGAAGAAGATAACCAGGGAAAGAGTAGGGCCATTAGGGATGAAGGGGGCAATCTGTGGGTGAAGCCAAAGGATGTTTGGTAGAATATCGAATGAATACGTCACATCTGTCTTCACTCAAGAGAATGAGGATGATGCTACGGAATTCAGGTAGCAAGACTGTGAAGTTCTTGAGCAAATTGACAATAGGAGAGGACAAGGTATTGGAAGTATTGGCAGCTTTAAAAGTGGATAAATCTCTAGGTCCAGATAAGTTGAGCCCTCGGCTGCTATGGGAGGCTAGGGAGGAAATCGCAGAGGCTCTGACCCAAATTTTCAATTCCTCTCTGGCCATGGGAGAAGTGTCACACTGCTAGAGAACAGCTAATGTGGTTCCACTATTTAAGAAGAATTAAACCAGGATCTACAGACCAGTGTGTCTCGTGTTAGTGGTAGGGAAACTATTAGCGAAATCTCTGAAGGAGACCATCTATCTCCACTTGGAGAGGCAAAGTTAATAGGGAAAGTCAGCATGGCTTCATCAGAAAGAGGTCATGCCTAACAAATTTGATTGAATTTTTTGAGGAGATGACCAGGTGTATACATGGGGATAGTGCAGCCATTGTAGTTTATATGGATTTCAGCAAAGCCTTTGACAATGTTCCACATGGGAGACTTGTAAAGAAGGTAAATTCACATGGGATACAGGGTAATTTGATAAAGTGGATTCAAAATTGGCTCAGTTGTAGGAGACAGAGGGTGATGGCAGCAGGTGCTTTAGTGATTGGAAGCCAGTGTCCAGTGGCATACCACAGGGATCTGTGTTGGGCTCTCTATTATCTGTAATTTATGTAAATGACATTGATAACTATATGGGGCTGAGATTAGTAAGTTTACAGGTGACACAAAGATTGGCTAGCGGTTAAAAATCAGTGTGTCTTGAGCTACAAGATACAGACGGGTTGGTCAAATGGGCAGATAAATGGCAGATGGAATTAACCCTGAAAAATGTGAGGTGATACACGTTGGAAGGAGTAATTTGACAAGAAAATATTCAATGAATGGTAGGACATTAGGAAGTTTCGTGAGCAAAGGGAACTTGGTGTGTTTGTCCACAGATCTCTGGAAGTGGAAGGGCATGTTAGTAGGGTGGTGGGAAAAGGCACATGGGACACTTGCCTTTAACAATCAAGGCATAGATTACAAAAGCAGGGAAGTCATGTTGAAATTGTATAGAACTTTGGGGAGGCCACAGCTAGAGTACTGTGTGCAGTTTTGGTTGCCACTTTATCGGAGGGATGTGATTGCGCTGCAGGAGGTGCAGAGGAGATTTACCAGGATGCTGCCTGAGGTGGAACATTTAAGTCATGAAGAGAGGTTGGATAGGCTTGGGTTGTTTTCGCTGGAGCAGAGAAGACTGAGGGGTGATCTGATTGAGGTGTACAAGATTTTGAGACATCAACAGAGCGGGCAAGGAGCAACTATTTACCCTCAGTTGAAGGGTCAGTCACAAAGGGAAATAAGTTCACGGTGAGGGGAAGGAAGGTTAGGGGAATGTGGAGAAAAACATTTTTATCCAGAGGGTGGTGATGGTGTGGAATGCACTGCCTGGGACGTTGATGGAGGTGGGTTGCCTCACATCCTTTAAAAAGTATCAGGATGAGCATTTAGCACATTCAGGGCTATGGGCCAACTGCTGGCAGAAAGGATTAGGTCGGAGTTCAGACTCGATGGGCTGAAGGACCACTTCTGCGCTGTATTATTCTATGATTGTAAGATCACTTCCAGGTACTTTCAATGGGTTAACCTCGCAAATAAATTCCATGTTCCAGCTTACCATTAAATGACTTCTGTTTACTTAATTGGACGCTCAAAGCAATATATAACCAATCTCTTTAAAGTGTACATGAATGCAGATTGATCACGATTTCTCCTGAACAGAACAGAATTTCAGCTTCATTTTGATTGTCAAGTATACAGAACATTCTGACATATTTTCTCCTTTTATACAATAGTCTGCGATTGCAGAGCCTAAACCATTCTGGTAATCCAGATGATGCTTCTCCATTATTCATGATATTCAAACCTTCCATTTTGTGGCGAGGCAGGTTTTTTTTATGGGCCAGTGAAGTACAAAACTCATAATCAATCTCAGGAATCATTCATTCCATTCTCTCTGCATTTGAAATTGCTAAAATCCAATAAACCAGGCTGCAGATAGGGGTATTTAGAGAATATACTCTTACTTAATTAAATAGCTCTCAATGTCATTACAGGTTAGCCATGTGCTTCAACAAAGATTGAATTTTTCTGAAGCAAAATGATTTTGAATTTTATGGATCACAGGTAGAGTGTTAGGGTTTTAACTAGTAAATCCCCATTTTGTTTAGAACAAGTAACATATTCTGAAGCACATTCATCGCAGTGATGCACAAATCTTCACTATATCTTCTTACAAGCACAGTCCATTATATCTATTAAATCACTAAATCTTGTTTCAATTTCAGCTAATTTTACTCGATGGTGGGAATATTGCCTTCACAGTAGTTATCCCATATAGTTTCATCATATCACCATGCCACTAGGGCATAGCAGTTAGCATCACTGCCTCACAGTACCAGGGACCTGGGTTCAATTCCAGCCACTGTCTGTACGGAGTTTGTACTTTCTTCCTGTGTCTGTGTGGGTTTCCTCCCATAGTCCAAAGCTGTGTGGGTTAGGTTGATTGGCCATGCTAAATTGACCCTTAGTGTTATTGGGATTAGCAGGGTAAATGTGCAGGACTATGGATTATGTTGGCTAGAGTTTATTGAATGGCTGCAAAATGTTGGTTAAGGTTCCAATGTTTGTGCTCCATCTGGAGTTCTGTTGGCAATAGGATTACTTGGTAATTCTTGTTGTGCCATTGTTTTGATTTGGCAGCTGTTTTGTTGCACAGTCATGTCATTTGGTGCTGATCCTATTTGATAATACCTTGGTTCTGGGTATATGCTAATGATTTATGCTGGATTCCAGTCACGTGTTGTCCTTGAACTTTTGTCCATTGTTCAGGTTGGCTAATTCATTCCCCACATGCCAGTCATGGGCATCTTTCATCTTCTTGTGTTTCTCATTAATTGGGCGGGATTTTCTGGTCACGCCCATCCTGAAACTGGAAAATTTAACCCCAGGTCATTGGACCTTTCCATGGTCTGCCCCTCACCCGCTCTGATATCTATGGCGAGTGGAATGGAAAAATTCACCCCAATATGTCTGAGCATCTTTCATCTTCCCATGTTTCACAGTTAATTCACCTGAGCTTTCATTTCCCCATATTTCTCAGTTCATTCTTTATAATAAAGTACATAAAATATAATTTCTGGAGACCTGGTGATCCTGTGAATTATACTTTCAGAGGAAGCTGAAGGAGGCCATTCATGGGTTTGGGAAGTTGCACCAGGATGACTCCAATTGAATATAGGCTTTGGGCCAATGTTGTTGCCACCACCACAGACACTCAGCGGTGACTCAACGTGAACTCATCAAAAATTTTAAAAATATTTATACTCTTTTTGCCTATTTTTAGCTACAGGAGATAAAAGCAGATTTGCCTAGAATTTCACAGTACATTTTCAACTTGTTTTAGAATTGCAGATTTTCAATGCTTTGGGCCAAATCTCACCAAAAGATAGCAGAGTGTTGTTTCTGGTGAGAAAATGAGCACGTCCAGAGAGACAGGCCAGTTTTCTCTCCAGATTTTTCCACGCTCTGCCTGAAAATATCAAGGAGGCATTTTTCACGCTGTCATGAGGGGGTGGGAAAGTATAATCATTTTCTATGTTGTCGCTGAATGGACTCAACCTTGGAAGTCATATCTGAGAGCTGGCCAAATCAGGTCAAAATTCCCCTTCTGCGCCACTTTGCTCATCCTCATGTCCTTTGTTTCAATTATTACTGTCTCCACAAAACCAAATCTGTTTCTCCTTGAACAAGTATCGGTACTGCATACAATTGAATTGAGTACACTGTGTATTGTGAGATGATAGGTTCTGCATCTTTAGGGGAAGCACACTGCTGGGTCCTTGCCAACATTGATAGGAACAGAAGAGAAGTAAACTTTATAATAGAACATCTTCAGACAGATGTGTTGAAGGGTTTTTAATTAACAATAACTCTAAGGTCCAAATTCTTCATTTTTAACATGAAAATCCTCAGTTGTGCCTGACCTACAGGGTATGAATAACTAGTATTTATGAATCATGAAGAATTTGTTAAGCAAGATTTTACATATATTTAACAAGAAGCAATGAAAACAAGATCCTCGGTGTTCTCGCCAGAACAGTTGATGTTTTTCTCTCCTATCTTTGAAGTGATATTGAACTGAGTCCAGAGGATTCATTACCAAGAAACCATGGTATCACTGTGCCAGCAAGGATTATGACTTTTTAACTTTTATCCCACAATGTCTCATTCCTATTTCCTTTTTTGGAGATAGTCCAAGTTCACCTTTTCTGTGGGCTACAGGGTGCAAATAATTTTGTCACCCCACCTCTATAACCAGAACCATATAGGTGAAAGACAAATATTCATCCCATTTCCTGTGGGCCCCTCCGAGTTTACATGCCATTGCAAACAAATAATGCATTTTTTTTGATATGGAACAGTCATATATAAACTACATTCCCTTGTCAACATACTTAACCCAGGCCCCAAACTAAAGCTATTAAGATCAGAAATTAAGAATACTTCCTAGCATAATATCAGAAAATAAACTTGCCCACCCATTACAGATTCCTGCCCTACACATATAGTTAATCAGTTAAATCAATGTACAGTTTATTTAAACATAAAGTCACCTGAAATTCAAACTGCTTTAACCATTCTTTCAAATTGATTTTAAAAAAACACCTACTTGCATAGTGGGACATTAAGGCAGCTGTTCCAACTCAAGACTCAAAGGAACTTAGTGGTTAAAAAAAAACATGTTTTTCTCACAACTGTTTCCTTCCTGTTCTCAAATTACCTTGACAGTTAATTGTCCAATAAAAAGTGGTTAAGGAATAAATTCCAACTATATTACAGATTCTAAAAAATAGTAGAATTATCAAAACCTTACAATGGACAACACATTTACAGGGGATTTTTACAGTAATTTCTTTGTCGTGTTCATGTAAGTCTACTTGTGATACTAATAAATAAACTTTAAACATTCCTGATAAAACAAAACATGATTTCCTAGCATGTAGCTCATGAGTAGAAAAATCACCTTGATTATGTGGAAGATCAGATAGGATCAATAGTGGATGCTGGCATGAAAGAGCCTGACATCCTTTTGCCAAATTGCAAGGTCATTTCTTCAAACTTGTTTAATGGCATCAAATTGGATGGGCTGCCTTCATTGTTTATATTTCTCACCCATTATGAGCTTCTACTTTCCACAGCCAAGACCAATTTGGTAAAGTGGTGAAAGCTGAAGAAGAGCTCTTAAATAGTGTGAATGTACCTATTCTTCCATCAGAAAAATAGTGAAGAACATGGATGGAATCTCTTTTGTAATTTTGAGCATCCCAATAGCAAGGCCTGAAGTGAGTGGGACTCCCACTCAGAGGCAGGATAGCTGGCCATTCACAATCACATGGCAACCAGCTAATTGACGATGCACAGTTAAAGAGCCTGGCCAGTTGTGTGGCAGGAGCAGGCAGGAAGTCGCCAACCCCAGCATTATCTCAGTGATTGAAAATCCGAGTGGTTAAACAGCACCTGGACAGGCATTCACTCTCTGAAAGCCAATGAAGCATTCCGTCTGTCTGATAGGAGAATTTTGAACTTGAACTACAGCAACCCCTTTCCCACCTGCTGCATTCGGATCCCTGGAACTGTACACCATCACTCTGCAGGCTCCCTTATTTAACATTGATCTTCCCTCCGTCACCTCTGATCCTCCCATCATCATCCTAGCAATCCTTAAGCCACCCGCCATTACTCTTAACTAACTGTCTGTCAACCTAGAGTTTACCCAGTCACCATCAAGCTGCCCCACAACACTTGAACCTGTCCCCATCACTGTCAACAACACCGTAAACATGCAAAACACCATCATCAATCCTCGCTCTATGATCTTAACACACACTCGATTCTCCAAACCCCACCATTGACCTGTTCTTGATCATCTTTGATCTCCACTCTCTCATATTTGGGTTTCTTTCAGCACAGATTGACCATTTTCTGCCACCCAGTTCCCTCCCGTTTAGGGAAATCACGACCCGAGCTCCGTTCCAAGGCCCCTTTGCCCTGTTCTTCCTGTGTTCAATGCAAAAGCTCAGCTTCTTCTCCCCTGATCCAACAAAGACAAGAAAGGGACTCCTACAAACTCCATACACAGCAAGAACACTACCTCATCTGCCTCAGGCCACTTTTAACCGGTTGTGAATCTGAAGGCACACGTTTTCCATTTGCAATTGACTTACTCGTAAAGCTATAACTTAACCTGGTAAGGATGGGGTCATAACTTCTGTGGCATCCACAGTCAGGATTACCAACCCACCAACCGATGGCCAGCCTCAATCACTGTCCGCCCTCCCTTTGTCACTGCCAAGTGCGGAGTGGGCAACGGGACCCCCACCCCATCCACTGATTTTCCTCCAGAGGATGTGTGCCTGTATAGGTCCTGCCCCCCCCCTTGCACTGCCCCCTTGGCACTGTCTGATGCCCAGTGGGCAGTGCCAAGATTCCCCGTGAACATTGCCACTTTGCCTCTTGGACCATGTCAGTCCTGGGCCCGTTAATTCAATGCGGAGCTGACAGTGCTGGAAATCTGGTGCCTGGAGACTCACGGAGGCTATGGCACCCAATGGGGAGCCCACTAACCGGTTTCCACTTGAGCAGAGCAGTGGGCTGGGAGAATTGCAACTACCCGCCTACCCCAACCACCTCCCAGATGTGGATTTGCTTTGGGTGGACGAATAGCAAGGGAAATAAATCACTAGTGGAAGTTGTCTACCCTTTCTAAACTGTGAGAAAGAATTTAACCTGCTTATACAATCTGAAGTTTATAGATTATTGTTGGTGAAGACATTAGGAGACCTAGATTTTGCAACGTTTCACGAAATTCACAACATGAGCTGTATGTTAATGTAAGGTGCCATATAATAGTGAATAAGTCTAGGTATACCAAACATGAAATGCGTGCATATGATGATGTGACAGTTTTAGACAATTTTACCAGATGCAGCTACATGGTGAATTAATTTGTTTTAGTTAATTCAGCTAGCATCTTGAGGGTGGCCAATTTCCTTTTCTGATTTGAGCTGTAATCCTCCTCACTAAACATTTAGTTATTCAGGCAATTTTTCACTATTGTGCCTCTACTACAATCACCCTGCCAACAAAACTAATCTTGCTGCAACAAGTAAGCACAAACATCTAAACAGAATCACAGCATTATTATAGCGCGGAAGGAAGTCATTCAGCTCACTGTATCTGTGCCAGCTCTCGATAGGAGCAACTTACTGAGTGCCACTACCTCGCCTTCTCCCCATAGCTGTGCACAATCTTTCTCTTTGGATAATAAACTAATTTTCTCATAACTGCCTCAATTGAATCTGCCTTCACCACATTTTCAGGCAGTGCATTTTCACATCCTGACCACCCACTGCCTGAAAAACTTTTTCCTCAGGTCACCATTGCTCTTTTTGCTAATTGCCTTAAAACTGTGCCCCCTGGATCTCCACCCCACCACAAATGGGAACAACTTGTTCCTGTCTGCTCTATCATAATTTTGAATATCTTTATCAAATCTCCTCTTATCCTTCTCTTCCCCAAGGAAAACAGTCCCAAATTCTCCAATCTATCTGCGCAACTGAAGTTCCTCATCCCCCCGAGCCATTCTGCACCCTCTCTATTGCCTTTGCATCCTTTCCAAAGTGTGACCCCTGAACTAGACGCAATACTCCAGTTGAAGCTGAACCAATATTCTCCAAACATAACTTTGTTGATTTCATTTGATTTATTATTGTCACGTGTACTAGTTTACAGTGAAAAGTATTGTTTCTTGCGCGCTATACAGACAAAGCACATTGTTCATAGAAAAGGAAATGAAAGAGTGCAGTCATAGGTAGGGTGTGCAGAAAGATCAACTTAATGCAGGGGAGGTCCATTCAGAAGTCTGATGGCAACAGGGAAGAAGCTGTTCTTGAGTCGATAAGCACATGACCACAGACTTCTGTATCTTTTTCCTGATGGAAGAAGGTGGAAGAGAGAATGTCCTGAGTACGTAGAGTCCTTAATTAGGCTGGTTGCTTTGCCGAGGCAGCAGGAAGTGTAGACAGAGTCAATGGATGGGAGGCTGGTTTGCATGATGGATTGGGTTACGTTCACAACCTTTTGTAGTTTCTTCCGGTTTTGGGCAGAGCAAGAGCCGTACCGAGCTATGATACAAACCAAAAAGAATGCTTTCTATGTGCATCTGTAGAAGTTTGTAAGAGTCATAGATGATATGCCAAATTTCCTTAGTCTTCTGAGAAAGTAGAGGCATTGGTGGGCTTTCTTAACTTTAGTGTTGGCATGTGGGGGACGAGGACAGGTTATTAGTGATCTGGACTCCTGAAAACTTGAAGCTTTCAACCATTTCTACTTCATCCCAGTTGATGTAGCTTGGGGCATGTTCTCCGTTACACTTCCTGAAGTCGGTGACAATCTCTTTTGTTTTGTTGACATTGAGGGAGAGATTATTGTTGTCACACCATTGCTTTTATACTCCAAGCTCCTATTATATAAAGGATACCCAATGTTTTATCAACCGCTCTCTCAACCTGTCCGACCACCTTTAATGACTTATGCTCGCATATATCCAGGTCCCTCTGCTCCTGCACATCTTTTATGTTATATTGTTTCTCTGTGTTCTTTCTACCAAAGTGAATTACTTTACAATTCTCTGCATTGAATTTCAATTGTGGCTTCTCCACTAATTTGTGTATATTTTTGAAGTTCTGCATTACTCTCCTCACGGTTCACATTGGTTCCAATATTGGAAAGAGAAACATTCCCCACATTGGCCCTTAGGAACTCGATGACAAAATTTCCTTTCTTCATTGTACAGACACTGAGACATTCCTGTTAGAAACCCTACAGTGCAGAAAGAGGCCATTCAGCCCATCAAGTCTGCACCGACCACAATCCCACCCAGGCTCTACCCCATATCCCTACATACTTTACCTGCTAATCTCTCTAACCTATGCATCTCAGGACACTAAGGGGCAATTTTAACATGGCCAATCAACCTAACCCACGCATCTTTGGACTGTGGTAGGAAACCGGAGCACCCGGAGGAAACCCACGCAGACACAAGGAGAATGTGCAAACTTCACATAGACAGTGACCCAAGCTGGGAATCAAACCCAGGTCCCTGGAGCTGTGAAGCAGCAGTGCTAACCACTATGCTACCATGCCAATCTTGCTGGCAAATCTAGAACAAAGGGATACCGTCTCAGGATAAGGGGCCAATTGTTCAGCAATGAGATGAGGAGACATTTCTTTCTCAAAGAATTGTGAATCTTTGGAATTCTTTTTCCCAGAGTATTGTGGATGCCCCATTGTTGAATGTATTTTTGGTCTCCTGGAATCAAGGTGGGAAAGTAGAGGCTGATGATGAGCTATGATTATCTGGAATGACTGATAAGGTTTAAGGGCTTTCGAGGGGACTGCCTCTTCGTCAGGTGAATGGAGAGTTCTGGCCTCAGACAGAGCATATAAAGCACAGACAGTTTAAAGATTACTGATTAGAATGCGAATGCTTACACCTAACCTGCTGTTCAAGACCTGAAGTGGCTGACAATGTGAGTGGAAGGAGCACTGATCACAGGTTACAGAGATGTGTATTGTCTCCAGACAGCACAGTAAGTGAGGTTTTGCAAACCCAGGCAAGTCACGGGGGTTACAGATAGTGCGACATGAACCCAAGATCCCTGTTGAGACCGTCCTCATGTGTGCGGAACTTGGCTATCAGTCTCTGTTCAGCGACTCTGCGCTGTTGTGTGTCGTGAAGGCCGCCTTGGAGAATGTTTACCCGAAGGTCAGAGGCTGAATGCCTGCGACTGCCTCAGTACTCAATGCTGACAACTGCCAGTTTCCAGATGCAATTTTACAACTCATCCGCTTTATCCTGGACCACAATGTCTTCACCTTCAACAACCAGTTTTTCATCCAGACACATGGAACAGCCATGGGGACCAAATTTGCACCTCAATATGCCAATATCTTCATGCACAGGTTCGAACAAGACTTCTTCACTGCACAGAATCTTCAACCGATGCTATACACTAGATACATCGATGACATTTTCTTCCTTTGGCCTCATGGTGAAGAATCACTGAAACAACTATATGATGATATCAACAAATTCCACCCCACCATCAGACTCACCATGGACTATTCCCCAGAATCAGTTGCATTCTTGGACACATGCATCTCCATTAAGGACGGTCACCTCAGCACCTCACTGTACCGCAAGCCCACAGACAATCTCACAATGCTCCACTTCTCCGGTTTCCACCCTAAACATGTTAAAGAAGCCATTCCCTATGGACAAGCCCTCCGTATACACAGGATTTGCTCAGATGAGGAGGATCGTGACAGACACCTCCAGACCCTGAAAGATGCCCTCATAAGAACAGGATATGGTGCTCGACTAATAGATCGACAGTTCCGATGCGCCACAGCGAAAAACCGCACCGATCTCCTCAGAAGGCAAACACGGGACACAGTGGGCAGAGTACCCTTTGTCGTCCAGTACTTACCCGGAGCGGAGAAGCTACGACATCTTCTCCGGAGTCTTCAACATATCATTGACGAAGACGAACATCTCGCCAGGGCTATCCCCACACCCCCACTTCTTGCCTTCAGACAACCACTCAACCTCAAACAGACCATTGTTCGCAGCAAACTACCCAGCCTTCAGGAGAACAGTGACCACAATTCCACACAACCCTGCCACAGCAACCTCTGCAAGACATGCCGGATCATCGACATGGATACCATCATCACACGTGAGAATACCGTCCACCAGGTACATGGTAAATACTCTTGCAACTCAGCCAACATTGTCTACCTGATACGTTGCAAGAAAGGATGTCCCGAAGCATGGTACATTGGGGAGACCATGCAGATGCTACGACAACGGATGAATGAACATCGCTCGACAATCACCAGGCAAGACTGTTCCCTTCCTGTTGGCGAACACTTCAGTGGTCACGGGCATTCAGCCTCTGACCTTCGGGTAAGCATTCTCCAAGGCGGCCTTCACGACACACAACAGCGCAGAGTCGCTGAACAGAGACTGATAGCCAAGTTCCGCACACATAAGGACGGTCTCAACAGGGATCTTGGGTTCATGTCGCACTATCTATAACCCCCGTGACTTGCCTGGGTTTGCAAAACCTCACTTACTGTGCTGTCTGGAGACAATACACATCTCTTTAAACTGTGATCAGTGCTCCTTCCACTCACATTGTCAGCCACTTCAGGTCTTGAACAGCAGGTTAGGTGTAAGGATTCGCATTCTAATCAGTAATCTCTAAACTGTCTGTGCTTTATATGCTCTGTCTGAGGCCAGAACTCTCCATTCACCTGACGAAGAGGCAGTCCCCTCGAAAGCTTGTGAGTATTATCAAATAAATCGGTTGGACTAAAACCTGGTGTTGTCAGACTTTTTACTGTGTTTACGCCAGTCCAACGCCGGCATTCCCACATCAAGGTTTAAGGGGGCATATGGCCTGGTCTGTTCCTATCTCTTATGCATTGTGACTTTAATCCTACACTGTTGGGTCAACCCTTAATGCTCTCAGGGTGTTTGGGAAGGGGTGATAAATGCAATGAAATTGGGAGCTCATCAGGGATAAATTGACTGCATATACCAGCATCTTTGGTTGGAATTCTCTGACCTCATCCGCAGCTGGGATTCTCCAGTCCCGCTGCAGTGAATGGTGTTTTGGCTGAGCACCAAATCTCTGTTCTCATTGAGAGCAGTGGCAGGGCAAGCAAGATCAGCAAATTCCGGCCTTAATTTTAATTCAGGAACATGTTAAAAAGAAACAGTTTGTACTTTAAAACAGTCAAAAGATTGGGTTCAATTGTACCTGATATCAGAATTAGTCGCTTACATAAAAACCAATTAATAATGCACAAGGGACAAAACTGCATCAGAAATCAATCTGACTGGTGGTGTGTACCTTTCACTTAGAAATTACAGTAAGGTTATTGTCTTACATCCAGTTTCATTATTTTTCTCAAAAGCAATGTATAAAATATATTTGAGTGTTTAATATTTCATTTTGTATTTAAACCTTCCAACAGTCATGGGTTTCTGCTCAGCTGCAAATTGCTTCAGAACCTCTTACATTCGATGGGTTAATTGTTTTTATTGATTGCCTGACTTTGACAAAAATGCTTTGGTTGCAGAAGAGCTGATGCATTCCCACGTTACTCATTGGTGGTCCCCAAATGGAGAACGACTGGCATTTCTGATGATAAATGATACTCTGGTACCAAATATGGCGATTCCACGTTTTACTGGGAACCTGTACCCAAAAGGGAAGCAATACCCATATCCTAAGGTAAGAAGCAGTAACTCAAATCTTCTGTTAAAAAAAGCCGATTGCGCAATGAATAGTTATGTAATCTGAATTGCTGTTGTATGCCGCATAAGCAATTTATAGAGTCATAGAGGTTTACAGCATGGAAACAGGCCCTTTGGTCCAAGTTGTCCATGTAACTCCATTTTTTTAACCACTAAAGTAATCCCAATTGGCCACATTTGGCCCATATCCCTCTATACCCATCTTACCCATGTAACTATCTAAATGCTTTTTAAAAGACAAAATTGTACCCACCTCGACTACTGCCTTTGGCAGCTTGTTCCAGACACTCACCACCCTCTGTGTGAAAAAAAATTCCCCTCTGAACCCTTTTGTATCTGTCCCCTCTCACCTTAAACCTATGCCCTCTAGTTTTAGACTCCCCTACCTTTGGGAAAAGATGTTCACTAACTATGCCCCTCATTATTTCAAAGACCTCTATAAGATCAACACTAAGTTTCCTACGCTCCAGGGGAAAAAGTCCCAATCTATCCAGCCTCTCCTTATAACTCAAACAACACAATTTAGTCCAGGGGGATCTGATTACATTGAGGTGTATGCCTTGAAAATGAAAAAAAAATTGTGTTATTTTAGTTTTCTGAGAAATGGTTCAAAATGGCTGCTTTCTTTTACATTTTGAAATATTCGATGAATATTGCAGTTGTGCCAAAGGAGCAAAGGTGAACTGAGTATGCATTGAAAATGTACCTTGCCCTTTGAATCTGTTTACACATATTTTAGCTATCCGCATCTGGCAGAAGCAGCACATTTCTATGGGTTTGACAAGCAGGTGGAGTGAATTAGGTCAGAGTCTTCAAATAGTCTCTCACTAAGCTAGCTCTCGAAAGAAAGCAAATATTCCCACCAGGTCTTTGTGAGATATATTTTATAGGTCATTAATTGTAAATTACATGCTGTTATAGAGAACCTGTCTTTTACATTACTGGAGTCAGTGCTGCATTCCATATGATACAGGCCCATGTATGAAAGGCGACAACGTGCTTATTTTAATACAGAAAGAAAAGCAGACTGTGACAGATGATCAATTTTCACTTGCCTGTATATTTAAAGCACCCCATAGAGACAGCTTAGAGCTGTCTTAACCCATCAAACCATATTATGGAAGGAAACAACGATGAATTTTTCAGTCTGAAGTTAAACACTTTTATTTGCAAAAGCAAAATACGGCAGATGCTGGAAATCTAGAATAGAAACTGAGAATGTTAGAAATACTCGGTAGGACAGGTAGCATCTGAGGAGAGGAGAGTTACATTTTAGGTCAGTGAACATTGTTAAGACCCAGACCAAAAACTCCAAGATGTTTTATGAAGTTAGCCTGGACCCTAAGTGTGTACACTTGAATTTGGCATGAGTGAGCATAAGGTGTTTCACTTCAGCTATGATTTGACTAGGAAGCTTTTATCAATCAAAGTCTATTTAAGAACACAGTTAAAATATAATAGAAATATTTAGCATAACTTTTATCAATTACAAGAATCAAATGTGATATTGTATAAACCTAAACAGCTAGCGATCAATGATGTTCCAAGTCAACAACACCCTATATGCATACATCCCTTTCTAGACTTGGCACATAAAGCAAGTATGCTCAAGTGATGCTAGATTTTACAGCTTTTTAACACCTGCTGTGAATTGATCCTTTGAACGTTAGATTAAAACTCTATGGTTTCCCAGTCATGGAACTTTCCAAAAAGCCTCTGGAGAGAGAGAGAGAGAGAGGGGGGGAGAGAGAGAGTCTCTTCTAACAGCAGCTCATAGACAGGAAAATTTCCAATTCCAGAGAGAGGGGAAATCAAGGGATACTGCTTTTTGTCTCAAGTCCAATAGCATCTGAGAAAAATGAAATTAAAACCTTAGGCTTTACTATGGGAAAAATTGTCTAGGCATCACCTGAGCTGTCAATCATGCTCCACTCAACAATGCCAAAAGAATCAAAAAAGCCCCAGAACACTGATTTAGGCCAGATTAAAAATAAACATTATGTTTAACATACAATTATATGGCTTCAGTAACAATTAGAGGACACCAATTGCAGACAAAATGGTACCAAAATAAAAGGCTAGGAGCTGCTTGAAAAACCTGCAAAGAGACATGATTTGTTAAAGGCATGGTATCATCACACCCTTTATTAGAACTAGGTACATAGGCAGGGAAGTGTGGTGATTCTCATTTAAGGAAAGCACAGCTGAAGACGATCACTTGGCTTGGGAGACCAAATGGGACTGAGTCTGGTTAATCACCCCAGAGGATGGAGATCTCTCTCAAGAGAAGACAATCTGAAGACATGTGGGGACTTAGGCAGCCAGGGATTCTCCTCGCCTCTGTACAGTTTTTCCTTGTTAATAAATATCTTTTATGTTCCTAACAAAGCCTGTGGGCATGCATCAGTAAGGGAGAAACAACGAAAGGAAAGATATGTGATAGAGTGGAGGGCAGGAGAGATTAAATAACGAAAGGGAAGGTGATGCAAGGCAAAGATGATGGCTAGAGGACAAGTAAATAAAGATAGGTCTAGAGAAGCTGTAAGTGGGAAAAACAGGAGCTACTGTTCCGAGAAAAGAAGAATGGGAGTAAAGATTATGATTGGAAATGATGAACTCAATGTTGAGTCTGGGCGGCAGTAAAGAGTCTAACTGAAGGATGAGTTAGCATTCCTGAATCGCACCCTCACAGAGGCTCCGCCATCAATAGGCCCTGCCTCCCATTAGGCTCTGCTACCTTAGCACTGACAGATGCCCAGTGGGCAGTGCCAAGGTGCCCCCTTGGGCATTGCCACGGTGCCCCCTTGCACATTGCCATGGTGCCCCCGTGCGCATTGCCACATTCCCCCTTGGACAGTGCCAGGGAGCCAGGTTGGCACTGCCAAGCTGGCAATGCCCAGGGGGCACCACGCCTTATTCCCAACATCCTGTGGAGCCTCAGTGGCCCCTCCCCTTCACTCCAGCAGGGCAGGGCCACCAGCTCCCGCTGGGGAGGAGCTATTGTAAACCTCACTGGAGTGAAAGACTCCTGGCGGGGGAGGGAGGAGGAGAGGCTAGCGGGCCTGGAGATTTTAGCCCTAGACTCATTAATGAGATGGAAATCCTAATTTAAATAAATTATACAGCTCTGCACCAGTTTCTGGCCCAGAGCTGATGGTGCCGGAAATCTAGCGGCTGGAGACTAGTGGAAACAGTGGAGCAGAATTGGAAGCCCGCTAAATGGCCTCTACTTGAGTCTCCCAGCCCACTGTACTGCTAAAACAGCACCACAAGCTGGGAGAATCACCCCCAGTATCTTTGGATTGCTGAAAGAAGAATGGAGTTGAAGACTAGTGGGGTGCCCCCGGGGTCGGTGCTGGGGCCTCAGCTATTTACCATTTATATAGATGATCTGGAGGAGGGAACCGAGTGCAGGGTGTCGAAATTTGCTGATGACACCAAGATTGGGGGAAAGGCATATTGTGCGGAGGGTGTGGAGAGTCTGCAGAAGGATCTAGATAGGCTGGGCGAATGGGCCAGGAAATGGCAAATGGAATTTAATGTTGGCAAGTGTGAGGTGGTCCACTTTGGTAGGAAGAATGGTAGGAAGGACTATTACTTACGTGGCGAAAAACTGCAGCAGGCGACGGTGCAGAGGGACCTCGAGGTCCTTGTGCATGAGTCGCAAAAACCCAGCTTGCAGGTGCAGCAGGTGGTCAGGAAGGCGAATGGGATGCTGGCCTTCATAGCGAGGGGGATTGAATATAAAAGTAGGGAGGTCTTGCTGCAGCTGTATAGGGCATTGGTGAGGCCGCAGCTGGAGTACTGTGTGCAGTTTTGGGCGCCGCACCTGCGCAAGGATATTTTGGCCCTGGAGGGAGTGCAGAGGAGGTTTACTAGGCTGATGCCGGAGTTGAGGGGATTGAGCTATGAGGAGAGGCTGAATAAACTAGGCTTGTACTCGTTAGAGTTTAGAAGAATGAGGGGAGATCTCATTGAGACGTATAAGATGATGAATGGGATGGATAGGATAGAGGTGGAGAGACTCTTCCCGCTCAAAAAAGACAGTAGGACTAGGGGGCACAGCCTCAAGATAAAGGGGAGGCGGTTTAGAACGGAGTTGAGGAGGAACTTCTTCACTCAAAGGGTGGTGAATCTCTGGAATTCTCTGCCCGTTGAAGTGGTGGAGGCTGCCTCGCTAAATATTTTTAAGAAGCAGGTTGATGGGTTCTTGATAAGAGAGGGGATTAAGGGTTATGGGGAGAGGGCGGGAAAGTGGAACTGAGCCACGACAGATCAGCCATGATCTTATTGAATGGCGGGGCAGGCTCGAAGGGCTAGATGGCCTACTCCTGCTCCTATTTCTTATGTTCTTATGTCTTTGGTGATGGCATTGTGCTGGTAATGGAAATGGTGGGGAATGATCATTTTGGAGGCTAGTGATGTGGAAGGTGAGGACAAGGAGAAACCTATCATGGCTCTGAGAGAGTGGGGAAGAGGTAAGTGCAAGAATGGAGCAGGCACGATTGGGAAACCTATCAACCATGATGTGGAAGAAACCTCAATTGAAGAAAAAGGAAGAAGTACGGAAGATGCCATCATAAAAACTGATGTGACAGAGATGGAGCAATCAGGAGAATAAAATAGAGCCATTGGGAAATTCGGTGGGCGGAATTGTAGTCAAGATTGCTTTGAGAGTCTAAAGTGATGAATTGTTGATAGCCTATTCCTGCAAATGGAGACAGAAAAGTCAAGTAAAGGAAGGGAAGAGTCAGAGGTAGACGACCTGAAGGTGATGTGAGGGTGAAAAATTGAAGCAAAATTCTTCAAATTTTCTAGTTCAGCACAAGACCAGGTAACGATTATTAGAGTAATGGAAAAAAGAGGTAGGGAAGGACCCTGAGTGAGGCTGGAACAAAAAATGTTTCAAATAGTCCAAGAAATGCAGAGAGAGCTGGAAACTATGTGTTCTCATAAAAGTATTTTTTTTAAATGGGCAGATGCATAATAGTCAAGGTGCAATGATTTTTGTGGTTCTAAAGCATTTAGTTTCTGATGCATATTGAATGGCAAATTTGAAGGCTCGAACAATTCTTGCAGAAAATATATTTTAAAAGCCCATTAATGTAGCCATTGGATTGGAGTATGCTTTGTACCTCCCTACATATTGTGGTTCCTGTTGCCCAGTGAAAATGTTGTCAGCAATTGTCGAATAAGCAGTCCAGATCCTGCCAGGCCTATCATGGTTGATGGCCTGCATCAAATTCTATCAAGGATAGTTTTATATTAGAGAAGCACAGTTGATGTGTGACATACATGTTTTCCTGCATGAATCATAGAAATCCCAACAGTGGAGAAGTAGGCCATTCAGCCCATCGAGTCCACACTAATCACAATGCCACCCTGGCCCTATTCCCATAACCCCATTTACCCTTACTAGTCCCTCTGACACTAAGGGACAATTTAGCATGGCCAATCCACCTAACTTGCACGTCTTTGCAGCCAACCAGAATACCTGGAGGAAACACGCACATACACGAGGAGAATGTGCAAATTCCACACAGACAGTGACCCAAACCGGGAATTGAACCTGAATCCCTGGCACTGTGAGACAGCAGTGCTAGCCACCGTGCTGCCTGCATTTCCACATGACAATGCAAAGAAAATTACAAGTGATGCATAATAGTCAAGGTGCAATGATTTTTGTGGTTCTAAAGCATTTAGTTTCTAATGCATGTTGAATGGCAAATTTGAAGGCTCTGACAATTCTTGCGGAAAATATATTCTGTCCATTTGCTTATTCTTCTGTAGAATTCTGATTTCCCTATTACAGCATTTAATTGTGACTTGAGCAATACTCAAACTGGAAGACTATTCCAAGCATTGGTCACTCTTTTGTGTTAAGTCTGTCCTGATATTAGTCCAAATGTTGCCTTTTAGAGCAAAAATTAACATCCCCCTGTCCTGTGTATTGGTTTTACTTGAAACAATGCTGAAGGTTAACATTTTGTGTTCCACACAAGATTTTATATTAAGTCCACTCTCATTTTCCTCCTTGTGAAAGTGATTTTTCAAACATTTTCTTATCACTCAGTGATTTAATAATGTGAAACTGCCTCAAGGCCCTCTCCCACAACACTCCCAGCACTTGAATGTTTTCTTTGTGTCTGAATAACTAGGACCCAACCAAAAGGAACAATATTCAACTATGTTGTGCAGGAAAGGGTACAACAATACAGATTTAACAATGAGATGGTCCTGAGACATTGCCAGAGTTCCAACTACTTGTTAAGGCTTGTTTAGGGCACTGGTAGCAGCAATGTGGGGCAAGCCTGATGCCAGCTAGCTGGAGAGATGGTCCTTGTCAGTGAGTAGGAAGAGGGAATTTGTAGGATTCAAAAAGGTACTCCAATCTCCGAGGAACTGGCCTTGCAGGTATCTTTATGTATCGCATATTACTTTGCTGCTGGGAATCTTCCCAAACTCAAAAAAAATGTTTAATTGTAGGCGGATTATGATCTGGAATCTCACCAGTTTTCCTGCTGGGGACAGCACTTTGAATTTTTTTGGGAGAATTGCACCCATTTATTCTGGAAGATCCACCTGTAGATATTCCACTTTAGGACTTGAACAGCAGGTTAGGTGTAAAGATTCGCATTCTAATCAGTAATCTGTAAACTGCCTGTGCTTTATATGCTCTGTCTGAGGCCAGAACTCTCCATTCACCTGAAGAAGAGGGAAACCTCGAAAGCTAGTGTGTTTACTATCAAATAAATCGGTTGGACTTAAACCTGGTGTTGTCGGACTTTTTACTGTGGATATTCCTCCCACCCAGTGCTGCGACATTCCAGGCCCCAGCGTCGCTGGCAGCCTTCATCCCAAACTCTGGAGGCAGCCTCAGACATTGTTGAGGCGAGTCTGACTTCTACACATGTTCCGGGCTGGCGTGTTTTCCCACAGCATCAGAGAAAAATGGGCATGAGAGGAAGATTCCGGTCAGCCATTCATCTGCATCCCATTAACCGGAAGCAGATCAGTTTCACATTCGCCTTCAGTGAGTTTGCCAATCTGCTATGGTGGGCTCCAGTGGAAGGTCCCAACATAAAACCAGTTTTTGGAACCCTACTGAATTCCGCCCACCCACCCCACCTGCCATTGAGCCCCCCAGCAGAGCCATGGGAAATTTCCACCAATAAACTTATCACAAATGAAGAATGAACTGTTTGCTCTTTATACTAACTGAATCCAGGGCTTTTCTTTGCAACCTTGCAGAATATACTATTAGCATAATAAAGCATGAACGTCAATTGTTGAATTGATGTAAGTTACGATGTTTTGATGTGTTTTGGGTTAGAAAAGTTAAATGTCTCTTCATAAGCATTGTTAGTTTTAAGTTGGGCATTAATATAGCAATAGTCCCTTTGTCACATAGTTCAATTGATTGTGGAGTGCTGTGCTGCCCCTTTGTCCTCTTCATTTAGGATTATTTGTGGACAAATTAAAGAAGATGCACCATGACATTATGATCTTGATGACCTTGTTGGGTTGTACTGTAGGATGCTCCCAATCTGTCAAAGCATCTGGGACGAAATGCAATATAGTTATCCTCAAAGTTATATGGGGGCTATATCTGCACTAGATTTCTGTCTGTGCCTGCCACAAATATATTGTTAGTCAGGACTGAAGAGAGTAACTTAATCTCTAAGGAGCCATTCTGAGAACAAAAACATTGTGAGCATTATCTGAGAAAAAGACATCGACCTTCAGCATCTGATATTATTAATCACTGACCAGTCACGTTAATGCCATGGAATTATTTTCAATGTATATAAACTGTGTCCAATAGAATCTGTACTTATCTAAAGTCTTTAACGTGAAAATGTCCTGAGATATGAACATATGGAAAACCAAGTGAGGTAAAATAAAGACTTGGCAGGTTGACTAAAACTAGGCCAACAGCTGAGTTTTTCAGAAGATTTTAAAGGCAGAGAAGCAGAAGTGTTTCAGAAAGGAATTTCAGAAAGTGAAACCCAGGCGCTGATGGCATTGTCACCAGTGGGAAGGTAAAGATAAGCAGAGGAATAGAGAAACGAGGATGATATTTCTGGTTGCTACTTTCTGTGCAGTAATTGGACATCCTTTTGATTGTTGCTGGTCAGAAGAACTATAAGTGCCAGCCCTATTGAACAATGCATAGTGTGATGTTAGTGTACCTTTAAAAGTTTTTTTTTATTCATGCTGACATCCTTAGATGGTTTCATTGTTGGGAGGGTGACCATCTGTGTTCAGGTGACAAGGATTTCATTTTCAGTTTCAGTTTGGAGCTGCAGGTTGGAGTTGAATATTAGAAGGGACAGCAAGCTGAGAAGAAATGTTTTCCCTCCCTCCCTGTTGTTTTGAAAATTCTGTTGGTTTCCTGAAGGATGAAAATCTGTTGTTCTTGGGGTCTGGACCAGAGTCTCTCTGTGCTTTGGGAAGCTGTCTTGTCTTTAAATTATTTGGAGTGAATCCAAAGAACTGCAGACTTCAACCAATAGACTCAAATTTCCATTAGTCACGTGAACATTAGTCTGTGCCGTGTTAAACCTGTGAAAAGGGTTTTTTGTCTGTGGGAGTTTTTCATTGATTAGGACAGATATACATATATTCATTATGTATTCATTAAGCATTATGCATTATAATAGGTTGTTTTGTTTCTTGTTTGTAATTGATAGAAGTTCTTGCTAATTTTCTTACCATACATATTAACTATATTCTTAATTAAACTTTGTTTGATAAAAGCTCTCTAATGGGTCTTTTGAATCACACCTGAAGTGAAACATCTCATGGCTTATCCTAGTCAAATTCAAAATACAATATGAGATAGACGGGTTTCATAAAACACTTTATGAACATAAAACATGACTCTTTTTGATGGATTCTCCCGCTTCAGTTTTTAGTTGTAAGCTGAGAGTAGGAGCACAGCCTTGTGGTCTGATTTGCCGAAGTGTGGGTGGGCAATACAGCAGTAGGCATCTTTGATATTTGTGTAGCAGTTGTCTAGGATGTTTGGGCCTCTGGTGAAACAGGAGACATGTTAGTCATAACTTGGTAGTACGCTCTCACCAACTTTTACAGGTGCACCATAGAAAGCACTCTTTCTGGTTGTATCACAGTTTGGTAAGGCTCCTATCTGCCTAAGACCACAAGAAACCACAAAAAGTCATGAATATAGCCCAGTCCATCATGCAAGATGGCCTCCCATCCATTGACTCTGTCTATACTTACCGCTGCCTCGGCATAGCAGCCAGCATGATTAAGGACTCCACGTACCCCAAACATTCTCTCTTCCCATCTTCTTCCTTCGGGAAAAAGATACAAAAGTCTGAGGGTCACGTACCAACCGACTGAAGAACAGCTTTTTCCTTGCTGTGTCAAACTTTTGAATGGACTTACCTTGCATTAAGTTGATCTTTCTCTACACCCTAGCTATGACTGTAACATTACATTCTGCACTCTCTCGTTTCCTTCTCCGTGAATGGTATGCTTTGTCTGGATAGTGCGCAAGAAACAATACTTTTCACTGTATGTTAATACATGTGACAATAATAAATCAAACAAAATCAAATCAAATCAAACTTTGGAGTTTCTAACCTGAACCATAACAATAGGTTATTTGGTTGTTGCGTCTATAGGCAGCAAAATGGCTCATATTGTGGATAATGTACCCATTAACCAAAAGGGAACGGGGAGACTTAGGGGAGGATTCAAGACTGATTGCCATTGGCAGTGATTCAAATTGTCAGCAAGTGTTCTTGCAGCAACTACTATTTCCCTGAAACCATCTCCTGCTGATCTGGTGACGACAGGAGCAGTTGTATTCAGCCATTATCAGGTATGTGTGCCAGAGCCTGCAGATTCAATTGCAGCATAATAGCGGGCACAAATAGATTAGTCGTGGTGATGGCTGATCTCTCTGGCATGAGATTGTGCACTTTGCAGGAAATCAAGCATGCAAGCCCATGGTTGGGACACTTTAAAAGCAACTCCTATCATTATTGAAAATTGTCTTGAATAAAAGTTTCCTTTCAAGAGCTTCCTTCTGTACATGCAAGAGCATAGCTAACCCTTAATGTTCTCCGACTTTCCAACCAAAACTCAGAAAATAGAGGGGAATGAATGTCTCACAATGCAGCAGTGAGAAAGACTGAAAGGAAAGTTGAACAGTTAGAGCAGGCACCTAGCAACATGTTGAAGGAACTATTTTTAATTTTCTGCTTGCATCACCAGTGCTGTGGGACCATCTCCTGCATTTAAAAATAATCACCCTCTGTTTAGTGCAACATGGCCTAGATTCCCCATATGCTCTCCCGTCTTTTTTTTCAGCTGGGGCTCGAGTGCTCAAGAATATGTAATGCAGCATTTTCACTGCATGAAAACCCCATGAGGAGAGACTTCCAACAGCTGGCTATGTGTTTCTCACCAGAAAGGGGAAGGATGTAAGGGTTGGGAAACAACCATTGAAAACTTGTACATCCATTTGCTCATCTGAGTCAATTTCCAAGCAGCTCTTTAAATGGGCATCTCACACTCTCGACTATTTAGATGTGCAAGTCGGGATCCTACTTCTGCTGAAGAACCTCCAGTTTCACAGCTTTCACAGAAGAACAGAAGAACCATGCACACTGTGGGCAGACTTTTACTGGCAAACCCTCCCGAGGTTCGTACAGTCTCGCCCGAGGCCAACGGAGAATGCCATTCTTCGAGCCTCACCCACCCCCAGAATCAGGACGGGAGTTCTGGTAAAATTCTGGCCTGCATGGCAGTCCCATTGATCCCATGTTGAGGTCTAAATGAGAATTGTTAAAGGGACGCCTGTAAACTTCTTGAAAAGATAAGAATTTGAGGGAATTTCCTTTAAAGATTTTTGTAACTCTGGAAGGCACTGAATCATAGAAACTGTACAGTACAGAAGGAAGCCATTCGGTCCATTGTGTTTGTACCGACTCTCCAATAGACCGTAGACACAGACATTATCCCCATAACCCCACATATTTATCCCACTAACCTACACATCTTGGGACACTAACGGGCAATTTCACATGGCTAATCCACCTAACCTACCTATCTTTGGAGTGTGGGAGGGAACCGGAGCACCCGGAGGAAACCCATGCAGACACGGGGAGAACGTGCAAACTCCATACAGATAGTCACCCAAGGCCAGAATAGAGCCTGGGTTCTTGGTGCTGTGGGGTAGCAGTGCTAACCACTGTGTCACCATGCCACTCTCAATTCAAAGGATGTTTCAAATGTTAACTTTAAAGCAGCCAGTAATTTGAATGAAAATCCATTCTTTCTGCAGCTTTACTAATTCTTCACAACATCCATCCCCATGGTGTCTTTACTGAGCCCTTTCAAACTTTGGTGTTTCCAGGGTGATTTGAGTGTGTGAGGCTCTTGCATTCCAGCACCTTTTCACAATAATGGTGGCCTTTGTCTCAAAGTAACCAGGTCCCAAGAGAGATTTGATTCACGCTGCATTTCTTGAATCTGACAAAAGAATGAATGAGTAGTGGCTATAAAATGTAGTTTGAACGTATCGGTCAAACGACAATTATGGCAAGTGGCAGATTGTACTGCATTTAACGGAACTGAACTGGTTAGATTTGTAAATCAATCTATTATTCGTGAACACAAGGTGGATCTTGTTATTAAAATTACATTATTGTACATCAACTACCAGGTCAATGCAAGTTTAGCACGTGAGATTTAAACTGCAGTAAACTGTAAATGATGACACTAGCAAACAAATGTGTGAACCATTCATCGTTCGCCATCTAGTGGTGAACTTTGATGATTACGTAATACCTGGGAAGGAATGAAGTAAATTGAGCTATTTTGGAGCAATAATACCAAACTTTAATTAAAATTTCTAGTCCAGGCATTCAAAAGTGCAAGGTGTCTTTGAAATATGTGACTACTTCATCCATTTCCGTGTCATCAAGGTGCATTCACCAATTTCTTTGCATACTCATCAACTATTAGATTGACTGCAAATCACTGATAGAGTAACTCAATGACACTGATGATATCAGTGTCATTAAATTTCATTGTAAACAGCTAGTGTTAAGGGCATGGGGAAATCAAGACAAAACAGTGGCACGTTAAGCTGAAACAAAATATGAATAAATCCACCCCCTTCACAGTCAGACTATAATGAAAGCAGATACCTTGGCAAGGTTTCAAGGCAGTAAACTTAGGGTTCAGGCAATCATTACAAGCTGCAGTCATGCTCCTGGGATTGGTTACAGTGTCCCATGGGTTCTTCAATTTGATTAATTCTTTGTACTCACTCTCAAGAATCCATCAATCTCTATATTGTTTCATGTATGTAATGGATGCAGTCTGTCAACTCAGGAATTATATAATGCATTTGAAAAAATAAATTATTTAATCTCCCAAAAGCACAGTGCAGGTCAGATGTGTGAGACCAGTGTGCTTTTCTGCTTTACTTGCATTGTTTCATTTGTCATACAAGCATGAGAACAAATGGCTGAATCGCATGAGGGCGATACACAAAGCAGGAGCTGACAGCTCACTCACTGGATCTCAACCCAATCAGCGTTATTAGTTGAAAGTTGCAGCCAAAGTTTAACAGGGCTCTTACACTCGGCACAATGGAGGTGATCCTCTGAATGGGTTCTCCTGCGTTTTCACAGTAAATGACAGAAAATTTGTTCAAGCTGGAAAATCAGCATAATCACAACTCCCACCACTTTTCCAGCATTTAAGCAACATTCCCATCACTGTTACAGTGGACGATTGGAGAAACTCTTTTGTCAATTAACCTTAATGTTCTTTCCATCTGGTTCATTGTGTGTCATGGGTGTAATCCCATTTTCTTGCCTTTTCTCTTGAAGACATTGCCTTTTTTGACAGGCCATTCCAAGGCAGCCAGCACTTAACTGGAGCTTTTCCCAATGGCATTATTTTACAGGCCACTTCTGCAGGACGGCCCTCACATCCACACCCCAATCTGACTGCGATTTTACAAGGAGAAGGTGAGGCCTTGGGCAGTCTGCCCACCCATGAGACTATTAAGTGACCCATCCTCACCTGGACTCAATTTTGAGGCTGGCGGGAGGGGTTCAGGGGCAGGTCAACCTGGCTCAGGCCTTAAGTGAGAAGAGAGGTGCACTTCCCTGAAGGGCCTGCTTTCCATATTGGGCTCCCCAGCTCCAGCAAGCCTCATCCTGTGGGCACTCTCTTCCCTCATGGCCTCTCCATCAACACAGTGGTGAAAATATGGAGCTTGTTCCTTAGTGCTGTGCTGAAGCAGAAATAGTTCATACATTTAAGTAAAGGTTTGATGGATACATGAGGAAAAAGGTAATAGAGGAATGTGGAGACAAGGTGGGAAGAGGTTATTAGAATAGAGGAGATTCATATGGAGTATAAACACCAGCACGTGCGAGCTGGCCAGTTTTTGTTGTCCATCTCTAATTGCCCTTGAGAAGGTGGTGCTGAGCTGCCTTCTTGAACTGTTACACTCACAGTAAAGTTAATGTATTAGTCACAAATAAGGCAATAACACTGCAATGAAGTTACTGTGAAATTCCCCTAGTCGCCACATTCCGGCGCCTGTTCAGGTCAATGCACCTAACCAGCACATCTTTCAGGGAGGAGCGATTATTACTTAAAAGGTGAAAAGCTGCAGCACGCTACAGTGCAGGGGGACCTGGGGGTCCTTGTGCACGAGTCGCAAAAACCCAGTCTGCAGGTGCAGCAGGTGATCAAGAAGGCGAATGGAATGTCAGCCTTTATAGCGAGGGGGATAGAATATAAAAGTGGGGAGGTCTTGCTGCAACTGGACATGGTACTGGTGAGGCCGCAGCTGGAGTACTGTGTGCGGTTTTGGTTGCCGCACTTGCGGAAGGAAATATTGGCCTTGGAGGGAGTGCAGAGGAGGTTCACTAGGCTGATAACGGAGATGAGGGGGTTGGCCAATGAAGAGAGACTAAATAGACTGGGTCTGTACACGTTAAAGTTTAGAAGGATGAGGGGGGATCTTATAGAGACGTATAAGGTAGTGGGGATGGATAGGGTAGAGGTAGAGAGATTCTTCCCGCTTAGAAAGGATAGCAGGACTAGAGGACACAGCCTCAAGATGGGGGGGGCAGTTTAGATCAGAGTTGAGGAGGAACTTCTTCACTCAAAGGGTGGTGAATCTCTGGAATTCTCTGCCTATTGAAGTAGTGGAGGCTACCTCACTAAATATATTTAAGTCATGGGTAGATAGGTTTCTGATAGACAGGGGAATTGAGGGTTATGGGGAGAAAGCGGGAAAGTGGAACTGGTCCACTTCAGATCGGCCATGATCTTATTGAATGGCGGGGCAGGCTCGAAGGGCTAGATGGTCTACTCATGCTCCTATTTCTTATGTTCTTATGAAACTGGAGCACCCGGAGGAAACCCACACAGACATGAGGAGAACATGCAAACTCTGCACAGACAGTGACCCAAGCTAAGAATCTAACTCAGGTCCCTAGCACGCTGAGGCAGTAGTGCTAACCACTGTGCCACCATGCACTAGTTATAGAGGGAGTTACAGGACTTTGGTCCAGTGACAGTGTAGGAACAGTGACATATTTCCAAATCGTGATAGTGGACGACTTGGGGGGGTGATGTTCCCAGGTAGCTACTGCCCTTGTCTTTCTAAATGGTAGCAGTCGTACATTTGGAAGGTGTTGCCTGAGGAGCCTTGGAGAAATCTTGCAGTGCATCTTGTAGGTGGTACATACAGCTGCCACAGTTCATTGGTAATAGAGGGATTAAGTGTTTTTGGAAGGGATAACAATCAATTGGGTTGCTCTGTCTTGGATGATATCAAGTTTTTGGAGTATTGTTGGAGCTGCACTCATCCAGGCAAGTGGAGAGTATTCCATCATACTTCTGACTTGTGCCTTGTAGATGGTGGACAAAGTTTAGGGAGTCAGAAAAAGACTAGCACATTTTGATAAGTGGGATTCTGATGCCCTTGCATCTGGCCCCAAATGGCAGACTTCCTGTTGCTTTGCTTAATGCTCTTCTGCTAGTGTCAGTATACCCAGCACCCTCTATATCCAGGTCTTTTTAGATGGCAACATTGTATGGATGCTTGTTTTCTTTCACTAAGGCAAAAAGCACTTCTTTGAGGTCCTAGTGATTCTGTTAATGACAGCTGTAACAGAGAAATGCTTTTCAATAGAATGTTGCTTAGCTACTAAGCGTGCACCTTTGAGGGGATCTTTATCTGTGAAAGAAAGGGTGCGTTTTTGTTACCTACAAGCCATCCCTCCACTTGATTGTCTTCCTTAAAGAGTCCAGTGTTTGCTGAATTCCTGAGGCTGAAGGGATTATGGCAACTAGCAGAAAATCTAATATACATATGAAGGGCTCTTTGCAACTGATTACACACAGTCTTTTCAGAATTTGGAAGTGTTAACAGTTGGACTTGAGAATAGTACATGGCTGACATCTCGTACCCTTCATTTTGAGGGTGCCAGTAACATGATAAAACTGGAGACCCTATTATAACTCTGCCTTGCTGTCGCACTGAACTGAATATATTCCCAAGCTCCTCGGAAAAATGTGACAGTTTCTTTATCAACACAGATCTGGATTGTTCCCTGGTTGATAATGCACAGTGTTCCCAAGGCTGCTTAAAGTGAGCCTGTGGTATAAGAGGCAAGGACAAAGCTTATCAGGCAGATGACCATGACCACAACATCTCTGTGTAGTAGTTGGAATAGCTGCCTTCTATGGTGAAGCATGCCACTTTGAACAGAGCTATCCAAATAGTTTTCATAGAATCTACATGGGTCAGGAGTGGAGGGGCTAGTAAGCCCCAAGTCTCTATCACATGTTGCTTCATTCCTGTTTTCTCTAACCCACACTTCTCCTGTTCTCTATTATAATTGCATCTGAGGAAATGTTTATCAGGAACTCTGGGCTAAGCATTCACTCATATCATCAAACTACACTGATTTCCTGGGGGCAGGTTGATTGCAGAAGCAGCAGGTTTCTTGAATTATATCTGTGAGAAATCCTACATGGGCCACGCAGGTAAAAGCACATGGCACACTCTGCCCATGAAGATTCAATTAGTCTATGTACACTGCTGCACACGCACATTGTTAACCACCTGTTTCTACTACTTAGAGCCTCTTAATGTCAACCAGGGCAAAGGTTTCACTGTTGTCTCTTGTTCAAAGGCATGTGCAGCTCAAATAAGGCGCATGGGGGAAAAGAAAGGCTTTGAAATCTCTCCTGTAACTCCAGTAATCTGTTTTGAAAGTTTCCTTGGTCTAAATGCTCCAAAATAAAGCATTTTTCCAGTGTTGGCTCTTTAATTTTGTTCTAAGTTATGTTTGTTGCTGTGGGAATGCAGTTCACGGACCTCCAATTCTGTTGTTTTCCTATCAGGCGGATCCCGTGGAACTATTTTGATGATGAACAGGGAGCTTCTTTCTGGTGCTTGGGCCAAGTTTATCCCTCAGCGTCATTAAAACAGATTATCTGCTCATTATCTCATTGCTGTTTGTGAATTCTTGCCTCACACAAGCTGCTGCGTTTATTTATATTACAAATGACTAGATTTCAAAAAGAAATTTGTTGGCTGTGAAGTGATCCCAAGATCACGAGAAGTTCTGCATAAATGCAATCTTTCAAGATAATGAGTTCCCTGCAGCATTACAGCCACACATGTGGAAGGCCTCAGGTCGGGCATGAACATTAGCACAGCGTAACACAGCAGAAAGATGATGGAAATGGATCGCATCCCAGAATCTGCCCACAAAATTACCAAAAGGCTGACTCCAATCCAAAACTCACTGTGTAACTTAGAGGTCTATATTCTTAAATTAGCCTGAAATGACCTGAAACTAGACAGAGATTTGCAAAAGAAAGCTTTGTATTTCTATGGCATCTAACTATATTATGTCAAAGCTTTTTCCCAGTCACAATACAGATTTTTCAAGTTCAGCGATGGTTGTTCTAAGGGGAAATTCTGGAGCCAGCAATACTTGAATTAAGAAACAATAATGAAATGATACCAAATTACCCTAAACTTGGAGGAGGGATGAATATTGATTCAGTGATTAGCAAAACTTTCTACTCCTTTTCCAAAAATGCCACGGGATCTTCCATGTACCGCAAACAGATAAAGCTTCACCTTATTGCATTTACTGCAAGCTATCAATCACTCTTTATTGTAATTTTTTATTCCCTTTCCCTACAAAATGGATAACTTAAAAAATGAAGGCTCCGGATATAAAGCTTGGAATTACTTTTGTCCGGAATAAAAATGATACTTTAATTAGTGCACAGTGCTGGCCATGAAGTTTTTCTCAGGAGGCATGGAGTGGTAAAATTAACCACAATGCGGATATGAGTACCTATTAGAACCGTTAACTAGAGAAATATGTCAAAATCAGTGAGTTATAGTTGCACCTCATTTGTCATGTAGGCCACATCTTGGAGTGTACTCCTGAGATGTATTTGAGTCATTTTTACAAACCTCCCAATGAGTGATTTGGAAATCATCAGAACTTCCTTCCCTGGATTAAATTTTGTAATCCATTGTTTTATACAGATTGTTTTCAACTTTAAATAACCTGTCAAGAATTGGCTGCTCACTTGATAATTAAGTTATTTATTTGAGTCATAGGTAGGCTTACATTAACATTGCAATGAAGTTAACCACCACACTCAGGCACCTGTTCGGGTACACTGAGGGAAAGCTTAGCATGGTGAATGCACCTAACCAGCACGTCTTTCAGACTGTGGGAGGAAACCCACATAGACACAGAGAGAACATGCAGACTCCTCATAAACTCAAGCTGGGAATCAAACCTGGGTCCCCGACATTGTGAGGCAGCAGTGCTAACCACTGTGCCACCATGCTACGTGATGAATGTGAGGAGTGTCAGCTCATTTTGGACAGCATTCATGCAGCTGAATATCACTGAATGCATCGTCTGTGAATGAGGGTTTAAACTGGCAACAACAAGTGTTGTTAAATACAAGTGAATAAACATGAAGAAAATGGCATAAATCATTTGTAAAGAGCTGCAGATAAGCAGAAAGATCACATAAACAATACTTCTTTTCCAATTCAATTCTGTTTGTTGGAGTATTGATGGCATGTATCTGCCCTGCACCTTTGACTACTTTGACTAGATTAAGTCCAAGTGATAAGCTACACTGTAAAATAGCCTACAATTATGAGAATCACACAGCTCTAAAGATTTCCTGAAGTCACTGCTGTTTGCAGAGAGTTGGATCGATAATATTAGCACATTATTATTGGCTCTTTATCTTAAGGGGATATAATGCAATTAGGGAACATTGGACTGAAATTCAGTTTTATTAGTAGTTGCTAACAAGATTCAATTTGAAGAGTTATTTTCTCTGTTGGCTTGAACACGAATATACACTGTTTTAAAGCTGGCAGGATAGGTGAATAATGTATGCATTTTTGGATCTTGGAGAATAATGTACAGATTTTTCTTCATTCATCAATTATTTCATTTATTGATGCAATGTTGTAAGATCTATTTTTCTCTTTCATTTAGTGGGTGTGTTGATAAACTACAGCTCCTTCATCCAATTCATAAATTTGAAAGACACTATTCATGGAAAAGCATTAGTTCTTCAAGTTCTAAGCTATATGCCTCCCTCAGCCAAGACTATCAAAAATCAGGTTAATGTATTATTCATCTCATGTGCTGCTCATGGAACATACTGTGCATCAAATTGGCTGCCACGTTTGCTCGCATAATATTAGTGACTACACTTCTAATGTAATTTATTGAGTGTGAAATCCTTTGGTACAACGTGAGGATGTAAATGGCGCTATATAAGCACAGGCTCCTTGCTTTCCTTTAACTGTTCATTACTCTTCAGCAATCAAGCTCTTTCCCGATTTCTTACACCAGAACATCTCGTAAGTTATTTCTGTCAACAGAAATGCATAGAAAATTAATTAAAAGCAAAAGGGAAATGTGTAAAGATTAGGAAAATGTACAAAAGTCACCATTAGCAAGGCAAAGAGGAACTAACTAAAAGTTAAATTGCCAAGGAATGTTAAAAAAAAGAATAATAAAGCATTTCACAGGCAACAGAAGGAAAAAATAAGATGTGGGGCTGGATACTTCAGCCTCCCAGCAGCAAGGGTATGCTGCCAGCAGGGCTGGAGAATCATGCCCAAATGAACGGCCGAAGAACTCCGGCCATGGATTCGGCCACCGACTGACACAAACAATAAACTCACACGTCAGCAAAATGGCAGAACTATTACCTAATTTTTTGTTTCGACATTTATCAGGAAGATTAACATGATGGATATAATGCTCAAAAAGAAAGCAAAGACGTTTAGAAAGCTGCGAGATACTTAATAAACTAATCAAACTTGGATAGGACAAACTGCTAGTCTGGCTGGATTCCATCCTTCCATTTTACAAGATGTTAGGCAAGAGGTAGTTGTATATCAAAATCCACCAGAAAAGTGCCAGAGAAATGGAGGAGAGCTAATGTGATTCCTATGTTTAAAAACGATGGTGCAACAAGTCTAAAAGTTTTCGGCTAATTAGTTTAACATCAGTTGTAGAAAAGATAGTAGTTTCTTTCTTAAAAATGTAATGAAAACGTCTACAAACTAAAAATCATGGAAGCCCCTATTATACATCATCAGTGTTGATGCCATTTTTTCCTCATTTACATAAATAATTTGGAGATTTGAAATGAATAATACAATTGCAAAATTTGATAGCACAAAATTGGGGAGTGCAACAAAATGCAAGAATGTATTAATAAAGGCATGTGTATTTTGCAAACTAATATCAATATAAATCAGTGTGAGTTGGTAGATTTTATTAGGAAGAGTAGTTAAGCCACAGTGAACTTTGAAAATAAGGGTCTAAGTAGGATAAAGGAGCAAGGAGGTTCAGAGTGTGTGCTGTAGCCATAAGTCCTGGAGTGCAACCATGAAGCAATCAGTGCATTGTAAATACATAACACATTTAGCTTCTCAATAAAAACCCTGGAAAAGTTGCACAGGATCATAAGAAATAGAAACAAGAATAGACCATTCAACTCATCAAGGCTGCTCAGCCATTTAATAATTCCAAAATCTGTCTAACTCTCAGGCACTCGCCTGATGAAGGAGTGGTGCTCCAAAAGCTCATGCTACCAAATAAACCTATTGGACTTTAACCTGGTGTTGTGAGACTACTTACTGTGCCTACCCCAGTCCAATGCCAGCAACTCCACATCATGTCTAACTCTGCCTTGATTATATTCAATGACCCAACCTCCATTCCTTTGTGGGAACAGAATTCCTCCTCATCTCTATCTTAAATTAGCAAGCCCTTGTTCTGAAACAAATATCCCTAATTCCAATTCCCCATGAAGGAAAACATTCAGTGTCAATCCTGTCAAGCCCCCTCAGAATTTTATATTTTTCAATCAAATGACCTCTCATTTTCCTCAAAAATATTATTCCAAGAAGTGTAGGCCCGACTTGCTCAAACTTTCCTCTTTTGTCCCAGGAATTGAACCTTCTCTGAAGTGATTCCAATGCAAGAAAGAACTTCCTTGCTTAAATGAGGAGGGTTGAATACAATACTTCACATGTGGCCTCAACAATGCCTTGTATAGCTGAAGCATGGCCTCACTATTTTTATACTCCATCACTCTTTCAATATAGACCAACACTGTATTATCCTGCCTAATTACTTGCAATACCTGCATGCTAACTTTTTGTGATTCATAAGCAAACTCATCTAAAACTCTGCAGTCTCTCTCCACTCACTTAATATTCTGTTTTCCTTTTTGGGCCTAAGTAGACAACCTCACATTATTCTCCAACTGTTAATTTCTTGCCCACTCACTTAGTCTATTTTTTCAAACTCTATGTCCTCACAACTTGCTTATCGACCTATATTTGTATAATTAGAAGATTTAGCTACAATCCAAGTCGTTATCATATAGAGTTGAGGCCCCAGTAACAAATCTTTGCAGCACTCCACTAATTACAGTTTGCCAACCTGAAAATGATCCTGACTCTGTTCCCTTTTAACCAATCCTATACCCATGCTGAAGTACTAAACCAGCACCATGCAATGCTATCTTGTGTAGTAACATTTTATGTTTCAACATATTGAATGCCTTTCAGGAATCTAACTACACTATACTTGGATATTTCCCTTTATCCACCCTGTTTGTTTCTTCCTCAAATAACTTTAATAAATTTGTCAATCACAATTTTCATTTCAAAAACTATGTTGTTTCTGCCCTGATTGTGTTTTGATTTTCTAAATGTCTTGCTACTATCTCCTAAATAATACCAGATGTTAGATTAATCAGCTTTCTGTCTTACTCTCGACAATGAACAGCATAGATCAGAGAGCAAGAGCCCTCAATGACACAATATTTTCTTGTGGTATCAGATGTTTCAAAAATCTAATACACATTCTTGTTTGGAAGCACAGACATCCATTAGGGTACTAAAACACCTGAGCCCCAGGAAAACATTGATTGATTGGCAGCTCCATCTGCCTAGACAATACTGCTAACATCATAATATTTATTTATGCAAGATAAAGAAGGGTCAAGTGTCTGTAGTTTCTGCTATTGGTGTTTTTAAAGGGTCTGTGTTATTATCATTTTCATTGGTCTGTAGTAAAAATGAGATTTTGTTGAAGAAACTGGAAAGCCATCAATGTTCTTTCAAGGTTTTATTTAGGCATCCTATTGTCACCATAAGCTTCATTGTTTCTATATAGTTTAAAATGGGTGAATGGGCATGGAAGATCATGAATTTTGCATGGGGGTCATCAGGTTGTTTGGGAGCTTAATTTGACATGGGGACATGATGGACCATGGGGTGAGTAGGTGCTTACCTTGACATGGTGCCTGTGGGGTCATAAGAACTTAAGGGAGTTATACCTTGGCATGGAGGAAATGGGAGGCCATATGGATTGTGTAGGCATACCATAGCATGGAGGAATATAAGAAGCCATTTGCATTGTTCAGGATATCTAAGCATATGGGCATGAGGGGCAATAGGACTGATTGGGGAGGGGGGTGGATACCTGGGCATGAGGGAACATAGTGATTATTTGGGGGCCATCCTTTGGCATGGGAACATGAGGGACCATAAGGGGTGGCTTTGACGTAAGAGCATGGGGAGCGTGTGTGGGAGGTAAGATGCCAGGGCTGGTGGATCTTTCTTCTTTTTAATTACAGTTGGGATGAAGTCCTATAATATTGAAACCAGCATATAAACAAACAGCCTGCCTCCAAGCCCCATCGTCCCTGGGCCCTGGGTTGACAAGCCCAATTGCATCCCACACCAAACCCCATTCTTCCTGCCACCCACACCTGCTCCCTGCCAAAGTAAAAATCTTATCCTTGCGGGCACCTTCTCCTATAGGCAAATAAAATCAGGAATTTTCCCAACTCCCACAATACGCTTTGCGGATGGAAATCCAGCCTATTATGTACCACGTGTCATTCAGCAGACTTCACTAATCATTTTATTTCTTATCAGGCAGGACAAGTTAATCCAATAGTGAAGCTGTTTGTGGTGAACCTTTATGGACCAACTCATACCCTTGAACTGATGCCACCAGAGAGCTTCAAGTCCAAGTAAGATTGGGTAGACAGTCACCCTCATTTGATCAATTTGGAAATAATAAGTTCTGGTAGTTGTAGAGATATTATGGCATCTTGATTACAACTGAAGAATAATTTTAGGCTCCAACCCAGAACCTACCATTAAATGAGACAGCTTTCTATTGTTCTTAGTCATATTTCCCATTCAAGATGGTGAATTCATTTCTGTCACTGTGACTGGAGATTGGCCATTAGGCAGCTCATAAAAATAATTTAAATGAAGCTAATGCATGAAGTCCCTTCCCCAACAATGCAAGGAAGTACCTGGTACCAGTGAAGCTCATATCTTTCTGGTAACTGAGCTGGGATAAACGGAAACAAATGGAGAGGAATCTCCAGGACAACTCTGGCCCTATGTGGCGCAATGGACCAGTACAGCAGTCTGCAGTCACACTAACAGGCTACAATGTCTGAGAGAGGTTTTTGAAGATATCAGCCACCATCACCACAACTTCCATCATTCTGGTTGATGGGAAAATTAACAAAGATCAATTTTTCTTCTGCAAGCATGATAAGTTCCAACTATACATTGCAACTTAACACAAGTTGCACCTTTACAACTGGCAAGCCTTGACAAGTGATAGATACAGTGGAGTAGCTGATCCTTTCCATCACTGCATCCAGCATAGTTGATATAATGATACTTGTCAGTCAATCGTGAGGCCAGACTAGAAGTTTTAGCTGCCAAGATTAATCTGCTTCTCAGCTTCAGGGAACTAGACAGCCGCGTGTGTGAACTGTGAGGGGATGAAAGGAAAATCAGGATTTCCTTTGATGGCTGAGTTGCATCTGGCCTCACTGTCAAGGCTCACAATTAGAGTGGCACTGATGCCAGGCTCCTTAATGTCTTATCCATAAGTCGACCTCGACAAAGTTTACCGCTCTGTACTCAGCAGCCTACAACTTTTCCCATTCATTTTAATAAAACCTTAGGCTGGTGAGCACTACTGTGAATGTTTCTTTCTACAATATTATTTCTAGTTTCAACACTATTTAGCACTATTGATTGAGAAATGATCTAGTTTGTCGCCTAGACCCAGTTTATACCCACAAGCTGTCAGCAGTGCCTGAGCCAAAAATCAATTGAACGTCTGTTTTTAGTGATTAGTTATACCCAAAAAGCAATGTACAGCAGTGTTCACAATGAGAAAGTTAGCATGTTTTAAAACAGTATGAAGGAAATGCACCTAAAAATAAAGCATGATTGTTTATTTCTGATGAAGGACAATTGCAGATTTGTGCTTGATTCCAGCTATTTGTTACTTGAGAATCCAATTTATTCGATGCGTTTTATAGGACCACATTTAACAACAGTAACGTGTAGTTTTAGTAACGACTTTTCTTTATCAATTCTGAGATTGAATTTCTTTTCAACAAGGGAATATTATATCACAATGGTAAAGTGGGTCAGCAGCACGAAGACTGTGGTAAACTGGCTGAACAGACCGCAAAATGTCTCCATTCTTACTACATGCGAAATTACAACTGGAGCTTGTTCTAAGGTAAGACATTCTGCTCTTATGAGCTGCGATGCTATTGAATGCTGCTAAATGCAGAGATCATTTGCCAGAAGACTTCTGATCAACTCATAAATTTGTGACTAATTGAAGTTGATCATACCTGCCAACAAATGATTTCTAATCCTACAGATCAATTGAGTTCCACCTTATCTTTACCAAGCTTTTCTCTTTAAACTGACAAAATATTACAGAATTGGCTACCTGCTGCAGCCAGACATTTCCAACTCAGTTAGAATTCTAAACCAACATGATTATTTAAACATGGAGGCATACCCCTTTCTTTCTCTTATCTGCTGTTTGATGAGCTATGTAAGCTGACTAGAGAGTAAATGTTCTTCATTCAACACAGACTAATAGGGTTCATTTTGCTTCCCATCACTCCCGGAGACATCCATTTCTCTGTCACAAAATGTTTGCTGCTTCTCTTGCCTCATTTACTTTGTGCCAGGTTTCTGGGATTTCTCAATAGGGTCAATAGAAGAAGGAATAAATCTCACAGAATCCCTGCAGTGCAGATGGAGGCCATTAGGTCCATCTAGCCTGCACCAACTCTCTGAAATAGCATCTTATCCAACCATCACCCACCCACCTACCTCCCTCCCGGCATCCCGTAAACCCCCCTCCTCACCCCCAATCCCATAATACGATCTATACTTTTACCATTGTCAACTCATCTAACCTATACATCTTTGGACTGTGGGAGGAAACTGGCGGACCCAGTAGAAACCCACACAGACATGGGGAGAATGTGCAAACTTCACATAGTCACCAAGGCCAGAATCAAATCCAGGCCCCTGGTGCTGTGAGGCAGCAATGCTAACCACTGTGCCATCTTGCTACTTCTGTATCTGCACCAAATTTGGCATAAGTACAGTGTTCAAGCACAATCATTGCATTCCACCCTCCTATTCCTGGGTGGTTACTCACCTAGTACTCTAGCACAGAGGTTCCCAGATAGTTATGCCCTCAATAGGTTGGCAGGATCCAGGTGGGCAGGCCATAGATACTAGGATGAGCAAAATAGCCAAAATCTAACCCTTCCCAGCCCAGCTTATTGTCTGCATGCAATCAAATCTTTAGGCTGGACTTTAAAACTGATTCAAAACCCATTAATTTACCCAGAGTTAAAATTGGACCCACTTCGTGGGAGGGATTCTCCAATCTCGTACCTGCCTACCCCACTGCAAATGAGAACAGAGAATTTAATGTTCCAGATAAAACTCCATTTACTTTCAGCAGCACCAAAACATCCCAGACACAAGCAAGGACAGAGGTTTTTGGCATTTGTCTAGTGATCTCCAGGGATTGGTCCTCTCCTTGGACCACCCTGGGCCTTGTTAAAGGACTGGTACTGAAAATTGTCACTTTGGATGTGCTTTTCCTGTTCAGTGGCAGCATTTTCATTAAGATCATTGGGTTTTAGTGGTGGGGGAAACAGGTGGAATGTATGGGGAAATCTTCTCTACTAAGTCTGAGGTCCTAATTTATTCATTCTACTGATATGAGGACGTTCAGCTTTCTCTCTGGTTAAGAAGTCAACTAACTTGACTTTCTTTAAGAATCCAGAACAGAATGGAATATTGTGCTTACCCTTAAGAAGAACATTGTGATAGTGACAGATCCACTAAAAAAACTAAAACAAGTGGAAGATTATAAATGCATTATTGCTACATGCTGTCTGTAGGAAATCTGGTTTTCTCAGGCTTGATATATGACTCATTCAGAAAAGGAATTGGTCCAAATTAGATGGGGAGGAAAATGCCTTAAGCAAAAATCAACTTGAAACTAAAACAAATAGATAAGGTTTAGCAAAATGTATTAATTGGTCAAATATGCTGAACCATAATTGTATCCTCCAGCACTGCCAAAATGGAATTCTTGCCTCCTGCCAAACACTTTTATTACTTCATTGCATTTTTATCTCATTTCCTTTCTCTGCCTGAACTAGAATCTGCAGCTTCGAGGGTGGAGATTGCTAATAAACCTCTGCCAATGCTACTTATGTTCACCTGCCAAGTAGTAAGCTCAGCTCCTCATCCCTTCACAATGCTGCCAGCCACAGCAATCGCCATTCAATATGACTCAGATCAAGAAATCTTTACATAAAACAGTTCTTTTATTTGCTGTTCCATTTTTATTTGCCACATTCTCATGAACCATCAATCATATTAAAAATGGATTCATGACCTGGACTGGCATTAAATTGCTTGAGAAGCCTGTGTGACAATGTTGAAGTGTTTGATGCAGCGAACAAGCCTGATCCAAACTGTTAATATAAAATAGCCTTGTAAAATTATGTGTGGTTACTTGTGTTGTAAGTGGCAAATATTCCTTCTTCACTGCTTAAAAGAAAGGTGTAAACATATGCACATTTTATATTAAATATTTTACAAGGCTCAGTGACTGATATGGAAAGAAATTCTTTTCAATTGATGATTGTTTGTGTTTTGCATGCGTTTTCATTTTATTTCTTTATTCTGATCATTTTAGAAACATGAAACAGTGTCTGAACTTTGGCTTTCTAAACAGGTAAGAAAAAATTGACAAAAATAAATTCATCATGTGACTGAATTCATTAAATTAACATTAATAATATACATATATGTGATGTGCCCAGCAATATGGTACAAGACAGTAACATCGCTGTAATTAAAACAGAGGATTCGGAAATAATCAACAGGTCATAAAGATTTGTGAAGAGAGGTGCAGAGATCAATGATCTTTTTGTTAGAACTGAAAAAGTTTGAGATGCAATTTTGTTTAGGGAAGTACAGAGGCAGTGTAAAACGGGAGGTGGGGAAGAGAAAAAGGAAAAATTTGGACTTGGGTGAAAGTCTGAAAAGATTAAACGACAAAATGTGTGATATTAGAGATGCTAATGAGACAAATAAAGAAACAAAATATTGGAGAAAGAATAAATGGAAAATGGCAGAATCATTAAAAATAGCTGCCATCCAAAAACATGGGGGCAGAGATTATGATTTGAATACGTTGAACTCATTGTTGAGTTCAGAAGGCCTGATTGTAAGATGAGGTGCTATTCCTCAAGCTTCATTGGAAAAGTGTAGGAGGCCAAGAAGAGAGAATGGGAGTGGTGTGGGTAGAATGAAAGTGGCAGGCAATTGAAAGTTCAGGGTCACTTGCAGTTTGCATAGTTATATTTTGCTTTTCAGAGCACAGGAATTATAAGACAGGAATTGCAAGACAACAAAAGACCAAGGTCCATCAAGTTTATATCATATGACTATAGGTCCATCCTGTAGTCATATGATATCATGATAATGGAATTGCTGACCAATAATAGCAATGCATTTATCAATTAATCTACAACAGATACAAAATGGGGCAAGAAAAACACACAGGCAATCCCCCAGTTCCTGTTACTCCAAGATTCAATCTTAAATTAAGCCTCACCTGTCTTCCACATGGTCAATTATGATTTTTTTTTAATTCTCCCTGCAGTGCAAGTATGTCTAACTGCCATTAATTTTGGCTAACATTTCTCAGTAAGCGCAAACCACACAAGGTCCAAACTGCAACTAAAAACCTCTCCTTGGACACATACAGGTAAATTGAAAACAGAGGGCCTTCCTAAGCTCCATCCATTCACATGATGATGTAACCTGATCCAGGTTATCCTCAAGCTGACCTCCAAGTTAATTATCCCTCATTTACAATTTCCCCAACTGAACCCATTGATTGTTTTGTAACTTCATCTCATCTATTGTGACACTATTGAACAAACAAGGGTAACATTCTGTGCTACCATTTCTTTAGGTGATCTAGAAATCACTAATGCTCAGCATTTTAATTATTTTACCTTTACAACAATAATCTTCTCAGTACTAAACATTTCCTCTGAAATACTAACATGATCCATGAACAATATATTTGCAAAACTTGATTTCCCTTGGATCGAATATTCAAACCTTTTATCCCTATAATGCTTCTGTCTGCCTGTGTAATTTCCAACAAACACTGACTTCCCAGAAAATGCTTTCAGTTTGTGAACCCTGCCAATGTATACCTCAATCACATAGACATTTACACAATTAATTTTTATATTGGTTGTAAACCATGCTTTATATGAAAAAAAGGACTTTATAAATTTCCTGGCTGGAAACCACTAACTTTTTTTTGGAAAGACTAAAGCCACATTCCCGCAATTTAAAATCACAATCAAAGATGGCTTCATGTTTGTATCACTGGATCTTCTGCATTCCAAAGTCATTATTGGACTTCAGTAGTTCAAAAAGGCAGCTCATCACCACCTTCTCCAGGACAATTAAGGATGGGAAATGAATGCTGGCCTAGTCAGTGAAGCCCACATTCCATAAATGAATTTTAAAAAAGAGCCAGTCTGTAAGAACCCATCACAAACAACTACCTTCGGGGAATGTGAATGAACCACATTTCCTGTCCACATTCACGGGACTCCTGGGTGTTCGGTGGAGTGGAGACAAACCACCATTAGCCTTAATCTTTTCAGGCAAAGGCCTAAAAGAGGAATTCCCAGCTATAACTTCATCAAGTTACAACTGGAATACACTAGCCATAACCGTATTTGAATCACTGGGCAGTTGAACAGCAAGGGTCATATGACAAGCAAGCTAACGCTGTGTGTGTTTAATTACATGAGATGTTAAAGTAGTAAGATTCCTGTAGGGTCCCTCTCTCTCTCTCTCTCCAGATAGCTTCCAAGTTTCAAACCTTGTCTGTTTTATTTGACATGTGCCGCAGACAGGGATTTTAACAAAGAACTCAACCCCACAGCTGCTTTCTTCAGAAGAACAGATAAATTGTCCATATACACCTAAAACCATCTCACACCAACCCAGAATGATCACTGAGTTTAGCCACAAACCTTCAAGAACCATCTATCATTTTACCTTTACTGGGCTTTTAATGACTTAAGCTTTCTGCCACTCTGTAATCTACTTATGTTTGAATGAACTTCAAGTTTGTGTGCGTGAGTGTGTGCGCATAGTTCAAAGCATTTATATTATTTTTGTTCGACTAAGTTAACTACAAATAAATACTATTTTCTTTTGTTTTTAAGACTGAAACCTGTCCAGTTGTGTCTTCTGTAATCACAATATGTGAACAGTTTACATTCACTGAATTAGCATGTACATCCTTTTGAAAAAAGAACCTGGTGCAGTCAAATGAGAAGCAGGAAAAGAGAGGAGCTATTCAACCTCTCCTCAACTGATCGTAACAGTTATATATTTGAGTTATTGTGTATTTAATGATTTGGTCACATGGTCAGTCTGTGACATCTTCGGTTATTTCACAGGCTTTATTCAGTTTAGATCTAACTCCGGTGGGATTAAACGGCTACCTAATTAACCTGTTACGTTGTTACACCCAAAACCCACGTGCTATCACTTTCTATTCTACAAATCTAACTGAATCAAAAGAAAACTGGCAATGAGGAGCGGATTTCAGTTCTTCAATGAAAAAAAGACCAGAAAAATCAAAATAGCACTTACCATCGAAGGGCAACAGGGAGTCCCAACATCGGACAAAAATCAACAGAAGGTTAGGCAATGGCACCTGACATTGGACCAGTAAGATTGTGGGCAGAAAAGAAGGTCCCTAGCTACTTAAACTTAAACCTTGCAGAGTTCAGGCTGCAGAGCCATACCACGCTTAGAATAGGCACAGTGGTAGAGTGGGAGACAAAAGATTTTTGCACTGCAGGAAGTCTTTGGTGAAAAAGGGACACTGTAGTTGGTTCAGACTGCTGCAGAATCTGGACCATTTTCCATTAAAGGTGCTATTACACAGTTTACAGCACTAGTGAAAAATGGTAGGAAATTTTGGGAATATTGGACTATTCAAGGTAGAATCTGAGAATTGGAAGTCTCATATCCTAGCCAATAAAATACCTGAGTAGATCGTAGTCCCTGTTTTCCTAAGCACTTAGTTTACTTGGTTCAACCCAAGAAACTTGGTATAAAATCCTTGAAGAACTAACCAAAATTTTAGAACATCATTATGCCCCAAGAATGTTGATCATGGTGGAGTGTTCTTGTTTACATAGAAGTAATCAATGAGATGGGAAAAATATTATGCAGTTCATCACTACCCTGAAGCGCCTTGCGAACATGGTGTATTTGGTGACTCTTTGGATGATGCTTTCCGAGACAGATTTACTTGTGGTCTTAGAAATAAAGATATATGGCAAAGATTATTAATGGAATAGAACTTAGGGTTAAAAACAGCCTTGGAGATGGCCGTTTCAATGGAGCTTGCTGCAAAAGAGACTCCTCAGCAAGGAGCAGGCATGAAGATCCATTACATGAGTGCCACCCAGAAGAAGTCTATCCAACAACAGGTTTGTCATTGCTGTGCAAAAGCAGTCCATTCACAGGCTGAGTGCTGGAGCAAGAACAGCAAATGCAAAAATTGTGGCAAGATTGGTCACACAGCCAGGACTTGCTAGAATAATGCAACTTTTGCAGAAGAGTGCTTCGAAATAAAACCTAGATTTACCAAAGAAGGGAAAATAATCAGTATGGAGGTTTCATGAGATCACCTCCAAACAACATCTGAAGCATTGACCCTTAAAGCCAATAGATATTATCCTATGGATGTACACTGAAGAAATAATGCATCTCAGAGGATACATCACCATCAAAGCAGAGGAAAATGGGCAAACAGCAGAGTTGCCACTCCATGTTGTCCAAAGAAACTTCCCATCTTTTTTTGGTTGTTCCTAGCTAGAGAAGATAAAGCTGAATCTGAACAGATTAATGGATTCTAAGACAAATTTACAAAGCGTCTTAGAGAAATACAATACTGTATTCAAAGATATACTGGAATCAATGAAGAGAGTTCAAATGTCAGTCAAGATTAAACCAAACAGTCAACTGAAGTATCTCAAGTCAGAATGGTACTTATGCTATACATCCAAAGGCAGAATCAGAATTGAAGAGATTTGTAAACACAGGAGTTTTAGAACCCGTTACTATCAATAATTGGGCAACCCTAATAGTGGCTGTAATGAAATAGGACCGCACTGTATGTATTTTGCATGGATTTCAAGCCAACTATCAATCTAGTTCTCTGTGTAGATCAATATTCATTACCAATGATCGACGACCTGTTTGCTGGCCTAGCAGGCAGACAGGAGTTCAACAAAATCAAATGGTCACAGACCGATATGCAAATGAATCTAGCAGCTGAATCTCATCACCTACAAGTAGCTGATTTAAACTAACATGCATCAGGGTGGTATTTCTTTCCATATTGAAAGTGTGACTTTACTTGTCTCTGCTCTTCTCCTTGCTCTGTGAATTCCTTCATGACGTTTCATCCACAGTGTTTACCATGGCATCTGATCCTCCCTGCATGAGCACCACTCCCACCTGTGGTAGCCCAGTTTTCAATTCATTCTATGACTATTTCAAATCCCATTCATTGCCAGTATTTGGGTTTGTATCTTTCCAAAGAGGACAGAGATTGAAGGTGACTCCAAAGACAGTTTAAGAACCAAAAAGGTAACACGCCACCATCCCCTCGGACACACAAACACACGCATTAAACGTTGATCCTTCCTCCACTCCCAAGCAAAACGAATAATGCCCGTCATCTTCATGCACTGTTGCTATACTGGGAACAGCTAACCACAAAGTTATTTTTAAAGTGACATTTGCATACAATTCAGTTTTCTGTAGCACCGTTTTTTCCATCAGTCTGACGTGAGATTCTAGGCTGGGTCCCTAACACCCTGCAGTCCATGTGGAATAATTTGCACTTTTATTTCCTGGGCAAAAATATGCAATGGCAATCAGCTGTCAGTCGACTGGTTTTCTTCTCCTTGTACTAAATGCAAAGCAAATTCAAGCAATATTTCCAATGGTTAACCCTTTTCCATCGGTGATAAAAGTTAAAATTAACCAGGTCCTTCCCTTCTTTCTGGCTAAATAAGTAAGTAAGTTTAATTATTAGTGTCACAAGTAGGCTTGCATTATCACTGCAATGAAGCTTCGGTAAAAATTGCCTTGTCACCACACTCTGGCACCTGTTCAGGTACACTGAAGGGGAATTTAGCATGATCAACCCACCTAGCCTGCCTATCTTTGGACTGTGGGAGGAAATTAGAGAAACCAGAAGAAACTCAGAGACACGAGGAGAAGATGCAAATTTGACACAGACAGTGACTCAAGCCAGGAATCAAACCGAGGTCCCTGGCGCTGTGAGGCAGAAGTGCTAACCACTGTGCCACCGTGCCGCTCTACAACAGTTTGTAGTTAACCCCAGTTTGTAGTTTATCCCTTTCAACCTTCCAACTTTACACATTTTGGAAGAAAGCTAACAATCTGTGAAATATTCAAAATCTGCTTTCAACTATAGTCCCAGGTACGGATAAAGTGACAAGATCCTGATTTGTCTCCATTTCTTCAAAATGGTTAAACGTTTACAGAGCTCTTGTACCGTGCCCGTGGGAATTGGAAATTAGCAGCCAAATCTTTACTGTCTATATATATTTGATTCCTGTGTGAAGTAAAATCAAGCACATTTAATAGTCTTGCCATCTTAGAAAATATTATCCATCAGCCAAAACTCTCAATCAAAGCAGCCAAACTATTTAAACACAAATAAAAGTCTGCTGATATCTAACATGGTACAGCAGCATCAAACATTGTGTACTGTCCAGACAGTTGAACTGGAGGGAATATTACACAAAGGAACGTTCCATTTAGCACTTTATAATTAACTAATTGATCTAATTTCCTCAGAGGACCCAAGCCAAGTGGCCCTCTAGATATAACCGTATCCATGTTCAATTCCTCCCCTGGAAAGAACTTGAAAGGATTTTTATTGAAAGCATTTGTTTACATAACAAAATATCATAGATTAATAAGAAGTCCTTCCTTTATTTTGGCTTTGCAATGCTTATATAGCGACTTATATAATCTAGACTCAAAAGATTCAAGAACCATAAAACAAAAGCAAATTATTGGAATGCTGGATGTTTGAAATCAAAACAGAAAATGGTGGAAGTAAACAGCATTTAAGGAGAGAGAAAAACAAACTTAACATTTCAGGTTGGTGTTTGTTTTTCAGAACTGGGAAAGGTTAGAGGTATCACAGGTTTTAAGCAAGAGCAGGGACAAAAATAGCAGCTGGAGGGGTGGAATGGAAAAGGAGAAAAGGGAAGATCTGTGATGTGTTGGGAAGGAGGAGTTTAAAGTTATTAAAGTTTATTTATTGTCACCAGTAGGCTTATATTGACACTGCAATGAAGTTACTGTGAAAAGGTAAAATGAATGATAGTGCAAGGGAAAATGGGGTGATAACGAGACAAAGAAAAAAATAAGAGATGGGTCTGGAGGCAACAGCAGAACTTTTGGCAGTATCTGTTGTCCAAAAACATAGGAACAGTGTTTCGATTCTATAAATAATATTAATTGAAAGATGTTGTTCCTCAAGGTTGCAAAGAATTTCATTAGAAGAGGTGGATGCAGAAATAATCAAAAGGAAATAGGATGGGCACTTGAAGGAAATAAATTGGCAGGGCTACTGGGACAGAGTGGGGGGGGCAGTGTGGGACTAACTGACATGCTCCATGGGGAGCTGTCATTGAGTGGTGGGTTGAGTGGCCTCCTTCTGTGCTGTAAATGACTCTATGACCAAGTAATAATGTCAAATGCCAAGGATCCAGGTCAAAGTGGGAGTGAGACGACGAATTACAAAGGCAAGCAATTGGAAGCACAAAGTTAGACTCGTGAGCTGAAAAGAGGTATTCAGTGAAGTGATTGCCCAGTTGGTGTTTGGATTCTTCAGTTTAGGGGACATTACATTGGGAGCAGCAAATACAGCGTCCTAAATAAAAGAAGCACAAGTAACTTTTTTTCACCTGAATGTAGTGTTTGGGATCCTGGATGATGGGAATACGTTCTGATTATTTGTACCCCATTTATAATGCCCAAAAGATACTTGAGAAAGGTTTGAGCAAACCAAAATTGTATTATTGATCATAGCTCTCGTAGGACTGGAATAATTAAAAAATTTTAAAGTTGTAATCCAGTGAGCAACTTGTGTAAAATCAGTTCAGATTTGTTTTCAAACTGCACCTTTGTGTTGAGTTGCATGTTGAAGTTAAGTGTTTTCTTTAGCATGGTGTTGAGCGTCTTTATGGAGGGGTCCTGTTTTAATAAGACACAAAACCTTTGAATTTAAATACAAACAAATTGCAGGTAGTTGAACTCACATTGACTCTCTTCTACTTCAAATTCTACGGTTCAGTCTGCACCTGTTTGAGTAGAGAAAATGATCAATGCTCACAACTTTAATTTTTTTAAAATAAACTTTAACAAGTTTATTGAAACATGGAGACGATTCTCCCACAAAAATTCTAAGTGGCAAATTTGCATAAAAACTGGAGTAAATCCTGCTGCTTCTTTCAGCTGGAGTTTCAAAATGAATCTCCCACACTTTATTCCTTGCTGAGTGCACGCACGTGAATCAGTTCAAAAAGCTGGGGAGGCCAGCAGCAGATCGCTGAGTGGGTTACTACACATGCACCAATCTGTCAGCACCAAGATCGGCACATGCACATTAGCCCTTGTCTGCCAGCCTCCAGATTGCTGGCCATTTCAATCGCTGGCCAGCCCGGCGATCCCTGCATTGCCAGCCCTCCCACTGTCCGATCGTTGGCTCCCCAAACATGCCTGGGCCAGTATCGATACCCTCCCTCTCCGCAGCCCTGATCTCTTGATCCCTCCCGACCCGATCCAGCCCGCCCCACCTGCAGCCCCAACTCTCCGATCCTCCATGCCCACCCATCCCTATTGCCTGTCCCAATCACTGGCCTCCCTCCCTCTTGTCATTCAGCCCAAAGTGCAGAGTGGCAGCAGGACTCCCCCCACCCCTACCAATCATGAACCAGAGACCCTGTCTCCATCAGCCCCCCCATTAGGCCCCACCCACTTGGCACTGCCCAATGCCTAATGGGCAGTGCCAAGGTGCCCCAGGCTGGCACAGCCAAGGTGGCAATGTCCAGGGGGCATCCCCCCCAGCACCTGACCCTCTGAGGAGCCTTGATTTCCCCCTTTCTCTCCAGCAGGGTCAGGCTGCTAGCTCCTGTAATAAACCCTGCTGGAGTGAAATCCTGCTGCAGGGTGGGGAGAGGCTGGAGACTGAAGCCTCCGGGCACTCCAAAGATATTCAAATATGTCAAAATTATCATTTAATTAAATTGTGCAGCTCTACACCAACTTCCAGCATGAAGCAAACGGCATTGGAAACCTGACTGCCAGAGATGTGCATAGGCTGTGGGGCCCACAAAATGGCCTCCACTAGAGTCTCCCGGCCTAATACTGAAGTCTGTTGGAAGAGAAAGAGGATATTCAAATATCTTATAAAGAGGAGAGTGGCAGACTTCAGAAGGCCACAGACGGGCTGGTGAAATGGGCAGACACATTGCATTTCCCCATAACAAATTTAAGCTGCAAAGTGTTACAATTTGGTGGTAGAAATGAGGATAAATTAAATGGTCCAATTTGCAAGAACAGAGCAACCTGGGAGTTCACAGGCACAAATCTTGAAGCTCGCAGGTCAGGTCGATAAGGCTGTTAAAAATAAATGGGATTGTTTCCTTTATAAACAGAGCCACAGCAAGGAGGTCACGGCAAGCCTTCTCTATAAATCACAGGTTAGGCCCCAGCTGCGTAAAGTATCCAATTCTGGCTGTGCACATTAGGAAGAACTTGGAAAGAGATTTAGTAGAACGATGCCAGAGATGAGGGCTTTCAGTTATGTACAAGACCAAGGGGAAAGTACGATCCATCTCCTTAAAAACAGTGAAGATTAAATAATAGAGTTGTTCAAAATGATGAAGAGTAAATAGAAAGAAACTGTTTCCACTGACAGGAGAACATAAGAACATAAGAAATAGGAGCAGGAGTAGGCCATCTGGCCCTTCGAGCCTGCCCCGCCATTCAATAAGATCATGGCTGATCTGTCGTGGCTCAGTTCCACTTTCCGGCCCTCTCCCCATAACCCTTAATCCCTTCTCTTATCAAAAACCCATCAACCCGCTTCTTGAAAATATTTAGCGAGGCAGCCTCCACCACTTCAACAGGTAGAGAATTCCAGAGATTCACCACCCTTTGAGTGAAGAAGTTCCTCCTCAATTCCGTTCTAAAACGCCCCCCCTTTATCTTGAGGCTGTGCCCCCTAGTCCTACTGTCTTTTTTGAGCGGGAAGAGTCTCTCCACCTCTATCCTATCCATCCCATTCATCATCTTATACATCTCAATGAGATCTCCCCTCATTCTTCTAAACTCCAACGAGTACAAGCCTAGTTCATTCAGCCTCTCCTCATAGCTCAGAAGATAAAGATTTAAGATAATCATAGAACAGAATCCCTACAGTGCAGAAGAGACCGATCAGCCCATCAAGTCTGCAGCAACTCTCTGGCAGAGTATCTTACCCAGGCCCTGTCCCCCGCCCTATCCCCATAATCCCACACATTGTCCATGACAAATCCACCTAACCTGCACATCTTTGGAAGGAGGGGGGAAACCAAAGCACCCGGAGGAAATGCACACAGACACAAGGAGAACGTGCAGACTCCACACAGACAGTCACCCAAGGCCAGAATCGAACCCAGGTCCCTGGAGCTGTGAGGCAGTAGTGCTAACCACTGTGCCACCAAAATGAAAACCAGGGCAAGATGAGAAGAATTGTTTTGTGCAATGAGTTCTTACAAACTAGAATGTACCGTCTGAAAATGTGATGAAGCAGAAACAGTAGTAACCTTTGATATATTGGAAAAGGAAAAATATTGCAGGGCTTTAAGACTAATTAAACAGTGTTTTCAAAGGGATGGCATAGGCATAAACAACAAAATGGCTTCATTCAGTGCTGCATAATTCCAAGGAATGAAACGAGTAACTTTCATGTGTTTTATTGAGAAATTTAACACCGAGAACATATTAATCCAATCTCTGAGAACAGAAAGCACACAAGGTGATGGCTCCAGGGAATTGAATTGTATCTTAGTGAGGTGGTTGGGGTAAGGAATTCTGTGGCCCTATCGTGGCAGGAGCCAGGCTGGAAAATGTGGCAAGCCATCCAAAAGTCCATTGACGTCAGCAGGACTGGAAAATCCCTTCAGCGGGAAGGGCTGTAAAATTCTGCCCTGGTTTTAGAAAGGAAAAAAAATCGGATTTTGTTCGTAATGTTTCAGTAATATTGTGGCACTTTTCTTTTTTTTAGAATGAGGAACCAGTGTTCTCAAAGGATGGCAGCAAGTTTTTTATGACTGTGCCTGTCAAGCAGGGTGGCCGAGGAGAATTCCATCATATTGCTATGTTCACGCTTCAGGTGAGACACTGGTGATTGTGCTTTATACTTACAACCTGCTCTGTGGAACATAATGGAGATCAGGAGGCTCCAGATTGTATTGCTGTTTCTCTGTCAAATCAATTTCACCTTCATTAATTAACTTCAAGAAATATTACAGCCTTGAAATACCAATGGTTTTCACACTTGTTACTGTTAACTGCTCCAAGGTTTTGATTGGTATTGGGTAAGTGATGGAAGATGAAAAATTACACTTGCTGGTCAGCACAGGAAAAATCCAAAACAGTTAAGCCCAGTCATTTGATTAGAAGAGAAGTATATTTAGAATTGATCTCATTTTCCAATTCATCAAACTTTTGCAAAATGTTGTTATCACTTTGCGTAATTGGATTTTATAAGCTGCAGTGAGCATTTTATTTCAGATATTACTGTGATACTGATTTTTTTAGTCAACATTAATAAAATGGGAAAGTGGCATTTAAATTTTTCCCCATCTCAAGCCAGAAAGGGTGGGGGTGTCTCGCTCTAAGGACTCCTCAGATTTGGGGCTGCCTCTCCCCCAGGATATTGGAGCCCTGGGACCCCTCTCCTCCTCCTGGCACATCACCTCACCACCCCCCCACCCAACCTCAGCATCATGATTGCTCCCTCCCAACCACCTTCCCTCCCCGTCCAGGCATCCCCTGCCCTCCCACCCCAGGACCCACAGGACTTACTTTCTCCAAAGTCCTGGGACTTAGTCCCAGACACAGCACTGCAGTATCGCTTCTCTGCTTTGGACCACTGCAGCGCTGCACCTGGCAGGGTTGAAGAGTCTGCCAAAAGCTCTCACACTTGAGGCATCCTTCCAAGGGCAGACAGAAGTCCAGCCTACTACCAATCAATGCTCAAGACAGTGTTAAATGGCAGTGGAAGTTCAACACTCGTCATTCTCAAAATTCCGCCCAGTAAGATTTGTAACATTTCAGACTATTTGAACATTTGTTCACAGGAAGAATTTGGGGGTGAAGTTACCTTTAATGTCAGGGCTCTAAAAGCATTGTGTCTTCACACAGTTTGATTGCTCTCTCCATGTCTGCATGGGTTTTCTCCAGGTGCTCCAGTTTCCTTCCACAGTCTAAAGATGTGCAAGTTAGGTGGATTGGCCGCACAAAATTGCCCCTTATTGTCCAAAGATGTGTAAATTAGGTGGATTATATTGGGGGGGGGGGTGGAGTGCAGTGCAGTCGGTAAAATGCTCTCTCAGAGAGTTGGTGCAGACTCAATGGGCTGAATGGCCTCCTTCTGAACTGTAGGAATTCTATGATCCTAACAGCAAAATGGTAAGTAGTTAAAACGCTAATGAGCTCATATCATGTTCTTTCCCTATGAGCTGTAAATTATAAGTTTTTCACATTGTCTCAGCAATTGTAAAATTGTCTCAGCAATTGTAAAATACCTCACACTGTGTTTTAAATATTTTCTTGCTGTGAACGTTGTAATTTAAGACACAAAGACAATCAGTGAATTTTATAAAGAGAAAGGTGCAGAGAAGTGAAATTCATTAAGACTAAGAAGTCAAAAGACATTTGTTGAAGACAAGTAAAATAACTAGCTGACACAGAGAAAAGAGGTGTGCTCTTCAATTTGTTTGATTATGTAAGAACAAGTGATTGAGCTAATTGGGTGTGATCCTAACGTTGTTAACTACATTCACCTCAGCAAGAACTGTGACAATTGCTATCAGAGCTCATTTAACCCAATGTTTTTAAGCCTGCTGTTGTAAAGATTGGAGAGGTGAGCGAGTGTGCTGGTGAAAGTCCTGAATATCTACTTCAGAATGGACGCTAATCCAAGTATCACACTCCCTCCCTCACTCACCCCAGGTAAGCTAGCATACAAGTAAATATAGGGCATTGGAAAAAAACCTCAGACCACGTAGAAAGCCACTGACACCTCTTACCTCAAGAAAATCTCTGTGACAGATTTAAGTTATTAACTAAAATACAAGCACAAGAAAGGGGGGCAGGTGCAGATTCCTCTGAGTGGCTTCCTGCTGGTGACTTGGAGCAGTTATATCATCAAATACGTGAGAGATTCTTATTTATACATACTGGCTGATATTGTAAAAGTAAGGGGCACAGTAGTTAATGGAGTCACCATCAGTAAATATAAAGGGCAGCAGAATTCTTCACATGAACCAAAGCAACAAAACCATTTTATTCCAAGGACTTTTTTTTTGACAAGAGCAGCTTGTCTTCTAACAGATTTCACTGAACCAGCAGCTCTGGAAGCTGCACACCTGCTTTTGCAGGGATCATTTTGTCCCTGAACTGCACTCTGCACTGGGAGAGGAAGAGGAGGAGGAGAGACAGAAAGAAATTAGAAAACTAATTTAGTCCCTTTCTGGACAGGCTGTCTCTAATCAGTACCTTCAACTGAGCATAGGAAACTAAGTTTTAAGTTACTGTGAAAATCCCCTAGTCGCCACACTCTGGCGCCTGTTTTGGTAGACTGAGAATTTAGCATAGCCGATGTACCTAATCAACACATCTTTTGGACTGTGGGAGGATACCCCAATTCCCTATTCACCAACAGTCCGATACCTTTCCTTCCCTCTTGGCCAAGTGTAAAAATAAAGCCACCACAAAGTCCAATCCACATTTGGATGATCTTTCTCTGAACCCTAGCTATGACTGTAACACTATATTCTGCACCTCTCCTTTCCTTCTCTATTTACAGTATGCTTTGTAGGTATAGCGCAGAAGAAACAATACTTCTCACTGCATACTAATGCACATGACAATAATAAATCAAATCATTCCATATTGCATATAACCATTCACCCTTGTGCATTCCCTTTGTACCTGACTTCCATGCAGTTTTGTTTGTGTTTTATGCAATGGCTATCCCAGTCAGTGGCTGCTGCACAGCTGGTGGGACACTGCTGACTTGGTGGGGGAGATTGCAGATGGCCAAGGAGGACAACTCCAAGCAACTCTGGACTTAGATTGCCCAGCTGGCACTTTGGCCATCAGACGCTGAATTGGGTCGGTTAGCTCAGCTGGCTGGATGACTGGTTTGTGATGCAGAGTGACACCAAGAGCATACGTTCAATTCTAATATTGGCTGAGGTTATTCATGAAGGAACACTTTTTCAACCTTGCCTCTTGCCTTGTTAAATCACCGTTAGTCACCACACTTCAAAGGAGAAGGCAGCCTTTGATCATCTAGGACCAGGGGCTTGTTGGATTCAAAGGTGTGAGTGGAGTTCACCACCTCTTTAGCGCTTCCTGCATATACATATCATGTAAATTAGCCATCCACATGTTAGCTTGATGTTCTTTCCTTATGAACAGTAAATAAATTTATTGGACTGTCTCCACATTAGTAGAATATTTTTTATTAATTGTATTTGGAAATCGTAAATCCTTTTTATGCTGTGAACAGTGGGAGTTAAGATACATGATGTGGAGATGCCAGCGTTGGATTGGGGTAAACACAATAAGAAATCCGACAACACCAAGTTTAAGTCCAACCAATTTATTTAATAGTTAACTCACAAGCTTTCAGGGTTTGCCCCTTGTTGGAAGGGGCAAAACCCGAAAGCTTGTGAGTTTACTATCAAATAAATTGGTTGGACTTAAACCTAGTGTTGTCAGGCTTCTTACTGAGTTAAGATACAGACAGAAACTCAACCAGTCATATTTCTAAAGAGGAAACTGCACAGATCTTTGCTAAAACTAAGAGGTTGGAAGTCATTTGTTGAAATTAAGTGAAATGGTCCACTTACATACTGCCTGCATTGGAAGCAACATGCCTGGGTTAGTTATGTGGATGATGTTTCTGCCCTTTTTTGAGCAGAATTTCACAGTCTCTGCGTTGATTCCATTAGTGAGAACTGCAACAAGATGCCCTATGGAGAGGTAGGAAGATTTCAGGATTTCGCAATGCATGCGCAAATGTTAGGAGCTGGTGTTAGATTTGCCACTTCACAATGACAAACGCTGACAGCCTGGCCATTAATGCAGTTGCAAATTCCCAGCCGATGTCTGCAATTTGGGGCAATTTAACTCCACAGGGCATTGCTTATCGCATAGAGTTCAGAGTGATTTGAGGACTCAAAGCTCTCGGCTACGGTAACAGATTTCCAGAAATGAGCATATTGTCATTGTCATTGGAGAAATCAAGATTAAATGATGACACGAGTGTTCAGTTGTAACAGAGCATGTAAAGGCTGCCCTAAAGGGTAACTTCTGTTTTAGTTTGTTTCGTGCATTGATCACAAGAAATACATTTTGCTGCGAGTCAATTATTTTGAATTATTCTTCCCAGCTGTCTTTTCATGGTGTATATTGTGAAAGGTTGAGTGCCTTGAAAAGACATCTTTTAACCCATTTTATACAATGCAGAATATTGGCAATGCAGCCAGTGAAACAATATGATTTAAGGCATTTTTGCTGTTTCCAGATGGCAGCATTCCAAAAAGATTGGAAGAAACTACCTGGCATCAGACAAAGTTACTTTATTTTTCATCTTTTGAGTTCACAGTAATGCAAAGTGTAGCAGGGGCCCATTAAAATTAAAGTACAAATATTAATGTAATAATTTAAAATAGCGGTTTAAACATCTAGATAGAATAATTGAAGCCATGTTTGACTTATGGTGAGCTGTCCAAACTATGAGTCTACAGGGCATCAATCCAAGCGCATCAATGAGACTGGATTCAGCTACTCAATGTTAGAGTGCACTTGTTAGGTGTTAGGTGGTTAATTAGCACAGCATAGAACCTCTGGCAATCCTGTAACTTCAATCTATACTCAACCTTATTGATCTCCAGGTATCTGAAAGGAAGGCCTATAGTTATGAAAAGAATGTACGTGTGATTATGAACATAGGAACAAGGAGCATAGGAGGCTATTTAGCCACTCGAGCCTGCTCCGCCATTTAATATGATCATGACTGACCTGATAGTAACCTCAAATCTGCATCCAACCTGCTCCTGATAACCTATCACTTCCTTGTTAATCAAGAATCTATCCACTACTGCCTTTAAAGTCAAAAACTATATTTTCACCACCTTTTCAAGAAGAAAATTCCAGAGACTCAGGACCTCCTGAAATAAAGGGTTTTGCCTTGTCTCCATTTTAAATGGGTTTGATTTATTATTGTCACATGTATTATTACAATGAAAAGTATTGTTTCTTGCGTGTGACATAGACAAAGCATGCTATACATAGAGAAGGAAAGGAGAGGGTGCAGAATGTAGTGTTACAGTCACAGCTAGGTGTAGAGAAAGATCAACTCAATGCAACATAGGTCCGTTCAAATGTCTGATGGTAGCAGGGTTGATACATGACTTCAGACTTTTGTATCTCTTTCCCGACAAAAGAAGGTGGAAGAGAGAATGTCTGGGTGCATGGTGTCCTTATTTATGCTGGCTGTCTTTCCGAGGCAGTGGGAAGTGTTGAAAGAGTCAATGGATGGGAGGGTGGTTTGGTGATGGACTGGACTTTGTTCACAACCCTTTTGTAGTTTCTTGCATTCTTGAGAAGAACAGGAGCTATACCAAGCTAGGTGATCTTTAGGTCGAGACAAGGGGAAACATCCTCTCCACATCCATCCAATCATAATTTCTCAGGATCTTATATATTTCAATTAAGCCACCTCTTATTCGTCTAAATTCCAGCAGTTACAAGACTAGCCTGTCCAAACTTTCCTCATAAGATAACCTGCCCAGGTATTAGTCTAATAAGCCTTCACTGAACTTCTTCCAAAGCATTTACATCCTCCCTTAAATAAGGTGACAAATACTTTACAAAATACTCCTAATGTGGTCTCACAGGTGCTCTGTATAACTGAAGAATAACCTCGCTACTTTTCTGTTCAGTTCTCCTTGCAATAAATGGCATAATTCTACTAGTTTTCCTAATTACTTGCAGCACCTACATCCTAGCATTTTGTGATTCATGTAGTAAGATGCCCAAAACCCTCTGCACCTCAGTGTTCTGCAATCTCTCACCATTTAGAAAACATGCTTATTTTTGTATTCTCCCTGCCAAAATGGATAATTTTACATTTTCCCATATTATATTGCATTTCCATTATTAAGTATCCAAATCACTTTCTATTGGTTGTATCTCATTTGTCCACAAAAGTAGCCAACATAGCATTCAGTTGTAAGAAAATAGCTTTACTTAGGGTAACTTGAGATGGCAACTAGCCAGTAACACCAGAAATGATATAAAAAAGTTTTTTCTGCATCAGTGAGAGCAAGAACTCTTTATAGAAGCTGCACTGTCTCCAGCAAATGCATTCATTTTCTACTTCTTATCTTCTTGCAGAAAGAAATCCTTTAAAAATCTGCAGCCTTACCAAATTTCCCTTTATTGAATATACAATTAAGGCAGCCTTCGAAGATTGGCATTGTCAGTCATTGCAAAAGCATAGGAGCTCAAAACTCACAACATAACATAGCAGCTGAAGCACTAGAACTAACATAAATAGCCTGTAGTTATAGAATCCCAGGAGAGGATACATATACAACTTGTCAAGTAAACTCTTGTTTTAGCTGCCAGTTGATAAGCCATGTAAATTATGGCAGAACATTCCTGCTAGAGTATTTTATTCCATCTCAAGAGGTGACCCTTTCAATGGCATCGCCTGCAAAGGAATCACAAACAAATTTCATTCAGTGTGGAATTAATATTTCCATTCATGTTACCAAATTGATCTTTGATTTTGGGCATTTCTTTCTGGAGAATAACCTGTAAATTAAAAAACATTCATGACAGATGTACTTCATAACAATTTTAGCAGAATTACCAAAACAGAAATAGCACAATACAAGGACAACTTCACAACAAGATCAATATTGAGAGATGCCACAACACCACAATTAATCAGTGACAAGACTGAATGTTGGAAAATTGTTGTTACACCCTGCTTCAATGTGCTTTCAATTTCTCTTTTGTCACCTGTTGATAAAAGTAACATTCCTTCATCAAAATAAGAAATTGAGATAGGCCACAGTTTATTCAGTGGATTGTGCTAAATCTTTCTTGAGAAATATTATTCTTCTGTCCCTCTTTTGAACAAAGTCATATTTAATAAAGTTTATGCATATGAGTACATTTGACATTTCTTTAGCAGTTGTCCCTTTATTTTTTTATGAGCTGAGGTGATATGGGTATTGCTGCCACACCTAATTGCCCTTAACTAAGCACCTAGGGCAGCACGATGGCACAGTGGTTAACACTGCTGCCTCTCAGTGCCAGAAACCTGGGTTCGTTCCTGGCTTGAGTCACTGTCTGTGAGGAATTTAGACCGAATCTCCCACACTCTGTGCAATGCAGAGGCCACCAGGGTGAATATTATTAGATTTTAGGGGGTGAGGCCTATTCCCACCTGGAAGGCTGACTGTTAGCTCCTACTTGTGGCCAGCCTGGGTCCCCCTGCGGTGCTGCCCCCCAACGCGTCAAAGCACAGATCATGACCCCCAGACCATTCCCGGGCCCAGCCCCAACCCTGCCCATCCCAGACTGTCCCAGTCCCCACCCCACCCCACCCCGCCACGGCAGTGCCAACCCCCCAGCAGGCATATACCCCCCTCAGCCCACCCTGATCCCCTCCCCGCAAAGTGCATCCCCCATGGGAGGCAGACACTCCCCCGGCTGACCTTTCCCACCCCCCCCCACCTCCCATCCCCCCGCAGACCCCTTCCTGGCAGACCCCAGCCCAGCCCACCCTGATTGTTGGCCTCTCTCCTGACCCCATTGATCCCTTTGCAGATGGCAGAGAGGATCCCCACAGATCAGTCCTAGACCCCGTCACATAGGCCCCACCCCAATAGGCCATGCCCTCTTGGCACTGCTCCTCTGCCTGGTGAGCAATGCCAACATGCCCCCTGGGCATGGGCACTTTGCATCTTGGGCAGTGCCATTGGACATTGGTGCCCATGATATGGAAATGTTAGCGTTGGACTGGAGTAAATACAGTAAGAAGTCTCACCTTCAACAACCAGTTCTTCATCAGATACACGGAACAGCCACGGGGACCAAATTTGCACTTCAATATGCCAACATCTTCATGTACAGGCTCGGACAAGACTTCTTCACTGCACAGGACCTTCAATCAATGCTATACACTAGATACGTCGATGACATTTTCTTCCTTTGGACTCATGGTGAACAATCGCTGAAACAACTACATGATGACATCAACAAGTTCCATCCCACTACCAGATTCATCATGGACTATTCTCCGGAATTAGTTGCATTCTTGGACACGCATCTCCATTAAGGACGGTCACCTCAGCACCTCACTGTATTGCAAGCCCACAAATAATCTCACGATGCTCCATTTCTCCAAATCAATGCCAGGAGTGTAATACAATTAAAAGTGATAGATAGTCCGTGGTTATTATTTGGTGTCTACCAAAATTCATCCATATGATTGGCTGGTTAACCTGCTTGCTGACATCGCTGGTTCTGGATACCGGATATCCCCTTGAACTGACACCAGAATAAAATTCACTTTGTGAGAAGTGACATCCACACCACAGCTTTTTTCGAGGTCAGATCCAAGCACTGTCCCTTCATCACTGACTGCAAACTCCAAGGTATTATTGTCAGTCAGCCTGTTAGCTGTCAGTCAATAAAGTTTCTAACCATTATCTGTGCACAAATGTAGGCATGATCTTCATTTACATTACAAGTATTTTGGTAGCAACAGTCATGCTTATTATTCAAGAAACATTCTATACCAGAGAGTTTGTCATTTTTCGTATGAACACTATTTAATCATTCAGATTTAAAAAGTTACATGTAAACACAGCTCCTAAGGTGATAGCCAGATTTATGTATAATGCAGGCAACATCTTTTGAACTTAAGAACTCTTGAATGAATATTCCATTAAAAATTGTGTCAATTTTTGCATAATTTTGCTGTCATTAAAAATGCTGAAACATTAAACAATGTTCTTATGAAAAATGACAAACTCCCTGGTACAGGTTGTGTGCCGTGAATGTTACTTGTCAGCCCAAGCCTGGATGTTGTTCAGGCCTTGCTGCATTATCTGAAGACGATCGCAAATGGTGCTAAACATTGTGCAATAATCAGTGAACATCTGCCTCTCTGACCTTATGATAGAAAGACGGTCATTGATGAAGTGGCTGAAGATGGTTGGGCCTAGGACACTGCCCTGATGAACTCCTGCAGTATTGTCCGGAAGCTGAGAATGCAGATGGCCTTGCAGGATTATCTTGTGCAGCTCTGGTCCTAGAAGGTCCACCTTTACATCTCAGCCCGGATGGCAGCATCCTGGGCAGGTTGGCTGACAATTGGGAGGATAAATGCAGCCATTCTGAGAGGACAGCAGATATATGCATCATGGAATCGCGCACACTCTCCCAGGAAGCTGCCTTGGAGGTCAGATTGCTATACAGCTATAACACCCTGAAAGCCCATTTCAAAACTGGTGTCTACAGTTATGATGGTGACAGCCTGGGCTTGCATTGAGGGAATGGAATTTCTTTCAGCCAAGGTACATCTCAGAGTTGACATACATCAGGTGAGATGTACAAGCAGTCAATGGCACAATGCCAAAGGGGACTTCTGTAATTCTCACAAGGCCTCGTAGAACCATAGCATACATACAGTGCAGAAGGAAATCATTTAGCTCACCAAGTCTGCACTGAACCCGGATCACTAGGGCTGAGATGCAGCAGAGCTAACCGCTGTGCCACCATGCTGTCTTTACTCAGTCTGCCTGCTTCTCTCTGGCTAGGGAGAATAAAATGTGTTACATTCCTTTGGACTTCAATGTCTCACTGACCTACCTAATGCAAAAATCAGCAGCAAACTGGGAGATCTTGTAAATATCACCTGTTTTAGCCTAAAAGGAGTCCAAATTCACAGCCACAGGCAATGCCATCCTTATGAGCCTGCAATCTGGCAGCAGCAAGGGGCCAGTGGAATTGAGAGCCTTCTTAGTGAAGCAAAGACATCTAACACAGACAACTCAAGTGTGGGAAAATGAGAGATCTGATGTACTAGAACTGAGTTAGAAATTGTGTGATTGCACATGATGCCAATTTAGTCTGAATTAGGAATCGGGGGCTTATAGTATTCATGTAAATATTGTAATTCTTTACTAGTTTTTACTAATCTAAGTGCTGCAGTTAAGAAGTTTCCTTAGGTTCCTTTCCTAGGCACGATGGGATACTTGACCATAGGTGGCTATAGGGATGCTGGCTTAGTAATGAGCAATTATTGGCTTAACAGCCTGTATAAACAAGCTTTTCATTGTAATACAGAAGAAGGGGATAAAGGGGAAATCAAAGGTCATATCCAAGGCAGAGGGTTGAGATCATTGAATAGTATTGTTAGTTAAGAAATGAATGACTGTCAAGAAGCATTATAAAGATGGGCGGGATTTTACGGCCACGTTCCCTCTGACACCAGAAAAATCCCACCTGAGGTCAACAGACCTTTCCATGGTCCACCCCTTACCTGCTAGAATTCCCATGGCAGGCAGGATGGGAAAATTTGCCCCAATAAATCAGAAGATAATTATATGTTGTAACACTTGTAGCATTGACAGAGGTTGCTTGAGTGACCAAGGTGCCTTCTCCCTGGCATATGCTTGAAATACATTTTATGCTTTCCTGAGTCCTTAGACTCGAGTGTGGTCAATTTTATCACAACAGAATGATACAGGTATTTGTGGTTATGTAAGATATGCCTTTAAATCGACTATTTAACGTGAAGTTTACCTTTTTATCATCTGCTATTAATTTATGTATAATTTGTACTGGTTTGGATTCATGTTCAAGTAAAAGCTACAAATTTGGAATCTTGTTGATAATTTCTTCATTTGCTGATCATTCAATAAATTTAGTTATTTTGGTTTATAGCTTCCCCATGGGAATTGTATTGGTTCTTTTTTGTTCCTGAACACATATCCAGCTGTGTAAGTTTAAAAGAGGGCATTGAACTCATAAGAACATAAGAAATAGGATCAGGAGTAGGCCATCTAGCTCCTTGAGCCTGCCCCGCCATTCAATAAAATCATGGCTGATCTGAAGTGGATCAGTTATCCGCTTTCTCCCCATAACCCTTAACTCTCTTATTGATCAGAATTCCAAAAGCAAGAAACTAAAAAGGGTCATGAACGAAGCCCAGTCCATTACTCAAATCTCGCATCCATCGACTCTGCCTACACTTCCCACTGCCTCAAAAAAGCAGCCAGTATAATTAAGGACACACATTCTTATTTTCTCCCATCGGGAAAATGATACAAAAATCTGAGGTCACATACAAAACAACTCAAGAACAGCTTCTTCCCTGCTGCCATCAAGCTTTTGAATTAAGTTGATCTTTCTCTACACCCTAGCTCTGACCATAACACTGCACTCTGCACTCTCTCGTTTCTTTCTCTATGAATGGTACGCTTTGTCTGTATAGCACGCAAGGAACAATACTTTTCACCGCATACCAATACATGTCACAATAATAAATCAAATCAAAATGGCAGCACAGATGTTAGAACCAAGCTGAATAACATCATAATCTGCTCACTCTGCCTACTTCCAATGGATTCTTGTTACAATTGCATGACTCTCCTCCTCAAAATGTGGTTCAGAGTAGCTCATACCAGGTGACACCATTTTGGAAGCAAATTGACATCTTTCACGTCTGAAGTCAATACCCTGAAAATTTCCTCCCTGGTTTTTAGCATCTTCGAATGTGCGCCAGTTGGCCAGGGTGTCATTTTGTAGTCAGCCATGATAATAATGAACGGCAGACCAGGCTTAAAAGGGCCAAATGGGCTACTCTTGCTTCTAATTTCTATGTTTCTTTGTCAAAAATGCTTCAATCGCAGAAAGTGGTTCATCTTCTAGGATAAAGAACATTCTGGAAGAATTTGTGCTTTTTTAAAAGAAGGCACTAAACCTTAAAGGAGTAATACAAGGTCTCTAGTTTTTGCTATTCCTGAAAAGAAAACACGCTTTGCCAGAAAATTTAATTAAGCAACTTGAAAGACGCTGGAAGCCTCTTGATCCTGGGGGATGTTTACAAAACAGTCACGTGGTGGTTTATAGCATTGGAAAACTGTGTTTGTTAGCTGGTAAGCTGCTTTGTTTTGGGAGGGAAAAAAGAGGAAGCATCTGTTTGGATAAAGAAGACAACAGCTGCTGAAGCCCCAGAGCCAATCGAAAGAAATAAAGGATTGCTGGACAAAGCTGCAATTCGCTCTGTCAAATTGTCATTCAGGTAGTGAATACAAAAAATCATCAGTGCATTTATTGTGTGTGAGTGAAGTAATTTAAACTTTTATCACTGGGTAAATAATTTACCCTAGTGAATCAACCATCTGTCTTATATGTTTCTTGATTTTCCTTTTTCATTGTGCTGAATTAAATGGGGAGACATGGTCCCCACCCCTCTTTCTGAAACCAAAAGAGAAAATGCTGGAAAATCTCAACCTCTTTCTAAAAGTTCAGGGAGGAGGAACAGCTGCCCACCTAGTCAGTTAAGGCTGTGAATAGGCTGGAAGCTGGATTTCTATCCCTCAGGTACAGGAGTTCCACAAATAGCTGACAGTCCATTGGAGGCTAGCAGCTCTTGATTAAGGCAGCACCAATGGGAGTGCTGGCCACTGCTGGTACTGCAGTTTGCAATGAGGAGGTGACCTGTGATAGAGTGGTACTTTGCAAGTGGGTGGGGATCAGTAAAAATGGTTGTAAGATGGATGGTAGCTGGGCTTTGAAAGACCTTGGGAGGAGGGTAACTTGGGTTGGGCAGGGGGAGCAGGAGGTCTTCTGATGGTTCCAGGAGGCCGGTAATGGAGGGAACGCACCACCTCAGCGAAACCTGCTGGGCTGACCACTTGATGTGGGCCTCTCCTGCAACTAACTAATTGTTGCAATGGTGTGCTGAGATTCTTAAGGTACCATTAGTTGGCCACTTAAGGGGCTCAGTTGGCCCACTGAGAGGTGAGCAACCTGACCTCACTCCCACTGTTGGTATAATTGGTGGGTAGGCAGTAGGCAGGCCACCCATTGGATTGAATGTGAACCTCTGCCATGAAATTCATCATCGGGAAGTGTTACATTCAGCCAGCTGGATGCGCGCGTGTGGATATGTAAGTTTAATACATGTACATGCATATTAACAGAAGTCATTTCAAGTCCTTAGAACCTGTTGCAGCTACATCATCTTCACTTCTTCCCAAAACTGAACTTGAACACAGCCTTGATGGAATGAAAGTTTGTACAATTATGTCTGACAAAGCTTGATTGAAAGCTTTGGCAAACTTGGGTTTATGTCATAAATTTACCTCCAAATGAAACACAAGTGGCAATATTGTTTAGATATACTTTTCAAGCAAAATAAGAAGTGGAAAATGTTTTGATCTGTCACCATGTTTTGGTGTGTTACCATGTGTTGATGAGGTTTCGCTTATTTTATGAGAGACTTGAGATAGTCAGGATATAGTACTTGATGAGTATGTGGTTTTCAGAGCACTGACGGTTCTGCCTCTTGCTGTTTTTGAGCCTCTTGGTCATCTAAATCTTGACGCCATGCTTACATATTCGACGGCATTATCTCATTAACATAACCATTAACATTTTACCATGCAGAAATTTCATACTCCTGTAGTATGGTACAAGAGTTTAAATCTGAAGTTTAGACACATGATCAGCATATTGGAAAGAAGTTCTTGTCTTGTGGTATGTGAGAGGAATAGATAGGGTGGATTCTCAGAGGCTATTTCCCCGGGTTGAAATGGTCGCTACAAGAGGACACAGATTTAAGGTGCGGGGAGGCAAGTACAGAAGTGATGTTAGGGGTAAGTTTTTCACTCAGAGGGTGGTGAGTGAATGGAATCGGCTGCTGTCAGTGGTGGTGGAGGCGAACTCGCTGGGGTCTTTTAAAAGACTTCTGGATGAGTATATGGGATTTAATGGGATTGGGGGTTATAGATAGGTCTATGGATTGGTAGGTATTGATGTGATCGGCGCAACTCGTGGGCCGAAGGGCCTGTTTGTGCTGTCGTGTTCTATGTTCTATGTGGCAGTTCTCGATTGGGAAGGGGATCAATGGTTACAGGGAAAAGGCAGGAGAACGGGATTAAGAAACATATCAGCTATCATCGAATGGTGGAGCAGATTCAGTGAGCCGAATGGCCAAATTCTTGCTTTTTGTTTTCCATTGTGCTGAATTATATAGAGCTGCTCTACTCCTATATATGATTTTTTTTTTCCTTTTGGTACTTTGTACCTAATCAAAAAAGCCAATCAAATCCAACCAGAGTTCCCACATGAGGGACAAACCGGATCCGAACTGACATGATAAGGATATACATCCTATCTTGGACTTGATCAAACAAGATCCAAGCTGACAAGATAAGGCATTACACCCGCTCTCAGGCTTGATCTAACACTTTATCCTGACCAAAAGACCGAGATGGCTTTGAAAAATGATATTATGGACTTGAACTTGATACATTAATGCCATTGAGGTTCAAAGGGGGAACAAATTCTCTCACAAAGGTGGCAACTCAGTTAATAAGCAGAAATATAAAACAAAAGGAGCAAAAGTATTTATGTTATACTCATCATGATTAGAAGACAGAATATTGTAAAGCAGTCATCTAATTTGATAAATGATTTCACAATTAAAGCCTGTGTTACTTTCAATTCTACAGCATCTAAGATAGCAGAGATTAGACTGCTATACTGATGTATTTGTGGTTTTGGACCCATAATCATGGCCTTTGGATTATTAATGTCTCCATTTGAAATTTGCAGCCTAAAAGTGAACTGAGCAGTGTGCGTCACCTAACATCAGGAAATTGGGAAGTCACCAAAATCCTTGGATATGATGAAGTCCATCAGAAGATGTGAGTCAATTCTACACTGTCAAGCTATCTCTTTGAATGATGACACCAGTTATAATAACACAGTTACCAATGTGTCAATTCTATTACCTTAATTTTATTAACTCAGAATAAAGTTATATTGTCCTGTGTCTGTTTTTTATACAATATTCAGAAATAAGTACTGAGATTTTCTTTCTATTGAATAGTCATGTGGTCACTATTGTTTAAATTCTAATTAATAATTATAAATGTTTAGCCTGGATTCATAGAAAATAATTATTTTGAAATACATTTTAATATCACAGTCTTACCTATAGCAATAGAGAATCCGTTCTTTGCTTCAGTTCTGAACAAAGTGGTTAGGAATAAGACACCCCCCCCACAAAGACTGTTAAAATGGTACCTAGCTGGGTATTCAGTCCCTTTAGTCAATCCCAAACTTGCTTGTAGGATTTTCAAGCAAGGTTGGGATTGATTAAGGAGACTGAATACCAGCTAGGTGAAATTCAATACAGTGTCAATGGATATTGTAGTTGTCTACATTGCTTCTTCATCTCCCTCACTGCTATTACACGATAGGTTCACAAGAAGCTGCACTGGAAATTGTGTTCAATGTGATGCTGTTTTGCCTCATCTCTTCTGATTGCAAAAAAATGTAACTACCGACTAATCAATCCAAAATTCATCAAGATGGCGACTGCACTGGGGACTGAAACCTGTGGACACTAGACAGATAGCAAAAAACTGACTGGCTGCCCAGCTGCAGTGACACAAGTTCAAATCCTCCATTGTGCTGAACACCTGATCTCACCTTTGAGTAAGCTATGACTGGGCGCTTATGTTTCAAGAGTAAAGGAAGAAAGCGTGGGATTGAGGTTGTCCACCCAGCAGCCTGCTTGAAATATTATTACTTATGGGATCTTGCCATACTCATTGTCACAAATGTGACCACATTTCAAAAGTAATTAATTTGTTGTGATTTGGGATGTGAGGTCATGGAAACCACAATATAAATTCATGTTCCTACTTTATCAGACTTAAAATAATCACCTTCCAAGCCCACAATCACTACCACCTTGTGGACAAGGGCACAAGATGCATGAGAACACTATCACTTACAGGCTCCTCTTCAAGTCACACATCATCCTGACTTGGAACTTTATCCCTGTTCCTTCACTGTCGCTGGGTCAAGATCCTGGCACTCTTTCCTAACAGCATTGTGGGTGTACCTACACCACATGGACCACAGCAGCTCAAGAAGTCAGCTCACTACCACCCTTTCAAGGGCAGTTAAGAGTGGACAGTAAATGCCTAGCCAGCAAAGCCCAATTCCCATGAAATAACTTGAAAAAATATGTATTGTAGTAATACATATTCATTAAAATAATTTTAACTTGCCTGACCACAGGCAATTTTTTATCACAAAATATTATTACATTATTCTCTATAAATAACAACTTCACAATTTAGGTTCATTAACATAATTTCATATGAGAATGTCACCTAATGGTTTGCCAATGTAATCTCATTTATTAGATATTTTTTGAGTACAGAAGATTCACCAAGAGGAAGACACTTGTACAGGTAAGCAGAAGCAGGTTAAAACATATGTGTTTAAAAATAAGAATTGTGATTAACTGGGTATGAAGGGATATTAATTTTAACTGGAACAAAGGCATCACACTCACTGAATTTTCCAATGAAATACAAATTCTGCCTGGGCTTCAATTCTAATCAATGTGCAGTTGTCCTTATCTGATTTGCTTCATTTATGCTTATAGTAGGACATGCTATTGTGATACATGATCTGTGCAATACTGACCAGAATTAAGACCATGGCATTTTACTGCATGTTAATGTGAACATCAAGAACACCAATAGAACTGGGTGGCACCGTAGCACTGCTGCCTCACAGTGCCAGGGACCTGGGTTCAATTCCTGGCTTGGGTCACTGTCTATGTGGAGTTTGCACGCTCTCCCTGTGTCTGTGTGGGTTTCCTCTGGGTGGTCCGGTTTCCTCCCACACCCCAAAGATGTGAGAGTTAGGTGGATTGGCCATGCTAAATTGCCACTTAGTGTAAGGGGGACTAGCTAGTGTAAATACATGGGGTCATGAGGCTAGGATCTGGGTGGGATCGTGGTCGGTGCAGCCGAATGGCGTCCTTCTGCACTGTAGGATTCTATCTTTCTAAGTTAATTATTTTTCTTTCACAATTAGCATGAAAGACTGAAAAGTAATTTTGATAGGAAAATGTATTGTTCTTTCTCATTGGTGATATTTGCCAAACAGCCAGACCCAAGATAAAAATAGCATCTGCAATCTGTATTGAGTGAATTGTTGCAAAGTTGGATTAATTAACAACTGACCTAAAGCCTCACCTTACAAATGCATTAAAATATTTGCAATATCCAAGAGACTTTTGATTTGGGGAGAAGAGATGCCTTTCTGCATGGGCTTGTTACAAATTAACCAGACGAAAAATATAGCATTGTGTTGTATATTTCTATGAATAATATCAAATAAATTAATACTATTTTAGCAAATATTTTATATCTTGAATAAAATGTTGCATCCTGTGGTGTGATGCAAAATTGTATTTGTGGACTGCAAGTTTGTTTTTTAAAATCCAATGCAGGAATTTGACTAGGAGTTTGCCTTGTGAGTGAAAATTTGGTTTACATAAAAGGTCAGATCAACTGGAGATTAAGCTGCCACTTACTTCACCCACAAGTAATGAAGCACAAAGTTTGTTGTCAGAACTCCAGCTGTGACCAAGAGCTGGGTAACACAACAACTCAGTAACTGTAAAACTCCACATCAGAGATAAGTAGATGTCTATCTCCAACACAGCAGGAATGGAGTTGGGTAATTCTTTTAAATTGCTATCAGTTGTGTAGCACAAATTTGAAGTTGAAATGAAAAAAAGCAGATATTTACAATTTATCCTTTACAGTCTATTGGAGTCTTAGTTTTTTCCTGAGTTATTAAAGCCACCGGTTCAGAAATGAGTTTCCTTAAAGTTAGGGTAGAAAAAAATGGGGCTGTTATGGATCGATAGTTTACATGGAGGAGTAGAGCCAGAAAAAAACAAAGTGATATCCAAACAGTGCATTGCAGGCAGGAGCAGAGTGGACTTCACGCTGAATAGTCACCAGCGTTTTCTCCCCCACCACATTCCCAGACCGTTTGAACCAAATATTCCTGGCCTATAGCCATTAACAAGTTATTTCAATGCATACTTCTCTAATTTGTCTCCTTTTGTTACACTGTTATCACTCATGTCATTTAATCACCTCCTGTCCTCTACCTAATCACAGACCATTCTCCCTGTCCCTTCTTTTTCTTTTAACTTTGCACCTCCTTATAAACTGTTGACCTGTAACACCTCTTTGTTCCAGTGAAAAGTTATTGATCTGAAACTTTAACTCTCCCTCCTCTGATGCCTCCTGACTTTGAGCATTTTCAGTAGCTTCTGTTGTTATTTCAGATTTCTAGCATTGACAGTCTTGGCTTTAGTCTTTGGGCAATACATGCATTTTAATTGCGTTGGCATATAGCAACACATTGTGGTAGAAAATTCCCTGTTCAGTGTTCTGACCTGCTTCCTTATGCTTGTTCTGTTTAACAGTGTACACACTGCAGGATCATTTCACCGCCAGTGTCTCTCCTGTACTTTCCATCGAGAGAACTGCACTTATTTCAGTGCCCACTTCAGCCCCAGTAACAAACACTTCATACTGCACTGTGAAGGTAGGCTCTGAATCACTTGAGAGATACCATAAATACAATTGATTAGCTGTTTGTCCATAATTAAAACATTCTGCTGCTGTAAGTAGGGAAAGCCAGTTGCGGTTTATCCAGGGCAAGTCTACTTGCTGCAGATCAAATGTAAGGTCTCACGTGTATTGATTTAACGTTTATTCATGCATCTATTAAATTGTTGCCAATTGTCCACTCGCTGTTGATGCGATTAGCAATTCCACACAGACACCGATCATTCTGCCTGTGCCCCTAAGGTTTGCTTTTTCAAGGTTGGGACTAAACCTGAGAAGTCTGTCATCATTTCATGGCACCCGACTGATCTTTGGTGTGGGGCTAAGCTACAAGGGCTGTGTACTTCTCTGATTTGTTTTACATTGGTAAATCAGAGATGATGGTAAGTATCTAATTATGGCTACAAATGCAAATGTGAAGGGCAAAAAACACAATTAACTCTCAGAAGTGTTCTTGTGGAGCATGACTATGAAACCTAAACAATTCTCTATACTAAGTTCAGTTGTAATATTGCGCAAGGATATATAACATGTATATCATTACATTTTTATAAAGTTCTGATATTCATTCATGTTAAAATTTGGAAAGACCTACTGGCTTGTCTGCTTGTGTTCCTGCATTTATTCTGGTCATGTTTACTGCAAGAATTACCATTTCAGTGCAGTACTCTATTTAATGCTCTATCTCACTTCAGTCTAAGGTATCAGTGGCTGGCTGGTGTTTTCATTCAGATAATTGAATATGATGACCAATATATCAATTGATGAAAGAAGATAAGTTTCAGGTTAAGAGTGTCATCATATGAGATAGTGTAAAAGTCGCAGTCTGACTGATACTTCATGGCGTGGATTGCGTTTCAATGCTTTGGGCAACTTCTTCCCAAAAAATTGCTATTTCTTCTTTTGTTATGGCTAGAGTATCATTATTTGTTCATGTGGTTTTGTTTAAATTTATTTATTTTGTTTGTTTATTTATTAGTCACAAGTCGGCATACATTAACACTGCAGTGAAGTTATTGTGAAAATTGTCCAGTCACCACACTCTGGCACTTTTTTGGGTACACTGAGGGAGAATTTAGTACAGCCAATGCACCTAACCAGCATGCCTTTCAGAATGTGGGAAGAAACTGGAATAAACCCAGGCATTGGGAGAATGTGTAAACTCCACACAGACAGTGACCCAAGCCAGAAATCAAACAGGGGCCCCTGTCACTATCAGGCAGCAGTGCTAACCACTGTGCCACCATAGTGTTCAAGCAATACTTCTAATATTAAATGAATGTGTAAGCAAAAGAAGTAGCATCACTTCTCCCAGTAAAAACAACAAAAAGGTAAAACGTAAGTATTTGTTCAATGAGATAACTATTTAAATTACAAAGTATACGTATAGAGGATGATAAGATTTTTATTAATTTATTTTGGTACGTTTGCACTTATTGTCCAAAGACAATCAAACCCTTCAACATAATAAGAATGTTTCTTTGGAGATACATTAATGCCCTGGAGAGGTTAAAACAGTGCCTTGACTGGGATGTTTCAGAAGCCTTGCTATATACAGATTCAAATATTTTGTGATTTTACAGCTTGCATGTAAACCTTGCAATTTATTAAAATATATGGCTAGAAATTGCAGCATGTCAATATGTTAACCATCTTTACCTTAGAATTGATTATTTCAGTGTCCATCAGTGACATCCTGATATAGCATAGCATCCGACAGTGCAAAAGGAGGCCACTTGGCCCATCGAGTCTGTACCAATCATAATTCCACCCAGGCCCTATCCCCGTAACCTCATGCATTTACCCTAGCGAGTCCCCCGACACTAAGGGGCAATTTAGCATGGCCAAATCAATCTAATCTGCATATCTTTGAAGTGTGGGAGGAAACCCATGCAGACACGGGCAGAATGTGCAAACTCCACTTGTGGGTTGAACTGTGTCTGTTTCAATGCTAGGAGTGTGACAGGGAAAACGGATGAGCTTAGGGCCTTGATGTGTGTGAGGCAGTTAGATGTGGTGGCTGTAACAGAGACGTGGTTAAGGGAAGGGCAGGACTGGCAGCTGAATGTTCCTGGGTACAAGTGTTTTAGGTGTGACGAAGAGGGTTGAAGAGAGGTGGAGGGGTGGCACTGTTGGTAAAGGAAAACATCACAGTAGTGCAGAGGGAGGACAATATGGAAGAGATAGGGATTGAGTCACTGTGGGTGGAGTTGAGGAATAAAAAGGGAGAGATTACATTGCTAGGGGTGTACTATAGGCCACCCAACAGCCCGAGGTCAGTGGAGGAAGGTATTTGCAGGGGCATTTTGGATAGGTGCAGGAAGAATAGGGTGGTTGTAGTGGGTGACTTTAATCTTCCTGGAGTGAATTGGAGGGGGCCTAGAGCTGGGGGTATGGAGGGAGAGGAGTTTGTGAAATGTGTTTTGGAAGGGTCTCTAGAGCAGTATGTAACCAGCCCGACTAGGGGAGGGGCTATACTGGATTTAGTGTTGGGCAATGAGCCGGGGCAGGTGGGAGAGGTAGAGGTAGGCGAACATGTGGCTAATAGTGACCACAAGTCCGTCTACTTTAGGATAAAAATGGAAAGGGACGAGTGCCGGCCGAACAGGAGTGTGCTGAACTGGGGAAAGGCGAGCTATAGCCGGATTAGGAGAGAGCTGCAGGACACTGATTGGGAAGGACTGTTAGCTGGCAAGTCCACGGTTGGCAAGTGGGAGGTTTTTAAAGGCAAAATGAAATGGTTGCAGGGGAGGTATGTTCCGGTTAAGAGGAAGGATGGGAAAGGTAGGATTAGAGAGCCGTGGATTACAGGGGGTATCGAAGACTTGGTCAGGAAGAAGAGGGAGGCGTATGTTAGGTCGAAACGACTGGGTACGGAGAGTGCGCTGGAGGAATATAGAGAGAGTAGGAGGGAGCTAAAAAGGGGAATTAGAAGGGAGAAGAGAGGGCATGAAATGGCTTTGGCTGGTAGGATTAAGGAGAATCCAAAGGCATTTTATTCCTATATTAGGAGCAAGAGAGTAGTTAGAGGGAAAATTGGTCCTCTTAGGGACAAAAGCGGGGAGTTATGTATTGAGTCGGAGGGAATGGGGGAGCACCTGAATGAGTACTTTGCGTCGGTATTCACAAAGGAGAGGGGTTCGGAATCGTGCAGCCTGTTAGAGGGAGCTGAGGATCAGCTGCAGGAAATATCTATTACGAGGGAGGAAGTGCTAGGGCTTTTAGGTAGCGTAAGGACGGATAAAGCTCCGGGGCCTGATGGTATTTATCCCAGGCTGCTTAGGGAGGTGAAAGATGAAATTGCTGGGCCTCTGGCGCAAATCTTTGTCTCTTCTTTGGACACAGGTGAGGTCCCAGAAGACTGGAGGGTGGCAAATGTGGTACCGCTGTTCAAAAAAGGTAGTAGGGATAACCCTGGGAATTATAGGCCGGTGAGTTTGACATCGGTGGTAGGGAAATTAATGGAAAAAGTACTTAGGGGTAGGATGTATGAGCATTTGGAGCGTTGCGGTCTGATTGGGGATACGCAACATGGCTTTGTTAGAGGGAAGTCTTGCCTTACGAATCTGGTGGAATTCTTTGAGGAGGTGACAAAAACGGTTGACGATGGGCAAGCCGTTGATGTCATCTATATGGATTTCAGTAAAGCGTTTGACAAAGTCCCTCATGGTAGGCTGGTAGAAAAGGTTAAGGCGCATGGGATACGGGGTCAGGTAGCTAGGTGGATTGAGAACTGGCTGGGCAATAGGAGACAGAGAGTAGTTGTGGAGGGGACTTTGTCCAGCTGGAGGCCAGTGACCAGTGGTGTGCCGCAGGGCTCGGTACTGGGACCTCTCCTCTTTGTAGTCTACATAAATGACTTGGAAGAGAGCGTAGGTGGTGTGATCAGCAAGTTTGCTGATGACACCAAGATGGCAGGGTTGGCGGGTACTGAAGTGGATTGTCAGGTGATACAACAGGATATAGATAGGTTGGTGCATTGGGCAGATAGGTGGCAGATGGAATTTAATCCTGACAAATGCGAGGTGATGCATTTTGGAAGGAATAATGTAGAGAGGAGCTATGTGATTAAAGGTAGACAAATTAGGTGTATAGAAACACAGAGGGACCTGGGAGTGCAGGTTCACAAATCCATGAAGGTTGTGACACAAGTGGAGAATGTTGTCAGGAAGGCTTATGGAATGCTAGCCTTTATAGGAAGAGGTATAGAGTTTAAAAGCTGCCGTCTTAGAGCCGGTGGATGTGGTCTTTCTGGATTTTCAGAAGGCGTTTGACAAAGTACCTCACAAGAGGTTATTGCAGAAGGTCAGGGGACTTGGAGTTGGGGGTAGGGTGTTAGCGTGGATAGAGGATTGGTTGTCAAATAGGAGGCAGAGAGTGGGGGTCAACGGGTGCTATTCGGATTGGCGGATGGTGACTAGTGGAGTGCCCCAGGGGTCGGTGCTGGGGCCTCAGCTTTTTACCATTTATATAGATGATCTGGAGGAGGGAACCGAGTGTAGGGTGTCGAAATTTGCGGATGACACCAAGATTGGGGGAACGGCAAATTGTGCGGAGGGTGCGGAGAGTCTGCAGAAGGATCTAGATAGGCTGGGCGAATGGGCCAGGAAATGGCAAATGGAATTTAATGTTGGCAAGTGTGAGATGGTCCACTTTGGTAGGAAGAATGGTAGGAAGGACTATTACTTACGGGGCGAAAAACTGCAGCAGGCGACGGTGCAGAGGGACCTCGGGGTCCTTGTGCATGAGTCGCAAAAACCCAGCTTGCAGGTGCAGCAGGTGGTCAGGAAGGCAAATGGGATGCTGGCCTTCATAGCGAAGGAGATTGAATATAAAAGTAGGGAGGTCTTGCTGCAGCTGTATAGGGCATTGGTGAGACCGCAGCTGGAGTACTGTGTGCAGTTTTGGGCGCCGCACCTGCGCAAAGATATTTTGGCCTTGGAGGGAGTGCAGAGGAGGTTTACTAGGCTGATACCGGAGTTGAGGGGGTTGAGCTATGAGGAGAGGCTGAATAAACTGGGCTTGTACTCGTTAGAGTTTAGAAGAATGAGGGGAGATCTCATTGAGACATATAAGATGATGAATGGGATGGATAGGATAGAGGTGGAGAGACTCTTCCCGCTCAAAAAAGACACTAGGACTAGGGGGCACAGCCTCAAGATAAAGGGGGGGCGGTTTAGAACGGAGTTGAGGAGGAACTTCTTCACTCAAAGGGTGGTGAATCTCTGGAATTCTCTACCCGTTGAAGTGGTGGAGGCTGCCTCGCTAAATATTTTCAAGAAGCGGGTTGATGGGTTTTTTGATGAGAGAGGGGATTAAGGGTTATGGGGAGAGGGCGGGAAAGTGGAACTGAGCCATGACAGATCAGCCATGATCTTATTGAATGGCGGGGCAGGCTCGAAGGGCCAGATGGCCTACTCCTGCTCCTATTTCTTATGTTCTTATGTTCTAATGCTTCAGTTGTATAGAACGTTGGTTAGACCGCACTTGGAGTACTGCGTCCAGTTGTGGTCACCTTACTACCGGAAGGACGTGGAGGCTCTGTAAAGGGTGCAGAGGAGGTTTACCAGGATGTTGCCTGGCATGGAGGGGTTGGGTTACGAGGAAAGGTTGGAGAAACTGGGACTGTTCTCTTTGGAAAGACGGAGATTGAGGGGTGACATGATAGAGGTATATAAGATACTGAAGGGAATAGACAGGGTCAATAGTGAGAGACTGCTCCCTAGATTGGTTACGAATACAAGAGGACATGATTTAAGGGTGAGGGGGGAGAGGTATAATTTGGATATGAGAGGAAGGTTCTTTACGCAGAGAGTAGTGGGGGTATGGAACGCGCTACCGAGTGGGGTGGTGGAGGCGGGAACGTTGGACTCGTTTAAGGTTCAGTTAGATAGGCACATGAGTGAAACGAGGATGGAGGGTTATGGTAGGGGTTATTGAATAAGGGTTAGAACCTCAGGAGACACCGGAAAGGCAGGCTTGTGATTAACGTTTTTGTCTTTTCACTCTGCAGGTGGAGGTCCACCTCGTTGTCAAACGAGGGGCATGCACACGGTGGGTCGTGCGTGGGCTGCTCCTGGAGGTTCCGGGAGTGGCCTAGTACTTCGTGTCGGTGTGTGTGCTTGATCCTGGACCGGTAGACGGGCGCCGCAACAGCTCGGTGACTAGCACTGCTAGCTGTGCAGATACATGGATTTGGGCCCGTGTCTGTGGGAGTTTGCGCATTCTCCCTGTGGTTGCGTGGGTTTCCTCCGGGCGCTCCGATTTCCTCCCACACCCCAAAGATGTGCTCTTAGGCTGATTGGTTTTACCAAATTGACACTATTCTCCCCTGAATCTGGCTAAGTCAGGGGTTCTATTTGTAGATACGCAGGGTAGAATAGGTGTAGGGTGATGCAGCGGCGCGGGCTTGTTGGGCCGAAGGGCCTGTTTCCCGTGCTGGGTTGTTCTTTGTTCTTTGTTTGTTCCACACTGACAGTGACCCAAGCCAGAAATCGAATCTGGGTCCCTGGTGCTATGAGGAAGCAATGCTAACCACTGTGCCACTGTACCACCCCGATGTGCACAGTAGTCACATGTAAATGTCTGGCAATATCACGTCATTGAGATTTGGCGGCAAGGTTTGAAACACTGTTCAAAGAGATAAACCAATGGTTAAAGACTTGCATTCTAATCATATTCTGTAAACTGAGGGTGTGTCTTAATATGGTTAATATGTTTAACATATGCTTAATGCTATCGCCACTCACATTGTCTGCACCTTTAAGACTTGATTAGCTGTAAAGACTCACATTCTAATCAGTATTTTGTAAACTGTGTGTATCTTTATGTGCCCTGTCTGTGATCAGAACTCCCCACTCACCTGACGAAGGAGCAGTGCTCCGAAAGCTAGTGGCGTTTGCTACCAAATAAACCTGTTGGACTTTAACCTGGTGTTGTGAGACTTCTTACTACTGTCAATGTAGGCAGCTTTTGTGTTATAGTGTTGAGCTTTCTGACATAAATTAGCCATATGGCAATCTATGCAAAGAGTGGTGGGTGTCTGGAAGGTGCTGCCAGAGGAGGTAGTGGAAGCAACATTTAAAAGGCATCTGGACGGGCATATGAACAGGGATGGAAAAGAAGGATATGGTCTGAATAAGGACAGTAGGTTTTTCTTTAGTTTAGTTAGGACACCATGATTGACAAAGGCTTGGAGGACCGAAGAGTCTATTCCTGTGCTGTACCTTTCTTTGTTCTTTGTTTTTACTTTATCAGATTATTATGAGAATGTCTAGGTTTCAAATGGTAAAGTTAAATTACACTGGAACTTAAATCCATGATATAAGATTGTCTCTGAGTGCTTTATCAGCCCTCTTTACAAACAGGTTGATGATTTGTTTAGGGAGAAATTATGTTTTTCCAAATCTTTTCACCCTAGTGTTATTATTTTTTCCTCTGTTATTATTAAAAATGTGTTCACTGACTGAAAATAAATGAATTTTTCTGAAGAAGTTCTCTGGATTTTTAAATCATCTAATGATTCTTTATTAAAATCCTAGAACGTGCTGAAGTATTGTGTGATACTAATTACGCTTTACTCTTTTATCATGTTAAACAGAATAATTTAGATTGCTTATGAAATGAGGAACGCTAGTCTTTTATAATGACGGTGATTGGAATGTTTCCTCTTCCCTGTCAACTGTAAACGTTTCTGAGTTAAATTATTTGCATTATGTTTCCCATCTTGTAGCTTTGAAAATCATCCCCTTTACAACTCAGTTAAAAACAAAACAAAGCAACACAAAAAAGAATAGCAATACAACTTGGACTACAAAATCAGCGTGCCTGGTTGCCGAAAGAACAATTTTCTGATCTCTGCTCCCATCAAGTGTAAGCTGTAACCAAACAAGTTGGATACTTCCATATTTCATTGCAGTTTGGAGCTGCTGGTCACACAGAATTAATGAAGATATATACATATATAGCGAACAACTACTGTTTTATTATAGGGTTGAGTGCACCTGATTCAGTTCTCAAGCCAGTCTGAAACCATGCCCCCCTGTCTTTCAATGCAAATGCCATCCAATGGTCATGAAACAACACGGCCCAATAATGGACAGGTGAAAAAAGCCTGCTGTTTTTGTTTGATTTGGTTTATTATTGTCACATGTATTATTATACAGTGGAAAGTATTGTTTCTTGCACACTACACAGACAAAGCATACTGTACGTAGAGAAGGAGATGAATGATTGCAGAATGTAGTGTTACAATCAAAGCTAGGGTGTAAAGAAAAATCAACTTAATGCAAAGTAGGGCCATTCAAAAGTCTGACAGCAGCAGGGCAGAAGTTGTTCTTGAGTCGGTTGTTCCATGTACTCAGACTTCTGAATCTTTTTCCTGAAGGAAGAAAGTGGAAGAGTGAATGTCCAGGATACATGAGGTCCTTAATTATGCTGGGTGCTTTTCTGAGGCAGCAGGAAGTGTAGGTAGCGTCAGTGGATAGGGGGCTGCTTTGTGTGGTGGACTGAGCTTCATTCATGACCCTTTAGAGTTTATTGTGGTTTTGGACAGAACAGGAGCCATACCAAGCTGTGTTATATCCAGAAAGAATACTTTCTGTAGTGCACCTGTAAAAGCTATCTTCAGATAAAATGATAGATGTTTCTTAAAAAACACACATACACATAGAGAATTTTATAAATTGGTAGAGCACTTCAAAAAATATTTTATAGATTTTCTTGTCCTTCAAAGAATGCTTTCCATTATGCGTTCTGAGTCACTTCATAATGTCTGTTTGTCTGCACAACTCAACACTTGATAGGGTAGATTTAGTGAGTGACCTTACAATGCACAGCAAATTTAACCTATAACTCAATGTATATTAGTGGTTCAGATACAATGTCAGGTAAAGCAGCAGAAGAGAATCTATGACCTTGGTCATCAGTCACTGACTTGCTTGAAAAACCTGTGTACACCTGAGGGTAAATTCATCAGATCACACTCCAGCACACAGCTTCACCACACGGGAATGAAGATCACAGATGAGGCTGTTACACTTCGTGCTGATTCTCCAACCCGTGCTCTGTTTATATTCCATTGGAATTGTGATCTCATTGAATTTACCCATATATTTGCAGGTTTGTTTTCATTGTGCAAATTTACAAATGGTGCATCTCAGTATTTTGTGTATCACCTCAGTCCTGTTTGGAGTTGGGGAGAGGGGTGGATGTGGAATCCACCTCTTGTTCTGCTCAGCTTCTTGTTATATTGTTGTGAGAGGGTGGCAAAAGGTACTTCAACAAAGGAACAGGAGGAAAATGGAAAAGATTTGGAGGTCACTCCAACTTGTCTCCTTGTGACCAATTGAGACATTTACAAAATGGATGATCCAATTAACTGGTCAGTTTCTGAAATATAATGAATATATTCACTAGGAAAGTGGATGCTCAAATGATTTCCAATGAATGAAGTGACTGCATGTCTTGGAAAGTTATGTTCCATTCCTGCTTTCTGAATAAGAATGAAAATTGAATTATTAACTTACAACACAAAGAAACAATTACTTTGTACCTTTGAACCAATAGGCTATAAGTGACCTCAAATAAAGCAGGTCACTGATCTCCGTATAGTTACTTTAGCTGGCAGTGAAATGGACCTCCATTCCAACAGGAGAACTGTTGATCTGGGTCGTGACGGATCCAAACTTGTTGAGGTAGTTTCTGGTCTTGTGTAGCATCTTCCCGCTTGTCCTAGCACAAAGTCACAGTGAAAAGGTTTTGATTTTGTTTGGAAACTAGAAGCAGGAGTAGGCCATTAGGCCCTTCGGGCCTGTTCCGCCATTCATTTTGATCACGGCTGATCATCAAAATCAGTATCCTGATCCCTACCGACCACCGCTCCCCCCAACCATATCCCTTGATCCCTTTAGCCCCAAGAGCTATATCTAATTTCTTCTTGAAATCAGACAATGTTTTAGCCTCAACTATATTTTGTGATAGTGAATTCCACTCATTCACCACCCTCAGGGTGAAGAAATTTCTCTTCATCTCAGTTCTAAAAGGTTTACACCTTATTGTCAAACTATGACCCCTAATTCTGGATTCCCCCGCCATTGGAAACATTCCTTCTGAGTCTACCATGTCTAAACCTGTTAGAATTTTATAAGTTTCTGTGAGATCCTCTCCCACTCTTCTAAACTCCAGTGAACATAACCCTAACCAATTTAGTGTCTCCTCATATGACAGACCTGCCATCCCAGGAATCAGCCTGGTAAACTTTTGCTGTCCTCCCGCTATAGCAAGGACATCTTTCCTCAGGTAAGGATACCAAAATGGCACATAATACTCCAGGTGTGGCCTCACCAATGGCCTATATAATTGCAGCAAAACATCCCTATCCCTGTCCCGAGACGCACATCCTCTGAGTTGAAAAAGGAAGGACTGAAAATCAGGTACCACAGCTAGTTTGTTGTGTGGATAAATCTTCTGATTTTTAGTTGCTTCTTTTTGAATCAACTATACAATATTCTCTCAGTGATTTTATAGGGTGGGAAGTATTTGAACACATTAACTGCAAAGTAAGAGACTAAAATCCATGCTTTATAATAGGGCTTTGTAATTTGTCACATGCAAGCTTGATTGACTTTTATGCTATCTTACAGCAGTTATATGGATCAATTTAAATATTACAGCTCAGACAAAAGATAAACTAATGGAAAAATGCGGGGATTGAAATCATGTCATGCGTTGGTCTTAATGAACATGTCTACTTGTTCTGTAAATTCCCTTTGTCCGCTTTGTTTAGAAAGCCATAAACCAATTTGTTTTAAGTTAATTCCAATTGTGGAAGAGATCATGTCATAAAAACAATTTTCACTGATCTTCCACAACCTTCACTGATATTCCACAACATTGGCTGCGATTCTCTCGATTGGAATCCAAGTGCTGCCACCAGTGGGAAAGTCGGTGCTTTTCCTCGTGATGCTGTCAAGGCTACTGAGGTGGGAATCAACCTCTTTAAAACTGAAAAAAATGCTCCCGTGTGAATCACACCAGCTGAAAGTGTTGGTCGACATGGTAGCACAGCAGCTAGCACTGCTGTCTCACAGCACTAGGAACCCAGGTTCAGTTCCAGCCTCGGGTGCCTGTATGGATTTTACACATTCTCCTCCTGTCTGCGTGGGTTTCCTCCGGGTGCTCCAGATTGCTCCCAATGTCCAAAGGTGTGCAGGTTAAGTGGATTGGTCATGGTAAATTGGTCCATGGTGTCAGGGTAAATTGACCCTTAGTATCAGGGGAACTAACAGGGTAAATACATGGGGTTATGGGGATAGGGCCTGGGTGGTGCAGACCCGATGGGCCAAATGGCCTCTTTATGCACTGTCATGATTTTATGATTCTATGTGCCAGATGTGTAAGAGCCCCGAGTCGACAGTGAGCTGTTCAGCTGACATTCAAGAATGCTTTCTGCTTTTGCTTCTCAGAATAACTGAAGGAAAAGTAACCCAGTCTCACATTAAAGCAGGAACCATTTCATGTTAGATCTTTTATGAGACCAATCTTTCTGAATTGTAACAGTGGATTTACTTCTGGTAGTCTCTAATGCAACATGGTAATTTGTTCCTTAGTGTCAGGAACATTAGCAGGATAAATGCATGGGATTGTGGGAATTGGGTCTGGATGGGCTTGCTGTATAGCGCACTGGTGAGGCCGCAGCTGGAGTACTGTGTGCAGTTCTGGTCGCTGCACTTACGCAAGGATATTTTGGCCTTGGAGGGAGTGCAGAGGAGGTTTACTAGGCTGATTCCGGAGTTGAGGGGATTGAACTATGAGGAGAGGCTGAATAAACTAGGCTTGTACTCATTAGAGTTTAGAAGAATGAGGGGAGATCTCATTGAGACGTATAAGATGTTGAATGGGATGGATAGGATAGAGGTGGAGAGGCTCTTCCCGCTCAGAAGGGACAGTAGGATTAGAGGGCACAGCCTCAAGATAAAGGGGGGGCGGTTTAGAATGGAGTTGAGGAGGAACTTCTTCACTCAAAGGGTGGTGAATCTCTGGAATTCTCTGCCCGTTGAAGCGGTAGAGGCTGCCTCGCTCAATATTTTTAAGACGCGGGTTGATAGGTTTTTGATAGGCAAGGGGATTAAGGGTTATGGGGAGAGGGCGGGAATGTGGAACTGAGCCACGACAGATCAGCCATGATCTTATTGAATGGCAGGGCAGGCTCGAAGGGCTAGATCACCTACTCCTGCTCCTATTTCTTATGTTCTTATGTCCTTATGTTCTGTCATTGCAGATTCAATGGGCCAAATGGCCTCCTTCTGCACTGTAAGGATTCTATGATTCTAAGAACCCAGAGAAAATCATTGAAGCCTATAACTGAACTGCTCCCCAAAAGTTTAATTCATGACAAGATTAATTGGATGTTCTATGCAATGTCCATGTAAAATATGAGATATAACTATTTCCAACCTGTAGCTTTCCCCATGATAATATCGTCTCAATGGTTCTATCTTTTAAAACATATGACCATGGAATGAGATGTAGTTCTGAAATTGTACCAAGTGCAAGAGCATCAGGGTGGCACAATACACTAGGGATTGTGTTTGTATACAATAAAACAGAGAGATATTGATTAGTACATATAAAGCCTCACAAGTTTCCAATCTCATCTAATCATCGGAATGTAAACACTCTCCACATAAGGAGGGACAGCTATCCCAATGCCAGCCCTTGTACAACTTGTAGTGACCAGCAACTCACCATTTGATTTGATTTATTATTGTCTCATATATTAACATACAGTGAAAAGTATTGATTCTTGCACGCTATACAGACAAAACATACTGTTCGTAGAGAATGAAACGAGAGACTGGTGAATGTAATGTTACAGTCATAGCTAGGGTGCAGAGCAAGATAATTTAGTGCAAAGTAAGAACATTCAAAAGTCTGGCAGCAACAGGGAAGAAGCTAATCTTGAGTCGGTTGGTACGTCTTACCCATAGATGCTGAAAATGATGAGAAAACCATCATAAAAAAAACTTGCCTTCTTGCATGGCACCTTATCGTGTCTACACCATCTCCAAGAGTGCCAATGAATTACATTGAAATATTGGCCTCAATTCTCCCATCACAACCTGCAACTTTTCTGGTGGGTCGGGGTAGGAGATGTGCAATGCCGATCTTGTTCTGGGATTTGCGCATGCACCAGGAATGCATGCACGTCTCCCAGAGCCGGCGAACAGTCACCGGCCAGACCACACTGGAAACCAGCGGGAAGGCAGATAAGTAATTTGAATCTTTTTAAGGATGTTTTAAATGTCTTTTATATTTCATCATCGGGAACTTACCAGTCCCAAATGAATCTTCCACCCCGCCGGGTTTAGAGTAGCTCCCCACATTCAGAGAACTAGCGGGTCAGCCCACCAGAATGAATGGAGGGTAATTAGGGTCCTGCAGGGAGTCGAGCTTTGGGAGGGTGTTGCCTCCTGGGCATGGGCACCCTGGCAGTGCCAATCTATGGCCCTGGCACTGCCCAAGGGGCAAAGTGCCCGTGCCCAAGGGGCACCTTGGCATTGCCCACCGGGCATCAGGTAGTGCCAAGCGGTTGGGGCTTATTGTGAGCAGGGCCTATGGGCAATCAGTGGACGTTGGGGTCCCGCTGCCGCTCTGCATGGCAATCGGTCTGTGGTGGAGGGAGGGCAGCGATTGCGGAGGGCTGGGCTGGAGGGGGCCTGCCTCCCTGGGGGGTCTGATCCTGAGGGAGTCAGTTGTGGGGGGGGGGGGGAGATGCTGGGTGAGGGGGGGGTGGGGATTTCCTCTGCTGTTGGGGTGGGCTGATCATTGGGATGCTCAGAGGTGGGTGGGGGGGGGAGGCGGTGTCAGGGCTGGCCTGGGAATTGTTGTGGGGGTCATGTTCAGGCCACGGGGGTTGCTGGAAGACCAGCACTGCAGGGGTCCCAGGCTGGCCAGCAATTGAGCTGGCCAGTAAATGGGGAGTCTGACAGATTGGAGCCACTGCGCATGTGCGGGGTTCTGGAACTGTCAGATTCGGACGTGAATAGGCCCTGCCCCCCCAGAGTTTTTAATGAGGTTCATGATGGGGACCTCTGCAGTGCACACAGTGGGGAGACTTGGGTTGAAGTTGAACTGACAAAACAGTCGGGATCTAGAACAGTTTTCCCACCAATTCAGTGCTTTTGGGAGAATCGCGGCCATTATTAACAGTTCATAATAAGGTGAACATTGATGAGGAGAAAGCAAAATCATGTTGGGGGAGACTTTCCAGCCATGCTCACCCCAAAATCCTGCCTAAGGTCAACGGACCTTTACATGGTCCACCACCAGCCACACCGCCTATCCTCCCCCAACCCACCTGCTAGGATTCCCATATTGGATGGGATGAGAAAATTCCTCCCATCAAGGCTGATTCTTTAGTTAACTCTTCATGTGTAGGATCTGGCATGTTAGTTAACCCTAATCCTAACCCTCCCTCCAATTTGTCCTCTCCCCAAAACACTTCTCTGGACATCCCCGCTCCCCTGGCCATTCCCCTGCTAGTATGTTCTATCTCCCAGTTGCTCCCTGTCCTAAACAACCATCTCCCTCACTTCTAGTTGACCCAATTTACCAAACATATCCCTTCCTGCTTACCCAGGTCTTTTAGCCCCTTTAAGGGCTGATGTGGCTACATAGAGGCCCAATCTTCAAGGCCTTAGTGAGCTGCCTGCAATGTTGAAACTGAGCTCCAAATCAGACTTACCCATCAGGTTCAGGGGCCCTCCCAATTTTGGATGCAAGAAAATATTTATGTCAATTATCTTATAACCATAGTGACATTTTAACTGTGATTTTCACTTGCTCTGACTGACATTGATAAGGCAACAATGATTCAAAATGGGGGTCGGTGTTCTTACTTTCCCTGAATCCTGACTCTGTGGGCACGTCTATTTTGACATGGCCTACTGTCAGAAGTCCATTGTGCCTGCCAACTTCAGTTGGTAAGCCTTTTTAAGATGATGTGTACAGGACTCCAAATGCCATTTTAGGTTGGAACTAGTTTTGAGCTTTTTTTTCCAATTTCAACCAACATGTTTCTTTCTTTAACCTTTCTTGAGATGCGGATATCACTGATGAAGCCAGCATTTGTTGCCCAACCCTAATTGCCCTTGAACTGAGTGGCTTGCTAAGTCCATTGCAATTATGAGTCAACCATTTGTTGTGTGTCTGGAGTTACAGGTAGGCCAGACCAAGTAAGGACAGCAGCTTCCCTCCCCTGAAAGATGTCAGTGACCCAGATGGTTTTTTTTATAACTGATCATTTTTTTGGTCATCATTAGTAAGACTAGCTTTATATTCCAGATTTATTAATTAAAATTCTAACTCCACCAGCTACCATCACTACTACTACCCCCACTGCCCCAGGGTATCAACTGCAAAAAGATAAAGTTTGAAAGTAGTTGTGTTCCTATCTTTGTTTCCAATATACAGGAGAATGCTATGATGTAATTGTATGATTCTTATAAATTAACATAAGGATAATAATAATATGGTTATGCCTGTTAATATTGTAAAATGAAATGCACTCCCAGAAGTTATATAGATATGATTTTTCTTGCCTTCTTGGTGTTAATTTCAATCAGGAGGCAATAAAATGTTTCGTGAGGACGAAATTGAAAGTATCACTTCCATGTTACACAGCAGAGAACCCAATAAATAAATTAATCCAATTTAGAATAATATTTTCCTGTATTTTATGTTTCATGTAGGTCCAAATATACCAATGGTCTCTGTCCACAGTGCAAGCAATCCAAACAGTAAGTATATAATTCCAGACCTATAAAATTCATTTACTTGAGACTATTTAAGAGTCCCTTGCTAATGGGCATTTATTGCATTACTCATTTGACTATAAACCCACTTCTGAGTGCAAATAAAGCCACTGGATCCCAAATGAAGCCCAATTATTATGTAGTAAAAACAGAGATGAAGGACGTATTGTTATGGTTAACTCTTATTGGTATGCAGTGAAGAAATGCCACTACATCATAAAAGTTATCAGGCCAACTCCTTTGTCCCTCAACTTTGAATGTCAGTATGGCTGATCAGAAGATGTGCTTTTGCTTGGATCTGTATCATTCGCGTCTGTGTTTGGAACAAACGGAAAAAAAGATTTGCAAAACAGCTTGTCATTAAAGATAATCCCTTTAGATATCAAGAAGGTAACCAGTTGGAAACTGCAGAATTGGCAGAAAAGGTGTGGCCTTTCCCTGTTTTAAAATTTAAAATTGCAGTTTTTCACCTCAAGCCATGAGGAAAACAGAAGAGAAAGAAACTCAAATGAAAGTGTTCTTTATGATGGTATTAGCTTTCCATTGCCAGCCTCAGAATATATTTAAGTTAAATGACCATCAAAAATGCAAACTAAAATCTTTATTTTTAATTTAAGTACCTGTCTTGACTCAATTGGTAGGACATTTGATTTTGTGTCAGACGCTGTGGGAGTTTTAAGCAACAGACCAAGAAAGCGAGCGCACAATTTAGGTTGGCACTCCTGTGCAGTACTGAGGGACTGCAGTCCTGTTGGAGGTGCCATCTTTTAGATGAAACATTGTTAATTTCACGCCTCTTCATGATTATCTTTAAATTCAGAATCAATAACCTTACCGCAGTATTACTGTCACTCAGATAAAAGTGATTTGGGCTGGTTTTCTTGTCATTTTGAAATGAAATGTATTGTCCTGCATAATGTGCATAAGATTGGCTCATAAAATGAGATTAATGTAAGGTGAAACCAACTTATTTACATCACTAAATAATGCATTAGTAAATAAAAAATATAAAAGATTCAATTCTGTTGTTCTCATAATTTTATTAACCTTGTGGTTATAGTTGCATGGGTCTATGAAGTGATTTTCAATTGTGATATTTTACTGTCACTCATAAAAGTGCTGTACCGAGTGGTATAATAAAAGTGATGCACTTAGTATTGGTGTTAGAGCGTTTGGTACCCTTTGAGGTTGATATAAAAACTGTCATGCTTTTTATGATGTGTAAACAAATGTATTTATTTCTTTTGTAATGTAGACTCTTACATATTAGAAAATAATGCTGTCCTACACAAATGTATCAAAGAAAAAAGGATCCACAGACCAGAATACAGGACGGTTCATATTGCTGATTACGGTGCGTTCATTGTGTTTGTTTTATCTTCTTTAATTATGTAGCAATGTGGGGGTTACACAATCTAGCTTGAATGGTGGGTGGCCATTGTGTCCCATGGCTTCTAAGACATGCCCAAGGAAGATTTAATAAGTTCCACGTAAACAGAGAAATCCCACAACTTAATATTGTAGAGCACAGACAGTAAACATATATTGGCCGGAATGTTCCAGTCGTTCACACCAGTGGGATTCTTCAGTCCTGCTGCAGTGAACCGAAATTTGGATGAGCGCCCTCGCTTGCAGCGGCAGCGGGACATGAATGACTGGAAAATTCTGACCATGAGCTACCATGATAAAGTACATTCAGCATGAATTTCTATTACCCGATTAAAATCTCAAATTTTCTCACAAAAATGCAAAACCAGAGATTTTACCTCAAATAGTTCAGAAGGTAATTGCCCACTTCACTGTAATGCATTCCATGTTGAGCAGCACCATTGACAAATGATCTGCCCACCTCAAATAGATGGATATTTCATTTGAATATCATTGTATATGAATTGCACGTTTAACTGGATGGAGATGGTGGACATTAACTGGGGATTCACTTGTGCTCCTATAAAAAGAAACAGGCTGAACTTGTGGTGTTTTATTTAGGAGTTGCAAGTTTGTGGTGTATACATGTCTATAAATAAACACTCTGTAAATGGGCAAAGACTAGGCTCCAGTTCTATCCTTCAGCGCTTGGCTTCATAGGTTAGAACATGGTAGCTGAGAATATTTGTCTAAAAGTGAAGAGTGAAAACTAAGAGAAAAAATGTCAAATAAAATTCTGAACTTCCAATTGCGATTGAGCAAAATGGTGGAAAGCAAGCTTAGAAGTGACGGGGCATGATTACCCTCCAATGTTCTTGAAGTTTGAATCATATGGACAGTGAAAGAATGAAGTGAGTATGTGAACGTGAGTTAGGATGCTACCAAAGATAAAACAAGTTATGGTCTTGGCACTGTCAATTTTTACAACAAGTAAAATCAGAACAAAAGCATTTTAAGAGTAAGGCCAAATAGCTCAGTTGGTTAGAATGTGATGCTTAATGAAGATACAGATTGAACTATTGGGCCTGTCTCTTCCACTTGACTCATTGTGATATCATAACATCATTGAGTCAGGATTAGCAATCTTTGGACAATGAGAATATTACATGAAGGGAGAGAGAAAGCATTTTGTGAAATGGATGCCATGTAGTTAGACAGTGACGAAGGTCTGGATCTTTGATTTGAGCTTCTGGATGAAAGGTACAAGAAAAAATGATGTGTCAAATGCCTTTGAAGCATGGAATTTGATAGATTTCAGAAAACAGATTCCATGGAAGAATATATCATGAACTTGAACTGATTGTTTAAAAGGTTGACAAAGTTCAGTTGAACTTTATTGGAATCATACAAGCATTTAAATTAATGCATTGTTCATATGGACAGGCGCCTGGTTCTAACTGATGTTCGGTTCTCGGAGAATGAAACTCTGTTGGAATAAATACCTGCTGTCTTAAAATATTCCTGGAGGAACAACAATTTCCTTCAGACTTCATGGAGTCATTGAGACATTCTGCAATGATACAAAGAGTAGATGGCTCAGTGATTTCCAGCTAGTAAAATACCCCAGATACAGGCATCAAGTCTTAAAGACAGAATGAGGATGAAGACACCTGGAGCAGATCAGGCTGAATAAGCAAATAAAAAGAATCTGAAAACAATGAAGGGTGAATGAATCCCAGGAATGTCTGGGTGTGACTTAAAGTATCATTATGCAGTGAATTGTTGAAGAGACAAAGTCCAAGAAATAGCACATGGTCAAGAAAATTTTGAATCATGGAATCTCTACAGTACAGAAAGGGGCCATTCAGCCCATCAGGTCTGCCCCAACTCTCTGACAAGAGTATCTTACATAGGCCATCTCCTATGCCCTATCACCATAACTTCGCACATTAGGCTAATCCACCTAACCTGCACATCCTGGGACATTAAGGGGCAAATTTGAAAGAATAATCCACTCAACCTGCACACCTTTGGAGTGTGGGAAGAAACCAGAGCATGATTGTAAATCCCGCGGGAGTGAAACAGTCTTAGCAGGGCCGAGGCCTCTTGTGGGCCTGGGTCTGAAGTCTCCGGGCCCACTAATAATAGGGAGATCCTGATTTGAATCATTTATACAGCTCCATGCCAATTCCTGACACAGAGCTGACAGCGCCAGAAATCCAACAGTCGGAGACCCACAGAGGCCGTGGCGACCAGTGTGGAGTCCACTACATGGCCTCTGTTTGAGTCTCCCAGTCCACTGCGCTTCTAAAGCAGCGCAGTGGGTTGGGAAAATCGCTTCCTATGTCACTTTTCAAGAAAGAGGGGAGAGAGAAAGAAATGGAACATCAGGCCTATTAGCCTGATGTCAATTGTTGGGAAAATGCTGGAATCTATTATTAAGGAAGTCTTAAAAATGCACTTGGAAAAACATAGCAATATTGGAACAAGTCAACATGGTTTTGCTCAAGAAAAGTCCTGTTTGACAATTTGTTAGAGTTTGCTGAGGATGTAACTGCTGAGCATATAATGGGGAACCAGTAGACGTAGCATATTTTAATTTACAAAAGACATTCGATAAAATGCCACACAAAAGATTAATTGGCTAAATAAGGGCTCATGGAATTCAGAGTAATATATTAGCATGAAGGTAGAACTGGTATATGGATAGAAAATAGAAAGTGGGCATAAATGATGCATTTTCAAATTGGCATGCAGTGAATAGGGATGTTCTGCAACAATTAGTTCTGGGGCCTTAGCTGTTTACAATCTATATTGATGACTTAGATGAAGAGACAGAATAATGCATCAAGATTTGCTGATGATATCAAACTAGATAGGATGTTAAGCTGTAGGGAGGCCACAGTGATATAGACAAATTAGGTAAGTGGGCAACAAGAAGACAAGTATAGTATGGGGAAGTGTGAAGTTACTCATTTTAGTAATAAGAATAGGAAAACACAATATCTTTCAAAGATGTAAAACTTGTAAGTGTTGATATTCAACACTTGGGTTTGCTCGTTGGCAGCATGGTGGCGTAGTGGTTACCACCGCTACCTCACAGCATCAGGGATTTGGGTTCAATTCCGGTCTTGGGTTATTCTGTGTGGAGTTTGCACATTCTCCCTTTATCTACATGTGTTTCCTTCGGATGCTCTAGTTTCCTCCCACAGTCCAAAGATGTGCAGGTTAGATGGATTGACCATGCTAAATTGCCCCTTAGTGCCCAAAGATGTGTAGGTTAGATAGATTAGCCTTGGTAAATGTGCAGGGTTATGGGGATAGGACACCTGGGTGTGATGTTCTTTCATAAATTCGATGGGCCTCTTTTTGTACTGCAGGGATACTATGGTTTCTATGGAATGAAGAAAGTCAGCATGGAGGTGCAACAAGCAATTAGAAAGACACATTGGCCTTTATTGCAAGGGGATTAGAGTACAAGAATAATTGTACAGGTTTTTGGTGAGACCACATCTGGAACATAGTGTGTAGTTTTGGCCTCCACATTTAACAAAGCATTTACTTATATTGGAGATGGTACAAGGAAGGTTCACTGGGAGGAATGTCCTAGGTAAACTGGGTTTATATTCTCTGGAGTACAGAAGAATGAAGGATAATCTGAATACAGTCTACAAAATTCTGAAATGGCTTGATAGGTTAGATGCAGAGAGACCAATTCCACAGGTCAGGGGACCTAAAACACTGAAAAAAAAGTCATTTAGGACTAAGATGAGAAATTATTTCACTCAAAGAATTGTGAATCTTTGGAATCCTCTATTCCAAAGGGTTGTGGATGATCCATCATTGAACATATTTAAGACTGAGATTTTTGTTCTCTCAGGGAAATAAGGGACATGGGGAGCAGGTGGGAATATGGAGTTGATGCCCACGATCTACCATCATTGCATTGAATGGCAGAGCAGGCTCAATGGCCATTTGGCATGTATTTTCTCATGCAAACATATTACATAAGAACATAAGAACATAAGAAATAGGAGCAGGAGTAGGCCATCTGGCCCTTCGAGCCATGTTAAATGAATTTATGGTACGTCTTGGACTTCTCAATGTAGCTTTAATTTGGTAAAAGGGGAATGTTAGATGCAGAGTTGGGTGATCACCAACAAGTCAAATCTAAAATATCATTCCTCTTCGCAAAATGTATCATACTGACACTACTCAGTTGGTGGGGGCAGGAGAAGTTGGTAGTGGGGGTGAAGACTTCCAAAATGACTAATGACAGCTGAAATAATAGCTGTATTAACATAAATAACACTTGACATTTAGCCAAATGGAATATTGGACCTTATGTTACAGGCACTCCAGTACGTGCAAAACATTAGCCAGAGATCTAAGCCACATTCACATTTGCCGACAAATAGTTGTTCCTTAGATAATAGGAAGAAGGCATTCCTTTTCCTGAACCCAACAGGGAAAAGTATCTCAATTTTCCCCAATAATTGCATATCCATGACTGTAGCCTTAGCAACAGATGGCTCTTCTTTAATTTTCACTCACCATGGTAAGCATTGAAAAATGAGAAAATTGTGAAACACTTACAGTCCCTCTACAATAAATCCTTGTTCCTGTTTCTCAATGTTCAATTTCATTGCCAATTCCTGCCATCGCATCGTCTGTATTTGTATACAGTTGTTAAGCTATGTGTATTGTAAAGAAACCTGTTTCGGATTGCATGAATATTAGTCAAACATAAGTGCAATGTCTATGTACAATTTCCTTTGAGACAATAACTCTGAACACTGCTTTTACCTTTTGTTCTCAGAACTCACTCTGCAGTTGTTGTATCCTGAGGGCTTTGATGAGAACAATCAATATCCAGTTCTGCTGTTTGTGTAAGTAATTTTGTAATTTAAAATTCAAAATCCCTGCTGACAAATACATCACTAAGTTATAGACACACAATGCTTATTTCACTCTTAAATACTATGGTGTGGATTTTATTTCTCCAAAGTGAGATTGCCCATGAGATGACCTGAAAAATATCATGAGCAGCATGCTCGCAATTGCAAGGAGAAGGACTACTGCACTTCGTTCGTATGTTTCTGTGAGAGGCTTTTATTTAACTGATCCTAAGATGTCTGCCTCCAGAGGCAGACTTATGGCATGAGTGTTAATTAGGCTAATTACATTTCAAAGCCCAAAATTCCCCTTTCATATTGGACTAAAGATACAAACATCTTCTTTTTCTTAGCGAACAAAAGATTTGCACGCAAGATCCCATTACCCACTCTATAGCCACTGTTCTCATGCACTAACAACTACTTGGCCTACTAATCAGTCTCTGCACATGCATTGCACATACAATCTTTAAACCATGCAGCTCTCTTCATGGAACACATTCTATATCTCTGGGTGATGCTCTTTGTCCAGAGAGTATTGTTCCCATGACCCTAGTTGTCTTGGTAACTGCTGTTGTTCCATTACAGTTGTTGGGGAGTCATGCATCGCTGGAGTTGATAATAGTTCTGTACTTACTGCAGGTGGTGAGATACCTTCTCTGTAACCAGCTGATTGTTACAAAGAAACAGCTTCACTTGTTTTTCAGAAAAGCCTGTGATTGCACTAGTATATTTGGTTGCTCACTTCCACTGCATACAATCTAGTTGACAGTTTCTCTGTATGTGTGCCAAGTTCTACATGGGCTGACTTCTGTTGAGAGCATTGAGAATTTGCATCCTGATTGGCTCTCTAACGTTGAGCTCTGGTAATGGTTTGGCAGACTTGTCAAACTGAAATTTGGCTTTCTGTCATTTCATCTTGATCTTTTCCCACGCGCCTCTTACAAGTTCCAGTTTCAGTAGCTTTTTTGCTATTGGAAAGTAGTTTACATGCTGTGTAGCACCTGCCTCTAGACAGGACTACTTTCCATGCCTTAAGTAAGTGTGTTTCTCCACTCAAGGTTTGCTTTGTATACATTAGATTTGCTCCATATCTTGATGAGTTCTTGGTCAAATGGAAAGGCTGAAGTGGCACTGAAAATTGCCAGAGGATAATGCAGTGATTATGTATAATGCTGAATTTCCCAATCCTCTATGAATTGCCTGAATTCTTTGCTTGTGAACTGAGGGCTATTGTCACTCAGCACAATGTCTGGAATGTTGTAGCAACTGAAATGATCTTTCAGGTATCCTACTATTTCCCTCATCACGGCAGCACAGTGGTTAGCACTACTGCCTCACAGCACCAGGGACCTGGGTTCAATTCCCGGCTTGGGTCACTCTCTGCATGTTCACCCCGTGTCTGCATGGGTTTCCTTTGGGTGCTCTGGTTTCCTCCCACAGTTCAACAGTGCTGGCTAGGTGCATTGGCTATGCTAAATTTTCCCTCAGTATACCCTAATGGGTGCTATAGTGTGGTGACTAGGGGATTTTCACAGTAACTTCATTGCAGTGTTAATGTACTTGTGACAAATAAATAAACTTCATCATCATTGAAGTCAGCTGGCCTAACGTCTAGTAATCGGACTAGCAGTTAACAGTGACTAGATAACCAGTTCCTGCCAAATCAAATAGATCTACCCCTTGTTTCATCCAAGGTGTGCCTGGGATGTCTCACATCATCAACGGCTTTCCAGTTTGTTTAAATTGGTACTCATTGCACACACCACACTGACCAACATTGGTCTTAATTTTGTTGTTCATGTTTGGCAAATTTCCTATTCTTCTCAAAGTCAATTCAGTTCCATGGATATCCTTCAGCATATCTCTTCTCATTGCTTTAGGGATGTGACTCTATTAACTTATCCATCTTGGGCTGTCAACGCTTCCTGGTATGCCCAATATGCTCTTGCAATCATAGGTGTGGCCTTGTTGCTCTCAGACCACTCTTTCACGCCTGCTTCTTGTAGTGTGTGTAGAGTTAGGTCTTGTTGGATAGTTTGTTTGATTTGAGTAAGTCACTTGTCTATCAGATTCAATGTCTTTGCTGGGCTAATGGCTTCCAGATCATGTAAAGCTGCACATTGAATCTGGAAGGTATCACATTCTGTTGTAGCCCCTCAACTTTCTTGGTGGGGAGCGCTTCTCTCAAATAACATGTACATTTATTTCTCTTGCTTATATGTCACATCCAGATGATACCTTTGTAAATGAAGTAACGTTCTTTGCAGTCACTTTGGAGCAGATAGTAGTGCTTTGTGAAAAGTGCTATGAAGGGGCTTGTGATAGGACTCCACAGTTACTTTGTCTCTCCCATGCAGGTGCTGATGAAAATTCACACAAGCAAAAACAATCTTTCTCAATCTGGGCAAAGCGTCATTCCATCTGAGTTAATAACCAAGATACAAATGTGACTGGTGTTCTTGTTGCATCAGAGTTGCTCCCCAATCCATCTTGCTGCAAGGTGACGTCATCATTGATGCCATAATACTTGAGCAGCAGCATTTTCATCGCTAGTTATTTGAGTTGAACGAATGCCATGTTTTGATCTGTTCCTCAATACTACAGCACATCCTTAGCCATGAGCTTAAGTAATGATTTGCAATTCAATGACAAAGTAGGCAAAGGTTTAGCTCGATAGTTTGTCAATCCAACTATTTGTTGCATTGCTTTCACATCTTCAGCTGTCAGCTTATCAGAATCCAGGTGAAGACCATTTTCTATCAAACATGGCCCATGCAATTAATTTCAGATATCTTCAGTTGCAGTGTTTTCTTTGTTCAGCTTTAGATTGATCTGGCGAGTGAATCATCCACTATGGTTTCCACTCTGGGAAGATAACTGACTGCCTCATGTTGTCTGCGATGATACTGTCCTGGAACTGTGGAAATGCCAAAAGGCATGCACAGTCTTCTGTATTTCCCAAACAGTGCCCATAACATTTGTTAGATAGTTTCATTTGCCATTAACCATCCTTCGCAGCTAGGGTGGTGATTAACCTTGCCTAGGCAAGTTGAGACAATGTTCCTTCAATGGTTGGCATGAGATAGTGAGATCTCTTCAGTGCTTTAATTAGATTCTTAGGGTGTAAGCATACTCTTAGTTTTCCAGATTGTTTCACTGCTGCCATACTGCTAAACAAGTCCATAGGATTTCTTGATTGCTCGCATCTTTTGCCGCTCTTCTGACTTGTTACTTAAACTTGGTTTAAGGGCAGCTGGAACTCATCTCAGCAAATGTTGAATGGTCTTACACTCTCATCTACTTCGAGAGATGATATTCTCCAGGTAGACGTGCCAAACCTGTAAACAGACCTCTGTTCTCCTCTAGGATCTGTTCAACAGTAAATGGTTTTATGTGCCATGACAAGTTGTGAAAATGCTGTTGGCAGAATCAGGGTTACCAATCCAAGCTCTAGACTCGCTTCTCATCTGTTGTGATCTATATCTTCCTATATCTCCCGTTGCACTGAGCTGTTAGATTAATTTGTCCTCTTGATATGAATATCATGCCATTATGTAACCTCAATCTAACTTTTGATGGCTTCATTTTCAGATCGCCATGTTGAGTTACTTCACACAGATCTGTTGCATGACACATATCTATCTGATACTTCTTGTTTACTTGATACTTTCCATCTGCGATCATCATGGTAGCAGTCACAAACCATTTCTCAGCTACAGACTTAACTGACCCAACCTGCTTTATCATGTATAGTTTTTCATCAGACTCATTGGCTGACATCTTCCCAGTGGCCATCTGTATTAGCCTGTTTTGTTTTTCTCGCCAAGCATTTGTGGATGAAATGATTCAGCTTCTGGCAGTTAAAACACTGTTTTCTCCATGCCAGACAATCCTTCTTTTCCCATGCATGCTGCACTCTATGGTATTTGCCTCCTGCCCATTGTGATTGCTCAGATCTTTTGACCTGCACAACCCCTCAGCGTAATGTATCTCCTGGTTTACTCTACTACTATGTGTGATCCAGCTGACATTTCACAACCTTGGCATTTTGACATGTGTCTATCGCTCTCTTCAGCATCACTTTCTCATCTTCCTTGGGGTGGAATTTTCCCGCAAAAGCCCTAAGTGGGATAACGGCAAGAATACCAGAACAATCCACACCGGTGCATCAGGCACACTCTGGACTGCAATCATCCACAATTGAGCCCCTGGGTGGTCAGGGACAGGGCTGGGCAGTGCCCATCTGGCAGTGCCCACCTGACACCCTGACAGTGCATGATTAGCACTGCGTAATCCAGGCCTAATCTGATTTAACATAGAACATAGAATGTAGAACACTACAGCACAAACAGGCCCTTCGGCCCAAATGTTGCACCGATCATATCCCTACCTACCAGGCCAATCTATAACCCTTAATCCCATTAAATCCCATGTAGTCATCCAGAAGTCTCTTAAAAGACCCCAGCGAGTTCGCCTCCGCCACCACCGATGGCAGCCGATTCCACTCACTCACCACCCTCTGAGTGAAAAACTTACAGCTGACATCTCCTCTGTACCTACTCCCCAGCACCTTAAACCTGTGTCCTCTCGTAGCGACCATTTCAGCCTCTGAGAATCCACCCAACTATACCTCTCAACATCTTATAAACCTCTATCAGGTCACCTCTCATCCTTCGTCTCTCCAGGGAGAAAAGATCGAGCTCCCTCAACCTATCCTCATAAGGCATGCCACCCAATCCAGGCAACATCCTTGTAAATCTCCTCTGCACCCTTTCAATAGCTTCCACATCCTTCTTGTAGTGAGGCGACCAGAACTGCGCACAGTACTCCAAGTGGGGTCTGACAAGGTTCTATTTAGTAAGGAGACACAGCATTACTTGCCCTGTTCATGATAGAATATTATAAATACTTTTTAGAAAAGTTGCCAGAAACAGCCCTACAACCGTGTAGCACTCCCTCAGTACTGCATTGGAGTGTCAGCCTAGATTATGTGTTCTAAGAGCCTGGAATAGAATTTGAAGCCACACCCCTCTGACTCTGAGGAGAGTGCTTACACTGAGACGCAGCTGAAATTACCCATGAGTTTTCCTCCAGCTGGAGAAAGTTAAAAATTGAATCCGGGATGAAAAGCTTTTAGTATCGGGCAGCTGGCCACCCCCAACAACCCCCCATCCCTCCAGCAAATGACCTTGTCCGTCCTGAGGGTCAAGCTATCTGAATACTTCACAGACGAGCTGCATATCCCCAAACAGGCTTCAGACCTGCGCAGCATTAGGACAATGGCATAATAGCACAGTGATTAGTACTGCTGCCTCACAGCGCCAGGGACCCAGGTTTGAATCCTGGCTTGGGTCACTGTGTGGAGTTCGGACATTCTCCCTGGGTCTGTGTGGGTTTCCTCCAAGTACTCTGGTTCCCTCACATGGTCTGAAAAACATGCTGGCTAGGTGCATTAACCCGAACAGGAGTCTAAATGTGGCGACTTGGGGAATTTCACAGTAACTTCATTGCAGTGTTCATGCAAGCCTTCCTTGTGACTAATAAATATAAACTTTAAAACTTTAAGGAGATCTTTCTTGGTGCTCAGCAGAAATTTATTCCGATGGTCAAAAAGGACCGTAGGAGGAGAGGTAATAAGCTGTGGATAACGAAGGAGGTGAAGGAAAGTGTTAAATTAAAAGCGGAGGCGTTTAGAGTAGCTAAGAGTAGTGGGCAAGAAGAGGATTGGGAGAGGTTTAAATGTGAACAAAGATTGACAAAGAATTTGATAAAGAAAGGTAGGAGAAACTATGAAGCTGGGCTAGCGCTTAATATAAAAAAGGATAGCAAGAGTTTTTATAAATATATAAAAAGGAAGAGGCTGGCTAGGGTGAACGTTGGTCCCTTAGAGGATGAGAAGGGGGACTTAGTGGTAGGGGATGGGGATATGGCTGAGGTCTTAAATAACTTTTTTGTTTCTGTCTTCACGGAGGAGGACGTGAATAATTTGCCAGGTGTTAGAGATGGAAAGGTGGTAGGACTGGAGGGTCTTAATGACATTACTGTTACTAGAAAGGCGGTGCTCGACAGACTGGAGGGGCTGATTGTGGACAAGTCGCCAGGACCGGATGGAATGCATCCGAGGGTTCTGAAAGAAATGGCGGAGGTGATAGTGGATGCCTTGGTGGTTATTTTCCAGACGTCGCTGGATTCCGGGGAAGTGCCAGAAGATTGGAAAACGGCTACTGTTACGCCGTTGTTTAAGAAGGGTGCCAGGCAAAAAGCAGGGAATTATAGGCCGGTTGGTTTAACGTCGGTTGTAGATAAAATGTTAGAATCCGTCATCAAGGAGGAAATAGCGAGGCATCTTGAGAGAAAGTGCTTGATAGAGCAGACGCAGCACAGTTTCGTTAAAGGGAAGTCGTGTCTGACAAATTTACTGGAGTTCTATGAGGATGTGTCTAGGGCGGTGGATAGAGGAGAGCCGGTGGATGTGGTCTTTCTTGATTTTCAGAAGGCGTTTGACAAGGTACCTCACAAGAGGTTATTGCAGAAGGTCAGGGGACATGGAGTTGGGGGTAGGGTGTTAGCATGGATAGAGGATTGGTTGTCAAATAGGAGGCAGAGAGTGGGGGTCAATGGGTGCTATTCGGATTGGCGGATGGTGACTAGTGGAGTGCCCCAGGGGTCGGTGCTGGGGCCTCAGCTATTTACCATTTATATAGATGACCTGGAGGAGGGAACCGAGTGTTGGGTGTCGAAATTTGCTGATGACACCAAGATTGGTGGAACGGCAAATTGTGCAGAGGGTGTGGAGAGTCTGCAGAAGGATCTAGATAGGCTGGGTGAATGGGCCAGGAAATGGCAAATGGAATTTAATGTTGGCAAGTGCGAGGTGGTCCACTTTGGTAGGAATAATGGTAGGAAGGACTATACTTACATGGCGAAAAACTGCAGCAGGCGACGGTGCAGAGGGACCTCGGGGTCCTTATGCATGAGTAGCAAAAACCCAGCTTGCAGGTGCAGCAGGTGGTCAGGAAGGCGAATGGGATGCTGGCCTTCATAGCGAGGGGGATTGAATATAAAAGTAGGGAGGTCTTGCTGTGGCTGTATAGGGCATTGGTGAGGCCGCAGCTGGAGTACTGTGTGCAGTTTTGGGCGCCGTACTTATGCAAGGATATTTTGGCCTTGGAGGGAGTGCAGAGGAGGTTTACTAGGCTGATGCCAGAGTTGAGGGAGTTGAGCTATGAGGAGAGGCTGAATAAATTAGGCTTGTACTCGTTAGAGTTTAGAAGAATGAGGGGAGATCTCATTGAGACGTATAAGATGATGAATGGGATGGATAGGATAGAGGTGGAGAGACTCTTCCCGCTCAGAAAGGATAGTAGGACTAGGGGGCACAGCCTCAAGATAATGGGGGGGCGGTTTAGACCGGAGTTGAGGAGGAACTTCTTCACTCAAAGGGTGGTGAATCTCTGGAATTCTCTGCCCGTTGAAGTGGTGGAGGCTGCCTCGCTAAATATTTTTAAGACGCGGGTTGATGGGTTTTTGATAAGCGAGGGGATTAAGGGTTATGGGGAGAGGGCGGGAATGTGGAACTGAGCCAAGACAGATCAGCCATGATCTTATTGAATGGCGGGGCAGGCTCGAAGGGCTAGATGGCCTACTCCTCCTATTTCTTATGTTCTTATGTTCTTAAAAAAGAGAAAGGTACTCCCGGGTGACAAGGATGGGGGTGACTGTCAAGACAGCAGGAGGGAGATTGATTGATGGCATAATGAGGAGACCAGAGGAACCAGGGGCAAATTATTCTTGTGGAGCCCAGAGAATCTTGTGGGCCTCAGAAAAATCGACCTACCTTTTTAGGAATACTTTCTCTTGGCTGGTAGATGTGGAGATAGCTGACACTAATAAAAGTTGACATCTTCCCTCCATTTTTGTAGTGCATTTATAGAAGAGGCCTAAATTGCAGGCAAATCAAAATTTAATGTAAACAGATTGGAGTTTGACCCCAACAGTGATCTCAGGTAGAAAGTAGTTTATTCCACCAAGACATATGCTGAACCATTTGTGATTAAGATAGATAGAAATATTCTTGACTGGGCTATCAAAATATCACCACAGCGCTTTGTACAACCAAAATTACATGCTGATATAAGTTGCTTATAAGAAAGCAATAATACAGTTTCGTTATGGCAGCTTTGCTGGGTTTTAAACCTTAATGCTTTATATAACAAGCTGAATACAGTGAAGGATTGTCGATAATAATTACCATTCCTGTATTGCTATTTACAGTGATGGAGCCCCAGGGAGCCAGTTGGTTACTGATAAGTTTTGGATTGACTGGGAATCAGTACTCGTCAGCTCCGATAATGTCATCCTTGCTCGCTTTGATGGCCGAGGGAGTGGTTTTCAGGGGCTTAAAATTCTTCAGGACATCCATCGAAGGCTGGGGACAGTGGAAGTCAAAGACCAAATTACAGCAGTGCAGTATGTATTCAAACATCTGATGGATTATTTTTCTGCCTTTCAATCAAGCTTCACTGTCTTTAATTTTTAAAACATAACCACACATTATCTGTTGAAACAAATGGGTGTAAGGCGTGGCACGGTAGCAGTGGTTAGCACTGCTGCTTCACAGTGCCAGGGACCTGGGTTCGATTCCCGGCTTGGGTCACTGTCTATGTGGAGTTTGCATGTTCTCCCCGTGTCTGCATGGGTATCCTCCAGGTGCTCCAGTTTCCTCCTGGATTCTGAATGATGTGCCAGTTAGGTACATTGACCCAAACAGGTGCCGAAGTGTGATGATTAGGGGATTTTCACAGTAACTTCATTGCAGTGTTAATGTGAGCCTACTTGTGGCACTAATAATTAAACTTAAAAGGAGTGAATGTTGTTTGATCTTCTGATGATGCAAAGGGACAATGTGTGACTTGGTATCATTGCATTGCCTGCATTTCTTTTTCATTTACACTTCATCATAAATTGAGTGCTCCTTTCAACCAGGATGCATTGTCAGAAATGTTTTTTGCTTCAAAAGACTGACTTCCACTATAGCAGTAATTGGTTGTGATTTCTTATCAGAAAGAAAGTTGCTTAAGTCTATAAAAAATGTACATTATCAATGTTGAGTGAAGTGCAATTTGAGCTATTAATTTTGAAACCAAGTTATTCGATATCTAAGATCTCTTTTGACTTTTCCAGCCCATATTGTTATCCCAACATGAATAAGAAGTCAGGAAGTCTCAAAGCAGAGAATTTTCTCTTGCTGCCAGTCTTACAATTAACATGACACTGACAACACTTATCCTCAAGGACGCTAAATATAACTTTGACATCACATGCTTCAGAAATAGGCCAGATCTGTTATTGGGCTGGTGAAAACAACAAGTTTTATGTTGGAATCTATCCATCATCACTTTTAATTACACTTAAAGGAAGAAACAAATTCTGTTACTGAAACTGAAAGTTGATTTCAGTTTTGCTTTTTTTAAAAGACAGAATTAGGTTCTTTACAAAACCGAACCCCTCGCGTCCAAAGTTAAGCTCCTATTTCGAGTTGCATAACTTGCTAATGATGTTACTAACGCTGGTGCCGTGTGACTGCCAGGAATCTTATGAATGAACTTTGACTATGGGGCCATGACCATCATTTTTCTTGGCTGTTGGAATTATACAATATACCAGGCAAATGTGACCACCTTTCACAACAACAATTCACTTTTATACCCTTTGAATCAGTTACCCTAATGATATTTGTGAGAGTTTTGGAATTAGATGGGCGGATGCACTGACAGAGATGAGTGATATTATGGAGATGGAATTAGCCAGCCTTACAATTGGAGAGGTTGTGGGCTCCAAAATTCAGCTTAGGAGTAAGTAAATTGTTAAGGTTGCAAACAGTTTGATGGCAGTGATCAGGGATCACTAAGGACAGTGTATACTTAAACAAGAGGAAGGATCCTTGGGAATCTGTTGAGGAGACTTTGTTAGATGAACTCAATTCAATTGGAAGTAAGAGCAGAACTAAACAATGGCATTCCCAGCAAGTTAGGCAATGGAGGAGATGTATTACAGATAAGTAGGCATGTCAAAAGCTGAAAGGTTGGGGAGGGATAGCACATCATGGTCAGAGACACAAAGAACATAATTTGTAGCTTTGATTGGGCCATTTGAGTGCTGTGGCAGAGATGATTGCCGAGATGAAATGATGGAGCTGTGTGTTTACAGTTGTATAATGTAAATGTGCTCCTTGACTTTGAAGAGGATGATATGGTAGCTTGCAAGGACAGAACACAACATTCAAGACCAAAAAAAAAGCAAGAGTAGGCCACTTCAAGCGCCTGCCCCGCCGTTCGATATGATCATGACTGATCTGTGCCACCCTCAGCTCCTTTGCTGTGCCAGTTCTCCAGAGCCCTCTATTCACTGATTTATCAAATATTCATCCACCTCCACTTTAAATATTTCTAATGACTCAGCTTCCACTACCTACTGGGGCAGAGAATTCCAGACATTCACCACCACCTGCAAGAAGAAATTTTTATGCACTTTAGTTTTGAATGATCCACTCTTTATCTTGTAGCTGTGTGCCCTTGTTCAAGATTCATGCACTGGTGAAAACATCTCACCATCTCCCCTGTCAAGCCCCCTCAGGATCTTAGATGTTTGAATAAGATCACTCCACTCTCTTCTAAATTCCAAAGAATACAGAACCAAAAGATGTAGTCACTCTAGGACAACCCTCTTATTCCAGGAATCTCCTTTGCACTGCCTCCATTGTCCTTTTTAAGGTAAGGGGACTAAAACTGGACACAGTATTCCAGATGAGATCTCACCAAAATTCTGTACAATTGCAGCAAAACCTCCCTATTTTTAAACTCTAACCCCTTGGCAATAAAGGCCAAAATGTCATTTGCTTTCCTATTCAAAAGTGCCATTCAAAAGTGCATGACCTCACATTTCTCCACATTAAACTCCATTTGCCAAGCTTTCACTAGTCACCCAATCTGCCTATATCCCATTTCACAATCACAATATCCTCATCACAACCTGCCCTTCCACTTGTCTTTGTGTCATAGATACAATAGATTTTATGAGCAGTTTGTTAATTGATGAAGATTTTAGTGGGGGTGGGGGGCGGTGGGGAGTGGAAGCTGGGCATTACCTGCGAAAAAGAAATGATTTACGATGTCATCTTACATGAGAATCGAGAAGGAAATATTTGCGGTCGGTAAAAAGTGGCGTTCACAAGAACAGGAACTAGTTCTAATGGACAACGTGAAGTCTAAGAATCAATGAATAGCTGAACTACAGTAAATGGAGAACCACATTCTAGTGACTTGCTTATTTGAAGATGCAGTTTTAATTAATTTGGAGGAAAGATTGTGCTCAGGAGCTGCAAAAGTATAATGCTGGCTTCGAGGAATGTGGGAATTGAGATTACCTCACCTGTGATTGAGACAATGAAATTAGTAGGGTCACAGCAGATGTTAAAGATGAGGTGTGATCCATGAATCTTGGAATGCGGAGAAGGGAGTTAGAGAAAGAGAAGAGGGAAATGAATTGTAAGGAGGGAGGTCAACGTGAGTTCTGATAGAGCATGAATTTACTGTGGACTGAAAGTTGTTCAGACTACACAGATTCACCAATTTTCCACCAAGAAGGGCATCTAATTGGTAACTAACGAGCAAGATATCTAAAAGACTATCTTTGTGGTACCAGTCATAGCAAATAAGCTTGCAGTGGAACATGGAACATGTACCAAACTTGATGTCCTTTTTGATGTAAAAATCCTCCCCAACCTGAAATTATCTACATTGTGCATAATACAAGCTTTTGGTGTACTGGAGATTTTCAGTTCCATTCAGATCTCATTCTGTATAGTTAATTTAATGGGGTCCATAATCACAGACCAGCCTTTGGTGCATTTGTGATAACTTAAATATTTATAAATTTAAGACAGAGAATCTTTTAACTTAAGTATTTTAATTAATTTTTTTCTTTTTTTTATTTCAGATCATTGTTGAAATTACCATTTATTGATGCAAACAGAATAGGTGTTTATGGGAAGGTAAAAGTTTTAACACAGTGAGATGAATTTCACAGAATGCCAATGCTCTACGATTTACAGCATTGTTTGGTCCATTTTGTTTGGCAGAGCAAAAGAGTATTTCTGCAAAGAATAATTATTAATTTAAATCTATTTGAATGCAGTTTCATCCTGGCACACTGGAATTTCATGATAATTCTGCAAAGTATTTTATTCTTACAATATATTGCAATCTCGCAAGCCATTTCTTCATTTGACTCAAAGCAGGGAATCAATTTTATTCAAGATAAAGTGCAAAAGGCCTTTTTCTGGTTACCTGACTAATTGAGCCGCATTATTTTGTGATTAATAATTATTAATTTTCATCATTTGCGCAGCTTCTGCTTCAGTTCCCTGTGATCATCATGTACTAAATCAATCAGATGCAATCAACAGAATCATTGAACCCTACAGAGCAGAATGTGGTCATTCAGCCCATCAAGTCTGCACTGACCACAATCCCACCCAGGCCCTATCCTTGTAACCTCAAGTATTTACCGTGTTAATTCCCCTGATACAAAGCGGTGATTCACCATGGCCAATCAACTTAATTCACACATCTTTGGATCTCACGTGCTTAACTTTTCTTTTTACTTTGGCATCATCCATCTCAGGAGATGATGGACAGCAGCCAGGGTGCCTGTCACTTCTGCATTGAACATCAGCTGTTTTGCCTTTAGAGACCAATCCATAGGTACAAGTCTTTTCTGCAGGCAGCACAAATAAATAGTGTTGGCCTGAGACTTTTTTTCCCTTCCAGTAGGCTCTCTATACCTCCATCTGGTCATTTCAATTTTGCTCTGCTTTTCCCATGCCCTTCCTGGATGCTTGTCTCCAAGCACATTAAATTGTCCATGCCTTACTGCTATCCTCTGGCCAATAGGTCTCTGGAGTGGGATATCCACCCCCCCCCCACCACATCCCCCCCCTCCCTGCAACCTCCCACCTCTTCACTCCACATCAGGAAAGCTGATTGTAAACTGTCAACCCCAGAAATGAGAGATTAGGAAATCTCTCAGCACCCGGATTGAAATTTAATCTGAATAGGTCTCCCAGATATAGCTGTAGCGGGGATGCCAGTGGCTCACAAGCCAATGGACAAGCCCCCCACTATGACAATTGAATTCCATTCTCTGAATGGCTAAGAAAAATGTGTGTATAAACATTCAGTTGTGCACATTATGGAGGCACTTCTAAAGAGAGCAGAAAACTGACAGTATTAGATTGGTCAGACATTAAGTCACTGTAGAGGGCTATGGGGAAATGGCACAGAAAAGGAGCTGAGACCAGCATTGATCTGCCATGATTGTACTGAATGGCAGGGCAGGCTTGGAGGGCCGAATGGCCTACTCCTGCTTCTGTATATTATGTGTAAAGTTAACGTTGAAAATTTCCCCAATTTACTTAATATTTTTGATTTTTTTCAATTACTTAAAAATAAATCTACACTTTAGATCTGAATAAAGTGAGGTTTTAATAGTAATAAAGTAAAAAGAAGTTATTTGAAAATTAGTTATTTAATCTTAAAACATTTTAAAAACTGAACTTTTAAAAAGTGTTATGATTTTATCTTACTTTGACAGGCGTATGGAGGCTATGTCACATCTATGATTCTTAGTTCCACTGACAAAATCTTCAAATGTGGAGTCGCAGTAGCACCAATTACTGACTGGAAATTGTATGGTAAGTAAACAGTAAAAATCATAAGCCACGTCATGTTCAATGCTGCGAGTTTAAATGTTTTCCTTTTAGTCTGTGTCAAAAATAGGGATATCACTAGTTAGTATTTGCACTTTACTATTGCAGACAATATATGAGGGTACAACTTAACAATTGTGCAAAAGGGACAGAATCGCATTGGTTACCTATCACACACCCATCCATTCTTTAGTGTCCTTGGTATATAAGAAGTGGCAGATGCACTCCCATCCATTTTGCGCTCCCTCCCAATATACATTTCGACCCCATTTGTACTGAACATTTATTCTTAGTTAAAATTCCATTGCACTTGCAAATAATGAGCCTGAAAGCTATTTGAGGCTGCCTGTGTTAGATCAGTTTGCCTGGTGGCCCAGCAGATGGGTCTTAAGGGGGTTATTACCAAGGTAAATGTGCCTTATGTACATAAAGAATGCAGTTGAATCTGGAGCTGAATGAGACAGGAGTGCTCCCTCTTTATCCTGGCTTCATCCTTCACTCACCGTCGATCACTAAACTCTCTTCCAATCCACAAACTTCCTCCCACTATGACTACATCCCCTTCCAACTCAGCCACACTTCTTCCTGCTCCCGGTCTCCCCTCTTCCCAATTGTCAAACTTCCAATTTTATCCACTTATCTGAGGACTGTTACTGACATCACAGTAGCTGAATCTTTGAATCATCTTGACTGCACAGTGAGCTGTCTGATGCCTATTTTGTTCACTGGCAGAACTGGAATAATTTAAATGTCACATGGGCCTCAGGACCATTTATTTAGATGCCGGGATTGAAGATAGCAAGGGTAGTCTTTTCCAAGTAATCTCATTCAAAATATGTGTCTATTTTGTTCAACTAGACTGGTGTGCAATGACACAGAGGTGTCAACCTCTTGAGTGTCTAATGATGAAATGATCATCTGTTGTCCTTGGCCTTGTTGGTTAACTCTTTATTCACTTTATAGGTGCAATATGTTCTTTAACTGAAAAGCATAAATGCAACCCGCCAGCTACGATTCCATTAGACTACTCTCAATCATCAGTAAAGTGATGGAAATGGTCATCAACAGTGCTATCCTGTGGCACTTACTTAGCAATAACCTGCTCGTTGATGTTCAGTTTTAGTTTAGCCAGGGTCACTCAGCTCCTGATCTCATTACAGCCTGAGTACAAAGATGGACAAAAAAGCTGAACTCCAGAGGTGAGGTGAGAGTGACTGCCCCTGACATTAAAGCAGCATTTGACCAAGCGTGACATCAATAAACTCTAGCAAAGCTGGAATCAATGGGAATCAGGGGGAAACTCTCCGCTGCTGGAGTCAGTGAAAGATAGTTGTGATTGTTTAAGGACAATCATCTCTGTTTCAGAACACCTCTTGCAGGAGTTCCTCAGGATAGTGTCCTAGGCCCAATCATCTTCAGCTGTTTCATCAATGGGCTTCCTTCCATCATAAGGTCTAAAGTGGAGATGTTCACTAATGATTGCACAATGTTCACCACCAGTCATGACTTCCCAGATATTGAAACAGTCCTTGTCCAAATGCTGTAAGACCTGGACAATATCCAGGCTTGGGCTGGCAAGTGGCAAGTAATATTTACATCACACAAGTACCAGGTCATGGCCATCTCCAACAAGAGAAAATCTAACCATTGCCTCTTGATATTCAGTGCAGTTATTATTGCTGAATCCTTCACTATCAACATTCTGGGGGTTACCATTGACCAGAAACTTAACTGAACTACCATATAAGGAGCTGCATGATGACACTGTGGTTAGCATTGATGCCTTACAGCGCCAGGAACCTGGGTTTAATTCACAGCTTGGGTCGCTGTCTGTGTGGAGTGTCTGGATGCTCTGGTTTCCTCCCACAGTCTGAAGGATGTCCTGATTTGGTGCATTGGCCATGCTCAATTCTCCCTCAGTGTACCTGAACAGGCACCGGAGTGCAGCAAGTAGGGGATTTTCACAGTAACCTCATTGCAGTGTTGGTGTAAGCTTACTTGTGGCCCTAATAAATAAATCGATAAACTAAACATAAATACTGTGGATGTGAGATCAGGCCGAGGCTAGGAATCGTCTGTCAAATAATTCACCTCCTGACTCTCCAAAGCCTGTTCACCATTTATGAGGCACGAGTCAGGAAGGAGTGTGATAGATTACTCCCGACTTGCCTGGATGGGTGTAGCTCCAACAACACTCAAGAAGCTTGACACCATTAGGACAAAGCAGCCCACTTGATTGGCAATCCATCCACAAATATTCACTACCTCCACTACCAACACATAGTGACTGCAGTGAGTATCAACTACAAGATCCACTGCAGGAACTCACCAAGCTTCCCTAGAAAGAATCCAAATCCATGACCGCTACCACCTAAATTTTAGAAGAACAAGGGCAGCATACACATGAGAACATTGCTGCTAAACCATACACTTTCATGACTTGAGAATATATTTGCTGCAACTGGATCAAAATCCTGGAATTCCCTCCCTGGCAGCACTAAGGGTGTTCCTACACCCCATGAACTGCAGTGGTTCAAGAAGGCAGCTCACTACCAGATTCTCAAGGGCAATTAGCAGCGAGCAATAAATGCTGGCCTAACCAGCAGTGCTCATATCCCATAAATGAACAAAAAAAATTGAGGCGAAGCATGGGTCTTCAACTTTCTCACCAATGTTCTACATGAGAGATGTTTTTTACTCATTCATGGCATCTGCCCATACGGCCCATTGTTTGCTAGGCCATTTTGGAGGGCATTGATCAGTCGCCCACATTGCTGTGGATCTGGAGTCACATTTTAGCCAGATGGCAAGGATGGCAGATTTTAGTGACATGGTCATCTGCATTTTAAATTCCAGGTTTTACTATTAAATTCACATCAGCCATGATGGGATTTGAACCCAGGGCATTACTCGTCCAGGAACAATACCACTGTACCACCACCTCCCCACAATAACAGTCCCTCACATTATCTAATGATACAACAGAGACATTAGTTTGGCTTTCTGATTATTCACATTTTTGATTCTTGTTGTAAAAAAAATAAAGTCAATGCTAAAAAAAGTCACAGATGTTTGCACCTTAATGCAGCAGTTTTCTTTTTATTTGTTAACTCTTAACAAGTGTTCAAAGAGGAAACAAGTATGGACATTTGGGCAACACAATTAGCACTTCTGCCTCTCAGCACCAGGGACCCAGGTTTGATTCTGGCCTCGAATTACAGTCTATGTGGAGTTTGCATGTTCTCCCTGTGTCTGCGTGAGTTTCCTCTGGGTGCTCCAGTTTCCTCCCACAATCCAAAGATGTGCGGATTCGGTTGTTGGCAATGCTAAATAGACTCTAGTGTCAGGGGGACTAACAAGGTAAATACTTGAGGTTACGGGAATAAGGTGTGGGGTGAGATTGTGATCAGTACAGACTTAATGGGCTGAATGGCCTCCTTCTGTGCTGAAGGGATTCTATGATTCCATGAATTAAGGGATATGGAGAGATTTTATGGAGGTGCAATTTGTAAAATCAGACAGTGTGTTGACCTTATATAGAATTACCAAACTCCTCGATTTGTCAGTGTTTCTGTCTTCAGGATTGAGATAATCAACTAAATTAAAGTTGAGAAGCCAGACCTCAAAGGATTAAAGGACAAGTTTGAGATTGTAAAAGCTATACTGGCCACTAATAACATATTTTCTCAACAATGACAAATATCTGTCCTTGTACAATAGCTTCTATTTCCAAGGAAGAGTGCATATTCATGGGAGAAATTCTGAGTGAATGTCATTTATCTTCTCCTATTGACTGTTCAACACCTTCCTTTCTGAACAATAGTTGTTGAGCTGCCATTACAATTGATGACATGCTTACCATTTCTCTGTCGATTCAATCACAAGTTATTTATTGAAGCGATGACCAGCTAATTTCTCAACCAGACACTCATCACTCTAATCTTGTCACATTAACTAGGGCTCTGCTGCTGTCTGCCACACCTCTCAGGAGGGGCCACATTTAACCCTGTGCAAGCGGATGGGTTTTAAATGAGTTAAAACCTCACCTATTGATCCGAACAAAGCGTCTGGGTGGAATTCTTTCCCCAAAAATTCTAAGTGTGGAATTCACATATAAACTGGAGTAAATCCCACAGATTTTTCAGTGGGATTTTCATAATGAATCTCCCAAAGTCTGTGCATCACAGAGTGCCCAAGTGTGAATCTCATTAAATATCAAGGGGCCGGGCCTATTCCTGTTGGAGATGCCAGCAGCACAACACTGAGCAGGCCACTGCGCATGCTCTGATTTGTCAGCGCCACATTTGGCGCATGCGGATAGACCTGCACTGTCAGCCTCACAATCTCTGGCCAGTCTGATCGCTGGCCAGCCCTGCAAACCCACATCACTGGCCGTGTGACACCCACCACCCCCCTCCCCCCCCCCCCAATCATTCATATTGATTGGTCGACCCATGTTGGACGCGGTGGGCTTGAGGAAGAGTTCTTGGAATGCTGCCGGGATAGTTTCCTTGAACAGTGTGTGTTGGAGCCGACGAGGGAGCGAGCTATCTTGGATCTGGTGTTATGTAATGAGGCAGGTAGAATTAGGGACCTCGTGGTGAAGGATCCTCTTGGGAAGGGTGATCATTGTATGGTGGAGTTTCTGATGCAGATGGAGGAGGAGAAAGTGGGTTCCCGGACCTGTGTCCTTTGTTTGAACAGAGGGGAATACGGTAGGATGAGAGAGGAATTGGCGAATGTTGATTGGGGGAGCACATTGGAAGGTAGGTCTTCTGAGGAACAGTGGAGGATCTTTAAGGAGACCTTTCTTGGTGCTCAGCAGAAATTTATTCTGATGGTTAAAAAGGATCGTAGGAGGAGAGATAGTCAGCCGTGGATAACAAAGGAGGTAAAGGAAAGTATTAAATTAAAAGCGGATGCGTTTAGAGTAGCTAAGAGTAGTGGGTGAAAAGAGGATTGGGAGAGGTTTAAATATCAACAAAGAATGACGAAGAAGTTGATAAAGAAGGGTAGGATAAACTATGAAGCTGGGCTCGAGCTTAATATAAAAAAGGATAGCAAGAGTTTTTATAAATATATAAAAAGGAAGAGGCTGACTAGGGTGAACATTGGACCCTTAGAGGATGAGACGGGGGACTTAGTGGTAGGGGATGGGGAAATGGCTGAGGCCTTGAATAACTTTTTTGTTTCAGTCTTCACGGAGGAGGACGTGAATAGTTTGCCGGGTGTTAGCGATGGAAAGATGGTGGGAGTGGAGGGCCTGAATGACATTATTGTTACTAGAGAGGCAGTGCGCGACAGACTGGAGGGACTGATTGTGGACAAGTCCCCAGGACCGGATGGAATGCATCCAAGGGTTCTGAAAGAAATGGCGGAGGTGATAGTGGATGCCTTGGTGGTTATTTTCCAAACGTCGCTGGATTCCGGGGAAGTGCCGGAAGATTGGAAAACAGATAATGTTACGCCATTGTTTAAGAAGGGTGGCAGGCAAAAGGCAGGGAATTATAGGCCGGTTAGTTTAACATCTGTTGTAGGTAAAATGTTAGAATCCGTGATCAAGGAGAAAATAGCAAGGCATCTTGGGGAGAATTGTTTGATAGAGCAGACGCAGCATGGTTTCGTTAAGGGGAAGTCACGTCTGACAAATTTATTGGAGTTCTATGAGGATGTGTCTAGGGCGGTGGATAGAGGAGAGCCGGTGGATGTGGTGTTTCTTGATTTTCAGAAGGCGTTTGATAAGGTGCCGCACAAGAGGCTATTACAGAAGGTTAGGGGGCATGGAGTTGGGGGTAGGGTGTTAGCGTGGATAGGGGATTGCCTGTCAAATAGGAGGCAGAGAGTGGGTGTCAATGGGTGCTATTCGGATTGGTGGTTGGTGACTAGTGGAGTGCCCCAGGGGTCGGTGCTGGGGCCTCAGCTATTTACCATTTATATAGATGATCTGGAGGAGGGAACTGAGTGTATGGTGTCGAAATTTGCTGATGACACCAAGATTGGTGGAACGGCAAATTGTGCAGAGGGTGTGGAAAGTCTGCAGAAGGATCTAGATAGGCTGGGCGAATGAGCCAGGAACTGGCAAATGGAATTTAATGTTGGCAAGTGTGAAGTTGTCCACTTTGGTAGGAATAATGGTAGGAAGGACTATTACTTACATGGCAAAAAACTGCAGCATACAACGGTGCAGAGGGACTTTGGGGTCCTTATGCATGAGTCGCAAAAACTCAGCCTGAAGGTGCAGCAGGTGGTCAGGAAGGCGAATGGGATGCTGGCCTTCATAGCGAGGGGAATTGAATATAAAAGTAGGGAGGTCTTGCTGCAACTGTACAGGGCACTGGTGAGGCCACAGCTGGAGTATTGTGTGCAGTTTTGGTTGCCGCACTTACGCAAGGATATTTTTGCCTTGGAGGGAGTGCAGAGGAGGTTTACTAGGCTGATACCGGAGTTGAACTGTGAGGAGAGGCTGAATAAACTAGGCTTGTACTCGTTAGTTTAGAAGAATGAGGGGAGATCTCATTGAGACATATAAGATGATGAATGGGATGGATAGGATAGAGGTGGAGAGGCTCTTCCCACTCAGAAAGGACAGTAGGACTAGAGGGTACAGCCTCAAGATAAAGGGGGGGCGGTTTAGAACGGAGTTGAGGAGGAACTTCTTCACTCAAAGGGTGGTGAATCTCTAGAATTCTCTGCCCGTTGAAGTGGTGGAGGCTGCCTTGCTAAATATACTTAATAGAACATAGAACATAGAACATTACAGCGCGGAACAGGCCCTTCGGCCCACAATGTTGCGCCGACCAGTCTTATTTTAAAAAAAAAACATTGACCCACTAATCTAAACCAATCCCTTTTCGTCCATAAACCTATCCACCAATCTCTTAAACGCCCCCAAACTAGGCGCATTTACAACTGCAGCAGGCAGGGCATTCCAGTCCCTCACCACCCTCTGGGTAAAGAACCTGCCCCTGACATCCGTCCTATAACTACCCCCCCCTTAATTTAAAGCCATGCCCCCTCGTGCTAGCTTTCTCCATCCGAGGAAACAGGCTATCACCATCCACCCTATCTAAACCTCTAATCATCTTATATGTTTCTATAAGATCCCCTCTTAGCCGCCTTCTTTCCAGTGAAAACAACCCCAAATCCCTCAGTCTCTCCTCATAGGACCTCCCCTGCATACCAGGCAACATCCTGGTAAACCTCCTCTGCACCCTCTCCAAAGCCTCCACATCCTTCCTGTAATGTGGGGACCAGAACTGCACACAGTACTCCAAGTGCGGCCGCACCAGAGTTGTGTACAGTTGCAACATGACGCTGCGACTCCTAAATTCAATCCCCCTACCAATAAACGCCAAGACACTGTACGCCTTCTTAACAACCTTATCTACTTGATTCCCAACTTTCAGGGATCTATGTACACATACACCTAGATCCCTCTGCTCCTCCACTCTATTCAAAGTCCTCCCGTTAGCCCTATACTCAACACATCTGTTATTCCTACCGAAATGGATTACCTCACACTTCTCCGCATTAAACTCCATCCGCCACCTCGCGGCCCAGCTCTGCAACCTGTCCAAGTCACCCTGCAAACTTCGACACCCTTAAGACGCGGGTTGATGGGTTTTTGATAAGCAAGGGGATTAAGGGTTACGGGGAGAGGGCGGGAAAGTGGAACTGAGCCACGACAGATCAGCCATGATCTTATTGAATGGCAGGGCAGGCTCGAAGGGCGAGATGACCTCCTCCTTCTCCTATTTCTTATGTTCTTATGTTCAATCGCTGCCTTCACATGTCCAGGCCAGCCTGAACACGACCCCGTCCCACAGCCTGTCTTGATCCCCCCCCGCACCCTGCAGCAGATTCAACACCCTGCTGCCCACAGCCCCAAAACCCCTGACAGGCCAACACACACCCACACCACCTTAACCACCCACCACCCCGATCAGCCCTTTCCTTCCTCCGTGACTGATCCAAAGTGCAGAGTTGCAGTGGGACATCCCCATCCCCATCGATCACCTCAGATGCCCCTCCTCTATAGGCCCCACCCCATCTCTGGCTCCGCTCCCTTCGTACCGCCTGATGCCCAGTGGACAGTTCCAAAGTGCTCCCTGGACATTGCCACTTTGCCTGTTGGGCAGTGTCAAGGGGCAGGCTGGCACTGCCAGGATGGCAATGTCCAGAGGGCACCCCCTTACCCATGACCTCCTGGGTGACCCCCATGTCCTCCCTTCACTTCCGCAGGGTCAGGCCACCAGCTGCCTGATCGTGGCAAGCAGTCGTAAAACCCGCTGGAGTGATCCTGACCAGTAGAGGGGGAAACTAGCAGGCCCAGAGCCTTCAGGCCTGGGCCCGCCAATCAGATTCAAATTAGAATTTAAATATTTTAATCAGCTCTATGCCAATTTCTGGCATGGAGCTGGCAGTGCAGCGGGCTGGGAGAATTAACCCCCCCCATTAGCAAAATTGGGAAGGAAATACATTAGAAGCTCTCTCCCAGACTTGGCTAGCTTGTCACCTTTCTTAAGACCATAAGACAATTCGGCCCATTGAGTCTTCTCTGCAATTCAATGAGATCATGATTGATCTGATGTGATAATCCTCAACTCCACTTCCCCGTAACCCTTGATTTGCTTACTGGTAATTCCTTAAGATGTGGATTACCTAGATTTTGAATTTAAATGGAAAGTCAGTGCCATCTTTAAAATTTTAAAGCTAAGTTATGATGATCCACTCCAAATTTTGCTGGAAGTTTTAGTATTTGTTTATATTAATGATGGGAAGTAAAATTGAAGTTCTATACCATACTTAATACTGCAGTTAAAATGGTTCGCAAGAATAGCAATAATTGAATCTTTCAGTGCAACCTTGATTACACTGTCATCGCCTTGTTGCCCTATTAGAATGAGAGTGTCCCAAATTGTATTTAAGTTGCCTTGACAAACACTGGCAAAGATGACCGTCTAACACCACTCCTCAGTTTCGTATTTGGTGATATTGTTAGCCATAAATTAATTATTAAGGAGAAAAGTTGGTATTCGCACCTAAGAGATTGATGGCTTCATATGTTGTTCAGTTTCACGAAAAAGGCTGAGGGTTTGGGTCAGTCATTGTTGCTTGTTTAGCGTTAGTTCATTCACAGGGATGAAGGCAGTGTGCAAATGTAGATTAAATTGATTTTTCTTCATACAGCTTCAGCATTCACAGAGCGATACCTTGGATTACCATCACGTGAAGACAACATTTATCAAGTGAGTTCTTAAATAAAACACAAGAAGCCTAAGTACCAATTCAATAACTTAACATTTCGGATGGAAATGCTCAGCATGTTCCCATCCAAAATCAGAAGGGATCGTAGATGAGAATGTCTAAAAAATCTACCACGGTCTCGCTGAGCAGGATGTCCCTATCCCATCTCTACCAGATTGGTCTGGCCAATTCATCCTCACCTATGCACACAAATGGCCATGAGGTATAGGCTCAGCAGAGCCCTTTCTTCTCTGTCACAGTTACCACTCTCTCTCAATGCTGCCACTTAGAAGATGCTAATAGATTCCATGAAGCAGTGATGAAGGCCCAGAGCTTCTGATATGGAAGCAAAGAGTATTAACTTGCCTCTTTGCATTATATTCTACCCCAGATGCTCACTGTCTCTTTGCTGTATCATTGCTGCACCAACATCAAGATTTCTTCACTCACACAGGCAGGTTTCCTCTTGATGGTGAAAGTCTTGCCAGGAGCTCACTGTAGTTATGCAATGAGCCTCGATCAAGAAAAATAAATCAGAGCAGCGGTGGATACAGAGGAGCAGACCTGTCATGCTGAAGACTCTTCCCTTAACACTTACTTTTCACAACTAATTTCCTTCTAGTCCCAATTTTATGCTGTGTGCATTTAGACGTGCTAATTATATTTTAAAATAACTAACCAATAAATAATATTGTATTTAAAATTCATGTTAGTAACTCAATCTCTGATTGCTTTTAGGAATCCAGTGTGCTACAAAATGTTCATGAAATTAACGATGAGAGTTTTCTGATCGTACATGGGACTGCTGATGGTACAATTTATTTTTCCCTACCTCATCATTCCAGCTGTTAGCTATCTCCCTGAAATATTTTAAAATATTTTAGATAGTGGTTTCAAAATGTTAAGAGTGATAGTCATTTTTGTATCCAAGTTTTTGCATAAAGTTGAAGTTGTGACCAAAACAAAATCCATAGCATGTCCACCTGAATTCCAGAATGGATACAAGTATCCCTCCTTTGCTCTCTCTGTTTCTATCTCTCACAATCTCTCTGTTACTCTGCTTGTCTCTCTGTTATTCTCTCCCACCTTGTTGGCTATCTTAGGGAGTCCACTTAAATTGAGCAGAAGTTAATCACTTTCTACCACTCTGTCACAGCATAAATAGTAACATTTACAGATATTGTTCTGGGGACAAAAGGAGGTTGAGGGAAGATTTGAGAGAGGTGCACAATATTATAGTAGATTTGAATAAGGCAGGCAAAGAAAAGATCCTCCTTTTGGCTGATGGAATATGTGTTTATAATAAGTTTATATTTATATTAAGTTTATATAATGTTGTTACATTTTGGGACAGTGAGTATAATTTAGGCTAAAAAGAAGCAGGTGATGTGACTAGTTTTGAAACCTGCCTAACTACAGGCGTAGGAGGTGTGGCCGTGAGAGGGGCCACATTTCATTTTTTTTCTCACTCAAGGTGCTGGTGAACAAATTTCAAAAGATAAGACCTATGGTTCATTAAATATAAATTAAATAAAACATTGAAGTATGAAGAATTAAAAAAACTTGCTGAGCAGAACTGAAGTGATATCAAAGCAGTAAATCAATAATTTAAAATTGTGAGTAATTAATAAAGATGATCATTAAGTGTGAGATTGTATCATATTGTGTTTTTCCAGTTCAATCTCAGGTACTCTTTCACTCAACTTCACCCACTGTGTGAGTTGGTGTGAATGTTGTGGGTGTGAGGCGAATGTGAACCCTGAGGCTGAGATTGAGCCGGACTGTCTCTCACTCTTATACACATATCCTCTCTTTCCCTTGCTCACAAAACACTTACAATCTCTTACAGCACACATACACCGTCTCTGTCCCTTGCTCATAACCTCTTACAACACACTCGCTCACACACTGTCACTCTTTCACACACAAATCACTCACTAACACACAGTCACTAACACACGCACAAACACACACACATGTCTCATGCATACACACACACACACACACACACGCGCGCGCTCTCCAATGCGCTTCCGAGGGGAAATTCAAACTGTTTCTTTCCATTAAGCCACATCAAAAATTCTGTTGAGATGTAGTCAGGACAGAATTGATCTCGACTATGATATTTCCAATGGTTGAAAAGCCTACCTATATTCACTGTCTAATGAACAGTTTGCTTTGCTGCACATTATATTTTACCACTTTGGCTAAAAACAAAGCTTAACCAAAAGAGGGATGGTCAGGCAAAGTAATCGTGGAATTAGAGCCTCTGAGCTTCTGGTCTATGTCTTCTGCCGTTAGACTGTTCATCTTGGCTGTTCTTATGTGGTAATCTCTTAGGTGGTTGCTACTTTATATTTTATCATGCTGGATAAAATCCAAGCATGTGACAATTTAATTTCAGGAGATATAATTGTCTTTGAAGATTTGAAAGCATTAATGTAAATTCTACATACATTTCAACTACGTGCAGTTGGTGTTCTTGAAAATAAAAACGATTTCTTGGGTTTCTCCTCCATTAACTGATAGTGTGTGCATTTTAAACAAGGTAACTAATGTGTAACAGAAATTTTGCACTTATATTACCCTTCTCCAGCAGGAAGGCATCTCAGTGTGTTTTAAATAAGAAAGAAAGCGATAAAACAAAAACAGAGCTTCAGGAAGGGGGAGGGGAATTGAGAGGTTGGTTGTCGTAACTGGAAGGACAGTTGAACGGGAAGAGCATTTGAAGAGTATTTTGAAAGCAGAGAGCGATAAAGCAAAGTAGAGGGAACAGGGTCGACAATTCCAGACAAAAAGGGTTTAGAGGTTGGACAATACTTCACTAATGGTGAAGCAGACAGTGAGGAAGTAAACAAATTATGTTAAAAAAGTAAAGTGTATAATAGGGAACATAAAGCAGGAGAATATCATAAAGGTAAATGTGAGTCTCTGGTTTTGCAAGAGGCAAACCTGTGAGACAAAAACATGGGTCTAAATTTTACTGGGTGCAGGAATCCCTGTCACCACCCTTCCTGGGTGCCAGTTTACAGAAGCGAGGCAGGACTTTGAATCCTCAGGAACAGGATCTCTACCTTTAGAGAGCTGCCAGCTCATCAGAGGCCAGAGGGTCTCCAGTTAACCTGGAGTGGTAACCGCTGCCATTACTACGACAAGGCTAAGAGAAGCGAGTTGTGCTGGATGCAGCCCAGCATTTGAGTCAGGGGTCCTCCTGGGTGCCAAAATGGCAGGGTCCAGCTAGAGGCGTTGGAGAGGAAATGCCAGAGTAGAAGGAAACCTAGGAGAGGTTATACTTTTGTAGCATCCTCACTCCAATGGGCTCCAGGGTGCCTGTTAAGGAGAGACTCCCTAGCCACCTGGCACAAAGCCATGCAGGTTTACCCACCAGGCTGGATGTTAGGAATGGGACTCTCCTGCCACTACTTAACTCCTGGCAGTGGTACAAGGCCCTTAGGTGGGAAGTAAGGACCTCAACTGGTGCAACCCTGCTACTGATAAAATTACAGTTGGGGCAGATCAAGATGAGTAAATGGCAGCAGACTGCCCACTCAATTTTACATGGGCCTCACTATTATATATGTTCGGGCATAGCCCCTTTAAGGGAACAGATCATGCGGCCCAAGGTGAGCTGGCCGGGAACAGCACTGAGAGGGCAGTCAACATTTGGAGTGTGAAGCTCGTAGGCTGTAGAAAGATCTGTGTTCCCTGATGCCTGGCTGTGAAGTAGTTCTTGAGAAGACATCTCAGTACTAAGAAATTTAACACTCACCTTTAAACCTGACAGTGAGAGAACATAAAATCCAGCCCCTGGTGAGAGAAAATAGGAATGCAAGTTTGGTATGAAAAATAATTGGTAGCAATTGCTGTTTGAAAGTGAGATTGTGATCTGCATACATATCCAAATTGCCACATTTTCTGTGGCACTAGAATGTAAAGTGGATAGCAAGTGCCTTCAATTTGCTACTTAAAAGTACAATATACATCAGAATTGTCCAACTAGTAAAGACCTACTGGGAGCTTACTCTGCGTTATGTTAATGTATTTAGGAGAGGATGGAGAACCCTTCCAACCCATTTGCCCTAACTACCCCCCCCCCAACCCTTAAATAATTTATGCTACTAAATGTTGCAGTAGGATCTACAAATAAACATTCCTGAATGGATAGCATGTTGGGGCTATTGTACATTTTTACCGTAAGCTCATATTACTTTCTCTGCAAAGTAGGTTCTGTAGTGATTTGGGGGTTCAGTCTGCAGTGATGAAATTTACTAAATGTATCTCACAGTAATGGCCCAGATCCTCCAGTTCCAATAGTGGCGAATGCTGAGATGTTCCCTGTTATTGCGATCCACAGTAAAATCGGAAATCTGCTGGAGCCCACTTATGCTGGAACCCCAAACTTTTGCTGGAACCCCAAGCTTTTGATTCCTCCAGAAATGGCTCCAGAATAGGAGTAGCCTTTTGAATCAGGAGGAGTGTCTTCCTAATTCTGCCTGCACCCCTGACTCATCCTCCAAGCCATACTCCCAGCTCACTTTTTCCTCCCACACCCCAGCTCATACCTATGGTATATGAATAACTAGTATTTATGAATCAAGTAGAATTTATTAAGCAAGATCTTACATATACTTAACAAGAAGCAGTGAAGACAACATAGAAGTTTTCCTTCTATGACATTCTAAAAACTTTTGGTGTTGCCAGTGAAGCCAATATCTTTCTCTCCTTTGTCCTTGAAGTGAAGACGAATTGTACCTAGAGGAGTCATGTCCCAGAAGCTATAGTTCTACTGTGCCATCAAAGACAATGGTTTCTCAATCTTTATCCCCAACTTCTCATTCCTCCTTCCTTTTTTGAAAATGATCCAAATTCACCCCTTCTATTTGATGAAAATAATTTTGTGTCATCCCATTTCTGTAACTGGAGGCATATAGAGTAAAGGCACGTATTCATCCTTTCCCCCCTGTTCCATGGATTACTTCTTATTACAAACAAATGACTCATCTCCCCAGGTACAGAAAAGCCATCAGTAAAATCACAGTCTATTGCTAACATGTTTTAACCTAAGCCCCATAGATATCAGAAAATGAAGAGTTCTCCCTGGTACAGATCAATTAAAGTAATGTATGGTTGATTTAAACATAGCAGCTGAAATGTTTTGGCTGTTCAAGCCAGCAGGATTTTCCTATCCTGCTACAACGAATGGAGATTTTGGCTGGGCACCAAAATCTCTGACCTCGCTGCAGCGGGAGCATGGCATGAATTGCCGGTAAGATTGCGCCCAGGGTAATCCTGAATTCAGACTGCTTTTAGATACTTGTTCAAACTATTTTTAAAAAACACCTAATGTATTGTGGCCATTAAGACAACAGATAACAATTTCAGCTCAAGACCCAAAGGAGCTTAGTTGGTGTTGACTACATGGACTTTGACAAGGTACCATATGGTAGGTTGTTGCATAAGTTAAATCTCACGGGATCCAGGGTGAGGGTAACCAAATGAACACAAAATTGGCTTGATGACAGAAGACAGAGGGTGGTTGTCGAGAATTATTTTTCAAACTGGAGGCTGTGTCTGGTGCTGGGCCCACTGCTATTTGTCATTTCTATTAATGATTTGGATGAGAATATAGGAGGCATGGTTACTAAGTTCACAGATGACATCAAGGTTGGTGGTATTGTGGACAGTGAAGAAATTTATCTAGGATTGCAATGGGATCTTGAATAATTGGGCCAGTGGGCTCACCAATGGCAGATGGAGTTTAACTTAGATAAATGCGAGGTGATGTATTTTGGGAGATCGAGCCAGGGCAGAACTTACTCAGTTGATGGTAGGGCATTGGAGAGAGTTAGAACATAGAGATCCAGGGATGCATGTTCATAGCTCCTTGAAAGTGGAGTCACAGGTGGACAGCGTGGTGAAGAAGGCATTCAACATGCTTGGTTTCATTGGTTAAAACATTGAATACAGGAGTTGGGACATCATGTTGAAGTTGTACAAGACATTGGTAAGGTCACACTTGGAATACTGTTAACAGTTCTGGTCACCCTATTATAAAAAGGATATAATTAAACTAGAAAGAGTACAGAAAAGATTTACTAGATTGCTACTGAGACTTGATGGCTTGGGTTGTCAGGAGAGGTTGGATAGATTGGGACTTTTTACTCTGGAGCATAGGAGGCTTGGGGTAATCTTGTGGAGGTCTATAAAATAATGAGGGGCATACGTCAGCTAGATAGTCATTATCTTTTCCGAAGGGTAGGAGAGTCTAAAACTAGAGAGCATAGGTTTAAGGTGAAAGGGGAGAGATACAGAAAAGTCCAGAGGGGCAATTTTTTCACGCAGAGGGTGGTGACTGTCTGGAACTAGCTGCTTTTTAGATAGTTACATGGGTAAGATGGGTATAGAGGGATATAGGCCAAATGCGGACAATTGGGACTAGGTTAGGGGTTAAAAAAGGGCGGCATGGAAAAGTCGGCCAAAGGGCCTGTTTCCATGCTGTAAACCTCTGTGACTCCATGATTCTATAACAATAAAACCATTTTGCTTCTCACCAACAGCTTTCCTGTAAAGAATTCCAATTATCAGAAACTCAAAATGATCTATGCCCAGTCGAATTATCTCTAACTCAGATTGACCTTGATAATGATAAATTTGAAACAATTAGATGTAGAGTTAATTAAGAACAATTTAAAAGCATTTTATTTGATTTGATTTGATTTGATGCAATCAGCCTTGATGAACATCTAATAAAAGCTAGTTTTTATTTTCAGTTATCAACAACTTAACTGTTTTTTTTTGCAGCAAATGTACATTTTCAGCACACAGCTGAGCTGATACAACACCTGGTGAAAGCTGAAAGAAACTACACTTTACAGGTATTTAATTTATAAGTAATGCATATTTGGATTTCCAGTGTGACAAATCTAGAGGTTGAGGTAACTGAATGAGTTAATGCTTTTGAGCATTGCTTCCAAATTCCACTTTATGGAACATTGCTGGATATCCATTCATGCCATGGTGATATTGTCAACTCATTTTGTTTCAGTTCTGGAGTAAGATCAAAATTACCTGTATTTTAAGATCAACAATATTAACTACAGTAGATTAAACTACATGTGACTGTGTGCCAGGCAGCAATTAATGGATCTAACCAAGTTCAGAAAGTGTCAATGGCCTTGGGTGAATGAGCGGCAGGAGGGAGGTAATTGAAGCCCTTGATGAAAATGTATCAAAAGGAAGAGGAACTAATCCCTGAATTAGCTGACTGTGCCAATGTCTTGAAAGCAATTATGTAACTTCATTATATAACAAGTCAGTACCTGTACCCTGGTGATATTTGAATGATGATGGTGAAGTCTGACAAATGCTAACAGTGGCAGCATAATCGTTAGTGCTGCTGCCTCACAAAGTGCCAGGGACCTGGGTTCAATTCCAGCCTCGGGTGACTGTCTGTGTGGAGTTTGCACATTCTCCCTGTGTCTGCTTTGTTTTCCTCCTGATGCTCTGGTTTCATAGAAACATCGAAAAATTACAGCACAAACAGGCCCTTCGGCCCACAAGTTGCACTGAACATGTCCCTACCTACTAGGCTTACCTATAACCCTCTATTTTACTAAGTTCCATGTACTTATCCAAAAGTCTATTTTACTAAGTTCCATGTACTTATTCAAATGACCCTATCGAATCCGCCTCCACCACCACCACCCGCAGCCGATTCCACTCACCCACCACCCTCTGAGTGAAAAACTTACCCCTGACATCTCCTCTGTACCTACTCCCCAGCACCCTAAACCTGTGTTCTCTTGTGGCAACCATTTCAGCCCTGGGAAAAAGCCTCTGCGAATCCACTCGACCAATACCTGTCATCATCGTATACACTTCTATCAGGTCACCCCTCATCCTTCGTTCTCCAAGGAAAAAAGGCCTTGGAGACTCTCAACCTATCCTCATAAGGCATGCCACCCAATCCAGGCACCATCCTTGCAAATCTCCTCTGCACCCTTTCTATGGCTTCCATATCCTTTCTGTAATGAGATGACCAGAACTGAGTACAGTTTCCTCCCACACTCCGGAAATGTGCTGGTTAGGTTGATTGACCGTGCCAAATTGAACCTCAGTGTCAAGGGGATTAGCGGCATAAATACGTGGGGTTATTGGGAATGGGCCTGGATGGGATTGTCATTGGTACAGGCTTGATGGGCTGAATGGCCTCATTTTGTACTATAGGGATTCTATGAATCCGACAGCCTGTATCTAGTTTCCAATGGTTAGAAACCAGAGCACAAAGTCTCTCGCATTATTTCCTGCTAACAGAGCAGTGTACAAAAAGCCTGAAATACTAAACTGGGCCAGAAGGGAGCACTCTTCTGTTTTTTGATTGAACTAAATGCCAAAGAAATTCTGCTTTGCCTCTACACAAACTCATAAATGTCTATTTGATGTACTATTTTAATAAAATGATGAGGTGAATCTTATATGTTGTGATGGGATGTAAACTCCTAACCAGGAACTGTGAAGTCTGCTGAATCTGGCCCTGCCCTTCATACAAACCAAATGAAGCGCGTTGTAGAAATTAGCAGCTACTCAGTGGAAACTGGCCAATTACAGCTACATAGAACTTGTTTCTTGACTAAAAATCTTTCCCTTTGCTCCCTTCCAAGCTTGCAATTTGTAGATCAGTGCTCCTGCTCTCAGAATGAGAATTTATTAATCATTTTCAAGGCACAACGTATGTTTTTACAGACGTCATCAAGAGTCATACATACGGACACTGCCAACTTCCTCAGCAGAATATTTAACTGTAGTCGTAATGCCAGGCCTTGTGTGCCATGCTTGTGCTACCTCAGTCTAGCTGCCATACAACATTTTTAGATCTAGCGCCTGAAAATTCCACAGGCAACGTTAAAACGATGGACTCACACAAAAGCAAAATACTGCAGATGCTGGAATCTGAATTAAAACAAAAGATACGATATAAACTAAGCGGTTTGACAGCATCTGTGGAGAGAAACATTTTGAATAAATGTGACATCTTCAAGAACATTGCGTTGACAATTCGACATCCATCACATTAGGGCGGGGCAGGGGAAGCACCCAATTTCCGAACAATAAATACACCCTGTGGGACTGCAGAAAGAAGTCTCACAACATCAGGTTAAAGTCCAATGGGTTTATTTGATAGCATAAGCCAGCTTTTGGAAGAGCAGCATTTCCAATTCTCACTTTACTTAGAGCACAAAATGGTATCTATTGAATTATTTCTAAACGGCAATACAATTCTAGCTGATGATAATGCCTAATCAAAGCCATAACCGCTGTTACCATTGATGGTCATTTATGTAATTATGATGCATCAAAAATGTGTTAAATTCACACACTATTGTCTAAATAAGTACCAGTAATTATAATACCCATAAATGTTGGTTCAGTTCAAATATATTGTTATGGCTGAAGTTGGCTAACATATACATAAAGTGGTATTTCATCACATGTCTTACTAACCTTTTATTTTCTTTATGAGCCAGATTTACCCAGATGAAGGCCATTTTATTACAGCTGAAAAGAGCAAGCGTCACATGTACAGTGCTATCCTCAACTTTTTCAGAGGATGTCTCAAGCAAGAAATGCCTATATTACAGAAAGAACCAGAAGAGGATGAATAGAATTGAAAACATTTAAAATAACAAGACAGGAAGAAAGAAAACTCAAAACTTATCTTGATAAAGACAAAGCTAATACTCCAGAACTCTCAGAACCCAGCATTAAATACCACTGTTGTGGAAGTACAGACATACCAGGGCAGCTTTGAGAAATCTACAGGAACAGCACATTAGAGATTATGAATCTGATGACTGGCAAAAAGGACTTGAAATTCATGTGCCAGGTCCAAGATTATTTTCAAAGGAACAGTAAACTGTTTGGGAGTACGTTGACCTGTTAGTACACTTAAAAAAAAACAGAATTCCAATTGTGCATATGTCACTGACAGCTTTATGCATGTGTATTTTGTTTGGCTCCACTGCTATATATGTTAATACTTGTTGAGGTAGTGACAGACATTTAAAGTGCACACATTTATTTTCTTTTTAATTTTGTATTGTCACTTGCACAAAGAAGATGGCATATATATATATTATGATGTGCATCCTTTATGTCAGAAATTCAACACTGTGGTTTGCAAATTTAAAACCATCCAGCTTCTCTGACATCCCATTATATTACATTCATTAAATAAACAGAATTTTTACAAGTCTTTTCAAAGGTAGAACGTGTTTGCAAAACATCTGTTGTATTGTCTATCACAGTTTATCATGTATTACTCATGTGCCTGACTCCCCCACATCACATAAGAGAATCTTGCTTTTACAATATTTCCTTTTTAATTTAGCTGACAATATAATGATTCGCAATTTAGGAGAGATCAGGCATTCATCAGCAGGCAATAAAAGCTCGGACATAACAAGTCTTTTATTGGCAAATTGCCACAACCTCAAATAACATTTGGGCTCAAGTGAGTCCCTTCTCTGCAACAAGGTTGTTATAAATCAGGGTTACATTTACCACATCCTGTTTTACAATGCAAAAAATAATAAATCATAATACATTCGCGGCCTCCTTCAGTTTGATTCCCCCAAAGGGAAAACAACATTCAGATGCATAACATTTCAATAACTTGTGGTTAATATCTGGTTTAAATTCCATTCTTGATGCACATTCCACATTCATTCTGCGGGCAACAATTAGATCCACACTCGTGGAACTGCACACAATCAGCAAGGATCAATGCCATTAAAACATATCTTCAAAAAAAAACTACACTATTATCATCACTATAGAGTTTGGCCTTGCCAGAATGCCCTGGTATAAAAGAAAATTACTGCTGATGCTGGAATCTGAAACCAAAAGAGAAAATGCTGGAAAATCTCAGCAGGTCTGGCAACCTCTGAGAATGCTGCCTGAGAATCAGATGCTGTCAGACCTGCTGAGATTTCCTAGCATTTTCTCTTCTGTCCTGGTATAAAGCTGGATGGAAATAATTCCTGAAGGAACTTTCTTATGCTGTATTTGAGTCTTGCAGAGTAATTCTAATTTTCTAGCCATATATCCACAAGTTAAAGATAAGACCTTACCCAAAAGGAATCAACGATAACAAAGAGACATCCATATTCCATCTCCCAAACAGATGCAAGTATGCCATCATGTGGCCAAAGGCTGAGATTTGAATCCTGCAGAACATTTGAAACTTTCAGTGGATACACAACAAAACTTCCCGTTCTAATGATAAAGCCTGTTCTTTACATCTTTGCTAATGCCAGTTTTACATTTGTAAATATGTAGAATATAAATGGTTTGTACAAAAGCTTTTAAGAAAAGGTGTTTTATTTTCTGTTCTTAACAAATCAAATATAGTAGATGAAAAGAGCAAATCAATTGCTAATGTTACATTATTCCCTTTCTACTGCCCTTCCCAAACATGGTCATATATTGAAATTCTAAAGATTACACAAAGTTTACACATAGCTGTTGGAGATTTTTAGATGACTGAGTTACCTGGTCTAATAATTTGGAGGAACAAAGACTTCAGTAGGCTACCTTGCTCGTTATTATTGAGTAATATAAAAATAAAATACTATCATGACTTGGTGTGATTTTTGTTGATACTGTGGCTTTGTTATAAAAAATTTTAGACACTATTCTATTTTTAGTTATATGAAGGCACTTACAGTACAATTGGTTGAATGGTAAGATACTTATAGGGAGATGCATGAATGGTAACAATAGAATAGCAAATACAGTTATTGTTCTCATGGATTGTTAAGAGAAGGTTACTGAGATGATATTCTTCCATCTGCCAGCCCCCAGATATAACTCACTTTACAACATGATCCTTCACCAACAATATGGCACAAAAACACAGTCAAAACGAGGCTAATATTTGCATTGAATTAACATTTAATGCAAATTAGTGTTAGTTAGCGTTCCTGGTAATTCCCTTTGTGGGCAAAATAGTTCTGCTTAATATTAAATAGAAAATAATACTTCAGATCAAAGACTTTCTGTAAAAGCAGACTGGATGAACTACAGGGCGAACCCATTAAGTTGGAGTGTCTTTAACTTGGAAAGATTCAAGTCATCCAGTAAAACAACTTAAAAAAAATCACAAGAGGTCCTTTGTTTTTGAAACAATTAGAAATAATGGTTAATTCAATTAAAGCAAATCCATATTAAGCTGACCTTGTCAGCTTCCCATTCCATACAATATTGCTGATGTTTCCATGGTGCCGAAGTTAGGCACTCTCACCTGCAGTACACACCGTTTTAGCAGAAAACCAATAAGCAATAACCAAGGAAACAAAGCCCACAAAACAATTCAAAAAGCATTTATGCACTATTCTTTTTTGCTTTGATATTTTGTCAGTAAGTACACAAAATAGTTAAAATACACAAATGCAAATGTCACACATATATGATTATTGAGATTCAATGCTGATCACAGTGTCTTTTACTCATTTTTCATCTACTAGTCAAAAATGAAATTAGCAATATTTGACTTCCATCATGTTGCAAAAGAAAGGAGTACAATAAAGCTGTGCACTATTGCCAAAATTGTTAAATTTGTGCACAAATACTCAGAAAATTAAATGAACTTATAGGGTTATAAATTGGAAGCAAAAACATTACAAACTTATGGTATGCAACATAGCACTACTGCAGAATCAGACGAGGCTGTACAAAATATCGTAGGTCAAATAAAATCTGGAATTTTAGAATATGGATTGAGTGAACACCAAAAAGACAAAAGCAATGGTAGTTAGAACAAATATATTAGAATAAACAAGAGTGAAGAATGAAATGGATGGTGTCACACTGGAATAAATGGCTCAGTTTGTCTATTTAGGAAATCTGATGACAGGAAATGGCAGACGCAATGCCAAAATTAGAATAAGGATAAAATAGCCGAAGTAATTTTGTGAAGATGAAGAATGTGTTAGAAAACTCAAGCTAGTAAGAAGAAAAAACTCATAAAATGCTGTCTTCTATCCACATATCTCAGAACCCTGGGCGATAAATACAGATCTGTGGAAGAAAATAGAGGCCTTTGAAACACGGATGCTAAATTGTTGCTTAAGACAAATGAAGAATTGTATGAAATAGCAGGAATAAAAAGAACTCTTAAAAAGTGGCATACGACTTGCTCCAGCAAGATCAGATATTCCTGCCTGAAGTCAATGGAGATTTCCATTGTTGGGCCCTCGCCTGCTCAGATTCTGTGCTGGGCAAGCTGGTAGAGTTCTAGTGAAGGTCTGCATTTTGGCCATTAGATCAGCAATGGAAAGCTGCAGAAATCTCTTCTTGAGGAAAAAGTGCAGGTCAGCAGAAAGAGACCAAGGTGTAGTTGGATGACTGACATCATAGAGTAGTTGCAAAGTAACGATTTTGGGTGTACAAGACAGGTGAGCATGCCAGTGTACCATGCCGGCAGATATCCTGATAAGAGTAGCTATTAGCAGCAGCAGCTTTCCAAAATGGCTACACACGTCTAACAATGAATATGCGGACAATGCATTGGTCCTAACACTAATGACAATGTGAAGCTCCCATTGTTTCTGACTGGGCTTGGGAGAAGGGAATGCAGATGCTGCCGAGCACACGAGTTCAAAAATTAAGTTTTTTGTTGTTCCCCCAACCTGAGCAACCAGAGGCAGTGTTCCAGACCTGAAAGGCTAGCTATAAAAAAATTGGAACCATACAGGTTGAGTTATGATTTTTTATAAATCTGGTTCATCAGGTTAATTTCACTAGTTGCTGCACTGCTCCTTCTGATTTGGCAGGTTAGTGATTCCGATTTTTATTAAAAGTCCCACCTGTTGTGTAAATGTAATGTATTTTTGTAGCCATTTTTCTAATATCATGATTGCTTTGTGATTAATTATTCTTATAGAATCAACACTGGGCCTCCAATTTCACCATTGCTACGGTAATTCTGCCTGCTGCATGCCAATGTAATGAAAGACAAAACATACATTGATGTCTCAAATTTCTTTACAACCAATTTATAATCAGATACTTTTAAGGTGTGATCACTAGTATAATGTAAGAAATGTTATCAAATGGCACAGCAGGATTGAGAGGTTGATGGGCTTCCTTCTGTTCCTAATGTAAACGTTTGTATGTCTTCTGGATGGATCTTATCGCCTGGGTTAGATAGCTGTTGCCATCCATACCATAATTATCTTATGAACTGAGGGTAACATCATCGTGGGGTTTGTTTATTTTGTTAGTAAGGGATGTGAGCAGGCTTTGTGGGTGAAAATGCCAGAACAGGAGTGTGCAATTCATTCATAATGAATCAGTAATGTTTTACACTGTATATAATTCTTAAAATCCTTTTCCATTAACTGCAATTGTGTACTTTCGTCTACCTATGTGTTATTCCACTCTTTTTGAAATATTGAAATATCATGATAAAGTTGTGTTCCATAATCGATATTGAAAATATATTGCATTGAGAAGCAACAATCAGTGGATTCTTCAGACTGTCCAGGAAAAGACAAATACAACTATGAACGATTCAGTCTTTGTCCTCTGGCCTCTTAAAAGCTGTCTCACCCAGAGACACCTAAGGATACCAATGCTTCTCACTGGCAGTGAAGACCCATGTTGTTTAGTCATTCTACTTTGTTGCTTAGGTGCTATTTGATCTTTCTACACTTTGAGATTACTGATAAAATAGAATCCAATTACGTTGTTTTATGAAATAAGCATATTGAATAATATGCACTCAGGCAAGAGAGAGGTTTCTAATTCTTCCACTGAATGGAAAAGTTCTTGTGCAGTTTATCTGGGTTGCAAGTATTGAATCCTTCCTCCAATTATGAATAGACTGTCACAGTGTTCACATGGTGCAATGTGCAGACAATGCAGTCACCAAAATCAATGTTATCACCTGGACATTTATCCCATAAATTATTAATGCAATATTTCTCTGTCAAATTAGAAGTATTGCATGATAAAGTAAAAATTGTACTTTCTGGTTTGTCTAATAGTTGCAACAGGATCACTTTTGGACACATATAAATGTATGGCATTTTTGCTGCTCTTAACGTTAATGACATATGCTGCATTTATACTGGACGATATTTGTAACTAGATGTCAACAATGGGCATCATCATTTTACTAGTACCTTTCTGTGACTGGAAAATTGATTGATGAATCCTGAAAGGAGGAAAACATGCATGATTGAGTGGGAGAGTAAATTGGAAGGAAGGAAGGCAGGCAGGCAGCAGGGACGGAAGGAGGGAGGGAGTGAGACAACTGGCGGGGACGGAGGGAAGGAGGGAATGAGGCAGGTGGCGGGGACAGAGGGAGGGAAGGAGGGAGGGAGTCAGGTGGCAGGGATGGAGGGAGGGTTAAGGGCCCCGGAGAACAGGGGCAGTGGTGTAGTGGTATTGTCTTTTTTTTAATTCATTCGTGAGACATGGCATCACTGGCTGGGCCAGCATTTATTGCCCACCCCTAATTGCCCTTGAATTGAATGCCTTGCTAGGCCATTTCAGAGGACAGTTGAGAGTCAACCACATTGCTGTGGGTCTGGAGTCACACATAGGCCAGACCAGATAAGGATGGTAGATTTCCTTCCCTAAAGGATATCAGTGACCCAGGTGGGTTTTTCTGGCAATCAACAATGGTTTTGTGGTCATCAGTAGATTCTTAATTCCAGATCTTCCTTTTTGAATTGTCACTAGACTAGTAATCCGTAGACACAGTATAATGCTCTGGGGACCCAGGTTTGAATCCAACCAGGGCAGGTGGTGGCATTTAAGTTCAATAAAACACCTGGAATTGAAAGTCTAAAGGTGACTATAAAACCATTATTGATTGTCACAAAAACTCGCCTGGTTCACTCATGAACCAGGGAAGGAATCATGCCATCCTTACCTGGCCTGGCCTACATGTGACTCTTAGATGCTCATAGTTCAAGAGTAATTAGGTATGGGCAATACATGCTGGCCCAGCCATTGTATAAATATGAAGAGAAAAACCAGGGTCCATGATTTCTCCCCTTGGCCTTGGTTGCCATATCTGTTATTACTATACAGTGACAGAAATGATCAAATAAAAGTCATTAATAAACTTACACCAGAGAGGTTCCTCCCTATTTCAAAATCATCGTTGCAACTAGAAGCAAAAAAGGTTGATCTCCATCAGTAAACGTGAATTGGAAGTGAAGAATCATGGAAGGTTACTTTGCACTCCACAACTGTACCTTTATTAGGGAACTTCTCTTGCCACTGGCTGTGAGTCAGGCAGTGAAAGAACAGGAGAAGGACGATGAAAAGAAAGGGAGGTATCAACCTAGATAGCCCAGGTGGGAGTCTCTGGCTGCACTTGCCTGAAAACCAGAGATTCCCGCCCGACTTCAATGGACCTTTACTTGGTCCGCCGTCCCCACCCAAAAGAATTCCAGTGGTGGGCAGGGTGGGAGAATTCCAGCCCCTATTTCTGCCTATGGTCAACATAAGTATATTATCAAATAAATAGGTTGGACTAAAACCTGGTGTTGTCAGACTTTTTACTGTGTTTACGCCAGTCCAACGCCGGCATACCCACATCACAACATAAAGAACTCATCTTAGTGTGATATGAGTAACCCTATCGCAATATCCCATTCACTCTTTTACCTTCTCTGTATCACTAGCCATCAGTTAATTTGCACAGTATAAAAATAAAATCTACTACTTCAAAACATTCCAAACAAAATTTATAAACAAAATCATAAATGCAATGGACATTGCATACGAAATTCCACAAGCGCCATTCCCTTTTAGTGTTCAAGATACCTTTGCCCTTCTGAGTGCCCCTATGCTACTCGAACCCAATGAGTGTAGGTAGCGTAGTTGATGGAACACTACTATCTTAGTGGAGGAGACTGCAGGTGACCTTGCTAGATGACCATGAGCAGTTTGAAGCCTAGAAATCCTGGCTGTGACATCAGCTGAGCTGCATTATGATTGAGCCCATAAATATGCAAATAGATCTGGCAACCATTTGCACACTGCAAATGAAAGGTTGCAGGCTCTGTGCCATTCCTGTGCTCAGTTGGTATCAAAGTGCTCCATGCTCCTTGACATTGAGCACAGACTTTTTGATGGTCCTAATGCATTTTATTGTTCATACCCATCAGCATCTTTCTTTAGGCTGCTCCATCAAAATAATTTTCTTAGTCCTCTGCAGCAGAATTTGTGTTCATCCAGCAAGCTGACACCAGTCATCACAGTTGGTCTCTCATCATGTGAAGATCTCTCTATGCTATCCTCTAAATTACACACAGCATTGGTACCTAAGCTAATGGCTGCAGGTGTAGAATTGAGTAACAAAGCGTCCTCATCCTTAGTGACTTCTTGCTGTCCCCCCACTGCCTGGTCAGATTGCACTTCTTGGGTATCTCAAAGGATGGAGGCGCAAGGCTAACTTTGTGTTGTGCATATGTGGGGATTGGTGGGATGGAGGGGAGAGGTGATAATTAAGAGGTACATCAGCAGCTTGTAAATTAGAAGTAGGTGTTGGAATAAGGAGAATTGGGATGTGAGAAGGAGAACTAGGGATGAGGATAACATCTTCAACGGTTTCAACCCTGTTGCTGACCATGGCTTCAGGAATGTCTTCCTGAATTCTAATTCCCAAGGGAATTAGAACATGCAGGCACATTTATCCACCTCTACTTAGCTCATTCTGTCTTCAGTTATGCACCAAACTTGTCCTGCAAGAAAGAGAACAAAGTATATCAGTGAATGTCATGCAATCTGTATGGGTAATGTAGCTGAAAAAAGTTGCCTCAGATCTCCAGCTGAACTGCATTCAAAAGCTGTGCTGGAAGTTAGATGTCTGTCAAGGTCTTCAATTTGATTAATAAGGTAAAGGTCAATTATTTAACCTACTGAAAATCACATTTACTTGTCATCTTTGGTTAAGTAGAACTATGGACTACGTCATTCTCCAACAATTATGTAAATGTACAAAGGTCAATGCTACATCTATTAAAGTCTAATTATTAAATTTACTATTAAATTTAATGTACCACATGCACATTGGATTCAGCAGAAGTTATAAATGCTCAAGTATCTGTTCTGTTGTGCCTGCGCTTCAGACCAACTGTATGTGAAAGTTTCTACAGAATTTAAAATGTAATGAAATATGAAAGATGCAAATCGCATACTATCTCTACCACAAGCATATGCTAGAAGAATACATAATACACTGCCAAATTTAAATTCTGATTTACCAGGATGCTGCCTGGTTTGGAGGGTAGGTCTTATGCGGAAAGGTTGAGGGAGCTGAGGCTTTTCTCTTTGGAGCAGGGGAGGATGAGAGGCGACTTGATAGAAGTTTATAGGATGATGAAGGGGATAGACAGATTGGACATTTGGAGACTATTTCCTTGGGTGGATGTAGCTGTTACTAGGGGACATAAATACAGGGTTCATGGTGGGAGATATAGGAGGGATATCCGAGGTAGATTCTTTGCTCAGAGAGTGGTTGGGGTGTGAAATGCTCTGCCTGTTGTGATAGTGGAGTCGGACACTTTAGGAATTTTCAAGCTGTTATTGGGTAGGCACATGGAGCACACCAGAATGATAGGGAGTGAGATAGCTTGACCTTGGATTCACACATAGCTCGGCACAACATCGAGGGCTGAAGGGCCTGTACTGTGCTGTACTGTTCTATGTATGTATGTTTCTATTTGAACTATGACTTATCTTGCACTCTCAAATGAAGGGCACCACTTCTCTAACAAGGGAGGTGAATATAAATTCACTTCAAAGTTAATATTGCGTTTGAACATTATGAAGTGTTCCATCTATTTTGTAAATACAGTTCACCAGAGTATACAAGCTCACTACAAAGTTTCCAATGTATTTGAGCTGTGACCATGCTTTATTTGTGTTTTGTATTGTGGAGCAGATATGGAAGTTAGTCTTCTCTGTTTAAAGATACACGGTGGCAATGAGGAAACAGGTTTGATTAAAAGGCAAGGGCTGGTATGGGATGACATCAATGGGAATTCCCATTGACAGCAGCAGGACCAAGCAAACCGCCACATCCCGCTGGTGGCAAATACATAGCTGGGAGGCTGGAGAATCACTCCCAATATCTTTTCATCTAGGGCTGCTTGCTCCTTTCAGTCAGAGTAAAGTAGTTCAAAATTTTATTCTCAGCAGTGTCATCCCTCATGCTTCAACTCCAACGTATCAGGGGTGGCACAGCGGTTGGATGGCACTCCAACATAACAGGGGTGGCATGGTGGCACAGCGGTTAGCACTGCTGCCTCACAGCACCGGGGACAGACCTCAGGCCACTCTCTGGGGGCGATTTTACCATTTTGATTCTAAGTGCTGAATCCGGGCGCAATTCAGATCCGACTTGTCGACCCTGTTCTCCAACGCCCCCATGCGCACTTAGCCTGGAAAAAAATCGCGAGTTTGAATCGGGCTGTGGGCAGGGCATATCGCACCTAAAACGCTGCTGCTCCGATCAGAGCTTTCAACTGCGTATGCGTAGTAAAAAAAAATTATAAAATGCTCCCCTGTCACATTGCTCCTGGGCCGCAAAAAGCAGATAAAGCAGCCCAGGAGCAATTGCCCCAAAGATATCACCCCGCCCCCACAACTTAACTGTACATAACTGTCCCCTTTATCCATCTAATCATCCCACTACCCAGACCAATTGCAACCCTCTGCTTCCCTTCCCCCCACCCATCGCCCGCAGAGTGGCAGCGGACCCCCTGCTCCCTCCCCAACCAGAGGACCATCTGGCCTCCCTCCACCCCCACCAGAGAGTGATCGGGCCACCCTCCTCCTCTCCCCCCCTCCCTCCCAACTAGCTCCCTCCCCACACCAGACAGCGATCTGACCCTCCTCCTCCCTGCCCCGCCCCCACTGGAGAATGATCGGAGCTCTCTCCTCCCTATCCCATCACCAGAGATACATCTGACCCACCTCCTCCTCCCTTCTCCCCACGAGAGAATGATGTGGCCTGCCTCTCTGCCCACTCTGCCCCCCACACCCCACCCCACCATCACCGATCTGTGTCAGAGAGCCGCTGGAAGCTCTGAACTTACCTCTACAGAAGCTGGAGCGCCTGAAACAGACCTTTGCTGAGCATGTCTGTTTTGCGCTGAATATGGATGCGCGAATGCAATGGTGAAGGGGGAAATGCAGTTAAGACTGGGCGTCCAGCACATTAAATCAATTTAAATGCAAAATGCATTTAAATTGATGTTGCGCCCATTTCGGGCACAGTTCCGATCGTGGCCATTTTCGGGCCTTTGTAAAGTGGGAATCTGCATGGACATAGGCATGGGTCATGCTATTCGCCTCATGCCCAACTTTACCATGTTTTCGTGCCCAGAAATGGGCGCAATGCAATGGTAAAATCACCCCCTCTGTGAAGAGTTTACACATTCTCCTTATGTCTGTGTGGGTTTCTCTGGGTGCTCTGTGTTCTTCCCACAATCCAAAGATGTGAGAGTTAGGTTGATTGGCCATGCTAAATTGACCCTAGTGTCAGGGGGATAGAACAAAGAACAACACAGCACGGGAAACAGGCCCTTCGGCCCAACGAGCATAGCAGGGTAAATATGTGGGGTTAAGGAAATAAGGCCTGGATTAGATTGTGGTCGGTGTAGTCTTAATGGGCCGAATGACCTCCTTCTAAACTGTGGGGATGCTATGATTTCTATGATTTAATAACCACACAGATCCTTCTCAGTGTAAACCCATTCTCTAGATTACCTAATAAAATTCAGAATAAAATTTGCATTTATGTCAAAGAAAATGTTTTAATTCCATTTACACTTAATTAAGTTAATAATATAGATGTCTGAAAGATCTAACTTTGCAGAAATTGCTTTATTGTTAAACCTAGTTCCAGTTTATGATTATTTATCTATATGAGTGCGTAGACTTAAAAAAGGAAGTTGAATTTGAATGTTTGAAACATTATGGATTTTCACAATTTAAGACTTAAGATTTGATCAATCAAATTCACGAGTAACGGAAAAAATAACTTTATAGGTCATAAATAGCAATTCATAAATCTCAGACTTAATATTAGATCCAATGGAAAATCTCAGTTCCTCCAAAGAACAATTGAGTTTTTTTAATGAAATCACACAAGCTTTAGTACATCATGTTTTCACTTTCAGGGTTTCACTCAAATTCCTGTCTCATGTACAGAATCAAGGACAACTACATGTGAGCCCTTACTATCTATAAAATGAAGTTTGGCCTAACATGCACACGATCTGATATTCCCAGGAGCTAAAACAGAAATTCTTACTCCCATATTTTGCCTCCTTGGAATTGCTTAGACTTTGAAAAATGGTAGATCGCTTTCTCAGATCATGAATGAGGTTACAAGCTAAAGCATTACTCTAATAAACGTAATGGATAAGCTGTAGCAGTAGACAATCTGGAGGAATTTTACCTATGACTGCTCTATTTAAAAGTAACAGTCAGCACGGTTTGCTCATTATGACTAGAATATGAATATGAATTGGGATCAGGATCACAACTTGAATGTGAGGTTATGTCAGAATCATAGGGCTGGATTTTCAGTGTCTGGGCAGGAAAAAGAAATTGAGGCTGTTTCCCTGTCCCAAAAAACTGCCCCCAGGGAGGAAGCAGAAATGAGTTTCACAGAGGCAACATGTTAATCGTAACAGGGAGATGAGTTTGGCAACCAATTAGCAGTCACAGATGTGGCAACAGAAGTGGGATGACTTTAGTGGCATTGCTGCGGCTGCCATTTGACTCCTGAAAATGGACATTGTAGTTTTACGAAACTTGATTACAATGATGTCTTGGGGAGGGGGAGGGAAGGGGAGGGGGAGGGCACTCACCATCATACTGTAACTATTTACAATATATGGAAATATTTATTTACTTATTGTAGAGTTACAAGTTAAGAAATTGATAGACTGAGAAAGTTATTGAGGTGTAATAGTGGGCTGTTTATACACTCCAACTCTCTGGCACTAACTCATAAGCATTCAGGATAGCATTTTTCATTTGTTTGTAGTTTGAAGAGATCTCTGCAGGCAATATGGAATAAATCTCATAGGCTTTGCTTGTAAGCTGACCCTGTATTAGGAAAGTCCATGCTTTATCAGGCCACTTTGACTTACATGCAAGCTTCTCAAAGGTTATGGAGAAGGTTTCAATGTCATTGTCTTCAAATTTGAGTAGTAACTGAGAATACTTTAACAAATAAAAGTTTGTCTCTGAATTGAATCATCTGAATTATCAACTGCTTCTCAACTATATAACAACAATTTTTCCCTAGCCAATTAACTATCTTGTTCATTTTATGTTTGTAATTCCTTCTCAAACTTTTCCTTTTCAATTCATTGTCTCTTTTTCCAAGAATCTCTATCTTTCTTCTGGAATTTTCTCTCTTTTTCCTGGAATTTTCTCTCCCGTTTCTCTTCTTCCCTTCTCTCCTGCCTTTCTCATTAGGGACCCCAGCAAACACAGGCAAGGCACGATGAGATGCATGAAAGTGAGCCTTGGGAGGTGCTAATACAAAGACATTTCATATGATCCTCACAACCTGCTGGATCAACACCCATAAAGTTTAACAGCTCTGCAGCCTTACTGTCGCCTTCCTCATTTAGCATGATATTGTACTGCAGCCAACTTTACATTGCAGAGCAGCAAGGGCAAAGTTTTGAGGCATGTGGCATGGATCTTCACACGCAGTCCTTTGGAGAACCAGGGTATATAAGAAATGCCATTGGGCCTGAAGACATGGAAGACAATGTAGTGCCGATGTTAATCCTTCATTAAATGCAACAAGAATCATGAGCCTTCACAGTTCGACGCTCTCTTCACCTTTGATGCAACTGCAGCTAGGTGCTCCTCTTAAATCTCTTGCACATTGTCCTGTGTCTTGTTCCCCCTATACTTGCAGTGAAGGCAGGCTGCCGATCATGCTGCCCCATTGCTTGGGAAGATTTTTGTGGCTGTCCTTTAGCAGCCTGAGGCCTGGAGGGCTCCAGAATGCTGGTGGGCTACTGCACAAGTACAGGATCCTCATGTTACTGGAGATGGTGTCACCAGCAGAGGAACTGCAGAGGAACGTTTTCCAGACGTCGCTGGATTCCGGGGAAGTGCCGGAAGATTGGAAAACGGCTAATGTTACGCCGTTGTTTAAGAAGGGTGCCAGGCAAAAGGCGGGGAATTATAGGCCTGTTAGTTTAACGTCTGTTGTAGGTAAAATGTTAGAATCAGTCATCAAGGAGGAAATAGCGAGGCATCTTGAGGGGAACTGCTTGATAGAGCAGACGCAGCACGGTTTTGTTAAAGGGAAGTCATGTCTGACAAATTTACTGGAGTTCTATGAGGATGTGTCTAGGGCGATGGATAGAGGAGAGCCGGTGGATGTGGTCTTTCTTGATTTTCAGAAGGCGTTTGACAAAGTACCTCACAAGAGGTTATTGCAGAAGGTGAGGGGACATGGAGTTGGGGGTAGGGTGTTAGCGTGGATAGAGGACTGGTTGTCAAATAGGAGGCAGAGAGTGGGGGTCAATGGGTGCTATTCCGATTGGCGGATGGTGACTAGTGTAGTGCCCCAGGGGTCGGTGCTGGGGCCTCAGCTATTTACCATTTATATAGATGATCTGGAGGAGGGAACCGAGTGTAGGGTGTCGAAATTTGCTGATGACACCAAAATTGGTGGAAAGGCAAATTGTGCGGAGGGTGGGGAGAGTCTACAGAAGGATCTAGATAGGCTGGGCGAATGGGCCAGGAAATGGCAAATGGAATTTAATGTTGGCAAGTGCGAGGTGGTCCACTTCGGTAGGAATAATGGTAGGAAGGATTATTACTTACGTGGAGAAAAACTGCAGCAGGCAACGGTGCAGAGGGACCTCGGGGTCCTTGTGCATGAGTCGCAAAACCCAGCTTGCAGGTGCAGCAGGTGGTCAGGAAGGCGAATGGGATGCTGGCCTTCATCGCGAGGGGGATTGAATATAAAAGTAGGGAGGTCTTGCTGCAGCTGTATAGGGCACAGTACTGTGTGCAGTTTTGGGCGCCGTACTTACGCAAGGATATTTTGGCCTTGGAGGGAGTGCAGAGGAGGTTTACTAGGCTGATGCCGGAGTTGAGGGGGTTGAGCTATGAGGAGAGGCTGAATAAATTAGGCTTGTACTCGTTAGAGTTTAGAAGAATGAGGGGAGATCTCATTGAGACATATAAGATGATGAATGGGATGGATAGGATAGAGGTGGAGAGACTCTTCCCGCTCAGAAAGGATAGTAGGACTAGGGGGCACAGCCTCAAGATAAAGGGGAGGCGGTTTAGAACGGAGTTGAGGAGGAACTTCTTCACTCAAAGGGTGGTGAATCTCTGGAATTCTCTGCCCGTTGAAGTGGTGGAGGCTACCTCGCTAAATATTTTTAAGACACGGGTTGATGGGTTTTTGATAAGAGAGGGGATTAAGGGTTATGGGGAGAGGGCGGGAATGTGGAACTGAGCCAAGACAGATCAGCCATGATCTTATTGAATGGCGGGGCAGGCTCGAGGGGCTCGTTGGCCTCCTCCTGCTCCTATTTCTTATGTAACTGAGGAGTCATTGTTGACAGTAGGCCACCCTGAGAGGAATATCTGGATGCAGAAGATCAGGCTTCCTCCCTTCAACCGCCCTACTGACCTGGGATGTGTGAGAACCTGATGGAGATCCCAAGCCTCTCGCCATGTGCCTGCTGCAAGGTCCATGAACAGGGTACAGACATACAAATGTGCTGCAACTGGCTCTCAATTAGGATTGCTAATCTCTCGATGGATAACCCAACTGAGCACATGCCAGAGATGTTGCAGCTATCATGAGCTGGTTGGATCCCTGAATCATCTGCACAGAGGTGTGCATAGGCTCTAGAAGCAGCACCAAATGTTCCACTACCACAGGCTGCAGTCTGGTATTCACTGAGTCAATGAATTCAGAGACACACCATCAGCCTGACACTCAACATCTCCCAACCTCCAACAGTCTGCCAACTGTCAGAAGTTGAGCTGTCACAGCTTCCATTAGCTACTGTGGAATCTGTGCCATTCTCACCAAATCATGACTCCAAATCTAACTGAGAACATCAATGTGAGAGTATCTGCGTTGGCAGAGGGTGAAGGAACATGATGCAATGCTGCACTTTCTGAAGATCCCTCCTCCTTAGGAATATGTGGTTGTGCTCCCCCATCATTGTAGTCCTTTGTTCTTCTGCCTGACTTACTTGGGAGAACATGTATGAGAGATTGAAGGGTTATGGGTTTCCCATTGTATCCTTCCAACTATGCCTAGTATCGAGCTCCATGTGTCTTGTGGTGGACACATGAGAGCTATGTGTCATGTGAGCCTCTTCACTCATTGACTCGCTCTCGAGTCTGCATTCCTGTTTCATCATCAGCAAAGAAGCATCCACCATTCTGCCCTACCAGTTCCAACATGTCCTCTTCCATGGGGTTAGGATAGCCAGGAATTGAACTCATCCACTGGTCTTGGCCTGTTCCTTTGGGTTATGGGCAGCTTCTCCTGCCAGAACAAAGACAAACACTGTTAGTCGTCCAAGACAAGTACAAGACGCAAATGCCCCTGGTTTGCAGCCACTGTCAAGTGACTTTGCTGGAATCAGCAATCATAAACAGACACCTCTCACCGAGATGTAACCATGTCCCTAGCAGGATATGCTGCTGCTCGACCCCATTGCCAATGACTGGATCGTCACTCCCTCTCTTGCAAACTCAGTCTCTCACATTGCCACACGTGAGGTCCAATTGGAAAAGCAGTACGGAGGACTCATCTGGGCAGAACAAATAAGGTCAGTGACATGAATGTGATGTTGTGACCCCCATGGCTGCCAAACTCTTCTACAATTTCCACCTTGACTTGCTTGATCAGCCGGGCTGGTCTCGTCCTCCCATCCCTGGAAATAAGACCACCTCCCTTGCTCTGGCAGCCAAGAAGAAAGCCTGCAGGAAGGCAGCACTAAACCCATTGAATTGCTCAGGGCCATTTGAAGATTTCTTTCCTCCATTTTCTCTGCTGTTACTTTCCTCCTCTCTAAACATGTCCTGGCAGCTCCTGTATTATTGAGGACTGGCAGCTCTTTAAATATGGCATTTGCTGTGCTGTGTTTTATGCCACCTCATCCCAATGTTTGAGGTCTATGACCTTTCAACTGAACTGATAATGCAAGGTCACAGATCTGTTTCTTTCTCGGCCTGAGTAGTTCCAGCTTTTTCTGTTTTAAAATCCAATGGTTGTTTATGATGTAGTGGCATTTATGACAAAGACAGAAGAATGAAAGTGCTGAAATGCTTCCTCTCCAACATATCGGGGCAGCACGGTGACACGGGGGTTAGCACTGCTACCTCACAGACCAGTGTTCAATGCCAGCCTTGGATGACTCTGTGTGGAGTTTGCACATTCTGCCCCTGTTTGTGCAGGCTTCCTCCGGACACTCTGGTTTCCTCCGACAGTCCAAAGATGCGAAGTTTAGGTGGATTGGCCATGGTAAATTGCCCCTTACTCTGCAAAGATGCATAGGTTAGGAGCATTAGCAGGGTAAGTGTGTGGGATAGGGTGAGGAGTGAGCCTGGATGAGGTGCTCTGTCGGAGAGTCAGTGCAGGCTCGATGGGCTAAATGGCCTCCTCCAACACTGTAGAGATTCTATGATTCTAATAATGAACAGAAAAGAACACTGCATCATGTTGCAAAGGAAATGGATATTAAAAATTTGCACCGTGATTGTGATGATTTTCTCCCTTTCTATTTAATACTGTGAAAATTAGTAAGAAGAATGTTCATATAAACTGGAAAGGAAGCCAGCAACTACAGAATTAATGATATTTTTAAAGTATTATAAAATTAGGCCATTTTTTTCATTCATTCAAGGGATGTGGGCTTCACTGGACAGTCCAGCACTTATTCTCCAGTCTTAATTGCCCTTGAGAATGTTATTCTTGACAAAATAGACAACAGAACCATTCCTCAAAACATGCTGACTTTGGGAGACCTCCACATGATTGTTCAGATCTGCACTAATTGTGGCAGTTTACAGGTATAATCTGTCAAACTGTCTCCATGGGGACAAAATGGAGGCAACGAACAATCTCACAGGGGATTCCTTTGCCTTGAAATTCATTTAATCATCCCTGAGGTCTGTTCCCAGGAGAGATTAAACTTGAAGTGCGATCCAAATAAATGATAGATCAACATTTGCCGCATCCTTTCTGATAGTCAAGGGTAAAAGTTCCTGTTTTTACTTGAATGCAGTCAGTATATCACTGAACTTATCCAAGGTTTTAAAATTATGTAGATTTTATTTTGTTGCAAAAGAAGATCAGTTGTACATCTTCTACCATGCTTCATCAGAGGCCTGTCAGCTTTCACAATGACAGTGTAAAAATGCACTTCATTGGTTTAGGCAGACCAGGAAGATTAGGGCCAGGATTCTCTCAAAAAAATTCTAAGTGCTGAATTCGCATCAAATCATGCTAGTTTTTTTTCAGTGGGAGTTTAAAAATGAATCTCCCAGATTCTGTGCACTACTGGGAGCATTAGCATGATTCAAATGGCAATGAGGGGGTTGGGCCTATTCCTCCTGGAGAGACCAGCAGCACTGCACTGAGCAGGTCACTGCACATGCACCAATCCATCAGTGCCGAGATCGGCACTGCTGACCTCCCAATTGCTGACCAGCTCAATCGGTGACCAGCGCCACGACCCCCACATCTCTCTTCATCTGCTCCCATGGCCCAATTGCTGGCCCCCCAAGCCATGACACCCCGACCCCCTGATCTAATCGCCCAATAACCCCTCCCAATCCCCCCAACCCCCAGCATTTCCAAAGCCTCCTCCCAAAGTCCTTAATCCTCCCTGCAGTCTCAACCCCCCCAGCAGGATCTCACCATCCCCCCACCCCATCACTCCGTTCCACAACCCCCAGACCTGATCGCTGGCCTCCCTCCCTCTGCTCAATCCCAAAGTGCAGTGGCAGTGGCCAATCCCACCCTTCTAGGCCCTGCCCCTATCAGGCCCCACCCCCACCAGGCCCCTCCATCTTGGCACTGCCAATGTCTAAATCCCCACCTCCACATCTTATTCATTTGCCTTAGAGATCTAACCCGCACATCTTTGGGCTGTGGGAGGAAACTAGAGCACCTGGGGGAAACCATGCAGACATGGGGAGAATGTGCAAACTCCACACAGTTACCCAAGGCTGGAACTGAATCCAGGTCCCTAGGGCAGTGAGACAGCAGTGCTAACTCTGTGCCACCTGAGTTGACCAAGGTTGAGTTAGAAAAATTTTTGGTGGACAAGGGAGTCAAGGATTATGGAGGGGGAAGGGGAGAACAGGAAAGTGGAGATGAGACCCACAATCAGACCTTATCAAATGATAAATCTGGCTTGGGGAACCAGATCTGGAAAAAATACATGAAGACAGAGGTCAAACTGACAACCAATATTTCCTGAAGGTGCTGTCCAGTGAATATGGATCTCTGTGCTCCTAAAATTTGGAATGTAAATTTACACTCCTGTAAAAATAACATAGGAAATCTGCATTGTCCATTCATTCACATGACATTGGGCATGAGTAAGGGCAGAGCTTTGTTCATCAACAGCAGAATTTGTGATCAGTCAAGAGAAGGGAATTTATGCTTCTAATAAAAATATATTTCAATGGATATAGAATATTTGTTCCAGGAAATTATTGTATTGGACACAGGGATCCATGACTAATCAATGGACTAATTAAGTAAAAATTTTAAGCAATAAGTTTTTAGTAAAAGGGCGATAAATTTGTGGGATAGAATACCAATGGGTGTCGCTGAACATGAAGCCATAACACGTTTTAAAAAGGACTGGATAAATTCCTATTGGGAAAGGGAAAATCATATCAACTGTTTCCAGAATCACACTAAAACACTTACAATTTTGCTGTAATAGTTAAATACATCTGCATTGACAATGTTAATATATATAATGAACACTTGTTAAGGTCCCTCATGGCAAACTGCTACAGAAGCTGAAGTCACGCAGGATCAGTGGTGAACTGGCAAGATGGATACAGAACTAGCTTGGTCATAGAAGACAGAGGGTAACAGTGAAAGGGTGCATTTCTGAATGAAGGGCTGTGACTAGTGGCCTTCCTCAGTGCTAGGACTTTGTTAATTGTAATATTGGTAAATGACTTGGATGAAAATGCAACTGGTTTGATTAGTAAGTTTGCAGATGACAACAAAGGTTGGTGGAATTGCAGATAGTGATGAAGACCATCAGAGGATACAGGATATAGATTGTTTGGAGACTTGGGCAGAGAGATGATAGATGGAGTTTAATCCAGACAAATGTGAGGTAATGCATTTTGGAAGGTCTAATATAGATGGAAAATATACAGTAAATGGCTGAACCCCTAACAATATTAATAGGCAGAGGGATCTGAGTGTACAAGTTCACAGGTCACTGAAAGAGGCAAAGCAGGTGAAGAATGTAGTCAAGAAGGCATAAGGCATGCTTGCCTTCATCGGCCAGGGCACTGAGTTTAAAAATTGGCAAGTTACGTTCCAGCTTTATAGGACCTGAATTAGGCGGCACTTCAAATGGACTGTTCTATTCTGGTCACCACACTACCATAAAGATATGGAGGTTTGGAGAGGGTGCAGAAAAGATTTACCAGGACGTTGCCTGGTGTGGAGGGCATTAGGTATGAGGGGAGATTGGAGATGCTTGGTTTGTTTTCACTGGAACGATGGAGGTTGAGGGGTGACTTGATGGAAGTCTACAAGATTATGAGGGGCGTGGACAGAGTGGATAGTCAGAAGCTTTTTTTCCCAGGTTGGAAGAGTCAATTACCAGGGGGCATAGATTTAAGGTGTGAGGGGCAAGGTTTAAAGGAGATGTATGAGGCAAGTTTGTCACACAGAGGGTGGTGGTGGGTGCCTGGAACTCGCTGCCAGGGAGGTAGTGGAAACAGATACGCTAGTGACTTTTAAGGGGTGCCTTGACAAATACAGGATATGATGGGAATGGAGGGATATGGTCCCCGGAAGGGTATGGGGTTTTAGTTCAGACGGGCAGCATAGTTGGTGCAGGCTTGGAGGGCTGAAGGGCCTGCTCCTGTGCTGTAATTATCTTTGTTCTTTGTTTTAACATGACAGATTGACTGGAAAGTCAGCCTTCAAAGTTTTGACTTGTATCAAAATGTAATGATTACAACATTGTTTCATATCCAATGAAAGCTAATTTGATTTCCCAAACCACACCATGTGGAAGTAACTCTTTCGTTTATAGATTTGACCTCAAGGCTAAAAACTAATGATTTTTTTTCCATTTGTTACTAAGTACTGTGCTTAGCATTTTTTGCCAACGATAATCCTGAATCTAGTACTGTGCAATTAATGTTGTCTGACATGTTGTCGAAGGTACGTAATCAGAATTGATGGGTATGCCTAGTAGTCGCATATTTCAACAGAAGCCCCTGTGGTAAATGACATTTCTTCCTCTAGATATTTACTCGATATTTATTGCTTGCTAGAGCATTCTGATGTTGCAGGTTTACTCCAGCCGTTATGCTTTGAGAATAGGCCATAACTTTCTGGCTCTCTGGCATCATTTGTGGATACTCCAGTAATGTGCTGGGGAATCCCTGTGAGACATTCCCACGTAAGGGGAATTGTCCCAGCAATTGTCCAGAAGGGCTAACTTCCCTTGAACAATTGCACTGGGCTGGGAACCATGCAACAAAGTGATCTAAATTGCTAACTTCAAAAGGACCTGTTAGTTTTACACTCATAGTTGCTCTGAAATAGAAGTAACAAAAGAGTAATTCCAATTTCAGAGTAATTATTTTAAACGACCAGATGGACCTGCCCTCACCCCCACCTAATGTCTGGACTCCCCATTACCCTCCAGGATTCAGATCCTGCCCCTGTGACCAGATGTTACCCTGCCAATGTCTAAACCCTCACCCCCACATCGCATTCACTTACCTTAGAAATCTTACTTGCACACCTTTGGACTGTGGGAGGAAACCGGAGTAAATGGAGGAAACCCACGCAGACACAGAGAGAATGACAAACTCCATACAGACAGCTACCCAAGGTCAGAATTGAACCCAGATCCCTGGCAATGTGAGGCAGCAGTGCAAAGTGTTTTTCCACCATGCCACCCTATGTATGGCTTGTATGGCTGATAAAATCAACTCTCGACAACAGGCATGAAGGCGCAATCCGTAATTGTCACAATTTCCGGGAAAAAAATTGAGTGTTTTTACTTGGCACTCCTCCCAAGAATGTTCTGTACAACACTATTACAAGTTATTATGGATGATTGCTAATAGTTAATACTTATATTCTGGTGAATATTAGTCTACAATATTGAAATCCCCCAAAAATCAGTCATGAATGCGAATTCCTTTGTGTTCTAGATGATAAAATGTCACTTATTAAAGGACGTGTATCACATATCTGCCCCAGTCACACTGTATGTAATTTTGTGTATTGCAGCCATTGTTACACAAGGTAATAATCCATAAAATCCTTGAACAACATTAAAATTTGGATGTACATTGACACAAGCAAACTGCAAACGACATATGAAAACATGTTTTATGTTTTTAACACAGTATTAGTAACAACATTAACATTAATGACACTGAAAGTGATTGAAAATGATGACAGTTGAAATAGTTTTAGTTTATTTATTAGTGTCACAGGTAGGCTCACATGAACACTGCAATGTTGTTACCATGCAAATCCCCTAGTTGCCACACTCCGGTGCCTGTTCAGCTACACTTCAGGGGAATTTAGCATGGTCAGTGCACCTAACAAGCACGTCTTTCAAACTGTGGGAGGAAATCAGAGCACCCGGAAGAAACCCATGCAGACACAGGGAGAGCGTGCAGACTCTGCACAGAAAGTGACCCAAGCTAGAATTGAACCAAGGTCCCTCGTGCAGTGAGGCAGTAGTGCTAAGCACTGTGCCACCATGCCATCCTAAGGTGAACTGTTGGAAAATTGTAATCGAATGATGTATTAATAAAGATGGTGGTTGCGTTGACGCTGAGATATTTGTATTATGTTGTGTTCAAACTTTATGAATTTTGTTTTCATGCACTATTTATGTTATCTACAAAACACATAAACGGTGGCACAGGGGTTAGCGCTGCAGCCTCACAGCGTCAGGGATGTGGGTTTGATTATTAAAGTTGCACAAGGAATTTAGAAACAAAATCACCTCCAACTGTTGTAATTATTTTAATTGGTCACTAGAGGGTGCTATAGAAAGGTTTTTCAGTCATATTGTTAACACTTGTCCAATAAATCGTGCATTGTTCATTTCACGTTTCTGGCACATTATCTTTCACATTGGTGGTTTCATTGAAACCAGGACAACTCTACCAGTTACAACTGCGAACAAAGCACTTTTTTTTTAAAAGGATTTTCTCAAGAACTAAAATCTATATTAAAACAAAATATGGGGCAGCATGATGGCACAGTGGTTAGCACTGCTGCTGCACTTGGGTCACTATCTGTGCAGAGTTTGCATATTCTCCCCTTGTCTGCATTGATTTTCTTCAGGTGTTCCAGTTTCCTCTCACAGTTTGCTGGTTAGGTGTATTAGAATAGAAACCCATAGAATCCCTACAGTGCAATCCATTCTGCCCATCGAGTCTGCACTGACAACAATCCCACCCAAGCTCTATCCTTGTAACCCCACACAATCCCTCTGTCATTAGGGGGCAATCACACCCAAACCTGTTCCCTGTAATCCCAAGTATTTACCCTGCTAATCCCCCTAACCTACACATCATGGGATACTAGGGGGCAATTTACCATGGCCAATCCATCTAACTTGCACATCTCTGAAGTGTGGGAGGAAAGTGGAACACCCGGAGGAAACCCATGCAGACATGGAGAGAATGTGCAAACTTCACGCAGTCACCCAAGGCTAGAATTGAACCCGGGCCCCTGGCGCTGTGAGGATGCAGTGCTAACCATTTTGGCCATGCTAAATTCTCCCTCAGTGTACCCAAACAGACATGGGAATGTGGCGACCAGAGGATTTTCATAGAAATCATAGAAACCCTTCAGTACAGAAAAAGGCCATTCGGCCCATCGAGTCTGCACCAACCACAATCCCACCCAGGCCCTACCCCCATATCGCTACATATTTACCCTCTAGCCTATGCATCTCCAAACTCTAAAGGCAATTTTTAACATGGCCAATCAACTTAACCCACACATCTTTGGACTGTGGGAGGAAACTAGAGCACCCAGAGGAAACCCACACAGACACGAGGAGAACATACAAACTCCACACAGACAGTGACCCAAGCCAGGAATTGAACCCAGGTCCCTGGAACTGTGAAGCAGCAGTGCTAACCACTGTGCTACTGTACCTCCCATTCACAGTATTTTCACAGTTACTTGATTGCAGTGTTACATAAGAACATAAGAACATAAGAAATAGGAGCAGGAGTAGGCCATCTAGCCCTTCGAGCCTGCCCCGCCATTCAATAAGATCATGGCTGATCTGTCACGGCTCAGTTCCACCTTCCCGCCCTCTCCCCATAACCCTTAATCCCCTCTCTTATCAAAAACCCATCAACCCGCGTCTTAAAAATATTTAGCGAGGCAGCCTCCACCACTTCAACGGGCAGAGAATTCCAGAGATTCACCACCCTTTGAGTGAAGAAGTTCCTCCTCAACTCCGTTCTAAACCGCCCCCCCTTTATCTTGAGGCTGTGCCCCCTAGTCCTACTGTCTTTTTTGAGCGGGAAGAGTCTCTCCACCTCTATCCTATCCATCCCATTCATCATCTTATACGTCTCAATGAGATCTCCCCTCATTCTTCTAAACTCTAACGAGTACAAGCCTAGTTTATTCAGCCTCTCCTCATAGCTCAACCCCCTCAACTCCGGTATCAGCCTAGTAAACCTCCTCTGCACTCCCTCCAAGGCCAAAATATCTTTGCGCAGGTGCGGCGCCCAAAACTGCACACAGTACTCCAGCTGCGGCCTCACCAATGCCCTATACAGCTGCAGCAAGACCTCCCTACTTTTATATTCAATCCCCCTCGCTATGAAGGCCAGCACCCCATTCGCCTTCCTGACCACCTGCTGCACCTGCAAGCTGGGTTTTTGCGACTCATGCACAAGGACCCCGAGGTCCCTCTGCACCGTCGCCTGCTGCAATTTTTCGCCCCGTAAGTAATAGACCTTCCTACCATTATTCCTACCATTATGTTAATGTAAGCCTACTTGTGAAACTAATAAATAAACTTAAAATGACCTGCAGAAAGCAAGATAAGGATTTTAAATGTAATCTGTTTCTTTCAAATTAGACACAAGTTTAAACATTAAAATTTCGTTACAATTCCTTCCTGATTTGAGATACTAAATACAATGTTTGGATCAAAGTTAATACATATTAGGACTAATTTCAAAGTTTAAGAAAGTAGCTCATGCACACAGTATCACAAAGATCAAAAAGTAAAGAATTTAAGATTAAACTAAATTGCACTTTCCATTTTTAACAATTATTCACCATAATTACTTAAAATTACTGAAAGATTAAACAATCATTTTTAAGTTCAAATCCTGTTTTCAGAGCCAAAACTGAATAATGTGCAATCCTGCAGGCTCTTTCCTGTTTTGTTAATTGTTTTTATGTTATTTTTGGTGTTGTGATGATTTGTTCTTGGAGGAGATAGGATTGTTATTTGCAAATACCTAATTAAAATATGAGTAATCAGAACCACAGGGTGGCAATGGTGATACAACAGTTACCACTGCTGCTTCAGAGCATGAGAACCTGGGATCGATTCCCGACTTGGGTCACTGTCTATGCAGAGTCTGCGTGTTTTCCTCGGGTCTGTATGGGCTTCTTCTGGGTGCTCCGGTTTCCTCGCACAATCTCAAAGACATGCTGGTTAGATGCATTGGCCGTGCTAAATTGTCTCTCAGTGCACCTGAACAGGTGCCAGAGTGTGGTGACTAGGGGATTTTTGAAGAAACTTCATTGCAGTGTCAATGTAAGCTTACATGTGACCAATAAATAAAATAAAGTTGTGAAATTCACAAGTCCTTTTCATAGAATCATAGAATAATACAGTACCAAAGAAGCCCTTTGGCCCAAAGAGTCTGCACCAACACATCAGAAACACCTGAACTCACACCTTATCCCATCTGCCAACACTTGGCCCATAGCCCTGAATGTTACGACATGCCAACTGTTTAACCAGATACTTGTTAAAGGATCTGAGGCAACCCATCTCCACTACCTTCCCAGGTAGTGCATTCCCTCTGGGTTATTAAGATTTTCCTCACATCTCCTGTAGACTTCCTGCCCCTTACCTTGAACCTATGTCCCCTCGTGACTGACCCTTCAAATAAGGGGAATAATTGCTCCTTATCCCCTCTGTCCATGTCTTTCATAATCTTGTACACCTTGATCAGGTCGCCTGTCAGTCTTCTCTGCTCCAACAAAAGCAATCCAAGCCTATGCAATCTTTTTTCATAATTTAACTGCTCCATCCGAGGCAGCAACCTGGTGAATCTCCTCTGCTGTACACTGTACTGTTAACTGCGGCCTCAACAAAATCTATACAACTCTAGCTTCTCTGACTTCCCTGCTTTTGTAATCTATTCTTCGATTGATAAAGGCAAGGTCCCAAATGCCTTTTTTCACCACTCTACTAACATGTCCTTCCACTTTCAGAGATCTGTGGGCAAACACTCCAAGATCCCTTTGTTCCACAGATCTTCCTAGTGTCCTACCATTTATTGAGTACTTTCTTGTCAAATTACTCCTTCCAAAATATATCACCTCACATATTTCAGGGTTGAATTCCATCTGCCACTTATCTGCCCATTTGACCATTCCGTCTATATCTTCTTCTGGCCCAAGACACACTGCCTCACTGTTAATCACCCATCCAATCTTTGCGTCATCTGTAAACTTACTAATCCTATCCCTCAAATAGTCATCACAATGTATAAATGACAAAAAACAGGGGGCCCAACACAGATCCTCATGGTATGCCACTGAACAGTGGCATGCAGTCACTAAAGCAGCCTTCTGTCACACCCTCTGTCTCCTACAACTGAGCCAATTCTGAATCCACTTTATCAAATGACCCTGTATCCCATGTGAATTTACCTTCTTTGCAAGTCTCCCATGTGGGACCTTGTCAAAGGCTTTACTGTAATCCACATAAACTACATCTTTGTTAAGAATTAATTGGCAACATAACAGCCGGCTCAACTTTCTACTTCATCCTGGACCATAGCAGCAAAGATATTCAAGAGGGGAATTTCAAATGAATGAGTCATTCAATTACAAAAACATTGGTTTTCTCAAAACCAATAAAGTGTAAAGGATGTGTTTCAGCCCAACCCAGCGCCTTTTTAGGACTTTGGATTTGATGGTCACATGATTAAGAGGGCCATGTTTGTTACCTGCTCTTCTGAAAAATAACAGAATGTATTCTGATCAGAAACATCATTTAAACATCATTTAGGCCATCAAATCAGCTACAAGGTAAAGCTATGCCTCAAAAATGTGAAGACTCTATCCCCAACCTGTTCCAACTTCAATTTTATCCGAGAGCCGACCACTTGGCAATTCAACTATGAGAAGCCTCACTGTTTACTGAGAATCCTCTGCTTTTCCAAGTCCTCCACTCCAGCTGAAGTATCAATTCATCCAAACAACTCCATGGCTGTTATGAAAGAGACTGGAATAATTCCACATTGGAAGATGGTAATTTGTTATTATTTCCTTCAACTGTATTTAATTTTTGTTTGTGTGATAGCATGTATGGGATGACACGTTAAACCTCTAAAGTATGTGACAATATGTGCCAAACAGCCCAGCCCAGTGCAACTGTCGAGGTCCAAAGATGTGCAGAATAGATGGATTGCCCATGCTAAATTGACCCTAGTGTCGGGGGATTAACGGGGTAAATATGTAGGGTTATGGGGATAGGGCCTAGGTGGGATTGTGGTCAGTGCCAACTCAATGGGCCAAACGGCCTTCTTCTACATTGTAGGGATTCTATGGTTCTACGGACCAGTTGTGAAAGACTTTGGGTTCTATCCAGAAAATATTGTATATGCGATGTGAGGTATCCCAAAATTATAAGCTGAAAAAACTGACACTTGTTGAAAATCTAATCCTTCCTTTTCCAGAGCTATCACAACTTGATTTGCAATGAACTCAGGAAATTAAAATGGGTTTTCAGAGAATTCTCGGCAGTTTGGACTCACATCCTTTTTGGGTAGTGTGGTACTGAACAAAATAGGGTACAGCTTCCTTTTTCTTAATTAAAGTTGCCTGAATAAAAGAGGAGGGGGGGGGAGGCAAGAGAGGAAATTTAGAAGGAGGGATTTTCCAGCTGCACTTGCCCTAAAACTGGAAAATCCTGACCAAGGTCAATGAGCCTTAGTATGGTCCTCCCAGTGCCCGTCATCGTAGCGGGCGGGATGGGAAAATTCCTCCCCAGAACCTTTCAGTCAGATAACAAGTCTGATCGATATGAGGGTAAAACTGACAGAACCATTTGAAGTTAGTGCTTTAAGTGGCTTTGGTGTATGGTTCCCAGCCCAGCACAATTGTCCAGAGGACGTCAGCGCTTCTGGACAATTGCTGAGTCAACCTATACATGTGAATTTCAAGAGGGATTCTCCAGCACAACATTGGGACAGACCTTACTCCACTCCACCCCTACCCAGTCCACCCCACCCACCCAGCTGTAGCCCCCTCTCCAAAGCAATGCTAGGAAATTAGCGTGGATAGGGGATTGCCTGTCAAATAGGAGGCAGAGTGGGGGTCAATGGGTGCTATTCGGATTGGCGGTTGGTGACTAGTGGAGTGCCCCAGGGATCGGTGCTGGGGCCTCAGCTTTTTACCATTTATACAGATGATCTGGAGGAGGGAACCGAATGTATAGTGTCGAAATTTGCTGATGACACCAAGATTGGTGGAACGGCAAATTGTGCGGAGGGTGTGGAAAGTCTGCAGAGGAATCTAGATAGGCTGGGCGAATGGGCCAGGAACTGGCAAATGGAATTTAATGTTGGCAAGTGTGAAGTTGTCCACCTTGGTAGGAATAATGGTAGGAAGGACTATTACTTGCATGGTGATAAACTGCAGCATGCAACGGTGCAGAGGGACCTCGGGGTCCTTGTGCATGAGTCGCAAAAACCCAGCTTGCAGGTGCAGCAGGTGGTCAGGAAGGCGAATGGGATGCTGGCCTTCATAGCGAGGGGGATTGAATATAAAAGTAGGAAGGTCTTGCTGCAACTGTATAGGGCACTGGTGAGGCCGCAGCTGGAGTACTGTGTGCAGTTTTGGTCGCCGCACTTACACAAGGATATTTTGGCCTTGGAGGGAGTGCAGAGGAGGTTTACTAGGCTGATACCGGGGTTGAGGGGGTTGAGCTATGAGGAGAGGCTGAATAAACTAGGCTTGTACTCGTTAGAGTTTAGAAGAATGAGGGGAGATCTCATTGAGACGTATAAGATGATGAATGGGATGGATAGGATAGAGGTGGAGAGACTCTTCCCGCTCAGAAAGGACAGTAGGACTAAGGGGCACAGCCTCAAGATAAAGGGGGGACGGTTTAGAACGGAGTTGAGGAGGAACTTCTTCACTCAAAGGGTGGTGAATCTCTGGAATTCTCTGCCCGTTGAAGTGGTGGAGGCTGCCTCGCTAAATATATTTAAGACGCAGGTAGATAGGTTTTTGATAGGCAAGGGGATTAAGGGTTATGGGGAGAAGGCGGGAAAGTGGAACTGAGCCACGACAGATCAGCCATGATCTTATTGAATGGCAGGGCAGGCTCAAAGGGCTAGATGGTCTACTCCTGCTCCTATTTCTTATGTTCTAATGTTTCTTATGTTCTTAAATTATGGGCCAATTGAGATGAAATTTCACTGAGAAGACAAAAGGAGCAGAATAGATAAAACAAGTGTCATTCGCTAAATATATTTAAGTCACATGTAGATAGGTTTTTGATAGACAAGGGAATTAAGGGTTATGGGGAGAAAACGGAAAAGTGGAACTGATCCACTTCAGATCAGCCATGATCATATTGAATAGTGGAGCAGGCTCGAAGGGCTAGATGGCCTACTCCTGCTCTTACATCAGGTTAAAGTCCAACAGGTTAATTTGGTAGCACAAACTTTCGGAGTATCGCTCCTTCTTCAGGTGAGTGAGGAGTTGTAACATAGAAACACTATAGTGCAGAAAGAGGCCATTTGGCCCATCGAGTCTGCACCCAGCACAATCCCACCCAGGCCCTGCCCCATGTCCCTACAAATTTACCCGCTAATCCCTCTAAGTTATGCATCTCAGGACACTAACAGACAATTTTAGCATAGCCAATCAACCTAACCCACACATCTTTGGACAATGGGAGGAAATCGGAGCACCCAGAGGAAACCCACGTAGACACAAGGAGAATGTGCAAACTCCACACACAGTGACACAAGCCCGGAATCCAACCCAGATCCCTGGCGCTGTGAAGCAGCAGTGTTATCCACCATGTGCCACTGTGCCACCCAGTTGTATTCACAAACAGGGCATATACAGACACAAACTCAATTTGCAAGATAATGGTTGGAATGCGAGTCCTTACAGGTAATCACGTCTTAAAGGTACAGACAATGTGAGTGAAGAGCGGGTTAAAGAGATGTGAACTGTCTTCCAGCCAGGATAGTGAGTGAAACTGTGCAACGCATTGGGGTCCCTGACATTCCGAAACTCAGCTCAGACTCCAGGCTGACTGCTCCGCTACTGCGGCTGCGCATTCCATAGCTGTTTAAATCTGTCGCCCGGAAAGTCGAATCGCGATATAACTTGAGGGGGAGATTGTGTTTTAATTCTAGCAGGGATGTGTGTGTGAGTTTATTTCATGTTGAAGCGGGCGGTTTGAACGCGGTTGATTAAATCGGTGTTTGCGGGCATTCCCCTGGTCACCTCCTTCCGGGGTCCTGGGCCTTCACGTGCAGCGCTAAGATGGCGACGTTTACTCAGATGAAAGTCATCCGCAAGAAATTAGAGAAGAAAAACGCCAAAATCAGACACATCAATGCGGCGGTAGCGGCCGAGAGCGGTGAGCGGAGCGGGGGGGGGAAGGGATTCCGGGCGAGCGGCGCCCGAGACTCTCAACAGTCGGCGGTCCGGTCCCTGGATTACCGGCTGTCTGCCTTCCTGAGCAACGCGCTGCCCTGTGCGGCTTCACCCAACTCCTCTCTGTGAACATTTACAAACCTCTCTTTTTATTCTGTTTCTCTATTCTGAACATCAAGGGGGAAATAATCTCACGTTGCATTTTTTTTTGGGGGGGCTGCTTCATCGAACCCCTGTAGCGCAGATGTAGGCCATTCGGCTCATCTAGACTGCCCCGAGTGTATTTTACCCAGGTCCTGTTCCCCCGCCTCCCAACCTTACCCATTTACTCTTCTAACCCCCTCCCCCAACCTAGGGGAAATTTGTCGTAAAAAGTTTCATAACACCAGGTTAAAACCCAACAGGTTTTATTTGGAATCACAGGCTTACGGAGCATTTCATCAGATGATGAAGGAGCAGTGCTCCAAAAGCTCGTGATTCCAAATAAACCTTTGGACTCTAATCTGGTGTTGTGAGACTACTTAGTGTGCCTGCCTCAGTCCAATGCTGGTATCTCCACCTCACAATTTACCGTGGACAGTCCACCTAACCCGCACACCTTTGGGCTGTAGGAGGACAGTGGAGGAATCCCACGCAGAGGTGGAGGGAACATGCAAACTTCTCGGTATTGAACCTGGTCCTTAGCGTTGTAAGATAGCAGTGCTAGCCACCATGCTGCTCCTGTTTAGCCTGCTGTTATATCTCTGCGTCACTCTCACAGTTTACATCCCCACCAAGCTTTGCATCATCAGCAAAGGTGGATACATCACTGTCGCAGCATCTTTGTGAATATTCTTCATAAATAGTTAACCCTATCACTGATTCTCACCTGCAAACTAGAAAATACCCCATTTATCCCAACTGCTTCCTGTCCATTCACTGTCTCCCCCACCACCGCCCCCCCCCCCCCCCCCCACACACTTCCATATGAGTATTACTCCCTACTCTCAAAACAAAAAATAGCTATCCAATTATCTTTCATGGAGAGGAGAAACTTCAGCTCGGTTGAAAAGTCTAAAGCTGAAATTCTAACTTGTGTGTTAACACCACAGATCTTAATTGACCTGAATATTTCAGCATGTTATGTTTTTCTAAGGTTCATTTTTGTAATGAAGTGCAGTAATGAAGGTTTAACCTCATCTTTGGTATACTTCATCATGTTACAGCGTTTAAACTTTGTAAAGAACATTTTGGCTGCAATCTTCAGAGATTTGAGAGCATTGCTACCTCATTGCAGTACTGTGGAAGTGCTGCACTACTGAAGGTGCAGGCTTTTGAATGAAGTATTGAGCTTAACCCCAGTCTGCCCTCAGGTGAATATAGAATATCTCATGGCACTACTTTGAAGAAGAGCAGGAGAGTTCTTCCCCAGTGTCCTGGCTGATATTTTTATTTTAGCTAACACATTATCTGAAGAGTAACTTAGCATTTCAGTAATGTCTTTCACGATCAGATGTCCAAGTTTTTACAGTAAATAAAGCACTTTTGAAGTGGAGTTGCTGTTGTAATGTAGGAAATGTGGCTGTCGTTTTGCACATTGTAAACTCCCAGAAGCAGCAATGTGATAAGCGATGGCTATTATCTTGGACACCAAGGATAATTTCACTACTCCTGTTCAAAAAAAAAAGGTCTTGTGGCACAGTGGTAGAGTACTTGCCTCTGGACCAGAAGCTCTGGGTTCGAGTCCAACACCAGGACTTGCTGGTCGTGGAAGGCACATTCACAACACAATGCAATGGGCTGATAATCAGCTTGGGAATTCTTCCCCAAAGGGGGAAGAAGTGTGTGTTGTGTGTGTGTGTGAAGGCATGCTTAAAAAAAAACAAGTCCTATCCACCTGTCGCCATTCATTGACCAACATTGATTCCCTATCAAGACCTAACTCAGCAAGTTCAGTCTGCTATCACAGTGCCCTTTTCAGTGTGTGGGTCAAATCTTAGACAAATCGTGCCACGGGATCCACCGAAGAGGGCAAAGATAGCCTTGCATTGGGTCTCCAACAGAGCAGTACTTACTTATTACTGGAGAGTCAGCTTAGACTTTTGAGCTCATAACCTACAAATGACATGAACCCATAACCTACTGAGTCAGGCAGGAATGTCACCAACTGAGCCATGACTGATTCTCTGGCTTTATGTGGGACCCTGCTTTAAACTTCCTACCTTACAACAGTGACTGCACTTCAAAAAACAAAAAGTGCTTTGTTGATCACACAGATCTTTAAATTACATCAGATCATGGAAGACTCTATGCGAGTTTTTTTTGTATTGCTCTTGGAGCTGATTTATTTATAGTCTACCACCACCATATAACAGTTTAACATGTAACCAAGTCTAAGACCGTTTGAACATCTAATACTTGAACCTTCAGTGGATTTGGACTCTATGTAAACAAACTTAAACTTTATGTCAACAGTGATTAAACAAAATGAAATGCTTCAAGAGGCAGTGAATGATCAGGAAAATGCTCCAGAGGTGTTGAAGGAAGGACAAAAAAGTACAAAAGATGAGACTGAACAGAAACCTGTATCAGAAATCAAAAAGAAAAAGAAAAAGAAAAGAAAGCTTACAACTCACATCCAGGAAACTGGTAAGTTAATTTTGCTTTCAGTACTTCAGTAACGCATAAAAGCAATAATTTGTTATTGTAATGACAGACTGAACAAGAAATTGAATTTCAAACTAATCAAAACCACAGTACTGCAACATTTAATTGTGGAACATTCTGGGAATAAGCACATTTAACATTTAAGTAGTTGACCCTGAATAATTCAAAAGTGTTTTTGTCATTTGCATTGGGATAGCTTTTTCAGATAAAAAAAATTGAATAGTCAAGATTAGATAAGATTTTCCCTAGTTTATTTTGCTTCTGTAATATGATTGGTTAGCTGATTTACTTATTACATTAGGGACAGTTTTACTGGGACTGCTCAATGTGAAATGGCAGCATTATATATTGGTATCAAATGGAAGATCATTGCTGAACTGAAAAACGCAATACAGTAATTGAATAGAACATTTTTCTGAATTTTTGATTTACATATTTGAGTCTTAGCTTCAAAAATTAACGTTCCTTGTTCTATATGTGACTGACATGCATAAATTATTTTTTGATATAAGTTGCGTATTTTTTGGAAAAATTACAGCTGCATAGTTTCTTCAATAAAGTTTCACCTAAAGACTCAAAATCGTAAAGTGATTACAGCATAGAAAGAGACCATTCAACCACTGTCATGATATTTTGGATATTGATCGCTAATTCAGTTAATCCTTTATTCTATTCTCATTGTGCATGTTTGCTTTGCAGTATAATCTTTTCTATATATTAGTGTTAGACTTGATATACTTACAACTTTGTAAATTGCATAAGACTTGGAAGTACCTTAAGCTGAGAGACAGATAGTGATAGCTTTCAAAGTTGTGAGGAAATCTGATCGAGATGTTCAAAATCATGCGCAGTCTAGACAGAGGCAGACAGAAATTATCGAATAACCCTGCGTGTTTGTCCTGCTAAGTCCTCCCTGATACTAAAGGGCGGATCAACCTAACCCGCCCATCTTTGGAGTGTGGGAGGAAACCAGAGCATCCCGAGGATCAACGTGCAAACTCCACACAGTCTGCAGGGAGTATGGAATTGAACCCAGGTCCCAAGCAATGTGAAGTGCTAATTACTGTGACTTGCACATTTGCATCAATGCACAGGCAAAACAGTTTTGATGGAATTAAAAGGCAATACTACAATTTTATGGAGACAGTAATGACCCATTTAGATGTTTACAGCATTGAAATGGAGAATTAGTTTTAAGGCTGGCAATATTAGGTAACGTGCCTGACATCATCTAACCTAGTTTTATTCTTTTGCTATAGAAATCAAAAAGCCAAAGATTGCTGAAGTGGAGGAGAATGGTGAGCTGGAAGTGAGCAAAGCTGATGACTTGGAAGTGAAACAGGATCAAAAGGACGATGAAAATGAAGAGAAATCTGAACATGATGAGCCAGTTTTGCCTTTGGGATTGACAGGTAATCTGTTTCTGAGGTTTAATCCTTTGAATGCTGTTGCATTGTGGCTGTATGTGAAAACAAGATAGAATGTCAGCCACAATCTCACAGCAGAGTACATCCGTCACAAGCATTTCATTGGTATGTTCAAATTGCAGCTCTTTAGGACAGAATGTTGGATGAACAGGCAAACAGCATGTGTCAGTGGATCAGCCAGGAGTGATGGTGATACTGAGGCAGCGCTGGCTGTTTTACCACAATTCATCTCTGACACTGTGTCTGATTTGTTGTTGATGCCACTGGGCAGCATGTTGATGAGGGAACAATAAAGGACCAAAGGTGGATTGTCAGGGATTCCAGGGGTACAGCTGAGAGAGAACCTGTTAGAAATTGTCTACTTAAAATTACATGGGTGTAAGTGGGACAGATTGAGGTTAGTAGCTCTTGACTGGACAAGAGAGGAGAGATGCATGGTCAGCCACGTCAAAGGCTTTGGGGAAGTCAGAAGGGTCCATCACCATTATATACTGATGGTGACGTACATAGCATCATAGAACCCTAGAGTGCAGAAAGAGGCCCTTTGGTCCATTGAGTCTGCACTGAACACAATCCCACCCAGGCCCTACCCCCATATCCCTACATATTTTACCCACTAATCCCTATAACCTACACATCTCAGGAAACTAAGGGGCAATTTTTTTTACCATGGTCAGTCAACCTAACCTGCACATCTTTGGACTGTGGGAGGAAACCTGAGTACCTGGAGGAAACTCACACAGACACGAGGAGAATGTGCAAACTCCACACAGACAGCGACCTGAGCCAGGAATCGAACCCAGCTCCCTGGAGCTGTGAAGCAGCAGTGCTAACCACTGTGCTACCATGCCGCCCAGACATGAGGAGAGTGTGCAAACTCATTTGTGTCTTATTAAGACTGTTGTAGTGCTGTGGCCATTTGGAAACCTGATTTTGAAGAGGTACAAATGTGGACTTGTGAAAAAGATGGGCATTAATTCAGGAGCTGGCAACCTGTTCAACGTCTCAATAAAGGGAAATTGGAGATGGGGTCGTAGATTGTAAGGACTTAAGAGACCAGTGTAGATTTATTGATGGCAGTAATTTTGAAAGGGACATGAAGGAACCCTTCAAAATGACAATGCGCACTGGAGTAAGGAAACGAAATTGGTGTTGAGCAGTTTTGGTTTTCAAAAATCTGTATTACATTTAGAAAGTATAATTTGGGGAAAAACAAACAATTGTGAATGAAAGCAGATGAGCCTGATAATAAAGGAATTTTTTTTTATGTGATGGTGGCTCACCATGTTGGCAATCACAGTTAATCCTGAGGATATTTTCAGGAAGCTGCAGTTTTAATACCATGTAGCTGATAGCTTTATCCAGAGAGTGATTGGAATGTGGTCCGTGCTGTTGTTGTGGTGAATGATATAAATGCATTCAAGAACAGGTTGGATCAGAATATGAGGGAGAAGGGAATGGAGGGGTGTTTTGATGAGGTTGACTGAAGAGGAATAGGGGAATTTCACAGTAATGTTATTGCACTGTTAATGTAAGCCTACTTGTGACACTAATAAACTTAAAGAAAATACTCATGGATTTGTTGGGTCAAATAGTCTGCATTTGTAACTTTGACAGCATTTTTGAATTTTATTGGATAGGATTCTCCCAAAAAAATTCTAAGTGCCGAATTTGTGTAAAAACTGGGGTGAATCCTGTTGGCTTTTTCAGCGAGATTCTCAAAGTGAACCTCCCACATTGTGCACCACAGCGTACCCTAGTGTGAATCGCGCTGAAAAGCTGTTGGCGGGACCTATTCCGGCTGGAGAGGCCGGCAGCATATTGCTGAGTGGGCCACTGCGCACATGGAGATCGGCACATGCGCAGTAGCCTTACATTGCCGGCCTCCCAATCGCTGGCCAGTCCCACAACCCCGCATCTCTGGCTGTATGATCCCCACCTCCACCCCATTGATCACTGCCCGCTAATAAGATGTAAATTTTATTTAGCTCTGCCAACTTCCGGCACAGAGCTCACGATGCCGGAAATCCAGAGGCATGGAGGCCGTGGTGCCCAGCAGGAAGCCTGCTACACAGCCTCCACGTGAGTCTTCCTGCCTGCTCAAGCAGCACAGTGGGCTTGACAAATCACCCCTGTTGTATCGAAGTCATTATGCTTTGTAAAATTTCTCAACACAATTTGATTAAAGATATGATCTGTACCACTAATGTTTGTTATGAGTATGTGGCCCTTCAGGGTGATATTTTTAACTAACCTTGTGTTCTTTGTGTTCAGGGGCTTTTGAAGACGCTTCTTTTTCTTCTTTGGCTGACCTGGTTAGTGAAAGTACCTTAAGAGGGATTGCTGACATGAACTTTACTAAAATGACAGAAATTCAACAGAAAAGTATCCGACCTTTACTGGAGGGCAGGTAGGTTGAATTGATTATAAATTTAAAAAGTGCTCAATATTATTTGTGATTTTTATAAAATATATTGGTTTTCTTTTAGCACAATGCTGTTTTACCATGATATTGGATAACATAATCTGGTAATGTACCAGAGGAAGCATAGGATAGACCTCTTTTTGACTTCTTCATAGCAAATGGAAATGTAAAACTGGTGCTTTTGCACCAGTGCCTCGAAGGACCCTGAGGATCCATCCATGACACCCTCTTTTTCGTCTGTTGCCTCTTTGTGATATCACCCACAGCTATGATTTCAACCATTTATTGATACCACCGAGCCCTGTCTTTCCCCTATGCTTAACTCCTCCACTGCTTTTTATCAGATTGTTTGTCCAACGTCCAGGCTTTCAGCTATAATTTCCTAAATCTAAACATCTGGAAAAAGTGAAGACAATATATCTGATTCCTGCTGCAATTTCAATACTATAGCCAGAAATTCTGTCCTCTTCCTTTACATAAGAAACATAACATAAGAAACATCAGAAATAGGAGCAGGAGTAGGCCATCTGGCCCTTCGAGCCTGCCCCGCCATTCAATAAGATCATGGCTGATCTGTCGTGGCTCAGTTCCACATTCCCACCCTCTCCCCATAACCCTTAATCCCCTCTCTTATCAAAAACCCATCAACCCGCGTCTTAAAAATACTTAGCGAGGCAGCCTCCACCACCTCAACAGGCAGAGAATTCCAGAGATTCACCACCCTTTGAGTGAAGAAGTTCCTCCTCAACTCCATTCTAAACCGCCCCCCCTTTATCTTGAGGCTGTGCCCCCTAGTCCTACTGTCCTTTCTGAGCGGGAAGAGCCTCTCCACCTCTATCCTATCCATCCCATTCATCATCTTATACGTCTCAATGAGATCTCCCCTCATTCTTCTAAACTCTAACGAGTACAAGCCTAGTTTATTCAGCCTCTCCTCATAGCTCAACCCCCTCAACTCCGGCATCAGCCTAGTAAACCTCCTCTGCACTCCCTCCAAGGCCAAATATCCTTGCGTAAGTACGGCGACCAAAACTGCACACAGTACTCCAGCTGCGGTCTCACCAATGCCCTATACAGCCGCAGCAAGACCTCCCTACTTTTATATTCAATCCCCCTCGCTATGAAGGCCAGCATCCCATTCGCCTTCCTGACCACCTGCTGTACCTGCAAGCTGGGTTTTTGTGACTCATGCACAAGGACCCCGAGGTCCCTCTGCACTGTCGCCCGCTGCAGTTTTTCTCCACGTAAGTAATAATCCTTCCTACCATTATTCCTACCAAAGTGGACCACCTCGCACTTGCCAACATTAAATTCCATTTGCCAGTTCCTGGCCCATTCACCCAGCCTATCTAGATCCTTCTGCAGACTCTCCACACCCTCTGCGCAATTTGCCATTCCACCAATCTTGGTGTCATCAGCAAATTTCGACACCATACACTCGGTTCCCTCCTCCAGATCATCTATATAAATGGTAAATAGCTGAGGCCCCAGCACCGACCCCTGAGGCACTCCACTAGTCACCAACCGCCAATCCGAATAGCACCCATTGACCCCCACTCTCTGCCTCCTATTTGACAACCAGTCCTCTATCCACACTAACACCCTACCCCCAACTCCATGTCCCCTGACCTTCTGCAATAACCTCTTGTGAGGTACCTTGTCAAACGCCTTCTGAAAATCAAGAAAGACCACATCCACCGGCTCTCCTCTATCCACCGCCCTCGACACGTCCTCATAGAACTCCAGTAAATTTGTCAGGCACGACTTCCCCTTAACGAAACCGTGCTGCGTCTGCTCTATCAAGCAATTCCCCTCAAGATGCCTCGCTATTTCCTCCTTGATGACGGATTCTAACATTTTACCTACAACAGACGTTAAACTAACTGGCCTATAATTCCCTGCCTTTTGCCTGGCACCCTTCTTAAACAACGGCATAACATTAGCCGTTTTCCAGTCTTCCAGCACTTCCCCGGAATCCAGCGACGTCTGGAAAATAACCATCCAGGCATCCACTATCACCTCCGCCATTTCTTTCAGAACCCTTGGATGCATTCCATCCGGTCCTGGCGACTTGTCCCCTGTCCCAGACTGAATCAATCTTGAAATCTCAACAACCTGTTTGATTCTGAATTAAGTTTCCAACCCCACAATTCTCACCATCACAAAAACTATCTCCTTCACTTTCTACATATTCCCCTTCTCTGCTCTGCTTCATCTCTTCTGTTGAAAACTTTCATCCATATGTTTGTCACATCTGCCTTGATTATGTGCTACTGGCCTGCCTTCCTTCCACTGCCTCTAAGCTTCAGTTATCAAAACTTGGCTGCCTACACTTATCTCACAAAAAGATTTGCTTGCTCATCCCCACATTCACTGAACTACATTGGCTTCCAATCTTGCAGTGCATCAGTGTTAAAATTCTCATATTTGTACTTTTAAGCCACTTCATTGGCTTATCTCTGAAATCTCTGTAACCCTAAGCACCTTCTGCAAAACTGTTCCACTGACCTATTGTATTTGCCATCCTTTTTGCCCCAACCAATGGTGGCCAATATTCTGGACTTTTTTCAAACTCCTCAGCCTCTTGACCTCCCTACGCATATTTTAAGAGTCTTTTTAAAACCACCACTGAGCTTTTGCTCATCCTTGTCCAAATCTCCTTTGGCTTAGTGTCTATTCTTTGGTTCTGTGAAGCATTTTGGGGCATAATTTGCATTAAAAGTGCTCCATAAATAGAAACTAGAAACAGGAGAAGGCCATTTGGCCCTTCGAGCCTGTACCACCATTCATATTGATCATGGCTGATCTTCGCATTCAATATCCTGATTTTCCCCCCTGCTTCCTCCCATATCCCTTAATCCCTTAAACCCACGACCTATATCTGATTTCTTCTTGAAATTAGACAACGTTTTAGCCTCAACTATATTCTGTGGTAGCGAATTCCATTCATTCACCACTCTCTGGATGAAGAAATTTCTCCTCACCTTTGTTCTAAAACATTGACTCTTTATCCTCAAAGTATGACCCCTAATTCTGGACTCCCCCACCATTGGGAACATCCTTTCTGAATCTATTCTGTCCAATCCTGTTCAAATTTTATAACTTTCTATGAGATCTTCACACTATTTTAATCTCCAATGAATATAATCCTAACCAACTTAGTCTGTCCTCATATGACAAAGCTGCCATCCCAGCAATCAGCTTGGTAAACCTTCATTGTACTCACTCTACGGCAAGGACGTCCTTCCTCAGATAAGGACACCAAATCTGCACATAATGCACCAGGTGTGTGGCCTTACCAACACCCTATACAATTGCAGCAAAACATCCTTATGCCTATACTCAAATCTTCTCACTATGAAGGCCATTTGCCTTTTCACTGCCTGCTATACCTACATTCTTACTTTCAGTGACTGATGCTGAAGTTCTGAAGGATTCCAAGGTCTCATTGTGTATCCACCTCTTTCAATCTACAGCCATTCAAGTAATAATCTGTCTTCCCATTGTTGCTACCAAAGTAGATAACCTCACGATAATCCACATTATACTGCATCTGCCATGCAGATGCCCACACACTTAGCATGTCCAAATCGCACTGAAGCATCTCTGCATCCTTGTCACAGCTCACCCTCCCACCCAACTTTGTGTCATCTGCAAATTTGGAGATAATACATTCAGTTCCCTGTTGCAAATCATTAATATGTAATGTGAACAGTTAGGGTTATAGAAACATAGAAGATAGGAGCAGGAGGAGGCCATTTGGGCCTGTTCCGCCATTTATTATGATCATGGCTGATCATCCAACTCAATAGCCTGATCCCGTTTTTTTTCTCCATAACCTTTGACCCCATTCACCCAAAGTGCTTGCCGCCTCTTGAATACATTCGATGTTTTGGCATCGACAACTTTCTGTGGTAATGAATTCCACAGACTCACCACACTTTGGATGAAGAAATGTCTCCTCGTTTCCGTCCTAAATGGTCTACCCTGAATCCTCAGACTGTGACCCCTGGGCCTGGACTCCCCACCATTGAGAATATCCTCTCTGCATCTACTGTTTCTGGTCTTGTTAGAATTTTATAAGTCTCTATGAGATTCCCCGTCATTCGTCTGAACTCCAGCGAAAACAATCCTAACTTAGTCTCCTTATACATCAGTCCTGCCATCCCCGGAATCAGCCTGGTAAACCTTTGCTGTGTCCCTCAAGAGCAAAAACATCCTTCCTCAGAAAAGGAGACTGAACACAATACTCTAGGTGTGGCCTCACCAAGGCCCTGTATAATTGCAATAACGCATCGCTGCAGTGTACTCAACCTCCCACATTGAAGGCCAACATGCCATTTGCCACCTTTGCTGCCTGCTGCACCTGCATGCTTGCCTTCAGTGGCTGGTGCACAAGGACACCCAGGTCTTGCTGCACTCTCCCCGCTCCCAGTTTACAGCCATTCAGATAATAATCTGCCGCCTTGTTTTTGTTTTGGAAGTGAATAGCCTCGCGTTTGTCCAAATTGTATTGCACTTGCCATTGATTTGCCCACTCACCCAACCTGTCCAGATCATTTTGAAGGATCTCTGCATTCTTGTCACAGTTCACCCTCCCACCCAACTTGGTATCACTTGCAAACTTTGAGATGTTACATTTTGTTTCCTCATCCACATCGTTAATATGTACTGTGAATAGCTGGGGTCCCAGCACCGATCCCTGTGGCATCCCACTAGTTACAGCCTGCCAATCTGAAAAGCATCCATTAATTCCTATTCTTTGTTTCCTCTCTGCCAACCAGTTTTATAGCCTTCTTAATCCACTTGCCCCAATCCCATTCGCTTTCATCTTGTATGATAATCTCTTATGCGGGACTTTGTCAAATGCTTTCAGAAAGTCCAAATATACCACATTGACTGGCTCCCCCTTGTCAACTCTACTAGTTAAATCTTCAAAGAATTCCAAAAGACTTGTCAAGCATGATTTCCTTTTCATAAATACATGCTGATTGTGTGATCCTGCCAATGCTTTTTAAATGCTCTGTTATAAAGTCCTTGATAATGGATTTGAGAATTTTCCACACTATCAATTTTAAGCTTACTGATCTATAATTCCTTTATCCCTCTACCTCCCTTTTTGAATATTAGAGTAGCATTAGCTACCCTCCAACCTGCAGGGACTGTAGCAGAGTCTATAGAATCCTGGAGGATGACCACCCACTATTTCCAGAGGCACTTCCTTAAGTACTGTGGGATGTAGATGATCAGGTCCTGAGGATTGTCCCACCTTTTCCCAGCACCATTTCTCTACTAATATTGATCTCCCTCAGTTCTTCCCTCTCAATAAATCTGGCATTCTCCAACATTTGTGGCATCTGATTTGTGTCCACTTTTGTGAAGACAGAACCAAAGTACTTATTCAGTTGCTCGGCCATTTCTTTTTCCCCTATTATACATTCCCCCATTTCTGTCTGTATGGGACCTACGTTTGTCTTCAACTTATTTCTCTTCACGCATCTATAGAAACTCTTAGTGTTAGTCTTTACGTTCCCTGCAAGCTTACTTTCATACTGTATTTTCCCCTTGTTAATTAGTCCCTTGGTCCTTCTTTGCTGAATTCTAAACTGCTCCCAATCCTCCAAACTATTACTTTTCTTGGCTGATCTGTGTGTTTCTTCCTTGGATAGGATCTTCCAATTTCCTTTGTAAGCCATGGATTGGCCGTCTCACCCATTTTGCTTTTGAGCCGAACTGGAATAAACTGCTGCTGCAGTCCCCTCATGTGTTCCTTGAATGTTTGCCATTGCCTATCCACTGTCAACCCTTTAAGTAACTCTCCCCAGTCTATCAAGGCCAACTCATGCCTCATATCCTCATTGTTTCTTTTATTAAAATTCAGCACCCTGGAGAAACTATGAAGCTGGGCTAGCGCTTAATATAAAAAAGGATAGCAAGAGTTTTTATAAATATATAAAAAGGAAGAGGCTGGCTAGGGTGAACGTTGGTCCTTTAGAGGATGAGAAAGGGGACCTAGTGGTAGGGGATGGGGATATGGCTAAGGTATTGAATAACTTCTTTGTTTCTGTCTTCACGGAGGAGGACGTGAATAATTTGCCGGGTGTTAGCGATGGAAAGGTGGTAGGACTGGAGGGTCTTAATGACATTACCGTTACTAGAGAGGCGGTGCTCGACAGACTGGAGGGGCTGATTGTGGACAAGTCCCCAGGACCGGATGGGATGCATCCGAGGGTTCTGAAAGAAATGGCGGAGGTTATAGTGGATGCATTGGTGGTTACTTTCCAGACGTTGCTGGATTCCGGGGAAGTGCCGGAAGATTGGAAAACGGCTGATGTTACGCCGTTGTTTAAGAAGGGTGCCAGGCAAAAGGCAGGGAATTATAGGCCGGTTAGTTTAACGTCTGTGGTAGGTAAAATGTTAGAATCTGTCATTAAGGAGGAAATTGCGAGGCACCTTGAAGGCAATTGCTTGATAGAGCAGACACAGCACGGTTTCATTAAAGGGAAGTCGTGTCTGACAAATTTACTGGAGTTCTATGAGGATGTGTCTAGGGCGGTCGATAGAGGAGAGCCGGTGGATGTGGTCTTTCTGGATTTTCAGAAGGCGTTTGACAAAGTACCTCATAAGAGGTTATTGCAGAAGGTCAGGGGACTTGGAGTTGGGGGTAGGGTGTTAGCGTGGATAGAGGACTGGTTGTCAAATAGGAGGCAGAGAGTGGGGGTCAACGGGTGCTATTCGGATTGGCGGATGGTGACTAGTGGAGTGCCCCAGGGGTCGGTGCTGGGGCCTCAGCTTTTTACCATTTATATAGATGATCTGGAGGAGGGAACAAGTGTAGGGTGTCGAAATTTGCGGATGACACCAAGATTGGGGGAATGGCAAATTGTGCGGAGGGTGTGGAGAGTCTGCAGAAGGATCTAGATAGGCTGGGCGAATGGGCCAGGAGCTGGCAAATGGAATTTAATGTTGGCAAGTGTGAAGTGGTCCACTTTGGTAGGAAGAATGGTAGGAAGGACTATTACTTACGGGGCGAAAAACTGCAGCAGGCGACGGTGCAGAGGGACCTCGGGGTCCTTGTGCATGAGTCGCAAAAACCCAGCCTGCAGGTGCAGCAGGTGGTCAGGAAGGCGAATGGGATGCTGGCCTTCATAGCGAAGGGGATTGAATATAAAAGTAGGGAGGTCTTGCTGCAGCTGTATAGGGCATTGGTGAGGCCGCAGCTGGAGTACTGTGTGCAGTTTTGGGCGCCGCACCTGCGCAAAGATATTTTGGCCTTGGAGGGAGTGCAGAGGAGGTTTACTAGGCTGATACCGGAGTTGAGGGGGTTGAGCTATGAGGAGAGGCTGAATAAACTAGGCTTGTACTCGTTGGAGTTTAGAAGAATGAGGGGAGATCTCATTGAGACGTATAAGATGATGAATGGGATGGATAGGATAGAGGTGGAGAGACTCTTCCCGCTCAAAAAAGACAGTAGGACTAGGGGGCACAGCCTCAAGATAAAGGGGGGTGCGTTTTAGAACGGAGTTGAGGAGGAACTTCTTCACTCAAAGGGTGGTGAATCTCTGGAATTCTCTACCCATTGAAGTGGTGGAGGCTGCCTTGCTAAATATTTTCAAGAAGCGGGTTGATGGGTTTTTGATAAGAGAGCGGATTAAGGGTTATGGGGAGAGGGCGGGAAAGTGGAACTGAGCCACGACAGATCAGCCATGATCTTATTGAATGGCGGGGCAGGCTCGAAGGGCCAGATGGCCTACTCCTGCTCCTATTTCTTATGTTCTTAATCTCCGAATCAACCACTTTATTCCCCACCTTGATAAAAAATTCTATCATGTTATGGTTGCTCATTCCAAGGGATCTCGTACAGTTAGATTGGCAATGATTCCCGTCTCATTACACAGTACCTAGTCTAAGATGGCCTGCTCTGTAGTTGGTTCCTGCACATATTGGTCAAGAAAAACATCCCGTATATTCTCCAGGAATTCCTCCTTTATGGCATTGTGGCTAATTTGATTAATCTGTGTGCAGATTAAGATCACCCATGATCACCGATATTCTTTTATCACATGAATCTCTAATTTCATGTTTAATGCCATTCCCAACATTACCAGTGCAGTTTGGGGGTCAAACTAATGTTTTTTGCCCCTTGGTATTTCTCAACTCTATCCGTGTTGTCAGAGCTAATATCCTTTCTCACTATTGTGTTAATTTCCTCTTTAACCAGCAGTGCCACTCCACCACCTTTTCCTTTATACCTGCCCTTCCTAAATATTGAATACCCTAGGACGTTCAATTCCTACCTCGGTCACCCTGCAGCCATGTCTCCTTACCCATTATCTTACCCATTTACATCTATCTGCTTGATTAATTGATCCACTTCATTGCAAATGCTCTGCGCATTAAGGCACAGAGCCTTTAAGCTTGCCTTTTTAACATTGTTTGCCTTGTTCCCAACATTTTTCTCTGAAATCACTACTTTGAGACTCGATTTCTTAACTTTCTTCCCACCTCACTCTGTTCTGCTTTTAGGACCTCATCCTTTTTTTTTGTAAACCTATGTCGCTTGTACTGATATGTACCATGACCACTGGCTGTTCACCCCCTTCAGAATGTCCTGTACCCGCTCTGAGACAACCTTGTCCCTCGCACCAAGGAGGCAACATATCATCCTGGAATCTCATTTGTGGCCAGAGAAATACCTGTCTATTCCCTTTACAACTGAATCCCCTATAATTATTGCACTGGCACACCTTTACCCCTCTCCTCTGCAGCAGAACCATCTGTAGTACGAGTTTAGCTGCTGCAGCTTTCCTCAGAGAGGTCATTCCCCTCAGTGTCCAAAGTGGTACATCTGGCCACAGGAGATTCCTGCACTACTGCCTATCTCTCTTGCTCTGTCTGGTGGTTACCCATTCCCTTGCTGCCTGTGGTGTGAGCACCTCTCTATGCGTGCTATCCACGATACTCTCTGACTCACTGATGCTCCACAGTGTCTCCAGCCGCTACTCCAACTCTGAAACTTGAGCTTCCAGGAGCTGTAGCTGGAGACACTTCCTGTACATATACTGACCCAGGGGACTGGAACTGTCCCCAGCCTGCCACATGCAGCAAGAAGAGCAAACCACAGCTTGGAGCTCTCTTGTCATGTCTTATTCCTTTAAAGTAAACTTTTGAAAGATGTTTTGTTTCAGATTATATTCAATTTCCTAGGGCCCTTCTTTCCTGCTCCTCGTTATTACTGAATATAACCATTACAAACTATAAACCACAGAAATTACACAAAACCCTATTGTAGTGTACAACAACAACTAAAATGCAAAGAGGCAAAAAAAGCTTCCTACCAGTCACCAGCCAATCACTTACTTGCACAGCTCTATCACAGATCCCTGTGGAACCCTGTTAGTCACTGACTGTCAATCCGAAAAAGACCCATTTATGCCAACTCTTTGCTTCCTACCTGCTAACCAGCTTTCTGTCCATCTCAAGACATTACCTGCAATCCTGGGCGGCACGGTAGCACAGTGGTTAGCACTGCTGCTTCACAGCTCCTGGGCCCTGGGTTCAATTCCCGGCTTGGATCACTGTCTGTGTGGAGTCTGCATGTTCTCCCTGTATCTGCATGGGTTTCCTCCAGGTGCTCTGGTTTCATCTCACAGTCCAAAGATGTGCGGGTTAGGTTGATTGGCCATGCTAAAAATGCCCCTTAGCGTTGTGAGGGATTGGGTAGGGCCTGGGTGGGATTGTGGTCAGTGCAGACTCGATGGGCCTAATGGCCTCTTTCTGCACTGTAGGGTTTCTATGATTTCTAATCCCATTTTGCAAATGCAAAAGAAAACTTTTGAGAGAGTTATTACTTTTAAAAACATTTTTAATGTAAATGATATCCTTTCTTTGGAGCTGCCATCTTTGTTCACTGTATTTTGTTCATAAAAATCATTCCCTGTCAATGAATTTAAATTTGTAAGACATATTTTCCTGCATATAATGTAATTACTCAATGGAGGTGGTAATAAAAGTGTGATGGAAGCCAAAGCTATAAAATTAAATTCTCCTTTCTGTATCTTTTAGGGATATTTTGGCGGCTGCTAAGACAGGCAGTGGGAAAACCCTGGCCTTTCTCATTCCAGCCATTGAACTGATCTACAAACTTAAGTTCATGCCCAGAAACGGTAAACAAATGGCTCAAGTTGCAACTGTTTTAATTGATTGAGGCTGGATAGATGTCCATTCACTATTGGACACATTCCATTTTATTTATAATTTTAGTTTTATTCAAATTGAACGCTCTTTGGAACAATATGATCATGCATTTAGATAATAGCAAATAATGCTGTCAATAAAAACAAAATGCTGGAAGCGCTTATCAGTGGCCGGAATTGTCAGCAGGGAAGTTGTGAGTGTAGAGTAATTTTTCTTTCTGAAACAGAAATAAATAAATACATTGTTCATGCTATTATGGTCTGTAACTGAAAATAAACTTGTTCCTTCAGGAACAGGTGTCCTTGTTCTTTCACCAACTCGAGAATTAGCCATGCAAACCTTTGGTGTTCTGACAGAACTAATGGCACACCATGTTCATACTTATGGCTTACTTATGGGAGGCAGCAACAGAAGTGCGGAAGCCCAAAAATTGGCAAATGGAATCAATATCTTAGTAGCAACTCCAGGCAGACTGCTGGATCATTTGCAGGTATTGTGCATTTCTCACTTGAATCCTCCAATAACATATATTAGCAATAATTTGCATTCAGATAAGTACCCTTCATAACTTCAGGACTTCACAAAACACATTGCAGTCATTATATACATTTTTATTGCACTATAAAGTGCAGTAGTGGGAATCGGCAAATCTGTTTTATTGATGTTGGTTGACAGGTAACTTAGTGAAGACACTCACCTCCTCTTTAGTTGTGTCATGAAATCTTTATGACCACCTAAGCAGAAGATAAGGCCATGATCTAATGTTTCATCCAACAGGACAGCGTTTTCTCAGCCCTGCTTCAACATGTCAGTCTAGATTATGCGCTCAAGATCCTTGAATGGGGCTAGAACCCGCAACCTTCTAAATTAAATGTGGGTGTAAACCACTGATTAAAACTGGTACTTAAAAAGTACAGTCCAACATTTTACCTACGCTTTGTACCCAAATACTCGTATATGCTTTTATGCACAAGTTTTTTTTTCTGCTGGAGATATTGCCTCTTAATGTATGAGAGTTCCACAGATGTCTAAATATAAAATGGTGGAGAAACAACAGTTAAATTATGAGGGTAGATTATAAAACCTTAGTTTGTATACCCTGGAATTTAAATGGTTAAGGTTATTTGGTTGGAAGCTTTCAAGAAATTAACAAGAACAGAAAAGATAGATAGAAATTATTTCTGCTGGTCGAGAAATCTATATTTTAAGTTTAAAAATTTGAACCAGATATTTTGAGAGTGAACTTGTGAACCACCTTTTCACACAAGGTGGTGAAAGTTTTGAATTCTTTTCCATAAACAGCAATTGATGGTAGGTGACTTAGTAGAACGTAGAAAACTACAGCACAAACAGGCCCTTTGGCCCACAAGTTGTGCTGATCATATCCCTACTTACTAGGCATATCTATAACCCTAAATCCCATGTACTCATCCAGAAGTCTCTTAAAAGCCCCCAACAAATTTGCCTCCACCACCACTGACAGCAACCGATTCCACACACCTACCACCCTCTTGAGTGAAAAGCTTACCCCTGACATCTCCTCTGTACCTACTCCCCAGCACCTTATACCTGTGTCCTCTTGTAGCGACCATTTCAGCCCTGGGAAATAGCCTCTGAGAATCCACCTGTTCTATACCCCTCAACATCTTAAACCTCTATCAGGTCACCTCTTATCCTTCATCTCTCCAGGGAGAAAAGACCTTGCTCCCCCAACCTATCCTCATAAGGCATGCCACCCAATCCAGGCAACATCCTTGTAAATCTCCTCTGCACCCTTTCAATAGCTTCCACATCTTTCTTGTAATGAGGCGATCAGAACTGCACACACAAGCAGGGTCTGACTAGGGTCTTATAAAGCTGCAGCATTATCTCCCGACTCCTAAACTCAATCCCTCGATTAATGAAGGCTAGTACACCATACGCTTTTTTGACCACGTCCTCCACCTGCGAGGCCGATTTAAGAGTCCTACGGACCCGGACCCCAAGGTCCTTCTGATCCTCTACACTGCTAAGAGTCTTGCCCTTGATATTGTACTCCTTCATCCCATTGGACCTGCCAAAATGGACCGCTACACATTTATCTGGGTTGAGGTCCATCTGCCATTTCTTCGCCCAGTCTTGTGTCCTGTCTATGTCACGCTTCAACTTCTGACATCCCTCCAGGCTATCCACAACACCATCAACCTTTGTGTCGTCGGCAAACTTACCAACCCATCCCTCCACTTCCTCATCCAGGTCATTTATGAAAATTACAAACAGCAAGGCTCCCAGAACAGATCCCTGGGGCACTCCATTGGTGACTGACCTCCATGCAGAAAAAGACACATCCACAACCACTCTCTGCCTTCTGCAGGCAAGCCAGTTCTGGATCCACAAGGCAACAGCCCCTTGGTTCCTATGCCCTCTTTCTCAATAAGTCTTGCATGGGGGACCTTTTAAATGTAAAATTTGTTACTAAACGTTGTCAAAAGGGCAAAGACAAGTATGTGAAGTTGGGTTGCAGAGTGGCTGTGAACTCGTTGAATGACAGGCTCAAAGAATTAAAAATATCCTGTTCCTGTGGTCATCTGTCCTTCTTGTGTAACTTATTGTCAAATTTTGTTTTATACCACCCATGCAACCCTTTGCTGTATTAAAGGCACTGTAGCAGTGCAGGTTGTTGGCTCACTATTGGAATTATTTTGGGCTTGAGAAATATTGAGGCTATTCGAACCCAATAATCTCATGATTTTGGATTTGGCCTACAATTCAATAGTACACAGTTATGATTTTGTGAAGTATTAATAACATGGCAGGTTGATTATTTAAACTGCTCATTTGAGTGTTTCCAACAAGTACTTGTGGGTTTTTGTTGAGCATCAAATTGGTCTGCGTGGTACCTTTTATGGACATGGTTTGTTGAGATTGAAATGCTGAGGGGAATACGCTGATCTGGGAATAAAGTGTACGCTCTCCATTTTGAACCATGTTAAATTCATATCACTGTGATCTCCCTTTTTAGAGTATTGCAATTAGCAGGGGTTCTTGAGATAAGAATTTAGGGTCTAAGCTTGAGCTTTTAATAGGCAGTATTGTACCATTTTTAATCTAAGTGTTGGGTGGGCATGGAACTGGGAGCGTTCCAGATCTGTCTTTTGCGTGTGTTTTTAGGCACCCCGCCCAGATATTTCATCCCCATGTTTCGGCGGGGGGGGGTTGCAATACTTTAGACTTATTGTCCTTGTGCGTGTTTTTGTATCATGGTCTATTCCTGCTCCTAAGTCCTATATTCCCTAAAACTCCTTTCTGGTGATTGTTTTACTTGGCTGTTTCCTCTGGGTTGGGAACATTTGCCTAGATCCGGATCTTACTATCTAAATGTTTTCAGATCACAATTCCGTTTTTGGTGAGCGGAATGTTTCTTCTCAACCTCACACCATACATAATGAACATCATACATAATAGTGTTTGCCTTTTTTTTAATCAGCCTAATTTTTGTATATGTGCACAAGTGCCTAATCATGTGTATTTTTTAAAAATTCATAAAGGATGGGAAAAGCTATTCGGAAAATTGGGATTGTGTGCAAATCACTTGGACATCTCGAAACTAAGTGTATGATCTTATTTTGCTAATCTTCCCTTGGCAGAACACACCAGGATTTATGTTCAAGAACCTGCAGTGTCTGGTAATAGATGAAGCAGACCGCATCCTAGAAGTGGGATTTGAAGAGGAGTTGAAACAGATAATCAGACTTCTACCAAGTGTGTTAATGCAGTCATTTTATTCTTACTTTACAGGAAAGATGAGTGCAATGTACTAAAATCGTCATCTTCAGCATGGTAACTTTTTTCCAAGATCCCAGAAACACGAGGCAATAAATGTTTTCCATTTCAAATTGATTTTCACCACTCAGGATAAATTAAAAGTTGGTCATTCACAGTTTCATTTGCAATTTTAGACAGATTGTTTGTGTAGCTTCAGATCATTTGCAATCACATCAAAATGATTTACCATCACATTAGCATCAAGCTGGTTCATTATGAAAATCCCTAATCTGTTTAAGCAAAAATAAGTTAACTTGTTTATATTATTGAATATTTAAAAAAAAGAAATATGTAGCCATGTACTTAGCTGCTTTCCCTTTTGAATATGCTGCACAAATTAGCAGTCTTTAAATTTGGTGTGGTAGTTGGCTGCTTCCTTAAAAATGGTGGTGAGTTATACTTTAGCCTGGAGCTTTAGTGCCTGTGCTTTTAAGTTAATTGTGTAGATTTTTTCCTGTCAGGGTCTGTTTCATTGGATCTTGCCTGAATATTCACTGTATTTGCTATTTTCTTCATTGCCTTGTTCCTATTCGCTTGATGCTGAATGCAAACAGCCTGCACAAGCTGTATTCAAACCAAGTTTGTCTCCACTTTCAACTGACATTGCGACATGTATTTACTAGCTGGAGTCCCCAGAAGAAACAAAGTTTCATCTCCATCTCTTCCCAAGTTTGTAGAGGTTTTGTTTCCCATTTGCTGCTATTTGCTTTCATGGCCTACAAGAGTTACGGCAAACTGAGGTTGGAAGTACACTACAGAGGAAAAGAAATGGAGTGATAAAGAGACACTAGTATCAGGACTTTTTTCCCCAATCCTCCCCTTAATTTATGGATACACTTCATAAACTGTCTTTCAAAGTTCTTTAACTCTGGCCTTCATTAATGTTTTTCGGGTATGAAAAGTTGGTTCTCTTGGTTGACGGGCAGCAAAATACGCCTCAATTTTTGCTAATTTTAGCAATTGAGAAAAATAATTCACTAGAAAGTGGAGCTATTTCAAACCAAAGGAAGTTAATCCTAAGTAGCTTGTATATAACCTTTACAGGGCGGCGGCAGACAATGCTTTTCTCTGCTACACAAACTCGTAAAGTGGAAGATTTAGCTAAAATCTCACTGAAGAAAGAGCCTCTGTACGTTGGAGTTGATGATGATAAAGAAACTGCAACTGTAGATGGCCTTGAGCAGGTGAGATGAGTGCCTGTTATTCAGATTTTTGCTTGCATTTGCATTATCGATCAAATAAATACACAAGTGATTCAGAAATTGCTGGGGTTACGTTTAACGTATTACAAATAGTTCAAAATGCGTTGTTTTTCAAAGATCCTTTTTTTCTTGTCAGAATGGTTGAAAATGGTGAGCAGTTTTGTCACAGAAAAATACTTGGGACTGTGATCCCACAGCACTATACAATTTTAGTTTTGTGATCTTCTGAAAAGAGATTGATTAGCTGTTTAGGAAATTGTTCATACAAACTGTGTATGATCCCACTTTATCTCTGTGAAGCTAATTCTCTGCTTTTGATTATTGCCCATAATCTCGTTGTGTACTCTGTCTTCAGAGACCAACTATGCACTTGCTCTTTGGAACTTCTCTTCAATACCTTTTGCCTTGCTACTTCTTTCCCTTCCTGTGAAAGCCCTCTATAACTGTCTAAAAAGTCGATTTCTTTCATGATATGCTTCAACCACCACGTCACATTTTCCAAGGCAAGTGAAGTCATTGCAACAGTTGTCCATTTGTGTGTCCACAGACCATTAGTCAGAGCTAGAAAATCATAAGAACTAGGAGTGTAACACCCGTCCCATAAGCCTGCTCCACCATTTGTTAAAAACATGGCTGAGCTGATGTGGCCTTGACCCCCACCCTCCTGCCTGTCCCCCATTACACTCAATTCCCTTGTCAATTAAGATCCTGTTTAACTCAATATATTCAATAACGCAACCTCCACTGTTGTCTGCAAAAGAGAATTCCAAAAACTAACGACCACTTGAAAAGGAATTCCATTTCACACCTGTCTTAAATAGAGATCTTTCATTTTAAACTGACTCCAAGTTCTAGATTCTCCTTTTAAAGGAAACGCCCAGTAACTAGTCTGTCGAGCCACTAAGAATCTCATGTTCTAATAAGATCACCTGTCACTCTTCTAAATGCTAATGAATGTAGCCCCGATCTGTTCCTAGTAAGACGGTCCCTTCATCCCAGGAATCAGCCTAGTGAACTTTCACTGAACTGCTTCCAATGCATGTATATCCCTCCCTAAGTAAGGAACCAGGACTGTACACTGTACTCCAAATGCATTCTCACTAGTGCTCTGTACAACTGTGGCAAGACTTCCCTACTTTTCTACTTCACACACCTTACAATAAAGACCAGCATTCCATTTGTCTTCTCAACTCTGGCTGTTCCTACATGCTAACTTTTTGTGATTCGTATATAAGGATGTCCAGATCCCTCTATACCAAAGCATTCCGTGCTTTCCATTTGAACAGTATTCTGCTTTGCGTTTCATCCTGCTGAAATGGGCAATCTTGTATTTTCCCATATTACAATCCATCTGTCAAATTTTTGCCCCTCACTTACCTATCTGTATCCCTTTGCAGACTCTTCATATCCCGCTCATAACTCGCTTGCCCACTTATCTTTGTATTAACAACAAATTTGACTGCAGTATAGTCTGTCCCTTCAAGCCTTTAATATAGATCACAAATATTTAAGGCCCCAGCACTAATCCCTACAGCACTCCACTAGTTATGTTTTGCCAAATTGAAAATTACTTGTTTTTATCCTAACGATCTATTTCTTATTGGTTAGAGGACTATCCTCTATCCATGCCAATATTCACCACCCCCCCCTAGAGACCACGAGTCCTTCAGCAGTAACTTTTTATATGGCACCTTATCAAATGCCTTTTGGAAATGTGATTACTTTATGTCTACTGATTCCCTTTTATCCATCCTACTGTTGTACAAATTTATGCAATATTATTTTCCTTCCACAAAATCGTGTTGACTTTTCCTGATTCTTAATCATGCATTCTAGTATTTCCCCTACGGCAAACGTTAGACTAACTGACCTGTGGTTTCGTGCTTTCTCTCTCCCTCCTTTCTTAAATAATTGTGTTTTGCCTGCGTTTTTCAATTTACCTGAGTCCTTTCCAGAATCTTGCTAATTTCAGAAGGTTACAGTCAATGTATCCACTGTGTAGTGACTTCCTTTAAGATCATAGGCAGTAGAATATCAGGTCTCCAGGGGACTTGTTAGCCTTAGTCCCATTCGTTTTCAAGTATCTTTTCTCGGGAGATTGTTTTGAGTTTCTCCCTTCTTTTAACCTCACGATTTTCTACCATTCTTGGAATGCTTTCTGTGTCTTCTACTTGTTTCTGTCATTTCATTGTTTGTCGTTAATTCTCTAGTCTCACCCTTGCATATACTTTAGCTACTCTCTTTATTTGTAGAAGTTTTTATTATCTGTTTTATGTTTCTTGCTAGTTTTCGTTCATACTTCAATTTCTTTATAGTTTATCACCCAGCTATTTCTCATCATTTTCTAGATTTTTCAAAAGGATGAAATTGTTCACAGATGATTAAAACTCGTTACTTAACTGGTTTGTGATGACGTACCTGTTTGCAACCTTTGTTGTTCTTTGTCTCCTCTCAATTTTATCCAACCATGTGAAGTAGCTCAATAATTTCCCCGTTACACAAGAGCTTCAACATTACTGTGTGTAAAACCAAGCCCAATAATGCCATCAGCAGGCTTATAATGGAATTGCAACCCGTTCTTAAAATTCACAATTGCCTCAGTGATCCAGCCTTCGGTATTATCTAATGATCTCCATATTCTGATGCTAAAATTTTAAAAATTCAGTTGAAAAGTTTACTCTGGTCAGTCAGAAATTTCTAAATTGTGTAACTTTGTTCTACAAAATTGATGTTAAATTTTTGGAAACAGTTTTTGTTTAACATGCAGAGCACTTGTTATTTTGGGATGTTTTGGATTATATTGTGCCTATTTAAACTTCACATGCTTATTATGATTTTAAGAATTGTCTTTTTTTGAAGAGTTATGTTTTTGCATGAAAGATGGAGAATTTGGTGATGAGTGCATTCATCATTCTATGCTGTTGTCCTACTGCAAGTATTCCACTCCCAATGCAATGTCTTTGCCTTATTTCATTATAGAATCATTTAAAAAAATTGACAGATAAGGAGTCATTTAGCCCACTGTATTCATACTGACTGAAAAAACATTATCCAATCTAATCCCACTTTCCAGTTCTTGATCTATAACCATGTAGTTTCAAACTCTCAAGTGCATTTCCAAGTTATTTTTAAATATGATGAGAGTTTCTGCCTCTACCACCTTTTTAGGCAGTGACTTTCAGACCCACACCATCCCCTTGGTGGAACATTTACTCCTTGACTCCCTCTAATTCCTCTAACAAATACATTAATCTATACTTCTGGTTATTGACCTCGGTACTCATGGAAAAACGTCCTTTTAATTCACTTTTTCTTGGCACTTTTTTTTAAGTCTCAGCCAAATCTCCCCTTTGCCTCCTCATGAGTAAAATTCTTTATTCCTGGTAACATTCCCACAAATCTCTTTGTCCTTGCTCAAGTGAGATCACATCCTTTCTAATATAGTGACTGGAAATACGTGCAGTACTCTCGCTCAAATCTAACCAGTATTCTATACAGTTTCAGCATATTTTCTTGCTCTTGAACTCTCAGCCTCAAACAATAAAGAAAAGTATTTCAAAGGCCTGTTGCCTGTCATACCTTCGGGGATCTGTGGGCACAAAATTCAAGGTCCCCCTCTTCCTCTAAACTTCCCAGAGTCCTACCATTTATTGTGTATTCCCTTCCCTTGTTTGTTTCCCCCCCACCCCCCAAAAAATGCATTAAGTCAAATTTGCTGGGTGGAATTCTGCCACTTTTCTGCCTAGTAAAAAGTCTGACAACACCAGGTTTTAATCCAACCGATTTATTTGATAGTAGACTCACAAGCGTTCGGGGTTAGCCCCTTCGTCAGGTGAATGGAGAGTTCTGGCCTCAGGCAGAGCATATAAAGCACAGACAGTTTAGAGATTACTGATTAGAATGCGAATCCTTACACCTAACCTGCTGTTCAAGACCTGAAGGGGCTGACAATGTGAGTGGAAGGAGCACTGATCACAGGTTACAGAGATGTGTATTGTCTCCAGACAGTACAGTAGGTGAGGTTTTGCAAACCCAGGCAAGTCACGGGGGTTACAGATAGTGCGACATGAACCCAAGATCCCTGTTGAGACCGTCCTCATGTGTGCGGAACTTGGCTATCAGTCTCTGTTCAGCGACTCTGCGCTGTCGTGTGTCGTGAAGGCCGCCTTGGAGAATGCTTACCCGAAGGTCAGAGGCTGAATGCCCGTGACCACTGAAGTGTTGGCCAACAGGAAGGGAACAGTCTTGCCTGGTGATTGTCGAGCGATGTTCATTCATCCGTTGTCTGAGGCCAGAACTCTCCATTCACCTGACGAAGGGGCTAACCCCAAAAGCTTGCGAGTCTATTATCAAATAAATCGGTTGGACTAAAACCTGGTGTTGTCAGACTTTTTATTGTGTTTACGCCAGTCCAACGCCGGCATACCCACATGACTTTTCTGCCTGTCAGACAAGTCCATTGATGGCTTCCTACAGGTTACAGCTTTCTTTGTCATCAACCACATGACCAATTTTCATATCGTCTACAAAATTCTTAAGTACCCCCTACATTTTTAAGTCTAAATCATTGATGTCTATTACAAACAGCAAGGGACCCATTACTGAGCCCTGTGACACCCCACTGGAGAACGGGCTTTCAGCTCCTTATTAATGAGCCAATTTTGGATTGCCTTGGATCCATGAGCTGTTAATTGCCTAACCAGTCTGCCATGTGGAACCAAAGATCAAATTGGCAACCTTTTTAACCTGGATACAAAACGTCAGTATATTTTATTTGTAAAAAGATGTCCTGTCATGTGTTATATTTAATTCTATACTGACTAATTTATCTTTAGGGTTATGTGGTTTGTCCATCTGAGAAAAGATTCCTCTTGCTCTTCACTTTCCTGAAGAAGAACCGCAACAAGAAGCTCATGGTTTTCTTTTCTTCGTGCATGTCTGTGAAGTATCATTATGAACTCTTGAACTACATTGACCTTCCTGTTATGGCAATTCATGTGAGTTAAAAAACAATATTCTTCCCTTCATATCTGATGTTGCTGAAGTATGATTTTGAAGGTACCAGTTGTGTCCCATCCAACTGGCCATTATTTACAGATGAGCTATGGTGATGAGTGTTGCATAGACTATTTAAAACTGAGAGAAATTTCAATAAATTTAATTCTATCATGACCAAGCGTTGGAACTCTAGTGTATTATCTCTTCTGTCATCCTTCAGCATTTAAAGCTATTTGTCGTACTTCTTGTAATCCCACTGAGATCAACTAACTTGATCTTCAGCCTCTCTTATTCCGTGTGATTTAGTTAATTGGTGAATAACCCTGTCGAACCTCAGAAGATAGAATCTCTCTGCCCTGACTGCTTTAGGTACCTTACAAAATGCAGTGGCATTCATATTCTATGTATTAGAAATTGAATATATGGAATTGTTTATAATCTCCTTTATGGTAGTACTGAATGCTAGCTCATTATTTAAGATAATAGGGACAAATATTCTATAAAATATGGTTAAAAACAATTAAATTTCTACATGATCCTTTGTACAGTTGACTGCAAAATTTTCGTTTGTTCAGAAATGAACTTGTCTATGCTGCTTCATCTGAATTTTTTTAAGAATTAAGATGTGTGGATGATGCTGGCAGGTGACATTTTATTATTGTCTGGCATGGTCCTGATAAGGAGTTAATGGGTTTTAATTTATCAAGACATTACATGGGATTGGAATTAGATGTAGGCCAAAGTTGGGGTTGTAGATTCCTTTTCTGGGAAAAAAAACTCTTATGAAATGCCTTTCAGTGCGCTTTGCTGTGTTTGAAATGTCCTAACTGTTAGCCGAGCAAATGCCCTTGTACTACTTAATCATGGCAAAGTTGGCACCAAAGGATATTTTTAACATCAATATGAAGAGGGAGATGGGACCTTGGTTTCATTTCTCATCTGAAATACAGTACCTGCTTTTTTGCAGCACTGTCTCAATAAACAACCAAGTTCTAGATTTTGGGCTTAAAGCCTGTGTAATTAATGGTTACTAAAAATATTCCATAATTCAGTTTGCGGAATGTTTCTAATATATAATGTAAATCACTTAATAGTTTCTCTGAATTTTCTTCTTCAATGTTTTTAGGGAAAGCAGAAGCAGACAAAACGTACATCCACCTTTTTCCAGTTCTGTAATGCAGATAGTGGAATACTGCTGTGTACGGATGTCGCTGCCAGAGGGCTGGATATTCCCGAAGTAGATTGGATTGTACAATATGACCCACCTGATGATCCAAAGGTATAATATTTCTGTTATAAGGTGAACATTAAAGTCAGTTTACTAATTCTGAAGCTTATTAGCTGCTCTCTCTCTCTCATCAGGTTTATTCATAATATCAGAGTCTCAAACCCATTAGTTTGTTCCAAATGTAAATTGTATTTGAATGTAGCCAATTGTGTTTAAATAAACATTTTAAAGCAAATTTTACACAAAACAGCATATCCTACAAGTATCTTGCTGTTTTGACTATTTTATTGAATCCTTAGCCTACAGCTGAGTTAACTGTTGGTGTGGAATTGAAATCCATCTAGGGTAAACCAGGTAAGGACAATGCATTTCCTGAAGGACTTTAATGAACTAGTTGCATCCTATGGCAATTGAACAACTTTATGATAAGGTACTTCATATTATTTTCTAAACAGAGTTCAAATTCTCTGACTACTATTTTCAAAATCCTGTTCTCAGGATCAGTAACATAATCACTATAATATTTTCTTGTTCTTAATCATTTTATGACCATTCAGAAGTAAATGTAAATAAGCAGACCATTGACTGACAACTACCTGAAGATCCATTCTCAGGCTTGTAAAGGTTGACACTTTACAAGAAGTAGAAACAACGATAGGATGACAAATTTTTAAACTGGCAATTTGCATTATAATGCTGTAAATCTGAGCTTATCTAAAATTGCTTGCAGAACATATGAAGAATTGTCACAAGCCTTGTTCTGTCATCACCCTTGTGCTTGCTGACTTGAAGTCCAACAATGCCTCAATTTTAAAGTTCTGAACTTTGTTTTCAAATTCCTCTATGGCTTTGTGCCTCCCTTCCCCAAACCTGCAACCACTGCAGGCCTCTCCAATTCTGGCCTCCATGCGTTCCAGATTTTAGTCTCTTCACCATTCCTGGACACCATTTGAGTTTAAGCCTTATAAAACCACCCCTAAAACTTTCCAATCTCCTTTAAGGTGCTGCTTAAAACCTGTTGATCATGGTTTTCGATCTCTGCCTAATATTTCCTTACGAGGCTAATATATGATTCTTTAAAGCTGCTTTGGACACAGCAAAGGAAAGTTGAAGGAATACTGTTTTAAATCGAGTCAAATATTTATGAGTTTTGAATGTTGACAGCTTCACGTCTTTTATTGTGATTACTTGCGTGGAGATAAAAATGGTTATGCCGCTCTTACTGGAAAGATTTAAACTGTATTTATACCCAAATTAAATGAAAATTCATTATGTACTGACATTTTATTATCCTACTAGGAATATATCCACCGTGTGGGTAGGACTGCACGAGGAATTAATGCGGAAGGACATGCATTACTTATTCTGAGAGCAGAAGAGCTAGGTTTTCTTCGCTATCTCAAGCAGGCCAGGGTAATTGTCTTTTTTTTACTTTGCCCACAGGATATTAGTGAGATTTAATTCAAGGTTCATTTAGCTTTTTGAAATGTTGATGTAGTTAACTAATTCCTAATTTGGCTTCTGTTTTTGAATATATTTTATAATGAACGTAATGACCAAAGTGTTGTCTGTATGGTTATGCAAAACGTTGAAGTTCTTTCAAGACTAGGTCTTGACTATGGGGAGGGAGTGGCGTAATGGTACTGTTGCTAGACTAGTACTCCATAGTCCCAGAGTAATGCTCTGGGGACCAGGGTTCAAATTCCACCATGACAGATGGATTCAAATTCAATAAAAATTTGGAATTAAAAATCTAATGATGACCATGAAATCATTGTCAAACCTATCTGATTCACAGTGTCCTTCAGAAAAGGAAATCTGTGGTCCTTGACTGGTTTGCCGATGTGACACCAGATCCACAGCAATGTGGTTAACTCCCATGTTGAATGGTTAAAAGGGGGGGGATCAGTCTGATAATCCTTGAGCCAGCACAAATTTTAAGTCCCATTGAAGTATTCAGTAACACATATTGTTTGAGGGAAAATTAAGAAATTAATGGCTCCAGAATACAAATTTCCTAAATCTGTAATCTGTAGTTTCATCTTTCAGGTTCCTATCCCTGGTTTAATGGTGACAAAGGGAAGAATGGGAAAAGGTTTGATGATAGAAACTTGGAAATATTTGTATCTTTGCTTTGTCTATTGGTGTAATGTGGAGTTTGTCTAAAACAAATTGACTTTGTAATAGACAAAAAAAACTCAGTCTATATAGAGCCTTATCTAATCTCGACATAGCAAAGCATGTCACAACTAAGGCAGTATTGTTGGAAGTGTAGGGAATGTTGCATGTATTATAGTAAGCAGAAATTTACGGATACTTTGAATTATCATTTCAGTTTCTGACAAATATGTAGTGCCACCTTCACAATGCTAAATATTATTTTGATAGGTACCTTTGAATGAGTTTGAGTTTTCCTGGAGCAAGATCGCAAACATACAAGTTCAGGTAAAGTTACATTGCCATCTAACCATGTTGTAAGTAATGATATTTTGAACTTTTTTTAACAAAACTTTGGATTCAAGAGTGAGACATTCTCATGGAATTTGTCAATTCTATTCATGAAACTACCATGTACAGTAATAAAATTAGTCCTTTAGATCTGGAACTAAATTTGCTCTCGAGTGAAAAGCCAAGAGTGAATCAGAAAAATTAATGAGAAAGACAAAGCCCTTTGAATAAGACTGAATTTGGAGAAGGATTATTCATATTGTACTGGTGAACAATTCTGCAATTCAATAAAATATCTGTAAATCTCAAGTACAAATAAGCAAACTGCTCCTGAATTAAGATTAGATGTGAATTAGCATTTTGCACATTTAATATTGTGTGCTTTTGAAAATTTGTTTACTGAGACTTTCTGGTATATATGGTGTTATAACAGTGAATATTGAAGCACTGGCTTGCAATAACATGCAACAGAACTTGAGGATCTTTATGGTTATCCATTACACTGCTTTTTCATGCTCATGGAGAGGAATGGTTGTCATATAGCTGCTGCAACAAAATTCCACAGTGCCATTTAGTGCGATCTGGATGTGGAGATTCCACGTGAGAAGAATGGCCTGATTCTGAGTATAATAGGAGAATAAAGTGATCTATGGTGAGACACAGTTGACTTGCAAACATATTCAGCCTAAATCACAATGTTTCATATATAATAGTGACATTGCCTGGCAAACTCAAAGTTAAATTGCCCTTGCTGTTCATAATCGTGTAATTTTGATAATGAGCGCCTTTTTGTTCGTCAGATTATTTTATATCTCATAGAACTATATAGCGCAGAAGGAGTCTCAAAACCCCTCCATGTCCCCAATATTTACTTGAATAAAACCCCATGAGTAGCTCCTTTCTTTCCTATGCATATTTTTATTCTAATTTGTTACTCCAGATGAATCTATCTTTTGTGTTCATTCTATTAAATTCAAGGAAGTGACTCTGATTTTGCCCATTGTTCATGTTCATCTGTACACATTAGAACGTGGACACAATTATTTGGGTTCTCAGTCAAGCAGAAATCTGGGGGTGGGTGACAGGGGCTGAATCAGAGGTTAGATATTACTCTAGGGTGGCACAGTGATTAGCACTGCTGCCTCACAGTGCCAGGGACCCAGGTTTGATTCCTGGCTTGGGGCACTGTCTGTGTGGTGTTTGCATGTTCTCCGTGTGTCTGCATGGGTTTCCTCCAATGCTGTGGTTTCCTCCCACAGTCTGAAAGATGTGTTGGTTAGGTGCACTGACCCAAACAGGTGCTGGAGTGAGGCGACTAGGGGAATTTCAGAGTAACTTCACTGCAGGGTTAATGCAAGCCTTACTTGTGACTAATAATAAACTTTTAGTTGGCTACAAATTCCCTGTGATTATCTTTCATTTTTCATCAGCTCCGATCTAAACACGTTTTTTTTTTGCAGCTTGAAAAACTAATTGAGAAAAATTACTACTTGCATAAATCTGCACAAGATGCCTACAGGTCTTACATCCGTTCCTATGGTTCTCATTCTCTCAAAGAAATCTACAGTGTCCACACTCTGGACTTGCCCAAAGTAGCCCTGTCATTTGGCTTTAAAGTACCACCATATGTTGATCTCAGTATCCTTTTGCAGTGGTCATGTTTTCACTTTTTCAATCGTGCATTTTTAGACGTAAGAAAGAACTGTAACAGCATTACCTTCCTTCAAAAAAGATTTCACTCTTATCTCTTTTTTTTGACAATCTCAGAATGAATCAACATTTTCTAAGAGGGTAGAAGCCATTTCAAATGAAGATATTAAATTTGAAACGAATCTAACAAAGTGAAAGGCATTTTGAAATGTTTATGAACTTTGAAATGAACTGGTTAAGAAACCAAAGTCACCACTTGCTGTAAAATAGAATTAGATATGTTATTGATTTTCAAATAATGCAAAATAAGCAAGAAAACTGTTCCAAAATGGATAACTGCTAAACAGTGGAGCATGTTTTGTGCTGCAATATTGACTCGGGGAATGATTAAATCAAAAGTTCCAATTGAAAAGGAGCTACAACGTTCATTGTGACCATAAATATAGTATTAGTGTGTGTGTGTCACTAATTTAGTTGTTGATATTACATAATGACAGTCTTCATTTCACACCTGCCCTCAATTTGCCCAATAGCTATTTCTAGATTGATGCTCGGCAGTCTTGGATATTGTGCAATCGCTACTGAACCAAGCTGCTTGACACCGACAGCACAGAATTATATAGTGACTACAATACCAAAGCAGACCATTTAACCCAACTAGCCTGTCATTTATGCTCCTTATTAGGTTTCTTTCCGTTCCTTTTCATCTGGCCTTAATGGCATACCTTTCTGTTCTTTTCTCAAATTATTTTCTCCCCTTACATCTCTTTTAAGCTTTCCCTCCTCACTTTCATCCTATACCTGTTTAAAATGTGGATAATCAGGGTCCACATTTCCCGGGGTCAAAGGGTCAATTATGACACCGCTCCCCCCGCCCCCCCAAATCCTCCGACGCTCCAATGAAAACAGTCCAATTTGTTCAACCTTTCTTCAAAGTCCATATCCTCCAAACCAGGCAACATCCTGGTAAATCTCTTCTGTGCCCTTTCCAATGTATCAACATCCTTTCAGTAGAGTGGCAATCAGAGTGTGTTCTCACTCATGATTATCTGGCTTTCTCTTAAATGGTTCCAGGACTATTCACCTCAGCTGCTCCTTGTGGAGCAGCTGATGAATCCACATTTTAGATGGGCTCCCTGGATGGCTGGAAGGATTGAAGTGTTTAGCCATGTATTTCAGGGAAATATGGGAGGTAGTTGCCACCCCAGCTCAGAACATTAATGCTAGTCAAATCACCTCTGCAACTTCCCTTTTGCACACTCTCCACTTGTTTTCCTCGAGTTTAATTGGCTGATTTGGTATAGCCTATAAATCAAGGCTTAAACATTTCTGATAAATATATATATACACAAAGACACATGGCAATTATCCAAGAAGTTCATACTTCTTGGGCAATTGCCCTGCATTGGGAACCATCCAGAATTGCAATTTAAATTGCACATTTATGATTAACAACAGCAGTAGTTACCCAGAAAATATTAGAAGAATTAAAACCACTTCTAGCTTCTGGATAACTATTTTACTCATCTCCCCAACCCTCTACAAGACACGTGACTACAGCTGCTCACTGAACACTGAAACTTGCCATCATACCCCCTTCCCCCAGCAAATCTGGCCTCCTGCCCACTTACCTTTACTTCTCCCTGGCTTCTCAATAGCTGGACTTTTAAACTCTCTCGATCATGAGCCTTGAGAGCCTGCTGCATTACACATATCTTTGAGTTGGGATTTGAATGAGAGAAGCATCTAGATTTGAAGGTAAATAATTACAAGCACTGTGGTAATCCAGTTTAGTTACCATTCCACCAGATGTTACGGCCAACATGTCTCCACCTTATCAGTTTGACTTGATATTAGTATATTCAACTTTTAATTTACATTCTGTCTTTGGTTGTATACTTTTAATATTCCATTACTTTGAGAATTATGCCAGAGATTATTTCTTTCTGATCATTCCTGCAATAATTTAAACTTTATTCCTATTTGTAGTTTTTCTTAACCAGAATACTTTAGATATAAATTCCAGCAAAGGAATGAAACTGAAGAAGAGAGGTGGTGGAGGTGGATTTGGATATCAAAAGGACAAAAATGTTCGTAAAGCGAAGATCTTCAAGCAAATTGGCAAGAATAAATCAGACCACAGACAGTTTTCCCATTAGATTGCTCTACCACAGTTTTCTTTTTTTGAAGCAACCAGGAATGGGATTTTCCTCTGAATTAAGTGCTTTCAGGTTAACCAATTTAGGCAACTTTCTTCAAACCTACACTGATAAAGCGATCAGTAACTGACTCGTAGTCACAGTTTTATACATGTAAAGCTATTATTTTTACACATTTACTCCTTCTACAATTTACTATTTAAGTTGGTTTAATTTGAACATGAAAGCCCTGTTAATAATGAATCTTTAAATTGTGACAGCTTTGGAATACATATTCATACAGCTCATTGACAGACCTTGTACTCTGGTTTAACAAAGTGTTTCCTGTTCAGCTGATGTACTGTTCAAAGAAAACATTGATAGCTTTGTGTCTTTTTGAATAAGTAACTAGGGGTGTTTATAAAACTGTCTGTTTTTCTGACTATAATAAACCATTCCATCTTTGTTTAATCCACATGTAAAAATTGTTACGGTGTCATCCAAGGAACAAAAAACTATTAGGATACTTTGAAGAGTTTGATGCCATTTGGTGGTCTTCAGGCACCTGGAGACTATAAAGCTTTGTTCTTGTTTAGCAGTCCCATTTTTGCCACAATTTACAGCAATATGTACTTTTGTTACTTTGTCTTCTCAACAGTAAATATTCTAAAATCATTTGATTTCCTCAACTATTTTGGTAAGTTCTGTTAATTTAATTTCAGTTTAAAAATACCGTAGACTTCATGTAAATATTTGGTGTCAACATTAGATATACTAAACAGTGCTTCCTAATCTGTTTGCTGGTATGGTCCCATTTAATACTTCGTACCGTATGCGACCCCAAGTGGATTTGGAAGCTTCAGCTGCTGAGTGGTGGGAAGGGGCGCTGGGGGGGGTTAGTTCCTGAGCAGTGGGGGCATGGGGAGAACTTCAAAGTGGTGGGAATTGTTTAAACTACAGGGGTTTTCAAAAATAAACTACTTTCGCAGGGGGTTTTTTGCAACACCAATTGGGCCGCTGAGACCTGTCCATTAGACCACACACACCACTAGAAAGAAAAGCAAGGGTTTTAAGAGGTGTAACAGCTTTTAGCATTGACTCAGAGCTCCATTGCTGCCTTGGTACTTGCCATCCTAAAATCCTGCCTTGGGAATCCGCTGGGGGTTGCAAACCACTGTTTGGGAAGCTCCCCACTGGATGCAGAAAAAGCTCTCAATCTCATAAATTCATCCCAACTGTAAAATTACATACATCACTTGGGCAGCATGGTGACAGAGTGGTTAGCACTGCTGCCTCACAGCGCCAGGGACCTGGGTTTGATTCCTGGCTTGGATCACTGTCTGTGTGAAGTTTGCATGTTCTCCATTCATCTGCGTAGGTTTCCTCCAGGTGCTCCGGTTTCCTTCCACAGTCCAAAAGGTGTGCTGGTTAGGTGTATTGGCCATGTTAAATTCTCCCTCAGTGTACCCAAACAGGTGCCAGAGTGTGGTGACCAGGGGATTTTCACTGTAACTTCATTGCAGTGTTAATGTAAGCCTACTTACGACACTAATAAACTTCATATAACAATGTTCTTGGACCATGTGATAACTTGCGCTGAATTAGGAAGAGTTATAAAGTTAAAGTTTATTTTAGTTTCATTGCAGTGTTAATGTAAGCCTACTTGTGACACCAGTAAATGAACTTAAACTTTAAAAAACTTATATATATGGATCACTTCTGTCTTCGTCCTCATGCTGTCACTGTTCTTGTACATTTCTCCAACTTGCTCAATTTTTTTCTCTGTGTAAATATTATGGTCTTGATGTCACCTCAGCTAAGCTTTGCACTCGTTTCTTTCAGAGTTGATTTACTAGATTTGTTTTTTTTACATTTCGTGAAAGGTAGGGAGACAAGATGCACCTGGGTCAAAGGTGAGGAATTAAAGTTGACCATTAGAGAGTGTGTAACATTTATGGGTGGAGGAGAAGCTAGGAAATAGGCTTTGGGTCAAAAGCACTGGGAGATGCTGGTTTCGTTTGAGAGCTGTTTAAATTGGCACCATGCAATATTGTGGGCTATCATTTTGGTGCCATATTTTCTTTCCAGCCAAATTTGATTGTTTTAAATCAAAGAAATAAGCTTTGCCGTGACTGCATTTAAGGTGACTTCAATTGCCTTGCTAAGTTATCAACAATTAAATCTAAAGTTGTGACAAAAAATCATAAATGGCGTTAGTATAGTAATTTTGTGTTGATGTAGTGACAACTGGAAATTCACGATCATTACCACATCCTTCATCACCATACTAGTCTTCATTCATGGAGATACTAATGTACCCAGATGTAAGGCAATGATTTCCCCCAAATTTCAATGATGTTTTGCCTTTTTGGAACCATCTCATTGTGGGACCGTGTCTACAAAAATACTAGAACCAGCTCAAGCCATTTCTATTTGAGGATTGGTTGTAATAATGACTTTCCAGCCTCGTTGAAAAAAAATTCAGTTTGTTTTGCATTTGGCTTGTTTTCCTGAAAGTTATCTCTTGGACAGTTCTTAATTATTTTTGTTTCGCTGCCTTCTTAATAATAAAACCAGAATTATGTACAGTGCAATGGACATAAAGATAATGGGTGGAGATACTTGGCAGCCCAGTACCAGATCTAGCACCTCCCCCCACTCTCCACTCTTCTTTCCCCTTTTGGACCATCCAGTTTATCCCTGCAGACAGAAATCATCCATCAGTTCGATCCTCACATACATTCCTTGTTGAATTATAAGGCCCCACGTCTCTCTTGATAAAAGCAAATTACTGCAGATGCTGAAATCTGAAACCAAAAGAGAAAATGCTTGAAAATCTCAGCAGGTCTGGCAGCATCTGTAAGGAGAGAAAAGATCTGATGTTTCGAGTCCAGGTGACCCTTTGTCAAAGTTAAAAGGCATAGAAAGTGGGAGATATTTATACTGCAGGGTGAGGGAATGAAAGATGAGTCATAGCCATAGAAACCAGGGGAAAAGACAGCTAATAGCTGTCCACAGAGAGAACAGAGGGTGTGAATGGCCAAATAAAGAAGTGTAAGCTGTGACAGATGAAGATGTTGGGGCAAGAGGGGTGGGGGAGATGGGACAAAGGTAGAGTGTAGAAAAGGGGAAATGGGAGAAAGGGGAATGAAGTAGGGGGAAAGAGTGGGAGGGAAAGAAAAATGAAGACAATAAAAGGTAAAGAACTTGTCTCAACATCAAATTCAGCACCTTAAGGTGATTTGCAACGCAGACTGGAGAAACAGCATCTCATCTTCCAGTTAGGCAGTTTACAGCCTTCAGTCTCAACATGAAATTCAACAATTTCAGATGATGTGCTCTGCTCCACCTTGGCCTCCTTTGTTTTCATTCTATTTTATTTAATTTTTTACTGCTCTTTACCTTCTTTCTTTATTGTCTTTCTTCATTTTTCTCCTCCACTGCCCCCCCACCCAGTTTTCCCCCCCACTTAATCCCCTTCCCTTACCTTTTCTCCCCCGCTTCCCCTTTTCTACATTCTACTTCTATCCCATTTCCACCCACCACCAACATCCTCCATCTCTCCCCCACCCCCCACCCCACAATCTTCACCTGTTACAGCCTCTCTGCTGTTTGGCCATTCACATCCTTTATTCTCTCTGTGGATAACTATTAGTCTTCTCCCCTGGTTTCTATGGCTATGATTTATCTTTCATTTCTTCACCCTATGGTATAAATATCTTCTACTTTCTGTGCCTTTTAGCTTTAATAAAGGGTTACCTGACCTTGAAGCATCAACTCTTTTCTCTCCTTACAGATGCTGCCAGACCTGCTGAGATTTTCTAGCATTTTCTCTCGGTTTTTTTAACCTAGCCTTGTAGAATAAATTCCTGCTTTTGTTCCTTTAATTTCATTCACCTTGAAACAGAACCTAGAAGCAGGAGTAGGCCATTCGGCCCTTTGAGTCTGCTCCGCCATTCATTTTGATCATGGCTGATCATTGAACTCAATATCCTGATTCTCTGTATAAGCTGTGTATGTTTATTGATGTCTTTTTTTTACATCCACAGGTGATTCGGTCTGCCTTGTTGGCCAGCAAGGGGCATACATGCAGTGGGTCGTGCGAGGGCTGCTCTTGGATGTTGCTTTGAGAGTTGCCTAGTGCTTCACGTCATTAGTGTACACTTAAACTGGACCAGCTGAAGGGCAACACGACAGCTCAGTGACTATCACTGATGTGCAGATACATGGACCTGGGTTGGATCTCTGACTTGGGTCAGTGTCTGGGAGTTTGCACATGCTCCCCATGCTTGCATGGGTTTTCTCCAGGTGTTCCAGTTTCCTCCCATACTCCAAAAATGTGCTTTTAGGCTGATTGGTGTTAACAAATTGTCCCTAAATTAGACCTCCCTCAATCTGGCACACATATACTTCTCCAAATTTGTACACCTTTACTGTGGAGTCCAAGAGGCATACGCAAAAGTCATAGGTAGAAGAAGGATTGGAATGAGGCACTGAATGTTAAAATGGCAGCATAGACTTGTTGGGTGGAAGGGCCTGTTTCCTGCGCTGTGTTGTTCTTTATTCTCCACCCACCCCCCACAACTGCCCCTCCCCCCCATCCCTTTAGCTCTAAGAACTACATCTAATTTTTTTTCTTGAAATCAGACAACGTTTTGGCCTCAACTACGTTCAAATGTTTTGGCTGTATCTAGATTTTATCACTTAAGTCAAGGTCCAATTTGTCTGTCTCCTGCGTGTCAGTCTCTTTATCTCTATTAGGGTCACAAAAAGATTTAATATTTAGATTCTTAAGATGAGGAAGGTAAATTCAATATTTTGGTTGCCACATAATGCTTTCAGAATGGTAGAGGACCATGATGGGAAGTCAGTGCATGTTAGAGGAAAGTGATAATTTCAGAGCTGCCCGCTAGGAGAAAGCAGCTCCGAACTTAGCATAAATCAAAAATGGGCATTTTCCTTTCGCCGCAGGTTTAACGAATCTAAATACTAATGTTAAAATGATTCTTGTGCTTTCAGTGTATATAATAAATCAGAGAGCAACACTCGGCAGTGTTTAGAGCAGAAGGAAACCATACCAGTGTGTAAAGAGCCATAGATCGAGACAGTTCCCCTCTGGAAATGCGTTTCTTGCATCTCTCTAAGTGGCTCATCAACATGATGGTGACAGAGGAGGTTTTGTGTCACAAATTGCTCAGTACTTGAGCGGAATTTGCATAGAGCGGCGGTCCACCGCTTATTGGGTGTAAACCTTCTTGGGGAAGCTTTGAAATGGTAATGTTTAAAAGCTGGCTCTCTCTCCCCCATGTTTGGTTAATATTGACGCATCGACTGAAAGAAAAGTCATTGACCAAACAGTGAAAGATATTGGGCCATGATTCGTTGTGGAATTGTCGGGAAATTGCGCATTATTTCCGAATGATCGGCTATTTTATGGAACAAACATAAGCTTGTTTAGCCAGACAACGCTGGGAATCATGTACATCAACGGATCCTTGCTCCTAAATGGAAGCTCGGAGGACAGCAGACTGAAGGAGGGGTCTTTTGCTGCCTTTAGCATCCTGGTCGTGTCTCTGTTGAGCCTCCTTATCATCGCCACCTTCGTGTGGAACTTGCTGGTCTTGGTAACCATCCTGAGAGTGAAGACCTTTCACCGGGTCCCACACAACCTGGTGGCCTCCATGGCTGTGTCCGATGTGATGGTGGCTGCCTTGGTGATGCCTCTCAGCTTGGTCAATGAGCTGCTGGGCCGCCGCTGGAGGCTAGGCAGGCTCCTCTGCCACATCTGGATTTCTTTCGATGTGCTCTGCTGCACGGCCAGCATCTGGAACGTGACTGCCATCGCCCTGGACAGGTTCTGGTCCATCACCCGGCACCTGGAGTACACCTTAAAGACCCGCAAAAGGATTTCCAACATCATGATAGGCCTGACCTGGGCTCTTTCTGCTGTCATCGCCTTCTCTCCCCTCTTTGGCTGGGGTGAGGCTTACTCCCCTGACCAGGAAAACTGTCAGGTCAGCCAGGAACCCTCCTACACCATCTTCTCAACCTGCGGTGCCTTCTACCTGCCACTTTGTGTGGTTCTGTTCGTTTACTTTAAGATCTATAAGGCTGCCAAATTTAGGATCGGGAGCCACAGGAGGAATGTTGTGGTACCCATGCCTGAAATACTGCAGGTAACAGAGTCTCTGCTCCAGGCTCTTCAAGACATTTGTCATATAGGGATTGCTAGTCTATTATATCCAATGACCATAAATACATTTTAAGATGCACTTATATCAGACACTAAATTTCGTCATGAGTCTATCAGACACTAAATTTCATTATAAACACAACAATTTACCCTTTGACAAAATGCTAAGTCCCGGTTCAGTGGATTAGATTATTAGAACGATAATTAGATATATAGATAAATTATTTCATCTAATGCGAAAAAATATACATCTCCGAGTTACTTCATGTCAGTAAAACCCATCGAAGGGAATTGTTGGTGCGAAACTGTAACCCTTTTTTTCACTAGACGAAAGTTACAGTAAATGGCCGAGGGAGGTCGGAGCGAGTCCGGGGGGAATTGCTGGTAATGTTTCTGCTTGTGATGCTTTTTGTAACTTCCCTGAACCCTGAGGAAAGGTGCTGGGACAGTCCGTTCAATAATCAGCAGCAACTGAATTTTAAACCAAGCCTTGAGGGCAAAATCAAAACCAACTGCACGTTACTTGCAAAGTGCGATGTCTGTACAATTTTGAAAGATTGTTATGCCAAAAAAATGCCGATTACTAACCTGCCAAATTTAGCCCCTTTCCACGTCCCCGTATTTATGATTCATGCTCTTATTTCTATCTTCTAAAGTTTAATTTTCGGATTACATTTTAAAATGCATTATTATCATAGCTATATCAGAATCCTACAGTGCAGAAGGAGACCATTCCGCCCATCGAGTCTACACCGACCACAATCCCACCCAGGCCCTATCCCCATAACCCAATGTATTTACCCTAGCCAGTCCCCCTGACGCTAAGGGGCAATTTAGCATTTCCAATCCAACTAACCCGCACATCTTTGGATTGTAGAAACATTATCTGTTAAGATTCTGTGGAGATTCTAGCAAGGATAAAAAGCAGAGGTTAGGTATCGACTTTAAAATGAAGTCCAGCTCCCAATTTCATTTTGGTTTGCACGGGAGAGGTTGTGGCAGTGGATGGGGAATTAGAGAAAGGGGTAATGTGGAAACCGGATAAATAAAGCCCTACTGCACCCATGCCGGAAAGCAAAGCAGGGTCACAGGGTGAGCAATCTGGCCGGATGATGAGAAGACAGAGAAAGGTGCCAGCAACAAGAGAAACGTCGGAAAACATGTTATGGTAGGAGTGTAACACAGCTACATCAGCAGCATGTTAGTACTAAATACTACAGCGGCAATTCAGATGCTGTGTATTTAGTTTGAATTCTGGTCTAGAACAAGTCTAATAGGTCGCACATGACAGCATACATTGTATCCGATGTAGTTTATTGATTTAAATTTCTCTGAAATGTAGTACCTCGATAATGTAGGGACAGACGAACAACAAATGTGTATCTCAGTCATTTTTAGTAATTGCCAACCCCAAGTCATATCCGTTTCACTGATCGCTGGAAGTACGGATTTATTTTTAAAATAATAGGATGTGGGCATCACTGGCAAATTCAGTATTAACTTGATTTGATTGATTATTGTGATTAGGTACTGGGATACAGTGAACAGTATTGTTTCTTGCACGCTATACTGGTGAAACATACCGTTTATAAAGTACGTAGGAGAGAAGGAAAAGGATAGGGTGTACAGATACAAAAAAGCAAAGTTTATTTATTAGTCACAAGTAGGCTGACATTAACACTGCAATGAAGTCACTGTGAAAATCACCTAGATGCCACATTCTGGTGCCTGTTCGGGTACACTGACGGAAAAACAGGTAAGGTGAAGAGAAAGATCGTTATTAGACAGTTTCAAAGATTTAGGATTCAGTTTTAGAAACGTAGAACAGGAGTAAAAGATGAAATTACAAAGTATGCTGGGGACAGGTTGCAAGAAGTTGCCTCATTCCTGTGCTTTTTTTTGTTGTCCATCTCTAATTGCCCTTGAACTGAATGGTTTATCAGCTCACTTCAGAGGGCAGCGGTGGATCTGAAGTCACAGGTAGGCTAGACCAGGTATGATCAGCATGTCTCCTTCTCTAAAGGACATCAGTGAACCACAAGAAGTTTTACAACAGTCAGTGATAGTTTGTTTCATGGTCACCATTACTGAGACTGGCTTTAAATTCCAGACTAATTAATTGAATTTAAACTCCATCAACTGCCATGGTGGGATTGGAACCCGTGTCACCAGAGACTATGGATTATAGGTCCTGTGGCATTACTCCTCCACCATCCTCTCCCCCCAACCCCAAAAGGACAAGAGAATTATTCTTACATAAACACAAAGAGACAAGTGGATTTCTAATTGGTATCTAGTGACTACCTACTTCACATGAAAGACTGAAATGGTCAATGAATGAATGTTACCAGTGCATGGCTTAAATTAGAATTATATTCCGGGACAGTATTAAGTGGGATTTCAATATTCAATGTGGAAGAAGTGCTACATTTTTTGTTCTCCCTTTATATGGTCATATGTTTTTAACCTATGAATATTATTGTAGGTGAAGGAAGCCAGTCACCAACCCCAGATGGAGTGTGCAGTCCGCCATGCAGCCCTGACCTTCCAGGCAGATGGAGAAGCTTGGCGCCAACAGAAAGAAAAGAAGGCAGCGGTGATGGTGGGAATCTTGATCGGAGTCTTTGTCCTGTGCTGGATCCCTTTCTTCATCACCGAACTCATCAGCCCTCTGTGCTCTTGCAGCATCCCCCCTATCTGGAAGAGTATATTTGTCTGGCTTGGTTATTCCAATTCCTTCTTCAATCCTCTCATCTACACAGCTTTCAACAAAAATTACAACAACGCCTTCAGATATTTATTCATAAAGCAGCGATAAAAGATTACATGTAAATGGATGAATCTGTCCTTCATGGTGTCCTGAAATTACTGAATAAAAATAACATTCCATTTCTATAACTGGTTAAAAAATACTTTATGCTTAATTTAAGTATCAATTACATTGAATAATAATTATATTAAAATGGCACATCTGTTTATAAGGGATAGAAAGATCTCCAATATGAATTCTAAAAAAATCAACTTCAACCAGCTTTCTCACTGTATGCTGTTGCAATATTTGTTCTGATTATTATTTTAAAACATGCTTATTAAAAGTGAAAGGAATTTCCTCACTGAAACAGAATTATCGATTTTATATAACTTTATCATGAGAACTAACTCTGCATACACATATAATCTCAAATGAAACACATTAATACGTTATTACATATAGGGTATTGGTGATAATTAAGCTTACATTTTAAAGAATTTGTTATTTTAACAAGTGGTAGGATAATTGCAGTTTTAAATTGTAGTTTGAGTGAACAATAAATCCTTTTTGAGCATTGATGTGTGAAGCTTTTGTTTCATACTCCCGGAACGTAATTGTACCCTGAGAAAATAATCTGATAAGTAGCATTTTCATAGAATCCGTTCAGTGCAAAAGGAGGCCATTGAGTCTGCACTGACAACAATCCCACCCAGACCCTGTCCCTGTAACACCGTGTATTTACCCCACTAGGTTCCCTGACACTAAGGGGCAATTTAGCATAGTCAATCAACCTAACCCTCACATTTTTTATTCATAATATCATTGGTTTATGGTCCCAGTTTGGTAAATTTGTCGTTCTGAAGTGGTATTGAATCTGTAATAAAAACATAAGATGTTGGAAAAGCTCCGTAGGTCTGGCAGCATCTGTGGTGAGAGAAACGTGGTGAAAAACTGCAGCAGGTGACGGTGCAGAGGGACCTCGGGGTCCTTGTGCATGAGTCACAAAAACCCAGCCTGCAGGTGCAGCAGGTGGTCAGGGAGGCTAATGGGATGCTGGCCTTCATAGCGAGGGGGATTGAATATAAAAGTAGGGAGGTCTTGCTGCAGCTGTGTAGGGCATTGGTGAGGCTGCAGCTGGAGTACTGTGTGCAGTTTTGGTCGCCACACTTACGCAAGGATATTTTGGCCTTGGAGGGAGTGCAGAGGAGGTTTACTAGGCTGATGCCAGAGTTGAGGGGGTTGAGATATGAGGAGAGGCTGAATAAACTAGGCTTGTACTCGTTAGAGTTTAGAAGAATGAGGGGAGATCTCATTGAGACATATAAGATGATGAATGGGATGGATAGGATAGAGGTGGAGAGACTCTTCCCGCTCAGAAAGGACAGTAGGACTAGAGGGCACAGCCTCAAGATAAAGGGGGGGCGGTTTAGAACAGAGTTGAGGAGGAACTTCTTCACTCAAAGGGTGGTGAATCTCTGGAATTCTCTGCCTGTTGAGGTGGTGGAGGCTGCCTCGCTAAATATTTTTAAGACGCGGGTTGATGGGTTTTTGATAAGAGAGGGGATTAAGGGTTATGGGAAGAGGGCGGGAAAGTGGAACTGAGCCACAACAGATCAGCCATGATCTTATTGAATGGCGGGGCAGGCTCAAACGGCTAGATGGCCTACTCCTGCTCCTATTTCTTATGTTCTTAAATAGAATTAGCATTTCAAATCTGTATGACTTTTCTTCAGTTCTGAGTCAGTGAGCAGTCCAGCAGAGTTATACTGTTGGCTTCCACCCTCACCACTCCCCACAACCAATTCTTAACTCCTGAAGTTGTTGATTATTTTCTGAAATATCAGCTCTGTCTTCTCTCTGAAATTTGATCCCAATTGACCATTCATGCTTGTGACTTGACAGAATCCATAAGCTTTTCCATGCTTAGAGGGTGTGGAGCTAAGAACTGAGTGTTATCATATCCACAATCACACATCCAGTTCCTTTTAGTGTGAGAGTTTAAGTCCCATGGGTTCAAAAATGATAACCCTTTTAATACATCCAATAATGGTACCATTGCTATTAAAATTGTGATAGTTTATAATGATCATTATTAATAATATTCTTAATATTCATGGTTAATATTTGTGCAATTATTGGTGGAGATTGATCTTAATTTTTTTATATAAAGCTTTAGAGTTATGTTCAAATGACTGAAAATTCAAGTTTGCTTCAGAAATTTGATGACGGCTTATTGAGCCGAAGGTGGAAAGCATCTCTCCATTTTTCACAGTGTTTGCTTTGAACTGCTGCCTACATTCTGCTTGTTTTGCAGTGTTAACTAGCATAATACTCACTATATTGGCTGTTGAAGTTGGTAAGATTCACTATATTGGCTGTTGACGTTGGTAAGTATGTAATGTTCCAGATGCTGCATCAACATGGCTTGGCATCAGCCTGCCAAAATTACTGAAGAACTGGCCATCAGATCATTCAATTCAATGAATCCCTCTCTGCAATTCTTTGGTTTGAAGGCTGATTGACTTGCTTCTGTTTTTATTTTAAGTTTCCAGCTTTGGAGTTTTCTGTCTAGTGTTTCTATGCATACAAAAAATATGCACTAATGCTGCCTATTCTGTGGCTCCATCAAGTAATTTTGCAGACCATAGTAAATATTCTTTTGCCGGTATTTCAGATTTTTTTCTGTTAAGAAATACATCTTAAAATATAGAATTGTAGATTGTAAACTATAAAATAAACCAAATAAATACGACCAGATTTCAGAACATTATTTTATTTGTTCAAAGGCAAGGGGGTGTCCAGAATTAGGGGTCATAGTTTGAGGATAAGGGGTGAGGAGAAATGTCTTCACCCATAGGGTGGTGAATATGTGGAATTCACTACCACAGAATGTAGTTGATTGTCTGATTTCAAGAGTAAAGTAGTTATAGCTCTTGGGGCTAAAGGGATCAAGGGACATGGGGGCAAGGGGAGTTCAGGATATTGAATTCAGTGATTAGCCATGATCAGTATGAATGGCGGAGCAGGCTCGAAGGGCCAAATGATCTACTCCTGCTTCTATCTTCTATGTTTTAATTCTCCACTCTATTTAGTCCCCACACTATTTATTTTAATTGATTGAGATTACTTCAATCATTTGCTACAACGTTAATTTAAAATTTTATACTCAAGCTCTAAGAGAGACTTCCTGTCAAATTTGATCCATCATTCAATGAGATCATGGTTGATTTGTGACCTACATGTCTACCTTTAACCCATATCACTTAATTCCTATGGTTGATAAACGTACATCAACTATCCTTTGTGAAAGAGAGTTCTGAACTTCTACCACCTTTTTTGTTTCGAAATGTCTCTTAATTAATTGTTAACGGTCTAATTCAAATTTTTAGGGTGGGATTCTCCAGCTTCCCAGCTGCATGTTTCTTGATAGTGGGAGGCAGCACACCATTTGCTGGTAGTGGATTCTACTGGCCCTACTGCTGTCAATAAGATTTCCCACTGAAGCCACCCCATGCTGCTGGGAAACCCATGGATAGGGAGTGCACTGTCAGCAGGACCAAAGAATCCTGCCACCAGCGAACAAGAGTAAAATCCCACCAGTAGACTTTATCTCCTGTTTCTAGTCTCCCCAACCTGTGAAAATAGTTTATATCTAGTTTTACCTGTTCCCATTAATATCTTGAAACTTTCCAATCAAATTGCCCCTTAACCTACTAAATACTGTCTGTGTGGAGTTTGCACATTCTCCCAGTTTCTGTGTGGGTTTCCTCTGGGTGCTCTGGTTTCTCCCCACAGTCCAAAGATGTGCAGATTAAGTGGATTGACCATGCTAAATTGCCCCTTAATGTCCCAAGATGTATAGCTGAGGGGAATTAGTCAAGTAAATATGTAGAGTTACGGGGTTGGGGTCTGGGTAAGATGCTCTGCCACAGAGTTGGTGCAGACTCGATTGAGTGAATGGCCTCCTTCCATACTGTAGGGATTCTTTGAAAATTTCTAATCTTATTTGTGAAAAGACTCCATACAACCTAACCCTTTGAGTCCAAGTACATTGTGGTAATTGCATGCTGCACTCTCTCCAAGTCCAATATATGCTTCCAAAAATGTGGCATTCGCAACTGCTCCATGTGCTCCAGTGTAGGTAATTCAGAGCTAAAGCATGGCTTTTGTCCCCTTATATTCTAGCACTCTCAATATAAAGGCCAGAATTCCATTGGGGTTTTGATTATTTTTGTATCTAGTTCCCAGATCCCTAAATTTCTTTCAACATCAGTGACTTGATATGTCAATCATTAAAATGTAATAGCTATGTTCAAGTGGTTTGATAGAGTAAATGAAGTGGAACTGCTTCCCTTAATGTTCTCTTACTGTCCCTTGATCTACTTGGCCCACCTTATTCTGCAAAACCAGATCCAGCAATGTCCTCTTCCTCTTTGGGCTGGAAATATGCTGATCAAGAAAATTTCTCTGAACACACCTCAGAAACTCTTCCCTCTCTCTGCACTTTACACTATTCCCATCCAAGTCGATATTAGGATGCTTAAAGTCCTGTCTTTTCACCACTTCAAAATAGTTGTAATTTCCCTTTAGATTTTCTCCTTTATATAGTTTCCACTTAAATTTTCCAGGGAAGAGGGATATGTTTCCAAAGTTTTTTTTCTCTTGTACTGACCAGGACAAATGCAAGAATGTCAAATTTCAAACAATGAAAACACTTTATATGACAGGAGAAAAGGCTGCTGATTGGTCGGAAAATTGATTTTGATTGTCTTAAAGCAAGCAATATTATAGATTCTTCAAACTCCTGGATAATTCAAAACAGGTGCAAGGCTTGAATGTGGCCCTTTTATTAGCAGAGAACATGTCTCTGAGTATGAATGTATATAATTTCTAGCAAGCATAAATGAGTCATGTTACGAGCTTGGCTGATTATCGTAAGTCAGTTGTCAGTGTAGTTATAGCACACTCAGGATGTTCTGCAAGTGAGGCCCAATGACTGGCTACAATAGGGGTACCATTCGCATACACACGGGGCAAGGTAGGTGTAGGAAAATGCTTTAAAATGGCGGCGCGGGCTCGTTGGGCCAAAGGGCCTGTTTCCTGTGCCGGGTTGTTCTTTGATCTTTGTTCTTTGTTGACAGAATCATACCTAACAGTAGGCATTTTCATTTGGGTTTTGTAAATGCAGAATGTTTGAATGCTGTCTGTAAAATCTCAAGTTCCATTTAAATTGTGTAATTACATTCACCTTGGAACTCCATAATCTAAGCATTGTGTCACACCAATTATTAATTTATAATTGGCCTGCGGTTCAGAGTTTATTTAATATTGGCATCTTGCTCTGCGCATTGAACAGTACAAAAATAGCCTGGAAAATTATAAAAATATTGATGGTAACCTGTTTGGTATAGAGTTGCCAGGAAGTGTATTTATTCTAATACCAGTGGTGCATTACTACTCACATATAATATATTGAAAGTCTTGAAAGGTTTATATAGCGCAACTCTGGTTTTCCGGGGTTTTAAAACTTACTTTCGTCTTCAAATTTCTGTTGTATTGTGGGCTGTTCTGTGGGGTTAATAAGCCTTTTGCTTATCCACCTGGGCTAAATGGCACTATAAGGATTCTATGATTCTGCACGGTGAGAACAAATCTCCTCCATGCAGTAGCTATCAACACTTCTATTGCCTTTTCCATCATGCCTTCCAACTACTTTCTGCTTGTGTAAGAAATGGAAACGCTTTGCAGCCGTTGCCTCTGTATTGGATTTATCCCCAGCCTTTTAAATTTATTGTTCTTTGTGCTTTGTGTCGCTGCTCCTTAGGAAACTGTCTTTTATCGGATGATTCACTTTCCCCTCATGTGTTGATTGCTCCTTTGGTTATCGTCGTCCACTCGCATTTTTTGGGGGGAGATTTTATCTGGGAGGTTATTTAATATGTTATTTCTTTGTCATTTCATTCTTTGCGACATTCAAAGTGATGTGCCGCGTGGGTTAGGAAAATTCTAACAGTGAGATTAGGTCAGGATATGTGCGGCTCAACGGGAAGAAAAAGCAAAGCAGTTTCATCCTCAAAAAAAACCACTAGATCATTTAAATCAACTGATCTCACTTTCTTTTGATGAAAGCTAGGCTGCCATACCGAAACAGACATTGTTACATGGCAAGAAGCAGGATTATCCATCCGAAAATCTGATGCGTCTATACAGGTGGTTAGAGGGAGAATGTCTCTTCCACTTTCTGCATTATGTTTCGCAATGATTTGTGTAGAGGGTATGTTTAGATCCTGTATTGAAATCTGTTGGAGGAAAGCGGGTGGGGAGTCGCGACGGTGGGGTGTGGGAGGGAACCATGGAAAGGTCCGTTGACCTTGGGTTGGGATTTTCCAGGATTTCAGGGCGACCGCGGCCGAAAAGTCTAGGTATCCAAGGACTCTCGTGCCATATTATTAAGGCAAATGTGCAGAGATCCAGGAATCGAGGAACACCAAACTTATTAGGAATTTGGGGTCGGAGTTATCAGGAGGGAATGCCTCCCGGGAGCTTTGAGTGGATTCCCGCTTTACTTCAACTTCAGATTGGCAAAGATTTAACTATGATAAAGTTCAATCTGCCGCATCTGTTAAGTTCTGTGGAGCTATAACAGTTGTGCTGTTGTCCCTGGTATGCGTTCATTGTTTTTCGTTGTGGCTAATAAGGAAATTAGACATCTCCTATTGACCAATTATCACTTTACCCAGGCGAGGGCCGCAGGATATAAAGAACTAGATGCAATGAAATCCTTTTCTGAAACGGCACACTAACACAAATAGCAGTGTGCTCGTAGTTTAACACATCTCGATTCTTCTTACTTCTAATTTTGGATAATTCACGAAAATATCCTTCTTATCAAATGTGTATTGTTTGCTGCACTTCAGCTAATTGTCTTGAAATAAAAATGCTGCAAATGAGTGATAATCACGATGGTAATTATATTTTAAATCGTTTGATATGGTCATATCAAAACAAGTACAATGTAACTTTAGTGCGTTCATTTGTAGGATTTGTACCATGTCTAAAATTCAGCCATTACACTGACATTTCCAATCTGTTACATCCAATTCTAACCTAACTAACTTTATTGTTTACCTCACCATGTTCCATACAAGAACAAATTTTAATTATGGATCATTTTAAACTGATTATATTTATCTCCGACTGTGTTGGAGGATAAATGTTGGGTGTACAAAGGACATAAATCCATTGATAATCTACCACCAGAGATATGGCACAATCATTCAAAGAGATGTGTACTTTCTGTTAGTCATTTATTGAATAAATAAATGCACAATATCTTGTTTGTGATGGAGAGTTATAAATTATTTCATTTGAAAAGTGTCCATTTCTCACAATCTCCACAGATGTGAATAAGGATTTGAAATAAGTGAGATAGCTGACATTTGCTATGTTATGAAATGTTTGTTATTACCCAAGAGAAATGCATATGCAGCAAGCGAATGAAGGCATACAATATAAAAACAGCTCTGAAGCATAACACCAACCATTGAACCCGTTTGTCAACAAGTCAATGCTATTGCATGATTTTATCCAGTTAATATTGTTACCTTCGGAAAATATGTCAAACCCTGATCTGGTCCATTTTCTGGTGGTTCCAGTAGTCTGGTCTGGTCTGTTACTGACATAAAGAAGAACATCGTAGTTCAAAATGGGCGGAGGGGGTGCGGAACTATGTGAAGTACCCTGCGATGTTCTCCAGAGACATGGCAAATGCAACTTTACTTTTTCTTAAAGTAATGTTTTTCAAAAAAATCTTTGCCCTCCAAAATTAAATGGAGCAAACTGCAAATCAAACTTTGCAACTTGCTCTATTCTTTTTAGATTAGTTGTTTGCACTGTCTCGATGTCACAACGCTCTCCATAACTCATAAAGCATTATATTAAATGGAACACCCTATTAGTCACATTGAATATTTTGCGTGCGCGGGCGGCACAATAGCACTGTAGTCAGCACTACTGCTTCATAGCTCTAGGGATGCGGGTTCGAAAATCCGGCTCGGGTCGCTGTCTGTGTGGAGTTTGCACATTCTGTGTCTGCATGGGTTCCAGTTTCCTCCCACAGTCCAAAGATGTGCAGGCTAGGTTGATTACCCTTAGTGTCCCAGGATGTATGGATTAGTGGGTGAATGTGTAGGGGTAGGGTGTGGGTGGGATTGTGGTTGGTGCAGATTCAATGGACCGAATGGTCTCTTCCGCACTGTAGGATTCTGTGTGGGGCAGGACCTTGGGCCAAAAGCTGCATTCTTTTTGTCCACGACCATCTAACTAATTCCCTTCTCTTGCTTTCTTCCCCTACAATTTATTATACCTCTATTGAAAGAATCCATCTTAGAAATTCCCCTCTTGAAAATAACCTAAATAAAACTTAAAGTAAAGCTGCTGTTGCCATTCTTTACCGGAGAGTCTAGGCAATTTAAATCAGACAGGCTATTCAAAGTATGAGGAGCATCCAGGCTCGCAAATGTTCAACGGGGTCATTATTTTTTCTTTGGGGAAGAAATAAGAGACAGCAATCTCGCATGTTCTTTCGTAAAGCCTTGGTTAGAAATTAGTGAGGAATTCTGCCACACAAGATGGCACAACATAATCTCCCTTATAGTTCTGTTAAAAAATATTATGAAACCGATCAACAACAGCCTGGGCAGTAACCAGTTCAAAGGTAACAGGGACACATATATTGTTGAATGTTTTGTTTCTGCAACTAAAGTGGATCTGATTACCATTTTTCTTTCCAAGCTGTCTTGCTGCTGTTCTGAAACCTCTTATTTAGAAAGACTTTAGAAAAACTAATTGTTAAATAACAAATGATTATACTTAGAATTAAATATATTTGTTGTAATTTCTGGTATATTTTGAAAGTCTCTGAAATAAATCTAAACCTCTGTTTTTTAGCACTGCGATTTGTTGATGATGGTTTTACTGTTAATAGATCAGTCAATATTAGCATAGCACCACCTATAGTCTGGATTGAAATGAAAGAGCTCTCTGTAATTATCCTAATTCAGAAGTCCGTAAAATTGCTCCTTTGATATTATACTCATTAAATCTCAAACAGGCACAGAGAAAAAAAAACAAACCCATCCAACTGGCAGCAAAAGCAATTGCAAATAACACATGATATCATGAGGTGACAATACAATGGCCCATTTCAAATTTGCTTAAATCCCTCGTGACTGTTAATTCTGATTTTTTAAAATATAACACACGGAACTACAATTAATACAAGATTACATTTTAGTGCTCAGCTCACAATTGATTGCAGGCCTTGAAACAGATGAAGATTTGTGGTCGAGCACTCACTCTTCAACTTAAATCTGTTATTAAGGTGAAGCCTAAGAATGAAGTTAATACCCATTGTAAGATTTTCACTTTGTTTTACGAGATTGGTGCGGCACATTGCTTAGATCATGTGGTTCCAAGGCGAATGTAATTACACCACTTAAATAGAAATTGAGATTTCACATTGTTATGAAATCACAACCTTTGCAACTATTTAGGAGAAACGCACGTGCAGGAAGCTAATATAGGATTACAATATAAAAACAGTTCAGAATCAAAACACCAACCCATCAATTGAGCCTATTTGTCCTCAGGCCAATGCTATTGCATGAGTTGTTTCAGAAAGGAGTGAATGGAAGGTAAAATTTGAAAATAAAAGAACAGAAAAGTTACGGAAGATGTGGGGAAAGAAGTTCATGCCCACTAGCAATCGAATTCAAGGAGGAGGAGCGAGGCTCACATCCAACCCAAAGGCCAACAAAATAATTTTGAATTAACGGACAGTCCAATTTCTCCAGCAGCAAGAGCATCAAAGGAATACGTGTAGCTTGATGTATCAAGTTGATGCTGTTGTGAACGGAGGAGTGGGAATTTTAACTGTCGGGTTCTCTGATTCTGCCGGGGAGGAATTTCGGTCCATTTTCGGGTCTGGGCTGCCGGTGAACCAAACAGGCCACATCTGTGCAAGTGGTCTGAAGACTAACCCAGATGGCAGCTGGATCTCGGGTAATGGAACAAGGTGTACCCCAGCGGGGAGCAGTGGCTCACATTACTCTTCTTGAACTTGGAGCAGCACTGCTCCTCCTTCAGAACCTCTTCTGCCATGTCGGACAAACTGGGTGGAGTCCTCACGGCAGAGATGCGACCAGGAATACACATAACATCCGATGAGGGTTATCGGTTTCCATCATTCAGACTATACACCAGGGCCTGAAAGAGATGGGTGCCCTGGAAGGGAAGTGAGGACGGCTGAGGGAAGAGGGAGGGTTTGGGTCAATTGGTATAAAGCATTTTTTGGTCTCTGCGTCCCCAGGGGGCCCGAGTTAAAATCTATTCCCAAGATTCTTTCTTTCCATGTCTCACCTTTCTGAAGATATTAGCTCCTGTGATTGCTTCACAGCTAGCCCTTCTATTCCAGTCCTCTTCTATTCTTTATACGTGTGACCCAGATAGGGAGCGATAGCAAACCTTTCAGGAACCTATATGGAGCCCAATCATCTCTCATTAACGCTGGGGTTACCGCCAGCTCTGTTTCGAAGCGAGACCTGACAGCAGTTCTGAGTATTTATTTTACACAGCTCGGATCTATCACTTCAATCAGGTCAGATTGCTAAATGTACACGCAATCTGTTGGGGGGCAAAGACAAATAAATTCAGTGACAATGGTATTGTAAAGGTTACTGCAGGAAAATGGGAGCAGGTGGGTGTGAAGGGGCTAAGAGCAACCATAATGTTTCATGCATGAATATTGGGCAAAGTACTGGAGGATATCAAAGAGGAATCAAGGGAGAGAAAATGAGCGTGAAAGAAAGAACTTAAACGTAAGAATGGGTACAAATATAAATGATCAAATACACGAGCGAATATAACAATTATCTATGTTGTGCTGCCAGGAAGGATAATTTGCCAGTTATTTACATTTGCAAGGCAGATGTTAATTGTTAACTGTGTGACTCAGTGATTGCTCTCCAATTCAATTCGTCTTTGGAAAAAAAAACTAATTTCAATTCGATCTATTAAATACAAACGAATTTAAAGAATACAACCGGAAGGGAAGGGAAACAGTAGCGGAGGGAACGGGTAGGTGTGTCTCGCCTCTCGTCACATCGCCTTGTTTGGAGAATTGGATAGAGTGCTGGGGTTACTAAGCTTCCCTGACTGGACTGCGGGTTGTGGTTTCAAATCCCTTCCTGATTCTGCTCCTCTGAAATCCAGTGCCTCATCAATCTCAACATGACCAGGCAAGACCACCTGTACATGGCCATTTCCTGTTCTAAGAGGGAGGGGGGAACTTCTTGAGCGTTGCTGCATACCGGTAATTCCCCCTGCTTCTACGTGGATTTCCTCCTGGTGCTCTGGTTTCCTTCCACAGCCCGGAAGATGTGCTGGTTAGGTGCATTGGCCATGCTAAATTCTCCCTCATTGTACCCGAACAGGTGCTGGAGCGTACCCACTAGGAGATTTCTGCAGTAACTTCATTGCAGTGTTAATGTAAGCCTTACTTGTGACTTAAATACAAACAAAACTGTAATATTTGCATCTCAATAAGACAGGAAGAAAGCTATTTATGTATATCCAGAGAGGCTACTGTCTGTGTGAGTTGTTGTTGGACAGAATAGCTGGTGGTGCAATTTAGTCAGGGCCACCAGTTTAATAGCCGTTGATGTTGTCTATATGGATTTCAATAAGGCATTTGACAAAGTCCCTCATGGTAGGTTGATTGAAAAAGTTAAGGCTCATGGAATACAAGGACAGCTATCTAGATGGATTGATAACTGGCTTGTTAATAAGAAACAGAGAGTAATAGTGGAAGGGTCTTTTTCTAGCTGGAGGTCTGTCACTAGTGGTGTGCCTCAGGGCTCAGTACTGGGACCTCTTCTATTTGTAATATACATAAATGACTTGGAAGAGGGAGTACATGGTTTGATCAGCAAGTTTGCAGATGACACTAAGATGGCTGGACTGGCAGACACTGAGGAGCAGTGTCAGGCAATACAACAGGATATAGATAGGCTGGTATATTGGGCAGATAAATGGCAGATGGAATTTAATCCTGATAAATGTGAGGTGATGGACCTATGGACCTTCCAACATATTTTCTGGCTCACTTGTTTTACTTTTGAGCTTCTGGGGATTCCCTTGAATGTTTGCATAAGATGTGCATTTATTGATGTTTTTCTCTTTTAATCCACAGGTGCTTTGGTCCACCTTGTTGTCCAATAAGGGGCATACACACGGTGGGTCATGCAAAGGCTGCTCTTGGATGTTTTGAGAGTAGCCTAGTGCTTCACGTCGTTAGTGTACGCTTAAACTGGGCCAGATGCTGGGCAACACGACAGCTCAGTGACTATCACTGTTTGCTGTGCAGATACATGGATTTGGGCCAGTGTCTGTGGGAGTTTGCGCATTCTCCCCATGCTTGCATGGGTTTTCTCCGGGTGCTCTGGTTTCCTCCCACACCCCAAAGATGTGCTCTTAGGCTGATTGGTGTAACAAATTTTCCCTAAATTAGTCTCCCCTCAATCTGGTTTCCAATGTGGAGTTCCATAAGCATAGACAAGGGTCATGGGTGGAGAGGGGACTCACAATGTTGAAATGGCAGCGTGGGCTCGTTGGGCCGAAGGGCCTGTTTCCCGTGCTGTGTTGTTCTTTGTTGACATGTCCTGATATGCCTGTCTCTATTTTAAAATAAAACCCAATCTGAGCCCCAACAATTATGTCTTTGGTCAGAACTCTTCTCCCTTCATCTGGATGTCTTCTGCCTTCCATGGTCAGAGAGTGACTAATCTGTGAAATTCATTAACAAAAAAAAAGTCAAGGCCAAAACATTGTGTGATTTTGAGAAGGAATTAGATACAGCTCTTGGGTCTAAAGGGATATAGGGGGAAGGCGGGATCAGGGTATTGAATTTAATGATCAGCCATGATCAAAATGGAGTAGGTTTAAAGGGCGGACTGGCCTATTCCTGCTTCTATTTAGTTATTTACATTCCTACTAAGGGTGAGCTCCACATCCTGATCCATACCACGTGATTACATTTTACTTACAAACAGAAATACAAGAGATTAAAATGCCTCACTATAGAAAGGATGTGATTGTACAAGGAAAGGTGCAGAGGAGAATCACCAGAATGTTGCCTGGGCTGGAGCATTTCAGCCATGAAGAGAGGCTGATTAGGCTGGAGTTGTTTTCCTTACAGCAGAGAAGGCTGCTGGGAAACCTGACTGAGGTGTACAAAATTATGAGGGACATTGATAGAGTAGGTAAGAAGAAACTTTAGAAGGTAAGAAGAAACTGTAGGTTTAGTAGGTAAGAAGAAACTGTGGATTTGGAGTCTTGCTACTCCTTAGAGCCAACTCCCATTGGCTGATACAGTCATCAAACAATGAACTGACCACATCAATGAGAGGGAGGTTGTTCAGATTCCCGACCGATAAAATGTTTTAATGTTAACACTGATGTAAACACAGCACTGCATGATTCACCTGAAAGGGGCAAGATCTGAACAAGGTCAAGTGAAAGAAGTTGAGTTGGCACAAAGAAACATTCATTAACTTCATAATGAATCAAGATCAACAAACAGAAGATTTCTTCGCATTTCCTCTGGAGTTGTCAGAAATTTGAAGTCTGTTGTGTAACTTGATTGAACAGAACAATGAATATTAATCACACACTTTCTCAACAATAAAAAAATCTCTTTTTACTCTTTCAACCTTCAATCGAATCTTTCAGAGTTTGAGCAGATTTTTGAAAAGTGATTCCTGGTGGAGCACGAACCTTTCTTTCCCGAACATTAAAGGCAGATTTTTGTCTGTTGCTTGCGTGTCTGGGGAGGCTCTTCCAGCTGCTCACCCGCACACTTGGACAGATTACAAAAAAGAAGCCCGTTGCCTGATCGTTTTCAGCCTCTCTGCGCTGACACTCAATGTCTTTCCCAGTTTATTGTTTAAATGGTGCGAGCCATAGGTCAGTGTACAGTACTGTGAGCATTCCACTGCCGAACCATCAATTCCGTCCATCACCCAGCGACTGCCTGAGGTTGGACCAGATTTGCTTGCAAACTTGTTGTCATACGTGACCCTGAGTTAGACTGAAGGCCACATATCGACATTATCTCTAAGACTGCCTAGTTCCACAACAGTAACGTCACCAACACTTTTTACTTCCTTTTTTGTTGACTCCATCCCTGTCTCAGCTCACTTACTGCTGTAACCATTATTCATGTCTTCGTTACCACTGGATTGACAATTCGGAAGCAGCTCCACCTCTTATATGCTGCCCTCTGAGAGAAGTGCCGCATCTTGTGCGTCTGAGGAGTTTGAAATTGTTGCATTTTTAAACACAAAACGGAGTGCTCAGCAAGCCTAATTTTCCAGATCTCATCATGCGCTAGGTAGTAACATATTGTTGCTTTGGACACACTGATTGTAGTGAGTGAAGTGTCACTATGGATGCACATACATTTATACCTACATGATAATATAGTTCCTAAATAATTTGGGAATATTATAACAAGAGGTTTATTTTATAAAGCACTAACAGGGCATGGAATGCCCTGCCTGCAGCAGTTGTGGACTCGCCAACTTTAAGGGCGTTCAAATGGTCAGTGGATAGGCATATGGATAACATTGGAATAGTTTAGGTTAGAGGGTCATTAGATTGGTTCCACTAGTCGGCGCCACATCGAGGGCTGAAGGGTCTGTACTGCGCTGTAATGTTCTATGTTCTAATATTTTCCAATAAGTTCTGTCAATTGAATTCTGCTGATCTTTTAGTGACTAGAATGCTTACACACCTCAAGAGTGACGTTGATGTCTTTGGTGAATCTCTGGAATTCTCTGCCCGTTGAAGTGGTGGAGACTACCTCGCTAAATATATTTAAGTCACGGGTAGATAGGTTTTTGATAGACAAGGGAATTAAGGGTTATGGGAAGAAAGCGGGAAAGTGGAGCCGATCCATTTCAGATCAGCCATGATCTTATTGAATGGCGGGGCAGGCTCGAAGGGCTAGATGGCCTACTCCTGCTCCTACTCCTTATGTTCTTATCCTTCAAAGGAGGGCTCAATAACCGGGGGTATACGTACAAAAGAGATTTGAGAGAAAAAAAACTACCCAAAGGGTGGTGGGAATCTGGAATTCACTGCCTGAAAGGGTGGGAACCTTCAGAACTTTTAAAAAACATTTGGATTAACACCTGAAAAGCTATAGCATACAAGTGCTGGAAAATGAGATTTGGATTGGCCTCTCTTTGCGCTGTAAAACTGTTAGACTGGTCTTCGACCCTCTATAAATTTGGCTTAGTCGATGGATAAAGTGGTGCTGGGAAACTAATACGCTGAAGGTATTAGAGACAAGCCAGGGGAGAAATATGGCAGAGAACTAACGGATCAAAAGAAAGGCGATAGGATTTTTGGTCCCTTTCGCCTGCTCCTCTCTGGCTGTCAGATGCCAGCCAGCCCTAGTACTCAACCCCACCTCACACTACTCAGATCCCAAGGCCCATCTCAAATATTAATAAACATTAAGACACAATTTCTTCCTGATTCCCGGACTACTTCATTACTTAAATACTGTCTGCAAACTTCTTTATGTAGACAGGATTTCTCAAGACTCTGTTTCTCCACTGCTTCCCTGGAACATTGGAGAATCTTTTTTGTGTGCTCCAATGCCCTGAGACTTCATCATAATATAGGCAGAATGTAAATCTCTTGCTCAATGGTTCTAAGTCCACCCTCACTTCAGATAAGACACTGACCTTAATAATACTGGTGGACATGGCACCCATTCACCATAGGGAATCAACTAGCATGTTATAAAATACCATTAGAACTGGTGTGCAGAGGAGTGCAGTATAATTGCTTTTAATTTAATGCTGGCATTCTACACAGATGAAAATGTGGCTCAGGTGGTTAATGCAACAATGAGGGAAATTGAGCCCCCTACAGAGATATTCTTTGTTTAGGGCAACATCAGAAACTAACAACATTACCAAAGTGCCACTGTATCTTGATATCCTTTGATCATACCTACTTACAACAAAAGAACTGAGAATACATATAATGAGTGCATAATGTCCTTCCTCCTCCATAAATGTTAAATTTTTTTTGGAACAAACTTTAATTTTCATAAGTACAATTGAGACAGAATTCTACTTGCTTATCTTATGATTTCTGTTGTACCCAAAGGTTACATAATACAGAAGGTATATAAATGAGTTCATCAATTATTTTTCCAGCAAAGCATAACTTTGCCATCTCTGATGACAACACAGTGTTTCTGAATACTACTTGTGATTTTTTTTTCTGTTTTTCTTATTTTGACTACCTTTATGAAACACATCTACCTGCAATCCCTCTCGGAATTATTTTTTAAGACATTAAGCTCAATATTGACAACTTATCAAACTTTGAAAAAATAATTGGTTATCATCAACAATCAATTAATATTGTTGATTCATATATAGCAGTAAAATCTAGTTATGTTCCACATAGGATACAAATTTTCAGTTTAATCAGGGCCGATCTTGCATTGATTTCCTTTAGGCTCCTTTATTCAATCAGCTGGTAATATCTTCCTTCTGAGTTGTTATAGCATTGTGAATCACTTTTGTCACTTTTTCCTGCCATTAACATCATGATCCTGTGTGGCAGCTGGGATGTCTTTTTTTATTATTGATCTTTAGATTTTTCAAACCAATAAGAAATTTGCCAAGTTGCAGCTCACCATACGTGCATTTTTGGGGAATCCAATACTGAGTATTTATACTAATTGGCCAGGTCACCTTAGCAGCCTTTATACAACTTCTACATTTGGCATAATTGCTCTTCGAGGACATCATGTCCAGAATCTCGTGCCACTACTGGACTTTCTTCTTTTTGTTGCAAAAATATATTTATTCAGAAAATATCTGACAGAACATTACAGACACTTCAAAATGGCCACTACAGAAAATACAATAATATTCAGGGTTTTTTTTAAAAAAAGACAGATCTTGTTACACCCTGCAGTGTATCAATACAATCAGAACATCAGACATTTCAAAATGGTGATTACAAAAAAATGCATTGGTCTTTAGATTGCCTATATAGATCATGTTGCACCCTGAGGTGTTTAAGTACAATTGTGATACATTAAATATTCATCGTATCCATTTAATGTGAGTCATACACCCAATAGTTCTATACAATTCCCAGCATCTCAGTATATATGGCTACATGGTCTTAGACAGCAACCTTTCCCCACTGAGCATATGCAGTTGCTACCCCAAGCTTTGGGGCATCCCTTAACATAGTCATTATTGTATTTTGAGGCAACCAAGGCAGAAATGATGAGTGTTCTGATTTAACACCTGCAAATGGTTGCTATTGCATAGATCCTGTAAAAATGTTGTAATTATTCTAATAATAGATTTTTAATACTATATTGCCAAAGACAAGCTTTTTGCTTCCATTCGTAAGGATAGCTGGCAAGAAATGATCAAACTATAATCTGGGAAACAATTTATATTACATAAGAGTGCTGATTAGTTAGCAAGTAGACTCTGAATTTGGCAGAGGCATTGCCATTGAGAATGCAGCATGGAACAGCTGCCCAGCTTTCTTCAAATTCAAACTGGGCAGATTGGTAAAGGCACTGCCCAGGAAAATGGACCAAGGAATGACTGTTCAAGCTTTTCTTCTTTAGAGAGGTGCAAATTGTGCACGTTCCTTGTGTGTGAATAGCATACACAAGTGAACAAGACCAACTGACAATTTTAAATTGATTTTCAGTATAATTCCGATCAGGATCATTTGTAAAAGCAGGTATTGTCCAGTTGTGGATTCATGCAAACAAGAACAGAAGATGGCAAGTCTGCTCTGTCATTTAATACGATCAGGGCTGAGGTAATAGTAACCTCAAACCTGCATTCTGCCTAATCCAGATGAGCAAAAAGTGATAGATAACCAAGCCTTTCCTCATGAAACAACCCAATCATGGCCAGGTATTTGTCTGGTAAACATCTGCTGAACTGCTTCAGAGGTATTTAAATCTTTCCTTAAATAAGGTGACAATTACTGTACACAGTACTCCCAAGTGTGGTACCATAGTGCCCTGTACAAGTGCAGCATAACCTCTATTTTTCCATTCAATTCCCCTTAAGATTTATTGAATTAGCTTTCCTAATTACTTGCTGTTCCTGCATATAATCACATCTAATATTCAGCACTATGCTTTGAGTTTTGAAAGCACAGACTTGTTTGGGTTTGGTCAATATTTTGCCTATTATGAACAGCTGACAGCAAGTGCTGTCTGAGAATGTCATTCATTACAATACACTAATGTATACATATATACACACCTGACAACAAAATTCATATACTATATTGCTTATTTGTATGATAGGTAGAATATTACTATAGCAGAGGATGTTGGCATTCTGTGGAGAAACCACTCATGTTGCTATTGCATAACAGCATGCAATAGCCAAATTTCAGCTGCTGCTCAAATCTGACATGTTTCCAGCATAATTAGATAAACCTAGGGACTTTTCAGAAGCAAACATGGCACACAATATACAAATGACTATATGATCAGGGTAGCCATTATCTTACACAATGGTTTTGTTGCACCCTAGTTTAGCATTGAATTTGCTGAGTGAGTAAATGACTTTGGCAACCTCTAATAGGTTGCATCAGGTCAATCTGTGCATTTCAAAGGTGAATCTGAGCACAAGATGAAGTCCATTAAGGTGTACAAGGAAGTTCGAGCGTGCATCTCTAGGTTCACATTTACAGAATGAAACGGAGCAGTCAAATCCTTCCTCAATGTACTATTTGAAATCCATCAATAGGTTCTCTATTACCACCTACCCCCAGTGAGTTGGGATTCCTACAGTTCTGCACCAAGATTGGCCTCATCAACAACCTCAACAGGCCACAAGCCATTTGCTCACTGTGCAAGATGAGAAATGTCCCACAGATGCTAAGAATCTGCCTATTATGACACTTAAAGATGAACAAATTGGAGAAATATCACAAAAACCTTACTTCATATTTTTATAACCATCTTGTTTGACAGGCAGAGGATTGTTTATTCAAAATGCAGTTAGATACCCGATTGTGAAAGGTGGCACCTCGTTGGGAGATGAGGTGATCCCATTCGTCACCATCTGTCTTAGGTCACAAAGGGCTGATTTATGGACCATATTCAAAATACTGTAGCTACTTCATTCTGTTATTTCCACAATCCTACTTTGAATTTAGTTAGATGCAGCAGATTTCAATAGTATTGGGATGATCCCATGTGAGGTAATTAAAACTGAAGCAAAACAACAACAAACATTTACACTGAGAAAAATGAAGCAGCTCATTTTCAATTCCAACAGATTAGGCATTAGGGTAAACTGATGTTTCAAAAGGCGGCACATCAGGTCCCAGAGTTAGCTGTACTGGTGGCAAGTGTTCTCAGTATTGGATATGACCATAAAATCAGAAATAAGTGGACAAAAAGAGAGTGATCAGTAGGATCTTAACCAAACAGCTGATGACAAATAATTCTCTACAGAGAGCATTTCCAAGTATTATAGCAGATTAACAATTCAAATTCACCAAATATTTATGGAACAATGCTGGGGTTGGGAAGCTAGCAAGGGCTGCTCACAGCTGAAACAATTCAAACACTTCATTTGAATTTATACTCCTTGGTCAGAACGTTAGTCTGTTGTTTGACCAGTGATGGTCTAGGAACAATGGCAGCCGGTGAACTAGCATTTATACATGTCGCAAAATGCTTCACAGCCAGTTAAGTATTTAATAGAAACAATGAATATACAACAGCCAATTTTCACACAGTCCTCAAAATAATGTCAATAACCAGGTAATGTTTTATGTTGCAAACTCAGACAGTAAACATTGGCCAGGATACCAAACACTCTGCCCTTCAAGTATACCAAGGAATATTTTGTGTGCATTTGAGGGCAGAAGGAATCAAATAAAAAATGTAAAAGTATCTTAGACAATGCAGCATTTTGTCAGTACTGCAGTGAAGCATCTGCTTAGATTAAAGTCACCTTAGCCCCCAGGTAACCATAGAATGCGAAGAGCTGATTGATGACAATACAACATGGGGATCACCACACCAGAGTCAGGGAACAAAGGATGAGAAGGCAGGGCCTTCATGAATATCGTCAGTTCTACAGGAATTGAATCTGCACCGTTGGCATGGCTCTGCATCATTAGCCAGCCATCCAGCCAACTGAGCTAGGCGGGAATGTGCTCACAGGCAGGGTTTTCTAGTCCAGCCAAAGTCAATAGATTTTGGCTGCCCTTCAAATTTTCTAATTCTGTCTGTGATGGCTCCACAGTCCAAGTCTCTAAACATATCTTCTGACTGAGAAGCACTGAGCTATGACGGAGAAGCGCTGGTACACTAAGTCATCAGTGATTGGATAATCAAAGTCAGGAAATGGGCAAGTAAATTCACAAATCCTGATCCTTTCATACCTATGAAGAGAAGTTCCAGAATGCTAGATAAATTATAACCAGCCAATACTAGATGGCAACTTCTGTTCAAGGTGTTCTCAAAAGTCATACTTTATATATAGGCATTTTCTACCCATGACATTTCAGAAATGCCAGGTTACCGAATTCCAAATGTCAAGCATAATAAAGGTAATGTACAGAAAAATTCCAAGGACAGAAAATGCTAGAGCCACAATAAATCATTTTTGAAATAAATCATCCAATTAGAATTTGCAGTGCTAAGGTAACACCAAGAATTTTGCTTCCAAAATATCAAAGAAAAAACATATGCCCCTATAGTATAAGCTTTTGCATTAGCACTGGTGACTTGCAAATGTCAATTCAGCTTTAGTTGCAAAGAATGTTGTAATTTGCTCAAGTTCAGAAAATATATTTTGCAATCAATTTATTACACAGATCATTTTGCAACAGTAATACAACTGGTTTGCTCGGATCAGCTTCTTGAGTACTGACATACAAATGTGTTAAGTTCCCACTGAGTAAATTACACAAACAAAAATAAGCCATGGAATGCATTCAGTTCCATCTCCTATTCCTTAGCTTTTATTAAATAATGAACTCAGGTCATCAACTGGAGGAACACAGCAAGTCCACTTTAGATCCCTGGTGAATTCATTCAAGAAGCCCCTTTGGATCTCATTTTGGTCAATAACACTTCATTTTTACGACATTCCTGCAGATTAGAGCAAATTAAACATTAAAAAGAGGCTCACTACTGCAGAGAATACATTTATTTATAAGCACAGGAATTATTTGACAGCTTGTAAAAGTGATTATCTGAAATTGATTTAGTCAGAAACTACCATGATGGACACTAATTACTAAGATTCTACTGTAAGGCTTATTATCGTGATGTGCTTTTAACATTATTTGGAATACTGTGGTAGTGAAAGCACAGAATAGCTTGTGAAAAAGGTTTAACTTATTTCTCCTTCACCCCCAATACCTCCTCGTCCTATATTAATCAAAGCTTTTTAATCATTTCTCACTGCCTTTATTTTCTTTCACTCGGCTCCTCATTACTTCCTTCCCAGTTACTGGATTTGCCCTGAAATAGTCAACTCGTGCAGTTAGCTTCTCCATCTTGAATCTGATGGTGGGTTTTTAAATGACATTCAAGGACATGGTGGAATTCTTTGAGAACATTACATAGTGGACAATGGGGAACCTGTGGATGTGGCGTATCTGTATTTCCAGAAAGCATTTAACAAGATGCCACACCAAAGGCTGTTGCATAAGATGAAGATGCACGGTGTTACGGGTAATGTACTAACATGGATAGAGGATTGGCTAACAGAATGCAAAGAGTAGGGGTAAATGAGTGTTTTTCTGGTCTGCAGTGACTAGTGGTGTGCCTCACGGATCAGTGTTGGGACCGCCATCATTTACTATTTACATAGATGATTTGGAGTTGGAGACAAAGTGTAGTGTGTCAAAATTTGCAGATGACATTAAGATGAGTGGAAAGTGTGCAGAGGATGCTGGAAGTCTGCACAGGGATATAGATAATCTAAGTGAATGGAGAAGGGGCTGGCAGATGGAGTACAATGCTGGTAAATGTAAGGTCATCCATTTTGGTAGAAATAACAGCAAAATGGACTATTTAAATTGTAAAAAAACTGCAGCATGCTGCTGTGCAGATGGAGCTGGGTGTCCTTGTGCATGAATCACAAAAAATTGGTTTGCAGATGCAGCAGGTAATTAAGGCAGCAAATGGAATTTTGTCCTTCATGGCTGGAGGGATGGAATTTAAAAAACAGTGAGATTACGTTGCAGCTGTATAAGGTGCTGGTGGGACCACACCTGGAGTACTGTGTATGGTTTTGGTCTCCTTACTTGAGAAAGGATATACTGAGGGGGTGCAGAGGAGATTCACTAGTTGATTCTGGAGTTGAGAGGGTTGGCTTATAAGAACATAAGAAATAGGAGCAGGAGTAGGCCATCCAGCCCTTCGAGCCTGCCCCGCCATTCAATAAGATCATGGCTGATCTGTCGCTGCTCAGTTCCACTTTCCCGCCCTCTCCCCATGACCCTTAATCCCCTCTCCTATCAAAAACCCATCAACCCGCGTCTTAAAAATATTTAGCGAGGCAGCCTCCACCACTTCAATGGTACTTTCTGTACTTATGAGGAGAGACCGAGTAGACTGGGGCTCTACTCTCTGGAATTCAGAAGAATGAGGGGAGATCTTAAAGAAACATAAGATTATGAAGAGAATAGATAAGATAGAAGCAAGGAAGTTGTTTCTATTGGCAAGTGAAACTAGAATTAGGGAGCATGGCCTCAAAATAAGGGCAGCAGATTTAGGACTGAGTTGAGGAAGAACTTCTACACCCAAAGGGTTGTGAATCTGTGGAATTCCCTGCCCAGTGAAACAGTTGAGGTACCTCTGAGTATTTATAAGGATAGAAATTTTTTTTAAACAGTAAAGGAATTAAGGGCTATGGTGAGTGAGCGGGTAAGTGGAACTGAGTCCACGAAAAGATCAGCCATGATCTTACTGAATGGCAAAGCAGGCTTGAGGGGCCAGATGGCCTACTCCAGCTCCTAGTTCTTATGTTCTTAAATTGTCTGCATTGTTTTCTACTGCAATCACTTTGTTCTTGGTGACAATATATTTAAGACACATGTAATGTGATGTTTAAGTTATTCAACTGCAATTTGGTTAATTGGAAAGTTTACTTAAATTTGAATAACTTAATTTGACTGACCATTGTGACTTGCACATCAAATTGGCCTGTGCTAAACGTACAATCACTAATGCTCTCCAATTACCATGGATCAAATCCCTTGCTCCTGTGCAAGCTAAACTGAATTAAAGCCCTAGGTTCCCATGTTTCAGCCCATGCTGCTGCCTTTAACTTTCAGATGTGGAGCCTGCTCGCCATCTCAGCTCACTATGCCAGCTAACAGTAAACCCACGCCTGGTAATGAAGTTCGCTCACTTCCAGTGACAAGAAAAGAGGTATGGGGGAGAAAGGTCAGAGAGAGAGAAAGCTACAGGATGTAGATTAATGAAACAAAAATAAATAAAAAGAGCAAGGAATAGAAAATGAAAATACAGAAGCAAAAAATTGAGAAAATGAAGAAGCAAATTGACTAGCAATAGACATTTTTCTAAAGACTGTGTTGAATGCTATGATTGAAGGTCTTAGCACTTTTAAATTGAGGCACTCTTCTGGTTTCATGTAATTACTGAAATTATTCCCTCTAATTGTATTAGTTAGGCAACAACATTCTCAAAATTTGACAATTTATTTTTCTTTTCCATACTATAATCCTGTTGTTCCTTTGGCCAGTCACCCACTTGAGTGAAACAATCTGCTTAGACATTTGCCAAAATTATACAACTGAGTGCTTCAAAGTGATAAGATACATTACCTCTTTAAATTCTTTGACAGTTTTGAAATACAGACGCTGTTTCTCCAGCAGTTCAAGGTACTCATCATTCAACTGATCACGTCTCATTTTGTTTTCTTGCTTTTTCTTCTCCAACTTAGGTTGGGAGGGTAGGAATTCAGCAAAGAAAAAGAAAACAATTAAACAGAAAATAATTTTAAAATTATCAGCAATCGACTTGTAATGAGGACTATATTTACAACTGCAAGAGAATCAATTAAATATGGACACTATGGATGTGTTTGCTGATAATGTTCAGCACCATTCAGAAATCCTCAGATACTGATCTGCTCCATGTCCAAATGCATCAAAATGTGGACAATATCAAAGCTTAGCCGACAAAGTAGCAAGTAATATTTGTGCCACACAAGCACCAGGCAGTGACCACCTTCAACAAGAGAATCTAGCCATCACTATGACATTCAACAGCATTAATATCACAGAATCCCACAATCGACATCCCGGGGAGTTAACATTGATCAGATACTAGACTAGCTATACAAATACCATGGCAACACGCGCAGGTCAGAGGTGCGGAATCCTGTGATGAGTAACTCACCTACCAAAAAACATGTCCACCATCTGCAAGATACAGGTCAGGAGTTTGATGGAATACTCGTCATATGCTTGGATGAATGTAACTCCAACACCACTCAAGAAGTTTGACACCATCCAGGACAACACAATCCTCTTAATTTGACACCTCTCACACAAACATTCACTCCCTTCATCACTGGCAAACATGGGTAACAGGGTGTACCATCTACAAGATGCACTGCAGGAGCTCACCACGGCTCCTTAAGCAGCATCTTCCAAACCCATGACTATTACCATCTAGAAGGACAAGAACAGCAGATGCATAGGAACATCACATGGAAATCCCCTCCAGGTCACTTACCATACTGACTTGGAAATATATTGCTGTCCTTCACTGTCACTGGGTTAAGTTCCTGCATATCCCCCCTTTACAGCACTATGATCGTACCCACAGCGCACTAATTGCAGTAGTTCAAGATAGCATCTCACCATGACCTTCTCATGGGCAATAAAATGGTGGCTTAGCTAGTGATGCTCCATATCACGTAAAAATAGATTTCTAAAAATGAAGAACTTATACTCTTGATTGCTGGAGGTGGTGCATCTTGGGCAGAATGTTAAAATGAAATACTGGCCGTGTGCACAGTGGATAAAGATCGTATCATACTATTTAGAGAGCAGCGAGTTCATGGCCAACACCTCTGCATCAACCAATATCGCCAAAAACAGTTTTCATCTCATTTATTTTTTGTGGGATCTTGCCAGATGCGAACTGGTTGCTTCACTAAATTACAAAGCAACAGTGATGACACTTCACAAGTAAATAATTGTTAGCCAAGCAATTTGAAACAATGATAACAATGCACATATAACTTTTAGCATCGTTCCTTGCCATTATCAAGCTTCAAGGTTTTCAAAAACAGACAGGTCATTTATAGAATGGAGAAATCTAGTTTCACATACTCTGGTTTCTGAAATGTGTTCTGAAGCAATTCCATGACCAGTATTTTCTCAGTCCAAGTAGGGAGGAGGTATTGCTGGATCTGGTGCTGGGGAATGAAGTGGGCCAAGTAAACAAAGTGTAAGTGGGGGAAACACTTGAGTGATCAAATCATAAGGTTTAGATTAGAAAGGCAAGAAGAATCCAACTCCTAAATTAGAAAAGGCTCATTCTCAATTGGAAGAGGGGATCTAGCCAGAGTAAAACAGAATCAAAGACTAACAGAAGAGACTCAAATTAACAATGCATGAACATTAAAAGGAGATGCTTCATGTCCAGGCTATGCACATTCCAACAAAGCAAAAGGATAACAGGAACCAAAGCCAAGGCTTTTGGATGATGAGGAGGATAAGAAATTATGAAACAAAAGCAAAGGGAGCATGCATGATGCATGTCAGGCAAATACTTCAAGTGAGAACCAGGTCAACTACAACAGGGGACAAGAGGAGGAAGAGGGAATAAGAATGGAATCTCAGTTCACAAATGGGAGCATGAAAATAAATAGGTAATAAGAATTGGATGGAGTCTACTAGTGATAAAGAGGGGTTGGATATGCTTAGTATTCTAGTTTTGCCCTGCACTCTAAGAGTACCTTGTATCTGTGTTACTATGGAAGAGGACGCTGAAATTGCCAGACGTAATAGATAGTGTGAAAAGCAAGAGGCTGAACGTTCTGTAAAGGCTGGTTATGCTTAGAGCAGATAGCAGAAGGGTTTGCCAAAATCTTCCGTTTTTCCCTACATACAGAGAAGCTGGGGTTATTCCCCTTGGGACAAAGGAGATTCAGGAGCAATTTGAAGCAGTACAAAACTACAGATTCAGATAAGGTAGATAAAGAAAAGCTGTCCCTGTTAGCTGATGGTACAAGGATTAAGGGAACACACTTAAATTTTTGCTTTGGGGGTGGGAAGAGGAAGCACTTTTTCTTAAATGCAGACAGTGGTAATGATCTGGAACCCACTTTGAATGAAGATGGTGGTAGCAGGGGCAATGAATAAAATCTAAAGGAAACTGACTGGGCACTTGAGCAAAATAAACTTGGAGCACAGATATACAGTAGAGGAAAGGGACTGATTAGATTGCTTTACAGAAAGCTGGCATGAACTCACTAAACTGATTGTTATTTCAGCGCAGGAGGCCAATGACAGTGACTAAGAATTCAAAGATGCATCTTATTTGGTCCAGATATTTTGTTTAAAAAAACCTTAGATTTGTTTTTTACAGAAGTATTGTCACTATGTTCTGCACTCAAATTATGTCTGGTTTCCTTCATCCCTACATTTAACATTCTTACAGTTATTTTCGATTGTACAATATGAATGTTGGGACCTCTTTATCCTTTCAATAGTTTCATATCATCAGTGCCAAATAGAATAGCTGAAACAAACTGGATTACCTTCATGCGATTCTGTTTAATGCCTTCCACAATCTGTTCCATCTGTCGCAGGAACTGATCTCGAGCAGTAGTTGCAGCCATTGCCCTGAAAAATATTTCAGAATGGAAGTTTACGAAAACACTGCACAAAATGGAAACAAACTAGAACTGGAACTAGGGGGCATAGCTTAAAAATAACAGTCTCACTATTTAAGACACAGATGAGGTGCAATTTATTTTCTCAGACAATCATTGATCTTTGGAATTCTCTTCTCCTGTGAGCAGTAGCGGCTTAGTCATTCAATGTATAATATATTCAAGGTTCTGAGACAGTTTTGATAGCCGAGGAGTGCTGTAGGGATCGTGTTCAGTTAGGAAATTGGAGAGGTCAAAATCAGAAAAGTCATTGCCTTATTGGATAGCATAGCAGGCTTGAGGGGTCAAATGGTATACTGCTATTTGAGCTTTTGGTATATTTCATGTTTACTTAGATCAGAAATATTCCGAAGGCACAATATTATTTCAAATTTTAGATTTGAAAGGGGAGGCAAAAAACAGATGCTTAAGAATGCAGCCAGTACTTCCTTCCCATCCGTTCCACCATACAAACAAATCTAATGACAGTATTGGGCCAAAGAAAGGGACTAGGAATATCTGAACAGTAGGGAAATTAAGGGAGATTATTGTACAGGCACGACTAGGTTTGCAAGTCTAAGTTCTTGCAAAAATGCCTAATCCACTTTTGAGAAACGGGTAATTAAATGAAAAAAAAAGTATTACTCAGCCAAAGGGGATTTAATAGCCTGATGATTAATTGGATAATCCAACCAAATCCCTTTGATTCAAAATTGATAAAAGTTCTAACATAAAAGTTACAGTATACTTTACTTGCACTAATAATACATTGATTACTTCATTTTTTGATGATCTCATGGGATTTAATTACCAAAATGCATATTGAGGACATTAACTGAGGATAAACAACTGCAAGATATCCAAGAACCCATAACACTTCACTAAAGTCAGAAACTAATATGGGCAATTTGCTAGTTTAAAGGGCTTTCCTTAAAACTGGAAGATAGTGTGTATTTAGGAATCACACTGCAAGCAAACCTGTTGACTCAAAAAATGTTCCCCAATTATGGAGCATGTTTAACAAATGAACTCTTATAACCTCTGCGAAGGTACAAAATAGTGTGGCAAACTCTGCCCCATCTCAGCATACATTTATATAATTAGCATGGTACTTACTGTTGAAAGTTATCATGAATTGAATTCAACAAGTTAACCTGACAAAAGAGAAGTTGGATCAGTTCTTTAGACAAGCATTGATAAAATTTTTCTAGCGCTCATTTTGCCGAAGTTTTAGTTCTTCATAAAGCACTGAACTTTATATCTTGCAATAACTAAACATGCTTACACAAGTCAAAACATAGGCATAGCCAAGGCTTACTAAAACCCTCAAAAGGGCCGTTGCCTGTACATGAAAGTTCGCTTTTGTCATCAATTGGCAAAATTATTCCCCTAGCTAGACACCTACACTTTTAAACAGAACTGGAAAACATTTTACAAACAAAGCTCCCCACTAATCTTCAGTTTCTCTTTGCCTCCTGGTCCACGGTCCCCCAGTTATTAACTGAAACTTGCTCCTGACATTTGTCATAAGCCTCCCTTTTTTGTTGATTTACTTTTACTGCATTATCCAGGGCATGGTAGCTTTGGATGCTCTACCTTTGAATAAGGTATGCCTAATTTGTACTAAACCCTCTCCTCCTTCAATTTCTTAATTACTCCCATCTTTTGGGATTGCATTTTCTAATCTACCTGCATAAAATCTCTTGAAATCATTGAAATTAGCTTTTCCTCATTAGAGAATTTTTACTGTCTACATTTTTGGTTCTCTATGAACAGAATTATGTCAGGCACACTGTTGGCTAGGTGATTAATGTTCTATTTTGATTTTATTGGTGTTTTAAGTAAATCTAATCAATTTAGCACAATTAACTCTTCACTAATTGATGCAAATATGGGATTCAAAATCTATGAAAACAAAAGGAACTTCATTAATAACTGGCTTTTTGAGAAATAGTTTCTCAAAATATCTTTGTGCACGTTCAAATGGTACATCACCAGATTCTTCTTATTAAAATAGTTTTATGGACTTCAAAAATATTTAACACTTATTGAGAGACAACTTTTTTGGCAGTTATACGTATCCTTTGAAGGAATTTTCTTTTCCAGATACAAAGATTCCTGGAAAACTAATTTGCTATCCCTTGACAGCTTTGGGTGAAACAGCCTCTTGCTCCCTATATATTTCCCAACCTCATATTATTTTGAATATATACTGATGAAGACAAATCCATTAAAGCTTAAATCAAACTGATTCAAGCTCAGTTATGAACGCCACCTTGGATCATTGAACTAACAGTCAAATCCATCACTTCTGCTATAGCTACATTTCAGGTGGGGGGGGGGGGGGGGGGGGGGGGCAGAGGGAGAGGGAGAGGGAGAGAAATAAAACAAGTCTTCAAACACCGTAATTTAAGTTTCAGGAGGCTTAGTGGTTAAATGCATTACTATGTTTTTCTGAGCAAAGGTCTCAAGACTTGTTGCCAGTTCTTGGAAAGGGATCAGAACAGTATAGTGCTAAACTGAGCTTAATACCACTGAATCAAAGAGGGATATTAATAAACAGCCAGAATTTTTGCTAAGTGTAAGAAAGGAGGGAATGAATGTTTAAGATAATGAAATTCAATGCTGATTAGAAGGATGCAAATCCAACTCCCCCAACTCGCTTTCTCTTCAAACTAACTAAAATGCCTGATTTTATTTTTGTTTTCAGTTCTGAAAGGCGCAAACTTCGATGATGTCCTTTTACAGATTTTGACCGATTTTCTGTGCAGTTCTATCTTTGCTTTGCTTTTAAACCAGCCAATGTCAAGCATGTGCAGTTTTAAAAAAATTGATAGTGTAGAAACTTTGGATGAGTCCATTTGCCACAATTATTTCAAGTACTAAACAGTAAGCTAAGACAAAGCAAAAAGTTGTCCCAAATTTCCTTACCTCTTTTTCCAAGTACACTTTTTTATCGTCAAGTGTATTATAAAGTGTAAAGAACTGTTTTGTTTCCTTGTGTGTTGCTGCAACTGCAATAGAACAAAAGTAGCAGTTTTCAGGACTAATTGAGAAAATCCTACACTTAGGAAATGCATTAAAGATTTCTTATAAACTGTAATCTACAAGTGAGGCTTAATTAAAATGTTACAGAAATGCTTTCCATCATGTTTGATAAGTAAAGCAACACAAAAATGAACGCAATGTAGGCATGAGTTAGGGGACAACTCAGTGCTACAAAAGTACAAAATCATTAGCAACATTGATTCACTCAGTTTTTAAATCTTGCCTAAACCAGCTGAAACATTTCAGAAGTAATTTAGGTTTTATGTTTTCCCCCCTCAGAACGAGGATTAAAAAAAACTATACAGCTTACAGTCTTGCTCTTTCCATCTAAAACTTATTCCATGAAACCTACTACTCCCTTAACCCCTTTGTACCCCACTCTCTCCCAACATTTCAGCTTCTGACCATAGTTAGATCAGCCTCAGATACCTCTTCCATAATCACCTCCGCAACAGTCAAATTTCCCACCCTGCTTTCAAAACTTAAATTTCCAAGGTCCCCTCAACTTATCACCTCCAACTACCATGTAATCTTCAACCTTTCTTTCTCTCAAGTTTTGCAAAGTGTTGCCTCCATCTTCATTTTTATTTTAGGCCTTTCAAATCAACTATTTGCCCTTGTGTAGCACAAATAGCACACAAGTAAAATTTAGCAATATCCTTCCATGACTGCAGCAATAATACATTTTCCTGGAATCTTCGGCAGTTTTCAAACATTGGTCCATCCTTTTTGAACATCCTCGACAGTCCAACATTGTAAGCACCGTTCCTTTCCTATTCCACTCTCTTCCTCCAAAATCTCTCCATGAAAGATTCCCCCATGATTTACCCCAGTGTTCTCATCTTGACTCCATCTTGCAGGTTTCTGATCTGTTGCATCTCGGCTACACATCTCTCTGCTTTGTCCAGCTTTAGCTCAGTTGGTTTCAAAGTTAATGTTTTGAAGATTGTTTTTTGAAGCCATCACTACTAAGTGGGACTTGAAAAAAATGTTTTACGATCATTTGCGTTTCTAAAGCACTCATGCAAAAAGATGCAAAGTCCTCCAAGACATCTTTTTGCACATTATAACATTAGATAATTGCAAACATTTATATACAAAAAACTTTTGAGACTAATTTTTCAAAACTCAATTAATTCTTGGCATGAGGGAATTATCTTGGGAGGAAATGTTGGATAGGTTGGGCCTGTAGCCATTGGAGTTTAGAAAAATAAGAGATGATCTCATTGAAATAAAAGGACTTAAGGAAACTTGACAAAATGGATGCTGGAAAGGATATTTCACCTTGTGCTACAGGTCACAACTAAAATGACCCAGTTTCAGAATAGTGTCTCCCATTTATAAACAGAAAAAAAAAGTTTCTTTTTGAGGGTCCTACATTTGTGGAACTCTTCCACAGAATTCTGAGGCATGGCATTGAATATTTTAAAGATGGAAGTAGACAGATTATCTTGAGTATTGAGAGTTGGCAGGATAGTGGCATCAAGGCCATAATCAGATCAGCCAGGATGTTATTGAATGGCAGATTATGCTCAAGGGCCAAATGACCTACTCCCAATTCAAATGGTCACACAACCAACTACTAAGTACTTCTCAGCACTTAGAAGTTAGTAGTCATTTGTTATGTCCATTACTGGACTTCAAGGAGGAGGTCATTAGGAAAGGATGCACACACCATTCAAAAAGTTTAGATTAAATGCATACCTTGATTGTAGAGCTCAATAAATCGTTTCTGATATTGATTCAATTCAGCCCTGCTTGGTACTTCATCAATTTTTCGTTGCAAAACAGCAATTTCTCTATTTCGACGGGCCTAAAAAAGTATTTGCAAATTAACCTTGGTCTACACAACATCAAAACTAGATAGTGTATGTAGCAAGTCAGTATATTTCTGTCCAAACAAGTATATAGTTTAAATCAGTAGTTTCATTCCTGCAATGACCAGTATAAATTTCAAACAATGAAATTAAAAAGTAATCCAGTCTATTTTATTGAATTCCTAAAATTTGTATCCTGAATTCTTTGATCTATATCAATAATTTGGACACCCCACTTGGAAGTCAAACTTCTAAATATTCAAGTTTATTATTAGCATTAGAAAAGCAAATATTGCTAGAAATTTAAAAACAAAAAATGCTGGAAATACTCAGCAGCTCTTCCAGCAGCTGTGGAGATAGCGAGTGAGTTAAATTTTAAGTGAGGACCTTTCAACATAACTATGTTTCTTTCTACAAAGATGCTGCCTGATCCATTCAGTACTTCCAGCATTTGCTTTTATACAAGGAACTTGTTTTGTGCAATCTTTTGCAACCATCACCATTCATCTTGTTGCATTTTCTGGGATATGTAAAAATAGGCGCTGTGTTTACTAACCTGGTCACTGCATTATAAAGTGACTCACTGATGCACAGAACTCAAAATCCATATTTTGTTTTACTTCCTCAGTGTATGTTTTGTTTTGCAATTAGTACATGAGAAATGAAAGATGATTTCAATCATATAGGTGATGCGGTGAACCTTTAAATCTTATTAGTGGATAACAAAAAATTGCTTTGTTAAAGAGATTGTTAGTTTTCCTGTCAAATGCTAATAGGAATATAATAGTGTAACAACATACCCTGGGATGACAAAAAATTGATGAGACATCTAGGATTCAGCGGTGGATTCAGTGACAGTAATGCCTTGTGCATCAAGGGTTGGTGGTTTGATTCTTCCCTATTGAAGATGATATTGCTTGGTACTAGTGTGACATGAATGTTACTTACCAACAACAGTCGAATTTTCTGTAGTTTTTCTTTGTCTCCTTTATACTGTTGCTCTATTAATGCATTGTGTTCCTAGTTAAAAATCAAAACAGATTGTTTAAAACAAACTTTAGTACACATTATCCTGATATAACACTTGCAGATTCTTCTAAAAGTTCTTTGCAATTCAAAATATTAAACCATTGGAAGCAAAGAGACTACTGGTGTCATTAACTGAAGATAATTACTGTAGCAACCATTTACACATTTTCAGGATGCATAAATCACCCTGATTTGCTATGTGCAGAATTAATCCTAAGGAACCCTTGTTTGGGAATTGGATTCCACCCTCCTGGAGAATTTTTCTCTCCATCTGCTAATCTACTGAAAAGTCTGCCAGGTGAAATGTTTGTGACCAGTATACGACTGTAGAGGAAATATTATTTAACTGGGAAAGAGGGAAGACTTGACTAGCACTAGAATCTCAGAAATTGTGAGGTGTCCAGAATTCAAAGCAACTTGCAAATAGGAGATACAGACAATTTTGAAATGGTAAATTAGCAAGATCTTATTTATTGAATATTTTTGTGGGACAGTAGTGTCTGGGGGACAAATCTATACCATGTAAAAATTTGCTTTTCAGAATAAAATTTTACATGGTATAACTTGATCTTCACTAATGTTGTATTGACATTGCGAGTGTAATGCACGCAAGGAAAGTAGTTGTGGCCCCCAACTGTTAAATCTACCATAATAGATAGTTCAAAGACATGCAGGTTAAGTGGACTGGCCATGCTAAATAGCCCCTTAGTCTCAGGGAGACTCGCTAGGGTAAATGCATGGGTTATGGGGAGAAGGCTTGAGTGAGATTGTGTTTTTCTTTACTGTAGGGTTCTATGATACAACTGGGGAGATCAAAAGTTATCATATTTACCACAGGTTTTAATGGAGAATGACTGGTCCAGTATTCAGATTGTCAAATCCATGTATGGTTAATGCATCGTCTGACCAATCTGGAGACATTGAATATTACTGACCAAAGCATAACTTATGCTGTGTCTTTATTAACTATTGGTTAGACCCCAGCCGGAATATTATGGTCAATTCTAGGGACTATATTTTATAGAAAGAATTGGTTGGTTGGTTGGGGGGGGGGGGGCGAGGGGGAGAGAGAGAGAGAGAGAGAGAGAGAGAGAGAGTGGTCAGAGTCCTGAATACATTTTTTCCAAAAATCATGAAAATAGATCAAGCCATTTATAATTTCTCATTACTCTTACCAGGACTGTCTGCTATGTAACAGCAGTCCTTCATTGGCTCTGAAAAGCTTGGGATGTCTCTAGGTCATGAAAGGCCCTATTATAACAATAACTTATTTTCTGTTGTCTATGCCAATCAGCTGGAAAACCTTTCTGCAAATAAGGAGGCATGGCTACTTTTTAATCGAGCCTTGCATTAAAACACCACAGGAGAACTTTAGCACTACATGATTTACAGTATATTTAGAGTAATGACTGACAATAAGGAAAAGAGCAATAATGAAGCCATTTTATCTTCTTTGGTCTTTTTTGGATCTTCAAGAACTGGGTGCAAAATATTTGGAATGAATTTGCAAGGAAATACCGAACATGATATTTAAGAACACTTTGGGTATGGGAGACTACCGGTTATGCCACGAGACTGAACAAACTGGAAAAAATTTGAACAAGCATTCAAGCTAAAACATTTACTTCTGCGATATGGGGTTAGCATGAAGATAAAATATGATGAGAAGGCAAGGAAATGAATAGGATTAGCTTAGATAGTTCCAAATGAATTAGCAGCACTGGCTGATCGGCACAGACAACAGAAAATAAATGGCTTCATAAGCCATTTTCTGTGATGCCAATTCTTTAAATCTGTAGAAGTAACTGATTTTTGGATACTATTCATTAAAAGGACAAATAAAGGTGCAGCAACTTTCTCCAGGCCATCTTGACTTCAGCACTCATTTCAGATAGGAAGGGAAAATAAAACAAATTGGATATCTCCATTTGATGTTCATCTCAACAATACCATGCAGATTAGTACAGATAAGCTATTCATCAAGATGTCATTTACAGTGTCACATACCTTTTCTTCAGCTTCTTCAGTCCCTGCTACATCCTTAAGATTTTTGATAACCTGCTGCAATCGGGTCATTTCTTCCTGTAAATAAACAGCTCAAAAGTCACAGAAAGAAAATTGCCAGAAATAAAGTTGGAAGTTCTCTCATTTACTAAGTTGTACTTTGTGTCATATTAGTTCATGTTGAATCACAGACTTTTTGGCATCACAAATTGTAATAGAAATGTACAACACATTAATGCCTGAGGTTCTCTCAGGATGCTCTGGTTTCCTCCCACAGTCTGAAGGTGGGGGAAAAATGTGGCCTGGGTGGGATTATGGTTGGTGCAGACTTGATGGGCTGAATGGCCACATCCTGCACCGTAGGGATTCTATTCTAGCATATTCTGCATATAAGACTAAGTGACCCAGGCGCACAGTCCGAAAAAAGTAAGCAATTTTCACATTACAAGAAAATATGATTAATTAAAGTCATTTGAACTATACGCTCAGTCAGTGACTGACTGATAAGGACAAGAGACAGGTGAAATTCTTTAAAGATCCGAGGTATATCATCCAGCTAAACAAGTTTAAGGCTTCTGTTACTTCAGTAGCGTGCTAACTTAACACTATACATTCATACAGAACAGGATGTGAAACACTTACCCTGCAATGATTCCTAAATTGCTGTTCCTGGTCCTTTAGGCCTTCATTCATTGTGACCAATGCTCGCAACTTCTCCAGTATACTAATTAGAAACAGAGTTTTATTTTTGCACTAATATAAAATACTATAGTGAAAACAGAAAATGTTGGAAATATTCAGCAGGTCAGACAGTAGCTATGGAGAGAGAGCCAGAACTAATTTTGCAGGTCTGTAACCCGTACAGGCAAGCTGTGTAGTGATACTGATGCTGGACTAGTAATCTAGAGTAATGCTCTGGGGACTTTTGGATCCACCGCAGCACTATCACTGTGCTAAATGGGATAGATTGCAAACAGATCTAGTAACTCTATACTGGACATTCATAAGACTGTGGGCCATCAGTAGCAGCACAATTGTATTTCATTACAAATCAGTAACCTCATAGCCCAGGCCCAGCATAACTTCTGCTCTATTTCCACCACATTTTTCTCATGAAGATAATAGACAAAGCTCAGCATTTTTATAACTAACAAATCAGATCTAATCTTTACACTGCTGCCACATCCTGTCATGAGTGCTGGAGGAGGATGTCCCCAAACATCCTCACCCTCAATGAACTGGCATCACCAGTGCCCAAGCATATCCAGCCAATTCCATTCATTCTACATGAACAGCTGAAGGCAGTAGATACTGCAAAGGCTATGGGGCCCTGACAATATGCCACAATAGCACTGAAGTACTCCCAAACTTACCACACCCCATGCCTTTCAGTACATATCCTATGGCAAAAACAGAGAAAGAGCTGAATTCCAAAGAGTGACTGCCCTTGATATCAAGGGTGTGACATCAAGGATCCAGACAAAGCTCAATGGGAAAGCTTTCTCTGTTTTCAGTCATATTTGATATAAATGAAGGCAAGTGTGGTGCTTGGAGGTCAATCATCTCAATTCCTCAGGGTTGTGTCCTTGCATCCTGAGACTCACTCCCCAACAGAATGGTGGGTGCACATACTCCACATGGACGGCAGTGGTTCCAGAAGATAGCTCACCACTGCCTTTGAGCGCAATTAGGGATGGGCAATGAATGTTAGCCGAACAAGTGGAGCCCACATTCCTGGAAAAGTCATCTTTGGGCCATGCATTCATTTCTCTAACCTTATTTGCCCTATGCCAATTTCCAATGGCTCAGATATTGCCTGATGTATGCAAATACAAATCTGAAGAGAGACTTGAAAACTGGCATTTGATTTGGAGTGACAGAATTACTTTTAAGTAATGAGGATGAAATAGGCTAGATACATGTAGATTGCTTGCACAGATGCAAGAATGAGGCTTGGAAGTGCCCAGGAGTGCCTTCACAGAATTCTGCGGCTGTGAATTTCATTTGAGGCAGAGAGAGGCAGAAGTTCTCAACATTCAAAGCTAAATTGAATAGCTTGCAACAGTACAGAAATAGTGTGGGCAGCAATTTGCTCATGTAAACTGCAAATGCCAGTATGGTTTGGTTAGGTTGATGTCCCACTTGTGTTGTAAGACTGCATGAGTGATTTCAAAGACATTCAATTGGAGAACTGAGTTTGTTAAAAGGAAAAAGTGATGATACAATCAAGGTCTTCATTCAAATTAAATTACTTTACGGGTGCTCTACTCAATAGAAATTCAATACTAGATAGGAATAGGAAATTAAGTATTAGTTATGACAGATTAGAAGTCATTTATATTTTTCAGATAGAAGTGCACATATGAAGTAGATGGTGATGGAACATTAGAATGCTGTATTAACAACATTCATTTATGTACCCTCAACATAATAAAATGATCCAAGATGCACAGATTATGAACATCTTTTTTAAAAACAGATGCATGCCTGCTAAGGAACATGATTATGTCCATGGACAGACAACAGAATATGACAGCTAATTATGGTACCCGATGAAAGGTCATCACCTAGAAATATTAACTATTCTTCTCTCTCCATGGTGCTAGAGCAGCTGCATATTTCCAGCAATTTTGCTTTTCAGATAATTGAATGATCTGTAGAACCAAATAGTTCTTGAACTGCTACAACCGTGGACCTATACCCTGTGATATATTGTCCAACTTAACTTTGGAAAACAACCAGTCACAGAAACAACATGGCACAGAAAGCCAGAGAATATATTCAATTAATTCATCAAAAGGAAAAGCCTTTTCCTTTTTTGGCTCCATCTTTTATGATTAAATGTTATGGGAAGAATTCAAAATAGAGCACATTGTACATGTTCAGTAGTTAGAAACTGCAATCATTATTTTGCACTTTTAAACATTATCCTCCAGCTTTCAGGCACAACTTGGTTGCACAAGAAATCCTAAAATTGCTAGTCGCGCCGATTCCATCATTTCTACAATTCTGATCCTGCTCCAGAAGCCCCATCCATTTTCATTTCCTTTTAATGCAAAATATGAAGTTCATGTGTATTGCACTAGATGATACTGGAGACAGATTTTGTTTTAGCCATTACTTGTAAATAGTCCTATTTTTCTATCCATCTATGTTTCAATTCCACTTGTCTGCAACCACCATATTCAGCCTTATCCGTTTTGCATCATATACATAACCTCAAAAGCTTGAATTTCTCTTGCAATCGACAAGTCACTTTTCTTACCTTTAACAATTCTCATTGACATTTCAAAATATTTAGCTAGCAATTCCATTGTCCCGGAAGTTACATTTAAATTTAGTAAATGGAAAACAATTTGTACTTGCAGACACCATCACACTTCTATCATGCTGCATGAACTCAAAACTGTGATTGCAAGGTTTAACTGCTTCTCTGCAAAATCTACATGGGTTTAAAATATGTGACCATCACCTACCTGGAATCAGCTTGCGATTCTGCAGTTTCAACAGTAGCCAGCTCTTTGTCCAATTTCTGCCCATAATTCACAATCTATAAATAAAAGTCTTAAATGATGCTGTGATACAAAGCTAAATACTGTGGATGAAAACACTCAGGTCAAGCAGCAACGTAGCGAGAGAAAAACAAGATACTTCATTGACTTGAAATCTTGTTTTGCACAGATGCTGTATGAGTGCTTCCAGCATTATTCTTACTTGTACTAAATAAACCTTGCCATTGTCAAATTTAACATTCTTCTGAAATAGAACATAGAACATAACAGCGCAGAACAGGCCCTTCGGCCCACGATGTTGCGCCGACCAGCTTTTTTTAAAAAAAAACACTGACCCACAAATCTAAACCAATCCCTTTTCGTCCATAAACCTATCCATAGATCTCTTAAACGCCCCCAAACTAGGCGCATTTACAACCGCAGCAGGCAGGGCATTCCAATCCCTCACCACCCTCTGGGTAAAGAACCTACCCCTGACATCCGTCCTATAACTACCACCCCTTAATTTAAAGCCATGCCCCCTCGTGCTAGCATTCTCCATCCGAGGAAAAAGGCTATCACTATCCACCCTATCTAAACCTCTAATCATCTTATATGTTTCAATAAGATCCCCTCTTAGCCTCCTTCTTTCCAGCGAAAACAACCCCAAATCCCTCAGTCTCTCCTCATATGACCTCCCCTCCATACCAGGCAACATCCTGGTAAACCTCCTCTGCACCCTCTCCAAAGCCTCAACGTCCTTCCTGTAATGTGGGGACCAGAACTGCACACAATACTCCAAGTGCAGCTGCACCAGTTGTGTACAGTTGCAACATGACACTGCGACTCCTAAATTCAATCCCCCTACCAATAAACGCCAAGACACCATATGCCTTCTTAACTACCTTATCTACTTGATTCCCAACCTTCAGGGATCTATGTACACATACACCTAGATCCCTCTGCTCCTCCACACTATTCAAAGTCCTCCTGTTAGCCCTATACTCAACACATCTGTTACTCCTACCGAAATGAATTACCTCACACTTCTCCACATTAAACTCCATCCGCCACCTCGCGGCCCAGCTCTGCAACCTATCTAAGTCACCCTGCAAACTATGACACCCTTCCTCACAATCTACCACACCACCGACTTTGGTGTCATCAGCAAACTTACTAATCCACCCAACTATACCCTCATCCAGATCATTAATAAAAATTACAAACAGCAGTGGCCCCAAAACAGATCCCTGAGGCACACCGCTCGTAACCGAACTCCATGACGAATATTCACCATCAACCACCACCCTCTGTCTCCTATCTGCCAGCCAATTCCTGATCCAAGTACCTAGATTACCCCCAATCCCATACATCTGCATTTTCTGCAGAAGCCCACCATGGTGAACCTTATCAAACGCCTTACTAAAATCCATATATACCACGTCAACTGCCTTACCCCTATCCACCTCTTTGGTCACTTTCTCAAAGAACTCAATAATGTCAAAAACCTGACATGCAAATTATAAACAAGTTTTAGTTTCATGACATTCATTTGCTAATATCGTCAGATCAGCTGACAGTTCCATTTGCCCAACAGAAAATATTAATAAAGTGAACATATTACCCAGTCATAATCTTTCTCTCTCTTCACTAACCAGGTTCCCTCAAGAATACTGTCTACTGGTAACCCTCACTTTCACAATTATAGTTGTTCCCAGAACAAAAAGTATTACCTTTATAGTTTACCTAAGTATACACAAGAGACAATACATGTTGATAGGAAGAATGAAGCAACACAATATAAGCAAACAGCACAATTTTAGAAGGTCTCCAAGAACAGAGACCTAAAAGGTAAATCTGGCAAAGTGGCAGGACAGGATAACAGTGTTAATAAAGCATACAGACTTTATGAATAAAAGGAAGCGAGTGTACAAAGTCAGTTAGCCTAAACTAATATAAAACAGTACTTCATCCCAGCTGAAATAGTGCATCCAATTCTAAGGTGCATATTTTTAGGAAGAAAATGAAGGCTTTGGAGAGGATACAGAAAATTGCTGAATGGTTTCAGGGATGAGGGATTAGTTTTTGCATATAGACTGGGAAAATTGAGGCTGCTTTCCTTGCGAGTGAAAGTGGCCAGGTAGTGGTTTGGTACGCTTAAAATTAGGAAGTAAAAGTAAATGGTTTTCAATGACTTAAAAAGAGGACAGATTTGAGATGATAGGCAAAAGAATCAGAAAGAACATGAGGGTGAACAAACACTGGGTATGAGTTGCACTGTCTGAAAGTGGAAACAGTATCTTTTGAAGGCTATTGTGTAAATATCTGAAGAAAAACAATAGTGGGATAAGGGGGAAAGAGCAAGTAAGTGGGACTAACTGGATTGTCCTTTGAAGGAGACAGAGACGGGAATGGCTATTATACTACTGTACATACTGTACTACCTTGTGATTTTATGAATGATTTAAGCAATATACAAATGCTAGATTTGCAGGTTACCTGAAAAAGTAAATCTCACCTCCACCAGTTTCTTCTTTGCTTCCTCACATGTAGTCTGAATTCCACTATATTTAACTTGAAGCTATTAAAAAAAAAATGAAAAAGTTCATGATAATTTCATTGCATCCACTTGGTCATATATATGGTTATTGTGGTTACTAAATATACAACTTATTCTAGAGTTCAAAAGCCCTTGTAAATCTAACATCCAACGCAGTGACTTATAGTAACGTTCGTGTTTATCCTAATCAACATAGCCCAAATAGTCTACACATATGGACTGTCCTGTTCTCCTCCCCTCCATGCCAACACTATAGTTAAGACAGGCCACCAATGCTTCTACTTTCACAGAAGCATAAGGAAATTTGGCATGTCAGCTACAACTCTCACCAACTTTTACAGATGCACCATAGAAAGCATTTTTTCTGGTTGTATCATAGCTTGGTATGGCTCCTGCTCTGCCCAAGACCACAAGAAACTACAAAAGGTCATGAATGTAACCCAATCCATCACGCAAACCAGCCTCCCATCCATTGACTCTGTCTACACTTCCTGTTTCCTCAGCAAAGCAGCCAGCATAATTAAGCACTCCGGACATGCTCTCTTCCAACTTCTTTCGAGAAAAAGATACAAAAGTTTGACATGTACCAACCAGCTCAAGAACAGCTTTTCCCTGCTGCTAGACTTTTGAAGAGACCTACCTTGCATTATGATCTTTCTCTACACCCTAGCTATGACTGTAGCACTACATTCTGTACTCTGTTTCCTTCTCTATGAACGCTATGCTTTGTCTGCATTGTGTGCAAGAAACAATACTTTTCACAGTATACTAATACACGTAACAATAGTAAATCAAATAAAATCATAATTTTAAAGACTCCGTTATTCCGGCAACACACCCCAAAACCCTTAATGCACTGGTCATAAAACTTCAATGACCTGTGCATTACAATCCCATTACCTATTCCTACTCAACAGCCTTGATCATACAACTGTGCCTGGAACTGTACCCTTAAAAATGCACCATGCTACAGTTGTCCATTGATTTCTGTCAGATACTGGCCAATTCCTTTCACTGCATTTACCCAGATCTCTCAGCAATTTATTCCACCTCTGCATCCAAGGTCCTCATAACCCAGTTACCATTTGTTATTCACAACCTTGCCACATAGATTCCCAATGCCTTTGTTCAGACGGTTGACTACCAGATATGGTGAGTCTAGGACAGGGACCGCATCCCCAACATCTTCCCATGCTGAGCATCTATTATTAGTTATCACTATTTACATTCAACCAAAAATCATCTGAGTCTTGCTTTTGTGCAGCACGTCTGTAGTAGGGATTTTGAAATTCTAGGTGGTTATCAACATTCAAAACAGATTCTACTGTCTAATGTACTGCCCATTTCAAACCAAGTCTAGGATGTGCCAGAACTATTGCAGATCAACAATCGCAAATGAAAAATTATTTTTTGGTCCTCACCAAAACTTCATCACTTGATCTCTGTTTCACTAGTCTAATTCTGAATGTCTACACAAACTCAATCTTATGTTGTGCACCCTCAATTGGTGATTACATTCAAATCGGTAAAATCAAATACTATTACGGAGGATGTTTTCTTCCATCTCCAAAATATGGCTCCTTCACTATTTCTACTTGGGTTTTTGAAACCTTCATGTATTCAGATTGAACTATTCCAATGGCCTAAGGTGCATCTTTTTAAAATTCAAAAAATTCAGATCTCTTTCACCTGAAACCTATTCAAGACAATTCATCTCAGCTTCCCAACTTCTAATATCTTCCCATACTTTAGGGACTTCAAATTCCTCACCCCAATTTTAAATCCCTCTTCAGCCCTGCTCCTCCTTTCTGGAACATTCTTGTTCATGTCCTTCTCTCCTTCATTCCAAGATTGATTACAGAGTAACTGGAAACACTCTCCCTAACTCTATTTTAAAATATCCTGCATCATCCACCATGAACAACCACCCCCGCCCCAACTTGCACACCTATTCCAACAGAGCTTACTAGTTGCCTAAATTTTCATGCTATTCCTGCTCAAGTCTGATGCCAAGTGTATTGTAAAGCCATTTTACTGAAAAAGGTGCTACATAAAAGAAAGTTGCTGAATCTTACGATATCCTGCCATTGCGCGTCAGTTTAAAAAACAATCACCAATGCAAGAAATTTTATGGAGAGAAATGCAAAATCAACATGATCCTCTGGTCAAAGCATGTACCTTTGCTTAGTTTAAAGGAAAACACTTATGACCCAAATCTGCTTCAAGAGTTCTTGTTTCAGTTTTGCTCAGACAGCAAGCTATTGCATTGTGAACAGAAGAAATAAGTTTCAGTCCAGAAACCTACCTCTTCCAACTGCTTCGTCTTTTGCGAGATTTGCTTGTTCAGGGATGCAACTTGTCTTCGATATTGCTGAGCGGCTCCAAGTCTTTCAGGGCGATCCTCAGCTGAAAACTCAGATTGCTGCAATTATTAAAATTGTCACTTTTCTTTGATACTTACAGCGACAGTTTGCTGCTGAATCAAAAAGGAGCTGCAAATGTGCTGAAATAATCACCAAATGACATGACTGACTAATTGTAAGAAAAACTACCCAGTTAACATCCAAGATCTTACTTGATGTAATTAATTTGCCTATACAATTAGCTCATCTGCTAGACATTCAAGCTTTTGAGTACAATCTTGTGTAGCGTTTGAATAAGTTCTTGCTGCGTGCACGCTCCTGGTGAATCCTATACCCAAATCAGCCAGTAAAGTGTCAGCTAAAAAGTAGGCACCCTAATCCCCTGAATAGCTTTTCTTTCTGCTTCTACACCATTCTTCTTGGTGCACTCCTCTAAGGATCCATTCTTAGCCCCCCTCTTATTTTCAGGTACATGCTGTCCCTTAGCAACAACATCCAAAGAGAGTTTCCACACTTCTGTGGACGACATCCAGCTCTACCACATCTCAATTACTCCAGAGGTCTCTACACTAACACTGCTTTCCCAATATTTAATACGGCACGTGTAGAAGTGTCCTCCAATTAAATAGTGGGAATTCTGAAGTCCCCACCACAAATTCCTTCACCTAGTTGCCAACTCCATCTCTCTCATTGGCAACTACCTGAGACTCAACAGGACTTTGCATCTTGGTGCCTTTCTTGACCCTGAGATCAGCTTTCATCCATAATTCCATGCCATCACTAAGACAGCCAATTTCCATCTTCATGTTATGGACCGACTTGCCCACCTCAATTCATTGGTTACCACGGCCCCCATCCATGTCTTTGTCACCACAGACTCAACCATTTCAACCCACTCCTGGCTAGCATCCCACACTTCATCTGTAAATTGAGCATTCACTTTGCCCAATTCAATTCATGATATGGTAACCAGCACCAAGTACTTTTCATCCTTCTTCCTTATACTCAACCTACATTGGCTCCTGGTTAAGCACCACCTTAATTTTTAAATTCCTACGCGTTTTCAAATATTCCATGGCTTCCCCATGTGCTTGTATACAGACATAAATATCGCAAGATTTTAACATGCAGTATTCTGCCACTATCCTGACCCAACAATGCCACCACCAAAAAGACTCCACTTATCCAAATTTGTCCTATATAGCACCCCACCTGAGCACAAATTTCCTCTACAAGAACAATAACTGAAGAGCCAAGAAATGCATTGGAACACCCATGTGATACAAGAAGAAATGCATTGGAACCCAAATCTGATGCAAAGTGCCTTACCTTTTCAGCATACTCTGATGCAATCTGCTTAATTTTTTCTGACTGTAATCCTACAATGTGACCCACTGTACTAGCAGTCAGTTTTCCCTGAAAGTCAAAGATATGAAATAAATGTCAAGTAACTAACCATGGCTGCAAAAATTCAAATGTTAGATCAGTAACATCAGTTCAAACTTCAGTATTTGACAATGTCGATAATGGCCTCAACTCCACATTCCACTAACCCTGATGTTAATCAAGAACCTATTGACCACTGCCTTAAAAATGTTTAAGGACGCTGTCTCCACTACTCTGGCGAAGAGAGTTCCAAAGGCTCAGGGCCTACAGAAAGAATTCTCCTCATTGCTGTCTTAAATGGGAGACCCCTTATTTTTAAAGTGTCCCTAATTCTAATCTTTCCCAAATGGGGAAAACATTCTCTTTGCTTCCACCCTGTCAAGGAAGGATATGGACAATTCTAAATTTTGTTAATTCTGCATATATTACAGAAATTTATCTAGTTCCTAAACCTCTGGCTTGCATGTGACTCAAGCCTCAAACACAGCAATTACTTTTCTTCTTACATCTTAAGAAAATTTGATGAAACAATGCAAGCCTTATAAATGCAATAATTACAAAGAACTAAGAACAGTACAGCACAGGGACAGGCCCTTCCACCCACCAAGCCTGCATCAATAATGTTGTCCTAGCTAGACCAACTGTCTGTATCCCTCTATTCCCCACTTGTTCATGTGTCTATCCAGATAAATCTTAAATGTCACTAACATGTCTGCCTCAACACCTTACTTGGTGGCGCATTCCAGGCCCCCAGGGAAAACAACTTCCCCTGCACACTTCTACTGAACCTTTGTTCCCATATCTTAAACTTGTGTCCCCTTTTAATTATCATTTCTGTCCTGGGAAAAGGCTTTCAACTGTTCACCCTCTCTTATACCCCTCAATTTTATAAACTTCTATCAGCTCGCCCCTCAGCCTCCATCTTTCCAGGAAGAACAATCCCAGTTTATTTAATCTCTCCTCATAGCTAATACTCTCCATACGAGACAACATCCTGGCAAACTTTTTCTGTACTCCCTCCAAAGTCTCAACATAAGAAATAGGAGGAGTAGGCCATCTAGCCCTTTGAGCCTGCCCCACCATTCAATAAGATCATGGCTGATCTGAAGTGGCTCAGTTCCACTTTCCCGCTTTCTCCCCATAACCCTTAATTCCCTTGCCTACCAAAAACCTATCTACGCACATCTTTAATATATTTAGCGAGGCAGCCTCCACCACTTCAACGGGCAGAGAATTCCAGAGATTCACCACCCTTTGAGTGAAGAAGTTCCTCCTCAACTCCGTTTTAAACCGCCCCCCTTTTATCTTGAGGCTGTGCCCCCTAGTCCTATTGTCTTTTTTGAGCGGGAAGAGTCTTTCCACCTCTATCCTATCCATCCCATTCATCATCTTATACGTCTCAATGAGATCTCCCCTCATTCTTCTAAACTCTAACGAGTACAAGCCCCGTCTATTCAGCCTCTCCTCATAGCTCAACCCCCTCAACTCCGGTATCAGCCTAGTAAACCTCCTCTGCACTCCCTCCAAGGCCAAAATATTCTTGCGCAAGTGCGACGACCAAAACTGCACATAGTACTCCAGCTGCGGCCTCACCAGTGCCCTGTACAGTTGCAGCAAGACCTCCCTACTTTTATATTCAATCCCCCTTGCTATGAAGGCCAGCATCCCATTTGCCTTCCTGACCACCTGCTGCACCTGTAGGCTGGGTTTTTGCGACTCATGCACAAGGACCCCCAGGTCCCTCTGCACCGTAGCATGCTGCAGCTTTTCGCCCTGCAAGTAGTAGTCCTTCCTACTATTATTCCTATCAAAGTGGATAACCTCACACTTGCCAACATTGTATTCCATCTGCCAGGTCCTTGCCCACTCGCTCAGCCTATCTAGATCCCTCTGCAGACTTTCCACACCCTCCGCACAATTTGCCGTTCCGCTTACCTTTGTGTCATCGGCAAATTTCGACACCTTACAGTTGGCTCCCTCCTCCAGATCATCTATATAAATGGTAAATAGCTGAGGCCCCAGCACCGATCCCTGGGGCACTCCACTAGTCACCAACCGCCAATCCGAATAGCACCCATTGACGCCCACTCTCTGCCTCCTATTTGATAGCCAATCCCCTATCCACGCTAACACCTTACCCCCAACTCCATGCCCCCTAACCTTTTGTAACAACCTTTTGTGTGGCACCTTATCAAACGCCTTCTGAAAATCGAGAAACACCAAATCCACCGGTTCCCCTCTATCCACCGCACTAGACACATCCTCAGAATTCCAATAAATTCGTCAGACACGACTTCCCCTTAACGAATCTGTGCTGCGTCTGCTCTATTAAACAATTCTTCTCAAGATGCCCCGCTATTTTCTCTTTGATTACGAATTTAAGTATTTTTCCTACAACAGACGTTAAACTAACTGGCCTATAATTCCCTGCCTTTTGCTTGCTACTCTTTTTAAACAGCGGCGTAACATTAGCCGTTTTCCAATCTTCCGACACTTCCCCGGAATCCAGCGAGGTTTGGAAAATAATCACCAAGGCATCCACTATCACCTCCGCCATTTCCTTCAGAACCCTTGGCTGCATTCCATCTGGTCCTGTGGACTTGTCCACCATCAGTCCCTCTAGCCTGTCGAGCACTGCTTCTCTAGTAACAATGATCTCATTCAGGCCCTCCACTCCTACCATCTTTCCATCGTTAACACCCGGCAAACTATTTGCATCCTCCTCCATGAAGACCGAAGCAAAAAAGTTATTCAAGGCCTCAGCCATTTCCTCATCCCCCACCACTAAATCCCCCCTCTCATCCTTTAAAGATCCAACATTCACCCTAGCCAGCCTCCTCCTTTTTATATATTTATAAAAACTCTTACTATCCTTTTTTATATTTAGCGCTAGCCTAGATTCATAGTCTATCCTTCCTTTCTTTATCAACAACTTCATTCTTTGTTGATATTTAAACCTCTCCCAATCCTCTTCTCGCCCACTACTTTTAGCCACTCTAAACGCATCAGCTTTTAATTTACTCTCCTTTATCTCCTTCGTTACCCATGGCTGATTATCTGCTCCTACGATCCTTCTTTACCATCAGAATAAATTTCTGCTGAACACCAAGAAAGATCTCCTTTGAGATCCTCCACTATTCCTCAGCAGACCTACCTCCCAATCTGCGCCCCCAATCTACATTCGCCAATTCCTCAACGTCCTTCTGGTAGTATGGCGACCAGAATTGGACACTGTATTCCAAATGTGGCCTAACCAACATTTTACATAACTAACAATTTGCCAACTTTTATACTTGATGTCCTGGCTGATGAAGGCAAGTGTACCATGTGCTTCATTCACCATCTTTTCCACCTGTGCTGCCAAGATACGTGGACCTGTATTCCCAGGTGTGTCTATGCTCCTGATGATTCTACCATTTATTTTATAGCTCCCACTTGAATTGAATCTATCAAAATGCATCACCTCGCATTTGTTTGGATTAAATTCATCTGCCATTCCTCCATCTTATCTAATCCTGCTGTATTCTGACAATCTTCATCACTATCTGCAACTCTAGCAATCTTAGTATAATCCGCAAACTTGCTAACCTGACCAGCTATGTTTTCTTCCAAAGTCATTTATATATACTACAAACAGAGGTCCCAGCACCGATCCCTGTGGAACACAACTAGTTAGACCTCCATTCAGAAAAACTGCCTTCCATCACTACGCTGTGTCTTCTAAGGCAAAGCTAGTTACAAATCCATCCAGCTAGTTCATCCTTGACCTCGCGATTTAACTTTTTGCACCAGCCCGACATGAGGGGCCTTGTCAAATATCCTTGCAGACAACATTCACAGTCCTTCTGTCAATCATTTTTGTCACCTCAAAATATTCAACTAAATTAGAGGGACATAACCTCACTCATACAGGACCATGCTGTCCTTCACTAATAAAATCAGTTTCAAATGTGTATAGATCCTAAGAATCTTCTCCAACAATTTCACTATCACTGACGTCCAGCTCACTGACCCATAACTACCCAGGTTATCCTTGCTACCTTTCTTAAAAAACGGGACAACATTGGCTATCCTCTAGGACTTCACTTCTCCCATGGCCTACAAGGAAACAAAGATTTCTGTTAGAGGCCCAGCAATTTCATTTCTTGTCTCTCTCAGTATCTGCGATAGATGCCATCTGGCCCTCGGAATTTGTATACCTTAGTGCTTTTTAATACTAACGCACTCTCCATCATAATGATGACCTGCTCTAGAGGGTTTATATACGCCTCCGAGGCACCACCAACCAACATGTCCCTCTCTTTTGTGAGCACCATGCAAAGTACTCATTAAGGATCTCACCTAGTTCCTTTGGTTCTTCACATAATTTCCCTCTTCATCCTTGAGTGGACCAACTCTTTCTCTAGCTACCTCTTAATCCCAAAAATATACAAAATGCTTTGGGATTCTCGTTAATCCTGCCTGAGGACATTTAGTGACCCAATCCCTGTTTCAGTTCTTTTCTACTTTGCCTATATCCTTCAAGTGCTTCATCTGTTTTTAGTTGCTCAGACCTTCTGTATGCATTCTTTCTCTTTTCAAAAAGACTCTCAATTTGTCTGGTCATTCACAGTTCCCAAATCCTGCCTTTCCTATACTTCCTTTTCACAAGCATATGCCTCTTCTGCACTCTGATCAATTGCTCATTAAAAGACACCCACGTCTTATGTGGCTTTACTCTCAAACAGCCTCTCCCAAACAACATCCGAATCCTGCCTAATCAATTACAGTGCAGAAGGCAGCCATTTGCCCTTCGAATCTGCACCAACAATCCCACTCGGGCCCTATCCCCATAACCCAATATATTTACTCAGCTAATCCCTCTAACCTACACATCCTGGGACACTAAGGGGAAATTTAGCATAGCCAATGACCTAACTCCTGCACATCTTTGGACTGTGGGGGGAAACTGGAGCAGCCAGAGGAGACCCATGCAGACATGTGGAGACTGTGCGAACTCCCGAGTCACCCAAGCCAGGAATCAAACCCAGGTCCCTGGAGCTGAGGCAGCAGTACTAATCACAGCCACCATGCACTACGGAATTAGTTTCCTTCTTACAGCTTATGAACAAAATTCACCTGACAACTTGCAGAGTTTTATAGACTAGAATCAATTAAAATAGAACTTAGCCTCACGTTAATTATTCGTATATTTCAGCATTTAAAATTACCTCCTCAGACGCCATCACAGCCATTCCAGTCATCAGTTTTTTAATGCGAAGCTGCAATCAAATAATTAAAGATTAAAAAATTATGGTTTCCATTTATGTTAATGAATTGAGCTTAAACTACTCCACCCTCAAGTTAAAAGCAAATGATTCATTTGGAAATTCTCATTTGATAGTATTCTGAACAATAAGATTTGTTCCATTTGAACATCGTTCAATTTGTTGACTATTCCCAAATCGTTCACCCAGCATCTTCATCTGGTTATTCCAGATGATTATTGGTGGTTATTTTCCAGACGTCGCTGGGTTCCGGGGAAGTGCCGGAAGACTGGAAAACGGCTAATGTTACGCCGTTGTTTAAGAAGGGTGCCAGGCAAAAGGCGGGGAATTATAGGCCGGTTAGTTTAACGTCTGTGGTAGGTAAAATGTTAGAATCCGTCATTAAGGAGGAAATTGCGAGGCATCTTGAAGGCAATTGCTTGATAGAGCGGACACAGGATGGTTTCATTGAAGGGAAGTCGTGTCTGACAAATTTACTGGAGTTCTACGAGGATGTGTCTAGGGCGGTGGATAGAGGAGAGCCGGTGGATGTGATCTTTCTGGATTTTCAGAAGGCGTTGAACAAAGTACCTCACAAGAGGTTATTGCAGAAGGTCGAGGGACATGGAGTTGGGGGTAGGGTGTTAGCGTGGATAGAGGATTGGTTGTCAAATAGGAGGCAGAGAGTGGGGGTCAACGGGTGCTATTCGGATTGGCGGATGGTGACTAGTGGAGTGCCCCAGGGGTCGGTGCTGGGGCCTCAGCTTTTTACCATTTATATAGATGATCTGGAGGAGGGAACCGAGTGTAGGGTGTCGAAATTTGCTGATGACACCAAGATTGGGGGAACGGCAAATTGTGCGGAGGGTGTGGAGAGTCTGCAGAAGGATCTAGATAGGCTGGGCGAATGGGCCAGGAAATGGCAAATGGAATTTAATGTTGGCAAGTGTGAGGTGGTCCACTTTGGTAGGAAGAATGGTAGGAAGGACTATTACTTACGGGGCGAAAAACTGCAGCAGGCGACGGTGCAGAGGGACCTCGGGGTCCTTGTGCATGAGTCGCAAAAACCCAGCTTGCAGGTGCAGCAGGTGGTCAGGAAGGCGAATGGGATGCTGGCCTTCATAGCGAGGGGGATTGAATATAAAAGTAGGAAGGTCTTGCTGCAGCTGTATAGGGCATTGGTGAGGCCGCAGCTGGAGTACTGTGTGCAGTTTTGGGCGCCGCACCTGCGCAAAGATATTTTGGCCTTGGAGGGAGTGCAGAGGAGGTTTACTAGGCTGATACCAGAGTTGAGGGGGTTGAGCTATGAGGAGAGGCTGAATAAACTAGGCTTGTACTCGTTGGAGTTTAGAAGAATGAGGGGAGATCTCATTGAGACGTATAAGATGATGAATGGGATGGATAGGATAGAGGTGGAGAGACTCTTCCCGCTCAAAAAAGACAGTAGGACTAGGGGGCACAGCCTCAAGATAAAGGGGGGGCGGTTTAGAACGGAGTTGAGGAGGAACTTCTTCACTCAAAGGGTGGTGAATCTCTGGAATTCTCTGCCCGTTGAGGTGGTGGAGGCTGCCTCGCTAAATATTTTTAAGAAGCGGGTTGATGGGTTTTTGACAAGAGAGGGGATTAAGGGTTATGGGGAGAGGGCGGGAAGGTGGAACTGAGCCACAACAGATCAGCCATGATCTTATTGAATGGCGGGGCAGGCTCGAAGGGCTAGATGGTCTACTCCTGCTCCTATTTCTTATGTTCTTATGTTATGTTCTTATTCCACTCCCATACCAATGTGCTTGATTCCTGAAGTAGCTTAGCTAACCACTCTATACCAAAGTTGAAAAACTGGGGATAAATAATGTCTGTCTTGCCCCTGATCCTCCTGTTGCAAACAAAAAAAAATTGTGCAAAAACTTTTAAAATAAAACAAAAGTTGGCAAATGAGAACAATGGAGGCTGAGGTGTTTTCCTGGGTCTGGGCAGCCATAGGGTTGTCAACCTGGATTGAACTTTTATTCCCTGCTGTTTGGATGGACTTTCTCAAAGGAATCAGTGGGTATATTGGAGGATTTTCAGAACATTAAGTTATTTTTCTTCCACTCATATTAAAGTTAAGAATCAGAAGTAATATTCCAGACTTTCCTTTTATTTTGTATTGACATTAGGCTGTCATGAAGTTAGCGGTCAATTTGGTGTATGACAAATGCAATATCTCAGTACTACTACTTGTCCTCATAGCATTTACATTCAAATGTAATTTACCCATTGCAAACTGTTCATTCATTTGCTGGTATTAAAATAGACTTTAATCAGCTGGAAAATATTAACAGAATTCTAATTTTCTAAGGTAATTTGGTTCTCAGAGTCCAGACAACTTCATCTAATGAACTTGTATTTAATTCCTGGTTTATTCTATTTGATTTTCACGGTTCCAGGGGTTTGAAAAGGACTTTTTCTAAAATAAAACCTAGTATTCACAATTTGGAATTCATGCAAATTAAAAACATAGTATTTAAATTGTGATCCCTTGCTTTTAATTTGGTAATTATAAACTGAATTAGTCATGAGGAAAAGATACTAAAGCAAACAAAGATATTTCTTATTACAAAGATTGTGTGATAATAATGTACCTCTTCAACAGCCTGCAAGTCTTCTTCCTCAGATACGTCAGTCATCCCAGTTGCCAGTCCTGTTCCCAGGGTCCCTGTTTTGTCTTCATTCTGTAAAAACAAAACAAAATTATGCAAATCAATGATGCAACATCTCCAAGTGACAATATTGGAAAATATTAGAATCTGGTCGTAACAGTAAAAGACAGATAATATCCTTATATGGCAAGTTTGATTGCAGTCTGAAAAAGACAAAACCATTAAGGATATAAAGAGTTGGCAACTTACAAAAAACAGACTACACTTCAAAAACTATCAAGGAATTATCACAAACAAAAAGCAGGATAGGCCATTTGGCTCCACCATTGATTTTGATAATCAAATTCCCCCCTCCCAAATCCCTTTAGATCATAGAACCCTACAGTGCAGAAAGAGACCCTTCAGCCCATCAAGTTTGCACTAAACAATGCCACCCAGGCCCTACCCCGATATCCCTACATATTATACCCACTAATCCCTCTAACCTACACATCCCTGGATACTAAGGGGTAATTTCTTAGCATGGTTAATCAACCTAACCTGCACATCTTTGGACTGTGGGAGGAAACCGGGAGTACCTGGAGGAAACCCATGCAGACATGAGTATGTGCAACCTCCACACAGTGACCTGAGCCGGGAACTGAACCCAGGACCCTGGAGCTGTGAAGCAGCAGAGCTAACCATTGTGCTACCATGCCGCCCATAAAGCCCCTAACGGCAATATCTAATTCTTCTTGAAATCACACACCACCACTTTGGCCTCAACTACATTCTGTGCTATTGAATTCCAGTCATTCACCACCCTCTGGGTGAAGAAATTTCTCCTGACTTCAGTTCAAAAAGGTTTACCCGTCATCCTCAAACTATTAACTTTAGTTCTGGACTCCACCATCATTGGGAACAGTCATTCTGAATGTACCCTGTTAGAATTATAAGTTTCTACAACAGCCCTTCTCGTGCTCTTAAACTCCAGTGAATATAATCCTAGCCACTTAGTCTCTCAAATGGCAGACCTACCACCCCAGGAATCAGCCTGGTAAACTTTGCTGTACCCCCTTTATAGCAAGGATATCCTTCCTCAGGTAAGGACACCAAAACTGCACACAATATTACAGATGTGGCCTCACTAATGCCCTGTACAATTGCAGCAAAACATCCCTATACTCAAATCCTCTCACTATGAAGGCAAACATACCATTTGCCTTCTTTACTGCCTGCATGCCTTACTTTCAGCAACTGAATTCATGAGGACTCCATGGTCTGATTGAATATCCAATTCTCTCAATTTACATCCATTCAATTATAATCTTTCTTCCTAGGAAAGTGGATAACCTCACATTTATCCATATGATATTGCATCTACTATGCAGATGCCCACATAGCCTGTCCAAATCAAACTGAAGCATCTCTGCACCCTCACAGCTCACCCTTCCACCCAACTTTGTACCAACTACATAACTGGAGATAACACATTCAATTCCCTCTTCCAGGTTAATATATAATGTGAACAGTTGGTGTCTTAGCACAGATCCCTGCGGAACCCCATTAGTCACTGACTGCCAGGAAGAGACCCATTTATAGAACATAGAACACTACAGCACAAACAGGCCCTTCGGCCCACAAGTTGCACCGATCACATCCATACCTACCAGGCCATAGAACTATCTGTAACTCCCAATCCCATTAAATCCCTTGTATTCATCCAGAAGTCTTTTAAAAGACCCCAGCGAGTTCGCCTCTACCACCATCGACAGCAGCTGATTCCACTCACCACCCTGACTGAAAAACTTACCTCTAACATCTTTGCTTCCTATCTGCTAACCAGCTTTTTATCCCTCTCAAGGCAACCTGCAATCTCACATGCTTTAACTTTACATAGTACTCTGTTATGAGACACCTTGTTGAAAATCTTTTGAAAGTCTAAACCACATTACACTGGTTTGCCTTGGTCAACTCTACTAGTTACATCCTCAAAAAAATTCCAATAGATTTGTCAAGCATGATTTCCGTCTTGTAAATCTATGCTGACTCTGTCTGATTATACCACTGTCTTCCAACTGCTGAGTTTTGAAATCCTTGATAAGGCTCTCGCAACTTCCTCAGTACAAACGTTAGGCTCTCATCAAAAGTTGCCCATTTTCACTTTTTCATTTTTTGACTAGCCGGCTTACATAAGCTACACTCCAATCTGTAGAACTATTAAAGTCCAAAGAATTTTGATAAATAATCACCAATGGATTTACTTCTAGGGCCACTTCATTAAGTACTCTGGGATAAAGATTATCAGGACCTGGAAATTTATCTACCTTCAATTTCCCCAAAACCATTTCTCTAATGCTGATTTCCTTCAGCTCCTCACTAACACGTTTCCCTCAGCACTCTAGCACATTGTTCATGTCTTCCTTTGTGACAACTGAATTCAAGTACAAATTTAATTGCTCATATGAATTCTCTTGTTTGACTGTAAAGGCCCCACGTTTGTTTTGGTCAATCTTTTTCTTTACATATCTATAGAAACTTTTACAGTCGGTTTTTATGTTCCTCCCCAGCTTACTGTCATACTCTATTTTTCCCTTCTTAATCAATCCATTGGTCTGCCTTTGCTGAATTTTAAACTGCTCCCAATTCTCAGGCACACTACTGTCTTCTTCTTGCCAATCTGTATGCTTCTTCCTCGAATCTGATACTCTCGCTAATTTCCCTTCTAAGCCATGGTTTGGCTACAATTCCCTTAACACTCTTACGCCAAACAGGAACAAAACTTCCTGAATTCACCTATTTATTCTTTAAATGCCTGTCCACTGTCTTTCCTTTCAGTAGAGTTGCCCAGTCCACCATGGCCAATTCATGCCTCATATCATCACAGTTACCTTTGAGATTCAGGGCCCTGGTCTCAGAATCAACTACTTCACTATCCACCGTGACAGAATTCTACCATATTATGGTCACTTGTCCCCAAGAGTTCTTTCACAACTAGACTGACAACTAATCCTCTCTCATTGCACAATACCCAGTCCAATACTGCCTGCTCCCTTGTTAGTTTCTCAACGTATTGTTTCAGAAAACCATCCTGCATGCACTCCAGAAAATTCTCCTCTATTGTACTGTGACTAATTTGACTCTCCCAATCTATATACAGATTAGTCTCCCATAATCACAGATGTTCTTTAAATACATGCATCTGATTTCCAGTCTAATGCTTTTCCCAACATTACCATTACAGTTTGGCGGTCTATTACCATAACTTCCCATGTTTTTTGGCCCTCGTTGTTTATCAACTCGCCCCATACAGATTTCACATCATCTATGCTAATATTTTTCCTGTATCAATATCTTTAATCAACAATGCAATTCCACCACCTTTTCCTTTCTAAACACTGAATAGCCCTCAATGTTCAGTTCCCATCCTTGGAACCACGTCTCCGTAATGCCAAAGACATCAGACCCCTTTACATCTATCCGTGCAACCAGTCCATCCATTTTGTTTTGAATGCTCTGAGCATTCAAGTACAAAACCTTCAGATGTGCGCTTAACATTTCTTTTCCCTTTCCTATTATTTTTGTACTCACACCTTACCAAATTCTGGCCTTTGATTTCTCTATCGCTTCCCTTATTCTCCTGTCTTTTCCTCTTGTTCTGAATTCCCCCTGCTCCGAGTCCTTGCAAAGGTTCCATCGCCCGCCATATTACTTCAATCCCTCCCCAACCACTCTAGCAAGTGCCCCAACCAAGGACATCAGTCCCAATTCTGCCCAGGTGTAACCTGTTCTGTTTGTACAGGTCACACTTCCCTCAGGACCAATTCTAATGCCCTGGGAATCTGAAACCCTCTCTTCACATCATTCTTTCACCCACATATTCATCCTATGCAGCCTGTTTCTACTCTGAAAAGTATGTGGCACAGGTAGTAACCTAGGTGCATTGGCCTGAGCAGGCGCCCAACTGTGGCGACTAGGGAAATTTCACAGTAACTTTACTGCAGTGTTAATGTAAGCATTACTTGTGACTAATAAACAAACTTCAATCCTGAGATCACTACTCGAGATCCTCCTTTTCAGCTTGCTTCCTATATTCCACTTTTAGGACTTCCATCCCTTTTTTAAAATCTGTTGTTTGTACCAATGTACACTACGGCCACTGGCTGTTCACTCTCCCCTTTCAGACAGTCCTGCTGCCCTCCGAGATCCTTGACCCTAGCACCAGGGAGGCAACATATCATCCTGGGGTCTCGTTTGCAGCCAGAGATGCTAACTATTCCCCTTACAATTGAATCCCCTATAACTATTGCATTCCCGTAATTTTTACTGCTCCCTTCTGCAGTGGAACCAACCGTGATGCAATAAATTTGGCCGTTTGTTTTCCCCTTAAAGGCTATTCTCAACAGTATATTGTTTTGCAGGGGAAACAGCTACAGGAGATTACTGCAGCACCTGCCTAGCAGGCGCCCATTCCCTTCCTGCCTGTGGAGTCTGAGCTGACAGTGATCATCTCTGTATACGTGCTATCCACAATACTCTGCCTCATGGATTCTCCAGTGTCCCCATCTGCCGCTCCAGCTCCAAATGCAGGCTTCCAGGAGTTGCAGCTGGAGATACTTCCTGCACAGATGCTGGCTCTGGGCACTGAAAGCATTCCTGGCCTTCCACAGAACATGCAGAGCAGATCAATTTGGAGCTCTCCTGTCATGTCTTACCCCCTTAAAAATCGAATTTTTGAAAGCAGTTTTCTTTCAGATTATATCCAATTCTCTAGCGTCCTCCTTTCCTGCTACCAAATATAACCTTTACAAGCTAAAAACCACAGAAATTACCTGAGACTTTGTACAAACACACCATTCTTAATTCCTATTATCCTCCTGACCACCACCCCAAAGTTCTGTGGCAATGGGAAACAGCAAATAAAAATATATTTTAAATATCTCTGACTATAGGAATGATTTATTGAACTAAACGTTTTAATCAATGCAAGCTCAAATTAACTGTATGCTGAGCAATGCAAACAGAAGAGAAAAATCTCAAACTGAAGATGAAATTAAATTTTTTGAATAAATGAGATTATTCAAGTTTAATTCTTACCTTTTCAGTTTTTGACTGTTTACTAAAACCATATTTACTGGAGAAAGAGGGAGAAGAAAAAAATCAATACTGAATAAGGACATTCTTCAAATGATCATAAGTATCTTCATTAATTTGATGCATCATTTAAAGATATCAGCTTTGGAACCAAAATGGGTCATATTCAACATTCAAACCATTATACACAGTGCCTAGCTACTATTGTTTGAAAACAACTAAGCTTGATTAATTTCAAGCTGCAATAAATAGGATAGATTTGTAATATTTGCAGCAAATTAACCACAGCTCATTCCATTGTTACTGACTTTCCAAAGCAACTTCAGATACAGAGCAATGGAATAAGTGTGCAACAGAGTCAAAACTATCGACTCGTGTTTACAACAGCTATAGTTTGACATGATCCGCTGCAATCAAGGCTAATAAGTTCTCTAGTGGTCAGTGAACTCAAATTTTCAGTGCATTTAATGTATTACAAACACTACATTTTAACTAGCCACCAAGTTGAACTCTACAGTAAAACATCTCAGTGCAGTTCATTGACAACAGTGCAGTATTCGATACTCAAATATAACCCAGGTCAATTACTATGCACCACAGTACTAGCTGAGACTAGCTTATAAAATTATTTCAATTAGAAACTTTTAACTGGTGTCAGAGTTGGAAATCTATTTTTCCAATTACAAGATGACAAGTTTCAGCTTTAAATACGTTCTCTACATCCCCTGATGACACCTCCAAATCTACTGAAGCCTACAATATTGTTGGAAAAGACATAAGATTGTTTTTAATAACAATATTTATTTTGGAATTTAATGTTTCTTTGTAACTGGTGATCTGACTGCATTGTTTTGAATCAGTTTCCAAACTGAAAAGATTTTTCATCCCCAACACGGTCCTGATTAAAAGTTACAAAAAACATCTTCAATGGCTGTGACAGTGGTACACTGTCCCTTCACAACCTCTTTTGCAGTCTTTGACATGATAGGCCATGCCAATCTCCTTCAATGCTTTCTTCCATGACAGTGGAATAGGACTCCCTGCCCGATTCCATTCAGCCTTCCAGTGGCAGCCAAGGAATCACCTGCAATGGATTCTGTTCTGGCCCTGTTGTCTCAAATTCAAAATCTATTGCTTTCTCTCCTATTTCTCATTTACTTGCTGCCATTCAAAGACATCATCCAAATACATCATCCAAATTCATGGCTTCAGGTTCCACATGTATACGGACAGCACCTAACTCTCATTTCATCAAGTCTGCTTGCCGACGTCCGGATGAGCCACAATCACATCCAATTAAACATTGGGAATAAGAAAGCCAATGTCTTCAACGTCGGCCACACTTTTTTCCTCTTGCTACCAGCTCCATTCTGCTCTCTGGTCACATTTGAGCTGAACTAGCTTGTTCACAACATTGGCATCTGATGGGCTTCAAATTGAGCTTTTGACCTCATCTCATTTATCATACAGACCCCCTACCACCCAACTCTATTCACTGCTGGTTCCCCCATCCAAGTTTAATTATTCAAATATTTTCTGAGCCAGTCTCCCATCATTCACCCTGAAGTTGGAGCTCATTGTAAACCCTCTTGCTAATTTCATAAACTAACCAAGTTCTGACCATCCCTCAATCTTAGGCTTCCTTTCTTCCCTGTTGCTGTAAATTCTTCCAACCCTGCGACACTTAAGAACTATTCCTCCAACTGTAATCACTTGTGCATCCTCCACTCTACCACTAGAAGCTATACCTTTCACCATCCAGAACCCAAATCAAGGAATTTCCTTCCAGCTTCTTTTTTAAAAAATACTCTTTAAAACCCAACTCTGACCAAGTTTTCATATTTATTTCCAAAATTTCCTTCAGCTCATGTCATTTTTGTTCAATTATACTCCTATGAAGCACTTCTCTAGACATTTCCCCCACAAGTTAAAGGTGTTACATGTTAGCTATTTAGATTTAATAACTAAAATCAACAATCCTAAATTTAGGTATCAATGAAGTGCAGAGTTTTAACACATTCTTGCTTTTAAAATTGTGTGAAAAGATAGCTTTGAAATGAAAATTAAGACTAAATACTCACATGAGGGAATCAGGAAAGCTAGTGAAAATGAAGAACGCAAGAAAACAACAAAATAAGTGAGAAAAGAAAAGAGTTTTAACAGAAAGCAGGAAGATAAACTGTAAGCAATTGAAAGATTTGATAGCCATAAAATTAGTATTGAAATACAAAAGAAGCAGAGGCAAGGAAAGAAAATACCTGCTAAACGTGTGGAGATAAATTACAATATAAAATAAATTGTACAATCATTCAAAATAGATGATTTAGCAATGACTTATTTTAGCCATTTTAAAACTATGCAACATCACAATTTAGTCAAGTTTAGGTGCAGGTAAGGGATCACATCTCTCTGCTCAGTTATTGAGGAGTTGCAGTGCAATCACATGTACTATTTTAGACTTTGCAAAAAAACCCACTTTTATAAAAAGAGATTCTGCTGATTTGCTAAACTCCTTATGTTTTGATTAAGCTGCAGAGGCAGCAAAAATGCAGGTCATTGGAATCCCAAATTTTAGTAAATCAAAATTTACTAAATCAATCTTTGAAATTTCAAAGTTTACAACAGGTACAGAAGTGGCAATTCCATTCACCCGGTATTCCCAATAGCCTGGTATGTTCAGATTGTGAACAGAACTGTGCTTCCCAGCTGAAATCAGTTTAACCTCCTTAAAATATGATTTACTAAATATTAATTCACATGCACTTCAATTTAATAAAAAGTATTTAGATTGTTAAAATTCAGTCACCTGAAATATTAACCTCAGATTTGCCTAACTTATAAATTAAAATCAAATGCCATGTGGGTGTTTTGTGTGGGGCAACTTCTCTTAGATAGGCAATGATTAATGTGCAAAGTATATTGCATCGATAATTGTATAGTACATCCCAAACAAGAAAACAATTTTGCTAAACAGTCTATCCCTGAAGCATTCATTTCTTTGTTCTCAGAGTGGGGAGCAACTGCAATGGAGTGCTGGGAGTTTAGGGAATCTTAAACCATTTTACAAAAACTAATGTAGTTTGTACCAAATTTAACACTTAGCTTATACATGGCTTGCAGTTAAGTTTCATCCAGGGGCCTAAGTAAGGAGATAGAGGCTATACACAGTAAGCAGTCAGTAGATTAAGTGAAAAAGCTTGAACTGGTTTAGGTATAGCTAATCTCTTTGTTTCAGAACACAAATTCAAGTATGACCACAATGGAGTGCTAGGAATTGGGCAAAGAGGTGCTCATTTGCTTTTTCTAACCTTTTCACCCTGTAGAAAATGGTTCTTGCTCAATTACAGAGGAAGCTAGCTAGCTGTTTGCAAGTATCGCATGACTAGTTAAATCTATTCTATCCCTGAGGTTTACAGCAGTATGGGAATTTGTGGCAAGATTAAAAAATAATTTAGTTAATTGAAACAGAGGCAGGTAGAGCAGGCAGTGCATCATGGTTGCAGTATGTAGCAGCTCCTGGATAGCTGTGATTATATACTGATTTTAAAGGTGATAACCTACTATGAATGGTTAATTAAAGCAGGAAAGCAATAAATTAAGGAAAAAGCGCATAACTGTGCAAAGATTGAGTGGCAGGTCAGACAATTGATCAGAATATAAAGCACAGGAGAAGAAGCTACTTAGAAATTGTACTGAAGCACACAGACTTCCTCAGGAACACAAAATATATTTATTAGGAAAACTGTAGAGGCTGGTAGCCCACCAGCTGCCCCAGTCCTTACATCTTCTACATGCCTTCTGCCCAAGATAGAACTCCACCCCCTGGGGTAGTTAACAACTCTCCGTCCTAATTGGTTCTTCAAGCCAGGTGACCCACTTCTGCTCTGTTGTCCTTAAAGGGATAATCACCACAAATGTAAGAACAGATATCAAAGTTTCTACAACAATTTAAAAAAGTGAGTGTTGGCCCTCAAGATTGAGAAATTATTAAAGAGGAAATGGTGGATGGAATGAACAAATATTTTGCTTGTCTTCATTATGAAAGATGGAGTAAATCAAGAGATGGAAAAGGAGAGGAGCTAGGTGAAGTGATAATTACTAGGGAACAGTACTAAGCAAACTGACAGAAGCTGCAGGCTTGATGGGCTTCATCCTAAAGGTAGCTAATGAGGTTGATGCATTGGTGTTAATTTTTCAGTTTGCTAGTTTCTGCAAAGGTGCCATCAGTCTAGAATGTAGCCAACATAACCCCTCTAGAATGCAGGAAACAGGAAACTATAGGCCAATTAGCTTGACATTTGTCATGTGGGCAGCGACAATTAAGGAGTTTATAACCGGGCAGTTAAAAAAATACAAAGTAATTGGAAAGTCACCATGTGCTGTTGCTAAAGGGGACTCTGAATGTATTATACTTGGGATTTCCAAAAGGCATTTGATTAATGTGACACATCAAAGATTGATGCCGAAAATAAAGTCACATGTTTTAGGAAGTAAAATAGAGCATGCATCAGGAATCTGGCTTGCTGGCAGAAAACAAAGTATGCATAAATGGGTATTTGTCAGACAGGCAGGATGCAATGAGTGGAGTTCTACAAGAGTCTATACTGGGGCTTCAACGTTTTACAATTTATATCAATGACTTAGATGAGGGAAGCAAAAGCATGACACTAGTTTGCAAATGACAAAGTTAGATTGGAAAGTATGTTGTGAAGAGGATGGAGATGGAGAGTGAATCTCTGGCAAATGGATAGAATGTTGAAAAATGTTAAGTTGCTCACTTTGGCAGGGTGAATAAAAAACAGACTATTATTTAAATGGAGAACAACTGCAGATTGAGATACAGAAGGAATTGTGTTCTACTGTACGGTCACAAGAAGTTAACATGCAGGTACAGTAAGTACTTAAGGTGGCTAATGGAATGCTTTATTGTGAGAGAATTGAATGTAAAAATATGGATGCTATGCCTCAGTTACTGAGGGCATTTATGAGATCACATTTCAACTGGGTGCAGTTTTGGTCCCCTTATTCAAGGATGTAAATGCATTGGAGGTAGCTCAGATGAGATTTACTAGATTGATACCTGGAATGACAAGTGGTCTCATGAGGAAAGGATGGTCAGATTGGGCTTGCTTCCATTGGAATTTTATTTGATTGAAATATAAAAGATCTTAAATGGTCTCAACAAGATGGACATAGGAGTTTTTGTATGTGAACCTAGAAACAGGGCACCTGTTTTAAAATTAGGTCACCTTTTTAAGAACAGATGAGGAAAGTAATTTTTCCCTCAGGGCTGTGGGTCTTGGGAATGCTGCCTCAAAAAGTGGCAGAGTGGGGTTGATTGAATTTTTTTTTAAAAAGATAGAGGTAAATTAATTCCTGTTAGGCAAGGGAATCAAACATTATCAAAGCTAGATGGGAATGTGAAATTTAAAGCAAACAGGTCAGCCACAAATAGTGGAGCAAGCTTGGAGGGGCCAAATGGCTGCTTCTGCTCCTATTTTGTATGCAGTCTGGCCTGAGTATTTCCAGCATGTTATTTAGGTTTTAGTAACATTTCTGTTTGGAGCAAATTGTTATTACTACACAGTAAAACAAATACAGATCAAATGAGACAATTAGGTAAAACTATAGTAATTAGATGGATGGTAAACTATATTGAGAAGGCTTATGTCTCTGGGACATGCATATAAACACAAGCCATAACAAATGGGATGAAAGCAATCTCCAACTATTGTAAGTTCACAACTAAAAGATATTGCAGACTCCAGCTAACGTAATGGGATGGGTTCACAATACCAACTAAACAAACTGGCTCAAAGGCACAGCAGATGTTGAAAACTGTAGAGGGTGCTTATAAACGTATCCTTCCCATATCTTCAGAGAAACATCTTCCTATTTATGCTCTCCAGGTGTATGCAACACGTTTTGCATTAGTGAAGTCTCACCAAAGTAGCTTTGCATCCCTCAAATGATTCATCTTGCAGGCAGCTCTGACATTTTGGTTATACTGCCACCTATAGCATTAAGATCTCATGGAAGGCAGCAGATTAAGAGGTCACCTCTTCATTCACCATCCAATGGCAAGTACTACACAGACAAGGGAAGCCCAATTAGCAACCTCTCAGAGCGGGGGTAATACTGATGCAGAGAGGAAATCATAAAGGATGTCAAATTGGAAATACTGTTTAATAGTTTGAGGGTTTATTAAAAAAGAACCTGAGCTATCAAGGCCAGTGTGGAAGCAGAGCTCTTCCACACTGCTTTAGCTGCAGCTTTATCTGTTTCAGCCTTGTGGCTCTGAGATAGTGGCATAGACAATAACCCCAGCACCTCATGCCTAGAGTACATTCTTCAAGACTGCATTGCTGTCACAGTTAAGATCAAGCTACCCTTTCATCTACCTTAAATGGCTCTGTCAGGGATGGGCAGGCAACTGCTGCCACAGGAGCCCACCTCTGGGAAAATAATAGAAGCATACTTGGCACACCACTGACCAACTTTCCACGATCCCTGCCTCTAAAAGGCCTGTGATTTAAATTTTCTGACCATTTATCCTGGGTTTCTTTATTACGGGATGAGGACTGCTGGCAAATCCAGTATTTAGTTATTCATCCACAATTGCTCAAGGTGATGGTGAGTGACCTTCCTGACAACTCAAGTGGTTTGCTATGCTATTTCAGAAGCCAGTTAAGAGGTAACTATATTGCTATATAGCATGCAATTACACATGGACCAGACTGGTTAGGGGTAATGGATTTCTTCCTATAAAAACACATGACCAAACCAGGCAGTTTTGCCAGATTTATTAAAAGATAACTGAATTCCCCAGCTTGCAGGTGACAGGAACTCACGATTTAGCTATCAATCTAGAATTAGATTATTAATCCATTAAAGTAACTACTATGTCATTGCTCCTAATCTTCAAATACCTACTGTGCTGTCCACTGCCACACATGGTTTTGCACTATATGGAAGTGTGATGCTTGTTTGACATCCTAAATTTCTCTATCCAAAATAGGTAATTAGGACTATGTTCCGCTTTGGATTTGAATAGCAGTAAACAATGAGTTCTTTTTTGACCCAAATCAAAGGAGAGAGATTTGGTATGAAAGCCCCATGACAGACCCAAAGCCTATCCATATCAAATATAATACCACCTGATCCATAAAAATGCCCAGAGATTCAAATGTTACAAGCAGTTTTTCAGTAGCAAGTTAACCTTAAGAGCTCAAGTGGTACCACACAAGAAGTGGACACACTTCCAAATAACTTGTAGACGTTGGAACAGCTGGTGATGATTGAGCAATCCAACTGCAAAAGGACTAAGACAAACTGAAATATTAACCACACGGAATTAGGTTTAAACCAGAAGTTGATGGTATTAGGAGATTCACCAGAATATACTGAAGATGGTACCAACAAATGTCTTTTTTTGTAAAAAGCTCTTTAGCGGATTCCTTGCAGGAACCAAAGGATCAATCATACTTTCAATGACAGGTTTATTAACTAGATGGTTCCAATTTCAGATGCAGTATTAGTCATTGCAAATAAATGTACAGATTTCTCCTTCAAGGCAACGATCTCAAGCTATAACTGAAAAATATGGTCTGCAAGGCAAGCATAATTTTGCTTGGCTTTCATCTCACGTAACTGAGTAACTGTTAACTTCTCAAAGAAGCAGGCCAACCAATAAAGTAAGGTGTTCAGTATAAGGTGGCAAAGTTTTCTGTGTCCATGTGAATGATGCTATCCAATGCTCTCCTAAGGCTGGATTTATCGCTCATTAATGCGCTCTGAAAAATGCAGCTTTGTATGGGAACGAGAGGCATATTTGTAGTATGTGGAATTGCACTTGCAAATTGGTTGCTGTACATAATTTTGAAACAGTAGCAGCTGCAGTTAATTAAAAATAGTTAGTCTGTGAAGAGCTTGAAAACATTAAGGTTGTGACACAAGTGAAAATTTGTTTTTTAAAAAAGTCATTTTCTAGGTTTGGTAACAGACTGACCTCACTACTATCTTATTGCTGAAGCAGATGCCCATTATTTTCTCTGCTGCAAATCTGAAAAGCTACAGGTAATAGGATTTTGGTCATATGTTTCCTCCTAAAAACAGAGCAATGACTTAATATTTGCACACTTACATGAGTGCTTTGACCCAACTGTGATACAGGATTCCATTAAAAAAATAGTAATACTTCCTCTCCAAAGGCCTCCCTTTGCCCTTGGTTACAGCTCAGGTACATCCATCATTTTGTCCATATCGCTTCTCAGCCTTTTGGCTGGGATCAGGTGTGGTGTCGACATGCTGTGCTTGGTTGAGGTCACTGGGTTGCATTTTAACTTCATTTGAAGCAATTTTTTAAAGCGGCATTTCGGCCTTTTGGCTAGGATGCAAGATCAAGCCTTGGAGGAGGAGCTATGCCTATTTCAATCAGCTTGGATCGTGTGGGCCAAGCCCAAGACAGGAGGTGACAGCCCTGCCTTGTCAGCTTGGATCGAGAATGTCTCAATTTGTTGAGACTCTGAATTGGACTTGATTGGATTGAATTGGAATAAAAACAAAAAATGCATTGAACTTGATCGCACCATTTTAGGTTTCCTGAAAAAAGCCTAAAGTAAATTGTTACATTAGTTATCATTTTGGGCCCTCAATGTAATTTGGGTAACCTGGTGTTCCAACTGTTTTATATGTAGGGCAGAAATTAACTGTCAAACAGTCTAAAATTAAACAGTGCACAAACCTGCCATGAACACTCAAGTTAGAATATTTTTGTGTTCTTCAACATACCGGCCAAATTCCAAAAGAGTAGAATGGACTCGGGATTCTTCATCCAGTAACTTTCCTGCTGCAACCAACCGTTTGTATTTGCGTTGTGGTTTATAAACATCCTTTGAAAGCAAAATAGTTCAACATTGTAGTGAACATGCAGTCAATCCTTAAGACAACATTCTATATCTTACACACAGTCAAGTGTCTCAAGGCATGTCATGGGAGTGTTATCAAAAAAATTGAGGCAGAGGTATAAGATATTAGGGTGGATTTGGTCAAAGGATGCAGGATCTGAAGGACGCAAATTTTAAAAATCGAGATATTGTTCATACGAGAGTCAATGGAACTTGGGTGCAACTAAGGATATGAGCAAAGAAGTGGACAATATTAAATTTGGAGGAAGATGGGAGGTAGGCCGGGAGTGCGATGAAATTGTCAAATCCAGAGATAACAAAAGTATGAGTGTGGATTCAACAGATGGGCTGAGGCAAGGGTACAGTAAGGCAATATTACATAGGCGGAAAGAGACAATCTAAGTGATGATGCGGATGTCCTCAAAAGGTTCATCTTGGAGTCAGATACAACACTAAGATTGCAAACACAGTCTGGTTTAGCCTCAAAGCATTTGGCAGTAAGAGGGACAGAGGTGACAGCTGGGAAACAAGAGCATGCAGCAGGGGGCAAAGAGCATAGTTTTTACCAACTCAATATTATGGTTAACTCTCTAAATGTGATTACTTCTTCAGACAACTGAGTATTCCAGAAATAGAACATCTTGGAGAAAAACATCTATTTCTATCTTCAACTCTCTACTCCTCCTCTGCATTTGCTATCAATCCCCCCCTTCCTCTACCATCCAAACTACCTCTTCTTTGTCCAACTAAATCTTACGCAACTAAGCTCGAGTTGAATATTTGCAGTTGTTTTTGGGTTATTTCAGAATGAATTGTTTCTGACTTTAAAAAATTCATTCAAGGTGTGTGGGCTTTGTCGGCCAGACCAGAATTTATTGCCCACCCCAAACTACCCTCAATAAAGTGGTGTGTTGCCTTCTTGAACTGCTGACATCCACGTGGTGTAGGTACACCTACAGTGCTATTAGGGAGGGAGTTCTAGGAATTTGATCCAGTGGCAGTGGAAGAAACAGTATATTTCCAGGTCAGAATTGCAAATGGCTTGGAGGGAGGTTCCAGGTGGTGGTGATCCCATGCTTCTGATCTTCTGCACTTGTGCTAACCTTTTCAGAGTCAATATTAGTATAACACTGGCAGAAGCATCTGAGATTAGCAATTTGAAATCACTGTTGGATGGTTTCCAGCACAGTTGTCCTGGGGAAGTGAGCATTCTAGTCAATTACCATATAAACGCTCATCTGAGCACTTGAGGGAATCCCCATCCCCACCAATCTCAAATTCGATGCTGGGAAGCCTGTAAGTTACAGGCCATTAACAAATCACCCAATGCTCAGCTACTTTAGCTCATTTGTCTTCTCCCTGATCCACAACAAAGGATCCAACTAAATTGCCCAACTCCCCCTCCATGAAAAAAATCAATCTTAACAAAATGTAAGTGGTGGACTGGGACCCTATCTGTAACAAGTGATCTCATTCCCCCCCGCAGAAATTGAATAAAAATAATCATGTCTGATCTGAATAACGTTCATGATTCAGCATGACTCAAGTGATTAACCAATCACTTTAAAATATGAATGCAAGTCATGCAAAAGACAAACAGACACAAAGTGATTGGAAAAAGATAGACGTGTACACAATTATTTTGTTTTATACTAGCACAGTTAGGCAATATTCTGCTCACATTTTAAACAAAAAATGCTTGGGTGAAAATCATGTATAATTTAAGAAAGAGGAAGCAATTTTGAAGGTCAAAAAGAGAAATGTGTTAACTATGTCGGCTGCATAATTTTTCCACAGTACTGAAATAACTTATCAAACTTTACTCACAGAAACTTCTACAACTGCTTTCATGGCTTTGTCTTTCCGTTGCTTGAAATCATCATCCTATTAGAAATCAAAATCGAAAGCACATTTTTAATTTTTATAAAGTACAGCAATTCTAGTTCTAAAATTTAAAAAGTACACCAGTTATTTCTGACACAAGCACATCAAAGCTCAGTAAATATTTCTCTAAACGTCATTTTGAGATCAGGTTAAGCCTTCCTACAAATAAATGGATATCAGAGACAGCAGCTCTGTAGGGTCAATAGAAGTAAGCTGTTTTGGCTTGTGGACTACCACAGTCAGATGAGAGAAGGTGAAGGTCTCAGGTTTATGAAATGGATCCTGTGCCAACATACAAATTTCAGAAGATTTGTACTGGCATGGACAGGAGGAAGAGGAGCCAGTGAAACTGGCTTTATTGCTGATGGTGGATACTGAGCAAAGTGTCAGCATATGTTCAGAGGTACTACATGATGAAATGGGAATATGGGAACCCATTAGAAGCCAGGAGCAACCGTGAACTGTAATTCCACAAGGAGTGTGACGTATGTGCCAAGTTCAAAGTGGGAATGTATTTCCCTTAAGTTCACTAAACTGCTAAAAAAGACACAATTGAAGCTTTTTGAGTTGCACTCACCGTGACAGACAAGAATGTCAAATTTCAAAGGGAACAATTTATATTGCATAAGAAAAAGCTGATTAGTTGGCAGTGCAAGTTGTTGTTCCCTTTGAATTTGGTATTTTTGTGTCTGTCTTCCTGCATGCAAGATGAAAAGCTTCAACAGCACATCATTTTCAAAATACTCAAACAGTATTTAGTCAAGAATGTTGAGTCATTTGTTACAGTAAAAGTTTTAACATTCTATTGTGTCATTCTTTCAACTAACTGAAGTTTGAATCTATTAAAAGTTGTAGGTCTCTAGCGAGATCATAGCATTTCACAAGGATCCAGTCATAGCGTGGTCTCTAATATGGACAAAATGTAGGTGGTAGACTGGGACCCCATAATTACATTTTGGAGATCTAGGCTGTGACGATATTGTGCCTTTAAGAAATGTATTTATATCATGTTTCTTGAGGGTATGTTTAAAATTTAGCTCTGGTTTACCTGGTGCCAGTCTGTATACATACCAGCCATTTCCATGCTGAGGGTGCAGAGAATAATTAATCCTAGATGAACAAAGTATTTGTTTTAACCAGAGCTAACGCATTCTTGGTTTTCCCTCTGGTGTTTCAGGATTGATTGACAAGAGGCAAGAACTATGCTTATAGGGAAAAGCAAGTAATTTCTGCTTGGTTTGAGAGAAGCAAGCAGTTTTTCCTCTTTGGAGGTTGCTGTTTTGGGGATGTGAGAAGACGGGTGTATCTCTATTTCTCACCAGGGGTATTCAAAGGCTCTAGGACTGTTAACAAGTAAAAGCAGGTAAGCTTGTGTTGTTTGCTAACTGCTTTTGAAGAGGAGTTTAATTGAGAAATATTGCTTAAATTAGAATAGAAATCAGTTAGCAGCTAAGAATTGTATCTTATGTTTAAGTATTACAACTGGTAAAAATTCAGCTAATTATATTTAAATTGTATTGTTAAAATTAAGTATGTTTTGATAAAAGCTTCCTAGCATATCAATAGAATCACACCAAGAGTGAAACACCTTATTCGCACACTAATGCTACAATAAATAAGGATAATTGGGGTCTAGTCTAATTTCATAATATACCTTGGGGTTTCTGATTTGGTCCCTAAAACTAAGGAAACTATTAAGTTGCATTCAGCATTATTTAATTCTTGGTCAAAGTAATTGGAGACAAAAGTTATACTGAGAAACAAGCTCAAAATCTCCAGAATTAGCTTTAGTCAGGTAAGACAAATCAATCTAATCTTGTAACTAGAATTAAAAATTGATGAAAATTCAATACATTTATTAAAAGATTAGTATCCCAAAATTCAAATTAGTTTGACCCATCGCCCACAATTTCTACTATTCCAATTTCCTAGTCAAGTATCGGAAATTAGAATTGGAAGTACCAAACTAAATTGCAAACTTCATAAATTGCGTGTAGACAAGTACATTAGTAACATTTCTGTAATTTAAATACATTGGGAAACTCACCTCAAGCAGACTATGGGTTTTCTGAAATTGAGATACTGAAAATGATCGAATGTAATCTCCCATCTCTTCTCTGGTCTCAATTGCACGTTTTACCAACCACTTAAAAATCAGAAATAATGGAGATGAAATATTACTTGGCAACAAGCATCAATATTTCTGGTTTGTCCTAAAATCTACTTTAAAAAAGTCACAAAAGAAAACTTAGAACAATCTGAAAGGTTTCAAATACAAAGACTGGCTTCAAAATAATTCTGTTACAGTGGGGTGGGGTAATTGGGGCAAAAGTAGAAAAATACCTAGCCCAATGCTTGTTATTAAGAAGGGAAAATAATGTTTTGCCATGACTATTGAATTCAATTACAGATTTCCACGTAAGAGAAAGTGCACCTTTATAATGATGTGCTAAAGAATGAAATAGCTTCACTATTCGGATGAGAAAATAACTCATTAAGGCAAGCGAAAGATGGTTGTGAAAAGCCCTTCAATTTGATAATAGAAATAGAGGTGCCACTTGGTCCTTCCAGTCTGCTCCATTTTATCACGATCATGGCTGATTGTCCAACTAAACAGCCTAATCCTGCTTTCTCCCCATTACCTTTAATCCCATTTGCCTCAAGCACTATACCTAGCCGCTTCAAATACAAAAACTATCTCAAAATTAACTAGAATAAATGAGATAAATTGGATTTACTTTCAAGATTTATCTTTTAATAAAATATAATTTTCAAATGTACATCAGTAGAGACTCAAGACAACATGATCAATGATGTAGACTGAAACAAAATTGAGTGATTCAAACGTGACTGATTGCTCTGGAAAAGAAAAAGCATGTGTTCCATTATATGCTGGCTGCTAACTGATTGATAGCTTTTGCACTCAGATTAGTACATAAAAGTGCTTTAAATCTGAGATTACTTGAGCTAATCACGTTATATCCATCTGATGCTTGTTAAACATGAGTCAAATGTAGAGTCACTTGAAATTTCCCTCAAAAAGGTTGTAAATCTTCAAAATCAAAATATAGGAAATGCTAGTAATAGTTACATTTCAACATTTTAAGTGACATAAGCAAACCACATTTTCTGAAGCATTGATAAACAACAAGAGTGCTGAGATAGATAGAAAATTGATGTATGGTTTAAGACCATGAGATATACAATAGCAATAAAAATAATTTGACAGTTGCTCAGAAATAAAATCCTTACTTGTACAACAGGGAAGATGTGTATGAAATCCAGACCTTGAATTTGATGTGGTTCTAAGCGATGAGGGCACTTCATAATTGGCAAAACTGACACAATTTTCTCTGTCAATGCTCTAATGAATAGAAGTGGTAAATATTGTAAGACATTTTATTGAGTGCTATTAAAAACTTTAAAAATCCTTCCTATAAGAGTGAAAATCCACTGAGTACATGCTATAGGGCGATTGCACTGCTCAAAATTAAAAGCCATAAAGGAATTACAGCCACTCATGTTAAAATATCTCATGCAGTCTTTCAATTTTCCAAAATGTAATGTTACCTTGAGCCCTATATTCTCACCCACAGGCCCCTAAAATTACCAACCCTGTTCCAGCATTTCTTGCTAGTTGACAGATCCTACCTTCTAAGTCAATTCCTTAACTTATCCCTTTTACTTTTTCCTGCTGCGACACAAGTGTACCTTTAAGTCTTTTTTTTTAAAATCACGTTCTCTGCAGTTGCAATGCAGGCATTTTGGTTTCATTGGTGCCGAATTGTTGGCTTGAAGTCCTTTCATTGCTGCTTCAATGATTTAAATTACGTTTGTTTTTTTTTAAAACTCTGGGCCTCAGGTACTTTCTGGGAATTTTTTAAAAAATTACCTATTGTGAGGAGGAAGATTCATTGACAAATAAAATCAGGTGGTTCCTCCCAGAATAATCCAAGAATCCATTTTCAATTTTGATTTAGTCAGAAGCTGTCCTGATTGCCAGGTGGTAAGCAGGCTCTTTCTAAATTCTGCTGGCTAGCTGGAAGCAGGTCTCCTGGCCTTTTGAGTGAAACTCTGCTGTTGGTGGTTTGCTAGCTAGAAACAGTCTTTCTCCTTGGTGTTTTGGGAAGCTGTTCTGACTTCAAGCTTGTCTGTTGTGTATCAAGAGAACTGCAGCATCCAACTGAAGGACCAGGTTCCAGCATCACACGAGTACTCATTTTCTTCTGGCAAGAATTTTGTCTACAGGATTTGTTTGATTGGAAAGGTATTTAGTTTAAGCTTTGTACAATAGCAGTGTTGGTTTTTTTCTTGTTTATGATAAAGGTTATTGCTAACTTTCTATACGTTTTAACTGTATTCTTAAATAAACTTGGTTTGATAAATGCTCCCTAGTATGTCATTTGAATCATACCTAAAGTGAAACATCTCATGCTTACCCTAGCCAAATTCAAATTGCAAAATTTATGCTCCAGATGGACTTCATAAACACTTTGGTGTTTCTGACCTGAATTATAACATTATCTTTAAAAGAACCTTCAAAGCCTTATTAGCAAGTGTATTTTGTCAACTGTTGACTCTTAGTATTGCTTGGTGCATTCTCATCTGAGCAAAGCTTCTTGGGGTATTTTACATTTAAAGATGATACAGTAAGGCAAGAGATTGTCATAACATTCTAAACATCAACTACTATATTCCATTCAAGCATGAAGATCTAAATATTTCAAGCAGTTTCAAAGGAACTTACATTTTCTGACCAATTGTAGAATTTTCTTGGAAAAGTAAATCAACATCAATATCAAAGTTGCATGTTGTAATACACCATGTCATGCCACCAACTACCTGTGAAGAAAATGAAAGTCTCTTATCAAAATTTTAAAATGAACAATAGCAAACTATTGCTTTAAAAAGATTTAATAAGCATTATTCATTTAATGTGAAACAATTTTATTCTTCTGTTAATCATGCAAAAATATACAGTGACTACAATTCTGAATAGAAATTGGTGACCAGATACCTAATTTTCCACTTTTTAAAAAAAATTGTGGTTCCAACTTTTCTCCCATACAAGCTGTCACTTCATTAATTAAATGGTCTCTAAATTTCAGATGCAATTGACCATGAAGTGCTTGTGTGGGACAAACATCAAGTTCAATTCTTTCATCATTCTAATATTTTTATATTTTTAAATAATTAGTAGCAATAGTATATATTAATGACAAAATATTTGCTATAACCAAATTATTAATCTGAAGTGTTATAAAATAATTGGATTTGCGGTTCTCACCTTATCAAATGGCGATAATCCCTTAATTCTTGCTCTGAAGTATCCAGCAGCAACTAGTAACTCCAAAATTTCTGACAATTTAATACTTTGTTCCTCATCTTCACGTGTTTCAACCTTTAAATAGAAGAATATTATCACAAACACTGCATTTAATTCCCTTATTTAAGGTGGAATATCAATTACAAATGTGATTAATGTATTTGCCAAATATTTAATATTAGGTCACAATGGTCTTGGGATATCTGACATTAAGTCTGTCATTTGTGCATAGTCACTCAACCAGTTTCTAAACCAGGTAACATTTAAGATTTAAATTGTCCAAGCTCTCTGAACCCTTTGATCTCTATAAACTGTCAATTACAGGAATAGATAAAACATTTTCTACAATATTGATAAAACTATCATGCAATAGCATGTGCAATTAGAAGGCCAACAAAAAAGCTCAAATTTTCCTGATGGACCAGCACAATTGTGCTACTGGCTGTACCACAAATAACCAGGTTTAATTCTCAGTCGGTGCCAAGTCAGCTAATTACACCGGAGAAGCAGAAAGTACAAATGGTTGGACAGTGAAAAGAGGGGTCTATATCCTGAATAAATGTTCAGCGACCATGCCTGTAATATGCCAAAGGCGCTAGTAGCCAGACTAAATCATACTAACTGCAAGGCTTAGCCACCACATCAGTTTAAAGATCATAAGCTGCTAAATCCAGTCACACAGGGAAGCTGGGAGAAACCACAGGTCTTGATTAAAGTAGGCCCAGGTAAGAGATATGGACTATCACCCTACTACAAGGGAGGCCCCAGTCACAAGGCATAGACACAAGGCCTCCAGTGAACAACACATAGCTTATCAGTGTCCATTCTAACAATATACAATAGAACAAGGGAGTTTGACATTCCAATGGTTAGACAGTGATCACACTTGTGCCTGGAAGTTGGTAGATAATTAGAAAGAAATACTTGCTTGGTAACATTATAATAGGTAGATGTGCACAAGTTGTGACTGGACAATTGTATCCTTATGTAATCCTGTTAGCTTTGATTGGATATCAATAATTTCTGAGATATGCTAATTCAGCCAAACCTGAAAATATAACAATCTGTATAACGCTCTATTCAGGGCTCTGATATACCAGCTGGCATTTCAGATCCCTTGCTGTAGCTCAAATAAAGGTCAATTTTAAAACTGAAATTCTTTGTCTGATCACTTGGAGGGGATTTTTGTCCCACAACATACGCAAATACAAATATTCCACAAAGACAAAATCTTGGTTCCCACCCTCTTCCATTCCCTTTCTATTCTTTTAAAGTGTGCCACTGGTATAGCATTGACAGAGATCATGAAACTTTATCACAAGATGGATCAATTAACCATACCAGAAGGGAGAAATTGGTGAGGAAAACTAATTTTGGCAGCAGCGAGGGAGAGCCAGGAAATAGCATCTGTGTTAGCAATAGTCTGTCAAGTATGTTCTTACCATGGTTAACTATCATATTAGAATTGTTCTTTGATCTATAGATCAGGCCAATTTGTATCAAGCATATTATCCAAGTAAACAGAAGAAAATACATCTAACAAGTGTCAGAAGAGGTGTCAAAATGAGAACACCAAATAAAACTGTAAATGCCCTACCCTGAATCTCAATTGTCCTGTATATAAAATTGGGGATACTTTTCTGATCTTTGCAAAGATCCTTGGGCTTTGGTTGGAAAAAAAAAGCAATTTTGCATTCTACATTACTCACAATCATTTGCAATGCTTAGCCTCTGTACAGAATTCCGAAAGGATCAGGGAGCCTCAACCTGTTCTGAGACCATAAATCGAACTAAACCTTCGAATACATGGCTGCCACACAAGTAACGTAACATATAGCCAGGCTAGTCTAAGTGAAGAAAAGCTTTACTGGTTAAGTATTTTGTGGAAACCCAGAGAAATTTCTCAAGTCTGAGGGAAATTCAACTGAGAGCCTCAACAGCTTTGGTCCTCTTGGTCAAATTGTTCAGATAAGTTGCATAGCATCAGATATCCTTGGTATCCATATATAAATATTGGCATACATGTCTGCAGATTCTGTAGCCACTGGAAGTAATCCTATGTTAGAAAACTGAAAGGTTGAATGGATGTTGCTCTTCAAATTTCTGGCACTGTTAGGAAATCTATTTATACCAAAGTGGAAGTTTTCCTTTAATGAAGCTATGGAATACTCTATCTGCCACAGCCACAATGTACCAAGTATTCTAATTTCACACAGAATGATGCAGAAATTCTGCAGTTCTTGAATATTTGCTCCCATACTTCAGAAAAACATTGTTTTCCTTACTGGCTATTTAGACCGGTGTATTCAACTATCACTGGGAAAATGCAAGAAACAAAGCATGAACAATCAATGACTTTGAGGCTGTAGATTAACCTCCTTGCTTTGATATAGTCAACGGCAAAGATACCAATGGATGGAACAGTTTCAGGATTCCAACTCTTGTATAACATTCTTGCGAACTAAAGTGTATGTAAATTAGTCATGTAAATGAGCAACAGGGTAAACAAGTTTCAACTTAAAAAAAATTAATTGACTTCCCCTTTCCATAAGGAATTGCACCAATGAATCCCAGCTATATTACAGGCAATGAGGGGCTTTGAAGTGGAATTTTCTTAAATCATCACTAATGTGATCAATAAAAGTTAAAAAAATTGAAGGGTAAACAATCTAATCACTTTTGTCAGCAATTTTAAGGCAGGAAACAGGCATTCAGAAGTTTAGTTGTCACAAGTAATGCACATCCAAAATTAACTACAATTGGCCATATAAGCCTCAATAAATTTTCATTAAGCAAATGAGTGGTAATCAATTTAATATGCAGTTAAAAATGTGAGGCAATTTGGTGAAGTATCATTTACAACCCCTGATCATTGTAGTTCATCTTTTGTCCAGTGCTAGAATACTTGATTTGCTCTAGATGGCCATTACAAATTTTACACCTGATATCATAGTGGTCTAATACATAGGATGACTAAATTGTACGTTGTCCAATTTTTTTAATGAAGGAAGTGTCATTTTATTAAGAACTTTCCCCATCATGATTATCCAGTTTCTCTTACCTTTCCAACTAGCTCCAGCTAAGCCAATGTGTTTTACAAAGGAGCTTTCAGAAACCTCCTGAGTAAACTCCTTGGTCATCCATAAGAGCAAAGGAATACTACAATTTGTCCCTGCCAAAAGCCCTCAACTTTAGCTTATTCAGTGTACTGACCAGAAGCCATCTATGCTGACCAAATGTGTTCATTTAAATATTTAAAGATCTTCTAGCTTTCAACCAAAAACTGCAATCAGCCTCTGACTGAACAGCACTGATGTAATCAAGCACATTGCGCACACCCACAGGTCACATTAACCATATACAACCGTCAGTTTGAACAAATAAATTGTCAATGTTCAGACTTTTGTCGAGAACAGATATTCAAATATTATTTTAACGAGAGCATTAAAAAGCTATTAAAAATTCAACTAGACAAGTTTAATGGTGTTGTTGCAATTTTTATTTAACTTGGTGTTTAAACTCGAGGTTTGTATAGCGAGAAAAAAGAACAAAATCCAGATACATGACAAACAACTAAGAAAAAGCCAGAAATATGGAATTTGTAGCGGAATGAGTTGACCCAAAAGGACAATGTGACTATAGTTTGTGTCAGGCAGATGGGAGCTCAGGGTTGCAGACTTTTTTTTGAAAGGCTGTATGTGCTATTAAAAAGCATGAGTAACAAGTAGAAAAAAGGAATGGGATATTAAAGCTAAATTAGGAGAAAAAAATTGCCAAGCTGAGTACTAGACAAAGTCAAATCAAATATTGGGAGCAGAGCTTACAGGAAAAAAGTCATTTAAAAAATTGTTTCACTAAAAACACAAAGGCAGCATTTTTTAAAAAAAGTCCCAGAATGAAGCTGAGCAGTTAAAAGGTACAGTGGCACTTAGAGCAGAAAAGGAAACAAATTAAGTCTTGCCTCAAAGTTTTCAATTGGCAAACTGAAGAGCTACTCAACTGACTTAACAGTTGGTCTCTTAGATCTAAGAATCTTTCTGATAGCTGACTTTAACCATACCTGTCTCATCAAGGTTTTGGTTATCTGACCTAACATTTCCCTCTCCAACCATGCTTTCAGTTATTTAATATTTCCTTATGTGGCTGAATGCCATTCTTTTATAATGCTTCTGTGAAGTGCCTTCAGGTGTTGCATTACATTAAAGCCACTATATAAATATTTGTTCTGCATTCAGCAACTCATATTTTTGTGTTGATGCATTATCTATTCTAAGAGTGCAAGTGAATAGTTGACTACCTGACCAAAAAAAACACGACTTCCCAGAATACTGAAGATATGATTTCCACATCAAAAGGTGTTGTCAATGTGTTCTCTAAATAAGACAACACTAGGTTGCCAATCTCAAAATGTAGTCGTGTACAACCAACTAAAATGATGCCATACAGGAAACTTAAAACATCCAATCTCTGTGGCACCCACAGGTTACAGAAGGCCTCAAATATCAGCAGACATCCAATCCTTCAAAGCATCTTCCAAAGCCACAATCTCCAACACTTAGAAGGACAAGGGCAGAAAACACCTGGGAAAACCAGCTGCTGCAAGGCCCCTCCAAGCAACACACCATTCTAACTTGGAACCACAGCGTCATTACTCCAGTATTTATACTCCAGCGGAATACAAAACCAGGAACTCCCTTCCAAACAGTGTTGTGGGCGAACCTGCACCAGATAGATTGCAGCAGTTCAAGGTGGCAGTTCACTACCACTTTTTCAAAAGGCAATTAAGAATGGACTGTTGGCCTTGCCAGTGATACTCACACTCCAGAAATGAATTTAAAAAATCCTTTGCCAGGCTTGGTCTGGGCCTTTAAAGAGATTTTCCAATGATGGTACATAGTGTCCAGTAATCTGTCAATTTTTGTCAGTCAACACACGATTCATTCAGCAAGTTAGCTGTAAGGCATCTCATTTCTGTATAATAAATCAATTACTCAACTGATCTAATGTTTCAATTGAAATTGTAGCTTGCGTTACTAACCAATTTAAAATCATAAATAGTAAATGCAAAATATTCCAAATGCTGTAATCTAAAACAAATAGCACCTTCTGCCATTACAGCTTCCTGTCTCCTTTGATGGGAGCTCAAGACTGCAACAATCACTGAACTTTTACTTTGCTCCACCTCTTCTTGCAGTACATAATCCATCACATTTCTCTCGCGAGCTCTGAAGTCAAACGGACTTGAAACATTAACTATTTTTGCTCTCCACCGATGCAGCCAGGCCTGCTGGGTTTTTCCAGTATTTTCTGTTTTTATTAAAATATCATGATTCAAAATTGTGACAGCATAGGGAGCCATTTGGCTCATTATGTCTGTGCTTATTCTCTGCAAGAGTAATTCATCTAACCCCACTCCTCTGCCTTTTCAAAGTCCTGCAAAATTTCCTCTTCAGATAATGATTCAATTCTCTCTTGAAAGCTCTGATGGAATTTGCCTCCGTCATATTCTCGGGTCTAACCACTTGCTGTGCAAAAAAAACATTTTTCTTCATGTTGCAGTTGTTTCTTTTGCCAATCACTTTGAACCTGGTTCTCAATCTGTCAAGTAATTGTAAGTTTAGCTCTACCTACTGTGTCCAGACCCCTCAATTTTGAATACCTCTATTGAATCTCCTCCCTACCTTCTCTTCCGCAAGTTTCGCCACACTACCCATATAGATTCGAGAATGATTCCAAGGTTAAGTTGCACTCTAAGTCTTTGTAAATTTCCTAAAGTGAGCTGCCCATAATTGGACACAATATTCCAGTTGAAGTCAAACCAGTATTACAGACAGGTTTATTATAAACTTCCTCGCTTTTGTTCTCCAAGTCCCTATTTATAAAGTTAAACTTAATTTATTAGTCACAAGCAAATCCGGCACCTGTTCAGGTCAATGCTCCTAACCAGCATGTCTTTCAGAATGTGGGAGGAAACTACAGCACATGATGGAAACCCATGCAGACACAGGGAGAACATGCAAACTCCCCAGACAGTGACCCAAGCCAGGAATTGAACCCAAGTCCCTGGTGAAGCAGCAATGCTAACTACTGTACCACTCTGCCACCCACATCGATAATCACATATGCTTTATTAACCACACTCCTCAATCATCACTGCCACCTTCAATAAGTTATCCTAGTCCCTCTGCTCCAGCAACCCTATTTAAATTTAGTTTCTCCATGTTATCCTAAGTAAAATGCATCACCTCCCACTTCCTACATCAAATTTAATTCACCACTTAACTGCACATTCAACTGACCTGTCTGTCCTTTGGTAGTTCTACAATATTCATTATACTACTTAATATTTCCAAGCTTTGTCTCATTCGCAAATTTTGAAATAAATTGTCCCCTGTACATAAAAGTCCAGGTTTACTAAATAAGGGATCCTAACACTGATCCCTAGGAACTTCATTATTTTTTTTTATTGATGAAAGACAGTCATCCATAACAATTCCCCATCTCCTTTCACCTGGCAATTCTGTACCCATGTTACTGCTATTCCTCTTTTATTACATAAGTGTGTTGTATGGCACTTTAACAAATGCCTTTTGAAAGTAATTTTAACAAATCCTCTCCCATCACTGAGTTAAACTGACTAGCCTGTAGTTATTGGGTTTAGACCATAAGACATAGGAACAGAATTAGGCCATGTGGTCTGAGTCTGCTCTGCCATTCAATCATGGCTGATATTTTCCTCAACTCCATTCTCCTGCTTTTTCCCCTCATAACCCCTGATCCCTTTATCAATCAAGAACCTATCTCTGTCTTAAAAACACTCAATGGTCTGGTCTCCACAGCCTTCTGTGGCAAAGAGTTTCATACATTCACTACTCTCTGGCAGAAGAAATTCCTCCATCTCTGTTCTAAAGGATCGTCCCTTTAGCCTGAAGTTGTGCCGTCTGGTTCTCGTTTATCTAGTCTGGCTTATCCTTGCACTTTTTTTTGAAAGAAGGTGTAACATTTGTCAAATGTCAAGTAAATCTTATAACCAGGCACAGAAATCTACGAAGTCTATACCATAAACTTACTTTCCTCTGCATTTGAAAGAGTAATCACTTGGTGGCTGCCAATCCCTGTTCTCCCACCAGGTGAAAAGTTCAAAAGTGGGACTAGCAAAAGCATTTTCAAAAAAATAAATCAAAGCCACCCATCACAGTAGTCTGTAATTTTAGCAACTTCAGCAAAGTGCTAAGTACATTAGTGCCACCAGCTGACAGACAACATTTAGTCATGATACCAGCGTTGGATCAGGATAAACACAGTAAGAAGTCTCACAACACCAGATTAAAGTCCAACAGGTTTATTTGGTAGCAAACGCCAAAGACAACATTTAGAACAGGATGATACTCAGTGATGGAAAAACTAAACTCAAGTCTTGAGCTATTAGAAAAAAAAAAATGATGTAGGGTTCTGATAAACATTCCACTGTCATGACAAGACACAATTGATTAAGAAATTTCACTAAGTGCAACAGAGAAGCATAAATATCGCAAGAGTGACATCTGGGATGTTTTGAGTAATAAAGGCAGAGCCAATGAATATATGAAGCAAAACAAAAAGGCAGTGGGGTTAGTTTTGATTATGCATCGAAACTGTTGTGATGAAAGTCCTGCCCCACCCCCGCACCTTAAAATGAACTCTAAATTGTCTCTCCACACATGCTGCCTGAATTTCTGCGCGTTTCCGATTCCCAGCATCTGCAGTATTTTGCCTTTACGTTTAGGTTAGTTTTGAGGCCACCTTAATTTATACAGTTCCTCCACTTTGTGAGCAAAAGCGATCCGCAGACTCAACGCAGAGGAACATCACATTGTCCTCTGTGACACTAACTCAAGCAGGAACCCTGCTTCAGCCAGCTGACTACCTGGTGGGGGAAGTATCAGACACAACAACAATCACCACCACCATCACTTCTTCCTGGTTATGTGGGGTTTATGAGTGCAGCTACAAGCTGAAAATTAACAGCAGCCTCAGCCCTTCCTTTTCGAGCTGATTTATTCCTAATTCCCCCAGCAGCCCAGAGACAACAACATGGTCCGGGGGGGGGGGGGGGGTGGAGAAGACCTCAGTTAAAACGAAACAGGTAGCCGATTCCTGGAGAGCCTCCGGTTGAAGAAGAGGAGAATTTATCCGCCGGAGGGAGGGGAGGGAATGGGGGAACTCTGTTACCTCGATGACATTGCCCTCCTGGTCAAACTGCGGCCCCAATTTCGAACCCGTTCGGAGCCGATGGAAAACCGAAGCCGCCGCCATGACTCCCCGTCACATCACGTGACCACCTCAACCGTGTTGCACTGTGGGATAGTGAAGGTCACGTGAACCTTTAACCTCCGCCCGTCTTCTTCTCCCTCCCGGGGGGGGCTGAGAGAGAGGGCTGCGCGCACATGCGCGGCGGCGGAAGATCTGTGCGGGCTGAGTACGCATGCGCAACGGGGGTAGCCGTTCTGAGGGCTGAGTGCGCATGTGCGGCTGAGTTGTGGGTTGTGAGGGCTGCGCACGCATGCACGGCTGTGGGGCCCGGGGCGGGGGGGGAAGAGGTGACGGAGGACTGCGCGCGCAGCGTCCGTGATAGAGCTGTTATCCTGCACTGTCTCACCTACCTTCAACAATAACACTTTAAAACAAATCAGAATAAATAAAGAAACGACATTGTGAATGTCTGAACTAGAACTTTTTCTCGCAGGATATAAACCATTGACCTTGCAAAATGCAACTTTTTTTTGGAAATTGGGTTTAATGAGCTCTCTCTCACCACCAAGACAGTTAAAAATGCTCAGGAAGTATTTTGACAGAAGCTTTGTAGCTGGATCTCACAATCTAGAGTCCAACAAAGTGGTGATGTTACGTGATTAAAACTCATAATAAATGTGGGCCCGGAAGTTTATATAGTGGCAAAAATATGAAAACCAGAAAGTCATGTAGAATAAATCAACTGTGTGAAGATGTAAAATTGCTAATATATTGCTGGATGGTCTCCCATGACATTGCACATGGTAAATCAGAATTATAGGCTCTTGGCCTTTTACTGTTTGTTGACAACACCCAATATTATCTCTCCATCACTTTTTTTGACTCCCACCACTATTTTTGGCAGACCAGTGCAGTGTTTCGAAGTTGCAATTTTTCTACCCAATGAGAAGACTGAACTCCTCCTGACACAAGCTGTATATCCTTGCTATTGACTTTATCTGGCCACTTTTTCAGACTAAACAGGAATTGTCACAACTTGTCATCGTATTCAATCCCACATTGAACTTGCAACTCCATTTCCCTTCTGTTACACGAAATGCCGACTCTCACTTCGATAACAATCGTCCGTCTACTATTAAGACCATCTACAGCAGCAAAATGCAGGTCTAAGTCCCACTTCAGACACAACAGCCTAGAACTGAGGGAGTGCTGCAGGGTCTGAAGGTGCCGGGATTTGGGTGGGGCTTTAAATCAAGGTTCAATCTGACTTCTCGGGATGTATGCCCTATATTAAAGAAGAGCAGCTGTTTTGTTTTAGTGTCAGTTTTAATCTCTCAAAAGACATCACTAAAGGGAACTAACTGATTATTTATTGGTGTTCTGCAAACTTGCAGTATGCAAATGGCAGCAACATACCCAACATTACAGCAATAAATGCAATTCTGAATTTTATTGGCTGATGAGCAAGGTTGTAGCCGCAATTATTCCAGTGTTGTTCACTGTAATTTTAAATATTTGTTCTTTTAAAAGCTGATCAAAAATTCTGCTGCCTGCACCCCTTTTCCTTCTCCACTGTAAATCTTTAAGGTAAACCAAATAAACCAACTCAGACGGACTTAAGGACAAAGGAAAAAGGGCAACTCCCCAAAAGGAGGGGGAACAGCCTGAACAGAAACAAAGTGCAAAGGAAACTTCAAGCATCAAATCAAAATGTGATTATTGGGGTATATAATGCACCTCAGCCCCTGCGGTGCCCAACGGGGACAGAAGGCATCATCTGCATCCATGGACACCGCATGCTCCCTCTCCAGGGACACCCGGCCATGAACGTAGCAGCGGAAGAGGGGCAGGCAGACAGGATGGATGACTCCCTCGATCACCCGCTGCCTGGACCTATTAATGGTGCGTTTGCCAGGCCCAGGAGTGAGTTCACAAGGAGGTCGCCATCCTGACCCTCCCCACTCCACACTGGGTGTCTGTAAATCAGGAGCGTGGGACTGAAGCGTAAATAGAACGTCAAGAAAAGGTTCTTCAGGAAAACAAAAAAGGAGTTCAACCTAAAGCATAGAATGTAGACATGGTCCACAGACTCCACAAGGCCACAGAAGGGGCAATCTTGGAAGCCCCCCTCCACTGTTACCCCTTTTATCAATGACCTACATTATCTTTTAGCGGTCCTATGCCTAAATTTAAAAATTCTCATTCTCATGCCTAAATATTGCTCTGTTATTTTGTCCCACTCCATCGCTGAAAACCACTAGGGCACCACGTTCTGCATACTCTGCCCTCCCCCCAGCTCGCCCACCAACCACACTCCAGAACTCTTTGATATGCCCTATCTCAAACCCAGATTTAATGCTGCAAAGACAGCACGTGCTGTTTATGCGGCATTGTGGTGCTTAACATTGAGCCTCAACCCTCATTAGCATATTATATGATAACCTGTCATGCCTCCTTAGCAAACTTGTGCATTTGAACAGCGGCCCAAAAGTATGTACTGGGAGGTGGTTTGGAGTGGGCAATGTGGTTTGAGGGGGATAGAGGCAGTTACTCTGACTGGTGTTAGGGAGCACACCTGCTCCTCCTGGGTGTACATGAAGGGTTTTGGAATATGTATTAATAAAAACTTGATTTTAGTTGCCAGCTGCTGAAGAATCCAGAGCTGGCCAGGCCTGCTGGGACAGCAGAACTACATATATGCATATTATACCGTGTGCAGAGATCTGCTCATTGTCTGACTGTTGTAGAATGTCTGATGTTGGAAAGAAATTTCAGTGGTACATTTGGGTCACTAGAAATGAAAAGCTGGCCAAGTGGATGATCCAGGCTTACCCAACCTTAAATTTTAAGTGGTCAGATTCTCATTGAGGCGATCTTCTGCTCAATATTGATCAGGCACTGATTAGTTTATACCACAGGCTTGTGTACCCTTCAATGTTTGAGGGGCAACACAGAACTGGACTTTAAGTACATTCTGTTTGCCCATTTAAAGAGTTAGTGTGAGTTAGTTCAAAATTTCATGTAATGAGTTCTACAATATAGTTATTTTATTGCAGTGGCGTTCGATCTTTAAAAAATCTTTTGCCTCAGGTAATTTTGTAGATATTTTCTGTAAACAGTTAAAAAGGTTTTTGTGTGCTAACTTTGTGCAGTGATTGATGGAAACTTGCAGCTGAATGGGTAGCAATTTCAATCAGCATGGGGAGTACCACTTCCCGCAGGATCAAAGACTATGCCCCGGCACTGGACTGAAATGTCAATCAACTCCATCTTTGAAGGAATCTTTGGATGTCACAAAATATTCAACACAAAAGATACCAGTGGACTCTATAACACAAGTTTGTTTCTCAGGAAAGGGTAAGTAAAACTGTACCTTCTGTTCATTATACTTTAAAAGAGACCCTCAGTTGTTGTGGAGATATGATGCAAAATGAGAAAAAAACTGATCTCATCAGAAATTGCTTTTGATTACAATTCCATCCTGTCCTAATAATGTGATCTCATCAGGTTTTTAACCATGTGCCTTGTATATCTTGGATTATTAAAATTCATGCCTAGAGTGTCAGAGACAGGGTAGCAGTGATTGACATTTTCCCACTGAGACAAAATGCTGCTAAAGAAATCGGTTTTGTTATTTGTCATGAGTGTCAGACAATTTGAAACCCTGGAGAGGAAAAGTGCTTGAGGGCAGAGTTATGAGGATCTTACAGGCTGAGCGATAAGGGATAGAGACTGCATTCAGTTCTTCTTAAAAATATATGCAAATCACACAGCTGATGCATATGAGGCATAGTATATTATGCAGACAATAATTGGAAAAGACAGACCACGTGGTGTTTTCCTGTTCATCCTCTGTAGATCTAATGGAAGAACTCCAACACTGCAAAAATGACAAAAACAAAGTTTTGGAATATGAACAGGAAAATCCCCCGGAAATTCAGCAAACTCCACATTGTTAATTTTATAATTTAAGATGCTGATATATTCTCATTGCAATGTTACGCATGGATCAAAGAGTGCAGTGAATTATTGTTAGCATACTTTGTTTAAGGTATCATATGGACATTCTTGTTTACAGAAACCTTTGAAATTAAATGTTTTCAAGGAATGCTTGTCATATTGTTTTGTGATTATTAGTACTACTGCCTATTATTTATTTTAAAGAAGATATTTAAAACAATAACTTGCCTTGCCAGCTGTTGAATATTAATTTTCTCACCTGCTTGCACAAATTATCCAATTTGTTATGGAGTTATCATGACCATCTGGGTATTACAATAGGGCAAAACTATGCAATTCCAACAAAATGTTTTCTCTTCCAATATCATTATCGTAACAACAAAAGGCCTTATCTGATAATAAACCTTGAACTACCTTATAAACTTGATTATGAAAAATAAAAATATTTACAAAACCGTATTTATTTTATCTATTACTTTAATTTTTGCTACAATTATTTACTTTCTTTTTACATTTCTTTCACCCCATTAAATGGAAAAGCTTAGCAGCTGAAGTTTTGCTGATTATCTTAGCAATAACAGTAATTCATCTCCAAGAAATATCATGGTTAGTCATTAATCTATTTTTATTTATCTTTATGATGTAGGTGTGGCTAGAAGAGCCAGCATTTATTGCCTATCCCCAGTGGGTCTTGAGAAGGTGATTGTGAGTCGCCTTCTTGAACTGGTCCTGCCCTTGTACTGTAGGTGCACCCACAGAGCAGTTACGGAGATTTTCCATTTTTTGACCCAACTATGAGGAAGGAATAGTTATATTTTTCCAAGTCGCGATATTGTACAACTTGGAAGGCAGGTCACAAGTGGTGGAGTTCCCATGTGCCCACTGCCTTTATCCTTCCAGATGGTAGAGGTTGCGGGTTTGGAATACTGTTGTGGAAATCATGGCAAGTTGCTGCAGTGCATCATATGAATGGTAATGTTATGCCAGTGATTTGATTTGAGTTGATTTGATTTGATTTGATTTATTATTGTCACATGTATTAACATACATACAGTGAAAAATATAATTTCTTGTGAGCTAATCAGACAAAGCATACTGTTCATAGAGAAGGAAACAAGAGATTGCAGAATGTAGTGTTACTGTCATAGTTAGGGTATAGAGAAAGATCAACTTAATGCAAGGTAGGTCTATTCAAAGCTCTGATGGCAGCAAGGAAGAAACTGTTCTTGAGCCGTTTGATACATGACCTCAGACTTTTGTACCTTTTTCCTGAGGGAAGGTGGAAGAGAGAATGTCTGGGGTGTGTGGGGACTTTAATTATGCTGGCTGCTTTGACGAGGCAGTGGGAAGTATAGACAGAGTCAATGGATGGAAGGCTGGTAGAAGGAGTGAATGTTTAAGATGGTGGGTGGGGTGCCAGTCAAGGGAACTGTTTTGTCCTGGATGCTGTCAAGCTTCTTGAGTGACATTTGGGCTGCACTCACCTAGGCAGGTGGAGATTATTCCATCACATTCCTGGCTGAGATCATGTAGATGATAGACAATGCTTTAGATGTGGAGTCACTCATTACAAAATACCCAGACTCTCATCTGCTTTTGCAGCAACAGTATTCATGTAGCTGGTTTAGTTAAGGTTCTGTTCAACGGTGGCCCCCAGGATGTTGATGCTGGGGCATTTTGTTGATGGCAATGCTATTGAATAGCAAGGAGAAGTGGTCAAATTCATACTTACTGAGTGACAATTAACACTGACACCACATAAGTGCAAGGGAACGACCATGTTAATTTTCACGAAGCAACATAAGCCTTCATATGAATACAGACTGCTTCATTGTAGAATACAGAATAGGAGAGATTGTAAATTAGTGTACAATATGTTATGCTTCACATCATTTACAAATTTTATGATGGAGAAACAAGAGCATTTAATAAAGTATTTGGAAATAGCTGACAATAATATATTGTTTCAAATTTTTCTGATTTTTGAAGACAATAATTATTTTCTCGGGTTTATGTTGAAGCTTGTTTTTCCTCTTTGGTAGCAAGACTACACAGAGCTCCAACTTGTCAGAATGTGAATTGAAGGAAAGAAAATTCAACAATGATTGAAGGACAATGGATGAAACCAGCTTGCAGTGTGACACTAATGTTTTCCTATTTTAATGTTTGGATTGAAAAATGAAACTTTTTTTCATAAACCTGAGGCTTAACCAGAGAATGCTGGGTATCAGACAATTCCCCAGGCAAGGAAAGAGAACAGAACCTGGCATTTACTGAACACCAAAGGAAAATTACATCGATGTTTGCCATTCTAGCATGCAAGAGCAAAACAAGTGGCATAACTTATATGAAAAATAATACTTAATTATCTTTATTGCCATACAGTGCAAAGCACATCAGCACAGTTTTAGAAACAAGAACAGCAACAACAACAGAAATCACTATACAGGAATCACACTGACAAGTCTTCTAAAAGTCACTACATTTTCAGCATTGACAATAAAATCAGGCAAAGCATTCCAAGTATCAACAATTCTATGTGGGGAAAAAATTGCAAATATCAAGACATGAACAAAATTTCTGCAGTTTATACTGATGACCACGCAAAATACTGTAATTGTGAGTATTGCGAGCAGGGGCCTTAGTTGACAAAGTAATGCAAAAATAACCCAGTACTGGCAGTTACAGCGATCTGTCCTGCTTGTTTGTTAAATGCACCCCACACTGTTAGTGACCTTCTCCTTACTTACTACGTCCAGAGAAATTATCCCAGATCTATCAGAAATGAGGTGCTACCAGGCGAGAAAAGAAAATATTGTGCAAATACTTCCTGCACAGGTGAATTGTATGAAAAATGATCAGTGTGCTAATAGAAACTGCTTATTGAACATAGAACATAGAACACTACAGCGCAGAACAGGCCCTTCGGCCCATGATGTTGCACCGACCAGTTAAAAAACAATGACCCTCTAACCTAAACCAAACCCTTTCCATCCATAAACCTATCCACGGATCTCTTAAACACCCCCAAACTAGGCGCGTTTACAACTGCAGCAGGCAGGGCATTCCAATCCCTCACCACCCTCTGGGTAGAGAACCTACCCCTGACATCCGTCCTATAACTGCCACCCCTTAATTTAAAGCTATGCCCCCTCGTGCTAGCTTTCTCCATCCGAGGAAAAAGGCTATCACTGTCCGCCCTATCTGAACCTCTAATCATCTTATAGCCTATTGAGGCTATAATATGCCCTTTGTTCATGCTTGTCTTATTAGCACAAAACATGGTTATGTCAGTATTAAAAAGTTGGCGAGGGTGCTTTCATAGGAGTCCTTGAAATAGGGAGTTGTAAATGGAAAACAATCATGCCACAATTACAGTCATTAATGCTTCACTTTATATAGTTTCAATTAAATCACGCAAGTAATTTCCAAAACTTGGCATCAAACCAATTTACAAATATTATTTTTATTCTGTGGCAACAATGATTCCCAGGTTTAACCAGAACATCCACTTTCAAGGGCAATGAATAGTACTAAAGGCTGATCATTGTCTTGTGACCGAGCTCTGATATGTGTGTTGAGTTTGAGTTTACTTCCGTATTTCTGGGCTGTCCAAAGTGATGAAAACCAGGATGGATGAGCTGGATATTGGTCTGAGATAGCTGCCTCTGAGCATTGAAGTTGACAAAATAATGATTGGAAATGGTTATGGTCACCTGTCATGCATAGGATAATACTTGGCAGCAGCCACAGTGAGACTTATGCTGAGAGAGTCTGCCCGGAGTTGATGCTGAATTTTTTCTTTAAACCCCATCAAATGGCAGAATCTGCCTTTTGCTGATTGATGAAACCATGATCATCCCATGTAGCGAGGATCTCATAAATCCCTCATTTTAATGTACGTATTCTGCTCCTCTGTCTGGATGTATGCATATCATCAACAAAGAAATAAATACCTGTTTTTGTTTAGCAATGCCATGCATGTCTTCTTCTGTTCTCTGCCCAAAGGCAGGTCCTTGGTGATTATGTGTTGAACCACAGCAATGTTGGTGAGTCTTTACTATAGATGAAACAAGGCCACAACATGGATAAAACCCAAAGAGAAAATGCTGGAAAATCTCAGCAGGTTTGGCAACATCTGTAAGGAGAGAAAAGAGTTGACGTTTCGAAATGTCACAATGGCTTACTAAGTTAACGGAACTCACAACATACATTGAACTGCCTGATGATTGAATTAACTGCTCTACAAGCTAGATTACCCTCTTCTGATAGAAGGAATATACTTAGAATTCAGATTTATAGTATTTCTTGGTCTTCAGGTGTGCCATCTTGTCATGCTAATAGTCATTACTTGCTGTTTAAACTGCACTGTGAGATGGATCAGTAGAAAGTTACAAAGGTTGAAGATTAGACCTTATCCACTGTTAAGAGAACATGAGATACTAGTCATTGTTATCTGACAGGGTAAGAGCAACCTCAGTGAGAATTGTGTTCTAAATAAGAATAAACTTAGGAAAAATATTTTAATCTAGTTGTTCATGTGATGCTAGTGTATCTTTAAGAGTTTTTCTTTAAATCATGTTCTCTGTAGCTCTCAGCTCTCATTGCTGCTGAGTTCTCTATAGGAGTCCTTTTATTGCTCCTTTAGTGGTTTAAATGGAGTTTGTTTTACTCTGAGTTATTTTATGGCCTTACATTGTTAGGAGGAAGGTCATGGGTTCTGGGCAGTTTTCTTTCTTTCCTAGGGAATTCAAGGTTTCATTTTCTGTTTTTGGCTGGCAGTAGTGTTTTAGTTTTGAAGGGAGTGGACATCAGACTGAAAGCAGTGTCTCTTTCTCTCTCTCTCTCTCTTTCCTTCCCTAGGTGTTAGAAGCTCTGCTGGTTAGCTGAAAGCAAATCTTCTTCTTTCCCACAATCTGCTGTTGGTGGCTTGACCAGGGTCTCTCACTGGTGTTCTGGGAAGCTGTTCTGACTTCTAACTGTCCTGAGTGTATCAGAAGAACTGCAACATTCATCCAAAGGACTGAGTTTCAGTATCACATGAGCATTAGTCTTCATTGTGTTAAACCTGTAGAAGGGCTTTGTTTATGGGATTTGCTTGATTGGAACATCTTTGATATATTTGTTAAGGGTTATACATTACTGTGGTTGTTTTGTTTAATTTGTAATTGATAACAGTTATTGCTAATTTTCTTACTGTACATGTTAACTATATTCTTAAATTAACTTCGTTTGATTAAAGCTCCCTAGTAGATCATTTGAATCATACCATATCATGCTTATCCTAGCCAAATTCAAGGTGCAAAACCTATCATCCAGGTAGGCTTCATAAAACACTGAGGAGTTTCTGACCATCTTGCAAACCAGCCTCCCATCCATAGGCTCTGTCTACACTTCCCGCTGTATTGGAAAAGCAGGCAGCATAATTAAGAACTCCATTCACCCCGGACATTCTCTGTTCCACCTTCAAAGCTCAAAATCCTTCATTTCCCCTGTGTTTGAATCTAAGATATTGAACATTCACTTTAAATTATGCTCATCACAGGTGCATTGTTGCTCGAAAAATCTCATCACTGTGTGATTTACACAAAATTCTTTAAACAGTACAAACATAGTGTTATGGTTCACCTAGCAACTATGAGTTGGATAAAGAAATCTTTTCTTGATTTGATTTGATTTATTATTGTCTCATGTATTAGTATACAGTGAAAAGTATTGTTTCTTGCGCGTAATACAGCCAAAGCATAATGTACATAGAGAAAGAAAGGAGAGGGTGCAGGATGTAGTGCTATAGTCACAGCTAGGGTGTAGAGAAAGATTAACTGAATACGAGGTAGGTCCATTCAAAAGTCTGATAGCAGCAAGGAAGAAGCTGTTCTTGAGTTGGTTCTTATGTGACCTCAGACTTTCGTATCCTTTTCCTGATGGAAGAAGATGGAAGAGAGAATGTCTGGGGTGAATGGAGTTCTTGATTATGCTGCCTGCTTTTCCAATGCAGCGGGAAGTGTAGACAGAATCAATGGATGGGAGGCTGGTTTGCATAATGGACTGGGCTTTGTTCAGGAGTCTTCGTTGTTTCTTGCAGTCTTGGACAGAGCAGGAGCTGTACCAACCTGTGATACAACAAGGAAGAATGCTTCCTTTGCTGCATCTGCAAAAGTTGGTGAGAGTCGTAGTGGACATGTCAATGCAGCTTTATGTTATCAATGTCTAAAATCTAAAATTGTTGAGTAAGTTTCCAACAAATCTTAATCTTTTGAGTCCTACATAAGAGAAAACCCTATAAGAGGCAAACATACCTGTTTGTTTAGTTGCAGCATTCTGACTGATAAACCTATGCAGTTCAATGATTTCACTGCAACTCTTCCAGCTGATATTTGCGAACGTTTTGTTTTCTTGTCAATAAAATTGTCATTTGACAGGCAAAGGCATATGACAAACCTGTGCAGGATATTTAGTGTTCATAGAAACAGCTGCTACTGGGGTAAAGACACCCAAAGAATGAGTTGTATCTGCTCTTTCAATGAATGTTGCATGTTGTTCAATTCTTTCTGAACAACACCAGATGAAACTTCCTACAGATGTGTATAAACAGTGATACATAGGATCTACAGTGCAGAGGGAGGCCATTTGGCCCATTGACAACAATCCTACTCAGGCCCTATCCCTGTAACCCTGCATATTTACCCTCCTAATGCTCCTTACTCTAAGGGGCAATTGATCATGGCCAATCAACTTAACCTGCACATCTTTAAAAGGAAGGAAGCAGAAAGAGCATGAATTATTTTGGAGCAGAAGCTTAAAAATTCCTAGCCATCATATGGAATGTTCAGCAAAATATTATATTTGGCTGATTGTCTGCCAATCTATCACCTTGAACTTACCACCCTACTGTATCACACTCCCCCCTCTGAATATGATGTTCTTTTCTATCACCAGTACCCTGAGTTTACCCCCACCCCCCCAGACCACACAGTTGACACTGCCAACCTTGCCTTCTGAGGCACACTCTCCCCACCTTCACCACTTTTCCTGCCCTCCTTGACCAGCCTCTGCTCCATCCTTATCCTTCTTTCACCCATTCCATGCATCCTTTGCTCAGCCCTTGCTATGGGCACTCGATTTGAATGAACTTTTCCGTCGTCCCTAAGAAGGCGAAAGCAGCATCTACTGACCTCAAAGTTATGGCTGAAGCGAATCTTGCCAGGTGTACATGACTTAATCATAAAACTGATCATTCTAAGTTCTTACTGAAGGGGAAGTTAATTTGGAGATGTTATACAGCTTCAATTTAAACACCTTCCATGCATTCCAGTTTAATGAGACAAACAAGGACAGTCATTCAATTATTTCTTTATTTAACATTTCGAGTACCAGCTCAAACATAAACAGCTGCAACTCATTAACTCTTTACTAAACTTCAACATTAACTGAACATCAACTTTACCTGAACTTTAACTCTTCAACTACACTTTAACTCTAACTGAACATCAATTTTAACTATTTAACTGAAAAATAGATAGTACCGAGTTTAGAAAAACCTTGGCCAAGAAATATCCAAAGTATAGAATCCACCTTCTTCTCTTGGAAGTATTCTTCAGAGTATAAGCTTTGTTGCGATGGTTGTTCTGTTGGAGTTATTGCTGCCAAAACAAAAGACTCATGTCTTTTATCCATAATTCTCCACTTGCCTCCAGAAGATTCTCTGTCATCCAGCTAACTGTGTCACCAGAAACTGATCACATGGCTGGAACATCTAGTGAAATTACTTTTGAACAATGCCATGATGCTTAGTTCATTTGCCATGTCCCATACATAGCACAGTAGAAGTTTCACAACACCAGGTTAAAGTCCAACAGGTTTATTTGGTAGCAAAAGCCGCTAAATTTTGGAGCACTGCCCCTTTGTCAAGTGAGTGGGAGTTCTATTCACAAACAGGCCATATAAAGACACAAACTCAATTTACAAAATAATAATTGGAATGCGAGTCTTTACAGGTAATCAAGCCTTAAAGGTACAGACCATGAGAGTGGAGAGAGCGTTAAGCACGGGTTAAAGAGATGTGTATTGTCTCCAGACAGGACAGTTAGTGAGATTTTGCAAGTCCAGGCAAGTTGTGGGGGGGGTCACAAATAGCGTGACATGAACCCAAGATCCCGGTTGAGGCCGTCCTCATGTGTGCGAAACTTGGCTATCAGTCTCTGCTCAGCGACTCTGTGCTGTCGTGTATCATGAAGGCTGCCTTGGAGAATGCTTATCCGAAGATTTGAGGCCTGCTGCCCCCGAAGTGTTCTACAAGAGAAAGAGAACACTCTTGCCTGGTGATTGTCGAGAGGTGTTCATTCATCCATTGTTGCAGTGTCTGCATGGTCTCTCCAATGTACCATGCCTCGGGACATCCTTCCCTGCAGCACGTCAGGTAGACAACATTGGCAGAGTTGCAAGAGTATTACCGTGTACCTGATGGATGGTGTTCTCATGTGAGATGGTGGCATCCATGTCAACGATCCGGCACGTCTTGCAAAGGTTGCTGTGGCAGGGTTGTGTGGTGTTGTGGTCACTGTTCTCCTGAAGGCTGGGTAGTTTGCTGCAGGCAATGGTCTGTTTGAGGCTGTGCAGTTGTTTGAAGGCAAGAAGTGGAGGTGTGGGGATGGCTTTGGCGAGATGTTCCTCTTCATTAATGACATATTGAAGGCTCCGGAGAAGATGTCGTAGCTTTTCTGCTTCGGGGAAGTATTGGGTGACGAAGGGTACAAAGAACAAAAAACAGTACAGCACAGGAACAGGGCCTTTGGCCCTCCAAACCTGCACCGCTCATGCGCCCAACTAGACCATTCGTTTGTATCCCTCTATCCTGTTCATGTGGCTATCTAGAAAAGTCTTAAACAATCCCAGCCTGTCCGCCTCAACCACCTTGCTTGGCAGAGCATTCCAAGCCCCCACTACTCTCTGTGTAAAATACGTCCCCCTGACATCTGTGTTGAACCTTGCCCCCCTTGCCTTGAATTTGCGACCCCTTGTGTTCGTCACCTCCGACCTGGGAAAAAGCTTCCCACTGTTCACCCTATCTATGCCCTTCATAATTTTATACACCTCTATTAGGTCGCCCCCTCATCCTCTGTCTTTCCAGGGGAAACAACCACAGTTTACCCAATCTCTTCTCATAGCTAAGACCCTCCATACCAGGCAACATCCTGGTAAACCTGTTCTGTACTCTCTCCAAAGTCTTCTGGTAGTGTGGTGACCAGAACTGGACGCAGTATTCCAAATGTGGCCTAACCAATGTTCTATACAGCTGCAACATCATATGCCAACTTTTATACTCTATGCCCTGTCCAGTAAAGGCAAGCATGCCATATGCCTTCTTCACCACCCTCTCTGCCTGTGCTGCCGCCTTTAAGGATCTGTGGATTTGCACACCCAGGTCCCTTTGTGTGTTTATACTCCTGATGGTTCTGCCATTTATTGTATAGCTACCCCCTACATTAGATCCACCGAAATGCATCACTTCGCATTTATCTGGATTAAATTCTGGTACCCTGCCCACCATGTGTTTGTCTTCTGAGGAGGTGGCACATTGGAACTGTCGATCGCTGAGTCGAGAGCCATATCCTGTTCTTATGAGGGCATCTTTCAGCATCTGGAGGTGTCTGTTGCGATCCTCCTCATCTGAGCAGAACTGATTGTACAAAGCTTTTGTTGCAACAATATGGATTTCCTCCAGAAACTCAGCACACATGGAGCAGTTGAACCAGGAGCATTCCTCGTCACAATGGAATATTCAGCACTCTACACCAGCAACTGCCTCAGTACTTAACGCCAACAACTGCCAGTTTCCAGATGCAATTTTACAACTCATCCACTTCATCCTGGACCACAACGTCTTCACCTTCAACAACCAGTTCTTCATCCAGACACATGGAACAGCCAGGGGGACCAAATTCACACCTCAATATGCCGACATCTTCATGCATAGGTTCGAACAGGACCTTCAACCGATGCTATACTCTAGATACATTGATAACATTTTCTTCCTTTGGACTCATGGTGAACAATCACTGAAACAACTATTTGATGACATCAACAAGTTTCATCCCACCATCAGACTCACCATGGACTACTCTCTGGAATCGGTTGCATTCTTGGAGACATGCATCTCCATTAAGGATGGTCACCTCAGCACTTCACTGTACTGCAAGCCCACGGATAACACGACGCTCCATTTCTCCAGTTTCCACCCTAAATACGTTAAAAAAGCCATCCCCTACGGACAAGCCTTTCGTATATACAGGATCTGCTCAGATGAGAAGATTGCAACAGATACCTCCAGACATTGAAAGATGCCCTCATAAGAACAGGATATGGCGTTTGATTCATCAATTGATAGTTCCAACGCGCCACAGCGAGAAACCGCACTGACCTCCTCAAAAGACAAACACAGGACATGGTGGGCAGAGTACCCAGAGTATGACCAGAGTATTGAACAATGAAGTTCAATACTTCCCTGGAGTGGAGAAGCTACTACATTTTCTCTGGAGCCTTCAACATGTCAATGGTGAAGACTAAAATCTCGCCAAGACCATCCCCACACCCCACTTCTTGTCTTCAAACAACCGCACAACCTCAAACAGACCATTGTCCGCAGCAAACTACCCAGCCTTCAGGAGAACAGGGACCACGACATGGATGCCACCATCTCACATGAGAACACCATCCACCAGGTACATGGTACATACTCTTGCAACTCAGCCAATATTGTCTACCTGATATGCTGATTCCTTCCTTTCTTGAATAGGGGTGTTACATTTTTTGTTTTTTAATCCACTTGGTGATTTACAGAATCTAAGGAATTTTGGAAGATTACCACTTATGCTTCTACAGTCTCTGCAGGCACTATATGTATGACCATAGAATGCAGACCATCAGGTCCAAGCCTTTAGTCCCAATAATTTCCCTGGTACGTCTTCTTTAGTGACCATGATGGTTTCAAGTTCCTCCCCCTTTGTCCCTTGATGTTCTACTATTGTAAAGATGCTTTTAGCGCCTTTCCAGCTGTGAAAACAGTCATAAAATACTTTTTTGAAGTCTGTGATTTTTTTGTTTCCTATTATTAATTCTGTAATCTCATCCTGTAGGCCACCAATATTTACTTGAGCAATTCATTTCATTTTATATACTTGTGAAAAATCTTGCTGTCAAATTTTATATTTTTTGCCAGTTTAGTTTCATATTTGAAATGAATTATGAAATACCTCCTCAAATGTCTGCCACTGCCTATCTACTTCCTGGCCACTTTCCCAGTCTACTTTAGCCAATTCTGGCTTCACACTTTTGCAGTTGCCTTTATTTCTCCATTTTTCTGTCTCTGATCTCTTTGCCCTAATGTTGGTAGCAGCACTCTAAACCTTTTTCTTGGTTCTACATGTCCCTTTCCTTCATTAAGATCTTCTTTAAATGAGCTTTTGATTGAGAAGACAATATTAGGGTGGCAGTGTCTATAGAATCCTACAGTGCAGAAGGAGGCCATTCAGCCCATCGAGACTGCACTGACCACAATCCCACCCAGGCCCTATCCCCATAACCCCAGGCATTTACTCTGCTTAATCCTGCTGAGACTAAAGGGCAATTTGGCATGGTGAATCCACCTAACCTGCACATCTTTGGACTGTGGGAGGAAATTGGAGCACCCAGAGGAAACCCATGCAGACACAGGAAGGATGTGTAAAGTCCGCACAGACAGTGACCCAAGTCGGGAATTGAACCTGGTCCCTGGCACTAAGGGTCAATTTAGCATGGTCAATCAACCTAACCCACATCTTTGGACTGTGGAAGGAAACTGGAGTATCTGGAAGAAACCCCTGCATACGTGGGGAGAATGTGTAAGCTCCACACAGAGAGTGACCCGTGGCCAGAATTGAACCCGAGTCCCTGGCACTGCGAGGCAACAGTGCTAACCACTGTGTCACCATGTCACCCATGGTGGGACGTGGGGGTGTGCGGGGGAATGGATCGGGACAAAGGGAATGTAAATGAGGGTACAGAAGGCTGAGAAAGGTGATAGAAGTGTCCATTAAGTGATCAGAATATGTGAATGATAGAAAGAGTACAGATGGTTAAGGGACTGCCTGGGAATTATGGCAGTTGTCCTGAAAGGGGTGGAGGTGGAGGGAAGGTGGGGGAGAGAGTGGGAGACAAGTAGGAAACCTGGAATGGAGAAGTTGAAAATGGAAGTGAGCAAGGAGAATGATAAAATGGATGAATGAGATGAAACAAAATGAGAGTAAAATAAATGGAAATGGGATGAAGGTGGAGTTCAGTCTGGAAGTGCCCACACGTGGAAGATGAGATGCTGTTCCTCCAGTTTGTGTTGGGTTTGACTAGAACATTACAAAAGGCCAAGGATAGACATGTGGACAGGAGAGCAGGTTAGTGTATTGTAGTGGCAAGCAACAGGAAGGTCTGGATCCTGCTTGCGGACGGACTGAAGGTGTTTAGCAAAACAGCCACCCAGTCCATGTTTTGTTTCTCCAATGAAGAGTAGAATATTCCTTTGGATCACTTGGGCCAAAGTATATGCTAAAGTTGTTCCTTTCTGTGGCCACTAGAGGTCACTGAATTCAAGTACTATCTGTATCATTTAGCTGTTTGTCAGAGTACAAATTTACCAAAATGTGTTTTCCATGTTTTTTTTTTACAGATTACCAATGGAAAGGACAGACCATGTTAAATGTAATTATTATCACTGAGCAATTGAGAGTTCAATAAGGATCTAAATGAGGTGAAGCAAAAAGGAGGGCATGGGGTACAGATACACAAATCACTAGAAGCAGCAATACAAGTTAAAGTTGTAAAAAAAAGGTACATTTCTAGAAGGATGAAATTCCAAAACGGAGAATTAATGTTAAGCTTGTAAAACACTTTTCATTACAAAGATGATATAGAGGCATGAAGAATATGAAAAAAAAATTTATAATGTAACAAGACGAGTTGAAAGGTTATGCCTATGAGGAAAGATTGAACAAACTGGCATAAGGTCCAATGAAACTAATACGAGAACCATTTCTACAAGATATACACTGAACATATACTTCCCTTTAATTATTTTTATGTTTGTGCTCTTCCAATTGGTTCCAATTACAGATGATTTCTTTCCCCTCTTACTGCATAGATATGCAGGATACAAAACAGTTTAATAGAATGCAACATCGGAAATATCACTGACCATGGCAGGAATCTTCTGGCCATTCCTGTTGGTGGGATCTTCTAGTCCTGCTGACAGTGAACCCTTGCTGCGGGGTTCCTGGTGGCGGTGGATGCATAAAGGGTAAACCCAAGTGACAGTGGCAGAACCAGATATCCGGCCCCTGGCCAATGGCGGGCCACCTCTGCCGCAGTGAAACACGCCGTGAAGGGCATGGAAAATCCTACCTACAATTAAATATGAGATATGATTGAGAAGAATGGGAGTTAATCCAAATTAAATATATATAAGATTCTTCGAAAATTTGACATGATAGACGCTGACAGGCTGTTTCCCCAGCTGAAAATTTAGCTACTAGACATTCAGTCCCTTTATCCAAGGCATTGATGTAAATTCTGGCCTCAGGTCACTGTCTGTGTGGCGTTTGCATGTTCTCCACGTGTCTGCGTGGGTTTCCTCCAAGTGCTCCGGTTTCTGCCCATAGTCCAAAGATGTGCGAGTTATGTTGATTGACCGTGCTAAACTGACCCTAGTGTCAACGGGATTAGCAGGGTAAATGTGTGGGGTTTCAGGAATAGAGCCTGGGAGGCTCACTGAGCTGAATGGCCTGCTTCTGTACTGTAGGGATTCTATGATTCTATTGTGAAGAGTTGACCCTTGTTGTATTCCATTAGTTACAGCTTGCCAACCGGAAAATGACCCATTTATATCTGCTGTTTGTTTCCTGTTAGGTAATGAATCCTCTGTCCATAATAATATGTTAACACAACATGCCATGAGCTCTTATTTTATACAGCAACCTTTGATGTACCATCTTCTTGAAAACCTTTTAGAGATCCAAGTACACCACACCTGCAGGTTCTACTTTATCCATTTTGCTTGTTACTCTACAAAGAACTTTAACAAATTAGTTAAACATGATTTCCCGTTAATAAAACCATATGGACCAGATTGTATTATGATTTTCTAAATGCATTGCTGTTACCCCTTTAATAACAGATTCCAGAATTTTTCCCCTATCTGACCTACAATTTTCTGTTTACTGGCTCTTTCATTTGGTGAATAGAGGAGTTACATTTGCAATTTTCCAATCCGCTGGAACCTTTCCAAGACCTGGGGAACTCTGGAAAATCAAAACCAATGCATCTACAATCTCTGTAGCCACTTCACTTTTACAACTCTAGGCTGCAAGCCATCAGATCCTTGGGATCGAAGTTCCTAGTTTTAATCGTTCCCCCAGTCTCTTTTCCTTAGTGATTGTGATTGTTTTAAGCTCCTATGTCTGTTGGAGAGAATGGGCCTAAACAGGCTGGATAAATTGCACCTGATGTGGACATGCTGGTGTTGGACTGGGGTAAACACAGTAAGAAGTCTCACAATACCAGGTTAAAGTCCAGCAGGTTTATTTCGTAGTAAACGCCACTAGCTTTCGGAGCGCTGCTCCTTCATCAGGTGAGCGGGGAGTTCTGATCACAAACAGGGCATATAAAGGCACACACAGTTTACAGAATACTGATTAGATTGTGAGTCTTTACACCTAATCAAGTCTTAAAGGTGCAGACAATGTAAGTGAAGATAGCATTAAGAATAGGTTAAAGAGATGTGAATTGCACCTGAACAGACTTGGGCCCAATTTCCTTGAGAGGTGATTTGTTAATACTACTTGGGGGTGTTGGAATAAGCAGGTAATATTATAGAAAAAAATCAAGGTGCACAGAGAATTGGGAAAGACATTTAGAACTAGACTAGGAAATAGGTGCGGTCAAGGTAAGATGGAATGTAGTAAAGTTTACAGGACATGTAAATGAATGCACAGAGTGTGGTAAATAAAGTTGATGTGGTGCACATGCTGATAGCCACAAAGGGTTGCAGGAGCAGAGGAGCCTGGGGATGTAGGTTTGCAAAGAATTGAAGGTGGCCGGACAGAATGAGAGCACTGTTAATAATGCATACAGAATTCTAGTCTTTATAAATATAGACATTGAGTACAAAAGAAAGGAAACTATGAAGAGCCTAAATAAAACACTAATTTTGCCTCAACTGGAGGACTGCATCCAGTTCTGACATCATGGGATATGTAAATGCATTCAAAAGTGTGCAGAAAATATCACCAGAGTGGTTTCAAGGCTAAGGAATTTAAGTTATGTGGATATATTAGAGAAGCTGGGGTCATTCTCCTTGGAGAAAAGGAGGCAAAGAAGAGATTTAAAAGAGAAGTTCAAGATCATGAAGAATCTGGGCTAAGTGGAGAGTGAGGAATTGTTCAAGAGCTTCAAGGTTTTGGGTGTCCAAATCACTAACAACCTATTTTGGTCCTTCCATGCTGACACTATGGTTAAGAAAGCCCACTAATGCCTCTACTTTCTCAGAAGACTAAGTAAATTTGGCATGTCAGCTACAACTCTCACCAACGTCTCCAGATGTACCATAGAAAACATTCTTTCTTGTTGTAGCACAGCTTGGTATGGCTCCTGTTCTGCCCAAGATCACAAGAAACTACAAAAGGTGATGAATGTAGCCCAATCCATCACGCAAACCAGCCTCCCATCCATTGACTTGTTCTACACTTCCCGCTGCCTCAGGAAAGCAGCCAGCATAATTAAGCACCCCATGCACCCCGGACATTCTCTCTTTCACCTTCTTCCATGGGGAAAAAGATACAAAAATCTGAGGTTATGTACCAACCGCCTCAAGAACAGCTTCTTCCCTGCTGCCCTCAGGGAATAGACCTACCTCATACTAAGTTGATCTTTCTCTACACCCTCGCTATGACTGTAACACTACATTCTGCATTCTCTCTTTTCCTTGTCTATGAACGCTATGCTTTGTTTGTATAGCGTGCAAGAAACAATACTTTTCATTGTATACTAATACATGTGACAATAAGAAATCAAATCAAATCAGTTCGTTTTGGTGGAAGGATCAAGAATAAAGGACACCGATTTAAGGCGATTGACCTAAGCAGCAATGGCAATATGAGGATAAATTGTTCGAGTGGTTAGGATCTGGACTGCACTGCCTGAGAGTGTTGTGGAGGTAGCTTCAATCTTGGTTTTGAAAGAGAATTGGATTATTATTTGAACAGAAGAATTTTTTTGCCTGGCAAGAAAAAAGTCCAGGTTAGGCAGCGGTACTAGGTAAATTGCTCCTGCAGAGAGCTAACACAGACACAAGGGGCCAAATGGCCTCCTTTTGTGTTGTAACCATTTTATGATTCTTAAACCAAAGCTCTAGTACCTTTGGTATCTCTGGCATATATTAGCTACATGGCTCCTCTTGCTAGCGTTTGCTTTCTTCTCAGCCTGGCAAGTTCAGCAGGTTTAAAAACACTTACAAACAAGCTTCTCCCAAAAGCATTGTAAAACTTAACAATTATGTTAAACAACTTTTTGTTTGTCCAAAAATGTTAGGCTCCTGGGTGCCCCAGAGGAAATCCCAGGGCCTTCCCTTGTCCTTCATCTTTTTCCCCCCATACATCACTTTACATTAACCTCCACCTCTCACCAATTCTCCCATCAATGGAAGGTCCAACGGTCCTGCAAGCATCATGGAATGCGAAGAGCAGGACAAGATACAGAAGACGCCCTGGTCATCCACTGCGCCTAGCCCCGTCTCCAGCCGTCTTGACTCTTGTCTTGCCACTGGATCCAGATGGGAATTAGGAAGAGAGAGTGAGGCTGACACTGCACAACTCTCATAGAATCATACAGCACAGAAGAGACCTTTGGCCCATTGAGTCCAAGCTGACACATTAGAAATACCTGAACTCCCACCTAATCCCATCTGCCAGCCCTTGGCTGATAGCCCTGAATGTTATGATGTGCCAAGTGCTTATCCAGATACCTTTAAATTGTTGTGAAGACTATTTGTGATTTATTCCTCAAAAAACAGTGAAGCACACCAACAGAAAGTATTGTCGTGATTGCCCCGTAGTTATCTAATGCATGTATTTATCAGAAGGTGACATTTTTTTCTGTACAAAAAAGGGCAAATATTATGTTGTTATTTCTAGTATAATTACTAGTCTTAAGCAACTACTGGAAAATTGTAACTATAAGAATTTAAAACTCTTGGATCATCTGCAGTTATTTGTTTACAGTAGTTGATTATGCAACTGTTGGTTTTGCATTTCACCTGAATTTTCAGCACTCTCCAACTTCCCTTTTGCATAGAGCACAGGTAAGCGATAGATAGATCCTCTGGCCTTGTGACCAGTTTTAACTGATGATTTAGCCTGCCAGCCTTGTATTTTGTCTTGTCTTAATGTCTCTGGATTTCATCACTTGCAGGCTGAAATCAAATGGATCCGAGTGTAATGTGCAGTCGACCTGACGCCACAACCTGTGACAAATCCACACTTTGTTTCAACCTTCACATTGAACAGAGTACTAATCTCAGGGGGTTGATGTTATGCTTGTCAGTGCGGAATTATAATAAATCAGAAGAAAGTTAATCGAAGAAACAAATCTAAGATCAGAGCATTGATAGTAGTCTGGCAGGTAATTGCTTTTCAAATCCGTCTGTTGGAGTTGCATCTTACTAATGGGATCAATTGCACAAGATTATTTTAGACTGAGAACTTCAACAAGTGTTCAAAGTTAGACCAACATTGCTTCTTTCAGTTTTTGTATTCACACTGACTGAGCTTTCCTTTGCAATAAGTTACTTATAATTTAATTCAGGGAATGTTTTGGTACATAGAAATAATGTAATATTTATTTACAAATCACTGTTCTTACGCCTGTGAAGAAGTATTTAAATTTTATTTAATGACTCTCTGGTGCATCAACAGAAATTGCCAATTTACCTGTTAATTTTGGTGGCACAGTGGTTAGCACTACCACCTCACAGCGTCAGGGTCTCAATCACAGGATTTACCAAAATTGGCAACAGAAATTGCCAATTTACCTGTTAATTTTGGTGGCACAGTGGTTAGCACTACCACCTCACAGCGTCAGGGTCTAAATCACAGGACTTACCAAAATTGGCAATTTCTGTTGATCATAAATCTTGAAACAGACGCTAAGCTTGAAATAATTGTTCCATTTCTGAATATATTTTGTCCTATTAGCTGAATAATCAAATGTTTCTAAGGTGTCAGTTATGTCAATACTAGCTCGCAAGGAAATTGCTTAAAAGTGACCTTTGAGCTTTATATATACGCATTGCTTTACTTGCTGAAAACAAGTGATTTATAATTTGAATGTCTTGTGCTTCAACGACATGTTTGTTTCACTACTAAAAGAGATAATATTAAAAGATTCTCATAGATGTTGAAAGGGTTCAACAAGTATGTGTTATAATCATAACACTTCTTGAAAAAGATAAATGTTTGATAAATGTGCTACCAATACTTTTTTTAATAGGTGGTATAGGGTGAGTCAAATTTGAAATGTGTTCTATGGTAGTAATGCAACAAAGGTTTTGAAATTACACTACAAACTGAAAGTCAAATTGTGAGCAACTTAATAACATTTCCTCGACTCTATCATGTGTTACTTGGAATGAGCACAAGAGTGTATTACCTTTTATCATGTGCTGAAACAATAGTGATTTCTTTCAATATGGTGTTCTTTGTTATAGAAACGGTACAAATTGTGGGATTTATGTTACAATTGACTCAAAAGATTTGATAATGAAATTTATGCTGAGATTCAATATCAATGACATTTGGGCTCTGTGTCTGATACGGGAGTCTATCATAATATGTACGTTTTACAGTGCGGTCACATAATTGCAAAGTGCAAATATAGATAAGCGATGCAAGTCAGATGTACTAACCTCCTAGTAGTAGGATTGCGCCTGGAGGGACAAGAGCTGGACTTTGTTACAGGAAGATAATGGACCTGCATCTACCAAAGGCTGTAACCACAGGGAAGAAAGTCATGCCAGATAATGCTAGATAAAAGTAATTGATCACAGATTATAAGGTTACATTCAGAGTATAAATTATCATGAGAATATTTTGGTCTAGACTTTAAGACTACATTTTGACATAAAATGGTGCTCTTCTATGGAAGTTCTTTGCACTTGGAAACAGGAAAATTATATAGTACTATGTGTTTGTTCTTTGTCTTCCATACCAATCATTTGCTTTTATCTTTATCAACATTTCCAAAATTACATTAAGCATCATGCCACTAAAGTAGAGTTCAACCAAAGTAGCCGCAAGGCAGAAATGCAAATATTCATGGTGTCTTAACTTATTCAAAACTTAAAACGTTGGTACTGTTTTCATTCATTTGATTTTATTAGCACTGAAAAATATTCTTAAAATAAAATATACTTTGCACTGTTAAAGAAGACAACGTAATAAAATTCAATATATCCATTACTGGGAAACCCTTTAGGTGACATAAAAGCTTAAAATCTCCTACATAACGTGTATTATCATGTATAATATTATCTTGTGGTTTACGGACATTCAATGTTTTTTTCTGGATTTTAAGCTCATTCTTGTGTGCATTTAACATTTTTCAGATCATACAATATTTGACTTTCACAAGACTGAATCAGTGATCATTTTTAGTTGCAGATGAAGACAGCATCTGTTGTTGTCAGTAACATTTGATCCAATTTTCTCTTCAGCATGCTATAAACATCATGGTTATGACTTTTTTTCAGTGCAAGTCTCTGCTGATCAAATGCTATGTCCCCTTTCCTTCATGGAAATTTCTATTCTGTTTCTGGTCTTTCTTGTCTGTTACCCCTTTGCTCTATTTTATATTGGCTTCTTCATGTGATGACATTCCAAGCCCTTTGGATCTCAGCTGCATCCTTCCTTGGACTCTGTTTCATGCTTATACAATTCAAAGCAAACACTACTGAATTTGAACTGTTTTCTCTACCATTAAACACATTTTGAGTCTAATATAAGGTAATCAAAGTAAGACTTCATAATCCTTCAGCATTCTAGTGGCAATCAAATGAAGATTGTGTCAGGCTGTGTTCAGTTTCTTCCGCAATGGCATGGTGCAAAGGACCATATGTAGATTTAAATGTTGGTGGTGATATGATGTATGCATTCTTAACAAATCACTCTTTTTTGATAGAAACACATTCATCCACTAAAAAATACATGACTACTGGAACATTAACAGGAATTTAGTACAAACGTATTTGGTGTTCTTGTGATAATAATATCGCCAAAAGTAATTTATTGTATTTGTTTAAAATAAGAGATCCCTGCTGTTTTAATTTCTGATTTCTTATTTCTTTTTCTGTGTAAGCCAGTATTTGAACCAGGGAGGTTGGACTCAAATCTCTCCATGAACCATCTGTACCATTCTATCTTCTATCAAGCAGAAGTAAATGTGATCTATGCCTGTAGTTTTATGAAAACACAAAGGACCAGCACACCAAGGCCTTTTTACGAGATGCCTTTAGCTAAAAACAGATGAAAGTTGTTTCTGACAGTGGCAGATGGGAAGGATCGATAGGTGGTCCTGGAATTTACAGGTAATCCTCCTACCAGTTGTGCCAATAGGCTTCCCACACCTGTTGCAAAACAAATGTAAATCATTTATAAGAGGAAATAACTTTAATAATAGGTTTGACAGAATGAGTAGCCCACACATCCGAGTATAATTAAGGAGGCTTGCCCTATGACCAAAAAAGAAAACATGTTGCTTATGTTAACGAGTAAAGGTTAGGAAATATTGTGAAATAGTTTCCCACATTCTCGTAGGATTAATAATGTTTTATGGGAAAACAACTCTGTCCAATCAATTTTTTTTTCTAGCAATGAAGTTAAAACACCCCTTTCACCGCCTGGCTTCTCAATTGTCAGTTAGCTTAATCAGTTCTAAATCATTTGACCAGTGCCCACCGTGTACTCATGCTATTAACTCATCAACTCTCTCCTAATAAAAAACATCCTTCACTCCTCAATCCTTGAAGATTACTTCCCTATCTACAACCTATCACTCCCCTTAAAGTTCTTCCACTTGCTCTTGTCTGTCAAATCTGTGTGCTCATCTTGAACACAACTCCAAAGCCTGGAATCTTATTAAAGCTGTTCTCAGTTTGCTACCATAACTTTGCTGGAAGTGCAGAAGGAAATTTGCTAATGTATGTAAATGGGAGCTCTCTCATACTTGCAGTGAAGTTATGGCATTGAAGTAGAAGCAACTCTGAGGGAATCCAGTTTCATATCTGAGCTTCTTAAGAACATAAGAAATAGGAGCAGGAGTAGGCCATCTAGCCCTTCGAGCCTGCCCCGCCATTCAACATCATGGCTGATCTGAAGTAGATCAGTTCCACTTTCCTGCTTTCTCCCCATAACCCTTAATTCCCTTGTCTATCAGAAATCTATCTACCCGTGACTTAAATATATTCAATGAGGTAGCCTCCACCTCTTCAATGGGCAGAGAATTCAGAGATTCACCACCCTTTGAGTGAAGAAGTTCCTCCTCAACTCCGTTCTAAACTCCCCCCCCCGCCTTATTTTGAGGCTGTGCCCTCTGGTTCTGTTTTCCTTTCTAAGTGGAAAGAATCTCTCTACCTCTACCCTATCTAGCCCCTTCACTATCTTATAAGTCTCTATAAGATCCCCCCTCAGCCTTCTAAGCTCCAACGAGTACAGGCCCAGTCTATTTAATCTCTCCTCATAAGCTAACCCCCTCATCTCCGCCATCAGCCTGGTGAACCTTCTCTGTACTCCCTCCAAGGCCAATATATCCTTATGCAAATAAGGGGACCAAAACTGCACACAGTACACCAGTTGTGGCCTCACCAGTATCCTGTACAGTTGCAGCAAGACCTCCCTGCTTTTATATTCTATCCCCCTTGCGATAAAGGCCAACATTCCAATTCCAACACTTCTTCTGTCAGGTTTCTGTATTTGCTACAGCACTACAACTACCTTGAAGAAGCTCACGGATAACATCAGCCATGACTGCAGAGTACATCCTCCTCCCCTTATTCTTGTCCTCTCTGCTGCTTTTGATGTTATTGAATGTGCTATCCTCCTGTGTTTCCTCTCCTGTACTGCACAACTGTGGAATTAATCTCACTTTGTTCTGCATTTATCTCTACAATTCTAGTCCAGGCATCTCCAGTTACAGCTTCTCTTCCTGTCCTGTCATGTTGGCTGTTGACTCTAAGCCCATCTCACCATCAATTCCAGATAGTGACCTGGACATAGACGAGACTATAGCAATACTGTCCTGGATGTCCTTCACATTGCATTAATTTCAACTTATTGAAAACTATTCTTTCCTGCACTGATGTCTCATATCCATTACTTCTGTGTTTGGCCCCTGGTCCATCAATGTCTCCAATTGAAATGCACCTGCCAGTATCTCCTTTGGTTCAACTTCCACATCTATCTGATTTCACCTCAGTGAAATGCCATGCAATGTTTTTCCACATTTAAAAGACATGCTTTGTGTAGGAAATGGACTGCTAAATCCCTTTACTGCTCCACAGTTACTGGTTTCTCACTAATAAGAACAAGTTGTCTTTCTTAGTGGAAGACTTCATTCTTCCTTTGAACACCACCTGCCCTGTTTTTTTCCCATTCACTGAGTTGGCCCATGTCCCTTTGTAACTTCCTACTTTGATCATCACAGCATTCATTTTGCAGAATGGTAAAAAAGCATCCAAAAACATTGACAACTTTTTGGGCTAAAGCCAGGCTCCAAAAGCAAATTACCCTTGCTAATTTAGAATTGGAATTGTATGGATTGATCTGCTTATATCTATTATCACTGTTATGAAGTTTTCATGTCAAGTGCTGGAGTCTGACAGTGGATATGATAGTTTGTCTGTGTTTCCGTTTACCAAACCATTCTTAAATGAGATGCCTGTGTGTGTTAAACCTGGGCTTTGCCTCAAAGTGATAAGCCTAACAAAACCCATGAGCTCATTAGAGTTGGCTATTCTCTCTCCATGATAAAGAGATTGAGTTAGGCTCCTTCTTCTGCTGAAAAGTAACTTTTAATGGTGAAAGATTCATTTATGTCAGTCATTCTGCTTTCCTGTTGTAGAGGTGCTTCATCTTTTTAAATGCTGTTGAGATACTGGCAGCGGTATTTTAATCTATCACAGTTTGCAAGATTGCATTTACATTATGGTCTTGTTTTTCTCAAATGCCGCACAATGTTCCACAGATGTGGGTACTGTTTCTGCAGACCAAAGACAGTTTACTGCCTTTTCAATACATCCTTAATGAATACCTCTATTTCAATCTTCTTGAAGCATTCTTTGCCAGTTGCTTTGCATCGTGCCATTTTTGAGCCATTTCTGTCAATAGTAAAAGGGGCCACTTACCATGAAAGATTAACTGACTCATTTCTAGATTTTTAAGAAGATTCATTTGCTTGATTTAAATAAATGGCTTGACTTATGCCAGTAGCATTATTACTGTAACTAAAGCAGAACATTCAGTATTTGGTGTTACATCAGTAGTAACACTATTGGTTTCTTGTCAATGTGGCTTTAATGCATAGATAAACTAGGCCACTTTTAGTTATGGTGAGTACATGAGAAAAAGGTTGTGCCACAATGCACCAGCAGATGGTGTTGATGTAACACTAAAGAGAGGTAATTTTAGCTCATATTGTTAGGTGAATAATGTAAGATGATGGTAAATTGACAGTTTGTTTTACACTGGACCTGATTGTTTCCTGATTGAAGTTGCCTGATTTATTATTCCAGACAAAAAATACCCTTCAAGAATTCTGGTTTTAAATAAAGGCCTGTGCTATTGTTTATTTTTTATTATATATTAAATCTTGCAATAAGTATAATCATTTTACATAAGCAGTCAAGTAATTTTAAAAAAATTAATTATAAATTACATAAGACAATGAGGGTTATTATCCACATGGTTAAGGTGCTTAGGTAGTTTAAGCTATAATTCATTAATATTGTATAAAGGATTTGAACAGGAATGTTAATATAGCAGAAAGGTTTTGTATGGTGTTCTACTTTACAGCAAATTCATTTTTCTTCCTTCATTCTGTTATTCTTATGGATAAAGCTGATATAACATTCTGGTGTAACTAATCACTAAATTAATCACACTTTTGAATTCCATTTCCTCGCCACGATAAACAACTCACCTCTTTGTTAAAGTCAAATAATCATGCCTTCACAATTGCACACTGTAATTTCACTCTATACTGGCAAAGAAATAAGTTGCTGCAAGGTTAAATAAAGAAACTGAAATTGATTATCCAGTTACTCCAATTTTCCGGTTGAAAGATAAAAATGACCAATTTCTCACACGTATGCTTTGCGCTCCAAATGATACCTTGGAAACAGCAGATGCCATTTTTGACCATGCACAATTTTCAAATATCCACAACAATAACAACAAACATAGTTTCATCTTGCGTTTGCTATTGAGGTTTTGGAGCATGTTTTAATACCCTCTGTGACTTTGGGTTGCTCTAGGTGAGCAACTGTCAGTGTTACTCACCCAGTATTTTTGGCCAGAAATGCACCTCCTGGCCTGCAACATTTTTTAAGGGAAGATATGATCTGCTTCTTTCACATTCTCTTTTCCCAGAAGAACTGGTAAAACAAACAGCTTAACATATATCTAATGAAGTGGATGTGGTGCCTCAAGTATAATTAAAGCTCACATTTTACTGAGCACTTCTTTGACATTGTGATGGTTTTAATCATTCATGGAGGGAAGACTTTGGGCAGAATTCTCCTATCCGGGATGGGGAGCCGGGAGTATTTCCCAGCGTGGAGACCAGTGGGAAATCTAGTGGTATTCAGAAGCCTGAATGTCATTCATGCTGCATTTGGGTGGTTCCTGACATCATGTGGGTGGAGTAGGCTGGATGGCAAGTGTCCTGTCAGCATATCTGGGTGCCATTTTTAACAGATGTCCAGACATTCTCACTGTCAATACAAACTACGGTGGTGTCTGGGAAAGGAGGTAAAGATCCAGCACTGAAGTTTAGTGACGCCTCCCTGTGCCTCGTGCTGGATCATGTCGAGTTCTGAAGGAACATACTGTACCCTACTAATGGGAGGAGGAGGCCAGGAAGAAAACCAACCCTGCACAGGTGCAGGTGGCCAATATTGTAACTGTCCAGAGCAGGTCAGCAATACCATGCCACAAAGGGATGAATTACATCATTCATCCAGCCAAGGTAAGTAAAGTTTAAACTGCTCACACTCACCACAACAAAACCAATAGGTCAGGATACGTGGGCCTCAGGGCCACACTGCAGTGTATTCACTCTGTGGCAAAGCGACTACTCTGTAATGAAGTGACAACTGTGCCTTGTTCACCCTTCCACATACAGCGATCACGGTATATGGTTAACAGGCTTAGGCACACAGGAACGTCTGCAAATCAGATACCTTTCCGAGCCTTTTCTTTGCATGTGGACGGGCTCAGCATTCTGGAGGGAGCTGGCTCACAATCCTTCTAAACAATTCAAAGCGCAATTATGGCCTACCACACATTACCACATTAAGACTGAAAGAATGAGAATAGAATATCAAATTGCAATGGACAAATGGATGCAACACATAATTCCTCTCAAATCCATCTTTTCTGTTGCCTTTGAGTTGGAAAAGATGAAGCACAACCAACGAAAACGGTAGAAGATTGGAAGAGGGTGTGGAGGGAAGAGTTGTAGTGCCCACATCAGAGGCCTCTCACAGAGTTTGAAGAGGGGGCAGTTCAGCTGGCAGCATTTCTAGAGGCATTGCATACGACTGTAGAGATTGTGAAGGGAGTCCATCTCTAGCATGAGTGCCATTTCTCTGGCCTTTGTGCTGATGTCTACCCCCATGGAAAGCACCTTGTACATGGCAAGGCAACCAAGTGTTGCTGAGGCCTTACTAATGGCTTGCATAGTCTTCTCAGCTGAAACAGGATGGAGGAATTGTGATCAGTGCCTCACAAAGTTCTATTTAGCTCTTGGCCAGCAGGGAAGTGTGGATGGGCCATGAAGGGAAGGTAGAAAAAGAAAGGTTGGAACTATGGGACTCTGTTTATGGCACTTGCACTCAGACACGGGGAGAACATGCAAATTCCATACAGACAATGATCCAAGCCTGGAACTGAACCTGGGTCCATGGCACTGTGAGGCAGCAGTGCTAACCACTATGCCACTGTGCTGCCCCTCGAGGCTTTCTGGGACTTTGAAGACTCAAATCTGATCACTAACAGTGGGTGGAATTTCATCCCAAAAAATTCCAAGGGGGCGATTCTCCCAAAAAATTTCTCAGTGCTGAATTGGTGGGAAAAATGGTGTAATTCACAATTGTCTTTTCAGTTGGAGTTCAGACTTGAATCTCCCACACTCTGTGCACTTCAGAGGTCACAATCCTGAATATCATTAAGATCTCAGGGGGTGGGGTCTATTCATGTCAAAGGCTGTGGAACCAATCTGTCAGCCTCCAGTTTGCTGGCCAGCTCGATCACTGGCCAGCCAGGATGCTCACATTATGCCCCCCACTAGCTCTCCCACGCCCTGATCGCGGCCCCCAGAAGCATTCCCAACCAGCCCTGACTCCTCCCCATCCTGGAGCGCCCCAATCTTCAGCATCCTCCCAGCAGTGACGATCCCTCCCACCACAGCAGAACCCCTCCATGGGAGGTAGACCCCCCCCCCTCCCCCACCAGACCACCCATCCCAACTGCTGGTCTCCCTCCCTCCATGGACTGCTGGTCCATGCAGATTGGCAGTGTGACCCCACCCCATCGGTCATCTCTTAGATCCCATCCCAGGAGGCCCTGCCCCTTGGCACTGCTCCCTAGGCCCCACCCCCTTGGTGCTGCACCATGTCCAATGGTAATGCCAAGGTCCTCCTGGGTATGGGCACTTTGCCTCTTGGGCGGTGCTATGGGATACCAACCCCTGCTGCCTGACCCCTGGGGGGCCCCAATTGCCCCCTTTCACTCCAGTGGGGTTTCCCACTAGTTCCCCAAAAGTGGGGAGCTACACTAAACCCTGCCGGAGTGAAATACTCCTGCTGGGATGGGAGACGCTATCAGACCCAGAGAATTCAGGTATGAGTTCGATAATGACATTTAAGTTACATTCAAAATAGATGAAAATCACTTAATTGGTCTTCCCACCAGTTTCCAGTATGGTCCCAAACGTGCCTGGTCTCCAGTGGTGGGGGACATGCATGCAATGGTAACGCATGTGCGAATAACATGAATCGGTGCATGTGCATGTATCCCAACCCAACCCACCAAAAAATTAGTGGGTTGGAATGGAAGAATCACCCCTAAGTGTTGAATTTGCATGAAATCTGGAGTAAATCATGCTGTTCTTTTTTCATTGGGAGTTTCGAAATGAATCTCTCACACTCTGTGCACCGCAGAAAGCACTAGCAAGAATCACGTTGAAATTCAATGGGCCCAGCCCTGCCCGGGAAGCCGGCAATGCAGCGCTGAGTGGGCCACTGCATATGAGCTGATCTGTCAGCACTGGGATTGGTGCGTGCATCGTGGGTCCACACTGCCGACCTCCTGATTGCTGGCCAGTGTGATCGCAGGCTCACCACCACCAGCAGCCCCCCCCCCCCACACAGCCCCAATCTAAAAAGTTTGCGCAAAGAAATGGGAGAATTCCCCCGATTGTCTCCTAGTATGGATACCTTACATCTTCTTCCCAGTAAACAATCTGGATCATTCATTAATGTTTAACAGCCTTGTCAACCAGTCTTACTGTCAGACACAGCACAGGTCATTTGATCCCCTTCCTTTTATCCTAATTAAAGGGGCACAGTCCCAAAATACAACAATCTTTTAGAGGTCATAATTTTAACATTCACAAGACTTGTTTAAATATGTATTTCATTTCACAAAGCATAATTAAAATCATGCCAAGATCATTATAGAGTTATTTATTAATTTGTTCATATCCCTGATAATGGAAGAAATGCAGTAAATGATTTTAATTGCATTATTTCAGATTAGAAGTAATTACGATGATGCATTGGGCTTGCTATTCTTTCTTTGCAGGTTAGATAATAAATGCATTTATATTTACATTTATATCTATATTTAGATAATAAATGCAACTCATAAGAACAAAGAAGGAGGAGCAGGCATAGGCCGTTCAGCCCTTTGAACCTGCTCTATCATTCAATAACATCATGACAAAATAGGATATCATTTGTATACAATGTTATTTTGTGATTGGCTTTTTCAGCATTTTGCATATTATCAGAATCGTAGAATAATGAAGTAAAATTAAATTGCAAGGATTGTCATTTAGCCGTTATCACTACAAGATTTTGCAGAGTATATTTGAAAGGAAATATAGTTTACATGTGGCATAAATGGAATAGCACACTGTTGACAGTGCATTACAAAACCTCTTTAATCTGTGTGTGAAAGATCATCATAACTTACAAGTAGCTGCAATGCTTGTGAATTATGCGTCTTTTTTACTCATGAAAGGATTCCCGTAACGCACCATTGCCAGTACGATATCCTATATATAATCACAAATCTCCCAACATTCTTATAATAAAAAATGCTGACTTTATTCAACAACTAAAAGTGAAACCCATTATCCACTCATCAGCCTGGGCTTTGCTCCTGAGCAGGACAGCCAAACACAGTGATGTGCAGACAGAGTCTTAAAACTCTCTAGATTATCTACAGTAATTTTAGGCACTGCGAGGAAAAAATTACAGCCCATGGAGAACCAGAAATTGATTCTGGCTGAAATTCAGAATGACAGATTTTCCCTAGACTGTAGAACACAGTTAAAGAAATGAAGTGTCTGTATTACAAGAGATAGACAGTCTATTAATACGAAGAGCTCACATAATGGACTGTGAATCACTTCAGATAATAGAGATGACAAAATGGAGAATGACTGCAAAGTACTACCAGATTCTATTAGAAATCTCCTTTTTTATATCAGTTATTTTGATTCCTAATATTCTGCTATTTCCCCCATGACCTACTCAGAATGCAATTATACAGTCCAATATCGCTATCTTTGATCCAATGGAAATAGAAATCAAATGACATGGCATGTTGTAACATTCCCAACAGATCATAGTAAATTTTGGTAATGTATTCAAAATGCAAAAATCATCCTTTTGTATAGGGATGTAAATTATATGGTAACAAGGTAATACAATCTTATTTACATTTGTTAGGTTTATTCCAGGCAATTCTGCAAAATTATGTGCTTCAATTGAAGGGGATGGGTGAATTATACCATCCCTCCCATCGCAGGAATCTGAGCAGGCGAGGGGTGGACCTTGGAAAGGTCCATTGACCTCAGGCAGGATTTTATGATTTTGGGGCGAATGAGGCGGGAAAATCTCATCTGATGTGCTTCAAATAAGATATTTAACAAAAACCCTGCTAGTCCATTATTGGAATTAAAGATCCTTTTGCACAATTTCTTTTAGCTAGCACTATTAAAAGATAGTTGAATCCTATTTGTGGGAACTTGCTCTGCAAAATATGGCTTGCCTATAGAATAGTAGGGACTGTGCTTCAATGTTTCTGAAGGCATACTTTGAACATTTCCAAATGCCCTAATGGATGCTCTTTCTTTTTATTCTGGAGGGCAAATTGATTTATAATAGAGTTCATTGGTTTTCAGTAATTAGAGCATTTTATTTGAATAAAACACTCAAAGTCCTGAGAACTACACAGTGAGTGCTTCAGTTCAAACTTCCCACGACCTTTGGTGAACAGAATCATCTTGAGTTGTATAATTCAGGTAGAGAGTTTCACATGAAATGCAGACTGAGCACACAAACAAGCTCTCTGGGCTAGATATCCTTGTAGAATCAAGCAAGATTTGAAAATCTTGGAGCTATGGAAGACCAGAGGAACTTAGGAGTACAAGTGTACAGGACATTAATCTTCATTCCAGGTTGATAACGTTGTAAAAAGTCTAACCGAATTCTAGATTTGATCTCAAGGTACAGAATATAAAAGGAACACATATATAAATATAAATGTACATGAACTTTATTAAGTCTTCTGTTAGAGTGATACAATGTGTAGTATTGAATTTCACACTACAAGAAAAATATTGAGGCTTTAAATGCGATACTGTGCAGTTTGATATAGTGAAATACAAATATGAAAAATATTTTGAAACATCACTGTTCACACTGGCGGGATTTCCCCATCCCGCTGCAGTGAATGGAGATTTGACTGGCTGCCAAATTCTCTGACCTCACTGCAGCAAGAGTGTGACATGAACATTAGTTAAGATCATGCTCAAAGAAAGCTGGTGATATAACAGGTGGGTCACAGAGGAAGAATAGAGAGGGTGTTGGATACAAGGACAAAAAGGATGGTTCTCAGTGCCTTCCCCCACCTCCACCATATTTCCTGATACTGGGTCCCTTGATCAAGCAGAGAGTAGTTTTGAATTAGGGGCTGTACTGGAAGCTCACAAACAAATTCTTATTGCTATTTCCCCATCTGCAACTGGATGAATGCCAGCAATGGTAGGTTGAGGTCTTTAAGGGGACATTAACTGCCAATTATGGGCCTCAGTTTGTGGCATGTTTGAAAGCCCTTCCATGAGCTCGTCCCACTATAAACTTAATTAAGCGACGGGAAGGTAGTGGACTCTCCACCCTTCTACCCGATTAAATGCCCCCTCCACATATCCTCCTTCTTCAAACATGCCTTGGGAGTAGGGCATTAAATTCTACCTATTAACTGTTGCTATCCACAGATGCTATCTGTTGAGTATTTCTGGCTTTTACTGGTTTAGTTTTTTTAAAGAAGCAAAGCCAACAATCACAAAGACATTGCAAAGCAATGTAATGAAATAATACATTCTATATTCAGAACAGTCCACAGCCATTTGCAATTTAACGGTTTGCACCAATTTAAAAGCTGATTGAACAAATTCAGTTAAAGCTGACATCACTTAATGAATGCCGAATAGTTTTTGGAAACGACTCCTGATCCTGAATTGAATGGTTGGTCCATTTGGCCTTTGAAATAGACAAAACATCTGTTTTTCTTGCAAGAACATTGTTGGTAATTTTAAATTTAAACAATGAAGCAGCACCTATTGCATGAATCTTAACAAAGCACTTGGCTTTACCACTATGATGTATAAAGGATGAAAAAACACAGCTCTTAATCTCAGGTGAAATGTTTTGCAAAATGTCAGTGAAAGAGAGAAATAGAGAATGTCCTGTTAAACAGCTGTTTAATACCGTTTAGTAACTGGCCGTGGAATAGTGTGGACTGAAACATGGAAGAACATTGCCTGTTTATTGGCTTGCATTGATTGAGATGTAACAGAAAACAGAAAAAATGGAAGGCGAGGGGGAAAAGCACCATGTGATTCAGTCTTGATGAAAATTTAAACTATCAATAAATAAGCCCAACTTATTGACCTTTTTGTAAAATAAGCAGAAACCAATTTCAAGTCTTATAATCCAAAGTTCATTTCTGTGTTCAATGATTGTAAAATATTTCCAATGCTGCGATTTTATGTAAAATAATGAGATGACATTTGCTTTTTGTTTGCACTTATTCCCTCAGATGTTGTCTTCTTTTATCATGCTGCCCTCACATCTGTGTCCCTGGTTTTCCTTTGTAAACCCCACCCCTTTCTGTCCCAGGGTTCTTTACCATTTCTATTCTGTCATCCGAGCACAGATTGGGTGCTGAGCTCATTCTGCAGCAGAGCCCTGCCACTTATTTACCTCGGCAGCTGGTGTGAACAGGTGTGCAATGAATTCACCGCATCATTAATTTAGCCCGACATCAAACACAAGAGTGAAAATCTGTTTGAGTTTGTACCCAAGCTGTTAGAGAATTGACGGTGGCTCTTCATTGCAAGAAAAAGGTTTGCGAGCAAATTTGATTTGAGTACTGAGTTAGACCTTGTTTATCTCAAACATGAAATGATTGATTAACTCACAGAAGGTGAATCAGAACTGAATCACTTAAGTTTTGCTGAAGGGTCAAACCATGACAAGTCCCTACTCTATGATCTGAGGATGAGAACAAATTTGCTGAAAAATGACAGTGTATCGGTAGCCACATGGCAAGACAAACTTACAAATTATGCATACTTTTAATAATCATTTCTCATATCGTTATAACCTGAAATTAAATCTACTTGTTCATGTCCAAAAAAATCTGTTTAATCATGAACATGAAGATTATTTAAGTACAGTTATTTAGGAATTGCAAAAATTGATCATTAATGTACTTTTAAAAGAGCTATAATCTTGGTCATCTGCCTTTGAGTATAACTGTAATAAATTGAATTGTATCTAATGTAAACAGCCCCACTACACTCCTTGAATCTTATGACCTTTTATCTTCAGTACAGCTAAGCTGTAAGTCTGAGTTTCATTCAGGGACTGTAGTGATGTAGGCTTGCAGACTAAGATATAGCAAGAAATAGCGGCCTAACGTTGGGTTCTGGAAATAGTAAAAAATACTGGAAAGATTTATTCATTTTGTCAGGTAAACCCACAGACACATACAAGCAATTACATACATACATGATCTTTCATCAATCTACCCTCACATCAGACCCTAATTTTCCTTTGTAAGCTTCACCTCTTTCTGTTCCAGAACTTCAGGCCCAGATTGGATACTGAGTATCCATAACACAGTATAGCTCGTTCCTTCATTTGCAATTCATCTGCCAGAGTTAGGGTCTCATGAATAAATTCAAATCAGGGTCCAATGGCGTTTTTCAGACTCCAGCATGGCTTTAAGTTAAAATCATGGAAATCCCAACGGGCAAGTAAACCTCACGCAATTGTTCTATCAAAGCTACTGGACATAGTATTTGAAGTCACTCAGCTATAGGTATTAAGGATCAGTGTGCTGTTGTGCTGTATAGATTTCCAGGAAAATTGCCAACATATTATATTTAAATATTCTAATTCTCATCCTATGATATGTTCCCTTAATGGCTTTTGAATAGCTGCTGGAAGTCTGGTGTTGCTGACTTTCACAGGGAGTTTTAAGGTGCCATGTATGGCCATTTCTGTACTGTTAGGGAGATACATAGTTATTATGTTTTTTCCTTCTGGCTGCTACCAGAGCATCTGGCTAATTCTCTGATAGAATATTAGTTGAAGAGACATGTGGAACAGCCTGACAGAGGACAATATGTAAAGCTCCTATAGCACCACTACCGCTCAGTGGAACTGGAGCTCATCACTTCCACTGATCTGGGCTCAGTGTTTTACCATATGCATTTTCTGGAGAATTATCCTCTACTTCTGTAGGATTCAGTATTGTAAAGAATCTAGAACAATGAGAAAAAGACACTAGTTAAAAGCAAATTACTCCGGATGTTGGAATCTGAAACCAAAAGAGAAAATGCTGGAAAATCTCAGCAAGTCTGGCAGTGTCTATAAGGAGAGAAAAGAGCTGATGTTTCGAGTCCAGATGACCCTTTGTCAAAGCTGAAGAGAAGTGGCTGTGAATTAAACACTGGATGAAAGCAAATTACTGCGGATGCTGGAATCTGAAACCAAAAGGGAAAATGCTGGAAAATCTCAGCAGGTCAGGCAGCATCTGTAAGGAGAGAAAAGAGCTAATTTTGAGAGTCCAGATGACCCTTTGTCAAAGCTTTGACAAAGCTAGCTAGATGTGTGGAGAACTGGCTTGGCCATAGAAGACAGAGGGTAGCAGTGGAGGGGTCTTTTTCCGGTTGGAGGTCTGTGACTAGTGGTGTTCCACAAGGCTCTGTACTGGGACCTCTGCTGTTTGTGATATATATAAATAATTTGGAAGAAGATGTAGCTGGTGTGATCAGTAACTTTGTGGATGACACAAAGATTGCTGGAGTTGCAGATAGTGATGAACATTGTCAGAGAATACAGCAGGATATAGATAGGCTGGAAAATTGGGCGGAGAAATGGCAGATGGAACTTAATCCAGATAAATCGGAAGTGATGCATTTCGGTAGATCTAATGTAGGGGGAGCTATACAATAAATGGCAGAACCATCAGGAGTATAGACACACAGAGGGACCTGGGGGTGCAAGTCCATAGATCCTTAAAGGTGGCAGCACAGGTGGAGAGGGTGGTAAAGAAGGCATATGGCATGCTTGCCTTTATTGGACGGCGCATAGAGCATAAAAGTTGGCGTATGATGTTGCAGCGATACAGAACATTGGTTAGGCCACATTTGGAATACTGCGTTCAGTTCTGGTCGCCATACTACCAGAAGGACATGGAGGCTTTGGAGAGAGTACAGACAAGGTTTACCAGGATGTTGCCTGGTATGGAGGGTCTTAGCTATGAGGAGAGATTGGGTAAACTGGGGTTGTTCCCCCTGGAAAGAAGGAGGATGAGGAGTGACGTAATAGAGGTATATAAAATTATGAAGGGCATAGATAGAGTGAACAGTGGGAAGCTTTTTCCCAAGTCGGGGGTGACGAACACAAGGTGTCACAAGTTCAAGGTGAGGGGGGCAAGGTTCAACACAGATGTCAGGGGAATGTATTTTACACAGAGGGTGGTGGGGGCCTGGAATGCACTGCCAAGCAAGGTGGTTGAGGTAGACATGCTGGGATCGTTTAAGATTTATCTAGATAGCCACATGAACAGACTGGGAATAGAGGGATACAAATGAATGCTCTAGTTGGGCTCATGAGCGAAGCAGGCTTGGTGGGCCGAAGGGCCTGTTCCTGTGCTGTATTGTTCTTTGTTCTTTGTTCTCTGACACCATCTCCCTGGCCAGACACTCAACCCTTGAACACCTAGATAACACAGATACTTTTATCAGGCACCTATTTATCGACTATTCCTCAGCCTTCAACACCGTTATTCCTATAAGCTCACCTCCAAACTCTAAGGCCTGGGGCTCGGCTCCTCCCTCTGTGACTGGATCCTGAACTTCCTAACCCACAGACTGCAATCAGTAAGGATAGGCAACAACATCTCCTCCACAATCATCCTCAACACTGGTGCCCCACGAGGCTTTGTCCTCAGCCCCTGACTGAACTCTTTATTTCCTATGGGCAACTTCTCCTCCAACATGATTTTTAATTTTGCTGATGACACCACTTAGCGGGTCAGATCTCAAACAATGACAACACGGAGTACAGGAAAGAGATAGAGAATCTGATAAACTGATGTGATAACAATCATCTCTCCCTCAATGTCAACAAAGCAAAAGAAATAGTCATTGACTTCAGGAAGCATTGTGGAGGACATGGGGACAAAACAGAAATGGTCGAGAGCTTCAGGTTTTAAGGAGTCCAAAGCACTAACAACCTGTCCTTGTCCCTTTATGATGACACTATAGTTAAGAAAGCCCTCTAATTTCTCAGATGACTAAGGAAATGCAACTCTCAGCAAGTTTTGCAGCAGCACCATCGAAAGCATTCTTTCTGGTTGTACCACAACTTGGTATGGCTCATGCTCTGTCCAAGACCACAAGAAACTACAAGGGGTCATGAGTGAAGCCCAGTCCATCACTCAAATCAGCCTTTCACCCATTGACTCTACACTTCCCACTACCTTGGAAAAGCAGCCAGCATAATTAAGGACTCCATGTACCCCATACATACTCTTTTCCACCTTCTTCCATCAGGAAAGAGATACACAAATCTGACGACATGTACCAACTGACTGAAGAACAGTCAGACCTGAACATTTTCAGACCTGAAAATGTTCATCCTATTTGCTTTTCACAGATGCTGTCAAACCTGCTGAGATTTTGCAGTATTTTCAGTTTTTGTTGTATAAAAATCCTAGTGCTCCCCTTTAATTGGCCTTAAGTGGCCTCAGTGAGACTGAAGGGCTACCTTGGATCTTGGTCCCAGTGAGGTCTAAAAGTCAGGCCTTTTGTGGAGGACATTTACTTAATGATATCATAACATTTGCTCACCGATCTCACAAATGAAGAAATTAAGAAATTTTGCATTTTGATGCATTTCTTCTGATTAAACCTTTTATCTTCTTGTTTCCTTTTCTTCCTTTAAGGTACTCACCTAAAACTATCACTTCAACCAAATATTTGTTTCACTTCTATAATACCATCTTATATGGCTTGGAGTCAATCAATGTAGCCCAATCCATTACGCAAACTAGCCTCCCATCCATTGACTCTGTCTACACTTCCCGCCACCTCAGAAAAGCAGCCAGTATAAAAAGCAGCCACGTGCCTCGGGCATTTTCTCCTCCACTTTCTTCTGTCGGAAAAAGATACAAAAATCTGACGTCACATACCAACCATATCAAGAACAGCTTCCGTACTGGCATCAGACTTTTAAATGGACCTACCTCATACTAAGTTGATCTTTCGCTACACCCTAGCCATGACTGTAACACTACATTCTGCAAGCTCTCTTTTTCTTCTCTATGTACGGTATGCTTTGTCTGTATAGCGTGCAAGAAACAATACTTTTCACTGTATATTAATATATGTGACAATAATAAATCAAATCAAAATTAAATAATTTCACCAGTCCTTGTCCTTCTCACACTTAACTACATGCGTTCTGTGTCATCTGCAGTCTTTGAAATTATGCTCTGTATACCCAAGTCCAGAGCATTAATATGTATCAAAAAGAGAAGTGGTCCTAATGCTGACTCACAGCGAGCTCATTGTATACATTCGTCACCCCCTCCCCCACCCCTAAAGCCTAAAACCATCATACACCACTAATCTCTGCTTTCCATCTCTGAACCAATTTTGTATCCATGCTACCTCTGCCCCTTTAATCCCATGGGGCTCACATTAATACTAAATTCCATTAAACTGTGACAGTCATGTCACTAATGTGAACACAACTGGCACTGAAAACCTCACATGGTGTTATCATGGGACTTTTCAATGAAAAGATGACAAAACATACTGACTTTAATAATATATGTAGATAATGTTACAATAAATCCTTTCTAAATCTGCAGTAAGTTCATATTGGGCAAAACTGCCTTTGGTCACGATGTGTAGTAGTATCATGTATTCCAAAATTTGTTAATGGCATCACTGATATCTGTCTTTGCCTCCATGTTTGCTGTTTCATCTTTGATTCTTTACATTGCTTGAAAGAGGCTGTTTTCTTCTTCCTTTGTATTTGGTTATTTTAATCCTGCTTAGATACCTATATATAATGCTAGAATTCAGTTCTGGCAGGTTTTATTTTAGTCATATATATATATATGTATACAGCATACAGCACTGGAAGAAGTTGCCTTAGCAATAAACATGCACCAACAGCTCTAACATTTGAGGTAGGCCCTGTAGCACTTCATTATAATTATTTTTCCATTGAATGAGAACTGCACTTGGATTAGAATTTGGACAAAGTGGAGGTGAAGGGAACATAGGAATTCGGTAATTAGATCCAAAATGTACTTTGTATCGCAAGTGTGAAAGTTAATTGATTTTTACATATTAAGTCTATAAAATGATCATGCTCCCTTTTAACTATGTGAAGAGTTCAAGATAATGGGATAGATTTTCATCTTTTAAATCGGCATGATAACCTTGAGTATGCTTTACATTAACCCGCCTGATGCTTGTTCCAGTTAATTCAATATGCAGGTGACCTACGTTACCAGCTTAGTTCCCAGGCAGTGAAGATGAAAGGTTACCCTGATGTCCTTGTGATTCTTTTATATTAGAAGTAGGATAAAATATTAATCCACAGCCTGTTCGATACATTGAAGAAGTTATTTTACAGATTGAGTTAAATTACTTAGTCAGGATGATGAAAACAATTCCACGCCTCAATCATTCCCAACATCCTGTTCCCCTCCCTTGCCACCTTTCCATGCAAATGCAGAAGATGTAAAACCTGCCCTTTTACCTCCTCTTTCCACCATCCATGACCCCAAAGTCTCCCTTAGTTGAAGAGTGATATAAATGCACCTATTTCAGTTTAGTATTCTATCTTCTATCTTCTCTTTCGAGCATATAGTATCCTCTTTGGGAGACCAAATGCAGATTAGGTGACCACTTTACAGAAACTCTCCTTTCAGTCCACAAGTGTGACCCTGAGCTTCCAGTGGTTTGTCATTTTAGTTCCCCATCTTGCCCTCACACTGACATTTCTGACCTTGGTCTGCTGCAATGTTCAAGTGAAGCTCAGTATAAGCTGGGGGAACATCTTTTGATTAGGCACTTTACAAGGGACAATTTTTCCAAAAAATATTGTGTTGAATTTGCGTAAAAACTGGAGTAAACCACTCCAGTTTTTTCAGTGGGAGTTCAGAGAAGAACCTCCCACACTCTGTGCACTGCTGAGTGCACCATTGTAAATCACGTAAAAAATCAGGAGGGCGGAGCCTATTAGGGGAGAGGCTGGCAGCATAGCGCTGAGTGAGCCAATGCGCATGTGCCAAACAGTCAGTGCCAAGATCAGTGCTTGCGCAATTGTCCTTGTCTGCCAGCCTCCTGATTGCTGGCCAGCTCAATCGCAGCTGGCCCTCTCATACCCTCATGACTTGATCGATGGTCTCCTGGACATGTCCAGTTCCAGTCTTGACCCCCCTACCTCCTGGATACCCCAAACTTCAACAGCCATACCCCCGCATCCTGCCAATCTCCCTTCCACCTGCAGCCCAACCCCTCCCCCCATCACATCGCCAACACACCCTGCCACTGCAGCCCATCTCCCATCCCCCCCACAATGCCAGCTCCACTCCTGCAGCTCTGACCCAACCCTGGCAGGCTGGCCCAATGTTGGGGCAATGGGCAGGCCCAAACGCTGGCCTCCATCCCTCCCCCACTGATCTCACATTGGGACCGCCCAACCCCACTTTACCTCTCAGAGGCCCTGTCCCCTATTAAGCCCTGCCCCCCATTAGACCCCTATTAGGCTCTGCCCCCATTAGGCCCTGCCCCCTTGGCATTGCCAAGCTTCCCCAGACATTGGCACTTTGCCTTGGGTTGGCACTGCTGAGAGTACCCACTCAACACCCGACCCTCCGGGGGGTGGGCGGGATGGGGGGCCTCGATTGACCCCCCCCTTCACTCTAGCGGGATTGTGCCACCAGCTCCCCATAAGTGAGGAGCTACTGTAAACCCTGCTTGATTGAAATACTCCTAGTGGCAGGGGTGGGGTGGGGTGGGGTTGGATGGGGTTGGATGGGAGGCTAGCTGCCCTCTAATGCCATTTAAATAATATTGAGAGTAGCATCTGCATAAATTGTACACTCCGCACGAGAAATCTAGCACTGGGAGACGGGCTCGGGGCTGGACACGCAGCATGGGTCTCGTGGATTAGGTACCGCCTAAATCTCTAGGCTTGCTGCGCTAAAAAGCCAGTCCAGCAGGATGGGAGAATCGCAGCCATAGCCTTTGAACTCAATGGTGAGTTCAACAATTTCAGACCATAAACTCTGTCTACTCATTTTATTTCCTTTCTTTGCATGTTTCAGTTTTTCTCCTCGTTTTGCTTTCAGACAGCAGCATACTACTCTAGGCATATATTTTGTTTCTTTGGTTGTTTTCTTGTCCCATCGCAATTCCCTTTGGTCCTATAAGATGAATTCATCTGCATTCAACTTTTCAACTTCTAATTGACCTTCATTTGTCCTTGTCCCACCTACCCCTTACTCAAAGCCTGTTACACCCCTAACATTTTCCAGTTCTGATGAAAAGTCATCAACCTGAAATGTTAACTTTGATTCTCTTTCCACAGATGCTGCCTGACCTGCTCAGCATTTCCAGTAGCTTGTGATTCTTTGACATAATTCAACTAATATTTTTGTTGATTGTGACATTTACTGAAATGCAAAATTATTCATGGCTTGAACAATCTACACTAAATAAAATACAAATACAAAAGTAAATTCCATGAAACATAACATTTGCAGAATATTCTCAAGAAATATCATTTTCTGTGCTCAAGATAAAGATTTCACTTTGTGATGAATCACAGCACAAGCCTGTGACCACTGATCCCATAATATGGCATTTTCTGTACACCTGACACTGAACTACACCATTACAAGTTCCATAACAGTTGAAAATATTAGAGTTTGCTATTTTGTCTCATGATCTGGCATCTTAACACTACAGTGACTGATGCTTTGACCAACTAGATCAGTTGGATGTAACTTAACAGCTATGGTATAATTCTATCTATAGCACTATAATTTTATTGCTATATCTGTTTTAGCCCTTTTTGTGATTATACCACATTTGCAGGTTAGTTCAACTTTGAACAGAAACTGACTGTTGCTTTTTATATAATACCATATTGCCACTATGATAATGATTACTACATAAATCCTATAGTTGTAAATGCAAAAGGGAAACTGCTAAATGAACTGTCACTTGCAACATTTTTCTGATGTAACGAATTTTATGAATAGTCTACCCAAAATATTTGCACGGTCTTTTTGAGTTTTTCTCCTCCCACGATAAATATGACAATGGCGGTTGTCATGCAAGATTTCTGAGGTAAATAATGACATACAGCAAGGTGACAGCTAAGCAATCAAGACTACAAATTTAGTTAACTACAGTTTTGATGTATCATTAGTTCAATATTTAAATAATCATGCTATTACTGAATTATAACTTCAAAGCTCAGACATTTAGTCAGTTGATCATAATGAAAGAGATAATGCATTAGCGAATTGGTATTAAACACACTACAAATTAAGTAGCATTTATAGCAGTGATTTGTGGGAAAGGCAAATTGTAAAACCTTCCCAGTTCCCACCCATTTACAATGCACTAAGCAGCTAGAACCTTGCATGATGGAGTATCTGCTTCCACATTTTTAGAATGAAGCTTTCTAATCTGGTAATGACAGGTGTAAGATTAACTTTGTTAAGCATCTACTCATTCATGCAAACTAAATTAAATTAATGGAACAAATTTATTCCATAATTAAGATAAAAATTCATGTCAGCTGTAACCTTGCTGTACACTAATTATGTAGAAATGATTTATCATCTGTTCCAATCTGAATATTAGAACTCACCTCATTGATAACTGCATCTCACTTTAAAAAGATGGAACCTGATTAGCAGTGACAGAGTATGCAGCCAGTCTACTGAGTGCCTGTAAAGGTAATGGAACCTGTAAGGCTTCATTAGAGTTCCATATATCACTCAGGCAGCTTGACGTGGAGGTGCAATAATTTTTTTCCCAATCCATCAGATTTTGCATACGGCTATGATTAATCTTTTAAAGAAAAAAGTGTAATGGAAAATATTGATGTTGCATGACATAATAGTGGAACTTCCATTGTGTGTGCTTATGCTAGTGATGCATTGTGTGGAATCTTACTGCCATTAAGATATGAACCTTTTTCCTATAGCAAAAAATTCACATTGGGTAGCATCTATTATCCAAATGGACTAATCTCAAAGTTGTGAAATTGTGCTTGTTGTATCATAACCTGGATAAAATGGACAATAAAAACATATATTATTTTTAACCTCACTTAATAAAATCATTGGGATTAAAATAGATTGCAATTTTATAATGTTGTTTCACTTTGTCCTGCAAAACTCTTTCATGATTTTGAATGGATAGCTATTGGATGTGGCAAAATGGTCCTTCAGCCAGTTAAAATTGCTGACTTTCTATGCAAAGCATTAATAAATGCTTGCTGGGGAATGAAAAATGGAGCCATTTTTATTCTGCCTGAAGATGAAAAACGATAGTTAAAGCAGCATGGGATATTTCAGCGGTTACTTAATTTAAAAGGCTATTTTATAGCTGAAAACAGTGACTTTGCATATGGTAAGGGTCTAATTCTGTGCTATTAACAATAAGATTGAGGTTAATGATTGCAATTACCCACATATTGAGTTCCTGTTCTCAACTGTGCTGCTGTGCAGAGGTGCCAACAGGAGGAAAGACGCTGCTCCACAGGGAACAGTAATAATCAGAGCTGATCATTCCAGGTCATTTTCACACACTTCCTAATGACTGGTTAAATGGTAAAAACCTGAAAGTAGCTTTTCATCCCATGCTGTTTATTCAGAAGGATGAGTAGCAAGCCACAGTCAATAAAACAAATAAGAAAATGAAGTCAGCTCCCAACAATATGCTATTTTTCAGTTGCTTTATGGTTTGAATATTTTTACTGATTTTTGAGATTTGTTTCATTTTTATGAATAAATGTGATTATTAAATAATCTGACAACACCAGGTTTTAGTCCAACCCATTTATTTGATAGTAAACTCGCAAGCTTTCGAGGGGACTCCCTCTTCGTCAGGTGAATGGAGAGACTCTCAAATAAATCGGTTGGACTAAAACCTGGTGTTGTCAGACTTGTTACTGTGTTTACCCCAGTCCAACGCCGGCACATCCACATCATTATTAAATAAGTCATTAATGGAAGATAAATGAATGGTTTTCTTAAAAATAGCACTGGGAAATGTTTAATTGTTGTGTTGTCATAAGAGAAGTGAAGAGTTGTTCATTTACGTTGTTGAAGACAGGAAGAGTGGCTTTACTTTACAATAGAAGTCAATATGAGAAACAAAGGCAAATTTTGGAGGATGAAAATTCTGGTTATTTTTCAGAAACAAATGGAATGATTTGATTTCTACACAATAAACCCATAATTATACTTGTTTACTCACATTGAACATTATTTAAGAAGGGCTGCAGGGAAAAGCCTGGAAACTAGAGGCCAGTGAACCTAATATCTGCAGTGGGTAAGTTGTTAGAAGGTGTTCTGAGAGACAGGATCTCATAGAGCCAGAGGTTTACAAAATTGAAACAGTCCTTTGGCCCAACTTGTCCATGTCATCCCTTTTTTTAACCACTAAGCTAGTCACAATTGCCCACATTTGGCCCATATCCCTCAATATCCATCTTACCCATGTAACCATCCAAAGCTTTTTAAAAGACAAAATTGTACCTGCCTCTACTACTACCTCTGGCAGCTTGTTCCAGACACTCACCACCCTCTGTGTGAAAAAAATTGCCCCTCCGGACTCTTTTATATCTCTCCACTCACATCTTAAACCTACGCCGTCTAGTTTTAGACTTCCCTACCACTGGGAAGAGATATTGACTATCTAGCTGATCTATGCCCCTCATTATTTTATAGACCCCTAAACCTCCTACACTCTAGGGAAAAAAGTCACTCTCCACCCAACCTATCCTTATAACTCAAACCTGGTAGCATCCTAGTAAATCTTTTCTGCATTCTTTCTAGTTTAATAATATCCTTTCTATAATAGGGTGACTAGAACTGTACACAGTATTCCAAGTGTGGCCTTACCAATGTTTTGTACAACATCAACAAGATATCTCAACTCCTTTATTGAGTGTTCTGGCCAATGAAACCAAGCATGCCAAATGCCTTCTTCACCACTCTGCCCACCTGTGACTCTACTTTCAAGGAGCTATGAACCTGAATCCCTAGATCTAGTTGTTCTATAACTCTCCCCACGCCCTACCATTAACTGAATATAAAAGACAAATAGCAGTGGACCCATTACCGATCCCTGAGGCACACCACTGGTCACAGGCCTCCAGTTTGAAAAACAACCCTCTACAACCAGCCTTCATAAAGCCAATTTTGTATCCAGTTGGCTACTTCATCTTGGATCCCATGAGATTTAACTCTATGTAACAACCTACCATGCGGTATCTTGTCAAAGGTCTAGCTGAAGTCCATGTAGACAACATTGACTGTACTGCTCTCATCTACCTTTTTTGTTACCTCTTCAAAAAACTCAATCAAATTCATGAGACTTGATTTTCCACTCACAAAGGCATGCTGACTTTCTTTAATCTATCCTTGCCTCTCTAAATACCTGTAGAAGTGGGGAAGCCTGGATGACTTGGGATATTGATCATTTATATTAATGAGTTGGATGAGAATTTAGGAGGCAAGGTTAGTAATTTTGCAGGTGACAACAAGATTGGTGGCATAGTGGACAGTGAAGAAGTTTATCTAGGATTGCAACAGGATCCTGATCAATTATGCTAGTGGGCTGACGAATGTCAGATGGAGTTTAATTTAGATATGTGCAAGGTGGTGCATTTTGGTAGATCAAATCAGGGCAGGACTTATTCAGTTAATTATAGGGCGTTGGGGAGAGTTATAGAACAAAGTGATCTGGGGCTACAGGTTCATAGCTCCTTGAAGGTTGAGTCACAGGTGGTCAGGGTGGTGAAGAAGACATTCAGCATGCTTGGTTGCATTGTTCGGAACATTGAATACAGGGATTGGGATGTCTTGTTGAAGTTATGCAAGACATTGGTAAGGCCACACTTAAAATTCTGCTTACAGTTCTGGTCACCCTATTATAGAAAGGATATTTTTAAGCTAGAAAGAGTGCAGAAAAGATTTATTCAAATGCTACCGGGACTTAATGGTTTGAGTTATAAGGAGAGGCTGGATAGACTGGGACTTTTTTCTCTGGAGTGCAGGAGCCTTAGGGATGATCTTATAAAGATCTAGAAAATAATGAGGGGCATAGATGAGGTAATCAATATCTTTTCCCAAAGGTAGGGGAGTCTAAAACTAGAGGGCACAGGTTTAAGGTGAGAGGGGAAAGATATAAAAGGGTCCAGAGGGGTAGTTTTTTCACACATAGGGTGGTAATTGTGTGGAACAAGTCGCGAGAGGTAATAATAAAGGTGGGTACAATTTTGTCTTTTGAAAAGCATTTAGACAATTACATGGGTAAGATGGGTATAGAGGGATATGGGCCAAATGCAGGTAATTGAGACTAGCTTAGTTGTTAAAACTGGACGGCATGGACAAGTTGAGCTGAAAGGCTTGTTTCCATACTGTAAACCTCTTTGACTCTAATTCGTACTGTTTGCTAGTGCAGGATTCTCTGATAGTCCTGCCATTGTCAATGGGAATCCCCATTGACATCACCCCCATGCCGGTGGGAAATCTGCAGATAGTGCACTGCCAGCGAGACTGGAGAATCCCACCGATGTGAATGGCTGAAGAATTAATAAGAACATAAGAAGAACATAAGACAAAATTCTGTCTGTTATTGCTCCACCTCTCTACACTGAAGTTGCCAGACCTGCTGAGCATTCCCAACATTTTTTAATCCTTGTTTCAGAATTTTAGTAGCTGCAGTATTTTGCTTTTGCGCAATGTTTTTATTTAACTGGAGCTCAAATTGTCATGGTGGTGTAAGAACTCACAATCTGCTGGTTCATTACTGCAGGTCTCTGGATTGCTCACCCAATAACATAACCCCTACGTTACTGTACCTGTATTGCAGAGCTTCTGAACTTTTACTAAACTGTTATTTTGGGCAGCTGGATATGGAAGTGCCTCTTGGTCATCGAGGGATTTAGTGCAGAATCAACCAGGCTCAATACATGCTTTAAGAATTCCCTTGGGATTTGGAATAAATGAACCTATTACTCACATTTCTCAGTTAATTTCTGCACTGTCTCCTATCCTTTAGCGCCTCAATGTTGGCAGACACATAACCACAAAACAGCACTTGTTCAGTTATGTTACTGAACCTGTCAGAGACGAAGGTAGAACTATCAACTGACCTGGATTTGCACCACAGAGCAACAAAAAAACTTCATATGAAGAGGTAAGATCCATTGAGACATATTACAAATAGCCTTTGATGATGAAGTAGTCAACAAATAATGCTTTTGTCAAACTAATTCTGAGGATAAATATGCAACAATGCAATTTGACAAAAACAAAAGGGTAAATTTGCTTGGATGTTCTCTTGTTTTCAGGATTTCTGCATTTCTTCTGCTAAAGTTATAATGAAAGAGTGGGAGAATTCCTATGGAAATTCATGCATCATTTTGCTTTGTGAGAAATTAAGAAATCACATTTTTATCCAGTTGAACGTTATACATTCAACTGTTTATTCAAAAATATACAATCGTGTTTCTTTCATTTTCTTCTAATTCATTCATGCACAATGCATTTCTGGATTCAGTTGCTATAATTGCATTAAGGCTAATATTATATCTCTTTCTTTGAAGATGTAAATAGGCCATAGCATGAAACTCCCCATACCATGTACATAAATGGACAGAATACGATACATTATCCATATTTCATTAGGAACATAGATTTCACCTAATAAGTAAAACCCCTGTAGAGGATGCACATGTAGAGACACATCGTTTGACTTAGTCAGTGGCTGCATGCAGCAGGCCAAAAGTTAATTACAGACATCCAGAGGTCAGTTAGTGATTATTTCAGATCACAGGCACTAATAGGACAACAACATTGCTTCTACCAGAGCCTTTGACAGAAGATTTATACCAAGGGTAATGACATTGGTACAAATAGTGCTGATAAAAAGACCCTTATATTGGCCTAAACAGAATGATGAATGGGTTACATGTCCACTCACACATCTCGTTATTAGCTGCTATGCTCTCTGTGCCATCGAGTTGGAGGTTACAGTTAGTGACTCAAAGTACATGGGGCATACCCTCTGTATATGTAAACTGTTTTGCTTTAGACATATAGAGCACTAGCAATACAAACAAACATTAAGAAATAATAAATAAACCAGCAAACGCATAAGGGCAAGCAGTTTTAAAATATTATATGATGGACTTAGGAAACATTGAATTCAATTGAGAAAGCAGAATAAAGGTAGATATCAAAATAAATCTGTTATTGTTTTTAAAAATAAGACAATTCACAGTGTTATATGGATGGTTTATCACAAAGAGATAATATTATACACTGTCTAACTTTCTGCCAAAGTAAGACTAGGAGCAGGAATGTTTGGCTTTCAGACTTGTTACGAACAACAGTTGAGATTCCAATTATACTGAACGGGTACTCTTCAGTGAGCTATAAAATATATTGTGATAAAATCTATGCTATCCAGAATAAAACGTAGAGTCTATGAAAACCTTGACTGTCTTAATCTTGGAACTATGCTTCTATTCCAGTTTTACAAAATAGAAGGAGATCTTGCAATAGTCAACACATATTAAACAAAACAGGCTGTTATTCATTATTCAGTTCAGAATTAATGGACTGAATTATTAAATAGATGCATGTGTATGTGCCTTGTACAGTACATGAAACTGAAAACTGATAATGTAAAAATATACTGCATTGCTTGGATGTCAAAAAAACTTTCGTTAAAACATAATGGATAGTAGAGTATTGCCAGTGCTGTTGCCCATGGTAAATTGAGTGTTTTTTTAATGATAGGAGTATAATATTATATAACAATGTATTATTATGCTGCTCTGAAAGAAATGTGTTCAACTGGCCTGCCCTTTTAAGGCCAAAAGGGAATTCCTCAGTAAATACAAACTATATTTAAATATGATAAAAGCAAAACACTTCAGTTGCTGAAAATCTGAAATAAAATAAATTGCAGGAAAAACTCAGCACGTCTGTAGAACTGTTTTGAGTTTAATATGACTCTCCATCGCTCTGAGGCTTGCAGCTGCTGCAAGACATCACTACGCCCCTTACCTGAGCATTGATCTAATTCTCCTAACTTGAGCCTGGTTCTATTGCCTGCCAGAAACAGAGATTTTTTATATTAATAAATCAAAAAATATTATTTGCATAGCTAACTTTTATACAAAAAAAACGTTTCTTTGAGGGTCTGTGAATTTTTTATAATATGGGGGGTGCAGTGGCAGGTGGGCACAAAACAAATATATTGAGAATCCCTACAAAGTATATAATCCTACTGAACCTAATTCTGAGGTCCCTATCATTTCGGATGAGAGAATCCAGCCAATTTGATTTATCTGTGTAACATTAGGAAGTGACTGAGACCATTGGACACAGTGAAGGCTATGGGCCCTGACAAAATCCTGGCTGCAGGGCTGAAGTCCTATGCACAAGCATTAATCACACTTTTTCACCAAAATGCTCCAGTGTAGCTATGTACTTAGAGATGGACTAAGGATCTCTGTCTGTTCCAGACCCTACTGGGAATTGACAGCCTGAGTTGAGATCTGGCGTATCTGAACTGGACCAGCTCCACCTCCCCCTCCCCCTCTCCTCACTCCAATTGTGCTTCTGAATGAGGTACAGGATTTAGCCTCAGGCTGAAAAGAAATTCAGCCCAAATTGCTCACACTGACTCAAGTTTAAAAATAAGTGAAAGTCGTCATTTAGATATTAGGAAACTAAGAGTAGGTATGAAATCAAGAAAGAACGGATTCAAACTAAGAATTATAGGGATACAGATAATTGCCACTGACGCACAATGAAGTAAATATAATAAATGGATACAGTCAAATAAAATATTTATGGGAAAAGGATGTTTAGATGCATATAGGAAGATGGGATCACGATCAATAAAAAAAATTGATGGATCTTTTTCAATTCCCAAAATTTCCTGTATTTCCTACACTCTCAGCTTGCAAATTATAATTGATATGAAGTACAGACAACATTTAAATGTTCTCATTATTTTCTATTTTGTTCATATTTCTTTTGGAAAAACTTAAACTTAATTGCTTGCTTAATAAATTTACATATTTTCTACCAATGCACTTTCAAAATTCAAATGTAATCATGTTACACATACTTATTACAAGTGGAGACAGTATCATCCCTGGACTAGTAAGCCAGAGACCTGGGGTAATATTCTGGGGACTTGGGTCCGAATCCCACCATGGCAGATGGTGAAATTTGAATTAGATAAAAGTCTGGAATTAAAAGTCAAATGATGAAACCATTATTGTAAGAACCCATTTGGTTGATTAATGTCCTTTAGAGAAGGAAATCTGTCATCTTTATCTGGCCTGGCCTATATGTGACTTCAGACCGATGGCAATGTTTTTGATTCATTGCTGTCTCTGAAATGGTCTATCAAGCCATTCAGTTTAATAACAATTAGGATGAACAATGCTGGCCCAAACGGCGATGTCCAAATACCTGAGTATTCACTTTAACAAATTATAGAATCCCTACAGTGCAGAAGGAGGCCATTTGGCCCATCGAGCCTGCACCAACAACAATCCCACTCAGGCCCTAACCCCATCATCCCATGTATTTACCTAACCAATTCCCCTGACACTAAAGACCAGTCAATTTAAGCCGTACATCTTTGGACTTTTAGATGTCAATTGGCAAATCTTTTTGATGGGTATTTACCAATTAAAGTTCAATAGATACTCATCAATGTAATGTCTGGAATTTTACTGCCTCACCCACAACAGGAATCGGTCTGAGAGAGGGGCGGACAGTGGAAAGGCCTGTTGGCCTTGGGCGGGATTTTACGGTTTTGGGGTGAACGAGGCCGTAAAATCCTTCTCACCATCCTGAAAATGGTTATTGGTACAGCAGGCGGTGACATTTAGTATGCTGTGCTAAAATAGTAGAAAGATACCGCTTGAACACTTTAAGCATTCATTTGATGAAGCTGGTGACAATAAGTTTCAAGTCTTACATAGAGAATTGGTGAACTGTGATTGTTAAATCAGATGGCTAAAAAGTGACCAGTAGGTGGCAATATTTTCATTGCAATGCACTGCCTATAGTTGAAGCCAGATGCAAGATACCACACTCCAGAAGATTCTGCTTGACTGCAAATCATGCCGTGCATATTTTTAAATGGTATCTGCAGAGAGAGCTGTTGGATTATGCTTACAATCTCATAGGGCATGATTGGGTTGTAGGATAAATCATATTCAAGCGCTGAGTCAGAAAGGAGGTAACATTCCAAGTTTCTGATACACATTTTTCACATGCTTATTCCGTTCAGGTACCTGATAAGGATAATTGAAATTTATTGGCCAATACTTTAACTGGTTGCATTCGTAAGAAACTGTACAATTTCATTAAAATAGCTGCTAATGGATTACATGTGGCTTTCATTTTTTTCATTTAAGATATTTGAAGGAAGTAACATCTGGTGTATATTTTCCTGTAAGTAATTCATCTGCCAGAGGCTGCATACTTATTCATTTTGGGTATAATATAAAATATGCATGTCATGCAACAATGTAATAAAAATCATTTTTATTGCAGGCAATAGTAGTTTCCATATGTAAATGAGATGACGCCTAGATACATATGATGCACAAAATCAGATATGCCTAATATAAAATGTATAACACGCACCTGGCAGTGAGTTATACAGTTTGATTATTCAATCAAGTAGCTTCGTTTGGGATTCAAATAGGGAGAGTGAAATTGTAGCAGTTAATGAAATCATAAGCATTGAATTGAATTGAATTTGAGCCCTAAACTCCTTTCCAAACTTTTATTATTGATTTACAATGAAAGACCTATGGTTTATTTTAAAATACGTCCAATTTTATCTCTGGTTTAGCCAAGAAGATGTCATCTTTTTTAACCATCATGTTGTGAGATCCCTGATCATAATCACAGCAATGTACTGTGACAAATTAAAACAATAGTGGCAAGAGAACTGAAGATATAGGGTATCTTGTGACTATTCCTTGGACAGGAGATGTTTTTCCCATCAGCATACAGGAAATAGCTTTTCCCTAAATGTTATGATTCACTATTAAGTGATTTACTTTGTCGCGTATTTATAGATAATAGTGAATTGAAAATGTACGTTGTAATCTGCTTATATTGAGTAAGAAAAATATAATTACATTTTTATATAGAAAGCAATATTTAAATTTTCATATATCTAAAGTATTGCTGGCCATTTATGCCTTGTTGCATACTTATTCCAGTTGCTTTTGTTAAGGATCATTATTATACATATGAAAATATTAAAAATGACTAGGTTATTAATTCTTAAAGAAGTGAGGTTGCTAAATGTATCATAGTAACAAAAGCAGAACATCTGTTTCACATTGTGTCAAGGTTACTCGTCCTTTACTGTATTTTGGATAGCAGCATTATTGAGAAAAAGGCCTCTTGGGTCTATACCAGCAGTCTGTGTCAATCTCTTGTTTTTCTCCAAGGAAAAGATTTTCATTGGCTGTAGTAGACGGGTTTGGAAGCAGGGCAGACAGTTTTATTACTCTGGTCAGCTGCATTCTTTTTGCGGAAAAGATAATTACATGCAGTAATAACAAAGTAATTGTCAGCTAATTAGACCCAACAGCATAGCAGCCATCAGTAAACAAGTGATTTTAAAGCAAAGATGTGATGAAACCATGGTTTGATTGTGGCCAATGTGACAAATGAAATGAAATCAGGGGTTTTCATTCATTTGCTAAATACAAATAAATATGATTAGTCTGAGGGTACAAAAGTAAGTGGGAGATGATTGGCAGCCCAGAATTTGACCCATTCTTGGTCTTTGGATTCCATAGATGCATTTTAACAATTCTCCCATTATGATCACACAGAGAAAGTAAGAGTAAAAGTACAATTATGTAAATAATAAAATTAAATATCATTTAAGATACCTATGTAAATTACAACTCATAAATTAACCCTTGACATAAAACAATTTTTATATGAGTGGGCAATGATAAATATTTAGCAGAAGAATTATAATTATAGGTCAAAAATACATTTCATAAAAATGAATGTAATGTTTTCTTTAAGACTAGTTCATCTTACTTATGTCAATTTTAACCATTAAAGAGCTTTTTGGGAATATATTCCATATGTATTTCATTAGAATCTCTTGGGATAGTTCTAAAAAGATGGTTCTTTTGGGGTTTCCAAATTCAAATTCAAAATGTCTAGATGAATCCTCAGTTGTAACATACACTCCCACGTCCTGTCTCCAACAACTTTGATAGCCTCTCCCCAAGATCTGTAAATCTTTCTCCCATAGGAAATAAGAGTTCTCAAGTTTGAGGGTCCATCATCTGTCACCAACCAGCTGTTCTGGGTTCTGTTTTCTTTTAAAAAGAATACAAAAGGTGCGAATTCCTTTGGATAATGTAAGATGCAGTAACGTGCAAAGGCTGCAATTTACAGGGGACATTATTGCCTTGCCACTGGGACCAAAAGTGGAAGGCAACACTGTTCTGGTGGCAATATCACTGCTGACATTCCAAGAGCCTGTAGGTCTTTTGGGGAAGCCAGGCCTAGGTAAGCAGACATCGGTGATATTGGGAGGGGGGGGGGAGTCACAGTGTATCAGTGGTGCCATTGCTATGGGAGAGGGTTGGGTGGTGGGGGGTCAAGGAGAGCCAGAACAAATAAAGGCAGGCCCCCTCCAACTTTCTATGACAGTCAGCACTCTCACCAATATGAGCAAAGTGCTCATGGGAGTAAAAGTAGATGTTAATTTGACACTTAAGTTGACAGGGCACTGCTGGGCCACCACTGCTGTTGCTGACCCCTGCTATATTGCCATATTGCCATTCTCCTGTCTCCAGCCCAGAACTAATGGATGGGAAAACCCAATCCAAACATTCCACATGTAGCTCATAGTGGGAGAGTTGGCAATGTTATTCATCAAGCAATGTGAGACTTGTATCGTTGTTTGTTGCATATAAGTTTATGTGTAAAGAAAATCTTCCAGCTAAAGACTGGGAGTTTAATGACCACTTTACTCCATTGTGGATATTGATTATACGGGATGGTGGGAGCTGGGATAGGTGACATCAAAAGAATAAGTGTAGACTTCACTAATCACCAATGGATTCTTCTTCCCTGCTTTCATAGTCGCTTCATCTCCTGACCCGAATTTATATACAGCTTATTTGCCTGATAACTTTCTGAGTCAGCCATTTGTACCCCGAAGGCATCCAATTTTACTTCCACAAACCGCCTTTGACTTCCTTATTGTTTCTTTCGCACTCGATTACAAGCTATGGATTAAGTTCAGAAATTTGTCCTATTTCCATTTGGTAAGATTGAAGCCATTCTGCTTGGCTCTGAACAGAAACCAAATTCTTCAATTTCTGATTCTCTTCCCCTTCCCATATGGCTCAGGTTCAACCTGATGGTATGAAACTTTGGTGTCTTACTTCAAATCTCCAAATCTCACATGTGGTCCATCACCAAGACAGCCAATTCTATCTTTCAAGTACCATACATTTGACCTTCTCTCTCCATATTCTTTCCCACTGATTTTTCATCTTTCCTCCAGTAATTACCTTTAATATTATCCTTCAATACATCTCCATTCACTTTCATCTGCCTATTTCCTCTTCCATAGCTCATTGAGCAATTTACTTCTCTTTCATGCAAATTGTACATAATAGTTAATTGAAAATATATCTAGCTATCTATTTATATTGAATATGGAGAACAATAATTGTACTTTTATATGGATATTGAAGTTATTTCTGGCCATCCATAGCTCATTTGTTAGTCCCACTCTGTCTGCAGTCTGCCTTTTCCCAGAAATGTATTTTTGTTTACTTTTCTTTCAGAAGTATATCATTAAGCAGGATGGCGTTGATGACATTTGGGCGCACGATTATTTATTACAAAAAAACAGCATGAGTGAATATTGTAGTGAAATATTTCAAGGATGAAAATGCTCAAAAGTTCCAGGTCTGGAACAGAAGTACACTGCAAGTATGAGCAAGCATTGCATTCCAACAGACACACGAGGGTCAAATCCCTAGGTGTCCTTACACACTTTTGCTGGACTATGTAATGACTTTAATGAGACTGACAATGTGGGTGTCTTAGAAGATGAGTTCCCTGATTAAGGCAATAATGGTTTGTACAAACAGGGAGCCCTGCACATGAACATAATGAGGAGTGTCAGGGTTACTGACATTCTGGGTTTATACTCTGTACGAGGATGTACTCATCCTCTGATGAGTAAATAAACCTAAATTTGATGAAGGGACACCACCCTTTGTGGAGTTATTTCAGTGGCAACAAGGATGAGATCAGTTTCATCGAAACCCCATCCTGAGAAAATACCTGAACCATTTGAAAGTCCTAAATTCTCAGGCCATTCAGGAACAAATGATGCCCAGCATATCAGGAGCCTTGGAAAATCTTTCAGGACCTGCAGGCTCCTGCTCTCTATGTCCAGTCATTGGAACTTTGGAGTCCTAAATGGACACAGTGGACGTAGCTGAGTCTACTCCCTTATTATCTGAGGAAGGGAGTGAACCTCTGCCTCAGCACTCTAGATGAAAGAGACGAGCACAGGTTCACTACATACTTCCTCTCTACATCGGACATAGAACTTGAGGAACCGAACCCAGGCTTAAACACCACAAGAGACTCTCGAAGCAAACATACCACTATGGTACTTTGAATCTAGAGGGGAAGAGATGTAATGACATTAACAAGGTCCACAATGTGGACCACTTAGAATACGAGCTCCTTGATTAAGGCAGTAATGGCTTGTTCAGAAGGCCTTGTATGTGTATACAATATAGAGCGTCAGGATTACTGGCCCTCCAAGTTTATGAGGAAGCATCTGTCTGAGTGTTGCTTACTATGTAAATAAATCTAAATTTAGTGAAGGGACACCAGCCTCAGAGCAGCTATTCAGACTAGTTTGAATATAGATGAAAAATTACAATTTTTCACCATAACTACAAAAAGCTATTTGACCAATTAAAGATCACAATCAGCTGAGACCTTGGATTCTTCTGGGAAGGAACTACCAGTCTTTGACTTGTCAATCAATCTTCCCCCTCACAATACAGGGTCATAAAAAAATCTCAGAAAGTATCTGAGACCCAAAGTAAAAATATCTTTAAAGCATTGAAGCAGCAGTAAAAGGACTTTTAACCAGACAACCTGGTAAGAATGAAACCAAAAGGCTGCTTACAACTGCAAAGAACATGATTTAAAAAAAAACACTTCTTAAAGGCATACGAATGGCACACAAGATAATTCAGGACTTCCCTAAGTATGGTTCAACACCATGTACTGGATAATCAACCACCCCACCCCTACCATCCCGTTAGCGCATTAGTGGCAAAGGAGACATATTGCCATTCCATGTGAATGCCCTTCAGATATTGACTAAAATCGAGTGCAGTTTTCTAGGTGTACTTGCATCTAGGTATTATATAAATAAGCATTTAATTTCTGGTTTTATATTTATTTGTCCTTGTTATGGACCATAGCATCCAATTAATTTTTACAATAGTTCCACATGACATACAAATTTTAAGTAGAAATATCTGAATTTTCAACATAATAAGTTGAAATAACTGTGAACATTTAAAAACTCAAGGTTGTTGGGAAGTTAATTCAGTTGAAGGCCAGTTAAGTTCCAGGCCCCCGGAAAGCCTGATGTTCAATTAATAATTAGACTGAGGAGAGGTGATTATTGTTGAAGTCTATGTAACTCTGTGAGGACAGAGAATCAACTGATAAATTACAGAAATGCTGTGGACGCTAGGAGTGCAGCTCCCTTTTAAGATCCATGATGTTGGTGATTCAGAGTGATCAACCTTATGTACGAATTATAAACAAAGCCATTTTCTAATTAGCTAATGAAAGGTGTGTGGGAGTATATGCCATTCTTAGGAGTAGCCTTGGGTGACTCATTAATGAATAGATAGGAAGTGCTAAGAAGAAAAAGCCATAACTTGTCCTATTTCCAGTTTAGTGATTCATTGCATCCTTTACACCTTTTCCTGATGGCACAGTTAAGATCAAAGACTCAATCGTCTACATTTTATCATGCTGTGATACAGTACATTACTACACCATCATATGGCACCAGAGATTTTCTAAAATTTAAATAAATTTATAATCATTAGTTACAAAAAAGTTCTAAACTCTATGCATGAATAATAGATCCATAAAAAATTAGAATTTGCTTTAAAATCTGTAATATTGATAGATTTTGTAAGTGACCTATTCTTAATGAAGTATAATATGAAATTAACATTCTGTAACATTCTGAAATGTGTTGCTGTGTAAAGTGCTCTGATATGAGAGTTAATTTCAACCAGAAAGTGGTACTCTATTTCTGAATAACTTCAGCGCCAGCGGAGCTATGAAGGTGAGTATTCTGGAGTTTTGCATAATTGCCTTTTGAGATTTTATGCAGAATATTCTTTTAAAAGATTAATGGACAAGTGTCCATTGTAAATGGTAGATTGTAAATGGTCTGTACATGGTGTGACACTGTTAAGCCAAATGTCCTTTTATTCACTCACTATGGTCATTACATTTTTTACTCCATTTATGAAAAATTGGCTTTTAATATGCACCATATTTTTCTACATTAAGTTTATATTAAGATACAGTAATGAATTAAGCAATTTTAAAATAGATTTAACCTGGTACTGGCTTCAATCATGTGCTTTGTAATGACGGTTGACTCAGGAAAATTCACATTTTCTCTAAAATGTCTGTGGACTTTTTAATTGTTTTTCAAAAATTTAAAAAAGAGTTTGCAAAGTGATTAGCTGTACTTTTCTTGGATAATAAGAAACACTGGCCCATGTGATCTGGTGACCCTTGACCTGGAATCCATGTATGCAGTGATGTAATGCTCCTGGAGCGTACCAAAGCATTGCTTCAGCACCTTCGATTTTGAGCAGACTTGCAAGCTCAGTGCAGCCCATCAAACCTGGGGTTCAAGTCACTGACATTTGAAAAATGCTGCAAAGCTGCTCAGATCCAATTGTTGGCTGGTTCCTCCCTGAATTTTCTGCTGATAGGCTCACCTTTGGGGAGGTAAGTGTTGAAGGTAGGTTTCAGGGTCCAAATTGTGAGGCAGTTGGAGTGGTGGTGCCGGTCCAAGTGAGGTAGCTGGAGTGGTAATGTGGTGCCCAGGAGGGGCAGATGGAGCAGTGGTGAGGAGTTCAGATGAGGCAACTGGACTGGCTAGGCCCAAACAAGGCAACTGGAGCAGCAGGGCCCAGGCGAGGCAGCTGGAGCAGCAGGGCACACACAGACATATCAGTGAGTGACTGGAGACTGTGTGTGAGAGAGAGAGAGAGAGAGTGTGAAGAGATGGGTGGGGGTGGGGGTGGGGGTGGGGGGGTGGGGGGGGAGGTGGGGGATAGACAGTAAGGGGGGTTCGGGGAGAGAGAATATGAGGGGGTTACAGGAGGGAGACTGTGTGGGAGGAAGAAAGAATGTGGGAGGAAGAGAGTGTTGAGGAGATAGAATGTAGAGCGGAGAGAGCATTTGATGGGGAGAAAGCGTGGAGGTGGTGAAAGGGTTTGGGAAGGGGAAGAGAAATTGTGGGGTGGAGCGAGAAAGTGATTCACATTAATTCATTGGCCGATGGCCTGAGGATCTGAGATGTAGTGTACTCTTTGTATTCCTTGTTGGCAGCTTTATATGGAATTCACATCACAGTGGGAGGCCATTTGACCCACCTCATCTATTCTGCTACTTACGTTCCACACAAACATCCTCTCACCATTGATCATAGAATCAGGGAAACCTAATGTTTCATCTGCGTGTTTATCCATTTCCTGAAATGTATCTATACTAGAATCGTAGAATGGTTACAGCACAAAAGGAGACCACTCAGCACATTGTCCCTATGTCTCTGCAAAATCAACTTAGCTCGTCCCAATCCTCGACCTTTCGCTGTACTCCAGTAAAATCTTTTCTCTTCAGATAATTAACCCGTTCTCTTTTGAAAACCCACAATTGAATCTGTCTCCAAGACACGCTTAGGCAGTGCACTCCAAATCCAAACATTTATTGCATAAGGACGTTTTCCTTATGTTGTCTCTGGTTCTTTTGTTAATCACCTTAGCACTCTTGACCTTCTGCTGATGGAAATAGTTTCTTTCTATTTACACTCTCCAGATCCTTCATGATTTTGACCATGTTTTATAAATTTAGACCTTAACATATTGGAGCAGAATTGGGCCATTCGGCCCATCAGTTTGCTCCGTCACTCAATCATGGCTGAAAAGTTTCTCAACCTTATTCTCCCATTGTTTCCCCATTACCTTTGATCCCCGTACCAATCAAGAACATATCTATCTCTATCTTAAATATACTCAATGATCTGGCCTCCATAGCTTTCTGTGACAATGAATTCCATAGATTCACCACTCTCTGGCTGAAGAAGCTCTTCCTGATCTCGGTTCTATAGGTTCTTCCCTTAATTCTGAGGCTGTGCCCTCCGACCCTAGTCTCTCCTACTAATGAAAACATCTTCCCCACATCCACTCTATCCAGGTCTTTCAGTATTCTGCAAGTTTCAATGAAATCCCCTGTCATCCTTCTAAATTCCATTGCGTACAGACCCAGAGTCCTCAAATGTTCCTCATACATTAAGCATTTCATTCCCGGGATCATTCTCGTGATCCTTGTCTGAACCGTCTCCAAGGCCAGCACATCCTTTCTTAGATACGGGGCCCAACATTGCCCACAATATTCCAAATGTGGTCTGACTGGAGCCTTAAAAAACCTCAGCAGCACATCCCTAACCAAAATGCCCTCAGTTCCTTCATCTAGGTCATTGATGTATAAAGTGAAAAGTTGTGATCCCAACACTGACTCCTACAAAACTCCACTAGTCACCAGCTGCCATCCTGTAGAGGACGCCTTTATTCCCACTCTCTGCCTTCTACCAGTCAGCCAATCTTCTATCCATGCTAGTACCTCACCTTTAACACCATGAGCTCTTATCTTACTCAACGGCTTCCTGTGTGGCCCATCAAGTCTGCACTGACAATAATTTCTCCCTGCCCTATCCCCTTAATGCCACATATTTAGCCTACTAATCCTCCTGACATCCCCCTAACACTAAGGAACAATTTAGCATGGGCAATCAACCCAACCAGCATATCTTTGGGCTGTGGGAGGAAACTGGAGCACCCGGAGGAAACCCATACAGACACAGGGAGAACATGCAAAGTCCACACAGACAGTGACCCGAGGACGGAATTAAACCCGGGTCTCTAGCGCTATGAGGCAGCAGTGCTAACCACTGTGCCACTATGCCACCCTTCAAGTCAATCACTTTCCCCCTTACAATTCGCAATAATTCCAAGTCTTGCATCATCGTCAAATCTGAAATTATGCCCTGGACATCAAGAAAAACAGTGACTGGTCCATCTGCCGTCTCCCAATAAGAAGTTGTCTTTCATAACTCACATTTTTAAAAGGATTGAATAAGGAATTGAACTGTTGCATAATGAAATTCCAGCTAATCTAAAGACTAATGTTTCAATATACTACACAGTTTGAAATAAAACGACTACTGGCATGAATATTTTTCTCGTAAAGAGCACAGTTTTACAGCATTTGAAAACTCAAATGATTAATACATAGGAAAACAACATAATATTAGATTTAGAAATGATATTGCCAGCACATTTTCTTAGAGCTCCTGAATCTCAAAGCTTTTCACTTCACTATGGAGTATACCATCAGGGAGAAGGTTACGACCAGAAGTCTTGTGGCTGGCAGACATAAAGGAGAGCTGCAGATGCAAAGAAGAACTGCAGACACAAAGAAGACCTGTGGACACAAAGAAGGGCTGCGAACAGACAGGGGAGCTGCAGACACAAAGGAGAGCTGCAGCTGGACACAGTTATCCAATTCTTGTTTTGTTTGGAAGCAAGCTGAGCTCTCTCCACAAAAAAGTCAGTTTTCTGTATGAAAATAAGAGATCAATAAAACTCAAGAAGCTCTTGGGGAAGTAATGTATGAACTACATTACTTCAAAACAGACTGAATCCTAAAAGTTGTGTGAGAAACGCAGGAATGTGAACAAGTTGGGAGCTTATATGAGATGATCACATTGTGAACCATATATTGCCAGTTGATTAGTAAAAATAGAATTCTGGACTCACGAATGGTGTAACCCAAATTCAAAGTCCTTGTTTATACCTGGCTAATAGGTTGCCTGTTCTGTGTGTGTTCTTGTTCATCCTATGCCCATGTGTAAGTGATGAAGTTTTTGAGACTATCAGTTTCCAAAGATTCCAGTATGATCACCTGCTTGTCTTGTAGTAGGACTTCCTGGGAGATGCATAACTCCATCCTGCTAAGGCCAAAATGGTGTCACCTGTTCAGAAACATGCTGAATTGAATCAGAGCCACATCTTTGATCATGGTTTTCTATATTTTCTGTGATGTAGAATCTTTCACCATTTCTGTTTGTAGCTCCTGGCATTTGCATTGCACAAAATGTAATAGATCAATTTGGAGAATGCCTTCCAATCAATGTCAATGAAGTCAGCTTGTACATCTATGATTACATCATCTGTTTTTGCTGGGTTAGGCAATCTGCTAAGGGTATTCAATGTGATCAAGTTACCTGGTTTGTACCTAATCGCATAATCATGCATTTTTATCAAGAGATTTTGATGATGCACTGGTCAATGGTTTGCACCAAATCACTTCCAATGGCTTATGGTCAGTGTCTACCACAAATCTTTTGCCAGGTAGATGGATATGATTCCAAACACTAAAGCGAATATATCCCACTTGATATTGGAGTAGTTAGATTGTGTTACAGACATAAATCTTTGAAGCAAATCACATTGGTTTGCATTTTTGTGGTATGCATGCTCCCAGACCTTTCTGTGAGGCATCTATCTTCAGGGCAGTTTTCTCTTTAGGTTCTTAAAATTGCAATGTCAATGCTCTGGTAATGACTGTTTCAGTGCTTCAAATAGATATTGATGGTCTTCGTGCCACAGGAAGGCACCTCCTTTCTCAGCAATTCCAGTGAATTTTGAGAAAAAATGGGGAATGTATGGAGAAAAAAATTAAAGAGACCTAGATGTCTTTGAACAGTGCCCTTCTCTTGAGGTTGTTGACATGATTTTAATATCCTCTATTTTATCTGAATCATGACATATGCCAACATGAGAATAAATACAACTGAAGGAATTGATTTGCTGCATGTTAATGTCACATTTCAACAGTTGAACACTATTCTTGGGGGAACGGCAAATTGTGCGGAGGGTGTGGAGAGTCTGCAGAAGGATCTAGATAGGCTGGGCGAATGGGCCAGGAAATGGCAAATGGAATTTAATGTTGGCAAGTGTGAGGTGGTCCACTTTGGTAGGAAGAATGGTAGGAAGGACTATTACTTACGTGGCGAAAAACTGCAGCAGGCGACGGTGCAGAGGGACCTCGGGGTCCTTGTGCATGAGTCGCAAAAACCCAGCTTGCAGGTGCAGCAGGTGGTCAGGAAGGCGAATGGGATGCTGGCCTTCATAGCGAGGGGGATTGAATATAAAAGTAGGGAGGTCTTGCTGCAGCTGTATAGGGCATTGGTGAGGCCGCAGCTGGAGTACTGTGTGCAGTTTTGGGCGCCGCATCTGCGCAAGGATATTTTGGCCCTGGAGGGAGTGCAGAGGAGGTTTACTAGGCTGATGCCGGAGTTGAGGGGATTGAGCTATGAGGAGAGGCTGAATAAACTAGGCTTGTACTCGTTAGAGTTTAGAAGAATGAGGGGAGATCTCATTGAGACGTATAAGATGATGAATGGGATGGATAGGATAGAGGTGGAGAGACTCTTCCCGCTCAAAAAAGACAGTAGGACTAGGGGGCACAGCCTCAAGATAAAGGGGAGGCGGTTTAGAACGGAGTTGAGGAGGAACTTCTTCACTCAAAGGGTGGTGAATCTCTGGAATTCTCTGCCCGTTGAAGTGGTGGAGGCTGCCTCGCTAAATATTTTTAAGAAGCGGGTTGATGGGTTTTTGATAAGAGAGGGGATTAAGGGTTATGGGGAGAGGGCGGGAAAGTGGAACTGAGCCACAACAGATCAGCCATGATCTTATTGAATGGCGGGGCAGACTCGAAGGGCTAGATGGCCTACTCCTGCTCCTATTTCTTATGTTCTTATGTTCTTATTACTTGCTGCTGTTATGGTCATGTTCTTGCTCTATTTTTCCCACAACAGCTATGTCGTCAACAATATTAATGAATGTAATGCAGTTCATGTGAGCTTGAAAAAGATCCTGGTCAACTGACAGCCCGAAAGAAAGTTGTTGAAAACAGTATTGTCTGAATGGGATAGGAAATGTAGTTAGCTCTTGGAACTTCTCTGTGAGATATTCTCACTAGTAAACATGCTTGGCATCAAGCTTCAAGAAATGTTTTGCAACTCTTCTAATATGGGCATTTTGTCGGGACAATATTTTAAAGTTGTGATTAAACATTGTAGATCAAGGCACACTTTCAGTGATCCATCTTTCTTTAGAGGTAGTATATTGGAACTTGCCCCAGTGTCAATCTTGACCAATAAAAGATTGCCAACTTTCTTAGGGCAATCTTGGCAAACACTTGGAACAGTATCATGGCATCTATGTTTTCCCAGAGATTGATGGTGTGAAATATATGCTTTTTGTCTCCTCTAACATATCATCATTGTTTCCTGGTTTATCGATCACCTCATGTGTATGTTCCTGGCAGGATACCAGATGGTCATTCTTGTTGTATGAAGGTACACATTGTGTCGGGTCTGTTAGATCAGTGCATGGCTCTTTGTGGCTGTATCAGTCTTTACTCTAATCACTGCTGCGGATGCTGCTTTCTGCCACATGCCTTGCAGACTTGATGAAAAGGTGGGCATTTTCTTGGTGCATGCAAAAGGTCACACCTTCTTGCTAGGTGTTTCAGTAACTGAATTAACAATTGGGGTTTACTTAGGACCTGTTATCTTTGTCAACTAAGAGGATCGCTTCATACTGATGCCCATCTTGATTCGCTCTTTGATGCTATACATTTTGGGTTTGTCTAGCAGATTGTGATTGCCAATGACATGATACTGAGGCCTCAAGCTCATATGATGAAGTCTTTCAGCCATTCAATGTATACTTCAGTGTTCAAAGTAATTCTATCATGGAGTGATCGAATTGTAATAAGAGGAAACAACAACTGAGTAAATACATGAATTTATTTATAAATGACATGTACTGACTTGCTGAAAATTGTGACCTCAGGATCCTTAGAGATTAATTAATACGTGATCATATAACCGTCTTCTTAGACAGTCCCTAGAGTCAAGGATGACTATTTCCCCACTAAAAATGAGTTCTCAGGTGATTGAGCATACAATGCATGACTTGGAGTGGGACAGACAGTGGTTGAAGGAGTGGGTGGATGGAGTGCCTGGGTTGCCATGCATTCAGTTTGCTATCGACCCTTGGCTTCAGCTTGCTCTTGGCAAAAAAACTCAAAATGTACAACTCCTTCCCAATGTTTTTTCTCCACTACAGATTGTCTTGGGCGAGAGGTGACATCCAAATGTCGGTGGGGACGTTGCAATTTTTCAAGGAGCCTTTAAAGGTATCCTTAAATTGTTGCTACTTGTCTGGGGTCTCCCTGCTTCATCAAACTCCAAGTAGAGCACTTGGTTTGAATGTCTCGTGTCAGGCATGCGGACGATACAGCCCACCGGCAGAGCTGATAGAACATGATCAATGCTTCAATGCTGGGGATGTTGGTCTAAGCATGAACACGGAAGTTAGTGCATCATCCTGTCAATGGATTTTCAGCATCTTGCAGAGGCGGCACTGGTGGTATTTCTCCAAGGTATTGAGTTGTCTGCTGTACATAGCCCATGTGTCTGAGCCATAAAGGAGTGGGAGTATCACTACTGCTCTGTAGGCCATGAACTTGGTGCTGTGTTTGAGGGCTTAGTCTTCAAACACTCCTTTCCTCAAGTGACCAAAGGCTGTGCAGGCACACTGAAGGTGGTGCCGAACATTGTCATCGATGTCTGCCGTTGTTGATAGTAGACTCCCAAAATGTGGAACGTGGTCCACGTTCTCCAAGGCCTTGGTATGGATTTGGATAACTGGGAGGCAGTGCTGCATGGTGGAGGGGAAGTTTGGTAGAGGATCTTTGTCTTGCAGGTGTTTAGTGTACACCCAATGCTCTTGTATGCCTCAGTGAAAATGTTGATCATGGTTTGGAGCTTGACATCTGATTACGCAGATGCAAGCTTCATCTGCATACTGTTGTTCAATGACAGGATGGGCTGACCCAGGATCTGGCCTGCAGGCAGTACAGATTGAGTAAGTTCCCATTTGTTTTGTAATTTAGTTTCACTCCAACCAGGGACTTGCTGAGGTAGATATGGAACACTGAACATCAAGAAGAAAGTTGGTGCATTGATACAGCCTTGCTTGACCCCAATCTGAATGTGAATTGGATCTGTGGTAGATCTGCCGGTCAGGATCATCACTTGCTTGTCATTATGAGGCAGGCGGAAGATGGTGACAGACTTTTGGGGACAAGCCGAAACAGAGGAGGATGCTCCATAGTCACAGTTGACAGTGTTGAGGGCTTTTGTGAGGTCAAAAAAGGCCAAATAGAAGGGGTTTGCAGTTCCTTAAATTTCTCTTGCAGCTGCTATGATGTAGATCATGTCTGTTGTTCCCCTCTGTAGGCAGAACCAGCATTGGGATTTTAGGAAGAGATTTTTAGCCACAGGAAAAATACAATGAAGGAGGACTCTTCGGTGACCTTCCCTGTGCCTGACAGCAGGGACAGTCCTCTGTAGTTAATGCTGTCGGATTTGTCACATTTTTTGAAGACGGTCACAATTATGGCATCTCTGAGATCTCGTGGCATGTTTTTCTCATTCCAGATAAGGGAAATTAGGTCATATATTCAAAGTTAATTTGTCAAATGTTCACCCAAAGCTCCACAAATGTTAGTGAACTGAAACTTTGGCAGTGGTGGGATTCAAAGCCAGAAATTGGGATTTTAATCCAGTGCCTTAGACCACTCAACCATGCTACTACACTTAGAATCATATCAGAGTCTTTAATTTTTTGCAAATGAGGCAGTTTTTTCACTCTCTGTAAGAGGTTAATTTAAAATTATCAGTAAAAGACATTCAACATATCAGTAGTGTCTCCATCTATTCTGAGGAATGGATGGATGCTACAATGCATTTATCAACTTATTGCCATGCTTCCTCCTTTTTGGTTGTTCGTGAGTGTTATTAACTGTCACAAATGGCATAATGGACTAAGTTTTGGCAAAATAGTGCAAATTTTCATGGGGAAAGTAACGTCCTTTAGAACAAAATGGGTGCAGCCTTTCAAGACATGAGACACAAGGAGAAAGTGCAGTGAAGAAAAGAACATAAAATCAGTGCAAACCTTGAGATGGTCTCAGTGTGGTGAGTAAATTCTGCACAAGCAGGAAGAGTGCTTACCAAGGTGCAAAATGCCACAACTGTGAAAAATTACAATATTTAAAAAAAATCTGCTGGCCTAAAATACATGTAGCTGACAGGAAGAAAGGGGAAATAACAAGGCCAAATAAAATGGGCGGCACAGTGGCACAGTGATTAGCACTGCTGCCGCACAGCACCAGGGACCCAGGTACGATTCCTGGCTTGGGTCACTGTCTGTGTAAAATTTGCACTTTCTCCTTGAGTCTGTGTGGGTTTTTTCCAGGTGCTCCGGTTTCCTCCCACACTCTGAAAGACGGGCCAGTTAGATTCATTGACCCAAACAGGCGCCAGAGTGTGGCAACTAGGGGAATTTCACAGTAACTTCATTGCAGTGTTAATGTAAGGATTACTTGTGACTAATAAATAAACTTTAACTTTACTTTAAAATTGAATGAAACACAGAAAAAAAACCTAAGGGAAGTTAATAAATCAGAAAATGAATATTGGATGACTGACTTAACACTTTAATGATCACCCTAAAGAATTCAAGCTAGATACTGGCGCAGGTGTTTCAGTATTGTCCGATGAAGTAAAGACACTTAATCCTCCATCAGGTGCAAAGTCCAAGTGAGTTGACACAAATTAAGAGGCTAACATTTGGTGAAATTAAGATATAAGAATAAAGAAATTATTAGGTACCTGTGCGCTATACAGAACTGTGAGTCACCATCATTGAACAAAAAAGCATTCTTGCATTTACAAGGTTTATGATATCTAGCAATCCAGTAAAATATTCAGAAAAGAACTTCCAGCCCTATTTTGGGTTTTTTTTTGGGCTTAGGAAAGCTGAAGACAGAATGTCATGTAACCGTGAGGGCAGATGCTCAGCAAAGCAGTGAAGAAAGTCTCTTGGCCATCATTAAGCAAAGTCAAGACTGAGATTGAACACATGTTTAACCATACTGACAAAGTGGTGTTCTGGAATGATCACAATACCAAACTCCAGTGGTTCAATTAGAATCTGTCTGGAATTGAATCAATTAAACAAGTTAATAGAGCATGAGATCCACCTGATGGCATCAGTGGATGAAAGTCTTGCCAAATTAGCAAAGAATACCCTCTTCACAAAATTGGATGGTTCGGCAGTTGCCTCTGGAGAAAGAATTCAGAAAGCTAACTATTTTTTGTCACTCCATTTGGTTGTTATTATTTCAATAGGTTCCTATTCAGAATTATTTCTACACCTGAAATATTCTGAAGGATGATGTCTCAGATCCTGGAAGGCATGAAGAATATGCCATATGGACGACATTCTATGTACATGGTTCATTGAGGGGAGAACATGACAGTTGAGTGAGAGCAGTCTTCAAGGTTTTATAACAAGCAGGATTGACATTAACTAGCAAATGTAACTTTGCAAAGCCTATAATAAAATTATTCGGGCACATTGTACAAACTTCAGCAATTATGACCAACCCATAGAAATCCCAGGTCTTTGGAGAGTTTCTACAGCTTAGAATCATTACAGAATTATAAATGTTCACCGGGATGGTCAACCAAGTAGGCAAATTCCTACCAGATTTGTCAGAAGTCAACGAGTCATTATGACAGCTGTTGAGACAAGATCAGCAATGGTGCTGGAATGTGGACTAGCAAATGTTTTTGAAAAAATCAAAAATATAATTACTCCAGAGATTCCACTACATTAACATCTAAAGTTGCCAACAATTGTGTCATTGGACCCATCATCTACAGGCTAGACACAATGTTTAAAAAGTGGACAAAGAAGGCTAGTTTATTATGCTTCAGATTTCTCACAGACACACAGAAGAGGTATGCAACCATTGAGAAAGAAGCATTAGCAGTCATATGGATGTGCAATAAGTTATCTGATTATGTTATTGGATTAGGTTTAAAATTGAAACGAACCACAAACCTTCGATTACTCTTCTCAACCTAAAGGAACTTGTAAAAATGCCACCTCAAATTCAATGTTTTAGATTGAGGCTCATGAGACACAATTCAGTTTCTAAGCACATTCAAGTGAAGTACGAGATGAGAGCCAGTGCATTATCAAGAATACAAGTGGAAGAAGTCAGACTGGAAGATTTAAATTTTGTTGAGGAATTGGAAGCTTGTTCTTCACTGATTAATAACACTTACGAGCAACCAAAAAGGAAGAAGCATGGCAATAAGTTGATAAATGTGTTCTAGCATCCATCCATTCCTCAGAATAGATGGAGACAGTACTGATATGTTGAATGTCTTTTATTGAGCATAATTTTAAATTAACCTATTACAGAGAGTGAAAAACTGGGGGAGCGAGAGAGAGAGAGACTTGCAAAAGTCTGTATCGTACTGGTCTTGAAAATAGACTTGACTAAAACTGAAAAACAAATGGCTGAGGGCAAAATTATAGGTTGTCCGTAATCTCATATTGAAATTGCTTAGTACAAGCTGTCTCTAACTTTCATAAACAATTTGCAGCTGTGACTGTGAAAAGCTTTGTTTTGGCCTATGAGGAAGCTTGTTTTTGCTAGCATTGTAATTTCAAAGAATGGAGCCAATTTTTCAAAATAATCCCAGCATGCCTGCTGAGTTTAAAATGTGGTCAAGCTAACTTTAAAATCTTAGCATTTAAATGTAATTACATAGGCAGAAATATTTTAAAATGAAGTATTTGCATTAATGTAGCAAACCATACACAGGATACACAGCATGGATCAAATAAAAGCATATTGCCAGAGAGGATGGCCAGATTATACTATGAACAACCCAGTGGTTTATCGATACTTTGAACAGAGAAAACTTCTCATGATGATTGGTAATATTTTAATGTTTAATGACATACTGTCATCACTAAAGTATCTCAACTTGACGTTCACCCAGGAATCCATTACAGATGCTGCATTTTCTGTTTATACATCAGATTTCCAGCATCTCGAGTACTTTGCTCTCTGATTCTGTTTTATGCTGGACATTAACAGGTGTGCTTAATTTTAATTTAATATCAGAAAATATTTATTGTTTAATGGAAAGTGTGATGGAATGTGGAATAAGGGGTCCAGAAACAGGAGAAGAATGAGGGCCCATGAATTCTCTCCCTCGTCTATGCAGGCTGGGACTCCACCTCCTCTCATCACCTCTCGATTAAGTCTGGGGCAGGAAAGCTTCTGAGGGGTCTTGCCATCTAGATGCCAATTGAGACCCTTAAGTGGGCAATTAATGCTGGATGTAGCAATATGAGGAGAGGGACTCAATCTGCTGTAATAGCAGTCAGGAATAGAATTGAGGTTTATTCAAGCCAAACTTTGCTGGTTTTCATCAGAGAGGGTTGGCACACTGCCTGCTGGCTCCCATTACAATGCCTGTCAGCATGGAAGGTTGGAGTGTAGGGCACAATGTCAGATTGTATTTTTTAAACTTGGCCAGCTGATGCTAGCCCACTTAGGTTGGGAAGAATGCACATGGTTTATTTTTATAATAGAAAAATACCATTCATTGTTCAAAAATTATAAAAGAGAAATGAAAATTGTGCCATTTACATGTGGGTTATAATTTAGAAATCCCTAATTGTAAACAAGCATAGTCAGCTGAGTGCTGAAAGCTAAAATCTAAAAAGGCATTGCAAAAGCTGCAGCTGTTATGTCCATGCTGAGTCTGAGAATGTGGATCAAAAGCAACCTGACTGAGAACACCAAGCTGTGAATCTACCAAGTCTGCATCCTTAGCGCACTCCTCTGCCGCAGTGACTCCATATTCTTAACATCTCAAGGCAGGACAGGCCCATTAACCCAGAGGGCCTGGAGCATGCCAATTCCATCAACATGCACTCATTGCTAAGAAACAACATCTGTGTAAAAATGCACGCTCACAGACTTTATCAGGAACACAAAAGGTATTAATGAGGAAAAGCTGCAGAGGCCGGCAGCCCCTGGCTGCCCTGGAGCTACCCATCAACTGTCTCAGTTCCTATATGTCTTCAAGATGTCTTCTGCCTTAGAGAGGACTCTACCCCATCTGGTGTGATTAGCACTCTCAGTCCCAAGTGGTCCATCAAGCTAGGTGACCATCATCTGTTGTGTTGTCATTAAAGGGACAATCATTACAATCACCACAGTCTGCACTGGCTCAACCATGTTCTTTAGATGGATGATGGTCATGTTCCCAAAGACTTTCTGTGTGGTGAATTGTCCACTAGGTCATGATCTCCTGGGCATTTATAACTCTGCTACAAAGTCCACCATGAAGATACTTGCAAATAAAATATAAAGATGGTGGACATTGACACCAACAATTGAAAGATAGTTGATGATGGTTGTGAACCCTAGAGTGTGTTTGGAGAGGCACTGGAAGAGATAATAAGATATAGAAAGCATAGCTGCCTGAGAGTAAGGCCCAGTACAAACAGAGGTGAACGAATCCTGCATCTTGTCAGGCCTCTGTCTTCCTCTGTAGCAAATGCGACAGAGTGTCATGCCAAACTGGAGCTCTTGAGGCACGCCAGGCAATGCTGAACATTGGGTTGATCACCATGGAGCAGACCATCGTCTGACGAGATGGAAAGCTGCCACTGCAAATTGTAAACTGCAAATTGAGCAGTGTTGGTTTTCATGGTATACCCATTACCTTTATTAGGTAAAAACGTAATGGGTTACAGAAACATTAAGGGTACAGTAGCAAGGTGGAAAAATGGAATTGAGGTAACGATCAGCCATGATTTGCTTGAATAACTAGAACAGATTTGGGGAGCTGCAATAGCTCAGGTTTCAAGTTTCAGAACTTGAGGAGAAGCAGGTGCCACTGTGGCACATCTGTGTGGTTAAGAACTCTATGGATAGCACTTTTATGGATTTGGTCACCCTGCAGTTTATGAGTCTGCAAAGAGATGGAATAGTTGACCACCAGACAGTAAAGAAGAAACAGGTAGTCACACAAGAGCCCCCTAAATGCATCTTACTCCAACCTGTATTCAGTTTTGAATGTGCTGAAAGTATTGGTCGATCTGGAGAGTGCAGCCAAAGCACCAAGTCCATGGCATCAAGGTTGATTCAGCTGTATGGGGTGGGGACAGGAGGTAGGCAGGGGGTTGGGGGGGTTATGGGGGGAGAACATGGAGGGGGGAGTGTTACAATGAAGACTAGAAGAACAATAATGATAGGAAATTCAATTGTCAGTGGAATAGACAAATGTTTCTGTAGTGTGAATATGGGAACCAAGAGGTAATGTTAGAGAGGGATGGCAAGGTGTAAGGAATCTTGGGAGAGATAGTTGGTACTAGGGTAGAAAATGGTAAGGTATTTGATAGGTTCAGTGTAAGAGGCAAAGTAATAAAGTTTAAATTATGGTTACAGTGCATGTATGTGAATGCACAGTGTTTAGTAAATAAGATTAATGAGTTGCAGGCACTGATAGGCATATGCAAATATAAAGTTGTGGCCACAGCAGAGACCTGACTCAAAGAAGGGCAGGACTGGGTATAACATAGTTCTGAATACAAGGTGTTCAGAAAAGATAGGAAAGGATGGGGAAATAGTATTGATTCAGGTGAACATTGCGGGGCAGCACAAACAGGATTGTATTCTGGCATTGATTGCTGCTTTCAGAACATCTACAGAGAGTGTCTAATTACATACCAGAACTGATGGAAATCTGTTCGGCCTTGTTCACCTGAGATACAAGACAAAAGTGCACCAACTCCTCACCAGAGAGCTGCTTTACACTAACTATGACACACTGGCATCTCATATCAAGGAACACCTTTACTGGCAAATGCACTGACTCTCTGAAGCCTGTAAAGGGTTGACCATCAGCATTAGGAAGATAATTGTCATGGTCCAGGATATTACCATCAATCAGCATTGACAAAGTGACCGAGGAGGATGTTGACTATATATAACAGCTGCAGCTTTTGTAATTCATGTGTTGATTTCAACATCAAGCAACAGATTTTTGCTGATTATAGACCCTATAAATATACTTATTTATAGGCTTATATACTTATTTATAGGCTCTATAATTATCAGAATCTGTCACTTGATGCTGAAATCAACTCATGAATCACAAAAGCTTTAGCTGTTATCTTCAAGTGAGTAAGTGTGTGTGAACAATAGCAAACTGACTGAGAGGACCAAACTGCAAGTCTGCCTAGCCTACATCCCAACTGTTGGAGTAAGATCTGGACTGCATATGCTCAACAGAGAAAAAAAGACTGAACAGTTGTCACCTTTTCTGTCTCAGACGTATCCTTGATATCTCTTGGCAGGGGGCAATCTCCCCAATTCAAAGATGCAGATGTTAATTCCATCAGCATACATTAATTGCTAAGCCTGCAACATCTGCACTGACTCAGCCACATTCATTGGATGGATAATTGCCATGTACCAAGCACCCCCTGTATGGCGAGCTGGCCACTGGGTCATGAACTCTTGTGCGTTCATTATTCTGCTACAAGGACATTTGTAAGTGATGATATGGAGATGCTGGCTCAGTTTGCTCACCTGATGAAGGAGGAACCCTCCAAAAGCTCTAGATTCCAAATAAACCTGTTGGACTTTAATCTGGTGTTGAAACTTCTATCTGTAAGTGAGTTATGAAGATGACGGATATTGTCACTAACAACTGGAAGACAGTTGTCGATGGCCTTGGTATCTGGAAGCTGAACATCTGGAAGAGTTTTGGAGGAAATGAAAAGAAACGAAAAGCTCAGCTGACCAAGAAAAGGGCCCAAATAAAATAGAGGCAGCAAATCATGCATCTTCTCAGGAGTGTCTTGCTCTGCAGAAAATGCAGCAGAGACTCCCAAGCAGGCATGGGACTCCTGAGCCACAATAAAAAATGCTTAACATAGAGTTGACCAAACCATTATCTTACCAGGCAGAAAGCTGCCATTAGCTCATTGGCAGTTCTGGAGAAAAAGGATGCCCCTGGGGTCAAGGAGAGAATCAGTTTGCCTAGAGTTAAGGGACAAAAAGATGCAATTACATTATATGATGTATTCCATACGCTACCAACAGTAGGAAAGATGTGGAAGAACAAGTTTGCAAGGAATTTACAGAGACATGCAAGAATCATCAAGTAGTTAAAATGGAGGACTTTAATTACTTGAATATAGACTGGGATAGCAGCAGTGTAGGGTCAGAGAGGGAAAGGATTTCCTAAAATGTGTATAAGAGAACTTTTTTACAGCAGTATGTTTCCAGTCTGATGAGAAAGGAGGCACAGTTAGACTTAGATTGAGCAAACAAATCCACAGCTTTGTGGATGTTGAAAGAAATTAAGATGCACCTGTGCTTAAGACAGATGTCAAGTTGATAATACAATTGAGAACCATGCCAAGTACAAGAGGATAATTGAAAAAGAAAACAAGAAGCAAAGACAGAGTATAAGAAGAGAATAGCAACTAACATAAAAGGCAAAGCAGAAGCCCTTCCACAGACATATACACAATAAAAGTGTTCTAAGAGGAGAGGTGGGGCAATTCAGGATCAAAAAGGGGATTTATGCCTAGAGTCAGAGGGTTGCTCAGGTATTAACTTGATACTCTGTACATGTCTTTATCAAGGAAGAAGACATTGCCCAGATCATAGTGAAAGAAGAAGTAGTTCAGACATTTAAAGAGTTTAAAATTGATAAGGAGAAGATATTGGAAAGGCTGCCTGTATTTAAGGCACCAGGGCAGAATGAGATGCATTCCAGGACACCGAAGGAAGTGAAAGTGGAAATTGCAGACGCGCCAGCCATAATTGTTCCATCATCCTTAGACTTGAAAGGTGCCAGAAGATTGTAGAATTGTAAATGTTACACCCCTGCTCAAGAATGTGTAAAGATAAACCCAGTAACTACACACAAATCAGTTTAATTTTGGTGGTGGGGAAGATTCTAGAAATGATAATTTAGGACAAAATTAATGGTTGTAGGCAAATGTTTTTAGCCAGCATGGATTTCTTAAACTCAAATAGTGTTTGAATAACTTGCTTGAGTTTTTTGATGTGGTAACAAAGAAGCTTGATGAAAGTAATACTGTTAAGCTGGTGTACATGGACTTCCAAAAGGCATTTGGTAGGATACTGTGCATCAGACCTGTGAGCAAAGTTCGAACCAGTAGCAAAGTGGATATGGAATTGGCTAAATGACAAGAAATAGGTGTCTATGATTTATCATAGAATTTCACAGTGTACAATATTTGGACACCCGCACTGCCATTTGTATATTAATGATTATTTGGTATAAAGGGCACATTTTCAAAATTTGAAGAAACTTGGAAGTATTGTGAACCATGAAAAGGATAGAATAGTATTTCAAAAGGTCACAGACATGTTAGTGGAATGTATGGGCAGTTGGCAGATGAAATTTAATGCAGAGAAATGTGAAATGATTCATTTTAGTAGGAAGAATGCAGACAAGCAATATACAATAAAAGGTTTAATTCTAAAAGACATGCACAGCTTGGGTGTATACGTTCCTAAATCATTGAAGGTGGCAGAACCATTTGTGAGAGCAATCAACAAAGCTTACAGAATTCTGGGCTTAATCAATAGTAGCACAGAGCACACAGACAAGGAAGTTATGTTAAACCTGTATAAAACACTGGTTCAGTCCCAAAAAGGAGGAAGCAATGGCTTAATGGTATTATCACTAGACTATTAACCCAGAAACTCAGCTAACATTCTGGGGATCCCAGGCTCAAATCCCAACATGGCAGATGGTGGAATTTGAATTCAATAAAAAAAAGAAATCTGGAATTAAGAATCTATTGATAATCATGAAACCATTGTCGATTGTCGGAAAAATCCATCTGGTTCACTAATGTTTTTTAGGGAAGGAAATCTGCTGTCCTTACCTGGTCTGGCCTGCATGTGACCCCAGGGCCATAGCAATGTGGTTGACTCCCAACTGCCCTCTAAGGGCAACTAGGGATGGGCAATGAATGTTGACCAGCCAGCGATGTCCATGTCCCATAAATGAATAAAAAAAACTAGAGTATTGTGTACAGTTCTGAACAGTACACTTTAAGAAGGATATGAACAATAGAAGTGGTGTAGAAAAGATTCACGAGAATACTTACAGTGATGAAAAGTTTGAATTACATAGAAAGATTGAACAAGTTGAGACTGTTTTCTCTGGAAAAGAGGAAGTTGAGAGGGGATTTGATAGAGGTATTCAAAATCATGATGGGCTTGGTCAGGGCAAACACAGTAAAAAGTCTGACAACACCAGGTTTTAGTCCAACCAATTTATTTGATAGTAAACTCTCTAGCTTTCGGGTTAGCCCCTTCTTCAGGTGAATGGAGAGTTCTGGCCTCAGACAGAGCATATAAAGCACAGACAGTTTACAGATTACTGATTAGAATGCAAATCTTTATACCTAACTTGCTGTTAGGTTCGGTGTAGTTTACTATCACTATTTGGGTTAGTGAGTTTACTATCAAATAAATCGGTTGGACTGAAACCTGGTGTTGTCAGACTTTTTACTGTGTTTACCCCAGTCCAACGCTGGCATATCCACATCTTGGTCAGGGCAGACAGGGAGAAACTGTCCCCATTGGTATAAGGATTGAGATCTAGAGGGCTCAGATTTAAGGTAATTAATTAGCAAAAGAAACAATGGCGACATAGACGGGTAGGATCTGGAATGTAATGCCTGAGTGCAGAAGTTGGGTTAGCATAATCAGGGACCCCACGTACCCCACACATACTCTCTTCCAACTTCTTTTGTCAGGAAAAAGATACAAAAATCTGAAAACACGTACCAACCGACCCAAGAACAGTTGCTGCCATCAGGCTTTTGAATAGTCCTATCACATATCAAATTCCCTTCACCTATCTGTAACTGCAAAACTATATTCTGTATCCTCTCCTTTACTTCTCCCCTATGTACTCTACGAGCAGTGTTTTGTCTGAATAGCATGCAAGAAACAATACTTTTCACTGTATCCCAATACATGTGACAAAAATAAATCAAATCAAATTAATTGAGACTTTCAAAAGAGAATTGAATCATTATCTGAAAAGGAATATGGCTACAGGGAAAAGGCAGAGAGGAGTGTCACTAAATGAATTACTCCTCCAGAGGTCCAGACATGCAGGCTAAATAGCCTCCTCCTCTGCTATAAACATTTAGGGTGTTGGTGAGGCCACGCCTGGAGTATTATGTGCAGTTTTGGTGTCCTTATCTGAGGAAGGATATCCTTGCTATTGAAGGAATACAGTGAAGGTTTACCAGGCTGATTCCTGGGATGGCAGGCCTGTCATATGAAGAGAGATCAGTTAGAATTATATTCATTGTTGGGTCGAAGAGTGAGAGGGGATCTCATAGAAACTTATAAAATTCGAACAGAGTTAGATAGGGTAGATTCAGAAAGAATGTTATCAATGGTGGGGGAGTCCAGAACTAGGGGCCAAAATTTGAGGATAAGGGTAAACCTTTTAGAACTGAAATGAGGAACAATTTCTTCACCCAGAGAGTGGTGAATGCATGGAATTCACTACCGCGGAAAGTAAATGAAGCCAAAACGTTGTGTGGTTTCAAGTAGAAATTAGATAAAGCTCTTGGGGCTAAAGGGATCAACGGATATGTTTGATGCTTAAAGTTTTTTAAATTAGTGTCAGAAGTAGGCTTCCATTAACAGTGCAACAAAGTTACTGTGAAAATCCCCTTGGCGCCACACACGGCGCCTCTTCAGGTACACTGAGGGAGAATTTATCATGGCCAATGCACCTAACCAGCACGTCTTTCAGACGTGGGAGGGAACTGGAGCACCCAGAGGAAACCTATGCAGGCACAAGGAGAACATGCAGACTCCACACAGAAAGTGACCCGAGCAGGGAATTGAACCGGGTCCCTGGCACTGTGAGGCACTCACTGTGCCATGGGGGGGGTGGGGTGATCAGAATATCAAATTTGATGATCAGCCACAATCATAATGATATGGTGGAGCAAGCGCAAAGGGCTGATTGGCTTACTTCTACTTCTATTTTCTATGATATGGCAATGCCGGCATTGGACTGGGTTGGGCACAGTAAGAAGCTTCACGACACCAGGTTAAAGTCCAACAGGTTTATTTGGAATCATGAAGTTTCGGAGCGCTGCTCCTTCATGAGGTGAGTGGAGACTCGGGTTCGCAAACAAGGCATATGTAGACAGAGATTACTGTGTTATTGCCAGATAATGGGTGGAATATGAATCTACAGGTTACCATGTCTTTACAGGTAGGGCTCCACTTTGTGAAACTTCTTACTGTGTTTACAGGCATAGACAATGCGAGTGGAGAGAGAGATAACCACAGGTTAAAGAGATAACTATTAGCAACTATTTTTATGGTGACAGAAATGTAGGTAACTATTTCTATAGGTTATTTTTACGTAACAGGCAACTATTTCAATGTTTCTGCTCAATAGGGCAACATTCGCACGCGCACATTCCCCCGCCAGCACGCGCGCGCAGCTCGGACGCGCGCACGTCCGGGGCGCACGGTGAGGGCGTGCACGTGCTCAGTCCAGCCCGCGGGTAAGGCAGGAGCGCGCACGCAGGCGGGCCGCGTCACGCTGAGCGAGAGCGCGGAAGGCTGCAGCGTTTGTTTTATTTTGCTGTCGCTGCGAGATGTGCTTGGGCCGAGCGGAGAGACGGCGGCGGCGGCGCTGCTGCTGTTGGGGGAGGAGAAGCTGAGTGGCCTCCAGTCCACTTGGTTCATACCCGACTCGGAGTTCCCCAGCGGCAGGACCGCCGGAGCGGAGAGCGGGCCGAGGCGGCTGGCCTGGCCGGGTTTCAAGGAGCAGGCGGTGGGCGAGCTTGTTTGGAAAGGAGCAGGCTGCTTGCGGCCTAGATGCTTCAGCTACTGTGAGGACTGGGGGCTCCGGGTTCGCTTGTAAGTCATTTTTTTTAGTGAAGGAAACTCCTTTTATTGCCTAGTTCATTACTTATACCAATTAAAACTGTAAGGTGCTTCAATCAGGACTTGAGTCAGTGCTCTCAAATGACCCTTGTGTGTCTTTACTAAGTAGTCCCACTTATTCAGGCAGAAAACCTGCCTTTAAGGCTATTTCAGTCCAGTACTATTAAATACTCTACAGCATCTCAGTCCAGATCGAAGTAAAGTTTAAAACTTATTTGTTAATCTGTTAATTTGTTAAGCAGACTTACGTTAACACTGCAGTGAAGTTACTGTGAAAATCCCCCTCCTTCATACTGACATAGGTCAAGCTTTGTCTGTATGCCCCAGTCTGTAATACTGATATCCTGGCTGTGTTGACACTTCCACAAAAACAAAAGTCATCAGAGTTAAGATTGCAACGCAATTGTTGACTTATGGGGAGGTTTGCTGATGGGGCCTCCCAGAATGATCAAGCAGTAAACTTCCAAAGTGATGGTGGACCAAACCTTATTCATAATCTAATTTAACCTTAAACTCCAGCTCAGTACTGAAGGATTGTTGCATTGTCGAATGGGTTTGTATCCCGTCTCAAACCAAATCTGTCTGTTCTGGTGGATGTGTTAGCTGATAATATTTGAAGAAGAATAAAGCATTTTCTTTGGGACCTGGACTTGGCCAGTGTTCTACTCTCAGCCAATGCCAAAAAAAGGTGTATAACTGTTCACTTCTCCCATTAATTTTGGTAATTTCTTGCTGAATGCAAAATGGTTAATAAATACGCTTAACCTCCCTGATAATGACTGTAGAAATAATTCATTTTGTGTGAGTTGTTTTTGGATGCTATTGAGAGTATGTGTAAGTTTGGAAATAATTAGGCACAGTTTTTTAAATTTTATATGTTGATGAGACAATTAGTTTGTGTTGTGATATAAATTAATGTGATGTAACAGGTTGACTAGCCTAATTTAGTGCTTGAATTGTCCAGAATGTAGTTAAATTTGAAGCAGTATAAACTAACCACATTATTAAGTCTACTGTAGAATTTTAAGCAATGCAATAGTTATCACATTTTAACCATATAGAATCAGAGGTCTTCACCATGTTAGCATAGACCAAGCACCATCAAAAGCTCAATGAAACTATGTTTGAATTGAAAACAGATCATGAAAGGTTGGATAGGATAGAGGTGGAGAGGCTCTTCCCACTCAAAGGACAGTAGGACTAGAGGGCACAGCCTCAAGATAAAGGGGGGGCAGTTTAGAACGGAGTTGAGGAGGAACTTCTTCACTCAAAGGGTGGTGAATCTCTGGAATTCTCTGCCCGTTGAAGTGGTGGAGGCTGCCTCGCTAAATATTTTTAAGACGCGGGTTGATAGGTTTTTGATAGGCAAGGGGATTAAGGGTTATGGGGAGTGGGCGGGAATGTGGAACTGAGACACGACGGATCAGCCATGATCTTATTGAATGGCGGGGCAGGCTCGAGGGGCTAGATGGCCTACTCCTGCTCCTATTTCTTGTGTTCTTATGTGACAACAAAGATTATTTGATTTTTTTTGTAATATTAGATGGATTTGATGAATGACATTGAGGAAGCTGTTGTACGCAAAATGTATCTACTTAGCTCTGGGAACTTCAAAGTTTAGAAAGTCTGACTTAGTCTGACAGCATCAACCAGCATCTGAGAGTGGGAGAACCTGACGAAAGAGCAACACTCTGAAGGCTAGTGGTGTTTGCCATCAAATACACCTGTTGAACTTTAACCTGGTGTTGTGAGACGTCTTACTGTGTTTACCACAGTCCAACGCTGGCATCTCCACACACAGGAGAGTTGTCAGTGGACTGGAGGGCAACTAATGTAGGAACGAAGGGTAAAGCAGGTAGTTACAGGCCAGCGAGTCTAACATCAGTGGTAGTGAAATTATTGGAAAAATATTCTGAGGAATAGAATTAATATCCACTTGAAAAGGTAAGGATTAATCAAAGATAATTGGCATAGCTTTGTCATGGGAGATCATGTCTAACAAATTTGAATGAATTTTTTGAGAAGGTAACAAAGTATTTAGATGAGGGCAGTGCGGTTGATGTAGTCCAGCTGGATTTCAGATCCCTCCCATGTGATAAACTGATCAAGAAGGTAAGAGCTTATGGGTGCCAGGGCAATTTGGTAAATTGGATCCAAAATTGGCTTACTGGCAGGAAGCATGGAGTGTTGGTCAAAGGTTGTTTTGTGACTGGAAGCATGTGTCCAGTGATGTACTGCAGGGATAGGTGCTGGATCCTTTGCTGTTTGTAGTATACGTTACTGATCTGGATGTGAATGTGGAGTGTGTAATCAGTAAGTTTGCAGATGACACAAAAATTGATGGTGCGACAGATAGCAAGGAGGAAAGCCTTAGGTTACAGGATGAAATAGGTGGGCATGTTAATGGACAGAACAGTGGCAAATAGAATTTAACCCAAAAAATGAGAAGTGATGGAATTTGGGAGGACCAATAAAGCAAGGGAATACACAAACGAATGGTGGGGTGCTGGGAGTTCCAGAGGGACCTTAGGGTGCCTGTCGCAGGTATTCATAAAGACAGCAGAACAGATAGATAAGGTGGTTAAGAAGGCATTGTGTGAAATGTAAGAGCTGGGAGTTTATGATTGAGCTCTTTAAAATGTTTGTTAGGCTACTGCTAGAGTACTGTGTGCAGTTCTGGTCACCACACTATAAGAAGGATGTGATTGTACTAGAAAGGATGTCGAATTCAGCAGGATGTTGCCTGGGATCGTGCGTTTCAGGTATGAAGAGAGGCTGGATAGGCTGAGGTGGCTTTCCTTGGAGCAGAGAAAACTGAGGAGACCTCATTGAAGTGTGCAAAAAAAAAAAGAGGGATACAGACAGGGTAGATGGGAAAAAACTTTTCCCCTTAGGAGGGTCAATAAGAAGGGGCATAGATTTAAGTGAAGAAGCAAGAGATTTTGAGGAGGAATGTTTTCACTCAGGGTGGTGGATATTTGGAACTCTGTCTGAAAGGGTGATAGAGGTGGGAACCCTCACACAACACTTAAGTAGTATTTAGATGAGCAATTGAAACACCACATCATACAAGGTTATGGACCAAGTGCTGGAAAATGGGATTATAAAAGGAATTTGAAGGCTGGTGCAGACATGGACTGAAGGGCCTCTTTATAACTCTCTGATACAAAGCAAAGGAGCTGTGAGCATAGCTTTCCCAAGATGGTTTAATATTGCTTGATGGCAGAATGTCTGGCTTATTTGTCGAATTAAACTGTGGAGCTTAGTTGAAGCATGTAAACACCAATGTAAGATGCCTGTTATAACTTGGTTATTAAAGATATGTAATCACCTCCTGAAATTGCAGATCATAATTCAGTTAAATACAGTGTTTTATGATCAGGGCTCTTGAGCATCTTTGGCTGAAGGACATCTATTCAAATAGTTTAGTAACCATGGATCTTTTCTCTAAAATATACTGATAATACTCATGTTATATGGAAGTGATGTGTGTAAAGAGTATTTTAATGCTTTTCAGACAATAGCAATTATTGATAACAATGAGATTGGTGTGTCTGCTTCTCACTGCAAAATCTATCCATCTATGCCAAGGGCGTGGTGAGAGCAGGAATATGGAGACTGCAGGAGTCTAGGGACAGTAGAACACAGAAAAAGCACTGGGGGAACCAGAGTCCAAGGAGACAGCATGAGACCAGAAAGAAGAACAGGGGGAATAGTGCTACTGTTCACTATTCACTAGCCACTGTTCATTTGAAAAAAGCTGCTACAACAATCTGACCACCTCTGGCATGGATTTTCCTCTTTCCTGACTTCAGTTTGAATTTGGTGTCAAGACAAGGGGGATTTCCTGGCATCCAGCAGCAACTATGACATCAGCAGGAGAAGCGACCAAATCACATTGAAATATTCAACAGCAAACCAGGAAGTAAAATGTGCTCTTGTTCACTTCAAATTGAAATTTTACAAAGACTGAAACAAATGATTGGAATGTACAGTAGATGTTGAAGTATCAAAATTTAAAACGATTTACTAATAAACTAGTTTTCTGTTGAGACTGTTCAGCATTAATTATAAACTTGGTATGGCTTAAAAAAAACTCGGTTATTCCTCATTCAACTTTTTCAAGGGTTTTTACAGAAGGGTTAATAAAAGGGCAAGTCCTCTTCAGGGATTTCCACCGGATTGCATTCTGGTAATATAATACTCTTATAATACTCATGTAATATGAAAGTGATGTGTTTGATACCTTAGAAAACTATGAACATCATTATAATACTTCAGGGGATTGGCTTTGTGGTGGCAGTATGATCCTATGAGAATGTGTTGAATCGTGGACAACTACTTCTGGATTTCTGCCTTTACTGAGGTTTGTAAGTTTTGCATAAAGATTGATGGTTTTCCATCATTATTACTGTAAAACCTGGGCCAGTATCATCAAGCATCTAATGCTGTCAATTGCCTACTACTCCAATAGTAGCATTTTCACGCAGTAGAACACTTAACTAATGCAAAATATTAAATATTTAAATATAAAAATACTATTTAAGTTAGACTAAAATTAATATTTGGAATTGGTTATTACTGACAGCTGGACTACATTTAGTCAAAGCGTCTGAGAGACATCCAGTGAATAATATTCCATGCTAAACAGCAATACAATTACAGAAAGAATGAATATAATTTTAGAAGCTAACATTGAAAAAAATAAATTTAACAGTTTAAAAGTACTATTAATGCTTTCACCTGCCATGTAAGCTTGTGTCTTAATTACAGCACAAATGGAAATGGACGCTTACTGTGATGTTAATCTCAGATTGACGTGTGCAAGTTAAGATTGTGGAAAATACACTAGTAGTTTACTTGCAAAGTTTTTTTTGCAAAAAATATCGAGGTCATATTTTGAAATGGTCTAAATATTTCATAGTTTAAAAATTATGATTCATTTCAATGTCTTGTTATATTGCCACCATTTAATGCCTGTAATTGAATGCCAATGAGAACTAAACCTCCTGAAAACATTGGGGAACATTTTCAAATGTAAAATTTCAGATTTACTATCAATCTCAATTTTCTAAGGGAAAACAAATGAGCAAAATTGCTCATTTTCACATTGCATTGCTAATCATCTTCTTCAGTAATGCCCTCAAGTTACTCTCACCAGTAACACCCATGCTGGAGGCCCTTGTCTATGAATGGTCTTGGCAGATTTGTCATCAGTGCTCCTTTCCCACCAAAATGACAAATTCTTGATCAGCACTTTGAATAAACTGGCAGCTTGCTGGTTTAATGGAAATCATATGGTTTGACCTCTTGTTGGCGACATAGTGCTCTCTCTGCGTCAAAGCCCGTTGTATTTTTCTGGAGTATTCTACAATTTAAAACTCAATTTATTTGTTAAGGGGACTATTTCACTTCGTTGAAATAATCCCTAGTTTATCTAATCTATTATAGATGACTTACTGGAATTATATAGCATATTGTCTTTCAGTTCCTTGTAGGTTGCACACAATGTATTAAATGGTGAACGTCGATCCAGCTAAATGGAGCTCCACTGATAACAGCCAACGACTGAGAAGACAGATACTTAAATACCCTTATCTCTATGGCGGAGGAGGAAAAAAGCAAAGCCACAACTGTGCAGATCAGGCATGGCCCCTACCTTTCTGCCATCACAAATCAGAATATGAACTTGCTTGTTCGGGGCGTGGTCCTGTTTTCCATTGGTGTGTTCTTAGCACTAGTATTGAACTTGTTGCAGGTACAAAGAAATGTTACTCTTTTTCCTCCTGATGTCATTGCCAGCATTTTCTCTTCTGCTTGGTGGGTTCCGCCATGTTGTGGTACAGCATCGGGTAAGTGATCACAACATGTTCTGTTTTGTGATATTGGAGTTTAGGAAATGCCTATAGTGATGTTTTCAAAGATTGTGCAAGAAAATAAGTTTCACTCGAATAAAACTTATCGTACAAGCACATGCATTTCAGCAGTTTAAGCTATTGTTTCATAATCATTATCCCAAAGAAAACTAAGGGCAAAATAATAGCTTTTATGTGTGAGCACCTGTGTTGTGACGCAGCAAGTGAGAGATCTTTTGAGGTCTAGAGTAAAGTGATGGTAGGATTTTTTAAGTAGCTATTTATAAATAGCCTTCCTTTTTATTGTAAACTTGTCAGATTGAATAGTCTTCATTTTTACCTACCTTTAAGACACTATTAACTCGTTCTGGTCATGAGTAAAGACTGTAAGGAAATTATTCTTGCTCTGTGCTTGTTATTGTGCTCTGCCCTAGTTATTGGGACATCACTGTCCATATGGTTGTATGATTTAATTAGTGTTGTTATGTTATGCTTAATGGAGTTGAGATTAGTCCAAATCTCCTTGACCTCCACGTATTTATAAACCAATTAAGTTAATTGGAACTTCGATTTACTAATTATGGGTTTTTTAAAAAAATTTCTTGCAAATAGCAATGGAAGCTGGATGTGTGTGTGTGTGAGATGATTAATGCCACAGTGCACAGTGGAAGCTTCTGCCTTATTTCAGCATGATGTTTGAACACCTGTTGGTAACCATGTTTAGCAAGTGTTTGAAGACATTAAAATGAGTAAAACGATATTTTTCATTTGTGTCGTAGGGGAAGTATTGGAATCAATAATTTGAGATTATAGCTGAGCACTTGGAAAGACCCAAGGTAATTGGGAAAAGTCAGTGTGGTTTTGCAAAAGGGAAATAGTGTCTAACCAATTTATAGGAGTTCTTTGAAGGAGTAATGTGCACCATGGAAAACGGGGAGCCTGTAGATGTACCATACTTAGATTTCCAGAAGGCATTTGATAAGATGCCACAGCAAAACTTACTGCAGAAAGTACAAGCTCTTGCTGTAGAGGGATAACATATTAGCATGGTAAAAGATTGATTAGCAGAAAATAGCATTCATAAATTGATTGGCAAAATGTAATGATTGGAGTCTCACAGGGGTCATCAACCTTTTTACAATTTATATCAATAACTTCAAGGGCGCAAAGGCATGGTTGCTAAATTTGCAGATGACACAAATGTAGGTAGGAAAGTGTGAGATGAAGATGAGGAGGGTGCAGATGGGTAGACATAGGGTAAGGGGACAAAAATCTAACAGATGGCGTATAATGTGTGATGTTTGCTTTGTCAGGAAGAATATTAAACAGAGAATGACTACAGAATTCTGAGGTGCAAAGGGATCCTAGGTGTTCTCGCAAGTCAGTCACAGATGATTATTATGCAGGTACAAGTAATTAAGAAGGCCAGTGGAATACTATCCTAAAGATGTAATTGAACATAAAAGTAAGGATGTTGAACTTTGGTTATGTAGGGCATTGGTGAGACTACATCTCAAATATTGCATGCGATTTCGGTCTAATTTAAGGAAAGATGTAAACGCATTCGAGGTAGTTCACAGGAGGTTTACTGTATTGATAACTGGAATGAATAGGTCCTCCTTTGAGGGAAGGTTGAACAGCTTGTTTCCTCTGGCACTGAGTGCAGACTGACTTAATTGAAGTACACGAGATCCTGAATGGTCTTGACAAGCTGGACATGGAAAAGATGTTTCCTCTTGTGGGTGAATCCAGAACTAAGGGGCACTGTTTTTAAAACTAGGGGTCACCCTTTTAGAACAGAGGCAAGGAGAATTTTTCTTTTCTCTTGTGTCACTCTGGGGCACTCTGCTTCTGAAGGTGGGGTTTTGAAAATTTTTTTGGTGGAGCTGGGTAGATTCTTGTTAAGCAAGGGAATTAAAGGTTATCAAGGGTAGATGGGAATATGGAATTCGAAACAAACAGAACAGCCATGATCTTAATGAATGACAGAGCAGTCCTAAGGGGCTGAATGGTCTGCTTCTGCTCCTATTTTGCATATTTGTATGTGTTTATGGGGTCGGATATACTTATATAAGTTTTTCCTTTGCAAATATCTCTGCTCTGCTGCACTTACTAAAAGATATGTACATTTCTTTTAAAGAGAAAAGACACTAAGATGAGAGCCATTGATCAAATTTCCAGATATAACATAAACGCCAAAAATAAAAAGAAGCAGTTAGGCTAAAAACTCATTTTTTTGTCATATGGATCAGTTGCAGCATTTATTTAACTTAACTCCTTTGTGACTTGCTGAATAATTTAAATATATGAAAGCACTGATAGTGATGTTAAAAACATCTGGTTAATTTTGAACATTTTAAATTACTGAGCTAACTTATTGTGCTGCAACATTAGATTGACACCAACTAATGAAAAAAGTTAGTTGGAATTTTCCTTGAGCATATTACCACCACATTTTGCCACAATGAGTATTACTTTTAAAATATTTTTTGATAGTGATTTAATTGCAGTGTACATGAGATTACAGTCTGCTTTAAGTAATTTGTATAAATTGCAGTTAATGAACTTTGAGCAGTGAACAAATTTGTGATTCTAACATGAAATTGTAATTGTTTTATTGTTTAATCTAAGTTATAAAAATCTAAACATATGGGGATTTTGGAAGTTGTATAGTAGCTCCACAATTTTATACAGGCTTTTAAAATGTCCTCTTGAGAAAGCTGCAATGGTCCATCAATACATAACTGGTTTGTAGGATGATAGCGTTCATGTTTTTGGTATAATGGAGCAATTGAATGAGATGAAGGGCTTTCACAGGAAGGAAAAAGAACAAAGTGAATTAGCAGGCAGTCTTCTTTCCCCAATGCTGCTATTAGAGATGTGGCAGATATTTATCATTTGTTCATTGTCAACAGAGAAATGGGAGACTTGATTGGATGTTGGGTTTGTTACATTTTAATTGGGAACAAAATTGCAAAGAACAACATGAAAAATGAACATGGGAAAAAATGCAAAACTGCCTTTGCCCATAATAGGAGGCAAATTTGTTTCTTTGGTATATTTGTCCATTTGTAACACTTATGAATCCTTATGAAAAACCTTATGAAATTGAATGACTGGAAAGTTTTTTCAAGAGCTTATCCACTTAGTATTATGTATTTGTCATAAATTTTATATATGGCATTGTGTTAGCTGGGTTTATGCTTGCTGAAACAACTGTTTTTTGTTGTTTTGTTTGGTCAGGGCTGTTGAACTGAAGTAACCCAACGGCCTCGAATGCAAAACAAATGCTATTTTAGGTCTTACTAATCAATGCTGTTATTCTGTTCCTGCAGCTGTGATTGGTTTGCTTTACCCATGCATTGACAGCCATCTGGGAGAACCACACAAATTCAAAAGGGAATGGTCCAGTGTAATGCGTTGTGTGGCAGTCTTTGTTGGCATAAACCATGCTAGTGCTGTATCCTCTTTGTTTAACAAACCACAAAATATAGATTTTATTTTTTAAAGTTCATTTATAGCTAAGAATGCAGGATTTTTTTAAGCTCTTACGAGTCCATGTGTGTCAAGAAACTAAATTTAGTATGAATTAATTTCAAAAAATTATTGCCTGCAAAATTAATCGTGAGGTGAATTTCAGTGTAGAAATTCTTCAGAACGTTACTTCGACAAAATCACAGTTCACCATGTGATGAAAACATGGTTTTGTTGGAGTTTGAGTTACAGGATAGTTGATAAACTTGCAAAACAATTTTATCTTTAGGATAAATTTTCTTGGATATAGTTGAGAAAAAAATTCAATGTTGCGCAGTATGGTGGTACAGTGGTTAGCACTGCTACCCCTCAGTGTCAGAGACCCGGGATCACTTCCAGCCTCAGGCAACTGTCTGTGTGTAGTTTGCATGTTCTCTCCATGTCTGCATGGGTTTCCTCTGGGTGCTCTGGTTTCCTCCCACAGTCCAAAGACGTGCGGATTAGGTTAATTGGCTATGATAAGTTGCCCTTTAGTATCAAAGGAATTAGCAGGGTAAATATGTAGGGTTACAGGGATAGGGCCTGGGTGGAATTGTGCAGGCTCAAGGGGTCGAATAACCACTTTTTGACTAAGGATTCAGTGATTCTATGAAATGCTGTCTTTGTCTCAAACCTTAACAAGTCTTTCATAGAAGGTGGATTTTGCCAACAATATGCAGCTCTCCCTTACATTAGCAGCACTTTCCATTGGATTGTGGTGGACTTTTGATAGATCTCGAAGTGGCTTTGGACTGGGAATAGGAATTGCATTTCTTGCCACGTTGGTCACTCAGCTTTTAGTCTACAATGGTGTTTACCAGTAAGTATAAATAGATTTATCTGACTGGGGCAGTTTTGGTGCTTTTCATAAAAGTCGCATTTACTGTGGGTATCAATCTTTGGTTAATATTTCTTTTATCTCTCATTGAGTATTATATAAAACTGAATTGTATTCATTAAAAACGAAATTGGTTTCATTAAAACCAATATAAAGAGTATTTTTAGCGTTGTGGTGCAAGGCCAAATAATTTATAAGCCATACATATTAGGTTACACTTGAGCAATTAAGAAAATATTTGTAATGAACATGCATACATAGTCCATTCTCTAGTGGGCAGATGCAAGCCTGGGTTTACAGAGATCACGAGGTCTGTTTTGTTCTCTGGAACATTCCAACTTCTCCCTGGAATGATTGAATCCAGCAGATGGAGTGGAATATGTGCAGTAATGTATTCTTCTGAGCAGCAACAACATAACCTTGAAGGGGGGCTGGTGGTGGGGGAACCATTGACCATAAACTAAACTCGACCAGCTACGTACTGTGGCTACATAAGCAGGTAAGAGGCTGGGAAGTCTGCAATATGTAAATCATCTCCTGACTCCCCAAAGCCTGTTCACCATCACAAAGCAAAAGTCAGGAATGTGTTGGAATACTCTCCACTTGTTTGGATGAGTGCAGCTCAAACAATACTCAAACTCTGCATCATGCTGGAAAAGTTAGTCTGCTTGAATGGTACCCTATGGCACATCTTAAGCATTCACTCCCTCCATCACTGAAGTACAGTGGCAGCACTGATTACCATATACAAGATGCATTGCAGTAACGCATCACGTCTCCTTTGCTAGCATCTTCCAAACCCGTGATAAGGTCAGCAATTGCAAATTCCTCTCCAAGCAACACACCATACTGATTTGGAACTACATTACTGTTCCTTTGTCACTGCGTCAAAATCCTGGAATTCCCTTTCTTAATAGCACTGAGAGTGTACCAACATCACATGGACACACAATTCAAAAAGGTGGCTCATCACCACCTTCCCAATGACAATTTAGAATGGGCACAAAATCTGACATAGCCAGCAACACCCACATTCTGTGAAACAATAAAAACACCCTCAAACTTTGGTGTCATGATTTATGATATCGAGTGCCAAATAGAATCACAGCCTTGTTTCTAAATGCAAGCAAAATGTTTTTCTATCTTTCCCTCTCATCTTATGTTATAAATATTGTTGCAAGAGTACTTAAGTTTTTAAGCTGAAGACTTTCCTTTTAGCATCAATAAGGGTCAATTTAGTGAAAATCATCAAAACTACTAAATCCCTCAACTATCAGAATGCAAGCAACATATTAACTAAGAAATGTAAAAACTTCTTCATAGAGCTTGCTGAAGGACTGCAAGGAATGAACTCCTTACATCAAGTAATGTCCAGATGTGAAGTAGTCATTTTTTGCCAACATGTGAACTGTGTTGGATTTTAACTAAGTGGAATGTGACTCCTCAGTAAGGGTAGTTGGCAGTTGTCTATTCTAGTTTGACCCAAGGAAGGGACTTTAGTTTAGCAAAATGTTTTGAACCATGGTGATGCTGTTTCCTTGGCAGTTTAAAAACAATTATTTGTGTTGGCCGCATTTAGCAACAGAAAATAAATTGAGATCGAAAGGTTATTGCCTTGGTTTTACATGCATGAATGTAATAAGAATATGAAGTGACCACTTGCGTTTTATTACTTCTCTAATTTTTTCTAGAAGCCATAGCTCAATGATACACTTGATTTTCAACTGATTGTGATCAGCCAAACGGATTTTATAAAAATTATTGAGAACCAAGAATTAAATTCAACAGTGTCATTTATTTTAATAAAGAACTTGCCTCAAGTTGCCTTTCCAGAACTTGGCACTGAAGGTCAGGTCCCTAGATGCATATGTATAATATAGCTTTGTGCTGTGTTATTATGGAGCTTTGCAGGTATTTCTGGTAATTTAATTGCTTCATTATATTTAATAATGAATAAGAGAATTTGGAAGCTTTGAAGTTTTTTGACCGTAGAAGAGTAAATCTTCAAAGCTTTTCTGGCTGCATATTTCAATAAAATTCTGACCATTTGAAAAAGGGTGAAATAAACTGGCCTTGGGCAGCAGAATGAGTAAAAAGTTATGCTAAATTTTTTTAAAGTCTCCACATTTTGCAAACAAAAAAACTTGTATGAGAGATTTTCTGCTTTATAGATGCCTGTAATTGCAGTTAACCACTTAGTATAAAATTAATGGATGCAGAATCTATTTTGTTTGCATATTTTGAAATATTTAATCCTGCTTAATTTTTTACATCACTGGCTCATTTCTATAATAAAATTACAAAACTGTCCTGCCTGCAGAAAATAAAATTTGTATAATTTTGATATAACTCTATAGAATATCAAATACATTTTGGTGGAAGGTATTATATGGGGTTCAATGCAAATATGAATTCTTTCTAAAAAGATTGCACTTAATTTTATTGATGGGGACAGTTGTGCATATTCCATTGATCATATGCACAGCATAATTGTCTTTCAGTATTTGAGTTTTTGAATAACAGTTCCATTTAGTCTCTTGGACTCGTTTTGATTGCCTGAGGTGAGTGGAAAGGAATTTCTCAGTATTTTGTCCCCCATTTATCTGTCCTCAGTTTTTTTCTGGTTTGTTTTCCTTCCCGGGAGATTATATGGTTGTAAGGAGTCCGCAGAGAAGTGTCTCATCAAAATGGACTATCCGTTATGTTGAGGCTAGCTTTAAGATCTAGCTGGTTGTCTCCTGTCCATCAGTTTTGTGTAATTTAAAAAGTAATTCAGAACATTGCTTCTGGAAGAAGTTTAAAAAGTACTGTACTGTAATTCATATTAAAGTAAAAATTTGCTTGTGACTATTGTGCAACAACATGGGAAAATGTTTTGCTATTGGTGAGATCTACCAGACAGCTTTCACTGGGGGGAAAATTGACAAGATGAAGTTGCCCATCCAGGTCTGTTAAGCATGTTTAGCAGTACTTTTGAAGTTAGTGTCCCATTTAAACACCCAGTTATACTTCATTGCATATGTAAGAGTTGGAAATTTTTGTCAAATCATGATAACAATGGAAATTGCAGATGATGGAACCTTCACAATGCATCCTACAGAGGACAGTAGACCTACTTACAGAAACTTGAGTAAATCCACACTATTCAACACTCAAGCAGAGTCAGGAAGGTGCTGTCAGTTTGTGGTATAATGACAATGAAAGCTGAGAGTTTTCCTATCAATAGCACTGCAAAATCTATGTTATACATTTGTCACGTGAATTTAATACCACATATTTTAACTCTCATTTGTGAAGAGTTAGTTTCTCAATGTGGGCTAGTGTATATAATTTTAACCAGTGCCTTATTTGCTAATTATTAAAGATACAAGGAATATCCTGAACACTTTCATTTCCCATGCTGTTGTACAATAGCCACCAGCAAATTTTTACTTTAACATAAATTACAGTACAGTACTTTTTAAACTTCTTCCAGAAGCTATGTTCTGAATTACTTTACAAATTGATGGACAGGGGATGACCAGCTAAACCTTAAAGCTAGCCTCACAACTTCCTTACAGACTCCCTACAATCTCACAATCTCCTGGGAAAGGGAAAAAAAGGACAGATAAGTGGCAGACAAAATACTAGGAAACCTATAAGTCATTGCGTTATTGAGGGAGGAAAAGAATGGAAATGTCCTTTAAATTCAAAACAATTTCTCAATAAATTGGTGAACAAAGCAAATACAGTGTCGTTAACCTGATTAAAGCAGACTCAGTCTGCACAACCAGGAAGCAAATTTTTAAGTTTTAGGGTCAATATGAAATTAAATCAAAATCCAGGATTAAACTCGGAAAATAGATTTGCAGAAAACTTAAGGGAAAAAAGAAACTTTTTTTATTTTTAGGACTGTGATGTCAGTGGACCTTTTAAGAAAGGGTTTTTTAAAAACATGATTTCTGAAGCTCACAGCTTTAGTGGTTTCTTAGCTCACAGCCCTATCTGATCTCAGTGCTGCCAAATTCCCACCAAATGTCTTTCATTGCTCCTTAAATGGGGTTGTTTGTTTACATTCTGGATTAGTTTCACGATCCTGTGTTGTTAGACAGTTTTTTCAGTTTGGAGTGGTGGGTTTTAGTTTTAGAAGGGACAGCAAGCTAAAAAGAAGTTTCTCCCCCCTCACTGTTATTTTGGAAATTCTGTTGGTTAGCTGAAAGCAAGGCTTTTTTCTGAAGGGTGAAAATCTGCTGCTATTGGGGGCTGGACTAGAATGTCTCTGGTGTTTTATGGAGCTGACTTGTCTTCAAACTGTTCTGAGCCTCAAATGCATTTGGCTGCAGAATTCAACTAATAGCCTTAATCCCAGTATCACATGAGCGTTAGTCTATGCTGCGTTGAACCTGTTTAAAGGGTTGTTTATGAAGGTTGGTTTGAATGGGACAACTTATATATGTGGTTTACTTTGTTATTGTTTGTAATTGTTAGAAGTTATTGCTAATTTTCTTTTCATACACGTTGACTATATTCTTAAATAAACTTCTTTTGGTAAAAGTTCCCTAGTGGGTCTTTTGAATCACACCTGAAGTGATGTGATTATGCTTATCCGAGCCAAATTCAAAATGCAAAACTTATAATTCAGGCTTGCTTCATAAAGCACTTTGGAGTTTCTAATCTGAACCATAATAGGACACTAAGATGTCCTACTGAGGAATAGGTAAAGAACACAATAATTACAAAGAAATGGATGAACAAAAATCTGAAAGTAAATAGATTAAGCAGGTAAATTTGCAGATCACATGCACTGAATCTGGGATCTGCTGCATCTACTTAATTCAGATGTACAGTAATTCTTCACAATTAGATGAAAATTTTCTTAATTTATTAAACAAACACTAAATAGTTTATATAGTTTTCTTGGGTTTTAAAACCACGCAAGTTCTTGCAATCTGTATGTTTAGATGCGCCCATAATAATTCTGTATCTCAATATATGCAAATGTTATGTTTATATTTTTAACTGTCAGTCTGAATTCCGTGTTTATTATGAAATGCTTTCCCATGTTTAATTCACTTGGTTGAAAGTTGCTGCTCTTGTGCATATGGGTTTATATCAGTTATAGACTTGATTTCAATTTCAAATTTAGTAATTCATAAAGAGCAGAATCGGTTAGTGCACTGAAAGCTTAATACATTTTACATGAGGTTATATTAAAGTTTTGACTTAATGAGATATCTGTATATTGGGAAACAAATTTTATCTATTGCACTTTGTTTTACAGATATACATCTCCAGATTTCCTTTATGTTCGATCTTGGTTACCTTGTATATTTTTTGCTGGTGGAATAACAATGGGAAATATAGGACGCCAGTTAGCAATGGTAGGTAAACACTTTTTATATAGATTTATTTTAATGGGTATTTGATGATAACCTCTCCGTGCTTCCCAAATTCCCAGATGAAAATTATCTATAAAATTTGGCCCTTAACCATTTTAATGATTGAATATATTTATGGTTCTTTTTTTAAAAATATATATATTTATGCAGCAAGAAGCCTCAGAAATGCTTTAATGAATAATAAATGAATTTCTATCTTTGTACTGAAAAATGCTTTCAAAATTCTGTCATTTTGTGTAACCTGCCTGCCTTTCCTTTATAATTGAAATGAAGTTGATGAATGTACATAGCCATTAGAACTGCCCCATCCCAGGCAGCTAGAACAACTAATGTCATAGTACAGACAACACTTGTGTATCCCACAGGCAGTATGTGGAATAGTATGAATTTTGAGTATAAGTACCAAGAATAGTAAAGAGATTCTTTCACCCTTAAGTGTTAGTTTTCTTCATTAATATGCACTTTCAGTTATATGGTACTATTTAGCTCTTCACAACCAATCAAACTGCTAAAGTGTGCTTGCTGTAGATAGGCAAGCAAAGAAACCCATCTCCGCAACTTTCACTTAGAAGTTAATTGTTCTTGCCTTGTAGATCTAGTCAAGCTAGTTTTTGCCAACAAGGAGGAAGACTCATTGACATAATTCTGCAGGCCGCTACTTTTGTGGCATGTACAGGTTTTCTCATGATAGCACGTGTGAATTCTGTGAAGTCCATGGAGGTATTGCTCCATGGCACTATCTGCCCCTGGGGAATTGATGTAGTCTGTGTGGCATCACTTTGAATGATAAGAGAACAAATTCCTCTTGCCCTCCCTGTCACATATTGAAAATAAACTCTCCTCAAGGGACTTTACATATAAGAATTCCCTACCCCCGCTCCTTCAACTTCCCACAAGTGTTACCATGACCAGAACAGAGGGCGTGTGGAATCTCAACAAAAGCTAGGAATTGAAATGAAGTTGGAGCCTTGGATGGACAGCTGTTGACTGAAATGGCCAATATAGAAAAATGCTAACAGCAGTAGACAATCCAGTCCTTCAAGCCTGTTCTGCGTTCATTTAGATCATGGCTCATCTGCACCTCCATTTATTTCCCTTTGCTCCACACCCCTTGGTACCTTTATCTAACAGAGTTTGAAAATTTTAATTGACTAGCATTTTGCAGAAATGAGTTCCAGATTTTTGCAATCTGTTGTGTGTTTACATTCCTGCATGTCCTAGGGCTAATTTGATTTGGCATGTTTGTTTCATCTGTACCACCAGAGATATTGTTCCTCTGTGTGACCTACAGAATCACTTCAATTTTATCAGCTCATTCTACAACCCCTCAACCCTCCAATACAAACCACATTCATGCAATCTGCCCTGGAAATCTAAGCTAAGGCATTCAGGTAAATATGCATTATACCTCTAAGAAGACCAATATATGTTTCCTGAGATTCAATGCCTGAAGCTGAATGATGTGCTCCCAGTGGGACCTGACCACTTTTGAATTCCAATTCCTTAAAATAAAGGTCAACATTCCATTAACTTTTTTTCACTTTTAGTACTTGTGCACTAGCTTTTATGTTTGGTGTGCATAGGATTTAAGCATCTGTGTTCCTAATTGTTGCCATTAAGAAGATATTCTGATCTGTCTTTTTTGGACTGGAATGAATACTTCCACACTTTCCTACATTGGACTGCACCTGTATAGTTTTGCCCATTCACTTAGTCTCACAGTGATCCATTGCAACTTCCTGCACAAACAACACTTTGCTTTCTAATTAACTATCATCTTGAGTAAACATGAATAAAGGAAATCTAATTCTTTTAACCAAATCACTAATACGAATTGCTACATCCCATCATACAGAATACATATCCACAAAGGAATGGAGCGATTGGGTAATATGTTTAGGAGATTCTAGCAAGTCAGATTTCAAAATGGAAATGTGAGGAAAGATAAATGATGTGCATTTCTGCATGTTTTAGTAACTTTTGTAATTGGACTATTTAGATTGAGGTGCTTCAGATCCACAATGGGGTAAGTGGTGGACTCTATGGAAGGGATTACATTAATGTGCTAGTTTCTGTTTTTGTGAAAAGAGAAAATGCTGGAAATAATCAGCAAGTCAGGCAACATATGTGGGGAGAGGTTGAGGTAATGTTTTAGTTTGGTGACTCTTCATCAGAAATATCCCCAGATGCTGCATGACCTGCTGATTATTTCCAATGTTTTCTGTTTTCATTTCAGATTCTTAGCATCTGCTGCATTTCACTTTTGCATTCATTTTCTTGTTCTGTGCTTCAATATTCCAATTGACTTTAGGGATGATTTTACAAGTGAAGAAACAAGGCAATGTTCGTAATTCATATTCTTTGGATGTCCTACAACCTATGAGCAATGACCACCTTATTTTCTTTCTGATTGCAGTATGAGTGTAAAGTTATTCCAGAGAAACCTCATCAAGATTGAAGTACTTGTGGAAATTTGAAGATTTCAGTTAGACAATTGGAAATGAGGATGATATGCCAAATGAATGTAAAAAGCTGTAAATAAGGTTTCTGGCTGTAAAATTGCAGAAACTGCAGTTTTTGTTTCACTCTGCTATATGAAATGCAATCTGTGATTGCTAGTGGTTTAAAATGTCCGGTTAGAGCATTATTGTGTGGGGAATACACTTGCAAGACCATACATCTATATGAAACTCTGGAGTCAATCTTAGTACATGGAGAACATTCATTTTATTCCCAGGGAAAGATTTTGGAACGTTTTTATAGATGTGTGCTGCCAAACAGGTATATAATTACATTGCTCTGTTAGTTTTAATCTGGATGAGCAAACGTTTCAGATTTTATACTCCGTTTAAGATAGTCATTGGACAGTGTCCTGCAATTATTTAACTAGCTCTATTTTTAAGTATCTTAAAATTGCAATTGTGCCGTTTTTTCTCAATTATCAGCTTGCATGCCTATATTTATAAATCATTAAAGTTTAGACGATTCAGCAATATTTGAATGAAGTGCAACGTTAGTATTCCTGATTTTTAAAGTATATTTTATACAAGGATAATATTTTATGGTTCTGCCTTACAGGGAATGTAACATCTGAACTATTGGCTCATCCCCACTTTAGAATCCTGCTTGTAGCAATAGAAATAGGATTTTTGCAGATGCATGAAGCTGCTTCTGTCGACATATATATGCACAAATGTGTCATGCTACTGAAGCAATATACTATTAATTGATATTTCAAAATATGGTGAGCTCTGCGATTAACTATTGTAGCAGGGATTGAACATCAGCAGCATATCTTGGCTGATCTGTGTTTTCAGGTTGTTTTGAAACATTTAAGAATGCTATTGTTTGTTTCATTTAGGATATAAAATTTTGTTTTGTAGGGAAGACAATCTTGCAGCAGCTTACTGTTAAATAAAAACTATTTTAAGAAATTTGTTAAAATGATAATGCAAATTGTTCTGTCTATTTTGTTTTAATGGGACCTTCTGTCTTTTATGAACCAAGACATTCAGCTGTCAGTTGGGTAAAATCATTTGGCTTCATAAGTATCTTCAACTAATTTATTCTGATTTAAATATATACTGAATATTCCAATAAAATATTTACTTCAGTAAAGCTGACTGCACCAGTCCTGTGGGGAAGGAAACACATTTTATTTGGGAGACAAACACTTCTAGTTACACAGTGCAACTCTTGATAGTTTTTAATGGTAGTGGACGGTATTTATAGAAAAATAAGGTCAAGTGACAAAATTTAAGCAGAAAAGCTTTCTAATTGCATTGGATTGTGGAATGAGTTCAAACATGCTTGTATATTCTCTACATAAATTATATCCCTAAATAAATCTCACTTTATTTGTACATTTCATCTGCATTGTGACCATTACCAAAATTTAAAGTTAAAATTGATGTGATTTCAGGTTTAAAATAGAATCACATGTTAATGCTGCACATTTATTTATTTTAAGTTTGGATCAAATAGCTCTCTACAGAATTCTGCAGTGCGCTTTCTACCCATGCTCACTTCAATGTCTGCAACTTTTCACGTTAATTTTACCAAGTTATGTCCATCGTCCAGGATTTTGCTGCATGAAGCACTGAACTTCATAATGGACTATTTGATGTAATTGTTTACGATGCCAGGACTTTATTTCATCAAGTAAAGCAGAATAAGTGTAGGGTACCGATATTGAAGCATTTTGTATGTATTTGCGTTGAGTGAAATATTAACCATCAAGTGCTTCAACAGTTTTAGTAATAGATTTTAGTTTTAGTTTACCAGTATGCAAAAAGAGATAAGGATTCTGTAATAGCCATAGAATAATATCGCAGTGGTTATGGAAATTGCGAGGAACTCTGTTATCACTTTAAAAAGGAGTTGTCATATTTTTCACAATAAAAATTTATACCATGCAAGTGTAGAGTTTTGTTTCCTGGCTTACTATTTGATTTCATTAATAATGCTTGTAATGGTACAAAGACTAATGTTCGCAAGATGGTGCCAGAGCGAGGCGACTTCTTGTAAGCTGTGCCCAGCTTACCCTCTAATTCCATCTTTTACTCTTGTTCTATGCTTCTAAAACTTTTTTCTAACTCTTTTAAACCACTCTAACAATGCTGTAATTCAATCTCCTCTTAGAAAAGCCTGAGGACATATACCAGCTGACTTAAGAACAGTTTCTTTCCAGACTTCTGAATGGACCTATCTCATATTAAGTAGAGGTCTTTCTCTACACCCTAGCTACGACTGGAACACTATATTCTGCACTGCCTCCTTTTCTATGTCCGGTATGCTTTGTATAGTGCACAAAAAAAAATACTTTTCACTGTATACTAATACATGTAACAATCAATTGCCATTCATTATCACACTTCCTATTTGCCTCCATGGTATAAGTCTACCAGTGTTTTTTGTTTTATTTCTCTTTAAATTTGCCCTTTCCAGACAGAACCTCTACATGCTGAGGTACATTAGTATTAAGCATTGGGTAAGGCACTAGAAGCCTATGGTGCCATTTTTGCAATTTCCTGCCATGAATGAAATTTTGCCTGGTGATGGAGCATCAAAGGCGCTCTTCAATAACTCCTTTTAGCGTTTGAGCAGTTCTCTCTGCTAGACCATTTGAAGCCAGCTGAAATGGCTCAGTACGCATGTTCTGAGATGTATCCTGGTCTTTTGCATGAATTCTTTTAATAATTTGTAAACATAGTACTGTTACTCGAAACAAGCTAATGTGGTAGACCATGAACTGTAAAAAAAAAAATTTGATGTTGCTTCTCAATTGTCAAGAAGCTGTAATATTCATGTCCTTCCAACCATTTTGAATGCATGTCTACAACACTCAACATGTGGTTCATGGAAGGTACTACAAAGTCCATGTGCAGTCCAGACAATCTAGCCACTCCCAAGGAAGAAATAGTACCAACTTCTGCGTTATGTGAAGTGGAACAGGACTTTACCTTCAAGTCCAGATTGAGGCCACTATACATATGACCCAGCAAGACTTTTTTTAATTCCAATTCAATCCAATCAAATCCAATTCAGAGTGTCAACAAGTTGACATTCCAGGTTCAAGCTGACAAGACAGAGCTCTCACCTCCTGTCTTGGGCTTGATCTACATGATAGATTCTCCTCCAAGGCTTGATCTCATTTGCATCTTAGCCAAAAGACCGAGATGCTGCTATAAAAAATTATTTGAAATGAAAATGTAACCTAATGACTTCAACCAAGTACAGCATGTCGATACTACACTTGATCTGAACCAAAAGGCCGAGAAGCTAGTCTTTTCATTCCATACACATCTGGATGAGCCTCATGAATTGTATGCGTGACTAGTGAATGGCCAAGAGACCATTCTTGAGCCTCACTCCATGCATCCATCTTGTACACTTAACTCATCTCTATGCTTCACACCTTCAATGATAGTTGGCCATCCTTGAATCAGAAATCTTTCAACTTGTGACAGAAAATGACCTCAATTGCTTAAATTTCTTCCCACTTACTGGAGAATGTGCAAAATTCTCATAAAACTTTCTCCAGAGGATTCAATACCTTGTATGGCAAATCTGGTAAAGGGCGATGACTCAACGTGTATGCATTTGTGTTGTCTTTCCCTGTTCTGTGCACAATTGTTGTACTGATAACTGGCAGTGTAAACACCCAGTGCTGTATTATTGCTGAGGCCACCAGAGGAATCATTTCAACTCACTGAAAAGACTTGTGGTCAGTACATATAGTGAGTAAATGACCAAGGAGGTACTGATGTAATACTTCCACTACAAAAAACGATAGCTAGACACTCATTGTCCAACTGTGACTATTCGCTTTCAGCTTTTATCAGCATCCGAAGTGCAAAATCGCTGGATGCTTTTTACCTGTCCTCCAATAATTGAGAGAATACCGTCCCCACACCGTAGGGCAAGGCATTGCAAGACAGACAAGTTGTATGGATCAAAATGGACTAGCAGACTACCCAATTACAGCGGTGCTTCCATGTTCTTGAAAACCTTCCTTATAGACTCCCCACTTCCATTTACTTTCTTTGTGCAGAGGTTGGTATAGTGGAGCCAACAGAGTAGACAGGTCCGACAAAACTTTCCATACTAGTTTATTAAGCCCAAAGATGACCTGAGCTCTGACACATTCTTGACCTCCAAAGCTTCTTTCAAACTTTCTCTTCCACAGGAGATATGCCTTGTGCAGTGATTCTGTGGCCTTGATATGCTACACTTTATGCCTGGAAAATGGATTTGCTCCTCTTGAGTCGCAATCCCTCCCCTGAAAACTTTCTAAAAACTTGATCCAAGTGCTCCTCAGTCTTCCCTGTAATTAAGATGTCATCCAAGTAGACTGCAACCTAAAGTTGAAGTGTATTTATTAGTGTTGCAAATAGGCTTACATTAACACTGCAATGAAGTTGCTGTGAAAATGTCCTAGTTGCCATACTCCAATATCTGTTTAGGAGCAAGGAGGGAGAATTTAGTATGGCCAATGCACCTAACCGGCATGTCTTTCGGACTTTGGGAGGAAACCAGAGCATCCGGAGGAAATCCACGCAGACATGGGGAGAACGTGTAGACTCCGCACAGACAGTAACCCAACCAGGAATCAATCTGTGAGACAGCAGTCTTAATCACTGTGTGACCCATGCTGAGGAATGCCTTGCAATAGGCAATCCTTTGAAAGATTGCCAGACTGGAGGATATATCAGAAATCAAGCTTGAACAGCACTTTATGTGTAATGATGGTCATGTACTGCTTCGCATCTTCCTCTAGCAAAAGTGGTTGATATGCCTGGCTTGTATCCAGTTTTGAAAATTTCTTGCCTCCCGGAAGAGTTGAAAACAAATCTTCCATCTTGGGTGATGGATGAGCATTTAAGTTGGAAACCTGGTTAATGGTAAGCTTATAGTCATAGAAACTTAAAAACAAGAATAAGCCATTCGGCTCTTCGGTCCTGCTCTGCCATTCATTTTGATCGTGGTTGATCGTCAGATTCAATATCCTGATCCTGCCTTCTCCCTACATCCCTTGATCCCTTTAGCCCCTAGAGCTATATCTAATTCTTGAAATCTGACAACATTTTGGCCTCAACTACATTCGGTGGTAGTGAATTCCATATATGCGCCACTCACTGGATGAAGACATTTCACCTCATTTTCAGTTCTAAAAGGCTTACCCCTTATCATCAAACAATAACCCCTAGTTCTGGACTCCTCCATCATTGGGAACATTCTGAATCTACCTGTCTAACCCTGTTCGAATTTTATAAATTTCTATGAGATCCCCTCTCTTCTAAATTTCAGCGAATATAATCTTAACCAACTAAGTGTCTCCTTGTATGACAGGCCTGCCATCCCAGCAATCAGCCTGGTAAACCTTCATTGTACTCTCTCTCGCAAGGACATCCTTCTTCGTAGAAGGACAGCGAAACTATGCACAATACTCCAGGTGTGGCCTCACTGATTTGCTATGCGATTGCAGCAAAATATCCCTACCTCTATATTCAAATCCTCTCAATATGAAGGCCAACATACCATTCGCCTTCTTTACTGCCAGCTGTACCTGCGTGCTCACTTTCAGCGACTGATGCACAAGGACATCAAGGTCTCGCTGAGTATCCACCTTTCTCAATTTACACCAATTTCAAGTAATAATCTGTCTTCCTGTTAGTGCTATCAAAGTAATTAACTTCACATTTATCCACATTATACTGTGTCTGCCATGTAGATGCCTGCACACTTAGCCTGTCTAGATCATACTGAAGCATCTCAGCATCGTTTTTGCAGCTCACCTCCCATTCAACTTTGTATCATCTGCAGTTCGCTCTTCCAGATCACTAATATATAACGTAAATAGTTGGGGTCCTAGTACAGATCCTTGCAGAACCTCACTAGTCACTGACTGCCAATCAGAAAAAGACCCATTCATGCCAACTCTTTGCTTCCTATCTGCTAACCAGCTTTCTATCTTGAAATTCCAAGTACTTCACCACATAAACACCAAGTCATAATTTTTAAGGACTGGAATGATTAGAGAATGATTAAAGCTGCCAAATGAGAAAACTGAATAGTTTCAATGAATCCCAAGCCTTTGCAACTGTTCCAACTCCTCCCCTTTCCTTCTCATGGCATAAGGCACTGTTCTGGACATGAAAAAGTGAGGAATAACCTGAGAATTTACATACAACTTTACAATATACCCAGTTCATCCTTGAATATGTCCAAATGCTTCTGTCTGATCTCACTTCAGAGCAACAGAATTTTGCTAAGCCAGTCACACTCTAGCAAACTCAACCTCTTTGACCATAAGGAGGCATGCTATTGCTCTTGGTTATTATATGAACTTCCAATGTCCCAAAGGTATGGACTCTGAGATTAATCTCTGCTGGAGTGAGGGCTGGTGGCTTGGTTAGAGTCCCATGTTAACTTGGAGGTGTGGAGGCGCCTGTGTCAACCTCCATCTTGATTTATTTATTGTCAACTATAACTGTGGCAATAGGCACTGCTTCCTCCTAATTGCTATTGAACATGTCACAAACTTACACATCAGCCTGCTCTGAGATTTTGACATGATATGTAGCTGATTGAGACTTTTTTGAATTAAAATTTTATAGCCTGGCCCTTACCTTTCTTTTCACACCCCTGCACTTTTTTTGCTAACTACACTTTCTTGCTGTATTTGTGACAAACAGCAACTATAAATTTGCTCTGATTGGCATGGTGTGGCCACACCTAAAACACTCCACTGCTTTACCTTCCTGTTTGCAGGTTCTTTCTGTGTTTGATGCAGCACCCACCTAGGCACTGCCTTTTAACTGCTAATATCGCTAGTATTACAGGCATCCATTTCCATGCCCTGAGAAATTTCCAGAGCTTTCTTAAAAGTCAGTGTATCTTCCCCCAACAGCCAGTGCTGAGTGTTGTTTTCATTAATGGCACAGACCAACCTGTCTCTGAGCATATCTTCTAAAATTGCTCTGAAGTCAATGTTCTGAAAGCTGGCATAATTCTACCATAAAGTTAACCACTGATTGATCTGCTTTTTGAAAATGGCTATGAAATTTGACTCTTTGAACAATCACCCAGGACTTCAGATTATGGTGATTTTGGACCACAGCACCTAAATCTGCAAATGAAATCTCCTGGTTTCCATGGTATGGCCAGCCTCATATGTCTTTGCCCCACAGACACTCAGGAAAATCGAGTGCTACTTTGTCTCATCTATTCTATTTGCTAAATAGAAACACTGCACACTCTCTGTGTATTCAGCCCAGTCTTCATTTCTCTCATCAGACTCTCCGACAGACCTGACCTGCTAACTTGAAATTCCGTCGATGTAAACTTGTGTTGCCATGCTGAACATTGAAAAACGTTTTCTAGCCATTTTCTCTTTGTGACTTGAGATCACGAACAAGGTAGTCAGATGCATTGTTTAAAGAATGATGATCTTTATATAAATAAATAATGAAATTAACAAGAACAGTAACTATGAAAACTTGAGCTCTAATAAAGCAGGTTTTGCTTGCAGAATACTCTCTTACAGACTGCATTCCAAATCCGCACATGCTCAGAAACCTCAACAATGCACCAGTAAAACAATTGCACAGGAGAAAAGGCTTGTAAGAACACACCGCACTGAAAATGACACTTGCTAACAACTAGGAAACAGATAACTTAGCTGTCTAAAATTGAGGCCTAAAACAGGACTTAATTAATTTTAAGATCTTAAATGTTTTTTTGGCACCAAATCAAAGGGAATTTCGACTCACTGAACTTATTATTAGTGGCACGCTGGCACAGTGGTTAACACTGCTGTCTCACAGTGCCAGGGATGTAGGTTCAATTACAGCCTTGGATGACTATCTGTGTGGAGTTTGCATGTTTTCCCTGTGTCTATGTGGGTTTCCTCCTGGTGCTCTGGTTACTTCCCAAAGTCCAAAGATATGTGGGTTAGGTGGATTGGCCATGCTAAATTGCCCCTTAGTGTTAAGGGGATTAGCAGGGTAAATACATCAAAACCTATAATTTGCGGGGATAGGGGCCTCAATGGGATTGTTGTTGCTGCAGGCTCGATGGGTTGAATAGCCTCTTTTTGTATTATAGGGATTCTATGATTCTACTCAATGATAACTCCCCTCAATGAAACCCAGAAGAGAGTGGGAAGACAGTTTAAACTCCCTTTAGGAGATTTTAATTCCCAAACCCACCCCTCCTGAGGAAGTTCCACCAGGATCTTTTATGATCTTTACAGCTTTTCAAAAATGTTACAAAAATTTGGAGCAGAAAAGCAGTTGATTTAACTATCATTTTCACCACAGCACCACTGAAAAAATAAGTCCAGAAACTATTCGTAACAAAAGATTTGTATCTGTGATCAGTAATTTTTTTGTGCATAAAATAAAAGACTTGCATTCATACAGTAACTTTCACAACAATATCAGGATGTTCCAAAGAAACTTCAACCAAAGCAATACAAGTACTTTGGGGAGAATTTCAGCTGCTAAAGTGGTGTGGGGCACGTCAGTTGTGAGATTGGTTACTTAAACCCCTGATATAAGCCTGCCTACTCTATGGTTATAACAAACTATTGTAAAATTACTGTTGCAATATAACTCCAGAACTAGCTGTGTGCCTGGTCAAGCTTGTCCACCATAATTACAATACTGGCATCCACCCAGTGATATAGAAAATTGTCCAGGTATGCCTTGTTCACAAAAAGCAAAACAAATTCAGTACATCCTGTTAAAGCCCCATCTGGCCACTCTCATTAACTGTGCTATCATGTAGCACTTAACTCAGCAATAACCTTCTCCCTGGTGCTGAGTGTGGGTTCTGCCAAGCCTGCTCAGCTCCTGAACCTATTACTGAATTGGTCCAAACTTGGTTTAAACAACTGAACTCCAGAGGTGAAGTAACTGGTGGCTCTTGACATCAAGACAACATTTAACTGAGTGTTGCAACAGAGAACTCTAGCAACGTTGATGTTAATGGGAATTGAAAGCAGCTGGAGGGCTGGAGTTATTCTCCACTGCATGGAGTCATACCTGGTACAAAGGCAGATGGTTGTGGTTATTGGAGGTCACTCATCCAGACCCAGGACATTACTGCAATTTCCTGAGGGTTCCCTAGGTTCAACCATCTTTAATAGTTTCACCAATGCCATTCCTCCCATCATATTAGATATGGTGATGTTTGCTGATTATTAAACAATGTTCAGCAACATTTGTGACTCCTCAGATACTGAAGCAGTCCATGCCATATGCAGAAAGAGCTAGACAATAACCAGTCTCGGAGTGAGAAGTGGCAAGAAATATTCATGCGGCACAATGCCTAGCAATGATCATCTTTTAAAAAGGAATCTAACCATCTCCCCTTCACATTCAATTGCATTATCATTGCTGAATTGCCCACTATTAAGATCCTTGGGTTATCAGTGGCCATAAGCTGAACTGGACTAGCCATATAAATCCTGTAGCTACAAGAGCAGGTCAGAATCTGTGTGTTCTATGGTAAATAATGTACCTCTTGACTGTCCACCATCAACAAGTCACAGGTCGTAAGATATGCGGTTTAGGTTGATTGGCCATGCTAAAAATTGCCCATTAGAATCCTGAGATTCGTAGATTGGAGGGCTTAGCGGGTAAATATGTAGGGATATGAGGGTAGGGCCTGGTGGGATTGTGGTTGGCGCAGAATTGATGGGCCAAATGGCCTCTTTCTGCACTGTAGGGTTTCTATGATTCTATGAAGTCAGGAGTGTAATGGAATACACCCCACTGGATGAGCGCAGTTTGAACAACACTTTAAGAATCTCAACACCATCCAGGACATAGCAGCCTGCATGATTGTCAACCCAACCACCACCTTTAACATTCATTCCCTCCATGACTGCTACTCAATGGCAACAGTATGCACCATCTACAAGATGCACTGCAAAACTCGCCAAGGCTCCTTCATCTGCATCCAAACATGTGACATCTACCAGCTGAAAGGACAAGGGTTGGGAGGTATTGGAGCACTACCACCTTCAACTTCCTTTCCAAGCCACAAGCAATGCCTTCTTGGAGCAATAACACTTTTTCTTCATGATCGCTGGATCAAAATCATGGAGTTCCCTTCCTAACAACAGTGGATGTACCTACACCACATGCACAGCAGCGGTTCACGAAAGCAGCTGACCATCACCTTCTTGAGGGCAATTAGGGAGGGCAACATGAAGAACATAGGAAATAGGAGTAGGACAGGCAAATCGGTCTCTTGAGCCTACTTTGTCATTGAACTAGATCATGGTTGATTGAGTTAAATGCCATTTTTACCATGTAGAAGGAGACCATTTAGCCCATTGAGTTGTACCGACTCTCCAAAAGAGCATCTTACCCAGATCTAACCTCTCCTCCCTCCATTCCATAACCCCACATATTTACCATGGCTACTTTACCTAATGTACACATGGTGACACTAAGAGGCAATTTAGCATGGCTAATCCACCTACCCAGCGCATAATTGCACTGTGGGAGGATGTCAGGAGAGTTTTGGAGGAAACCCATGCAGACAGGGGAAGAACGTACAAACTTTACACCGTCACCCAAGGCTGGAATCAAACTTGGGTCTCTGGCACTGTGAGGCAGCAGTGCTAAACACTGTGTCACTGTGTCATCTTCTTACTCTATCCCCATATTTTTTAATGTCTTTTAATATCTAGAAACTTGTCAATCTCTATCTTGAATATACTCAATGGCTGAGCCTCCAATGCTCTCTGGGATAGAAAATTCCAAAAATTCATCACCCTCTGAGTGAAGAAATTCCTCATCATTACAGTTTTAAATTCCTCATCATCACAGTTTTAAATTCCTCATCATCACAGTTATTCTGCAATGGTGCACCTTAGTTCTAGACTCAGAGTTGAGGGAAAAATGGTTAAACTTTCTACAGGACTTCAAGGGTAGATGTAGATACATCTACCCTTGAAGTCCTGTAGAAAGTTTGTACATTTCATTGAGATTGCTTCTCTTTCTTTGAAACCCCAAAGAATACAGGCCTAGTCTCCTCAAGCTTTCCTTATAAGACAATCCTGTCACCCCACAGATTAGCCTGGTGAACATCTGTTGCTCTCATTCTGTGACAAGTCTAAACTTTCAGAGGTAAGGAAACCAAAACCGTACGTGGTACTCAAGGTGCAGTCTCACCAAGGCTCAGCTGCGGCAAGGCATTTTTTTTAGCTCAAGTTCCTGTTGTGATGAAGGCCAACATACCATTTGCCTTCCTTATTCCTTACTGAATGCAACACCTGCGAGCTGGCTTTTCATGACTCACAAACAAGGACAACCAAGTCCCTGGGTGGGCATTTGACTGTGTTTCAGGGATGTGGGGGCAATCGTCCAGGGATTAGGCAGAGGTTATTGGGGTGATATCCAGGCAGGTGGGGGGGACAATCAGCCAGGGAGGCCAGCAATTGTGGGGGGGGGGAGGTGGGGGGGAGGGCAGCTGATATTGGGGGGGGGGGGGGGGAGGGGGGTAGGAGGACTGACAAATCTGTCTGTGTTCTGTTGTACAGAGCAGGGGGATCTGCACATGTGTAGTAGTACCCCCTGGTGTGAGCAGCCAGCTTTCCATTATGAGTAGACTCTGTCCATTTTCTTTACTGGCATGAATCACACTTTGCCTCTTTTTTTTGCACTAAGTACCATAAGATCATGTTGGAAATCTCGCTGAAAAAAGGGTGCAATCCTCTCCCATTTTCATGCTTGTTCGGCACTTAGAATTTTTTTGGTAAGATTGCCCCCTCTGTAATTTTCCTTCCACAGTGGATAACTTCAAACTTACTCACATTATATTTGACCTGCCATGTTCTTGTCCATTCACTTACATTGTCTAAATGCCCTTGAAGATTCCTTGCAACATCCTGTCAACTTACACTCCCACCTGAGTTTGTATCATCATCAAATTTGGAAATATTATATTTGGTACCCACATCCAAATCACTTATATTGATTGAGAACAGCAAGTACTGATCCTTGTGGTATTCATGAGTCACAGCCTGCCATCCTGACAATGACTCATTTTGTCCTAATCTCTATTTCTGTCTGTTAACCAATTCTCAAAGTCAGTATGTTGTTCCGAATTGCACGTGCTCTAATTTTGTTTACTAACTTCCTTTTGAAAATCCAAATAAACTACAGCCTTTTATATGTGTCACAAGAAATATCCACAGTAATATCTGCACCAGGAGCTCTGAGTTCAACTCCCACTTCAGACCTTGATGGCTACAGAATATGTGTTCCTAACAAGGAGAAACGAGTTGATTATCAGCCTAAAAATCTTTCCAATGCACCTGAGGGCAGATTGTAAGAGTGCGAGAATTTCCTGTTCAGTCATACTACAGATGGTAATGACAAACTACTGCAGTGCTTTGAAAAGCATAACCATGGTCAGAGCAGTCCAGTGGCACAGTGGTTAGCACTGCTGCCTCACAACACCAGAGACCTGGGTTCAGCTCCATCCTCGGGTCACTGACAGTGTAGAGCTTGCATGTTCTCCCTGTGTCTGCATGGATTTCCTCCAAGAGCTCTGGTTTCCTCCCACAATTCAAAGATGTGTAGGTTAGATGGCTTGGCCATGCTCAATTGCCCCTAGTGTGTAGGTTAGCTTGATTAGCTATGGTGGATGTGTTGCATTGTGCAGATGGGATGGGGGGGTGGTGGACCTGGCTGGAATGGTCTCCAGAGGGTCAATGCAGACTCAATGGGCTGAATGGTCTCCTTCTGCATAGTAGGGATTCTATTATTCTAAATCTATGGTCATCAACACTCTTAGGGTATGGTATCTGAAAGGGAAGAAGGGTACCATTCAAACGTTTTGAATTTGTTGGCGTAGATAATTACCCCACATTCAAGCCATGGCAATGATTTTATTGCCACATCTATTACTGAAGAATGCAACAGTGCATCCAGTGGAAGAGAAGTGTACTTTTGTGAGTAACTTCTGAATTTTCATGTATAATTGCATTTGTGTAGATACCAGAAGTAGCTGTCAGGTTGACCTTGTAATAATGGCATGTGCTGTTAGCTTCAACGTCATTAATACAGATAGACCTGGGGATTATTGTTAACCTGAAGTATGTTTCTCAAATGTTCTCATGGAATGTAAATGTGACTATTTTCTATGTCTTCTATTCCTTCAGAATTTCATTCTAGTTATCACTAACTGGGAGTTTTTTAAAAAAAATGGATAAGCAGTATGGTGGTTGAGTAATGTTAAAGTTGATCTATTCGTACCAGCTATAAACTTTAGTGATCTGTTAATCTCCAGTTCCTCAATGTTATAAGTTACTGCTGAAATCTAACAATTGGCAACTGGTTCTTGCGCACATTAATGAGTCTTGCAGGCGTAGAAAAATTCATTTCTACTATGTGGCCTGTAAAAGGTAGCAGCCATCCACTTATAATTATGAGTCCTATCAATAAATGATAGAATATGGCCCAATTTTTATTAATAATGGTACTTGGGTTTTCACCCTGTTCCTAAGAAGGAATATGGCAAGAGACAGGATAACGAATGTTTATAGCATGTTAGCTGCCACCAACATTATTTTATTTTGTTATTGCTTTTACAGATGCTATTAAGAACACTTATTTCGTGGTAAGACCTTGACCTCTTTCAGGTCATGAACCGTCTCTTGTCCTTAATAACTCCTTATAACATATACTTTAAATCACTTTCTATAAAATTTGGGAAGTCATTTTTTTGTTCCCTGAGAAATGTAATTAATTCCAGCAGCATTATGAAAACATATCAGAAAGAAACACAAATTCATCATTTACCCCAGGTAATAGATGAAAAATTGCAATTAATATATAAATATCATCAAATCGCTCCTTCATATCCACTTATGCCAGAAATTCTTAAATAATATTTGGGTTGCAGGAATGGTTAAAAGCTGACTCGCACTTCTTGAACCCACCCGCATCAAATTCTCTCTGTTCTTTGTACTGAAGATCAGATCCAAAGAGGCATCAAAATTGTCTTGAGATGATTTTCAGAATGAGTAGCAGGGAGAATTGTCACAAAATGAGTTTAAAATCTAACAAAGAAAATGTTGAAGTTTAGGCCAACATTTGTTGCCTATTCCTAACTGCCCTTGAGAAGGTGCTGATGAGCCACCTTCATGAACTTCTTGCTACTGTTTATGTGGTGTTGGTGCACCCACTGTTCTTTTGGAAAGAAATTAGTGACTGCGCTATTTTCGAAGGTCATTCTATGTGCTTTGCTGCTATCTTCAAAATTCTATTGCCCAGCTGTAGATGACTATGTAGACAGTTAAATTGAATTGGTAATCTAACAAAAAGCCATTTAAATGACTTTGCAAACTGTAAAAATTTTATAAATGCAATATTCGCACTACCACATTTATAATTCTTAGAAGTTTTTAACAGCATAAAAATTTTATGTCAGAAAAAAATGGGTTGGTTACTTATATTGGACAATATTTGTAAGGAGTGCATTATATCACATTAGTGTTACAACGTGGAAGTGATTTTTCACTCTGTTTGATTTTGAAACCACTCAAAGGGATATACCTCACCTTACAATCTTGTACAAGTATGTGTGAAGTAGTAAAAGTTTTTGGTTTTGGTAAGTTAAAGCAGGATCTGACACTATCATGAACAATTAACAGAACTTTTTCTTAAACTGGTGCCAACCTTATTAAAACAATTAACAAACTGAATAAAATCCCAATAGAATGCTGATTGAATACGACAATGAGTGAATTTCTCATTCAGGAATTTTAGAATAAATCATTAAATACAAACAGGAGTCTTTGGAAATATGACCTTTCTTCAATGATGCTCAGGTCTGGAACAATTTCTGGGTTGGTATCTCCCTCTATTCTGAGGGTGGTTTTATTAAGACATACATAAAACGCAGGATTTACATGAAAACCTCGCCTATCCTCCTTGTGACACAAGAGGTGGCAAATCACCCCCTCTTGTCCAGGTTTATACACCTGGAATTACCTCACAGTATTCCTGCAATCTGAGTGGTTTGAGGTTGTCAACAAACCTCACATTTAAATTCCATTGTTTCTGTGTCTCTGCGTGCTTGCTTTAAATTAATTGGTCCCATTCAAAAGTCTATTTTGGTAAGGTTGTAACACTGTCAAGTAGGCTTTGATATAATGTTGCAAAAATCACTTCTGCAGCCTGCTTTCTGCAATTTAAGACCCATGCAGAAGACACTTGCTTTTAAGAGACAATGCTACATGATTTCTTTTTTTTTGTTTTCACATTTATCACTATTTACATTTGTCAAGCATCACATTTTTAATGTTACGTATGCAACTTCACAACATTAGATACAAACATCTTCTAAAATGTTTATTTCTACAACCTTGCAAACAAAGTACATTCCTTTGTAAATGATGACATAACATTTATTTCCAAGAAATAATATAGATGCACAAGTTTCATATATCTAACAATAAACTTCCAAGCGTTATGTCAAACACCATTAAAAGCAGCACTTAATGAGTAAAAGGGTAGGGTGGGGGAACAGTGGCTGTGGTGGCTAGCACAGTTGGCTAGGTGCTAACAGTGTGCTTAATCCCCCTTCTCAGGGTCTGTTTCCTTTTCCTGTCCCACAGTAAAATCAGAGTACAGGCCATCGTCTGCAACCCTCAAATAATCGAGGATGCTGACGAAAAAGAATAGTTAAAAGAACTACAGGATTAAGGTACAGTGAGTCGTGACTCATTAGAAAACAAAAATAGTCCCTGTTCTCATCCACACAGTAAACAAAAATCTCAAACGTGTTGGACAAGAACAATTGCAGAGGCCTCTGTAACCGTACTCCTGAGTCCCTCGACCTACCTCATTCACAGTCACACCCTATGTTCAAACCCTATCTTGGCTTGAATGAAGTCATTAAAATGCTTGCATTGGATCCAAGTTCCTGTGGTGACCCCCCCAAGGGTTCTGATCTCCTCTGCAATCTCTGTCCAGGCATATTGGTCAGGAAGACCGGTCTCCTTCTCCCATCCCTGGGGGAGAGGACTTTCCACCTTGTCCTTACAGAATGGAGGAGGGAGGCATTGCTGAATTATGGCACCACCTGGATCTCCCTACTGCCAGTCTCTGTAGGTTTCCAGGCAGTGGCCATCACAATCCGTGCTGGCCCTAGAAATTTAATACATCTCCTGTACCTTCTGCAGTGACACTTGATGCCACCTCTCCACCCACCTCTGCTCCCTGAGTCTGACTGTTAATTGGCCAGTTGCCAGAAGATTATGTATGGCTGGCTGGTCCTGTCTAAGTGGACCCAACTCCTGTGCCCAGAGTCAACACTGAGACTTGTGACCCAGGTGCAAAATTCAGCCAGATGTCTCTGTTTCAAAAGTCTCTAGCTCAGAGACAATGAGCTGGAATGCCAGTTGGAGACCCTCCAATTCACAGGAAAGGGGCAGCAATATCAGAATAGTTTTCTTCAGACTCTGATCTCAAGTCATGGAGGTTTAAAATGGTGATGGTGTGATCAAGAGCGTGTAGTGTAAGGAAATTCCCCTGGTAAGACCTACAGAAACTGGTTCCCTCTAACAGGTATAATCTTCTTGCTACCAGAGAGGATAAAGAGGAGGCTGTTGTCAGGACAGCTAAAATGCAAACTATACTTTAGAGCAAAAGGCTTTTTAAAGTGGGGAGGAAGAGGGTAAGTGCTTTGTGATAGTTTGGGGGGATTCAATAATTAGAGGCCAGATAGCATCTTTTGTAAGTAGGATTGAGAGTCTCACATTGTATGCTGCCTTCCTTATTCCAGGGTAAGAGACATAGCGGGCGGAATTTTATCAACTCACTCTGCCCATCGATGGGTCATGTTGGGGTCAGGGCCTGAAGGATGTATGGGTGCAGGGCCTGGAGGGGGCTGGGACATCCCAATCAGGGAGGGAGGGGAGTGCCACTGCACATTCCACCCAAGATCAGTGGGGGTCAGTGTGGTGGGGAGGGGATGCCACTGCACGCTCTGCCTGTGATCGGTGGGGAGGGGGAGGGGCTGGCCACTGCTGTTCTGCATCAGGTTAGTGGGGCAAGGAAGGAGGGGGCTACTGCCACACTGCCTGTGATCTGTGGGGGGGAAGGGGAGGGGGAAATCAGTTTGGGTGGAGAGGGGGCAGCGGGGGATACATTTTCAGGTGGACCCCTGTGATTGTGAGAGGCGGGGGATGGTGTTGATTCAGGCTGGCTGTAGCAGCAGAGTTCTGACAGCCCTCTCTCTCTGTCAGGTCTCTGCTGTTGGAACTGCGCAGGTACATGCACAAAGGTCTGCACCTGCGCAATAGCTCACTCTGCTGCTGGTTGGTGAACTGCCTGTTGCAGTTTGAAACAGTCTAGCTTATTTTTTTCCGCACTATGTGCACAAGATTGGGAGTAAAAACTCACCCAAAAAATGGATCTGCAATGCTCCCATTTTCATGCGAGCTGGACACTTATAATCTTTCTCATAAAATTCCACCCATTGAACTGATTTGAATGGATATTGGATTGGGAGAGGGAAGCCCCAATTGTTTTGGTGCGTGTTAGTATATTAACAAAGAGTAAGCAAGAAGTCCTGTATGGAGAATACCAGGAATTATAAGTTAAATTAGATAATAAAATATCAAGGATTATAATTTCTGGATTATTATTTGAGCCACAAACTCATCGCTGCAAGGAAGATTAGATAGCAGAATATGTGGCTGAGGGAATAGTATGGTCAGGAGGAATCTGTTTCATGGGACACTGAACCAGTTTTAGGATAGAAAAGAACTGTACCTTCCTACCAGGTTCCACCGCAATCAAGTTCGCATCAGTGCCCAAATGGAAAGGATAAATAATATGAACATTTTAAACTAATAAATGGGAGTGTGATAAATAGGAATTTAGGTGGAAATGTAATATTAATAATGGTTCAAACACAAGTAATAAAGGAAGCAGAGTAACAGTCAGAGATTGTGCTTTGGGCGCTGCAAGTAAAGGGAAAACTCAAGGATGTAAAGTAATTAAACCCGGAGAAGGGAATAGGAACATGTGAGTAAAACATTGCAGTGAGTAAAACATTGCAGATTAGAGTGTGTGACCAAATAAATGCTCTTTATAAACAAACCTGGAGTATTAGGAACAAATTGAATGAATTACAGGCATTATTTCAAGATGTTGAGGATAATATGATGACCATTACTGAAATATGGCTGCAAGATTGTCAGGACTTGGAACTAAATATACCCTGGTTATAAAGTACACAGGATGGTTGCAGAAAATGCTAGAGAGGGAGGAGAGACTTTAGTGATTAAGAATGAAATCACTTCAATGATAAGAGAAAGTACGACAAGAGATTTTATGGACATAAATAAGAAATAAGAAGGACTCAAGATGTAGTAGGAGTTGTGTATAGCCCGTCTGAGTAGCAACTGTGAAGTGGTAGATTGTGTGAATGCGGAGTTTAGATTGTGGTAAATGCAGAATGGTTTAAATGAGGAATTTTCACTTTCACGTAGGTTGGGACAAGCAGATCAGCAAATGTCAAAAAGGTAGTGAAATTCTTGAGAGCCTGGGATTAGTTTTCTGCAACATTATGTCCGAGAGCCAATAGGAGACATGCCATGTTAGATTCAGCAATAAGCCACATTTAAATGTCAGCTCAACAGAATAGAATCCTTACATGCAAAAGGAGGACATATGGCCCATCAAGTCTGCAGCAACTCTCTGGCAGGGTAGTTTACCAAGACCTTATCCTCTATCTCCATAACCCCACACATTTACAATGGCTAATCTACTAACCTACACATCATGGGACTCTGAGGGGCAATTTAGCATGGCCAATCTACCTAAACTGCAACATCGTTGGATTGTGGGAGGAAGCCAGAGCATCAGGAGGGACTCCACGCAGACACAGGAAGAACGTGATAACTCTGCACAGTCACCCAAGGCCAGAATTGAACTGGGACCCATGGTGCTATGAGGCAGCAGTGTTAACCATTGTGCCACTGTGCTGCCTTACAAGTACATGGACATTTGTCTCATAGTGATCATTAAAATATTACATTCAATGAAGTGCTTGAAAAGAGGAAAATTGTTCACAGTAAATTAACCAAATTTGTTAATTGGTAAAATGACAGTAGAACTGTGGGAGGCGTTAACAAAACAGTTTGTGACCCATGGGGAATAAGCTGTACTTGTCCAAAAAACATTTATTGATGATTCGAGAGATAAGTGACAACATAAAGCTAAAAGAAAAAACATACAAAATTACAAGAAAAGCAAATGAAAAAGATACAAAGGATAGCAAAACGTGAGAAAACAGTAAGTAAAAGTTACAGAAGGTGAGTATGAAAAGAACCGTTTAAGGAATATCAAAATCAGCACCTTTATTTACAACGATCTTAGGAGAAAGAGGTTTGCCTTGAACAAAGTGCCCCCCTGAATCTAAAACGCTGGGGTACAGTTTCAAAGAACGGATCCCTCATTTAAGATGAAGATGAGAAGGAATTTTTTTCCCTCAGAGGGTTATGCGTGTTTAGTATTCTTCTTCTCAGTGAGCAGTGGAGGCTGGCTCATTGAATATATTTAAGCCTGAGTCAAACACATTGTTGATTCACATGGGAGTGGAAGGTTATAGTAGACAGACAGGAAAGTCGAGTTAGGAGCACATCTGATTAGTCATGATGTCATTGAATGGTGGAGCAGGCTCGAGGGACTGAATGGCCTACACCTGCTCCTATATCTAATTTTCTTAAATTCAGTAAACTAAATTTGCTGATGATACAAAGTTAGGTGGCAGTCTAAGCAGAGTAGACATAAGTACAAGGAAATATTGATAGATTAAGTGAATATGCAAAACTGTGGCAAATTGATTTCAATGCAGACAAATATGAGATCATCTACCTTTGACCCATAAAGGATAGAAAAACGTACTTTCTAAATGATGAATAGCTCGAAAAAGCGGAGGTCGAAAGAGACGGCGGTGGGGGGTTGGGGAGAATGGTCCGAGAACAGAGATCATTAAAATGCCATGAAGAGATACAGGAAATAATGCTATTGGAATGTTGTTTTTATAATCTGGAGGACCAGCATAGAAGAGGGTAGAGACCATCCTATACAGCTTTACAAAGCCCTGTTTGGATCATACCTCATGGCTTTGTGAGCTGTTTTGGATATTACGCCTTAGGAAAGATATATTGGCCTTGGAGGCAGTGCAGTGTAGGGGAGATATAAGAATAAAAGCATAATAATGCCTGGATTCCAAGGTTAAATTATGAGAAGAAATTACACAAACTAGGGTTTGTTCCTGGAATTTAGAAAGTTAAAGAGTGATTTTCAACATATTGAGATATTGAGGGGAACAGATAGACTTGATAAAAACAAACTATTTCTTTAATTTGAATGTCTACGCTCAGGGACCATGTTCTAAAAATTAGAGCCAAATTTTTCAAGAGTGAAATTAGGAAAAATTTCTACACACAAAAGGATGGAAAAGGTTCAGAATTCTCTTATGCAAATAGCTTGATGATAACTCAATTGCAATTTTAAAATCTGAGATTATTGATATCTTTTTATTATCCATAGTTATTACAGGTTTTGGGGCAAAGGTAGGTATTTAAAATTAGGTAGTAAATCAACCATGAATTCCTGAGTGGCAGCAAGACTCAAGAAGGTCTACTATTTTCCCTGGGTTCTGAAAACTTCCTTTTTAATAAAAGATGCGGCAAAAAAAAGCATTTTTTTTTTACCCTTACCTGCATTTTAACGATAGATTCACTATGGCGCTCTCAAAAAAAAAATCCCAGCGTGCAGTGGACCATCTGAACAAATGCAGTTTAAAACAATAAAAACCAAGATTGGACAGATATCACAGTGCTGTGATATAAAGTATTTACCTAATAGCACTTAAACTGTAAAAATACATAATAAGCCATAATTTAAAAAGAAATGCAGCCTTCATCCCAACTAATTTACCTCATTGTTTCGATTTTCATTGAAGGCTAGTTTTATCTCCCTCCTTGTGTGGTGCCAGCCCTGCATTTGTCTGCTTCATGTAAATGAGGATTTTTTTTGTTTTGTTTTCTTTTGTATGCTTGAACTGAGTCAGTATTCACTGTGAGAGACGCAGTCTATTCCATTCAACCACAACCAACTGTGAAGTTGCTCCTTAGATTGTTTAATTTCCGGAGCTTTATCTTATTATCATACCCCCTGCTTCGCCACTATATACTTACATTCACCCTACTGATTCTCCTCATGATTTTAAAACGTCATGGTCAAGTTCATCCTTAGTTTCTTTAGTTGAGTGAGCATCTCTTCATAGCTCAATGATTTAAGACCGCGAACCAGCCTTATCCCCCCACCTTTTTTCCCATTACGCTGTCTGTCTCTTTATTTCTGTGAACAAAACTGGGCACAATGCTTCACATGTGGTCGTGAGTGCTTTGAGTGTCAGGAGATTTATACGGGCAGATCTTCCTGCTCCTGAGTCTGGGCCTATAGAATTGCCTGAGTGCAGCAAAAACAAGGAAATCAAGCAGGGAGGACTGCATGCCTGTAAGAGAACCCATTCAGTTTTCTATCCATTGATTTAAATATCCCTCCATTAGGGCTATGTTCCGCTCTTCATCCAATTTTCCTGTTTCTGCTGTTCCCAGGCCCAGGAACAGGAAACGTATATGCAAACAAATGATTGCCTAGATTTTTATTGCACACTGTGCAACAAAATGTGATGCATAAATATTTGAATTTATGTATCATATGTTGTTATTCTCCATATTCCTGTACTGTGAAAATACATCTGTTATTTTTTCAGAACAATGTGCATTCTCATTTATGTATCATCAGTTCGATTCCCAGCTTGAGTCACTGTCTTTGCGGAGTCTACCCGTCTTCCCATATGGGTTTCCTTTGGGTGCTCCAATTTCATCCCACAGTCTGAAAGATGTGCTAGTTAGGTGCATTGACCAGGCTAAATTCTGCCCTCAATGTACCCGAACAGGCACCAGAATGTGGCGACTAAGGGATTTTCGCAGTGACTTTATTGCAGTATATAATATGATACATGTCCTTCATGATGTTCCAGTGTTGAGGAATCAAAGTGAATATGCTGGATGCTGGAATTTTGAAAGGAAACCAGAAAATACTGGAGATACTCAGCAGCGCAGGCAGCATCTGTGGGGAGTGAAACAGAGTTTCAGCTCAATCCTTTCATTACAAATGTTCAGATGAAAGGTCGATGACTAAAACCTCCAAACTTGTGGATGTCTTTTTGACTATTTGTTGTTTTCAAAATATTTTGTTTTTCTTGTAAGAGGATTCAGTTAGAGACTCAGAAATAAGGTGCCTCAACAAAGTCACTGACAGATACAATGAACAGTTGTTTTCAAATATTTCTGCAAATATGAGAACAGCTTTGAAAGCTGTTATCTGCATGTTCATGGAGTTTTGTCAATTTTATCTATTTCAGTCTTCTTCCTGCGTATGTGTAACATAAAAATAACCCACTGACATTAGAGGGCCTGGAGACATATGCAACCCATTTATCCACTGAGAGGATATGCTGTTTAGTGCTGTTGACAGAGGGCGGAAATAAATTATTGACTGCATCAGTTCATAAATGTCCAGCCTGATAAAGATAAATGGATCTGCTTCTGAACGGAGGTTCAGGAAATCCATACTAAGCAAAACTAGTTTAATGCAAATCATGCTATAGATATTTATAACAGAAATCTTGATAGTTAGCAAGTAGGGGAACGTTTCTCTCACTACGTGACTTTTTCCCCAAAGAGGAAGTATGCTTCGTGCACCGTGCCACTGCTTCCAAAGTTACTGAAAGAAAAGGTTGTTATTTTGAATGCATTTTCCTACTCTTGCAGTTAGTGCATGGAAAGTATTTTAAATAAGAAATGCCAGTTTGTGACAGGGATGTGGCGCAGTTGTGTTTACTGCCCAGGCCTAATTGTCCTGAGAAGAGGTGGTGGACTGCCTTCCTTGAACAGCTGCAGCCCCACGATGGTCTTTGGTAGTGAACTCTTGGATATTGATCCAATAATAATGGAGGAATAGTAACATATGTCTAAGTAAATTTGGCATGTGACTACAAAAAGAAAGTGTTCCAATGACCTTGCTGTTCATCCTTCATTCCATGGAGCTTGTAAGCACTACTGAAACCATTGTTTGTTTTGCTTGCTTGTCACTTGACACTATAGAAATCAACAAACATGTGTAGAATTGAAGTAACAACCAGAAGATATCAATTAGCAACTCACCTGCAAGTAATTGATGGTCCTTTAATTAGTGCTGATTTGCTTCTGACTGCTGAGCATGTGTGTTCAGCTATACAAGATAACAGGGGGCATTAGCTGGAATCCTGAACACCAATAGCATTGTTGGTATCAAACCAGTGTTGCAAGCTTGTTCTGCATGTTTCCAGTGACTATTCTCTCTATGTGTGCTAATGCCCTCATCAATATGCTATCCATGGTGACTTGCCCCCTTAGTGTGCACACATGCTGTGGATGTCATTTTGGAGTTCTTATCTTAGATCTCCTCTGTACTTTCAGATGCATAATTAAATGGAAAGGTCCAAACATTGTTTTCCAAATTGCACCACTTCACTGTGACACACAGGAGCTTCACCATGATACAGTGAATAATTGCCAAGACTTTACATTTGGGCTAGGAACTCAAGAAGAAGAAGTGTTGATTACTGCCAATCACTCTCTCTAGTGCTGAACATATCTATTATAAGTGTGGAATAAAAACAGAAAATGCTGGAAATACTCAATAAATTTGATAGTATCTATGGAGAGTAAAACAGAGTTATGTTTCAGATAGATAATCCATTTTCATTTCAGACTTCCAACATCTGGGAGGTACAGTGGCACAGTGGTTAGCATTGCTGCCTCCCAGAGCCAGGGACCTGTATTCAATTCTGGCTTCAGGTCACTGTCTGTTTAGAATTTGCACATTCTCCCCATGACTACATGGGTTTCCTCTGGGTGCTCTGGTTTCCTCCCATAATCCAAAGATGTGTGGTTTAGGTTGATTGGCCATGATAAATTGTCCTTAGTGTCAGGGAATTAACAAGCTGAATATGTGGGATCATGGGAACAGGGCCTGGGTGAGATTGTGGTCAGTGCAGACTTAATAGGCCAAATGGCCTCTTTCTGCACTTAAGGAATCTATATGCAGTATTTTACTTTTATATTTTAAGTGTGGATTTTCATTCATTCAACTTGTGAATTGTCTTAAAACATTCAAAAAATATTAAGTTTTACATTTTAATGTTTCTTGTTTTTGTTTTCTGTCCCTTTTCCTCTCTTCATCAAATCATTTTTCTTTTCATTATTGTTTCTTTAATTGCCTGATTTGACTTTGAGTTAAACCTATTTAATTCATCAGCATTTGTAGTTTTTCTGATGTTTATTTCCCACCCTTAAATCTGATTAAATACTGGAATACTGTTTCTCTGCTCACCTAAGTCTCAGATGTCCTACTTTTCTTGTTGCTCAGCTTGTAGTTACAGCAACTTAATGGGCAACAACTGTTGAAAAAAAGCACTGAACAGTGCAAGAGAAGTATAATTAATGGTAAAAACTGTTACATGACTGACTACAGCAACATGTGCACCAATGTTTCCTTATCCAATGAGGAGGAGGTGGCACAGTGGCATTATCACTGGAATAGTGATTCAGGATAATGGCTTTGGCGACCTGGGTTCAAATCCCACCATAGGATTTTTTGGGCAGCATATGCTGCACTGCTGCCTCGCAGCATCAGGGACCTGGGTACAATTCCAACCTCGGGTGACTGTCTATGTGGGAGTTGTACATTCTTCACGTTTGCTTGTGTTTCCTCCGGGTGCTCCAGTTTCTTCCCAAAGTCCAAAGATGTGCAGGTTAGGTGGATTGGCCATGGTAAATTCCCCCTTAATGTTCCAAGATGTGTATGTTAGATGGATTAGCCTTGTTGTGGGGTTACAGGAATTTGGTGGGGGAGAGGGCCTGGCTAAGATACTCTGTCAGCTGGTGCAGACCTGATGGGCTAAATGGCCTCTTCTGCACTTGTAGGGATTCTGTGATTGCTGCCAAATTTCCTGGATGGGTTCATTTCATTACTTGTAGTTGAGGAAGGAGATGTCACATCAAATCATACATGCAAGTATTGACTCATGCTCATTAAATTTCAGGAATTAAGACATTCATCTATCATTATATTGTAATATTTAGCACCTTACTCCAACAATGCTCTTCATTTATGAATAAGACCTGAAGTTCTGGCGAGGGCTATTTTAAATTACAACCAGTAAAAAATGCTACAATTGGTTGTGTGTTACATTTGGTAATCCATTTCCATATTGCTGCAGGAAAGAAACACAAATCAGTGCTGGTTATTACCGTGCCATCTACTAACCTCAACTAACATTTGATCCAGAGATGTCAACTTAGAAGAGAAACTAGAAAGACGATTTATGTTGTCTGTGATTTGAGGTCTGCAATAAGAAATTAAAACCAAAATCAAAATGAATCATAGACAGAACTTACCAGAATAATAAGTACCAATTTACCAAACAGTAACAGCTATCTTTAACTTACAACTGTTTGAAATTAAAGTTTGCTGACAGCATAGAAATCTGTCAGTGACTCTAACCACCAGAGTAACAGAAAATATTTTGTTTCATTATTGACCTCAGTTACTCAACTGTTCTAGCATCTTGTAACCCACTTAAAAGATGATTTTATTTTTATATAAAATGATTACAATGCATGTCCAGATAGACATACTAAGTTTCTCAGCACTTGTACGTAATTTGAAAATTAAAAATATTAGTTCAATTAGTTAAACAGACAACAAACTCGGTTTAGAAACACTGGATGGACAGATAACATTTAAAGACTTAATTTGAATATCTAGCACAAACCATGCAGAAATAAATCCCACTATTGCTTACCATTAGCAGCATGAAAAGAAATTCATACAGTAAAATTGTAAATAAATGTACATTCAGTAGTCATTTCTTGATGAATACCTTTTCTAATTCATATTAGAATAAATACAATAATCAGATTGAGCAGAATTGTTACTTCATCTGACAGTGTAGAATGTTAAAGATGTCTTGGACTGTGCAACAGTGACCCTCCTTACAAATGTTTGTTATGAGGCTGCAATACTATTGAGGGTTTTTAATCCACAAGAGGGAAAGCTTGAGCTTTTATTCATTCATCCTAACCCTGAGATTCTTTTATGAATAATCTTTCAGTTGGAATGTTAGTTTGTAAGTTCTCCTGGAGACCAATTCTGCCATTCAAGGTATTGTCTTGTGTCAGCAGGTTCAAATCATGAGACATCACTAACATATCAATACAAATCCTCCGTGGAAAGATGTGATCTGAAGTTACTAGAATACATAGTGGATACTATATAGGGGGCAGTAAATTAAAAGGCTACACAGCTGTTAAAACCTTCAACTAAATTATGTCTGTCGTTCCCTGACAGATATCAAATACCTTTTATATTGCTTAACACGATACTCTTCTTTTGCTGGTTGTGGAAATGACTCAGGGCTTGAAATAATCACAAAATTAGATCATTTTATCTTCAGAAGGATTATTTCCCATTTTGTATATTAATTGCTGTTAAAGTAAAAAGGGCAGTTTTCAGCAACATGACTTTCTGCCTGATAAATATATATTGAAAAATGTAAGGTTTTTTTTTGTGATCAGATTGACTATGTGCTTTGAGAATGAAACCCTTGCAAAGGTTTGAAAAGCACATCTGTGGAAATACTGGAAATCTGGTGCGAAAGATTCTTCAGTGGGTTCAAGATTTATTGTGCTCATTAAGATGAGGGATGAGAGCGCTGGAGAATGGAACTATTTTTGATTTTATTTCTATCTGGCGGTGATAGCTGACATTCCTAAGTCAGGTACTGCAAGATCCAGTTGCAGATCTGGGCTTTTTCTGTATTACTTTGACAAAATATTGAAGGTCTTACCTTTTAAGAGTGCTTATTGTGCCTTGGCGTATTTCCATTTTTTGCGTATGCTGCCTCTGCTAATTTGGGGGTGGTTTTATGCTCTGAATAAGTTCCCACTGGGAATGGGATGGAAAATGATAAAACACATTTCACTTAGAACCCTTAACAACCTTCAGTGAGAAAAGACCTTCATCCCTAATGTGGAATTAACTTGGCTCTCCTGGGGAAAAAGGACATAATAAACAATTATGGCCATTTTGAAGACGTGACAAAATGATTAATACAGAACAGATTCCACAAAACATGCTTGTTCTAATGCGTGCAAGGGGAGACAATGCTGCTGTTTGTTTGCATTCTGCCTATTTCCATTATATCGCACTAAACCAGGAAGCTAAACATTGTCTTTTTAATAATTTTATGGCTTAACTGCGTAGTGTGTTTAAAAAAAAATAATTAGCATGAATACAGTTGTGCAGCTCTTAATTTGGGTGCAAGACACTGGAACACAGTGATAAGCAGCAAACTTAACATGCATCCAGCAATAAAAAGGGTTAAACATAATGTTTGTATATAACAAGGAAAACAGATTTACATACAGTTCTTCACACTGTCTGCATATGTCATGCAGTGAGTAGTTACAGAAGCATGTTTGTCCTATCTTTACAGAATTTTCACAGTCTGTAGGACACAAAATCTCTATAAGTGACTTATTGGAATAGGACAGGTTTTGTAAAATCACTTCTTTCATATGAACTGTGAAGAAATGTTCTGCTAAATGAAATCAGGAAAGAACTAGACAGAATCTTGTTTAATGGCATGACAAAATGAATCACAACTATTCCAGACATCCATCACAGCTAAATGGTGACCACAAATGATCTGTAAACCACTATATATTGATTACTCATGTACTACAAGTGTCGGATTTAATGTTCACACTCCAAGGAAAGGCAGCAGGGACAGCTGGTGCCTTAACTCTTCTTTGATAGATTTTAATGGTGAAATATTGATTTCTATCTGGCCAAGGTCTGCTTTTAGAGGCCAAAGTCATTTGTTGGGAAATACTGGACATCCAACTCACTAGTCGCAATCAATCATTTTTGGCAACATGGGCAAAAATATAAAACACTGAGCCTGGGATTCTGGACTGTATCACAAGTTATCAGACAAACCTCACTGAATTCCTCCTCTCGAAAAATTATTAATGATAAGACATGTTTATTGAGTGGAGAGCCATAGCAAATTGCACTTGACATGAAATAGTCTGAGCATTGCACCAAGAAAATGAGCATCTCGATAAGGGTCTATATTTTATTTAAACATCCATCTAGGGCTGAAAACTCAGGTAATCTGTTGTGTTACAAGCCACTGGCTGTTCTTTCCATCCAGAGAGATAACACTGAGAAGCTAATAGGAACACATCAATCACAATCAGCCTGTAATTCCACTGGTGTCTTCTCTTCCCAGTTACTGTTTAAGCTTCCTAATAATGGTGATAACATAGTTCTACAACTCCGATACTGCTTCTCCCCTTTGAGGGTCATATTCATAAACTGACTGAGTGGTTGCAAAGTCAGCATCTTACTCTGTGGAAATAAATGTGAAGAAGTGACATTCTCTGCTTTACCCACCTGGACTGGATGAAATCTTTGGAGACTTGAAATTTGTCAGGGTATAGCATACACAGATGTGCTCTTGATAATGGCTGATTCTTTCAGATTATCTTGCTTACCTAATGATTCGTGCTTCACTGCGTAGCTCAGTTGTGTTCATTTGGATGGCACTCTATTAGAATGTCAAGGTACATTGAATTGTTATCAAGGAGACCCATGTTTCTATAGACTGCATAAATCCAAAGGATGGGAGAAAATCTTTAGCGACAAAATAGATTCTAAAGGGCCTGAGTGTACTGAAAAAAAGAAAAGGGGTCTCGATTCAATCTAATAGGAGTGATCAATGCCCAGCATAGTTATTAAAAGTATTCAGTAATAAGACAGTATTGATAAATTAAATGTAAAACAAATAAAATTTAATAATCACAAACAAGTTATTTGCTTAACTTAATAACAAGATTGGTGTATTTTTAAAAGAAAGGTTTTCATATTTTTCAGCCAGTTGCCATGGTATTGTGTAGGGAATTGGTTATTGCTTATCAAATTGAAGCAACTCTGAGTTTGTGAACTGTATTGAGAGGTATACAGGGTGTAGTATATTTCAGCATAAATCAATAGTATTTGTGTAAATTAACATGGTATGTGTCTCATGACACCCTGTTTGGATGCCATTATATTTGAGACAGGCACTTCACTGTGAACCTATTGTACACAAACTGCTACCTTTACTGCCTCTAATTATTTACTAGTTAAGTTTATTGTAAGAATTTAATGTATTGTACAATATGGAATTCATAGAAATCTATATAGTGAAAAGCCTTGCATTCAAACTGCAGCTGTAGTGCCAAACCTATCAGAATTTAATTTCCATCGGCCAAATAAAAATCATGGTTAATCTGTTAAATTACCAATCAAATACCAAAGTAAATGTGAACAAATCAAAAGGTGTTTAAAAAGCACCAATGAGGGACACGTAATCAGCAGAACACCAAGCAATCAAATCTCTCAATTTATTCTCAAAACTACCATCCACCAACCAACAAATTTCCACAAGGCTGGCTAATGAAACCTCTCAAATAATTCCTTCATTATTGCTTTCAGCTTTCACTTTTTGCCCCTTCACTTAGGTAATGAAATTATATTTATAATGAAACACACAATATTCCATAATTCTAAAAAAAACTGATTGAAGTATGAGAATGAATTCTTCTCTATTAGAGTTGCCACATAGGAGTTCCTCACCCTGCAAAGAACTGTGTCTCTCTCTCTGGGAAAGTAATCAACTCTCAGGTCTGAGGCCTCAGTTGTTGGTGAATGCATTCTGTATATTGGGAAAACAAAATAGTGCATCATGGGAATTATGAGAATTGCTCAGCTACCAATGCCACAATAAAGCCATAATAATCCACCTCAAATGACAACCAGACATAAGAAGACCAAGAAGTTATAACTCTTATGAACAAATTTGTTTTATGTAAAATACGTATGAGGAAGGGAAAGAGAAATTATGTTTGTGTAACTTTCGGCCTACTTTACTGGTGCTACAAGATTCAGAGTGGAATGCAGCAACCGGATAGAAGATTTATAACAATAAACTACAAGATCAAAAATATTCTAAATTTAAAAACAAAATCAAGGCTTTATACAGTTCATGCCATCAAATAAAAATGTACAGCTGAATTAGAATAGGGGGATTGATTTCTCTGCTAAGGCCAGAGGGATTTTTGTGAGGTGATTTCATACTGGCCTTAGTTAATAGTGGCTGCAGTCCATCAAATTGCATCCCTATGACAATACCCACCCGCTTAGGTGATCATTCTTACTTATTAAGGAAGTTTTCATCTTTTCGTCTGCAGTATGCTTGATGTTATCCCTTTTGTCACCATGGCTACATAATTAATTATCTTTATTTGCATGGCAAATGTTCCAGACTTTCTGCTCATGGACAATTGTCTAACCTGAGAAGAAGTTGGCATTCTGAGGAGAATGCCCAGCAGGAAAACTGAATGCTTTCTCTGTGGGAAAAATAGGGCATTTCAAACAATTTTTCAGATCCAACGAACAATTTAAAGGAAGGATACTGTGTATAGTTCTGGTCACCTTATTATAGAAAGGATATTATTAAACTAGAAAGAGTGCAGAAAAGATTTACTAGGATGCTACCAGGACTTGATTGTTTGAATTATAAAGAGAGCCTGGATAGGCTGGGACAGTTTTCTCTGGAGTATAGGAGGCTTAAAGGTGATCTTATAAAAGTCTGTAAAATAATGAGGGGCATAGATCAGCTAGTTAGTCAATATCTTTTCCCAAAGGTAGGGGAGTCTAAATCCAGATGGCATGGGTTTAAGGTGACAGGGGAGAGATACATAGGGGTACAGAGGGCAATTTTTTCATAGAGGGTGGTGAATGCCTGGAACAAGCCGCCAGAGGTAGTAGTTGAAGCGGGTACAATTTTGTCTTTTGAAAAGCATTTAGACAGTTGCATGGGTAAGATGGGTATGGAGGGATATGGACCAAACATGGGTTTCGTGATTAAAATAAGGGCAGCATGGACAAATTGGGCCGAAGGGCCTGCTTCCATGCTGTAAATCTCTGTGACCCTATGGGCCTGATTTTACCATCTTGATTTGAAGCGCTAGACAGACTTGATTCTGGAAGTGTTTCAGATCTGACTTTTAAACTCATTCTCTGGCACCCTCATATGCACTCAGCAGGAAAAAAAATCAGTAATCCTGAATCACACTGCAGAAGCCTGTGGACGGGGTTTATCACACCCAAAACACTGCAGCTCTGATTGGAGACTTCAACTGCACATGCGCAGTAAAAAATATAGAAAAACGCTCCTCTTTCACATTACTCCTGGGCTGTGGGGGCCTCCACAGGCATTGCCCCAACCTCATAACGTTACTGACCCCCTTACACCCCCCCCACCCCACCCTCCTGCTACCCAGATCGATTGCAGCTCCCTGCCCCCCTACCCTCCACCGATCGCATGCAGAGTGGCAGCGGAACCCCCGGCCCCTCCGCTCCCCCCGCACCGCACCCCCCACCAGAGAGCGGTCTGACCCACCTCCCTCCCTCCCCTCCACCACAGTGCAATCTGACCCGCCTCCTCCCGTCCACTGACCTGAGTCAGGGAGCCACCAGAAGTTCTGAACTTACCTCCTCAGAAGCTGAGGACGCCTGAATTGGACTTTTGAGGACCATATCTACTTTGCGCTGAATCTGGATGGGCGAATGCATGGTAAAGGGGGAAGTGCCAGTAAAGTTGGGCGTCTAGCCCATTAATTCAATTTAAATGCATTCAAGTACGTTTAAATTGCCGTCACACCTGTTTCAGGCACGGTCTTGATCGCAGCCATTTTCAGCCATTGGTAAAGGGGGAATGGCCATGGAGGTGGGCACAGATTGCATTATTCGCCTCACGCCCAACTTTACCAAGTTTGCGTACCTGAAAATGGGCATAAGTGATGGTAAAATTAGGCCGTATGACTCCAAGAAAGCTAGAACAAGCTTCCAGGTATTTTGAGGTCCAAGAAGATGGAAATACAGCATTTCAACCTGACTATTTCCTGGGAGCAAACAGAGGTCCAATAAGCAGTTCTGGATTCTAGACCTGGAAGTCAAACGATACTGCACAGAATTTCAACTGGATACTGGGACTGGGGCCACAGTCTTATCAGACAAATTTGACTGGCTTTATGACGTTAAGATCCAGCCATCAAAAATAAAGCCCCAGGAGCCAAGAGACACAGACCTTAAAGTAAGAGCTCAGATCTCTACAATCATTAGACAAAATGCAACTCGTGGTATTCAATAGAATCAGCAGCTTTCTCTGCGCAGCAGGGCAGCGTGTTCAGGACTTGGTCTTCCACAAAGTGTCAATAGGGCAACAGGATGGTGGTGGAGCCATCCGTGGCAACACATTTCCTTGAGATGTTCTGGGGACTGGGAAAGTCCAAAAATGAATATCACATCACTCTATCTGGCGATGCCAAACCCTTCTGCTTATTCACCCTTTCGAAGGTACCTGACCCACTCAGTGAGAAAGACAAAGAGCAAAGTGACAGGTTGCTGCACCACAGATTGATCTCTCCTGTTACAATGCTAATTGGTGCTCAGGGGAATGACAGTCCCCAAATCAAATGGCCAAATTAAGCTGCATTAGAATAGCATAGAAAAATCATTACAGTGCAGAAGGAGGCCTTTCAGCCCATTGAGCTTACACCGACAACAATCCAACCCAGGCCCTATCCCCGTAACCTCATGTACTTACCCTGCTAATCCCCGTAACATTAAGGGTCAATTTAGTATGGCCAATTAATCTAACTCACGCATCTTTGGAATGTGGGAGGAAACTGGAACATCCAGATGAAACCCATGCTGACATGGGGAGAACGTGGAAATTCCACACAGTCACTTGAGGCCGGATTGAACAAGCGTTCCTGGCGCTGTGAGGTAGCAGTTGATCCGACACAGCTAATTAAAGCCAGTAAAAAAGAGATACACCCAATGTCTTACATTGAAGACAGTCTGGTGAAGTTGTCCAAAAGTGCTCTTTTACAAAGCTGGGTGTCAACTTTTGCTTTTTGCAGATTCTCCCTGACCAAGAATCAAGTTGTTGACAATATACTGCCACTCCCTTCAGCCACTTTTGTTTCAATCCATCTCATTTCGGTATATTCTCTGTGCCAGTGAACATTTAACACACCTCATCATGACCTCATCACGCCCGTTTGTCTTGGAAAAAAGTCATAAAATCGTGTGTGATGTGACTGGGAATGGCGCCCATTTTCCCACTAATTCCCATTTTACCAAAGCAAAATCTGCACGACTGGGAGCCTCCTCAAAACGTGCAAATCATTAATTTGCAACTTTTTGCATTCATCACAATGTAATTTGTGAGCTTCACTCCCAATTGTCCCAGCTCACCCACCTGAACCACCTCACTCACTGCAACCGAATCAATCAGGAAAACACCTCATTTATAAAAGTTGCATTTAGGTGCTTGAGCAGAGTGGGTGAGCAAGGAGGTAAATTTCCATGTTCAGACTGCTCTGTGCTATTCAGAGGGGGTTGTTTTGTGGTGGCCGTGTTGTGTTTTGTGTCGTTGGGAGGCCCACACGGTATGTAGGTGTGTGGGGGGCTGTTGTTGTTCACGGTCCCCAATGTTGGACTCTCAGCATGGACCCGGCTCAGAGCGCTGACCTCGGGTCTTAGCGCTGACTCTGGGTCCTGGTGCTAGCAGTAACAAGAACTGTTGTAGTTGGGGGATGGGCTGGAAACTCTCTGAAGTTGCAGCGTTGTAGCGTCAGGACTTGTCAAGCAGCATTGACTGGGGCCATTACTGCATGGGTTCTGGTGTGTGTTTATGAGTGGGGGAAAATGGGGTGACTGTGTTGCCATTCTTGGATCCATGGTGGGGTACTGGAAGTGTATGTTGCTGGGGGTCTGTAGTTGGTGGGGGGGGGGGGTAGGGGGAGTGTGTGTTTCTGGCCTGGGGGCTGAGCAGAGTTCTTTAATGTGTCCATCCATCTCTCTCCCTCTCCAAAGTCCCCCTCCCTGTTCAGATTGATGAGATGGCTTTTGCAATGTAACACATTGATGTTGCTGTTCTTTAGGTTGCTGCTGGAGCTGAGGAGGAAGAGCAGGAAGATGAACTGTGGGCAGAGGAGGCCCAGGCCTTATCACAGGCAGGAGTGGAGGGAATAGAGGGCAGCCACCAAGGGCAGGACGTGGCTGCCATTTACCCTGAGGGGATGGAGGGCAGGAGAAGCAGGGAGCAGAGACCCTGGCAGTTCTGCACACAACAGTCAGATATCACGTGCTGCCGTGGAGGTTTTGGCTCCAAAAGGAGACAGTGTGACGACATCTTACCGTTTGTTGCCGGACCTGGCACCTCTGCAGAAGGATCTAGATAGGCTGGGCGAATGGGCCAGGAACTGGCAAATGGAATTTAATGTTGGCAAATGTGAGGTTGTCCACTTTGGTAGGAATAATGGTAGGAAGGACTATTACTTACGTGGCGAAAAACTGCAGCAGGCGACGGTGCAGAGGGACCTCGGGGTCCTTGTGCATGAGTCACAAAAACCCAGCCTGCAGGTGCAGCAGGTGGTCAGGAAGGCGAATGGGATGCTGGCCTTCATAGCGAGGGGGATTGAATATAAAAGTAGGGAGGTCTTGCTGCAGCTGTATAGGGCACTGGTGAGGCCGCAGCTGGAGTACTGTGTGCAGTTTTGGTCGTCGCACTTACGCAAGGATATTTTGGCCTTGGAGGGAGTGCAGAGGAAGTTTACTAGGCTGATACCAGAGTTGAGGGGGTTGAGCTATGAGGAGAGGCTGAATAAACTAAGCTTGTACTCGTTAGAGTTTAGAAGAATGAGGGGTGATCTCATTGAGGCGTATAAGATGATGAATGGGATGGATAGGATAGAGGTGGAGAGGCTCTTCCCGCTCAGAAAGGACAGTAGGACTAGAGGGCACAGCCTCAAGGTAAAGGGGGGGCGGTTTAGAACGGAGTTGAGGAGGAACTTCTTCACTCAAAGGGTGGTGAATCTCTGGAATTCTCTGCCCGTTGAAGTGGTGGAGGCTGCCTCGCTCAATATTTTTACGACGCGGGTTGATAGGTTTTTGATAGGCAAGGGGATTAAGGTTTATGGGGAGAGGGCGGGAATGTGGAACTGAGACACGACAGATCAGCCATGATCTTATTGAATGGCGGGGCAGGCTCGAGGGGCTAGATGGCCTACTCCTGCTCCTATTTCTTATGTTCTTATGTTCAAGACATGGAGGGGGGGTCACCCACTCCCGGTGGCTGTGAAAGTGACAGCTGCCTTAAACTTTTACGCCAAAGAGTCCTTCCAGACCACCAGTGGCGACATTCACGGCATTTCCCAACCAATTGTCCACAAGTATGTCAAGGAGGTCACAGACGCTCTACATGCTCGGGTTGGCCAGTATATTAAATTTGACCTGGACCAGGACCACCAGTAAGCCAGGGCTGCAGATGTGTGGCCATCGCGGGGATGCTAAAAATGCAGGAGACTATAGACTGCATCCACGTCGGCCTCAAGGCCCCAGTGAAGAATCCAGAAAGACTCATGAATAGAAAGGGCTTCCATTCAATAAATGTGCAATTGCTGTGTGACCATCAGCTGATTCTCATGAAAATCTGCTCCAGACGCCTTGGCAGTGTGCATAACAGCTTCATATTGAGGAGTTCTGATGCTCCTTTGAGGAGGAGCCCAGGGTGCAGGGATGACTCGTGGGGGACATGGGATACCCACTTCAGACTTAGCTGATGACACTTGTGCTGAAGCCTCAGACTGACGTAGAGACCCAACATAATAGCTCCATGTCGCCATCCATTCAATAATGGAGCGGTGCATAGGGCTCCTCAAAATACAGTTAGGGTGCCTGCATCTCTCTGGCAGGACCCTCCAATATAGCCCCCTGGTACTGTCCCGCATTGTGGTGGTTGCTGTGCCCTACACAAACTGGTGCACAGTAAAAAGATCCTTTGGAGGCAGAGGAGGACACGGAGTCTGACCAGCCAGGTATCTCTGGGGAAAAGGCAGGAGAAAGAGAAGGAAGAGGAGGAGGAAGAGGAGGAGGACGATGACACCAAGATGGCAGGGTTGGCGGGTACGGAACTGGATTGTCAGGTGATACAACAGGATATAGATAGGTTGGTGCAGTGGGCAGATAGGTGGCAGATGGCATTTAATCCTGACAAATGCGAGGTGATGCATTTTGGAAGGAATAATGCAGAGAGGAGCTATGTGATAAAAGGTAGGCCGATTAGGAGTATAGACGTACAGAGGGACCTGGGAGTGCAGGTTCACAAATCCATGAAGGTTGCGTCACAAGTGGAGAACGTTGTTAGGAAGGCTTATGGGATGTTAGCCTTTATAGGAAGGGGCTTAGAGTATAAAAGCTGCCGTCTAATGCTTCAGTTATACAGAACGTTGGTTAGACTGCATTTGGAGTACTGCGTCCAGTTCTGGTCACCTTATTACCGGAAGGACGTGGAGTCTCTGGAAAGGGTGCAGAGGAGGTTTACCAGGATGTTGCCTGGCATGGGGGGACTGGGTTACGAGGAGAGATTGAAGAGACTGGGGCTATTCTCCTTGGAAAGACGGAGATTGAGAGGGGACATGATAGAAGTATATAAGATACTGAAGGGAATAGATAGAGTTAATAGTGAGAGACTACTCCCTAGACTGGGTACGAACGCGAGAGGTCATCACTTAAGGGTGAGGGGGGGGAGGTATAATTTGGAGGTAAGAGGAAGGTTCTTTACGCAGAGAGTTGTGGGGGTCTGGAATGCGCTACCGAGTAGGGTGGTGGAGGCAGGAACGTTGGACTCGTTTAAGATGCAGTTAGATAGGCACATGAGTGAAACGAGAATGGAGGGATATGGTAGGGGCTATTAAATAGGGTTAAACCTCGGGAGACACCGGAAGGGCAGGCTGTATGATTAATATTTTTTGTCTTTATTCCACAGGTGGAGGTCCACCTCGTGTCAAGCGAGGGGCATGCACACGGCGGGTCGTGCGTGGGCTGCTCTTGGAAGTCCAGGAGTGGCCTAGTACTTCATGTCGGTGTGTGTGCTTGATCCTGGACCGATAGACGGGCTCCACAACAGCTCAGTGACTAGCACTGCTAGCTGTGCAGATACATGGATTTGGGCCTGTGTCTGTGGGAGTTTGCGCATTCTCCCTGTGGTTGCGTGGGTTTCCTCCGGGCGCTCCGGTTTCCTCCCACACCCCAAAGATGTGCTCTTAGGCTAATCGGTTTCCACCAAATTGACACTATTTCTTCCCTGAATCTGACTGAGTAGGGTCCCATTCGTAGACATGCAGGGTAGAATAGGTGTAGGGTGATGCGGCGGCGCGGGCTCGTTGGGCCGAAGGGCCTGTTTCCCGTGCTGGGTTGTTCTTTGTTCTTTGTTCTTTGTATGACAACAAGCAACACCACCTCGGTGCTGGAGGGCTGGCGGCAGCAAGGATCAGGCACGCGAGGGCAGCAAGGACCAATCACCACATGCTTTGGTCACTAGCGACCTGTGTTGCCGCTAGTTCCATTCCTACTCCCCCCTTGGAGTCCTACAATCTCCTGCAACATTGTCACACCAAAGTGGTGAGCCTGGATACTCTGTGTCTGGAAGGCTGGAGAGTGATGACAATTCGCTATGCACCATTGTGTTGATGCCCTGGTGCAGGCTAGTCTGACTCCTATCTGAGCTCCACACGCACTAACACTAACTTGACCCACTGATGTGAGAGTCACTGGCTTGTTGAGTTGCGAGGTGGGCCCACATCTGGGTGATGAATAAGGGAGCATTAAACTCTTATGCAGGGCCCCAGAGCAGATGGGGTGGGTGAGGGGAAGGAATCTCTGGTGGGTTTTGGGGATGCCATTATAGATGCTGTAAGTCACTGCCACTGCATGCCACCTGCTGTAGTTGGGGAATTATTTGACTGCCTTGATTTTCTCAGTAGCAGTGTGGTGAGAGGCCTCCCTCACTGACATCAACGTGTAGGGTCCCTCTGGTGACCATCAGGATAAGTACATCCCTGTTAGAGACGAATCAGAGGCAGCTTCTGCGATTGTAGCATGCAATCTGCTGATTTCCAACCAACAAGAAAGTGACAAAGCAGGCCTCACTCTGATTTAAATGTTTGAGTTTGGGAAAACCACTATCAGATTGTTGGGTCACCAAAAACGGACAAAATATACCCCAAAAAACCAAGGCCATTAAAGAATTTTCATAGTCCATGTGTCTTGCTGACATACAAAATAGTTTAGGCATGCTCAACCAGGTGGGGTAATTCATCCCACATCTGTCTGCCATCAATAAACCTTTACAAGAATTGCTGAGGAAAGGAAGCAGATATTGGGGCGTTGAGCAGAAAAATGTCTTTGACAGGATCAAAGAGGTGCTCTTTTCTTTGGATGTGCTTATGCATTATGACCTCAACCCACCATCAATAGTGGCAGCTGATGGATCATCAATAGATCTTGGAGCCATTCTTTTATAGCTCTCAGAAGATGGGAGCAACAAAAACAGTTTATTCTGCCTCTAGATCACTGACAAATTATTATGCAATGATTAAAAAGAAGTGATCACACATGCCTGGAGAAAAAAATTCAGACAATGTAATAGGCTTACAATTCAGGATAGAGACAGACCATTAACCTCTGGTCACTCTCCTGAACTCCAAGGAAATTGAAAAGATGCTGCCAAGGATATTGTGTTTCCAGACTCGTGTGCTACAACTCTACAACTGAGTATGTGCCAGGGAAAGTCAGACAACTGCCAACACACTGCCAAGAGTTCTGGTTGACTAGGCTTCACAACAAGACACAACACTCAGTCCAGAGGTGGAAGCATGTTCTTCATTAATAAAAAGTACCCTACCAGCCTCTGCAAAAAAAAATTCGAAGAGATTAGAGCAGCCTAGCTGAAGGACGCAGAATGCAGTCAAGTCAGAACATACTGCCAAGACAGTTGGCCTGAATATGTCCTAATAATCTGGTGCCATGACAATACCATGAACATCAAAACATCTGCCCATCGTTGATGGCCTGCTAGTCTTCCATGACAGGCTACTAATCTTGAGAAAGATCTGAGAAGACATTCTCCAAAAATTCCATGGTGATCATTTGAGCATTACCAATTACAGGGCATGGGCACAACAATCAGAATGATGGCAAATAACTTCAAAAGCCACAGAAGAGGAATGTATATCTTGAACTATCAACAGCTGAGAATAAACAAAACCATTGCTGCCATCAACATCTCTGTCCAGACAATAGCAGAGGAAGTAACGGATCTGTTTGACTTCGGGTGAAAAATCTACCTCTTAGTCATTAACTATTAGTTTTGTTGGTTGGAAATCAGTAGACTGCGTGCTGCAACCGCAGAAGCCGTGGTAAATGTTTTGAAACACATTTAGTCTAAAGATAGTATTTTAGAAGAGATTAAGGATAACAGCCTACAGTTTATGAATGAACATTTTCAACCATTTGCAACAGAATATGGATTTCACTATATGACCAGTTCACCACATCATCTGCAGGCTAACGAAGAAGGGAAGGGAGGTGTCAAAACTATCAAAGTGTTAATAAGAAAGGACAATGACTTAGAATTAGCCTTAATCAATTACAGGGTAACACCATTAAGTATTGGCTTTTCACCAACTGAACCACTGTTGGGGAAAAGGTTAAAAAGTCAACTTCCTTCATTGCAACCATATCCCAGATCCAACATCACCTTACAAGATCATGACCAAGTATGATGCCTTTGACTCTGTCAAGGTCATGACCAAATACGAGAAACAGTCCAGCTGGTATAATCACCGCCATAGAGTGTAAACACTATCAACATTAGCACCTGGGCAAAAGGTGTGGAGAAGAGACTGTCAGGGAGAAGGTCCAGTCATTGAGCATCGCCACAATTATACCTCATACAAACACTACGTGGGGCTCCCTGAAGAAACAGAAAGACCCTAATGCACTGAGAATCCATAAGAAGACAATCATTCCAAGATTACTGTGATGGGAATGATGAGGAAGGGCTTACTCCAAACACCTCAACAAGTGACATTCACATTCAGGAGTGGAATGTGGACCAGCATCCTTATCACTATATTCAAAACGTGGCTAGAAATAGCACTCGGGCTGAACAGAATCAAAGGTTATGAGGAGAAAGCAAGATTAGGCAATTGAGTTGAACGATCAGCCATGATTGTGATGAATGGCAGAGCAGGTTCGAAGGGCCGAATGGCCTCCTTCTGCTCTTACTCCTATCTTCTCTGTTTCTATATTTCAACCAACACTACTCAGTCTTGTGAAAACACAAGACAGGCTTAACCTGTGATGTTATGATATTCAGGAGAGATGGTAGGAATGTAAATAATTTAAGCAAATGATGTAACAATTTTGAGATTATACTCAGAGGGCGGTGTACAGTAAAAGTTCAATGGTTATGTTACTTAGACAATGACGTTAATGATGTTGTAAGCACGACAGCAGGTTCAGATGACCAAGTGACTTCAAGGGAGCAAGACACAGAACAGTCTCTTTCCAGAGAACAATGTCCTCACCATAAATGTAATTAGTGTAAATAAATAGTTTTAAGGAAAACTAGAGTCATAGAGCCATAGAAGTTTATAGCGTGGAAGCAAGCTCTTGGGCCCAACTTGTCCATGCCGCCCTTTTTTTTAAACCCTTAAGCTAATCCCAATTGCTCACATTTGGCCCATATCCCTCTGTACCCATCTTATCCATGTAACAATCTAAATGCTTTTTAAAAGACAAAATTGTACCCGCCTCTACTACTACCTCTGGCAGCTTGTCCCAGACACTCACCACCTTGTGTGTGAAAAAATTGCCCCTCTGGACACTTTTGTATTTCTCCCCTCTCACTATAAACCTATGCCCTCTAGTTTTAGACTCCCCTACCTTTGGGAAAAGATAATGACTATCTACCTTATCTAAACCCCTCATTATTTTATAGATTTCTATAAGGTCAACCCTCAACCTCCTATGCTCCAGAGAAAAAAGTCCCAGCCTATCCAGCCTCTCCTTATAACTCAAACTGTCAAGTCCTGGTAGCATCCTAGTAAATCTTTTCTGCACTCTTTCTAGTTTAATAATATCCTTTCTATAATAGGGTGACCAGAACTGCACACTGTATTGCAAGTGTGGCTTTACCAATGTCTTGTACAACTTCAATAAGATGATCCAACTCCTGTATTCAATGTTCTCACCAATGAACCACGTATGCTAAATGCCTTCTTCATCACTCTGTCCACCTGTGACTCCACTTTCAAGGAGCTATTAACATGCACCCAGAACTCTTTGTTCTCTAACTCTCCCTACTATTAACTGAGTAAGCCCTGCCCTGGTTCAGTCTACCAAAATGCATCACCTTGCATTTGTTTAAATTAAACTTCATCTGCCATTCATCAGCCCACTGGCCCAATTGATTAAGATCCCATTGCAATTGGAGGTAACTTTCTTCACTGTCCACCATGCCGCCAATCTCAATGTAATCTGCAAGCTTACTAACCATGCCTCCTATATTTTCATCCAAATCATTAATATAAATGACAAATTACAGTGGACCCAGCACTAATCCCTGAGGCACACTGCTGGTCACAGGCCTCCAGTTTGAAAAACAGCCCTCTACAACCACCCTCTGGCTTCTGTCATCAAGCCAATTTTGTATCCATTTAAATACTTCATCCTGGATTCCGTGAGATTTAACCTAATGCAACAACCTACCATGCGGTACCTTGTTAAAGGCCTTGCTAAAGTCCATGTAGACAACAACAACTGCACTACCCTCACCTACCTTCTTGGTTATCCCTTCAAAAAACTCAATCAAATTTGTGACACATGATTTTTTACTCACATGCTGACTAAATATAGACTTTCTCCAAATCACTCCAAAGGTTAGTGAAAACTCATCAAGCTAGAAGGCAACACAAGTAAGGAACAGAAAGCTAATATAACACTAACAACAAATTTGAGATTATTAGTTAGGCGTGCAGGGTGGCTCAGTAGAATGTATATATATTCACACACTCGGCATGTACATTGAAAACGTGAACAACTTGTCCACATATTGCACCTTTTTTCAACTACACAAAAACTTGGGGGATGGCCAGTCTCTGGTTCATTCCTCATGACAATGCTTTGACCAATCAGAGTTGACAAGCCTGGTTTGAATTAAAAAAAGCTTGGCTATTCATTGTTCTCTGGTGCATTCTCCATGGCAAAACTTCTACCAATCAGATTTCAGTTGCAAATCAATCAGCACCGTCTTTTCATGCAGTATAAATTTTTGTTCCCTTTGAGATTTGGTACTCTTGCGATCCTGTCTTGATGAGTACAAGATGAAAAGCTTTGGCAGCATGTCTCTTTTTTCAGCAATACTTAAGTTCAATACCACAAAGTGACTATTTGGATATAAATATAAGTTGTTGTTAGGTTGTCACTCATAAGCACCAGCTCAGGTGGGGGAATTCCAAATACTTTGAAAATGAGTAGAAAATTGGTATCAGCACATGGTGAGTCATCTGGCTGTGATGGGCTGCTGCCAACCTAGCTGGTTTGTTTACCAGCTCATCAGTGGGCAAAGTCACAGACATGTTCTGCTACAGGGACACAGATGAATACCTCGATGGTGCGGTGTACAGGGCTCTTAAGCGTATACATGCTGAGGTGTTGGCTTGCCAGACAGCCTTTTATCTCTGTCAATAAGCACAGAGGAGTCGGGCCAAAGTTGTGAGACGGTGTTGAGCAGAACATACCCTCTTCACAGCCTCTGCTCCATTTCGCTGTTGTGCTGAAGACCTGCCAGAGGCACTGCACCTATTGTTGCCAGTCTTTGTGTGACCAAGTCAGCAAATCTGCTTACACCGTGAGAATACGCAAACATTCATTGATAAATCCACAAACTCACAGAATCACCTCCAATAGCACTATAGGGTATTTTTAGACACTTTGCAAATGCAAAAGTGCTTAACAATCCTAGCTGAAATTGGGGTGTCTGGTTCTTTAAATAACGCTAGTGCAGTGGTATCTTGCATCGTAGCAATTATTATTTTAGAGTGATAAATGAATTCATGGCCTGGACCTGGGCAGTTAAAATTAGATAGCCAGGCATCACATCAACCTCCTGGGCTGTTTGACATCAGGAGAGAGGTCATTCACAGGCCTTTGGCACATTTAGGGGATGTCTGCATGGACACCCTTCTCAAGAGGATTCACTGGTAGGCACTGGCAGAAGCGACCATGCCAAAATGAGATCCAGTAGGTTTCTAAAGAAAGGGATTGAGATGGCGAGGTTGAATATTGAAATAGAAATTTCCACAGATTACAATCCAGAAAAGGAAAAACCTTGCCAATAGTGAAGTGAAGGGGAAAAAAGATAGGAGGGGGAGGGGAGAAACAACTTCAGAAAGCAAGCTATGGGGCATATCATTAAATGAATCAGGATATTGGGTACAAACAGTACCATCCTGTTACGAATGGTTATGAATGTAATAGTGAATAATAAAAATAAGTCAAGTTAGGAAGCACAGAAGCAAGTTTGAAATGATATTCAAAAGACAAGCTTGAGATTGCACTAGAAAGGATAATGAGACTAAAATGTGTGTGTGCGCATGTGTATGTGAGGCAGAGTGAAGAACTGGAATAGCAGTTGTTTCATGAATTGAAGTGGGATAGAAAAATACAGTGGAAAGGAAAAATGTTGGCCTCTAGAAAGCTCTTGATGATGTACCAGTGTGTTCATCTGTTGTGTGAATTTAAAATAAAAATGTGTTTTTTTATCCTTCTTAAAAGCTTTGTGATGTTTTATTATGTTAAAGTCAGTATACTGTGTAAAATGATGTTGCTATTAAAATTGAACATGATTAGCCTAATTTTGAAAACATGTCAAAAAATATGCCTTTCACATTGTGGAAATACTGGAGTGACATTTCAAAATGGCTTTTTTGATTATTTACTCCAACTTTCTACTCCACTGTTTTTCTTTAGTCCCTATCCTGGGCTGCATTTTACTGCCCCAGATACCGTGGGCGGGATTTTACGGCCTTGCTCGTCCTGAAACCTGCCAGAGGTTAATGGACCTTCCCATTGTCTATCCCACGCCTGGTCCAATTCCAGTAATGGTAAATGATGGTAAAATTCTGGCCCATTTCTCAGTTGAGACCGAGCGGCGCCTCTCGGACTCTGAATGTACTGATTTTGATTGAGTCACTGGGAGGTGTATGAGATCAACATTGAGCGACTCAATCTCTGAATTTTCTCGGTCCTCATGGGGGCAGGGGATAATGTGATACTCCCTTCCATTTAGCACCCCTCCTTGATGTCCTGACCAAAATCATAACCTCAGCAAGTGGAGAGATTATGGGCACAAATTTGTAAACTACCACTGTGTGGCACAGTGCCTTCATCCTCAGACAAGAAGTTTCTGGACTGCTTCTTAGAGGTTTGGCTTATTGTTGGAAATGTGGAAATATTTAAGCTGGCGCCACTTCCTTTTCCTCTTCTATTGTTTTTGTTGCTGCATAGGAAATCTAAGTTTTATAGTTTATATGACTTAAAACAGCTGGGAGGGTGATTGAGTCAATTGTGGACTTTTCATGTCTTCAATCGCTTTGATGCCTAACTAATTACTCCACACATGCATCCAATAATGTGACAAACAATGCTGAGATACTAGTTCATGTAATAAATTAGACACTAGTGGACAGCAAATCTGCAACATTCAAATTGACAATTTAATTTGCAAGCCAAATGGACCCACTGATTTCATGAATTTAGTTAGCAAAGCTGCTTTGTCTATTTTATCTTGTTGAAAGAGGGAAATGTTGTGCTTCCATAGCTGTGCTTTGAACTTTTTTATGATAATCTGTGGAATTACATAAACACAATTTATAACAAATGTGAAAACATAATTCATAACAAATGATTAAACTTGAGTATCTGATGCAACTCAAAAGTAAACTGTAAAAACAGATTACTAATCCAAATTGTAAATCACCATACCAGGTGACTGCTTTCATCCTATTTAATTTACTATTTCTTTTTACTCTGCTTTTCCAAACCAGGCAAAACACCAAAACAAAAACAGGATAATAACTGGCAGGGAGGGTCCTAGAACAAGGGGGTCACAATCTCGGGATAAGGGGTAGGCCATTTAAGGCTGAGATGAGAAATTTCTTCACTCAGAGGGTGGTGAACCTATGGAATTCTCTACCACACAGGTCTATGGAGGCCAAGTCACTAAATATACATAAGAAGAAAATAGGTAGTTTTCTAAACTCCAAGGATATCAAGGCATATGGGGAGAATGCTGGAGTATGGTGTTGAGATAGGGATGATCAGCCATGATCATGTGGAATGATGAAACAGGCTCGAAAGGCCAAACAGCCTACTCCTGCTCCTATTTTCTTTGTTTTGAGAACAATAGCAAGCTTCTTGCTGATTAAAGAACCACATAAGTATTAAAGAAGCCTCCCATATGCCAATTTGACCTTTGGTTTTCAAATATTTATACCATCAATAATTTAATTGGATTTTCGCTTCCATATAATCTGATAAGGGGTCATCTAAACTCAAAACATCGGCTCTTTTCTCTCTCCACAGATGCTGTCAGATCTGCTGAGATTTTCCAGCATTTTCTGTTTTCATTTCGGATTTCAGCATCTGCAGTATTTTGTTTTTATCCATTTTATTTTCCGCTTGTAAAGAAATCTACCAGTTCTGGCCTGAAAAATATCTTATCAATTTAATGACAACTTGAAAACATTATATTTGCATGGATATTATTTGCTATGATGCCCAGCATGTCCTTTGGCGCAGAGTTTCCTTTCCTATTCCAAAAACTGTAATGTAAAAAAAGTTCCAATGTGCATTGCAAAAGTATAAATAATAAAAAAGTGCAATTCCTGCTGCCTCGGAAAAGCCACCAGCAAAACCAAAGAAGTCATGCACCTGTACATTCTCTCTTCCACCTTCTTCCAGCAGGAAAAACATACAAACGCACTAACCAACTCAAGAACAGCTTCTTCCCTGCTGCCCTCAGACTTTTGAATGGACCTACCTCATACTAAGTTGATCTTTTTCTACACCCTAGCTATGACAGTAGCACTACATTCTGCATTCCATCCTTTACTTGTCTATGAATAGGATGCTTTGTCTGTATAGCACACAAGAAACAATACTTTTCACTGTCTTCCAATACATGCGAAAATAATAAATCAAACCAAAATCAAATCAAATCGTTATCATGAAGTACAGTGTTCTTTCATCTTTGACAACATACTGCATGGTGGGTTGCTGCAGCCTTTGACCGGGTACTGCATGGTAGGTTGTTGGAACAGGTTAAATCTCACTGGATCCAGGGTAAGGTATCTAAATGGATACAAAATTGGCTTCTTGACAGAAGCCAGAGGGTCATTGTAGAGGATTGTTTTTCAAACTGGAGCCTGTGACCAGCGGTGTACCTCAAAGATCAGTGCTGAGTTCACTGTTATTTATATTAATGATTTGGATGAGAATATAGGAGGCATGATTAGTAAGTTTGCAAATGACACCAAGATTGGTGGTGTAACAGATAGTGAAAAAAAGTTATCTCCGATTGCAACAGGATCTTGATCAATTGGGCCAGTGGACTGATGAATGGCAGATGGAGTTTAATTTAGATAAATGCAAGGTGATGCATTTTGGTAGATTGAATCAGGGCAGAACTTACTCAGTTAATGGTAGGGCACTGGAAAGAGTTACAGAACAAAGAAGTCTAGGGGTATATGTTCATAGCTACTTGAAAGCGGAGTCACAGGTGGACAGAGTGGTGAAGAAGGCATTTAGCATACTTGGTTTCATTGGTCAGAACATTAAATACAGGAGTTGGAATGTCTTGTTGAAGTTGTACAAGACATTGGCAAGGCCACACTTGGAATACTAGATTTACTCGGATGCTACCGGGTCTTGATGGTTTGAATTATAAGGAGAGGCTGGATAGATTGGGACTTTTTAGCTTAGGGGTTTAAAAAAAAGTGGCATGGACAAGTTGGGCCGAAGGGCCCGTTTCCATGCTGTAAACCTCTATGACACTATCTTTGAAAACTGAATTTAAATTTAGCTCACACTGTACTAGTGGAGTGAGTTTGAACAATCCCTTCCCAACTCCACTGGGTGCAGGTTCATATCTCAAAACTGCCCCTGAACGGAAGGTTGGCTAATATTCATTGTTCGGCATTTCATCCTGAAGTTGGCCGTGCTGAAGCTGATCTAGAGAAACATTTGAAGCTGATCCAGGATAACCTGAAATACGTCCAGCGTTGACATCCTTTTTAGCCTATTGAGTAGAAAATTCCACAATAAAACAATATCACTGTAAATTTGAAACAGACTAAAGCAAAAAAAAAGACTGGCTTTATAAATATGGTAAAGCCTCCTGCAGTGATTTCCCAATATTCTGTCACACAATATAAAGGAATTGTAAACCAATTTTCCCCAGAAAGGCAAGGAAAATCCTTCTGATCATGCATGGATGAGGACTTAGAAGTTGGGAGGGGGTGAGGTTGGGGATGGGGGGTTGTGGGGGAGGGGGGGTGTGGTGCGCAGGGAATGTTGCTGTTGTTTTGTTTGAAAGGTAATTTTGACCTTACCTGAAATTTGCAAGATTGATTTTCAAATTGAACTTAAAGAGTTATTGATGGGAATTATGTTTTCATCCAATAGATGCAGGACGCTCTTTACAAGTCTAGACATGCACCGCACTTTCTGTAGTTACCCCAAGGAAATTCTGTGACTTTGCATCATTAATCAACAAGATTTATTTGTTGGCCTCGATGTTGACTAAAATATTGTTGCTTTTTAAATGTTTCTATTGTTATATTTTTCCAGTACTCTCAGGGCAAAAAAGAAACAGTTACAAAAACGCTCACCAACATATACTTTAATGATACCAGTAGGTGGTGTTAAACAGCTACTGAAATAATTTGGATTTCACCAGCTACCAGAAAGAAATATTTCAGTCTGCAGCTACTTCTGTAAAAGAAAAAATACTTCGGCTGAACGTCAAGGCCTGATTTCTATTGTTAAGCTGCAAATTCTCATTTATTGAAAGTTCCAGCTTCACCATTCTGTCCACTGCAAATTGTGACCTTCCTAATTACGTTTCATTGTTCAAAAGTGATATAGAAGCTGCAACATTGGAGCTGCCTTTGGCTTATGAACCTTTAGTCTGGCACCAACACCTGGTATGGATTTTATTCGTCCAGTAGGGAAGAGAAGCACAGACTTGTTTGTCAGACTGGTAATTTAGCACCCCCGACCACATGGACAGAAACCCTGCCATGCACTGTTGGAAGTTGCAGTCTGGGTCATCCAAAATAGTTTCCACGCGTGTTTAGTCACAAGTAGGCTTACATTAACACTGCAATGAAGTTACTGTGAAAATCCTCCATTTGCCACACTCTGGCACCTGTTCGGGTACATTGAGGGAGAATTTATCATGGCCAATGCACCTAACCAGCACGTTTTTGGGAGGAAACCAGAGCATCTAGAGAAAACCCTTACAGACATCAGGACAATGTGCAAACTCCACATTCCCAAGCCGGGAATCAAACCCAGATCCCTGGCGCTATGAGACAACAGTGCTAACCACTGTGCCATCCCAGCAACTTCATTGCAGTGTTAATGTAAGCCCACTTGTGACACTAATAAATAAGTGTAGTTGTTGGGCAGAAGCAGGTTTCCAATAAGTGGGCTTTTAGTACAAAACAAAATGAGCTTTCATGCCCTGATGAAACTTTGCACGAGCTGCAATGCCAAAATCTTCTCTGGGATCTAAACTTTATTTGACTGGTAATATCACACTTCATCAGCCAATCGAAAATCCTGCAGGTCTTTTATGCCCTTCAGTCTGATATTAATCTGATTCACAGCTGTTTTTGCATGAGTTCTCTTGCACCAAATTAAAAATAGCAATCAAAGATAAATAGATAACATGCTAATTAGTGACAACCATAGTTGTCTTCCTAATTTTAGTTTTTACATTAATTACCATTCCTTTGAGATAGTCGCCCATTTCAGTTCATTAGGTGTATGGATTTCTCATCATTTAACACGATTGTTTCACATCAGTGCAACATACACGAAAAAATCATAGAGGGATAAGTATGATAAACAGATAATTGAAACATGCTCCTTCAGTCCTACTCTCCAACCGTTACTGTTGACACAATAAAACTCATTTGTCTGACATTCGCACCAACAGAACACCACGAGCAGGATTTCCCTCAGGCAATCCTAATTTGCCCCTCGCTAGCAGTTTTGAATTAATTTAAATATATTAATGTCTATCGGGCCGACTTTACACACCGTAGTGACCATTCTCTTTGACAGATGTGTCAGAACATTGCAGCGGTACTTTTCGCGCGTTGAGGTACTCTTAACTTTAGAGTCAAACTCAAAGAATTTTTTTTAAATGAGAAACATTTCTGTTGGGAACCAGAACAATCTTACTCGGCAGCAAAGGGGATACAATCTTCGCTGCTCATATATCCAGCTGGTGAGGTTAAGGCTATGCGCACAAGACAAGCATTGGTTTTCTTAAAAAAAACTAACGTTAATTAAGCACTTAAATGGTTAAAACTCATTCCCTTAAGGGGATCTGCATATAATGGCATTGAAACTTTGGCATAAAAAGCCATACATTGTATTCTCATATTGTCCAAACTTTCTTCTCTCCTAATAATTGTCTTAATAAGGACTGCAGAGGCAGTAAAACAAGCAGTGAAACTTCCAACACCACTGAAGCTTGACAGGGTTAGTGGATGATGAGCAGATTAAGTAAAACATGTCTATAATAAAAAAAGATGCTTGGATTATCTTTACTTGAACTGCTTGGCTGTGTTACTGATACATCATTTACTTAGAAGTACATCTTACCAAAAGGCAGGAACCATTTACTGAATACCTGCTCCTGCAACTATATTTATTTATTATTGTCACAAGTAGGCTTACATTAACACAGCAATCAAGTTACTATAAAAAAATCCCCTAGTCACCACACTCTGGCTCCTGTTTGGTTACACTGAGGGAGAATTTAACATGGCCAATGCACCTAACCAGCACAGCTGGACTGTGGGAGGAAACTGGAGCACCCGGAGGAAACCCATGGTGACACAGGGAGAATGCGCAGACTCCACACAGACAGTGAACCAGGCTAGGAATCAAACCAGGGTCCCTGGTGCTGGGAAGCAACAGGGCTCACCACTGTGCTATTGTGCCACAAAGCATTTGTGGCATTAGAAATTGGTTAGCTTAATCTAAACATTGAACTGTACTGTACCAACATTTCTCCAGGAATAAAATCCAATTTTGCTAATATCAATTGAGATAAACTGGATAGTTTTTTTAGCATAACCAGAACCTGGCCATAGCTCTCTAGGTGATGGTTGTGGTTTATTTTATTTTTTGACTATTAACAATGAGAAAATGCGATCTGATCAAATTTATTGAAATTTATTTCTTCCACAAGAATTCTATCTGCACATGCTTTGGCTAGATTTAGGAATAAATCCCTTCTGTGTTAGACATAGGGAATGATCTATGGACTATGCAAAGTTTCCAATTTCCTTATTTCCCCCACCTTCTCTTAGATGTACAAATGCACTTCACACTTCTTTTCCCATAGGCTTAACAGCTCCAAACGTTCCTTCCTTTGCCCTGTTTTTAATCTCTACTTGCTCCTTCAGGCATATTCTCCAAATCAAATCTGCCTCTTGCATCAGCTGCAACGTCATCCCACTCAATTTCTTTCTTCCTTTTTTGTTTCTTAATCTACTAATTGATGATGATTCTATTAAGCTACTTTGAAAATATTTGCCACTTTATTTTATGCAACTCATATTTATTTAGGTTAATAAATGCAATGTATTCCCATTTTTCCTGTTACACATTATGATTATTTGCATTGTAGACCCTTTGTGCATTTTTGTGAAAAACAAATATTTTAATGCTGAGGTTACCCTTCGTTTAAATTTATCAGTCACAAGTAGGCTTACATTAATACTGCAATGAAGTTACTACGAAAATCCTTCACACTCTGAACCCTGTTCCGACACTTTGAGAGGGAATTTAGCATGGCCAATGCACCTAATCAACATGTCTTTCAGACTGTGGGAGGAAACCAGAGCACCCAGAGGAAAACCACACAGACACAACGAAAACGTGCAGACTCTGCACAGACAGCGATCCAAGCTGGGAATTAAACCCAGGTTCCTGGTGCTGTGAGGCAGCAGTACTAATCACTGGGCCACCATGCTGCCACCCTAACTAAATACTCCACCTCCCTTTTTTATTTTGTTCTCTAAGAAGATCAAATCATACTGAATGTATTCCAAAATGCTTTTGGGAAAAATATGAAATCTAAACTTTTGATATAATATAATATCAAAAGTTTAGATTTCATATTTTGATGGACCCTGTGGAATAGAAGTAAATAATGGAGTATGTTATTAAACAGAAGATCTTGAGCAGGCGGAAAGCAATAAGGTGGGAGTAGTCAAAGTCTTGATGCAATTATTATCCACATAGATATTGGTAGCCATTTATTTAGCCTAAAATAAACGAAGATTTACTATTTATATTTAAAGTAACAATAAAAGCCCTTCATATTACATTTTGGTATAGACATTTTACAATTATCATGACTGCAAATTTTAGTTCTGCTTGAAAAGGTTTTTTAAAAGTAAAAAAAATTAAGGAATTGTTCTGGCTAACAGAATAGTGTAAAAGGTTTTGATGGACAGAATGGCCTAATTCTTCCTACCATACCATGGATTTATGCAGGTTTCCAGCCAAATAGCTTATATTTCATATATATTTAATTCTAATGTCCAAATTTAGATGGAATAGAAACTGAAAGAAAAGGAACATATTTAAAATGTAGCAAATACAAATGAGCGTCTCCAAAAGTGAACATAATTCACAAAAGAAAAGTCCTGTGGTGAATGAAATCATAGCCATGGGAGATCAAGGTATGCAAACCAGAGCTCTGTTGATGGAAAATATGATCAGTGTTTTGTCTTCTTTGGTTTTACAATCTTTACTAAAACGTAAAAAGTTCAGAGCACTCTCTTTAAATTTCCTCAGCTATAAACACAGCTTTCATCAATTCCTTCAAGTATGTCATGTTTTTTAATCAGAGCCAATATAATTATCCCTTTCCTGTGCCAACATAAAGAATTCCAATTATCAATCTTTTTGACGACTTTAGTTGGATGTAAGCCGGTAGCCATAAACATTTTAATGCATCTCACTCAAAAGATGTCCCTATATGTTGCATCATTTTGTTATTTCTTTGTCCATAATAGTATGGTCTCATGCTGTTCATGTGTCACTTCATGCTGGCAGTTGATGTGCCAAAAGAGTGCCTCCATGTGGTTTTGCAAGCTGACATCTGAAAGTTAGTGATGGATAAATACTTTAAAGATTACATGTACAGAGCGCACACAGTCTGCAATGTGTTAAGCGGCAGTAACACTTCAAGGAGTTGAGATGATATATTAACTGTAAGTATGAAGCTGGAACTGTTTACAATATCAACTCAACCCAGTGATGTGTTACTATCTCACAACACACTACAGAGGTGTATCTTTTAACAAATAGATGCAGATTTAAGGATTACACAGTTCTTCAATTTTGATTACTTGTCAATTTTTGTGCTGGTGGGAGTTTCTTGTTGGTGGGCAACAAAGAGCAGACTTCTTTGCATGAAAGATAAGCAGTAACATTGTACCTTTTGATTTGAGAAGCGTCAATTTAGAGATTTATTTAACTGGACAATGCAAATTAGCAAAAATAAAATTAACTAGGAATTTTACTTATTGTCCTAGAATCTTTCAATAAGTTACATTTGTTTTTTTTCCTATCCTCAGTGCTACATGTATCTGTTTGATCTTTCAAGGAGTCCTTTAGGGCTATATGCGTCTAATATCCTGGAATGTCTTCTAAAATGTGTAAATTTGATCTCTTGGGTGGACTGGAGGTTAAATGTCCAATCTGTCTAATCTCCATTGTGGTTGAGGAAGCTATGAATCAAATCTGCATGGAGGTCTCGTCCTGTGTCTCCCTATATGTAATATTTTCATTATAGTGCAATTATTCATCTCCAATTCCATTTCCTTGGCAGCTTAAGATTGCATGCCTATTCTCATACTCCTTGGCAATTTCTTAGCTTCCCCGAGATCAGTTCATTCTTTACAAATGAAGTAGAGTTCACTGCTGCCTTTTGTAGCTCTTTTGTCTCACTGTGTCATCTTGTTGATGTCAGCAATACATTTAAGCACCGTGGGGGTTCAAATAGGTCACATGACACTTGTTTGATAGATGATAGGCACCCTCCTGAAGCTTGAAAATCGCAGGCAAGAAGCCCATGCACAATTCTAACTGGAAATAAGCTGCCTACTGTAGTGAATAAGGCCAATTAGGAGATCCATTCCTGGGTGATGGGCTCTTTACATATACATGTACGATGCTTATCACCTGATTCAGGTGCTTACTGCAACATTCGTTTTCCCAATGCTCGCACCCTCAGGAGAAACCAGTCCTTATAATCAGCTACATTAAAAAAAGGTAAATACTCACTGTACAATCACTATGGCCATTGGTGCTATACTTAGCCCAACTTCCCTTCATCACTTTTATCGCTCCCTCAGACCATATCAGGTCTTGCTATCCCTGATGTCCTTCCACACCTATCACTGATTGCAATTCTACACCCTCCCATCCTTGATTCCAAAGCGTAAGGAAACCCAATTTCCCTGCGATGCCTGATAATTCTCCAACACCCTGATGCCTCTCAAGGCTCCTCTGAGCCCATTTTGTGACCTTCCGATCCACCTAACAGTGCCCACACTTGAACCCCGATACGTGCCTCCTCAAGTCCTAGGTACCTAACCCCGGTCACTCTCTGGCCACGTCCTGCATTGTCAAATTTAAAATAATGAGGTCCGAGGCCCAGTATTCAGTGATTCTTTTTTTTACTTCAAACGTGGAAGACTAACTTTTATTCATCCTTGAGTTCCCAGATGGTTTCCTGTTGCATAAAATATGCTTGCATTGACCAAAGGAAAATACATATGTGTAGTTTTAACATTTTAGTATGGCTCATAGACACAATAGAACCATTATGAAATGATTCAATACAGATCCAGGCATTAAAAAGACAAGCAGCAGCTGAAAGTCTATCCTTCTGTGTTAATGAAAGGAATTGTATTCATCTTACACTTCTTATGTGTGCAAGACTTTCTAAAGTATTTCACAACCAATTAATTAGTTTTAAAAACAGGCAACGTTAAAATGTAGACATGGCAGCCAATTAATGCAGATAAATGACTGCATCATCTGTTTCTATACTGATGTTGGTTGAGGTTAAGTTGTTGGCCTGGATACCATAAAATTTAAGAGGCCAGACAAGGCCTTATCATGTCATCTGAGACCAACTGCCAATATGAACCACTTCCTCCACTCACCCTACATGTGTCCATGTACAATATGCAAGAGGTGCTGGGAATCTGAAATAAAAATAGGAAATGCTAGAAATGTTCAAGAAGAACTGGCAGAATCTGTGGAGAGGGAAACGGAGTTAACACTTCAGGTCAATGACCTTTCATTCCATTGGGAACCAGAATTCTGTTTCTCTGTCCACAGATGCTGCCAGACCTGCTGAGTATCCAGTATTTCACAGGATCTTCAGTGCAAAGGGAGGCCATTTGGCCCATCAAACCTGCACTGACAACAATCCTACCCAGTTCCCATCCCCATAACACCAAATGTTTACAGTCCTAATCCCCCTGACACTAAAGGGCAATTTAGCATTGCCAATCAACCTAACCCACATATCTTTGGACTGTGGGAGGAAACTGGAGCACCTGGAGGAAACCCACACAAACACGGGGCAGAACATGCAAAACTCCACACAGACAGTCATCTGAGGACAGAATTGAACCCATGTCCTTGGTGCTGTGAGGCAGCAGTGCTACCGTGCCTGCTTCGAAGTATTCACATCCTTGGGATTTATCCCACAATGTTCTGACTTTGTGCTGAAAGTCTCACCTCTGAGAGGAGACTGATTTCTAATGTTGCCAAATTTGGGAGAGATTTTTAAACTATTCATGGGCAGGAGAAGATAATGTGAAACATTTTGAATTTTAATCACATGTTCTGTTTATCTCAACTGGTACATAATCATTCCAAGGTATCCATTATTCTATAAATAACTTATATAAAGATCTCAATGATATAAATTGTATGATGATAAATCAATTGATGTAAAACAGCATAAGCTCTTTAGCAGATGCTAACCACATTTCTTGCTTCATTTCTTTTATCTTGAGCGTGTTCACTGCTGTATGTATCTGATGAGGTTCTGTTCAGTGTCATAATTCAAGTTAAAAGAAAAAAAAACAGATTTCCAAATCTTACACAAAGAGGCTGGTTTTGCTCTGCCATGTACATTGGGCAGGTGGCAGCTATGGTGGGTATAATGTACTTCCAATATGTTGATGGGTGAACCATTTTTGTGATTGGTCTTCATTTTAATGTCAAGGGTGAGCTGTCAGCGCAATTCTTTGGCAGCTCATCCACAGGGAGGGTGGAAAATCCAGCAGGGTTACTGGCACCTCTTAAACAAGAAAACTTTTTTGAACAGCTAAATGGGACAGTCTGTTCATGGCTCAAGCTGGGCAACTGAAACCAGAGTCCTCAGATTTGTGGATGGTGTCATGGAGGTATTAGTAGTAAAGGGGAACATTTTTCTCCCACAAGGAACACACAGGGTACTTAGGAAATTGCACAGCAGCTGTGCAAGGATTGGTAGCGATGCTGCCAGATGTTCAGTGAACTGATCAGTGCTGCTAAGACTCCCATTCAGGCCTCCCTTATCTGCATAACCCTGCACTAGTCTATTTTGGGTGGGAGGATGAACTGTGACGAGGATGCAGAGATGTTTCAGTGTGATTTGGACAGGCTGACTGTGTGGGCATGTGTGTGGCAGATACAGTATAATGTGGATAAATGTGAGGTTATCCACTTTGGGAACAGTAACAGGAAGACAGATTATTACTCAAATTGGTGTAAATTGAGGGAGATAGATACTCAGCAAGACCTTGCAGTCTTCATACATCAGTTGCTGAAAGTTAAGTGTGCAGGTACAGCAAGCAGTAAAGTAGGCAAATTGCATGTTGGCCTTCATAGCAAGAGTATTTGAGTATAGGGATAAGGATGTTTTGTTGCAATTGTATAGGGCATTGTTGTGTGCAATTTTGGTGTCCTTATCTGAGGAAGGATGTCCTTGCTATAGAGGGAATACCGTGAAGTTTACCAGGCTGATTCCTGGGATGGCAGGTCTGTCATATGAGGAGAGACTAAGTCTCTCCTCATACGACAGACCTAAGAGTTTAGAAAAATGAGACGGGATCTCATAGAAACTTATAAAATTCGAACAGGGTTAGACAGGGTAGATTCAGAAGGTATGTTCCCAGTAGTGGGGGAGTCCAAAACTAGAGGTCATAGTTTCAGGATAAGAGGTAAAACTTTTAGAAATTAGATGAGTAGAAATTTCTTCATCCAGAGAGTGGTGAATGTGTGGAATTTACTACCGCAGAATGTAGCTGAGGCCAAAATGTTGTCTGATTTAAAGAGGAAATTAGATATAGCTCTTGGGGCTAAAGTGATCAAGAGATACGGGGAAGGGGAGATCAGAATATTGAATTTGATGACCAGCAGCCATTACCAAAATGAATGATGGGGCAGGCTTGAAGGGCTGAGTGGCCTACTCCTGCTTCTATTTCTGCCTGTGTTTCGGATTCAGCCCCACCACTTCTAACTCTTCCTCATTTGCTTCCTCTGCCTTGCATATAAGAACAACAGCACACACTCTGCATCTCCTTTTGTAGTCACCTGCACAGCCAAGAATTGCCAATGCCCTCACATGCACTTCCCTTTTCTCCCACACCACTCCAAGCTTGTACACTAGCCTCAGCTGCCTCACACATTTTCCCAATTCTGCAGTGGAGTACATTCTCTTTCTGCAGGATACTTTGGTACAGAACAGGATACAGATGGGAAGACCTGTAGGAGGTCTGTCTCTTGAAGTGCTTATGCCAATGGAGGAAGCCGTTTTTGATATTATTTGCAGAGGGAGGGGAAAACTGTTGCAAATGGAGAGTTTGGAGGATGTGGTCAGCAGAGTGTCATTGTATCGCCTCTTCCTCCTCTCCTAAGACTGAGCTCCCTCCCTCACACACTCTGCTGAAGAACCTATGAGTCTTTGCACCTTACGGCATGCTCTTTCACCATTTATTGTGCGTTGATGGTCCACAACACTGAAATGCTAATATGTTTCTGATGAAGTTCAAGGATGAACAGGGATATCCACTGCCAGCTGAAGTCCAGGTCTGAGGCATTCAAGTCAGGTGACTTGAGATCCATCAAAGATGCCAAAAGATAGTACCTGACCAAGTTAGGATCCCAGGCTAGCCACATGGACACCCGAAGATTATGGCAAGGTCTGCAAGACATGACAGGTTACCAGATGAAGGCAGGTAAAATCATTAGCTCCAATGTATCCCTCCCTGATGAGCTCAACACATTCTACACCCATTTGAGCAAGGGGTCAGCGAGAGCATAAGGTTAAACTTCACGGGATCCAGGGTAAGGTATCTAAATGGATACAAAATTGGCTTCTTGACAGAAACCTTGACAGTGGGTTGTAGAGGGTTGTTTTTCAAACTGGAAGTCTGTGTCCAGCAGTGTGCCTCAGGGATCAATGCTGGACCCACTGTTATTTGTCATTTATATTAATGATTTGGATGACAATACAAGAGGCATGGTTAGTAAGTTTGCAGATGACACCAAGATTGGTGGCACAGTGGACAGTGAAGAAACTCCAAAACAACGGGATCTTGATCTATCGGGCCAGAGGGCTGAAGGATGGCAGGTGGAGTTTAATTTAGATAAATGCAAGGTGATGCATTTTGATAGATTGAACCAGGGCAGAACTTATTCAGTTAATGGTAGGGCGTTGGGGAAAGTTACAGAACAAAGGGATCTAGGGGTACATGTTCATAGTTCCTTAAAAGGTGGACAGAATGGTGAAGGAGGTATTCAGCATGCTTGGTTTCATTGGTCAGAACATTGAATACAGGAGTTGGGATGTCTTGTTGAAGTTATACAAGACGTTGGTAAGGCCATACTTGAAATCTTGTGTACAGTTCTCGTCACCCTATTATAGGAAGGATATTATTAAACTAGAATGAGTGCAGAAAAGATTTACTAGGATGTTACCAGAGCTTGATGATTTGAATTATAAGGAGAGGCTGGATAGACTGGGACATTTTTCTCTGGAGGGTAGAAGGCTGAGGGTGATCTAATAGAGGTCTATAAAATAATGAGGGGCATAGATCAACTAGATAGTCAGTATATTTTCCCAAAGGTAGGGGAATCTAAAACTAGAGGGCATAGGTTTAAGGTGAGAGGGGAGAGATACAAAAGTGTCCAGAGGGGCAATTTTTTCACACAGAGGGTGGTGAGTGTCTGGATCAGAAGTAGTAGTAGAGGCGGGTACAATTTTGTCTTTCAAAAAGCATTTAGACAGTTATTTGGATAAGGTGAGTATAGAGAGATATGGGCCAAATGTGGACAGTTGGGATTAGTTTAGGGGTTTTAAAAAAAAGGCGGCATGGACAAGTTGGGCCGAAAGGCCTGTTTCCATGCTGTGAACCTCTATGACCAATCTGAGGTCCCTACCTGCTTTAAAAAGACAACCACCATTCCAGTACCAAAGAAAAGCCAGACAGTGTGCCTTAATGACTATCATCTGGTGGCCCTAACATCCATCATTAAGGAGTGCTTTGAAAGGTTAGTCATGGCACAAATCAATTCCTGCCTGCCAGACTGCCTGGATCCACTACAGTTTGTAATAGGTCCACAGCAGGTGCCATTTCCTTGGCCCTACACTTGACCCTGGAACACCTAGATAACAAAGATACCTATGTCAGACTTCTATTCGCTCAGCCTTTAACACCATTATTCCTACAAGACTCATCTCCAAACATTGTGGTCTGGGGCTTGGCTTCTCCCTCTGCAACTGGGTCCTAGACTTTCTAATTCATAGACCGTAGCCAGTGAGGATCAGCCTCAACACCAGTACTCTGTTAGGCTGTGTCCTCAACCCATAATTATACTGCTTATACATCTTTGACTTTATGGCCAAATTCCCCTCCAACTCGATTTTCAAGTTTGCTGATGACACCACTGCAGTGGGTTTGATCTCAAACAATGATGAGACACAGAACAGGAAAGGGATAGTGAATCTGGTGAGCTGGTGCAATGACAATAGTCTCTCCTTCAATGTCAACAAAATGAAGGAGAAAGTCATCGACTTCAGGAAGAGTAGTGGAGGACATATCCCTGTCTACATCAATGGGGATGAAGTAGAAAGTGTTGAACGCTTCAAGTTTTTAGGTGTCCAGATCACTAGCAACCTGTCCTGATCTCTCCATATAGACTCTGCAGTTAAGAAAGTCCGCCATCTCTACTTTCTCAGGAGACAAAGGAAATTTGGCATGTCTGCTGCAATTCTAACCAACTTCTACAGATGCACCATAGAAAGCATTTTTTCTGGTTGTATCACAGCTTGGTATGTCTTCTGCTCTGCCCAAGACTGCAAAAAACTACATAGGAATGTGAATGAAGCCCAGTCGATCACTCAAACCAGCCTTCCATCCTTTGACATTGTCTGCACTCCCTGCAGCCAGCATAACCAAGGACTCCGCTTACCCTGGATATATTCTCTTCCACCTTCTTCTGTCAGGAAAAAGATACAAAAGTCTGAAGTCACGTACCAACCAACTCAAAAACAGCTTCATCCCCGCTGCCATCAGACTTTTGAATGGACCTACCTCGCATTAAGTTGATCTTTCTCTACACCCTAACTATGACTGCAACACTAAATTCTGCATTCTCTCCTTTCCTTCTCTCTATACAGTATGATTTGTCTGTATAGCGCGCAATAAAAAATACATTTCACTGCATACTAATACATGTGACAATAATAAATCAAATCAAAATTTTGAAAGAAGAAATTAAGGTGAGGAGATATTTTAATGGAGTGAGTTGTGATGATCTGCAATACACTGGCAGGAAAAGTGAAGAAAGTGATTGAAGAATAACTTTCAAAAATATGTGAAAGAGGATTTCTTGCACAGCTCTGGGGAAAGGGCAAGGGAACTGGAACTATCATAGAATCATAGAACCCTACAGTGCAGAAAGAGGTCCTTCAGCTCATCGTGTCTGCACCAACCACAATCCCACCCAGGCCCTACCTCCAGATCCCTACATATTTTACCCACTAATCCCTCTAATCTACCCATCTCAGGACACTAAGGGGCAATTTTAGCATGGCCAATCAACCTAACCCACATATCTTTGGACATAGAATCATAGAACCCTACAGAAAATCTCAACCAGGCTCTATTCCCATAACACCACGCATTTACCCTGACACCAGGGTCAATTTAGCATGGTCAATCAACCTAACCCACACGTTTTTGGTCTATGGGAGGAAACCTGAGCACCCGAAGGAAACTCACGCAGACTTGGGGAGAATATGTAAACTCCACACAGACAGTCACCCAAGACCAGAATTTAACCCAGGTCCCTGACGCTGTGAGGCAGCAGTGCTAACCACTGTGCTACCATGCCACTCTGGAATTCGCTGAAAAGCTCTTTCAAAGAGTTGGCATAAGCACAATTGGCCCAACAGCTTTCTTCTGAGTTTTCTGTTTTGTGTTTATGTATTAAACTTGCTCACGCAAGTCATCATGTACAGTTTTTTTTAACATTACTATTTTTCATCTTCTGTCTTCATAAATGTTAAGACAAAAAACCAAAAAAATGTATCAAGTGTGAATTGGCCCTGGATGAGAATGGGATGGCATTTAAATTTGGCATTGGAATCTACATCCCTTGCAGTTGCAAATTTACTCAGAAACTCAAAACTTCTTTGGGATTCTGAGCAATTTAGGCATAACCCACTTAAGGTTCAGCAGCTCCGGCTTAATTTCAGTTGTTTTATATCGAAAGAAAATATTGCAAGGCTGAAATCTTTTAGAAATTTAAAATGGAACATTAGCTGAAGATACACACCATCAAATGCAGAAAAGGACAGAACCTGTTATGGAATATTGGAGGCGATTCTTCCATTTCGCTGCATTGCTTTTGTAGCGCAGTGGGTCAGGAGACTTGAGCAGCGGCCAATTCACACAATTTCAGCTGGACATCTGGGCCTCCCAACCTAAGTTTTTTGCTGTTGATGGATTCATACTAAACATCAGTGTAATAAATATTAGCCTGCATTTACATACCTTAATATCTAATTAGCGGCTTCGCGACTAGAATCTCCACTCACTCTGGCATGATGCCACACTGGCAGAGGTTACAACTGCTGTATAGAAGTTGGGAGCTGAACAGGAATAAGGAGGTAAGTGTTAAAGTGCTGCAACCCCTGGAATGTGGGGGAGGTTGGAGGCAGGGCCTGGATAATTTCTGCTGGGGGGAGGTCCCTGGAGAGCTGGAAGTGCGTCCCTAGGCTCAGGGATGTTCCATGTAGTCTCTGCGGGGTGGGGTAGGTTCCTTTACTGAGTGCTCATCAGGCTGTTGCCTGCAGCCACTGTTCTATGACTTTGTTCTGGCTGTGGGGTGTGGTGAGGATCTGGACCAAGTGCTGGGGTTTTAGGGAGGGGCGGGGGGGGAAGTGCACCATAACCAGTACAATAACCATACAACCAGTGTTTGTAATTTTTATTAATGATCTGGATGAGGGTATAGTTGGGTGGATTAGTAAGTTTGCTGATGACTCCAAAGTTGGAGGTGTGGTAGATGGTGAGGAAGGGTGTCATAGTTTGCAGGGTGACTTAGACAGGTTGCAGAGCTGGGCCACGAGGTGGCGGATGGAGTTTAATGCGGAGAAGTGAGGTAATTCATTTCGGTAGGAGTAACAGATGTGTTGAGTATAGGGCTAACGGGAGGACTTTGAATAGTGTGGAGGAGCAGAGGGATCTAGGTGTATGTGTACATAGATCCCTGAAAGTTGGGAATCAAGTAGATAAGGTTGTTAAGAAGGCATACGGTGTCTTGGCGTTTATTGGTAGGGGGATTGAATTTAGGAGTCGCAACGTCATGTTGCAACTGTACACAACTGGTGCGGCCGCACTTGGAGTACTGTGTGCAGTTCTGGTCCCCACATTACAGGAAGGACGTGGAGGCTTTGGAGAGGGTGCAGAGGAGGTTTACCAGGATGTTGCCTGGTATGGAGGGGAGGTCCTATGAGGAGAGACTGAGGGATTTGGGGTTGTTTTCGCTGGAAAGAAGGCGGCTAAGAGGGGATCTTATTGAACCGTATAAGATGATTAGAGGTTTAGATAGGGTGGATAGTGATAGCCTTTTTCCTCGGATGGAGAAAGCTAGCACGAGGGGGCATGGCTTTAAATTAAGGGGGGGTAGTTATAGGACGGATGTCAGGGGTAGGTTCTTTACCCAGAGGGTGGTGAGGGACTGGAATGCCCTGCCTGCTGCAGTTGTAAATGCGCCTAGTTTGGGGGCGTTTAAGAGATCTGTGGATAGGTTTATGGACGAAAAGGGATTGGTTTAGATTAGTGGGTCAGTGTTTTTTTTTAAAAAACTGGTCGGCGCAACATCGTGGGCCGAAGGGCCTGTTCTGCGCTGTAATGTTCTATGTTCTATGTTCTATATGCTGCTTGAGGGCCCATCAGTTCAGGCAGCTGGTGCTCCAAGCAGAAATGCTCAGGTTAACATAGACACTCACACTGCATCTACCCCACAGTGAACGGGAATGTATCTTGGGAAATCAGGAAACTGCCCCTGCCCTGTGTCCCTGACCTCCAACACATGCCTGGAAGGGAATGATGCAGTTGCATTCATGGCAATGACTCAAGGGAGCGCAATGGCCACAGCCACCCACCAACCTGCATACTCTCCCTGCCTTCTGTGTTAATGATGCCAATGGCAGGCAAACTAATATGGTGATGCATGGCGTCCCAGATTGTGTTACGTTGCCAGCACCCACATGAGGAGGTACTGGTCCCCCTCATTTGATCCTTCTCCTCCTCATCCCCCTCATGAAGAAGATGAGGAGAAGAATCCGCATCAGGCAGAAATGGAAGGCTTACCATATGAGGAGCTGGAGAATGGAGGATAGGCAGTGATGGCAGGTGCCCAGCAGGGCAGGGCAGCAAGGGAGGCCCTGGTAGCAACCAGCTTTACCTGGCTGGTAATATCCAATGTGGCGGCTGCTCCCAACACCCTTTCACCACACCCCAGAAGCCACTGCAGTCACCAACCTCCCCACAACTCAAAGCTGGCCACTCAACCTAAATGACTACCCACCCTCTCTCAACTCAATCCATACCCTTCCCCACCCTCTCAACCCAACTCCCACCCTTTCTCTCAACCAACCCTTCCCCACCCTCTCTCTCAGCTTACCCCCCACTCTTCTCTTCACGATTGCTGACAGTCCATCCGCGATTCCCCAGATTTGCTGATGCATCACCAACAACATTGGGATGAACAAACCCTGAGGCCCAGCAGATGGCTTGGAGCCAGCTGAATCCTTGCCTCCGGCAGACCTCCATGATCCCTCGGGTGTGCCTGCCTCCACCCGATGTGTATCAGTGACTGTGATGTGCTCACTAGTAAGTGACCCAGAAGCCTCAGCACTAACATGTCCCACCATCGTGATAGTCTCTGTGTTGGTGGGTTTTGTTGTTGATGCCTGTGCAGTATCACTAGTGCTGTCCTCGGAGGATTCCTCAGGGCCTTCCCCCGAGGTGTCACTGAGATGTCCTGGGGAATCTCAGCATGAGCAGCAGTGGGAGCGGTGACACCAGAAAGGATTAGTTCATCAGGATCCAATGCTGTAAGAAAGCGCACATACGAGGGGAAGAGAGGGAAAGCAGCCCATGCAGCACAACACTTGTTACAAATAAGGCTTAGGAATGAGGTTCAGCTGATGCTCACTTGCACGCCAAATGTTGAACTGGCTGTTGGTAACCATTTGAGATGTGTTCCCCACTCTCTCCATCTCCCCCTCCCTCCCCACCCCACGGCACGCTGCTCAGACCCAGCTCACGTACTCCACCGCCAGTTTTCTCCCTCTCATGCCAGTTATGTGCAGCTTTCTCCTGTGGGGACATAAAGGGAATTGGAAGCATATCCTGTGACCCAGTGATCAGTTTGTCGAGGTTATGTGCTCAGCCTTCAACCTACAACCAGTGCATCTATCAATCCACTCAAATATTCTTCTGCATCATCAAAAAAAACTAATAAATAATAAACAAAATTTTAGTAGAAATTTGCAATTAAAGGTGATTCAAAATATTGTTAATATTACAAAAAAAATCCATGTGAAGTACATTCCTGATTGAGATCAATTTTACATAGGTCAAGAATTTGCAGAGCTGTTGATGCTGAAATTTTAGTGCTCACAGTCATTATTTCTTCAAATCTGACCACAACTTTAGGGTTGAAAGTAAGTAGAACTCTGGAGGTTGTGGTCTGTCATTCATTGCCCCACGATAGGCTGCGATCCCCACCCTTCCCTACTTCAAACCCGACAAACAATTCAATCAGCAGGGGGTAGTGGCTTTATAGTAATGTCACCGGAATAATAATCCAGAAGCCCAAGCCAATGCCCTGTAGATATGGTGTTATACGAAATGTAATACTGCCAGAAATTTATCTTTAGAATTATAGAATCCTTACAGTGCTGAAAGAGGCCATTCAGCCCATCGAGTCTGCACCAACTCTCAAAACAGCATCCCACCCAGGCTCTTCCCTCTGCCCTATCTATAAAACCCTCTCCATTTACCATGGCTAATCCACTTAATCTTATCCCAAATTGCTTTGCAAACAATGGAGCCCCAACAATCTGCATTATTATAACAAAATGCTCGTTATCTACCTCACCTGATGGTTCATAAAATGAATAATTGTTGCCCCATTGCCTCTCCAATTCAATTTTACCCCCTTTTGTTAAATATTTCCCCAATGCTAATTTTCTAACAATGATGTTTCTGTTTTAAAATATAACTAAGATTTGCTCCCTCTTAATAAAAGATTAAGAGTATTTTATTTCTTTATTTTGCATGGCAAACCTCAAATGATTTTTAATGTTTCACTTTTTTGCATTATTTTACAATTTATTATCCCAATTGAAATACATTTGACTATAATTGATTCATGCATTTTTAACACTATTATATTTCAATAAGGAGACATTCACATCTTTATTCAAGCCATCTTCATTCACAGTTCTCAATTCAAAGTCGATATTCAGTAAAAAAATCCAGTAATGCTCTCTATTCAGCAAATGGACACCAAATAGTAAGTACTGCTCTTCCCGAACAATGTGAGGGGCGTTACAATACGTTGAATAGAATCTTCAAACCAAATCACCTAGACACAGATGTGTGTTTGGGACTGAAGTCCATTAACTGGAAGCCATTTGGTTCATATTCAATTTGTACTCCTCAGTGCCAATATATAACTAAAAGTAGCAAATCTTAAATGAAACACTTTTTTAATGGAACACGTTGTGTGACATCAAAAAGGATTTAATTTGCTTTTAGCGCGCAGCATGTGTATTAAATTATTTATTTCTATTTTTGTTAAGGCAGTATTAGAACGTGGACAAGTTACAATGTGATTCAATGTGCCACTAGGCAGCTAATCTGAAAAATACAATAACATTTTGGTTATCCAGTATGTTACTGGAATGGGTGATGCCAATTACTCAAACATGCCGGTTAACGGGGAGTTGGATTTACCAATGGAATACATTACAATACTGGCAGCATAGATTTTCAAAGAATTAAACTGCAGTATGTTGAAGTATAAAATAATATACAGGCACTCACTGTTCAAGAAGTATAGTATTGTTTATTCTTTAATCCATCTTTGCAGCTTCAGGTAGCGCTTGGGATATGGCAGTGCTGTCAGGTCTCAGCATCTTTTACTACTGTTCCTGTAGATGTAGAAGATGCAGGAGATTTAGCCTGAGGAAAAGTGCTGAAGGCTTTCTTGAATATGTTTCTGATGTCACCTTGCCTATTGGCCTTGCTTTCAGTGGCAGTTACTAATAAGAACTACAGCACCTCTACCAGAAACTCATGTGGCCATGTCAAAGTGACCTGACACCACTGGACAATCTTTGGATTCTGGATGAGTTCTAAATGGCTTCTGTTTGGTAAAGTGACAATTTGTTTTGGGGGATATCAGAAATTTTAATTAATAAAACATTCCGATTGGTACAGTTCTGGATAACATTGTACTGCCATCAAAGTGCAGAGGATTTTATTCCATCAGAAGATACGAAAGTGCCAATTAAGTACATGTTATTTTCTCATGGGTGAAGACCTGGACAGTATTCAAACTTAGGCTGATAAGTGGTAGGTTACATTCCTGCCATACAAGTATCTTGTTGCACATGGACATGGACTACTTCAGAATCTGAGGAGGTGTGAATGATGCTGAATATTCTGCAATCATCAGCAACCATCCCCACTTCTGACCTTACGATGGCAGGAAGGTTATTGATGAAGCAGTTGAAGATGGTTGGGCCTGGGACATTCCCTGAGGAATTCCTGCAGTGATGTCCTACGACTAAGATGATTGGCCTCCAACAACCACAACCACCTTCCTTTGTGTTACATATGACTCCAACGAGCAGAGTGAGAATTATCTGATTCCTGTTGACTTCACTACTTACTCACCACCTCCTTGGTGAATCATTACTGCCTCAGACTCTGTTTCTCATCATACGTAAGTAGGTACAGTCTCCTATTGATAGCCCTCCTCTTTCCACTGTGCACAGCTTCCCATCTCTGCTGCCTGTGCTTCTTCTCGTTATTGTGCCTGAAAGGGATCACAAGAAGTCCTCATTAGTGATAGCAAGCTTTCTGTTAACATGCCTGCTAACTCCTCTGAGCCCTTTGGAAAAGACCAGCACTATTCTATTCTGACTTCAATAACTTTCAGAACTCCTCCGACAACACAGCATTCACTCTGTTGCAGCAAGAGAAAATCAAAAATCCCTTGCTGTAAAGTCCCATGATGATCTCTCTAAATAATATTAGTAACAGGCACCTTTGCAGCTGAACAGAAGTTCTACTGGGATTGTTTAAGAATGGGCATTAACTGGGCTTCAGGATTCAAAATGGAAAATCATGTGCCAAATCTGAATGAGATGATATTTATCTCACAATCTGCCCAGTCTGCATGCTTCTGGCACCCATGCTAGTTCTCTTACAAGCATGACGGACTGCTTAGTACATGCCAAGCATGGCCAGAGGTGGTCCAGTTGGCAGCATTGGTGCTTATCTTTAATCATGTCTCTAGACAAAGAATTATTGCATGTGGGCTAAGTTTGAAAAATGCACTCAGCTTTCAAAGAAGAAGCTTGAAATAATTTGATTAATGGTGATATGATGTTAAATGGGGTTACACTTAAGGTAATGATCATGCTTTCATATTCCCTCCCTCCAGAAATCAGGTCGTTGTGATGCACAGAACATCTGTTTCTACAACTATGTACAGCTATTACATGGAACAGAATAAAATTGGTATCAAACTGCCAGCCATACTATCTTTTGTCAATATATTATAAAGCATTACAATTAATTTTTTATGTTATTAGGTATGGAAACACAGCCATGTTGAGTACATTTATATATGAGGTATTAAAATATCTATTTTATTAAAATCATTATTTGAAATGTACAATTGAAAATTAATTATTTAGTGGCTCTGATTAATTTAATTGCAGAAAGAAGGGAATGATTCAGATGAGTGAGTGCAGAAGACAGTTCAAATTTGTGCATTTATTAGTAGTTATTAGATTTCTAAAAATCTGATTGGATAACCAACTGACAGTATTTCCTGCCTCACATTCTTATGTTTTAATGGTGGTGGATAGTATTTTGTATGTTGTAACTTAATCAACCATTAAGGGTTACTTTATATAGTTGCCTGTGCTACTTAAGGGCCCTGCTATACTGCTACGATTTGCCTGCCGTGCATCCAATGGCTTAGCATAGAATTGTGTGAATTATATTCATAGTTGTAATTGTTGTCAATCTCAAATAGCTTTCCAGAATTCCAAGCCACTCTGAAATTTTGTGCTCTTGTGGTCTAAAAAAACTAACTCAGTGATGATGAGTTTCAAGCATATTTTTATTCCTGTTTCTAAGGGCGTGATTTTCCAGCCTCGCTCGCCACAAGACCGGAAAATCCTGTCTAAGGTGAATCGACATTTGCATCGTCCATGTTCTGCTCACTATGATTCCCATGGTGGGCAGAAAGGGAACATTCTGCCCTATCTGTCTTTCACAGTTATAAAGGAACATTCATAATTCATGGCCAACTTTTCAAGCAGGGAATTAAATCACAGTAAGCTAAACAGCCAGCTTATCAACTAGTCAGAGACTAGATACTTTCAATTTGGGTCAAATTAAGAAATAAACTTACGAGCTTCCAACTCATATCCACATCTTTATCCCTCCAACATTGGGTCCAGATTTTGTGATCAGTGGAGAAAGAACCCATCTCACTGACAACCTCTTCTAACATGTTGTCTGTTTAAATGTGGCACCCTCCTCAGGGCACTTGTTTGTGTGAGTCACAGAAACAGAAGTGTGTTGTAAAGATCTGTGACTGTATGCAAGACTACAGACCAAGTGCTGGAAAATGGGATTAGAACAGATAGATGTTTGATGACCAGCACAGACATAATGGGCTGAAGGACCTCTTTCAGTGCTGTAAAAACTGTATGGCTCTAAATATATTTAACCCATCAGACTAAAGAACATCCACTGAGAAATGGAGAGGTCAAATCAGGCAATTTAATGTAAGAAAATAAATTTGATTTCAATGAAATATATAAAATGAAATAAAGACATAAAATAGTGATAGGATTCAGGGAGAGAATGATAAAAGAAACAGACAGAAAAAATAGGATCCAGTCTTTTTAAATGTCCAATGCCAATTTTCTGCTGTGGGAATGAGAATCCACAATTCTAAAATTAGTTTTTCAGGGCCAGAGAGAATATTCAGCAATAGCTATTGCTTCTCACATTGTAAAAAATGTGCTTACTCTAGATTGCAACAGCCCTAACTTTTTCAACTGTCTTTAACACAGAACTAATGGACAATTAACGCTGAAAGCTTCACCACTATTATTACTATAACATTTATTACATTGTCATAAGAACATAAGAACATAAGAAATAGGAGCAGGAGTAGGCCATCCAGCCCTTCGAGCCTGCCCCGCCATTCAATAAGATCATGGCTGATCTGTCGCTGCTCAGTTCCACTTTCCTGCCCTCTCCCCATAACCCTTAACCCCTCTCTTATCAAAAACCCATCAACCCGCGTCTTAAAAATATTTAGCGAGGCAGCCTCCACCACTTCAACGGGCAGAGAATTCCAGAGATTCACCACCCTTTGAGTGAAGAAGTTCCTCCTCAACTCCGTTCTAAACCGACCCCCTTTTATCTTGAGGCTGTGCCCCCTAGTCCTACTGTCTTTTTTGAGCGGGAAGAGTCTCTCCACCTCTATCCTATCCATCCCATTCATCATCTTATACGTCTCAATGAGATCTCCCCTCATTCTTCTAAACTCTAACGAGTACAAGCCTAGTTTATTCAGCCTCTCCTCATAGCTCAACCCCCTCAACTCCGGTATCAGCCTAGTAAACCTCCTCTGCACTCCCTCCAAGGCCAAAATATCTTTGCGCAGGTGCGGCGCCCAAAACTGCACACACTACTCCAGCTGCGGCCTCACCAATGCCCTATACAGCTGCAGCAAGACCTCCCTACTTTTATATTCAATCCCCCTCGCTATGAAGGCCAGCATCCCATTCGCCTTCCTGACCACCTGCTGCACTTGCAAGCTGGGTTTTTGCGACTCATGCACAAGGACCCCGAGGTCCCTCTGCACCGTCGCCTGCTGCAGTTTTTCGCCCCGTAAGTAATAGTCCTTCCTACCATTCTTCCTACCAAAGTGGACCACCTCACACTTGCATTTTAGCTTTCATATTCCCCTATAACCAATTATTTGATGATAGTTATATTTTATTCATAGTTTACTGAAAGTTTCTGCCCCTGTGGTCTCAGAACAAACTCAGTAATGATGAGTTTCAAGCATATTTTTACTGCTGTTTTTATGGCTGGGATTTTCCAGCCTCACTCGCCCCAAGACTGGAAAATCCTGCTTAAGGTCACAAACATTTTCATGGTCTGTGTCCTGCTCTATGCATCCTGAAACTCATGCCAAGTCCCATTTACCCATGTGTTCGCTGACCTATGTTGGTTCCTGAATTGCACTTCTGTTTCAAAATTCTCACATTAAGAAGTCTCACAACACCAGATTAAAGTCCAATAGGTTTATTTGGTAGCAAACACCACTAGCTTTCGGGGTTCTGCCCCTTTGTCAGGTGATTCACTCACCTGGCGAAGGGGCAGAGCCCCGAAAGCTAATGGCGTTTGCTACAAAATAAACCTGTTGGACTTTAACCTGGTGTTGTGAGGCTTCTTACTGTGTTTACCCCACTCCAATGCCGGCATCTCCACATCAAAATTCTCCTCCATATTTTCAAATTCCTCCAATGTCTCCCCCTTTCCTGTAACCGTGATTTCTCCTAGGCCTATAACCCTCCATGATATTTGTGTTCCTATAATTCTGGCCTTGTGAACATCCAGATTTTAATCTATCTTTGCTTTCAGTAAAATATTCCATAACATTCCTGCAGGAACAGCAGGGGATTCTGATGATAACATTTTTCCCCTGACCAGCAGTTCTATCAAAAACTGTAAGTAGTCTCATAACACCAGGTTAAAGTCCAACAGGTTTATTTGGTATTATTTTGAATTCCTTTGCTTTGAGCTCTTTCAGGGCTGCAGCTCAGAGTATCATACAAGGGGCAATGCTCCGAAAGCTCATGCTACCAAATAAACCTGTTGGACTTTAACCTGGTGTTGTGAGACTACTTACTGTGCCCACCCCAGTCCAATGCCGGCAACTCCACATCATGTCTATCAAAAACAGATTACTGCTCATCCATCTATCAGCTAATTGGCTGCTGCTTTAATCACTGCAACAGTGATTGTATTTCTAAAATACACCATTGGATGGGATATCCTGATGTGATAATGTGCTGTACAGACTCATAGATCGATACAAAAAAATGTTGTATCAATGCCAATTCATTTTTCAATCTACTTCCTGCAAAGAACACATAGGTTATCTTGTTAAAGATCACTTCAATGGTAATTTTTGACAGGTGAAGTTTTAAGTTTAGATTCTTATTAATAACGCAAATGTTCAAATAAATGGTGTTTTATGTCATAATCATTATCCGTAACATCCCTCAACTCTGCTTCAATATCACCTCATCTGCTGTTGAATCCCTCACTCATGCCTCTAGATTTGACAAACTTACTGCATTCCTGAATGGTCTCCCACATTCTTCCATCTGTCGAGGTAAGGTCGCCCAAAACTCTTCTGTGGATCCTGGAACTCATGCCAAATCCCATTCACCCTTGTGTCCGCTTACTTACATTGGTCCCTGAATTACGCGTTAATTTCAAAATTCTCATTTATGTTTTCAAATTCCTCCGTCGCCTCCCCCTTTCCTGTCACTGTGATTTCTTCCAGCCCTATAACCCTCTGCAGTATTTGTGCTCCTATAATCCTGGCCTTGTGAACACCGGGATTTTAATGCATCTCCCTGCAGCATGACAGGAAGAATGAGAAGAGGTGACACAGAAGAGGACAAGCTGCTCAAGGAATGAAGAGGGCGAGAAGGGCTTTCAGTAGGAAGCTGCATCCACCCTGCTCAGCAACAAAGCTCTTACTTCAGCCTCAGGCAAAAACAACGTGTTTAGTTATTGTTTCACCAAGGAGGCACTCACTGAAATCTGCACCTTATGGAGGCAGACCTGCAGCCTGTGAGCAAGATGAAAATGCATTGCCAGAGTAACTGTCATGTGGCCATGAATTCCTTTGCTTTGAGCTCTTTCTGGGCTGCCCTCAGAATATCATGCAATCCACTTAAGGGAAGTGGCTGAGGTTCTTTGTAAAGCGAAGTGGAATATATCACTGGCTATTTGCTTCCACTACCTTTGCATTGTCTGGCATCCTCTGGAAAGAAGATCTTGTTCTACTCCTGTCCGCCATCTGCCCCCAGTTTAACATCAAAAAACCCTGGAGATCACGTTCTGTCACTGTTTCCATCTTTGAGTCTTTCCCAGATCAATCTTACTCTTAATATGACTTACAGCGGCAGCTCCGGTCAAAATATATCCCACCTTTAAGAGTTGCAGTCTGGCTTTAAGTAATGCTTGCTAGCATGTACAAACACAAGCTTTGTTTGATTTTGCGTTCCCCTGTTCAGGTTTGCACGCTGGGCAGTGGTTGTTTGTAGAAATTGCTGAAGTGAGATGCGCACAAAGTTTGCTTGCTGCCTGCATTGGAAGAAATGGGTGCGGGTTAATGTTACATTGCAATCCTCATGCCCATTCTGGGCCTTAGTTAATTTTACGGTGAAAGACTTTAGCATTAAAATATTCCCCAAATGCGTCAGACTGACTCAGTTGGTGTTGCTCATGACCTTGAGTGAGAGGCTTGCAGTTTCAGGCTGGTCTCAAGGCTTGAACATCAAGTAGATCAATAATTCAGCATAGTACTGATAGAATGCTGCAATTTCAGAATCACTGTCCTTTGTATAAGATATTATACAATGTAAAATATTCCATAACATTACTGCAGGAACAGCAGGGGATTCTGATGATGTTGTAGCTAACTTTTTTCCCATGACTAGCATTTCTATCAAAAACAGATTAACTGCTCGTCCATCTATCAGCTAATTGGCTGCTGTTTTAGTCACTATACCAGTGATTGCATTTCTAAAATACACCATTGGCTGGGATATCCTGATGATATGATAAGGCACTATACAGGGTCATAGACAGATACAAAAAAATGTTGTATCAACACCAGTTCATTCTCCAATTCGTTTCCTGCTGCATTCCTCAAGTAGAATTTTTAAAAATCTAATTTCCATTCATTTTATTTTCATGCCAGCCTAACCACCATTATTATTGTACTGTTCTGTATATTATATCACATAGCACGCAATGAACCTTTATAAATTATTTATCAACATTGTGAATCACATGTTTCTTCTTACAGTCATAGTGTTTCCATATTACATTATTTATGTATACTAGGTCTCAGGTAATTGGAAAAAGAACCAGAGGTGAAATGGAGACACTTGCTTTCTGCACACTTATTTACAATCTGAAATGAACTCCCTGTAAGAGTCATAGAAGTAAGTTTTTTCGAAAGATAATTGAGTTAAATACCTCAATAAAACCAAAATACTGGAAATACTCAGCAGGTCAGAGGGTACCTGTGAAGGGAAATAATGTTCATGTTTTAGGTTGATGACTTTCTCATGAAGACTTACAGGATTGAAACACTGAGCAGGATTTTCCTGTCCTTCCTGCCAATGGGACCACGTATCCTTGCCGCTTGTCACCCAATGGCGCGGATGGATTCCATGAGAAATCCCATTGACAGAAGGTCCGGTCAGAGGAGAGAGTCCATGCTCGGAAGTTGTTGAACTCAATGTTCAGCCTAGAAGTTCAACAACTTCAGAGCACAAGTTCTCCTCCGCCACCTTCATCCCATTTCCATTTCCATTTATTTAATTTCATTTTGTTTCATCCTATTCACCCATTTTATCATCCTTCTTTCTCACCTCCATTTTTACACTTTCCATTCCAGTTCTCCTTCTTCCCCCACCACCCAGGCACATCCTCCCCACTTTTATGTGGCAACTGCCACATTCCTGAGGCAGTCCTTTAACAATCTGCACCTCTGTTCTGCCATTCACGCATTCTGATCGCTTAATGGACACTTCTTAGCACCTTCTCAGTCTTCTATATCTTCATTAACATTCCCTTTGTCCCATTCCGAACACCTCCCCTACCCTCAGCATAAACCTCCGCTGATTCCCTCTGCTCTGACGACGGGTCGTCTAGACTCGAAATGTCGGTTCGATCAAGTGTAGTACCAACATGCTGTACTTGGTTGAAATCATTAGGTTACATTTTAGCTTCATTTGAAGCAATTTTTAAAAGTGGCCATTTGGCTAAGATGCAAATGAGATCAAGCCTTGGAGGAGGTGCAATGCCTACTCCAATCAGCTTGGATCATGTAGATCAAGCCCAAGACAGGAGGTGAGAGCCCTGTCTTGTCAGCTTGGAGCGGGAATGTCTCACTTGTTGAGTGTCTGAATTGGACTTGATTGGATTGAATTGGATTTTTAAAAAATCTATTCTTGCCCCACAGATGCTGTCAGACCTGCTGAAATTTTCCAGCATTTTCTGTTTTTGATTCTGTTCATATTTGCTGGCTTCAGGGTAGTGTCATATAGCAGCAAAGTAGATCCTTGGCTGCAGCAGGTGGTAGGGCTGGGCTGGTGTGTCAGGGAAGGTGATCTCAGCATGTCAGTAGCCACGTTACTTCTTTTGCATCTTGGAGGACCATTTCTCTACTACTGTTTTTACATTTCTCTTGATTTTTGTCACAATTGTTAACTCTACTTTTAGCTTCGTTTAAGATTGGCTTCACAATCTTAATTTTACATCAATAATTTGCCTAATACCTAACATTCTGTAGCATAAACTCAAGGGCTGAGCACAGCACAACCTTCCATGTCATCTTTACACTGCTAATGCAGCATGCAGTATTCTCAATTCTCCACTAGAATGGATTCCACAGTCTGGATTTTCAATGCAGGGCCTGGAACTCGACACCTGGAAGAATCCTGGGTCCCAGCTCTGTGAATGGCTGTGTCATTCTTGTGATGCTGTTTTTAGATGCAAATAGCTGAATTGGCCAGGAAGTGAGATTGCCATTCAATTAGAGGCACCAAGGTTACTCCAGAAATTGTGGGAGCTGTCTGCCTGAGGCCAGCAGCAAAGATGGATGGTGGCCATGTTGGGGATGTCACTGTCTTGCCAAAGACAGCAGGCAGTTTCTTAGTGGGTCATATGAACAAATGAATTAGGAGCAGGGTAGGCCACTTGGCCTCTGTCGTTCAACAAGTTCATGAATGATCTAACTATAACCTCAAGTCTACATTCCCACCTATGCCTGATAACATTTCACCCCTTTGCATATCAACAATCTATCTACCTTTGCCTTAAAAATAATCAAAGCCTCTGCTTCCACTCCCTTTCGAGGCAGAGAGTTTCAAAGACATACAAACCCTGAGAAAAAGATTTTCTCCTAATTTCTGTCTTAAAATGGGTGACTGATACCCTGAAACAATGACTCCTAGTTCTAGATTCTCCCATAAAAGGGAACAGCATTTCTAGATCCACCCTGCCAAGATTCCTCAGGATCTTACATATTCCAATCAAGTCATGCATTATTCTTCTAAACTCCAGCCAATGCAAGTCTAGCCTGTCCTAACCACATATTCCAGGTATTAATCTCAAACTTTTCCGAACTTCTTCTGGTGCACTTCCACCTTTCATTAAATAAGGAACCTATACTATACACAGTAGTCCTGATGTGGTCTAATCAATGCCCTGTTTAACTGAAGCATAGTCTCCCTATTCTTGTATTCAATATCCCTTGCAATAAATGGTAACATCACATTAGCTTTCCTAATTATTTACTGTACCTGCATACTAACCTTTTGCAATTCATGCATTAGAACACCCAGATCCCTCTGCATCTCAGACCTCTGCAATCTCTCACCATTTAGATAAAGTGCTTATTTTTTATTCTTCTAAATCATGGACCATTTGTCAGATCTTAGCCCACTTATCCAACCTCCTTATGTCCTCTTCATAACTTACTTTCCTAACTATTTTTGTATCATTGGCAAATTGAGCAACCATACCTTTGGCTCCTTTATATAAGTTATTTATATGAACTGTAAAAAATTGAGGTCCCAGCACTGAATCTTTTGGTGCATCACTCGTGACCTCTTGCCAACTTGAATATGACCTATTTATGCTTTCTCACTGTTTCCTGTTAGCTAGACAATCTTCTATCCATGCCAATATTTTACGTCCAAACAATGAGCTTATATTTTTCACAAGAATCTTTAATGTGGCACTTTAACAAATGCTTGCTACATATCTAAGTACAGTATATCCACTGGTTCGCCTTTATCCATAGCATATGTTCTTCAATAAACTCTAATAAGTTAGTTAAACATTTTTTCCCTTTCACAAAACCATATTGACTCAGCCTGACATCATCTATTTTTTCAAGTGCCTTGCTATAAAGTCTTTAATTATAGCTTCTAACATTTTCTGTGTCACAAACGTTAGCCTCACTGGCCTGTAATTTCCTGTTTTCTGTCTCTCTCTCTCTTTTTGAATAAAGGAATTACATTCACTATTTTCCAATCTAATGGAACCTTCCCCAAATCTAAGGGCTTTTGGAAAATTAAAACTAATACATCAACTATCTCACTCGTCGTATCTTTTAAAACCCTAAGATAAAATTTATCAGGATCCGGGAACTTGCCAGCAGCATTGTTGGCAATGAGAGAGGCCACATAGGCCAGATTATTGTAAACATTGGAACTAGGATAAGGAAATTCAGGAAAAGTCAGTTTTAAATAAATGGAGAGAAAGTTTCAGCAGGCTCCACAGAAAACTACTATCTCTGCACGAACAATTGTTCAAGTTCACTGAATTAAAGATTGTGATTTGCAATTGCAAGTGAATACTCTTAACAAGCTCATTGAGCATAAGGAGCCATTAATTGGCAGTGAACAGCTTATGCATTCCTTCACCCCTGCAAACCCTTTGAAAATTGCAAGCTATCCTGCAGGCATTGGGATCCCGAGGCAACCTCCGGGACCATAATTTTCAAATCCTGCCTGCATTGGGCCCTGTCCCAACAACCCTTTGAAAATACAGCTTCCTCCTCACAATTACACTGACTTCTATCTCTTGTGTGCAAGTTAAATAGTGTTAGCTTAAGCATAGAATCTATGCAATAATATATTTCATATGCTGCTGTCAGGTAATATGATTTTCTCAGCTGGATTATTGAGTCATTATATTATATACAGGTCCACATCCAACCTGGGATTGTTCAGTACCTTTTTGTTGAGTGATAGGGTGGGACATTCCTGCCTCACCCACAATGATTCCCACAGCAGGCACGACGGGAAAATTCTGGCCATAGAATCATAGAGCAATATGGCACAGAAATAGGCCCTTCGGCTCAATAGTCTATGCCAACCATGATGCCTTCCCAGCACAGTGGTAGGGCAGCACGGTAGCACAGAGGTTAGCACTGCTGCTTCACAACTCCAGGGACCTGGGTTCGATTCCCGGCTTGGGTCACTGTCTGTGTGGAGTTTGCACGTTCTCCTCGTGTCTGTGTGGGTTTCCTCCAGGTGCTCTGGTTTCCTCCCACAGTCCAAAAGATGTGCGGGTTAGGTTGATTGGCCATGCTAAAAATTGCCCCTTAGAGTCCTGAGATGCATAGGTTAGAGGGATTAGTGGGTAAATATGTAGGGATATGAGGGTAGGGCCTGGGTGGGATTGTGGTTGGTGCAGACCCGATGGGCCAAATGGCTTCCTTCTGCATTGTAGGGTTTCTGTGATTTCTACTCCCAATTGCCCACGCTTGGCCCATTCCCCTCTAATTCTCTCCCAGCCATGTACTTATCCAAATGTATATTAAATGTTGCAATTGTACCTGCCTCAACCACTTTCTCCAGCAGTTCATTCAATTCACACACCACTCTCTGGATGAAGAAGTTACCCCTCAGGTCCCTTTTAAATCTTTCCCCTCTCACTTTAAGCCCTCTTGTTTGCAATTCCCCCTCCCTGGGAAACAGACTATGCATGTTCATTTTATCTGTGCCCCTCATGCTTTTATGCACCTGAGCCCAATTCCTTAACTAATCAAAATCCCCCTGTAATTTTTGATAACATTCTTCCCTATCAATAATACCTCTTAATTTAGTACCATCCACAAACTTACTAATCATGCCTTGCACATTCACATTCAAATCATTTATAGAAACTACCAAAACGAGGGACCCAACACTGACTCCAGTAGTTCATAAGAAATCATTTAGAATTTAATTTGATTTTTTTAAATAAGGGGTAATTCACTTTTCTATGGGAGGATTCTAGGTAACGTGGAAAAACATAAAAAATAGGAGAAGGAGGAGTCCAATTGACACCTCAAGCCTACTGTGCTTTCAACAAGATCTTGGCTGACCTGGTTGTGAATTGAATTGCGCTTACCTGCCTGTCTTCCATGACCCTTGAGATCAAAATCTGTTCAGCTCAGCCTTGAATATAAGATCAGAAGAATGTAATAGTGTATTATGTCTTTTTAAATCTAAAATAGCAGTATGGCCAAAATAAACATTTCTTTAGATTGTGTTAAAATTCATTGTTGTTTTGAAGTACTCATTTATACATGTTGATACAAAACACCAAGATAGTGATTCCTCCATCCAACATATGCTAATTAGATTTCCTAGGCTAAATGTTTAATCATCAATTTAGTTGGCTGGAACATTGTATGCTGACACCATAATGCTGATGTCTCTCTTTTTCACACATGGTTGTGATTGATGATACATCTTAAAATAAGTTACTTTTTGTGTAAACATATCAGGGGAATTTTTTTTTACAGAGTTCAGTTCTCTGGTTTTGTTTTGCATCCCAAGAATTGTCGAGATACTAGATTTTCATAGAATTCCTACAGTGCAGAAGCATTCTTTCAGCCCATCAAGTCTGCACTGACTCTCTGACAGAGTATCAGACCCAAGCTACCTTTCCCACCCTATTCCTGTGACCCGACCCCCAAATAAGAGGAGGAGTAATCCAATTGGCTCCTCAAGCCTACTCCTATTTCTCATGGCTAATCCATCTGACTTATATACCTTGGGACATTAAGGGGCCACTTAGCATGGCCAATCCACCTTCAGATCCAGTCCAGGAAATTGGAGGAAGCCACACATGGGGAGAATGTGCAAATTCCACACAGTCACCCAAAGCTGGAATTGAACCAGGGACTCTTAGAGCTGTGAGGCAGAAGTGCTAACCACTTTGCCACCATGCCACCCTATTTTGTTGAACACATTTTTAATTTGAGCTATAACCTGGTCTGTTCTGTAGTGCACCCTACAATTTTAGAAGAGACTCCAAAACAAAACTAGCTTGTAATTGTTGCTGTGTGTTTTGCAGTTTACTTGGGATCCAAATTGCACTTTTACTGTTATGGATAGTGATGGTAGAGTTCCAAAATTCTTTTCATAACATGGCTGACCAAGAATCTCTACCACTCTTACTACTAGCCATTGGCAGGTGTTGGAAGAGTTTGTAAGTCAAAACTTGACCTGTTTGATTTGATATGATTTGATTTACTATTGTCACATGTATTAGTTCACAGTGAAAAGTATTGTTTCTTGCATACTATACAAAGCATACCAATCATAGAGAAGGAAAGGAGAGAATGCAGAATATAATGTTACTCATAGCTAGAGTGTCATAGCTGAGATGTAGAGAAAGATCAACTTAATGCAAGGAACGTCCATTCAAAAGTCTGATGGCAACAGGGAAGAAGCTGTTCTTGAGTCAGTTGATACATGTTTTCAGACATTTGTATCTTTTTCCTGACAGATGAAGGAGGAAGAGAATATGTCCGGGGCGCGTGGGGTATTTGATTATGCTGGCTGCTTTTCCGAGGCAACAGGAAGTGTAGACAGAGTCAATGGATGAGAGGCTGGTTTGCATGATCGACTGGGCTTCGTTTATGACCCTTTGTAGTTTTTTTTTGTCGTCTTGGACAGAGCAGAGCCATACTAAGCAGTGATACCATCAGAAAGAATGCTTTCTTCACATTATGAAGGCACCTTCCTTGACCAATGGGTCATAGAGTTATAGAAGGATACAGCACAGAAACACGCCCTTTGGCCCAACCTGCCCATGCTGACCAGAACTGAACTAGTCCCATTTGCCTCCGTTTGGCCCATATTCATTTAAATTTTTCTCATCTATGTACCTTTCCATATGTCTTTTAAATGTTGTATTTGTACCCACCTCTGAACACCTCCTCTGGCAGCTCATTTCATATATGCACCACTCTCTGTGTGACAAAATTGCCCCTCAGCTCCCTTTTAAATCTTTCTCTTCTCTCCTTAAACCGGTGGTACAGTGGTTAGCACTACTGTTTCATAACGCTGGGGAGCTGGGTTTGATTCCTAGTTTGGGTCACTGTCTGTGCAGAATCTGCACATTCTCCCCATGTTTGTGTGGGATTTCTCCAAGTGCTCAGGTTTTCTCTCACAATCTGAAAGATGTGCTGGTTGGGTGCACTGGCCATGCTAAATTCTCCCTCACTGTACCCAAACAGGCTCCAGAGTATGGTGACTAGGGGATTTTCGTAGTAAGGTCATTGCAGTGTTAATGGAGGCCAACTTGTGACACTAATACATAAATAAACTTCTAAATGTATGCCCTCTAGTTTTGGACTCCAGTACCCTCGGGAAAAGATCTTGGCTATTCACCTTATCTGTGCCCCTTGATTTTATAAACCTCTATAAATTCATCTCTCATCCTACTACACTCCAAAAAAAAGTCCCAGCCTATCCAGCCTCTCCTTATAGTTCAAACCTTCCAGTCCCAGTAACATCTTTTCTGCACCCATTCCAATTTACTAACTCCTTTCCTATTGCAGGGTGACAAGAAATGTATGCAGTACTCCAGTTTTGGCCTTACCAATGTCTTGTACAGTTGTAACATAACATCCCAACTTCTGTACTCAATGCTCTGACTGATGATGGTCCTGGGATTAGACTCAAACATGCAGATTTTGGCTCAGGGTCAGGGGCACCACCCATTGTACATCAAGACCTTCCTAGTTTACAATTGCATGAATGATACTCAGCATTAAATCACCATTGGGGTTGAAAAGAAAACATAAGGATTATGTCAGGCTGCATTTATCCATTCCATGTCTTCTAAAAATTAAGTTTTTAAGACAATGAATCAACATTGAAAAAAAAGACTTGTATTTATAATCTCATTACTTCTTTCAGAAATACATGGTGGATTTCTCTGAAGTGTTGCAGCTTTTCCTTAAATGCATTTTTGAGATGTGGGTTTTGATAATGAAGTTAGCATTTGATGCACATCCTTATTTTCCCTGGAAAGGTGGTAATGGGCCTGCTCCTTGAACCATTTGCTATTGGTTTACTAAAGACGAGTCACTTTCCAGGCCACTTCAGAGGGCAATTCAGACTCAGCCATGTTAGTGTGGATTGGAATCACATATAAGTTAGGAACAGCAGGTTTTTTCTCTAAAGAATGCTAATGAAACAGTTGTATTTTTACGAGAATTTGTCTTTGTAATCATGTTTACTGATGCCAGCTTCTTACTTTCAGTCTTAAAAAATAGTGGTGTCATGGTGGGAGTTGAACTTTCATTCTCTAGTTCACAGTCAAGATCTTGGAACTACTTGTTCATTGTGGCAAAATGCTATAAACCAAAGGGAGATGAATGTGCAATTAGTTGGCTTTTGGTGTTTCTGCCTGAGGCAAGAATATTGGTCATCCCTCCTTCCTCTTCAAAACTTGCTGTGGGATCATGAATGCTGAAGTAAACAGTCATCTAGGTCTTTGGTCTTAACATTTCATCTGCAGAATGTCACCTCCAACTGTGCAGTGATTATTCATTTCTACACGGGTAGGTCAGCCCAGAACTGGTGCCCAAAGCATTAATGACAAGAAGAGCCATTTTACAAAACTTAGTCAAAAACACAGTGTCCTAAGAACTGTAATGTTGTTACTCAATCACGAGAAATAGTGAAAAACAAGACTTATGGATTTATGGATTGCTATGCATCACTTTTTTAAACATATATACAATAAAATCAATGACAGATGATCATCACCAACATTTTACAGATTTTGACGAGAAGTTGCCTCTTGAATGTTGCTTTCTTACAAGTACAATACTAATAGAAATTTAAAGCAATGGGATAAGTGATTTAAATAACATCAACTCTTCCTGTGAATTGAAAAAAAGACTCTTATTTTATTGCAATTACCGCTGCTGGATTTTTTTGGAAAGTCATTCGATATTTATTCTGTATGCTATCACTTTAATTCTCATGCAGAACTGTAAACTTTCATCATTCAGTTGCCTTACCAACAGACATTTTATGAAATCCAAACTTCAATAGACTTGCTCACTGTAATAACTCCACAGAGGTGAAAGTCCTGTCCCCAAGTCACTTTATTTGCACCATACATCTAACACAGCCAACTCTCCAGTTGCTCTCTGCTGGGAGACTGACATACCTGCTTTAAATAGGGAGCATGAGGCTCCCTGATTTAACCATCAATTAGGACTACTCTAGCAAGCCAACCTCATTAGCCTGACTAAAGTCATCACACTCACACATTTGTATCCTCAGTCTTCTGGCTGGTGATACCTATAGCCATTTTTACTGTTCTGTTGCCCTCCGGCTTAACAAATGAAAATATTTCTTTAACTCTTTTTGAATAATTTTTGTTTGAAATTCACTGTACAACTGGTCCGAGATGTTGACTCTTTTACAGATTCACCATCCATGGAAAGCTTTCCTCATTTCACAATCTTTTCAGATGCCACGGAACTTTAGTTTTTTCGTTTATTTATTAGTGCCACAAAGTAGGCTTACATTAACGATGCAAATAAGTTAGTGTGAAAACCCCCTAGCCACCATACTCCAGCACTTGTTCGGGTACATGGTTGGAGCATTTGGCATGGCCAATGCACTAACCAGTTCACCTTTTGGACTGTGGGAGAAAACTGGAGCACCGGGAGGAAACCCACGCAGACACAAGGAGAACATGCAGACTTGGCACAGACAGTGACCCAAGCCGGGAATCATAAGACCATAAGACACAAGAGCAGAATTTGGTCACACGTCCCATCGAATCTGTTCTGTCATTCAATCAGGGCTGATATTTTTCTCATCCCCATTCTCTTGCCTTTTCCCCATATCCCCTCATGCCCTTATTAATCAAGAACCTATCTATCTCTGTCTTAAAGACACTCAATGACCTGGTCTCCACAGCCTTCTGCAGCAAAGAGTTCCACAGATTTACCACACTCTGGCTGAAGAAATTCCTCCTTATCTCTGTTTTAAAAGATTGTTCATTTAGCCTGAGGTTGTGCCCTCTGGCTCTAGTTTTTCCTACTGGTGGAAACATCCTCTCCATGTCCACTCTATCCAGGCCTCGCAATATCCTGGAAGTTTCACTATGACGCCCCTCATCCTTCTAAACTCCAACTAGTACAGACCCACGGTCCTCAACCGTTCCTCATGCAACAAGCTCTCCATTCCAGGGATCATTCTTGTGAACATCCTCTGGACCCTTTCCAAGGCCAGCACATCCTTCCTTAGATATGGGGTCCACTGCTCACAATACTCCAAATGCGGTTTGACCAGAGCCTTATACAACCTTAAAAGTACATCCCTGTTCTTGTATTGTAACCCTCTTGACATGAATGCTAACATTGCATTTGCCTTCCTAACTGCTGACTGAACCTCTACGTTAAACTTCAGAGAATCTTGAACAATAACTCCCAAGTCCCTTTGTGTTTCTGATTTCCTAAGCATTTACCCAATTAGAAAATAGTCCATGCCTCCATTCCTTCTTCCAAAGCACATAACCTCACACGTTTCGACATTGTATTTCATCTGTCACTTCTTTTCCCATTTTCCTAACCTGTCCAAGTCCTTCTGCAGCCCTCCTGCTTCCTCAGTGCTACCTATCCCTCTACATAGCTTTGTATCATTAGCAACAGTGCCTTCAGTTCTTTCCTCCAAATTGTTAATGTATATTTTGAAAAGTTGTGGTACCAGCAGTGACCCCTGAAGCACACGACTAGTCATCGACTGCCACCTTGAAAAGGCCACTTTATCTCCACTGTTGCCTTCTGTCAGCCAGCCAATCTTCTATCCATGCCAGGATCTTACACTTAACGTCATGGGCATTAACTTATTTAACAATCTCCTATGCAGCACCTTGTCAAAGGCCTTCTGGAAATCTAAATAAATCATGTCCACTGGCTCTCCTTTATCTAACCTCCTTGTTACCTCCTCAAAGAACTCCAACAGATTTGTCAGACATGACCACCCCTTAACAAAGCTGTGCTGGCTCAGTCCTACTTTATCATGCACTTCCAAGTACCCTACGATTTTATCTTTAATAATGGATAGTAAAGTCTTGCCAATGACAAAAGTCAGGCTAATTGGCCTATAATTTCCTGTCTGCTGCCTTGCCCCCCCACCTTCTTAAACAGTGGTTTACATTAGTTACCTTCCAGTCCTCTAGAATCCTCTCTGTCTCCAGTGATTGCTGAAAGATCACTATCAATGCCTTCACAATTTCCTCAGCTATCTCTTTTAAAACCGTGGAGTGTAGTCCACCTGGTCCAGGTGATTTATCCACCTTCAGACTTTTCAGCTTCCCCAGAACCTTCTCCTTAGTGATGGTTCTACAATCACCTGTGCCCCCTGACTTTCCTGGAACTCTTCCACTATGAAGACTGATGCAAAATAACTATGCAGTTCCTCTGCCATTGCTTTGTTCCCTATTATTACTTCCCCAGCCTCATTTTCCAATCATACCTGGCATCCTGGTGCTGTGAGGCAGCAGTGCTAATCGCTGCGCCATAAGTACAGAAGAAATAGAAACAGGAGAAGGACATTCAACCCCCTAAGCTTACTGTGCCATTGGATAGATCACGGCTGATCTAGCAGCAATCTTAATACCTGATGTTTCATCCACTTTGCAAATGTGTTATTCAGTTCCTCTGTTGCTGTCTTCCAAGCTTCTTTAGCTTTGATAAGGCATTGTGCTTTTTAATGAAATGCCACTCAAGATTTGTTGGTGAATTTCTCATTGACGTGAAAGACATGGGGAGGCCAGCCGAATTTAGGATGTCTACAAATGAATCAGTCCCTTCCCCTTGATATTTTCAAACTTTTCTCTTCCTTTTTTTTCCTCTTTGCAGTCATTCCCAAAGCAGTCTCAAAGCATGGGTCGGAATACGTTTGTCCCTTCATGTGCACGTTAACACAGGATCAGAGGGAGTGTGTTCTTATATGTGTCTTCCTACACATGCTCACAGCAGTGTGTTAAAAACATCAAGAACAACTGAGTACCAGTGCTCTACCTTTCGCACATCCTCCAATGCAGACTGCCAACACGTTCAAAACAATCGACTATGACATCTGATTAGAATTTGAGTGAGATCTTTGAGCACACCAACCCTTGCCAGCTGCTGTTAAGGGTACAGCTGATGTTAAATGCTAAGATATTCCAAACCCAGAAGGAAGCTTTAGAATGCTTACTTTCAATTTTATTTTACAATTTGTAATAATGTGAAGGAAGGTGTGAAAACTAGTGAAGGATCTCCCAGGCTTCTTTCTGGTGATTTTAATCAAGATAAATGTTGATCAAATAGTAAGACACATAACAAGAAAGTCAACTAAAAATATATTTAACTACATTAATGCTATCCACAATATCTTTAAACTTATTCATTTCCAACCCCTTTGTTTTCCTAACTTCAGAGCTTAACCTTCCCAAACAACATCCCATTGGCTTTAAAAACTACAAACAAAATCCAGCAACAGTTACCACACCAGACACCAAAGCAAAAAATAACCTCCTCTCCACCCCATCATGGCAGTCTCAGGGTTCCCCCAGCCACCACCCCACCATCCCTCCTCCCTCTGCATCCCCACTGGTGATCAGAGCTGGCATTCATCCTCAGCCACTCAAACAGCCATTATTGGCATTCTCCAGCTCCCATGCCTGCCCTCCCCACAACCACAAATAAATTAACCCCTTGCTGAGGCTCCCACTAGAATCCAACCTGGCAGAAAATCCACACTGGCTTTGACAAAGGGTCACCTGGACTCGAAACATCAGCTCTTTTCTCTCCATACAGATGCTGCCAGGCCTACTGAGATTTTCTAGCATTTTGTCTTTTGGTTCCACCTTGGCAGTGACCCAAGTATAGGATGGCACTGCTAGGTTGGCACTATTAGACCAGACAACACTAGCCACCACCTCCTCTTTTGGGGCTGCTTCCAATTTAGAATAGGGACAACTCGCTTCTCAAAACAGGCTTTCTCCAGGCACAGTTTAGTGGAAGTGGATAAGTTCCTGCTGTGTAGGCTACATAGGATGAACTTGCCTCTGACATGCTGTTTTTACTTTCTATCTTCCCTTATCTGAGCTAACCTTCTCAGAGACCCATTTTAATTATCCTTACGACCCAAGCTCACCTTTTAGAGTATAAACTTGAAATTCACCCCTAATCTCTGTTTTGATCTTTTACCATCTCTAACTTTTTAATACTTCATCTCCCATTGTTACTAACTTGCCTTAGGTAAACATTTGTTCACAGTATTGCTAGGCTAATCAGTATATCAAAGCCCTCATTCACCCACCCAGTCTTCTTTTTTCCAATTTCCATTTAAAAAATAGCTGGCTTTCCTTAAAACACACAACGACCAGAACACATTCCCAATTATTGCATTTCTTATTTTTCCCATTTTATCATGATTTCCTAACATCTGCAATACAATCTAAAAGAATTGGTGATGAGTAATACTGCAGGATACAATTTTTCCTAGTGAAGCATTTGACAGACAAGAATTTTTAGATAGCTAATTTTTATGCATCTGTATTGGGGGAACAATTTTCTGAAATCTTATATAGTAAATATGTGAAAGGTGCATTTGCTTGGGAGCTGCGTAACAGATCCCAAGAAGCAACATGCAACTCTGTAGCTGCAGGTTGCCAATCCCTGCATGGCTTTGAATATGCGCTTGAATCTTGGCATGAAACTTTTTAAACCACACTGCTGCAACTGGTGACAGTGCTAACAACTGAGTCAATCTTCACCATTGCTTGTGACATTGAATTATTGCATTGTTTTAGTACTGATGAATTCTCATGTTTCACTGTGCTTCTTAAATTGTAAATAATTGCTTGCTACTTAAAAGCTATGATCTATGCTGGATATTCAGTTACACCAAAATGACTGACAGGCTAGTACCAAACTATGCATCCTCTAGTAAGCACATAATTGCATTCATGGACAATTGCTAATTTATGGGTTATGCATTTCTGCACAACACAGAGTTTCAATAGAATTGTAGTTCCTGGAGTGAAAACAAAAATAACAGCTTGTGAAAAAGCAACAGCTTGGAAAACTACAACACCTTTAAAACAGTCAAATATTTTGCAGCTTCTCACAGGAGTGTTATCAAACAACATCTGATTTGATTTTGATTTGATTTATTATTGTCACATGTATTAGAACACAGTGAAAAGTATTGTTTCTTGCACACGATACAGGCAAAGCATACCATACAAAGAGGGGAAAGGAGAAAGTGTAGAATGTAGTGTTACTGTCATAGCTAAGGTGTAGAGAAAGATCAACTTAGTGCGAGGTAGGTCCATTCAAAAGTCTGATGGCAGCAGGGAAAAAGCTGTTCTTGAGTCGGTTGGCATGTGATCTCAGACAAATGTATCTTTTTCCTGACAGAAGAAGGTGGAAGAGAAAATGTGATCCTCAATTATGCTGGCTACTTTTCTGAGGCAGCGGGAAGTGTAGACAGAGTCAGTGGATGGAAGGCTGGTTTGCATGATGGATGGGCTACATTGATTGTCTCCAAGCCATATAAGACGGTATTATAAAAGTGAAACAAATATTTGGTTGAAGTCATAGTTTCAATGGAAGAAAGAGAAGTGGGGAGGTAGAAGGTTTAATTGGAAGAAATGCATCAAAATACAAAATTTCTTCCTTTCGTCATTTGTGAGATCAGTGGGCAAATGTTATGATGTCATTAACTAAATGCCCTACACAAAAGGCCTGACTTTTAGATCTCAGAGAGACCAGGATCCAAGGTAGCCCTCCAGACTCACTGAGGGCCACTTAAGGCCAATTAAATGAGACCACTAGGATTTTTGTATAAGATAAACAGAAAATGCTGGCAAATCTCAGCAGGTTTGTCAGCATCTGTGGAGAGCAAATAGAGCAAACATTTTCAAGTCTGGATGACCCAGAGCTAGCTCTGACAAAGGGTCATCCCAACTCAAAAACATTAGCTCTATTCTCTCTCCATGTACACTGTCAGACCTACTGAGATTTTCCAGCATTTTCTGTTTTTATTTCAGATGCCAACATCCGCAGTATTTTGCTCTTATACTAGGATTTTCTAGTCGGCCTCCACATTCTAGGAAGGTGTGGGGACCAGTTTAACTAGCTGGAGGCAGCTTCCTAGTGGCAGATTGGATGATACCACTTGAGACCCACCATACGGGTGAAGCAGTAGCCACAGTGGAGAAGCTTCACCTTATGTTGGTAATGCAGCAACAAAGTATGTTCATCAGTTTGTATTTCAGGAGGTTGAAGTGAAGATGCCTCCATTTCCTCATTTAAGCTGGAAGGCCTCTGAACAATTCTGTCCTCTGGCCCCTTCTCCAGGGAAAGTCAAACAGAGTGACTGTTTCCCACACGGTGCAGACTTAAGCACTCAGTTTGAATTTGACAATGGGACTCAGAAGCCTGCTCCTGCCAAAAATGTCCGTTCCCTTACTGCCTCTAACATAACCTGAATCTTAAAAAAAAGAGGTGACAGATCTTGCTGGTAAGTATATGGGCAAAAATTGATAACATTTAATTTATGAGGTAATTCCATTAAAATGCTGCCTCATGATGCAATAAGGGTTCATAACATAAGAACATAAGAAATAGGAGCAGGAGTAGGCCATTTAGCCCTTCAAGCCTGCCCCGCCATTCAATAAGATCATGGCTGATCTGAAGTGGCTCAGTTCCACATTCCCACCCTCTCCCCATAACCCTTAATCCCCTTGCTTATCAAAAACCCATCAACCCGCGTCTTAAAAATATTTAGCGAGGCAGCCCCCACCACTTCAACGTGCAGAGAATTCCAGAGATTCACCACCCTTTGAGTGAAGAAGTTCCTCCTCAACTCCGTTCTAAACCGACCCCCCTTTAAATTGAGGCTGTGCCCCCTAGTCCTACTGTCCTTTCTGAGCGGGAAGAGCCTCTCCACCTCTATCCTATCCATCCCATTCATCATCTTATACGTCTCAATGAGATCTCCCCTCATTCTTCTAAACTCTAACGAGTACAAGCCTAGTTTATTCAGCCTCTCCTCATAGCTCAACCCCCTCAACTCCGGTATCAGCCTAGTAAACCTCCTCTGCACTCCCTCCAAGGCCAAAATATCCTTGCGTAAGTGCGGCGACCAAAACTGCACACAGTACTCCAGCTGCGGCCTCACCAATGCCCTATACAGCTGCAGCAAGACCTCCCTACTTTTATATTCAATCCCCCTCGCTATGAAGGCCAGCATCCCATTAGCTTTCCTGACCACCTGCTGCACCTGCAGGCTGGGTTTTTGCGACTCATGCACAAAGACCCCGAGGTCCCTCTGCACCGTCGCCTGCTGCAGTTTTTCGCCACGTAATAGTCCTTCCTACCATTATTCCTACCAAAGTGGACCACCTCGCACTTGCCAACATTAAATTCCATTTGCCAGTTCCTGGCCCATTCGCCCAGCCTATCTAGATCCTTCTGCAGACTCTCCACACCCTCCGCACAATTTGCCGTTCCACCAATCTTGGTGTCATCAGCAAATTTCGACACCATACACTCGGTTCCCTCCTCCAGATCATCGGTATAAATGGTAAAAAGCTGAGGACCCAGCACCGACCCCTGGGGCACTCCACTAGTCACCAACCGCCAATCCGAATAGCACCCATTGACCCCCACTCTCTGCCTCCTATTTGACAACCAATCCTCTATCCACGCTAACACCCTACCCCCAACTCCATGTCCCCTGACCTTCTGCAATAACCTCTTGTGAGGTACCTTGTCAAACGCCTTCTGAAACTGAAGGGACTTACGAAGAAAGTCAACAGGATTGACGTTCATGGGATTTCTAACCGCCCTCCACAGTAACGTTGGTTGGAGCCCAGTATAATCGTCATGGAAACTACAGGAGGTCTCGTTTTTGTGCGTTCCAACAGACTCTTGCTGTTATGAGTTCCTGTGGAAGGGCAATGGAACTCATATTGCATGCTTTTAACAACTGGGCTTTTTGTTTTAAAGTCTTGCTAGCTGACTTCCCACACATTCTCGGCAGGAAGTCAACAGGAAGTGGTGGAAAAGTGCAAGGCCAGGAAAACATCTGCCAATTCAACATAAATGTTTCGGAGGATGTCTCACGGTCAAATCTTACATAGGGAGAGGGAGACAATCCAGAGTAGATGCGGGCTAAATTTTGGTTTGTCAGGTCCGGAAGGGCAATCCTGGTCCTCCAGGATGTAACAGCACCTACCTTTCGTAGCCTGGTCAATACTCATGTGTTGCGTATTAGTCTGATAGGTACAGCCTCTTCCATGTTCGATGGAGTTAAAATTGCACTTGGGACTTGCATGAGGAAGGACCTATTGGTTTTGCCAGGCTTCAAGCTGGGTAAGTAACTCTAGGCATTTTATTGCTTTACTTGCCCAAATTCCATGATATGCTCCAATCTGTTACAAACAATGCATTCAAAAAGATGAATTAGAAACATAAATATAAATATGAATTTCAATGTCATGTAAGATATTTTTAGTTGACTACAGTTTTTGTACAATTAATCAAACAGCACGTGATTAATTACCACATTACATAATGCTTAATAAATATTTCTGTGATCAACTTTTATATTCAATATGCCAAGGAAAATGTACATGTGTGTCATGAGATTAAGAAGAAAATCTGTTCCTTTAGAGATTATTCATCCAAAAAAAATACACAATCTTCTCTTATTGGATTAGTAAATCACTTTCCTCCTTCCCCTCATTGATATTGAGCTGTTTTTGGACCAGGACAGACACTCTTTTTCCCAAAAATATATAAAGATAGCAGGAGCTAAATTGGACAGCTGAAAACAGGCACAGGGATTGCAATGTGTGATTAATTCATTTCTGTTCAATATAATGTAGGCAGCACATCAACTTTGTGCCGACTGTTTATTTGAGTGATTGCTGTGCGCTGCCAACATGAACTGGGCTGTTCATTGCCTGCTCATGTCAGCAGGGGGCCCAAAATTGTAACTTGCAAGCACCAGCTAAAGCTAGCCTGCATCTCTTAAAGGAGAGATGCATTGCAGCAGGAGCAGATATTGGCAAAAGAGTATTTGGCTTAGGAAACAATGAAGAAGGGCACACATGTACGAGAGCTGGTTCCAGGTTTTACAAATACTCCACTAGAGCTCCTGTTGGAAGAGGTGAAAAGAAAAGATATCCTACATCCACAGGATGCCTTGAGGCTCTCCGAGCATATTCTCAGGAGAAGATGACCACTGAGGTGCATGCCATGATCCAAAACTTGATGATGTGGATGCAAAACTGCAAAAAGTCCACACAAGTGATCAAGGTCTGTGAATTCGTCTTCAAATGTGTTACAATCTGTGTAGAGACTCAACTTAAACAATAAATAAATTTGAACCTCCAGAACCTCCAGAAAGGTGACATGGCAAGATTTTGTGTTTGGTGTGTTTGCTGCTGCTGTAACTGTTTGGTCACACACATTGTGCATCCAGTCACAATGCCAGTGACAACACTGTCAGCATTGCCCCAGGTGGCTGCCTGCTTCAAAGAACACGGCTTTAAATCACTATTGATCATCACCCCACTCCCAAGCCCTCACCACCTCACTCACTGTCCCCCTCTTTGCCCCACTCATCGCTTTTCTTGCCATCATGTTCCCCAAATGGGGAGACAATCAGGTGGCAAGAGAAAGGTGAGCAGTGAGAAAGGCGATGAATAGGGAGACAGGGCGGTGGGTGGGCAGCAAGGGGGCGCTGACTGAAGCAGCGAACAGGGCAGTAAGCAAAGCGGTAAGGTGAAAGGGTCAATAGAAGGGGCAGCTGGTGGGAGATAAGTGGAGCAACAAGTGAGGCATCCAAAAAAATTAGAGGCAGAAAATGGGTGGTGGGACGTCAATGGCACTGACTTCCTGTTCCAATTTAGTGGGAGGAGATGCAGTGTTTATATTTTAATACTTTTACACATTGTAAGCAACTTATACCTTTAAATGACAGAACAGAACTTTCTCTAGTTTGTAAGGGAGAAGATTAAGTCTAAGTCTAGTATTTAAACATAAATAAGGGCAACTTATTGAAGGAAGGATGTAAATGGGTTGAAAGCAGTTTGTAAGAAGTTTGCTAGATTGATAGCTGGAATAAGCAGGTTGTCTTATGAAGAAAAGTTGGACAATTTGAGCTTGTTTCCAGCGGAGTGTAGAAGAGTGAGGGATGTCTTGATTGAAGTATATAATATTCTCAACTGTTTTGACAAGGTGGATGTGGAAAGGATGTTTCCTGTTGCGTATGAGCCCAGAACTAGGGGGCATTGTTTTAAAATTACTGGTCACCCTTTTAGGGCAGAGATGAGGAGAATTTTTCTCTCAGCAGGTTGTACGACTTTGGAATTCTGTGCCTCAGAAGGTGATGGAGATGCAGGTCATTAAACATTTTTAAGGCAGAGATAGATAGGCAAGAGAAGTAAAGGTTATCGGGGAGTAGATAGGAATGTGGAATTCAAAACACAAGCAGATCAGCCATGCTCCTATTGAATAACGGAGCAGGCTCAAGGGACCGAATGGCCAACTTTATAGGAGGAGGCGAGGGCCTCATGGTATTATTGCTAGATTATTAATCCAGAAACTCAGCTAATGTTCTGGGAACCCAGATTCAAATCCCGCCAAGGCAGATAGTGGAATTTGACTTAAAAAAAATCTGGAATTAACAATCCATTGAAACCATTGTTGATTGTCAGGAAAATCCCTCCGGTTCACTAATGTCTTTTCGGGAAGGAAATCTGTCATCTTTACCTGTTGTGGCCTACATGTGACTCCAGAGCCACAGCAATATGGTTGACTCTCAATAACCCTCAGGCAACTAGGGATAAATGTTGGCCAGTCAGCAGCTCCCACAAATAAAAAACTCTTCTCTTTTTTTGTAATTTTGTATGTCTGCAGCTTATTAGGATTACTGAGGAGCTGCCTCAGGGCAGTGGCAGTGGATCCTCAAATCTGTTGTCCTCAATCTGGATGACAGTATTCATAGGGATGCTGACAACTCCAGCAAAGCTGCATGTTCGCTCCATGTGCTTGTTTCTCAGTCAAGAGAGAATGAAATCTGGTTAAGTTTATTTACTAATCACAGGTAGGCTTACATTAATACTGCAATGAGGTTTCTGTGAAAATCCCCTTTAGTCGCCACACTCCGGTGCCTGTTACACTGAGGAAGAATTTAGTGTGGTCAATGCGCCGAACCAGCACGTCTTTTAGACTGTGGGAGGAAACTGGAACTCTCGAAGGAAACCCACGCAGATGTGGGGAGAATGTACAGACTTACACAGACAGTGACCCAAGCCAGGAATTTAACCCGGGTCTCTAGCGCTGTGAAGCAGCAGTGCTAACCACTGTGCCACCCTGAAGCCAGAACAGACCTCAAAAATTTTTCAAATTTGGCATAAATGCTGAATAGAAAGTCTTGATTACCTTCCTATGCAACAGTGGGCAGAAACCAAAAAATGTTGCAAATAACTTGTTTCAGTCTTGAATGAGCCAGGCACACAAAATACCATCACTGTAATCATCTTCATAACCGTTGGCAATGCAATTCTTATTCTCTCTGAGGTTGTGGCTGCAGTCAGTGGCAGATTTCAGTGAGGCCATCCTTACTAAAGCATAGACATGAATGATGTTGGCTGGAATTTTACACCCCCACACTTTCCCCTCGATGAGGCTGACAGTGGACATAAAATCAGATGCATTGGCTGAATTGTTGGGTTGCTCACCTGCCCCTGGACCAATTGAGATCCTTAGATGACCAATTAGTGGCAGCTTAAAGGCTTCTTCTCACCACCACTGCTACTTTCTGAGCAATGCAAAGTGCCATTTGAAATAAACCCTGATATCTTAGCTGTGTGACCAACAGTGGGCCCATTTGAGGCCACCCTTTCAGAATAAAAACCAGCCCATTGTTCATCCCTAAGATTGAGGTGGGAGAATTGTTCCCTGAACATTCTGGTTAGATATGGCCTCTAGCTGAGAGTCCTTCTCCTCATCCTCCTCCTTCTCCCTCTTCTGGCAGCTTGTCCTGCTCTTTGTGACCTTGGTCATTCTCCAAGCCATATTGTATTGCTGAATGCCTACTAGTGCATCCATGCATGCCTGGAAGCAACTACTTTGTGAAGAAGCTTGAAGTCAGCAAAAATTAAAGATCTGCTACCTCATTCTCTATTGATTTTTATATGAATTCACACACATAAAAAAGTCATAGCAACAGCCAGCAGAAATCAACCAACAATTAACTTCTAAGTAGTTGCCTAACCCTTTAAATAGTGTTAGTAACGCTGGAGGCTGCTGAACACATGTTCAGCTGTGTGAGGTTAAGTGAGGGCACCAGCTGGAGTGTAGAGCTCCAAAATGACACTGCTAATGTCAAATCAGCATTGCACGCTGATTGAAAACATGATCCGCCTCCTCTCCATACCTCAGGAGGACATTCACTATTTGAGAGCTAAGACACTCACCAATATGGCAGCTGAAGTAACTCAACCTCAGATATGCTCCGCTGCTGTCATTTTGCAGCTCTAAGCAAGCTCATTACGCCCCCCCAAAAAAAAGAATGTTCAGCAAGTTCAACAAGAAATGAACTGAGTGCAGAGACCTGCACAGTGACAGTGTGGAAGCCGTTCAGTCCATTGCTACTATCAAGAATGGCGTAGCAGCAACAGATTTACTTGCTTCTCACTCCCACTGGAACTGGCGTGGACAGGGTACATATTATGATCTCCATGCCCAAAAAAGGGCATACTCTGGGTATTTTTGGCCTCATTTCATTATGGAGAGTTTATTTTTGATGATGGATAATTGCTCTGTTGAGTGTTGCTACAACGTTCTCTGTTTCGTTAACAGCTCTGGACGCACTGGATTCTCAGTGAGAGAATATTGGATATTGTGCTGTTTATTTTGGCACTGGACAATGTTCAGAAAGCACCTTTCATGTCCTGAAGATCCAAAAATGATTGAATTGCTTTAAAGTTTAGTTACTGTTGTACTGTAGGAAATGTGGAAGCTAATCTCCACATAGCAAGATCTCAGAAACAGCAATTAAATGATGGCCAGAGAATCTGTTTTTTTTTGTTTTTTAATGTTACTTTGAGGGATAAATATTGGCCATGACACTGGGAAAAATTCTCCTGATATCCTCTGACTAGTGTAATAGGCTCTTTCGCCTCAGAGAGCGCACACGATCTGAATTTAACATCTCAACCAAAGGTTGGCTCGTTTGACAGGGCAGTATGCTCTCGATTGTACTGATTTGTCAGTCTGGATTATGTACTCACATCTCAGAAGTGAGGCTTGAATCCACAACTTCCTGAATCAGAGGAGAAAGTGCTACAACTGACAGATAATGAATTTGCAATTGTTCATGTAGAAATGCCAGCTGAGTCTCATCCAAGCTACTTGCCAAGAGAACTAATGTCTAAGCCAAGTGACTTCCAGCCGGCCCCCAGAAATGGCCCAGTGCCACTAAGTTCTGGTGTTGCAGTGCTTTTCCGATGTTCTTTTTTATATCCTTTACCTTGACAAAAAGGTAGAAGTAATATCTGTGCTATTTGGTTGCCTTGATTAGCAACATGCTTCCAGAGTGATAGGTTCCCCCTGAAGTGGTCTCGCAAGTCACTCAGCTGTGTCAAAACTGCTACAAACAATTGGGCTGCAGTGATCCAAGAAATTGACTCACTGCCACTTTCCCCAGGCACCAGGATTGTGCAGTAAGTGCTGACCTTGCCAGCGACGGTCACATCCATGGAAGGGTAAATAATATAGAAAACTATGGGAACACAAACTTCCTCAAGGGTTCTATTATATGCTGTCACATGTCCAAAAAAATGGACTCAGTTGTACCAGTAAACTTCATTCTAAGAGTTTTCTGATGGGCCTTTTCAGCCACTGGAAAGCAGAATTGGAAAAAGTGCAACATTAGTAGCACACCCGATGCCATCAGCTTGCTGACAGATGGGATGAAGTTTAAATTGCCCCTGAAGCTGCTTTGGAGACTCTGTGGGTGAATCTAAAATGATATCAAACTATTCCTGAACTATGGTCAAACAAGGTGTCTATTCATTGGGTTCTAAACAAAAAGGGTGCAGTTTTGAAAACAGAAGTAAAAATATTACTGATAAACACCATTAAACAATCTTGTAATTTTTTTTATGTCCAAGTGTTAAATAGTTACAGGTAATCCTTCACTTTGAATAAACTGAATAGCAGTTGCTGACTTGACATTTGACCTCAAGAAACTGGACCTGCTACTCCAAGCAGATGTTCAGCAGCTTTGTCTCCAAGGAAGAGCTGTTACCCTTCTGTGCTTTTAAAGAGGGTAAGGAAGAAAGTTCTTCAAGAGAAAAAAAAACTTCTTGTTGAGCTTTTTTTGTCTTCTATCCACTGTGAGGTCAGCCATGTTTAATTGAAATAATGTGCTGAGTCTCTGGAGCCTACTTTTTTTGTTTTATCTGAAAACCTTGACAAATATTGCAGGTGTGGAATTTAGCATAGCCAGAGACACTCCGCATCTGTGTCAGTCCTGGGAAAAGCTTTCCTGAACCCCCTATAAAGAAATGAAAACAGGTAACTTTGGTAAACCTAAAAGATGTCTTTCACAAAACGTGTGAATTCTTTCTTCTCCAAAGCTGATATCGTACTTCGTTCCTCATTATTTCCCAACTGCAGGAGAAAATTCACATTTTGGTTAAATTCAAAATCTCTTTCACAGACAATCATGGTAATTTTTCAGGCTACATGTTTGACTTTACCATTTCCCATCTCTACAAACCCATTCCGGCACAGGGAACGTGAATGAACAAAGTAAACATTTCATCTAAATGTAACCCTATTGTATTTGCTGTGAATGGGTTTGATCATCAAATTAACTCTGAAAACAATATAAAATCTTGGAGGCATTTTAGGATTCCCAACTTCAAGCTGCTTTACCCCTTATTCTTTGTTGCAACACAATTTGACTGTGGAAATTCTGGTTCAGTGGTGACATCCTGGCCGGAATTTTACCACCCCGTCGTCCCAGAATCAGGGTGAGACTCACAGAATGGCATTCTCCGTTAGGCTCGGGCGGGATCTTACTTGCCTCGGGCAGGCGAGGCGATAAAATTCCAACACTTGTCTTCGAGAGTGGGACTTCAATTTTTGGGACATTTCCCACTTCCACAAACCCGACTGAGCATAAAGTGCTCTAAGTTTTCATTCCAGTGTGATAGCGTTCTCTGGGAGTTGGGTGGTGACCATGGAATGAGCCTGGAGGCTGCTGTGCTGAAGGCCTGCCTCGGTGCTCTGGCATTATTTTGAAATATAAGAAAGAAAGAATAAAATATAAAATAGTCCTCTAGCCCTTACCACTCGCACCTCTTTACCCTCCCACAGTCTCTGTATGCCCCATCCATGCCAACCACCTCCCCATGACCCCTCATAACCTCTGTGCCACCTCATGCCCATTCCCATAACTCCTCTTTTCCTACATGACAACCTCTGCCCTCTGCCTACCCCTCGCTCTTCATACCCTTCATGCCACTTAAATGTCTCTCCACCTGTAGTGGCCCTTTATTGTCCCTATGCCAACTCAATACCAACTCATGCATATTTATGCCCCCACCCGCAACCCTTCGCCCTTGCAGCTACCATGCCAACTCATCCTGTATCCACCATGGGCAGTCTCGGGAGCCATGCCAAGATGAAATATTATGAAGTTCTGTTGATTGACACGCTTCTCTGTTCATACAGTCTGATCTTTCAGCCTCCCTTAAAGTCAAACTTGGATGAACAATGAAAGATACAAGGAGTATCTCAGTGCTTGAGCCTTTGAACTCTGGAATCTTATGTGATGGAGCAGAGAAAACAAGAAACCCTCCAAAGTATCACACATCAGCTGACAACCTTGATCCTATTGATGGCACATTGAGATACACCTCAACTCTCAACAAAAGGAATTATTTAGCTATAGCCTTATTATTGTGAAAGCCATTGCCTTGACCAAGCTTGCACTATCCTTATGACACAATCCAATTGTTGTACTCCCTCTCATGCCATCATCCCATTGTGCTCAGAGAACTGATATTATGGGTGGGATTTTAGAGCCTCACTCTAGTGAGACCAGGAATTTCTACCTGAAGTCAATGGACATTTCCATTGTCCACTCCTCAGCCACTCCAATTCTGTGGTGGGCAGGACAGTAATATTCCAGCCCATGACTTCCACCATGTGCCAAGTTGATTTCAAAACCACTTTTGTCACCTAATGATAATTCTTCATCACCAACGGGCAGCTGTTCAGGAACCCTGGTAATATGCATGTCCATCTTTTCCGCAAAATGAATGTGTCTCAACCAGGCTGAAGCATCCCCAGATTGAACTTCAGTTTTCTCCCACAGTCCAAAGGTATGCAGGTTGGGTGTATGTGCATGTGTGTGCGCATATGTGTGCATGTGTATGTCCCTTCAAGCTATATGTCCCTGACGATAGACTAGTGATCTGTTCCAGGAATAATTAGCTACAGAAACAGAGGAAAGTATGACCTATGCCCCATTAGGTGCAGAAAGGTTCACAGAATCCCTAGGGTGCAGAAGAGGCCACCCGGCCCATTGAGTCTGCACCGACAACAATCCCACCCAGGCCCCATACCCACAACCCCACATATTTACCTGCCAATTCCCGTAACATACACATTCCAGGACACAAAGGGACAATTTAGTATGGCCAATCAACCTAACCTGCACATCTCTGGACTGTGGGAGGAAACCGGAGCACCCGGAGGAAAGCCACGCAGACACGAAGAGAATGTGCAAACTCCACACAGACAGTGACCCAAGCCAGGAATTGAACCCAGGTCGCTGGAGCTGTGAGGCCACAGTGCCAACCATCGTGTCACCGTGCTGCCCCTAGTGACTTTCCTCCCTCTTCTGAGTCTTAGTCTCGGTGACAAGTGTTGGAATTTTACTGCCTCGTTTGCCTGAGGCTCATACATAGATGTTTCTGAATCTGACACCTCCTGAACTCTGGTGTAATAGGTTTCATTCTGTGCCAGGTTGGGAGTGATATATATTGTGCATGGGCATGGTTCACTGTGTCGGTGCATCCCATGTGTTCTGTGCACGCCTAAGTGAGCAGTTTACACATATTAGCCTCAGTACTGCAGCAGAGCTGGGTGCCAGGTCTCACACCTTATCTGCAACATGCTGATTTGACCCTTCCCTTGGAGTGCTGTCTGGATGAGCCAAGCTATTCACCTTGCTGGAATGCAGAAGATCATTCAACCTTTTCCTGCACTGAGTCCCTGATGGTCTCCTGCTTCATTTACTACAGCTGCAGTTTGAATCCAGGCCTTCCTGGTTGCTGCGGGGGCTTTACAGCAGCAAGCAGGGTGGAGCACTGCTCTTCTGTTCTGGACCTCTTCGACCAAAACCTGAAGGTCATGACAGGAAACACGTGAGACAAACCTTCTCCTGTGTGACATTCCATGAATAAAAGATTATGGCAAAAAAGGGGTAATGAGCCATTCAGATCACAATGCTCTCAGTCACTTTTTGTGCTTACATGCACTAACCATTTTCACCATATCATTAATGATTACTGGAAAGTTTTTGTGGAGAAAATGACACTACAAATGCTTGACATCACGTATGACTTCAAGGCAGCATGCAGTTCTCCACAACACCTGGCTTCTGTAATGTAAGGTGTTACTTCCAATTGTGGAATATGCTAATGAGACACTGTATCCATCATCACAAGAAGGGGTGCAATGTCACATGACCTTGCTGTGTCCTGTAGACCTCATGGTGAAGAAGGCACAATGAGAGATGTTCCAATAAAGTTAACATTTTCCTTATCTCAGCAGACTCTATAAATATTTTGTGCTAACAACAATACCAAGAATACTATTGCGTCTTTCCTCTTAGTCACACAGTTTTGCTGTGAAAATGTGCAAAGGGACCTGGTCAAGGGTCAACAGTATGGGAATAACCTGGTAGATGGTAGCAAGAGGGCATGTGGATTTGATAATGAGCATGGCACTGTTCATCATTCCTCCACCCACTGGCAGCTAACTACATGACTGCAAAATATCTGTACTAGATAATGGTGGTAAAATAGTGCCCTATCCATAGTTGTGTCTCAAGAATCCACTCCATACTTACAGAGGTTCAGGAGAATACACTTTGATTAGGCTGCAACAATGATAATTCTTCCAGAGGGCAAGTCCATGGTGGGCCATCTGTTTCAGGGTTGGATAACAGTCAGGCAGCATTTACTTGAGAAGACAATGACATTTCCTCTGAGGCCCAGGAACTTCACTATTGATGACTGACTTTTTAAGTAGACCTTTACAAAGACCGGCTTTTTAACAGTGTCTGAGTCATAACCCACGCTGTACCAGCTTCCAACCTCTCACAACTTATGAGGTTCTTTCCTCAGAATCCTATTCCAGTTCACCTCCTGGACCAGAAATCAATAGCTCAAGCTGCCACTTTTAAAGATCGAGATAGTGAAGCCAAGAATTCTCCCATTTCTGTGCACTTGAACTGGGAGAGAAGAGTTGGGCCAAAGTGTCTATTGCAGACTTAATTTAAAACAGCTTTCATTCATGAAAACCCCACATGGTTGGTCATTCCTTCAACTACATAAACCTTTATAAAAGCAAACATTTCATTCAAGTGCATAATCCCTTCTGAAAACAAGCGTTGGATTCATAGCTCATTTCAAAGAGTTTATAACTAGTTGGATCTGTCAATCAAATGGTGAACTGGCAGACACCCTACTATAATAATTGGAAATTGTAAAACCAATAATGTGGCAGTAAGCCAGTAACAGGTTTATGACAACAGACAGAATGAAAGAGCAAGGGGTGATTTTTTAAAACGCTATGGACAAATCTTTTAAACAATTTTAAGAGCAAGAGTTTTGAATGCCTTAATAGTTTGCCAGTTGCTTTTCACACTTCACAGTTCATTTTGACACCTTTAACAGTTGAAGTAAAGTTTACTTATTAGTCACAAGTAAGGCTTACATTAACACCGCAATGAAGTTACTGTGAAATTCCTCTAACCGTCACACTCTGGCGCCTGTTTGGATCAACGCATCTAATCAGCATGTCTTTTGGAATGTGGGAGGAAACCAGAGTACCTGGAGGAAACCTATGCAGACACAGGGAGAATGTGTAAACTCTACATAAACAGTGACCCAAGCCGGGAATTGAATTCATGTCCCTGTGAAGCAGCAGTGCTAACCACTGTGCTACCGGGCTACCCAGAAACCAGTTAATGGTTTATGTACATTTATGTACATTTTGCAAACATTCACACCTACCTTTAACAATCCCAAGGAGTATCTTCCCTATCCCAGCTATCCTCCCAAAAAGGGCACCTAGCCTTAAAAACATTAAATCATAGAAAATAAGAACTGGAGAAAGCCATTTGGCCCTTCAAGTTTGCTCCACCATTCATTATGACCATGGCTGATTATCCAACTCAATAGCCTGATTCCACATTCCCCCATATTGTTTGATCACCTTCACCCCATGAGCTATATCTAACTCTTTCTTCAGAATCAGCAACATTGTAAATCAGGGATCAAAAAAACAAGCTCAATATTTGCCTGTTTATTTTGCCACACATGATCCAAAAATAGCCACACTCTTCAGAAGTGAATCTTCAAAGTAAAACTGGTTATTGAACAGATTTGGTTACTCCCTTCTTCTAAGAAACCAGCCCCCACCATCTCCCCACCCCCACCCTTACAGGCTGGAATTCTCTGGCCATCCATGCCCTGTTACCAATCCCAGCAAAAACAGAGAATTTGGCCGTTGGCCAAATCTACATTCACTGCAGCGGGCCCGGAAATCCCAACAATGGCGGGGCAGTGGGGTGAGGGGGGGAGTGGTGTTGGAGAATTTGGCCACAATATTTTGGCCTCAATTGCTTTCTGTGGTAGTGGATACCACGGGCTCACCATTTGTTGGGTTCAGGAATTTCTCTTCATCAAAGTCCTAAGGGCTTTGCCCAGTATCCTTAAACTGTGATCCTTGGTTCTGGACACCCCCATCATTTAGAAACATCCTTCCTGCATCTACCCTGCCTACTTCTGTTGGAATTTTATAGGTTTCTATGAGATCCCCCTCATTCTTCTAAACTCCAGTGAATGTAGTCCTAACCGACTCAATCACTGCTCATATGTTAATTCCCCAAATCAGGAATCAGTTGTGTAAACCTTCCCTGCACACCTTCTACAGCAAGAAATCCTTCTTCAGATAAATAAACCAAAACAATATTCTGGGTGTGGCCTTACCAAGACTCCGTACAATGGCACATGGGTTTTGGTGCAGGTTTCCCTCTCTTATTTACAGCCATTCAGATAACAATCCACCTGCCTGTTTTTGCCATCAAATGAATAACCTCATGTTTGTCCACATTATACTGCATCTGCCATGCATTTGCCCATTCACTCAGCTGGTCCAAATCATACTCAAGAATCTGTGCATCCTCTTCACAATTCACCCTCCCACTCAAAGATGTCCTGGGCCACATCCAAAGGATACCTTTCCTCTCCAAAACAATACTGCACTACTCCAAAGAATTTCGTAAAGTTCAAAGCTGTTTTTGCTAGGTGTAAACTGCCTGGGTCATGTTTCACACGCCCGGGGTTACCAAGATTAGATTCGAATGGAGACAGCTACTGTTTTGCATGGGCAGCTGACTTCAGGAAATGTGCACATGCAAATCCCTACCCCAGTGCTTTCCTGCTCCTGCAAAAGGTTCCAGTTCCATGGTTGGTGCTGTGTTTGTTAGCAGAAGTTTTAATTTTTGGCTTCTTCCACCAATTTCATAATGACTGAGAGGTTCTCCCTCATTGTGAAAATCCAGGCCTACGGTGCAGAGGGACCTCGGGGTCCTTGTGCATGAGTCGCAAAAACCCAGCTTGCAGGTGCAGCAGGTGGTCAGGAAGGCGAATGGGATGCTGGCCTTCATCGCGAGGGGGATTGAATATAAAAGTAGGGAGGTCTTGCTGCAGCTGTATAGGGCATTGGTGAGGCCGCAGCTGGAGTACTGTGTGCAGTTTTGGGCGCCGTACTTACGCAAGGATATTTTAGCCTTGGAGGGAGTGCAGAGGAGGTTTACTAGGCTGATGCCGGAGTTGAGGGGGTTGAGCTATGAGGAGAGGCTGAATAGATTAGGTTTGTACTTGTTAGAGTTTGGAGGAATGAGGGGAGATCTCATTGAGACGTATAAGATGATGAATGGGATGGATAGGATAGAGGTGGAGAGCCTCTTCCCGCTCAGAAAGGATAGTAGGACTAGGGGGCATAGCCTCAAGATAAAGGGGGGTCGGTTTAGAACGGAGTTGAGGAGGAACTTCTTCACTCAAAGGGTGGTGAATCTCTGGAATTCTCTGCCTGTTGAAGTGGTGGAGGCTGCCTCGCTAAATATTTTTAAGACGCGGGTTGATGGGTTTTTGATGAGAGAGGGGATTAAGGGTTATGGGGAGAGGGCGGGAATGTGGAACTGAGCCACGACAGATCAGCCATGATCTTATTGAATGGCGGGGCAGGCTCGAAGGGCTAGATGGCCTACTCCTGCTCCTATTTCTTATGTTCTTATTCAAGCACAAAATCTAGACTGAGGTCATTGTGAAGTAGAGGAAGTGCTGACATTTGATGTGCTGTCCTTTGGATGAAAGGTTACACTGTACTAATGTTAGACCAACATAAGCAATGCTAGGTGTTGGTTAACAAATAACTGTTGGCCAGTAACCTAAACAAACAACTCTGCTTTTACTCAAATAGTCCCATGGGATGTTTTGTTAGTTTTTGACTGATGCAATATGATCTATATTAGTTCTTAATTTGGGGCAGTTTTATTTTATAACAAATCATCATGGAAAAAGAAACTTCTCAATCCAATGCCCAGCCCTCATCATTTAATTGTTAAATTCCATGACTGTATTACTTCAAGAAACTATGCTTACCTAGAGGACACAAATAGAAAGAATTTACAAGAGAGTACTCACTTTTTGTTCTCTTTCTGAATATCTATGTTGTGTTGGAGTTCCAAACAGTCCATATAAAAGCCATGATGTGGAGATGCCGGCACTGGACTGGGGTAGGCACAGTAAGAAATCTCACAACACCAGGTTAAAGTCCAATAGATTTATTTAGTAGCACTTGCTACTGTGCTACTGGGCGGGATGGTAAAATTCTGGCATATAAGTTGTGTGAGCATGTTAAAAATTTAGCTAGCTAATCAATCATTGTGTTCAGTTAATCTCTTCTAGATGAATGCATGAGTAGGATGGGAACAAAAGGATACAGACTCCTTCATGATTGTTGCAGGCTTGGAGGGTCGAAGGGCCTTCTTTGTTCTTTATAGCTACAAACTGGGTAATTGATTCACCTTCTTATTGTTTACAGTTATGGGGTTGAAACCCTTTGCAATTATTAAAGGTTTTGGTGAATAGTGGCCTACAATATTTCCACTATTTCATCATGGATTTTTGTGCTTGATTTTTCTGGCTGTACCAAACCTCTCAGAAGCTTAAATGCTAGCCCCCCACCCTCCCCACCCCCCGACTCCCCTCCCTACCCCCCGACTCTCCTTCATTATGCTCAGGAAAGCTGGGATGAAAATATCTGCCACCATTTTGTTCATTTGGAAAAAATAGTTGAATCTCTCTGTATATGAGGTCCATTGTTCTGTAATTACACCGAACAACCCCACAATGCCAAGAACTCCTGCCATTTTACTACAGAAAAAGCCAGTGTGAGAACAATGGATTTTTGGCATTACCCTGCTCCTCTTCTCCCAAAAATAAGGGAAAGCCAAGCTCAACTTGTTTCCCTTTATATTTTACACTTCCCACAGCTCGGAATCTATTGTTGCAGGGTACTTGCTACCCATGGTGCTCCCGGTACTGTTACCGATTTCTATGGGCAGAAAACGCGGCGAGGTTCTTCCTGAAGTTGTTTCGTCCAAAATCTTTGACAATTTTTCAATTCTTGTGGTGGCTGCGACCGTTATTTGGCACCCCCATCTGTCGCCAGTTTTCATGTAGCAATAAATTCAACTATTTATTCTTCTGTCGGTGGCTACAATGTTCTCAGAGTTTTTTTCACTTCTGCTTTGCTTTTGAGAAGCTGCAAGTGTGGTCCGACCACCTCGTCACCAGTTTTCTATGTGGTGGTTTTAAAAGATAGGCTGCAGACCTCAAAGCTTCAAGCAAACAAAGAGTTTTATTGAAAGGATGTTAATATTACAGGCTGCTCAGATAGACCGACCATTTGACCATGCTAATGGCATCATCAGTAACATTGTGTGATTGATCTCTTAAAATCCCATTGCAAAACTGCTGGTTGAGGAAATGCCAGAAATAACATGCATGCACAACAGCAAGTTAAAGAGAAAATGAATGATGAATGAACAGTAGCCTTAAGTCTGAAAACCCTTAGGAGAATAGAAAGATTGATTGAGATAAGTAGTATTGTGGTTTTGAATTCCGACTAGAAAAGAAAGCAGTAATAAAATTGTGGGGAGAGGGGAGGTGGGAAGGGGTGAAGGGAGGAGAAGTGGGGGAATGGGATGGGTGCCTGATTTATTAAATATGAAAAGCAATATATGGACTGGGATTAGAATTGGTCCTTTGAGCCTGCTCTGACCGATTCTTCCCGCTCAGAAAGGACAGCAGGACTAGAGGTCACAGCCTCAAGATAAGGCGGGGGGGCGGGGGGGGGGGTGCAGTTTAGAACGGAGTTGAGGAAGAACTTCTTCACTCAAAGGGTGGTGAATCTCTGGAATTCTCTGCCCGTTGATGTGGTAGAGGCTACCTCGCTAAATATATTTAAGACATGGGTGGATAGGTTTTTGGTAGGCAAGGGAATTAAGGGTTATGGGGAGAAAGCGGGAAAGTGGAACTGAGCCACTTCAGATCAGCCATGATCTTACTGAATGGCAGGGCAGGCTTGAAGGGCTAGATGGCCTACTCCTGCTCCTATTTCTTATGTTCTTATGTTCTTACTATGTTCTGACATTCAATAGGCTCACGGCTGATCTGTTTGTGCTGAGTTCCACATTCCCATCTACTCCCGATAACCTTTGATTCCTTTACCTACCAAGAATCTACTTACCTCCACCTTAAAAAATATTTAGTAGTCCCACTAATTGAGTTAGAGAGTTCCAAAGTCGCACAACTCTCTGAGAGAAAAAGATTCTCCTCATCCCTAACTTACAAGGGTGGCCTCTAATTTTAGTGCCACTCACCTGATGAAGGGGCAAAGCCCTGAAAGCTAGTGGTGTTTACTACCAAATAAACATGTTGGACTTTAACCTGGTGTTGTGAGACTTCTTATTTACTCTAATTTTAAAACCGTGTCCCCTAGTTCTGGATTCATCCACTAAAGGAAACATCCTTTTAATGTCCACCTTGTTAATAATGTATAGGATCTTATAAACTTCAATCTTATCACTCCTCACATTTCTAAACTCTGGTGGAAACATCCCCAGCTTTTCCAACCTATCCTCAGAAAATAACCTGCTTGTTCCAACTATCAACGTAGTAAATCTCCTCTGAACCTCATCCAGTGCATTTACAAACTTCCTTCAATAAGGAGACTAAAGTTGCACACAACATTTGTGATGTGCTCTTGCCAATGCTCTGTACAATTGAAGCATAACACAATACTTTTGTGTTCAATTCTTCTCGTAATAAAAAATAGCATTCCACTAGCTTTCTTGATTAGCTGCACTTGCATACAAACGTTTTGTTACTCATGCACGAGAACACCTAAATCCCTCTGTACCCCAGCATTCTGCAATTGTTTTCTACTTCAGTAATAGCGAAATGGATCTTTGGTTTATTTTTGGACTCTTTCTTATTGTTTCCTTTGTATTCCTGGCCAGTGTGTAGCATACTAGAAGCCTATCTTATACTTATTCATGCCCTAGAATCTTTCCAGATAGGGTTAGACCCCATAATGTAGTCTTTGAGCAGCCAATCATCTAGTCACTAAAAAACGTAATTCTATTTCAATGTCACGAGTGTGCTGGATTTGCATCAAAGCCACCTTGCCTACGTCATTTGGCTTGAGCACCATGCTCTTTCTCACCCTGAGTGCTCTTGTTGTCTTTGCAATCTTACCCCCATGGACTTGTGATGCTCAAAGCAAGGTTTTGGCACCTGGATAGGTCAACGGGGATTTTGCAGCAACTGCAAGACGCAGTCTTGAAAAAATTGTAATAATGCTTGCTTCACAATTTAATAAATAGGAAAAGGGCGGATGATAGGTGTCCCAGGGGATGCTAACTTGACAATGGCACTGTCGATGCAGTAGACTCAGCCAATAAAATCAGGGATAGGTGTGGATGTACTGGCTGCTAACCAGCTGAGAGACAGATAATTTGGCACACCTTCACAGATGAATTGGATGTAATTATTGGAAAGTCTCAGCCTGTCAATGATCTGCCTCCTCTTACCAAATTCCCTATGGTGCTTGTAAAATCCTTGCTCTTTACAGTGTGAATAGGAATAAGAGTAGATCATTTAGCCCCTTGAGTCTGTTGTCATGATACAGTTCCTGCATGAAAGAATTACAAATCTTTAAAGACATATTTTTAAAGGTTAGGGCCAGAACTCTGACTTCTCCTGGGGCTGGGATTATCTGGTTCTGCTGCTGTGAATGGGGAGTATTGCATTCTCTGATCTCATTGGCAGCAGTCGGCCTACATTTTAAAATAAATAAAACCGGCTCTTAAGATGGCTGCACTGAGTTACCAGATTGTGGATTAAACCATTTTAGCTTTCAAGCAGATGAAGACACCTTTTCTGATCTTGACGCATTGTGGTTTCAGCAAGGAGCTAAATGAAACTCCATTGACTCCTTTAATGTATGAATGCTGTTTTGCCTCATTAAACCTAAAGGCTTTGGCCACTTAAAAAAAAATAGGAAGCAGAAGACTTCAGCCTGTTAGTTAAATTACCACAATCCCTTATTTGAGGCAATAACTCCACACTGACGCGACATCATATGATAGAGTGGTCTTCTTGGCCCCCTGCTGAAGAAAATTCAAATTGTCCTTCAGAGACATCTTCAGGAACACCGACAGAATTTCACCAGTGAAAGAGAGAGAAGGTCTGACAGGCAAAACCATTGACTGCTTCAACCAGTAATGTAGCAAGATAATTAGTACCTACAATACTTTGCTTTTGTGCCTGCATTAATGTGGGTGAGTCTAATAGTTTGTCTCACCCTTGTTCTGACCTCTTTGCCTCCTAAACTGCTTCAATGCTTTTCTTTGTTGTTTAGGAGATGTATGGCGGCAAGTTTTTTACACAGAGGATGCTGCGTGTCTGGAACTCGCTGCCGGGGGGAGGTAGTGGAAGCAGATATGATAGTGAGTTTTAAGGGGCATCTGGATGGGAGTAGGATGGGAATAGAGGGATATGGTACCCAGAAGGGTAGGGGGTTTTAGTTCCGATGGGCAGCATGGCCAGTGCAGGCTTGTAGGGCTGAACAGCCTGTTCCTGTGCTGTAATTTTCTTTGTTCTTTATTCTTTGTTCTAAGATCAACAGAAGATTAAAGAACAACATTTCATCTTTTGATTACTAGGCTTTTTACAACTTTCTGGACTGAGTATTAAATGAAACAATTTCAGATTGTAACCTTTGTTTCACTGGACAGCAGTTATTGGTAATGATTCTACTTTCGTCTTTTTTTTTAGTTCCTCTATATCCACCATTTGTTTGTTTTCTTGTGCTATTTCCATCTCCCTTTATTGTACCATCGTTCCTTTTATCATTTTATCTTTCCTGTCTTTCACTCTGTCACGCAGCTTCTGTTTTTTTTCTTCCCTGACCCCCTCCCTTACTTCTGTACTTGTTTAAAAACTGTTACGACTTTAAATGTTTCCAATTCTGATGAAGGTCACCAATCCAAAACACTGGACTGGAACTGACCATGGGTAAAATGGGTATAGAGGGATATGGTCTCCTCAAGCTACCCTACAAATATCAGACAAAAGACGTGCCTCCAGGAACAGAGGGCAGTCAAAATCCCAGTCCCTTAAAATAAGGGACTGTTTATTACCCTGAACAACAGGTCAGCCATTCAAGCCTGGAACTCATCAATGGTATTTTAGTAAGGCCTTAAAATGGATTGGGCCTCCCAGTAGCATATCTACCCTCTGCCTCTCTTGTGTGCATACATGGGTTTGTAAAGGAAGAGCAAATGACAAGGTGAATGAGTGGTCACTAGTTTCCAGAGGTAACAAGGACTGCATTGCTTGTTTTCCAATATTCTCCTCAGTTGGATCCAGGATTGCGGCACCTGACAAGGAAACAAGCAGTACTGTAAACTTTGTGCCTGCTTACACAGCATTCCGCCTTAATCTGTTACCCTATAAGAAGAAAGTTAAAGCTGGTGAAGAGGTTGAGGAATACATAGAAACATTTGTAAAGCTTGTAAAGTTTGCTTATTAGTGTCACAAATAGATGTACGTTAACACTGCAATGAAGTTACTGTGAAAATCCTCAAGTCATCACATTCTGGCGCCTGTTCGGGTACACTGAGGGAGGATTTAGCATGGCCAATGCACCTAACCAGCTCATCTTTCAGACTGTGGGAGGAAAGTGGAGGACCCAGAGGAAACCCATGCAGAATGTGTCGACTACACAGACAATGACGCAAGCTGGGAATTGAATCAGGGCCCCTGGCGCTGTGAAGCAGCAGTGCCACTGTGCCACCCATGAATGAGAAAGGATAACCCACTGAAGGCACAGTGACTCCTTTATCTCCAACCTCAATGGTCAGACAAAAGCTGAAGTCAAAATCTAATTCCAGCCCACACCAATGTGGTTGACAAACTGCTCTCTAAAATAATTTAGTCAAACACTTAGTTGCGTCCGACTCCTCCTAATCCTCACTACGACTGGAAATAGATAGGAAAATGGTGGCCTCGCTACTGATGTCTCATCTCAAGAAGGAAACGAGATATCGGATAATTGGCATATGAGTTGCAAAAAGACTTGAAAAGTGATCATGAGACATGCCAAAGGGTACTGCTTGATGAGTGTGCTAGGGAATGCTCATGTGCTTTTCAGTAATTCAGTTATCTGCCCCGTTATTAATCTGAAAACCTTTGCTCACCTAATGAGGTATTTAGAATTCATACAAATGAGTCCTTATGGAAGTTCCAGTCAGGCACAGCCATTTCCTTCCACATGGCCAGTAATGCTGCATAACATAGCTCATTGTCGAGACTCCAACTATTGCAATCCTCAGTTCTATCAGTTGTTTCAGCTGTATTTTCACAGCGTTCTCAGATAAATTTGCTGCTTGCTTTTGCTGTCCTTTTGCATCAATTCTCCCTCTTACAAAAGCCAGTTCAGCTCTTAAAATCCACACTAAATATGGAAATAGCACCCTCAGAATTTTCCATGCTCCTCTCCCACTGTAGCTACCCACCGACCCCACCCCCATACCCCAGCCTCTCCCTGTTGATAGGACTCTTGTCCTTACCCTGCCAGCATAATTGAAATTAGCTAACCATGTGACATCTGAGAGGGTCGGTCTCCTCTGAATTCATCAGGGATGCAGGAATTTCCAGGCTGGTGCCTTCCTTAATGTCTACAGGATAAATTTGAAATTTTAGAAAAGTGTCACAAATTACACCAACATAGTTTTAAAAGAATAAAAGACTTCAAAGCTGAATGGAAATTGAGAGGAACTATTTTTGATTATTCTCCTTTCAAGGAAAATTTGGAAAGAAAGCAACGCTAGCACCAAAAGAGCAAGTTTGGTCAAATCAAATTTAATGGTTGCTTCTAATTAAAATATTTCTTTCAAACTGTATCAAATTATTGTATATTTATATGGAAATTAATTGTTAGCTAAACTGTTTCAACACTATGATCTGTTTTTGTTAATATTACTAAAGTACTAAAGATTACAGAAGTGTTATTATTAGTTGTCTATCACCAGGAGTATGATACTTACGTTATATTCTGATGAAAACATATTTTGTCCCATTTTCTTAATGATAGCTACATTTAAGCTCTATAATAATATATTCCAGATACAGTGCAACAGATGAGAAATTATCTTTGTTTTAAAAAGGTCAGTTTCCTGTTCATTTCTTTGAAGCACCATGTGTGAAGGCCGTTCTACCAATCAGCTTTGTGCCTTTTTTTCGTTAAGGACCTGGTTGTCACAGTAACAGATCGTAATAAAATGGTATCTACCAAATACACCAAGGGGGTCTTAATAGGATTGAACTAAGGGATCAAGTGGCTTGTTTCCTGTTTCAGATTTGTAATAACCTATGAGCAGCTCATTATGCGGTTTCTGAATCCAGATGCCATTAATAATTTAGAAGAAACATTTAATTGATCAGGATCTTTGATATAAAGTAAAGAAAGGAAGCAAAACACCAAAAGCAAAAAGGGTGAAAAAGTTGCAATAATGTCCAGATACTTCACAGTTACTGATCCCTTTCACAGACACAAATTTTCCACATCAAAGTGAGGACTTTGTTTATTAAGAACAATACAGCATGTCACATTAAAAGCTTTGCTCCTCTTGCTGATTTGGAACATCGGATGTTTGCTGCACTGATCTTCGCAGAAGAATAATCCCAGGATTATTAATTCAACAGATGTCACATACTTTAAGCAGAAAACAAAGCTTTTAACAAAACGAAAAGCAAGGAACCGTCACCAGGAAGAGCAGAGCTCTACTTAGACAAAAAAGTTTAGTCACAGTTTACGTTGAATTTATAAAGTATTCTTTTGAGTCATTAGCATATTTTAAGTAGGCACATTGACTGAAGATATTACCCAAGAGGAATGGCAATAAATAAAACAGCACAATAAGTTTCAGACAACGAACATGTATATTTTATCCATTGGGACATTTTTAACTTTTATGCTGGATGCTTATGCTAAGTGTGTATCTAAAAATGTGAGTGGATTCTTCAAGAGAAACATGGAAACATAGAAGATAGGAGCAGGAGGAGGCCATTTAGTTTACATATTTTGATATCAAACGGGAAGAGAATAGGATAAGGTGGAATGCGCTTATTATGGAGTTTCCTCCCATTCACTAATCTACATATATCATAAAATTCTTCACATTTTTTGGCAGATTTTCATAAAAGTTAAATGAAGGCGATCAACAAAATAATTTGGATTCAGATCTTTCTTTTGAGGTAATTATTCATTTTGTACTCAAACACTGGATCTCATCTCAAATATCAAAGTGAGAAGCTTAATGCTGTGATGATTGATAAATCAGGACATTGGCTGTATCAAATGATTTATGCTCCCAGGAGAAATACCAGTCAAGTAGTGTGTCATTAAAGATAGCAACAAAAGTTACAAGTCGGTCTTTTTAATAGTGCAAGCATTTTCAAAATTCTTGTTCTCACATAGAACTTTAATATACTTCAACGTTTCTTCATACTATAGAAATGGTTGACTTGCACTTTCTTTTAACCTCCTTTGATATACTTTTTTTAAGTACAGTTCTCTCAATGACATCACTCAGGCTTCATCACTATAGCAACATCTGTTTCATTCTGCCACCCTGCAAAGTTCCCACTGCACCACACCACCCCCCACCACTTCCCACCCCCCACAGTACAAACTCCTTCCCCTGGGGCTATGGGGCCATACCAGGACATTAACAAAACGACATGATGGAATTTTCAATCATATAGCCCGTTATGTTAGATTCACTTTCACAGTCTAAGGATTCCATTGCTTGCATCATCACACATGTCCAACATGGGGGTTGAAAATATCACTTAACCATCAGGAAAGAAACAATAAAAAAATGACAGCAGCTGAAGATGACAAAAAGTACATTTCAAAATTTGGGATATGTGGATGAACAGCAGTAAGCTAGTGAAAGAGCAATAGGTGGAGTATTCTCCTGGTGCAGGGAATATTAGAACTAACTATAACTGCTACTGGAAGGCAAACAAAATTGGAAATCCCGCAATGTCTCAAGAAAGTGGTGTCACAAGACCAGCAGTCTGAAATGGTTGTCCCTAGAAAGCTCAATTAATTTTGTAGGAATTATGGCTGGCCTACAACATTTTCATGAGATAATATTAAATAGGATTGAGTAAGCTTAAAGTTAGATTTGCTTTAAGTCTGAGGAGTTGCACAATGCTGTGCATTTGGAAACATAAGTATGCTCTTTTCATTTGGAAAATCGAGACCACGTTTGTGGTCATGGATGAGTGCAAGCTTGAATTGCGAGTTGTTTGTGCAATTTTGTGAGTTGAGTGCCTTCACATAATTATTTGTAGCTGGCTATGAAGATTGGGCTTTAAGCAGAGAGCCAGATTAATAAGGCAGTGCAAAAATGTACTTTAGCTTTAACTTAATGGAAGTGCCTTCACATAATTATTTGTAGCTGGCTATGAAGATTGGGCTTTAAGCAGAGAGCCAGATTAATAAGGCAGTGCAAAAATGCACTTTAGCTTTAACTTAATGGAAGTGCGCATGTGATGATGCAGAGCGGAAACCATTCTTAGAATCTTTAGAAAAATTTAAAATGCATTTCAAGGTTTTGACAAGACTAAAGTGGTAAGGAATCATTCAGATAAAATTAAATGAAAGGAAACCTGATGAGAAGGCATGTAATGCATTCTGACAGGTAGCAGAATGGCCAAGCTGTGGTTGTATAGTGGAGATCTAAAGCAGAGGTGGTAGTCAAGCTTAATGCTGTATACCCTACTTGCAGCACTTGATAGAGAAACAGATTGGGCCAGTACACTTTATTTGGCAAAGGAAGACAACCAAGTAGCACCATGTATTTGGCAGAAATCAAAGACTGCTTGTTGCAAGTTGTCAAATGCCTGTCAAATTCTTCTACATTGACTTTTAAATCTTTACTCAAACTTATAGATTTTTAAAACGTCTATTGAATTTATATATACAGACCTGAGGAGGCTATACATTCAAGGTAAAATGTAGAATTGAGAGCCTTGTCTAGCACATACTAGGGGATTTTCACAGTAATTGCAGTGTTAATGTAAGCCTACTTATGACACTAATAAATAAACTTTAAACTTCAAAATACAAATTCCAAAGGCATCATAGTTTAAGCTGACGTAGCACAATTTAGCTGCATACTCGCTTACTGCCATCCACATAGGTCGGTGGTCACTCCTGCCATCGGCGAGATTCATGGTGGGTGGGGATATGTGGTTGGGTGGGGAGCAAAATGTCAGCTTCCTGACATTGGAAAATGAGGTCAGGATCTTTCCCTCCTGGTGTTCATGGCGGGTTTTACATTGAAGCTCAGCAGGACCCCATTTGCAACTCATGCATACTCACTGAAACCCCAGTCGACTGGAATTGAGTGCCCTGTCAAATCTTCCACAGGGCATTCATGCCATTCGGTTGTCCCAATGTACATTCGTAATGTGAATCGGGCAAGGGAGTATCTCAAAACATTTACCTTACAGTTGAAGCTGGCTGCACCCTGGAGCTGACCTCAGGAATAGTGTGTATGAAAGCACTGAAGGTGCAGAGCACCAGAGGACAGAAACAGGAGGGTGTGCAAAGGAGAGGAAGAGGAAGGTGCTCAGAGGAGAAGAAGGGATGAGAAAAATGGGAGTGTGGGTAGAGTGATGAGGAAGGCAAGCATGAAAGGTAAGTGGGAGGGAACAGGGTTATGGGAAGTGGCCAGAGTGTTTCAGAGGGAGGGGTCAGTTGAATCAATTTTAGGATCCTAGGGGTAACTAGGGCTGCTAGTGATAGGTGACTGTATGGGGGACAATAGGATGGAAAGGTTTGAGCAGGCAGGCATAAGTTTTTATTGGCAGGGATGGGGTCACTGAAGGTGACAAGGATGATGGCAAAGATTAAGGGAGTGGCGAGGATAGGAATGGGGACTGGTGTGGACTCAATGGGGAATCTAAACTGACTATTATAGCATCCAGGGTGATGGGAAGCTCAATGGTTATCAAAGGAAAGTGAAGGTGATATGGGGTGGGGGGGCGGAGAATGGTGGGTGTGGTTGTCGATGGTGATTGGGTAAAAGGTGGTGGAGACAGTCTGAGGTGAGGCAAACATCAGCCTAAAACAGAGGCATCTCATTGCAAGGCAACATCCCCGATGTCAAACTGCAAAACATCAAGGTGGGAGGAGAGTCATCCCGGGTGGGTGTGGCTGAAGATCATCACAACTGGACAATGAAAGGGAAACCGTAATAATCATGTGGAGACTGTATGAAAGCTTTTTGCTTTGCAAATTCTCATTGTCTGGTGAAGACCAGACAGCAGCTGGTGTGGCCCCGAGGGTTCTCACAGCAACAAGATCCCAGAAAGGTGTAGAGCAGCCATTCACTCTGAGCCATTTGCTATTGGCCGTAGGCAGAGCTAGGGAGGATGGGAGGGAAGGTGATGCCTACAAGGGGCATGTAGGTGAAAGCCAAATCATGACTGCAAACCTCCATCCTCCTGGGGAATGGACCTGCCTGATGGGGGCTCGTGTCATTTGATCAACTCACTCATTTCTATAATCTTATTTGCACAATGCCAATTTGCATGTGATTCAGGTAATAATCCAGAGGTTATTTGAGACTCTGCTTTTTAATTTGATATCTAGTTCTTCATACTAACTGTGCAGAACCTCTTTCCTTGTCTTGCGTATTTTATTTGTACCTGTGCAAAGCATGACAACTGGATCCTCCCCCTTCCATTTCAAGGTTCTCTACAGCCCTGAGCAAATGACACAAACCATGGTGCCGTGGCTAACCTGCTCATCCATCTTGCAGAACTTCCTTTTGTCCACACAGTTTGTGAGCAACTCAATCCTGTTTGACAATTGAAAAGTCTGAGGCTCCTCTACTGTTGTCTGCTTGGTCGATTTACCTGCCTCACTGATGGTCACAACCTCCTGTCCCTCACTGCTGAACAAAACAGACGACACTAATCTAAGAGGTGTGACCATCTTCTGGGACAAAGCATCCAGGCATTTCTCCCTTCTGAACTCTGTTGCTTTATGGGCTGTCTCTCCCTCTGAGCAACCACTGGTATATGGACTCTCCCTCTGGACTGCCACTGACTTATGGGCTCTCTTTCCCTCCTTATGAAGGAGAAAAGAGAGAGTGAGATTTCCCAGGCTGGGTCAACCTTGGCACTCATTAATCACATTGATTTTCTGCATTGGTTTGGATAATGCATGGTTCCTCAATGGATGCTTGGGGGAGGTGGACCTCACCATTGGCACAAGCATTGTCATGATCCTCCCCTGCCAGTAGAAGTTGTCTACTCGAATTATGTGAGGGGTTTCAGCTCAGGCACCTCTCTCCTGTCTTCTCCCTTTCTCTCTCTCTCTGTCTATCTTTCCCCTGTTGCGGGTTGTCACCTCCTGCATAAAGACATATTGATGGATTGTGAGCACATGATGAAAGAGCAGGTCACAGGCTGCTGATTCTGTGGCAAATAGCTGAACTTGTGAGCCCCCAAAATCCAACCATTACACATGCCATAAGTGTAATGTAATGCTTTCTGGATGAGTGCAACTCCAACAGCACTCAGGAAGCTGGCCAACATCCAGGAAAACACATCTTATTCCATTGGCACCTCATCCAACATCATCAACATTCAGTCCCTCTACCACCAAGAGCTGCAGTGGTGTGTATCATGTACACAATGTACTGCAGAAAGTCAGCAAGGCTCCTTCTTTATACTCATTCTTGGAACATGGGTTTTACTGGCTGGCCAGTATATATTGCCCATCTCTAGCTGTTTGAAGGCAGTTGAGAGTGGCTGTGGCTCTGGAGTTACAGGTAGGCCAGACTAGATAAAGATGACAGATTTCCTTCCTTAAAGGACGTTAGTGAACCAGATGGAATTTCTGCCAATCGCCAATGGTTTCATGGTCATCAGTAGATTTTCAATTCCGGACATTTGCATTGAATACAAACTCCATCATCTGCCATGGTGGGATTCAAATCCAGGTCCCCAGAGAGCTTCTGGATTAATAGTCTAGCGATAATATCACATTGCCTCCTGCAATTGCACCCTCCAATCTCATGACACTGAGAAGGATAAGGGACAAGGGCAGCAACTGCATGGAGGCAGCAGCACCTGCAAGTTGTTCTGCATTCCACTCCATGGCTGTGCCTTCACTGTATCTGGATGAAAATCCTACTGTTGCCTCACTCACAGCATGGACTACTGGGATCCAATAAGGCAGCAGCCCATCACCTTTTGAATGACATTTCAGAAATGGGTAACAGAAATTCTGGCCTTGCCAGTCACACCCAGCTCCCACTAGAGAAACACAAATGAATAGTGATGTGAGTTGGGAAAATAGATGGTTTACTCATTCTAGCAGCACAGATCGGATTATTGACCCATTTCCTCTACTACAAAGTTGTCCTTCTCTGGACTCCATGCCTTGGCTATCTCCTCCCAGGCCACAGTGGTCAGATGGAAAGGCCTTCTCTGACCTTTCCTTTACAAGCCTTGAGGCTATGCACTAGGGATGCGTTGCCGAAGCAGGGAACCACGACGTGCTGCCTTCTCCTGCTCATTCTTTTTCCCTTAATGACGATCTGTATGGCTGCTTTTTAAATGTGGTGCTGAACATAATAGCAGGGTACCCCACTTCCTGCCTGCCGTGCCACAAAACTTAACATGAAATGTGTTTATGTGTAACTAATGAGGCAGGGAGCAGATGATTACGCTTAAGTACTGGTCTGGCTCATCTAAATGCTTTTTAAGTGTTGTGAGGGTTCATGCTTCTACCACTCTTGTGGGCAGTGAGTTCCAGATTCCCACCATCCTCTGGATGAAAAAGATTTCCCTCAGATCCCAATCCTTGCCATATTAGCATATTAGGCGTATGGTGTACTGGCCTTCATTAATCGAGGGATTGAGTTTAGGAGTCGGGAGGTAATGCTGCAACTTTATAGGATCCTTGTCAGACCCCACTTGGAGTACTATGTTCAGTTCTGGTCACCTCACTATAGGAAGGACGTGGAAGCTATTGAAAGGGTGCAGAGGAGATTCACAAGGATGTTGCCTGGATTGGGAGGCATGCCTTATGAAGATAGGTTGAGGGAGCTGGGACTCTTCTCCCTGGAGAGACGAAGGTTGAGAGGCGACCTGATAGAGGTTTATAAGATGTTGAGTGGAATAGATAGGGTGGATTCTCGGAGGCTATTTCCCAGGGCTGAAATGGTCGCTACGAGAGGACACAGATTTAAGGTGCAGGGAAGCAAGTACAGCGGAGATGTTAGGGGTAAGTTTTTAACTCAGAAGGTGGTGAGTGAATGGAATCGGCTGCCATCGGTGGTGGTGGAGGCGAACTTGCTGGGGTCTTTTAAAAGACTTCTGGATGAGTATATGGGATCTAATGGGATTGGGGGTTATAGATAGGTCAATGGCTTAGTAGGTATACAAGTAATCGGCGCAACTAGTGGGCCGAAGGGCCTGTTTGTGCTGTTGTGTTCTATGTTCTATGTTCTATAATTATGATGAGTGGTGTGCCACAGGATCAGAAGTAGGGCCTCAACTTCTTACAATTTATATTGGATGACTTGGATGAGGGAACTGAAAGTTATGGTTGCTAAATTTGCTGATGACACAGAGGTAAACAGCATATTAATTTGTGAAGAGGAAATAAGGAGGCTACTAAGGGACATAGATAAGTAATATAAGTGAGCAAAAATCTGCAAATGAGGTATAATGTGAGAAAATGTGAAATTGTGCATTTTGGCAGGAAAAATACAAAAGCAGCATCTTATCTAAACAGTAAGAGATTACAGATACAGATGGATCTGGGTGTCCTAATGTGTAAGTCACAAAAGATTAGTATACTGGTAAAGCAAGTAGTTAGGAAATGAATAGAATGTTATCGCTTATTGTGATGAGAATTTATTTCAAAAGTAAGGAGCTGCCCATGGCATTAGTGAGACAATATCTAGATTATTATGTACAGCACTGATCTCCTTATTTAAAGAAAAATGTAAATATGTTAAAGAATTCAGAGAAGGTTTACTAGACTAATACCAGGAATGGGTAGGTTGTCTTATGAGGTAAGGTTGGAGAGGTTAGATTTGTTTCCACTGGAGTTCAGAATTTAATAAGAGGTGACTTGATGGGAAATGGGTGGATGTGGAGAGAACCTTTCCTCTTGTCAGGAAATCTAGAAGTAGGGATCACTTTTTAAAAATAAGGGGTCGCTCATTTAAGACAAGGTGAGAAGAATGCTTTTCTCTTAGAGGCTGGTGAGTCTCTGGAACCGTCTTCCTCAAAAGGCAGTGGAAGCACAATCTTTGAATTTTTTAAAGCAGAGCTGAATAGATTCTTGATTAAGAAGGGAGTGAAAGGTTACCAAGGATAGAAGGGCATTTGGAGTTGAGTTACAATCAGATCAACCATAATCTTGTTGAATGGCAGAGCACGCTCAAATGGGCTGAGTGGCTTACTCCTTTTAATTTGTATGTTCACATGCTCTAACAATGCCATTTCCCTTAACCCTCTCTTTCTTCATGGTCTGAAACTCTAACTCTAGTTACCGGAGTGACACGATAGCACAGTGGTTATTACTGCTGCTGCACAGCACCAGGGACCCAGGTTCAATTCCTGGCTTGGGTTGCCGTCTGTGTGGAGTTTGCATGTTCTTGCCATGTCTGTGTGGGTTTTCTCTGGATGCTCCGTTTTCCTCCCACATTCTGAAAGATGTGCTGGTTAGGCACATCGATGCAAACAGGCACTGGACTGTGGTGATTAAGGGAATTTCACAGTAACTTCATTGCAGTGTTAATGTAAGCCTTACTTGTGGCTAATAAATTATTTTTAAAACTTTAACTTTTCTTCCAGGTGAACTTTTACAAGGATGGCTTGTTCTATGTCAGGTTCTGTTTCTTCTACCAGTTCCAAATTTTGAATGAGGCCTCGATGTTTGGCCAGCATCTTTATTACCTCAGATAAGCCTGTAGTTTCTTAGATGAATTGATGCTTTGTCCAGAGTAGAGGTATTGTAAAGCAAAGGATTCTCCCCCAATCTGTCCCATCTTCAAGTTCATCTGAGAGCCAATATCCTAGCATTTCAACTACAAGAAGCCTCACAGCTGACTGAGAATTCTCCATTTCACAAGAGACCAGTCCAGCCAAAACATTAATCCATCTAAAAAAAACTATAGGCTGGCTTACAAATGAAACTGAAATAATTTATACTAGTAATCAAATTGCTTTTTTTCTTCAACATCCAATCTTTGAGGTGTGATAATGTGCGTGAGACATTGCATTACACCTCCAGGGTAAGTACGTGCTAATAAATAATCTTCTTTATTTTTAAATTAATAAAAGGTTTGCTGCTGAAATAATTTAAGTTGGGACAAAATATTCCGAGGGTAACAAAATGTATTAAAACACATTGATCATGGATAACAAAATACATAAACGCTCGCTGTGACACAATTTAAATTTATCATGTTATAAATACATTCTTTCATCAATGGTGGTATTATAGCAGCTCAGATTTGCATTCTCTTATTCCTCAGCCTCTGCTGCAGGGTAACTTTAACCCCCAGTCTTTCTGAGCAGAATGTCCTACATACTCATTAATCCAAACCTTGCTGAATTCCCTACACTCAAGCAAATCTATTTCAAGACCCTCGTCTATATCTTCAATTCAATTTTCAAATGCCTCCACGGCCTTCTCCCATCTCGTCTGGGAAATCTTTTCCAGCCCTGTTTCCCTTGCCCCTCTGTTCTTCTGATTCTGAATATCGCTTTAACTTGTTGCTCTCATCAGTCCACAATCAGAGGTATTTCAGCTGCTAAATAGTTTGAAATTTTTCCTGCTAAATCACCTCATGACTTATGTCTGTTTCTCTGCCTTGAAGGAGTCAGACGAGGAATATCTTTGTTAATGAAGGTTCGTACTTCAGAAAACCTAGGCCAGAACTTTTGGGCTGTTCACATTGGCGGGATCTTCTGGTACAGCTGAAGGCATACCCCCACCATGGGTTTCAAAGCAGTGAGGGCTGCATTCAATGGTAAACCCCATTGACGATAACAAGACCAAAAGATCCCACCACCAGCCAATGAAAGTCTGCCTTCCAGCACTGCAAAATATGAATTGGGTTGCATGATCAATCTTGCCCCTCGTTTCAACCCCTACAATCTTTAGCAAAGTGGTGGAAGATTGCTCAATGTGTTTTTAATCTCAGAATTATCACTAAATTTTATTGTGACAAGGTAAGGAGGGCTTGAAAACATTCTTTGCATTTTAAAATTTAATGATTAGTTATTTGGTTTAGTGTGAAATCTCTATTATTCTCACTCCAATTATCTGCCTCCTGCCAGAAGTAGTGGCACAAGAACCTTACATCAAAACTACTTAATAGTTTTTTTTATTTGCATTCCATCTCCTTTTACTGGTGAATAAAACTACACAATGATCCAGATTTTGTGGTTAAAAATAATCGTGTGGTTATCAGTGTTCACCATTAATAAGAGTGAATCAGAATCTTAACTAGCGTGTGAGTCCCTTCACCTCATCTCAGCTTATTTAAGAAAGGGTCTATTGGAATCATCCAATCAGTGAGCTTTGAGCAAGAACAGTAGAAGAGACCTCATCCTAAATGAGACACAGTCAAGGTGAGCGTGGGTATCAGGAGTTTGGAACACAATGGGAATTCAATGCAGAGGGGAAAGAGGTGCCTTTTACTTTTATTTCTTTGCTTTCTAACTTTTTAAATCTTGAGAGTGGTCTTGCCTTGCTGGAACAATAGAGGTGAGCTGACTGGTGAGTAGCGGGCAAGACCGGGTAGGCGTTTACTACTTTTATCACAGCGGATGGAATTTTACTGGCATGTCCACCCGAGGTTCGTACAATCCCGCCGAAGCCAACAGAGAGTGCCATTCTCTGAGCCTCACCCAGCCCCAGAATCGGGGCAGGCATGCCAGTAAAATTCCGGCCTCAGGGTTTGCAAGGTCTTTTTTATGGTTTATAGTTTGTAAAGTCTATATAGTGTAGTAACAAAGACCATGGAAGAAGTAATTGATATTATTTGATATTAAGCATCTTCCAAAGGTTTATTAATTGGAGAGAAGGGAATCAAAATCTATAGTGGAGAAGGTGGGATCAGGCTGTTGAATTTGATGATCAGGCATTATCATGATGAATGGTGGAGCAGGCTTGAATGGCCAAATGACCTACACGTGTTCTTATATTCCAATTTTCTGTGAGTCACAGAATTATTACAGCGGGGAAGGAGGTAATTTGCCCACTGTGCCTGCACTGGCAGCAACTTCCAGTAATGGCACATGTGCAATTAAATGTGAAAGTGAGGAAGATACTGTGTGAATGGCTTCGCTCTTCCAGAGCTTTGCTTTAAAATGCATCACTGAGAAACATGCCCTTGATACACGTGGGCAGGCTTTACATTCCCAGGTAGAGGCAGGTTTGGAGATTGGCTTGCTGGCAATTTCTTGATACCAGCCAATATGCCAACTGCTGTCATATTTCTGCCTTTGGCCAATTTTCAGAGAGGCAGCTTCTGGAGAATGATGGCTACCCGTCTGCTGGTGGCAGGTACCACTAAAGTGCCAATTGCAGGCATTCTTCACTTGATGTTCCTATAGTGGTCTGGCCCCGTGATGTGGTGTCAGTCTGCAGGATGTCAATGGTCTTATGGAGGCAGACCCAAAGGCACAACCTGAAAGTAGTGCGGCATGTATCTGCTTGACTGTGAGGGCCACAGTTGTAACCTTAGTAGGGTTCCACTATGATGGCCTAGCACATGTGGTCGCAAAATATTTTGTATCATTTCCAAGACATACGAGAGTTTATCCATTTTGAGGCAACCTTATTTTTTTCCAACAACCATAGCAGCAGCATGTATCTTTCCTGGGGGGGGCGGGCATCCTCCCAGAGCTGCACTCCCATTGACCCTCCTGCCAATTCTTAATTGGACTGTGCACCTGAAGATGGCCATTTAATTGGCCCCTCCTCGAAAATGTCCTCTACCACAGCCACCTCCAGATTTCCAATCTACAAACTGGCCCTACCTGAAACTAAAATTAAACCCACACAATGTGTGAAGTAGCTCTATGAACCCATTGAACATCCAATAAGCTAAAAAGTGAAGGTTTGTCTATTCTGTTATAAGTGTATTTTTAACTGTACAACATGCCTTAATTGCTGCCAAACAATGGGTGGGGTTTCTTGTGGCAATCGCCCCAAAACCAGAAGATCCCACTCTATTCCTGCGGTGGATGGAATGACAAAAATTCCCCCCACTGTCTCTGGCATTGAAAACAAACTTATATTAAGTGTGGAGCTCTAATTTTTAGATTTTAATTATTGTCGGGGATTAAAACCAGTTAAAATATAAATAAGTGCTTTTGTTTTAAATGTATCTGCCTCTTTTATATCTTGTTCTTAATCCCATCTTTCTTTATCTTTCTATATTGTGCTCTCTGTACTTGGTTTGACATCAAATTAACTAGTCTAATTGATACATTCTTTTGTGTGTAAAACCATAATATTAGGAGTCTTGATTATTTACCAATTCCCATTGTATTATAAGCCCATTTAAGCATGGAGGTGAACAAGACGTATGTCTAATAACTAGAATCAGAGGAACATTTAAATTTGATCCTAGATATGGTCAATTGAATTGCTTTCTTCAATTTTTTTTGTCCAAACATATGCAGTAATAGAAAATAGATTTTACATTATATCATAAATTTCTGTGGTACTTGTGACTTCTCATACTGTTAAAGTACCTAATCACACAAAAAGCTCTAACAAGGGTTTTTGCACTGTGTAATGTCATTGATATAGGCCCGAGATTCCAGGACATTTTACTGTGACTCATTAATGAGCTAATGAACCTTGAGACGTCTGTAGCAGAAGGCATATGGCTCGAGGTTCATTATAGCTAAGCATTCATGTTAAGGTTCAACCGCAGTAAGAATGGTGAAATAAAAGTGACTCATCAAGCATGACCTTTTCAGTGGCATGCGCTTCTCATAATAAGTGCTTGTGCTATCTATGATATATAATTCTGTACATAATAGTGTAACCTTTACTGAAAAATACACACACATGGAATAGTAAAAATAAGTGTTTGAAGATGACAACTAGAAATGCATAATATAAATTTCTTTAACCTTGATTAACTTCTATTAGTGGCTGTAAAACCCAGTGAGATTTCTGTGTATTTATCAAATTTTTCATTTCATGAGTCCATTGTTTTGTCTTATAGTTGAAAAATGTTACATTAACAAAGATATTATTGAAATAAAGGATTGATTTCAGAAAATCCAGATCGTGAGATAGAAGTATTAAACAATAACTACGGCAGGCTGAAAAATACATTAACAAACCACATTGGTCTTGAATGCAATCCAATGGCTCAGAAAAAGTATCAATCTGAAAATCTTAACCTTCGTTGGTTAAGTATGCAGTCATAGTACATATTCAATGGATTTCCAGTGAGCAAAGTATTCATGTTGAAGATAGGATTGAATCTAACCTTAAAATTAAAAGACATTAGAAAACAACATCTATTCTTAAAATGACAAAGCCTGTCATGAAATTACAACATAAATGGAATCATAAGTTGATCAGAATGCTAAACAAAACTACTAGATGTGTGTTAAATATAGGATAATACCATATTAATAAGTTTATTTCCTAGTATCACAAGTAGGCTTAAATTAACATTGCAATGAAGTTACTGTGAAAATTCCCCAGTCGCCACACTCCGGCACCTGTTCAGGTACACAGAGAGAGAATTTAGCATGGCCAATGCGCCTAACCAGCACATCTTTCAGACTGTGGGAGGAAACCAGAGCAACAACAACAACAAAGAACAACCCAGCACGGGAAACAGGCCCTTCGGCCCAACAAGCCCGCGCCAGGAAGAAACCCATGCAGACACAGGGAGAATGTGCAAACTCCGCACAAAGCTAGAATTGAACCCAGGTCCCTGGCACTGTGAGGCAGCAGTGCTAACCACTGTGCCATTGTGTTCGTAGGAATTTTGGGGATGAAATAGCATTGTAAGCTATAATGATGCCAATGAGAATAATATGGATGACAGTTTTCCTAACCATCTCCTGACTTCAGTGCTGGACAGAAACAATACATTCTTGGTTCACTGAGGCCCAAGAATGCTCTTATTTCCCATCCTAGTTCAATAACATGGGGTCAGCAGAACTCCAGCTGCAGGCTCAGCCCTGCCTGGTCTTAGCAGAGTTCAGGGGTAAGTAAGAGCACAGCTGCTAAGACTGAATTCAATGTTATGTATCCTCCATGTCCTGCTCAGTTGTGGCTAATTGTTAAACCCCAATAGCCTCTCTGTCAAAATCTCTGCCTTCCACCTTTGTAGCATTATTTGTTCCATTCCTCACCTCTGCCCCACTTTCAACAACAATTTGAATTCATATAACGGCTTTAATGTGATAAAATGTCCAAAGGCATATGATTGTTGCAAAACAAAATTTAACATCAGATCACGTGATTAGGGCAAAAAGCAAAAGCTTAGTTAAGGAGCTAGCTTTAAACCAGAGCTTAAAAGAGGATAGAAAGATAGAGAGGTTTCGAGAGAGAATTTCAGAGCCTAGGGCCTAGGCAGCTGAAGATGTGGTCACCAGTGGTGGAGTGTATGGTAATATGTACCTGCATGCATTATAATCAGCTGAGCAAGGGTTAATATAGGATTGGACAGTAGCACTGCATATAGTGTGATGTATGTACTCACATGGGCAGAGAAGAACTCTGAAAGCAGCTCGTCTGCACGTTGGAATCCATGCAAGACCAATTTTTGCTAAATAGTTAAAGGCTACCAATAAAGGTGTTTATGTTTGCACACTCAAACCTCAAGATCTGATCAATGAGCCACCACCAGTGCAATGTAAAGAACACATATTATGCACATAATATGACAGAGTGATTAAAATTAGGGCTGCTTGAGGGACTAAGTTAGAGGAATGAAACTATCTTGGGGGGCTGTGGGGCTAGAACCGACTACAGAGCTGGAAAGGCTGAGACCATGAAAAAATTAGAATATAAGGATAAGAATTTTAAAATTGAGATGTTGCTTAACTGTGAACCTATGTAGGTCAGCAAGCATAAGGTGAGGAGGATTGAAGACAATGGCTTTGGACCTGTGTCCTTTGTTTGAACAGAGGGGAGTACGATAGGATGAGAGGGGAATTGGCGAATGTTGATTGGAGGAGCGCATTGGAAGGTAGGTCTGCTGAGGAACAGTGGAGGATCTTTAAGGAGATCTTTCTTGGTGCTCAGCAGAAATTTATTCCGATGGTTAAAAAGGATCGTAGGAGGAGAGATAATCAGCCGTGGGTAACGAAGGAAGTAAAGGAAAGTGTTAAATTAAAAGCGGATGCGTTTAGAGTAGCTAAGAGTAGTGGGCGAGAAGAGGATTGGGAGAGGTTTAAACATCAACATAGAATGACAAAGAAGTTGATAAAGAAGGGTAGGATAAACTATGAAGCTGGGCTAGCGCTTAATATAAAAAAGGATAGTAAGAGTTTTTATAAATATATAAAAAGGAAGAGGCTGGCTAGGGTGAACGTTGGACCCTTAGAGGATGAGGGGGGGACTTAGTGGTAGGGGATGGGGAAATGGCTGAGGCCTTGAATAACTTTTTTGCTTCGGTCTTCACGGAGGAGGACGTGAATAATTTGCTGGGTGTTAGCGATGGAAAGATGGTAGGAGTGGAGGGCCTGAATGACATTATTGTTACTAGAGAGGCAGTGCTCGACAGACTGATTGTAGACAAGTCCCCAGGACCGGATGGAATGCATCCAAGGGTTCTGAAAGAAATGGCGGAGGCGATAGTGGATGCCTTGGTGATTATTTTCCAAACGTCGCTGGATTCCGGGGAAGTGCCAGAAGATTGGAAAACAGTTAATGTTACGCCATTGTTTAAGAAGGGTGGCAGGCAAAAGGCAGGGAATTATAGGCCAGTTAGTTTAACGTCTGTTGTAAGTAACATGTTAGAATCCGTGATCAGGGAGAAAATAGCGAGGCATCTTGAGGAGAATTGTTTGATAGAGCAGACGCAGCACGGTTTCGTTAAGGGGAAGTCGTGTCTGACAAATTTATTGGAGTTCTATGAGGATGTGTCTAGGGCGGTGGATAGAGGAGAGCCGGTGGATGTGGTGTTTTTTGATTTTCAGAAGGCGTTTGATAAGGTGCCGCACAAGAGGTTATTACAGAAGGTTAGAGGGCATGGAGTTGGGGGTAGGGTGTTAACGTGGATAGGGGATTGGCTGTCAAATAGGAGGCAGAGAGTGGGGGTCAATGGGTGCTATTCGGATTGGCGGTTGGTGACTAGTGGAGTGCCCCAGGGGTCGGTGCTGGGGCCTCAGCTATTTACCATTTATATAGATAATCTGGAGAAGGGAACCGAGTGTATGGTGTCGAAATTTGCTGATGACACCAAGATTGGTGGAACGGCAAATTGTGCGGAGGGCGTGGAAAGTCTGCAGAAGGATCTAGATAGGCTGGGCGAATGGGCCAGGAACTGGCAAATGGAATTTAATGTTGGCAAGTGTGAAGTTGTCCACTTTGGTAGGAATAATGGTAGGAAGGACTATTACTTACATGGCGAAAAACTGCAGCGTGCGACGGTGCAGAGGGACCTCGGGGTCCTTGTGCATGAATCGCAAAATCCCAGCCTGCAGGTGCAGCAGGTGGTCAGGAAGGCTAATGGGATGCTGGCCTTCATAGCGAGGGGGATTGAATATAAAAGTAGGGAGGTCTTGCTGCAACTGTACAGGGCACTGGTGAGGCCGCAGCTGGAGTACTGTGTGCAGTTTTGGTCGCCGCACTTACGCAAGGATATTTTGGTCTTGGAGGGAGTGCAGAGGAGGTTTACTAGGCTGATACCAGAGTTGAGGGGGTTGAACTATGAGGAGAGGCTGAATAAACTAGGCTTGTACTTGTTAGAGTTTAGAAGAATGAGGGGAGATCTCATTGAGACATATAAGATGATGAATGGGATGGATAGGATAGAGGTGGAGAGGCTCTTCCCGCTCAGGAAGGACAGTAGGACTAGAGGGCACAGCCTCAAGATAAGGGGGGGGTGCAGTTTAGAACGGAGTTGAGGAGGAACTTCTTCACTCAAAGGGTGGTGAATCTCTGGAATTCTCTGCCCGTTGAAGTGGTGGAGGCTGCCTCGCTAAATATATTTAAGACGGGGGTTGATAGGTTTTTGATAGCCAAGGGGATCAAGGGTTATGGGAAGAGGGCGGGAAAGTGGAACTGAGCCACGACAGATCAGCCACGATCTTATTGAATGGCGGGGCAGACTCGAAGGGCTAGATGGCCTACTCCTGCTCCTATTTTTTATGTTCTTATGTTCTTCTGTTTCCCAATACTTTACTGGAAAAAATATCTGCCCATTGGATAATTTAGAGATGGTAATACTTGATTTCTTCATTCATTTCCTAAACTCCATCCTCCATAAACTCCATTAGATTGCTATCACTTAGATTCTACTTTGGACCAGGCCATGAACGTCTTAAAAACTCGCCACATCAGCAGGAGCTTTTGTCTTTCCCTGTAACTTCTCCCTCACTTTCTGCTTGTCTATCATTTTCATTTAAACTATTTTGGAATTTTTGTTATCTGAGAAGTTTTATACAGGCTGTGGTGTTTGTCATTGAGAATGCAGCTTGAAGCTCGAACAATCAGTTTCGTTTGGAATGAAAAAGCATACTCAAAAGCAGTAATTACAGAACACTCTGACAAATGTCATCACTGCCTTCTCCATGGATGCTGTAAAACAGTAAATATTGATACTACTGTTAAAATCTAATATTCTCCCTTCTTCTATTTCATTGTACTGCACATGGTTTAAATAGATAAACAAGCAAATTAATATCATTCATAACTACCTGTCGAGAATAAAGTTTATATTTCACCATTGATATATGGGCTTATAAATAACTATTGGAGGTATCATTGGATGATTGCCTACCATTTGGTACACATTATAGTGTAAACATGAGCTCATTTAAATTAAAACAATTGATGATAGTATTGCATTAAAGAAAAAATAAACGACATATAAATGCAGTAAGTTTTCAGCTGCAATTTTGGAGATGCCCTTTTTAATCTTCAAACTTCTCTCCATTCTGTTACCGCTAAATTATTGGAGACTGCCATAACTTGGACAATTTAAGATGACCTTTTCGTCCTATTTAGGCAAAGATAACTGTACGGAATGACGTAGATCTAGATTATGGCTGTTATTTGCCTTATACTCTCTTGTGTGTGGGACTTCAAGCAGTCTTTGCTGTTAGACCCTACCTCCAGGTTTAAATTAATATTTGGAATACCTGCCTTTAGCGATGAGTTGCTTTAGACAGCAAATGAACATAAATGTGTTTTAACTCTAGTCAAGGCAAAATCTTGATCTATTATTTTAAAATGAAATATTTCCTGTTCACATTGCAAATTACTTGTGAAACCTCCGGAGGAAGCTTGCAAGCATGCCTTTTCAGTAATTTTAAAGCAATATCCTTTAGGTTAAAATGTCAACTACATCAATAAGAATACAGACAACAAAAACATGCAGCATGGTTGAAGGATCATTGAATGCCTCTTTCAAAAACACTTAAGGTCATTTGCAGACACTGGCCCTGATCTCATAGTAGTAAGGGTTGTTTTTAATCCTATTAAGAGGTCAGTCTATCACCTGCTGGGCTGGTGGAATGGTAAAGAGAACATTTGAAACAAAAACCAAACCCAGTCCATTTCAGCATTTTATCATTCAGATATGGATGGCAGTAATGTCATTCTTATCAATGATTAGAAGCATGATCTTATCTTTAGACTTTGATAAAATGAGGATGTAGAACAGTACAGAATATCATTCAATTAATTTGGCATCAGAAGGTTCTATGGGAGTAAAGTTTAACTTCAAGTCTGGCCCAGATTTTCTGGTCTCAGGATTATCAGAGATCAGATGAATGACCGTGATGCACTTTGGGACCCATCAGAAGTTTGGCAAACTGAATCCATGGAAGTTTGAACATCAGGCAAACAAACTCCCTGCACCCTGGGACCCTCCAAAAACAACTCCAACTTTGAGTTCAGGTCGGAAACTTTGGACGGTTAAAATCCTAGTCTAAATCCTGGGTAATGATACACAGTGGCACAATGATTAGCACTAATGCCTCACAGTGCTAGGAACCTGGGTTCAATTCCTGGCTCGGGTCACCGTCTGTGTGGAGTTTGCACGTTCTCCCCTTGTTTGCGTGGGTTTCCTCTGGGTGCTCCTGTTTCCTCCCACAGTCTGAAAGATATGCTGGTTAGGTGCATTGGCCATGCTAAATTCTCTCTCAGTGTACCCGAACAGGCACCGGAATGTGGCAACTAGGGGATTTTCACAGTAACTTTATTGCAGTGTTAATGTAAGCCTACTTGTGACACTAATAAACTAAAATAAACTGACATTCCAATTGCTCACACTGGCATTCCAGGTTCCACTCTCAACCCATGACTAAGTCATATCAACTTTTGACTCTGTGCTGATTCCTTGACTCACATCCCCATCACCCCACCTCCAACCCAAACTGACTGGCCCCAATGATCTAACTCACCATTGACTCATCCTAACTCCCTCCCCAACCACCTGACTACCCTCAACACGACCTAATGCAACCTCATCACCATACCCAGCTGCTATTTTACCTAGCTGCCACCCTGTCCCATACCAACTTACCTCACCCATACCAACTTGCCTCACTCACCCTGCCCCCATACCCACTTATCTCAGTCACTCTACCCACTTACACACCTACACTTTCATCCATTCATGCATACACTCATTCGCTAACTCACTGAGAAGGTTTACTTAGCGCAATAAAGCAGCTAGTGCTGTTAAAAGGGGCATAGCCTCTGCATAGATTCTTCCTCCTGCTCCCTCTAAGATTTCCTGCACTGAAGAAGATTTGCAGGATCCTCCATTGGAAGATTGGCCTGAAAAATTAGAGGAAGGTAAGCAGGTAGTTTCAGGCTTGGAAACAAAGTGAAGAATCATTCCCTCCCACCCTAGGCTTCATGGTTGGATCAAAAAATTGGAGCTTATACTGCCATAGGGTAGAGTGGGCTTTTATGTCCAATCATGCTCTCCCCACCACATTAGATTTATGAGCGCGTGATTTGCATCGAGTCTTGTTGTGGGATGACAGCATGTCAGGGGCCCTGCTATCATATCCAGGCACCATATTTACAAAGCACCTGGACAGCAGTTTACTAACAGCACCAGAACCTGGGAAGAAGGATGTGGAGCAGGCAAGAAGCTGCAGCTCCCTGCTTCAGCGATGCACCTCCTCAAGGCTGTGCAGGAAAGGCAGGACATCCCTGTCCCAAGAATGATGGCATGAGGCCCTCCCAACTGTTTACACCAGCTTGGGAGATGGGCAGGATAGTCACTGCCCATGTGGTCCAAAGAAGGACCACCCTTCTGCAGAAAATGGATGAATTGTCTCAACTGTGTTGCTAGAGTAAGTGATTTCAAGAAGGAACTAGATATAGCTCTTCGGGGCTAAAGGGATATGGGTGGAAGATGGGATCAGGGTATTGAATTTGATTATCAGTCATGATCATATTGAATGATGGAGCAGGCTTGAAGGGCCAAATGGCCTACTCCCATTTCTATTTTCTATGTATGCTTCTACGTAAGTGAACCTATTCACTTTGTGTTTCTGTTATGGGACACAGACATCTTTGGTAAGGCCAACATTTTTGTTGCCAATCCCTAAATGCTCTTGAGAAAGTGGATGGCTACTGCTTTATTGAACTACTGCAGTCTATTAGTGAGGCAGCAGCAGGATTTTCACCCAGACACAGTGAAGGCACAGCCATGGGTGGACTGCTCCCATGCAGCTGCTGCCGTTGTCGTTCTAGATCTCGTGAGGTTGGAGGTTGGTGTTGAAGGAGCCTTGCTGACTTTTTGCAGTGCATCTTGTACAAGGCTCACACTGATGTCACTCTGCAGTGGTGGAAGAGTCTGTCCACATGCTGTCTGATGTTGTGACTTCCACCTGCGAGCTAATGAAGATCTCCATGGGGATGGTGGATTCGACTGAGAAGCTGGTCCAGTAGAAGGCGCAGTGTCTGCCGGACATGCACTCAACTGGGCATTCCATCACTCTAGCCGTGGATCTGTTAGGCAGTGTCTACGTGAGAAGGGAAACAGGAATCCTTGACATCCCTCCAGGTGCCCTTCTCCTCAAATAGTTTTGGAGGGGCCCTGCAGCACTCTTAGGAGAGTCAGGTGGACACCCCAAGGGCCTCCACCCAGGAATCTCCAAGGATGCCCAGGAATTCCCAATCCCCTCTGCCTGAGACCCCCATCAGCTCCAATTGTTCAGGCCAAGAAGCATGTACCTGGCCATGAATAACAAACAGTTAGCAGGCTGGAGATCACAAAGATATCAAGAATGCACATGGAAGTATCAGTAAAGTTAGCAAAATTGAGAAATATTGGTGCCACAGGTGTACAATCATTGCACATGATTTTTGTATTTCTAAGTATATGCTACCTTGCACAAGTTTCCTGGATTCATTCTTGGTGCTAGTTGTTTTATTAGTTGCACACACTCCACCCCTTCCAAGGGGAACAAGAAAGGGTCTTCTTACCCCCTAATATATGGCTGTGAATGGAAACATTGCTCATGTGATACTTGCCATATGCGACAGGCCTCTCACTCTCACTATTCTTATTGCCCCCATTGCCCTCGAGACTCTATGAGGAGGCTTGTCACAATGGAAAGGCTAACCACATGAGCCCTCATTCACAGGAAGATGGTGGTTTGCAGTCATGACTTGACATTCACATTCAAGGGACATGCTTGCCTCTTGTGGTCATCACTATCCATCCCATCCTCCCTAATTCTGCCTGGAGCCGATAGCAAATAGCTCAGAGTGAATGGCTGCTCTGCACCTTCCTGGGATTTTGTTGCAGTGAGAACCCTCTGGGCCACACCTGTTGTTGTCTGACCTTCACTGGACAGTGAGGATTTGCAAAGCAAAAAGCTCCCATACAGTCTCCACATGATTATTAGGGTTTCCCTTTTGTTGCCCAGTTGTGATGATCTTCAGCTCCACCCACCTAACACCTGAGAAGACCCCCCCCCCCCCTCCAACTCAAGGTTTTGCAGTTGGACATTGAGGATGTTGCCTTGGGATAGAGCTGCCTCTGTCTCAGGTTGGTGTGTGTCACACATCAGACTGTCTCCACCACCTTTTACCCTCCTCCTGTCATCCACCAAATATCACCATCAACCACTTCTAATTTCACCTTCAGTCCTCCTTTGATAACCCTTGACCCTCCGCCATCACTCTGCACATATCCTCTCTCTCTCTGCTAAGCCCAGTCACTATTCCTCTACTAACACCAATCTTCCACTCTCCTGTAATCCATACCACCATCCTTGTCCTCCTTAATGACCTGTTGCATGAAAACTATACCTGCCATTTTCAAACCCTGATCCTTTCCCCCTACCCAATTTCCTTCTCTCACAGTCACCATGCACTCCTATTGCCAGCATTTCTAGTTCTCCCTCCAGGATTCCATTGTTAATTCCACTGACCCCACCCCTCTGAAACACCGCGGCCCCACCTGACTTCCGCCATTCTCTCCTCCTTGCCCTTCATGCCTTCCTCCCTCACCCTTCTGCCTCATGCCTTCCTTTCTCCTTCAATCTACCCACATTCTTCTCTTCTTCTTGTTGGGCCACACCTCCCCCACTTTGTGTCTTCCACTCCGCCACCCATTCCGACATTTGCAAGCACCACACCTGAGACCAGTTTCAGTGGCACAGCCAGCTTCGATTGTAAGGTACCTCCTCTAAAGTTCTTCCTCGCCATACGCACCCCATGAGCCTGCAGTCGAGTAACAGAACAGAATGGCGTAAACTCCTTCTGGTAGAGTAGAAGGAGATGTGACAGGAGTGCCGGATTCTGGTCTGCTTCAGCCCTATAATATCTAAAGAAGACTCACAGACATGAAGCATTAATCCTTCACAGATACTGACTGGCCTGCTGAGTATTTCCAGCACTTTCTGTTTTTAATTCTGATTTCCAGCACTACAGTATTATGCTTTGGGATTACCTTTCATAATTAGGAAGCCCTGGGCCACAATGGGAGGAGACTACTGAACATGATTGAGAGGCCCAGCATCCATGTTTGAAATGGATCAATGCCAAAAAGGGAAAATATGCTCGTAACTATCAATCCATTGTACATTGTGATATGATACGTGCCTGTGCTTGCCAAGATCAGTAGGATGGTAGAAAGTTTTCACACATTTTCTGATCACTTGGGCTGCTCATCATTTATGAGTTTGTGGTACCTGTTGTCAGACAAGATTCAGATCCTCACTAGTCAGTCATGGAATCAAATGGAAACTATTCTCCTTTTGGGAAAACAACTGTCCTCTTTTTGGGAATTCAACTGACTCCTCGGTGATATTACTGGGAATTGATTATTGCAACCAGGCTGATGTTCTGTAAAACTTAGTAATCCCAAACCAAAGACAAGAATGTATCCCATGCGCATTCAGGAGACACCAAGCCTTGGTTGTTAATGTCATATGCTTAAACTCTGTGGACTTGCATTGAGTCCCAATAAGTAGAAAATTTGCATTGCTAATCAGGCAAAGATGAACACCACTCATATGGATTTTACAGCAGCTTGATTCGGAAACTCAAGCATACTGATGGGTTTCTGCCTGACCTTTAGTTCATTGTATTTTTAAAAATCCTGATGGTTTATTAATGGTTATACAGTGGTCCACAAATTATTGGCTTCACTGCATTAATAGTGAATACCATTGTCTTCAAAGCCAAAAGTTAAAAACATATGTTGTCACAGTGCTCAAGAAAAATTATTGTTTTCTCAAAGTAACAGGAAAATATTAATTCAGAAAAGCAATCAAATGCACAGTTAGTCACTAAGAAAGTGAATCTGAAATTATATATATTTTTGGTTTCCTTTGCCTAGCCTCTCACTTCTTTTTAAACAAAAACTCTAGGCTAAATCTCACTGGAGGCATTGCCAGCTAAATTTGGAGCCCTCACCGTGATGCTTCAAGTGAAAAACACAGGCTATGTTACATTCTCCTTCCCCTCAGTTGGGTCAGATTAACCAAAAGGGAAAACAAAACTCAAAGACTTGAAGAAGTGGTCCTGGGGCTTGAGCCAGTAGCTATTGTTTTTGAGAAAAGGGAATACTAATACCGGCGTTACTTAGTTTTCCACTTCAGTGAATCTCAGAAGTTTCAAATTTATCGTGGAAGATTATAGTTTTAGTTTTGCAAAAGTTCAAGCATTGAACATTAAGAAAGTAAAATATATATTCCATCGTAATCAAGAGAATTTGCGATTTCATTGAACTGATTTTGAAGTGTAGTCTTTTAGAACCATTTTATTGTGTTCTATTTCATTGCAATGAATATTAAGGCATTTGAACTACTTCAGGGAGCTAACATTGGGTTAATCCCTTAATCCTTTGAAAACCAATTTTGTTCACATGAAAAGGAGACATTTAACTTCTACTCATTAATTTTCTGCTTTGGAGATACTGTGATTCTGAAGATTACATTCATTGAAGTCACCCTATTGTCTACAAAGTGCTGGCTATGTCATGGCTACTGAATGATTACATGAGAATAGGGATGTTTTTAAGCAGATGTTAAGACACTCGACGGTTTATGCCCCAGCTAGTTAGCTTCTCCATTCTTATTTTCTGATTTTGTGAAATTGATTTCAGTGGCTCATTTTCAGCATAAGGTATGTTTGAAATAGACTACAATTATATGAGTGCTAAGAAGAAACACATTTTTGCTTTGTCAATTAGAGACAAAGCTCAAAGAGAATTTTGCAATCATATAATTATGCATTCATTATAAATTAACTATAACCAGAGAGAAGACCTCGTTGTATTCACACTGTAATATATTTATAATTACTCAAAGTTTTACTTTACTGACCATGATTTTTTTCTAAACAGAGCTTAACAAGGCAAGTTAAAATTATATTTGAATGCTGCAATTGCAGTAGATTGAGGCATATATGTCGATCTGGATTTAAGACAATTCTGTTACTTTGGTGTCAAAAATCATTCTTCCACATCTACCTGGTGTGCAAGTTGATCCCCTTTTCAGCTATGAAATGCTACATTTGCATTAGCAGTCAGTATCAATTTTTCACTCCAGAAATGCAAGTTTTACTTATGTTGTAAGATAAGACAGCATTTGGGGTCAAGGAGATGAAGTGGGCTGTGTTGCAAGATGATGTGCTGGAGTTTAAGTCATGCACACACAGAACAGATCACAAGTAACAAACAGAAATACATTCTCCAGCAAAATAACTGGAAAAGAAAGCTGCCTTCAAGCTCAAAGTCATAACATTTGCTGATTCGTCAAATGGTTTGTGCTGCTGTGAAGGAATTTGTCGTTAGTGAACAAAATTGTGCATGAATGGAAAAGGCAAGAGTCTACCCTGAAAAAGATATGCCAGACCAAATGTGCTCTCTGAACAGGGAATAGTTGCTGATCTTCATCTTTAAAAGTACATATTGAAAATCATTGACAGCAGAAATACAATTCATACATACACACTTCAGTGGACCAAATCAAACCTTGTGTCCAGCAAAGATTCCAAACCAGCAGCCACTTTATAGAATGTAACAGTTCAGAGTTGTGGCAGAAGACTCAGAGACCACTAAAGAACTTCAAAATTACCAATTTCCAGCAATTCAGCACCAGACAGCCACAAAAACACATGTACCCAACTTGTCACATGGTTGAAATGCCCATGAATTTAATATACTCAACTGTGGAGTGGAAAGGTGCAAGATGGTTGTAGTATAAATTGATTTGAGATGAGAAGATTCACAGTTATACTAACTTGCATGGCCAACTGAAACAAAATTATAGTTTATGGTAATTTTCAAAAGTAAAACCATGTTGAACATCAAGTTCCCTGCAGAAGTTTTTTTATGCACATCCATAACAATGGATGTGCATAACAAAGATGGAGATAGATGAGGATGAAGTAAAGTAATGGATCAGTAATGTGTGGAATAGTTGTCCCAGTGGCCCACATAAAGAATACAGCTTAAAATGTTCAGATACCATATCTGATGGCATCTTACACAACTGATGGGATCAAGAGATGTCTATGAAGAAATAACACTCACTGTACAGTTATACTGGATCTTCTAGTGTTTGTAGTTCATTCTTTAGTATGCATGACTCAACAAGCCATTCAAGTATCATGTTCTTACCAACTGGAATAGATGGATGGTTGACAGCAAATCTTGATGTTTCTTTGTTTCATTACCAAATTGTGCAATGTTATTAGTGCACAAAGTATCAGGTCATTCTTAAAATGTGCAATATCCAATTCAATGGATGGAAGTATTCATTGTTGTAGAGGGATGAATCTGAAAGCGAAGGTACCATATCCAGTCCAGAGTGGGACCCTGAGAAAGATGCCATAGCTAAAGTGATCTGGAATCACTTTGATGAAGTCTTTCTGCTGGATGCTGAAGAAATTGAATTTGATTGTTTTAAAATTCTTTGTTTATGGCTATACATATATTTGTACAATTAGTTAATTAAAATAAATGCGCCACATGAATTTAATGTGAATTAATGGTGTTTTGCTTCTTCTCACATTTCAAAATAGTGACCACCCACACTGGCAATTCACATTTTATTCTTGATGGATAAAGGCTTCAAAAGTTGACTTACATGCCACGATCTGTGGTATTAAAATTGCATTCTTGATCAAAGTTTATTTTGTCTTTTGTCAATTTATTTGTGCAAATCCTAGTGGAAAAATACATTTTAAATTTATTCAAATAAACAGTAAATTTTAGCAAGGTGAATTACAGGAAAATGTTATTGGTTTTATCTAAAACTTGAATCTACCTTAACGAAGATGGTGTGTGTAAATTATGAATACATTATGAAAAATATGAATAATCTGACCGGCATAATGGAGATGCTATTAATTAATATTTCTCTTTCATTTCATAGGATCATAGAATCATACAGCAGAGGCCCTTCAACCCATCAAGTCTGCACAAACACATTAGAAACATCTGAACTCCCACCTAATCCCATCTGCCAGCACTTAGCCCATAGCCCTGAATGTTATGATGTGCCAAGTGCTCATCCAAGTACTTTTTAAAGGATGTGAGGCAAACCACCTCCACCATCCTTCCAGCAATGCATTCCACTGGATACTGGCTTCCAGTCACTAAAGCAGTCTTCTGTCATTACTCTCCGATAACTGAGCCAATTTTGAACCCACTTTATCAAGTTACCCTGTATCCCATGTGAGCTTACCTTCTTTACAAGTCTTCCATGTGGGACCTTGTAAAAGGCTTTGCTGAAATCCATATAAACTATATCGACTGCATTACCCTCACTTACACACCTGGTCACCTCCTCGAAAAATTCAACCAAATTTGACCTCCCTCTGATGAAGCCATGCTGACTATTGCTGATCAAGCTTTGCCTCTCCAAGTGGAGATAAACGCCCTCCTTCAGAAGTTTCTCTCATAATTTCCCTACCACTGACATGAGACTCATTGGACTGTGGTTCCCTGGTTTATCTCTATAACCGTTCTTAAATAATGAAGCATATTAGCTGTTCTCCAGTCATCTGGCGCCTTCCCTATGGCCAGAGAGGAATTGAAAATTTGGATCAGCACCCATGCAATCTCCCCCCTTGCCTCCCACAGCAGCCTAGGGCACAATTTATCTGGACCTGGAGATTTATCCACTTTTAAGGCTGCCAACACTTCCAATTCCTTTCCCTTCCCTAAGTCAATTTGCTCAAGAACCTTACAGCCCTCTGCTTGAATTCCATACCATCGTCCTCATTCTCTTAGGTGAAGACAGTTGTAAAGTATATGTATTATATATATGCATATATATTTCATACAAATTATAGTAACAAAAGCATCAAATCAAATAAGTATTCACCAGGAAAACAATTTCTGCTTCATATTTTTTGATGTTTCTTTCTGATTTGACTTGAATTCTTAAATTCTACTGGCTTTTTGCAAACTTTAAAAGATCGTTTGTGGTTTGGGCATTTACTGCCATCCATAATTATCCTTGAGTAGCTGCCTTCTTGAGCTGCTACAGTCCCTAAGACGTATTTACGCCCAAAGTGCTGTTAGGGAAGTAATTCCAGGATTTTGACCCAAAATTAGTAACTTAAAATTTGATGAATTTTATCATATTTTTGTCTTTTCCAGTAAGTGTCCTACCTTTTCCTTTCCAAGTCTATCCATCTCATATTATTATTTCCCCTAATATCTTGGATCTTTTGGTAATATTCAATCCTACTTCAAGCAAATCTGCTGTTCACATACATTTCTCAGTGCCTGCTTCTTACAGTTTTGCTTCTTGGCATCAGTTATGGTGTAAATGCACCTTAAATTCCAAGTCAGGATGACACTAGATTGTAGCTGACACTAGTTGATGGCCCTAGATTGTACAGCAGTTAAATAGAGGAGCAAGTCTCTGCCTTGTATTATAGCCAGTTATGACCCTGAATGCCCTAGGGTTGATTTTGACCATGGGTTGGGGTATAGAACAGGCAACTTTGATTTTCATTTTCATTGATTTCACATTAATCTTCCCCCACTGAAATTGAAAATTCCAGTGATAGCAAGAAGAATAAAAGGAATACCTCTCCCCACTGACAATGCTGCACATGTAATAGGTACTTACTGTAAAATGATATAGCTTGCGTGCACTATGGAATGTTAAAATGCACATACATATAAGCACCATGCACTCACACAAAATGAAAAGCTGTGTTCATAACATGAAAAATAATTGGGTCTAATTTTAAATTGACGGTTTTTAAAAATCTGATGAAACATTACCTCTGTTCCCTTTCCACAGATGCTTTCAGACCTACATGAGACTTTCCAGCATTTTCTGTTTTTGTTTCAGATTCCAGCATCCACAATAATTTGCTTTTTTGTTCATTTTAAATCAGCCCGGCTGGTAAGCTGGTGGCTCCAAAATAACATTGGCATGCTTATCACCATATCAATACAGGCACTCAAGCTGGTAAGATCTTGGAAAGGATGTTCAGATGGGTGTCCAGAGTGACTGTCTGCTAGACTGTTTTCAGACAGAAACCCAAGATCTATAATGCGCATAGGATATATGTTTTGCCAATGCTGTGCTGATGAGGTTCAGACCCCAAAATGGCTTAGGTCCAGTGGGTGGATGGCCAATATCTTCGTTGAAGAGTCACCCAAAGATTAAGGCCCACCTCATTGATTATTACATTTTAGTCACAAAGAGTAACAAAGATTTTTATCACATCACAAATAGTTTTATAAAGCATTACAATTAATGTACCAGTTTTTGCCAATTTCAAGTTAAAGAATAGCAATGCCTTTGGATAATTGAAACAGATTTAAAATTCAAGGAAATAACAGGGCAATTCTCATTTTTGGTGCAGTGGGTAAACTGAAGGCTGCAAATGAGCCACTCTATCTGATTTTAATTACCAATGAATTAAATCAAAATGAACATTGATCAAGGGATATAACTGGCAGCTCATCTGCAATCTTCAGTTCACTGTCTGTGCTGAAAGCAAAAATGATCACATTGTGATTTGACATATTTTTACCTTAGTTGTTTCACTCCAATTTTACGGCCGGAATTTTCTGGTCGTTCTCACCCGCTGCCGCTGCAAGCGAGGACGGGGAATTTGGCACTCAGCCAAGCCTATGCTTACTGCAGCGGGATCTGTGAATCCTCATATGTCATTTTGTAAATCAGATTCAAGTTCTTTATTTACGTTTGTACCTCCTGAAAGCTAATTGGATGTGACCTGGCAAAACATGGCTCAATTTGCTGATGTTTAAATCAATAAGTCAATATTTTACCTTGCATTTTCCACAGTCTCAAGCATAAGAGAATGGATTGATAATTTGACTCCTGAGTGTCCATTTTCTCACTGCTATTAGTTTTGTGTTTTGGCTTTGCCGGTTGTCATTTTGATGAGGACCATTAGTGAGTGTACAGCAAGGATTCCCCAGATCATTGTGTTAATCAACTTGTAATGTTGATTTGACCCCAGCACCACTATTTTGAAGCTCAGTGCTCCAGCTGACACCACCTCTTTACCTTGTACACATGTTCAGGAGTAAGGAAATGACACCAGTAAAACTGAAAGGAATCATCAAAACTTAGGTTTGTGGCTACAATTGTAGAAGTGCTTTGAGGTTTCTAGAGCTCTTCAAAGTTGAGGAAAGCCACAAAGAAGAGTGCCGCATGTGCTGAAGGACGTTGTGCTAATTTCAAATTGCCTAAACCACTTGCTCCAAATTTTGGTGGAATAGTTCACAGCCCCCTTGAACTGCAACATGACAGAGAAAATGAGCAAAGGTAACAGAACAGATCAAACTTCTGAAAGAGGGAGGAGTAGGAGAAAGGCTCTTGGAAGGAGAAGTTATTTACCCAGAGTGCTCAGGGTGCAATTTTCCCAGAGAGAAGCAATGGCCAGGATTTAGAGGTCTCAGGAATCATGCTGCCCGGGGCAGGGAGTTGGGGGGGCGGCGGGGGCGGAATGTGAAATCACATGAGAAGGTTGAGCATTGTGAAATCACGTGAGAAGGTTGGAGGTTGTGAAATCATGTGAGAGGGTTGTGGGTTGTGAAATCATGTGGGAAGGTTGAATTGGCCTAATGTTGTGCAAGCCGTCTGTCACCTTCCCCATTGCTGACAAAATACCAGTCACATTGGAAGCTGGGTAATGGACATATGACTCCAACCTTCCCACATGATATGCAGGTTAGGTTGATTGGCCATTCTAAATTACCCCTTAGTAGCAGAGGGACTAGTTAGGGTAAATATGTGCGGATACAGGGAAAGGGCATGGGCGGGATTGTTGCCAGTGTAGGATTGATGGGTTGACTGGCTTCCTTCTGCACTGTAGAGTCTCTATGATTCTATTCTGTGAAGATTCTAAGATGCTGTCAGCCTTTAGGTTTAATAGTTTTGTTGTAATTCAGGTCCAAAACTCCGAAGTGTTTTATGAAGTCAGCCTGGAATATAAATTTTGTACTTTTAAGTTGGCTAGGGTAAGCATGACATATTTCACTTCAGGTATGATTCAAATGACCCACTAGGGAGCTTTTATCAAACAAAGTTTATTTAAGAATACAGTTAACATGTATGGAAAGAAAATTAGCAATAATTTTTATCAATTACAAATTAAAACAAAACAACCATAATAATATATAACCCTTAACAAATATACCTAAAATGTTCCAATCAAACAAAAACTTCTCATAGACAGAAAAACCCCTTCCACAGGTTTAACACAGCAAAGACTAATACTCATGTGATGCTGGGACTAAATCCTTTGGATGAATGTTGCAGTTATCTTGAAGCACACACAGACAAGTTTGGAGTCAGAGTAGCTTCCCAGTGTAGCAGAGACTCTGGCTGAGCCACCAACAGTAGATTCTCTACTCCAGGGAGGCAAGAAGTCTTACTTTCAACTAATCAGCAGAATTTCCAAGACCAAGGAGAGAAAAAAATACTTATTTTCAGCTTGATGTCCCTTCTAAACTAACTCTGCTGTCAGCCAAACAGAAAATGAAACATTAAAATCATTATGAAATTAAAAAAGCTGTCCAAAACACATGACCTTCCTCCTAACAATGCAGGGTCATAAAAAATCCCAGAGTAAAAATAAACAACCCCATTTAAACCACTGAAGGAGCAATAAAAATACTTCTAGCAGACAGCCAAGCAACAATGAAACCAAAACTGCTTACAGCTGCAGAGAACATGATTTTCAAAAAAATTCTTTAAGGTACACTAATGTCACAGTTTTCCCAGTATCTTTTCCCTGGTGGTATTGATTGTTTAAAGCTCCTTCCTCCGTTTTACTTCATGATTTTTATGTACCTTTATAAAGTTTTCTGTCTTCTACAGTCAAGCCAGATACAAAATATCTGTTCAATATTTCTACTATTTCTTAGTTTCCCGAGGCTCACTTTCTACAGAACCCACACTCACTTTGTTTACACTTTTCCTTTTTAAATGCTCTTGGGTACAGTTTCTACCTGTTGTTCTAGCTAGTTGTTTCTTCACACTCGAAATGTTTCCTCACTTCTGTCATTCTTTTCTAATCTGTCCTGGCACTAATCTTCATGAAATTGCATTTCTTTCAATTTGATGCTATCCTTAACTTCCTTCTTTAGCCACAAATATTGCAATCTTCTCAAAGAGTCTTCCTTTTTCACTGGGATAAAGCTTTGCTGAGAATTACTAAATATCTCCTTAAAATTCTGCCACTGTATCTTTACTGTTTAGCTTTTCAACCTAGTTTCCCAGTTCACTTTAGCCAACTTTGCTTTCATACCCCTATAATCACCCTTATTTAAATTAAAAACATTAGTCTTAGGCCCAGATTTATTTTAATTCTCTCAAGGGAAATGGGCTTCGCTGGTTCAGCCACCATTTATTTTCTATCCCTAATGGCCCTTGAGAAGGTAAATTAGGGATGGACAATAAGTGCTGGCCTATCCAGTGAAGCCCTCATCCCTTCAAACTACAAGTGGAAACCAAACAGACATGGGAAGAATGCACAAACAGTCACTCAAGGCTGGAATCCAACCCAGGTTCCTGGCACTGTGAAGCAGCAGTGCTAACCACTGTGCCACTGTGCCATCCAAAATGCTTTCATAGGAGGAAAAAAACTCAGTTTCCTCCAATTTGACATTCTTTTTTGATTGGTAACAGTCTCTAACTTGCTTTAACTGTTTATTTCTCAATTTTACATTTGAATAATTAAGAAGTTAAAATTGTCAATGATACATCAAACATAACCTATTATGTTATGGCCAAAATTGTGGCATTGAAACTTATATGTTTGGCCTGTGAACTTAAAACCAAAAAGGGCCCCATATGTGTTTAAAGTGAGAGCTTGCTTATGTGTGTTCTGGGATGCTCTCATGGCTACATTGATGGGACCCAAACAAATATATTGCTGTGCCACATGGTCTATTAGGACGCTCTAATCATAAGAGAGCTGGACAATGGATTACTTAATGTCCACCTTTGCTTCTAACTGTATGAAGATACAACAAATGGGGTTTGATCCATTATATTTTCACTGATCACTTGACCAATTAAGAAGCTGTAGATTTTTCTACTCAACCTGTGCCAAATAAGTTTGCTAGAGCAAGATAACATCAGTATTGCCCTTCTAAAGAAAGCAAAGAACTTTCCTGCACATTGGAAGAGGTTCATGCATATTAATGTTAAAAGAACACAACTTTCCAGAAAGATGAAATTTAAGCCTTGGTATTAAACTCAGGTGCATGCAGCAAAACAGAATTATTTTATCCTTGCAATCATAAAATGGAAAAAAAGAAACACACATGTCAGTAACATTTTAAATAAGAGGATTTTTTTAGTTTAGGCTGGAATGAGAAACTGATTTCAAGGTGTTCAGATTTTATGATTCAAAATCATATAGAAAGAAAACTAAAGTCAAAAATATTTTGATTTAAAACCTGTTGAAGATGGAGGTGAGAAACAGGAAGGAAATGGTGACCTTGTTTGGTACTTATTATGGATCTCCAAATAGTGGGGAGGAAGTAGATAAGAGCATTTGTCGGCAGATTATGGAAACCTGCAGAACAAGTAAGGTTGTGATTGTTGAGGATTTCAATTACCCTAAGGTTGACTAGGAAAGAAGTCATTCTTCATTTTGAAAGAGTGTATTTCCAGCCCTACCAGAGAGGAAGCTGTTCTCAGTCTAGTCCGAGGAAGTGAGCAAGCCAGGCGAAAAATGTCTGGGGGTTGGGGGGGTGGTGTGGCCGCAGTTAGCAAATAGCAATCATGATATAATTTGATTCAATATTAAGTTGGAAAAGGATAAAAAGCAGTCATGGATTAAGATCTCAGATTGGAAAAGGCGTATTTTAGGGGTCTAAAAAATGAACTGGAGTAGGTTGATTGGAAATGCATTTTTGTGGATAAAACACTGGATGAAAAATGGGAAAGTTTCAAAGGAGAGATGAATGGGGTGCAAACTAGGTACGTACTCATGAGAAATAAATACTGGGTATCCAAATCTAGAATACGCTGCATGACTGAAGATATTGATGAGAAGATAAGGAAGATAAAAGAGACATATGATGCACGCCGGAATCATAATAGCAGTAGAATCAGGAAAAGTATCTCAAATGCAGGAGAGAGGCTAAAGCTGGAATAAGGAAGGCTATAAGGAAGCATGAGGAAAGGATGGCAGGCTGAGCTAAAACAAGTAGTAAAATGTTCTTCAAACATATGAATCACAAAAGATAAGTGAAGGATAGGGTAGGGGCCATAGAACATGCAGGGGTAAGCTACTCACTGAAGCAGTTTGTCCAAGATTCAAAATTAATACTTTACTTCTGTCTTTATCAAATTAGAAGATGGTGATAATAGCCTAGTTGAAAAGGTGGGATTTGAGCAACTGAGCAGCACAGCTATAGATAAAGAAGAGGTGTTAAAAAGGCTGGCAGCACTCCAGGTAGATAAGTCACCAAGCTGAGATGAGTTGCATCCTAGATTGCTGAGAGAGGTAAGGGGGAAAATTGCACAGATGTTGATAGAAAATTTCAGCCTCGTTGAATGTAGGATTAGTCCCGGGGGACTGGAGGATTGAAAATGTGATGCTGTTGTTTAAGAAAGGGGCAAAGGATAACCCAGGAATCTACTGACCTGTCAGATTGAGATCAATAGTGGGATATCTGATGGAGGCCACAATAGAGGATAAGATAAATATACACTTAGAGAAAAATAAGTTAATATTAGACAGTCAACATGGCTTTACCCAAGGCAAGCTTTGTCTGACAAATTTAATTGACAAAGTGACATAAGCAGTGGATGGGGATAGTGTCATGGATGTTGTATATTTAGACATTCAGAAAGCATTTGATACAGTGCCACATGGCAGCTTAGTTAGAAAATGAGAAATGTTTGGGATTGATGTGTCTTTGGCAGAATGAATTAGATGTTGGCTAAGAGTTAGGAAACAGGGTGTAGGTATAGAGCAGCATTTTTCAGATTGAAGACAAGTTGAATGTGGTGTTCCCCAGGGATCAATGTTGGGACCCATGCTTTTTCTTCATTAGACAAATGATTTAGAGATGGGTGTGGAGGGTAAAATCTCTAAATCTGCAATGGATATTAACTGCAACTTGTCTAGGGAGAATAGTGAATTTGAGGACGATGTTGAATGACTTCAGAGGGACATTGACAAGTTGGCCGAATGGGCAGACATCTGCCAGATGAATTTCAATGCAGTGAAATATGAAGTAATGTATTTTGTTAGAAGAAACATGGGGAGACAACATAGGTTCAATGGTACAACACTGAGGAAAGTATAGAAGCAGAGGGACCTTGGGATTCAAGTGTTTAATTCTCTGAAGGTGGCAAGACAAGTTGAAACAGTTGTTAAGGCTTATAAGATCTTTTGGTTTGTAAAGCAAGGAATTGATGCTATACCTCTGCAAATCATTTGTTAGACCACATTTGGAGTATTATACTCGGATCTGGGTACCTTACTTAAGAAAAGATGTTAAAGCCCTAGAAAGTGTGCAACAGAAATGTACTAGAATGATACCAAGGATGAAGAATTTTAGACATAAGGAATTGAGCTTATTCTCCTTGGAGCAGAGAAAATTAAGGTGTGACCTTATTGAGATGTTCAAAATTATGAACAATTTTGACAGGGTAAGGAAGGATATTCTGTTTCTACTTGCTGGTATGACAGTGACTAGGGGATTACAATTTTAAGATGGTCAGCAAGAGATCTAGGAGTGAGATGAGGAGAAGTCACTTTACTCAGAGAGTTATTGGGATATGGAATGCACTGCCTGGAGAGTGGTGGAGGCAGATTCCATAAGAGGTTTCAAAAGAGAGCTTTCAAAAGTGAATATAATATGGGTGGTTTCTTTGTAATTATTGGTTTGCGTATCCATAATTTATAAAAGTAATCTGCTTATTGATGCTTGTTTATACCGGTTTTACTGATATATTTTTCAGTCCTGCTCCTGAAGGGTTGGTGAAACACATAAGGGCACATATGAAATATATGAAATCTAGTTCACATTGCGAGGAGACTTATTGTTCCAATCCTTTGTAATCCTGTGGACTTAAATTTTTTGGAGCACAGACATACCCCTGAATTTAAAAGTCACGGACAATGCAAGAATTGGCTCGCATTCCTCTGTAGCTGAGGGAATATCAAGCAGCCTGAAAACTTTCAAGAAGCTTTTGATAATCATGAGGGGAAATTTCATACCTACCTTTCAAAAATTGCTTTGCAAACAAATTATCCTTCATTTTGCAAACCAGTGATGAGTTATAATGAGTTCAAGCTGGGATCGTGAAAAAAGTAAAGGGAATATATAATAAGCTTTTTATATCCCGTAGTTAAAATGCAAAGTGTACAGTTGACCATGCTTTCCCTCAATGTTCAGCAAAACCTACTGAAAAGAATCATAAAATCATTCTGTGTACTAAGTGGCTCGTAGGAAACAATTTATCAAATCCTGTATCATCAGTTATTTGCATGTTATGTATTTGCACATTAAATCCATTAGTCTAAAGCAATTTTGCAGTACTTTAATGGATTTGTGCACCGTTACAGAAAATGAGTTTCATGCGCATCTAAATTTATGAAAGCACCTTCAATAAATATGCTACGATCCAATCTTTAATAGCCATTGTTTTAATATTGTTCATTTAGATTTTAAAAGTGCTTATCCATTTCAAATCTATTTTCCTCATTACAAATGAAACCTATCACTACAGTACTTACATTCTTATCGATGGATGTATTAGTCCCTCGCTGCTTCCACATGAAACCAGCTTCCTCCTAAACAAGGAAGGTGGGATGTGTGGACCATAACGATTTGTGAGATTTTTGGATATTTTTCTACATAGTGTGAGATAGTCAGGGAAACTGTTTTTAAAAGAAATCATAAAATGCACTGTATCTATAGCAGCAAGACTGCATTTGGAGCATTTAGCTAAAGCTCCACTAGCATTTTAACTTAAGGAAATCAAATTAGAAGACAATGGGCAGGATCTAACCACCCACCCCCATTATGGTTGGCGAGGGAGCGGATGTAAAAAATGACATTATCCTGCCGGCCAAAGTGGAGGGTTTTCACACCATATTGTTTACCCCTCACCTCTTTACATGTTGCGTGCATGTGAAACATGCCAGGTTGCTGGTGGGAAGCCTTTAATTCACCCACCCTGCCCTCTGTTCACTGTTTCCACACACTTTGCGCCATATTTAAATGGCATCTCTGTACAGCTTTATCAATGTCTGCAGCCGTTGACTGCTCCACAGATAACATGGCTCTCAAAGGGAAGGATCGGGCTTCTCTGAAATTCAGTGACGCTTCACCAGAGCAACAACTGGACGCAGTCGAGACTTGTCACAATGTCTTCTACCCCCATGATTGCTGCAGGAGGTCTAGCAATGTCACTAATCCGAATTGGGAATTGGTGGCAGTGGGGATCAGTGCCAACACTGCGCAGAAGAGGTCAGTCACCCAGTGCAGGAAGAGGATGAACGATCTCATCCAAACCATCAGGGTAAGTCAACTATTTCGTCAATCTTAACTCACACACTCACAGGCCCATCACATATTCACAAGGATCTCACTCACTGCCAATGGACATTACCATTCATTCTCTCACACGCACTGTCACACCTCTATCTGGCCTCATCTCCCCAGGAGCTTATGTTCTTTTGCCATTCATGGTTCCACTCACCACTCAGACCTGACACATATCACTATCATTTGTCCTGGCATGTATTTTGCTCATATTCTTTCTGTCTGTCTTTACGCATGACAAGTTCACAATAAAAGGGAGAAGTTCCAGACTGGGGTTGGAGTGCCTGACATCAAGGTCCCCACAGAGTTCGAATATCTTGATCGTGGCTGTGCCAATGGTGAGGTGCGTGGTGCTAACCCAAGTAAAGATCCTGCACCAGCTCACCATCAGACAACCAAATCATGAGTGCTTTGTCTTGTTTTACAGTCGTCTGCCACGCACTAATGATCTCTCCTTTCTTTCAAAGGTACTTCTGGAAATCACCTGAGAAAATCCACAAGCCAGATCTTCATCTCCAGCCCCAACAATATCTTTTGTGAGGAACCAGAGAACATCACAGCTGAAGATCCATCACAGTGTTCACCCCCACCCTCCACCAGCACAGGGATGCACAGCTCAATGGAACTTAGTTCTAGAGCAGTGTCAGGATCACAATCTGGTGAGCATAGCACACCATCTGATTCACAGCCATGCTTGGGGTTGGGAGGGTGGGGGAGTGCGGAAAGCTGAGGTTGCCAGCACTAGGAAGACTCTGGAGGTTAGGAATCTGTTGAGGTTAAGTCAAATGAGGAGTCAGCCCTAGATCAGTTGCTAGGTCTGCAGCAACAATCACAGGAAGATCAGAGAGGGATGTAAGTTGCATTTTCAGATTGCAACGGGTGATGGAGGAGTCTGTCCAACTTCAGTCTGAAGTGATAATACCAGTATGCCAATGCACCAAGGTCAATACTGGCCTTGGAGACCTTGGTCTAGGATGTCAATTCTGCACTGCTAAGGAGCAGCAGTCCAACACTGTGGCCCTTGGTGGCATCCATCAGTGGCTACACAAGATCTCACTACAGCTTCCCCTTAAAGAATCACCAAGAGGACCTCTGGCACCCAATGAGAAGAGGACAAGCAGCTGGAGATCCCGGTGCCATCCAGCCAGGTGACTCCAGGACTCTGACTGATCCAAATCTTCTCTTCCTGTGACTCATCAGCTCCAGCTCCAGGCTGTGGAGGGTTCACCTGCTCCACATCAGGGCACCCAAAGCAGGCCAGTGCCCTCCACAACTTGGCACCCTCCAAGGTCATCACAGCCAGCAGGCTGTCTTCGCCTCCACTGTGGATATCGGGAAAGCACTAAGACATAGTGGTAAGGTTAGGAAAGTTAAAAATACAACGCAGTGATGGCGAAGGAGTTTACAACAGGTAGATAATTTTGACAAATGCAAATTGAATCACACCCATTTCACATCTTGTCTTGTGTATGTCACCTCTTTACGATGAACTGAGTTGCTGTCAATTATGTGTGATACCGTGGTCCCTCCCACCCCTTATTCACTGCAGATGTTGTTGGTATGGGTCCCTTGTCTATGTATCCAAATCACAACAGTGTGAGGGACTTTTCCTGATTTCATAATCAGCGATGCCTCCACTTTAATTTCAAGTGTGCTGGTGGAATGAAACTCGTTCATATGGTTGGCAGGGTTATGCCATGCTTAAAGTAACATTTATTTATTAATATTTTACTAATAAATAAGTAGGCTTACATTAACACTGCAATAAAGTTACTGAGAAAATCCCCTCATTGCCACACTCTGGTGCCTGTTTGGATATATGAAGGAAGAATTTAGCATGGCCAGGTTCACAAAGGGAGAATTTAGCATGGCCAATCCACCTCACCAGCACATCTTTGGATTGTGGGAGGAAACCCACACTGACACAGGGAGAATGTGCGAACTCCACACAGACAGTGACCCAAGCTAGGAATCAAACCTGGGTCCTTGGCATTTTGAGGCAGCAGTGCTAACCACTGTGCCACCATGCTGCCCCTTCTTTATTCTTTGGCTGTGTAAGAATGAAGCAGAGGTGTTCTCCAATATTGTTGGCTTGTATTCTCAAAAGGTGAAGGTGTAGTGTTCAAGGAGAGATGTGTTCACAGATGGGGAAGCCTCATAATCGTGTTGCACCATGTCTCTCAACAGGGTTTCATGCTCTGAGCCCATACTCAAAGTTTGTGTACCCAGCTGTAGCCAGCCATGTTGTCCATTCTAAGTGTACATCTGCTAAGCACACCAATAAGTGAGGGCCTCAAGGTGACAAAGCTTTGCCTCTCTCTGCCACCTTATTGTCCTGGCTCAGACATCTAACTTCCCGCATCTCTCCCTTACCGTTGTGTATCTATTGCAGGGATAAGACCCTTGCCACAAAGTAGAGATGCAGTGTTGTGTGCCCCAAAGTCAATACCAATGTCATTGACATTAATTCTAAATGGTAATTTCTGGCAGGAAATTAAGCCTTTCAGCATGGTCTGGACATACACATGGTTGCTTTAGGCACTGGGGAGAAGACCAGCGGGATAGGTGTGAGGATGTACTGAAACTGAAGTGTGCTCTTTATTAACAATGACACATGCCCCGAGGGCTTCATAGTGTGTGAGCATTTTGGATGTGGCAAGGGCCAGGGCTGGCCATGAGGGCACAATGTCTGTGTTAGAGAGGAAGCATTTTAAAATCTGGAGGGTAAGTCTTTGACATCACCATGTTCAGGTTGTTCACATCCATATTAATCTAAGGATAGATGCAGCCCAGCATCTCAAATTGCAAGTGCTGGATGTCACTGTGATTTGGAAGAATGCACCACTGATGACTGAATTATCTTTAACCATAGAATCCCTGCAGTGCGGAAAGAGACTAGTCGGGCCTTCGAGTCTGCACTGACTTAAAAGACCACACCACCCAGCACACACCCCCTCCATCCCCATCATCCCATTCATTTGCCCTGACTAATCCACCTAACCGACACATCTTTGGACACTAAAGGACAATTTAGCATGGCCAATCCACCTAACCTGTACATCTTTGGACTGTGGGAGGAAACCAGAGCTCTCGGAGGAACACCGCCCAGACACGGGGAGAATGTGTGAACTCCATGCAGATTATCAACCAAGACTGGAATCAAATCTACATCCGTGGCACTGTGAGGCAGCAGTGCCACCATGCTGCTGTGTGGATTCACAGCACTGGAACATCATCAGCTGCCTTGTCTTAAGTGTGAATTATCTGATTCGCCATTGATGTTATGCACATCGGTTGCGTTGGATCTCCTTGAGGAGCCTTGTCACACTGAATGCAGACGGCTGTGAGATCGCTGAGAACTGACTGACTGCTCCTGGCTCTTGTAAGGTGCCATTGTGACTGGGATTCTGTGGAGATGCTCGAAAGGGTGGCAGCTTCTGATGCCAGGATGCCCACCTCCAGTTACCTTCACACTTCAACAAGGACACGTGCAGTTAAGGCTTCAGCATCCTTTAGGATCAGGATGATGTAAATCCGATGTGTAACTGTTCACGCTCCTATTGAAGTGTGTGGGTGAAATGGGAGGGATGGTAATGCGGGTGGTCACACTGACCCTTGATGGACGGCTCTTGTCCAAGAAGATACTCACTGCAGCCTATCATCCAGGTGAAATCTAGTGGCAATGTGGGCCTCACATGCACACCTGCCTCATCTGTCCCGTGCTAAGGCCTCTTTCCTAGCCTCAGCTTCTCCAAACTCATCAATCTCAACACTTTCAAGGTCGTCCTCATCACAGGAGTTGTGCAGCTCCTAGTCTCATCTGCCATGTCCTCCCCTCTTTGCAGTACCAGATTGTGCAGTGCAAACTGAGCCCTGGTGATCGATGAGAGTTTTTGGGACCTGTACTCGAGTGCTCCACAAGATTTGCCCAGGCATCAGAATCACAACTTTAGGATGCTTATGCTCTGCTCCACCAAAGCTTATCCAGCAGCATGAGGATTATTCTGCAGGAGTCTGACGCTGTCTATTGGACATCATCAGCTAAGTAATTTGCAGGTACCGTTTGTCACTGAGAAGCCAGACCTGGATCCTGCGTGCTCCCTTGAAGATATTGAGGATGGGTATGTGATCTATTCAAGATGTGTGCTCTGAGAATTCTTCATGGATGTCTGGTGCTACCCTGCATGATAAGTTTATTATAGCCACAGGCCAATTCAGCATCAAGGGCATGGTGCACATTGGCACAGTGGTTAGCTCTGTTGCCTCTCAGTGCCAGGGGCCCAGGTTCAATTCTGGCCTTGGGTCACTGTCTGTGTGGAGTTTTTATGTTCTTACCATATCTGCATGGGTTCCGGTTTCCTCCCACAGCCCAAAGATGTGTGAGTTGGCTTGATTGGCCAGAATAAATTTCCCCTTAGGGTCACAGGGACTAGCAGGTAAATACGTAGTGTTAGGGGGATAAGACCTGGGTGGGACTGTAGTCGGTGCAGGCTTGATGGGCCGATTGGCCTCCTTCTGCACTGTAGGGTTTCTAAGATTCTAACCTTTTCAGTTTATGTATTGATGTGCCTGTTGCCAAGGACAGCATGAATTCAGCTGATGGTACCTTGCAACTGTGGGAATCCAGAGAACTCAGCTAAGTCCAGTGCTCTGGCACCTTGGCTTGCTTGATCTCTGCCAAAGTCAATGGAATTGTAGGCCTTTGCAAAATGCAACTCCTCCCCACACCCTCATCCACCCACCAGCTATGACCATCTGCTATGACATTGTTTTGGCCAGGGACTTGCATGTGCTGCCTCCAACCCGGGTGCTGGGATCCTCATTCACTGCACCTCTTACCATAAACATGAGGGTAAATGCTTATTCAGTAAATGAAATTATTTGGGGGAGGGATGGGGGTTGGGGGGATGAGGTTTCTCTTAAGTGAACAATCCAGCACCAATCTTCCAACAGACTTCCAGACTTTGTCCATTCACTCAATTGATCTGGAGCTTGTTATTATTCTGGGGAATCTCCACACTGTTAACAACTGTTAAAATAAGAAGATTGATCAGTACCTGTTTGCAGGATTAGTCTTACATGAATGGGCATCATTGCTTCACATTCCTGATTCCCAGCATTGTCATTGAAATGTTCCTGATGTGTCCCAACTGTACCTCTTTCCTCATCTGGGAATGCACAGCTCAGTGGGATGCCCCTTTAAATATACCCCCCCAGTTCATGCAACTGCTCTCGATCCACCTCAAGAGCTCCCACCAGCAGAGCCTTTCCTCATTTTAATGTTGTACTGCATCATGACGGCAAGTTAGAAGATGGTGGTGCTGAGCTCTCACTGCCAGATCAGCTGAGACCCTCCCTGTGTGAGTATGGAAACCTATCCCCATCATCACAGATGGCATGGTGGCACAGTGGTTAGCACTGCTACCTCACAGTGTCAGGGACCTGGGTTCAATTCCAGCCTTGGGTGAGTGTGTGGAGTTTGCACATTCTCCCTGTGGGATTCCATCGGGCACTCTGGTTTCCCCCTGTATTAAGAAATCTCACAACACCAGGTTAAAGTCCAACAGGTTTATTTGGCAGCACAAGCTTTTGGAGTCTCACTCCTTCATCAGGTGAGCGAAGACTTGTGTTCACAAACAGGGCAAACATGAGAACACCGTCCACCAAGTACTCGATACATATTCTTGCGACTCAGCCAATACTGTCTACCTGATAAGTTGCAGGAAAGGATGTCCTGAGGCATGGTACATTGGGGAGACCACACATATGCTACAACAACGGATGAATGAACACCGCTCGACAATCACCAGGCAGGAGTGTTCCCTTCCAGTTGGGGAACACTTCAGCAGTCACGGGCAGTCAGCCTCTGATCTTTGGATAAGCATTCTTTGAGGCAGCCTTCACGACACACGACAACGTAGAATCACTGAGCAGAAACTGATAGTCAAGTTCCACACACATCAGGATGGCGTCAACCAGGATCTTGGGTTCATGTCACACTACCTGTAACCCCCATGACTTGTCTGGACTTGCAAAATCTCACTAACTGCCCTGGCTGGAGATAATACACACCTCTTTACCCTGTACTTGGCCCTCTCTCCACTCACACTGTCTGTACCTTTAAGACTTGATTATCTGTAAAGACTCGCATTCCAATCATTATTTTGTAAATTGAGTTTGTGTCTGTATATGCCCTGTTTGTGAACACAACTCCCATTCATCTGATGAAGGAGCGAGACTCCGAAAGCCCGTGCTGCCAAATAAAACCTATTGGACTTTAACCTGGTGTTGTGAGACTTCTCACTGTGCTTACCCCTATCCAACACCGGCATTTCCACATCATTCCTCCTGTCGTCCAAAGATGTGCAGGCTCTGTGGATTGGCCATGCTAAATTGCCCCTTGGCATCCCAAGATGCGTAGGTTAGAAGATAAGTAGGGTAAATATGTGGGGTTATGAGAATAGGACCTGGGTGAGATGTCAGAGAGTCAGTGCAGACTCAGTGGGCTGAATGGCCCCCTTCTGCACTGTAGGCATTCTATGATTAACATACCTCCTTCCCCAGTACAGGCCCAACCCTGCAGCCCATTAGAATCCAGCCCAGCATTACTGCTGGTCTGATAGGCAGAGGCTTGCGTGTTATAACTCAATGAAAGCAAAGTGGTGCTGCCTGTGAAGCCCATTGTTGATTCCTATGAGTGATACACGATGCAAGGTGGGTAAAGTAACCTTGAAATGAAGAGCGAAGTGCAGGTCACCAAGTGCATGTCGTTTATATCTGTTGTGAGTCATACCATTCTAATTGTATACTGACATGCCTGGATGATCCAGTGTGTCGGGGTGGGGGGTGGGGGCTGGGGGGTGGGGGGGGGGGGGGGGTGGCATGAGGAATGGTCTGGCTGGGGCACCTTGTAATGAAATGCAAAAATACTGAAATGACCTTCCCGATGTTCCTTGACAGGAACACAACCTCTATTGATAGCTGAGGCGCACAATTGCAATCTAGTTCTATAACATCTAAATCTGATTTTTGGCCTTCTCTTGATATTTTCAGCTCCCACCCGCCACAACATCCATCACAAATAAATGTGAATGCTCCCAGCCAATTTCATATATTTAACTTACGTTGATTTCAATTTGCCAGTCACATGTTAAATTTTAATCTTGCTCGCCAAGCATCACTCACGTTGTGGATCACCAATCTTTATAGCAACTGGTCAATCTTAATTTGTATTGATTTCCGTGGCAGTTTTATACCTGGGTATTGCTAAAACATTTACTCCATTTTTCCGGTTCATATCAGAGCCAAAAGCAAAATCAGATAACCAAAGGTCTAGAGTTTTACCGTACATAAAGTTCATGGTTCGCACTATCTTAGTTGTCTGAATAGCTAAAAGGTGTGAGGTAACCTCCCATATAATATGCAGAGACTCAATTGATGAATATGGTTAAAAAGATTATGGACTGTTTCTTTCTTATTTTGAAACAGCTTCCATATTGTGTATGCCTTGTTCCTTCCTACCTCTGCAATTTATTCCAATCCTATATCCCTGAGGACCCCCACTGCTCTTTTGAAACTGGCCTACTTATCATTCCTCACTCCCTTGGGTGTCTATCAACAGACACAGATTCAACTGCAGTGCCACAATCTCTGGAGCTCCTTCAGGATATCCACTTTGCTATGTCTTTCCCAGTCATCAAAATTCTCCTTTAGATGTTTCTTTTTTAATACATTTTCCACCGAACCACACCCCACCCCATTCCTGACCATTTTCTCTCATGTAAATACATTGGTGTTGCCTAATATTCACTTTTTATTATGTTTCTGTGACTATACGCTTCAGCATAGTGCCTTGCTCTTTAACAAATTTAGTTTTATCTCAGTTGCAAAGATCAGGCAGCGTGATATTTACTGAAATAGGCAGGAGAAAATTGTAAACTCTCTGGTATTTATAGCACAGCTGGTTATGCCATTCTGGTCAGGACATGCAAAGGCATTTCTGTGGTGGAAGAAAAGCCAACACAACATAAAGCATAATGCTCTCTTAGGGTTGCTGGCATTCTGCACCCAGGCAATCATCTACATTGGCTGGTAGATGGCAATGTCATAGCAGTACTGAAATGACTTGGCTAGGGGAGTGGTGAGCTGTTTTGTTTAAGAATATATTCCCTTAGAAGGTGGTGGAAGAAGATTCAATAGTCACTTTGAAAAGGGAATTGGATACATATTTCAACAGGGGATAAAAACAGTACTGTGGGGAAAGAGCAGAGGAGTTGAATTAATTAGTTTGCTCTTTCAAAGAGCGAGCATGGATCTGATAGACTGGATTGTCATGTTCTATGCTGTATGATTCTGTAAGAGGAATCATGCAGTCCAGCATAATCTCAGGGTCAAATTCTAGTCTGTAATGTCAAATGTTGTCATCAGGGAAACAATACAGGTGTTGCAATTGGCCACTTAGTCCTGAGTAATGGAAGAGGATGTTAGTTGAGAACACGGTTCCATAATCCTTACAGGATCAATGTACATGTGTGAAAACTTTTAACCTAATGGATAAAAATGCTGCTCATGTAGATTGGCTTTACTGCTGAGGGATATTCCAGCTGGCTCCTGCTTTGATTGGATCAGTTCCTCAATATCTGGCACTTTAACACTGCAGAAAAATTGTTAACCCAAATACATACAAGATGGACTGATGAATCACCAAATAAGTAAAGGTGGAACTGGGGGGTAAAAATCAGCATGGCACAGCACTAACACTTTAACAAAAGAGAAGAAAAAAATAATTGGATTAGAATTTACTATTATTGGATGAACGTTTAAATAGACTCAAGTCACACTCCCCTTGTGCTTTTTAAAATTTTGACTTCAATGCACATTAACTCCTTCATTAAAATAGCTGAATGGAATTTACTAAGAACATTTGAAGAATTCAGGTGGTAATTTGAAGTTTATTTCTCATTTGCACATCAACTACCAGACAAGTATTGTTGGCTGTAAGAGGTTTTTGATCAAAATATATTGGAACAGATTGTTCTCTGCTGCACATTTCACACAAGGTTAAGCAGAGAAGAGTTTAGTTTCATTCAGCAAGGAGCCCTAGAAAATTTAAAGTCAATAGGGGTCAAAGGACAAGTTCTCCAATGGCTGGAGTTGGGCCTGATATGGAGGAAAATATTCATTGAATGTGACAAACGGCTTCCAACTAAGGACTTCATTAGCAAAATTTTTTCAGGTACCTTCAGCCCCAGTTGAGACGTTTCATCATTGGACTTCCCTCCATCATATGGTCAAACATGGATCTTTTGGCATTTATTCCATGGTGCTCAACTCCATTCAAAACTCCTCCAACAATGAAACACACAGCAACAATAACTTGCATTTATATAGTGCCCTCAATGCAGAAAATTATTCCAAGATGTTCCACAGAGACATAACTAGACAATGATGGACTCTGAATCACATCCCCCAATGTGTTATTGAAACAGGTTTGAATATCAGGATGTAGTTTTCAATCACCCACTGCCATAATCAGTTAGATCTTCAGCACAACTTTGCCGCTGGGAAGGAAACTCCGTTCCAGAATTTCTTTCTGCATCTTGGCAATCAGCGTAATGTAGATAGAATACAGAAAGAAAGACCCCAGGAGGTGGTTGCAGGCTGGATGACTGCAGATTGCCGCAAAAATTGGCCTGCATTGTTTGCAATAACAGAATGGGCAAAGTGCATTTGCTATTTAACATGCTGAATAGTTAGAATATACCATGGTAAATTTAGTGCCAAATCAAATTTGTGCTGTCATGTGCCATTGTGATTCCAGACACAACAAAGATAGGTCACATTTATTTCAGGATTAATATTAAGTCAAACTAATTCAGAATTATGTTAAACTTCCTTACAATAGTTTGTAAGCCTCACTCAAAATATCGTGCATAGTTCTGGTCTATAAAAAAGTGTAACTAAAATTTAAAATAATAGCAACAGAACTGAAAAATTAAAGCTATTAGGAAAGATGGAAAAGTTGTGACATTTATTTTGCAATGAAGACTTAATTTTGACTGACAGAGATCTTTGAAAGATAATTGTGTAAGCATATGAACGTGGCATCATGATTTGCCTTAATGTCATATGACTAAAACTTTCAATTTTTTTTCATATAGATTTGTATTGAAATGAGAAAAAATGAAATGGCTAAAAGTTGTTCATTTCCAGTATGATGTGGAGATGCTGGCATTGGACTGGGGTGCGCACAGTTAGAAATCTCACAATACCAGGTCAAAGTCCAACAGGTTTATCTGGAATTCATCAAGGAGCAAAAAAGCTCATGATTCCAAATAAACCTGTTGGACTGTAAACTGGTGTTGTGGTGCTTCCAGAATGCTTTAATGATCAAAGTACTAAATTGGCACTGCAATATTCATCAGATTGGACCTCTAAGGATTGTGAGCTTTTCTTCAGAAATTGTAGAGTTGGGTTTGAAAGAGATGGCCAAGACTGTTTCTGTTGAAAGTAAAGATTGGGGTAATGACATTTATCTTTCAGTATCTCCATGCAATAAAATATTATGGGAAAAATTGGATCATTTGATGCATTTTGGTAGATTGAACCAGAGCAGGACTTACTCAGTTAATGGTAGGGTGTTGGGGAGAATTACAGAATAAAGAGATCTAGGCGTACATGTTCATAGCTCCTTGAAAGTGGAATCACAGGTGGACAGAGTGGTGAAGAAGGCATTCAGCATGCTTGGTTTCACTGGTCAGAACATTGAGCACAGGAGTTGGGATGTTTTGTTGATGTTGTTCAAGACATTGGTAAGGCCACACTTGGAACATTGTGTACAGTTCTGGTCACCCTATTATAGAAAGGATATTATCAATGTAGAAAGAGTGTGGAAAAAATATACTAGGATGCTATCGGGACTTGATGGTTTGAGTTATAAGGAGAGGCTGGATAGACTGGGACTTTTTCTCTGGACCGTAGGAGGCTGAGGGGTTACCTTATAGAGGTCTATAAAATAATGAGGGGCATAGATAAGGTAGACAGTCAGTATCTTTTCCCAAAGTTAGGGGAGTCTAAAACTAGAGGGCATAGGTTTAAGATGAGAGGGGAGAGATACAAAAATGTCCAGAGGGGCAATTTTTTCACACAGAGGATGGTGAGTGTCTGGAATAAGCTGCCAGAAGTAATGGTAGAGGCAGGTACAATATTATCTTTTAGAAAGCATTTAGAGAGTTACACAGGTAAGATGGGTATTTAGGGATATGGGCCAAATGCTGGCAATTGGGATTAGCTTAGGGGGTTAAAAAAAAAGGGTGGCATAGACAAGTTGGGCCAAAGGGCCTTTTTCCATGCTGTAAACCTCTATGACTATAATTCTGGAGATGGAGATCACAATATGCAATCAACCAGCACCTCTTCTTTCTAATGCAGGCACAATTCATGCCACTCAAGTACATGACTGATGTACAATTGTTCTGTGTTTGATTATATAAATCTGTTTACTACTGATGTTCACCATGCTTGATTGGTTAAGCCTGGGTGTAGACTGAGAGAAAAGTAATCAAAGCTGGAGAAAGAGCTGGAAACTTGAGCAATAAACATGGGTAGATAATTTTAAATGTTGTGAATAAAACTTGTGTTATATACATAAAAATTGTGTCATCACTCTGCATGTGTTTGTTGTTTAAATTAAAAGTGAGGGTGTGGGGGGGCAGTTCTCTAGTTCTGCTTGTGCGGGCACAAATTGTATTGTGGCAGGAGACTCTTGCAAGAGGGGCCATGGCCTGGTTTACACCAGGGATAACTCATTTTGGCCAGTTACTTAATTTGGTTCATGCCCAGTGAGGGCGTAATCCAGATTAGCATATTTAAATCTTTATTTGAATATGCAGGATCTATTTTAACCCGGATTCACTTGGCTCCTGGAATACATCCACCTGCCAGCATTACGTGAAGCTGACAGGGATCGTTACTGATTTTTCACAAACCGAGAACAGGAGTGATGGCCATGTCAGGGGGTTCAGAGGCCATTGGAGCCCTCAGGTGGTCAGGGACATGGCTGGACAGTGACATGGCTGGGCAGTGCACCCGCACTGCTCCTTGGCACCCTGCCACTGCCAACCTGGCACTGAGAGGGCTCACAAAATAGAGAAAGAATGTACCACAGTGTATGCAATGAACTTGCATTGTTTGCTGACACCTATATTGCCCTTGTAACTCAAGCCATTATCCCAAAAGCCCTACGGCAATGTGTATTACATCTTGCGATGTAGGATATCTGGCTTTTAAGATGAAACAACAATCCTGTGAAGTAGTCTAGTGGTCAGCAATAGATTGTTACCCAGCAATCAGGAATGAAGGTCCATGCAAGTTTAATAAATCAGGATTAAAAGCAGAAGAGCTGAAGGATGTCCAAATGACATTGGAACCAGGATCAGGAAAAACTTTTGTACATGTTGACTACAGTTCATGTCATTTTGACAACAGTCTACAGAATCCATTGACCACTTCACCAGCAGAGAAAAGGGTACATTCTGTGATTTTTTTGGATGCAGAACTAGCAGACAGAATTGTTGAGTTGGTGATTGCATCAACTCCTTTCTGGAGGTGTTCCAGAAAGATCTGCTGCAAAAGGCCAAAATAGAGAGCATTGAAGAGCTACTCAAGGATGGATATCGGTACAAAGAAATCCTCTCAGACTGACATCAGTGCAAGGCTGAAGCATTTGCAACATTCCTCAACCAGAAGTGTCGAGTGGATGACCCACCTCAGCCTTCTCTGGAGGTCCCCAGCAACACAGATGCGAGCCTTCAGCCAATTCAATTCACTTCACATGATATCAAGAAATGGCTGAACACACTGGATACCATGAAGGCTTTGGGCCCTGACAATATTACAGCAATAGTCCTGAAGACTTGCGCATCAGAACTTGTGTCCCTAGCCAAGTTGTTCCAGTACACCCACAACACTGGCATCTACCCAACAATGTGAAAAATTGCCCAGGTATTCCCTGTAAGCAAAAACAAGGACAAATCCATCCCAGAACAATTACTTGACCATCAATAAAGTGGGGAAAGTGTCATCAACATCTCTATCAAGCTGCACTTGTTTAGCAATAACTGGCTTAATGACACTCAGTTTGAGTTCTGCCAAGGTCACACAGTTCCTAACCTCCTTACAGCCTTGGTTCAAACATGGACAAAAGAGCTGAACTCCACAGGTGAGGCAAGAGTGGCTGTCAAAGAACAAAGAACAACACAGCACAGGAAACAGGCCCTTCAGCCTTACAAGCCCGCGCTGCCATTTCAACATTCAGTGAGTGCCTCATTCCAATCCTTCTTCTACCTATGACTTTTGTCTATGCGTCTTGGACTCCACAATAAAGGTGTGCAAATTTAGAGAATTATATGTACGCCAGATTAAGGGAGGTCTAATTTAGGGACAATTTGTTAACACCAATCAACCTAAAAGCACGTTTTTGGGGTGTGGGAGGAAACCGGAGCACCCGGAGAAAACCCACGCAAGCACGGGGAGAATGTGCAAACTCCTACAGACACCAACCCAAGTTGGAGACCTGAGCCAGGTCCATGTATCTGCACAGCAAACAGTGATAGTCACTGACCTGTTGTGTTGCCTGTCAGTTGGTCCAGTTTAAACGTACACTAACAATGTGAAGCACTAGGCAACTCTCGAAGCAACATCCAAGGGCAGCCCTCGCACGACCCACCATGTTTATGCCCCTTGTTGGCCAACAAGGTAGACCGAATCACCTGTGGATGTAAAAAAAAGACATCAATAGACATACACAGCTTATACAGACATTCACAGAAGATTCCCAGAAGCTCAAACGTAAGATAGGTGAGCCTAAAATATGTTGGACGGCCCATAGGAATCTATTGATTCCCAGGAATGTCCTGAGGCTCTTGATCCTGATTTAGAACAATCTTTTGTATCCCTCCATTTCTAGTCTGCTTATGTGCCTGTCTAGGTAAGCCTTAAACAACTCTAGCATGCCTGCCTCCACCACCCTACTTGGCAGTGCATTCCAGGCTCCCACAACCCTCAGTGTGAAAAACCTCCCTCTAACATCTGAATTATACCTCGCCCCTCTCACCCTAAGCCCGTGGCCCCTTGTGATTTTTGTATCCAACCTGGAAAAAAGCTTCCCACTGTTCACTCTATCTATATCCTTCATAATTTTATACACCTCTATTAGATCTCCCCTCATTCTCCGTCTTTCCAGAGAGAACAGCCCCAATTTGCCCAATCTCTCCTCATAGCTAAGACCTTCCATACCAGGCAGCATCCTGGTAAACCTCCTCTGCACTCTCTCCAGGGTCTCCACGTCCTTCCAGTAGTACGGCGACCAGAACTGGACGCAGTGCTCCAAATGCGGTCTAACCAACATTCTATACAACTGCAACATTAGACGCCAACTTTTATATTCTATACCCCTTCCTATAAAGGCAAGCATACCATATGCCTTCTTCACCACCTTCTCCACCTGTACTGCCACCTTCACGGACTTGTGAACTTGCACATTTAGGTCCCTCTGTGTTTCTATACCCTTAATAGTCCTACCATTTATTGTATAACTCCCCCCTACATTATTTCTTCCAAAATGCATCACCTCGCATATATCTGGATTAAATCCCGTCTGCCATTTCTCTGCCCAATTTACCAGCCCATCTATATCCTACTGTATTGTCTGACACTACTCATCACTTTTAGCAAGTCCAGCCATCTTCGTGTCATCTGCAAACTTGCTGATCACACCAGTTACTCCCTCTTCCAAATCATTTGTATATATTACAAATAGCAAAAGTCCCAGTACTGAGCCCTGTGGCACACCACTAGTCACAGACCTCCAGCTAGAAAAGGACCCTTCCTCTACTACCCTCTATTTCCTGTTACCAAGATATGGGGATGCCGGCGTTGGACTAGGGTAAACACAGTAAGAAGTCTGACAACACCAGGTTCAAATCCAACTGATTTATTTGATAGTAAACTCACAAGCTTTCGATGTTTCCCTCATCGTCAGGTGAATGAAGAGTTCTGGCCTCAGGCAGAGCATATAAAGCACAGACAGTTTACAGATTACTGATTAGAATGCGAATCTTTACACCTAACCTGCTATTCAAGTCTTAAAGTGGCTGACAATGTGAGTGGAAGGAGCACTGAGCACAGGTTAAAGAGATGTATATTGTCTCCAGACAGTACAGTAAGTGAGGTTTTGCAACGTAGGGAATGTTGTAACGTGTCTTTAAGGGATTGCAGAATGACATGACATCACTGGAAAGGAAGTATGTCATGGCATCAGCATAGCACAGCATTGACCATTCTGCTGATTATGTCTTCAAACGTTCTGTCCATGTATATCTGTTCCCATATCCCTAGTCTGAATAAATGAACCCACATTATGTTTAATTAATTCTTCACGAGTGATTGATAGCTTTCTTTCAATATAAAACCATTACAGTAATTATTCACAAGCTTAACCCCAGGAAGAGATACTGCTCACCCTCATTTGAGCAGCTACAATTGAGTTTGTTGACAATGGCAGGATGGAAACTCTGAAAGATTGCTGTGATTATATGACTATGTTTATTCCTATTCCTCCACCTCACATCACAACCCACTTCTACCTCATCTCATGATCTCTTCTGGATAACATGCTGTACAAGCTCTCAGTATACACATTTTGCTTTACCCCCTCCCCTCACCACATGCCTACCCTTATGCATTTCTCCGTTCAGATATTCAAAAACTGAAACCTAGTCAGGCAAATGGGGTGGCACGGTGGCACAGTAGTTGGCACTGCTGCCTCACAGCACCAGGGACCCAGGTTCAATTCCCAGCTTGGGTCACTGTCTGTGTGGAGTATGTACATTGTCCCCATGTCTGTGTGGGTTTCCTTCAGGTGCTCTGGTTTCCTCCCACAGTCCAAAGATGTGCGGGTTAGGTTGATTGGCTATGCAAAATTGCCCCTAAGTGTCAGCGGGATTTGAAGGGTAAACATGTTGGGTTACAGTGATAGGACCTGTTGGGATTGTGTCAATGCAGGCTCGATGGACCAAATAGCTGCCTCCTGTAGCGTAGGGATTCAATGGCTCGATTAAATGTTCCAGAGCAAAAAGTGATGGAGGAAGAAAAGACTAATGATGAGAAAACTCAATCACTCTCTCTGATAACCACTTCATATTTTTCAGGGTAGCTCAGAGGTGACAGCTACATGTGGTGAGGTGACAAGTATAAATTGGCTGCAACCAGAGAATGGGGAAAGGGTAGAGTATGTGCCAGGTCACTGAAGGGCAAGATCAAATTCAAGTTCTGCTACTGAGCACTCAGATGATCATAACAATATAATAGTAATAAAGTAGTCATCATGGGGACTTTAATCTTTGTATATATTGAACAAATAAAATTGGCCAAGGTAGCCTGGAAGAGAGTTTGCAGAATGCTTACATGGCAGTTCTAGGAATAATATATTGTGAAATAATGAGGAATAAAGATATTTTATATCTATTATTGTGTAATGAGGCAGGGTTAAGCAGTAGTCTCATAGTAAAAGATCCTCTGGGAAAAACTGATCATAATGTTACAATTTAAAATTGGCCAAATCTTGCTCACGGTTCCAAATAGAGAACAGGAACCAACGAAATTCACCTGAAATTTTCTTTGACTTTTTTACTTAATCAACACTGCCTGACCTTTGAACTTTTTTTTTTAACTTTTGGGCCTTGGAACAATTTAATTGATTGATTATGTGCAGTTCAAATGTCACATGTTCCTTAATAGTATAAATTTTATCATTGTGGCTCTACCAATTTCCAGCTCTCTCTCTTGTTCTGTGATGTGGAGTTGCCGGCATTGAGGAGGGCATAGTAAGTAGTCACACAACACCAGGCTAATGTCCAACAGGTTTATTTGGTAATATAAGCTTTCAGAGCACTATTCCTTCATCAGGTGAGGGCAGGATTTGTTTCACAAACAGGGCGTATATAGACACGAACTCAATTACAAGATAATGATTGGAATGTGAGTTTGAACAGGTAATCAAGTCTTTACAGGTACAGTCAATGCGAGTGGGGAGGGGGTTAAGTACAGGTTAATGAAGTGTGAATTGTTTCAAGCCAGGACAGTTAGTGAGATTTTGCAAGCCCAGACAAGTTGTGGGGGTTACAGATAGTGTGACATGAACCCAAGATCCCGGTTGATTCTGTCCTCATGGGTGTGGAACTTGGCTATCAGTTTCTGCTCAGCGATTCTGCATTGTCTTATTCTGTCAGCCCTCACAATTGATTTAAGACCTGTTTAGATGTGCCAACAGGTCACCAACGGTGAAAATCAAACTGCAATTTGATTAAAAAATGACAAACCAGATGATAATTCGGTGCATTTGGAATTACTCATACTTTCCCGTGAAGGACTGTTAGTTAGGCCACAAATAGACCTGATTATCCTGATCCCGGCTAGTCCAGTACCACTTATGTCTAGTGCAGACTGTTTTGGGAAGCAGGGCCTCAAAGGCATTAGGCCACCAATCTAATATGCAAAGGTGATCCATGCTTAAAGATAACAAGGACAACAATCATCTGCATTTATGTAGCACCTTTAATATGGTAAAACATTCACAGGAGCTCAATCAAACAAAAATGACACTGTGCTGAAGAAGGACAGAATAGGAAGAGCCCTAAAGGAACATATTTAAAGAATAAGGAAACGTGGAGAGTTAAAGAGAAGTTTAGGGAAGGAAAGCCAGAACTCCATAGCACCTTCCTTTGATGCCTCCTCTCCATTGCCCAGCTGAAAGGGATTTCCCCCAATTGTTTCTGCTCTTCTTTTCCCAGCATCACCAGAGAACCTTCTGCAATGGCTTCTCTTCATGCTCCAAACATGTTACCAAAGATTTCTCTTTGGTCCCCAACTGTTTTTCATCCATTTGCTGTCTCTTAGCAGTGTTATGTGAAAATACATCAGTTTCTACAGAAAGCTGATGTTACCCAGCTTTACCTCACCACCATATCACAAGTCATCTACTTCACTGTGTTAGGGTCATAGAGTCATAGAGGTTTACAGCATGGAAACAGGCCCTCGGCCCAACTCTTCATGCCGCCCTTTTTTTTGAAACCCCTAAGTTAATACCAATTACCTGCATTTGGCCATTACCCTCTATACCCATCATACCCATGTAGCTATCTAAATGCTTTTTAAAAGACAAAATTGTACCTGCCTCAACTACTACGTCTGGCAGCTTGTTCAAACACTCACCACCCTGTGTGTGAAATAATTGCCTCTCTGGACACTTTTGTATCTCTCCCCTCTCACCCTGAAACTATGCCCTCTAATTTTAGACTCCCCTAACTTTGGGAAAAGTCATTGACTATCTAGCTGATCTATGCCCCACATTATTTTATTTTATCTTATTTTATAAGATTACCCGTCAGCCTCCTACGCTCCAGAGAAAAAGTCCCAGTCTATCCAGCCTCTCCTTATAACTCAAACCATCAAGTCCCGATAGCATCCTAGTAAATCTTTTTTGCACTCTCTCTAGTTTAATAGTGTCTTTTCAATAATAGGGTGACCAGAATTGTATACAGTATTCCAAATGTGGCCTTACCAATATCTTGTACAACTTCAACAAGACATTCCAACTCCTGTATTCAATGTTCTGACCGATGAAACCAAGAATGCTGAATGCCTTCTTCACCACTCTATCCATCTGTGACACCACTTTCAAGGAGCAATGAACAAGTACCTCTATATCTCTTTGTTCTGTAACTCACCAATGCCCTACCATTAACTGAGTAAGTCCTGCCCTGGTCCAATCTACCAAAATGCATCACCTCGCATGTGTCTAAATTTAACTCCATCCGCCATCTATCAGCCCACTTCCCCAGTTGATCATGATCCATTGCAATTGGAGATAACTTTCTTCACTGTCCACTATGCCACCAATCTTAGCGTCATCTGCAAACTTACTAATCATGCCTTTTATATTCTCATCCAAATCATTAATATAAATGACAAATAATAGTGGATCCAGCACTCATTTCTGAGGCACACCACTGGTCAGAGGCTTCCTGTTTGAAAAACAATTCTGTACAACCACCCTCTGGCTTCAAGAAGCCAATTTTGTATCCAGTTAGATACTTCACCCTGGATTCCGTGAGATTTAACCTTATGCAACAACCTACCATGCGGTATCTTGTCAAATGCCTTGCTAAAGTCCATGTAGACAACATCAACTGCTCTGCCCTCATCTACCTTCTTTGTCACCCCTTCAAAAAACTCAATTAAATTTGTGAGACATGATTTTCCACTCACAAAGCCATGCTGACGATCCCTAATCAGTATTTACATCTCTAAATGCCTCTAGATCCTATCTCTCATAATACCTTCCAACAATTTATCCACAACAGATGTAAGGCTCACTGGCCTGTAGTTCCCTGGCTTTTCCCTGCAGCCTTTTTTAAACAAAAGCACAACATTTGCCACTCTCCAATCTTCAGGCACCTCTCCCGTGACTATCAATGATCCAAACATCTCAGATAGGGGACCCGCAATTTTCTCCCTAGCCTCCCACAATGTCCTGGGATACACTTCATCAAGTCGCAGGGGTTTATCAACCTTAATGCGTTTTAAGACTTCCAGGACCTCCTTCTCTGTAATATGTACACTCTTCAAGACATCACTATTTATTCCCCTAAGTTCCCTAACATCCATGCTTTTCTCAACAGTAAATATTGGTGAGAAATATTCATTTAGGATCTTGCCCATCTCTTGTGGACCCGCATATAGATGATCTTGTTGATTGTTAAGAGGCCTTACTCTCTCCCTTGCTATTCTTTGCACTTTTTGTATTTGTTGAAGCTCTTTGGATTCTCCTTTGCCTTATCTGCCAAAACAATCTCATGTCCCCTTTTTGCCCTCCTGATTTCTCTCTTAACACTACTGCTACACCCCCTCTACTCTTCATGGGATTCACTTGATCCCAGCTGTCTATGCATATCATGTGCCTCTTTCTTTTTCTTGACCAGGACCTCAATATCTCGAGTCATCCAGGGTGATATGAGTTGTCCATATCATGTTCAGGATGAGCTGACATTTCCTCCAGTTGAACATTGGTAAGACTGCAGCTATTTGGAGGCACTACAAAATCCATTCCTTGGTCACTGATTTCATTTCCCCTCCCAAGCCCACTGCCTCAGACTTAACCAGTTTTTTCCAATCTTGCCATTCTATCAGACCCTGAGTTGAGCTTTTGCCACCATGGCTCCTCCATCATGAAGACTTAACCAGCATAACATCACTCAACAATATTACTGGTGGTGAAAGCTATCAGGAGTTTTCTTCAGAATCTCATTAAAACTTGACTCTTTGAAACTGATAGCCAATTTCCACATGCTTGAGGACGGCTTCAACTGGAATCTTGGGTTCATATCACACTACAAGTGACCCCCACCATTTGGCCTGGGCTTGCAAAATCCTGCTAACTGCCCTGACTTGAGATAATTCACACCTCTTTAATCTGTGTTTATCCCTCTCTCCACTCGCACTGTCTGTACCTGCAAAGACTTGATTACCTATAAAGAGTCACATTCCAACCTTCCTTCACATTCCAATCTATAATTATCTTGTAATTGTGTTTTTGTCCATATATGCCATGTCTGTGAACCTATCTCTCCACTCATCGGATGAAGGAGCAGCGCTCCAAAAGCTCGTGATTCTAAATAAACCTGTTGAATTTTAACCTGGTATTGTGAGACTTCTTTCTTTGAGATAACATTTCCTTTTCCCCTACTATCTCTGATCTTCAGTCCAGTGCCAGCTTTTGTCTAATAATACTTCTGTTGTACCTGGTGATGTTTTTCACAGAAGAATGTCATGAGAATGCATTTGTACATCATCCTTGTTGTGATACGTTATCACACATGTCAAATTAAAATGAAATCAGGAGTTAAAATAATCTCATATTTTCTGCAGTGTGTGAATTTCACACTCACCTTAATATTCACCCACCCAAAACATTCCAATCAAGACTTGTACCTCCAGGCTCAAAGTTGCAAAATGTTCTTCCATTAATTATAAATAAATGAAACCAAAGCATAGTACAAAATAAAAGACAGTACTCATGATTTTAAGATGGGGACTGAATTATATTGATGCATTCCGGTCAAATTATCCCTTGGTATCTAAAACTATTGCAATGCCTCTGGCAATTGGCATAAATCTTGCAAATGACATTTACTTAACTTTATTGCTGTGTCATTTGTGTTACTTTTTAGTTTAATATTTTTTGATGGGATAAACCTATTTACTTGTCATGGTGAGGTAGTGTGCTGTCAAAACAAGTCATGATAATTTTCAGTTAAACTCGTGTTTAAAGGCTGATTTTGGGTTTTGTCATCAAATAGGTAGGGCATCAGGATCTGGATGGCTGTTTCGCTCTTCATCATCCCTGCCTAATTCATTGCAGCCACCCAATTTCAAAGCTTCAGTTTAATTGCCCCTTCCTGGAGCGGGCCTGGTGGCACAGTGGTGCCTCACAGCACCAGAGGCCCTGGATTTGATTCCTGGCTTGGGTCATTGTCTGTGTGGAGTTTGCACATTCTCCCTGTGTCTGTGTGGGTTACCTCCAAGTGCTTTGTTATTCTCACATGTCTGAAAGATGTGCTGGTTAGCTGCAGTGAACCAAACAGGGGCTGGAGTGTGGCAACTAGGGGAATTTCACAGTAAGTTCATTGCAGCGTTAATATAGGCCTTACTTGTGATTAATAAATTTTATTTTGCTTTTCCTGTCTCATATGAACAGTAGCTGGCCTCAAATCCCCTTCTGTCCTCCAGATGGCCATCATAATGTTTCCTCTTGTTTTACTTCTTTGGTAGAATTATAACTGGTCCTTGAAACATAAGTCCTCACTGACTTGTGAGAAAAATAACTCTTTAAAAGCACTTAAACTGATTTAGTATCAACTGTTTACTTGCAGAACCAAACTACAATCTTCTTTGCTTCAGCTGAAGTATTAAAACAAGTGTTAATTTTTTTAACTTACTTTTCATGCCAACTCTAGCCATGTAATGAAACCTGCATCAAGGGGGTCATGCACAAATATGTAAGTCATGATACAAATTGTTTGACCAAACTAAACCTTTTTCACCCCTTCTAAACTATTAACGAGCCTCTAGTTTCTTTAACTTATGTTTCATATCCGTTTGGAAGGCCGAATGAAATACAACACGGGGAAACTACTTATGTGGTCATGGGACACCAAAACAGTGCATCCTCTGACCCATTGTGAGCAAAGCCATTCTTTAATATAATCACCATTGCAATTGTAGTTTGTGTGAAAAGAAACTCTATTTCAAACCTCCCAAAGCTAGAGGATATTAAACAATACTAGTGGTGCTGAGCCTCTCTGCTGGACTTCGACACTGATTCATATGATTTGACACCACAAGCAGGAATGCAAGTGAGTACAGTCTAGGGTTGTCACATCTTGATTAACTCCCTACAGATTGTTAAATTTATACTGCATTTTCTGATTACACCATAAGAATCAATCAGTGGAATAACAGCATGACTGAAACTCCACTTTGTGCAGCAATGACAAAATGTTAACACAAGCAGCCCCATGCTACAGAGAATGCCTCCATTACAAGAAGCTGTTCTGGACACATCAATAGTCCCTATTTTGTCTATCCTGCTTTTTTTGTGTGTGCTGTACTGCAGTGTCACCTGGTTACCCTGTACCGGTTCTATCACTTAGCTGATATTGCAGTAGCTGATAAAACTTATACAGCTGTATCCAAAAACATCATTTTGAAATACAAAACAGATGTGCGTCCATCAGATTTAATGAGGTTTCTAATCTGTTGGCCACTTCCCAGCAAGGACATTAATGAATGCACAAGAAACTTTAATTGAGACTCTTAGCAAAGAGAAATTGCTAAAGATTTCTATGTATGGTTTGATAACTATAAAAGTCACAAAGATGACTATATTTTGGATATGATCTTTTAGAAAAAAGGGGTCTCCAGTGACAGATTATTTACTCTTTCTCACGCTTCAGACGATTTTCTGTTGTTGCGTGCTTGTAGTTTGATTTTCTGGGTTTAAATATATTTCTTTTTCCTTGCTTGTTATGAATGTGGCAGAGAAAACATCTTAAACCTTAAGTGAAGGGAGGAAAAGAAGAGAAACTTTTTTTCAGGTAAGGGGAGGTATGTGGTATTCTGTCATGGTTGAAATGCCAGTGATGGACAATCTGACAGGGTTACTGCCACCCTGGTAACTGAATGGAGTTTATTTATTGTTTATGAAGCTGAATCGGAAACCTTTCTGCCCCAGTGTGTGTAATTCTCCACGGAGTCAAGAGTCCCTGTGAGGGGCTCTGAAGCGGCTCAATATTCCATTTATTTTATTCATAAAGAAATTCTAAGCTTGAAAAGATGAAGTAATTGACTTACAGGAATGACAGTTAAGCCCACTAAATTTAATCTTATCCTCTCAAGTACAACAGATCACGCTTACAAATTATCACCTTGCACCAGACAGGCCTGCACTCTTCACCTAATCCAGATGGAAATGAGGGTCTCTGTTATTATATTATCTGACTTTACTATCAGCATTAATCCGGCTTAACTCACTTAATGATGCCACTTGTGGCGCTCTGAAGGAAGGAGAGAAGTCTATAAACTAGTTCTATTAAAATGCAAATCTGCCCCACAGAGAAAATAAGTGACACAAAAGTAAGAGAATTTGACCATATACAGTACTCTATCAGCCTCATGCCGCACTAAACTGATACCAGTATAATAACTGAACCTGCAATTATTATTCCAGCCACAGATTTCAACTGAAATGGAGCCAGTCTAGCACAGAATGTCAAACCGCTTCAACAAGCCAGGGTGTTTAATTCCTGTAGAGATTTATAGTTTTTGTTGTCAGGAAATGAGCAAACAGTTATCAGTGTGAATGCAGAGTTATCTTGGATCTCCATGCTAGACTATTTTGCTGATACTATTTGTCCTATATAACCACAGGAAATGAATTTTTTTTTCATACTGCTCTTTCAAAGCTTTACATCATCTTAAAATCCCCTCACAACAGATTATTCCATTTTGTTGACAGCGAGAAAACAACTCTGTGTGCCAAACAAAATACCTCCATTCAACGGATGATCAAAATGCAATATGTATCATTGGATTTATTACTTTTATACAGATTTCTAGTTGCTATTCTCGGATTTTTTTTGCTTAAAAAGATAGCATTATTCTCAATTTTTTTTAAACGCAATCAAACCATGAAGTCAGAACAAGTCATGGGAAAATGTTATTTCTGAGAATATGCAACATTCACAGGAGCAAGTGGAATTGCTTTTGAAGCAAATGTACTGTAAAAATTAACAAGCAACTGTATTTGTTATATGTTGGCAAAAATTTACGTAGAATATTTGCATTACAACTGAAGACATATTCATTTTAATGGTGTTATTTTACAATGCCTAATTAACCTTTGAGAACTGGCTCCCATTATTGTGAAATTGGCTCTCTTTGTGCATTACAGATCATTACCATGTTAACTGCAGTACCATGATGATTCATGTGCTTTATAATTGAACTGTGTATTGGTGTAAATTTCTTTTTACGGAGCATAAAACTACACAGAAATGTAATGCAACTTACAATTAATATTACCAAGCATCATTGGCTCGTCATTTTAGGTTTCCAATTTTTGACTGATAATTCCACCACCCTTCCTCATTTATTCAACCAAAACTCAGCGCCTATGTCTTTCAAAATTAAAAAAATTCAGCAATCAAAACCATAAGAACATAAGAACATAAGAAATAGGAGCAGGAGTAGGCCAACTAGCCCTTCGAGCCTGCCCCGCCATTCAATAAGATCATGGCTGATCTGTCGTGGCTCAGTTCCACATTCCCGCCCTCTCCCCATAACCCTTAATCCCCTCGCTTATCAAAAACCCATCAACCCGCGTCTTAAAAATATTTAGCGAGGTAGCCTCCACCACAACGGGCAGAGAATTCCAGAGATTCACCACCCTTTGAGTGAAGAAGTTCCTCCTCAACTCTGTTCTAAACCGCCCCCCCTATATCTTGAGGCTGTGCCCCCTAGTCCTGCTATCCTTTCTGAGCGGGAAGAGTCTCTCCACCTCTATCCTATCCATCCCATTCATCATCTTATATGTCTCAATGAGATCTCCCCTCATTCTTCTAAACTCTAACGAGTACAAGCCTAGTTTATTCAGCCTCTCCTCATAGCTCAACCCCCTCAACTCCGGCATCAGCCTAGTAAACCTCCTCTGCACTCCCTCCAAGGCCAAAATATCCTTGCGTAAGTACGGCGCCCAAAACTGCACACAATACTCCAGCTGCGGCCTCACCAATGCCCTATACAGCCGCAGCAAGACCTCCCTACTTTTATATTCAATCCCCCTCGCTATGAAGGCCAGCATCCCATTCGCCTTCCTGACCACCTGCTGCACCTGCAAGCTGGGTTTTTGCGACTCATGCACAAGGACCCCGTTTTTCAAAAATTTTTATAGCAGATTTCTTACAAACATGCATGGTGTTTCAAATGTCCAAAATTTACTGTTGATAGTTGCTCACAGAATCGTAGTGCTGAAGAGGTTCTTCGGCCCATCAAGTCTGCACTGACACATGAGATCTACCTAATCCCATTTCCCAGCACTAAGTCCATAGCCTTGAGTGTTATGACGTGCCAAGTGCTCATCCAGGTACTTTTTAAAGGATGTAAAGCAATCCGTCTCCATCATCCACCCTGGCAATGCATTCCAGACCATCACAACCCTCTGGGTAAAAATGTTTTCCCTCATATCGTCCTTAAACCTCCTGCTCCTCACCTTGAACTTGTGTCCCATTGTGACTGGCCTTTCAACTAAAGGGAACAGCATCTCCCTATCCACCATCTCCATGCCCCTTGTAATCCTGTGTACCTCAATCAGGTCACCCCACAGTCTTCTCTTCTAAGCAAAGTTAACTCTTATTCAGACTTTCCCTCACTAATTTAATGTTAGAACTGTTGCCTTCTGCAAGTTCTTAGATGTGCAAAATTAAAAAGATGTAGCACCCGTGACAGGAAACCAGGAATTTGAGTGATGAGGCCAAGTAATGGTACGTCTTCTTAGTTAATCATATTGGAGGACTGCATAACTATCAACGTAAGGACTGCGAAGGAAATGTAAACTAGAGTGGTTAAATACAATGTTAAATCAGGTACAGAAAGAAAAATAAAGGGGGAGAAAAGATTGGATTGAAAGGACGAGATTGTTAGACCCATTAAACCATTTTCACCATTTGTTGAGATCCTGGCTGAACTGATTACTGCCTTAACTCTAATTTCTTGCCTGCTCCTCCAAAACCCTTAACTCACTTGTCAATCAAAAATCTATCTAACTCAGCCCTCAATATGTACCATCTTCCACTTCTGTCTGTGAAAGGGAACTCCAAAGATTAGTGACACTCTGAGAGAAGAAAGTCCTCCTCAACTTTGTCTTAAACAGACAACGCCTTATTTTTAGACTGTGACTCATAGTTCTAGAGGCCCCCATTAGAGGAAATATTCTCTCTCTATCAACCCTGTCCACCTCCCTCAGTATCTTTTATCTTTCAATGAAATCACCTCTCATTTGTTTAAACTTCAATGAGTATCGGCTCAACTAGCTTAATCTTTCCAAAATGCAAACCCTTCATCCCAGGACTCAGCCTAGTGAATCTTCTCTGAACTGATTCCAATACAAGCACATCTCTTCTTAAGTAAGATGACCAATATTGTACAGACTATTCCAGAGGCAGTCTCACCAATTCCCTGTACAGCTGTAACAGGACTTCACTACTTTTATATTCCATCCACTTTGTAAAAAAGGCTTAAGTTCCTTCTGATTTCCTAACTACTTGCAGTACCAGCACACTAACTTTCTGTGATTCATCTAGAAGAACACCCAGATCCCTCTGTACTGCAGCATCTTGAAGCATGCCTCAATTTAAATAACATTGTGTTCTTTCATTCTTCACCCAAAGCTGAGAACTCGACATTGCCCCACATTATACTGTAATGATCCAAATTAAGACCAGTAACTTTTATTGTAAAGTGGACCAAATTTGAAATCCCAGTTACTTACTAAGAGAATAAAACCACAAGGTTCCATGTCTTTAAACAAACAAGAAACTTTATTATACAAGAGTTAACAGAGCAAACACTCAATATTACATATAGAAGATATAGATATAGAACATAGAACAGTACAGCACAGTACAGGACCTTCAGCCCTCAATGTTGTGCCGAGCTTTGTCCAAAACCAAGATCAAGCTATCCCATTCCCTATCATTCTGGTGTGCTCCATGTACCTATCCAATAACTGCTGAAAGTTCCTAAAGTGTCCGATTCCACTACCACAGCAGGCAGTCCATTCCACACCCCAAACCACTCTCTGAGTAAAGAATCTACCTCGGACATCCCTTCTATATCTCCTACCATGATCCTTACAGTTATGCCCTCTAGTAACTACTACATTCACCTGAGGAAATATTCTCTGAACGTCCACTCTGTCGATCCCCCTCATCACCTTATAAACCTCTATGATTACCCACCCTATGCTCTAACATCCAAAATTAACATAGGAAGATAAAGAAAAGTAAAGTTTATTTATTAGTCACAAATGGGCTTACATTAATACTGCAAGAAGTTACTGTGAAAATCCGCTCCAGCAGCACCTGTTTCGGGTACACTGAGGAAGAATTTAGCATGGCCAATGTACCTAACCAGCGTATTTTTCGGACTGAGGGAGAATATCAGGTCACCCAAAGCAAAACCACGCAGGCATGGGGACTAAGGTGCAGACTCCGCAATAGACAGTGGCCCATGCCCGGAATCAAACCTGAGTCCCTGGCACTGTGAGGCAGCAGTGCTAACCTTTGTGCTGTAAAAAGTCTGACAACACCAGGTTTTAGTCCATCCGATTTATTTGATAGTAAACTCACAAGCTTTCGAGGGATCTCCCTCTTCGTCAGGTGAATCTGTGGGGGTAATTGTGAGCCTACACTCTCTGTCTGCGGGAACGGCAGAGTGTGCTCCAACTCTGGAGAGCGCTACTCATGTCAGCGAGTTTCTGAGTTCCGATATTACTGGCTCTTCGCCAGTGGATTGTTCCCTTTTACTTTTAGATTTTACACTCTTCTTAGGATGTTTTCTGTGTTGTCTACTGTGAAGACGGGCACAAAATACTTGTTCAAAGTCTCTGCCAATGTCTCCACCATTCCCTTGTTTTCTATTTTTAATTCCCCAGTTCCACCTTTATGGGCCTATTGTTACTTTTGCCTTTCTCTTAAAATGCTTACAGAAATTTTACTATGTGTTTTTATATTTCTTGCTAGATTTCTCTCATACTTAGTTTCTCCCTTGTTTTAGTCATCTTTTACATATCTCAATCTTCTGGCCTACTATTAATCTTTGCAACATTGTACATGTTTTCAATTTTTTACCATTCTTAACTTCTTTAGTTAGCCACAGATGGTGCATCCTTCTAGGAACATCATTATTTCTCAATGGAATATACCTTTGTTGAAATTTATGAAATATCTTCTTAAATGTCTAGCAGTCTTTCACTACCATCTTATATTTTAACCTATTTTCTGATTCCACTTTAGCCAACTCTGTCTTCATTACTTTGTAATTGCCTTTATTTAACACTAGTTTCAGATCCACATTTCTCACCCTTAAACTGAACTGAACCTCTGTAATTGCTTTAAAATTTAACACCCAAGGGCAGTATTTTTCAGATGGTCATTTTTTCTGTCCATCACCCAAAGAGTATGTGTGTGTATGTGTGTGTGTGTGTGTGTGTGTGTGAGCGTGGTGGTGGGTCTCATTGGAGAGAGAAGAAGTGAGGTTGGGGAGGGTAGAGACCTTGATAGAGAGGCCAGAGGAGGGGATCACCTTTGGGAGAGAGTACGGTAGAACTTTGAGTCAGTGCCATATGTGGAAAGGTAGCCCTTGAGGGTGACTACCTGAGACCCAAGCAGGCTGGTCTGCCAGATTTCCCCCTTCTCCGGGTCCCTCCTTTAAATTGAAGCTGGGCAGGAAGCAGCACTTAGTGACCAATAATTAAACATTAAAGGACCTCAACTGGGATGAGTGTGGGAAAGTCGTCAGAGACCTCACTTGCCTTACATAGAGATGCAGACAAGTCAGGGCAGATGGGATTGTGGTGGTAATGTTACCTGTAGAATTTTATGGGCTTTACTTTGTGACTATTAAATAACTGTGTCTCATTATCACGTCTAAAATAGTATGCTCCCTGGTTGGTTCCAGATGGATTGTTCTAAGAAACTGTTCCAGATGCACTCTATGAACCTGTCCTCCAGGTGCTTTTGCCCATTTGATTTGCCCAATCTATACGAAGATCAATATCTGCCACAATTATTGCAAAACCTTTCTTGCAAGCCCCCATTATTTCTTGATTTATACTCTGAACTCCAGTGTAGCAACTGTCAAGAAGCCTATAAACCACTGCCACCAGTGACTTCTTTCCTTTGCTATATCTTATCTTTACCAAAATTGATTCTACATTTTGTTTGTGCTATTAATTTATTCAGAATTAAAGATTGAGTGAAACAATCTTTAATCCTGCCTTTTTACTATTTTCTCTATTCTGGATTTATTTGTGGAGCACTCCATTTTTTTATGTTCAATCTCATTCTGCCACATTCTAGTCATCAACACTCACGTTATTACTCAGTATTTATAACTTGTCCTTTCTCTCTAACTTTCTAAATCTCACCACCCTTCACATCCAACACTCCACTATTTAAACCCTCTCGACAGCCCCAGTTATGTGATTCACTGCTCCCAGAGCAGTTCAGGTGAAGGCTGTCCCAAAGTACATCTCCCTCTTCCCCCAGTGATACTGCCAATGTCACATGAATCTAAGTCCATTGCTCCCAGAAGAATCTTTGAACAACACATTCAACTCTCTAATCTTATTTACTCTATGCTCATTTGCTCACGGCCCAGGTATTAATCCAGAGATTATTGTTTGTGGCTCTGCTTTTTAAATTTAATCCATAGCTCCTCATATTCACTCAGCATAACCTCTGTCTTAGACCTACCTCTGTCATTGATATCTATATGGACCATGATGATTGTATAGTTCCCCTCCCATTCCAGCTCAGAGACGTTCTTAAGCCTTGCACTGGGCAGGCAGCCCAGCCTTCTGGACATGTGCCTTCAGCTTCAGAGAACAGTATCCATCCATCTAACTATATATCTTCATTGTTTACTCATTACACATGTACACTTCTATGTCATCATTTATTGCCCACCCCTAATTACTGTTGAGAAGGTGGTGATGAGCTCCCTTTTCCGTGTGGTGCAGGTACACCCAGAGGGCTGTTAGGGAAAAACTTCCAAGATTTTGACCCTCCTCCCGAATGCACTGCAATATCTGAAGTTCTGACTCTAGTTCATCAGCTTCGAGCTGAAGTTCCTCAAGCTGCAGACACTTAACTGCAGTTGATGTGGATCACACTAGTGGCCTCCGGCTCCCACATGCTACAGATGCAGCACATCGCCTATCCTCCCATCTTTATTACGATGAATTTAGGTAATGAGATTTAGAGATATCATTCAACTGTTGTTCCATTGTTATACCAAGTATAACTGGTCACGCTATAAATTTCATGCAATAATTAAATCCCCACAGTACAGGTTTAAATCACTAACCATGTTTAGAGGTTTAAAAATCTTAAAAATGCACCAAACGACGGTCCATCTGTTTATGTAATTAAAGACTTTAACAGTCATGGGCTTTTGGAGGCAGAAAAAAAGATATCTAAAGCAGCACCTTCTTCCTCTCCGTACCAAGTTCCACCCCGCCCCTCCACTCCATGCCAAATTCCCAAAATAGCACTCTTACCTTATCACATTTATGTCTTGTCCCATTCTGTGCTCCCACACTCAAATCTCAAGCTCCATAAAACTCCAAAACCAATGAAAACACAAAGGAATGAGACACCCCATTTGTAATCATTAACTTTCAGTGCCAGAGTGGCTGACTGGCAGAAAATAACACATATTGCACTGTGCTGTGCTAATTTTACATTGTCTCTGCAGCGAAAATACAGGAACTTAACACTGTTGAATGTGTGTGAACCGTGAACCAGACAGCAAGATGCTAATGTGAGACCAGCACATCTGTGGCGGCATCTTCTGCAGGTGCATGTTTTATTGTGCAGCTGTCCATATGTGGAGTTGCTGTGGCATTTGGACATGAATGTATTATTTATGCCATTATGCCCTGCCATTATTTATAGTCATGTTTGGACATTATTATAAATATGGCTATATTTTTACAATTTGTAGCTTGCAGTGTTTATTTTGAAGAAGTTTGAAGGAAATTACACAGGGGTGTGTATTATCCCATGGGCATTAACTCTTTGGAATATCTTCCCACATGAAAGCCTCATTTTTGCTCCTAGTTGGGAAGCAGGAATCTGAAAGTTTCTCAGAACATTACACCTGCCTCGAATGGTACAATTTTCATTTTGCAGGGAGGGTGGAGGGGAGCTGATGCAGGATGGAGTCATATTTGCCATCTCTTGCAGCAGGAGAGGTGTAGAAATGGGCCCTGTGTGGGGAATATGACTTGGATGGACAGTAAAAGGCTAATCTGTAAGCAGTTCCTGCTGTGACTCTGGAAGTTCATGGCCATACAGCTAGTAATGGAAGCAGACATTTGTCAGAGGTCAAGTGAGCACTAACTGTAATAGTTGTCCAACTGGTTCTTGACACTGGAAGAGATAGTCCATCATGAGGCTTCAATAAGAATATGTTCAAGGCACTTTGGAACTTGCCACTAATGGTGGAGGTGATCCCCTTAGTGCAATAAACGGAAGGGTATAAGGGAGAATGAGAAGGTTGAGTTGCATGAGAAGAGCACCACAACTATGGTTAAATGCAATGGTGTGTATCAGTACTTTCTCAATGTCAAGGCTAACTATCATTACTTCCTTTTGTATTTCACACTGGCCGCATTGGCACTTGCTAACGCCCCCAGGCCAGCTCAACCCTCAGGTGTCAGGAGGAGGAAGAAATGTCACACCCAACCAATCCACACTTCACCAACACAGATATTATCCCTTCAGGGTAACAGACAGTACGTACAGAGTTGTGATGAAGGGAATCACATCTGACTGTGGAAAAAAGGGTCAGAGTCAGTGACACTGGTGCACAGTCCCCGTTGGAGGAGGAAGGGCAGCCACAGTGATGCTCCAGGAGGCAATGAGGTAGGGCTTCATAGTCACCTCATAGGGCACATAGTTTGAGCAGCAGATGTGTGGACACAGAGCAGAGTTCCCAGAAGCAATGTGAACTCATGAAATTCAGGTGGAGAAACCCAATGTGATGATGAGCTCAATTTGGAGTCACACGTTTTTTTAGTCGTTCATCAGATTTGAACATCACTGGCCACGCCAGCATTTATTGCCCATCCATAATTCCCCTTAGTGAAAGTGATAATGAACTGCCTTCTTGAATCACTGCAGTCCATGTGATGTAGGTACACCCACAGTGCTGTCAGGAAAGGAGTTTCAGGGTTTTGATCCAGTGACAGTGAAGGAATGGTGATATATTTCCAAGTCAGGAAATGTGTGGCTTGGAGGGAAACTTATAAGTGGTGGTGTTCCCATGTCCTTCTAGATGGTAGTGGTTGTAGGTTTGGAAGGTGCTGTCTAGGGATACTTGGTGAATTCCTGTAGAACATCTTACAAATGGTGCACACTGCTGTCACTGTGTATCTGTGATGGGGGGAATGGATGTTTATGGATGGAGTTCCAATCAAGCGGACTGCTTTGTCCTGGATGGTTTTGACGTTCTTGAGTATTGGTGCTGCAATCACCAGCCAAGTGGATAGTATTCTAGACAGACTTTGGAGAGTCAGGAGCTCAGTTTTTCACCGAAGGAATTCCAGCCTCTGACCTGCTCCTATAGTATTTATATGGCTAGTCCAGTTCAGTTTTTTGTCAATGGTAACCCCAGAGTGTTAATAGTGGAGGATTCAGCATCAGTTAATTATACCATTGACTGTCAAGTGGTGATGCTTAGACCCTCTCTTTGGAGATAGTCTTTGTCTGGCACTTGGGTGGCCTAAATGTTACTTGACGCTTGTCAGTCCAAGCCTGGATATTGTCCAGGTCCTCCTGCATTTGAACATGGCTATGAATTTCAATGGCCAATCCAATGAACAGACACAGGCAGCATCATGTGGAATGTATGCAAGTGCAGCATGACATCTTCACAAGTATTCATGGTTCACTCTTAGTCTGGAGCAAACCATTCACAGCATGAACACTGCTCTCCATGGAATACACAAGGAGCTGTGTACCCATTTAACAGGAAACTCACACTGGTAGCACAATGCTTGCTGGAATTGGTGACTGCTATGTCATAGAAGCCAGCTCCAGCTAACCTGCCTGAAAACCAAGCCAAAGGCTATGGAGACTGGCGAGGAGAATGAGGAGTCTGAAATTCACTTGGCATCATCACTTTCCAATACTTTGTCGGCCCCTTTAGCAGAACCCTCACCTGTGCGGTCCCAGTCATAATGGTTGCTCCTATAGAAAAACAGTTCTGACAGTCCAAAGTAGGTCCCCAGAGTGTTACTGTGCAATGAGGACAGCCACCATTCTACTCAATATCATATGGCAAGAGAGGTGAACAGCCTACCTCCACTTTCTCTGAGATAACACAGGAGGGTACTACATGTGGTAGCATGGTGGCACAGTGGTTAGCACTGCTGCTTCACAGTGCCAGGAATCTGGGTTTGATTCCCAGCTTGGGTCAGTGTATTTGTGGAGTTTACATGTTCTCCCTGTATCTGCATGGGTGTCCTCTGGGTGCTCTGGTTTCCTACCAAGGTCTGAAAGACATACTGACGAGGTGCATTGGCCATGCTAAATTCTCCCTCAGTGTACCTGACCAGGAGTATGGCGACTAGGGGATTTTCATTACGGTGTTAATGAAAATGTATTTGTGACATGAATAAAAATAAATAAATAGGAGCATTTGTGAGTGAAAATACTCGATCACTGATGGGTCCATGATGGTTTATTTAAGAGGATTATGTTAAAATCATAATAATTCACAAAACAAATGCAATGAATGTGTTGGTCTGTTTTGTATATTAATACCTTCAATTCGCCCATTAACGTAAAGCATGGAGTTCTTACCTTTGGAAGTGGAGATTGTAAGTTAAAGTCTATCTCTCACAAATGTCATCAAGAGCAATGTCTGGTGGGTTTGCTATCCAGATCCTCAGAGAAGGTAGTAGGAACATTAGAGGGTAGTAGAAAGAAGTAAGAATTAGTCATCAACTCCAGCAACCATTGTGCTACCAACGTGAGTACCCTGTTACATGGGTACACAGCTCCTCATGTATTCCTCCTCCTCAGTATCATCTCCATCACCTTGAACATTGGCGTCCTTTCTATACTCCTCCTCATCTTCCTCATCATTTTCCTCCCTTGACTAATAACCCTGTCACTGGCTTCTGTCTCATTGTTTGCAGGCCCCTCCACTGTGCCACACTGGGAGCATGTAGTAAAACATCATTATCCTTGAGACTCTTTCAGGCGAATCTGGAGTACTTCTCCAGAGCGGTCGAGTCATCTGAACTGCATCTTCAGAATGTCAATAGCTGCTTAATGCTGCTCCTGATCTGCTCATGGCTGTTGTATTATGATTTTAACTCATTTTGTAGCCCCACAAGGGGATCATCAGCCATCTCCCTTGTCCCCCTGAAGACAAGCATGGACCTGTGTTGGGGACTGGAATAGCTGAGGTAAATTCCTCATTATGAATACATTATGGCAGCTTCCTGGAAAAGGTGTATATGTGCAGGAACACATCATTATGGTCACACACTACCTGGACATTCAGTAGGTGGAATGACTTCCTGTTCATGAAGAAGCCAGCAAGTGAAATATCTCAATGCAGGAAAATGGAGCACGATGGAATAATTTGCAGGAAAGCAAGCTCCAGAGGAACTAAAAGATGATTGATTCCAGAAACCTGGAAATCTAATAGGATACCGTTCATGGGTATCAAAGACAAAACCGAAGGAATTGACTGGTAAGAAACTAAGGCCAGAATTCTCCAATGTCAGGTGCCCCGTCCCTGCTCTCAGCAGGAACTGGGAATTTGGTGCTCAGCTAAATCTCCATTCACAGCAGTGGGACTGGAGAATCCCACCTGTGAGAAAGGTCAGAGAATCCGGTCCTTGGTTTCTAAAGGAAACCTAAAGTTTGGAATGTCTTACTACAGTCTATGAAACAAATCTTAAAGTAATTGGGAAGACAGTATTGATTGAGTTTGTATAACAGTGGAAGTTAGTCAAGACAAAGAAATCCAAAAGGGAGCAGTGTAAAATCTTGGACTGGATTCACTGTTAAAAGTGGAGTGGAAGCTACGTTTAAAAGTTTAATTTGAAAATCCGGGACTGGATTTAGGAATGCAAGCCACTAATGAAATATATGATTATGAGAGAAGATTTTAAAGTACGCTTTTGGGAGTAGAGTTTGGAAACTTTTACAAGACAATCATCTGCGGGGGGGATTCTGAAGAGGCATCCACAGACATTCACGTGGGGATTCAGGGCAGAGTGTGTATTTGACCACAATCATTTTGTGTGGGTCAAACGAACTAAAGGACAAAAGCTATTTTTCAATCTGGACTCAAACGTCAACTTTTTTTTTCCTTATGGATGCTATCAGACCTGCTGAAATTTTCCAGCATTTTCTCGTTTGGTTTCCAGCATCCGCAGTAATTTGCTTTTATTTGAACTAAAGGACAGTTGTTTCTAGAAACCTGACTTTGTGTGACCATTGAAGAAATATTGTTTCAAATGTACTGTGTCACCCATTTTAATGTTAAAACCTGTGTGTAATTATAAAACTAAGGAGAAGTAAAGGAGTATTGTATTTTAATCTATTTTTATCATGTTTTATAAATGTATGTTGTTAAAACTCATTAGTCGCCCTGTGACTGTGATCCTCCACGTTTGACAAAAAGAGTAAAAGTTGCAGTCTTTTGAGCCAGGGTTCCACCTTGGATCTTTCTGTCCAGTTATGCCATTAACTGGGATTGTAACAGGCAGGACTTTTGGGTCCATCTGTTATTTGGGAGCCACCACAGAATCCTTCAAAATTATATCAAATATACAAAAGTTAATGATAGGTTGAATTTAAAAGCCAGCAATGAATGACTAGAAAATAAAAAGGAGAAAGTTGAGTAGCATTGTATTAGCTTTCCTAATTACTTGCTGTACCTCCATACTAGCCATTTGTGATTCATGCATGGGGACACCAGATCCTGCTGCACCTCTGCAATCTTTTATCGTTTAGGTAATATCTCCTTTGTTTTATATTCCCTGCCAAAATGGATAACTTCATAATTGCCCACATTATACTCCATTTGCCAGATCTTTACCCATTCACTTAATCTACCTATATATTTTGTAGCCTTCTTATGTCTCCTTGACACCAATTTTTCCTTCCTACATTTGTGTCATTAGCAACTATGGCAACAATTCCTTCATCCAGTTAATTTTTATAAATTGTAAACAGTTGAGGTCACAGCGCAGACACGTTTATGTCTACTCTTCACTTCCTACTAGCAGGCAACTTCCTTTCCATGCCAATATGTAACCCCTTAACTTTCATTTTTTCTAATAATCTTTGATTGGCGCTTTATCAAATGCCTTCTGAAAATCTACATCCACTCCTTCCCTTTTCTCCCCAGCACATGTCATTTCTTCAAAGAACTCCAATAAGTTGGTTAAACATGGCTTTCCTTTCACAAAATCGTGTTGACTTTGCCTGGTTATCTTGATCTTGATCTTTTCCAATACTCTGCTATAACTTTTTAAATAATAGCTTCTAACATTTTTCCTGTGGCAGATGTTAAGCTAACTGGTCCATGGTTTCCCATATCCTGTCTCTTTTTTTGAATAATGGAGTTACATTTGCTATTTTCAATCTAATGGGACCTTCCCTGGATCTAGGGGCTTTTGGAAAATTAATACATCAACTGTTAAGATCTAGGCCAGAAATTTAAAGGTGTTCTGTGAAGTTTTACATTTGATTTTGGCGCAGGTGAGCATAAGGTGTTCACTCCAGGCATGATTCAAATGAACCATTAGGAAAGTTTTATCAAACAAAGTTTATTTAAGGACACTTTTAAAATATTACAAGAAGAATTAGCATAACTTTTACCAACTACAATATTTAAACATGGCACAGTATAAATCTTAACAGCCAGCTAGCTATGTTGTTCCAAGTCAAACACCATCCCACAGATATACACCCTTTTCCAGACTTAGCACAAAAAGCAAGTATGCTCATGTGATGCTGGATCTTCAGCTTTTTGATCCTTTGAATGTGGGTGTATCTACACCTCAGGGAATGCAGCAGTTTAAGTAGACAGCTCACCACAACCTTCTGAAGGGCAACTTGAATAATAAATGCTAGAATAGCCAGCGACACCCACATCCCATAAATGAATTTTTAAAAACTTGAATTTCTAAACGACATTTGCTAAAGTGCCACATTAAAGGTTACTGTACAAGATAAGAACACATGGTGTAGGAGCTAACATATTAGCATGGATAAAACATTGCTAACATGAAGTAGAGCATAGTGATAAATGGATCTTTTTTTGGTTGGCAAGTTATAACTAGTGGAATGGCACAGGGATCCATGGGTCATCAACTTTTAACAATCTACACCAATAACTTGGATGAAGGTTAGCTAAATTTGCCAATAACATCAAGGTAGGTAAGAGAGTAAATTGTCAACAAGAGATAGAGAGCCTGAAAAGGGATAGAGATACTTTAAGTGAGGTGGAGCATAATGTGGTGCAATGTGAACTTGTCCTCTTCAGCTGGAAGAATGGAAAAGTGGTATCCTATTAAATGAAGACAAAGAACAAAGAACAGTACAGCACAGGAAACAGGCCCTTTGGCCATCCAAGCCTATGCCGCTCATTGGTCCAATTAGACCATTCGTTTGTATCCTTCTGTTCCCAGTCTGCTCATGTGACTATCCAGATAAGTCTTAAATGATCCCAGCATGTCCGCCTCCATCGCCCTACTTGGCAGTGCATTCCAGGCCCCCACCACCCTCTGTGTAAAAAACGCCCCTCTGATATCTGAGTTAAACCTCGGCCCTCTCAGCTTGACCCTGTGACCCCTCATGATCATCAGATTTGATGATCGTCAGAGTGACAGATTTCAGAACTCAATAGTACAGAGGGATCTGGGCTTCTTGGTACAAGTCACAAAAAGTTAGCTTGCAGGTTTTAAAGGAAGAAAGCATGACTCAGAGGTGGCAAGAAATAAGGAGAATTTCCCTGGACTCAAGGACAAGGCAGCTGCAGGCATGGCCAAAGTTGGCAAAGCAATTCAAATTGGGAATCCTCAGGACAACATAATTAACTGAGTGTAGCTATGTTGCAGTTAACATAGATGGAGATGGGTGAGGCCATGGAAGGATTTGGAAATAAGGTTACGAATTTCAAAATTGTGGCATTGCTTAAAGGGAGCCCTCATAACATTTAAGAGGCATTTTGACGAGCATTTGAAACACCATAGCACACAAGGCTATGGACTTAGTGCTGGAAAATAGATAGATAGATACCTGATGGCTGGCCCAGACATTATGGGCCAAAGGGCATTCTTTTGTGCTGTGAAATGCTTTGGGCAAAATCTTACCAAAAAATGGCAGAGTGATGGTTCTGGTGAGAAAAACAGAATGTGTCCCGCCGATGGTGCCAGCATGGTTCTGCCTGAACCTTACAGCTTGTTACTATTAGTCTTTATTGCCACGAGTTTCATGCCACTGCAGTTGTGCATTCCCTTGGCTTTGCCCACCACGTAATGTGTTAACTGCTGCAAGCACTGGGGAGCTCCACATAAATGGTTCCCCAGCATTTGTTCCATAATGAGTGCAGACAATGGCAGGCAAGAACTCAGAACCACGCTTTTCTGAGGGGGTCCTACCAGACTGCTTGGTGGAGTGGAGCAGAGGTGGGACACACTCTACCCCTGCTCTAGGAAACAACCTTCCAACAGAGTGACCAATCTCACCTGAGATGCAATGACAGCCCTGGTCAGTGCAAGTGAATTCCAAATGGGGGCAGGGCAGCAATGTCAGAAGAAGATGAATGATGTTCTTTGCTCAGCGTGGGTAAGCAAACCACTCCTATCTCCCATTGGATCCTCATGGACACCCCTCACACCCCCAACTCTTTCTCTCACTCAACCACCTTGGCTTTTGCCAACACAAAGCACCAGGTTCCCCTCCCTCCCATAATCACCATTTTCCCCCAGTACTGCTATTCTCCTAATACTCCAGCTTGCACCCAAGCCCTATGCCTGCCACAACTCACCACCTTCCTAAATGTCAACATTCCCACTTACACTCTTCCTGTCTGTGTTATTGCAGGACAAACTCAACCACAACATGCATGAGTGGGTGAGGCATTTGGAATAATGCTGGAGCTTCAGAGCCCTCACACATTTTGAGGAGCGAGCCCTTGAGCTGGCCAGGGAGGAGGAGGAGAATCCCCATGCTGCTGGTGAAGTGGACGTAGCAGAGAAATATGAAAAGCTCAACATATAAGCTGTCATTTCTTCAGACTCAAGTAACTCCAACAGCTCAGAAGGGGACTTCTCTGATCTCACCAGTGAAGAGTCCCCACAGCTATCACCTGCATGTAGCACCAGCACAGATACTCACACCTCGCTCGATCCAATATGTAGATAAGCTTCTGGGTCACACAGCTGAAGAATCACAGAAGGAGGCAGTTGACATATTCCAAGCAACAGGCACTTGGAGGGGTGCCAGAGACCAGGACTCTGCCAAGTCCCTTGCCGGTGATGTGCCCCTGGGTCCAGTCATCCTGTAACTGCTGGAATTGCAAAGACAGAGTCCTGAGTGTCAGGAAGGGATGACAGCAGCCCTCCTCGGAGTGCAAAGTCAATTGGAGGAGTCACAGCGTCTTCTATCTGAAAAAGTGTTGCTATTACGGCAGTGCACTGAGGCCAACACTGTGAGGTTGGCATCTGCAGTGGAGACCTTGGTGCAGGACGTGCACTACATGGCAGGAGATTTCTGCACCATGGTACAGGGCTTCAACTGCATCATGTAGGAAATCATGAGTGTCGGCACCAGAGGACAGTGAGGCTTCTGGATCTCATTCCAGCTGCCTCTCCATTCCATGAAGACAGGAAAGTGGAGTTAAAACCACAACCAAATCAAATAAGACCTCATCGAATGGTTGAGCAGGTGTGAACTGCTGAATGGCCCACTCCCTGTTCCCAAGTCCTCTCTTCCTACAATTCTTTGAAAATGTGTGACTCAATGAGCTATGTAAGAACACAACTTGTTGTAACGTTGTAAATCATCATATAGCATGGTTGCCACAAATTTATCCACAACCATTATTAATTATTTTCCAAATACAACTTACAGTGATTTCAGGAAGCATAGTGGAGAACATGCCCCTGTCCTTATCAATGGGGATGAAGTTGAAATGGTCAAGAGCTTAACATAGAAGCATAGAAGATAGAAGCAGGAGGAGGCAATTGAGCTCTTTGAGCCTGCTCTGCCATTCATTATGATCATGGCCGATCGTCCAATTCAATAGCGTAGTCCTGTTTTTGCCCCATAACCTTTGATCTCATTTGCACCAAGTTCTATATCTAGCTGCCTCTTGAATAAATTCAATGTTCTAGCATCAACTACTTCCTGTGGTAATGAATTACACTTCAAGTTTCCAGGAGTCTAGATCACCAACAACTTGCCCTGGTCCCTCCACACTGATGCTATAAGAAAGCCAACTAACACCTCTACTTTCTCAGGAGGCAATGAAAATTTGATATGTCGACTATGACTCTCACCAACTTTTACAATGCAGCATAGAAAGCATCCTTTCTGGATGTATCACAGCTTGGTGTGACTCCTGCTCTGACCAAGACTGCAAGAAACTAAAAAGGGTTATGAATAAAGTGCAGTCCATCACACAAACCAGCCTCTCATCAACTGACTCTGTTTACACTTCCCACTGCCTCAGTAAAAGAAGCCAGCATAATTAAGGACCCCACACATCCCTGACATACTCTCTTCTACCTTCTTTCGTCAGGAGAAAGGTACAAAAATTTCAGGACATGTACCAACCGACTCAAGAACAGCTTCTTCCCTGCTGCTATCAGACTTTTGAATGGACTCACCTTATATAAAAGTGATCTTCCTCTACACCCTAGTTATGACTGTAACACTACATTCTGCACTCTCTCCTTTCCTTCACTGTGAATGGTATGCTTTGTGTAGCACGCAAGACAAAATGCTTTTCACTATATATCAATACACATGACAATAATCAATCAAATCAAATCAAAAATCAGTGGGTCAAAATAAGTCAGTAAGAATGCCAACATAAGAACATAAGAACATAAGAAATAGGAGCAGGAGTAGGCCATCCAGCCCTTCGAGCCTGCCCCGCCATTCAATAAGATCATGGCTGATCTGTCGCTGCTCAGTTCCACTTTCCCGCACTCTCCCCATAACCCTTAATCCCCTCTCCTATCAAAAACCCATCAACCCGCGTCTTAAAAATATTTAGCGAGGCAGCCTCCACCACTTCAACGGGCAGAGAATTCCAGAGATTCACCACCCTTTGAGTGAAGAAGTTCCTCCTCAACTCCGTTCTAAACCGCCCCCCTTTTATCTTGAGGCTGTGCCCCCTAGTCCTATTGTCTTTTTTGAGCGGGAAGAGTCTCTCCACCTCTATCCTATCCATCCCATTCATCATCTTATACGTCTCAATGAGATCTCCTCTCATTCTTCTAAACTCTAACGAGTACAAGCCCAGTTTATTCAGCCTCTCCTCATAGCTCAACCCCCTCAACTCTGGTATCAGCCTAGTAAACCTCCTCTGCACTCCCTCCAAGGCCAAAATATCTTTGCGCAGGTGCGGCGCCCAAAACTGCACACAGTACTCCAGCTGCGGCCTCACCAATGCCCTATACAGCTGCAGCAAGACCTCCCTACTTTTATATTCAATCCCCCTCGCTATGAAGGCCAGCATCCCATTCGCCTTCCTGACCACCTGCTGCACCTGCAAGCTGGGTTTCTGTGACTCATGCACAAGGACCCCGAGGTCCCTCTGCACCGTCGCCTGCTGCAGTTTTTCGCCTCGTAAGTAATAGTCCTTCCTACCATTTTTCCTACCAAAGTGGACCACCTCACACTTGCCAACATTAAATTCCATTTGCCATTTCCTGGCCCATTCGCCCAGCCTATCTAGATCCTTCTGAAGACTCTCCACACCCTCCGCACAATTTGCCGTTCCCCCAATCTTGGTGTCATCAGCAAATTTCGACACTCTACACTCGGTTCCCTCCTCCAGATCATCTATATAAATGGTAAAAAGCTGAGGCCCCAGCACCGACCCCTGGGGCACTCCACTAGTCACCATCCGCCAATCCGAATAGCACCCGTTGACCCCCACTCTCTGCCTCCTATTTGACAACCAATCCTCTATCCACGCTAACACCCTACCCCCAACTCCATGTCCCTCGACCTTCTGCAATAACCTCTTGTGAGGCACTTTGTCAAACGCTTTCTGAAAATCTAGAAAGACCACATCCACCGGCTCTCCTCTATCCACTGCCCTAGACACATCTTCATAGAACTCCAGTAAATTTGTCAGACACGACTTCCCTTTAATGAAACCGTGCTGCGTCTGCTCTATCAAGCAATTCCCTTCAAGATGCCTCGCAATTTCCTCTTTAATGACAGATTCTAACATTTTACCTACCACAGATGTTAAACTAACCGGCCTATAATTCCCCGCCTTTTGCCTGGCACCCTTCTTAAACAACGGCGTAACATTAGCCGTTTTCCAATCATCCGGCACTTCCCCGGAATCCAGCGACGTTTGGAAAATAACCACCAAGGCATCCACTATCACCTCCGCCATTTCTTTCAGAACCCTCGGATGCATTCCATCCGGTCCTGGGGACTTGTCCACAATCAGCCCCTCCAGTCTGTCGAGCATCGCCTTTCTAGTAACAGTAATGTCATTAAGACCCTCCAGTCCTACCACCTTTCTATCGCTAACACCCGGCAAATTATTCACGTCCTCCTCCGTGAAGACAGAAACAAAAAAGTTATTCAATACCTTAGCCATATCCCCATCCCCTACCACTAGGTCCCCTTTCTCATCCTCTAAAGGACCAACATTCACCCTAGCCAGCCTCTTCCTTTTTATATATTTATAAAAACTCTTGCTATCCTTTTTTATATTAAGCGCTAGCCCAGCTTCATAGTTTCTCCTACCCTTCCTTATCAACTTCTTTGTCAATCTTTGTTGACATTTAAACCTCTCCCAATCCTCTTCTCGCCCACTACTCTTAGCTACTCTAAATTCCTCCGCTTTTAGTTTAACACTTTCCCTCACCTCCTTCGTTATCCACGGCTTATTACCTCTCCTCCTACTATCCTTTTTGACCATCGGAATAAATTTCCGTTGAGCACCAAGAAAGATCTCCTTAAAGATCCTCCACTGCTCCTCAACAGACCCTCCCTCCAATGCGCTCTCCCAGTCCACATTCGCCAATTCTTCTCTCATCCTACCGTATTTCCCTCTATTCAAACAAAGGACGCGTGTCCGGGAACCCACTTTCTCCTCCTCCATCTGCACCAGAAACTCCACCATACAATGATCACTCTCCCCAAGAGGATCCTTCACCACAAGGTCCCTAATTCTACCCGCTTCATTACATAGCACCAGATCCAAGGTAGCTCGCTCCCTTGTCGGCTCCAACACACACTGTTCGAGGAAACTATCCCGGCAGCATTCCAAGAACTCTTCCTCGAGCCCCCCACGTCCAACATGGGTCGACCAATCAATATGCAGATTGAAATCCCCCATAACTACGGCCGTCCCATTCCTGCACGCCGCACTTATTTGCGCGTTAACAGCCCGCCCCATCTCCAGATCATTATTCGGGGGCCTATAGACGACACCCACCAGCGTCTTCCTCCCTTTGCTGTTCCTAATCTCCACCCACAACGATTCCACCCTCTGCTCCTTGGCTCCAATATCATCCCTTGCTACTACCGTGATGCTATCCTTAATCAGCAGAGCTACGCACCCCCCTTTTCCCTCCTGTCTATCCTTCCTAAACACTTGATAGCCCTGTACATTCAGCTCCCAGTCCCTGTCACCCTGCAGCCACGTCTCTGTAATGGCCACCAGATTGTATCCATTTGTGTCGATCTGCGCCATCAGCTCATCCACTTTATTCCGAATGCTTCGTGCATTCAGATAAAGTGCTTTCATCCCAGCCTTCACCTGGACCCTATTTGCCGCAACGCCACCAACTATACTCACGCCCCCTACTCCCTCTATTATTGGGACATCCTCGGCCTCTTCCCTTACATGTACACTCTCCTTAACTTTAGACCTCGTAAGGTCACCTACCCTCACACCCTCCCCCCCCATAATTAGTTTAAAGCCCTGTCTACAGTCCTCTTTACTCGATTCGCCAGCACTCTGGTCCCAGCACGGTTCAGACAAACCCCATCCCTCCCGAACAGGTCCCACCTACCCCAATACTGGTGCCAGTGCCCCATAAATTCAAACCCATTCCTCCCACACCAATCCCTGAGCCACCCATTCACTTCCTTAATCCTGTCAACCCTACGCCCATCTGCACACGGTTCAGGCAGTAGCCCAGAGATAACCACCTTGTCGGTTCTACTTTTTAATTCCATTCCAAGCTTTTCATACTCCCTCCCCAGATCCTCAGTCTGCATTTTGCTTACGTCGCCGGCACCCACATGTACCACAACGACCGGATTCTCACCCTCCCACTCCAGGTTCCTCTGCAGCCCAGCTGCGACATCCCGTACCCGAGCACCAGGCAGACAACACACCCTTCTGTGCACTTTGTCATTGTGACAAAGGACAGTGTCAATACCCTTCACCCCACTATCCCCAATAACTACTACGTTCCTTTTCCTTTTCTCTTTGCCTATGTCCTGCTGCAGCACTGTACCGTGTGCAGCTTGCTCACCAACCTCACCTGCCTCATTATCGTCCAACTTGGAAGCAAGAACCTCAAACCTGTTATGCAGATTAAGAGGCTGAGGCCTCCGCTCCTCACCCCCTTTCCTCTTCCCAGTAGCCCCCTCTTGTCCCTGACTCTTAGAGTTAGCCAGTCTAGGGGGGGTGGATGTCACTTGCACCCCATTGACAATGGCACCCTCTCTCCCCTTGATGAGCCTCATCCTGCCCCCCATTGCCACCTTTGTCTGCACTTTGACCTCCATCCCCACTGAAATGAAATGCTTTGACTTTCAAGGTGCTCCTGTGATTGTGCTAAGGGCTGATGAATCTTACCCAACCAATGCAAGTAAAAAAGTGACAGATATTCTGAACGTCACAGGTTTCTGGTTGAAACTAATTCACCTACTGCTGAGATACATCAACTCACCTGAGAAGTTAAAATGGAATTTGTACAAAAACTAAATAAATATGTGTATTCTGCTCCTTCCTGAAATGCAGTCTAATAATATTACAGCAAGACTAAGAGGATAGTAAGCCTATAATAATACACATATGTAATCCATTCCAATAATTTGGAGGTTTCAAAACAATCCATTGTTTCACCAAGTAACATTCCACAAAATTCAGGATTGCTGCTATGATCTTAGATTTGAATACAGTAACATTATTGAAGCAGTAATGCCTATTTCTTTCTTTATGCATATTGTAAGAGAAATAGATTTTGTGGCTTTTAGATTTTTAATTGGATAGATCGGAAGTTTGAGATGAATTGTAGGTATAATGAAATGCTAATACAGTGTATTTTGTCATTTGATCTCTGAAATTAGAATAACAATTACAGTATAAATTTGTATAATGAGAATAATCACTGCATGGTGGACAAGGTTTGATGGTTATTAAACTCAGAATTTGGCAGCAAAAGCAAGTACAAGAGAAATGTGCAAAGAAGTATGTAAATGAATCAATAGTTAATTCTGAGCTGTGTTCTATATTATCAAATAATGAAAAGTATAAGGGCTAGGGAAGGGGAAGGAAGCACAGTTAGCAGTTTAGCCAAGTGAACAAAAAATATGCAAAGTTCTGAAACCAAATAGTGCCCAACATGGAGGGGTGTCTTTATTCACAATGCTGGACTGCAGGATGAACATTGGAAAAAATGACACAGAGCCTGCTTCTATAACGTCATGGTAAATTCTGCCTTATTGCTGTTTGCCATCTTTGAAAGACAATGACTGAGAAAAGCTTGGCACTCTGCCACTAACTTTCTACATTTCACCCTGCTTCATTCATCACATCTTTCTGCAGCTGCTGTCCTTTTATCAGTCTAAGCATTGCATTTCATATACGTAGCGACACATTCGTGTTTTTCTACACAAATTGCAAACTAAAAGCTTGCCATTTTTTTAAGAAAATGCTATGGTGAACACTGCCAAATAATATTGCCATTCATGCTGGCGCTGTTTCAATTTGGATTCTGAGAAACTGGTCACTGTGAGGCACCTTATAGTGCCTATCTTATTAATTGTGGCCCTTTATTCTAACCACAGAGCCACAAACCTAGAGAAGCAAAGTATCTACACATCTATCTCTGGGACAAGGCAACCATTTTAGCAAATGTAATTGAAAAGTCTTACAGACACCGGTATCCAATTATTCAACCTGAAACAATACCGATATAAAATTGCACTTAGCCCTTTTTTGAGCTGTTTCTGAATAAATAGGGGAACATATAAAGCATTTGAACAGTTTTAACTGTACACCAAATTGGTGGAACTTAAGGTCAGCCTGTTTTTAATGTAACTACCAGTCACAGTATATAGCAGCACCTGACAATGTTACAGCTAATGGGGCCTACAAAGAGCAGTTAAGGGAACAGGCTGTTTTTAACAGCCTCTATATCTTTTTGCAGATGACAAATTAAGTGAACACAAGTTGCATTTTCTCAGCATTCCTCCATAAACTGCTAGTACGTCTAATTGCCACATGTTTAAAAGATCAAGAAAAATGTGTCCTGTTTTCAATCTGACAAGTGAATGTCAGACAATGGTACAAATATATGCACGCTGAATTTTTAAAAAAGTCCACATATTGATCACATAGACAAGATGAAAGAACCAAGATTTTTTTTAAAGTTGTGAATTTTTTTTCAACATTTTTTTCAATAAAGCAGATGATAAACCTGGTGGCAACATGATTACATTGCCAAACATGCAGTGAATATAATGTTAAGTGCTGGGGTCAATGCTCCAGGATTCACACCAGGGCAAATTATATCACATGCCTTAGATATTTATGTAAAGTGACCTACTGTCTGCTCTGTGAGCTGTGGACATTTCCTATAGTTGTATGCATGCCTAATTAATGCCTTTATATAGGATGAATACAATGGCATGCAATTTGCATTTTGAAAAGAACAGAACTGCATGCTGAAATAGGTTTACTGTTTTTTTTCCATACCAGCTAATAGTGTTTTCAGGGCAGCGACCCATGTGTCGGCAAGATGATAAATCTGGTTGTGATTTGGCATTGTATGAGAGTTACTGAAACATAGCTTTTTGTGGCAACTGCCAGTTAAAGTGCTGAGTCTGACCACAAGCAACCAAATGGCATTCATTAGGCTTTTGTTGCAGAAGCACTCTCTTTGTGACCAAACCTGTCAGGCTATACTCCAAGTTACAATATGCTCTTCAGAATGGAGGATTTGTTATTGAATCTCATGCTGTTCAGTGTGAAACCTTGTAATCACTCAAATCGGCAATGCTGAAGGAAAATTTTGTCAATTAAATAAGCATGTGATGTGATCACTTACTATTCACCAAAAAAACTAAAAACCTAAGTAAGAGATTTATACTTTGATATGAACAGAAGATGAAAGCCGAACAAATTAAAATTACTGATTTAATGCAAGGACTCGGGTGCAAAATTGAATACTACATCAGTAATAAACATTAAATATGTATTAAATTAAATATGATACCATGTTATTCCCATATGCAAGAAAGACTGAATAATTCACCAACAAGATGGACCAAATTTATTTGGATATTTTGTTAAGTAAATTATTAGCCAGTTTGCGGTTTTAACATGAAGCTTTAGCTGTGTAAGAATACAACACCTGAGAGAGATATGCATTCAAGAACAGTTTTTCATGTTGTAAGACAACATAATTTTTCTAAAAAATTGATTGCTAAATTGGAAGGCATATGTGGATAGTAATATGTGATAAAAGCTCGTGTTTCTAATTTTAGTTTAAGGAGAATTATGAGAATGTATGCTATCTATTCAGTTTTAAATAATCCCTTGTAGCAGCCTACTATTTAATTTTGATTGAAGCATTTTTGCTCAAAAGTATATCTGCTAACTTCTAGCAGTTTCAACATTCATTTGGATATTTCCATTGTAACAACAATTCAGAGAAGATTAAACAAAACAGGACAGAACACAAGTCAGACAGAGTGGTATCACATTCTCAAAATGCCTATGATCTTTGCTGGGATTCAGATTTCATAATCAACCAAATTTTACCATATATTCTAAGAAAAAGTAATGGAGCCCTGGATTTTTTAAAAAATCAATAATTATATAACTAAAATTGCACTAAATGATAGCAAGGGACAAATTTACAACAATGTCAAATGAAAAGTTAAATGCTTTGTGTGGCTGTATGAAATTAACATTGCTAAGACATGATGTTCTCAGTACTTCAAGAAAACCATTGCTGGCCTGAATTCTGTGCTGGTAATGATGGTGAAACTGTTAATGTTTGCAGCCACTGCTTCACTAAAACTGACAGCAAATTTTGGGGCCTGGACATGCACAGGATAACATAGAAGTTCCTGTGATTCAGTACTCCTCCAGAGGTTGTGCTACAGAGTAATCCACGCACAGGGTACACTACTGAAATCTTTTATGTTATTATCTTACTGTAAAAACCTTTAACAACTTTCTGAATCAAGTGCAAATGGATTTAAATAGTGTATAAACTTCATAATTATTGCTAAAAACTCTCACTGGCTGTAATTTATATTTGTACAATGTCAAATTTCTCAATTATGTTAAAAACAATCACTGATTTCTAAAATCACATTTTCTAAGTTTATTTCTAATGTTGTAGCTTTTATCTTCATCCATAATCATAGTCATTTAATTTTCTATCCGAAAATTTAAATTAAAAGTAAAGACATTCAGTGCTTTTAATGTCCTACCTTGCTGTCTGTAAGAGTATCCTAATGTGATTAGCTGGTTACCGTCCTTGCTCCTCGACACATTATGATTCACTTGAATCAAACAAAAGCTGGTAAATGGAGGTCAGTGCCAAAGGGATCACCAGATTTTTGTGGATAAGTTTTGTTGAGACCAGTGGCAAGCAGCATTGTTCCATTGTTCACTGTATAATCTCAGTCATTATTTCTGAGTATTTTAGGAAAACCTTCAAGAGTTTTTGACCAGCAGGGATCTGTATAATAAGAAAGTTTATGTCCAATATTTTGACTCTGATTTGCTTTTGCAATAATGCAAGGTATAATTGCTTTGAAATATTCATTAGCCTTGCTATCAGAAAAAGCTGAATGAAGACATGATTACCAAATAATTGGCTTGAAATGCCAAATTATGTATTTCCATATTTTATTTTACAGATCTATCATCATCTCCATCTCTTTCTGCAGTCATTATATTCGAGATTAAGCCATGATGAACAGCAGCTTAAAAGTTCAGTTAGGACGGAATGATTTCTTTTAGCACCTGTTGTGTCCAAGATTTCTTCAGTCATTCTATAAAATTATCCTTCACCAAATCAAGAGCTTATAGCAGAGACAGGCCTTAAAATGGGGAGCCAGCAGCTTGAGTCAAGTGTACGAAAAACTGGATGATTGCATGAAGTGAGATCTGTCTCATTATGCAAAGCTTAATTCTCAGGCTGTTAATAACATCACAGAACAGTACATAATACAGTCCTGTGACTGCTATATTATTTCTATTGGTTTCTATTAGTGACAGCCTTATATTACCAGTATTAATTTCAGAGTATTGAGATATGCTCCAAAATGATTCAACACAATTGTTGTTTTGCTGTTTTATGTTGCAGCCCTTTACACTCCTGAAGGCATTGCTAACATAGTCTGACATCCAGCAGTGACAAAGATGAAAGTGTCACATGTGGAGGTAGCAGCCCTCCAGTAAGTTTTCCTTGGAGATAAATTAGGTAGCGAGCAAGGAACCTGGTAGCGGGGGAAGAGGAATTATGGGAATAAGTAAAATATCCAAAAGGGAGAATAAGTGGAGGAAGAAATTAGAGAGCTTTCACATGTCTGGGAATTAGTTGAGAATTGGTTTGTGCATACGAACATATAAAATAGGAAAAGACATAGGCCATTTGACACTTCAAGCCTTTTTCGCTATTCAGTAAGATCATGGCTGATTTGTTTGTTTTTCTAATTCCAAATTCCAATCTACCCCCAATGACTTTTGATTCCCTTGCTCAACTAGAATCTATCTACCCCCTCCTTAAAACTATTCAATGATTCTGCCTCAACCATCTTCTGGAGCAAAGAGTTCAAGTTTGTACAACTTCTGAGAGAAATAATTTTGTCTTCTGTCCTAAAAGGCTGATCCCTAGTTTTAAAATGGGATGCAATAGTTCTGGACTTGCCCAGAGGAAGAAACATCCTTGCCATGTCCACCTTGTCAAGACCGTTCAGGATTCTATGTATCTCAATCAGGTCTCCCCTCGCTCTTTTAAATTCTATTGGAAGCAAGCTCAGCCTGTCCAACCTATCCTCATAAGACAACCAGCTCATTCCAGGTATCATAGTAAACCTCCTCTACAACATGTTTACCTCCTTCCTTGCATTAGAAGACCAAAACTGCACACAGTGTTCAAGATATGGACCGGAATTCTCCCATTCCGCCCTCCACTGGAATTTTGGCGGACAGCTTGTGGACAATGTGAAACCCCATTGGCAGTCGGACGTGAATCATCAGCTTCTAGACTAGCTTGGCATTGGTCTCAACAATGCGCTGCACAACTGAAACATATCATATTTACTTTTATGTTCGATTCCTCTTGTAATAAAGGACAGCATTGCATTTCCTTCTTAATTTTTTTTGTACCTGCACGCTAATATTTTGTGACTCATGCTCTAGAACTACTACATCCCTCTGCACCTCAGGGTTTTGCAGTCATTCTCCATTTAAGTAATACTCTTTTTATATTTTATATTTTTCCTGCCAAAGTGAACAACTTTTGACATTATACTCCATTCGTCAGATACTTGTATACTCACTTAAACTATCTACATCTGTTAGAAACCTCCTTTCCATAACATGCTTTCCTACCTCTCTTTGTGTCAGCTGCAAATTTAGCTACCATGCCTTTGCTCCCCTCATCTAAGTCATAGTTATAAATTGTAAAATGTTGAGGCCCTACACAGATCCCTTACATCCTGATAATCAGAAAAAGGCCCATTTGTGCATACTCTCTGTTTTTTCCCACCAATCTTCTATTCATGTTAATATGTTAGCTCCTACAGCCTGAGCTTTTATTTTCCATAATAATCTTTGATGTGGCACCTTATCAAATGTCTACAGATTTCCCTTCATTCACGTTGCATGTTATTTCTTCAAAAGATTCCAATAAATTGGTTAAACATGATTTCCCTTTCACAAAATCATGCTGACTCTTCTCAATTACCTTGTGTTTTTCAAAATTCCAGCTATAATCTCTAGATGATTGACTCTAACACCTTCCTCACAATAGGCATCAAGTTAACTGGCCTATAGTTTCCTGTTTCCTGCCTTTCTCCTTTCATGAATACAGAGGTTTTATTTATGATGTTATTATAGACCCAATGTTGGGATCTGAATGGCTCATTTTCACTACATAGCAACGAATCAAACAGCAATGTCAGAGTTTCACTATTATAGAGAATTACAATATTGTATTGCAATCACATCACAAGCTGTTTCCTGCATTGCTCGTGACAATATAGTGAATGATCACATTTTTAATGAGTTAAAAAATTAAAGAGATCAAGATAAATGAAAAATCAAGTTAACATTGAGGCTTTCATAAAGGAATTAATAAAAAAGATAGGTCAACGTTTGCAATTACATTCTTGTTACCATAGCCCTCATTACTAGTGCAAACATTGCTGAAGCTCATTATACAATTGCCTATTGCTACACTCTGCATGGGATCATGATACAAAGTAAAATCCAAGTACTGCCTACACTCCAAGTGTGATTTATTGATGTTACATTGTGCTAATCAATGGTAATAGTTGGAGGAACAATCCTAGTTTAAAAGTATAAGTAAAAATGCCAAAAATAGATCTTACCTGTAGAGCACAAACAATACGATAACAGTGATAAAGATTATTTAAAGAGTCATGCACGAACATGCAAGTATAAGAATTTTCTTCAGGTCAAACATCATTCCATTTGAAAAAACAAATTCATAATAATGAAGCAAATAATCAATAACCACCAACTGTTAGAATGGATCATATTTTTTCTAAAATTAATAAATATTACTTTTTGTAATTATGCACCGTGCCATACTAATGTACATAATCTACATCTATTATTTGAAAATTTCAGACTTGCAGCCCTCGTTCATTGAAAATCCATTGGAATTTTGCTGTTCAAGTTATCCCTGCAGGTGGCAGTGTGTCAGGTATTTTCAGTGCTCGAAGTCATGCATTGCATAACATACAATCGCTGGCTCCTTTCCTCACCAAACAATGCCATGCAATTTAGCACTTCACACCTGCAAGGAGAGAAACAGAAGAAAGAAAGGCAAATCCTCATCCACATCAAGAGATTTGAAAAAAAGAATGAAGAAGAGATAGCAGGCAAAGAAGAGAAAGAAAGAGCAGCAAAAGGAAAGATAGACATCAGCGCAAAGCCATCAGAAACAAGGAAGAGTGCGACCACTTTCTCCGACTTATCTGTGCAATGCCATAATAAATCAACTGGTATTTTATGTACACAAAAGCTCTTACATTCGGTACATTTTCACTAAACGGTGTGATGCATGTGCAGCACACTTCATAGACAAATGGCTAATAACCTAAACTAAAAGTAAAAAAAAAGCCTCTGACTGCATCTGTGACTAACCTGCAAAATCTGTTACAATATAGATCAAGGTTTGGAGACTTAAAAAAACAAAAGACTCTGGTGGTCTGGCCACCCTCAATGTCATGGTACAGCCTGCAGAATCAAACAGCCTATCTAAAAAATTAGTTCCATGAACATACACTGCCTTGCAAACACTGCTGTAGCAGTGGAGTGTGTCACCAACACATTTTTGATGTATGTCTACTTTTTTTTTCTGAAAGAGCGAAAAATTTCCCACACCACTCGTCTGCACTTGTGTTTCAAGATCTGCACCTGGCAACAAATGTGCTCCAAATGACTGAAATACTGATCACATGGATATCCAAAGGTCACATCTTGTCTATGTAATCATTTTGAAGAGTTGCTGTTCACTTACTTGGCAGAAACAGGGTTTCTCAACAAGAACATATGCTATCCAGCATTTTTAAAGGAATGGCTCTTTGTAAAAATCAATCAGTGGCAAACTGTCATCAAAGCAGCATTAAACATAATATTCCATGCTTTCCACAAGGAATACTGACAATGATACTTGCTTTCTAAATGTCAAAATATTAACTCAACAAGAATTAAATTGATTGTCAAAGCCAACTGAATGATGGTAGAGAAACCTAAAATGGGAAACCTGGGGAGATTGAGTTTAATCAACAGATAGTATCTTTAGCTCTGAGCTAGATTTTCCTACATGCTTTAGGACCCTAATATTGGAACCAACTAGGCAACCCAAGCCTCCACTTGTTGATTTTGTGCCTGATGGAGCAATCTACTGAGATGTGGCTATTGAATCAGCCTCCTCAGTGCTCGCTGCGTGATTAAGGACAGTGAATGCTATTAATGTTCCTGATCCAAACAATGACCCAACTGCCCTTGGCAGCTAGGTCAGAGAGGTGATGTGAGCAAGGTTGAGGTGGGGTCGAAGACCACAAGTGTATCTCAACACGGAGGTATCCTCATTAGTCAGTTCAGAAGCATTGCGCTGAAAACTCCAGAGGCTGGTTGGAACACCAAGATGGAGAGGAAACCTCCACAGAGGAACTGTTTGGGCAGTGGTAATGTGATCTTTTCTGTCCAAGGGCATTGTGCTTCTGGCTGTGAAGGCCTGGCTTGTTTAGGGAAGCTGTGTACACTGACTTGACAGGCTCCGCATGTTCCGCCAGTAGTAAAATACCAGCAAGGTTGTAAAATACCCCTAATATGGCCAAAATCATCGAAAATAGCTTCCCCCTCTATGGTGCACGCAGCTTTGATGGATCCCTGGCACCCAGGGAAACCTGGATGTGAGTGCATAGATTTTGTAATGATCTAGCTATTAACCCACTATATAAGTTATTATCCATCTTGATGAGCTAGGAAGACATATCTCTATATAACCATTGTCTTAGTAAAACTGTCTCCACCGAAGGTGTAGCCTTATAGAAATGCAAATTTAGGTCCAGTACATTGACATTCTCAGGTGTGAAATTCCAGAGAAGGACCTGTTGTGGCACATCTAAACTGTATTCATCGTGGAACTTTTTAGAAACTGATCAAACTTGCAATACCAGATGTCAGGTGAATTGTGGCAACCTGCTTTAGTCAATACCTTTCTTGTCTTTAAAAAGTCCCTTTAAAGCAGTTCAGAACATGATTGGTTAGCCAGTGAAATTACAGGTTAATATGCACAAGTCAGGTCACTGGGCCTATGTATATAAAGATTATTGAAGGTACAGTAAGAACCGACTTGAAATATTATTGCCAATTAAATTATAGAACTAGAAATAGAAATTTTAGGAATGATAGCAGGTAATTCTCCTTCACACAAAAATTGGTCAATGCGTGAAATAGATTTCCAAATAGAGTAGAGGAGTTCAAACTCTGGAATAAGAGAATTGAATGCTTCATGGGAAAATGTTTGGATCTCACTGAATGAATAAAGTATGACAAATCAAAATGTCTTCCTCATCTTTAATTATCTAATGCTGTTCTAAAGCCCAATTTCAGTGGAGCTTGATTATACCAACCAAATTTAACTGGTTTGGTGATTAACTTGCAAACTACAATTATCTCCACTCTGAGATATCAGTCTTTAAGATGACAGTTCTGGCTGAACAGTTGAACAGCAAACTGGAGTCAATCACTTAAGAAAGGAGCAGTGTTTCCCTCGCTCACTACGGCCTCGGAAAAGTGAGACTCTCAGCTGTGATTCACGATTTTTTTCCCTCTGATACTTCTCAGGAGTGTCAGCAAAAGGAAGCACTGAAACAAGCAGTCGAATAAGGCACCTGGGTATGAGACGCAGGCAAGGATGTAAAACACAATATTTTACAGATTCTGACTTTCAAACTATGTGTTCAGAAGGAAATAGGACTAAGACTGCTAATTGTCCTTGCCAGCAAAGTATCTAGGCACCAGCTCAGATATCATTCTCCAGAGGTAATTAATACTGATCTGATTTGATTTTGAATTGATTGATTATTGTCACATGTATTTGTATACAGTGAAAAGTATTGTTACTTGCGCACTATGCAGACAAAGCATACTGTTTTCATAAAGAAAGAAGAGGGTGCAGAATGAAGTGTTACAGTCATAGCTAGGGTGTAGAGAAAGATCAACTTAATGTGAGGTACGTCCATTCAAGAGTCTGATGGCAGCAGAGAAGAAACTGTTCTTGAGTCAGTTGGTATTTGATCTCAGGATTTTGTATCTCTTTCCCAACGGAAGAACGGGGAAGAGTGAATGTCCAGGGTGGTGAGGTCCTTAATTATACTGGATGCTTTTCCAAGGCAGTGGGGAGCATGGACAGTGTCAATGGATGGGAGATTGTTTTGAGTGATGGACTGGACTTCGTTCATGACCCTTTGTAGTTTCTTGCAATCTTGGACAGAGCAGGAGCCATACCAAGCTGTGATTCAACCAGAAAGAATGCTTTCTATGGTGCGTGTTAGTGAGGATGTAGCACTGGATGATTCACAGAGGACAAGGAAAACAATTATCATGGTTTTTGAGTCATGAGATCCAGCACTTAAGACACACCTGAGAAAGAGGGAATTTGGACAATATGGTACTCCACAGATACTGTCAGGCCTGCTGAGATTTTCCAGCATTTTCTGTTTTTTTTTCAGATTTCAGCATTTGCAGTATTTTGCCTTTACTTCCAGTTAGTTGTGTTGTCTGTATTCAGGAGGATGGGGAGTAGGTGCAGAATGATACTTGGCATGGTGCATCTTCCTTGAAGGTGGCCTAACTCCATTGCTCCTCTACCTCCGCAGTAATGACACTGAAGGATGCCCATATGGAATATCACCTTTGCTCTTGAGAAGATCACACAGTGGGTAGGGGGATGGTGGTCTGACACCTTCAGAAGCAGTTAAAATAAAGTTCAGATGAGTTTAGGCAGAATGGGCAGAACAGGGAACCACTGCAGCAATAAAAAAAATTCCAAACTGCAGAAATCACTAGTCAAACTGTCCAGACTCTTCAGGCTTTTCACATGTCTGCCTCGGTCAGCTGTTCCTAGTAACAGCTGCACCTTATAATTCCCAATAAACGCACTGTAAGGGTGAAAACAGGAAAATCCCACCATTTGTCTTTGTTTATACAAACCTTTATATGACCTTGATTGAGAGAAACATTCATGCCCACGACATTCAGTTCTCAAACTGTGGTTGGCTGTGCATCCCTACCACTTGTGACCGAACCTCTACTCCATCACTTGCCATCATCCCAGTGCCTCGCTGAACTCCCTTTCCAGCTTTTGAAGCCCTCCTCAAAACTCATAAAACTTGACTCTCCTTTCAGGCATAGAAAGACTTGCATTTACATTGTGATTTTTAGGACTACTGGACGTCAAAAAATAGCCAATGATATACTTTTTTTGAATTGTTATCACTATTGTGATGTTGAAAATTTTCTACCATTGCTATTGTGGCAGAATTTCAGTTTCAGGTCCACTTGTGCCTAATTAAACATTTACTAAGGCAAGTTGCTAAAAGTCATTGGGTGGAATTTTACACAAATTTTTTCTCAGTGTTCACCTGGCATGAAAACGGGAGAGTTGTTGATCTGTTTCTCGGGCGAGTTTTCACATCCAGTCTTATGCACTGAGTCTTTGAAAATACAGGCTAGCCATTTGAGGCATAATTTGCCAGACAGCCAGCATCTTGGAACCACAAACCGCATATGCACAGGCGATTTATAGGATTGAGGGGTATAGGTAAGCCTAGTAGGTAGAGATAAGATCGGCGCAACTTGTGAGCCGAAGAGCCTGTTTGTGCTGTAGTTTTTCTATGATTTTAGAGCTGGGAAAAAAGCAGAACTCCCAAGGGCCAGATACAGCCTCCCCCCCAACAGACATCAGAGACCCTCCCCCTGACATTACTGACCCCTTAACCCACTGGTCCCCCCACCCTCCCTGGACCCCCTGGCACATAGTCCCCTCATCACCCCCCCGGCCCCAATGGCTGATTGACCCTCTCTCTCCCTACTGACTTGACCATCACAGAGGCACAAATTCCAGCCCCCCCTTTCCCCTTCCATCAGCACACCTGCAAGAGCTGACTTGGCCTCCACTTCATGGCAATAACGTAAACTTCATTAAGCTCGCTAGGATGCTCTAATGGGCATGTGACTCACCCAAACCTCCTGCAACTGATCTGCCCTAACAACGGATAGCTCCACAAAAGCCCCAAGGAAGGACAAATAGGCAGGCAGTGCAGGAGGAAATGGCCTCCAGGAAGTTCTGTTTTTCAGATGCTGATCTGGCCGGATTCTGGAGGCGGTGGAGGCAAGGTGGGACACCCTCTTCCCCTCAGCAGGATGCTGTCCCAGAAGAAGGGATGGAAACACAGCCTGGGACATGCATTGGCCAGGAGAACTGGAAAGCAGCGCCGCAAAAAAACTGAATGACCATAATGACCCTCACATCTTGGGTACTCCTGCTGCTTTATTCATTAGAAAGGTTCAAATAAGTGATTGACACAGGATAAACTAGCAGCCCTCATCAGAAGGTGGACCAGGAAAGATCGAGCGAGATGGGCGAAGAGTTCTCTAACGCTGAGGAGCAGAATGCTGCTGTGACGAGCCACTCAGATCAAGACGCTATGCCAGTGTCTGTTCATCTTCTGGGATCAGTAAACCACTCTCAACTGTCGCGGGTCATATTTTTGTCTATTTAGCTAATTCATCATATTTAAACTTAATACCCTTTCTCCAAATTACTTACGAACACTTAACTGCCTTTTTAGGTCTCTGTGGCTCCCGAACCCAAAACCTTATAAGTAATCACATTTGTTTTCTGTGTGTATGAGAGGGTGGTAATGGCAACCACTCTGTATAATTGAATTTTGATAGAGATGTGCAGTGCATGGCTTGTTTCCATAGATGGCCAAAGGAGTTGTCGGCCTTGAACAGTCAATTGTCTATATCCTTGTGACAGTGACATCATTTGAAATGATATCTACATAGGTAAATGGTTGCCCTGCATTGGGGTTGTTGCTGTCAATGCTGATCTGTGGCAGATTGTAATGGTTGGTTGGCTTCTCATTTCTTTAGGCTAATTGTAAGGCCAAAGGCTCTTGTTACCTCAAAGAAATGGTTTACCTTGAACTGCATTGCATCATCTGAGGGTTTCATGAGACATAAGGAGGCAACTCTGATAAATGCACGATGTTGTTATTGACACTGTAACAGTACCAACATTACTGAGTAGATATGGAGCAGGCGAGGGGTGGAGAATGGGAAGGCTTGTTGAAATCGGGCAGGATTTTACGGTTTCAGGATGAGCAAGGCCATAAAATCCTGCTCACATACTCTTTCTACTTGGTCAGAAGTAAAATCGAAGATGGATATAACTCCCAGAGGAGATGACCTTGCTCGCTTTGACTGAGTCCTCACAAAAAGACTGGAGTGGTGCAAATATTGGGGTAGTACCACTGCTAAAAGTGCAATTTATAGCCAACATAATATTCAATGATTAAAAGCGTCACTGCATTTAAACAGTAAATGTAAATAGGATTAGTACTGTCAAGAACTAGCCACACATCAATATCATTAACTTGTTAAGTTCTTCTCAATTTCTAATGGATACACTTATCAGTAATACCTATAGCAATGAATGCATGTGGGCAGCTGAAAAAACTTTCAAACATAAAATTGCACCAGTAAAATTTAATGACTATTAGTAACCTGCTGAGTAAATGTTTAATTAGACACACATCGGCCTGGAACTGAAATTCTGCCATGGTTTCTCTTGTGCCTCAGTATAACTCTTTCACTGTAACTCTAATATGCAGAACATCCCCCTCCCCACCCATCCCCTATGTTCACAGAATTTTAACACCAAGATAATTTTCTGAGTTATTTCAGAGTAAAGCAAAATTCATCCCCATAAAGAATGTTATGTGAACAGGCTCTTAATAAGTCTAAACAAAGGAAACAGAATCTCTGTTGAATGTTTTACCTTTCAAATCAGTCTTGTATAATAAAACAAAAAAGTCTTTTGGCTTTTTAAATTAACTACAAAGCAGTATTGGAGTGCGACGTATAGGAGGGTGGTTTATTCCATTGGGAAAAGGAAGCGTGAAGAAACTGTGGGTCAGGAATAGGGAGACAATAGAAAGACATCAATTCTCTGACTTGTGCTCTCTGTGAACGTGTCTTTGCTGCTGGAATCTTCCCTGGTGTCTTAAGGTATCATGCTTTTAGGGTGCTTTCATACCTCTAGCATTCACTGACAGAATAACATGAAACAAAACCACTAATTGTCTCATCAAACTAGTTTTTTTGTCAGCTTGAGGTACATTCTCAGCATTCCAAATCAACTGGGGGTTTGTTCTCTGAAGTGTCTAGAGCAGGACATAGCACTCAACACAGTATGATAGATGAGGAGGGGCCATGGTGGCCTGAGCGGACAGTGACATGAGAGTGATTTGTCCCTTTTGTCATTGTTTTTTTCTGGTGGTTCCACAACTCTACAGGGGGTGATAATTGAGATCTTTTCAGAAATCTGTACTGTCATCAAACCCCCTTTAATCATAATTGTCCTTGCACAATATTATTCCTCTCACCAGTGCTGAACCACAAACATCAGCTTGAAAAACTGAAAGCAGGAATATGGGCTAAAATTAAAATGAGAAGTTGATTAAAAATGAATAATAGTCTGGTCACTTAGCACGAGTGACCTAGAATTGATTCCCTAAATGTCAGATTCAGATAGGTTGATTTAGTTAGCTTTAAAAAGGTTATATCACATTTCTTTGCATTTCAGAACATTGCATTGATTATTGGTGTTGACCTAAATGATTACAATTTTTCTCTGTTCCACACTATATCAGGCCTGATTTTATCATCAAGTTGCGCCCGTTTTTGAGTGTGAAGAATTGTTTAACTCAGGGGACAGCCCAGTAGCAAAATCCGTGACTGCCTCCATGGCCATTCCCACTTTACCAATGGCTGAAAATGGCCTCGATCGGGACTGTGCCTGAAACAGGCACAACGTCAATTTAAATGCATTTGCATGTCTTTAAATTGACTTAATGGGCTGAACACCCAAACTTACCAGCGCTTCCCCTTTTACCACCGCATTCACCCATCCAGATTCGGCGCGAAACAGTCATGGTCCACAAAAGTCTGTTTCAGATGCTTCAGCTTCTGAGGAAGTAAGAGCAGAGCTTCCAGCTTCCGGGGGGGCGCAGGGCGCGGGGCTGGGGGTTGGGGAAACCATGTCAGATGGATCCCTGGTGGGGAGGGATGGGGAGGGAGGTGGGTCAGATGGATCTCTGATGGGTGGGGCAAGAGGGTCAGATGGATCTCTGGTCAGGAGGGACATAGGTCAGACAGCCCTTTGGTGGGGGGGGGGCGGTGGGTAGGGAGGTGAGTCAGATTGGTCTCTGGTGGGGGGAGGAAAGTGGGTCAGATGGATCTCTGGTGGGGGGAGGGAGGTGGGTCAGATGGATCTCTGGTGGAGGGAGGGAGGTGGGTCAGATTGCTCTCTGGTGGGGGGGAGGGAGGTGGGTCAGATCGCTCTCTGGTGGGGGGGGAAAGAAGCAGGTCAGATGGATCTCTGGTGGGGTGGAGGGGAGATAGGTCAGATGGATCTCTGGTGGGGTGGAGGGGAGATAGGTCAGATGGATCTCTTGTTGCGGGGAGGGAGATGGGTCAGATGGATCTCTGGTGTGGGGGGAGGGAGATGGGTCAGATGGATCTCTGGTGTGGGGGGAGGGAGAGGGGTCCACTGCCATTCTGCATGTGGAAGGAAGGCAGGGGCCACGATCATTTTGGGTAGCGGGAGATGGGGGGATAACGGGGTCGGTAATGTTGTGGGGAAGGGGCAATGTCTGTGGGGGCCAGAGGGGGAGGTATTATGTGGCCCGGGAGTGGCAGCGGAATGTTTTTCAAAATATTTTTTACTGCGCATGCACAGTTGAAGACTCCTATTGGAGCTGCAGTGTTTTGGTTGTGATAAGCCCCACCACAGGCTTTTGTATCACGATTCAGAATTGCTGCTATTTTTCCCGGCTGAGTGCATATGGGAGCGCCTGAGAACATCCCTAAAAGTCGGATCTGAAACACTCCCAGATTCAAGTCCGCCCAGAACTTAGAATCAAAATGGTAAAATCGGACCTATGATGTGAGCACAAACAGATAAAACATTAATGAAGGTACTGATGGACTACTTATCCATGATTAACATTCTTACTCCCCCACTCCCTTAATGGATTAACAAATCCAAGTGAAAAGTAAACAGTTGATTTTTTTCTAAGTAGAAACACATGCAAACTTTCTCACAATGTGGTGACTAGGGGATTTTCACAGGAACTTCATTGCAGTGTTAAATGTAGGCCTACTTGTGACACAAATAAATAAACTTTTTAAAAAACTTCAGAACAGTGAGCATTTTCAGTTCAAACCTGCTTTCGTGAAGTTAAAGACATCAGGAAGTGATAAAGTATCATCACTGTAATGTAACTTTCAACAAATGGTTGAAAGTTAAATCAGAGACCACTGCCTCTGTTAAGGAAACACTGGATAAGCTTTTGAAGCAAAAAAGATCCAGGACTATGGGAAGAGAGTGCTGCAGTTGAATTAGTTTTGGATTATCTGGCAGACACAATGTACCATATTGTCTCCTGCTGTGCTGTAAACATACATGGTTCGAGTTAATTTGACTCTTTCACTAATCAGATATTCTGAAACAAACTGTTTGATCTGCAAAGATAAAGTTACAATATTTACTGGTGTCTATTCTCCACAGTTGGAAACTAAATATGTAAAATAGCTTTCCTCATTCAAAATTGCCTTGTATATAATAAAAACAAACTGGTATTTTTTAGAGTGGTGTTAAAAAATCTATAAGACAACTTTTTTTTAAAGATAAATAATCAGTCATTCTCTTAGATGAATTAAATACATTGATTTTGTGACAAAGAGGGAGGCTGTCAGCTGATGCTATCCTGTTATAGAGCTATCTAGCAGTCAAAAATGGCAATGGGACAGCAGTCACCCTATCGATGTCCAAGGCCCATTTGATGAAGTTTCTTGTGGACTGTGTAAATGGTCACTCTACACTCATTCCTGAAACAGATGAAATATTCTGTGCATGTGTAAATCAGGGAGCCAACCAAGATCCTGATGGTATTTTTGGGATATTAGGAAGAGCAGGATTGTACTCCCTGATCACAAACTGTAGTGACAGGAATAGGCCATTCGGCCCTTTGAGTCCGCTCCATCATTTATTTTGATCATGTCTGATCATCTAATTCAATATCCTAAATGTCCCCTTCCCCCGCCATATCCCTAGGCCCCTTTAGCCCCAAGAGCTATATCTAATTTCTTCTTGAAGTCACACAATAGTTTGTACTCCCACCCCCATTGCTCAGAGTGCATGCACCAACACACCTTTTATATTTGCCCTTTCATATCCTTTCTCCTCACCATCCATTGCCCCAAACACTCCTTTGGAGTAAGTCATGGATTTGCGTGTGCCTCTTTCAATTTATTGGTCCGAATATTCCAAGTGATGACAATCACCTTCAGATTTATCCTATTTCTATTTTACTATGCCATATTTGAGTTCCACATTTCTGGCTGGGATTTTCAGCTTCTTCATTAATGCCTTCAATCCAACTGTTTGCTTGTACCATTAGATCATAGGTCAAGAAGGACCATGCTCTAGTTTTACAGCACTGGCTAGGTATTAGCTGCTACACTGAAAAGCTGGCACATTTAAACAGTTTTTCAGTGTGTTAGTGTATGAGTGTCTGGCTGAATGAGAGACTGAATGGGTGAATGTGTAGGTGTGGTCGTATAAGTTGGGTGAGTTAAGGGGGTAAGGAAATAGAGTAATTGGGTAGGGTGTGCAGTCAGGTCAAGTCTGGTCAGGTCAGGTCAGGGGATGGAGGGCGGGGTTGGGGGGTGAGGTCAGATCAAGTCAGGTCAGGGGATAGAGAAGAATCAGGTCAGAGGATGGAGGGAGGGGTCAGGTGGTGAGATGGGTCAGGTCAGGTCAGCTTATGTTGAGGGCAGTTGGTGTTGTTGAGGGAGAGTCATGGGGATCAATGGGGTGGTTGGCGGAGGGGGTAGATTTCAAGGTGGGAGTCAGGGCTATCAGTATGAATGAATGAGGGGTCAATTTCACTGATACCCAGGAGTTAGACTCAGATTTTATGTTTCACATTTCCTGGGTAACTATTCAGGTAAGGAAGGCAGAATTGTCCGAAGTCTCCTACTCTACTCAGAGTTGCAGACTTTTTCCTGAGGCTCCAGGGAAGCGGAAGAACTGCCCATTGGAAGTTCAAATTTCTGGGGCAAATCCCATGAAATCAATGTATTGAGGCTTCCAAGGGTATGCGATGACCTGAAGATCGGAAAATGTGGACAATCATACTCTGCTACAAAATATAACATCATAATGCACACATGCAGTTTAATCTACACTATGGAGACAAAACGCAAATTGAAAATCAGTTCTGGTACACCTTGGTTCAATCATGTGTGACCCTGAACTTCTGACCACTGGTCATTTTTATTTCCTCCATTGCCTTCATGCTAGCCCCTTCCAGTGTGTCAGCAAAATTCAATGTAAACTCAATGAAAAGTACCTCATCTGTCGATTAAGCTCTTTACAACCTTCTGGACTCAACATTGGTTGGGATTTTCCACTCCCATTCTTCTCGGGTAGGATTAGTGACAGGAGCAGAAAATCTTGTGAGAGGCTCAAATCTCACTTTACATCACCAGGAAGTCTCATCATTATTATCCCCACCCTCTGCCAGTGACATAACATTCAACATCAGGAACTGCATTTAATAAATCTGAATGTAATTATCGTGCCTCTATGTTTGATAATCACCCCATTACGTTATCCATTCACACAGGCATGAAAGCACGCTGATGGAAAGTATGACTCATTTCCCATAGCACGCACCTGGTGGGCAATCCCGCTGGAGGAGCTCAGGTGATTATATTGCTCAGTGGGTCATGCCCAGGCAGTGCCAGGACACTGCCCTCATTCTGCCCTCTGTTGCTGCATCTGCACTGCCCTTGGCACTGCTCAGTTTCAATGGGCTGTACTACGGGCCGTACTGGGACAGCGGCAGGGTGCAGTGTCAGGACGCATTGCATAGGGGGAGTGCAAGGGGGTGTTCCATTTTTACTTTTGTTTATTACAGCAGCCTTTAAATGGCCTTCATTAAAAAATTAAGTTGTTGGTGGGGCAGGCTCAATCAAAGCCAATGTGGTATTGTGGGCCCAGTTCTTTCAATTGTTTTTGATTATGTCCTGAGTGATATGGTGGAGAAAGCCAACGCTGAGGGCTTCATTGTCGCTTTTCCAACACGCTGCCGCACTCTGCCAAAAAAAGGAGAAAAGCCCACATGTTGTGTTTAACAACTCCAGTCTGTAAACTCTGTCACAGAGTCATAGTGGTATACAGCATAGAAAAAGGCCCTTTGGCCCAACTTATCCATACTGCCCAGGTTTTACCACTAAGCTAGTCCCAATTGCCCACATTTGGCCCATATCCCTCTGTACCCATCTTACCCATGCAACTGTTTAAATGCTTTTTAAAAGAAAGTTGTACGTGTCTCAACTATTAACTCTGGCAACTCTTCCTAGACACTCACCACCCTCTGAGCAAAAACACAAAACTGTCCCTCTGGACTTCTTTGTATCTCTCCCCTCTGACTTTAAACTTATGCCATCTAGTTTTAGACTCTTCTACCTTTGGGAAAAGATGTTGACTATCTACCTAATCTATGCCCGTCATTATTTTATAGGCCTTTATAAGATTACCCCAAAGTCTCCATGCTCCAGGGAAAAAAGTCCCAGTCTACCCAGCCTGTCCTCATCAAGTCCCAGTAGCATCCTAGTAAATCTTTTCTGCACTCTTTCCAGTTTAATAAATGTTCTTCTATAATAGGTTGACTAGAAATGCCTCCCTTTTGCTTCCTTTTTCATTAGGCTTTGGTTTCACTCTCATTTTTCTCTTACTTTTCTTATGCACAGCAACTATTCTTGACTCTGTCAGCCACACCTCCTCTGGACATATCGTGTGTTTCTTTATTTTTGGTTTATTCATTTACAAGGAGTAAGGAATTCCTGCAGTGGTGTTCCAGAGCCAAGATGATTAATCTTCAATCGCCACAACCACTTTCCTTTGTACCAGGTATGAATCTAACCCGTGGAGCATTTTGCCCCTGACTCCAGTTTTGCTAGGGCTCCTTGCTGCTATACTTAGTCAAATGCTGCCTTGATGTCAAAGGCAGTCACTCTCACTTCAGCTCTGGAATTCAGCTGTTTTGTCGATGTTTGAACCAAAGCTGTAATGTGGCCAGGAGCTGAGTGACCTTGGTGGAACCAGCTTGAGCATCAAAGAGCAGGGTACTGCTAACTAAGTGCCTCTTTATAATACCATTGATGACCCTTTCCATTACTTTATTGATGATTGAGAGAAGCATGGCTGGGTTGGATTTGTTCTGCTTTTAATGTGAAGAACCTGCACATTTTTCCACATTGTCAGTTAGATGTCAGTGTTGTAACTGTTCTTGAGCAGCTCGACTAGGGGTGCTGCAGGTTCTGGAGCACAAGTCTTCAGTACTATTGCTAGAATATTGTCAGGGACCATAACCTTTGCAGTATCCAGTGCCTTCAGTCATTTCTTGCTATCATGTGGAGAGAATCAAATTGACTAAAGACTGGAAACTTATGGAGGAGTTTAAGATGGATTATCCACTCAGCACTTCTGGTTGAAGATTGGTGCAAATTCTTCAGCCTTATCTTTTGCACTGATGTGCTGGGCTCCTCCACCACTGAGGTTGGTGGTATTTGTGGTACCTCCTCCTCCAGTGAGTTGTTTAATTGTCCACTACCATTCACAACTGGATATGACATGACTGGCAAGCTTAGATCTGATCTATTGGTTGTGGGATTGTTTAGCTCTGTTTATCATTTGCTGTTTATGCTGTTTGGCATGCAAGTAGTCATATTTTGTACCTTCACCAGATTGACACCTCATTTTTAGGTATAGCTAGTGTTACTCCAGACATGCCCTTCTGTACTTCTCATTGATCCAGGGTTGATTCCCTGGCTTGGAGGTAATGGTAGAGTGGAGGATAAGATGGGACATGAGGTTACAGATTATGGTTGAGTATAATTCTGCTGCTGTTGATGGCCCACAACTCCTCATGAATGTCCAGGCTAGAGTTGCTGGATCTATTTGAAATCTGTGCCATTTAGCACAGTAATAGTGCCATGCAGCAGAATGAAAGGTATCCTTAATGTGAAGATGGGACTTCGTCTTCACCAGGACTATGTGGTGATCATTCCTAATGATACTTTCTGACAGATGCATCTCATCCTCATCCTCACCAACCTACCTGTCGCAGAGGCATCTGTCAGAAAGTGAGGTCAAGTACGTTTTTCCCTCTTGGTGGTTCCTTCACTACCTGCTACGGACTCAAATTGCAGCTATGTCTGTTAGGACATGGCCAGCTCAGTCAGTAATGATGGATATTGAAGTTCATTTTGCTTTTGCCACCCTCAGTGCTTCCTCCAAGTGGTATTCAACATGGAGGAAGGAATACCAATTCATCAACTGAAGGGGGTCAGCAAGAGATTGAAGACTCCCGGGCCAATTCCCTTCCGACTGGAAACCACTGCGCTGTGATGGGCCATTATCTGTAAGGTGTACTTCCAAGAGTATGACTATGTCAAGCTGTTGCTTGATTTGTTTGTGAGACAGCTGTCCTAATTTTGGAGCGAGTCACCCAATGTTAGTAATGAGGATTTTGCAGGGTTAACAGGGTTCTGTTTGCCGGTATCATTTCTGATGCCGAGGTCGATGTAGAGTCATCCAATCAGTTTCACTCTGATATGGTCAAGCAAGTGTCTTGCTTGGCCATATCAGAGGACAGAATTAAGAGTCAACCACATTGCTGTGCGTTTGGAGTCATATGTATGCCAGACCAGGTATTGACAGGAGATCTCCTTCCCTATGACACATTAGTGAACTAGATGGGTAATTAAGACAATCACGGGTTTTTCCATCAACAATGATCTCTGTTGTGGTGAAATTTGAACCTGGGTCCCCAAACCTGGGTCTCTGGTCCAGTGACATTACCACAACACAACCACTCCCCCATTTGTCCCATAAAAATCCAATGGTAATCCGCAAAGGAAAAGAGAAAGTTGTCCCTGCTAGTATTGTTTTCTTAATGAACAATACACCAAAATCAAATCGGCTGACTGGTCATTCAGCTGGGAGTTTGCTGTGCATGAAATTTAGGCTCTGTTAACTTGATAAAAAACAATAATTGTAGAATGTAATTCTTTGTGGACGAAGCAGTTTGGAATGTTATTGCAAGATGTGCTGAAATGATATATACATGCAAGTTCTTTCTATTATACAGGACCAGGGGGAGTGATGATGTGACAGGAATTTAGAATGGTAGCAGGGCTTTGAATAGAGATTAGAGAATAAAGAAGGGCATTAAGAAAAGAAAGTTGACTAAAAGTACAATTCTTCAGTATTGAAAAAGAAACACATTCTCTCAAAAAAATCATTACTTTGTAATTCCTAGCCATCATGTTAAGGGATTATTTTAAAATATCTGAAGATCTTGAGTAAAATTATTCTTGATCACATTTATTGTGCTGAAATCCATGGACACTCTTTAAAATAGTGATAAAATAAATATAACTTTTAAAAAAGGTTATTGAGCTGCTTTTAAATCTTTTTGAATTAATATAACACAATCGCCGGAATTCTACCACTCTGCCTACCACAGAATTGGAGTGGGCAGAGGGTGGACGCGGAAATGTCCTTTGACCTTGACTGGGAATTTCTGGTCTCACTCGAGCAAGGCCGTAAAACCCCACTCAATGATTCTAGGGGCAGAATTTTCCCATCCCACCCCCACGGGAATTGTAGCAGGCGGGATATGGACCATGCAAAGGTCTTCTGACCTCGGCCGGGAGTTTCCGTCTCGGGGCGAGGGCAGCTGAAACATGCCACTGCAGGTTACTGGAAATTATGAACAGTAACTGGAAACAGAATGTTTTTAAAATGCTGTCTTTGTTTCCTGAAACTAAAAAAAATCACTTATTTCATGCAAAATATGTTAAACTGTCTCATCTCATTTTCCCATTTTAGAATTAAAGCATTGCTTTAGGAAGTTGAAGCACTCCAAGTTTCAAAGGCATCAAGAAACATTTTCGTAATCAATAATTAAAAGACAAGGGTAAAATTTAGTCAAGCCAAGAGAGGTAGTGCATAGACTGAGGAGCAGACATGCAGGAAAGGCTGAGATTAAATAGGGCAGTCAAATCTGGGACTGAAAGAACAACACAGAATTGGCAAGGAATTAAACAAATGATTCTAAGTTATAATGTATTCGTATGTTTGGCTGAGCTCCAAACACCACAATAAAAGGACAACTTCATAGAATCCCTACAGTGCAGAAAGAGGCCATTCGGCCCATCAAGCTGCGCCGACAACAATCTCACCCAGTCCCTATTCTTGTAACCCCATGTATTTAGCTTGCTAATCTCCCTAACATTAAGGGGCAATTCAGCATGGCCAATCAACCTAACCTATACATCTTTGGAGCGTGGGCAGAAACTGGGGCACTTGGAGGAAACCCATGCAGTCATGCGGAGAACACGCAAACTTCACACAAGTTACCCGAGGCTATAATTGAACACCAGTCCCTAGTGCTGTGAGGGAGTAATGCTAACCGCTGTGCCACTGTGCTTCCCCCTTATGGTACTTAAAGACATTCTTTGGAGACCTGATTACATGCGCTGTCTTGTCAGCAAGTCTATTTTACCTTAATTTTTTTTGACTATTTACCACAGAAATTGTGTAATTTACATCTGGATTAACAAAATTTTCAACATTTTAAACAATAAAATGGCTTGCCGACTGCCCAAGTAGAATAAAAGCAGCATTGCTACAGGTGCCTCATGATAGGCTGATAAGTTTTCATCATTACTGTATCCTCAAAAAGTGCAAATTTCAAAACCACATGTTCCATGATTTTATTAGTAGGCCATAAATTATCATCGAAGTAGGCAGTTATTCCATTTTCAAACAGGAAAAGAATTATTGTTCTCAGAGATCATTTTTAAAGCAGGTTAAAAAAAACTGAGCAGACCAATATTTCTTTCAGAGTTTTCGAGACTTCATGCTTGATCATTTTTTTAAGCATTTAAGCTGAGTAAAATGTGACAGATTTCAGCCTCAATAGTAAACTGTTTAAATAAAAAAAAAATTGATTGCATTGGGGTCCAGTTTAGTTGCATGCGTCTTGCTATGGAATTCATAATCAATGTCAAGCATCCTAGATTATCAATTACATCATTAAGTTCCAAAGAAGAAGAAAATAACTCACAAAACATTAGTTCATCTTAAATTCTTTCCATATTTTACCTTGATTGTATCTGTCAAAGTCTTTTAGCTAAGGGAGTGAGCGACATCTCAATACCAACATCAAAGGTCCTCTTTGGCCAACCGATAGGAACCATCTTTGCTACTGAATAGGATATTTAAGTCCATCTTTACAACACAGAAGATGAAGAACTGTTACCAACAGGCACACATCAATTGTATTTTTAAAGAACAAGTGGTACTCTTCACAAATTAGGCTGATAGATGGTGGGCAGCCATGACATCAAAACCTACAACTGAAATTATGAAGCTATTGTAATTTTCAATGCAATAATTTGGTTTAATTTGCTCCTTTTCTATATAAACACTGAGCATTGATTTTAGTCATATTTATTGCACGAGTAATAGGAACACCCAGAAGATTGATTTTGAAAAAAAAGATGTATTATATGGTAATGATATATGGCTGCAGTGCCAGAACTCAACCACTAGGAAGTGCTCTTGATCAGTTCATGAGAGAAAAAAATTGTGCTGACTACAAACTATTTTGGATCCCTGGTTTCCATTTGTGTAATCATAGACATATTTCCGATGCATTTTATTTACATTCATAATAATAAAGCAACAATAACAATAGTTTTGTTTCACATCATCCATTGCATATATAAAATAATCCTCACTAAAATGTGAGCGCAAGTTAAAAGTAGTTCAAATGAATAGTTAAAGTTTATTTATTAGTGTCATAAGTAGGCTTACATCAAGACTGCAATGAAGTTAGTGTGAAATGCCCCTAGTTGCCACCTTTTCAGGTACACAGAGAGAATTTAGTATGGCCAATGCACCTAACCAGCATGTCTTTTGGACTGTGGGAGAAAACCAGAGTGCCCAGATGAAATGCACACAGACATGGGGAGAATGTGCAAACTATGCACAGAAAGTGACCCAAGTCAGGAATTGAATCCAGATTCCTGGGAATGTGAAGCACCACTGCTGGCCATTGTGCCACAGTGCCACCTATTACTGACCAAATATTGACCAAAACAGCTATGTACATACTATTCAATAATGTTTGTAGGACCATGTTACCAAAATATACCTTGGAGGAATTATTTTTTCAAATGTCTTTTTTTGTATTCCTTCCAATAGTTTCCCATAACTATACACTACAATGGATTACGAGGCTGCCTCACTATATTTATGATACATTTGACAATTTGTTCAAAGCTCCTACTATTGAAAAAAATCAGTGCACCAAATGTTTTATAGAGTTCTTTTTATTTCAAATGAGCAACCTATTTAAATCAATTATCAGCTTAAAATGAGCAGCCTGATCTAATTAGCGTTATCCCCTAGTGAAATAGAGAATGAAAGGGAGGTGCTAGGCAGAGCTCCTGAGATCCAATACCCCAAAGGACTCTATTCTAGTGACCAATGTGACACAGAGTCCCCGCAGGATGATTGTTCTTGTAAGTGCTTGATCATGCAGCGTACTCCCAAGGCACAGGGATTCTGTTCAAAATCCATGGAAATAAAAAGGAGGATTTTCTATAAGGCAGACTTTTACTAGATTTACAATTTTATGATACACGACAAATCTAGTATTTCAACATGATGCTAATTTAGTGTTCCAATTCAAATGATCCTGATCAAATTAGGTGCAACCTCAATACAGGGACATATTTGCAAATATAACCAGCATAGACTGCAAGAAAGCAGTGCATACAATTGTTGTTCCATTATTCCTGTTCTGACTGTTTCATGGGCTGATAGCCCAGTTGGAAATATTAGTGTAATACAAATTATGATATTATTGTAGTTGCTAGCTCAATAGATATACACTCTTTAAACAAGACTCATTAAAATATGCCAACTTTGTTGTAAAAGATCAGATATATTTTTACATATATGACTTTTCTGTTAATGATCCAAATATCTGTAAAGCATTTTATCTACTGACCATGTATATCACGTACTTAAGTAAAAAGACAGATTAAAAATCAAAGAAAAACAAATTGCATTTACTAATCTGTAATCTATTGATCAACCTTGTCTTCAAGTGACACTTGTGAAACCGTCCATGTTATGGTTTTTTGTGTTAGGAGATGTAAATTTGAATGAAAATGACTCTTCACGTATCACTGTAGACCCTTGTTTTTACAGTAAAGTGGCTAGTTGTTGAAGAATGTTAGTAGATATGCCAAAATGCAGCATTACAATATAATAAGGCAGATCTGCATAAGCAATCTGCTGGCAGCAAATTCAGGGGCCAGTGGTTTATGGAAAATAAATACAGTAGCGTCAAATATATAAAGAAAAAGTGTCGCAGGAGTGAATGAATTATAGTGGGCATGACATGTCACAATTGCATAAATCACCAGTGCCAAATGTGATTTGTGCAATCCATTTGATTTAAGAGTTTAAATTCACTTGTACTTAGTTTTTCACCATCCTTTGGACTGACTTGTCAGCGTGGATTTAGTGAGAGGCTGCAAAACCTACAAGTAAGGTGACTCAAAGTAAATGGAAGAAAAATTAGTAAAAAATGGAATTCATTCATTTTACAAGCAGTTCATTCAAACAAAAAGAATGGCTATAGTTGTGTGGATCTCTATCAAACGTTTCATTAAGTGCATGACAAGGCTCCTCACATTGCAATGAAACAGCAGAATCCAATGTTTTGTCAGATACTTGAATTCAAAAGCATTAAAAAGGAACAGGGTAAAAAGTAAAATCAGATCATCATTTTCCATACTTTATCACAATAAAAGAAGAATGTGTCTGCTGATTTATCAAATTTAGAAGTTTTAAAAAGCTGTAGCCTGACCACAATGGTCTGTTTGGAAATAGAAAGAAAAGAACAGTTCTGATTCAATCTATTAAGTTCTTCCACTCTTGGCATTGTCCTGCTCCTAATCTGTATCTCTGTGTGTCTGATGTCCACCCCACAGGAAAAGAGAATTGAAATCAAACATATTATTTAAAGAAAATGCTTACTGACAGTCTTACTTGAGCACTTAACTCCAAATGATAACCTTTCAATATCATTCTACTTTTTTTACTCATCCATGGTACATGGGCATTTGTGGTGAAGCTAACATTTATTTCTGATCCCCATGGCTTTTGAGTAGGCGGTGGTGAACTGCCTTCTTGAGCTGCTGGAGCTCATGTGTTGCAGGTACATTCACAGCAATATTCGTGGGGGAATTTCGGGGTGGACACTGCTGCCTCATAGTGCAGGGACCCATCTTCGATTCCCAGCTTGGGTGAATGTCTGTTTACACATTCTCCCACTGTCTGCGTGGGTTTCCGCTGGGTGCTCCAGTTTCCTCCCATAATACAAAGATGTGCAAGTTAGGTTGATTGGCCATTTTAAATTGCCACTTAGTGTCATGGGGACTAGCAGGTAAATACGTGGGGGTTATGGGGATAGGGGCTGCGAGGGATTGTGATCGGTGCAGACTTGATGGTCCGGATGGCCTTCTTCTGAACTGTAGGGATTCAATGTTTTGACCCAATGGCATTGAAGGATGTAGCATATAGTGGGGTGCAGGCAAGGAAGCCCCTAAAATTCACCCGATGACTTTCCTGCCACCCTCCCACACCCAGCCGGCCAGTTTGATAGCTGGACTGGAAGACGCTGTCTTGGAGCACAGTTAGTTCTGGAGCTCATGTGTTCAGTGACCACAATAGAGCAGACGCAGCACGGTTTCGTTAAAGGGAAGTCGTGTCTGACAAATTTACTGGAGTTCTATGAGGATGTGTCTAGGGCGGTGGATAGAGGAGAGCCGGTGGATGTGGTCTTTCTGGATTTTCAGAAGGCGTTTGACAAGGTACCTCACAAGAGGTTATTGCAGAAGGTCAGGGGACATGGAGTTGGGGGTAGGGTGTTAGCGTGGATAGAGGATTGGCTGTCAAATAGGAGGCAGAGAGTGGGGGTCAATGGGTGCTATTCGGATTGGCGGATGGTGACTAGTGGAGTGCCCCAGGGGTCGGTGCTGGGGCCTCAGCTATTTACCATTTATATCGATGATCTGGAGGAGGGAACCGAGTGTATGGTGTCGAAATTTGCTGATGACACCAAGATTGGGGGAACGGCAAATTGTGCGGAGGGTGTGGAGAGTCTGCAGAAGGATCTAGATAGGCTGGGCGAATGGGCCAGGAACTGGCAAATGGAATTTAATGTTGGCAAGTGCGAGGTGGTCCACTTTGGTAGGAATAATGGTAGGAAGGATTATTACTTACATGGAGAAAAACTGCAGCAGGTGACGGTGCAGAGGGACCTCGGGGTCCTTGTGCATGAGTCGCAAAAACCCAGCTTGCAGGTGCAGCAGGTGGTCAGGAAGGCGAATGGGATGCTGGCCTTCATAGAGAGGGGGACTGAATATAAAAGTAGGGAGGTCTTGCTGCGGCTGTATAGGGCATTGGTGAGGCCGCAGCTGGAGTACTGTGTGCAGTTTTGGGCGCCGTACTTACGCAAGGATATTTTGGCCTTGGAGGGAGTGCAGAGGAGGTTTACTAGGCTGATGCCGGAGTTGAGGGGGTTGAGCTATGAGGAGAGGCTGAATAAACTAGGCTTGTACTCGTTAGAGTTTAGAAGAATGAGGGGAGATCTCATTGAGACGTATAAGATGATGAATGGGATGGATAGGATAGAGGTGGAGAGCCTCTTCCCGCTCAGAAAGGATAGTAGGACTAGGGGGCACAGCCTCAAGATAAAGGGGGGGAGGTTTAGAATGGAGTTGAGGAGGAACTTCTTCACTCAAAGGGTGGTGAATCTCTGGAATTCTCTACCCGTTGAAGTGGTGGAGGCTACCTCGCTAAATATTTTTAAGACGCGGGTTGATGGGTTTTTGATAAGAGAGGGGATTAAGGGTTATGGGGAGAGGGCGGGAATGTGGAACTGAGCCACGACAGATCAGCCATGATCTTATTGAATGGTGGGGCAGGCTCGAAGGGCTAGATGGCCTACTCCTGCTCCTATTTCTTATGTTCTTATGTTCTTAATCAGAGCTGTATCCAACATTTTCAATCATTTCCTGACGTCGCATGAAGAGAACCAAATTGCCTGAATACGGTCATCTGTGATGCTGGGACCTCAGGAAGAGGCTCATCATTGAATCATAGAATCCCTACTGTATAGAAGGAGGCCATTTGGCTCATCAAGTCTGCACCAACCACAATCTGACCCAGGCCCTATTCCCCTAACCCCACACGTTTACCCTGCTAATCCCCTCAACATTAGTGTCAATTTAGCACAGCCAATCAAGCTCACCCACACATCTTTGGATTGTGGGGTAGAAATTGGAACACTTGGAGGAAACTCACAGGGAGAACTGCAAACTCCACATAAACAGTTATCCAAGGCCGGAATTGAACCTGGTCCCTGCCACTGTGGGGCAGCAGTGCTAATCACCATGCCACCGTGCCATCCTAATGTATCATGTATTTGGTATTTCTGGCAGAAAATGGTTGCAAGTGCTTCAGCCTTGTATTTTCCCCATATGCGCTGGATCCCTTATCGTTGAAGATGGAGATCTTTGTGGTTGTTTAATTCCCCAACAGTAATTACAATTGAGTGGAGGAGGGTTGCAGAGCTTTGATCTGACCTGATCGTTCTTGGGATTGCTTAATCTGATCTAAGTTATGCCACTTTCATTCTTTAGTATGGAGGGCACAGACCAGCTGCAAATAGACGTAGACAGTTTAGGTGAGCGGGCATAAAGATGGCGGATGCAATGTAGGGAAATGTGAAATTATTCATTATGGTCAGAAAGATAAAAAGGCAAAATATTATTGAAAAGATGAGAAACTTGCAAGTGCTGATGGTAAAGAGACCTATGTGTGCTGATACAGTTAGGAACTCAGAAACTTAGCATACAAGTGCAGCAAGGAAGTAAGAAGGCAAATGACATGTTGGCCTTTATTGTAAGGCAATTTGAGTACAAAATAAAGAATTCTTGTTACAGCATTTTAATGAAACTGCGTTTGGAGTACAGTGTGTGTTGTTTTGATCACCACATTATAGAAAGGATATACTTGCGTTGAAAACAGCACAGTTTAATTAAATTCATCTTTAACCTGAGGGAGCTGTCCTATGATGAGAGGATGAATAGATTGGGCTTATATTACACTGTTTAGAAAGAATGAGAGGCGATCTCATTGAAACCTACAAAACTCTGAAAAGGCTGGATAGGTTGGATGCTGAGAGATTGTTCCCATTAGCTGCAGAATCTAAAACGTGGAGGTACAATCTCTGGTAAGTGATTGATCATTTAGGACTGAGATTCAGGGAAAATACTGCACTAAACATAGAAACATAGAAAATAGGTGCAGGAGTAGACCACTCGTCCCTTCGAGCCTACTCCGCCATTCAATATGATCAAGCTGATCATGCACTTTCAGTGTCCCACTCCTGCTTTCCCTCTATACCCCTTGATCCTTTTAGTCACAAAAGCCACTTCCAGCTCCCTTTTGAACATATCTAACAAACTGGTCCTTACAGCTTTCTGTGATAGAGAATTCCACAGGTTTACAACTCTTTGACAAGAAGTTCTTCCTCATCTCAATCCACAATGGCTTATTCCAAAAGAAGTAATGTTGAGCAAGTTAATGGGGCTAAAAGTAGGCAAGTCTCCTGGTCCTGATGAACTGCATCCCAGGGTACTAAATGAGATGGCGGGAGAAATAGCAAATGCACTAGTGGTAATTTACTAAAATTCGCTGGACTCTGGGGTGGTTGCCACAGATTAGAAAACAGAAAATGTGACGCCATTGTTTAAAAAAGGGGGTAGACAAAAGGCAGGTAACTGTAGGCTGGTTAGCTTAACTTCTGTAGTAGGGAAAATGCTTGAATCTATCATTAAGGAAGAAATAATGAGACATCTGGATATAAATTATCCTATTGGTAAGATGCAGCATGTGTTCATGAAGGGCAAGTCATGTTTGACTAATTTGGTGGAATTTGTGAGAACATTACATGTGTAGTGGACAATGGGGAACCTGTGGATGTGGTGTAACTGGATTTCCAGAAGGCATTTGACAAGGTGCCGTACCAAAAACTGCTACATAAGATAAAGGTGCAGTGTTACGGATAATGTATTAGCATGGATAAAGGATTTGTTAACTAACAGAAAGCAAAGACTGGGGGGGTAAATGGGTGTTTTTCTGGTTGGCGATCAGTGACTAGGTGACTAGTTGTGTGCCTCAGAGATCAGTGTTGGGACTGCAATTGTTTACCACTTACATAGATGATTTAGAGTTGGGGACCATGTATACTGTGTCAAAATTCACAGATGACACTAAGATGGGTGGATGAGCAAAGTGTGCAGAGGATGCTGAAAGTCTGCAAGGGATATAGATAATCTAAGTGAGTGGGCAAGGGTCTGGCAGATGGAGTACAATATTGGTAAATGTGAAATCATCCATTTTGGTAGGAATAACAGCAAAATGGATTATTATTTAAATGTTAAAAAATTGCAGCATGCTGTTGTGCGGAGGCACCTGGCTGTCCTTGTGCAGGAATCTCAAGGAGTTGGTTTGAAGGTGCAGCAGGTAATTATGAAGGCAAATGGAATTTTGTCCTTCATCGCTAGAGGGATGGAGTTTAAAAACAGCGTGATTATGTTGCAGCTGTGTAAGGTGCTAGTGAGGCCACATTTAGAGTTCTGTGTACAGTTTTGGTCTCCTTACTTGAGAAAGGAAATACTGGCACTGGAGGAGGGTGCAGAGGAGATTCACTAGGTTGATTCTGGAGTTGAGAGGGTTGGCTTATGAGGAGAGACGGAGTAGATTAGGGCTATACTCATTGGAATTCAGAGGAATGAGGGGAAAACTTATAGAAACATATAAAATTATGAAGGGAATATGTAAGATAGAAGCAGGGAAGTTGTTTCCACTGGCGGGTGAAACTAGAAGTAGGAGGCATAGCCTCAAAATAAAGGAAAGCAGATTTAGAACTGAGTTGAGGAGGAACTTCTTCACACAAAGGGTTATGAATCTGTGAAATTCCCTGCCTAGTGAAACAGTTGAGGTTACTTTATTGAATGTTTTTAAGGCAAACATAGATAAATTTTTGAACAGTAAAGGAATTAAGGGTTATGGTGAGTGGGCAGCTAAGTGGAGCTGAATCCACAAGAAGATCAGCCATGATCTTATTGAATGGTGGAGCAGGATTGAGGGGCCAGATGGCCTACTCCTGCTCTTTGATCTTACGTTCTTATGTTCTTATTCTTAGATTGTGACATCTAGTTCTGGACTTCCCCAACATTGGGAACATTTTTCCTACATCTAGCCTGTCCAGTCCCATCAGAATTTTATATGTTTTTATGAAATCCCCTCTCATTCTTCTAAGTTCTAATGAGTACAAGCCCGATTGATCCAGTCTCTCTTCATATATCAGTCTTGCCATTCCAGGACTCAGTCTGGTGAACCTTCACTAGACCCCATCAATAACAAAAATGTCCTTCCTCAGACTAGGATACCAAAACCGCACACAATACTCCAGATGTGGCCTCATCAAGGCTCTGTATAACAGCAGCAAGACATCCCTACTCCTATACTCAATCTTCTTGCTATGAAGACCAGCATGCCATTAGCTTTCCTCACTGCCTACTGTACCCGCATGCCAACTTTCAGCAACTGTTCCACCATGATACCCAGGGCACGTTGCACTCCAAATTTCGCTGACTGTTCCACCATGACACCCAGGTCACGTTGCAATCCCCCTTTTCCTAAACTGTCACCATTCAGATAATAATCTTTCTTCTGTTTTTGCCACCAAAGTGGATAACCTCACATTCAACTACATCATATTCCATTTGTCAAGTATTTGGTGACTCAGCCAGCTTGTCCAAGTCACCCTGCAGCCTTATAGCATCCTCCTTACAGCATACACTGCCACCCAGCTTAGTGTCATTTGCAATTTTGATATTGCATTCAATCCCTTTGTCCAAATCATTAATGTACATTGTGAATAGCTGGGGTCACAGCACTGAACCTTGTGGTACTGTGGGAGATCTAGGGTATCAGCAACATTAGGCACTATTAGGTACTATAGTTGATTTGGATTCAAACAGTTCTAGACATGACTAGTACTCTATCTTACAAGCTTTAATTATTTGTGTACAAGGAGAAACTCACCTGCAGCCCTCTGCAGACTGTTTATGAAGTTATAGACAAAAAAACTTGGCAATTATAGTTAATTACAGCAAATGAGAAACAAGCAATTTTTCTAATCCTTCATTTGCATATATATTCATCAATCATACCCTAGCTTTTTGCCCTTTCCTGTTCGGTGAAAAACTGTCTCCTGCTAATCCTTCATTTGCGTAGCATGTCACCATACCTTATCTTTGGTATTCTGTTACGGAAAACTCTGATTTTTCTCATCCTCTGGTGAAGACCGAAAACAGAATGTTTACAGGATGCAGGTGAAGATTAGCAGTTCATGCTAAATACACAAGAACTGACCCCATTGAAGGCCTGTATGGTGATAAGCATTGACAGAAATCTATGGAACCTTAATTTTAACAACTTAACTTCCACAGTACCCCACTTGTCACTGCCTGCCACTTTAAAAAGGATCCATTTATTCCCATCCTCTGCTTCCTGTCTGCCAAACAGGTCTCTATCCATGTCAATACATTACCCTGAATACCATGAGCTTTAATTTTGCTCATTAATCTCATGTGTGGGCCTTGTCAAAAGCCTTTTGAAAGTCAAGATGCACAACATCCATTGGTTCACCCTTGTCCACTCTGCTGGTCACATCCTCAAAAAATTCCATAAAATTTGTCAAGCACAATTTCCCATTAGTGAATCCATGCTGACTTGGACCAATCCTGTCACCACTTTCCAAATACTCAGTTATTGCATCCTTAGTAATTGACTTTAGCATTCTCCCCATCTCCGATGTCAGGTGAACTAGTCTATAATTCCCGGTTTTCTCTCTCCTTCCCTTTTTAAAAAGTGGGGTTACATTAGTTACCCTCCAATCCACTGGAACTCTTCCAGAGCCTACAGAATGCTGGAAAATAATCTCCAATGCTTCTATTATTTCTAGGGCCACAGCCTTGAGCACACTGGGATGCAGAGCATTAGGTCCTGGGGACTTATCGGGTTTTAATCCCACACAGTAATTTCCCCAATACAATTTGAAAGTTAATTTATTTGTCACTGGTAAGGCTTACATTAATACTGCAATGAAGTTACTGTGAAATTCCCCTAGTCACCACAGTCTTGCGCCTGTTTGGATCAATGCACGTAACCAGCACGTCTTTCAAAATGTGAGAGGAAACTGGAGCACCTGGAGGAAATCCACACAGACATGGGGAGAACGTATAAACTCCACACAGACAGCGACCCAAGCCAGGAATTGAACCCAGGTCCCTGGCGCTGTGAAGCAGCAGTGCTAACCACTGTACTATCACGCCGTCCACATTTCCTGATTAATAAGGATTTCTTTTAGTTCCCCCTTTATGCTAAACCATTTGTCCTCTAATATTTTTGGAAAGTTATTTATGTAAATGGGTTGTGAATCTGGAATTTTCTACTAAAGAAGATTGTGGATACTCCATCATTAAATACATTCATTTTGTCTCTAAGGGAATAAGGGATATGTGGAGTGTGTGGGAAAATGGAGTTGAAACTCAATATCTGCCATGATCAGATTGAATGGTGGAGCAGGCTTGATGGGCCATGTGATATATTGGCCTTCATTACAAGAGGACTTGAGTATAGGAACAAGGATGTCTGACTGCAGCCGTACAGGGCCTTGGTGAAAGCACATCCAGAATATTGTACACGTCGCTTTTGTCACTTTATCAAAGAAAGGATATACTTGCCATAGCAGGAATGTAGCGAAGGCTAATCTGGCTGCTTCTTGGATGGTAGGATTGTCATATGAGGAGAGATGTGGTCAACTGAAAGTCTATTCACTGGAGTTTAGAAAATTGCAAGGGGACCTCATTGAAATATATAAAATCCTGACAGGGCTGGACTGACTGGATGTAGGGGTATTGCTTCCTGGGGGGTTCTACAACAAAGGGTCACTATTTCAGAATATGAAATAGGCCACTTAGGACTGTGATGAGGAGAAACTTCTTCACACAGTGGGTGGTGAACCTAGGGAATTCTCTACCACAGAAAACTGTGGAGGCCAAGTCACTGAATATATTTAAGAAGGAACTAGAAAGATTCATAATTAAGGCATCATGGGTTTGGGGAGAGTGTGGCAGTATGATGCTGTGATGAAGGATCAGCCATGATCATATTGAATGGCAGAGCATGCTCAGAAGGACAAATTACCTCCTCCTGCTTCTACTTTCTGTCTCTATGGTCTACTTCTGCTCCTATTTCTTATGTTAGAACATAAGAACATAAGAAATAGGAGCAGGAGTAGGCCATCTAGCCCTTCGAGCCTGCCCCGCCATTCAATAAGATCATGGCTGATCTGTCGTGGCTCAGTTCCACATTCCTGCCCTCTCCCCATAACCCTTAATCCCCTCTCTTATCAAGAACCCATCAACCCGCTTCTTAAAAATATTTAGCGAGGCAGCCTCCACCACTTCAACGGGCAGAGAATTCCAGAGATTCACCACCCTTTGAGTGAAGAAGTTCCTCCTCAACTCCGTTCTAAACCGCCTCCCCTTTATCTTGAGGCTGTGCCCCCTAGTCCTACTGTCTTTTTTGAGCTGGAAGAGTCTCTCCACCTCTATCCTATCCATCCCATTCATCATCTTATACGTCTCAATGAGATCTCCCCTCATTCTTCTAAACTCTAACGAGTACAAGCCTAGTTTATTCAGCCTCTCCTCATAGCTCAACCCCCTCAACTCCGGTATCAGCCTAGTAAACCTCCTCTGCACTCCCTCCAAGGCCAAAATATCCTTGCGCAGGTGCGGCGCCCAAAACTGCACACAGTACTCCAGCTGCGGCCTCACCAATGCCCTATACAGCTGCAGCAAGACCTCCCTACTTTTATATTCAATCCCCCTCGCTATGAAGGCCAGCATCCCATTTGCCTTCCTGACCACCTGCTGCACCTGCAAGCTGGGTTTTTGCGACTCATGCACAAGGACCCCGAGGTCCCTCTGCACCGTCGCCTGCTGCAGTTTTTCGCCACGTAAGTAATAGTCCTTCCTACCATTCTTCCTACCAAAGTGGACCACCTCCCACTTGCCAACATTAAATTCCATTTGCCATTTCCTGGCCCATTCGCCCAGCCTATCTAGATCCTTCTGCAGACTCTCCACACCCTCCGCACAATTTGCCTTTCCCCCAATCTTGGTGTCATCAGCAAATTTCGACACCCTACACTCGGTTCCCTCCTCCAGATCATCTATATAAATGGTAAATAGCTGAGGCCCCAGCACCGACCCCTGGGGCACCCCACTAGTCACCAACCGCCAATCCGAATAGCACCCATTGACCCCCACTCTCTGCCTCCTATTTGACAACCAATCCTCTATCCACGCTAACACCCTACCCCCAACTCCATGTCCCCTGACCTTCTGCAATAACCTCTTGTGAGGTACCTTGTCAAACGCCTTCTGAAAATCTAGAAAGACCACATCCACCGGCTCTCCTCTATCCACCGCCCTAGACACGTCCTCATAGAACTCCAGTAAATTTGTCAGACACGACTTCCCTTTAATGAAACCGTGCTGCGTCTGCCCTATCAAGCAATTCCCCTCAAGATGCCTCGCTATTTCCTCCTTAATGACGGATTCTAACATTTTACCTACAACAGACGTTAAACTAACCGGCCTATAATTCCCCGCCTTTTGCCTGGCACTCTTCTTAAACAACGGCATAACATTAGCCGTTTTCCAATCTTCCGGCACTTCCCCGGAATCCAGCGGCGTCTGGAAAATAACCACCAAGGCATCCACTATCACCTCCGCCATTTCTTTCAGAAAAAACCGAGCCACGGCGCGACGAGGATGGGACCTTTTTATGTACCTGTAGCATACACTGAACATATACAACTTCATATTAATTAAATCACGTTGGTAAACCATGAGCTTAAGGTATATATGTTGATACATATATTTTACTTTAGTTTTTATTATTAAGGCCTCATTTTCAAAGGACAGAGGGAATAGGAATGATGTGCTGGACCTCGTAGTGAGGGGCACATCCAAAGAGTTCAGAAGGCTAGGCTGATCTTATTGACAGGTCCTCATTTAAAACAAAGTTCCTGGCCAGGAACTACAATTCCCAAGGTTCTCCAGCAAGCCATGCTGAAGAACCTTGGGAAAGTTCCCATCAGTCAGGTCTGAAGTCAGCCATGGAGCTGAGTTCGGGGGAGCATATTCTGTTGTAACTATTGGGAAGTCGGGACTAGTGTGGAGCAAGGACACCTTACGTGGCCGGATGGGAGCTCTGCAGCTCCTCTTGGCCCGCAAGGAATTCATCAGCTACAGTTTTATAATTTTTTATGACCATTTGAGTCCTCACAGTGTGGTTCTGCTGCCGAACTGCAGACAGCATATGATTTGGGGGTGGCACAGTGGCACCGTGGTTAGCATGGTTAGCACTGCTGCTTCACAGTTCAGGACCCTGAGTTCAATTCCAGCCTCAGTCGCTGTCTGTGTGGAGTTTGCATGTTCTCCCCATGTCTCCTTGGGTTTCCTCTGGGTGATCCCACACTCCAAAGATGTGCAAGTTAGGTGGATTGGCCATGCTAAATTGCCCCTTAGTGCCAGGGGAGACCAGCAGCGTAAATACGTGGGGTTACAGGGATAGGAGTTGGTGGGGTTGTTGTCGGTGCAGGCTCAATGGGCCAAATGGCCTTCTGCTGCACTGTAGGGATTCTATGATCCTCCCTGGCTTGAAATTATTTTTGTGTGCCTAACAATGTCAGCAGTCCACAACTGCCCTCCATAGATCACCACCTTAAATTCGTGGAGGGCCTGGTTATTCCAGTGATACCTGGAGGGATGCTATCAGAAGTGCTTCATAGAGCTACCCATGGTATCAGGTCATTAGGGGAAATGCCAGACAAAATGTGGTCCTAAAATTCCTCAACAATAGAAAAGAAGGAAGATTGCACCTCACCGACTGTGAAGTCAGAAGAAAGCTGGAATAGCAGGCAGATTGCAGTCATTGCGGCTCAAAATATCACTGAAATCTGACCACCAAACCATTAAGATCATATGGATAATGATGATGCCTCAATATCCCTAAATTAAACAAAATCATATTCTGGTTTCTACTGGGGTTCAAGTGCTGTGGTGATGGTACAGTAGGTTATTAGATACACATGGGGTAATGGGAATAGGGCCTGGGTGAGATGCTCTGCTAGAGAATTGGTGCAGACCCAGTGGGCCAAATGGCCTCTTTCAGCACAGTACAGTTGGCCTGGAGCAGCAGCATCTGTCACTATGCTGGCCTCTTCGGGATATGCCCCGCTCACCAAAGATAGGGAGGGGAGCTAGAAAAGGTACCAGAAAAAATAGGTTGCCCCAACTTTCTCCTTGTGGGGATCCACACACTGTGGGATTAACCATTTTCATGGTCAAAGAAAGAAAACTTTAAATTTTCCAACTTGGAAGGGTAGAATATTCATGGATAATTTCAAAGTGCAGAAATAAACACTTCAAGACAAGTTGACGTTACTACCCTGGATGAGTGTCACCTTCCTGGGGTGAAGCAGCTGAAGGACCACACAGGACAGAAGACCTTCTGCTAGAAGGGAAAGTCTGACAGTGACCCTCATGTCCATGGAGTTGGTTTTGCCATTCAAAGTAGGATCTTGGATGCACTGCCAGAGTTCCCCAGTCGTATAAATGAAAAGCTTATGACACATGACCCACAATCAATCTGCCACCATCATCAGTGATTGTGCTTCAACTAGTTACTGTTCAGGGAACGTTCTAGTCTGCCATCCTAAAAGAAGAATAAATCATCCTTCCAGTTGAGAGAATTTAATGTCAGGGTTGGCCGTTACTCGGATGTGTGGAGTAGAACCATTGGGAAAAACAACGTGGGAAATGCCAATGCAAATGGTATCTTAGGGCTGACAAAGTCTGCTCGATACGGCTTCAGTATAACAAACACCCTCTTCCATCAGAAGGACAAATAGAATACTACATAGAGGTATCCTAGATCAAATATTGGCAGCTCTTGGATTATGTAATTGGTTGAATCAAAAATCTAAGTGATGTCCAAATTACTCTACCCATATCGGGGGATTAACTCCTGCTGGACAGATGGTCAACTTGTTCAATATATAATGAACTGTCACCCAGCACAAGGCATTTCCAGACCCAAAGGTCCAAAAGAAAGATGGGAGGATGGTCAACGTCTTAGCTCTAAAACAGCCCAATCAAGGGGAAAAATTCCAAGCGCAACTTCTGGCCTCTCTAGAAAATCTTCACACACAGAAACATAGAAACCAGAAGCAGGGGCAGACCATTTGGCCCTTCAAGCCTGCGCCACCATTCATTTTGATCATGGCTGATCATCAAATCCAATATCCTGATCCTTCCTTCTCCCCCGCCCCGGATATCTCTTGATCCCTTTAGACCCAAGAGTTATATCTAATTTCCTATGAAATCAGGCAACGTTTGGCCTCAACCACTTTCTATGATAATGAATTCCACACATTCACCAGTCTCTGGGTGAAGGAATTTCTCTCAAAATTTCTTCATTCCCAAATGGAGTCAACTGCACCAGACACTTGCATCCAGACCATTTGGGTTTGAGCATTGCCGTCACCAGGGCTGGCTCAATGAAAAAGATGCTGAAATATGTGATCTCATACAAAAACTAATGAGCAGCTTTTATTACCTGGCAAAATTTTTTGTCTCCACAGGCATTTAAGTCCAGCAAGGGGCATGCATGCGGCAGGTTGTAGTGGGCTGCTCTTGGACGTTGCTTCGGGAGTTGCCTATTGCTTCATGTCGTTAGTGTGCTTAAACTGGACCATCTCGAGGGCAACATGACAGCTCAGAGACTATCTCTGTTGCTGTGCGGACACATGGATTTGGGCCTGTGTCTGTGGGAGTTTGCACGTTCTCCCCGTGGTTGCGTGGGTTTCCTCCGGGTGCTCCGGTTTCCTCCCACATCCCCAAAGATGTGCTTTTAGGCTGATTGATTGGGTACTAAATTGTCCCTAAATTGGACCTCCCTGATCCTCGCACATTAGGCGTAGACTAAAGTCATGAATAGGACACTGAGACAGTGGGACGGCGGCGCGGGCTCGTTGGGCCGAAGGGCCTGTTTCCCGTGCTGTGTTGTTCTTTGTTCTTTGTTCTTTGTTCTAAATAACCCAAGGCTACATGTCAGGAAGGTAACATTCCATCAGCTCTAGGCTTGCACCCAAAGACAAACCCAGAAGATAAAAGACATGTGGTAGGAAGGGAAAGCCAGAGAAACCCATTGAATGATGCTCACTATCGGAATACATGAGGCTTTTTTGAAGCCACCAGGGCCATCTATAGACCAAGGTAAAATAGACCAAATCCCTTTCACTCACAATAGGATAGTGTCTTTCTCCATGTGGGGATTGCTATTTCCATGGTCAAAGAAAGAAAGTTTTAACTTTTTCAACTTGGAGTGGTAGAACTTTCATGGATAATCTCAAAGTGCAGAAAGAAGAACTGTAATTGTATCATATGAACTATCAAGACAAATTGACATCACTGTCCTTGGTGAGACTCACCTTCCTGCGGTGAAGCAGCTGAAGGAACATGCAGGACAAAAGACCTTCTGCTTGAAGGGAAAGACTGACAGTGACCCTCAAGTTCATGGAGTTGGTTTTTCCATTCAGAATAGGATCTTGGATGCACTGCCAGAGCTCCGCAATTGTATAAATGAAAAGCTCATGATACATCATCTACAACTGAGCCAAATCAATATACCACCATCATCAGTGATGGTGCCCCAACTAGTTACTGTTTAGGGGAAGTTCTATTCTGCCATCCTGAAAGAAAAATAAATCATCCTTGCAGCTAGGAGAATTTAATGCCAGGGTTGACTGTTACTCGGATGACTGGAGTAGAACTCATTGGGAAAAACAACGTGGGAAATGCTAATGCAAATGGTATCTCTTCATAAGGATAACAATGCCATTGTCAATATTGGAAAGAATATGGGTAACTTTGATAAAGACTGAAGCCGATACAACAATGTAATTTAGTCAGATCTGGTGAGTGATGTCTATGCTGGCTACACTAGTTGTGCTAGACATGCTGAAGTCCACTCTCTTGAAACTGATGGGGGGAAGTGATGTTTTACATTTTGCGGGGTATTGGGTGAAGATGGAGGATGGAGGGCAGAGCAGTTTTGGAAGGGGATGGAGGTGTGTAAAGCTAAGTTGGGTCTCCACATTTAAGAAAGAATACGCTGGCGTTGGAGCGGTGCAGCACAGGTTTATACATTCCATTAGTTCCTAGGATGAGGGAATTGTTCAATGATGAGAGGTTGAGTAAATTAAGCCGATATTCTCCTGAGTTTAGAAGAATGGGAGGCAATTTATTGAAACCCATAAGATTTTGAAGGGGTTTAATAAGATAGATGCTGAGAGATTGTTTCCACTGGAATCTGAAATATGGGGGCACGGTCTCAGGGTAAGGGGCTGATTATTTAGGATCGAGATGTGGAAAAATTACATCACTAAAAGGATTGTGAATGTTTCGAATTCTCTACCCTAGAGGGTCGTGGATGTTCCATCACTGAATACATTTAAGGCTGGGATGGACAGATTTTTGATCTCTCAGGGGATGAAGGGATATGGATAGCAGATGGGAAAATGGAATTGAAGCCCGGATCAGCTATGATCAAATTGAATGGGAGAGTAGGCTCGATGGGCCATGTGGTCTACTCCTGCTCCTATTTCTTGTGTTCTTGTGCTTTATAATTTACAAGCACATCAAAAGTGAATGTAAGAAAGTAGTTGACCAACAGCTGCAGTTACTTTTGGTGACTGGATTGCGCATTTTAGTTGGGAATTTGAAAGTGAAATTCTAAGTCATTTGCAGGAGAGGTTTTTTTTCATATTGTAGGAAGTGGAGTTGAAAGTTTGTGACAGTGAATGCGTTGTGAACAATATAAAGGAGTTGACGGAAATGGCTTATCATGTTATCATGGGAGAAGAGAGGCCACATGAGATGGCAAAGTCAAGGTCATGGAATGTATATATGAAGGGAGAAATGTGGTTCAGCAGAAGGGCAATTAAATTAAAAGTAATAAGATGAAGCAATTGAAATTGAGATTTGAATTGCCGAAGATAAGATGTCGCTCACCGCAGATTCTGAAGGAGAGAAAGGGCAAAGATATCTCAGCGAAAAAACTGGGTGGGAAGTGATATGCAAACAGCATCAACACATCCAATAACTGAATTCCACGGCACTCTTCTGCCATCTATTTTTGCAATTGTTTACAATTAAAAAATCACCTTCCTGAGAAACCCATTTCTGTTCTGAAATGTTTTTTGTACTTCATTCCCATAAACACATGAAAACACACAGGAAATGTCAGAGGTATGAAATTTCTCCGTGATCTGTAACTTAAAAGTTCCTCTTGAATCACCAGCATGGAAGCATAAATAAAACTGAAACATTCTTTGTGGCTGTTGCTGCATACAAATCTAATGCATGAAACCACAAAAATAAGGGATTCTCCAATCTCATTTGTACCTTCCCCGCCCGGCTGCCAGCGAGAATGGAGAATCTGGCGCTCAGCCAAAACTCCAATCACTGCAGCAGCGCTGGAGAATCCCAGCACCAGATGAGGTTGGAGATTTTCAGTGCAGATGTCCTCAGGCATAACTATGAAAGGGTCTAATTTCAAAGGAAAATGTTTAATACGTAAATTCAATACGTAAGTTTGAAAAGTAAAACGTTATTATGATACAAATCTGAACAAACAATTGACTTTCTATTTAGTTAAAATTGTGTTTAGAAGAAAAATACACTGGAACTTTGATGTACATTTACATAATATACTTTCTGAAATGCATACTGCGAATACTGAAACTCACGCATTGAACATTTAATGCCCAACCAGAAATATATAAGTCGGAGCCGCCTGTCACTCAGATGTGCCTGTCTCAGTCGAGTGAATTTCATCAGTTCTTGGTCAGTTTGTTGAATAGAATGACATGTGGAAATTAGATGCTCCATCCCAGCAGGGGTGAAAAAATAATTAACAGCTTGCACTTACTTCCTACAGGTCTTTGCCTGAACCAAACTGATAATTGTCACTCTGAACCACTTCCTTCTTCACACTAAACATGACCTCTGGTTCCAAATGACCCGGCAAGAGTAGAAAAAAAGTAGCAGACAGGTGTCTAGTACTACCCTGACACTATTAAATGCACATAATGATCATACTTCCAAAGGATAGTCTACTCTATATTGCTAGCAAACCAGTTAACAGTTCAGAGGCATTGGTAGTTATGCTAGACTCACCAGGTTAATCACTTGGGTTACAAATGCAAGGTTTTATAAGTTTTGGAATTGCGTCTTTAAGTTAAGGTAAAATGGAGGAATGAAGTGTTCTGAATTCAGCTGGCAACAAGCCTGGGTAGCTTGATTGTTAAAGACCAAAGGTGGCTGGAGGAGGGATGTTTTACTGGAAAAAGGTGCAAGATGTTTACACCTGGAAACAGTGGCCAAAGCATTTATGTGCGACAGTGGATAGACAGTCAAAACCAAATTTTGCCTACTGAGTAGATAGTTCTGGCAGGAATATTTCCCAAATTGCTGGACCCACTTCAGGGAAAAAAGGAACTTGAAATACACAATTTCTGGGTATGGAACTTCCACACCCAGGGTCTGACCACCATTTTTAAAGGCCTCATCATGTCCCTGGCTGCAAAAATCCAGCCCATGGTCAAAGGCCAAAGGAAGTATTAGGAATGTCAGGTGTATAAATGGTTATATTTTAAACTATCAATTTAATTTCAAGATATAGTGGAGCTGGGAGCCTAAAGGATCTTTAATTAGCATTTATACTTGGTTGCAGGGTTCATGTGATACACAGTGTAAAGAAAATGGGTTTTAAAGGGGAAGAAGTCATTGTATGATCAGGTTACATGCATTCATAAAAAAAAACACAGAACTTCACATGTTCAATCTGCAAGAACCTGAGAGGGTGAAAGAAAGCATAGAGATAGAGACAGCAATTCTCTACTGTCCACCATTCAAAATGCAGGTGGAAGCTTGTGCTCAGTTTGAAGGGACCATGGTTATGAGGGATTAAATGAACTTAGAAGATATGTCTATAGAGAGAAATCTCCAGTGTAACCCACATCATGAAAGCCAGTTCAGGGATTAAAAGTTGGCAGGAAAAGGAAAAGGGAGCCAAGAATCACTTTGCACTGGTTACTAGGAAGTTAACTGTCCAGTTAAAGAACAGAGTAAAGTCTAAGCACGGAGGGAGATTTTTGATTGTGCTAAAGCATGTAACAAGCATGTTTTTCCTGTAGGTTAGAGTACAAGTTATCTCAGAAAAAAGTATTTTGCTAATGTTGCTTTTTGGTTGTTGTAGTAAAAGTCTTAAAACTTGAAATCTTGTTGTGCAATTTCTTTGGTTTGCTCACTGAGTGTTTGAATTTCTTTTCATAAGTTGTTGTTCTCTAAAGAGATCATAACAGTGGTGCTAACTATTTAAAATAGGTTTCTACTTCTAAGCTTTATTTATAAATTCCAGAAGGTCCATTTTACAACTCCCAATGTGAATACATTGCAATTAATATTGTACTGTATTGCATTAATACACACAGTAAAGCAAGTTTCAAATGTTACAAGTTAAAACTGAAAAATTCAATTAGATTTCAAATGTAGAAGGGATGTCATGTTCAGCATTGAGATATGATAAATTTACTGAACCCACACGAGCAACAAAGTGACAAGTAAATGATGTTCAGTTTTATGAGTTGGGATATTCATCATATCTCACTATTCACAGGCAGTAAATGTACCATGTATTTAAAATAGAGTTTTAATTTTTTTTGTTTTAATTGTGATTTATTTTCATGATGTCAGCAGTGTATAAGATTCTATATGTCTTGATACAGTTCTTAAACTGTACATATGCTATGAAAAGTGATATATTAAAAATAGTCAAGATCTTTTGTGAGCTCTATCAAGCCTCACTAATAAACAGGTGTTCCACATTACAGCAGGCTGCACTATTCTTGAACATTTGCTAGTATCCAACATCTGGTAAATAATGGAGCAAGTATGTACGATTGTAGCTCAGCTGAGTTCATGCAGACTAAATCCAGTTTTTCATCCTTAATAATTGGTCTAAAATTTGAAATTTAGCAGGCACTTCTACCAAGTTCACACCCAGAAATGATAAGTGACATTATTGAGCTGTGGGGATTTTATTTCTTTCCTCTGTAAAGTTAACCTTTCACATTTGAGTTTATGCATGGTGCTCGCTGTGCATCTGAAGATAATCATGGAGGTTTTTGAAAGTTGCGGTGGTTAAAGAGCTCCACTACGTAACACATAATTTATTTTAAGAGAAAAAAATGACACAAAACAAACAAAACCCAACCAGAAAATCCAGCAAAGTATATTTCACCTACTGTGATAGTACCTTCCTCATTATGAATTAAAATACTCCTGCATATTTCCAGATTGTTGTATTTATTAAACAAGGGAAACTGGACATGGGCAATATTGAGATGGTACTTTTTACCAGCATTACTACTTCCATAGGCTACCCCTTAGCTGGCGTTGGACTGGAGTGGTCATAGTAAGAAGTCTCACAACACCAGATTAAAGTCCAACAAGCACAAGCTTTCAGAGCGCTGCCCCTTCGCTAGGTGAATGGAGAGTTGGGCTTATAAACAGAGCATATACATATGCATATAAATAAGTCTGTTGGACTTTAATCTAGCGTTGTGAGACCGCTTTCATCCAACGTGGATGCTGATTCAATACATAATTATTCTCCTTTGAGAAAATAACTGTAATATCAACATAAATATTAACTTATAATAGCATATCAATTTAAATCTCATCAGAGAGATGAGTAGATAGAAAATTTGAGTGAAAGCTAACAAATATGGAAGAAGGATATATTGATAGTAGAGTATTCTTCAATTCAGCATATCCTCCATATGCTGAATATCTTTCCTTCTGTTTGCCTTTTCTAACGGTGATAACAAAGTTTAGCCAAGAATGGAGAAGTCAGGGTAGGATGGAAATTCATCTGTGCTCTTCTTCATTTGTCATCTTTCACAAGCCCCAGGATTCTGATCCAACGATGCATTAAGATGAGTGTGGGCCTTCTGAACTGACACAGCATCTGCTTCGAAGGTTTTACAGCTCCTTTTATTGATATACTGAAGATAAATGTTTGTTGACATTATGGTATTGCTTTCTGAAGCTTTGCTGGTACACATCACTATTTTCTTTTGCTGAAGAAGTAATCACAGCCCTCAAGCAACTTACAATCATCTCAAGCTAGAATTTTATTAATTTTAAATGCTAACAATGCAAAATAGCATACTCCTATTTGCAAATAGGTTTATTGAATGTATATGTTCTATGAGACAGATATACAGCTGTCCCAATTTATAGGAAAGTTTTGGTTGGTTTACATATGTATGTAGCATGGTACCTATAAGATACGATCTTTTGTGGGCCACATGATCATGTGACCGGGTCAGAACCAATGGCGTATGAGTACATGAAATTTGTCTGATTGGCAGCAACGGCACACATTCCTGCGGCTGGAACTGTCAAAGTACTCGGCTGTGAGTATGTGAAATATGCTGGGAGGGAGACCCGATGGATGTCTGCTGGGGGGAGGAGCAGGGGGGCAGGGACAGGGGGTTTCGCTGCCACTCTGTGGCTGATTGATGGGGGGAAAGGGAGGCAGATTTCATGATCGGCCTGGGTAGCAGGGGCGGTGGGTGGATAAGAGGGAAAGTTATGTTGTAGAGGTGGGGGGTGATATCTGTGGGAATCAGTGCTCCTGGGCCACGTTATCCAGCCTAGGAGCAAAGTGACAGGGGCACGATATTCAAAATTTTTTCCTCACTGCGCATGCGCAGTTCAAAGCTCCGATCATTTCAGGCACAATAAGCCTCGCCCACAGCGCAATGCAGAGCTGCGATGTTTTTTTCAGGCTAAGTGCGTATGGGGGCACTCAGGAACAGATTTCCAAGTTAGATCTGAATTGCACCCAGATTCAGCACTTAGAATGAAAATGTTAAGATCGGGCCCAATGTCTGGGGGGGGCAGTGTGACAATCTCCCAATGCACTGTGTACTATACTACATAGTGCATTGAAAGGTCTGATGCATCCACAATGGCTCCCTCTAGCAGTCAGCAGCCAGCTTCCCAGCATGAATAGACTTCATCCACTCCCACTACTGGTGAGAATCACACTTTGCGTCATTTTTTTCTCCAAGTGTGATAAGATTTGAATTTTTCTCTCACTGAACAAATGGGTCTGAAAATCCCTGGTTTTCATGATTGTTGAGCATTTAGTATTATTTTGGTAAGATTACCTCTAAAAGCATTGACAAGTTAGCCAATTTAGTTAAGGATAATACAAGACCTTCTGTTATCATGCAGAGGTACAAATTCCAATCTGCTTAGGGATCCAGGAAAGACTGACTGTGACGGCTGTCTGAGCACTGCAAGTCTGAGTCTTCATTTAGAGAACATGTGTAGGGGTGATCATTCACCAGTTTAAAGAAAACACAACCTGTTTATTTACAAGTTAAAACTATGCAGGAGCTTGGAGCTTTGTGGCTGCAATCAGCTCCTGAGATGACTCTGCCAATGCCCAAAAACTCTTGCTTACCAGAGTGATCTTCCACTCTGCTCCTGATTGGTTCCGCAGATCGTGTGACCCTTATTCTACAGCTTGATCCTTTAAAGGGCAATCACCACAATATGGAATAAAACTTTGTGAGCATCCCCCCTTGTGGAATCTGGAATCTCTTTCCAAGGAACTAAGTGAGATGACATTTGAGAATCTCTTAGCGAGGAATATTGCCAAAGTTTTCAAATACTAATTAACCTCTTGCCAAATGGGGTAAAGTTGATTAACCTCAAAAATATAGAGTTTGCAAATTGCTGGCTGAAACCAAGGCTACCTAAATAGCAATTTAGCATCTAAGAAAATATAATTCATATGAGCATTTAGAAGGGTAGAATCTTGTATATGTTTACCACTCCAAACTTCCTTCATGATCCAAGATAAAAACCTACTATTTATTGACTGTTTTACTATCAAGGAAATGAAAAATTGCAATAGCTTTCACGCAAAACCAACCAGAGTTTGGTTTCTGACCAAATTTTGTAGATCAGTGCAGCACGGTGACACAGTGGTCAGCCCTGCTGCCTCACAGTGCCAGGGTCCCAGGTTCATATTCCCAGCTTGGATCACTATTCGTGTGGAGTTTGCTTATTCTCCCCTTGTCTGTGTGGGTTTCTTCCGGGTTCTCTGGTTTCCTCCCACAGATATAGAGATGCCGGCATTGGACTGGGGTAAAACAGAAAGAAATCCCACAACACTAGTTTAAAGTCCCAACAGGTTTATTTGTAGCAAAAGCCACAAACTTTCAAGACAGCTTGTCCCTTCGTCAAGTGGGACAAGCTGTCCCGAAAGCTTGCGGCTTTTGCTACAAATAAACCTGTTGGGACTTTAAACTGATGTTATGGGATTTCTTTCTGTTCTTCCTGCCACAGTCCAAAGATGTGTGGGTTAGGTGGATTGACCATGCTATATTTCCACTTAGTTTCAGGGGACTAGCTAGGGTAAATGCATGAGGTAATGGGGATAGGGCCTGGGTGGGATTGTGGTTGGTGCAGACTCAATGGGCCACGTGGTCTCCTTCTGCACTGTAGGATTCTACTATTCTCTGTGATTCTATGATCTCATGATGAAGAATACTCTTGAGCTGATCTGATCAAATTCTGAATTGCACGGCTGTTAGGAAAGAATCTCTTAACAGCAATTATGATTTATTGTAGCTATGCCCAACAGTTTCTTTTCAGTAGTCCAACTATAAAGAAAAAATGAATGGAAGTTCCTATCTTCCTATTCCTGTTAAGAAATCTGATCTTTTTCCCTGATAAAGATTTAAATAAGTACTTGCTTCCAGATTGCAAGATGAACTATTTTATTTATTCATGAAAAAAATTACTGCTGATGAGGAGCTTCGGATTTTCTTTTTCATCTTCAGCTGGCTACATAATTGAAGCTTTAACAACTTGGTATAATGATCTCCATCTAAGATACTTAATTGGGCATGACAATTGGGATGAAACTCCCTACATTGCAAGCTGAGCACCTTTATTGTACAATACTGTTACAGTGTACTGGTCTGCAGTGTTTTTCCATCAAATTGGTAGATAATTTTCTGCTTGCCATTTGGCAGTTTTAAAACCATACCGTGAATTTAGGGTGTCCACTACTCAGTAGACCTAATCAAAATTTTATTCTTTGCTGAGCCAGTGAAAACATTCTCCTGCCCTATGATACAAGAAATTCTGTATAATCATAGAATTCTGACAGTGCAGAAGGAGGTCATTCATCCTATCAACTCTGCGACGAAGCACCCTACTCAGGTCCACCCCTCTGTAACCCCACACATTTACCCCACTAATTGCTGTAACCTACCCATCTTTGGGCACTGAGGGGCAATTTAGTATGGTCAATCCACCTAACCAGCACATCTTTCAGACTGTGGGAGGAAACCAGAGCACCTGGAGAAAACCCACGCAGACACAGGGAGAATGTGCAAACTTTATACAGACAGTGACCCAAGCTAGGAATCGAATCCAAGTCCCTGGTACTGTGAGGCAGCAGTGATAACCATTGTGCCACCAAGCCTTTGGAGGGAATGGAGAGAACAAAATTTATGCAGTGTTTGGAAATGTTTAAATAATTCCTTTTCATCAACCCACTTAGAAAGTGTGACCACATTCTTGTAAAATTTGACTCCATCTCTTTAAACGCTAATGACAACGAAAATGTTTCCACTTTTGACTTCCAAGATGGGTACAATTTGCGGCAGGAGCCTGCTATGCATTTGTAACATGGACTGTGGGAAGTTATGAGGTTGTTAGGGTGTGTCTGATAAGTGTTAAACAAACTCTTAAAACAAAATCCCACAAACTCTGGAAGTCTGAATAAAAATAAATGCTGGAAACATTTAGTCGCTCCGACAGCATCTGTGGAGAAAGGAAAGTGGGCTTTAATTTTCGGGCTGATGACCTTTCGTCAGAACAGAGAGCAGGCAAACTTACCCTTTTGCTGCATTTTGAGGCAGAACATCTGAAAAGGCATTGGAAGCAAAATTTAAAATTGGGCAAAGATCATACTAACAGTGTGTACTCAACTCAGAAGGAAAAATTACCCAGCACTTCGGAAGTCACAGCGCTGAACTGTTCAGAAGACTTTCATTTTGTACTCAGCTGCTTTATATCTCACATAATGATAGCATGCCAGACTATAAAATACATTTAGCACAAAATAATATTCTTAAAAATTGCAATGGATGTATTGTATGTGTTCAGTGGCCCTTCCAAAAGGTAAAGTGTGCCTGGATTTGCACCACACTATCAGAAGTAATGTCCACCTGTGTTTGCAGAGCTAAATCTCTCAAAATGTCCTGGGTATTTGCATATCCATTGTGAGCATCATGCTGGAAGTGCTTAGAAATTAAAGTATAGTCGCTAAAAATAGATCTGGTTGAATGTTATAGCAACAAGCTGGAGAAGCAGCACTTGAGATCTGGCTGAATGCTACAGTCATGATGTGGAGATACCGGTGTTGGACTGGGGTAAGCACAGTAAGAAGTTTCACAATACCAAGTTAAAAGAAGGAGCAGCGCTCCGAAAGCTAGTGGCTTTTCCTACCAAATAAACCTGTTGGACTTTAACCTGGTGTTGTGAGACTTCTTACTGTGAATGCTGTAGTAACAGGCTGGGTAAGCAGCAAGTAAGACCATAAGAAATAGGAACAGAATTAGGCTGTTTGGCCCTTCAAGCCTGCTCTGCCATTCAGTAGGATCATGGCTGATCCAACAGCCCTTACGTTGAGTTTCCTGCCCTTCCCCCTTACTCCTCGATTCCCTTACTGATCAAGAATCTGTCTATCTCAGCCTTAAATATATACAAGGACTCTGCCCCCACAGAGGCAAGGAGTTCCAAAGACACCCAACCCTCTGAGAGAAGAAATTCCTCCTCATCTAAGTCTTATATTGGTTTCCCTTACATTCTGAGACTATACCCTCTGGTCCTGGACCCTCCCATGAGGGGAAACATCCTTTCAGCATTTACCCTGACAAACCCCTTAAGAATCCAAATGTTTCAATGAAATCACCTCTCATTCTTCTAAATTCCTATGAGTAGAGTCCCAACCTGTTTAACTTTTGCCCATAAGACAATCCCTCCATACCGGGAGTCATTCTAGCAAACCTTCTCTGAACTGTCTCCAATGAAATAATGGGCAGATTTTATGGCCTCGCTTGGGTGAGACCGGAGGTTCCCACCAGGGGTCAACAGAGATTTCTGTTGTTGGACCCTCACCCACTCCAACCTATAGCTGATGAGGTGGTAGAATTCCAGCGAATACCTTTCCTTAAATAAGGGCACCAAAACTGCTCACAGTATTCCAGATGTAATCTCACCAGTACCTTGTACAGTTGCAGCAAGAAGTCCCTACCCTTATACTCCAACCCTCTTGAAATAAGGACCAGCATTTTGTTAGCTTTTCCCAATACCTGCTTTCCATGTGCTAGCTTTCTATGTTTTGTGCACAAGTAACCCCCAAGTCACTTTGTGTTGCAGTTTTCTGCAGTTTTTTCCAATTAAATAATACAATCCGGTCAAATATTAGCACAACAAATTGAAGAAGCAGCAGTTAAGTTGTAAAGTGTATGAGCCATTCAGTTCACTGTCATTTCCTTCTGTTGCATGGCTTTCTGTGCATTTGACCTACATTTCATAAAGGTCTAGCACTGCAGGATTGGGTACATAGAGTCAAACATGGACAGAGCATGTCAAAAAGGGAAAAAAAGAGCTTACAATTTTACTCACTCAAACCTCCAAACCTTCCTCTAGGAGGTAGAATCAAGGTGATAATGGCGGCTGGGTTTACATCGAATGAAACCACAACATAAGTCTATCATATCAATGGAAGGAGGCGGCACTGGTTGAGTGAATGCTCCTTCTTCCTCAGAAACTGCAGACCAGTTTTGCAAGAAATGCAAGTGCCTTGGCAGGACAAGGCACAGTAAGGTATTGGCCACACTGTCTTTCTCCCTTACCCTCACAGATCAATATACTCTTCATCTTCGAATGTTAGTATATGTATAGCCTACCCTTCACACCACATTCTGATTAAGGAGTGCATGGAGTAGGCATCTTACAACATGTCTAGACAATTGCCCTTAACAGCATTTATTTACAAGCAGTTTGAAAATCTCTTTCCTCACTTGAACAGATCAAAACAATTACATCTATTACATCAGAACTGAATGCCTTCTAATTTGTTCCCATCTACCTAATTCACTCCACATTATTTTAAAATAAACTTGCATGTGGTCCCTCTGAGAGGAAGGGCACCAGAGGGAAATTTCTGATACTGACAATGTTGTCTTCCATGATCAGACTAAGGAGTTGATGGGGAGGCATTGTGCTCTGCTGTTGACAAGTTGGAGGATACAATTCTAGCAGCAAGTTACTGGTTGCTTGTCATGGCATTTCTGTAAAACTGGACTGTTTCACAAGCTTCCACTGCTATCTGTATCTCCTTAATCCTAAACAGATAATACTCAGCTATTTTTAGCTTATTCCTTGTTATTTTGAGGATCCACTACAACAAGTACAGGATGGGAAAAAAGAAAATGATGATAAGGTAGAGAGATAGGACCTCTTCCTCATTAGTTAGTTGGGGGGGGGGAGCGGTGGGTAAAGATGTGGAAGATAAGTTGAAAAGGAAGATCAGCAGAAGACTACCTATGAGTTATTGTCACAACATCCTACCCCAAATGTCTCTGCCACAATCCCTTAATGTCACTAGCTACATCACTTACATTCTTAATTCCAAACACCATCTCAGCTATTTTCACCCTGGGGAATCATATAGTATTAGGGAGAATGAAACATAAGAACATAAGAAATAGGAGCAGGAGTAGGCCATCTAGCCCTTCGAGCCTGCCCCGCCATTCAATAAGATCATGGCTGATCTGAAGTGAATCAGTTCCACTTTCCCGCTTTCTCCCCATAACCCTTAATTCCCTTGTCTGTCAAAAACCTATCTACCTGTGACTTAAACATATTTAGCAAGGCAGCCTCCACCACTTCAACGGGCAGAGAATTCCAGAGATTCACCACCCTTTGAGTGAAGAAGTTCCTCCTCAACTCTGATCTAAACTGCCCCCCAAAGGCTGTGACTTAGTGAAACTAAACTGACAAAACTTGAACTTAAAATGCCTCACAAATCCTATAACGTGACATAAGAACGTGACAACACTACAATTCACAAAGCAAAACAGTATTGGGTGAATTGTGAATGTAAAGAAGCCACCTTTGAACTGCTGACTGGGGACAAAGCTACTCAAAACTTTGGATTCTGAGACCCAGAAGACTTGGAAACTCCCCAAAGATAAAAATGATTGAGAAAAAATTGTATGCAATCTCCTAGGATGTAGGACAACTGACTTTAAGTTCGTGGCCATAATTTTTGGCAACATCAGAGAAGCTACTTCTACATTTCAGACAGTGAAGTCTGTGTGTGTGACATATCCATTGGAATTTGCAATAGCTCAAAACTGTTGATATCTCCTCATCAGTGGTGATGGGGCAGAACAATATATTCAGTGCCACACATACTGGTCTCCAGACCCTAGTGGTTAGGGTGAAATCTTCTGTATCTTAGGGCCTTCAGGGTGTTATAGCTGTGGTTAGGCCATCCATCTGGACAGTGAAGATACTGGAGGCAATGTGTATAAAGACTTTCTCTTCAGAAATCCACATCATTGCTGCACAAGAGGCAATACCAAGCTGCCCTGATACAGTATCTAGCAGCACAGCATGAGTAATTTTCCCCCAGGAGGAAGGACCAATAAGATAAGGGCCACCTCAGTTCATGAGTCTTTTGGAATCCAGGAGCCATCAACCATTCCACATGATATTGGTGCCTGGGTTGCACCGAGAGAAAACAATAGAATTAGGGGAACAAAAGGCAAAGTTAACCAGCTAAGAAAAGCACAGTTTCAAAAAAAGAATAATTTGGGGGGCAATTCTGAGCCTGCACTCTACATCTGCAGGAATGGTGGTGCATGCTCAAAATCCGGAGAGCACAAATTGCGCTGGCGAGTTTCCGAGTTCCGTTTATGCTGGCAGGCTCGTGAGGCCAGATGGTCTACTCCTGCTCTCAGTTCTTACGTTCTTATGTTGCCCAAGGTTCCTTCCTTTTTCCATTGCTGCGACGACCTCCTTTAGCAGCGGTATGTTTTATCTCTTGCTGCTGCAGCAGGCTTCTGTCAAATCTCTGGGTACTTGTATCCTGCCTGAAGATTTTCATCACCCCATCCCCCCCATCCTTCTGCCCCTTTCTCTGTCAGTCTTTCAGTCTCAAACTGGAGCCTAACCCTCCACCTCTGCGGGATTTCTCATCTCTGCCTCCCCAATCTCAATCAATATCTCTAAAGCAGTGTTAACATAGCCCACACACCTCTCGGTACCTTAACCTCAGGGCTGCTTTCAGACCCCCAGTTTCAATTCCAATGATGCCACAGCACAGTGGTGCCTTTGGATATCTAGGCCCCATGTATTTATTCTTTGTTTTGAAACTTGTCAGTCATTCTAATGCTTAAGCCTCAGAGTTATTAACCATCTAAATATACTACTTAAGAATGAACTGATTAAATTGTATACAAGAGATTAATTGCATACAAAGAATGTTGCAATAGTTCTTCTTTATTATTGAAAGTTACTTTTCATCATTTTATTAATTTTGAATGATGTTCTTGACTTTCGGGGGAGAAAGCTGTTTGAAAACCTTCTGTTGTTCATCAATAAAACAAATCTTCCCAGTTACTGACATAGTTTAAAATGCATGGCGTGCTTTTGAGAGTATAGGTTATTGTATCTCTCAAGAATTGAGTTCTCTTTGTGAAGCTAAAAGGTCAGATGTGACACCGTGATTTCCAGAAGAACTTGAAATTCAAGTCACACATGTTTCAGAGGAACATTGCAAAGTTAATATGCTTTAATAAATTAATAATGTTGATCTATATCAATCTATGTTGTTTACTGGTAGATCAGTTTAAATATAAAAGTTCCAATTCTGCTTTTCTCTATGTTAATGATCTAACTCCTCAATTAATTACTCCATCTATTAGAAATGGAAAAGAGTGAATACCTAATGCTCTTCAAAACATCAAAAAATTATCATGAATGATTTCCATTTTCAATTCGAAGTGTCGCTGGTTTCCAGATTCATTAACACTGTTATCCTGTCGTGTGATTCCCCATGTTTTCTACTGAGAACAATTCTCCCCCACCTTGGCAATAGTGTTCACACTAGCACCTAAGCCAATTCTGACTTATCTCAAATAGTATAAACAGATAGAATGGACATCATTCCAGTCAGCACAAGACAAATGTTTCAGTACGATGTCTCAAGGGAAAGTATCATCAATCAATTGCCACCACCATTCTTGTGTAGCCATGGTTCTTTTTAGATGGCAGATGTTGTTTCCTCTGATCATCCTCCTCTTGCGCGGCAACTATGGGTAAACTGTGTGCTGATGCCTCTGTCAATGGCAAAGTTGTACAGCATACTACCACTCATTAGGCAACATTCTTGGGACATCTGTGAAGCAGCCACCAGAGCAGTCCAGACATTTGAATGCTCTTTCAGAATGACAAAGGCCTACTCAATTAGCATTGTGATTCAGCAAAGGGCCTTATTGCACTTAATGTGCATTATGAGTCATGATTATAATGCACAGCTAAATTTCCCAAGAGCCAACCATCAAGCTTTCTGATTATCAAGCTCGGTAAAACTGAATTGATACTAAATATTTGAATCATGGTTACTCCAGGGAAAGTGGCCATTAATCTGCTTCATCATAAGTCAGGGGTCACATTAGCATCTGAACATTAAGTGAGTGAAAGTCACAAGGGTGTCACCAATTTATTCATTGAGCCCTGGGGATCAGAATAAATTGTAGGAGTCTTGAGGTTTTGATGCCCAATGGCAAATTTCATGCACTGGAAGGAGTGACTATGACCAAACAGTCACCTGATCAATGGCTTTGTGAGCGGAAAATTACTAATACCTATGAAGCCCCCACACCCGATGGGGTTTGCAACTAATTAGGCTCCAATCCATGAGCTGGAGTTCTCTGGCACTGCCACAATGCTAATGCCCCTACTGCGAGACCAGGAGTTCTGGATACAAGTTCAGGTTCAGGACTGGTAGGCCACATAAAGCATGTTCATAATTCGGTTCAATGGCTTGATAATTTGCTCAGGAATCCTTTCACCATTTCCCTACATGGAAGAACTGTGCGTACGTGAAGGTATAAAATAAATCCATGTGCAAAGAAATGCATTGCTGAGGCCTTGATCAACTAAAATACAAAGGTCTGTGTGACGTATGCCCCTACAGACTAAGAGTGCAAAAGGAACCTCAAGGTAGGTTTGGTTTGGTTTCTTGAACACTGAGAGCTCTTGTTTAGAAGTGTGTGCTGTTCCATTTGCCCAACAGGGTCATACACTGGGCAGAGCTAATTGGCCAGGGGTTACCTGACCCACACGCTTAAAAGGGCAGTCTGCATCCCAAACACCAACGTACAACATATACATATATCACAGTCTGGTGAATGACTATATAATTTAGGCTAAATATTCCTTAAGTATGCAACTGTTGGGTTCAGGTACCAGTTTCACTAGCTGCCAAGGAACAGTATGCCCAGAAAAGGTTGAGGGAATTGTTAAGTTTTTGAAAGGGTTCTTTATGGTCCAGGAGGAGCAGTAATGCTTCTGTAACAGTTATCCTTTCCCATCCCTGATTGCAGTTCAAATATGAGAACGAGGCCTGTGAGTTCAAATGGTTTGGCCTTCAGGTCAGAAATTTAATTGGATCGAGCCTACCGCTCACACTGCCAGCACCACACTGACCTCTTACCCCGAGTTACACTTAAGATTGAAGTATCTGAAAGGCAAACAAAATGTCAGACAAACATATATATATGAAAAGAAAAACTGAGATGAAAGGCAGGATTTCTAGGCCCTGATGTGGAGAATGTGGAGGATGACAGATGTGAGAGTTTGCGCCGTTATCCGGCATAATTGCTTGCAAAACCGTCCCGTTCCCCATGCCATTTTTCTGAGGTGGAATGGGAGGATCCCAAGACTACCTACTCACAAGTGACAGATAGTCAACTAAGCTAGTCAAAAGCCTATTAAGCGCATTGTCAGAAACCGATTGGAAATTTCCAGTCAGTCTGCAGGACCCCCAGCATTAGGGACTAGGCCAGCTGCATGGTGGCAGACCCAGTCGCCAACACTCCTGGCAGGGTTTGAGGCCAGTCTCCACTTGCTCAGTCTCAGCTGTGCCCTGTGGAAGAACCCCCTTCCTCCCACCCCTCCTCAGTGGTGGCAAAGTTACCAAAGGTATTTTTTATTTTAAAAGTATGAAAGATTAGAGACAGGGTGCTACAAAATGGAGGTGTTTCTTCACTCTCCCTTCCTTTCTTACCTCAACTGTAAGTTGCTGTTCCTTCAGTACTGAAGAGCCTTCCATTAGCCATCCTGCTTCAAGAGACTAGTCACATTCCTCAATTAGATGGTAAGCCTATTTTCTGGTCACTAATTGATCAATTCAGAGAAATCACTGAAGTTGATTGTTTCCCCCACAGTCTGAGTTATAACCCTCTTTCAACCTCCAAAATCCTGCCGATAGAGAGTGAGACTCATGGGGCAGAATTTAATACCCTGCCCCATGGGGAGTTTGGTGTTGGGGAGTATTTAATCGGATGGGATATCGGCAGGTTTGACAATGCGATCTTCCCACTTCTGTCCAAATTAAGAATGTGCAGGATGGCCTTACCATGCTGCTGCTATTAATGCCCACTTAAGGGCCTCATGTCATTGCCATAGGTAGGGAAATCACCGCGCAGAAAGCCCAAAAATTAAATCCTGTTGGGATTACTTTTGCAAGCTTCTAGAGATGGTCCTTCATTCAAAGACACTCAGTATCTGATCAAGGAACCCTGCATAAAAAAAGGGGATCTGCTGAATGCCGCCCCTTGGCAACAAAACCGCTTTTTCACAACCCTCCTTCCCACCTGGTCTTCACTCATCTGTGCCTGGGGCTATCGGAAAACTTGGGCCTGCAGGTGGGTATAGTACCAACAGCAGCCACCATCTCACTGGTGGCGCTGCTGAGCAACGAAGAACTGCTGGGCCTGATTGTCCAGCACCTTTTGGGAGGTGAACCTTCCACACCCCAGGTGCTTGATCATAAGAACATAAGAACATAAGAAATAGGAGCAGGAGTAGGCCATCTAGCCCTTCGAGCCTGCCCTGCCATTCAATAAGATCACGTGATCTGTTGTGGCTCAGTTCCACATTCCTGCTTTCTCCCCATAACCCTTAATCCCCTCTCTTATCAAAAACCCATCAACCCGCGTCTTAAAAATATTTAGCGATCCCGGGGAAGATCTACCACTGCCCAATTAAATACTCGATTGGCACTTAATGGGATGGGCCTTTCCATGAAGAGGTGACACATGGCTCCGAGCTGCTCTCCAGTTTGTGGGTAAGTCCCCCATCACTTCCGTTAGACACTGCTCATGCACATTGGAAGGGATTTTGAAAAATGCAAGCAAAACATATAACATAAGAGGCATGCAGAAGAGAAAAAACAAACATAACAGAAATATGCAAACAAAAATGAGGAAGAATTTGCTGAACAAATATAATGACATTGAGTTTAAGTTTATTAGTGCCACATGAGGCTTACATTAACACTGTAATGAAGTTACTGTGAAAATCCCCGAATCACCACACTCCAGTACATGTTCGGGTACACTGAGGGAGAATGTAGCATGACCAAGGCACCTTACCGGTAGGAGTTTCAGACTGTGGGAGAAAACTGGAGCACCCAAAGGAAACCCAGGCAGTCACGGGGAGAGTGTGCAGGCCCCGCACAGACAGTCAGGAATCAAAGCCGGGTCCCTGGTGTTATGAAGTAGCAGTGCTAACCACTGTGCCACCATGAGGTGACAAGAAAATATCTGTGAAAGAGATACAGAGAGTGAGAGAGAAACAGATAGAATGGAAGACAAACAGAAATACGAAGAATGTGAGACAAAAATAATTAGCTGAGACAAGCGGAGAAACAGTTACAGGGAAATATGTCTTTTGCAAATGTTTTGCTCATGTGCAACACCTTGGGAGATTAATGAGTGCATATTTTTGTTTTTGCCTACTGACTTTGTCAAAGCAATATCACACCTTTTGTTCAGTGCCACATAAGCTTGTTTGCTCCCTGACACCCCTGTGGAATTTCGGTGTGCCAATTTAAAAGTCTATTTAAATTAGCTCATTAATATTTATTCAGTACCTCTTTGCTCTGTCGAACAGAATAACTTAATCAGTGCCTTGAAGCACTGTATGGAATTGGATTCAACGATGAGTGGTATGGCAGAGCAACGTGCTGAAGAAAGTTCGATGGATCAATCCTAACTTTAGTTAATTTTAGGTTTGAAAAACATTAAAAACATGTAGAACTGGGGCTGGCATACCAAAGAACTGAGTTGCCATTACCATCAATTTGCCTTTCCATCTAGCTAACCTGAAAATGGATCTAAACGGTAAAATAATCATGCTAAAATAGAGTTATGTTGTCAATTCAATAGGAAAGATCAACAAGGATACGGACTGATCTCATTCATAAATCTTAAAAACAAAGGCTAAATTACTGCTACACTGGCAGCAGTAGAAGAATAATCAGACTAGTTCTGCCCTGGCCTTTATTTTCCTCCCCATGTCCTCACTGAGAAGGCTGTCAGCTGCCCTCTCACTGATCTGCTTCCAGGAGGCTGTTGTACGTTTTATGTGCCTCAAAACAATGCTGAGATGACACCAGTTTCTAAGTGAGCCACAGATTTACAAGATATTTACAATTTATTTACAAGAGTTTTAAAATTTGCCTGCATTCACAAAATGTCGGCACTCATGCTTATCCAATCTGTAACTTCTGTGGTATCTGTTTACTTTACTCTGAGTCCACACCCGGACTTCATTAATCGAGCACAGTGAGCATTGATCAGTTACCAGATTCTCATAATCGAGCACAGGACAATTCAATAATTGAACACTACAGTGGCAAATCCAAACAAGCTGCCCCATTTCCTCACTTACATCACAGATTATACCATATCAAGGAACTAGCAGAGGGCGTCTCCATACAGTAGAATGGAAAACTTGCTGATGTAATTTTCAAAGGAGATATCCTAGTCTTGTACCAGATTTTTCCCTCTGTTCCGTTTCATCTCATTGGGTTCCACAGCAACTCCATTGTATCTTCCTTCTCTGAAAGCACTGGACTCCCTCTCGGCAGTGGAGATCTCACCAGCAGCTCACTCGTGTTTTGGTGAACTAAGACCAAGGGTGATATGGGATATAGCTACAGGCTTAAGTTCTGCCAACATCTTTGGGGCAGAAAAAGAAAAATCTGACCCGAACAGAAGCACTTCAAAACACAAGATATTTCAAAGTGGTCGAAAATTCCGTCATGCCTGTAAGTGCCCGTATGGCAAATCAAATGTAATCAAATAGTCCATTTACACATACTGGAAATGGTCGCTTACTGCTGGTAGCCATTAACAAATTACCAGAGACAGCCGGTAACCATGGATTAATAACTTACTAAAATAAGTTACCAAAGATGCGTGGGTTAGCTTAATTGGCCATGCTAAATTGACCCTTAGTGTAAGGGTAATTTGCTGGATAAATGTGTGGTGTTGCGAGAATAAGGCCTGGGTGGGATTATTGTCAGTGCAGTTCGATGGGCTGAATGGCTTCCTGGTGCATTGCAGGAATTTGATGATAGAAATACTTTCATAACAAGCATGGTGAAAAATATGAATTTGCAGCAGGTTTACACATAGGCCATAAAAAAAACTGGAATGCAGATTGAATATTCTTATTTAGGTATGAAATTTATGTAATCTCAACTTGTGAACTTAAATTAAACAAAAGCTGGCAAATCAGACTTGCTTTAAAATGCAATTGGAGTCCTACTGACATAATAGTACTCTGATCTGCATACATTCTGGAGGACCCTGTCCACTTTAAGCGGATGCCTCAGCCACTTGTAAGTTAAAGTCACAGGCAGTAGGAAAGAAGTGCGTTTGATTTGATTTAGATTTAGACCACTCACTAGCTGAGTTCCACCAAGTGGGTAAGGTGAAATTCAAATTCCAATCTTTTAAAGTTCACATACAACATGTGTTTCTGGATATCAGCTTTTCTACCTTGCTTCATAGTACTTCTCCTCCCCTCTCCTTTGATTGTCAATTGTTTTAGCTTTTCCGTGAAAGGTGTTCTTGAAAGGTCACCATGCCATAATCAAACTGGAAACTACATGACACTTCATTGCTGTCTGTATAACTAAAAGGAAAGTAGTAGGAAATATAGAATAACTTAAAATATCAGAAAGAAAATGGTATTAAGGTGCTATGCAGATCAAATTTCAATCTGGTGTATTTATCCTTAGCCTTTTGGCATAAAGAAGCATTCATTATGTTCTGAGGCTATGGGCGGTATCTTGGAGTTGAGCTGAGTGTCCCGATGACAGGACCAAAAACATAGAAGATTTTTGCTTGAAGGCGAGTTGGCTGACCCTAATTTTTCAGTGCTAACCAATTAGCCAAAGTCAAACATCGGAATTCTACCGCCCCACCTGCCATGGAATCGGAGCAGGCGAGAGGCGGACTATGGACATGTCCATTGACCTCAGGCAGGATTTTCTGGTCTCAGGCTGAGTGAGACCATAAAGTCCCGCCCAAGGGGGCTGCCAGTTGTGCAGTGGGTTACATTATGAGGTCGGAAGTCCATGCACCATATTTAAAAAGCACCCAGACTGGCATAGACTTCCTGAAATTCAGCATTACCAGACTGGCTGTGTAACTGGGCATTTTGAAAACTGCAGCTACTGCTGCAACTATGTGCTGTTTGAGTGGGATTTTACGGCCTCGCTTGGGCAAGACTGGAAATTCCCACTGGAGGTCAACGGAGATTTCCATTGTCGGAATCTTGCCCGCTTCGATTCCGTGGCGGGTAAGGTGGTAGAGTTCTGGCCAGGAACTGCAGATGGTCCTGCTTTCCAGCCAAGGCAGCAGGAGAGCTTTCCCATCTGATCAAGGTGGGCTGGATGAAGATTGCAATAGTGGATAGCAGTGAAATGTTGCAAAAGAGTCAATAATCATCTGTTCAGCACAAGGATAAGTGGTATGGTGTAGTTAAGATCAGACTCTCCATTCACCTGATGAAGAGTTTAACCTCGAAAGTTGTGAGTTTATTATCAAATAATTCAGTTGGACTAAAACCTGGTGTTGTCAGACTTCTTGCTTATGGTGTAGTTAATGCAGAGAGGCACTCATGATGCTATTAAGTAATGTAAGTGTGCAAACAGAGAGGTATGCCAGGCAGGACTTTGGGTTCTAAGCCTAAGATGGAACAAGCAGACTGAATGTGTGGGTGACATTTCATACAGTGAAAGTTGCAGGAGAGTATGTGCGTGAAACACTTACAAGGGGTGACAATAGCTGTTACAGGCCTACATGCTTACAGAAGGGTTTTGATACTCAATCCTTCCGTCTTTCTGAAAGACAAAAGAGCACTTAAACGTCAAGGAGCATTCCAAAGTTGATGTCTCCGACCTCTACATATTGATCCCTACAGAGGAGGAAGAGGTGGGTGAACTGATCATGGAGTAGGAAGGTTGCTCAGTTGCCAATAGCAAGGACGAACTGCCAAGCCAATAATGAGAGGATGTCTTCAACTTGGTGTTGAGAACTGCCTATACAGGAGATGTGTGACACTGTACTGGGAAATGGTGTTGTGCATTCTGCTTTGTGTTCTTCACTGCAGTTCCTCATGGTTAGGAGACCCATTGCCCTCTGTCTGCCGCAAGCCAGTCAGCCATTTCTGAGGATGATGACACAGACATCACAGAGGATGGACTGTCTCATCGTTCCCTGCACCCTCTGCCAGAGCAGAAACAGTAACCTCGTTGGCAATGCATTTGCGATTAGGCTTGGGTCACAATCTAGTGAACACGTCATGGACACTTCAAAGAAACTGCTGAAGGATGTGACAGACAAGGTCTCTGACAGACTGCTGGAGACCAGGCCAATGCTGAGGATCTCTTGGGAATGGCTCTGAGGAAATTGCTGGAGATACATAGACAGGGAGGGAACATCTGGCAATTTGCCTTGTGCAAATGGTGGATGAGTCCTTCCAAGCAATTGAATCATGGAATCCCTACAATGCAAAAGGAGGCCATTCGGCCCATCAAGTCTGCAACCGACCACAATCCCACCCAGGCCTTCTCCCCATTACCCAATACATTTACCCTAGCTAGTCCCTCTGACACTAAGAGGCAATCCACCCAACCCACTCATCTTTGGACTGTGGGAGGAAACCGGAGCACCTGGAGGAAATCCACATATACACGGGGAGAATGTGCAAAGTCCACATCGACAATGTCCCAAGCCGGGAATCAAACCCGAGTCCTGGTGTTGTGAGGCAGCAGTGCTAACCACTGTGCCACCGATGAGCTCTCTCTTGGCTCTAGCAAGTGAATGCATGGCCCCCTTTCAGAAAAACACACATTTGTTGTCAAATTTGCTCTTGGGCCTGCATTCCATCACTCTGGTGATGTGCTCTATAAATGTTTTACATGTTGGGGGAGGTCCAGGGAAATGTGCTGGGGATACGGGCTCAAATCCCACTATGGCAGCTAGTGGAATTTAAATTCAGTTAAAAAATCTGAAATTCAAAAACAAAAGTTAGTCTCAGGAATGCCATGAAACTATCGTCAATTGTTGTAAAAACCAATCTGGTGCATTAATGTCCTTCGGCAAAGAAATCTACCACTCAATTATATCAAAACCACTACAAAGTCTACAAAAAGTAATAAAACCAGATGGATCATCTAGCATCGGCCTCCGCACCGGAAATGTCAAACAAAGCCCTGTGGGTGTCGCTAGCAAAACCAACATTTGTTACCCATCCCTAATTTCCCTTGAATAATTGCTAGGACATTTCAGAGGCATTTAAGAATCAACCACATTTTTGAGTGTCTGGAGTCATGTGTAGGCTAGAACCAGGTAACAACGGCAGATTTCCTTCCCTAAAGTTTAATTAAACAGATGTTTTCTTTTACGACAATCAACAATGGTTTATTGGTCATCATTAGACTTTTAATTTCAGATTTGTATTCAAATTTCACCATTTGCCTTGGTGGGATTTGAACAAAGGTCCACAGAGCTGTATCACTGGATTACTAGTCCAGTGGCAATACCAATGCATAACTGCCACGCCTCTCTCCTCCTCCACTAATAACCCTGAAAAGTCCTCCTTCCTAACGTCTGGGAGCTTGTGCTAACATTGGGAGAGCTGTCCCATCGACTAGTCTAGTCAAGCAACGACCTCCCTTAGTCATACTTGCTGAATACCTTACAGACAATGTTCCTCGCATAATGATCTCAGCTAATTTACTACTGGATAGTTGGATCCCAGAGTGGGACCCTGGCTCAATAGATCATAACCTTTATTTTTTGTGAATAGAGACTTGGATGAACAGAGTCACTGGATTGCCAATTAACCTTTAACAAAAGGATATAACATTTGTTCAACAATAAACAATTAACTTTAATACACTACTCCTTTACTTCCACTACACCTTTGCAGTGACATGCAGATCTGTAAGGATTACGCAAGTCACAAAATATCCTATAGTCTAGCGTTCTCAATAAGTACCCAGTCTATGTCAACCAATAAGTGAAATGGGGTCAGACACGTCACTGAAACTAAGTGACAGATGCCACACAATACAACTTCTGTAGATTTATCATCAAATCCCAATCCCCAGATACCTGTTACACTGTGAGCCAGCTGGTCTCACTGGAACTTTAACTTCCACGTGACTGTTTCCAATCTCCACTCTTGGAAAAAACACACCTTAGAATCTTCTCAGATGCCTTTGCCAAGGATCTACTTCCAGATTTCAGTCTCTCCTTTCAATATTCCTCTGCTTTGGATTGCTTCCACACAGTCTCTCAGGTACCCAGCCATGCCAACAGAACACTACTGCTTCACAGGCTGTATTAAGGCGTCACCAACCTTAGGATTACTTCAGATGTTTATCCTCTCGCAAGCGGGATTCACCAAGTCTGTACCTTTCAGCAGTGTCTGTAACTGGGATCCTCTCTCTGCCTCTTTCTTTAATATTAACGAACAGTACTTTGTTTAGATTCCAGATCTCTGTCCTGTTGACTTCAGTCTTCCTGGGACTTCGCTTTTCATTTCCTGGTTTCTAGAACTAACTGTTCTTCAGATTCTGGGACATGCTTTCTGCCCCTTACTCCATTGTCCTGTGCTCTGCTAGCAATCTTCTTAGATACCTGATTCCAACTGAACCTCAAGAGCATACGCTTTTCAGTGTAGGCTCTGGGTTGCTAAGCAACAGCCTAGACTTTCATTAAACCCTATTTGTTTTCACATCATAAACCCTTTAGTGCAATGCAAGCAGAGTTTAAAATGAAACCAAAACCCACAGATATGCAGACACCTTTGTTTCACATAAATATGAGGTGCCACAGGAATCGGTGCTAGGAACCCCAGCTATTCACAATATATATTAATGATTTGGATGAGAGAACAAAATGTAACATCTCAAAGTTTTGAGATGATACCAAGCTCGGTGAGAGGGTGGACTGTGACAAGGATGCAGAGATCCTTCAGAATGATCTGGATAGGTTGGGTGAGTGGGCTGATCAATGGCAGATGCAGTATAATTTGGACAAGTGTGAGGTTAGTCACTTTGGAAGCAAAAACAAGAAGGTAGATTACTACCTGAATGGCTGCAAATTGGGAGAGGGGAATGTATAGCGGGACCTGGGTATCATTGTGCACCAGTCACTGAAGATAAGCATGCATGTGCAGCAGGTGATAAAGAAGGCAAATGCCATGTTGGCCTTTATTGCAAGAGGTTTCAAGTACAGGAGCAGCGATGTATTGTTTCAATTATACAGAGCATTGGTGAGGCCACAGCTGGAGTATTGCATGCAGTTTTGTTCTTCTTTTCTGAGGAAGGATGTTCTTGCTCTCGAAGGAGTGCAGCAAAGATTTACCAGGCTGATTCTAGGGATGGCAGGACTGATGTATGAGGAGAGATTGACTAGGTAAGGATTGTTTTTGCTGGAGTTCAAAGGAATGAGGGGAGATCTCATTGAGACTTATAAAATTACTGCCCCATCAGTCTATTCTCGATCATCAGCAAATTAATGGAAGGGATCATCAACAGTTCTATCAAGTGGCACTTATTCAGCAATTACCTGCTCACTGTCATTCAGTTTGGTTTCTACAAGCACCCCTCAGCCCCTCACCTCATCACAGCCTTAGTCCAAACCCAGATAAAAGAGCTGAACTCAAGGTTAGATGAGAGCATTTGACCAAATATGGTATTAAGGAACCCTGGCAGAACTAGAGTCAATGGGATTCAGGGGGAAACCCTCCACTGGTTAGAGTCATACCTGGCACAAAGGAAGATGGTTGTGGTGGTTGGAGGTCAATCACCTGAGCTCCAGGACATCATTGCAGGAGTTCTTTAAGATAGTGTCCTAGGTTCAACCATCTTCAGCTACTCATTCAATGATCTTCCTTCCATCATAACATCAGAAGTGGAGATATCCGTTGAAGGCTGCACAATGTTCAGCAGTGTTCTCAACTCTCAGACATTGAGGCAGTCCATGTCCTAATGTAACAGGATCTGGACAATTTCCAGGCTTGCGTTGACAAGTGGCAAGTAACATTCGCGTCACACAAGTGCCAGGCAATGACAATTTCCAACAAGAGAGAATCTAACCATTACCCTTGACATTCAATCTCTGAATCTCCAACTAACAACCTGGGGGTTACTATTGACCAGAAACTAAACTGGAATATCTATATAAATACTGTGGCTACCAAAACAGGTCAAAGGCTAGGAATCCTGTGGAGATTAACTCCTGATTCCCCAAAGCTATCCACAATCTACAAGGGAAAAGTCAGGAATGTAATGGAATACTCTCCACTTGTCTGGATGAGTACAGCTCGAACAACACTCAAGAAGCTTGATACCATCCAGGACATCCTGCTTGACTGCTACCCCTTTCACAAACTTTTAATCCCTTCACCATTGATGAACAGTGGCAGCTACATGTACCACCTACAAAGTTCACTGTAGGAACTCACCAAAGTTCCTTAGACTGTAGCTTCCAAACTCACAACCACTATCATCTAGAAGGACAAGAGAAACACATACCTGGGAATACCATCACCTGGAGGTTTCCTTCCAAACCTCTCACCCACCGGAATTCCAGCCCCATCCACCATTGAATCGGAGCAGGCGAGGGGCGGACAATGAAAATGTCCGTTGACCTCAGATGGGAATTTCCAGTCTCAGTCAAGCGGGGCTGCAAAACCCCAGCCATTATCTTGAGTTGGAAAAATATTGCTGTTCCTTCACCATCACTTCATCAAAATCCTGAACTTCATTCCCAAACAGCACTGTGTGTGTACCTACACCTCGGGGACAGCAGCGATTCAAGAAGGCAGTACATCACCACCTTCTGAAGGGCGACTAGGGATGGGCAATAAATGCTGGTCTGGCTTACATCCAGTAAATGGATTTAAAAAAAGGAAGACTTCCAAATTTGCTGCACACCACCTTTTACCAGTTGTCAACCTGAAGACACTGTTTCTCATTTACTGACAAATTAACCCTCAACGGTTCAAGTTAACCTGACATACGCATGAAATGCCAATGCATTAGAAGTAAGTTCCTGGCACTTACTATTCAGAGTTACGATTTATCTTTAATCCGCCAGCAATGTAATTCCCAACCTCCAACACATCTTTGGGAAGCTGACATTTTGCCTTCTACACAATTGCCTAGCCTTGCCCGTCTTTGATTTCCACTCCGAGGAGTCTTGCAAGATTCCATTTGATATTTTCTATTTTATATCCCTATGTTTCTGATGTCTTCTAATATTTTTGAATCTGCATGTATACATGGGCAGAGGCAGCACTGGGCATTGTACATTGTACTTATGATAGATGCCCACTCTGATTATCTAAAGAAGATCATCTTAGTGAAGTACTAATGTTTTCTGACTGTGGCATTATGCGCATGTTTTCTTAACCTGGGTCTTACAAGTTGGACAACTCAATAAAGGCTTATTCTAAAAATAGCCTTTTGTGCGTGTCAAAATAGGAAGGCAGCTACTTCTACTGATTTAATTGTAAAAATGAACAATTAGTCAAAGGAGACATCATTAATCATGTAAGCAATTCATTTTGCGCCCAAACAATACATGATAATAAAATTAGTACCTAAGCACTGCTAAGTCAATAGAAGATAATTATTTGTGTTTACTCTGAACCCATTTTAAAGATGGGGGGAATATAATGGTTTACCCTGACATGAAGGTGACACATCAGGCACTGAATTTAATGTAGTCAGCAAGAATCAAGTCACCACTGGAACCATCCAGTGACTTGAAAACTCACTAGCAATCCTGCCTCGGTTGGTTTGGGCAGCATTAATCAGTTTCTATGGCAATCAGCCAGCTAATGAGCTGCCATCCTTTTAAGGGATGAGATTGCACCTCCCAGGGCCAATTGGTGGGTCCAGCAGCTCTCCAGTCCCAGCATTCCCACCAAGAACACTGACCGCAGTGGAGACTGCACCCGACCAGGCCAACATTATAGATGCAGCTCTAGAGCTAAGATAAACGGAGTCAGGGTCACTGGGGTGGGTCAGGCAGACATCAACGAGGGGGATGATTCTTGGTGAGAACAAAGGGAGTGTTTCTGCTATAGTTATGTTTGTTACCGTGGGAGGTTGGAGGGACTTCATGGGCCACTTGGTATCAATCAGAACATCATTACATTGGTTTTGACTGACACCAGGCCAGCAAGGTAACCAGAACCATGGAGTTTGCCCACCTAGCTGGCTTCCCACAAGTGTAGGGGGCTATCGATTGCACGCGCATGACTTTCTGTTCCCCATGTCACCAAGGAGTTCCCTTCGTTAACCGCAAGGTGTTCACTTCTTGAATGTCCAGATTGTCTGTGACCATGCCAAGCGCATTCTGCTAGTATGTGCCAGGTTCCTCGGCAGTGCAAACGACAGTTACATCTTTGGCTACTCTCAGATACTGGAGGTATTTGCTGGAGCTCATTGGCTCTTCAATACAAGGAGTACCCCCTGAGGAAGTGGCTGATGACACCAGTGTGGAGGCCACAGTGTACAGCAGAGACTTGCTAAAATGAGGTTCATGCTGCTACTTTCACGTTGGTTGAACAAATGATCAGAATGCTGGTGATTCGGTTCCGGTGCCAGGCCTGGTCAGGTGGAGCCCTCCAACATAGCTCCCATAGACTGCCGTGCATCATTGTTGTGCTCTGTGCCTGCCACAAACTGGCACTGTAATGGGACAAGGAGCTGGCAGAGGTTGAGATGGACAAACAGCACATCTCTGATGAAGGAAACATTAAAGAAGGCACCAAGGGACAACCCATGAAGGAAGTGGAGGATGGCCATCAGGCAGTGGCAAGCGCCCAAAGAAGGAGGAGAGCTCAAGAGACCTTAGTATCCTCCTGCTTCATGGATTATCAGGACTAGGGTAGACTCAGAAGTCCCATCATGGGAAAAGGCCCTTCCTCACCGGTGGCAGTGCTAACCCAACCTTGCTATTGTTCCTGTCATGGGAAGGGAGTGGTTGTCCCTGTATCAACAATCCCAACAATGCAGGAGGATGGTGATGACTTGCATTGAGGACAGGCCATTGTCCCAGAAAAAGCTATTGTGAATATCTGACTTCTGTCTGGCTGAAGGCAGCTCACAGATGCCCTGTGACCAGGATAACACCAGGGCAAGGAGGCATGGGCAGACTCATCTCTGCTGATGCAGGCTCTTCTCTAGTTAGGAATGTTGTTGAGGACCCGTGTCACTGGTTACAGAGGAACAGCTCTCACAAAGGTCTAGCTGCTTGTTTCCTTGTGCTGAGTTGAGAGTTTCCAAATGAATAGTTTGAGTGGTGAACTTGACTATTGTTTGGGGAGCATCCCTTCCTCCTTACCAGAGTGACACTGGCATGACTGTGTCCTGTCAGTGTAAGGGAATGAAAACCAATGAGTTGATATTCTTGCAGACAGGAGATGGGGAAGGCTCAGGATGTGAGCATTCAGCCTTTCAGTGTTAGATGACACAGTCATGTATGTCGAATGTTATGGGGAAGTGTCAAATGAGGGTGCAAAAAGTCAGGTTAAATACTTTGACAGAGGCGGTTCAAGACATATTTAGGCGCTTGCTACCTACAAACGTCAAACAACACTTGTGTCCATGCTGTACAACTAAATTTTCTTAAGCTCTATAACCTTGGCACTACATTTTGGTATATCCCCAGGATCCACAGCTGAGGCGGAGGAAGCCTGCAGTCTGCCACGCCCTGTTATCTGAGATGACCTTGGCAGCTGTCCTCTGGACTTCAGAGACTTGGAGAGCCCCAGCCTGTGCCACCCTCCTCGGTTTGTGGGGCTGGAGCTGAAGTAGTCATAAGAAAAGGGGAGTCAGGTGCTGAATACTCTCAAGGTTGGGTTAGCACTGTCACCAATCAGTGATGAAGGGCCAACTCCCATGATGGGACTTCTGTGTCCACCTTAGTCCTGGTCATCCATGAAGGGGGAGGATACTAAGGCCTCTCGGGCTCTCTTCTCCCTTTGGGCCCTCACCATTTGCCTGATGGCCTTCCTCTGCTTCTTTCAGGGGTTCCCCTTGGTTCTCCCCTGGATAGAAAGCCTCTGGATATGCACCAGCTTATCCTCCTCCCTCTGGGTGCTCTGGCAGATGGAGTATAATGTGGCATAGTGTGAAGTTGTTGACTTTGGCAGGAAGAATAGAAAATGGCGAGTTACTGAAGAATTCTGCAGTACGGAGGGATTTGTTGTCCTTGCACATGAATCACAAACAATTAGCATGCAGGTGCCACAAGTAATTAGGGTTGCAAATGAAATATTGGCTGATATTGCAAGGATGATGGAGTATAAAAGTAGTAATTCTTGCTAAGCTCTACAGGGCAATAGTTGTTAGAATGTAATAGTGACAACTTTGTATTGGATGTAATGTGACCGATGGGAACAAGATGTAAGGGTCAGCTGACCCAGTAAACCATGGAACCAATTACAGAGCAATGTAATAGTCAGCTGACCAGCTGATTCACCATAAATAAGAAACCATGTAGAATGTGGAGAGCTTGGAGTGGCCCAGGGTGTAGCCCCAGGATTGGAGTAATGATGTTTCTTTATTAAACCCTATCTTTGATTTATAAGTTAGAGTAAGTTTTGTTGTATTTTTGTAGCTATATTTTTGAAGAGTTCCTTCGGAAGAATCACAGTAGTGAGACTGCAGCTAGAGATATTGTTATGAAGAACGAAGAACAGTATAGGACAGGAACAAGACATTTGGCCTTCCAAGCCTGCACTGATCATGTTGTCCTATCTAGACCAACTGCCTGTATGCCTCTATTCCCTGTCTGTTCATGTGTCTATCCAGATAAGTCTTAAATATAGCTAACATGTCTGCCTCAACCATCTCAGTTGGCAGTGCATTCCAGGCCACCACCACTCTCTGTGTGAAAACCTCCCCCCACAAAGTTCCACTAAACCTTTCCCCCCTTACCTTGAACTTGTGCCCCCTTGTAATTGTTATTTCTGCCCTAGGAAAGAGCTTCCAACTGTACTCCCTATCTGTAAGCTTCATAATTTTATAAATTTCTATCAGGTCACACCTCAGTCTTCATCTTTCCAGGGAGAACAATCCCAGTTTATTCAATCTCCCCCACAGCTAAAACACTCCATATCAGGCAATGTCCTGGTAAACCTTTTCTGTACTCTCTCCAAAGTCATCACATCCTTCTGATAGTGTGGCAACCAGACACAGTATTCAAAATGTGGCCTAACCAACATTTCATATAACTGTAACATAATTCGCCAACTTTTATTCTCGATGTCCTGGCTGATGAAGGCAAAAATGCCATATGCTTTCTTCACCACATTTTCCACCTGTGCTGCCACTTTTAAGGATTTGTGGATCTGCGTGCCCAGATTTCTCCATGTATCTATGCTCCTGATGGCTCTGCCATTCATTTTATACCCCCCACCTGAATTGGTTCTACCAAAATGTGTCGTCTCGCATTTGTCTGGATTAAATTCCATCTGCCATTTCTCCGGCCAATTTTCCAGCCTATCTATATCCTTCTGTATTCTCTGACAATCTTCATCACTAACCACAACTACAGCAATCTTAGTATCATCTGCAAACATGCTAATCAGGCCAGCTACATTTTCTTCCAAGTCATTTGTATATATTACAAACAGTTATGGTCTCCTTACTTCTGGAGGGATATGCCTGCAAAGGAAGTAGTTCATACAATGTTCACTAGGCTAATTCCTGGGATGAAGGCACTGTCTTATGAGGAATGTTTGAGCAGGTTGGGCCTGTACTCAATGGAGTTCAGAAGAATGAGAGGTGAACTTATTGAAATATAAAATTCTGAGGAGACTTGACAGAGTAGATACTGAGGGAATATTTTCTCTTTTAGGAGAAACTCGAACTAGGAGGAAAACTTTAAAAATAAGGGGCATACCATTTAAGATAAAGATGAGAAGAAATTTCTTCTCTCAAAGTCTTAGTTTTTGGAGTTCTCTTTTTCACAGCTGTGGAGATTGAGATTTGGAATATATTCAAGGCTGAGTTAGCCAGATATCTGATCAACAAAGAAGTCAACAGTTATAGGGTGGGTGTGGCTGGAAAGTGGAGTTGGGACCATACTCAGATCAGGCATTAACTTAGCAAATGGTGGAACAGGCTAGTTGGGCCAAATGGCCTACTCCTGCTCCTATTTCTTGTAATTTTTTGATTATGATCAATCTTATCCGACAAGAGCTTTGGAAGAATGTTACTGATTTTGTTACCCAGTGTTTGGTTGTTCTGCCTACCAGATTCCAATAGCTGGTGGCATGTGAAGGCAGTGAAACTGCCGTTAGTTAAAGGTGTGTGAGAGTGAGTATGTTTACATAACGATGAGTTCTGAGTTCAAGGATCAATGAGTGCGGAGGTGTGAAGCACGAAGGAGTGTCAGCTGGTTGATGTGGTGAAAAGGAGATGTTATGTGAAGATGCATTCACCAGCAAGAGGTCATTAATCATGATACTGCAGCCAGATCCTTGGGACTTGCACTCATTCCCTTTGGAGAGTTTTATTTTAGGGCCTCCTAGCCTCCCACAGAAACATAGGATTGAATTTAATGCCCATCTGGGAGGGGAGGGTAAATAGTGGGGCAGGAAGACTTGGGGTGGAAACTCATCACCTTCCCAGTTCTCCTCAATTAAGTCCAGGGCATTAAGCATCAAGGGTGACCTTCCCACCCAGAGTCCACTTGAAGACCTCAACTTGCCTCTACTGTTATTATATGGTGATGGGACAGGAAGTGGTCATCCCAACCTTTATGGACAAGCTACCGAGTATGTTTTGACTAGCATACCTCCAGCCTGATGGTGGGGCTATCCTTGGGCACTCAGTGGTCATGGGCTGCCTCTGATTGGCCAGAATCTCTCTGAGGCAGGATATCTGTCTTGATGGCAGCCAGCAGATTTCTAAATTCGCTTTTAATCTTGGGTTCCTGGAAAAGGCTATGACAGAATTGTTTCTGGCTCTCCAGTCAATTGACAGGCCCACGGTCACAATCATTACACTCTCCCCATGGTATCTCTCCACCTGTTGACCGCTGTGGCTACATCCTCCAGTACCAGCCTCTCTCTTTGCTCCTGTTTCTAAAAGCCGCACTTACGGTGAGCAGCAGTCTCCATTCATTCAGTATAGTATAACTTGAAGAGGAGTGGACACCTTTTTAGAGTTGGACGCTAACTGCAGCAAATGCTTGCCTCACACCTGGTCAGGCCTCTGGTTCCACCAACCAGCAGCAGGGGTCACACTTATCTACATGCTGGAATCATGGAAATGAGGAGGCAGGAGAGGATTTGCATACTACCTGCCTCAACCGGACCAGGTGTGATCTGCATGTGAATCAAAGCTCTCTTCCCCCAAAAATGGGTGCAAATGAATGTTTTAGCCAAGTGTTCTTAGAAACTATAGGAAGAAAGAACTGGGGGCAAGGCAAAGAGATTAAGTTATCCATATATACAAATCATTAAATACTAAACAACCATTACATCAAGGGCAAAAGAATGTTGGCCTTTATCATCAGGGAAAATATCAGGCGGGGAGATGATTGAGAAGATATGTTTTGCTCCATTTGCTTTGAACCTTGGTCAGATTCCATTTGGACAATTGTATTAATTTCTGGACACCATGTTCAGAATCTCACCAGGATTACCAGAATCTTATCTTGGATTTTCCCAGCCTGCCACAGTGAATGGAGATTTGACCAGCTACCAAATTCTCCGATCTCACTGCAGCAGGAGCATGGCTTGAACATCAAGTAAGATCATACCCTATATCCCTGGAAGGCTATATTGGCCTTGAAGGGGTTTTGTCAGAACTAAATTGGGGCTCAAAGTGTTTAATTATGCGGTCAGGTTGCAAAAACTTGTGTTCTGTTGAATATAGAATATTAGATCATGGAAGGTAACCAAGTTTTTTATTCATTTGTGGGACATGGGCATTGCTGCCTGGTCAGCATTTATTGCCTACCCCAGTTGCCTGAAGGCAGTTGAGAGTCAGCCACATTGCTGTGGCTCTGGAGTCAATGCAGGCCAGGCCAATAAGGAAGGCAGATTTCCTTCCCTAAAGGACTTTAGTGAATCAGATAGGTTATTCCAACAATCAACAATTGTTTCATTGTCATCAGTAGATTATTAATCCAGATATTTTTTATTGAATTCAAGTTCCACCATCTGCCATGGTGGGATTTGAACCCAGGTGCCCAGAGCGTTAGTAGAATTTCTGGATTATATCTAGTAATAATATTACGAGGCTGTCGCCTTCCGATAGTTGTTCCAGATGCAGAAGGACCCATAGAGAGAAATGCTTTCCTCAGGTGGGCAATCTGGAACAAGATGACACGATTTTAAATGAGAAACAGGCAATTTCAAAGTGAGCAATTTAGAAATGAAATCAGGAACCATTTTCCACACGATGCAGTGGAAATCTGGAACTTACTCCTCAAATGGGTATGGATGGTGGCTCAATGGAAATTTTCAAAAATAAGATTGATAAAGTTTTATTGAGTATCAAGGGAGATGGATCAAAGGTGAGCAAATGGGGTTGAGTTACAGATCAGCTCCGATCTGTGTGAATAGCAGAACAGGCTGGATTGACCCTACCCCTTTTCCCAGGTCTCTACAAAGTGTGAATATAAATGGGGTGCATTTGAATGATGACTACGGTCCAAAGCAATTATTCAAACAAAGAATGATCTTGAGTCCATAATTGTACTATGGGTGCTGTTGACTGCAGCATAGTCAGGCTGTGGCACAGTCTAAAGAACACAAAATTTATGTATAGTATTAATATTTTAAATGACGTTTATAATACAATAATATTTGTAATGAGCACTGTCTATTTAGACTTTGTGTTGACCAGATAAGGAAAATCTATTTCTTTTCATTTTACAAATCTCAATTAATTAAATTCCTTTGAAATAATTTATGGGGGAGAAAAACTGGATATTATTTGTGTAGTCAAAGCATATTGTACTTTATTAGCTGGAGAAAAGGTCTAAAGGAGGCCTTTTATGGAGGAACTGAACTGTCAGCGGTTTCAGGCAAAATTAATTATTTCAGCTTGATAAACCTTTTCATCTATTTGACTCCTTATACAGAAAAGCCAATTAATAATGTCAAACATGCTTTGCCTCCTGGGACTGGCAAGAGCTGATGAGTCTGTTTACAGTGAGGGGCCAGCAGAATGAGCTGCGTGGAAAAGTTTCATAATCACGACACACCTGTCAAGCCCAGTCTCATTATCTGCGCACAGAGGGCAGGCCTCATTTTGTCAGCAGTGGTTTTCGAAGAACTAACAATTGCCATGGGAAGAACACAGGACTGTCGGCCAATAGATGATTCACTTAATTACCAATCAGAGTAGCAGAAATGAGTTTTTAAAACACTGTCTGGGCTAACAGCAAACAGTTTCTGCGTCGCACTTCTGACAAGGTGGACATGTGAAATCACCCATGGACAGAAATGACCTGTTATTCGAGTCAGGTAAAGATTTTACTTGGACACATCCATGGATTCTAGCATGTATATGATACAGTTTAACATCAGGTGTCAGTTGGGGTTAAGCAGACACCTACAGACACTTGAAGATTCTCACAGTGTGACACAAGCCATTCACCCACATCAGATAGTCAACCTCAAGATGAATTTTTATAGTTAATCCAAAATTATCCTGAGGATTCCTCGGTTTCTTGCTGACTTGCAGGAAGTACTCGGGTTCTGGAGAGTACTTATTATTTCCAGAATTTGCTGGTCAGCCTGGTAATAAGTGGTAATCCATCTATCCTTAAATGTTGTCCTGCAGTAACTCCAGGGGTGAAACTGCAGAGCGAGGATTCCTTATGCGGAGAGTTATCATTTCCGCTGCTTTGGCATATTTCTGGAGGCCAGTACACCAAGAGCAATGAGGTGGACTGTACCTCCATCGATCTCTATGTAAAACCACTAGCTAATAATGCTTTTCGCATCAAAAGTTTTTAAATGATCAGATAACTTAAAATGAATAACTTTGAATTAAAAGTAGGCTGTGCCCAGTAATCTCCTTTGTCATTTTAGGACTGATTGCTTGCTGTTATTTTTAAAAACATCCACCTTGGTGCATTATGCAGATGAGTCTGGAGCTTCCCAGAGAAAACAATCCACTGTGGGAACAGGAATGGATGCACTGTACTGGAAGATACTACAATCTGGTCTAATTAGGACCATCTGGGACTTTTTCATACTATTTAGAGCTATTCATCAAAATGATTATTAAATACCATACTAAATGATTTTAAACAATAGCTATTAATCAAGTAAATTAAAAAGTCACAAAAGCCAATAATAATTTTTTAAAATTACTCCAATGTTCACTGACAGAATAATCAAGACATACTTACAGTATTGCCACTGGTTAATTTATCATAATAAAAAAAAAGTTTTTTTGGTGTTAGCCTTTCCTTTGTGAGAAATTTATGAAAAGCATATGTGTCCGACTCAGTTCAACACTGAGCTCAAAGCATACTGTTTTATGATTTTTTGGCACTTGCAGTGATTCTTTTTTTTAAGAAATGGCTTGTTCCACTGGATATACAATAAAGGCTTGTTTGAAAGGATTTCTTCAGAAATGACAGTTTGCACTGTTTGCCTTTCATGATATGATCAGAATATCTCCAGTGGCATATTTTTGCTTTTCCTCTAAATACCTGCCAAAAACCCACATACAACTCCATTTCTCTTCTCAGACCTCTTGAATCTGTTACGTATTATAAGGGGCCTATGAATTACTAATTCTTGCAATGCACAGTTGCAATGTTAGAACAGAGTATCAGTTAATTGAATAAATTTCTTCTTAATTACCAGACATTAGCTACCAGTTCCTAAATGCTTACATTCTTGGCATGTAAAGCAATACAAGATTGTTTTAACCTTACTGTTTGTATCATTTTAAAAAAGAATTAATATGCTGCTGAAGATAACAAAACAAAAACAATAATTTCAAATTGTTCAGTTCAATTGAATAGTTACTCATCTCAATTAAAAATCGTAATTGTAGAAAATCTATTTCACGTACAATAATATGTTTAATTGAAAACTCCATAAATGAGAAATTACCACAACAGGGAAGCTGTTACTTTGGATGTGCATTTCAATACACTTCAGATACAAACTTAAAGGGTACAAGCAGCAACTTCATTTAACAGGTACGCAAAAGCTACCAGAGATTTAAATGCATTTTAGCGTTATACATTGAGGATTTTGATGGATACCACTCGCTCGGAGGCCAATACAAGAAGTTTAGGGCTGATAGACCGCCATACATGAGACATGCGTAGAATTGAATGAGTCTAGGCCCTTACACTATAACTAGAATACTGGGAAGTTAGATTAGTAAAACAAAAATCCAAGTCCAGCAAAAACACCCGACTAGAAAAATGAAATATACTCTGAGGTGAAAGCAAATTTATATTTTATTTAACAAATAAATACCCAGATTGACCCAGTCACAAATGTTGATTATGTGAATTCAACTGTTACACCTATGCAGGATATTTGTTAATCGCATAATATTGATATATATGCCAGCATTTTAATTATTATGATACTGGTTCAAAGCAAGCTAACATCACGTATTTCCACATTAGTACACAGAAGGCAAATACTGACAAGTTTGGATCAGTACTGTGGGTCTAATGTTCATTGCTACTTATCTACCTACATGTCAATGGCATATTGAATGAAGAGTTTTCTCCACAGAGCACTGACAAGAGTATTTTGAAGTTCATATCTGTGTATTCTTTAAGCATACAAAAGTCTACTTTTAATGTTTTCTATTGGAAAATAAGAATGGATATGACTGAAAGACTAATAGCTTTGATTGTTGTTTGAGCTAATTCATTGAAAAAACTCAGGGGACTTGCACCCAGGCTCACTCTAGTTTAAATTATCAGGTCACTCGAGGCAAACAGGCTAGCAAGTAGATCTTTCCATTTCTTGTAGTTATGAGCTGTTCTTTTTTTCTTTTTTTCTTTCTTCGTGTCGCATCCATTTCCTCAAGATCGCTTTCCACAGTCTGTTGCCAAATGAAGAATATTTGCCCATTCTTTTTCTGAGCATCTGGAACCCATACCAAGGCTTGATTTAGGATCTGTGCCTCCTGCGTGCTACATATGTGGCCAAACCACAATAACCATATTTTCCCTATTAATCCATTTACTGGTGGAAACAATGTCCCTTCTAACTCCAAAACCTTTCCCTGCATCTATAATCAAGTGTATCAAACTCCACTTCAAGTGTTACTGACATCTTCTTGGCACTCATGCAATCTATAAGTGTTGACAGCACAGTTGTTGTATACATATGGACCTTTATTTGCTGACTTAAGAGTAGATACTTTTGAACCATGTTAGGTTTATTAAAAACTTATGCGGCCGATGGAGTTCACATCGGTCCAAGTATGTTGTCAACTTCCATCAAAAAATCATTCATAAACAGTTAAATAAAAGAAATACTCTCAGCTAAATAACAGCACGACGTAGAACCGGGTTACAATGCCGAGTATCTGACCGAGAGAGCGAGAGAATTAAATAAAAAGAGATACAAGAGGAAATATGCCCAGAGACCCTCCTGTGCATACTATTCAGCCTTGCCATCTCCAGTGCTATGAGCCATCTCCCTATCAATGATGTCAGTAACAGGCCCTTCCATTGGTGCAAGTGAGTGCAGAGAGGCAGGACCTCCCCTCGTTCTCATAATCTCCTTTCTGTTGTGCACCAGCTTCTCCTGCAAGATGAGCAGATTTGTCTGTGCTTTGTTTGAGATGCTGAGGCAGTTTACTCTGTCAAGAAGCAAAAGGAGCTGAGGTGAGCACAGCAGCAAGATTGGAGGATTCAAATGCAAGAGGTTCAGTGCAGTATTCCCTGTTAACTTGAGGTGAAACTTAGGAAGTGAGAAAGGGAAGTATTGATGCAGTTGAGGCTGATTACACGTGACATTTTCACCTCATCATTACTAATTAACTAATTCATCCTGGCATTCATTGCTCATCGGAGGAGAGGTCATAATCTTTCCTACTGTTCATTTGATCTGTGAGCAGTTCCACCACTGCATCTGAGAATCTAGAGGCCCTTGTTGAAACCATCCAGCCTGCTGCTCCTTGATATTGATATCCACTATCAACAACTGAGAAAAGCAACACCTCTTTAAAGGTGCTGCAGGCTCCCCTTTAACTCAGTGGATTCCCTATCCTCCCAATTAACGAGATGCTTATAGAGAGCGTCTTTCAAACTGGAAGCTTGCTTATTTAATATAAATTAGTACCAGCCATGGAAATGTACAAAGTTCATGCTGATACCTTTGGGTGGGTGGTGTGTGACCCACCTATTGCATCTGATTAATGTTGTATGTCAAAACAGACCACAAAAGCTCAACTCCTGCTTTCAGTTTCATACAAGGGATCTAAATGCAATGTTACTGTTATAAAATAGAAATACTGACTATAATCTCTGAAGTAGAAATACTGACATGATAGATTTATAACGAGGGTAGCACATGGCAGTGCACTTACAATATTACACTTGCTCTATGGAATCAAATTATTTTGCTGATGGCAAACTTTAAAACGTATTTTAATTTATAGCATACATCAAGTTACAAAGTGAAAACTTCATATTAGAGCTTTGAGTCAGTGTTAAATTAATTTGTGTCCATGGCTGATGTAGCCTGCAAAGGTGTCACTTTTTTCTGTACAGAACTACATATTGCCGGGCTCTGCATCCAGGCGGGTAAAAGAGACAGCTTTGATGGATTGAATGGTCTCTTATTTCATTCCTTTTTATTACAGCCAAAAGGATCTCACTTCCTGTTTCTTAAAAAAAATCTGCTGATGAGAACCATCCTCTCGAAACGTAACTCTGTTAGATTGAAAACCAACGGATCACATTATTTGTTTTAAGCAGCAGAGGAATAAATAAAATCTGTGTACTTGAACTGTACGAGGTTTGAATGGAGTATTCCTTCCTTGTGTCTTAACTACAAAAACATCTTGGTGTACTGTGTGTAACAGAACAATAAATAATAATACATTTTTTAGAACACTTAGTCTACAAAAGAAACAACCTGTCACAACTTTGGTACTTTCCACAGAACAGTTTCCACTTCATTTTGCACCGACTCCTAAATCTGCTACTCCACATTATGTGTAAATGCATTTTGCATATGTATGTAGTTTATGTGCACCATTTGTGCAAATATGGAAGACTAAAAGCAGTGAAATTGAGGTGTAATGATGTTATGTTGTTCACTGGACACTGGGGAAGCTCTAACTTGTAATTTTAAACTGTTTCTTTTATTTTTAGGACCAGAATTCTGGCATAATTATCTAGAGTTACAATAATTGAAATTAAAATGCTTTAAATAAATAATGTTACAAATTAGTTTATTTGTGGCACATTTGGGATTCAGTTTTAAGGTTTGTTTTGAAAAATTAGTCTGATCAATCAGTTTTTAGAATATCAAATAAAATTAAAATTATACAAGTAAATGGTTTTGTCTTAGATTTGTTTTCTGGTTAGTTTCACATGTTAATGTTCATTTACTATAAGTAATTACCAGGAGCTGCTGCATCAATTGACACGGCACTACTACCTAGTTGTCATAAAGTCATGTTGTGTATTCTCTATAAGAAATTGGCAAATCTCCCTGAAAGCTTCAGCTTAATTCCCTGATGACATCTTTTAAAAGTTGGAAGGCATAGACTTGGGCTGACTTAGACTTTAAATTTCCTTCCCTTCCAAACTGTCTAGCCTCCGCTCAGTAACCTGCCAGACAACCCGGATCAGATTGGGAATGTGTGTGAGAATTGCAGATGAGACCAAATAAAATTTCACATTTTCACAACAGCCAACATGCTTAAGAACTACAGCTTCTAACTTTCTTCATTTATATCCAATTATCTCACTTTCACGAACACTGGGTAAATTCAATTTCAAATTTATTATTTTCTGGGCTGTCCACAAACTCTAGAATGGTCTTCCAATAACCTACTTTCCCTGATTTGCCACATGAGAAAGTGGCAAGTCACAATTTTGATCTTTGTAAATAGTCATATAAGAAATGGATTGCCAGTCAAGAAGCTTTTAGTTTCAAACTGTATTATTGCAACATTATACATCCTTAGTGCCTTACATTCTGAAATGCACATGATTTTATAATTAAATATGTTACTTTACAAATAATTTGAAATGTAAGTGTAGGTATCCCATTATATTAAAATGTTAAAAGTAGCAACAGAATGTATACTATGATTAGGATAAATTAATGAGCATAATACTAATTATTATTCTTTCAGAAAGGTTACAAACACTATCACTTTAATAAAAGAGGATTTTTCTCAACCTTAGTTTTAGGTGTTTTTGTACCACTAGTGAGTATTGCACCAAATTCCCTTACAAAATATCTGAAAGTTATTTTACATAAGAACATAACATAAGAACATAAGAAATAGGAGCAGGAGTAGGCCATCTAGCCCTTCGAGCCTGCCCCGCTATTCAATAAGATCATGGCTGATCTGTTGTGGCTCAGTTCCACATTCCCGCCCTCTCCCCATAACCCTTAATCCCCTTGCTTATCAAAAACCCATCAACCCGCGTCTTAAAAATATTTAGCGAGGCAGCCTCCACCACTTCAATGGGTAGAGAATTCCAGAGATTCACCACCCTTTGAGTGAAGAAGTTCCTCCTCAACTCTGTTCTAAACCGCCCCCCCTTTATCTTGAGGCTGTGTCCCCTAGTCCTACTGTCCTTTCTGAGCGGGAAGAGTCTCTCCACCTCTATCCTATCCATCCCATTCATCATCTTATATGTTTCAATGAGATCACCCCTCATTCTTCTAAACTCTAACGAGTACAAGCCTAGTTTATTCAGCCTCTCCTCATAGCTCAACTCCCTCAACTCCGGCATCAGCCTGGTAAACCTCCTCTGCACTCCCTCCAAGGCCAAAATATCCTTGCGTAAGTGCGGCGCCCAAAACTGCACACAGTACTCCAGCTGCAGCCTCACCAGTGCCCTATACAGCTGCAGCAAGACCTCCCTACTTTTATATTCAATCCCCCTCGCTATGAAGGCCAGCATCCCATTAGCCTTCCTGACCACCTGCTGCACCTGCAGGCTGGGTTTTTGCAACTCATGCACAAGGACCCCGAGGTCCCTCTGCACCGTCGCCTGCTGCAGTTTTTCGCCACGTAAGTAATAGTCCTTCTACCATTATTCCTACCAAAGTGGACAACCTCGCACTTGCCAACATTAAATTCCATTTGCCAGTTCCTGGCCCATTCGCCCAGCCTATCTAGATCCTTCTGCAGACTCTCCACACCCTCCGCGCAATTTGCCGTTCCACCAATCTTGGTGTCATCAGCAAATTTCGACACCATACACTCGGTTCCCTCCTCCAGATCATCTATATAAATGGTAAGTATCTGAGGCCCCTGCACCGACCCCTGGGGCATTCCACTAGTCACCAACCGCCAATCCAAATAGCACCCATTGACCCCCACTCTCTGCCTCCTATTTGACAGCCAATCCTCTATCCACGCTAACACCCTACCCCCAACTCCATGCCCCCTTACCTTCTGCAATAACCTCTTGTGAGGTACCTTGTCAAACGCCTTCTGAAAACCAAGAAAGACCACATCCACCGGCTCTCCTCTATCCACTGCCCTAGACACATCCTCATAGAACTCCAATAAATTTGTCAGACACGACTTCCCCTTAACGAAACCGTGCTGCGTCTGCTCTATCAAGCAATTCCCCTCAAGATGCCTCGCTATTTCCTCCTTGATGACGGATTCTAACATTTTACCTACAACAGACATTAAACTAACCGGCCTATAATTCCCTGCCTTTTGATATGTATTTGTATGTAAAATATTTATATTTAATCATTAGATAAAAGTAAATTGTTTTCACTTTCACATTGGTACAAAGAAGTAATTTAGCTCCTTAAATAAAATGAAAAGTACTGTGATAATTTTGTCAAGCTTTGTCGTGATTTGACTCACTTTGTGAACTATAAGGCTGAATGACTAGAGTTTGTACACCAGAGATACAAAGAAAACAGAGCTTTGTTTATTTAGGAATATCCTAACCAAGTTGATATATGGGATATGTGTCAAAATTCATTTTTGGTTTCTCAATGGATGACTGTACATGACTTTTTAAATTAGTCCCAACAACCTACTTGTTAAAAACAATCTCTCCTTTAATATCTGTCACAACAGAATTTATATTCAAAAGTACACCAAAACAAACGTTCAGGCGCAGTTACACTTAATGGACCAGACATTTTGTTCTACATTTTTGTGCTTTTAACTTGATCTTAAACTTGCATAATACAATGCTTACTGAAAACAATGAGCCGTTTATATATAGCCAGCATGTGTTATTAAGCTGTGAGCGCCACATGGGTTCAACTTTGGGCAGCATTTGGCTCAACCAATCCTAATCCTATGAGCTAAACCATAATATCTGACAGAAATGCCTCACGTCTTTGCATTTAGAGATCAAATGAAAGTGGAACGCAGGGACATGATTCTGAAGAGTTTCTGCAAAATAAATTCTGCAAAATAGCTTGCAACAATTGTAGCATTTCTTGACAAAGTGATCAATAATAACCACACGTGCTTTCATTCCATGAAGGATTTGAGCCAAGTAAATGATTTCAGTTTTATTAATTCTAACCAGTGCAAGTGATATTATATGCAAATAAAAGGAATAAGGTTCAATATTTTTAAAAGATGTAAAATAAATGGACATTTTTCACAATTCATTTCTGGATTCCATTTTGGAACTGATATGTACCTCATCATTGGTCTTTCAAACTCTACAACCAGTGTATTTTCTTTTTAATCCCCTTGCATCCCCTTTTGTATTATTCGGTCAATCAAATACACATTGTTTGGATCATCTAATCATGCACAGTTAATATTTCAAAGAATAAATGAGACAGCTACAATAACTCATCACAATACTATCATACATCCACGGCAAAGAGATCTAGTAATACATTTGGGTGCATTCTTCCCGTCTGCCAAAGAGGTTTGAAAACAATGCCAGAAGTTTTTTTGGCAACCTGAGAATCACAAACACCTTGTAGTTCTTTGGATGGAGCAAAGCATCTGGAACACTAAGTAACAAAATTGCTACATCAGCTAAATATAAATGTCACTTTTTTTTTGTTTTTATCCAAATTCACTCAAATCAAATCCAATTCAGAGTCTCAACAAGTTGAGACATTCCCGATTCAAGCTGACAAGACAGGGCTCTCACCTCCTGTCTTGGGCTTGATCTACATGATCCAAGCTGATTGGAGTAGGCAAAGCTTCTATTCCAAGGCTTGATCTCATTTGCATCTTAGCCAAAAGGTCGAGATGCTGCTTTTAAAAATTGCTTCACATGAAGCTAAAATGAAACCTGATGACTTCAACAAAGCACAGCATGTCGATACTACACTTGATCTTAGCCAAAAGGCTGAGAAGTGAAAATTTTGCAGCAGCACAAAATCTATTACGAATTTGAAATACCCATTTTTAGATATGCAAGAGTTACACAAATATCAGCACTATGTAACCCTTTCGAAAACCTTAATACATTTCTCACTTCAGTTGGACTATATAGGTCCCTTATTATGTATCCTTCAAGTGATTCCATTCTACTTAGAGCTATAAGCAAGCATAGGTAAATCTTTTTCAAAAGGTCACCACAATGAGCTATTTCTAAATTGATTGTTACCTGAGGGTAAACAATTCATGCTATATTATTAAATGTGTTTACTGTCTCAAAATATACTTCAGAAGAGTCAGTATTTGATACAATACCTACTTCATAATTAGGTAAATAAATGTTGATGATGTTGATATTTTGCTAAATGTTCTACTTAAACTAGGTATGTAGGATAAAGCATTGGTGTAACAGAGAGTGGTATTAACAGGCAGTATTTAATGACTTCTCCTCACTTTCTATTTCTTCCCAGCTGCTGCAATGTAATAGCTGAATTGTCTGATTTGATGTGTATTTCAAGATTTATTTAACTAAATCATACAAGAGAATAACTTAGCTTGTACATATTATAAACCAAACGTATTATTTTAGTTTAATTACATCCGCAGATTTTTTTGTGAAAAATAGGCTAATATTTAGGCCACTCAAGTGTCATGGTAACTTCATGATAAAACTGATCAGTATAATGTCACTGTAGACCTTATGGGCGGAATTTTACCGTCCCACCCGCCACGGAAAAGGTCTGTTGACCTCGGGCTAGATTTTTTGGATTTGGCTCAAGTGCGGCCAGAAAATCCCATTTTATATAGCCTCTGTGTAAACTTTTGTTCCAATGTAAGTAATTCATTTGACAAATATATATAGGCCTTAATAGTGTCTAGTATTGCATCATTTCTCCTGAGCTTTTAATAGAAGATAAATGCCATCATCTTGGGTGGCGTAAATATGGAATGTAGTGTACTCTGGTCTGAACAGGAAACAGCTGAGGAACAGTGTTGACAAGTAAATGAAGATAACAATAACTGAAGTAATGAAATTAATAGTTTCAACCGTTGTGTCATTCTGATGGCAACTTTAGTGCAGGTCTTTAATTTGATGATTTTCATGAGAAAATTAATGATTCATAACATATTTTTGTGAAGATATGATGTGCAGTTAATCATTTGGGAAAATATTGATCCAGTATATGTACAGAATATTAGAATAGCTATTTGCAAATATTTCATGTTTAGGAACTACAATGGGCAACTTTACAGGTTGTTTTTATAAGTAGGCATATAATCCCTTATGCACCACGGATAATGCACATTACCCAATATCTACATATATAACAGCATAATCCAGGGTTTAAAATAATACTTTGCATAATCTGTTTCATTTTTCAGTGAACAATATACAAAGCAACAGTTATTGTTGGACTCAAATAATTTGACCAGTACACCTTGTCTTCATGTGATGACACAATGGCCTAGATCTTTCAGTCTCCAGATATCATGTCCTCGAGGTACCCTGGAAGATGTGCGTGGGGATCCCTCAGACTTCCCCATACTCTGACTATATGGGAATTGCTTGGGAAAGTTTCATCATCCATTGGACAATTTCCCTGCATCTGGAACCCTCTACAACTCTGAGTTAAAGTCAGAGACTTCCAATGATTCCAAATATTTACCAGACTAGTTACCCAGAACAGGTTAGGATTAAAGCAATTCTAATTCCTGGGTAACTATACTTCTAATTCTTCAACCCCCTGCATTGGATTCACCCCACCTAATCCACACCCACCTCCCATCCAGATGACCTGACTATCTCTCCTGACTCCCAACAACAGCCACAACCTAACTACCCTCTCAAACTCTGACCATTCTACTATCCTCTCATTCCCTAATTATCCCCATCCCATTACCACACCTCCAGCCTTGATCACCCGACAAACCGTCCCACCAAAACTACACTCTGACTCCAACCCACTCTACTCCCTTACGCACTTACCTCCTTTACCCAGTTACCTTACGCACTTCCCTTCTCACTATATCTTATCAAAGTGGCCTGGAATGTTTAAACATACTGGTATATGGTCGCTAGTGCTATAAGAAAAATAGGGATAGCATTTGGCTAATTCCAGCTCTCTTTTACTACGAAGGAATAACTCTGGACATGGCATATAGCACACACCCGATTTGGAAGTCCAAATGCAAAGTAAATAAATAGGAGTGAAATGACAATACAATGGTGTTTGCCACTCCTCAGAAGATTTGCCTCCACAGATTTTTCCCAGTATACTATGCTGTTCTAGAGCAGCTTTGTTGAGCTAAACTAACTAATGTTCAATGAAAGCAAAGGTATTTTATGTTCTAATGGATTTCTAGACTCTCAGCCAAGAATACATAATGAAGCATGGCCGAGAGTACAGAAATCTATTAGCCTGTTGAAATCCTGAGCCTCAGAGAAAATAAACTTGATTGACAGCTCTCTTTGCTGTCAATTGCACAATGTTTATTCAAACAAGATAAGAAGGTTTCAAGTGCTTGCAATTTCTGCTACTGGTACTTTAAAAGGACTGGATGATTTACACTTTGATACGCCTGTAATAAAAAGGAGGATTTTTAAACAAACTGGAATGTTATAAACTAATGACTTTTCTTTCAAAAAAAACTTTTTAAAAACACATTCTATTGCCACTTTAGGGTTCATTGGTTCGACACAGTTATATTAGATGAAAGTGCTATAGCTTGGCATGAGGTGTCATCAAGGGTGATTGGGGGTGAACTCTGGCATTGGGGCAATGAAGAGCCTTTTCTTTATCCGTTTATGGATTGTCGGCATTACCATTTGTTGCTCATCCTTAATTACTCTTGAACTGAGTGACTTATTGGACCATTTCAGAGAGCAGTGAAGAATCAACTGATGTGTGTCTGCAGTCACATTTAGGCCAGGCAAGGACAGCAGGTTTCCTTCCCAAAAGGACGCAAGTGAACCAGATGGACTTTTATAGCAATTAACAATGGTTTCATGGTCAGTATTATTCAGACTAATTTTTAATTCCAGATTTTATTAATTAAATTCAAATTCCACCTGCTGCCATGTTAAGTTATAAATACAAGTTCTTTTTCTTTAGTTAGGAAATATGGAGATGCATGTTAATGTTTATCTTGTCCAGTATATGGATATGCAGATGCATTGGAACACTGCCATGCCACACAACATCTTGATTTGGGACAATATCGCTGTTCCTTTACTGTAGTCAAGTCAAAATCCTGGAGCTCCAGGGACCTGGGTTCAATTCCCAGCTTGGATCACTGTTTGTGTGGAGTTTGAACATTCTCCCTGTGTCTGCATGGGTTTCCTCCAGGTGCTCCAGTTTCCTCCCACAGTCCGAAGATGTGCAGGTTAGGTTGATTAGTCATGCTAAATTATACATTAGTGTCCCCGGATGTGTATGTTAGAGGGACTAGCAGGATAAATATGTGGGCTTTCAAGGATACGGCCTGAATGGGATTACGTTGGTGTGGACTCATTGGGCTGAACAGCCTCCTTCTGCACTGTAGGGTTTCTATGATTCTATGATTTAGAGCTGATGAGTGTGAACGGTAATTTGTGTAGCACGTGGCTGGTAGTGGGGAATTGGCGACTGAATTTTAACCTAAATAAGCAGATAGTTTGGGTTGTGGGGCAGAGGACATGCTGCTGAAGTCTCAGAAATCTATACCTGACCCTCAACCCTGCCCATTTCTGGCTTTAACTCAGGTCAGAAGTTTGGAAAATGATGAACTAGCTCCAATGGGGTGGGAGGCAACTTCAATTATGCTTTGCCAGCCTCAATTGTCATGCTTTTTAACTGCTGCCAACCAGCTTCCTTGAGGCGAAGAGAGTATTCAAGTCACACATACTTCTGGGTCCAAGTGACTGCCTGTGAAGTCTCCAAGGATCCCTCCCCCATTCCTAGCCTCATCCACCCTTTATCAATGACCATCTTAGGCCTTCAGTCCCACCATGAATAGCCCACCCTCATGTACTCCAACCCCTACTCCAATTGATCCTCACTCTGATCAACCCCCCCGCCTCTTCCTTCTCTACACCCCAACCCCCGCCACCCCAGCCACCGATCACTCCATTCCCTACATGTCCGAGAAATCTCTCTCTGACTACCCACCCCTCTCCAAGTTGATCCCCCATCTCCAGGCGACCCCGCCTACATCCACTATCCCTGAGGCAGACTTATTCCTACTGCGGTCTTCACCGAGTCCATCAATCACTCTAGACTCTGGGCGGCAAACAAATTGATGACATCAGTGATGCATTATGGAGCTAAAACTCTGAATTGTTGCTTCCCACAAATTTCTAACCAACCTCTTTCCTGTGAGTCAGGTCTGCGAGAATTCTGTCCATTGTTTCAGTTGGTGTACATCAATCCATTCTATGTTCTTGATGACAAAAAAAGGACAAAAACAATCTACAGTAGAGAATCAGCATAATTTAAAGGAACAGTTCTGAGAGAAGCAGCATAACTTAATCATACCTGACATCCATATTCAATGAAAAGTGCCAGTGCAGAAAAATAAATGCACTCTCATATTTTACTGTTTAAAATGCCCAAGTTTCTGCAACTTTGCCTTTCTGCACATGGAGGCTTCAGATCGTTTCCTCAATGGATTAGCTGAGAAACTGAAGGACAGAACAGCTTGGCAGCTTCAGTGTTCACACAATCTGGTGTTACATAATGACCTTTCAACCTTTAGAGATTTCATGGATTAAGGTTTCTTTCATGTCTGGTTCTGGAAGCTAATCCAACACTTTCACTTGAAGTTAAATCAGCAGTTCCTGATTTAACTTTTAAGTCTAATAAACACAATAAAATAGAATTTAACCTTTACCATAGGATTTCCATGTTTTCTTTCTGATAATTCCTTCAAATAAACCTTTTAATAGCCAGAGATGAAAAACTAACAGCTAATACCCTCATTACTGTTTTACACATTATAGGCCCACGCGTTACATTGCACAACTACATAATGCATCTGGTGACATTTAGCATTATGAAAAAATTAATACAAAATATATTGATTTGAAAAGAATGGCCTTTAGATGTAATAGGAATTTGGTGACTGATTTTCAAAACTAATTTGGGGTTGCAACTTTTTATAAAATCATACTGCTGCTATCAAAAAGTCTGCTATATTCAAAAGACTTATAGCTGTGAAAAATACAGACCAGTAGTGATTCAGTATAAAACATTCCAGATACTTGCTAATAGATTAAAAATGCAAATGAAATGTGTTGCAGTTGCCTGATTGTAAAAAAATCTAAAGTTTATTTATTAGTCCCAGGTAGGCTTACATTAGCACTGCAGTGAAGTTACTGTGAAAATCCCCTAGTTGCCATACTCCAGCGCCTGTTCTGGTACACTAGAGGGAGAATTTAGTAAGTCCAATGCACCTAACCAGCACATCTTTCAGGCTGTGGGAGGAAACTGGAGCACCCGGAGGAAACCCACACCGACACTGGGGGAATGTGCTGATTCCGCACAGACCCAAGCCAGGAATCGAACCCGAATCCCTGGCACGGTGAGGCAGCAGTGCTAACCACTGTGCCACCATGCTACCCAATTGTGCCAACGTGCTGCCAATTGTGCCGTGCTGCCCAATTGTGCCACCATGCTGCCCAACTATGCCACTGTGCTGCCCAACTGTGCCACTATGCCACCCACCTTGGGCATGTTGAGAAGTCTTTTTATTTCAGATGAAGATATGGATATTAGATTGGAGGAGATCATTCGCTATCCCGATGCGTAGTTTAACAAATGGAAAATAAAATTAAACTCTCAGAAAACAGGGGAAGTGATACTCATATCAGATAAATTAAACACTACTTGACTGTAACAAAAACAGAAAATGCTGGAAAAATCTCAGCGGGTCTGACAGCATCTGTGGAAGGAGAACAGAGCCAGTGTTTCAAGTCTGGATGACTTGTCACAATAATTTGCTTTTATCCAGCTGCTTGACTGTAATTAGGGCTATTTTGGATAAGTAAAATCTCAGACAGAATCATTGAATGGCTAACCAAAACTAACAGCTCTGAACGTGGAACAAGGGGCAAACCCTCGACACAGGAAGTACTGACCAGGCAGCATGGCTGTCTATTTTAGGAAATAAAAACTGGCATGGAGGGGTGTGACACACTCAAAACAGATAAACTACGAGTGTCATTCAGTACTCAGGACCAAACAACACCTGTGTGTTCACCCAAGGTGAACGTTGAATATAACGGCAACTGTTTCCTTTAAAAATGTAGAGAGATACACAAACATCAAGCTAATAGTTCATGGATACTTGGAAACCCAACCAAAACAAGTCTTATTCAATTTGTTATCATTCTGGCCGAGCTCTGCGAACATTAATGTTGTGAGCAACTCCCTCAATTAGTTTAGCATTTATCTGACTGATACATTTAAACAGGAAACGACAGGCTCAGGGCTTACAGCTTATCTTTATTGCAGAAGTGCTGACCACAGTTGCTTCCTTGGCTAGCACTGATACTAAGCTTAGAGCATTAAGTGAGTGTGAAAGCCCAAACTGTCTCCAAAGTGAAGCAAAATGAGATTTCTCACTGCAACAGGCTCAATTCTGGTGTCAATTTAGGTTCTGGTGCCAAATTCATGGTGCATTTACACTGTAACCACAACATTGATGGGATATGAAGTTTCTGCACATTAATACTATAGTTATATAAATGAAACCTTAGAATTATATAACAGTCTGTGCTATTTTCTATCATCGTCTTATTCATATTCAGCAAACTATATATGAGAAGTATACAGTGGCACAGCAGTTAGCTCTACTGCCTTACAGTGCTAAGGATCTGTGTTCAATACTGGCCCTGCGGTGACTGTCTGTGTGGAGTTTGTACGTTCTTCCCTGTCTGTGTGGGTTCCCCCTGAGTGCTCTAGTTTCCTCCCACAGTCCACAGATGTGCTGGTTAGGTCGACTGGCCATGCTAAATTGCCCCTGGCGATCAGCAGAGTAAATACATGTGGTTACGGGGATAGCGCCGCAGTGGGATAGTTGCCAGTACAGACTCAATGGGCTAAATGGCTTCCCTCTGCACTGTAGGGATTCTACGATTCTATGTGCAGATATCATAAACATATCAACAGAACTCACTCTTTTATTTCTTGGGATGTGGACATCATTGGAAATGTGAATTTATGGTCTATATGTTAATATTTCCCTCAAAAGCACCAATTTCACTTAGTGTAGTTAGGTCTCCCTGCCCCCCCCCCCACCCTGCCAATAATTATTTAATTAATGCTTTAGTTGGTGTTTGCTGATGGACGAGATCAGGTTATGCAGGAGTGAAAGCTACATTGTTGCCATTGGTAACATCACGTCGTATGTTACCAAAGGTATAACTATTCCAGCACTTGTGCTTTAACTCAACAAAGTTAAATTTTAATTTAGAACATGATCAAGGTTAAATCTCTTACTTTGAAGAAATCTTCACATTCTTGAATGATGTATAACTTTTTCTCATTCCAGCTTATGTTTTATCATTTCTAATGAATAGAGTTCAAATGAAGGGTCTATAACCAAACTGCTAATCTATCATTTATTTTCCAGTTGTTCATGGACCTGCATATTTCTATCATTTTCATTTTTATTTAAGCATTTTTACTTTTATCTTATCACTCTGATCCATGATGGATTATGAATTGATAGGTCCTGGAACTGCAGTAGTATCTCTGCATTTGGGACTGCAGTAGTATCTCTGCTTTTGGGACTGCAGTAGTATCTCTGCTTTTGTGAGTCTGAATGGTGAGTGTTGGGCCTACCTGATAATGGAAGGAATGATCACAGTCCAATCCTATTCCTGCCCTATCATAGAGTCATAGAATCCTACAGTGCAGAAGGAGGCCATTTGGCCCATTGAGTCTACACCAACCCCAATCCCACTCAGGGCCTATCCCCACAACCCTATGCATTTACCCTAGTTAGTCCCCCTAACACTCAGGGGCAATTTAGCATGGTCAATCCACCTAACCCATACATCACCCTTCAATTTTCACGCAAAACATCTTTAAAGCATGCATCATGCACTGAATGCTGGCTCATTTTCTTTCCCATCCCCAATACGAAGGCCAAGAGTATGATTTTAAATAAACTAGAAAATTCTGGAAATACAGTAGCACCTCAGGGGAGAAAAACAGGGCAAGATCCTCTGGAGGTAGTGCCTGCTGTAATGTTGGGATCATTTTCACTTTGGGATACTCATTTAATAATTTGCACGGCCCGAGAAGGCCCTTCCACCGAGCGACACAATTATTCCTTCTCTGGTTTTCCAACCAAACCTCAAACATGAAGGAAAAGGAACCCTGGAATGAATCACAATGACCGAAGTGAATGCAGCGTTCAAGTAGTCACAGACATTTGCAGCCTTCTGGTAGTAAGCCTCTGACCAAGGCAGAGAGTAGCTATACATTGACCTGCGGAATGATGAAAGAGTTATGGCAGTTCTGTTGATACTTGATGTAAAGTTGTGAGATGTTCTTGCAATGGTCACAATCCAACTACATATTAAGGAAGTGAAAGCCCTTCTGATTAACAAAGATGTTAATTTAATAGTAGCTTCATTGCCAAGTGAGTGCAATTTATCACCCTCAGATCTCTGAAAATTCTGCAAGGGAAGCAAAGATTTGTTTTATCTATGACAAAGTGAATAAAATTGGAAAAATTCATTAGGAGGCTTTGCTGACCTGAATGATGTAATTGTGGGCTGCAGATTGCAAGATCCTATTGATCTCACCAGCTGATTCCTAGAAGGGTGTGACATGAAGAAATCGAGTGCATTGTTGACTCGACAGTCAAGGAAACATGTGACTATCTTCTCCTCTTGGGCAGCGGTCTGCTTCCAAAAGGCTGCAGATGTCTGCAGAAGAGGCACTGTTGCTAAGAGAAGTTGAGAAAGCTGACCCTTGGTCTATACACCCTATGCTGGTAGTATTAGCTCCTTCAAGATGCAGCTCTGTCTTCATTCTCACTGGTCCATGCAACTTTGCATGATTGTGGAGAAGGCAGCAGCAGCTGGAGTTGCTGTGTGGCTGCTGAGGTGGGGAAATCTCCTCAGAACTTCAAGATATTGCAGAAATGGTGGTCGCCATGTTGCAGTGAAGTCTCACAGGCAAGAGGGTAAGATTGAGTTCAGTAGAATCCAAGGCTCCTAATAGTACCCGGACAAGATTGCTGAAAACAAGTAAACTAGGCTGAAAAAACCACTTCTGTCAATGTTAGAGTTTTAATGTGACTGATGGGGAGGTGATGGCCTAGTGGTATTATTGCTAGACTATTAATCCAGAAACTCAGATAATGTTCTGGGTACGTGAGTTCAAATACCACCAAGGCAGGTGGTGAAATCTGAATTCAAAAAAATATAGAACTAAGAATCTACTGATGACCATGAAACCATTGTTTGGCAGAAAAACCCAACTAGCTCACTAATGTCCTTCAGGGAAGGAAATCTGCCATCCTTACTTGGTCTGACCTGCATGTGACTCCAGAGCCACAACAATGTGGATGGCTCTCAACTGCCCTCTGAAATGGCCCAGCAAGCCACTCAGTTCAAGGGTAACCAGGGAAGAACAATAAAAAACAAACACTGCTTGCCAATTTCAACCTTTCTACCATTGCTGTCAGGTCAGTTTCACAACAATGAATCCACATTGTGTATTCACCTTCTCCAACCTGGCAAGGGGCAGACACGGTGTGAAACCCAAGCACTAGGTGGGAAAGAAAAGATCCATGGTTAAAGAGATTCTCAATTCCCTTTTAAACTGGCTCAGTTGGTTTCCCGTTAGACCCCACTGGCCTCAAAACCCACTCTGGGGAAAGCCAGGTGGCAAGATGATATCAGGATACTGACCGACATCAATTTCAAGGGGGTTTATCTTTCCACATGCATTGAAACTCAGCTCCACTTGGGAAAACTTTCACAACATTGTTAACATTTCAGGTTGATGAACTTTCATCACAATTTGATTTTCAAGTCCATGAGCTGAGATCAATTTACTCAGCACATACCATGAACATGAATTTGGGTCCGTTCTGATCTTTATGACCCTGAGTGATAAAACATGATGGATTTATTCAGTGAACTGCTGGGCATTGCATAGCAGAACATTCTTACATTTACTCAAAAAAAAATCATCTGAAGTGTAGAAGTAATAAGAAGAGTAATGACCAGAAGTGAGAATTGCCTCAGAAAGCTAAATGACCGTGAGCCAGAGTTTCTTCACAGAAATTTCATGCTTATAAAGTGACTTTTTATATTTTAAACAATGAAGATATTTATTCATACTCCTGAAAATGATGTGCCTGTTTTACAGCAGACATTCCTGTTGGATACATCTTTCAGTAACAACAGATGTTTGTTCATGTATAACTTGGCAGAAGTAACACATGGACAATCTCAGTTGTCACTTGCGAACATAGGCACATTTTTCAAAAGCAAATACTGATAAATTAAGAAGTCAAATCTCTGTAACAAATTATGTAACTGTTGTGAAAAACCGCTGAATAAGTTCAAGACTTTAGATGAACATTAAATTAGCATCTCATCATGCACATCAAATTAAATGTCATTAGATGTGGCCTGTAAAAAAAACTTGCATTTATATCAATGGCTTTCTCAGACTCAAGAGCTTTCAAAGTACTGCACAGCTAATGACGTACTTTTTGAAACTTCATCACTGTTATAAACTGGCTCAGTAGCTTTTGGCTCAGTTTGGCTCAGGGGATGTTCACAGTAACTTCATTGCAGTGTTAATGTAAGCCCACTTGTGACACTAATAAATAAATTTTAAACTTTAATGCACGAAACATTACAGCTTAATTGCGCATAGCAAGCTCCCACAAGTAGCGACTTGAAAGTGACAAGAATTATTAGTTTTACTAATGTTAATTGAGGGATAAATGTTTTCTGCAACAGTGCCACGGAATCTCTTATGCCCACCTGAGAGACATGACAGACCTTGGTTTAAAGTTACGTCCGCAAGACTTCTGAATGTGCTTCACCACCTCAGAACTTAACTTTTTTGTGCTCTAGGGCATAGTTTTCTGGCCCCCTCCTGCTGGCAGGGTTTTCCAATGCTGCTTAAGTCAATGGACTTTGGAACGGCTTGCTGCATTTTCTGGCCCCATCCCCGCCATGATAAGATTGCAAAATTCCTCCTCATGTCTCTGGAGTAGGACTTAAACAAACAACCTTTGGACACAGCAGCAAGAAAATTGCCAATTGGGTTCTGATTAACTAAAAGCACAACTTTATGATGTCATTGAGGAAGTTTTGCCCACTGATGTTTGTAATGGGGATGCTATTGCACAATATATTGACATCAATACAGCCCTGACTCAAACACAGACAGCAGAGCTGAATTCCAGAGATGAGTGACAATGAGTTCCCTTGACACCCAGTCAAGGAACCTGAGCAAAACTGATGCTATTAGCAGTAAGCTAACTACGGGTTGGAGTCACACAGAGGAAAATGATCTTGATTGTTGCAGGCCGTTTATCTTAGCACAAGGCCATTGTTGGAGGAGTTCTTCAAAGCAGTGCCCTATGTCCAACTTTCATCTGTTGCTTCATCAATGACCTTACCTCCATCTTTAGGTCAGAAGTCGGGATGTTCATCAATGATAGCATTGTGTTTATTTCCATTTGCAACTCCCCTGATAATCAATCAGCCTGTGCCAGCACACAGCAAGACCTGAACAATGATCAGGTTTGTGCTGATATGTGGCAAGCAATATTCATGCCACATAGGTACAAGGTAATGATGATCACCAACGAAACAGAAACCAGCCACATTTCCTTGACATTCAACAGATTATCATCCCCACTTCTGACAAGTTCAAGATAAGGGGGGAAAGGTTCAGCAGAAATATGCAGGGGAATTTTTTACACAGTGGGTGGTGGGGGCTTGGAATGCACTGGCAAGTGAGGTTGTTTAGGCAGTTACGTTAGCGACGTGTAAGATTTATCCTGATAGGCATATGAACAAATGGGGAATAAAGGGATATAAGCGGTGGATCGAGGTAGGTAAACATGATTGGCGCAGGCTTGGAGGTCGAAGGGCTTGTTCCTGTGCTGTACTGTTCTTTGTTCTTTGTTCTAAATTCCCAACCATTAATATGTTGAGGATCAATATTTACCAGGAACTTAATTGGATAACTACATAAATACTGGAAATGTAGTGAGTAAGGCAGGTAGCTTATCTTCTGGCTCCCAAAATATCTTTTATTACATCCAAGGCCTAAGTCAGAAGAGTGATGGAGTGTTCTTACCCCAGCTGCAATTTCAAGAGTAGTTGGTTGAGATGGTGAAGTGACCATTGCCACCTCTGTTGCTATTTCATCGGCAGTGGGCTGAGGCTAACAATGGATCAGATACCTGGCAGGTAACACAACCCGGGCTTCAGGCAGGAAGTGGGACAAAAAAATTGAATTAAAATAGCTGGTCATGTTGGAGAAGAGAGTTCATTGTCAGATCAGCCAAAAGGCTGTAAAGTGCCTAACCAGAAGATGAGGCGCTGCTCCTCCAGTTGTGTTGGACTTCACCTCTTTCACTGTCGCTGAACAAATGGCATGTGTGCACAAACACCACATGGATAGAAGTGGTTCCAGAAGGCAGTGCACCACTTTCTCAAGGGCAGTTAGGGATGGGCAAACATGCTGGCCTTTGCAAGTGGGGTTTACATCCTGTAAACAAATTAAAAACAACAAAGTCAAGGGATTGAACTGAGACTGTTGTGGTTTGTATGGTTTAGCTACTCAATGAACAATGAGTCATCAGCAGAGTCAAATTCATTCTCACAATCACAAAGATTCTACAACATACATATTACAGGACATTAAAATATAAGGATCTTAAATGACACCAGAATCATAAAAACACAGCCCAAGTAATCTTTTGATGTCATCTCTTTCTTAATTTAAACCTCAAATGATGTTGTAGTAAATTTTGCTGTATAAATGCAGGTTATTGTTGTTTTAACAAGGCCAATATTTGAAAGCTGGGATCACTTTACTCTTACTAACATTATCCTGCCAACTTTTGTGGGAAAATAAATAAAAGAGAAAAGGCAGCAGTTAATATCCATAGCTTTGAACACATCACCATTCCTCACAATATGACCCAAGATCAATTGGAGCCCATCTCTCCTTCTAAACTGGTTTTTGGTGGCACAGTGGTTACATCACAGCACCAGGCGCCCAGGTTAGATCCCAGTGTTGAGTGACTGTGTGGAGATTGTATGTACTCCCTGTGTCTGCGTGGGTTTCCTCTGGGTGCTCCGGTTTCCTTTCATAATCAAAAGAGGTACAGGATAGGTGGATTGGCCATGCTAAATTCCTTCTTAGTGTCCAAAGATGTGTAGGTTAGGTGGATTAGGCATGGTAAATGTGTGGGGTTGCGGGGCTAGGGCATAGAGAAGGACCTGGATGGAGCTCCTTTTGTGGAGTTGGTGCAGACTAGGGCCGAATGGCATCTTTCTGCACTGTAGGGGTTCTAGGGATTCTACTCTGTGGTTCAGCTCTGTGTACTTTTGAGCTTCAGTCACATCTTATATTCAGACATCATGCAGTACCTTTCCATTTCCAGGTCATCTTTTGAAGTTGTCACTTTTGACACAAGAAATCCTGACAGAAACATTTCACCGTATTATTAACTGCTTCCTACAATTTAGAGCACCTGGGTGTATCTAGCCCATGGAGAACAGGAATTTTTCCTGTTTTGTTCCAGTGGAGGTCTTTGCATGCTGCATTCTTAAACGGTTGCATGCATACATAAAGAGAATTCCTGACTGATGCACATCATATCATATCAATCCTTGTTGGGAAATAACATAACTAGTCACAGCTGGTCAAACCCTGGTTCATCTCTCAGTACTAAACTGAAGCTGGGAACATAATGTCCATGATGGTATCATTTTATTGAATTATTTCTTGAATTAAAGCATCTTTGTAGAGTCATCTTCAACTTGGTAATTGGTCAGATTTTAATTGGACATGTCCATTTCAAGATTTTACTTTTTTTAATTTAATCAAAAACATTTCTTTCTTCTGTGTCATTGACTATGTGTGAGGAAAGGTAAAACACAAAAAACAGAGAAGAGATATATCCGTCTGAACATTTGACAGAATGCCTGAGGTAGGTTTCTGAGCCCTGCATAACCTAAATGCCAGTACGATGTTTCAGCAAACTGAATAAAATAACTCCTAACCATTTAGTTAGCAATAGGACATCTATGTAGTACAAGGGCACTCACTAACTTTTGGCTGAGGTTATAGTTTCAACAGTGACTTCCTTGAGATCTGCTCAATTGAAACAAGCTAACTTAAATGTGTTTGAAATTAAAATGAACTCCATGACCACCAAATGCATTTTAATAATTGAAAAAATAGCTATCTAATGAGCAGTTTTTGATCATTGAAAATCATGCTGGCATTGGAAGGTTTAGGAACATTTTTTCTCCTAAACTCTTGAATCAAATGTTTCCTCTTTAGCTTCACGACAATCTGAGCAATCAGTGAAAATATTGTCCCAATTTCTCTTCTGTGGCGTAGAACCAAATCCATTTCACTCGTGTTCTGGCAAAGGCAGGTCCTTGGTTCAGTGTTTGCTGATGCTTCGCCTTAAGCTACTTTTCATGGCAGTTTTGTCAGTGGCTATTTCTTTTCACTCTCTGGAGCAGGTCGATGAGGTAGGTTCCACCTGAGCTAGAACAAAAATCAAACACACACAGTTAGCATGATTTTCAGCCACATGCTAACCATCTATCAATTCAGGTAATTGGCCAATACACAATCCTTTAGTGAAGAAGATCCCAAATATGTTTTGCCAAACTCCCCTTTGGAGACTCATGTCCCAGATATATCTTTCCTTCTCTCTAAAAAACATGATAAATTTTGCAAAAAACTGGCCAATGTGTGGAACACAATGGGAAAGTATATTGGGAATTTGACTCAACCACTTCTCTCTTCCCCATTCCCCTTTCCATCCATTTGAGTTGATGTAGCATGTATTCAAAAAAATTGGCATGTGTGTCATCTATGATTATTAAGAAAAATATTTGGATGATGGCCAATTTTTTTCTGTCTCGATCAGTTTTGCTCTTTCATTTTCCTCTCTCTCTCTCTGTGTAAAATGGAACATATTGGCTGCCAGCCCATTCAGAGTGGAAATAGGGAACTGATAGAATTATGAACAGCAGGCAATGGAAACACTGACAACAAATAACCTCCAGCACCAGATAGAAACTGGTTTATCAGATAAAAACAATGGACTGGATTTTTATGGGTAGGCCAAAGTCTCACCATCAGAACTGGAAGAGGGTGTGGCCATTTAACTATCACAAATGAGAGGGTAGTGGTGGTAAGGAGGGCAGGGAGGATGTGGTGCAGTAAGCAACCAGTCAGGAAACAGAGATGGAAATAGTTGTGACAGACATCAAGTCATTCCATAGGAGGTGCTAGCTTCATATTTAACGGGCTGTAAGTTAGATGCAGGAGAGAAATGGTCTCTGCTTAAAGAGACACATTCATAGCCATCTAAGGAATGTGTTGGCATGGCTGGGTGATGTAGATGGGGAAAGTGGTGGGGGTGGGTGAGGAGAAAGAAGAATTATTGGAGTGGGCTTGGGAAAATGCTCCAAAAGTGAAAGCACGTGAAGACAGATACTTAATACTGGGGGAAGCGTGAACCTATTGGAAGCTGGAAGCAACTGTGAACTGTTTGGAATAAAGACTGTGATGCTAGTAATTCTGCAGAGAGTGCAATATATGGTCAGTATAAAACAGGGACTTTCCTTTCTCTCTTAAGGTTCTTGGCTCTGTCCCAAACCTTCCTTGCATCTACCCCATCATGTCTTTCCTGTGATTTCTGGGACCTTTGTGATGCATTGCCTAGTTCACAGTTAGCTTCACACCCTCATTGTCTGAGGAGGCATCATGCTCTAGTATATGCTCACTGTTCACTCTTTTTCATCTGTACAGCCAGGTATTGTAGAGCATAGAAGAACACTGCACTAAGCAAACACCTTGGTGAGAATATTGGAGAGCATTGCTAGATCATTATAAGCGCTTGAATTACATTTTCAAGAGACAAATGGCCTGAGCTAAAGTTGTTTGGTTTGCCCCATGGTTTGCATCTGTATGTGAGATCACCACAGAAAGCATTCTTTTTGGTTGTATCACAGCTTGGTAAGGCTCCTGCTCTGTCGAAGACCGCAAGAAACTACAAAAGGTTGTGAATATAGACCAATCCATCCTGCAAACCAGCCTTCCATTCATTGATTCTGTCTACACTTCCTGCTGCCTCGGCAAAGCAGTCAGCACAATTAAGGACCCGATGCGCCTTGGACATTCTCTCTTCCACTTTCTTCCGTCGAGAGAAAGATACAAAAGTCTGAAAACACGTACCAACTGACTCAAGAACAGCTTCTTCCCTGCTGCCAGCAGACTTTTGAATAGACGTACTTCACATTAAATTAATCTTTCTCTACACCCTAGTTATGACTGTAACACTACATTCTGCACCCTCTCCTTTCCTTCTCTGTGGATGGTATGCTTTGCCTGTATAATGCACAAGAAACAATACTTTTCAGTGTACGCTAATACATGTGATAATAATAAATCCAATCAAGTCAAACCAAAATCCTTGAAGACACATGGGATGAAAATGTATGGCAGCTAGAAAGGCCTCAGTGTGTAGACATTGTGGCAGCTTCCCAAGAACTGACCACACACATCCAAGGTCCATTTACTTGGGTTGCAGACCAGCTGTACATTAAGTGAGTGGAATCCTTTCCTGCTGATGGCTGGTGGGAGCCTTGATGGCCACATGCATGCAGTTGATCACATGTGTACATGGGGAAATCTAGTGATGGTCCCAAATCCAACAGTTCTGTCAGCCTGACTAGCCAGATGGGTGTGAAAATGAATGTGTAAGTATTGAATTCTTAATGTAGGAGACACCTTGGTGGACCACAGACTTGGAAATCCCACAGATGTCTTCAGTGAGTCTCTGGTGAAAACCAGAGACACAGAACCCTTATTGCACCTGGCACTGGATGGTCATCGCCATTCCGACATGTTCAGTATTCTGAATTCCCTTCCCCAATCTTCAACACTATCCTCAATGGACTCAGAAAATCCCATTTCAGATTTTTTTCACAAAGAAATTACATTTCATGCTTTGAAATCTTCCTATAAGCTGAATAAAACTCTTGTCAATATCACCATAGTACTTTTTTAGGAAATGTTAAAAGTAATATTTAATTTAACGTTGAAATTCTTTGTAATGAAAATCCAATTTCAGCCTTGTTACAGTTTAGATTTTCACATTTCGTGACACTAACAAGGGGAACAAACCCTCAGTAAAGATGATTCACAAAGGATATTAACAGTACAGCCTCTGGTATAAGGCATGTTTACCAATCTCACTGTGTGCTCTATGCAAGGTTCAAAAGGAGAAAATAAACACTTGTGCTCTTTTTGTTTTCTCAAGAGGTAACAAATGATAAAATATTGAGTTCAGGGATTGGTCAGGAGAGATTCATTGTGTGGCTTTTATTACAACTGAGGTATAATCTTCAGGATTGAGTGACTTACTCTGGTGCCTAAGTACCAGAGTGCTCTTTGAACAAAACATACAGCAACTGTAAAGTTCATATGTCTGGACTCCTATAACATAATCATGCCTTTCCTATATTCTGCATATTATTGTTGCATTTTCCTTCTTAGTTTTGCACCTTCCTCTGCATTTTCTAGTGGCCACAAAACCACACAACACTGCCATAGCAACCTCTGCAAGACGTACTGGATCATCAACACGGCTGACATCACCTCATGTGAGAACATCATCCACCGGATACACGGTACATACTCTTGCAACTTGGCCAATGTTGTCTACCTGATACGCTGTAGGAAAGGATGACCTGAAGCACTGTTCATTGGCAAGACCATGCAGACGCTATGACAACAGATGAATGGACACCACTCGACAATTTCCAGGCAGCAGTGTTCCTTTCCTATCGGAGAACACTTCAGCAGTCAAGGGTATTCAGCCTCTGATCTTCGGATAAGCGTTCTCCAAGGCGGCCTTCAAGACACAAGGCAACGCAGAATTGCCGAGCAGAAACTGATAGCCAAGTTCCACACACATGAGACGGCCTCAACCGGATCTTGGGTTATTGTCATATTACCTGTAATTCCCACGACTTGCCTGGGCTTGCAAAATCTCACTAACTGTCCTGGCTGGAGACAGTACACACCTCTTTCACCTGTGCTTAACCCTCTTTCCACTCACATTGTCTATACCTGTAAAGGCTTGATCATCAGTTAAGGTTTGTATTCTAACCATTATCTTATAATTGAGTTTGTGTCTCTATATGCCCTGTTTGTGAACACAATTCTCCACTTATCTGATGAAGGAGTGACGCTCCAAAAGCTTGTGCTACCAAATAAACCTGTTGGACTTTAACCTGGAGTTGTGAGACTATTTACTTTATAATAAGGGCAAAGCAAAGCACCAACCTCCATTCACTTTGCGTCTTGTAGTATCAGGTCTCCAGTTTCTTTTCATCAAAGATGAGTGCAAGTCCTGACTTCCCCATTTCATCTCTTCCTAACCCTCTGATGCTTCCATTTTAGAATAAAAACTAAGGTGTGTACTTGTTGTACTCATTCCCACATGTCCTATACCTCTCACCCTTCACTTAAAGTCTTTGCTTTCTACCAAATACCCAAGTACAAAAAGTTTAACCAATATTTTCACTGTTTTCCCCATTATCGATTTCTTATACCCAGTTATTTTAACTTCCAACTCCATGCAGCACATTCTTTGATTTGATTTATTATTGTCACATGTATTAACATACAGTGAAAAATATTGTGACTTGCGCACTATACAAAGCATGCCGTCCATAGAGAAGGAAATGAGAGAGTGCAGGATGTAGTGTTACGGTCATAGCTACGGTGTAGAGAAAGATCAACTTGATGCAAGGTAGGTCCATTCAAAAGTCTGACAACAAGAGGGAAGAAGCTGTTCTTGAGTTGGTTGGTACATGACCTCAGACTTTTGTATCTTTTTCCCGACAGAAGAAAGTGGAAGAGAGAATGCCTGGGACATGTGGGGTCCTTAATTATGCTGGCTGCTTTGCAGAGGCAGTGTGAATTGTAGATGGAGTCAATGGATGGGAGGCTGGTTCTCCTTCCACTGGCTGTTGGCCTCCAACAACAACAACAACAGCTATTTGTATAGCACCTTTACCATAATTAAGATTCCCAAGATTCTTGGGAAGTGTTTTTTTTAATTTATGCAGTTATTGTCCATCCCTAATTGCTCTGGAACTAAGTGGCATGCTAGGCCATTGCTGTGGATCTGGAGTCACGTAGGCTTGACGAGGTAAGGATGGCAGTTTTCCTGCCCTCAAGGGTATTAATGAACCAGATGGATTTTTTTTTCATAACAGTTGACATGGTTGTTATTAGATTTTTAATTCCAGGTTTGTATGGAATTCAAATTCCACCCTCTGCGCTGGTGGAATTTGAACTCAGATCCTCTGAGTTACTGGGTTACTTGCCCAGTGACAATACCACTACAAAGTTTGCTTTCAAGTCATATTAGGGCAGAATCTTGGTTTTATGGAATGTCTTAAAGGAGCAAAGGGAGGACATGGGGTGGGAAACTTTAGGAAGAGAGTTCCAGAATGTAGGGCGCTGGCAGCTGAAGGTATGACCACCAAAGTAAACAATGCAATTTGGAGATGGCGCAGAGGCTGGAAATAGCTGAGCACAGATATCTGGAAAGGTTCTGGGGCTGGATAAGTTCACAGAGATAGGGAGCAGAGAAGCCATAGAAAAGTTTGAAATAAAAATAAGAATTTTAAAATCAAGACATACTTCATTTTTTTGGGAATCAATGTAGGTCGGCAAGCACAGAGGTATTGAATGAATGGGACTTAATGTGAGTAAAATCACAGGCAACAGGATTTGGATCAACCTCAAAGTCTATGGAGGTCAGAATGAGGGGAAGCTGGCCAGGAGTGCATTGGAATAATCAAGTCTAGAGGTAACAAAGGCGTGAATGAGGATTTCAGCAGCAGATGAGTTGAGGTGGAAGTGGATTACATATATATTGCAATTGGATTGGTAATTCTTCAATGATATTACCTATGATTAGCTAGAGAATACATTGTTCCACAACGATACTGATGTTTTGACTTGCTGTACAATATATATTTTAAAACATACTTATTTATCTTCCATGGTCAAACTCATGAATGATCCTAATTTTTCCTTTCCCTGCATTCCCACAACAATCTTGATGTAACAACTAAAATGAAAGTGAAATGCTGGAAATCAGTAATGAAGACAGAAAGTGCTGGAAACACTCAATAGGTCAGGGAGAATCAGTGAACCATAGAATGCAGAACAGAAGGAGACATCTATTGTTTACTTACTTACCTCACGACCACACTTGCACCACCAATCCTTTTGTTATTTATTCTCTTCTGTTTTCCATCCGATCACAGGTTTTCATTTTGTTCTCTCACTCTCTACCTCCTTTCACTTGTTACATTTCTAATTATTCCCTGTTCATATGAAAGGTCAGTAACCTGAAATGGGGACAGCACGGTGGCACAGTGGTTAGCACTGCTGCCTCACAGTACTAGGGACCCCGGATCAATTCCCGGCATGGGTCACTGTCTGTGTGGAGCTTGGATGGTCTCCCTGTGTCTACAGGAGTTTCCTCCCACAGTCCAAAAAATGTGCAGGTTAGATGAATTCGCCATGCTAAATTCTCCCTCAGAGTACCTGAACAGGTGCCAGAATGTGGCGAGTAGGGGATTTTCACAGTAACTTCATTGCAGTGTGAATGTAAGCCTATTTGTGACTAATAAATCAATTTTAACTGCACTTCTTCGCTTGCAAACAAATCTTATAATTCAGGAGTACTTGAAGGAAGCAGCGTGGGCCCCTGAAGTACTCCTGGTGGGGCATAATTGGCCGATGCTTGGAATTAATAAAGTTGAGAAAAAAATTCAAGGATAGTCTAAATTCTGAAAAGTGATGAAGGAATGAACACTAATGGTGAATGGGAGCATCAGAGGGCTCATTGGCTTTGTGCCACATGCTGCTTGGTAATTATCCATTAGTAGTTTTGCCAGAGTCAGATTGCAGACAGCCTTTTTCAGCAGGTATGGATCTGTTGTGATTTGTGCTTTATTTATTTCACACTATCAGAATTTTCCAACCCATTCGATGTTTGGTAGATGGTTTACAAATACTGGGCAGTGCGACACTTTGAAACTGTGATCGTTTGAAAGCGTGACATTGCCAGCTCAACACATGCTAAGCATGTGGGACCCAAAACATCCTATGGATTGGGGCAGGGCAGTGGCGTATGCCAAGCAGCAGGGGCAGATGAAGGCAGAATCTGGGCAGAACTCACATCAGCTGGCTCTTCATTTCCTTGCAGGAAGGAGGAAATATTCCAACAGAAGGAGAAGTGGGCACCTCTTGCAGCTATCCCTTCTGCCAAGACATCCTGCCCCAGCAGCAACTTCACAAGTTATGTCTTATTGTCTACCTCAGTGAAAATGTGTCTGCCTGATTCACTTAGAGACATCGCTAAGAAATGGAGGCTCCATGCCAGTTTTTCACTGGGTAATTGGTTTTCAAAAGGAAAACAACAAGAACAACCGTCCAATTGATCAACAAAAGAATTCCAGCTGCCCCTGGAATTTTCAATTCCTCTCCCCATCCGACTCCCACCACCCATGAAGCAACAAGGTGAAATTCTGAAATTATGCAGCTGGTACCCAAGTAGCACTGTAAATGGCATAGGTACCCTCACCCTTTATTAAGTTTATTTATTAGCGTCACAAGTTGGCTTACATTAACACTGCAATGAAGTTACTGTGAAAATCCCTAGTCGCCACACTCCGACGCCTGTTCGGGTATACTGAGGGACAATGGCCAATGCACCTAACCAGCATGTCTTTTGGACTGTGGGAGGAAACCAGAGCACTCGGAGGAAACCCACGCAGGGAGAATGTACAAACTCCACACAGTCGGTGACCCAAGCTGGGAATCAAACCCAGGTCCGTGCTAACCGCTGTACCACCGTGCCGCCCAAGGTCATATATAAATGATCTTGACGCTGCTCCCAGAACTTAAAAGAATGTTAGTGCCAAGGTCCCAATTCAGCCATAGCTTCTGTGGTGGAGACACCCTGAATTATTACATTTGATCATTGAACAACATAGGGGTTAACCTAGAAAATTTAAATCATTGAAGCAAAAAACTTGTTATAAAGATTTATGGAAACCAATAAAGAATATTTTAAACATATAAAAGAAAGAAAAAAGTGCTAAAATAAAAACCCAGGATAAAAATAACCCCCCACCGTTCCCACCTGCAAGCTTGACCTGCCTCAACCCAAATCATCGCCGTCACCCCTCAGCCCCCTCACACACACACATACACACATGGAAACACACACTAATACACAGGCTTGATGTTGACACTCCTATCTTGAGGTCCAACCTCCAACCCCTGACCTGACATCTTTTTCGCTCACTCCACCCCTGAGGCTTGACTGCCTTCACCCCATCCTCACTCCCCTCCATGGCCTGACCCCTCTTCCCCTACTGACCTCTGATTCCAGCTCCACACCCAAATCCTACCCACTTACCTTAGACACTTACTATCTTCCTGGCTTGATAAGGACCTTTTAATTTTAATGGGATCTTTAACTTATCTTGTTTACAGCAGTAGTTGGGGAGTTAGTAAGCTCATTTGGCTGAATGACTAGTTTGTGAATCAGAGCAATGCCAACAGCATGAGTTCAATTCCCGTACTGGCTGACATTATCCGTGAAAGCTTGCCTTCTCAACCTTGCCCAAATCTGAGGTGCGGTGATCCTCAGGTTAAATCATCACCAGTCTATGGCCACCTGAGACCATGGCGACTTTAACTTTTACCTTACTCTAGCTAGTGCCGTAAACAAGGGGTGTGTCTTCCTTTACTTCATGGAACCGGAGTTCGAAGCAGCACCCTCGGACACACAGTACAGCCTGGGTCTCACCTGGCCTCAGAAGGTTGGGCAAGGTAGGATCAGAAAAAAAATCAAGTAAGCAATTGGGCATAGAGTGGCAATATAACACTGATCCCAGAAAGTTACAGCCCATGTAATGTATTCATGCATAAACTATAATATGTGACAATAATAAATCAAATCAAACACAGAACATAGAAAAACTGCGGCACAAACAGGCCCTTTGGCCCACAAGTTACGCCGATGATATCCCTACCTACTAGGCTTACCTATAACCCTCAATTCTATTAAGTCCCATGTACTCATCCAGAAGTCTCTTAAAAGACCCTATCGAATTTGCCTCCACCACCACTGACAGCAGCCAATTCCACTCACCCACCACCCTCTGAGTGAAAACCTTACCCCTGACATCTCCTCTGTACCTACTCCCCAGCACCTTAAATCGTGTCCTCTCATAGCAACCATCCCAGCCCTGGGAAAAAGCCTCTGAGAGTCCACCCGATCTATACCTCTCAACATCTTATACGCTTCTTTCAGGTCACCTCTCATCCTTTGTCTCTCTAAGGAGAAAAGACCGAGCTCCCTCAACCTATCCTCGTAAGGCATGCCACCCAATCCAGGCAACATCCCTGTAAATCTCCTCTGCACCCTTTCAATAGCTTCCACATCCCTTCTGTAATGAGGCAACTAGAACTGAGCACAGTATTCCAAGCGGGGTCTAACTAGGGTCTTATAAAGCTGCAGCATTATCTCCCGACTCCTAAACTCAATCCCTCGATTGATGAAGGCCAGTACACCATGTGCCTTCTTAACCACATCCTCCACCTGCGAGGCCAATTTAAGAGTCCTATGGACCCGGACCCCAAGGTCCTTCTGATCCTCTACACTGCTAAGAGTCTTACCCTTGATATTATACTCCTTCATCCAAACACGGTGAATAGAATATATTTTAACTTTCAAAAGACTTCAACTAAAATTTTACCTCAAAAAAAAGGTCAATTTAAGACATTGAAGTAAAGGGGGAAATTTGGTAATACAATGTGCATCATTAATAAGGTTCAAAATATCAGAATTGAAAGCTTATTTAGGAGCTTACTGCCAGCTCATCAGCAAGAAACTTGTCTGGTTTCTTTTTAAATTATTATCGCAAGCAGGCTTACATTGACACTGCAATGAAATTACTGTGAAAATCCCCTAGTCACCTACTCTGGTGCCTGTTTGGATACACTGAGGGAGAATTTAGCATGGCCAAGGCACCTAACCAGCATGTCTTTCAGACTGTGGGAGGAAACTGGAGCACCTGGAGGAAACCTACACAGACTTGAGGGGAACGTACAAACTCTATACAGACAGTGACCCAAGCTGGGAATTGAACCTGTGTCTCTGGTGATGTGAGGCACCAATGCTAACCACTGTGCCACCATACCATTTGTGAGTCAGAATGACATGGAGTTGAGCACGTAACGTAGGATGCCAATTTGCTTGTGTGCTGAACAACTGCTACATTGAAACTAAGGCCCTAAATATATGTCAAAATAATAGCTAAGGATTTCTCCTAGTGCTCTGAACAATACTTATACCTCAGCCAATATTATTAAAACAAATGAGCTGTTCATTAATTCCACTGCTGTTTGTGTGACCTTACTATGCAGAAAAATGCCTGATTTGTTTCGCGACATTTAAACAGTGGCTCCACTTGAAAAGTACCTCATTAGCTGTGAGGCACTCTGGAATATCGCGAGGTCATGAAAGCTACAGTATCAATGCATGTTCTTATTTCAATCATTCTAATTGGTCATTATGATCAACAGAGTATCTGAGACCATTTCTCAGATCTTTGCTTGTCACAATGTCGAGAAGTAATATTGATGCAGAACATCTAAGTCTCCAGAAGATGTCAAACTAGAAAGCTTAGAGCACAGAAATAAAATTTACAGAAACTTTATAGAGAATCAGATAATTAGGTAGATCAAGTGGAGCTTCGCACTGGAAATACAAGATAAGAGAAATTAATGTTAACATAATAAATTCAATTGTAAAAACAAATGTATGTTGTTAAATAAGATGAGTCAAAAAAAATCTAGTTGTTATAAATGATCAAATTTTGAAAACAATACCATTAGAAAACATTGTGGTTGCAAATAAAATAATTGGAAGCAAGGTACAAGTCAATCTGTAAGTCCAAGCAACATTGATATTGGTACTATGTAAAGACCAAAAATAAATTATACCTTTCGTTGCCGTATGTAGAAGTGATCACAGATGAATAGAGAATGTTATATTATGTTTTAAATTAGTGTTGTGAGATGGGTTCAAATACTTCAAATCTATTGTCACATAGTTTACAAAGCATGCATGTTACTTGTCTTTAGAAGTAGAGGAAGGGAAAAAGATCAAGTTATGACTTTATAGATCATTGGTTAGGTCCCAGTTGGAATATTATGGATCATTTTGAACATCACACTGCAAGCAAGATGTCTTAGAAAGGTAGGTGAGGTGATGTTAGCAGGGATGAGAAACAGTTGGTTCTCTTGGAACGCGGAAGGTTAGAAGGTGACATCACAGAGGTTTTCAAGCTGATGGAAGTTACTGATAAAGTAGATGAAGAAAAATTATTTTCTCTGAAAAGTGGATCAGTAACTTGAGCTCATGAATTCAAAATCCTTGGCGAAAGATTTAGAGTGGTGATGAGATGAACTTTTTCTCTGAGCCAATTGTCAGGATCTGGAATGCTTTACCAGAAATTGTGATGAAAGCTGAATCCACAATTAATTTTAAAAGATTGTCGGCTAGGCACTTGAGGAAGTAGTTGGGTTATAGACAAAGAGCAGGGATATCGAGCAGGACTGCTCTTTCAAAGAGCAAGTAAAGGCATGATGGGCCAAATGGCCTCCTTTCAATGATTTATGTTTCTAATGTTCTATGAAAAGATCAAATTGAGACTAACCCAAGTTCTTAAATTATGGGAAGAAATTTCATAATATCAAGACCAATGGAAATATTTTGTGCAGAACCAGGATAAGAGAAGCAAAAACTGAAACTTTATGAAACAAGGGATAATTTTTACTGGTTGCAATAATAAACTTATGGAATAGACTGCCATCTAGTGCAGTAAATATTGACTTAAATGCATTCAAAGGTATTTGGAACAATTATTGAACAGTCAATTGTAGAAACATATTATCTTACTTTGGCAAAAAGATGAAAACAATTAGGTCTGAAACAAGATCCTTGCAACGAGGTTAGATGTATTTTCTTTACTTCAATATTCTCTTAAGCTAATGCATCGAGGATCAAAACTATTCACAAGTTACCTCCAGTGCAAATTATACAGTAGAAATCATTGAATTAACAAAGCATCACAGATCTATTGGCAAAGAAATGAGGGACAAGGTCAAGATCAGAATTGAGAAACTGTATTTTAATTGACTTCTTTGGATGTAGGAACATAATTGCTATGTTATTGCACTAGAAGACTGGACTAATAATCCAGAGACACAAATTCAAATTCCACAATGGTACCTGAGGAATCCAAATTCACTTCCTTAAATAAATTTGGAATATGAAGGTTTGTCTTAATCTCAGTGTCAATGAAACTATTGTATTGTCACAAAAATATCTGGTTCAATAATGTCCATGGAAGAAGAAAATCTGCCATCTTTACCAGGTCTGACTCATATTTCACAACAGATCCATGATTATTCTTAGTTTTACCTCTCCTCTGAAATGACCTAGCAAGTCACTCAGCTGTATCAAACCACTATGAGAAAATGTAGTAAAAATAAACCAGGTGGACCACATGACACTGATCCAGGTACCGGACTCAACAAAAGCACACTAAACCTAAACAGCTGTTCTCCTCACCAACATCTGGGAACTTGTGCCAATATTGGAAAAACAGGAGCTCAGTCCAGTCAAGCAAAAGGCTGGTATAATTATTTTTACAGAGTCGTACCTTGCAGTCCATGTCCCAGACTCCATCATCATCTTTCTGGATAAATCCTAACTCATTGCCAAGACAGACCTACCAGAGGTGGCAGCATAATGGTGTACAGTTAGGGGGAGTGATCCAAGGCTTTGGACCTCGTGAAGTCTCATGGATTCAGGTTAGAAACTGGCAAGGAAACTTCCTGCTGATCACCACCTTCTTTCCTCCCTCAATTAATGAATCAGTGCTCCTCCATGCTGAACAGCACTTGGAAGAAGCAATGAGGATAGCATCGACACAGAATGTATCTTGGGTGGGGGAGTTCAATGTCCATTGCTAAGCGTGGCTTGGTAGCATCTCCACAGATCCTGTTGGCCATGTCCTAAGGGCAAAGCTGCCAAATTTGGCATGTGTTAGATGGTGAGAGAACTGGCACAAAGCAAAAAAAAACTTGAGACTTTTCCTCACATTCCAATTCACATGTCACAGATGTATCTATCCATGCCAATATTGGTAAGAATGATCACTTCACAGTCCTTTTGGAGACGCAGTGCCATCTTCATGCCGAGGGACACCCTCCATCATGTTGGGTGGCATGACCACCATGTTAGATGGGATAAATTCTGAACAAAACTAGCAGCTCATGCTGGGCTTCTACGAGATGCCGTGGGCCATCAGCAGCAGCAGAATTGTACACAGCCATGATCTATAACGTCACAGCTAGGCATATCCCTCAGTCTACTAGTGTTACCAAATCAGGGGATCAACTCTAGCTCAACGAGAAGTTCAGAAAGCATATCAGGAGCAGCTCAAAGAATATCTAAAATTATGATACTAATTTGGTGAAGCCACAATACCAGGCTGCATGTAGATCTCTGTAATTCCTTAACTAATGGAACAGGTCAATGTTCTGAAATCCTGCTACATCCGGTCATGAATGGGTGGTGGACAATTATAACCAAGGAAGGAGGCTCCATGACATCCTCATCCTCCATGATGATAGAGTTCAGCACATCAATGCAAAAGAACAAGTTGATAATGTTTGCAATCATCTCTAGTCAGAAGTGCCAAGTGTGTGATCCACATTGGCCTCCTGACATTCTGCCCATCACGGTCCAATCTCCAGCCAATTTGAGTCATTTCACCAAATATCAGGAAATGGTTTAGCATAGTAGATACAGTAAAGGCGATAATCTATGACAAAATCCTCCAAGGCTTGCTCCTTAGTGCTGAAAACTTATTTGTGTCCATAACAAGCCATACCTCCAAGCAACCTGTCTTAGTACATCTACAATTCTGGCATCCTCCCAAAGAAGTAGAGACTGGTCTGGGTATGTGCTGCTCACAAAAAGCAGAACAAATCTAATCCAGCCAATTATTATCTCCTCAATCTATTTCCCACCATCAGCAAAATGGTGGAAAGGGTTGTCGACAGTGCTATCAAACGGCACTTACTCACCAATAACCTGCTCACTGATGCTTGGATTGAATCTCGCCAGAACCATTCAATTCCAGGCCTCATTACAACTTTGGCCCAAACATGGCAAAAGCATTGAATTACCGAGTTGAGATGGGAGTGACTGCCATTAACATCAAGACATCATTTGACAAAGTGTAGCATCAATGAATCCCAGCAAAACTGAAGTTAGTGGGGAAAACTGCTACACAGGAAGATATCTGCAGTTTCTGGAGGTGAACCATCTCAGCACCAGAAGATCATTGCAGGATTTCCTCAAGTTTATTCAGCCCAACTGTGTTCAGCTGCTTCAGGAATTACTTTCCCTCCATCAGAAGGTCAGAAATGGGGTTGTTTCTTGATGATAGCACAGTGTTCAGGTCACCTTGCAACTCCAGAGGTAATGAAGCAGTCCTTGACTCCTCAGATACTGGAACAGTCCTTGCCCACATGCAGCAAGATCGAGACAACAATTAGGTTTGAACAGATAAATGGTAAGTAATATCATGTCACACAAATTTCAGGCAATAACCATCTCCAACAAGAGAATCTAACCATCTCCCCATGGACATTTTGACCATGAATCCACATCATCAATATTCAGGACTGGAAACTTAACAGGGCCCACTATATAAATACTGTGGCTACAAGAGCAGGTCAGAGAAATTCTGAAGGGGGTAACTCTTCTTTTGACTCCATCCATTCCCACAGCAATTTAATCTAAAGAATGGAACAAAGAGGACCAAATAAAGGGAAAAACCTGGAAAATTCCTCGCTGGCTCTTCAGCAATCAAATGCAGTCCAGGACACCACATCAACCAAATGTTAACTACAAAACACATCTCCTTTATAATGTAATTTTTGTCCCAGTACAGAACCAGTCTGGCTCTTTCTTGTAGGTAATGCAGAGAGTCTGTATACACCATATCAGCCAGTAATGTATTCCAGTGATTCGTACTCTCTGGGGAAGAAAGAAATTCCTAACATCCATTCTATTTCTACTCTTACTAAGATTAAGCTCATGTTCCCTGTTTCTCACAGCCATTTAAACTGAAATAACCTATCAACAGGGAGTCTATCTTGCCTTTTTATTATTTTATCAACCTCTAACAAGTGACTTATCCATCAATCCTTCTCTGAACTGAATAGAGCAAAATCCTTAAACCTGTCTAAATAGCTAAGATTCCTTAAGCTAATAATTTTTGTAATTCTTGTATTAACCCTCCAGAATGTTGATAGTGGAGGATTCAGTGATGGTAATGCTGTCAAATGTCAAGGGGGAATGGTTAGATTCTCTTGTTGGAGATGGTCATTGCCTGGCACTTGTGTGGCACAGATGTTACTCGCCATTTTTCAGCCCAAGCTTGGATATTGGATATGGAATGCTTCAGTATCTGAGCAGTCACGGATGATACTGAACATTGTATAATCATCAACAAACATCCCCACATTACGATGGAAGGAAGTTCATTCATGAAGCAGCTGAAGATGGTTAGGCCTAGGACACGACCCTGAGAAACTCCTGTATTGATATCCTGGAACTGAGATGATTGACCTTCAACGTCCGCAACCAGATATGACTCTAAGAAGTGGGAAGTTTCCCACCTCATTCCCATTGACTCAAGTTCTATTTTCCACATTATAGGATAGACGCCAATGTTGCAGCTGTATTGAAACAGCATGATTAGGAGGGTAGCAAGTTTTGGAGCGCAAGGCATCAGTGCTATTGCTGGAATGTTGTCAGGGCCCATTGCCTTTGCTGTATCCAGTGCCTTAAACCATTTCATGATATCATGCGGAGTGAATCGAATTGACTGAAGACTGACATCTATGATGCTGGTGACTGCATTGCATCTCATGACCATGCAGACGCTACAACAACAGATGAATGAACACCACTCGACAATCATCAGGCAAGAGTGTTCTCTTCCTGTTGGTGAACACTTCATCGGTCACCAGCATTCGGCCTCTGATCTTCAGGTAAGCATTCTCCAAGGCGACCTTCACGACACACGACAACGCAGAGTCACTGAGCAGAGACTGATAGCCAAGTTCCACACACATAAGGACAGCCTCAACTGGGATCTGGGGTTCATGTCACACTATCTGTAATCCCCATGACTTGCCTGGGTTTGCAAACTCTTACTAACTGTCCTGGCTGGAGACAATACACATCTCTTCAACCAGTGCTTAACCCTCTCTCCACTCACGTTGTCTGTACCTTTAAGACTTGATTACCTGTAAAGACTCGCATTCCCACCATTATTTTGAAAATTGAGTTTGTGTCTTTATATGCCCTGTTTGTGAACTGAAATCCCACTCACCTGATGAAGGAGCAGCACTCCGAAAGCTAGTGGCTTGTGCCACCAAATGAACCTGTTGGATTTTAACCTGGTGTTGGGAGACTTCTTATTGTGTTTATCCCAGTCCAACGCCAACATCTCCACATTTAGGATTCAGCTAGCTCGTGGTGGTGCTACCATTGAAATCCCCTACCCAGAGTGCATTCTGCATCCTTGCTACCCACTGTGCTTCCTCCAAGTTGGTGTTCATTATGGAGGAGAGTACTGATTCATCTGCTGAGATGGAATGGTATGTGATAATCAGCAGAAGGTTTCTTTATCCATGTCTGATCTGGTGGCTTGAGACTTCGCTGTTGAGAACTCCCAGGGCAACTCCCTCCTGACTGTGTACTATTGTGCCACTGCCACCTCTGCTGATTCTTGCCTGCCAGTGACACAGGACATACTCAGAGGTTATGATGGCAGTGTCTGTGATACTATCTGTAAGGTATGATTCCATGGGTATGAAATTATCAGGCTGCTGCTTCGCTAAACTGTGAGACAGCTCTCCCAATTTTGACACAAATCCCCAGATGTAATAGTCAGGAGGAATTTGCAGGGTCAACAGGACTGTTGCTGTTGTTTTGCCCAGTTTCTTGGTCAATGCTGGGTGGGCTGCTCAGTTTCATTCCTCGTTGCACCTGCTAGCAGCAAATAGGGAGAGAAACAACCTATGATTGGAGTAACAGTGAGCAGTGGGAAGGTGAGTGGTGGCACATGAACATATGCACTCATGCAGTGTAAGTGTAGGAGCAGCATCCACTCTCCGGTGGCTGCTGGACTTGCAGCCTGCTCAAGGCTATTGTCAGTCTCATTAAAGGTACTAAGGTAGGAGGTACTGGGAAGAGGGGCTGCAATGTGAGTGAGTGGAGGGGAGGCAGTTGGGAAGAGAGGCTGCTGAATGAGTAGGAGTGGGGTTGGGTGGAGGGACCGCTGAAGAAATAGTAGGTGAGGCTAAAACTTGTGATTTCAAGAAGGAATTAGATCAATCTCCTGGGGCTAAAGGGATCAAGGGGTATGGGGGGAAGGTGGGATTAGGGTATTGAATTTGATAATGAGCCATGATCATAATGAATGGCAGAGGAGGCTCAAAGGGCCCAATGGCCTATCCCTGCTTCTATTGTCTAAGTTTCCATGAATTGGTTGGGGAAGAAAGTCATACAATTTTACAGCACAAAAAGAGGCCCTTTGGCCCATCATGTCTGCAGTGGCCATCAAGCACCAAGCTATTCCAATCCCGTTTTTCAGAGCTGGTCCGTAGCCTTGTATGGTATGGCATTTCAAGTGTCTATCTAAACGTTTCTTATATGTTGTGAGGGTCCCTGCCTCTTACCACATTTCAAGCAGTGAGTTCCAGATCCCCACCACCCGCTGGGTGACAAAGCTTTTCCTCAAATCCCCTTTAAAGTCCTGCCTCCTTACCTTAAATCTACAGTGGATTATATTTTGATTTACTCCACTTTCTGTACCGGAAGTTTTGGAAAACTATTACTTGAAATGTAATATTTGTCGCAGAAATTCCAAGATGGAGATTCGGCCACAGTTTGCACATAAAATTATCTCCACACTGTGACCAATAAAAATGATTTAGATGGAGTTAGACATATTCCAAATGGCATGTGACAGATATATTACATACTTTTTTAACCAAACGTGCTCGAGCATTTGCTAAAATAGTCAATATTTTCCCAAGACTGACAGTAATGTAAAGAATGGACACGCTCCACAGACATCTACTTAAATCATCCCAAAACTGCCAGAAGCTGGATAAAGAATACCCAAACTTAAAACTCATAAAAATCCCATCAGGTTACTGAACTGCAAGGAATTATCATGTTAGTAATTAATTCCTCCATATCACCCCTCAGATTTTCATAATTCATAATTTCCATAATTAGAGGGAATTCATAGGAAAATGTAGGCAAAAGCATCAAAAAGAATTTTTTTTAACGAGGCATAAGAAATAGACAACAGAATTCTTTATGAAACTCACAATCCTCTTGATGCATTACAGGGAAAAATAGTGCTGAACAAACAAAATAACTGTTCGAAAATGGTTCCATAATATTGGCATAAATGTTAACTTTGAATCTGCATCTTGTAGTACGGAGTTTTTTAGTAATGTGTGGATATTGTGCTTTGAAAACTGACCACGTGTTGGAAGATGGATTTTGAGGCCACACTATCCGTCTGCAAGAGTGCCAAGCAGCACATGCTCAAAATCCAGGAAGCATGATTTGCACCGGCAAGTCACTGAGTTTCAAACGTCCTGGCCCCTCGCTGGCCAAGTGGCGTGAAACACATCATGGGATTACAGAACGCTCATTTTAATGCTTTAGTGTGCTATTATCACAGAATCCCTACAGTGCAGAAAGAGGCCATTCAGCCCATCACGTCTGCATCGACCACAATCCCACCCAGCCCCTTTGCCAGTAGCCCCACTTTTATTAGTGAGAACTCTCTCTGGGACACCACAACCCGACCACCCCCTCCTCACTGCTGGATATTCAACAGGTGCCTGTATGACATCAAGTCAGTGCCATTTACAACAGGTTCACTTCATAGAGTCATAGAGGTTTACAGCGTGGAAACAGGCCCTTTGGCCCAAATTGTCCATGCCACCCTTATTATTTTTTTATAAACCCCTAAGCTAATCCCAAATGCCCACATTTGGCCAATATCCCTCTGTACCCATTGTACACATGTAACTATCTAACTGCTTTTTAAAAGATAAAATTGTACCCGCTTCTACTACTACCTCTGGCAGCTTGTTCCAGACACTCACCACCTTCTGTGTGGAAAAAATTGCCCCTTTGTATCTCTCCCCTCTCACCTTAAACCTGTGCCCTCTAGTTTTAGATTCCCCTGCCTTTGGGAAAATATATTGCCTATCAACCTTGTCTATGCACCTCATTATTTCATAGGTCTCTATAAGGTCACCCCTTAGCCTCCGATGCTCCAGAGAAAAAAGTCCCAGTCTGTTCAGCCTCTTCTTATAACTCAATCCGTCAAGTCCCGGCAGCATCCTAGTAAATCTTTTGTAGTTTTATAATATCCTTTCTATAATAGGGTGACCAAAATTGTACACAGTATTCCAAGTGCGGCCTTACCACTGTCTTGTACAATTTTAACAAGACATCCCAATTCCTGAATTCAATGATCTAACCGATGAAACCAAGCATGCCAAATGCCTTCTTCACCATTCTGTCCACCTGTGGCTCCACTTTCAAGGAGCTATGAACATGTAGCCCTAGATCTCTTTGCTCTGCAACTCTCCCCAACGCCCTACCATTAACTGAGTAAGTCCTGTCCTGGTTCAATCTACCAAAATGCATTAACTCACATTTACATAAGAACATAAGAAATAGGAGCGGGAGTAGGCCATCTAGCCCTTTGAGCCTGCCCCGCCATTCAACAAGATCATGGCTGATCTGAAGTGGCTCAGTTCCACTTTCCCGCTTTCTCCCCATAACCCTTAATCCCCTTGCCTACCAAAAACCTATCTACCCGCGTCTTAAATATATTTAGCGAGGCAGCCTCCACCACTTCAACGGGCAGAGAATTCCAGAGATTCACCACCCTTTGAGTGAAGAAGTTCCTCCTCAACTCTGTTCTAAACTGCCCACCCCTTATCTTGAGGCTGTGCCCCCTAGTCCTACTGTCCTTTCTGAGCGGGAAGAGCCTCTCCACCTCTATCCTATCCATCCCATTCATCATCTTATACGTCTCAATAAGATCCCCCCTCATCCTTCTAAACTCCAACGAGTACAAGCCCAGTCTATTCAGCCTCTCCTCATAGTTCAGCTCACTGGCCCAATTGATCAAAATCCCGCTGCAATTGGAGATAACCTTCCTCACTGTCCGCCATGCTACCAATCTTGGTGTCATCTACAAACTTACTAACCATGCCCCCTATATTCTCATCCAAATCATTAATATAAATGACAAATAACAGTGGGCCCAGCACTGATCCCTGAGGCACACCGCTGGTCACAGGCCTCCAGTTTGAAAAACAACTTTCTACAACCACCTTCTGGCTTCTGTCAAGGAGCCAATTTTGTATCCATTTGGATACTTCACCCTGGATCCCATGAGATTTAACTTTATGCAACAGGTTCACCTAGACATGAACCTGGCACCTTCACCTCCGAGGGGGATTTTGGAGGTGAGCGCCAGCACTCTCTATGGTGTGCACTGATCAGAGGGCACCAAAGAGGACTCATCGGACTCAGATAAGTTCAACTTGGGGTCGGGGTCGGGGTTGGAGGTCCCACTACTGACATTTTGGGGAGAGGGTTTAGGGAGGGATCACTTGCAGGCCTTGCCTTCCCTTCATGTTGGGGCATTCTTGCTTTAAAGTGATTGTAAAGGCTGTTATCAGCGCTTCCTGGGTTCCTGCTGGTATTGCAGCTGGGGGAGTGCCTTTGCTTAGTGGGGGCTGGTAAGAAAGTGGGAGGACTTAGAAACAAGAGGCTCAGCACTGTGAGTTACCCAGTGGGGTCCCATGAGAGGCCAGGCTGTAAGTTCAGAGTGGGGGATTCACGAATGGACTGCAAATTCCCTCATGCAACCTGAAGGGCCTCACACTCAGGGGAGGATGACTACAGTGTCATTGGAACCCACACTCAGGCAGTGGTGTGAAGAGAAGGGGAGAGGCTGTCCTGCAGTCCAGAACCAATTGTCAAGCATGCCTGCATCTAACAGTAGATCTCAATGGGTCATGGAAGGCTGTTCAGCTCTGCACCTCTTGTGATCTGGGAGAAAAAGGATGCCGTCTAGGAATGAGCTGGACATGCTAGTTGCTGGCTCAATGATTCAGCTGTGCCTCATCTGCTACAAGAGGAAGACACTTGGCTGAACAGGAACCCAAGTCTTCTTTCACTAGTGCTTGTGTCAATAAATGGTGTGCAGCCAAATATCACTGCTATTTAGTGGAGGCTTCCTTTTAGCCTTTTTAAATGTATGTCCCAAGCACTGACATTCCCAGAAAGGCTGCAGTGCCACACAGATAATACTGATGTGAAGCCCTGTGGAAGGCGTGATGGTGGTGGCTATCATCATGCACCCCAATCAAGGCCATGACAGGGTCCCCCCGTCAGGAAGCAAACTGGTCACATGCAGCTACTCGACTGCCATCTGACACCAGGTTTCTTTGGAGATGGCTTGAGACTGGGGGAATGTGGTCATTTGGTTCCACTCAGATTCTTGAAGGGGTTGGGGTTGGGGGGGGGTGGTGTGCGGGGTGGTCCACGCACTGCATCCTGCTGGACCAACGTGGAGATGTGGCTATAGTGTCCAAGTGGAGGGTGTGAAGAATGGCATTGAGACACCTACTGAGTGTGCTGCCATTGGCTAGTAGTCCCAGAGCAATTGAGAGAGGGGGATCGGGACTCTATCACAAATCCTTATAGCTCACTGTGGTTTTGTCCTTTTTACAGTGCATGGTCTGGAGCGTCATGGAGCCTGTTGACTTGGCTACTTATTGACATAGAGCAGCAGCAGAGACACTGTCCTGCCTTGGCACCTGGCCGGGACCAGAGCCCTGCGGAGGAGGGAGAGGCTGGGCCTGTTGCTGTTTCGGGAGCAGCACCGCAGATGTGCAGGTACCAACTGAGGATATTCTGACCTCAGACATCGCAGCTACAGATATCAGAAATGTAGTGTTGTAGAAGGCTACATCTGTCCTAGGCAATGGTGGCTCACTTGTGCCAGACCCTATAAGAGCAGGCACTATCTGGAATGGGAGGACACCAACCACTTGTAGCCCTTGTACTCAATGCCACTTTGAATTTCTCTGGGAGTGGCTCATTCCAGGTCAGAACGGGCGACGTATGTGGCATCTCCCAGTCAGCTGCACACAAATGTATCTGGGAGGCGACATGAGAAATCTAGCACGAGGGGGCATGGCTTTAAATTAGGGGGGGTAGTTATAGGACGGATGTCAGGGGTAGGTTCTTTACCCAGAGGGTGGTGAGGGATTGGAATGCCCTGCCTGCTGCAGTTGTAAATGCGCCTAGTTTGGGGGCGTTTAAGAGATCCGTGGATAGGTTTATGGACGAAAAGGGATTGGTTTAGGTTAGTGGGTCATTGTTTTGTAACTGGTCGGTGCAACATCGTGGGCCGAAGGGCCTGTTCTGCGCTGTAATGTTCTATGTTCTATGTTCTATGATTTTGTGTTCTCTTGGTGTGCTGTCTTGACTTCACCTTTTGTGTGAGTGCTCGTATCTATAATCAACTTGGATCGAGACTAAGCGAACCAAGATGCTAGGGCCTTGGGCTTCACCCACTTAGCAGGCTTATCCCAGGTGCAAGGTTTGATTAACTGCACTCACCTGACCCTGCGTACTCTAGAGTACCACTCAGAGCCATTCGTGAACCACAAGGGATACTCTTCCCTCAATGCACAGCGCATCTACGGCCACACGATGCACTTCATGCTGAAGTGTGCCCATTTCCCAGGGCACATCCATGACAGCTACATCTTGGGGCACTCTCAGATTCCAGCCATCTTTAAGGACGGGCAGAGATCAGAGAGTTGGCTCCTCAGTGACAAGAGGTGACTCATTACAATGAGGCTAATGCTGCTACGTGCTTGCTGGTCGAGCAGGCGATATGGTTTACATATCTAGACCAGTCAGGTGGTACTCTACAACATGAAATAAATCTTCAGAGGCCCATGTCCCTTCACCAGATTCCCTTTATTTACAAACTCTATTCCACTCATTGAATGTTTCTGGTACATAGTCAGAATCTGCAGTGCCAGAAGACCTGATACTCCCATTTTTACATAAATTAGAAGAATTCCTACAGTGCAGAAGGAGGCAATTCAGCCCATCAAGTCTGCACTGACATCAATCCACCCAGGGTCTATCCATACACCCCATATATTTATTAGTCCCCATATCGCCTGCTAGTCTCCCTGATGCTAAGGGGCAATTTAGCATGGCCAATCAACCTAACCTGCTCATCTTTGGACTGTGGGAGGAAGCCGGAGCACCCCGAGGAAACCCACACAGACACGGGGAGAATGCGTGAACTCCACAGGCTCCAAGAGGCTAACCTCCTGTGCCTGGTTGAAGTCATTACAGCATGGTTGTCATAGAATCATAGAAACCCTACAGTGCAGATAAAGGCTATTTGGCCCATCGAATCTGCACCGACCACAATCCCACCCAGGTCCTACCCCCTTATCCCTAGATATTTACCCACCAATCCCTCTAACCTATACATCTCAGGACACTAAGAGGCAATTTTAGCATGGCCAATCAACCTAACCACACATCTTTGGATTGTGGGAGGAAACCAGAGCACCTGGGGGAAACCCACACAAACACGAGGAGAATGTGCAAACTCCTCATAGCCAATAACCCAAGCTGGGTATCGAACCCAGATCCCTGGAGCTGTGAAGCAGCAGTGCTGACCACTGTGCTACCGTGCCACTCATGCCAACATCAATCCACCTAGGCCCTATCCCCATATTTACTCTGCTAGTCCCCCTGACACTAAGGGGCAATTTAGCATGGCCAATCAACCTAACCTACTCATCTTCGGACTGTGGGAGGAAGCCGGAGCACCCGGAGTTGCCCCTTTTTAAGGATTGCCCCTTTTTGTGGCCCTCTGTGCTACTCACTTATCCTTTCAATTTAGTAGTATAATTGCTATATTGTTTCTTCTTAACTATTTCCCTGTTTTTGTTTTTCTATTCTCAATTATATTCTTCAATCCTCTCACTTGCATGCTTCCCTGATTCTCATAGATCCCTTGTTCTCTCTTGATCTACTTAAACTTCCCTATGCCCAAATATAATCCTCACCAATCTAATCCTTTATAATGCATTCTGCACAGGTCATTAATGAATAAAATTGGTGGCTTCTCTAATATCTGAAAAACCTATGTTCATTCCGCATCTTTCCCTAATATCCTACAATTTTCCTAACTTCCTGCAACTTTTCCCACAGTAGTTGTCTTTGATATTGACACCTTTGTGTGCTGTCTTGACTTCATGGATCCTCTTGAAATTTTGATGTATTGGCTTTGCACACCTTCCCAAAGTGTCCAATTTGGTTACATTGAAAGCATTGGGCTGAAATTGCCAGACATTGATCGCGTCTGTGGGGGTGCTTTGTTCCACAACTCTGGCATAGCTACCCTACTGGTCAGTGAGGGTATTGTTTCCCTTGGCTTGGAATGTCCCTGTTTCTGTGTTGTGTCATTAACTGGAGAGTGAGGTTGATATTATATCAGGGTTATATCATGGTTTGCTTTCTCCCCTTAATTTGGATCCATGCAGCAAATGGATTTCAGATTGCTTGACAATCTTGATGGCTTTCTTAAGCATTAGGTCTTCCACTTGAAGATGTCTGAGAATGCATTGTCCACAATGACTACAACTATTCTATCTCTGACTAGTAGATTTCAGGTCACTATAATCTCAGCTTTCAGCCATTCTGTACAGATCATTTATGAATAAAATTGATGGTTTCTCCTGGCTGCTGGACGCATTTAATAAATTTAGCCCTTTCAAGAATTTTGTTACTTCTGAGGTTCAAATTAGAATCAAATGATTTTAAATCTTCACCAAATTTTGCAGACGGACAGTTGATTCATTTTCTAGCTATTGTGTTATCTTCTGTCGGGCCTCCCAAATCAATCAGTAAATTAACTTGGCCAGCTTCTGTCTTTTTATCCAGAACCCAAGAAATCATTTATCTTAAGAAAGTCTCAGCAGGTCTGACAGAAGAAACAAATCACTATTAATATTGACTTCTGAATTATATGGTGAGATTTTTGGAATTTTGGCTGCACTGTACACAATGTGATTGCTTCTTTTTAAGGCCCTCACTGCTACTCACTTATTCTTTCAATTTAATAGTATAATTGCTGTATTGTTTCTTCTTAACTATTTCCCTGTTTTTGTTCTTCTTTTCTCAACTATATCTTTCAATCCCCTCACTTGCATGTTTCCCTGATTCTCATAGACCCCTTGTTCTCTCTTGATCTATTTAAACTTCCCTATGCCCAAATATAATCCTCACTGATCCAGTTCCTTATAGAGCATTCTGTACAGGTCATTAATGAATAAAATTGGTGGCTTCTCTAATAGCTACTAAACCCTTGTTCATTCTGCCATCTTTCCTTGATATCCTACAATTTTCATAACCTCCTGCAATTTTCTTCCATAGTAATTGTATTTGATATTTTCTCATTTATTTTTATCTGCCTTCATCTATCCCAGTTTCCACTGCTTTGTCCCTTTGGACTTGGATTTACTTCTCCCTTTTCCTCCCTCCTGAATCTTCCTAACTTCCCTTCTGGAAATCTGTATTTCCTTTGATTTTTGGAGCCACATTATAAAGGCTGCTGCAATTATAATTACAAGCATATATATATCTACAATGCGTAGAATCTTACCAAAACTTGGTAAAGTACCACAGTCTCGCCAAAGACTGGCATGTTTCTGTCTGGAGATTCAGGCAGTTTTCTTTCCGTTCCATATCTTATTGCACTTTATCAAAAAAAAACAGGGGGGGTGCGGGGTGGTGGCGGGTAGCTGTTTCATACTGGCATGTTGAGGGATGGGGCCTAACCACATCGGCAAATCCTGGCTGCACTGAGATTGGGACAGCTTTTTAAAAGGTGTCCCAATCAGAGCAAAAGATAAGCCCCTACGCCCCCAAAAGCCGCTGTGGCCAGAGCATGCATTGGTTCACCCCACCCCCAAAATAGTCAATGCCAGCACCCCAGCTCCATTCCTATCTACCGTCACAAATAAGTGAGGTTCCCCTCCCCACCCCACCCCCCCACCTCCAGTGAGAATGCCACAGGGATTCATCCCTGGCACTGTCTCCAGTATGGGTTGGAACTGCCGAGTTGATGCGACCAGCTTGGCATGGGACATACTGCTACCATTGTGCATTGATGGTGGAGGGGTTGAATGTTTGTGGATGGGGTGCCAATCAAGCAGGTGAACGGGCTGTATAACTTCGCCAATGTGACACCTTGATAATACGCCAAAGGATAATATATGGCATATATGGTCTTTAATATTATATTATTATATTTAATATTATTAAATAATATTAAATAATAATAATTTAATATTATTAATAATACTAATATTATTTAATTAAAATGAATTAAAATCATGCCTGGCGAGGAGAGGTGAAAACTGGAAATTACAATCTCGCCAGCAATGGTGCATTGACAAGGTGGATAGTCAATATCTTTTCCGAAAGGTAGGGGAGTCTAAAACCAGAGGGTATAGGTTTAAGGTGAGAGGGGAGAGATACAAAAGTGTCCAGAGGGGCAATTTCTTTCACACAGAAGGTGGTGAGTGTCTGGAACAAGCTGCCAGAGGTAGCAGTAGAGGCGGGTTCAATTATATCTTTTAAAAAGCATTTAGATCGTTACATGGGTACAATGGGTATAGAGGTATATGGGCCAAATACGAGCAATTGGGATTAGCTTAGGGGTTTAAAAAAAAGGGTGGCATGGACAAGTTGGGCTGAAGGGCCTGTTTCCATGCTGTAAACCTCTAATGTCCATGACATTCGGATTTTGCTGAATCTTGAGCCGCATCCCCCACCCCCCATCCCCATGCCATTCCCGCAGACAGAGAGCACAGGCTCAAGATCATCCCCAATGTTTCTGTTTACAGAACTTAAATAACCACATTCTTTTGCACGTTTGCAGGGGAGATACATGTTACAGATTTTCAAAAGAAGGAAAGTACCAGATGTTAAAATGTTAACTTTTTTAAAGCACCGGGGAAGTTATCAATTTATTGGTAAACCTACTTTAAAAAGTGGCCAAGAGGTTACCATTTTATTGCAATTATAAAGGCCAAAACATTGATTACTCTATTCTGCATATTACTGTTTCAAAACTGAATACCAAGAGTAGCTGCAAAGTAAAATGGGAATGTTATGTTCTTATGCCTTTTTTAATTCATTCATGTAGGCTTGCTAGGTCAATCATCTCTAATTGCCCTTGAGAAAATGGTGGCAAGGTATTTCTTTAACTGCTGCAGTCCATGTAGGTACACCCACAGTGCTGCTGGTGAAGGAGTTCCAGGATTTTGACCCAGCAACTGTGAAGGACTGGTGATATATTCCCAAGTCAGCATGGCAAGTGTCTTGGAGGGGAACTCCTAGGTGGTGGTGTTTTCACATGTCTGTTGCCCTTGTCCATCTAGATGGTAGCGGTTCTGGGTTTGGAATGTGCTGTCTCAGAAGACTTTGTGAGTTCATCTGCACTTCATCTTATAGATGGGATACACTGCTACCAGTGTGCCTTGATGGTGGGGGGAGGGAATGTTTGTGGATGGGTGCCAATCAAGCGGGCTTATTTGTCCTGGTTGGTGTTATTGGAGCTGCATTCTGATAAATGGTGAAGGCACATGTTAGCAGGGTGATGGAATATTCTCCACTTACCTGGATGAATGCAGCTCCAATAACACTACACAGGACAAATAAGCCCGCTTGACTGACGATGGTTAAATCCTCTCTTGTTGGAGATGGTCATTGCCTGACACGAATAATATTTGCAACTTGTCAGCACAAGCCTGGAAATTGTCCGGGCCTTGCTTAATTTAGACATAAACTGCTTCAGTATCTGAGGAGTTGCGAGTGGTGCTGAACATTGTGCAATTATCAGAGAACATCCCCAATTCCGATCCTTCAACTAATTCTAAAACATTTTTCTGCATGATTTGTGTAATTTAACTTCACTTATATACAACCATTTTAAAAGGCACATAATTTTATTTAATTTCTATATCTAGGGAGTAATTAAATGCAACCACATTTTGACTTTTAAATCCAAACAAAATTAAAACAGACTGCGACATAATCATTTGTGCTGAGACTAACTGAAAGGATGCTAAAATGTTATACATCTGACTGGCCTTTGTAAGATAAAATACACAAAAAGGCAAAAAAAAACCTCTTTCTCTTCAATCAGAGAAGGTACACTGCTGAAAAACCATATCGTTTGGAATCCATCTGTGTTTCAATTTATTTTTAATTAAGGTGCAATTAATCCTTAATAGATTCAACTTCTGGATTATCCACATTAATTGACAATTACTTTTTATTGGTGTTGCAAAATATGCAGTCAGTTTGCATATTGATAGCAAACATTAAGCTAAATCTGTAGCTCACTTATTCTTTTCTCCTCTTCTTCCCACTCCTCCTTGTCACTTTATTTCTCATTTGTTAGAGGCTCTATCTGCTTTATTTACATGTGAAAACCCTTGAGTATCTTGAGGTAAGGATCCAGCACAGACACTGAGGCCCATTCACTTCTCATTTCCTCTCAGACAATTACCATCGAATCAATCATGTTTACTTACCCCTTCCATGACCACCTAGGAGATCCCAAATCACATTTTATTCAGCATGTCAATCACATCCAGGCCCTTGTCCACTTTTCAGTTCCAATAGAGATCATGTGACCAGTAATCTGTCAGTCGCTGACAGTAGCTAAGGTGCTGATTGATCTAATTAGCAATCAATTAGCTTGTTACCACTGGATGTAATTACCTTTTATAGAGAAGAAAGTACAGCTGGTCAAAGTAATAAAATTGCCTCTGCCGCTACCTTACTACCATCCCCGCCCCCACCCCCACCCCCCCACTTCAAACACACACATTCACACACACAAACTCCCCGCAACCACCATCACCCAACAGCAGTCACTTACGCTTAATGACTAGTCGGGACATAAACTCTGCTGCAATCCCAATGGTCTCTTTTAAAGCAAAGATCCTATTTTAATTAATATCAAGCTACTTGTAACGGATCTGAAAGGCATTATCACGGTAAACAGCCTATCAAGGCTGTACATTCAGATGTTTGCCAAGAAAACTGTTACCTATTGAAAATTTTCTCTGAGAACATTTTTGCAAAGCATCTCTGTAGATTTTTGCTGTGTTAAAGATGTTACATAAATGCACACTTTTGTAACGAGAATGATCCCAGAGATGAGGGGTTTTCAGTTATATAGATCGCAAGAAAAGGTTTGGGACTGTCCTCCTTAGAGTTGACAGTTAAGTTGAGATTTGACAGGGGTATTCAAAATTATGAGGGATCTGGACAGGGTAAGGGGAGAAACTGTTCCCATGGGTGGAAGAATCAAGAACCAGTTGATTCTGATTTAAGATGATTGACAAAAGAAGTAATCATAGAATCAAAGAACTCCTACAGTGCAGGCAGAGGCCATTTGGCCCATTTACAGAGGAGATATCAGGGATAAGTTTTTCACTCAGAAGGTGGTGGGTGAGTGGAATTGACTGCTGTCGATGGTGTTGGGGGCGAATTCGTTGGGGTCTTTTAAGAGACTTCTGGATGAGTACATGGGATTTAATAGGATTGAGGGTTATAGGTAGGCCTAGTATGTAAGGATATGATCAGCGCAACTTGTGGGCCGAAGGGCCTGTTTGTGCTGTAGTTTTTCTATGTTCTATGTTTTCTATGTTCTATTGAGCCTACAGAGACAACAATCCCACCCAGACCCTATCCTCACAATACTACATGACAAAGAATGACAAAGAAGTTGATAAAGAAGGGTAGGATAAACTATGAAGCTGGGCTAGCGCTTAACATAAAAAAGGATAGCAAGAGTTTTTATAAATACATAAAAAGGAAGAGGCTGGCTAGGGTGAACATTGGACCCTTGGAGGATGAGAGGGGGGACTTAGTGGTAGGGGATGGGGAGATGGCTGAGGCCCTGAATAACTTTTTTGTTTCGGTCTTCACGGAGGAGGACGTGAATAATTTGCTGGGTGTTGGCCACGGAAAGATGGTAGGAGTGGAGGGCCTGAATGACATTATTGTTACTAGGGAGGCGGTGCTCGACAGATTGGAGGGAACTGATCGTGGACAAGTCCCCAGGACCAGATGGAATGCATCCAAGGGTTCTGAAGGAAATGGCGGAGGTGATAGTGGATGCCTTGGTGATTATTTTCCAAGTGTCGCTGGATTCCGGGGAAGTGCCAGAAGATTGGAAAACGGCTAATGTTACGTCGTTGTTTAAGAAGGGTGGCAGGCAAAAGACGGGGAATTATAGGCCGGTTAGTTTAACGTCTGTTGTAGGTAAAATGTTAGAATCCGTGATCAAGGAGAAAATAGCGAGGCATCTTGAGGAGAATTGTTTGGTAGATCAGACGCAGCATGGTTTCGTTAAGGGGAAGTCGTGTCTGACGAATTTATTGGAGTTCTATGAGGATGTGTCTAGGGCGGTGGATAGAGGAGAGCCGGTGGATGTGGTGTTTCTTGATTTTCAGAAGGCATTTGACAAGGTGCCTCACAAGAGGTTATTACAGAAGGTCAGGGGGCATGGAGTTGGGGGTAGGGTGTTAGCGTGGATAGAGGATTGGCTGTCAAATAGGAAGCAGAGAGTGGGGGTCAATGGGTGCTATTCGGATTGGCAGCTGGTGACTAGTGGAGCGCCCCAGGGGTCGGTGCTGGGGCCTCAGCTATTCACCATTTATATAGATGATCTGGAGGAGGGAACCGAGTGTATGGTGTTGAAATTTGCTGATGACACCAAGATTGGTGGAACAGCAAATTGTGCGGAGGGTGTGGAGAGTCTGCAGAAGGATGTAGATAGGCTGGGCGAATGGGCCAGGAACTGGCAAATGGAATTTAATGTTGGAAAATGTGAGGTTGTCCACTTTGGTAGGAATAATCGTAGGAAGGACTATTACTTACGTGGCGAAAAACTGCAGCATGCAGAGGGGCCTCGAGGTCCTTGTGCATGAGTCGCAAAAACCCAGCCTGCAGGTGCAGCAGGTGGTCAGGAAGGCGAATGGGATGCTGGCCTTCATAGTGAGGGGGATTGAATATAAAAGTAGGGAGGTCTTGCTGCAGCTGTATAGGGCACTGGTGAGGCCGCAGCTGGAGTACTGTGTGCAGTTTTGGTCGCCGCACTTACGCAAGGATATTTTGGCCTTGGAGGGAGTGCAGAGGAGGTTTACTAGGCTGATTCCGGAGTTGAGGGGGTTGAACTATGAGGAGAGGCTGAATAAACTAGGTTTGTACTCGTTAGAGTTTAGAAGAATGAGGGGAGATCTCATTGAGACATATAAGTTGTTGAATGGGATGGATAGGATAGAGGTGGAGAGGCGCTTCCTGCTCAGAAAGGACAGTAGGACTAGAGGGCACAGCCTCAAGATAAAGGGGGGTGGTTTAGAATGGAGTTGAGGAGGAACTTCTTCACTCAAGGGTGGTGAATCTCTGGAATTCTCTGCCCGTTGAAGTGATGGAGGCTGCCTCGCTCAATATTTTTAAGACGCGGGTTGATAGGTTTTTGATAGGCAAGGGGGGTTATGGGGAGAGGGCGGGAATGTGGAACTGATCCACCTCAGATCAGCCATGATCTTATTGAATGGCGGGGCAGGCTCAAAGGGCTAGATGGCCTACTCCTGCTCCTATTTCTTATGTTCTTATGTTCTTATTACATGTTTACCCTGTAAATCCTTCTGAATCTAAGGGGCAATTTAGCATGGCAGCATGAGGCAAAAACTATTTCACGCAGCAAGTGGTTAGGACCTGGGGTATACATCTGCCCTAATACATTGAGGAGGCAGGGTCAATTGAGGCTTTTGGTTCAAGTAACCATAAGTCAAGTAACAAATGTGATTTGGACAGGCTGAGTGTATGGGCATATGTATGGCAGATGCAGTATAACGTGGGTAAATGCGGGGTTATCCAATTTGATAGCAATAATAGGAAGACAGATTATTACTTGAATGGGTGTAAATTAAGAGAGCTGGATACTCAGCAAGACCTTGGTGTCTACGTGTATCTGTTGTTGAAAGTGAGCGCGCAGGTACAGCAGGCTGTAAAGAAGGCCAATGATATGTTAGCCTTCATAGTGAGAGGATTTGAGTGTAGGGGCGGGATGTTTTGACGCAATTGCATAGGGCATTGGTGAGGCCACACCTGAAGCATTGTATAAAAGCAAGTTACTCCGGATGCTGGAATCTGAAACCAAAAGAGAAAATGCTGGAAAATTTCTGCAGTTCTGGCAGCATCTGTAAGGAGAGAAAAGACCTGATTTTTCGAGTCCAGATGATCCTTTGTCAAAGCTGACTTTGTCAAAGCTGGTAAGAAGCCTCACAATACCAGGTTAAAGTCCAACAGGTTTATTTGGTAGCACAAACCACTAGCTTTCAGAGCACTGCCCCTTCATCAGGCTAATGGAGCTTCAGTTCACAAACAGGGCATATAAAGACACAAACTCAATTTACAAAATAATGGTTAAAATGCTAGTCTTTACAGGTAATCAAGTCTTAAAGGTACAGACAATGTGAGTGGAGAGAGGGTTAAGTACAGGTTAAAGAGATGTGTACTGGGACATCCTTTCCTGCAGTGTATCAGGTAGACAATGTTGGTGGAGTTGCAAGTGCATGTACTGTGAGCCTGCTGGATGATGTTCTCACATGAGATAATGTCCTGAAGTATGGTACATTGAGGAAACCATGCTGACACTACGACAATGGATGAACACTGCTCGACAATTACCAGGAAAAAGTGTTGTCTTTCTGTTGGGGAATACTTCAGCGGTCACGGACATTTGGCTTTTGATCTTCGGGTAAGCGTTCTCCAAGGCGGCCTTCATGACAGACAACAATGCAGAGCTGCTGAGCAGAGACTGATAGCCAAGTTCCGCACACATGAGGGTGGCCTCAACTGGGACCTTGGGTTCATGTCACACTATCTGTAACCCCCACGACTCGCCTGGGCTTGCAAAATCTCACTAATTGTCTTGGCTGGAGACAATACACAGTTCTTTAACCTGTGTTTAACCCTCTCCCCACTCACATTTTCTGTACCTTTAAGACTTGATTACCTGTAAAGACTCATATTCCAACCAGTATTTTGTACATTGAGTTTGTGTCTTTATATGCCCTGTTTGTGAACTGAAATCCCACTTACCTGATGAAGGAGCAGCACTCCAAAAGCAAATGGTTTGTGCTACCAAATAAATCTGTTGGACTTTAACGTGGCGTTGTGAGACTTCTTACTGTGTTTACCCCAGTCCAACACCGGCATCTCCACACTTTGTCAAAGCTGATTCTTGGGATGGCAGGTCTGTCATATGATGAGAGACTAAGTCAGTAAGGATTATATGCACTGGAGTTTAGAAGAGTTAGTGGGAACCTCAAAACAGTTACAAAATTCTAAAAGAGTTAGACAGGGTAGATTCAGAAAGAGTGTTCCTAGTGGTGGGAGAGTCCAGCACTAGGGGTCATAGTTTGAGGAAGAGAGGTAAATCTTTTAGAAGTGAAGTGAGGAGAAATTTCTTCACCCAGATAGTGGTGAATTCACTACCACAGAATATAGTTGAGGTCAAAACGTTGTCTGATTTCAAGAAGAAATTAGATATAGCTTTAGGGGTTAAATAGATCAAGGGATATGGGGGGAAGGGGGGATCAGGGTATTGAATTCAATAATCAGCCATGATCAAATGAATAGCGGGCAGCTCAAAGGATCTACTCCTGCTTCTAGTTTCTATGTTTCTAACCAAGTCAGTAAAATTACACATTCAACATTAATGCCACAATGTTTATACAGAATCCAAATACCTGTTTTAGTATTTAGAAATTATTAGATATAATATTAGTTGGAGACCATCATTGGAATTTTAACCATCCCGCCGGCATGGAAATCTGAGCGGGCGAAGGGTGGACAATTGAAAGGTCCTTTGATTTTGGGTAGGATTTTTCAGTCTCAGGAAGAAGTCCCGCCCCATAAATTGTGTATCTCTGATAAGTTACACCATTTATGCCCTAGTTTACCTTCTTTATTTGAATGTAATGTGTTTAAATCTACAATGATACTCCACATCAAAGTACTTTGTTAAGAGTTTCATTCATAAATGTACCCAAAACCTTATTTTCAAGCTTTGTTAAGCACTTCACTGAATGTAACATCTACACTGTTTTCCTTGAGCGAAATTTTCCGGCGCTTCCCATCAGCAGGGTCATCCAGTCCGATGCGATGGGTTCTCCAGTGACAAGACGGGCGAGCCACCAAAATGCCATAGGCGTTGGTGAGACCGGAAGATCTAGCCAGTGGCCAATGGCGAACTGCCTTCGCTTTTGGAAAACACACCATAAGGAATGCAGAAGAGCTCACCATTTGATTTTATTAGTTTATATTTTTATAATTTGTTCATATTTTTAGTGATAACTTTAATTGAATTGCAAAATTGACATCAGCAAATGTTTTACAGTGTATAATTAGAATTGGCGTTGTACCTGAAAGTTTGGCCCCATGAAGTTGATGGTGTTTGCGTACATACATAGTGATGATAGATAGGAAGTTCCAGAATTTTGACAGTGACAATGACACTTATATTATTATAATGATTGGGCTTATATCCTGTACAAGACACCAATCACACATAAAAGACTGAGTAAATATATTATGGGTTCATTTATTAAGGCTAGGCATATGAGAATGACTATAGATAAATATTACTCTTGAAGATCTCAGAGCTGTATGAATTTTCTACTTAAAATAAAAGTGAAACTATGACTGAGCAGGGACATACTTCCCTTCTCTTGATGTTGTTTTGACATCCCTTAAAGGCATATTATAACATTTTCCTTTTTTGTTGAAGACACTTTCTCCACTTCCAAAGAAGTATAACTATGTACAATACATATTCATGTTTAATTACCATTACATAAATTTATAGAATTGATAACTCAATGAGCCTCAAAAGCATAGAGTTAATCTGCTGGTATGTCCAGATCTTGTGATGGTAACCTTGCCTGGAAGTTTTTTTTAGTCATTCATAGTGATTTAAGGGATTCTCGTTCTTGAATTTAGTTCATGATTGTGTCTGGGATCTTGTCCTACCTTTAGTAGGACTGTATGAGGTTATAGAGCTGGAATAGATCTGATTTGTCTTAAGTTGGATAGCATAGTTGTGCCTTTGTGTGCAATGACACATACACGCGAACACTCATGCATTTGCACACACACACACAAACCCCTCCAAGGCTATTAATACCAAAGTCAGGGAAATTCATGCCCAGTTAGAGAAGAACCACATGTAATCCACGAGAATTGACAACACTATCTGTAGTGTTCAACTGTTGATGCGGCCGTATGTAATCTATTTACTCTTAGTGTTCGCTGTGCTTGATTGACTAAACTGGGAAAATTAAACAAACCAATTCAAAGACCTGGAAGCCAGAGCCAGGAGTATGAAATGAACATCTTTTAAATACAGTGGATGTTCCAAAGAGACTTGGACTTCAGTTTCCGGCCCTTCCCATCAGCAGGATCATGCAAAGATCTTTAAAATGCCTTGAACAGGTGCAGAAAGTCATCAAAAAGGCTATTGAAATGCTGGTCTTTACATCTGCAGGACTGGACTATAGGGTTGCAGAAGTTTTGCTGCAGCTATTTAAAACTCTGGCAAGGCCCCACTTGGAGTATTTGAGCAGATGTGGGTATCACACCTTAGGAAGGATATATTGGCCTTGGAGGCTTACTGTGACAATAAATAAACATTAAAAAAAGGCACTCTTAGGTAGCAGCAACCACAATAGGATTCAACTTTATATCCTGTTTGAAAGGGAGAAGAGCCCATCTCAGATGAATATTTTAAACGTAAATAACGGCAACTATGTGGCATGAAAGTTGAACTAGCTGTAATGAAATGGGATACTAGGCTAGGGAATTGAAAAGCTGTGGCAGACATTTAAGGGAATATTTAAGAATGGTTAGTATATTCTTACTATATAAAAAAATTCTGATGGGAGAACCCATGATCCGTGATTAACTAAAGTTAAGGAAAGCATTAGCGGTAAAGAAAAAGCATACAACTGAGCAAAGATGAGTAGAAGGTCTGATGATGGGACAGAATATAAAGAACACCAAAGAATGATTAAAAAATGAATCAGGGGAAAGAAAAGCATGTGAGGAAACTAGCTATAAATGTAAAACAGACAGCAAGGGTTTCTAAAGGTATTTAAAAATGAAAAGAGTAAGTGAAGTGAGTGTTGGTTCTCCAGATAATGAGAATGGAGAATTCATACTTGATAATAAGGAAATGGCAGACAAAATGAATAAATATATTGCTTCTGTCTTCACTATAGAGGATGCAAGAAGCATTCCAATAATGGCTGCAAATCAAGACCTGGAAGGGAGAGCAGAATTTAACAAAATTACAATCATTAGGGATGAAGAACTGGGCAAACTGATGGAGCTGCTTGCTGGCAAGTCTTCGGGTCCTGTTGGACCTCATCCCAGGGTCTTCAGAGAAGAGCCTAATGAGGTCATAAATGCAATTGCATTAATTTTTGGAAGTTCGCTAGATTCAGAAAAAGGCTCCGTCACACCAGAAAGTAAACATTCTTTTCAAGAAGGGAGGGAGAAAACAAAGACGCACAGGCCTGTTAGCTTGACATCTGCTGTGGAGGTGTTAGTATCAATCATTAAAGAGTTTATAGCTGGGCAAGTGAAATTGTTCACTTTGACTGAAAGAATTAAAAATCAGAATATTAGCTGATTGGAGAATGACTACTTGAGTGTTCTAGTGTGTGAGTCACAAAAAGTTAGAATGCAAATAATTCAGTAGGCTAATGGAATACTACCCTTTATTATGAGAGGAATGAACATTAAAGTAAGGATGTGATGCCTGAGCTATGCGGAGCATTGGTGAGATCATTTGTTGACTATTGTGTGCAATTTTGGTTACCTTATTTAAGGAAGGATGTAATTGCATTGAAGACAGTTGGAAGGACTGTACTAGACTGACAACTGAAATGTGTGAGCTGTCTTATGAAGAAACATTGTCCTGATTGGGCTAGTTTTTGCTGGAGTTTAGAAGAGGGTTCATGAAGGGAAGGTCAGGTTTGACTAATTTGGTGGAATTCTGTGAGAACATTACATGTGCAGTGGACAATGGGGAAGCTGTGGATGTGGTGTATCTGAATTTCCAGACGGCATTTGACAAGGTGCCGCACCAAAGACTGCTACATAAGATAAAGGTGCACAGTGTTATGGGTAATATATTAACATGGATAGAGGATTGGTTAACTAACAGAAAAAAAAGAGTGGGGGTAAGTGGGTGTTTTTCTGGTTGGCGATCAGTGACTGGTGGTGTACTTCAGAAATCAGTGTTGGGACTGCAATTGTTTATGATTTACATGGATGATTTGGAGTTGGGGACCAAGTGTAGTGTGTCAAAATTTGCAGATGACACTAAGATGAGTGGCAGAGCAAAGTGTGCAGACGATGCTGAAAGTCTGCAAAGGGATATAGATAGTCTAAGTGAGTGGGCAAGGACCTGGCAGATGGAGTACAATGTTGGTAAATGTGAGGTCATCCATTTTGGTAGGAATAACAGCTAAATGGACTATTATTTAAATGGTAAAAAATTGCAGCATGCTGCTGTGCGGGGGGACTGGGTGTCCTTGTGCAGGAATCACAAGGAGTTAGTTTGCAGGAGCAGCAGGTACTTATGAAGGCAAATGGAATTTTATCCTTTATCGCAAGAAGTATGGAGTTTAAAAACAGCGAGGCTATGTTGCAGCTGTATAAGGTGCTGGTGAGGCCAAACCTGGAGGACTGTGTATAGTTTTGGTCTCCTTAATTGAGAAAGGATATACTGGCATTGGAGGGGGTGCAGAGGAGACTCCCAAGCTTGATTCCAGAGTTGAGAGAGTTGGCTTATGGGGAGAGACTGAGCAGACTGGGGCTATAGTCATTGGACTTCAGAAGATTGAAGAGGGATCTTACAGAAAATATAAGATTATGAAGGGAATAGACAAGATAGAAGCAGGGAAGTTGTTTCCACTGACAGGTGAAACTAGAGCTATGGGGCATGGCCTCAAAATAACAGGAAGCAGATTTAGGACAGAGTTGAGGAAGAACTTCTTCACACAAAGAGCTGTGAATCTGTGGAATTCCCTGCCCAGTGAAGCAGTTGAGGCTACTTCATTGAATGTTTTTAAGGCAAGGATAGATAAATTTTTGAACAGTAAAGTAATTAAGGGTTATGGTGAGCTGGTGGGTAAGTGGAGCTGAGTCCACAAAAAGATCTGCCATGATCTTATTGAATGGCAGAGCAGGCTCGAGGGGCCAGATGGCCTATTCCTGTTCCTAGTTCTAATGTTCTTATTGTGTAAAGAGTGATGGGTGACTTGATTGAGAAATACAAAATCCTGAATGTTCTTGACAAGGTGAATGGGATGTTTCCTCTTGTGGGTGAATCCAGAACAAGGCAGCACACTTTTAAAATTAGGAGTCATCCTTTTAGGACAGATATGAGAGGAGGAATATTCCCAAAAAATTTCTAAGTGTCATAATGGACAAGCACAGTGAGCTGATAAGATTGCACCCAAGATTTCTTTTCTCTGGGAGTTGTGCAACTTTGGAAGTCTCTGCCTCAGAAGGTGATGGAGGCAAGGTCATTGAATTATTTTAAAGCAAAGGAATCAAAGGTTATCGGTGATAGATGGGAGTACAAAACTTCAAACACAAACAAATCACCCATGATCTTATCAAGTAGCAAAGCAGGCTTGCAGGGCCAAATGGCCTACTTTTCCTCTTATTTCGAATGTTCGTACATTGGCTGCTCCTATATGCAACGTGTCCATCACCTTTGTGGGAATTTACTAATGTCACCTTTTCTCTAAGGCAGTATGATAGTGAAACCATGATGTGTGACCATAGTACGCTTTTATGACTTGCGTTACATACAATGTTTTTCAGATGCAGCCTCTAAAATGGGCCAAGTAACACACAATGAGACAAATCAATGAACTGCTTTATTTCATAGCAAGGTAAACGAAAAGAAAACCGATTATGACTAAACTTGCTTAATTCAAACACTACAGTTAATCTTCATGTAATGACACAAATTAAAGAGTATGCTATGCTTCATCACATCAGCAGGTCTTTTTAGTTGACTTAAACCAGTTGATTTTTACTGCTCATATTGCATTTTTGACCCTTTAGTTTTATGAAAGCCTTCACAGCTTTATTTTTAATAATCCAAACTACAGTTCAGACAGCATCCTGTGAAGGCACATTTGCAGTTTGTATCCAATATCTTTCCCTTAACTCCATCTGTTCAAATGAAAAAAAGTGAAACGTTTCACAAAATATTGCATGTGGGGTTTTTTATGGATTCTCAAGACAAAATCATTATTACTTACCATGAGGAAATAACATTAGAGGTGCCTATTAGTACAGTAAATTACTTTGTGATTTCTTTTAACCCTGTATGCTTATGCGACAACTTAAAGACAAACTTATCTAAATCTTCTCTGTGGAAAAGTAACAAATTGAAAGTGGAATTCATTTTATGAAATGAAACTGGATTGTCAGTTGGTTTTAATGTTGTTTTGGAAATATACATTTTAATTTTTCCACCAAAAAGATATGCTATATTAAATGGTTGTCCTTCACTATAGAAGTACACTTCATTCTAAAAACGTTAATCTCATAGGTTGGAATCTAGCACGTGTGTAAAAAAAGTGCAGCCGGTGTCAAAGTTTAAATGTTACTGATTATGTGAAACTAGCTGTGCAGTTTATAAAACTTGAAGGGAAGCTATTATAGCAATTCAATTCTGATCAAATGTCAGCAATGGGACACTGACTCAATCATGGGAATCAGTGTCAATTTAACCATAAACAAGGTTGCTGAACTATCTCCACTTCTCCCTTTTAATTATAGCCAACATCCTCAAAAGGAATTGGAAAGCTTTTATATAACACATGGTGCACTTAGCAGCATAATCCAAACATATAGATGACTCAGCCTTGGTGAAGTGATGAGCAGAAAAGTAAGTAACGAGATGTGTAAATGAACATGTACCTCATTCATCATTCTGTATTGTCCAATATAAGTGTTCTTTTATCAGCACGATTAGAACTGATGTCATCACACTTGGTATAATCATTTGTCACAGGACCTGAACAAGCAAGAGTGCCCTATTAGCAGACATGGCCTGAAATTATCACTGATAGATGAATGACTTTGGTTAGCCTTTAGCCTGCTGAACACAGCCACCAGCTGTGTCACTCTGCAGGCACGTAATCCAGCTTTTCACACAAATGCAAGTTTAAATGCTGATAAATGCATAACTGATTTGCTGAGAAATGTTATTGCTTGAACTGGAATTAGGTCGGGGCAGGATTTCTATAAAATGCAGGAAAAAGTAGCCAACTGGTAATTCTTTGTCTTGTAGTCAATTTAATTATCCACTGTACAAGAAATGCAACAAAAACTTGTTACTCAAAAATGGTTAAATACTTTCAGTTCAGTGCTTGGTAGTGGGTTGATCTAGGTGGCACCGAGCATTTCAAAAAATATATTTTGTATTGCAGTTCAACAGGAGCTTTGTAAAATGCAAAGTAATTTGTTACACTACAATTCAGATTCATTTGACGTTAATTTGTGTGCAAGTTTCAAAGTTGGGTTTGCAGCAAAAGTTTTAGGTGGATAAAGTAAATGTAAAAATCCTCAAAACGGAGATGCAAGTTTTGTTTTCAGCTGAATACATTCCAAAATGTACTTAGTTTCATCACAAATCATGCTTTACATTGGATAAGAGACATGGAAAATAGTCATATGATTAGGTTTATTGTTTGCAGTTTCTGACATATTGTGCAACACCTCTGAGCATCTGTCACTTTGGCGGATGTATCCGCTGAACGGAGTCATTTATGGTTAAAGGACAGAATGGAAATTAACAGCGAAATGTGAGTAATAGGTTCATTTTGTGCCATTTCCCAAGGGAGAATTTCAGATGTACACCGAACTGATCATTATTAAGCATCCAATATTTAATGGTGCATCACTTATTTACTAAAATATGTTTCCAAGTGGTTTGTGAGCACATAGTTGAGAGTTCTACATTACAATTATATCCCTTATTGATCTTACACCAGTGCTACACTTGCATGGCTTCCTCAGACGTATAGTTAAATTTCCAATTGCAATATTAGGAATTTTGACACCACTAATGGTACAGTATTCCACTGCTCCCAGCACCAACATGCTAAATAACATTATTTGTTCACCTTGCCCAAGACATTTAATATTGCCCATTTTGAATTCAAGCACTATGATTGTAATATTTACCTACTTCAGTGCAACAAGAGAAATTGAATAATGCTGTATTAATATAAAACTAATTAAAAGTACAATAGATTGGAAGGATTAAACATTGTAAATAATGGCCATTTTCTACCAATATACCAGTTTGTCATCAGTATCCAGTAGTACAAGCTGCCAGCACAGTTGGCAGCACCTCTTTTTCTGGTTAAATTGAGCATACCTTTGCATTTGTCTGTTTATTGCAATTGAATAACTACATTTCATTGAATTTTTTAAATGTTTTCAAGCAGCTAATGTAAATCAGTTTCTCCTTGCAATTAAAGCTTGAGTTTGAAATTAAAAGGCTATCAATTCTTCTGTAGTTAGACTTTAAAGGTAATCTCACAAAACTTGTCAAACGCAATATGCATGAGATCAATGAATTAGTTCTATTGCAGTAAAATTAGACAACACATCAACTGGGCTCTGACCTGGGTAGAGTACATGGAAAACAACATGGACTTGTACTGCAACAATTCATGTTTGCCAGTCTTAGTTCAACATATGCAGAATAATCATTGTACCATAAGATTTATTAACAGCTATAAGGCTCAGTATGAATAAATACTCCCCTGTTGTCCTGATGCATGCAGCTGCAACAACATTCAAGAAGCCCCGTCCTATGCAGGACAAAACAGCTTGCTAAATTCGTGCCCTATCACTGAGCTCAAATTCCACCTACCCACCACTTGCAAAGAGCGCACGGCAGCAACTAACCAAGGTTCCCCTTTTTGCCAACTCTGCTACTAAGAACAAAAGCAGTAATGCTGAGAGAACGCCATCAACTCCAAGTCACACACTATCCCTGAATTAAAGAGAAATTTCTGTTGTTTAATCTTTGCTGGGACAAAATCATACCAATGCAGGAGTATTTTATCACCACAGAATTTTAGAATCCCTACAATGCAGAAGGAGGCCAATCAGCCCATCAAGCCTGCGCTGACAACAATCCTACCCAGGTCCTATCTTATAACCCCATGCATTTACCCCGCCAATCCTCCCCCCCATCTCTCGACACTAAGGAGCAATTTAATATGGCCAATCCACCTAGCCTGCATATCTTTGGACTGTGGAGAACCGTTTGAGGAAAAGACCCAATACACTGATTTTTTCAGGGAAACAAGTAATAGGCAGAAATAGCTATCTCATGGAACCAACTTGCATGAAGGTTACCTCAAAAATTAAGGAAAGCAATAAATGAAAACTATAAAATCCAAACGAAAGAAGAATATATTGCAAAGGACCTGGAAAAAGATCCATTTCTGTAAATTATTTCTAGTGGGAAGAAAACAAATGGCTATAAGTTACATTGGAATATAACTTTCTTTTCATATTAATAAACTTGCCTTTCAGAACCTCAGGAACTTTTAAAACACCTCACAGCCAATGATCTACTTTTGAAATGGCATCACTTTCTGAATGCAGGGAATCAGGACAGCTAATCTCTGCTTAGCAAATGTAATGAGATAAATGGCCAGATAATCTGCTTTATTAGTGAAGGGATGAATAATGGGCAGCACACCGGGAGAAATCTCCTGCTGTTCTTTGAATAGTGCCATGGGGCCTTTTGCATTCCCCTGAGAGGAGAGATAATCTATCTTAATATCTTATCTAAGGGGCATCCCCTCCAAAAGTGTAGCATTCCCTCTGTACTGCATGATGGTGTCAGTCTTGATTATGTGTTCACTTGCTGGAGTGGGGCTCCAGACCTCTGACCCTGAGGTGGGAGTGACACCACTGAGCCATGGCTGACTCCTATTGATTCAGGATAATTGTCAGAAAGTGATAATTAAGAAGGTGGCTTCATTCAACCAGCTCCATTTAAATGCTGCATGGAAAATAAAATTCCTCTACCCTACCCAGAACTAAAGAATTATTTGTAAAAGTGTAGCTTGGCTCAACGTGTAACCAAATACTTTAATTGTTTTAAGGTTCCTGCATTGCTTTCTATTGTTTTGAATGTTAGCAGGTTTCATTCACATATTCATATAAAGTGATTATTGCCTGACTCAAAAAAGCAAAATACATTAAGAATCAGGAAGATTAACAAATAAATAGTGTCAATACAAAAAGGAAAAAAAAATGCACCAGACAGGTTATTTCTTATTTTATGAATGCTGGGTGGCTAAAATTGAGAATTTATTACCAGATAAAGAAGCTTTTACTATGTTACTAATATACACCAGGGTTTAAACTGACATGAATTTTTATCTTAATTATGGAACAAATCTCTACTCCCATTACTTAATTCAATTTGCATGCATGACTGGACACTTATTAAAGGTAATCTTACATCTGTCATTCCAGCACTACCGAGAGCTTAATCATAATGGTGTTAAGAAGTAGCTACTCCATCACTGAGCGAAATGCTGTATTGTGGAAGAGCTGGGAGGGGAAGGGGTTGAAAGCTATCTACCTGTCTCGCAAATCTTTGACATGAATAACTGCACGTAGAAGGGTCAGTCTTTTTAGTTTTTGATATCTGATAGGCCATGAATTAATGAGACTGTGTTATCATTGATGAACAAAGTAAGATCATAATTATTTTCACTAATCTCAGGAATTTAGGAAGCAATTGTTTTAATCTCACTATGTAATAAACTAAGCTGCACTAAAATGCAAAGGATTCCTCCATCCTATTTACACAGATGTAATTCAGGAAGTACAATGCTGCCTGCTAACTTTGAGCTATAATTTAGGTTCAGTTTCCTATAAAATTGGGAAGTGGAACACTCGTGAGGTCAGGGATGGAATATCCCTGACTAGCAGTTCTTCAAGAACTGTAAGAAACCCTTAAAGCATTCTGCACCTTCAGGCAAGGAAAACAAACGACATCATTCAATGATACTGCTTTGGAAGCCCTGTGGAAATGGGCGGTTTGTCTTGAATGGGAGGGCTACCCATAAAGAATAACAGCAGAGCAGCATGGAGGAGGCAACTGAGGAAAGTGACTGTTGTCTCACTTGGGAAAAGAAAATGGGAAGTGGCACAGGTGAAAGTTGTTGGACTATGCATGGTACATTATTGGTAATACCAGTAGTTTAATTTAGTGCATCCAAGTGCAGTTGGCCCAAAATTCACCTTTGTTTATGTTGTTCTTTGGGTTATGTAATAGTGAAGCCAATATGTTAACCACCATAAGACACAGTGGCACAGTGGTTGGGCGGCACAGTGGCACAGCGGTTAGCACTGCTGCCTCAGAGCTCCAGGGACCTGAGTTCAATTCCCAACTTGGGTCAATGTCTGTGTGGAGTTTGCACATTCTTCTTGTGTTTGCGTGGGTTTCCTCTAGGTGTTCCAATTTCCCTCCAAAGGTTGACTGAACATATTATTTAACCTTTAGTGTCCTGGGATGTGATAGGTTAGAGGGTAACTACACGGGGATAGGGTCAGGGTGGAATTATTGTCAGTGCAGACTTGATGGGCCAAATGGCCTCCTTCTGCACTGTAGGGTTTCTATGACCTTCTATGATCAGTGCTTTAATTATGTCAAGCAACAAACATAAATTATGCCACCAGCAGGTGAGACTTTGTTAGGAACCTAATCATCTTACAAGCACAAGGGCATTAGATATTCAGGTTATGTGACTTTCCATAAGGACAAGCAGGAAGGAGATAGACAGTTTTCATGCTAGCGTGCATGAAATAAGCATGATTACAAGAAATGACCTTGGATCAGACCTTGGATCAGAAGATGAGGAATCTATGTGGATGGAGGTAAGAGGTAAAAAGGGGAAGAAGATATTGGTGGGAGTAGTCTATCGGTCCCCTAAGGTACATTGTAGGATGGAGAATAAATTGAAAGATAATAAAGGCACGTAAAAAAGGCAGTACTTTAATCATGGGTGACTTTAATCTTGATGTAGATTTGGAAAACCAAATTTGTAGAAGAAAAATTCATAGAGTGTATTTGGACAGTTCCTTAGAACAATATGCTGTGGACCACCCAGACATTTGGCTATTTTGGATCTGGCAATGTGTAACGGGCAGGTTTAATACACAACCTCAGAGTAAAAAATCCCCCAAGAAGCAGTGAACATAACTTGGTAGAATTTGGCATTCAATTTGAGAGTGAGAAACTTAGGTGAGAAACAACTGTGCTGTGTTTAAATCAGGGTAATTGGAAAGGGATGAGGGCAGAGTTGGCTAGAGTGGGCTGGGAAAGGTGTTAGCAGGATAGGTGGTTAATCAGCAATGGCAGAAATTTATGAAAATGGTTCATGATTCACAACAAAGTGAGGAAGGAGGATTCTAGGAGGGTAATAAATCAACAATGATTAAGCAAGGGAGTTAAGGATAGTATTAAACTGAAAGGAAAAAACATATACTATGGCAAAGATTAATGGTCAGCCATTGATTGAAAAGAGGGGAAGAGGCCAATGATTGAGGGAAGGGGAGAAGGGGCCAATGATTGGGGGGAACAGCAGGGGGAGAGAAGTACTAAGTCTAGTCAGGGGTGGGAAAGGGAGCTCGAGCCCCTGACACTCTGTGATGGGCTGGGGGCAAGGTTTTATTGAGACTCTGATCAGGGCACCCATTAAACATGGCACCCTGATCTCAGGGCAGCCAGGCTTTGCTGGAGTTTTGAGGCCCTACCTCCTGCATGATGGCATGAAATACACCCCCTTAATTTTTTTAAGGCTGTGTCATAAGATCTGGAGAGAAAACTGGCATGTTTCTCTTTCTCATTGGAAATAACAGTGCCATTATTTGGTAATGTTCCCCCCAGAGAATCTACAGAGGAATAGAGACAGGTTAGGTGAGTGGGCAAAAACTTGACAGATGGAATATAGTGAAGGAAAGTGTTAATTTATGCACTTTGATAGGAAGAAAAGGAGATGAACATTATTTAAATGGAGAAAGACTGCAGAAAGCTACAGCACAGAGGGATTTGGTATCCTTGCCCATAAATCGCAAAAAACTAGCATTCAAGTTCAGCAGGTAAGTGGGAAGGCAAATGGAATATTAACCTTTATTTCAAAAGCAAAGGAGTATAACATTAGGGAAGTCTTACTAAAACTATACAAGGCACTAGCTAGACCACATCTGGAATACTGTGAACATTTTTAGTCCCCTTATGTATGGAAAATTATACTGGCGTTGGAAGCAATCCAGAGAGAATTCACTAGATTGATCCCTGGAATGGAGGGATCTTCTTTTAAGGAGAAGATATTTTGGTTGGGCTTGTACTCACTGGAGTTTAAAAGAAAAATGAGAAGTGATCTTATTGAGGCATATAAGATTCTCAGGCGATTTGACAGGGTAGGTGCTCAGAAGGTGTGGGAGAGTCTAAGACCAGATGGCATAATTTCAGAGTAAAGGGTTGCCCATTTAAGACACAGATGAGAGGAATTTTTTCCCTCAGAGCGTAATGAATCTGTAGAATTCTTTATTGCAGAATGCTGTAGAAGCTAGGACATTAAGTCTGTTCAAGGCTGAGATAGACAGTTTTTTAATCAGTAAGGGAATCAAAGATTATTGAGATAAGGAAGGAGAGTGGAGTTGAGGTCTAGTATATCAGATCGGCCATGATCTCATTGAATGGTGGAGCAGACTTGGTGGGCTGAATGATCTAATTCTGCTCTTACACCTAATGGTTTTATGGTTGCTACCTGTTCAGTCATATGCAGAAGCTGGCTGTTGGCTGACATACATCATCTTCTATTTTGTTTTCCAGCATAAGTTATTTTTATATTTACCAAATTAGAAAGCGCACCCTCACACCATTCTAATTTTACAGTCACAGGGTTTGAACTGGCAAGTTAAACCCTGTGGGGATGGGGGCTGAATGTTTCCTTCCCAGGTCTCCTGTGCTATTTGAAGGCCCCCCTCTTTAATTTTGCCTCTCCGCATCCAGGTTTTATTTGCCCTATCCGAAATGCCTCCATGACCCCATAATAGGCTTACCAACCCAATCTTGCAAGATCCTAGACTGACGTGAGTTTGGAGGTAACCATGGCTCCTTTCCTTCCTGGGTTGCCTGCAATACCAGCATAGGCTACCAATCCGAGTGTGACACTAAGCTGCAGGTCTCTGTTTGTCCAGCAGTCTCAAAGGTGAGACTTCCTTCTGCAGATGGATAGAATTCCCACCTCATACTTATTAAGTGGCCTTAATTGGGGCAAGCCAGCCAAACAGAGATGGAGAGCCTATCCGTAGCAGGAGCCTACAGAGAGGAGATAGCAGGATCCAATACACAGTCTCAATCCTCACTACTCCCTGTGTCACTTAAAAATACAGCAAAGAGCACAATCTCAGTCTGCAAAAAAAGGGCAGTTGATTATTTGCATCAAGGTGCACTTACTGAAGCACAGAGCACAAATTTCTAGAAGGAAGTGTTGGTGAAATTATTTTAAGCACAGTCTTCTGCTCATAAGAAGCCATTGAAGAAAAGATCTGAAGTAATTGTCCATTCATCACTTTCAGTGTTGACGAACAGGAGTAAGGCTTACTGCCCCTCAGCTTCTTTGCAAGATGAATGTGGCTAAGCAATTTAAAAGTTAATCTCATCCTATAATACGTACCAGAATCACAAAGTACCACAGAGGTTATATACTAAGAGTTTAGAATGTGGTGATCAGAACATATTGCAGATTTGTCTTCAATCTGAGTCTTCATGCTACAAAAATAACCCACACAAGCATTGGAGGTAAGATTATCATGACTGATTTCAATGTAAAAGGGATGAGAAATTAGAAGAATTAAGGGTTCAATTGGTTCGTACCAGCAGCAAAAAATGTGCTAACAGTGAATCAGCAGCTTGTTTTACACCATGCCTAATTTCCTTTTCTGTTAAATTAAGTGGATAAGAAAATGAGGCACAGTGTAAAATAGGCTGCTGATTCTCTAACATCCCATTCTGTGCTGCTGGTAATGATATACTTCTCTGCTAATCATCTAGAACCATGGCAGTTAAGAGTCCACAGAATATCAAATGATAAAGATGAGGTAAATTCAAGGAGACATTTCAAAGCTGGGAAAATCGGATCCACGACAGAAATGTATGTTTATGGAAATAAATTTGAAATATTCATATTAAATTCTTTTGCTCAAAAGCTAATACTCGAACTAGCTTACAAGGAGGGCTCATAAAAGCAAAGTCATTTGGAATGTTCAAAATGTAGCTGGATAACTAAGGTGGTGTGGCCAAGCGGTTAGCACTGTTGCCTAACAGTGTCAGGGACCTGGGTTTGATTCCTGGCTTGGGTCACTGTCTGTGTGGGTTTCCTCCAACAGTATGAAAGATGCGCTGGTTAGGTGCACTGGCCATGCTAAATTCTCCCTCAGTGTACCTGAATAGGTGCCAGAGTATGGTGACTAGGGCACTTTCGTAGTAACTTCATTGCAATGTTAATATAAGCCTACTTGTGACACTAATATTTAAACTTAGAAGGCAAGCTGCGTGGGCTGAGAGTTCACTTTGACTTTCCCCATGAATCACACCTGTTGCCAGTACACGCAGAATCCAAAAGAAAATGGTGAGTACACTTATAGCATCATCTTCTTGTCATTCTGCAGAAGTAAAATGCTTTGTAATTGTACAAGATAACTTTCTCTAGAACAAAAGTATCACTTTGCTGTTTATATCTTAAAAGAGTAAGGTGCTAAATATTCACATGAATAGTGAATAGATTTTTTTAGTAGCTATTAGTGTGTTTTGCATAATTGCTCCCTTGTCTTCAAGTAATTAAGATAATTTAAAAATAATATTTCAGACTCTTAATAATGATTCACTTGCATATAAACTGGTATAACATGGAAATTTAAAATATACATAGAGCCAAAGAATCCCTACAGTGTAGAAGAGGCCATTTGACCCATCAAGTCTACACTACTTTTCTGAAAGAGCATCCGAACCATGACCTCCCCTCTGTCATATTCCCATAACTCTCTAAATTTACCAGGGCTAAGCCACCTAACCTGCACATCTTTGAACACTAACTCTTAGAACAATAACTTTTTAGCAGGAGTCGAAATGATCACCACTGCTTCCCACAATAATACACCATCCTCACAGTTTTCCTGATCTTTTCTTATCTGAAAGGGCCTTAATTATTCAGATCTGTCATAATGTCAGCAATGAAGGACCATGTACCTAACTCAAGATAATACGGCATCTTTCTGGGTCTAAACTTGACCTGTCACACCAATATGGGCAATGTATCAAGATATTTTAGGGAAATAACAGTTTCCGTGGTACTAGCAGAGACAATATATTTTCAGGTGCAGGCAGCAGCTCAAAATGTTCCCATTTGAAACATGTGTGCCCGAACTATGTTGAAAAGTATACTCATGGGCTCGAACTAGAATCTGTACAATGCAAAAGGAGGCCAATCAGCCCATTGAGCTTGCACCAACAACAATCCCACCCAGGCCCTATCCCGTAACTCCATGTATTTACCTTGACTCTGAGGTGCAATTTAGCAGGGCCAATCCACCTAACCTGCATATCTGCGGGAAGAGGAAGGAAACCGGAGCACCCGGAGAAAACCCACACAGACAAGGGGAGAACATGCAAATTCCACACGGACAGTCATCCAAGGCTAGAATTGAACCCAGGTCCTTGGCGCTGTGAGACAGCACTGCTAACCACAGTGCTGCTTTGCTAACAATGGAGCCCAGCGTTGAACTCTTGCTGAAGCTGTGGGAGGCACTTTTCTCCTTAAATAGTCCCAATAGGAGTTTATGGTCAGTGACTACATTGAAATGCTGTCCATAAACATATTGATGGAACTTCTTCATTCTATAGATAATGGTTAGTCCCTCTTTTTCGATTTGCGAGTAAACATTTTCAGTACTGCTCAGAGTCCTCGAGGCACAGGTGACAGAGCTTTCTGTACCATCTTCCATCTTATTCAATAAAACTGTTCCAATTCTGTTAGGAGACAGGTACAAATGATACCTTTTGAGGTGCCAAAATAAACTAAGAGACAGGATGACTGTGATGCCAGTTCAAGCTGTCAAAGGCCTCTCTCTGATGCTTTTTCCAATACCATCTCTGGTTCTTACTGTGCAATGTGTGTAGAGGTGCCAACACTGTAGAAAGATTAGGAGTAAATCTCCCATAATAGTTCACCATTTCTGAAAACAATTTCAAATCCAATAAATTTCTGGAGGCCAATATTTCCTTAATTGCTTTCATCTTCTAGGGGCGACAGAGTGGTTAGCACTGCTGCCTCACAGTGCCTGGATCCGAGTTTGATTCCTGGCTTGGGTCACTGTCTGTGTAAAGTTTGCATATTCTCCCCATTTTTGGGTGGGTTTCCTCCAGGTGCTCCGGTTTCCTCCCACCGTCCAAAGATGTGCGGGTTAGGTGGATTGACCATGCTAAATTGCCCCTTAGCATCAGGGGGACTAGCTAAGGTAAATGCGTGGGGTTATGGGGCTAGAGCCTGAGTGGGACTGTGGTTGGTGCAGGCTCGATGGGCTGAATGGCCTCCTCCTGCACTGTAGGATTCTATTCTATTCTCCTCCATAGATGCAGCCTTTTTGCATCCACTTTGAATTCTTAGTATGTGTCTTCATGAGCCTGGAAAGTATATTTCCGTCTTTTTACCCTCACGCTGACCTTCTTAAATCTCTTTAAAACTACCTTGAGATTTGCCATATGCTGCTCTTTGGATGCTCCTGTAACCCGTACATCATCTAGATAGACAACCACCTTAGGTTGTGCACTGTAAAATTGGACCCACCAATGAGACTCCGAAGGGTAGAAGCCTTTGTGGATATTTATTGTAACAAATTCTCGAGATGCCTCATCTAATTGTTGGTATGCATGGCTCCTATCAAATTTGGTATAAGCTAAACCTTCTGCTAATTTGGCAGGCAAATGTTTAATTCCTGATATTGGGTGTCGATCCAGTTTTGCTACTTGATTTATGGTTAATTTGTAGCTCCAACATATCCTAATGGTTTTATCTGGCTTAACCATTGGCACGATGGGAGCCGTCCACTCCGAAAACTGTACAGGCTTGATAATGCCTAATATGTCCAGTCATTTGAGTTCAGATTCAACATTCTCATGTAAGGCACAAGGTACAGGTCGAACTCTGTAAAACATTGGTCTCAGGATCCATGTACATTTTAGTGCTAAGGCAAGTATCTAGTCTAACTCACCTAAAGTATTTTTAAGAAATCATGGAAGTTTCTGTCATGGATTTTGAAGATTTCTAGTCAATTTAGTTTAATTTAGTGAAGCCAACCTTGGCCCCCTACTACTATCAGAGGCAGTTGAGCTGACTATGCTGGCTGCTTATGAACATTGTTGTTGGTGTTCCTAGGATCTTTAAAGCTTTTTCGGTATATGTTGCTAGCCTGGCCATGGTGCTTCGTAAGGGGCTGAAAACCTCTTTATAAATAACAGTACATTTGTTCTCCTACAACTGTAGTGGAGGCACCTATGTCCACCTCCATTTTGAGTAGCTGACCATTTGCCATTGTAATTGAGACTGTTTTGTCTTGTTTAATCTGTACATTTCAGCATCGTTTTCAGGGTTATTCTCAGCACTGTGTGCTGGAGTCAACATTTTATTTTGCTGGCTCCTGGTAGGCTCTGCTTCGTCTTGCATTTGCTCCTAATATGCCCCCTCGTATTGCAGGCATAACATGTAGCTTCCCTGAATTTACATCTCTCATGGGGGTGATCTCCCCTTCACTAGTAGCATTTTTTTATAGTTCCTGACCTGTGGACCAAATCCTCTATACCTCTGTGCTCCCTTTTGCTCTAAGCCTCCTTGCACATTGCTTTCTGCACCCTCCTCCATAGCCATTCATCTACTAGAGGCTTCCTTCCAAATTTGGTGGACCTCACCTGCTTGCACCCTCTGCAGCTCCCTCGCCCCTCTTTCAGCACTTTTTGTGGCCTGGATGACTTCAAATTCCTTATTTAAAATAATCCCTCCTCTGCGAATAATTTGTTTTGTGTATATGTGTCGTTAACACTGCAGATTAGCCTGTCTGATTCAAACTCACACCGTTAAGCTGTTTGTCTTAAATTTGCCACGAATGTTGCTATTGACTCTTATGGGACTCTTGTCGTTGCATTAAATTTGTACTGCTGAAGGCTTCAGGTGGCAAAGTCCGCAAGCTCTTTGAAAGCTTAGGACTCAAAGGCACCTGGAGAAGTTTTAAGGTTTATTTATCATTGTCACAAGTGGGCTTACGTTAACACTGCAATGAAGCTGCTGTGAAAATCCCTAAGACTCCACACTCCAGTGCCTACTCGGTACACTGAGGGAGAATTTAGCATGGCCAGTGCACCTAACCTGTCAGATCCTAAGTCGGATCCTTATCAGGTTCTAGCTTGGAGCCCCTGTTAGTAGGATTACCTGCTGCTTCCCGTCCCCCCAATTTCATTGGCGTTAAAAAGATAGAGTAGGCATTTGATATATTGCACCCATTGCTCTGTGTGTCCAGAAAAGAGGCATTTTGACACTTAGGCTGCTGAACAAATTTGCTTCAAAAGAGCTTCTACATGAGGTCTGCTCTCTTGATTTTTGCAGCAGAAGGAAGGCACTCTGCTTAAATCCTTGTTGCCAAATGTAGTATCTTTCAAAAACTGGTGACCGCCAAGAAGATTAACAAATGAACAGTTTATTAAGATAAGCAACTATTTTTTGATTTGATTTATTTTATTGTCACATGTATTAGTATAGAGTGAAAAGTATTGTTTCTTGTTCACTATACTGACTATAGCGAAGGAAAGTGTGCAGAATGTAGTGTTACTGTCATAGCTAGGGTGTCGAGAAAGATCAACTTAATATGAATTAAAGCATTGTTACAGAGTTTAAAAGGGTTAGAGTAGGGTTTTAAATGTATAGAATGAGAATAAAAGATAGAATTAGAGAGGATACTTGGCACAGCTTGTAAGAAGTCGCCACGCTACGGTGCCATCTTGGAATTTGAATTATGCACAGAGCGTGATATAAAAGGAAAACTAGCTCCAGAGTTCACACACTCTGGTCTGTTTGGCCAAATGGGCCACATGACCTTCCAAGAGCTTGCTCCTTAAAGGAGAATGCTAATACAATACACTTGACCTATTTAGTGTTTTTTTTAGATTTAAGAATTTAATTGTATTGAAGTCACAAATGGTTCCAAAACACAAACCAATTATTTTCTTAACCCTCAAGTTAATCTGTTACTTGATGTCCTTGTTCAACTATTACCAAAGCATGTTTCTTTTTCAATATCAGCCTTTTGAGAATATTCTAATAATTGTTATACTTTGCATTGCTTTTACATTAAAGAGGATATAATTACATTGCATTATATTATGCTTTATATGGCTTTATGACCTCTGTGCTACAAAGAAATGACAAGTACTCACTGGGGAACTAAAACAGCCACTAGTGCCACACAGTACACATACCATTGTATGTTCTGTTTGCTCATATCCAATCACTTTCTGTGGGTGACTTTAATGAACAGGTTTTTCATTTTTCAGTTTGGTCCATGGCCAAATGCATGTTGCCATTTGATGGGAAATTCACTGTACACCTGTTCGTACCAGCTGGCAACATAACCCATGTCACAAGGATATGTCATTGCAATGTGAGTTCAAAATCCTAACTGTGTCGATGTGACAGTCAGAACGGATAATAAAAGGAACTCTGGGACTAAAAGGGGAGGAGTTTTCGGTGCTGTTTCAGAGACACAGATGTGTGGGGAGTGTGATAAAAGAAAGTACCATCTGAGGGAGAAAGCTTGAACAAAAGCAAATGTCATTTGCATGATATAATTATGGACAGCTACTCAGCGCTTTGTAATCGTGCTCAAAAGGATGATGCTGAAAAATTAACTTACTGTGGTCTATGAATGCTAAAATAGGACTTGGGTTCAAAAAAGGTCAAGTTGAAGTAGTACTAATTTACTTATTAATTCTGAATTTGCTCACATAAATTTAAGTGACGCAAAATATTAGCCATATAAATAGAACAATGAGAATAACCTAATTAATTGAAAAAAATCATGTCAGTCAGATGTACAAAATACTTTATATTACAAATGTCAAGTCAAACAGAAATGGTTTGACATCCTGAGATTCTGCTATTTAATTTGTTTGCATGAATTCATTGTATTAATTTGGTAAGAAACTATGCAATAGGGTGAAACTATTAAACACACATTGATGCAACTGCTCAAGATTACCTCAGTTCAAAACAATAGATTTAGCGTTGAAGGAAATCTTCAATTACAAAACAATACCAAATCAGCTAGTTGGAGAGAAAGAGGTTTGAAGACGATGAAGACAACGGCCTGGAATTTGTGGTTTATTGACAGAGAAACTGTCAGCGTTCGCCATCATTACTGTTTAAAACTGGCAAGCGCTACTGCCTTTGGCATGTGCAGCTGAAGGCCAGTCAGGAACACCAAGGACAACTTAAATTGAGGTCCAGGCTTGGGGCCTATCACTTACCAAGGAGAGAGTCAGCAGCTGGAGTAGACCAAGAATAAATCGGGAACACAGAGGAGAAGATAAATTAAGGAACGGACTCAGAGCTTATCAAGTCACAGAGGAGAGGATGGACGATGGAGCAAACCCAAAGCAAATCAGGAGGATCAGCCTTATGCCAATCCTTTACCTGAGGAGAGAGTCAGGAGAAAGAGTGGAGCATACCTAGAGAAATCCGAGGAAGAGAGAAGTAGGGCCAGGCTCATGTTTATCACTTACCTGAGGAAATAATAGGGGGCTGGAGCTGACTTCGGGGAAATTGGAAGCAACGGAGAAAATATATTGAGGTCCAAGGGCCTATCAGCTGAGGGGAGAATGAAGAGCTGGATAGGGTAGCCAGATGCCACAGTTTAAGCAAAGGAAGTAGGTTGTAAGGTTACTTGGTGTCTCGCTAAGAGGTCTGGAAGCTTGTGTGGTTGAACATAAACTGTTTATTGGCACATAGCTGCTTACATGTCTGCAATGTATGGCCACCTCTAGGTTATATCTTCATGCTGACTTTCCTTAGACTGCTGTCAATTGTCATGTGTCTCCCTCCTTCATACCATAGATGATACTGTTTCCCCAGTCTCACATTAATCCTAGCTATGCCAAACACCCTTGTACTACACAGTCTAGTTTTCTCATTCATCCTCGTTTCCTGGTTTGCTCCACATTGCTCAAATATCCATATATTTAGTTCTGTTGAGGGACCCACTGTTTACATTTCTTTTATTGTCTGTAAACCCAAAAGAAGCCCTTCTCACACTGCACCCTGGGAATCAGAATTCTAGAGAGAGTATTTCCTGGTAGCATTCCCTTCAGGTATAGTTGACAGGAATGGGCTGTAGGGGCCAGGAAATTTGGTGAGAGAAACACATCTATGATCTGACAGAATGCTTGCTCTTGGTAGGCATCCCAATGCCATACTTAGACTCTTGTGAGAAGGTGTCACAGAGGCTCTGTGACCTGGGCTGGGCAGAAATTTCACCAACTGGTTCACCAGACCCAGGAAACTTTGGAGATTGGAATGGATGATGGGGCTGGAAACTTACTAATTGCCTTTGTTTTGTGTGGATCTGCCACGATGCCTTGGCTGCTCACAAGAACTATTGTTGATCGTCGTAAAGAAAACCCACCTGATTTACTGATGTTCTTTAGCCTTGTACTTTAGCTCATTAAAACGCCTGCATAGTAGACAGGAGATCCTGGGTTCAGATCCCACCAAAACCTTATTGCAATTGAGAACATGCAAGTAATTTCTGCAATTTGATGCATTCTTCTTCAAGATGTGCATATCAAGGCTGGGAGAGATCACATCTTGAGTGAGACACAGTCCAAATGAGTACATTGGGAATCTGGAGCAAAGTGAGAATTTTGGGATGAGATGCTCTTCTACTTTCTAAAATTTACATTTTCAGTAAGTTGTCTTACCCTGTTATAAAGTAGAGGCTAGTTTTATGATGAGTATTTCAGTTGTGAGGAAGCAGCCCTTGGGAGCTGACCTGCGACGGAGCTGTGGGATAGAGTTGGGCACTCCAGACCCTGGACACTCTGTAGCCCCAACATTCAAAAGACTGACATCAATTTTTAAAAAGTAATGTCAGCACAAAGGAGAGAGCTGATTGATAGGTAGTGGGTAAGTTGTTTTCTACACTTCAAAGCTTCATTAAGGAAAGGTAAAAGTCCTTGCTTCAAAAAAACTGAATTATGCCAAGAAGAAAATTATTTAAGAACATAAGAAATAGGAGCAGGAGTAGGCCATCTAGCCCTTTGAGCCTGCCCCGCCATTCAATAAGATCATGGCTGATCTGAGGTGGATCAGTTCCACGTTCCTGCTTTCTCCCCATAAACCTTAATTTCCTTATCTATCAGAAGTCTATCTACCCGTGACTCAAATATATTCAGCAAGGCAGCCTCCACCACTTCTATGGGCAGAGAATTCCAGAGATTCACCACCCTTTGAGTGAAGAAGTTCCTCCTCAACTCCGATCTAAACTGCACCCCCTCCCCCTTTATTTTGAGGCTGTGCCCTCTAGTTCTGCTATCCTTTCTAAGCAGGAAGAATCTCTCTACCTCTACCCTATCTAGCCCCTTCATTAGCTTGTAAGTCTCTATAAGATCCCCCCTCAGCCTTCTAAACTCTAACGAGTACAGACCCAGTCTATTCAATCTCTCCTCATAAGCTAACCTAAGCTAATTTAAGAGCGTTTTAAGTTAAAAACACGATTGGGGAGCTCAGTCCTGTGTCCTACAGCATGTGGAAATTCTTAGTCATTCTTTGTAGACTCAATGAACGCGCATGGCTGTGCATCTGTGAGACAGGGAGGGTAACATGTTTTTAAATGTGGTCACTTCACAGTTTAAGGGAGTGAAGTCAGAAAAGGAATGGGTAACAACAAATTTCTATGGATTTTTTAAGGAGTGACAAAATGTGTAGAAGAGGGAAGTGCAGTTGATGTGGTAAGGCTTTTGACAAGGTCCTATATGGGAGACTGGTCAAGGAGGTAAGAGCATATGGGATTCGAGGCAACTTGGCAATTTGGACATATAACTGGCTCAGTGGCAGGAGGCATAGGGTGATGGCCAAAGATTGTTTTTGTGACCGGTGGTGTACCGCATGGATCGGTGCCTTGCCGTTCATAGAGTACATTAATGATCCAGATGCAAAAGTAGGAGGTGCGATCAGCAAGTTTGTAGATGATACGAAAATTGGTGATGTGGTAAATAGCTAGGAGGAAAGCCTTAGATTTTGGGATGATATAGATGGCTGGTCAGATGGGCAAAATAGTTGAAAATGGAATTTAATCCTGATAAGTATGAGATGATGCATTTTGGGAAGACTAACAAGACAAAGGAAATAAGCAGTGAATGGTAGGATACTAGGATGTACAGAGGATCAGAGGGAACTTGGGATGCATGTCCATACATCCTTGAAGACAGCAGAATAGGGAGATAAGGTGGTTAAGAAGGCATATCGGACACTTGCTTTCATTAGCCAAAACATAAAATAAAAGTGAAGGTGGGTTATGATGGAACTGTATAAAATGCTTGTTAGGCCACAACTAGAGTACTGTGTGCAGTTCAGGTCACCACATTATAGGAAGAATGTGATTGCATTAGAGAGGGTGCAGAGGAGATTCACCAGGATGTTACCTGAGCTGGAGCATTTCAACTTTGAAGAAAGAATGGCTGGGCTAGGGTTATTTCCCTCGGAGCAGAGAAAGCTGAGAGCGGAACTGAGCAATGTATACAAAATTATGAGGGACATTGATATGGTAGATAGGAACTTTTCCCCTTAGTAGAGGGGTCAATGGCCAGGGGGCATAGATTTAAAAGGGGCAGGAGATTTAGAGGGGGTTTCATGAAAAATATTTTCATCCAGAGGGTGGTGGGAATTTAGAATGCACTGCATGAAAGGGTGGAAGACATGGGAACCCTCACAACATTTAAGAAGCATTTAGATGAGCACTTGAAACACAATAGAATACAATGCTAGGGAGCAAGTACTGGAAAATAGGATTAGAATAATAAGATGGTTGATGGTCAGTGCAGACACAATGGGCCAATGACCTCTGTTCAGAGAATCATAGAATCATACAGTGCAGAAGAGGCCTTTCAGCTCATCGAGTTTGCACCGACATCCAAAAACCACCTGACCTCCCAGCTATTATTTAATAGAAAAAGAACAAGTGCGTAGCAAGATGGGACAGTGGTTAGCACTACTGCCTCACAGCGTCAGGGACGCGAGTTCAATTCCAGCCTCAGGTCGCTGTCTATGTGGAGTTTGCACATTCCCCCCTTATCTGCAGGGTTTCCTCTGGGGGCTCCGGTTTCCTTCCACAGTCCAATGATGTGCGGGTTAGGTCATGCTAAATTGAACCTAGTGTGAGGAAGATTAGCAGGGTAAATATGTGGGATTATGGGGATAGAGCCTGGGTTGGATTGTGATCGGTGCAGAGTTGTTGGGCCAAATGGCCTCTTGCTGCACTGTAGGGATTCTATGATTCTATGATTGGATTCTATGAAACTGGCAAGTGATGAAGAAACTACAGGACACAGAATCCCTACAATGCAGAAGAGACCATTCGGCCCATCGGCTCTGCACTGACAGAGTACCTTACCCAGGCCTTTTCCCCAGCCCTAACACTGTAACTCCAGACATTCACCAGGGCCAAAGGACCTAATATACAAATCTTAGGATACTAAGCGGCAATTTACCCTGGCCAATTCACCTAACCTGTACATCTTTGGACTATGGGAGGAAACTGGAGCACCCGAAGGAAAACCATGCAGACATGGGGAGAACATGCAAACTCGACACAAACAGCCACCCCCCCAAGCCGCAGTTGAACTGGATCCCTGACACTGTGGGGCAGCAGTACAAAGTGTTGTGCCACCGCGGTTTTGTGCTGTAATTCTTGGGTGCCATAATTCTCTATGGCAGTGAAAAATGACATAAGAACCAAACTGAAGTCTTAGGGAATTCATGTTTATCACTTAGCATCAATTCTGCTTCCAGGAAGCATTCCATGATAGCCATGTGTCTACTGTCGTGTCCCTCAAATCATGCTCATCTGCCACATTGATGATGTCCTTGTCTGTGCACTGACAAATCTCAGGTGCCAAGGTAATGCCAAAGAGCAAATGATTGAAGCTAAATCTCCGAAACGGTGATAAAAATTGTCACTAACTTAGATTTGGAACCTGCCAGAAGCTGCTGTTGCATCAAATTTCAAGAACGCCATGTTCTTGGAGACTTTGGTTAATGACTCAACTGAAGTCCAAATCCCACTTAGAGCATCACACTTTAGGAAGGATGTGAAAACATTGGAGAGGGTGCAGAAACAATTGAAAAGAATCCTTCCAGGGATGAGAAATTTCAGTTTTGTAGATAAATTAAAGGTGTTGGCACTGTTCCCCTTTGAGAAAAGTGAGAAAAGATATAATGAAGATATTCAAAAACTGGAGTGTATTGGCAGAGACTGCTCCAATTGGTGGAAGACTCAAGGACCAGAAGGAACAGATTTAAGGTAATTAACAAATTCACAAAATAGAAAAGAGCTGCTTCTGCAGCTTACAGTGCACAAGTCAAATTCAGTTTGAGGCAGTGGGTTTTAAGTCCCCATTGTTTGTTTCCCATTGAGCCAGCTGCCGCTCGCTAACTTGGGGAAATAAGCCCTCGAGAAGATTTATTGATGATATCCCGTCCTATGTAGCCACCATAACATCCTTCCCCCCTTAGGTCTGTGTCTCCTCCAGTATGCCTGCTGCGAGAAGGTCCTTTCTGACACTTGGCGATCAGTCTGAGGTCAGTTGAAGGGGGAAACTGGATCTGGTGGTGTGACCTAATTGGGGATCTCTGTTTCCAGAGGGAGCATCACAAATGTAGATTCTTCCTTTGCTAGACTTGGGGCACCAGCATCCTCTGCTTCCATCTCAGAGCCTGTGTCCTTGCCACCCAGAAGGGCAGGCAAGAGGTTATCTTTGAGTTGTTGCCTGACACTGGCAGCAGTCAACTACACACCAATAACGAAGTCTGCTCTTGGACAGATTCTCTTCTCCTTCAGTGGTCTGGGTGTTTGCTTTAGGTTTTGCCCTGCAGATTTACTTTGTAAGACACTGGCCCCGTTTTCTTCATTATAATCCCAGGGACCCATTTCGGACCATCTCCAAAGTTCCTTACAGGAACCAGGTCACCTTTTCCCTTGCAGAATTTTTTTTCTGGTTTTCTTATTGGGACTCCACCCGCTACGAAGTTTGGAAACAGAAGGCTTGTCCAAAGCAACTGTCCCAATAGCAGTTCCACTGGGGCAATTCCTGTTGTTGTGTGTGGAATGGTCCCATAGTCAAATAGAAATCATGCCAATTTGATCTTTATGTATGGCGCAGGTTGTTTCTTCATGAATTTTAAAAGTCTGCACCACTCATTACACCGGCTCATTTAATGATAGGTGATAGGATACTGTTCAGATGTGTCTGATGGCATTAGAAACATGAAGTTTTGAAACTCACTGCTGGCGAAGACAATGCCATTGTTGGAAACCAAAATTTCTGGTATTCTGTGCATGTAGAAACTCAGTTGTAATTTCTTGATTGTAGACTGGGAGGTAGTGGAGTCCATGGGATATATCGCCAACCATTTGGAGCATGCATCTGCCAAAACTGGGAACATGGAATCATAACAGGCTCAGCAAAATCCATGTGTACCCGCACCCAAGGCCACTCTCCTGGACGTAACGAGGCTCAGGGAGGGAGGTTTTGATTCTTCTGGCACAAAGCACATCACCTCACCAAATCTGTGAGTTGAGGCTGAGCCACCAGACATAGCTCCTGGCCAGCATTGTTATTTTTGATACTCCAGGGTGGCCGTTAAGTAATTCCTTAAGTATTGGATGCTGCCCTGGATGAGGGACAACTACTCAGGACCCCCAGAAGATGATTCTACCCTCAACACTAAGCTTGTCTTTTTTTGTCAGATAGGGTTTAATTTCTTTTGAGGGTTGTCCTTGGAATCAGCCATTCAGGATCATATGTTTTAATTTAGACAGAGTTGGATCTCTTTGCGTCCAGGCCTTAATTTGCTTGCAGAGATTGACAGAGTCTTTGAAAAATTTAGGGTCCTCATGACCTCTTCCAAAGCTGATAAAGCATTGGCTATCCATGTTCCAAGGCAGTGCTCCAGGTGGTATTTATAAGTCGCTAGTAATAAGGTCTAACATTGTATACAAGTGGAAGCAACAGAGGAATTGGTTTATCTTCTTTAAAAAGTTCCAGCAAGGGTTTGTGGTTGGTTACTATTATGAAATACCTGCCATTGACCTATTAATGGAATTTTTTCACACCAAATATCACCGCCAAACCCTCTTTTCCAATCTGGGAATCATCTGCTTCTGGATTCATATGCAATAGGGCTTTCTGTATTGTCTTTCCAGTGATGTGAGAGCACCAGCCCTACCCCATAAGAGAAAGCGTCCTATGTCAGGATGAGTTCCTTCTTAGGATCAAATTGGGTCAAGAATTTAAATGATGAAGCTGCTGTTTACCTTTAATAAAAGCCTCCACAATGGTACCTCCCAAGACCATCTTTGGGACTGCTGTAGTAGGGTATGCAAAGAGGTCAGTAAGGAGGTCAAATTTGAAATAGGTTTCCATAATTTACTAGCCCCAGGAAGGATTTAACTCCATGTTGTTTCTTGGAGTTGGTACTTGTTTGATAACCTTTACTTTGTCCTCTACTGGATGTTAACCCTCGCCATCAATCCAATAGCCTAAGTTGATCACTTAATTTGCTTTAAAAACACATTTTTCATTCTTCAGGTGTTCCCAAACTTTCAATAAATTTCATAAGGCTTCTCTAAGTTTTCCAGGTGCTCTTGTTCCGAAATCCCCATGACCAGGTCATCCAAATACGCTGACACTTTGGGTCATGACCCACTGGAAAATGATGCAAGCTGTCGAGACCTCAAAGGGCAGGTGAATGTACTGGTACAGGCCCTTGTGTGTATTGATTGGAACAAAACTTTTGGGAATGCTTAGTGGCATCGTTCTAATTTCTGATAGTGTGTTTATTTGGTGTAGTCATTTACTGGCCTTGGCTTCTTCCCTGAATACAGTAAGAAGTCTCACAACACCAGGTTAAAGTCCAACAGGTTTATTATAACCTGGTGTTGTGAGACTTCTTACTGTGCCCACCCCAGTCCAACGCTGGCATCTCCACATCATTCTTCCCTGAATAGCACACATTTTACCTATTCCTATAACGTAACCTTGGCTGTGTTCTTTGACACTGCTTGCAAAGGTCCATTGTCCAGTATCTAACCTTCTGAAACATGTTTATTAGTATTATTGAGGCCATTGTTACTTTTCCTTGACTGCCTGGTGATATGATTTGAGCTCCAAAGTTGTAATGGACTCTGACATCTTACCTACACAAGCAATCTTTGTTAAGGAATAATCATTGCAACACAAGGCCCCCCCCTCTAACTGGTGAACATTGCTGTTTGACACCCCATGTAGCTGCTGCACCCCCTTTTCTGCATTTTCCAGTGACAGAGCTATTTCAATCACTTTCTTAAAATTCAGATTGGATTCAGCCAATAGCTTTCTTTGAATTGTCAAATTGTTTATTCTGCATACCAATCTGTCTCCAAACGTTTCATTCAAGGGTGGCCAAGTATTTGGTAATAGGTTTCCTAGGAGTTCTCCCTGCTGTGTAAAAGTAGTTTATTTGGAGTGTAACAGAAGACTTTGGGTTTCTTTGTCACCATGTTTACTAACCTGTGAAAAGTTTCCAAGTCAGGGGAGCCTGGATAGATCAGACTTGTTATCATGCTGAGAGTTGGGGCCCCATTTGCTGTCAATAAGATTACTTTCTGTTTCTCATCTCCTTCTAGATTATTAGCCTGGAAGAAGTAACACTCTGTATATTAGATCCAGTCCTCTCTGCTTGCATCATAGGGTTCAACTTTACTGAAGACAGATGTAGTTTTATTTTCCTGCTGAAGAAGAGTTGCTTGTCCTTGATGATAAAGGTTATCCAGGGGAATAAAAATTGTTTTACTCCTCATCGCCAATGTAATAATCTTGCCAAGGCAAGTCTTCCACTATTACAACCTTTTATTCACAAAATGGAAAAGAGCCACATCCATGGCTTACAGGACCCAAGTCCAAGCCCTGGGGTCCTACAAAATAACAGTATGGGTTTAACCACCCCCCCAACTGCTTGTTTCCCATTGAATGAGCCACCACTTTCTCAAAAGGGAAGTTCATACTCCACGAATTCCACAGGGAGATCAAAGGATAATTCCCATGTCTTTCGTGGCTGCCATACCAATCTGTAAAGGTATATTTGTGGGTGAAGGAGTAGTGTATTTTAGTTCACTTTTTCTTGTTCAATAAATGTTTCATCCTTTTGTTAAAAGTTCATCAGCAGCCTCTGTGACTCTGTTCAGTAGTCACCCTCCACATTTCTATGAACAAAAATATAAGCCAGGTTCTGCACTGGATCAGACTTGTCCAGTAGCAACTGCAGCTGGGGTTGTAACACATAAAGCTTCAAATCATACCTGCGTGTAACCATATCCCTAACACCATAAACAATATGTTCACACTCAGTTCTTCAAATGCTTTCTAATGCCAACTTTTGTTTGCATCCTGTTTTATCACAATAAATAAAACATACATGCTTAGCACAATTTTTGATTTAATTGCAATGTACTTATTTCATTCACTGCTCATGCATGGAATTTGTCCACCATGATGATGCCAGTGATTAATTATGAGGGCTTTTGGGATAATTGAACTATTTCCACTGGAATGGAGATATCTGAGAGGAGATTTGATCAATGTTTTTAAAATCATGAAGTATTTTCATAGGATGAAGAGTGAAACTTGTTTTTTGTTTTAATTGAGGTCAGTGAAGAGGGGTCAGCACTTTAAAATCATACCAAACAGAGTTAGGAGTGAAGTTAGAAGAAATGTTTTTACTTAGTGGGAGAGGATGAGGAATGTTTTGCCACAGGGAGTCATTGTGCAAGGGTCCATTGTGCCTTTTAAGGGAAAAGGGATAAATATCTGAAGTAGATGAAGATACAGAACCATGGGGAGAGAGCAGGGCATTGAGATTTGTTACGGATTGCTTCAGCAGAGACCTGGCACAGACATCATAGCCCAAATGGTCGTAAATATCTGTGGTTCTATGGTTGTTAATTTGATTTGGCACAGTATTGCCTCTTTGAAATTGTCCTTTGTTTCACATGATATCTAACCTACCATTTCTTCAAAGTGATTTTCTTCAGAAATGAGTGTGCAAGCCAGCTACAAGAATTCCCTGACAGCTTGCTAAGATTCTGGTGGACCGAGACTTCACTGGCCATAAATTGTGAGGGCTCTACCCGTGAATTAACCATGTTCAGTACTGGTATGTCTGACTGTTGCTGCATGTTTTCTGTTGCTAACTTCTATATCTGCTATGCCGGAAGCTGGATAGGAATGGACTTCAGCCCCTTAGCGTAGGCTTCTGATGATGGGAGAAAACTTGCCTCTCCTCAGTAAATCTGCTCATTTAACACCTGCCCTGGCCTTAGTAGTGCTATTTCAGCTGTTTAAATGTCTCCTAATTCTGGGTCACAGCTGTTTGAGGATTAGTGCTTCTTCTGTCTGATTGGTCGGACTACTGTGCCAGTGTTAAAGAACACATTTTAGCACAGATACTGAAAACAAAAAGTGACTTTCTTTCTAACCTTTGAAAATCCAAAATAACCCTCAGATGACCTGTCCTTAACACATTAACAGCAACATTCAAACTTCAATAGAAACTATTGTGATATACAAGCCTAACAATTCCCTACCTTCCTGTTTGACATCTTTATCTATGCTTCCACCAAAAAAATGATAAATCAATGTTCTTGTTTTTAGTTTTTGCTTGCGAGAGGTTGAGAAGACAAAAGAGAGGTATAAAGGGGAGGAATGGCCTTTTTAACCTACCTCAAGATAGTGACAGCATACTATTCAAACTAGTCACGTCAGGAAAACGCAGTCCAGCAGTAGCTTTTATTAGTGATCATCAAGCAAGATGATTGGAGAAAGTAAAAAATAGAAATTAAAAGAAGGAGTGAATGACAGAACACAGATTGAACTTTTGTCCTTCCTGCTCTCGGAAAATCATTTATCGATGCCTTAACTAGTTGAGTCACCAGCAGAACTTTTATTTTCACATTTCATTTTTTAAACACTCCCAGCTCACTCTCTAGGTTCCCACCCAAGAACTAAAACTTGTTCAAACTCCATTCTCACTCACCAGCTTTGGTTCCCTGCTACCCAGTGCCTTACATTGCAAGTTGTGTTGTTCTTCGTACATGACTTTCCAAGTGCGAATTTTTCCAGGGCTTTGCAATTGATTTGACCACTGTGAAATATATAAAGGAGGCCTAGAGTGACTCCAGTTTTCTTCATTAATACAACTTTTATTTGTTCTTAGCTGCTTTGGCAAGGTTGTATTTAATGTTCACCTCTAATTATCCTGAAAAGATGGGGGTTGAACTTCTTTTTGAACTACCACTGTCCTTATGATGAAGGTTCTCCCACAATGGTGTCAGAGTACAGCAGGTTGTTCTCACGTGGCGCCCAAACTGATGTGAATCTGCCTCATATCTCAGAGACTGAAGCTGAAGAGAACCACATGGGTGCAGACTCTAACATAAAAGAATCTCTTCACTTCACTCTTAAATATGGGGAGTGAAACCCATCTTTGGTGAGAGTCTAAAATGGGTGGAAGCTAGTAATTTAACAGATTAAACCTTATACACATTCTGACACATGATAGGAAGGGAAATCACCCTTGTATCTAAAGGGTGACCAATTTACTACTGCACATTTTGCACCTTTATTTACTGTATTGATGTTGACCTGCAAATTCCACAAAAAACTCAAAGAGAGAGTGAAAAACATAATAACCCCCATGACTTGCATGGGGAAATCACTAATTAACCTCCCACTAGGACTCATTTAATATGAGCACCCTGGGTATTGGTAATTAACCAACCAGGTGGAGCTTGTATACTGAGCCCTATACAAAATAGGATCCTGAGTGGGTCTATTTTCCTTTAGTTTTGATTAGGATCTGTTATGTTCACCACAGACTTGTGGTTTTTGTTTAATTTATTTATGCAATAAAAGCTCAGTTCCTTAACAACTGACTCCTGGAGTTATTAAAAAAAACGCTGTTCATTTTCAGATTGTACACACAATGAACGGAAGGTCAAATGAATGTTTATATCTGAAACTTGCAACAGACCTTTTTCCCTCACATTGGAAAAAGGAACAGAAGGATATATTGATATAGTGAGATGAAGTGGGAAAAGGCTTATGTGGAACATGAAGACTAGTATAAACCTGTTCCACCAAATGACTGGCTGATATGCTGTAAAATTCTATGTAAGTCCATGGCAATGTTAGAAAAAAAGCATTTCCTGCAAATTAATTTAACAATAATAATACCAGTTACAAAATATCTTTTTTTCAGAATAATACTCAGTTCTACTTTTGCATTATGGTGTTGTATCTAGTGTGAGAAATATCAATGCAGATAATTCATGAGCAAGTTAGAAAGATTAGGCCACTAGGCCACCCCAGTGGACTAATCGAAAAGGCATTGACCTCCTAAGCCAGGAATTGTGGGTCTGAGTCCCATCTGGGGTGAAACATTTGGTGGGCACAGTGGCAGAGTGGTTAGCTCTATTGCCTCACAGCTCCAGGGACCTGAGTTCGATTCCCGGCTCGGATCACTGTCTGTGCAGCGTTTTCACGTTCTGCCTGTGTCTGCGTGGGTTTCCACCAACAATCCAAAAGATATGCTGGTTAGGTGCATTGGCCATGCTAAATTCTCCCTCGGTGTATCCGAACAGGGGCTGGAGTGTGGCAACTGGGGATTTTCACCGTAAGTTAATTGCAGTGTTGGTGTAAGCATACTTGTGACTAATAAATAAACTTTAGATTAAAGATGAACAATTCTCTTTACTGGCTTTTCAGCCCTGATTGTAATTCCCCAGATACCTGAAAAGATAGGACTTGCATGTGTACAGCACTCACTGAAAGCATGCTACTCTTCAACAATGTATGAGAGCTTCACCCCAGGCAAGTGAGAGCCTTAGTGACAATCAGATGTTGGAATCTGATCTGACCTTAACCAACAGTACTGTGTTTGGTGCCGAACTCACCATAGAACATAGAACATAGAACATTACAGCGCAGAACAGGCCCTTCGGCCCACGATGTTGCGCCGACCAGTTACAAAAACAATGACCCACTAGCCTATACCAATCCCTTTTCGTCCATAAACCTATCCAGAGATCTCTTAAACGCCCCCAAACTAGACGCATTTACAACTGCAGCAGGCAGGGCATTCCAATCCCTCACCACCCGCTGGGTAAAGAACCTACCCCTGACATCCGTCCTGTAGCTACCCCCCCTTAATTTAAAGCCATGCCCCCTCGTGCTAGCTTTCTCCATCCGAGGAAAAAGGCTATCACTATCCACCCTATCTAAACCTCTAATCATCTTATATGTTTCAATAAGATCCCCTCTTAGCCGCCTTCTTTCCAACGAAAACAACCCTAAATCCCTCAGTCTCTCCTCATAGGACCTCCCCACCATACCAGGCAACATCCTAGTAAACCTCCTCTGCACCCTCTCCAACGCCTCCACATCCTTCTTGTAATGCGGGGACCAGAACTGCACACAGTACTCCAAGTGCGGCCGCACTAGAGTAGTGTACAGTTGCAACATTACACTGCGACTCCTAAATTCAATCCCCCTACCAATAAACGCCAAGACACCGTACGCCTTCTTAACAACCTTATCTACTTGATTCCCAACTTTCAGGGATCTATGTACACACACACCTAGATCCCTCTGTTCATCCACACTATTCAAAGTCCTCCCGTTAGCCCTATACTCGACACATCTGTTGCTCCTACCAAAGTGAATTACCTCACACTTCTCCGCATTAAATTCCATCCGCCACCTCTCGGCCCAGCTCTGCAACCTATCTAAGTCTCCCTGCAGACTATGACACCCTTCCTCACAATCTACCACACCTCCAACTTTGGTGTCATCAGCAAATTTACTAATCCACCCAACTATACCCTCATCCAGATCATTAATAAAAATTACAAACAACAGTGGCCCCAAAACAGATCCCTGAGGCACACCACTCGTAACTGTACTCCATGATGAATATTTACCATCCACCACCACCCTCTGTCTCCTATCTGATAGCCAATTCCTGATCCAACTTCCTAGATTACCCACAATCCCATACATCTGCATTTTCTGCAGAAGCCTACCATGGTGAACCTTATCGAACGCCTTACTAAAATCCATGTATACCACGTCAACTGCCTTGCCCCCATCCACCTCTTTGGTCACCTTCTCAAAAAACTCAATAAGGTTAGTAAGGCACGACCTACCCGCTACAAAACCATGCTGACTATTTCTAATCAATTCATTACACTCCAAATAACTATAAATCCTATCCCTAATAATTTTTTCTAAAACCTTGCCCACAACAGAAGTAAGACTCACCGGTCTATAATTCCCGGCAAAGTCTCTGTTCCCCTTCTTAAACAATGGGACAACATTCGCTATCCTCCAATCCTCCGGGACTACACCAGAGACCAATGACGACCTGAAGATCTGAGCCAGAGGCTCTGCAATCACCTCTCTAGCCTCCCAGAGAATCCTAGGGTAGATCCCATCCGGACCAGGGGACTTATCTATTTTCAGCCCCTCAAGAATTTCCAGCACATCCCCTTTATCAACCGTAATACTGTCTATTTTACACCCCTGCAACCCAATGTCCTCCTCAGCTATATTCATGTCCCCCTGCGTGAACACCGAAGAGAAATATTGGTTCAATACTTCTCCAATCTCCTCCGGTTCCACACACAACTTCCCCCTGCTGTCTGTAACTGGCCCTAATCTTGCCCTGACCAACCTTCTGTTCTTGACATACCTATAGAACGCCTTAGGATTCTCCTTAATCCTATCAGCCAAAGTCTTCTCATGTCCTCTTTTAGCCCTTCTCAACTCACTCTTCAACTCCCTCCTAGCCAATCTAAAGCTTTCTAGTGCACTATCTGAGCCCTCCAATCTCATCCGAACATAAGCCTCCTTTTTCTTTTTAACCATCGACTCAGCTCTTTTAGTGCACCACGGTTCCCTAGATCTACCAAATCCACCATGCCTGACAGGGACATACCTATCAAGGACTCGCAGTAGCTGCTCCTTGAAAAAACTCCACATTTCAGACGTTCCCAGTCCCTGTAATCCCCTAATCCAATCCATGCTTCCTAATTCACTCCTGATAGCCTCATAATCGCCCTTACCCCAGCTAAAATTGCTGACCCGAGGTTCATGCCTATCTCTTCCCATCACTAAGGTGAACGTAACCGAATTGTGGTCACTATCACCAAAATGCACACCAACTTCCAAGTCTAGCACCTGGTCTGGCTCATTTCCCAGCACCAAATCCAATATAGCCTCACCTCTAGTTGGCCTGTCTACATACTGAGACAAAAAACCTTCCTGCACGCTTTGTACAAACACTGACCCCTCTAGCGAGCTAGAACTATAGCAACTCCAATCAATATTCGTAAAGTTAAAGTCCCCCATAACAATTACCCTATTACTTTCACTCCTAACCAGGATTGTCTCCGCAATCCTTTCCTCAACCTCTCTAGAACTTTTAGGAGGTCTATAAAAGACTCCCAACAGGGTGACCTCTCCTCTCCTATTTCTAATCTCCGCCCAGGATAACATGGCATGGAAGATCAGAGGGCTTAGAAACTGGTTGGTCAATAAAATTATTTTAGTTTTCCCTGACGAATGTGGGTGCAAGTGAAGCAGAAAAACAAGGAATGCTTTAGCCTTCACTTGGATGCCTGTCTGGGGCTACTCATCCAACACACCCTAACTTTACTCAGATTTCTTGCACTGTCCCTTATTGTAGCCACAGTAAGAAGTCTCACAACACTGGGTTAAAATCCAACAGGTTTATTTAAAGTTAAAGTCCAACAGCTGTAGCCACCAGCTGTGCTCACCTAACTCCTACCCATCAGCCTGATGCCATTGGCAACACAATTGGGCAGGAATCAGCCTTCAATGGGACCTGGGAGTTCAAAAGGCCTGAGCTTCTCTTCAATCTCATTGGGGTTTTTTTTCTCACCCTTCTGCCTTTTTCAGGGCACCACCAGAGAAGTAAGGAAATGGGGGTCATATGTATATTTTAGTTAGATAGGTGAAGTTAACAAATCAAAACAGTGTTCTTATAATAATTCGCATTTCAGGCTGAAACTTCTCTTCACTAATTTTTGAGAAATTTTGGTTATTAGTAAATTAGCACCTAAAATGAGCAAAGATGCAATATGAGCTGTAGCAGCTGCTTGATTCAGGCCCCAGTGGTTGCAGTAGAATTACCTCCTGAGCAGACAACGCCATTACAAATGTGACACCTGAAAGGGATCACTATTTGGCAACAGCTCATGACAGAAGACATTCATAGCTGCACATTGAACTGATTCTTCAACACAATCTTTGATGGAAGCGAACAGATGTTGCTTTTGTACATGCTTCCTTTAAAGTTGCATGATTGTAGAAATGATGAATTCCTTCAACAAACTTTGTCGGCGTGTACTGACACCACTGAAAGGTTGTTTTTGAACAAATGCCCAGATGTTTATAAACCTTCATATAAAAAATACTGGAGAACGATCCAAATGGCAAGATATCAAAAAGGCATTTGAACGCATGTAAAATGAAAAAAAGTAATGGATTGTTCCACATCTATCCAAGTTTTCTTCTGATGTTTATAATATCCAAGGATGTGCAGGTTAGGTGGATTGGCCATGCTAAATTGCCCCTTGGTGTCCCACGGTGTATAGATTAGGGAGATTAGTGAGATGTGGGGTTATGGGGATAGGGCCGTGGTGTGGATGCTGTGTTCGTGCAAGCTGGATGGGCCAAATGGCCCCCTTCCGCCCTGTAGGGATTCAATGATTCCATGATTTAGTGATGTGAAATAAAAAGTGCCAAAAGTTTCAAACTTAAAACTTAAGAAATATACAGTTAAACATATATCAGGGCAACCACTCTAATCATCACACAATCAGATCAATTTTCATTGTCCCTATCTATTGGGCAGATTGTTCAGTTCATGGGAGGTCTCTGTGGCCAGTGCTGAGTTAACAGAATTAATTGATTTTTATCTCTGCTCCTAACAGATGTGCATCAATGTGGAGGGCGAGAAATCCGGTTGGGTAGCCATCATTTAAAGGCAGCCTGAAGTCCCTTAAAGGGAATTTCTCAATGGATATTGAACAGTGGCTTTCTGAAGCAGCTGGGAACGTGATTTCTATTGTAGTCTTGAGATTGATAGTGATGCTTATGGAGTAAATCAACAGCAGAAAGGAAGTTTTCGTCTTCTGCTTTGATGTGTGACAAGTGCCTAGAAAAATAATTTCAGTGCCAATGGAGAGAGGTGACCCAGCAAGTAAATGTCACAAGCATTGCTCTCCAGAACTGGTTATTAGTGTTAGGCAGTTGTCCCAACATCTGAGTGAAACAGTGGCATTACATAGGGTTGCAAGATGTGGTAAATTTACTCCTTGGAATTTAACTCCTGTCAAATTCCCACTTTGCACCAGTTATTGTTTCAATGCATTTGATTGCCTGCAGGAAAATCTTCACAAAATGTGGAAGAGTGTAGAGTGATCCACTGCCAACAAGTGTGGTGTTATTGTATGTGATGTTGAGGTTTTTTCATCAGCCATGGACCTTGTGGACAATGTAGTTGGGCATTTGTTGCAAGTTTGTGGCTTCATAGAATCATAAAGTGCAGAAGAGGCCCTTCAGCCCATCGAGTATGCTTTGACACATGAGAAACACCTGACTTCCCACCTAGTCCCATGTTCCAGCACTTGGCCCATAGCGTTGAACGTTTTGACATGCCAAGTACTCATTCAGGTATTTTTTTTAAAGATGTGAGGTAACTTTCCACCATCACCCCCCCCCCCCGTAGTACATTCCAGATAATTACACCCTCTGGCTAAAGAGGATTTTTCTCACATCCCCCTAAACCTCCTGCCCCTCACTGTGAACCTATGTTTCCTCTTGAATGACTCTTCAACAAAGGAGAACAGCTGCTCCTTATCCACTCTGTCCATTCCTCTCATAATCTTGTAAACCTCGATCAAGTCGCCCCTCAGCCTTCTCTGCTCCAACAAAAACAAACCAAGCCTATCCAACCTCTCTTCATAACTTAAATATTCCATCCCAGGCAGCATCCTGATGAATTTCCTCTGCACCCTCTCCAGTGCAATCATATGCTTCCTATAACGTGGCAATCAGAACAGTACAAAGTACTCTAGCCGTGGCTTCAGCAAAGCTCTATACAACTCCAACACGGCTTCCTCGCTTTTGTAATCTTAGCCTTAACTAAACCCTTCTGTCTTCAGAAATCTATGGACAAACACGCCCAGGCCCCTTTGTTCCACAGAAGTTCCGAGTGTCATGCCGACCATTGAATGCTTCCTTGTCAAATTACTCTTTCCAAAGTGTATCTCCTTACACTTTTCAGGGTTAAATTTCATCTGCCACTTACCTACCCATTTGACCATCCCATCTATTGCTTCTTGTGGCGCAAGACACTCAACCTCACTGTTAATCACCTAGCCAATTTTTGTGTCGTCCACAAACTTACTAATTCTACCCCTCACATAGTCATCTATGTTGTTTATATAAATGACAAATAATAGGGGACACAGCACATGTCCCTGCGGTATGCTACTGGACACCGGCTTCCAGTCACTAAAGCAGCCTTCTGTCATCACCCTCTGCCTCTTACAACTGAGCCAATTTTGGAGCCAATTTTGAATCCACTTTATCAAATAACCGGAACCCACGTGCTTTTGCCTTCTTTATAAGTCTCCCAGGTGGTACCTTGCCAAAGGCTTTGCTGAAATCTATATAAACTACATCAACTACACAATCCTCATCTACATACCTCATTACCTCAAAAAATTCAATCAAATTTGTTCAGAATGACCTCCTTCTGATGAAGCCATGCTGACTATCCCTGATCAAGCTTTGCCTTTCCAATTGGAGATTGATACTCCCCTTCAGAATTTTCTGCAATAATTTCCCTACCACTGACATCAGACTCACTAGTCTGTAGTTCCCTGGCTTGTCCTTACCCATATCAATTTGTTCAAAAACCTTGCAGCCTCTCTCCCTGAGTTCCATACCTTCATCGTCATTCTCTTTGGTGAAGACAATTGTGAAGAATTCATTCAACGCTCTACCAATGTCCTTTGGCTCCACCCACAGATTGCCTCCTTGATCAAGAATGGACTCTTTCCCTGGTTATTCTTTTCCCATTGATATACTTAGAGAATATCTAGGGATGTTCCCTACTTTAACCAGCCAAAGTTTTTTCATATCCAATCTTTGCTTTCCTAATTGCATTTTTAAACTCCACCTTACTCTTCCTATTCTTTACTAAAACCTTTACAGATTTGCTCCCCTTGTACCTTCTAAAAGCTTTTCTTTTCCTTCTCATCATATCCTGCAAATCATTGGTTCTCTGGGCTCGTTATTCTGTCCTATCATCCTAGAGGGATGCACCCTTCCTATTTATTTTTTGAATGCCCCCCACTGCTCTTTTGTAGATTTCCCCATTAGTAGTTGTTCCCTGTCTACATTGGCCAGATCCTGCCTCATTTTACTAAAATCCACTCTCTTCCAATTCTAAAACTTGTTTTTTGCAACTTGTCTATTTCTTTGTCCATAACAAACTTAAATTGTACCACATTGTGGTTGCTATCACTAAAATGTTCCCCACCATCACCTCAACCACCTGCCCAGCTTCATTCCCCAGAATTAGGTCCAGCACAGCTCCTTCCCTTGTATAATTTGTTCACAAGATGGTGTTCCCAGTTATAAGTGTGAACCCTCCATGACCCATGTGAGTGTCAATGCACTGGTGGAGGTTGTGGACATGACAGGTGTTGGGGCATCCTCTGGATCAGTGGTGCCATTTTCCCCAGAGGTGGAGTCTTCAGGCTCCCACCATTGTTGTGATCTGGGGTTGGGATTGCAAAGACCTGCAATAACAGGCAAAAAAAAAACACATTAAGGATCAGCAAAGTTTATGAGCACATCACATTTCCTTGTCTGTCTCCTATGTGCCCACATGCCAGCACCAGTTTGGACAGATTGTCACTCTTAAGCCTAGCCAATCCAGCCTCACTGTTTGTAATTGCTTACCCACCTTACTTCCTTTGATCTGCAGAGTCTTTTCCTCCACAGGGCTGAGCAAGTCAGGCATTCCTCCTCCAGTCCTTGTCCTCTCCCTTGTCCATTGAATCTACTTCTCCATGACAATGTGCAGATTGTGATAAGTCAAGTGATTCCTAACCTCCTTGTCTTCACATATCACCCTGTCATACATACGTATGTCCCATCAGTGGTAGTTTGGATTCACAAGCCATTCTGTCATACACCAACCTCAAATGCCATGCGGTACTGAAACTAACAATAATTTACCTGCTTGGTCTAATTGCCCACTTGCAACATTATTTGATGACCCCACAAGAGATACTTTAGTAACATGTGACTGTGACACCCTGGAAGATTGGAGCAGATCATTAACCCTTTGCCTGTGCTCCATCCAGGATTTTTGAAGAGCCCCATAGTTGTTCATCTTCTCTAGGATCTCCATCCAGGCCATCTTGAGAAAGGAGAATCTTCTGTTGCCATCTGTGGGAAAGAGAACATCCTACCATTTTCTGATGGTACAGAGAAGAATCTGAGGGTAGTCATTGCTGAACTGTGAGACTGGTCTCTGTCTAAGTTCAAACATCTCCAAGGTGCATTTAAGGGACTTGGATGTAATTGGGGAGCCAGGACACAAAAGTATAATGGGAGGAGACGATTGAGGGAGTTGAAGGGTTGCAACAAGAAATGGAACAAAGTACTGATAGAATGGAGATGGATTGGAAAGTGGTGCTATTTTGCAGAGTTTCCCTGTTTGCCCAGGGTACTTTTATAGTTCATCCCTACGCTGTGTTGTCACCTGCCAGTGGAACCCACCAGTGAATACCCACTCCTGCCACATGAACTGCTCTTGATATGCAAGCAGAAGGCACCCACTTCCAGTTCCACTGTTGGGGGATCAGACTTCAAAATATCAAAACTGTATAAAAATACAAAAGAAGAACATTCCTCTAATCTGAGACCAGGAAGATCCAAATACCCCTTTAATTTGCCAATAACTCACAATAGCTATTGTGCTTAGGATGCCCTACTTGCTGGAATTAAAATTGCCTCAATGCTAATGTACCGTAGCAACCAGAATAATATATTATATCCTTATACTGTTTGTTATATTCTCACTCTAAAAATACAAACCTGAGTTTCTATAAAAGTTACAAATTTTGTTTTAGGAATATACAAGCATAGGTTTACCTTAGTTGAAAAGTTCAATCAGGTTAAAAAAACACACACACAAACCTCAAAATTAAGTTTTAGCCAAAGAGCTGTGCAATAAAAATTAATAGAATATTGTGGATTAAGATCTCAGATGCATACTATTTTTAAACAATAGCTGTTGATGTAGTATTACAGATCTCATTGACATAATCAAAATTAGGACTTTTAAATGAGTAACAGAATTGATCTTAAGAAGCTTCATGGGGAATCCGAAAATGTAATATTATTATGAAGACTGCTCCTGAGAATGGGGTGGGGCTGTGTGGATGAATCTCAACACCAGTGCTTTGCGTTCTTTGATTTTCAGTCCTATATGATGGGCCAATGTAGAAATTGTATTTGGAGCAGTCAAGGTGGGTTGCACCTACATTTATTGATGAATCATTGGATTTGCCATTGGATGCAATGCGAGGACAAAACCAATGACTCCCACAAAAAAGGCAAGATTGAATGTTGCTGAGAAGATGAGCAGTAGGAGCATCATGCTCCAGTCTTGTAAGTGGTGGAGGAAGTGCTTTAATGTTGTAACCAGGTCCAGAATAGTTTGTTAATTTACCAACATCTTGTGGCTTAAGCCCCAGCCAGCCCCTTTCACTCTCTTGCCAAGCATACACTCACATCATACCTCATCCCCACTCAGCTTTCAGCAGCAACCCAGCCTTTATAATTTTAATTGATTTATTATTGTCACATATATTAGTATACACTGAAAAGTATTGTTTCTTGCGTGCAATACAAACAAAGCATACCACACTTAGAGACGGAAAAGAGAGAGTGCAGAATGTAGTGTTAGAGTCAAAGCTACGATGCGGAGAAAGATCAACTTAACATGAGATGGATAAAAAGCTTTAACAAAGGGTCATTAGGACTCAAAGCATCAGCTCTTTTCTCTCCTTACAGGTGCTGCCAGACCTGCTGAGATTTTTCAGCATTTCTTCTTTTGGTTTAATGTAAGGGAGGTCCATTCAAAAGTCTGACAGCAGCAGGGAAGAAGCTGTTTTTGAGTTGGTTGGTACATGTCCTCAGACTTTTGTGTCTTTTTTCCAATGCAAGAAGGTGGAAGAGAATATGTCCAGAGTGGGTGGGGTCCTTGATTATGCTGACTGCTTTTCCGAGGCAACGGCAAGAATAGGCAGAGTCAATGTTTGGGAGCTGGTTTGCATGACAGACTGAATTTTGCTCATGACCCTTTGTAGTTTTTTTGCAGTCTTGGACAGAGCAGGTGCCACACCACACTGTAATACAACCAGAAGAGTGCTTTCTATGGTGCATCTGCAAAAGTTGGTAAGAATTGTAGTGGACATGCTAAATTTCCTTAGCCTTCTGAGATTCTAGAGGCATTGGTGGGCTTTCTTAACTGTAGCGCCAGCATGGAGGGACCAGGACAGGTTGTTGATGATCTGGGTACCTAGAAACCTGAAATCTCGACCCCGTCCCCGTTGGTGTAGTCCTCCACTACACTTCCTGAAGTCAATGACTATCTCCCTCTTTTTGTTGACATTGAGGAGAGATTATTGTCATCATACCAGCTCACCAGATTCTCTGTCTCATTCTTGTACTGAGTCTCGTCGTTGTTTGAGATCCGACCCACTACAATGATGTCATCAGTAGACTTGAAAATCACTTTCTATGCAATTCATTTGCTCATCCACTATTGCTTTTCACCCAATCCTTATGCAATATGTTGCCTTTGACAACATAGGCTAATTTTATTTCGTAATTGCTGAACTCGGAGAAGACAGACTATGGCAACTATCAAGATTGTCACTTCACCATGACTAAATCATTTTTTTTTGTTTTCTTGTGTTTCACACATACAACTATCAGCAGATGATAGGTGATTCCCTCAGGGAATGTACCACCACAGGACACTACAATGGTGCACCAATGCACATACGCCCACTTTGGTGGGACAACTTGGAGAGTTAGCTGAGTTTTGAACTGGATGTAACTCACAATCAACAAATTAGCATGAGCGGACTGTGGTAACAGGGACAGTTGTGGCGGGTCTGTATCAAGGGAAATATCCTCTCCAAGCTCTGCTCAGCTGGACATGGATACTGAGCTCCAGGAACACTATTTGGCAAGGAGAATACTGGAGGTGCTTCAGCAAGTTGGCCTGGCACTGAAAATTGTGCTCTGCAAAACCTCCACAGCTGAGAAGCGATGAAGAAGATCAACTCAACCGCTAGTGAGTTGATTTTGCAGGGAATCGCATGAATGTCTGCTATGGAGAGGAAGTCCACCTCCAAGGAACTTCAAATAAGGCTTTCAACCAATTCCATTCTGCCATTGCAGACTTTGGATACCAACTGTCTGCCATCTTAAACAGAATATCATGGCCTTACAATGTATTGACCATGCCTGAAAGATGACTGGTAGGAGTGATGTGACGTTGGCATTTGCATTGGTGCGGACAGGAATGACAGAAAACAGGGATATGGTACTGGGGACTCCACACTGCTCACTTCTTTCCCACACTCCCTTCCCATAGTCAATAAACAATATACATCACCTCTTCTCTAGAAAGTTGACTAAGCTCCTTCAGAAACACCAGTGAAACAGGCATTGGCAGGGATGTCAGGAGCTTCATAACCTAGAAAGTGCAGGCCAGTGGCATCTCATCAGACAAAACAGGGATTCGACCAACCTAGCTCTACCTCTGTTGAAGCCACAGGGGCATGTATAAGTATATAAGTGGTAGGATGCATGAGGGAAATCTATTGTAATTCACCAAGCATGAGCATAAAGGCATTCAAAAAAAATCAGTTTTAATTTTCCTTATAATGACACATAAGTTTTATTGATAAGCACCACTTCCCCATCTTTACCATTATTGTGTCTGAGTGTTACTTTGGTCTTTCTCTTACTTTATGGCGAATATCAACACATGCTAGAATCCAATGGCTGGACATGCAAAGTGGACGAGAGTTCAATTAACTGTTTCGTCGAAAGGAATGTGGGGCAAGTGGTTTATCGGCACTCGAGCTGGGAGTGGTAAGAGAATTTCAATTGTAATATTTTTCTCTGTGAGTCACCATTGGCTGACCTTTGAAATAGTGGGATATGCCTGGCATTTCAGGCAGCAGCATATGCAGATAGTCTGGTAATGGGAGACCTATCTTAATATACTTCCTCCTTCTCCGCTTCCTTCTCCCTTGTCTCCGATGAGTCAGCCCTTATGTTTGTTCCTGGGACTAATGCAATGTTGAATTGTCACATTTGACAGACATCCTGCCAGCTCCCAAGGAATCTGCCTCATACCTGCATGAACTTTTCCTTGCGGTTGGTGAAACTTGCGGTCACTGTGGTGGTGTTTGAATTGCTGCATGTGTGCAATTGATGGCACGCTGCATCTGTGGTAAATCAGCCAGAAAGGGGAATCAAGTACTAGCACATTCTTTTCATCACCGTTGAAGTTTATGTAACTCCCATTCCTGGCAAACGATCTATTTGTCACTTGTCTTATACATTAGTGTGCATTAAACTGAGAAACCCTTGATACATTTCCAGCAGTGCCCTGAAAGGAAGCAGAGGGAAATAATGAACAACGACAATGGTGAGTTTTACACTCATTGGTAATGAGCAGCTGCCAGGGCCAGCAGTAACCTATCTTCTTTCAGGAGGCTGTGGATATCTCACTTACTTAAGTGGCATACTGAGACCTCTGAATTTAACGATTCTCCTGTTTTCAATGCACCCAGTCTTGCTTCAGTCACTATCAGGTATGGTGATAGCAAATCAGCTAGTGCCAGTCCAGTGTGAGACCTGTCTAAGTTGTTTCTCACTGGAGTGATTTCAAAGAATGTATATGTCTCTAGGCTCTGTCTTTCATCATCCAGTTTTATCTTCACAATATCCAGGCGCGGTCTTTCTCTATGTTTCAGTTCTATCCCTACAATCTGTCTTTTTGGGTTACCTCATCAAGACAGATATGCACTTTGATATTGCTATTGAAATATCACAAACAACTTTCTTTTCTGCTTCCAATTCTACCTAAATACAATTTTATGGGAGTTCAAGTTCATGCAGTAAGACAAAGATCCATTGCTACTCATATATAACTTGCATTACTATCAGTGTTGATCGATGCAGACTTTGAGTTGGATGAGGACATGGGAATTACATTATTATTATGCTTTGCAAGAAATTGAAAATGTTTTCCTTGTTGGTCTTCTTTTAAAAACTTTTTTTGTTAATAGAACAAATTATAATAATTATTATTGTCCTGACTAATTAAAAAATATCAGCAACACTGTAGATACTGTCAAAATGCAGCCAGGAAGTCTAGACCTGAGATTTCTAGAATATAAATCGTACATCAGCATTCAAAATGGTCTAAATTTATCCTTGCAATTTGACAGTCACCTTTATTTTGCTCAAAGATACTATCTCAATTTTCAAGACTGAAATCCCTGTGGCTAGAAGAGTATGAACCTATGGCAGGTACAGCACCAATTAACAGTCTGTAACAATATCCAGCTCCCCCTCCTGAGGCTATCCAGAAATCACAGTATTGAGACAACTGTAGCATTCATCTTCGAGAAGTGTATTTCATTTAACCAATACTTCTCCACACTATTTTAACAAATTTGAACGTTCATTAAATGCCCTTGCATTGTCGTTTCATTTTTTTAATATAAAAGGAATGCTATTGCAGACCAGAATTTTAACAGGAACTGAATTCTAGCTGGTCCAAGAAAATAAAGATTAAACATAGTTTGCTTTTTAAAAAAAAGTGTCCGGGTACTTCAAGAGACAAAATATTTTTGGAAAATTGCACCTGCCTCTGGCATAAGTGCTAGAAAACGATTAATTACCCCATTTAAACTATGCCTGTCTCTGATGAAAGGTAGAAGCAAATTGCACAACAAAATTGTCTTTCCTTAAACTATAATTGAGCCATATCTCCCTGCAATTGTTGCAATTCCATTTTAGTATACAATCCTGTGATGTTGAATGAAGTCTGGCCAATGTACATGGGACAGGAGCAGACAAGAAACAATCGCTGACTGTCCAAATCTTTTTTAATTCCCACAGCAAGGAAGTAACTATTTTGATTCTTTCTGAATGATATACCTAAAGCCTTCTAGCATGGCTACTATATTACAACACATCAATTTTAATGAATACCTAAGATTTCTAGAAGTATTAGATTGATGGTTGCCCTCTGAATATATTGCAGTTTCACAGCTTGGTTATTATGCATTTTTTCACAAGCACTTGTAATTCCTTTAAGTACATTTTGGAAAGTAGATAAATATTTGAAGCAAGCGGGAGAATGAGCCTATGGGAAAACAGCAAGCAGAGCACAGAGATTTGTTTTAGATTATTCTAACCAAGAGCCACCTCTGACACAATGGCCAGAATCTTAAGGCCATTCATACTGGCAAGATTTTCTTATCCCACTGCGATGAATGGAGATTTGGCTGGGTGCCAAACTCTTTGACCTCGCTGTAGTGGGAGTGCGTCATGAACGGCTGGTAAAATCACGCCCAATGAGTCAAACGGCCTTGTGTATGCTGTAACCTCGTATGATTCTTTGGAATATTGGATCATGGAGAAGATACGCACCACATAATTACCATACATGAGGTCATGGTACCACAAGTAAAATACAAATGCAGCAAATACAGAAGAGATGAAAAGCTACATTCAGTAAGAGCTATGATATGTTTCATTGATGTAATAATGCACAGAACCACAGATTATAAGATCCATCTGAGGGAAATATTTCTGCACAAGCACAGAATGAAAAATGTTGACTGAGTCAGCCCAGATCAGTAGCCACACACATTCACCTCCTCCTGGCTGGTTCCTCACAATGAAGTAGCAGAAAGCCAGGAGCTGGAGGCATTTAGCTTCCTTTCATCTTGCCAAAAGAATGATGTACAGTGTGGATATAATCTAAAGCGATGACAAAAATTGACAAAAAATTGAGTTTGAAAAATCACCCTAAACAAAATAAGCTACATAAGAAGTGTGTGCATACACTGACCAACATCCGTGGCACGAACAGTTAAGATTTCTTCAAAAGCTGCCTGTAAAGGTCAGTGTGTAGGTTATGAGGGAATTTTTATGGAAGTTGAAATTGAAATAATTTATTACGCTAAAATTCAAGGGTCATTTCTATCTTAACTCGTAATACATGACTGTGCTCCTAATTGAGGTGTTTCTAGAACCATTTCATACTAATATAATATTCAGGAAAGCTCTTCTTTGATTGTATTCTTCAGACAACACCTGTGTCAGTTATCCATTTAATGAATTGCCGCAAAAGCTAATACCACATCTGGCTTATTTTGCTGTCACAGTTCCGTTGGAGATATTTGGATCAAGATTTCAATTTATGCATGGCACTGTTTAATATCCATAAGAGCCTGTATTGACAGTAAGATGGTAATCTATCATATGCAATGGAGGCAATTTTAACTGTCCCCAGCGGTTCCCAGCTACTGACCTGTAGCACTGGCTTTCCCACTCGACAGCCAGGCAACTTTCAATCTGATTGGCTGCCAAGTGGGAAACAAAGTAAAACAGGGCCTCCATCTTTTCTGTATTTTTGTTTTCCTGGCCATTGGTAAGCAAGCTTGCTTCATCTGCACACCCTCCTAAACATCAGAACCAATGATTCTATGGAGACAGATGCAAAGAATATATTTTTTTATCAGGGTGTTAAACATAATAAACACTGTTTAGAGGAATACTATGCTTAGACTGCTTAGATCCTAAAGGCTTCCTGGTGAATGCTTTAACAATCTGATAAGAATGTCATCACGCACAAATTTGCCTAATATGGGTCTGACAATTTTATATAAGAATATAATTTCATATATGCTCATGATTTTGACATTCATTCTGTGGTTTATTGCCTAATGTGTTAAAGTGGAGCACACAAAGTATTAATGTCTCATCTAGAATCAAAATGGTTCTTGGATTGATCACATGAATCCAAGACCATAGACTTCAATCTAAAGTGATGCGTCACCAAACCTTCTGGTTTGGCTTTGTGTCATAATGACTACATGGAAGATATCACATCAGTTATATAGTGATTCTTCCATAACTGTGAAGCGCCTCTAATTCATAAGCATTGGAATGGATTCTCTTGGGTGAGAGATTGTCACAGCCAAATGTTCTGAGGTACGCAATTTGCTTTTTATTTATTCCAGGTGAATATGATAGTGTCATTTCGAATTCAATTTTTTGAAGAATAATTGATGACTTTACATAATTGTGTAATGTGGACCAGAAGCTGACTACATACGTGTGACATCTGGGTAATTTGTCATATTATTTATCACGTGATTCCTTTTTATCTCTCTTGCTCCTATATATGTACAGTCCACTTGAGCCTCAGACTGGCGGAGCTCTTGCAACTCCTGTAAGTTCATTTACGTTGCATGCTTAATAAAATATTGATACTTTTTCTAACAACTTATATCCATCCCTACTATTTAAAGAAGGCACTGATACATGAGATGGAATTCTCCAGCTGTTCATGTCCTGCTGCAACTGGCTGCAAGGATGAACAATTTGGCGCTCAGCCAAATTTCCATTCACTGAAGTGGGACCAGAGAATCCCGCTGGTGTGAATGGCCAGAGAACCCTGCCCATGGTCGCAGCAGTGTGAGTGATTAAAAGTAAAAAGTTTATTTATTAGTCACAAGTAGGCTTATATTCATTCTATAATGAAGTTACTGCAAAAATTCCCTTGTCACCACACTCTGTCACCTGTTCAGGTACACTGAGGGAGAATTTAGCATGGCCAATTCACCTAACCTGCACATCTTTGAATTAGAACATAGAACATAGAACATTACAGCGCAGAACAGGCCCTTCGGCCCACGATGTTGCGCCGACCAGTTTTTTAAAAAAAAACACTGACCCACTAATCTAAACCAATCCCTTTTCGTCCATAAACCTATCCACAGATCTCTTAAATGCCCCCAAACTAGGCGCATTTACAACCGCAGCAGGCAGGGCATTCCAATCCCTCACCACCCTCTGGGTAAAGAACCTACCCCTGACATCCGTCCTATAACTACCCCCCCTTAATTTAAAGCCATGCCCCCTCGTGCTAGCTTTCTCCATCCGAGGAAAAAGGCTATCACTGTCCACCCTATCTAAACCTCTAATCATCTTATATGTTTCAATAAGATCCCCTCTTAGCCGCCTTCTTTCCAGCGAAAACAACCCCAAATCCCTCAGTCTCTCCTCATAGGACCTCCCCTCCATACCAGGCAACATCCTGGTAAACCTCCTCTGCACCCTCTCCAAAGCCTCCACGTCCTTCCTGTAATGTGGGGACCAGAACTGCACACAGTACTCCAAGTGCGGCCGCACCAGAGTTGTGTACAGTTGCAACATGACGCTGCGACTCCTAAATTCAATCCCCCTACCAATAAACGCCAAGACACCGTATGTCTTCTTAACAACCTTATCTACTTGATTCCCAACTTTCAGGGATCTATGTACACATACACCTAGATCCCTCTGCTCCTCCACACTATTCAAAGTCCTCCCGTTAGCCCTATACTCAACACATCTGTTACTCCTACCGAAATGAATTACCTCACACTTCTCTGCATTAAACTCCATCCGCCACCTCGCGGCCCAGCTCTGCAACCTGTCTAAGTCACCCTGCAAACTATGACACCCTTCCTCACAATCTACCACACCTCCGACTTTGGTGTCATCAGCAAACTTACTAATCCACCCAACTATACCCTCATCCAGATCATTAATAAAAATTACAAACAGCAGTGGCCCCAAAACAGATCCCTGAGGCACACCGCTCGTAACCGAACTCCATGACGAATATTCACCATCAACCACCACCCTCTGTCTCCTGTCTGCTAGCCAATTCCTGATCCAAGTACCTAGATTACCCCCAATCCCATACATCTGCATTTTCTGCAGAAGCCTACCATGGTGAACCTTATCAAACGCCTTACTAAAATTGTGGGAGGAAACCAGGGCACCTGGAAAAAACCCACACAGGGAGAACAGGCAAACTCCACACAGACAGTGACCCAAGCCAGGGACCAAACCCAGGTCCCTAGCGCTGTGGAGAAGCAATACTAATCATTGTGCCACCATGCAGTTATTTAAGGCAACTGTCTTTTTCATTTGGGGTACATATTGATTGCATACAGATTTAAAAGTTATTTTAAACCAAAAGTATCTACAACATGGTGTTACTAAATGGTCTACTGCTAGCTTCAGCTCTCCACAATGTAAATTGTCATAATGATAGAGCAAAACCCAGAATTATGTGCAGACAGATTGGACTTTTGATTAAGGCGTGTGTTGTCAAAAATGGACATATAGGCCATATAAGACTGAGCATGTCAATTCTGAGAATGAAAATGTTTGCGACTGTGAAAGAGATATTTGTGTGGTTGAGAGGCAATGGAATGTCACACCTTTTCTCAGAGGAAGAGCCCGTGCAAAAGTGAACTGCCATTCCCCTGTGGAGATAATGGAAGCTGATTATCATCTCAACAGAAATTATATCCTGTAAATTATGCCCCTGGCCTACTTTGTGGCTTTTTCTCTCCCAGGAACATACAATTGTCTGGGATCAAAAGCCAACTGCAAAACCTGGTGTGTGGACTAGTTATGGGTATGTCAGACTGTGTGACGCAGAAGCAAGAAAAACAGCAGCAGGCATCCCTGCTCTGGCAGGTAAAAATAAAAGTCCCGCTCTCTCTCCGATTGCTGAAGCAAGACAAGGCAAAAAGCCACGGCCGAAAAGTAAGAAATACAATTTTCCAGTCAAAGTGCAGGATTCTTGAATCTTCAAACCAACCTTCAACTGATATGAAGTACGCAATTTGTTTTTTTGTATTCTGGGTGAATGGGATACAGTGCCATTTTGAGTTCAATTTTTTGAAGTATAGTTGATGACCCTACATTATCCTATAACGTGGACCAGAGGCCACATTACAGAATAATGTAATTCTGTAATTACATTACTGGATGACAGTGTTACTGAAATCACAGATCTCAAATGTTTCACCATTTATTCCTCACAAAAAAGCCAAGAACTGATTTGTATATTCTTTAAATCTTACTTTTCTCATTTCTACTCTGTGTCAATGTGTGTGCATATGTTTTATTATTTTCCTCTTGTAAAGTAGCTAATAATCATAATCTCACTCTTTCTTTAGCTCAAGACCTGGTCCAATTTGCTCCTTGTAAAAGGTAAATACATTAGGACAGGGAAGAGGTCTCAGCAAGGGAAAGGGTCCTTTTTGAAATAATCTTGTTGTGGCCAACTAAGGGGGTTGAATGAAAAAAAGGGAAGCCAGTTCTTCCCTCCTCACATAGGAAAATAAAAATTTGGGGGTATCTCATCCAGAATTTAATAAATTGGGGCTTGTGCTGAGGTAGTTCTCACAAGGGGGACAAGGGTAACAAACTGGGGACCGGTCATATCAGAATGCTGCAGTAAAGTTAAGATGTGCAAGTGATAATGGAAATATTACTCCTTTGTGATGAAGCTCTGCCAGATAGCAACACTTCTCACAGTGATCAGGGATACACAAAATCTAATCTGCATTATCAGATTGGACCATTAGTGAGAGACAGACAAGATAGTACTGGTGTTGACAAAGTACTGCCAACTACACAAGAATGGTCCTTTTAAGAGATATGGGCCGCAATTCTCCCATCATAACTCACAACTTTTCTGGGGGGTCGGGGTGGAAGATGCACATTGCCGACCTTGTTCCAGAATTTTTTCATGTGCTGGGAACACACGTGCCAAGCCAGCAAATGTCGCAGGCCAGACCATGTTGGAAACAGGCGGGAAGGCAGTGAAGTAATTTGAATCTATTTTAATACGTTTTAAATGACTTTTGAATATAATTATCAGGAACTTGCCAGTCCCGATTGAATCTCCCACCCCGCCAGGTGTACTTCATTCCAATGGAGTTTAAAGTAGCTCCCCACATTCGGAACTAGTGGGAGACCCTGCTGGAATGAAGAGGGGGCAATCAGGCTCCCCCCAGGTGGTTGGGGACGAGGGGTAGAGCCTGTGACCCATAGTACTGCCCAAGGGGCAAAGTACCCATGCCCAGGGGGCTCCTTGACACTGCCACCGGACACTGGGTGATGCCAAGAGGATGGGGCCTCTTATGGGCAGGGCCTAGGAGTGATCAGTAGGGGTGGGGTGGTCCCATTGCCACAACGCATGATCTGGGATGGAGGGAGGGCAGCGATTGGGGCAGGCTGGGGAGTGCTAATTGCAGGGGTGGGGGGGTTCTTACCTTGGGGAAGGTCAGCGGGGAGAGGGGGTGTCTGCCAGGGTGAGGGGGTAGGGGGGGTCGCCACTGCTTGGTGGGGGGGGTGGTGAGTTGGATATCGGGGCACTCCGGGACAGAGAGGAGGGGGAACTGGCCCAGGAATTGTTTTGGAGGCCGTGATTGGTCTGTGTGAGGGGACGGGTGCTGGAGGGGCAGCACTGCGGGTGTCCCAGGCTCACCAAAGATCGAACTGGCCAGTAAATGGGGAGACTGACAGATTGGAGCCACTGCGCATGCGGTGAGTTCCAGAACTGTCAAACTCTGGTGTGAATAGGCTCCGCCTACCCCGCTGAGTTTTTAATGAGATTCATGACTGGCTCATCTCCAGTACACAGAGTGGGGAGATTCGAGTGAGAAGTGGAACTGACAAAGTAGTCAAGATCTACATCAGTTTTCCTGCCAATTCAGCACTTTTGGGAGAATCATGGCTTTGAATTCAAAAAGAAAATGCAAAACATCGATGAAACATAAAAAACACTATCACACAGCACTGGAAAATTCACCATAGAGTGTGATTTCCACTGCATAATGCCAGAAGAGATACTCAGAGACCAGCCCATGTGTGAAACCATAGATATAAAGGTGTGAGATAAATTTGAGAGGATAACTTATCCTTATTGAAGACAGGTGAGATTTGTCACACATCTGAAAGGATTGAGAAGCAATTAAGAGTCTTCAGATATTCAGATAGACAGAGTCTGAATGTTACATAGAAAACTAAGGCGATCTCAACTCATAGAGGATCCCCAAAGACTCACAAGAGCTGGAACTGCGGTAAGAGACATAAGTTCCACAGAAGAGAGACTCACTCTTCCTTTGGGAAAACATAATACAGCAACACCAATCCTTGTGCAGTGCGAAGGAGAATTGGCATCACATAGAAATCAGTTTCAGCAATAGATGAAGAACCAAGGACAAATGAAGTATTTGCTATTGATTGGTCAGTTCTAACTACTTACAATTTCATTTTAAAAATTATTTCACAGGATGAGGGCCTTGCTGTCTAGGCCAGCATTTATTGCCCATCCCTAATTCCCCTTGAGAAGGTGATTGTGAGTCATCTTCATGAAGCAGTTCGTATGGTATAGGTCCACCAACAATGTTTTAGGGAAGGAGTTCAAAGAGCTTGACCCAGCCACAAAGGAACAATGATATGTTTTGAGGTCAGGATGGTGTGTCGATTGGAGGAGAACCTCCAAGTGGTGTTCCCATTTGTCTGTTTCCTTTGTCCTTTTATGTTAAAGTTTGATAGGTGCTGTCAAAGCAACCTTGAGTAACAGCAGTGCATCTTGTAGGTGGCACACACTTGCTGTCACTTCGTGACAGTAGTAGAAGCAGTAATTTTTTAAACTGATGGATGTGTGCCAATCAAGGGGCTGCTTTGATTGGGATGGTATAGAGCCTCAGGAATGGTATTTGTGCTGCACTCATCCAGTCAAGCGGAGAATATTCCATCACACTACTGAGTTGTACCTTATAGATGTTGGATAGGTATTGTGGAGACATGAGGTGAGAATTTAGGTGGCACAGTAACACAGTGGTTAGCAATGCTATTTCACAGCTCCAGGGACCTGGGTTCGATTCCCAGCTCGGATCACTGTCTGTGTGGAGTTTGCACTTTCTCCCCGTATCTGTGTGGCTTTCCTCTAGGTGATCTAGTTTCCTCCCACAGTCCAATGATGTGCAGGTTAGGCTGATTGGCCGTGTCAGGGGGATTAGCAGGGTAAATGAGGGTTATGGGAATAGGGCCTGGGTAGGATTGTGGTCAGTATAGACTCAATGGTCTGTACTGTAGGGATTCTAAATCTCTTCATTAGAGAGCAAATATAAATTCTGGTCCAATGAGTGTCAACTAGATTGTATACTTGTTGATAGCATGATCCTCATCTGTGTAGAAAGGACTTTCTGAGCATAAGAGTAAGATAAATGTGTCTTTTTCTGGTTGGCAAGATGTAACTAGTGGGGTGCCACAGGGTTCTGTTCTCAGACCCAACTACTTACAATCTATATTAATGACTTGGTTACAGGGATAGAAGATTTGATGCCAAATTTGCAGATGACATTAAAATGGTTGGGATAGTAAGTTGCAATGAGGAAGTAAGAAATTTACAAATGGATGTAGATAGGTTAGGTGAGTGGACCAAAATGTGACAGATGGAGTTTAACATGAGTAAGTGTGAGGCTATCCATTTTGGTCGAAAAAATGGAAAGGCAACTTATTACCTAAATGGAGAGAAATTTTGGTACAGAGGTATCTCGGTATCCTGGTGCATGAGTCACAGAAAACTGTTATCAGATAGAACAGATAATAAGGAAAACAAATGGAATTTTGGCATTTATAGCTCAAGGAATAGAGTGTAAAAGTAAGGAAGTGTTGCTGTAACTGTACAAAGCACTGGCGATACCATATCTGCAGTATTGTGTACAGTTTTGGTCCCTTTATTTGAAGAAGTGTACAGTGCCTTTAGAAGCAGTCCAGAGGAGGTTCACTAGATTGATTCCAGGGATGTGAGGTTTGTCTTATGAAAAGAGATTGAGCAGTTTAGACTATACTCTCTAGAGTTTAGAAGAATGAGACAACATCTAATTGAGGTATGTAAGATGATAAAAGGTATTGACAAAATAGACATAAAGCAGATGCTTCCTCTCGTGTGGCAATCTAGAACAAGAGGTCACAGTTTTAGGATATGAGGTAGCAGATTTAAAACAGAGATGAGGAAAATTCTCCCAAAGGGTTGTGAATCTGCAGAATTCACTACCCCAGAGTACAGTGGATGCCGGCACATAGAGTAAATTTAAGGAGAAGTAGATTATTAATTAGTAATGGGTTAAAGGGTTATGGAGAATGGGCAGTGGAGCTAAGGCTGAGACGAGATCAGCCATGATCGCACTAAATGGCAGAGCAGGCTCATGGGGCTGAATTGTCTACTCCTGCTCCTGGTTCTTATATTATGGGAATAATTAACTACAATAGTGATCACAGTGAAATGAATAGAATACACTTTAGTAACAGTATTCCAATTCTCTTCCTGCACCTAGTGGTACACTCATGCAGGCTTTTGTCTGTTTCCATAGCTAATTATTCCAGAGCTTATACCTAGAGGGACACCTCTCCATATTAAGAGCAGTTGACCAGGAGTCTCTCCCATTTTTATCGCTGAACATTGGCATGTTGGAAGGATTTTCAGGTTGACACTCAAATCGTCTGGCCATGTTATGAACATAGGAACATACATAGGCCATTCAACTCATCCAGCTTGTTCCACCATATAATGAGATCATGACTGATCTATGGCCCAATTCCATATACCTGCCTTTGGTCTATATCTCTTAATACCTTAACGAAAAAAAACTATCTCACACTTAAAGATAGTAATTGATCTAGCATCAACTGCTGTTTGTGGAAAAGAGTTCCAAACCTTTACCACCTTTCCTTGGGCAGGATTTGAACCTGGAGCTTCTGCTTCAGAGGCAGGGACAATACCCACTGTGCCACAAGATCTTCAGAGTAACGGAATGCGTAGTTAAAACTTACAAGCCCACAAACTAAGGAACGATGTTGTAAGAAAACTTTAGATTGTAAGACAAGTTGATGGAGAGTAACAAGTCAGTCTCAATAAGACAGTGCAGCCAGTTCAATATGTCCAGCCAAAGACTTTAAGGGACAATTAATGAAACCCTGGATGGTCTGGTCAGAAAGGACAGTATCATTTCTGACATATATGCCAACCTCATGATAAGTTTAATGGTAAATGTACCTAAGAACATTGTGCTTAGATTGCTTAGATCCTAAAGTTTAAACAAACATATCAAGTGAAAGCATTATCCCTTACATAGATCGACACATTTACACAGTGTTGACGTCTTCATATTCTCAACATCTACAAGGAGTTTTTTAGCACCTGAGTCTCAATGGACAGTTTTAGTATTTAGCAGCATTCCACATACCTTTTGGATAACACTGCTGGAAGCATGTGGCATTTGGGAACAGCTCAGCACCAGAAGAATTCCACTGCAAGATGTATCGGCTGCAAGGAATAAAGGTAATTCCAGATGATCTTGTGACAATTGGTCTGGATTAATACTTGAAGTAGCAGTTTGAGATTCTGGTACATATCTGGAAGCTTTTCTACATTGATGCAAAGAGTATGAGAGGCTATAAGTATAGACAAAATTAAACTTCTTATGCAGAAAGTGCCTTTTATTAGATACTTTACTACAAGGAGAGGGTTTACATTGATTCAATTAAAGTTGAAACAATTTAGCATATGACTTCATTCAGTAATTTGTAAGGATCCAGAGACTGCTTGGACTTGCTCAACATTTGAAGAAGTCACAATTTTATCTGACAAAAAAAATTGCTCAGGGTTTTAATGCAGAAAAGGGCAGGTTGGTTTGGGGTAAAATCAGAGTTTTGATGACGCAGTGACTTAAAGGAATGGAGATAGTATACAGGTGAGAAGATGGTCCTAGCAGGTACACTTAGTAAAGAATACCTGTCAGATGTTAATGTCTTTTACATGTGAGCAGGAAGAAACTGATCATCTCAAGTCAATTCCAGTTGGGCACTTATGCTGACTACAGCTTAATCATGCTACAGTGGAAGGCCGAATTCAGAAGCAATTGCACATTCTTATTGTGTTAGGTTAGCCTGAAATTAAGGCGGAGATACGTGATTGCCTCCAGCCCTACTTTGACTTTTGAGATTAGCTAACCATCCAAGAGATGGGTGACACAGTAGCACAGTGGTTAGCATTGATGTTTCACAGCTCCAGTGACCTGGGTTCGATTCGTGGCTTGGGTTACTGCCTGTGTGGAGTTTGCACATTCTCCTCGTGACTGTGTGGGTTTCCTCCGGGTGCTCCAGTTTCCTCCCAAAGTCCAAAGATGACTGGGTTAGGTTGATTGGCCAAGCTAAAAATTGCCCCTTAGTGACTTAAGATGCATAGTTTAGAGGGATTAGTGGGTGAGATACAGGGGTAAGTCCTGGGTGGGATTTTGGTTGGTGCAGACTTGATGGGCCAAATGGCCTCTATGTATACTGTAGGGTTTCTATGACATCTATGAGGAAATTGCTGTTCAAAGGACAGCTACTCATTTTACCAGTTGCACTGTGTAAAACATTGAACTAGTAACCTGTTCAACACCTATCAGCATAGAAGGTTGGATCCATCGCAAACACAACAGAGTGTATTGATCCAGGATGTCAACAGAGCTTAAACAATGTTTTGCAAATTGCGATCTCTATTTCAATAATTGCAATTCTACAAGTAAGAAACAATTACTACAGCACAAGTTTGTGGCAGGGTTTGGTTGGAATTTGGGACTGATCTTTGGGAGCTATGCATTGTAACCTGCTCATTGTGTGTGACTATCACAACAACTTTACTGAAGTAACCATTCTCACTTCAGGTACTACATACAGCATAGTGAGAGAATGCAAAAAAAAATTGTGTGATTTGAACTACAGGATATCCTAGTATCAGATTCTGGCCCCCAATTCATAGAACAGAATTTGTGGTATTTACCAAGAGAGGGGGAAATAAACATTTGAGGTCCTCACCTCAACATTTGCAGTCCAGTGGTAAAGGTGTGAATGCTGGCAAGACCAACATATGATTTTTACGGAAAGCAAAATGTCATTCAACATTCTTGGCTCTATTAGATTGGTGCAATGCAAGTGTAGGTGTAAGTACAAACCCTGCAGAGACATATGGACTGTAGATGCAATACAGTACAGGCTGAGTATCCTTTAACGATAAATCTGAAAATTAAACACATCCAAAAACAGCACTCCTTTTCAACATCATCAACCTTTTATGTGTGAAGTCTAATTGTTTGTTTGGGGTGGCACAGTGGCACAGTGGTTAGCACTGCTGCACCAGGGACCTGGGTTCAATTCCCACTTTGGGTCACTGTCTGTGCAGGAGTCTGCACATTCCCTTCGCATTTGTGTGGGTTTCCTCTGGGTGCTCTGGTTTCCTCCCACGGTCTGAAAGAAGTGCTGGTTAGGTTCATTAGCTGTGCTAAATTCTCTCTCAGTATCCCTGAGCAGGTGTCAGAGTGTGGCGACTAGGGGATTTTCACAGTGACTTCATTGCAGTGTTAATGTAAGCCTACTTGTGACACTAATAAATAAACTTTAAACTTTACAGTTTACCTTGAAATTTCTGTGGTGAAGTGAAACGTATTACAGGCAACCTGTATTTATTATTCAGTAATACATCAGACTTTTCTCACCATTTTATTTACCTTAGAGACTATAACCAACCTAGGCTTTAGTCCATTGTAATGTAAGGTTAACTGTAGTATCCAACAACCAAGATGATCTGAAATCCAAAATGAAATCAGTCGAGAAGGCTTGGATGAAGGATAGTGGACCTGTACTGATTGTGGGAGTACTCTGAAAGCCCCTATATACTCGGCTTCAGGTGAATAAGATGAGTAGGGTTTGTGGAGGGGTGGTAACTACAAGAAATATCAGCAGCCTAAATATGGCCAGAACAGAGAAGGGAAATATAGGAAAGAAGAAATTGAGGCAGGACAGTGACAGCAAGGGAATAGAACAGGAATCTAAAATGATGTTTCAACATGAAGTGAGAGGGAATCTTATTAAAAATGAGTTAAGATATCTGTAGAGCAATACAAACAATATCTAAGATTGCTGGAGGCAATCACATTTTGGGAGGAGCCAGACACAGCAGGGATTATGCAGACATGGCTACAGAAAAATCAGAACTGGGAATTAAACATCGCAGGGTTTAATATATTTAGAAAGAAAAAGAAGGAAAAAAGGGGAGATGCAGTACTTGTACTTATTAGGAATAATAAAATAGCAGTAGGAAAAAAGGATGCAGTGATTAGCAAGACAAAAATAGAATTAATATGGATAGAGGTAAAAGAGATAAATGATCAATGACACTAATAAGTGCAGTCTACCGACCACCAAATAATGGAAATGAGTGGAGGAAGAAATATGCAGATGAATTAGGGAACTGAGTAAAAAAACACAGAATAATAATCATGGGAAATTTGAACACCTTAATGTTAATGGCGCAGAAGAGATAAATAAAGGGGACAAGTAAATGGAGTTCCTACAATGTGTATCTTCTAATTCAATAAGTAAAAAACTCAATCAGACAATATTCATTATTGGATTTAATAATGGAGAATGAACCAGGTTGGATAAGAGAAGTAAAATTAGGTGAACTTCTAGGCAAAAATCACCAAAATATAAGGCACTGAAGATGGCGATTGAGAAAAATATGATGAAAATCAGGTCAATAGATTGGAGAAAAGCTGCTACTGGCGGGCTGGGAGTAGAACTTGGAAAAATAAAATAGGAAATAACACTGGCAAACAAGCATATAGAGCAACAATGGGAAACATTTAAAATACTATTCAACAGAGTATAACAAGAATATATTCCTCGAAAAGAAAGAACAAGCTAACCACTAGTGGGACTCCATGGATGAATAAAGACATAAGGGTTGACAAAGACATTGAAGGTTAGGAAAGAGGCAGATATTAAGTACTTAGATAGCGGGGGAGTGCCTGACATGAGACAATATGAAGAGATTAGGAAAGAAATAAAAGAAGGTATAAAGACACAGAGGAACAATTAGATTAAATTATCAAAGAACATAAAACTAAACAGAAAAATATTTTACAAGCACTTCAATTCAAAGAGGGAAGGGTATGATGCGAATAAATAGGATCATACCACAAGTAACATTAAAGGGCTAGCAGAAATATTAAATAATCTTTTCTTTCGCTGTTTACCAAGGGAGATGGAACAGGGTGACATTGAATGATGAGATAAGCAATGAGGTAAATGTATTCAAAGCAATCAAAGGGATGTATTTAATAAACTAATCCAACTCAAAGAGGATAAAACCTCTGATCCGCAGAGATTTTATTCATATATTTTGGAAGAATCTAAGGAAGAGATAACTAAGGCAGTATTATACATTTTGATAAGTTGTTTAAAAAGATAAGTGCAGCGTGTGACAGAGGACTGATGGAAAGCTCATTTAATTCCTATATTTAAGAAGGGGGCAGAGCATGTCCAGGGTATTATAGACTAGAAGCTTAACATCAATGGTGGGAAGATGATAGAATCCCAACTAAAGAGAGAATAAAGGCGAAGAACATTTAGAAACGAAAAATACAACAATGAATAGAATCGATTTGAAAAGGGCAAATGTTGCTTGATCAACCTTATCATTTTTTTGAGGATGTAACAAAGTGGGTGGCCAACAGGAATGTAGTGCGTGTGGTTTATCTGGATATCAATAGACCTTTGATAAGGTGCCCATTATATATTTTTGAAGAAGACTTATGAATGTGGAGTCAGGAGACAAGATGCAGAATGGATTGCAAGCTGGCTTCAGGATAGAAAGCAGAGAATGGCAATTAGGGTAGTTATTGTTATAGGTTTATCTTTGATTGGCTAAAGAATGATTGCTAAGGCAAAGGTATGTCTGAACCATTACTGGCTTTTGGATAAACATAATTATGTACATGTACACATGTCTAGGTGTCACTCAGTCTAACCATTGAGCATCCTCTCTCTCAACTCTTGGTCATGTATCCTTCCATCATCTTGTGGATGGTACTATTTCTCCATCCCGCCACATTAATCCTTTCAAGCCTGACCATCCTACATGAACGTTACTCAGACTGGGAGTAGATGGAAAGTGGTGTTCTGCAAGGATCAGTGCTGGAGACTGCTGCCAATTGCAATTTACATGAATAATTTAGAATTTGGAATCAAAACTAGCATTTCTACATTTGCAGATGACACCAATAGTGAGAAGGTCTGCAACAAATTAAAAGTGGATATTATTAAACTTGCAGAAAGGGCAAATCATTGACAAATGAAATGCAACATAAAAAATGTGAGGTAGTATATTTTGGAAGGAATAATAGGGAAAACATTACTTGCAAGGGGCAAATCTAGGTGCAGAGTACAATTACACCAATATCTAAAAGTTGTGCCATAGGTTAGAAAGGCAATAAAGAAAAGCAAACCAGACACTAGGCTTTATTTTCTAGAACTGAAAAGAAAGGAATTTACATTAAATCTTTATCATATCTTGATAAGACTACATTTAGGAATGAAGTTTACAGGAAAGGGATGTACTCTGAAAGCTGGTCAGAAACTGCCCTACCTAAAAAAAAGTAGGCCTTAATAAGCCGAACGGTGAACCTCAGCCCCTCACTGCCCTTAACAGCAGCAAAAGCATTCCTTAGCCAATCAAAGCCAACCTATAACAAGAGAGAGCAGTGGGTGTGGCTGAGATTACAAACAGAATAAGACTTCTTACTGTGTTTACCCCAGTCCAACACCGGCATCTCCACATCATTGCAAACAGACCCATAAGGAAGTGTCATAGATGCTGGAGACAGGTAATTCCTGGGCTTTTTGGGTAGGGAGGGATCAGGCATGAAGTGGGGATGGGGAAAAGGAAGAAGGAGATGGGGCAAGGAGAGGAGGGAGTGGAGGGGGGAGGGAGTGAGTGGGAGTGGAGGGGGAAGGGAGTAAGTGGGAGTGGATTTTGAATGCCAGGCAAACAAACAGGGAACCACAAAGTGGAAGGTATAATCTTAGTGGAGGGGTGGTGGGGGGAAGGGTCGCAGCCACCCACTGGAAGAGCTATCACTTTTCTGTCCTACCTTTTTGTCAATTTTAGTGAAATAAAAAGCCTGCTCACTATTCCCTGTCCAGTGTATCATGGCAGCGGAAGCAGAGTTAGGATCTTAAGTGGTGGGCAGCATAGTATGGGGATCAGATTGGTGGTGGGTGGAAAGGTGGTGGGCTACCCACCCGACCTACTTTACATGTCACCTCCTGACAAAAAACTCACTCTTTGGAGGGTTGTAAATTCCAGTCCTCCGAGTACTGGAGATTTCAATCTGCATATTGATTGGTCGACCCATGTTGGACGAGGTGGGCTCGAGGAGGAGTTCTTGGAATGCTGCTGGGATAATTTCCTTGAACAGTGTGTGTTGGAGCCGACGAGGGAGCGAGCTATCTTGGATCTGGTGCTATGTAATGAGGCGGGTAGAATTAGGGACCTTGCGGTGAAGGATCCTCTTGGAGAGAGTGATCATTGTATGGTGGAGTTTCTGGTGCAGATGGAGGAGGAGAAAGTGGGTTCCCGGACACGCGTCCTTTGTTTGAATAGAGGGGAGTATGGTAGGATGAGAGAAGAATTGGCAAATGTGGACTGGGGGAGTGCGTTGGAAGGTAGGTCTGCTGAGGAGCAGTGGAGGATCTTTAAGGAGATCTTTCTTGGTGCTCAGCAGAAATTTATTCCGATGGTTAAAAAGGACAGTAGGAAGAGAGGTAATAAGCCGTGGATAACGAAGGAGGTGAAGGAAAGTGTTAAATTAAAAGCGGAGGAATTTAGAGTAGCTAAGAGCAGTGGGCGAGAAGAGGATTGGGAAAGGTTTAAATGTCAACAAAGATTGACAAAGAAGTTGATAAAGGAGGGTAGGAGAAGCTATGAGGCTGGGCTAGCACTTAATATAAAAAAGGATAGCAAGAGTTTTTATAAATATATAAAAAGGAAGAGGCTGGCTAGGGTGAACGTTGGTCCTTTAGAGGATGAGAAAGGGGAGCTAGTGGTAGGGGATGGGGATATGGCGAAGGTCTTGAATAACTTTTTTGTTTCTGTCTTCATGGAGGAGGACGTGAATAATTTGCCGGGTGTTAGAGATGGAAAGGTGGTAGGAATGGAGGGTCTTAATGACATTACTGTTACTAGAGAGGTGGTGCTCGACAGACTGGAGGGGCTGATTGTGGACAAGTCCCCAGGACCGGATGGAATGCATCCGAGGGTTCTGAAAGAAATGGCGGAGGTTATAGTGGATGCCTTGGTGGTTATTTTCCAGACGTCGCTGGATTCCGGGGAAGTGCCAGAAGATTGGAAAACGGCTAATGTTACGCCGTTGTTTAAGAAGGGTGCCAGGCAAAAGGCGGGGAATTATAGGCCGGTTAGTTTAACGTCTGTGGTAGGTAAAATGTTAGAATCCGTCATTAAGCAGGAAATTGCGAGGCATCTTGAAGGGAATTGCTTGATAGGGCGGACGCAACACGGTTTCATTAAAGGGAAGTCGTGTCTGACAAATTTACTGGAGTTCTATGAGGATGTGTCTAGGGCAGTGGATAGAGGAGAGCCGGTGGATGTGGTCTTTCTGGATTTTCAGAAGGCATTTGACAAGGTACCTCACAAGAGGTTATTGCAGAAGGTCAGGGGACATGGAGTTGGGGGTAGGGTGTTAGCGTGGATAGAGGATTGGTTGTCAAATAGGAGGCAGAGAGTGGGGGTCAATGGGTGCTATTCGGATTGGCGGTTGGTGACTAGTGGGGTGCCCCAGGGGTCGGTGCTGGGGCCTCAGCTATTTACCATTTATATAGATGATCTGGAGGAGGGAACCGAGTGCAGGGTGTCGAAATTTGCTGATGACACCAAGATTGGGGGAAAGGCAAATTGTGCGGAGGGTGTGGAGAGTCTGCAGAAGGATCTAGATAGGCTGGGCGAATGGGCCAGGAAATGGCAAATGGAATTTAATGTTGGCAAGTGTGAGGTGGTCCACTTTGGTAGGAAGAATGGTAGGAAGGACTATTACTTACGTGGCGAAAAACTGCAGCAGGCGACGGTGCAGAGGGACCTCGGGGTCCTTGTGCATGAGTCGCAAAAACCCAGCTTGCAGGTGCAGCAGGTGGTCAGGAAGGCGAATGGGATGCTGGCCTTCATAGCAAGGGGGATTGAATATAAAAGTAGGGAGGTCTTGCTGCAGCTGTATAGGGCATTGGTGAGGCCGCAGCTGGAGTACTGTGCGCAGTTTTGGGCGCCGCACCTGCGCAAGGATATTTTGGCCCTGGAGGGAGTGCAGAGGAGGTTTACTAGGCTGATACCGGAGTTGAGGGGATTGAGCTATGAGGAGAGGCTGAATAAACTAGGCTTGTACTCGTTACAGTTTAGAAGAATGAGGGGAGATCTCATTGAGACTTATAAGATGATGAATGGGATGGATAGGATAGAGGTGGAGAGACTCTTCCCGCTCAAAAAAGACAGTAGGACTAGGGGGCACAGCCTCAAGATAAAGGGGAGGCGGTTTAGAACGGAGTTGAGGAGGAACTTCTTCACTCAAAGGGTGGTGAATCTCTGGAATTCTCTGCCCGTTGAAGTGGTGGAGGCTGCCTCGCTAAATATTTTTAAGAAGCGGGTTGATGGGTTCTTGATAAGAGAGGGGATTAAGGGTTATGGGGAGAGGGCGGGAAAGTGGAACTGAGCCACAACAGATCAGCCATGATCTTATTGAATGGCGGGGCAGGCTCGAAGGGCTAGATGGCCTACTCCTGCTCCTATTTCTTATGTTCTTATGTTCTTATGTACTGTGTGCAATTTGTGGCATTATTTTATAATAATGATATAGGCACTGTAGTGGGTGCCGAGAAACTTTACAGGAATTATTCCAGAAATGTGTGGGATTACAGATTAGGAAAGGATTGACAAATTGTGTGTTTTTTCTCTTGAAAAAAGGCTAAGGGTGACCCAGGTCTTCAAAAATTCTGAAAGATTTTGATACAGTGGACATAGAGAGAATGGTCAGAATCTAATGCCTACCGCTCATCCCGTGGGATGGAGTGTTGAGATAGGAAGCTGATATAATTGGTTGGGAAGGCATGCAGTGGATAGCCTGTTGCCTTCCTGAGACTCTCTGATTAAGTTAGGAATATTGAAAGTGAAGGTCAGCCTTCCCAATGCTCAGCCAATTGAGGTATTAAAGTGGGCAATTAAGAGCCTTGTCATGATCAGACACATTCTATCCCACACTGTGCCCCAGACCTCAGTGGCAAGTCCTGCTCCTGCTGGAAAAGCACCCCCCTCAACCCCACTCCATGTTGACCCCACCCCTGTTTTTGCCTGCGCATGCCTAACTAGCCCTGATGAGCCCACCCCATTCATTTCTTTTGTGGGCATCCAATAATTCTTCTGATCTGGAGCCTTTTGCAATGCCAGCAGTGATCATCTCTACCGGTGGCGTTGCTGTGACTTAACAGTTGCCAGTTCTCTGATTCGCAGGCGTCCCCTGAAGGCAGGTTCTTCATCTGTGAAGATATGGGAATCCTGAGAGCAAGTAGTTAACTGCCTGATGGCCATTTACTGCCATTGAGGCTCCTGGAAATGGCCAGGGTGGGGTTGCCACTGACTTTCCTGCTAATGGACAGAGCCACTGCTGTGGCATTAAGTTCAGTCCTGTGTTTCTTCTTGTGGAGAAGAGTATGGAGGACATCTATATAAAATAGTCAACAGCAAAACCAATAGGAAATTAAAACAAAAAGGGTGGTGAGACTGTGGAAGCAACCACCAGAGTGAGTGGCTGAAGAGAATAATAAAGATGCATTTAAGAGGAAACTAGATAAATTTTATGAGGGTTACAATAATAAATTTAGAGAAGGAAACTGGGAGGAGGTTCAAGTGGAAAATAAATATGGCAGTTTAGGTGGGGTCAAATGGTCTGTTGCTGTGCCACATATACTATGCAATATTATGTAATCCTATGTTATATTTTGCCAAAAGAAGACATTCATGCGCTTGTCGATATGCCTTTGAAGAAACATTGGGTCATCGCTATGATAGGAATACAAAACAAGTTTAAACAATGCGCCCTGATAATGCAGTGTGGAGGAAACTCCTGGCCAGAGCACTTGGAGTGTTGGAACATGCATTGGTTTGGGGGGCCCGAGAAGTTATGATGTGCAAGTCAGAGACTCATCACACTGCAGCAATCACTGTCCGTTGATTCATGTTGGTGAACCAGCTGTAAACAACACTCCTGACATTGAGGACTTTGTTGAAATATAGGTCCTTTGAAAATTGTCACTGTTTCTGCAGCAAGTAACAGCAACTGCAACAGTCAAAACTCTGAATACTAAAAGCAAATCTGGAAGACAACACCAGCACCCAACTCGACTAAAGGACTTTGTAATGCCTGGTGGTGATGGTGTGTTTTTTTTTTGTTCAGAAATTCCTTTTTAAATCATTTCAGAATTCATTTTTGTTTGTGTCTTTTTTTAAAGACTAAAATAGTACCTTTCTTTTTTTGAGGGGAAATGTGGCGTGGAAAATATCTTTGTTGTACATGAATCATTTTCATGTGATTCCTTTGCTTCCTGTCTCTCCCTCCTGTGGTGTGCATGTGAGGTTCCTGCAAGTCCTCTAGGTTAAGTTTTGTTTAATGCTTTATAGCATGTTGATGTTCTTTCTAACAGTTCATAGCTCAGTCTGTTATTTAAAGAGGTAGCAACACAATTCTGTCATTTTATTACGGTACTGGATCTGTTCTGGGTAGACCATTTTTTTCTAATCTTACGAAAGCAACTCCAATATAGATTTACAACCTGATGATTTATCTGTGTTTCTTCAGTTCTGGTCACGTACCTCTGCTCCGGTACTGGTTGGCACTTTTGCCTCACAGCACCAGGGACCTTGGTTCGATTCCTGATTAGGTTCACTGTCTGTGCAGAGTCTGCATGTTCTCCCCATATCTGCATGGGTTTCTTCCCAGTGCTCCGGCTTCCTCCTACAGTCCGAAAGACGTGCTGGTTGGGTGCACTGGCCATGCTAAACGCTACCTCAGTGTACCCAAATAGGCACCAGAGCGTGGTGATTAGGGGATTTTCATAGTAACTTCATTGCTGTGTGAGTATAAGCCTACTTGTGACATGTATAAATCAACATTTTGAAAATAATTGCTGTATGATTGGCAGCTATGGAATTCCCTCCCTATCCCTCTTTTTCACCATCTTGCTTTCAAAATGCTCCTGAAAACCTACTGCTTTGACCAAGCTTTCATTATCTACTCTAATATCACCTTTGGTAACTCAGTGTCAAATTTTGTTTAATCACACTCCCGTGAAGCACTATATTAAAGACACCGCATAAATACATGCTGGTAGTGTAAATAATCATCCTTGCATACTGTCTTCTTAAGGCCTTTGTTAATGCCAACAAATCTAGGAGGTGATTCTATCCCCAAAAAATTCTAAGTGTCGAATTTGCATGAAAACTGTAGTAAAACACGCTGTTTGTTTCAGCAGGGTTTCCAAAATGAATCTCCCACACTCTGTGTACTGCACAGCGCACTGGCGTGAATCATGCTGAAAATCTAGGGGCCAGGCCTTTTCCTGCTGAAGAAGCTGAAATCAGCACACTGAGCAGGGTCACGTGTATGTGCCCATCTCTGGGAGATCACTAAACAAGTCCTCCCAGCATTGAGATCGTCAGCCTCAAACCCCACGGATAGTGCTGTCTTCACCACTGGTTCTCACTCCCTGGCTCCCTCCCCAACAAGAACATCATTGGCTTCTCACTCCCCCCACACCCCCTGCCATGGACATTGCTGGCCTCATCACTGGCCTCTCATTCCCCCTCACACCCCCGCCACAGACATCGCTGGTCTCTCATTCCCTTCATTGAGATTGCTGGCCTGACTGCTGACCTCTTACCCCTCTCTCTCCCTCCATGGGCATTACAGATATCTCACCACTCTCCCCCCACACAAGGAAATTGCTGGCCTGCTCCCTCCCCATCCTCTCCCAACACAAACATCGCTGGCCTTCCCATCCTCCCCCCAACACAGGTATCGCTGGTCTCGCCATTCCCCCATTGACTCAGACATTGCTGGTCTCCCCTCCCCATTGACGCAGACATTGCTGGCTCCCCATCCCCCACTGATGCAAACATTGCTGGCCTCCCCAAACACCATTGACCCAGATATTGCAGGCCTCCCCATCCCCATTGACCCAGACATCGTTGGCCTTCCCGTCCCCCATTGACCCAGACATTGCTGCCCTCCTCACCAACCCCCCCCAGCCATCGCTGCCCTTCCCATTCCTCATTGACCCAGGCATTGCTGCCCTCCCCATTCCCCACTGACCCAGACATCAGGACTTGGTGGTTTGAGTTATATGGAGAGGCTAGATAGACTGGGACTTTTTTCTCTGGAGTGTAGGAGGCTGAGGGGTGATCTTATAGAGGTCTATAAAATACTGAGGGGCATGGATCAGCTAGATAGTCAATATCTTTTCCCAAAAGTCTAAAACTAAAGGGTATAAGTTTAAAGTGAGAGCGGAGACATACAAAAGTGTCCAAAGGGAAAATTTTTTCACAGAGGGTGGTGAGTGTCTGGAACAAGCTGCCAGAGATAGTAGTAGAAGCAGGTACAATTTTGTCTTTTAAAAAGCATTTAGATAGTTATGGGTACAATGGGTATTGAGGAATATTGGCCAAATGCAGGCAATTGGGATTAGTTTGGAGGTTTTTAAAAAAAAGGGAGGCAAGGACAAGTTGGGCTAAAGGGCGTGTTTCTAAGCAGTAAATCTCTATGACTCTATGACTACCTGTATGGGATGCACAGACCTGCATGATGATCATCTGATGGTCACATACAATTTGTACATCAGATAGAACTCCTTGCAGTTAATAAATAGTTGCCTCTCACCTTGCAAAGACCACAGGGTGATATGTGTCCCATCCATTGCCCCCTGCACATGAGGCATCCCTGCAATGGCGGTGAAGTCTGCAACCTAGGCCTCCCGTTGACCCTGTCCAAGATCAAAGTGTATGTATTGGTCTGCCCGGGTGAACAAGGCATCTGTCAGCTGGTGAACACATCTGTTGACTGAGGTTTGAGAGATTCCACAAAGGTATCCCCGGGTGCTTGAAATGACTTTGTTGTGCAGAAGTTAAGGGCCATCTTAACTTCTACTGGCAGCAGCTGGCCACCCATCCCTGAGGTACCAGGTGTGACACACGGGTGCCAGACCACGTCCCCAGATAGGATGAGCCAGCGATAGCACATAACCTCCGACAGCCTTGAATGACGAATGATGTTCTGGTCTGGTAGCACCTTGGCCTCCTCATCGTCCTTCTTCTGGCCAGCCTTTTGGGAGATTGTTCTTCCACTTCATGGCCATCAGTGACAACCCCCTGCCATCCTTTCTGAGGGCCTGATACTGGCTGCTCTTAGTGTGGCCTACCTATACTCTCCACCTCCTGAGCCAACTCCTCTCCTTGGCCACTACCATGCAGGCCAGTTTGAAATCAATGAGACCAAGATCCATTCTGCATGATGGGGTTTAGAGGGAGAGAGAGATTGGAACACGTCATTGCTTGTATCTTACCCAGAACCACCTCCCCACCCTACCTCCCAGTCCCCCCCCCTTCCCCCCAACCACCCCGCAATCCCTCATTGGGTCCATTGCCCCCACTGTGGATACTGGCAACACAACACAATCTATGGTGTCATGAATCACCTGATTAGGTTGCCTATCATTGTCATTGTTAACACAGCAGGCATAGACCACTGCATTCCCTTGATCCATTGCCATGAGTGCCACTACAGCATTTCCTTCCAGGCATGCGTTGCAGGTCAGGGACATGGGGCGGGGGCTGCCTCCTAAATATCCCAAGATGGGTTCCCATTCACAGCAGAGTACATGCAGTGTGACTGTTTATGTTAACATGAGCACACTGCTTGAAGCACCAGCTGCCTGAACTGAGGAGCCCTCAAGCAGCATATGGTGCACTTCCCCCCACACCCCCTCCCTAAAACCAGCACCCAGTCCAGATTCTGACCACAACCCACAGCCAGAACAAAATCACAGCACAGTGGCTGCAGACAGCAGACTGACCAGCATTCAGTAAAGGATCCCACCCTACCCCACAGGGACTTACATGGAACATTCCTGGGCCCTGGGAACAGCACTTCTAGCTCTGCAGGAACCTCCCCACAGCAAGCAGGAATTTCCAGTCCCTGCCTCCAACTTCCCCTGCAGTCTGAGGGCAGCAGCTCTATAACACTTACCTCCTTATTCCTGTTCATCACTGCCTCTTTTACACAGCAGTTGTAAACCCCGCCAGCATGACTTCACGGCAGAGTGGAGCGGGGGGAGATGCTAGCGGGGCAGATTCTGGTTGTGGACCTACTAATCAGATGGAACAGATGCATGCTAATGTCTGTTACACTGAATTTCAACGTGGATCCGTTGACACCAAAAAACTTAGACTAGGAGATGTGTGGAGGCTTGGATGCCCAGCACGTATCATGTGAGTTGGCCACCACTACAGTTTCCTGACTTGCTGCGCTAAAGAAGCAGTGCAGCGGGATACAGCAGGATGGGAGAATCTCCCCGCCAATTAATGAAAACTATTTGAATACCTTATCTTTAAATTTGTTATGAGATAAAGATATAATTTCAATGTCATTTACGCTGATGTATTTGTCCAATTCCGGAAATGTAACATTTAGAATGCCAAACAACTTAGACAACTTGCCAGCATCAAATGCTTGCCAAATGAGTGGAAGAATAGTCAAATGTTTTAATTAACCAAGTATTTAATTAATTGGGAGATGCTGTAATAATTTAAAACTTATAAACAATAGTGCCGTGTTATTAATCTGAACATGTCTTTAACATGTGCTCCATGGACATATTCAATCTTTCTGGATGTGGAGATGCCAATGTTGGACTGGGATGGGCATACTAAGAAGTCTCACAACATCAGGTTAAAGTCCAACAGGTTTATTTGGAATCACAAGCTTTTGGAGCGCTGCTCCTTCATTAGGTGAGTGGCGAGGTAGGTTTCAAAAATTGGGCATATGTAGACAAATGCTCCAGTTTCCTCCCATACCCCAAAGATGTGCTGTTAGGCTGATTGGTGTAACAAATTGTCCCTAAATTAGTCTCCCCTCAATCTGGTTTCCAATGTGGAGTGCCATAAGCATAGACAAGGGTCATGGGTGGAGAGGGGACTCACAATGTTGAAATGGTGGCGCGGGCTCATTGGGCCAAAGGGCCTGTTTCCTGTGCTGTGTTGTTCTTTGTTCTTTATAATGGTTGGAATGCAAGTCTTTTCAGGTAAATACATCTGTACAGGTACGGACAGTGCGAGTTGAGAGAGGGATAATCACAGGCTAAAGAGGTATGAATTGTCTCAAGCAAGGACAGTTATCTTTCTGGAGGCAGAGTGAGAAACCCATTTGTAAGGAATAGCTAGGCACGAATAGTTATATTGCCCTACTTCACAGCAGGTGAGAATAGCCACCAATTGTCATGATCTAATACACTTAGTTCAATAAGAGTGAAATATTTTTCTATTAATGAATCTCACAAGCATAATGCTGCTGGCCTCTCCAGCGGGAATAGTACCCACTGTCAGCTTTTTGTTACTTGGTAAAAATGTCCATTCAGTTTGTGAGGATGATCCTGAGCTTCAAGTTGTCTTTCATTTCATTACCTTCCTCTCATGTTGACCTGTCTGTCATCAGCTTCCGGAAGCATTCCAATTAAAGTCATTTTAAACCGGGGGAGAGACACCTCATTTTTCAATTAAGCATTTTTAACCTTATGGACTCAATATTGAGTTCAACAATTTTGAAGCTCTGCTCCCATTTTGTTCCCTTTCTCTTTTGCAGGTTTTAGTTTCAACTCATTTTTCTCTTGTTTTTGCATGACAGCTGTTCATTATTCCATCATTCACACCTCCTCCAGTAAAGTGCAGAAGGAGACCATTCGACCCACCAAGCGTGCTCCGACAACAATCCCACCCAGGCCCTATCCCTGTAACCCCATGTATTTACCCTGCTAATCCCCCTGACACTAACGGGCAAATTAGAATGGCCAATCAACTTAACCTGCACATCTTGAAGTGTGGGAGTAAACTGGAGCCCCCGGAGGAAATCCACGCAGGCACAGAGAGAATGTTCAAACTCCACATAGACAATCACCCAAGGCCAGAACTGAACCCAGGTCTCTGATGCTGAGAGCAAGTGATGCTAACCACTATGTCACCATACTGTCCTTAATCTCTCCTCTTCTCTATTCTGTCACATACCTTCCCTGTTGTTTTTTTTCACCTTCCATTTATTACAAACCTTCTAACTTCTCCCAGTTCTGACAAAAAGCTATTGACCTGAAATGTTCATTCCTTTTCTCCCTCCACGGATACTGCCTGACCTATTGAGTATTTCCAGCATCACCTGATTTTATTGTCTCTGAAAATGCTTCACTTGGAAAAGTTAACACTTAAAGGTAACTGTTTCCCAAATCTATTTTGTGAAAAACTGGTCAAAACTTCCAAAAATGTGACAGTGCTTTTATGTGAGGAGATTAGTAAGGCAATGTTAATCCTTAGTTTGGAATGCTTTAACATGCATCTAACTTTGCAGTATTAGTTAGCATTTTAGCACAGATGGCTGGGTTGTTGTTTGTATGTGGGCTGGGGAGCTCTGTGGTAAACAGCTCAGTCACCCACTAGGATGAGACATTCTTTCTGAAGATTAGAAGAAGAGACGAATGCGGGAGGTAACGAGTTTCACAGCTCTATCATCCTGCGAAAAATCAAAGTAAGAGTTGGTGCCAGTTTGATGTGAGCATGTGAAAAATGGAGAGTGCAAACAAATAAAATATGACATGAGGAGAGTACTGTGGGTTGCAGCATTTTTTGAGTGCCTGTTGCAATGTAAAACTCCTGTGAGCATCATGCAGCAATCTTGCAAAGTATAATATTTTTTCAACTAGACCCAGATGTACATCCATATATTGTTAGGAATGATCCAGTGGGAAAAAGAAGTGACAATATACTATGTGTGATTTTTTTTTAGGAAATTGGAATTTGCCTTATATATCATAACACCGGTTCTGACAAAGACATGGTTTGCAATATAAGTACTTCGGAGATTGAAAATATTCTGTTCAGATGATTAGGTTTAGGTTTATTTATTAGTGCCACCAGTAGGCTTACATTAACCTTGCAAGATGTTACTGTGAAAATCCCTCAGTTGCCATACTCAGGCACCTGTTTGGGTACACTGAGGAAGAATTTAGCACGGCCAATGGATCTAACCAGCATGTCTTTCAGAGTGTGGGAGGAAACCAGAGCACCAGAAACCGGAGGAAATCCATGCCGACATGGAAAGAATGTACAGACAGCACGCAGACAGTGACCCAAGCCAGGAATCAAACCCAGGTCCCTGGCGCTGTGAGGCAGCAATGTTAACTACTGTGCCACTGTGCCGCCTAAATAATGCGAGAAAAGAACAATTTGATCTCTTTGTCCAATATTTTTTCTACCTTTCTAAAATAATGACTATTCAAAATGCAACATATTCATACAACAAAACTATATGGGAAGTACTCAGCTTTGAGTTGCATCAGTCATGGTTTACATGCTAAACATAGCATTATTTACATTTATTAGCTTATGATTGTCAAGTTATATAAAAAGTCACCCGTGACTTATTTATTTAATAATGCATTTATATAGGCCGGAGTTCTCCAGTCTCGCACGCCCCACTACTGCTGCCAGCAGGAACGGAGAATTTGGCATTCAGCCAAATCTCCACTCACAGCAGCGGAACCAAATAATCCCAGCCAGGGGTCAGGTTGGAGAATTCTGGCCACAGCCAAAAGACATCTCACATCCTTTCAGTCAATGAAATGTTTTTGAAACATAACCAGAAAATGCTGGAAAATCTCAGCAGGTCTGGCAGCATCTGTGGTGAGAGAACAGAGCCAATGTTTCAAGTCTGGATGACCCGGGGTGAGATTTTCCAGCATTTTCTGTGTTTTTTCTTTCAGATTCCAGCATCCACGGTAATTTGCTTTTGTCAACGAGCTTCTGAAGTGAAGCCAATTTAGGCAAGACCACAGCCAATTTGTGCACATCATGTTCTCACAATCAGCTTTGGGATCATGATGTTGATTGAGGGAAAAAAATATGAGCCAGGACCCCAGGATGGATAAATTTCCCTGTTCTTGTTCAAAGTAATTCCATGGGGATCTTTTACTCTAATGGTGCAGCACTCTCTCACTGGACACTCAGCCTTGATATCTGTTCTCAGAATCCTGGAGTGGGAATTGAACCAAGAGCCTTGTGACTCAGAGGTGAAAGTGCTACTGACTGAACCACAGCTGCCACTGAAGCTGGGAAAATGCAAAACACAACTTATTATTGGTACATTTCATTTATTTTAGCTGTTTGATTGAATAGAACCATGCGGGAAATTCAATACAAATGCTTTTGTTCAATAGCAATGAAGTAAATAATACAAAAAAATTGAATCCACTTAACTCTATAGACAAATATACTTAGCTTGAGGTTGAAGCTCAAGTTTGCTCATTTTTCAGCGTGGTGAAGTGAATGAATCTGTTGGGGGCTGAAGTCATATTCCACTTTCGTCCTGAGGAGAAACAGATTAAAACACATACATTAATTTAAACTCTATTTACAATTTCTCTTAGCTTCCTTTCTTCAGGCAGCTGTTTTGAGTTCAATCCACAGACTTTGGAATCTATAGGGAAATATTTCCATGCAATCAAACCTGCCTTGCAACCTTCCTTTTATTCTCTTCTTCCTTTTCAAAATATCACATAAAAGGAGTCGCTAAGGGGATTCCCATATTCCAGCAAATCGAGTGCAAAGCAGTCAGGCAGGGCCAAGATATCCAACAGAGAGGTATATCGGCAGCTCATTACCTGGTAAAACCCCAAATCCCTTTTGCCTTTTTTCTATCTCTGGCATTTCTGCCTTGAAATATTGGTGTGCTGTATCTAAACCCCTTGAAACATTTGTTCCTCCACTCTGTTAAGAACACTGGTGTTCAGGATTTACTGCTGTTTCCAAAAAGCATTGCTTCATATTTCATAATATTCAGTAGCACTGGCCACTTACTTGTCTATTCCACTTATGCTATGTCTTCCAGCAATCCTTTTCTTTCCTCATTTGCTCTGCTCCTAAATTGGATGTTGATACAAGAACTCAAATATGTTTCCTCTTGCGCCTATTTCCAAACTGTTTCAGTAAATTGGCACCCATTCTGTAAGGCACTCCATCACAAATGACTGACTAACCGGAAAGACATGCATTTTCACCAATTAACTCCTTTTGATTTCAATGCAGCATCTATTTTTCCTTTCTGTCGGCTTTAGGAATCAAATATTTTTTCACACCATGGGCTGGGTTTTACATACATGCGTGTTTCTGGTGGGGGTGGCATGTAAACTAAATTGGGTGGCTATCCCGCCATCTTCCACCCAATCCGAGCTGATCCTGATAATGGGCTAGGTGGGCGTCACTAAAATTAACAACCCCCTGATGTATATAAATAATTTACTTAACCATCAATTATGCTTGTTTGCAAGACTACTGACCATATGCTGCCCATACTGGAGTGGGCAAGCGGGCAAAAATTGGCAGGCTGTTATTTATGGTCTAAGTGGGAGAGGGTAGGAAGAAAGGAGGGCACCTCATACAGGGAGGGTCATGATGGGGATGGGGCTACCATGCATGCTTTGGCACAATGGTCCTCATGATGTCTCTCCCACCTTCTTTCTGAAATGGCCAGCAGCTCCCGAGGGAGGGACTTAGTTCCACTGAAGGATGGAAGTCCTAATCTCAACCAATTTAACCCACTCACAGCATGTTATGGTGGTGGAAGCCTGTCTTGCAAGTGCGTCATCTAGGATGGAGGGATGGGGAAAGCAGCCTGCTCCACCCCCCTCCCCCCAACCCCCGTACAATATTGCCCTATGTCAGGAGTTTCAAACGGGACACCATAATTTCAAATAAGATGTTCAATAAAGCAGGCATTTATTTTTGGTACTCTTACAGGGAGTAGGATGTATAATATGAGGCAAATTCAGAGTTCACACCAGACAGAGACCACATGTGCAATATGGTGAGTGGGATTATAGTGAAGAATAGAATCAAACAAAAGACACGTATTAAAATAAATATATCTGGCATGTTGCCAAAGTACAAGGTATGGTCAGGATCAATTTGTTGTCATAATCCATCAAGGTCCCGATCTCTCTTAATGAACTATCCACCACTTGTGCCACGAAGCGGTATTCACAGTGGTAACATTCTGGCCTGCTACTTTTCAGGGATAATTAGACGTGATCTCACTGATCAATGTTATTCCCTAACGTGTCAGTAAGTTGCAAAGGAAATTTTTAAATTGTTACAGTAATGTAATTATCTTTAACCTTTTCAAAACATCAATTCCATGGTATACACCTGTGTGACAAGCACTTAACAAACACAATGGCTTGTAATTATATAGACTTGGATTGAAAATAGCAAAACCTCTCAAGGCACTTCACAGGAGTGTTATTCAACAAAGATTGACACAGGGCCACAAAAGGATGCATTTGGACAGATGGTCAAAAACTTGGACAAAGACATAGGTTTTGAAGAGCATTTGAAAGGACGAAACAGGTAGGGAGGTGGCAAAATTCATGGAGGAAATTCCAAATCCTAGGGCCCAGGCAACATAAGGCACAGTCATTAAAGATGAAATTGCTGAAGAGGCCAGATTTATAAGAGTGTGGATATTTCACTGAAGATTATCAAGAAAGGCAGCAGTGAAACCATGGAGGGATTTGAAAACAAGGATGCAAATTTTAATATCGAGGCATTAATTAGCCCAGAGCCAATATGGGTCAGCAAATCCAGGGAAAATGGATGAATGGGTTGAAATTTAAACTAAATTCTTTTTATTTGACAAGCGTATGAAGGAAATAACATAATTGAATTAATAACATCCAGCCTACATAAGACTAAAAAAAAGTTTTTCAATGTAATTACAGAACATTTTTGGCCATAATTAGTATTACGTTTGACAGCTTCCACACCGGGGATTCAGACTTAATATTTTATGCAAAAAATCTGCAATTTGTAATTTGTTTAATTTGTGTAATTATATCTAATTATCATAATTAAAGTACAATATATAAGACTTCCAGAATTATATTTCCTTTTTTTAAAAAAATGATATGCAACTTCTGAATTATTGAGAAATTCTAGTTCTTAATTAACATTATTTGGATGCATAAATCAAGACAGCTCGATTAATTAACTAGTCTATTATCTCTAATAGCTTGATGATCAGACATAACAAGTCTACAATTATAGAATTTATCAGTGGACATACGAAAATATTTACATCTATGTCAGTTCCCTCACATCTTTAAAGAAGATGTTTGACAGAAAATATTTCACCACAGGGAATGGAGATAATTTAAGAATGGAAACCCTAAAGTTGACGTATTTCCTTAACTGATCAGAAGTGGTAAAGTCGAACTTAATCACATTTGGCTATGCTGCTCAGGATATACTAAGAAAAGGCCGTGCACTTCATTTAAGGATGTTTCCACAGGTAGAAAGCAAAGGGAATTAAGAATGAAACTCTACAATAGCAACTTCGATAGTGGTAGAGCCTGAGGAATAGAAAGTTACATTGGAAATGTACAAGCTGGGAGACTACTTTATATGTAACTTTACAGAAAAAGAAAAGGTGAAAAAAAATCTCCAAAATGTAAGCTTGTCTGTAAAATCATTAAAGTTGGAATCATCAGAAGGAGGCCATTGAGCGCACTGGAATACTGGATGGGATCCCGAATCCTCATTGTCCATCCGCATGGTCGCCAGCAGTGACTCAAGGTCCGGCGAAATCACAATCTCTGATTTTTGTTGCCCCTGATTGGTGACGTAATCAGGTCACATAATGGGTGAGAACTTAATGTGCATTAATTTCAATAAATTTGAACCTAATTACCCTGTCACCAGATTTTTCCCTCTCATTACATTTTTCTACTTTGCTGATGTGACGACACGTCAGAGAGGTTTACAACAGGTTCATCCAGAATCTGTCAAGGGAATTCCCTTGAGGGTGCAAAGGTCACTATAGCCCCTTGGGAGAGAGGGACATGGCCAGGCAGTGCTCTGTTGATGTAGACCTACCTCCTCATCCTGCCCCTTCTGAGAGTGAAAGGCGATGGCACACTGCTACTGACAAAAGCTACCAAGAAAAATGACCCAGGATGAAGCATCACCAGACAATGTGCCAAGGCCCTGCCTTCAGACAGAGCATGCATAATTTAATTTGTTGGAATATCCTTGGCTTTGTCTTAGAAGTTGGCTGCTATATTTGCCCTTATCCACTTCCTCAGAAACAGACAAAAATAAACAACAAGTTCCATCAATTGTATACCCTTAGGGTCATCACAACTTCAACATCATCTCTCTTCCAGTAATAACTTCAATAATTGTTCAACACTCACTTCTAGTGCTTCTAAACTTTCAATATCCAATTCTTCTATGCATTCGAAGGTAAGGTACTTACTCAGCCATCCTTGCAACAATAATAACAACTTACTTTTGGAGAGCTAACATTCCAGGGTCATTAACAAGACTGAGATCAATAAAATTTTTTTATATGCCAAGACACAGAAGAATGTATTAGAAAAGATAACCAAAAGTTTGGTTAAAGAGCCAGGTTTGAGGAGGTAGCTGAAAGGAGAAGAGGTAGATACAGACGTTCAGGAGGATAATTCTAGAGGTTAGGGTCAAGTCAGTTGTTTTTGCTTCACTATTCATAGAATCCCTACAGTACAGAAGTAGGCTATTCGGCCCATCAAGTCTGCACTGACCATAATCCCACTCAGGCCTTATTCCCATAATCCCACATATTTACCTGCTAATCCCCTGACACAGGGTCAATTTAGTAGGGCCAGTCAACGTAATCCGCATATTTTTGGTGTGTGTGAGGAAACAGGGGCACCTGGAGCAAACTCACTGGGAGAATGTGCAAACTCCACACAGACAGTGACTTAAGGCTGGAATTGAACCTGAGTCCCTGGCACTGTGAGGCAGCAGTGCTAACTACTGTGCCACATGCCACCAAAACTGCAAAAGCTTCACAAGGCAACAAAATAACACTGTGCAGCACAACAAAGATGTCCTCTAAAACTGTCTAACATTTTACCTGAGATCAGCTGAGGATTCCTTTAAAACTTTCACCTCCTGACTTGCACTGCCTCTGGTCAATGAGACTGATGGTAAAGGCATTGGGAGTTGTAACTATGTCACCAGATCTCAATTTGAATTTATTAATGAAGTTACCATGCATTTTTGTATGTGAGAACTCTCACTGCAGAGAGTAAAGTCTGCCCCAAAAGTCAGAATAAATAGACTGAAGACAAACAGTTTCAGTCAAATCCTTTCTTGGTCTGGTATTACCCTGCTTTTATGATCAAATAAGTGAGTATAACCTCCACCTCCCCATCACTCCCCTCCCCGCCTCCCCCACCTGTAACTGCTTGAGTGCAGGAAGAGATTTAATGACCACACAACCTTGACAAGATAAGTAAAGGTTCTATTCCCCATGCACATTCCTTACAGAATAATGCAGGCATGCTCACCTCTTTACCTCTCATGCCCTCCTGGTGTCATTACCTGGGTGACAGGACAACTGACCTATCTATGAAAAGAATAATGCATCACGATAACTCCTGAGCACTGTGAGAACTCATCATTACCTGCCACAATAGCTCTTGCTAGTTGTGGAGGGAGGCTGCACCTGCAAGTCTGATAAGAACGGTATGCCTGTGGACAAACTGAACTCCCTGGTTTGTTAAAGAAAATAGAGCGCATAACCAGAGGCAAAGATTTGCGCCTCGAGGAGCAATAGCATTTTGGGATTTTTGATCCTTTTTTTAATTCAGGCGAACAAAATTAAAAATGGGTTGTAATGTTGTGTTTTAAAACAAAATGTATGTACATAGGCTTTCTTTTAAAAAAAAGCTGCAAGCATTCAAGATATGTATTAAAACCAGATGGGCCAATTTGAGAAACGTCATGATTTGCAGACTACTTCAAACTGATGCAGTAAAGTTCAGTTGCCTCATTCCAGACCCATCAGCCAGATGGCTGCCATTCATTCTGAAAGCAGCAGGAGATGCCTGCCTCCAACCCACAGTCCAAAGGAGGGAAAAAGATAGCCAGATTTTATTGAACAGCCTAATGGCAAATCACGAGCGGATCGGAAGTTAGCGCCATAGCCTTCCCCCTTACTGGGAACAGAGAGAAAACAGATACAAGGGCACGCAGGCAGATTTTGCAGAGTGCTGTAAAACACAATCCTTAAACGAGAACTGAAAGCTTTCAGTCCAAAGTTTGCCTGGAAGAAAGGTAACATGATAAACAAGCCCACAAAAGCAATGACGTGTGGATATTGTTTTTCCCCATGTGTTCAAGAAGACTAATAAGATTTACCTAATTAAGTGGAATTATCATTGATGGATGATGTATTGAATTTCCTCAATGACAGTTACTTCATTCACCAGCAGAGGGAGTTGCCTACAAGTTTCCTGGTATATGCAAATTGAAATATTTTGGTGCAATTCTGATGTAATTTGACTGTAGAAAGTGTATAGATTTTACACACACACACACACACACAGACACTCTTCAGGAGATGTCATGCAATAAATCTTTAAAAGCACTCTCTTAATGTTCAGATCCTGCATAACAGTGCCCAAATGTAAGGTAAGAAGCAAATTAACTAACACCATTGCTTATGCACAACACTAGGCTTTCTTGGTACTATTATGTACCCATTGGGCACCAGATCAGGCCCTCAGGAGAGTGCCCTGATGAAAGCCTCCAGTGTCTCCTCCAAGAGCCACAGGATTGGAAATTTCACTCTTTATAGCTTTCAGTATTGCACCGAAACGCAACCTAGATTTGTAGTGTTTATGCTACCTCATTAATACTAACATTAAATATATACCAGAATATAGTAGAGTAAATTTACTGTGGACAAATCGTATATACCCTTGAACCTTCCATCCTTGTAAACTACCATCCTTAGTCAATCTTCCTTTCCTCTCCAAAGTCCTTGTACATGCTGTCACTTTTCTATTCCATGCCCATTTTTCCATGAGCTCCATTTTTGAATCCTTCCTCTCAGGTGTCTGACTAACCACAGCATCTAAACTACTCACTTTCTTTTAGCTGCAGCAGTGATGTCATCAAGGGCTCATGCACTCCTTGAATGTTCACCATTGCCGATCCACCATCATCTCTTTAAATAACATTCACCACTGCATCATAGCCAATTCGCACCTCATGCCATTGTAGTTTCCTTTATTTAGATTCAGGGTCCTAGACTCCAAATCAACTACATCGCTCTCCATCTTGATGAAGAATTCTATCATATTATTGCCTTTCATCCCCAAAGGGCCTCACACAACTAGATTGCCAATTACTCCTTTCTTGTTACACAATACTCAATCTAAGATGGCCTGTTCTCCAGTAGGTTCCTCAACGTGTTGGTTCAGAAAACCATCCTGTATACACACCAAGAATTTTTCCTCCATGGTGTTGTTACTAACTTGGTTTGCCCAATCCATATGCAGATTAAAGTCACCCATAATTACCCAGATGTTCTTTTATTGCATGCATCTCTAATTTCCTGTTTATGCCAATCCCAATGTCACTACTACAATTTGGGTGTCTATAAACAACCCCCACTAATAGTTTTGCCCCTTGGTTTTTCTCAGGTCTACCCATAGAGATTCCACATCATCAGAGCTAATATCCTTTCTCATTACTGCGTTATTTTCCTCTTTAACCAGCAAAGCAACTCCACTGCCCTTGTCTTTTTGTCTGTCCCTCCTAAATACTGAATACCCCTGAATTTTATTTTCCCATCTCTGGTCACTCTGCAGCCACATCTCCATAATTTTGGCTATATCATACCATTTGAACTGTTTTGGTCTCCTTATTTATGGAAAGATAGACTGGTGTTAAAGGCAGTACAGTAAGGTTCACTAGGTTGATCCCAGGTGTGGAGGGATTTTCTTATGGGAGGAGGTTTTGTAGGTTGGGCTTATACTCATTGGGGTTTAGAAGAATGAGAGGTGATCTTTTCGGATATGTATGATTCTCAGGGGGCTTGATAGGGTAGATGCTGAGAGGTTGTTTTCCTATGCGGGAGAGCCTAGGAGCAGAGGGCATGATCGCAGGGTAAGGTGTCATCTGCTTAAGACAGAGATGAGGAAGAATTTCTTCTCTCAGAGAGTAGTGAATTTGTGGAATTGTTTACTGCAGAGGGCTATATAGGCTGAGTTGTTCAAGGCTGAGATACAGATTTTTTATCAGTAAGGGAATCAAGGGTTATGGGGATAAGGTAGGTAAGTGGAGTTGAGGGTAATATCAGATTAGTCATGATCATATTGAATGGTGGAGCAGACTTGATGACCTGAACAGCCTACTTTTTCACCTGTGGTCTTACAGCCAACAGCAACCATCTCAAATTTGGTGTAACTGGCACAATTGGTATGTCAATGCAAGAAGCATTATGCTACCTCTTAATCGCCATAAATCTGTTAAATAGGGGCAGCACAGTGATACAGGAGGGCATGGTGGCACAGTGGTTAGCACTGCTGCCTCACAATGCCCGGGACCTGGGTTCGATTCCCGGCTTGAGTTACTGCCTGTGTGGAGTTACATTCTCCCTGTGCCTGTGTGGGTTTCCTCGGGTACTCTGGTTTCCTTCCACAGTCCAAAGATGTGCAGGTTAGGTGAATTGGACATGCCAAATTCTCTCTCTGTACCCAAATAGACCCCGGTGTGTGGTGACTAGGGGATTTTCACTGTAACTTCATTGCAGTGTTAATGTAATGTTAATACTTCTGACTAATAAATAAACTTTACTTTAAGGAAGGATACTGGTACATATCGTCTGTCTTCAGTCACATTATTGTGTGCTCCCACAGTGTTTTCAAGTTTGAATACAAGCCTATTGAAAAGGTTTACTCCCATAAGACTTTTGCCTCTGGCTACATAGAATGTGAAACTGTCTAGGTTAATGTTTTTGTAGCATACTGGAACTAAGGGCCCTATTTTACTATTGCCTCGTGCCCATTTACGGGTGCGAAAATGTGGTAATGTTGGGTATGAGGCCATTAACGCGATCCACACCCGCGTCCACGCAGATTGCCACTTTACCAACACCCGGGAATGGCGGTGATCTGCTTCGCGCTCTAAATGGGCGCAACGACAATTTAAATGTACTTGCATGCATTTAAATTGAATTAATGAACTGCCCGCCCAAATCTATCAGTATTTCCCCTTTACCACCGTGTTTGCCAATCCGGAACCGCTAAATAAAAGTCTGAATCGGATGCTCCAGTTGCTGAAGAGCAGGTTCAGTGTTTCCAACGGCTCTCTGACTAAGATCAGTGGTGGGGGGGAAAGAGGGAAGTGGGTCAGATCATTCTCTGGTTGGGTGGTAGGGGAGTGAGGCCAGATTGTTGTCTGATGAAGGGGAGGTGGGTCAGATGTATCTCTGTCTGGCAGGCAGGTGGAGGGGGGAAGGGCTGTTCGTTGTCTAGTGGAGAGGGAGAAGGAGGCGAGTCAAATATTCCTCTGATGGGGAGGTAGTGAGGCCAGACCATTCTCTGGGGGTGGTGGGGGGGAGAGTGAGGCTAGTTCGTTGTCTGGGGTGGGGAGTGAGGCCAGATCATTCTCTTGGTGGGGGAGGGGAGGACTGAGGCTAGATCATTGTTGGGGAGGGATGGGGGGGGTGAGTGAGACCAGAACATTCTCTGGGTGTAGTGGGGAGTAAGGCTAGACTGTTGTTGGGGGGGGGAAGGCCCAATCGCTCTCTGGTAGGGGGCAGGGGGTCCACTGCTACTCTGCAGGCGATCGGTGGGGGGGTTCCAGAGGTGGTGATCAGTCTGGGTAGCGGGGGTGGTGGATAAGGGGGACAGTGATGTGTGTGTGTAGTGGGGTGGGGTGGATAGGGAGGGCAGTGATGTGTGTGTGTAGTGAGGGGGGGGTGGATAAGGGGACAGTGATGTGTGTGTGCACCATCGCTCCTGCATTTCACTCTTGAGCCGCTTCCTGCGGTTTGGGAGCGATCTGACACGGGTGCGCTTTATCAAATATTTTCTAACTGCATATGCAGAGCTCAGAGCTCCGATCATTTCGGCCACGCTAAGCCCCACCCACAGCGCGAATGGGACTGGAGATGGCTGGATGCATATGGGGACACCTGGAAGCAGATTTCTAAGTGGGATCTGCATTACACCCAGATTCGGCACTTAGAATAAAAATGGTAAAATCAGGCCCTATGATTGTTCCTAGGTCCAGAATAATTGAGCTATTCTAAATCTAAAGAGTGTCGGTCACAGGAGTGAGCCAAAGTTGTAAAAATACCGATGGTAGAGTTTGCCACTCAAAAATGATACTTTCACCCCATCAACAATGAGACGCGACATGGAAAAGCCAACAATCTCGACTGAGTAATCCTTAAAATTACCCAATGCTTTACTGTTCATGATGGCATATCTCTCAGGAAGAGACTCCTCCACATGTAGAACTGATGAAACTGCACATCTTTGCAAAATTGTTCCACAGTAAGCATACATTTTACTTTTTCCCCTCGAACTGCACGTGGTGCTGTGAGTTGATGAGCATTTCCACAATTTGGGCATGGTTGTGCAGTTACCTGACCATGGCGAAACATGAGACTGTTGAGTTCTCTTTGTCCATAACGCTTGGGCTTAAGTTGGTTGGACAAATTGTGTCTGCAATCTTGAGTCTGAGGGTGCATTTCTGTATAATTCTTCACATCTAACATGACAGATTTGATTTGGACTGGCGAGGTTAAGGTTTTTTGGAAGATTTAATCATCAGCCTCCCCAGGGAGATGTTCCCTAATTCATAGGCTTAAAGACTTTTCAATTATTTGGTCAAGAAGTTGTTCATTGGTTGGTGTGTCAAATTTACATGTAGAAGCTAATGACCACAAAGCTGCCATATATTGTTGAATTGACTTACCTGGCAGCATATCTGGTAGAATATCTATTATCCAATTATCATACTCAAAGTAATTTTTGAGAGCATTTACCATCATTTAAAGTGTAGATGTGTTTTATATGAGCTGCTCAAATGTTTGTTGGTCTCCTCCTCTGTGACAATGTATGAATATTGCCTTCTAGCAGATCACTGCTATGTTTAGACTGCCCATCTCTAAAGCAAGCAAGTAGCTCTTGAACCCCAAAATTCATCAATGTCACAACTTGGGAGGATAGTCCAAAAATGAAAGAAATGCTACTGGAGCTGGTAAGGTAAAGATTTTCACCTTGTCATTGTTATCCTTGTCATTAATTTTACTGTATATTTGCTGGTTTGTTGTCTGCTTGATATATCTGATTAACCTCAATACAATGTAGAAATCATATTAGTTTTAATTCTACAACAGATTTATTTATACTGCCTTGTAATACCTCAGCCATCACAGGATTTCATCAGACATGTTCATAGCTCAGGCTTCTCAGGTATTTCTGGGAGCTTCTGCTTCCCATAGTTCTTAGAGGCTCCAACTAATCAGTCAAGTGAGCATAAATCAGTCAATAGGCTAACATAATCAAAGATCAATTAAATCATTGAACACCATGAGTTACTCATGACCTTGCTAAGATTGCTTTAGCATTATGGTCAAGGTGGAAATCTGATTAGAGTGATTTAAACATAGAGTTTCAAGAAAAGTGGAAACAAATTTGGCAGGCAACAACACATTCAGGAAAGGGGGGAAGGATATTGGGCAAAATTGGTAGCATAGTGGATAATGAAGATGATCATCTAGGTTTGGAATGGGATCTTAATCAACTGGGCCAGTGGTCTGATGAATGGTAAATGGGATTTAATTTAGATAAATATGAGGTGATGCATTTTGGTAGGTTGAATCAGGGCAGGACTTATTCAGTTAATGGTAGGGTGTTGAGGAGAGTTAGAGAACAAAGAGCCCTAGAGGTACATGTTCATAGCTCCTTGAAAGTGGAGTCATAGGTAGTGAAAAAGCCTAAAGAGAAAAATCAAAGCAATACAACAATATAATGATGAGGGTATGGGCAAACAGCTTAGGACAGAAAGTGACAGAGTGTAATGTGCATCAGAGTAAGGGCCATGTAGGAAATGGTAGCAAAAAAAGGTAAAATTAAAGGCCTGTTTTTGAATGTGCATGTGGCAGACATGGAGGTGAATGGTTTTAGATCCATTTACCATAACAGAGACATGGTTACAAGATGACTACATTTGTGAAATCAATATTCCAGAGTACAGAATTCAAAAGGACAGGCAGAATGGAAAAGAATGTAGCCATGAGAGTAAAAGATGACAATAAGGACATTAGTGAGAAAAGATCTCTGCTCAGGAGATCAACAAGTAGAATCAGCATAGGTAAAGGCAAGGAGCTGAAAGAGTATGGAACACTGGTCAAAGCAGTAGATTATAGGCACCTTAACAATAGTGGTACTATTGGATAGATCAGTCAATAAGAAAATTTTGGAGCATGTTACAGAGGGAGTGTAATAATTCTGAATGTTTTTAATCTTCACCATAGTCTGGGCCAATTCCATTGACAAATATGGTCTGGAGGTTTGGAGCATTCTGTGGAATGCTTTAGTGACAGCTTCCTGAAGTGGCACATTGCGGAACCTATTAGAAATAAAACTATTTTAGTTCTAGTATTGTGTTATGAGGCAATGTTAGTTATGAATCTCACAATAATTGACCCACAATTGTAATACAATTTGAGGGTGGCACAGCAGCACAGTTGCTAGCACCGCTGTCTCACAGTGTCAATGACTCAGGTTCAATTCTAACCTTGGGTGACTGTCTATGTGGAATTTGCACTGTCTCCCCACGTCTGTGTGAGTTTCCTCCGGGTGCTCTGGTTTCCTCCCACAGTCCAAAGATATGCAGGTTAGGAGGACTGGCCATGTTGTCCCTTAGTGTCCTAAAATAGGTTAGGTGGTTTGCAATGGTAAATATGCAGAGTTATGGGGACAGACTGGGGGTGATGGGGAGGTGGTGGATGGTGGAAGAGTGGACTGAATGGCTGTTTTATGCTATGTAGAGATTCTATGATTCTAGGATTAGTATTAAGTTTGAACATGACTTAAAAGAGTCACAAGCAAGAACATTAAACCCAAACAAGGTCAATAACAGGTCTGATTGAAGAGCCTGAAAGGATGATTTGGTAAAGAGACTGAAAGATCTGACAGAAAATAAACAGCACTGTGCATGTACCTACACAATATGGACTGCAGCAGTTCAAGAGGGCAGCTCACTGTGACCTTCACAAGAGCAATTAGGGATTTTTAATGAATGCTGGCCTAGCCAGCAAAGCCCATACCCCTTGAATGACTTTTTAAAGTGGAACATTTTTTTAAAAATCAATTCACAATATTTGACAAAAATGTATTCCACTGTAAAAGAAAAGCCCTGCAAGAAAGATCCATCTGTGGTTTGCTCAGAAGTTTAAAGATATTATTAGATTAAAAGAAAAAACTTGTAATGCTGTGTGGCCAAACAGACCATCTAAAATGGTGATTTGTAAAGCACTCTGGGCGAATTGGCCAAGAACTGAAACGACAAGCTGCAGAAACAAAGAGGCTGCAACCCTGATAAGTGAATAAACAGGATATGGGTCATCTCCAGGATGAAAGGGACTTTCTGGTCACACTGGGTTCTTTACCAGACATAAGGGCACTGTGAACCCTTATTTAGAAGGGAGGTATGTGGCTTATGTGCCTACAGACATGGCCACTGGGGACACACCCAGAGATCAGTGTGGCAGCACCTGATTGGACTCTTATTGATCGGGGGGTCATGTCCTGGTCGATTGATTGGCACTGGCCAAAAGGGGCGTGAAATCCAATAGTTTTTAAAGATGCTGCGCAACCAGCAATTTCTCTCTCTCTGACCCCACGAATGAGCTACAACAACAGTGATCATCGCCAGCGGTGACTAGCACAAGGAGAGCCACCACACCCGAGAAGGAAGGAAGGATGACCAGAGCCAGACCAGACCAAAGGACCAGACTATGCAGACAATTACCGAGACCAACACACAGATAAAGGCCAATATCTACTTGGGTACTTGCCAGTCATGCAAAGTTGTCAAGGTCTTGTATTGGACTTGATTTTCCTGTAAGATAACTTATTGTTAGTTGGGTGGGTGATAATTGATTGTGTGGGTTTAAATAAATATTGGTTGTACTAATAAGACACCTACTCATAGTTATTTGTCCACCGTATAAGGGTTAAAACAGACGCGGCATGCAACAGCTGCAAAGTACAGTTACACATTTAAAGACTGGCAGTATGTTAGAAACTAGCCAATGAGCATCAAAAACTTGATAAAAAATGAAAAAATAAACTATGAGAAAACTAGCCAGGAATATAAAAACAGATTGTAAGCTTTACACGTGTGTATAAAAAGGAAGAGAGTAGCTAAAGTAAACATCGATCCCTTAGAAGCAGGAGAAATTTCATGAGGAAATCATATGGTGATTAAACAAATATTTGGCATCTGTCTTCATAGTAAAAGGCACAAGTTGCATATCAAAAGCAGAGGTAGCCTATGGGCTAAAATGTTTGAAAGAATTAAGATAATTAATATTGGCAGAGAAGAAATACTGGGGAAAATTAAAGGGGCTAAAAGCCAACAAATCCCCAGCATTCACTGGGAGGTTAAATTGCTAAAAACCAGAATCCTGACCCCAATCCTTCTTCAACCCAGCAACTTTCACTTTTAATAGAGATAGCACTTGAGGTAGGTGACCGAACCATCCAACAAGATAGGTTTGCACTTTAAAGATTATAAGGATGGGGAGAGTCACTTATGCTCACGATTTTCGATTCAGCTGCAGACGGTCAGGTTTCCTTATCCACAGAACCAGGGACTGAACCTTTCTCAGAATAGACCCAACCTCCTCCCAAGTCGTAACCACACCCCAAATTGAGCTGCACACCTCATTTACCTTATCCTCTTCCAGATTACTCTAGGGCTGAATGGAAGCCAAGCCTAAAAATCAGATTGATTTTGGGTAGAGAACCAATTGATGACAACACACATGTATTGTGGGATTTTATGGGAGATGCCCTATCTTTGGGTTTGCAGCACTCTACTGCAAACTCTTCCCCCATGCTGGAGGTAAGAATGTATCTGCAGGACCTGCTGGCCCCTAAGAGCTCTCTCCTCTTTCTACTTCTTGCAGTAATACATCAGAGTATGTTGCAGCAGACTCTGTGCCCGGCTGTATCATTTGCATCGTCCTTCTTGCTCAAAGGTCCTTTCCTAGCCACTTCCAGCTGTTGCTACTACCGGACTGCATCTTGTTTTTAAGAGGCATGGTTGTCTTTAATTGCAAGCAAGCTTAAACTGCTAGCCTCATATAAACCAAGAACTGTGAGTGAGGCAGCAGCCATTCAGCAGTATTCTTAGTGCGCGCTGCACACTAATATTATTTAAATTGGCAGGCAGCATGAACTACATTGCAACAAATGGACAAATGTAATTCCAACGTCTGTTTAACAGACCTAATCCAATTTGTCTCCCTTTTTTGGGGGTCACACTGATGAGCCAGACCAGTGTATTCTTCAAAAGTGTACTGGAACAATAAATAATGTCATCCTGACCTAATTTTTATTAACTATATTCAGGAGTCCTCCAAAATGTGTTTCTAATAGATAACAGACAGGAGACTTTGTTATGACTTCTGCAATATTTTCCAGATTGTGATTAGTTGATATATAATGCTTGGGCGGTTGCTAAATTTTCACAATGAGCATAACACTTTCAAAATGGTTTTGAGACTGAAACAATAGAACATTGTCTATGTTAAATAAGTGGATGAAGTTTGTGGCCAAGCAAAAACTTCTGGAAAATCTTAGCAGTTCTAACAGCATCTGTGAAGAGAGAATAGAGCTAATGTAATGATGACCCTTCATCAGAGCCAAGTAATTGGGCCATTTGCACGGCCTGTTATACCAGCAGAGTTGTGATGTGGAGACAACAAATTAGACAACGGTGTTTTATTCACACCTACCAGCTATGTTATTTCTTTCCAAATGCTTGTTTTGTGACTTTATGTCTGTCTGATTCTTGTGATTATTCCATGTCTGTTCAAAGTGATACAAACAGTTTGTACAAGTCTTACTGCTCATCACCATGATTGTGGTATATAGGGTAATGCTGCACTGTTGCATGCTTAGCAGGAGGCCCAGGTGCATGTGTCACTCACAGAGGTTATAGATATTCTGCCCTGCTTAAAGTTCAACCTGCACCATTTGAATGGGATTGCATTCAGGCTGCAGCAGTTGCTGCAGCTGTATCAAAATGAGCTTCTTATGTGGAATAAAATGGAGTTGTGGCACAAAGAAAGGGCTCTCAGCTTTTCTGATGTTGCTCTGGAGGGGAGAGAGGAGGAAAGATGTCATGTTTGTGCAGGGGTCTAAGAGGTCCACTAGATACACACCACAAAGGGAAAGGGTGTATGTACCACAGATGTTGCACATGGTCAAAAAAAAAGGTGTCTATAGATGCCACCTCACCTCCAACATCACACAGTGCTCAGTTTCCATCACTCAGCCATCATTAATCTCTGTCTTCTAACATTCTTAAATCCTACTTATCCTCATCTCACAATCCGAGAGTACAAAGTACAGATGGTGTGACCAATCACCTTTGGTTTTCCACCCACGCTCACTCCAACTGTCCTTTTCTGCATTTCTACTTTCTGACACAGGAGACAGTGTTGTCACAGGACTAGTAATTCAGACACCCAGGGTAATGCTCTGGGGACTCATGCCTGAATCATTGACTAGAAGCAGGAGTAGGCCATTTGGCACTTCAAATCTCCTCCACGATTCATTTTGGTCATGGCTGATCATCAAATTCAATATCCTGATCCCCCTCTACTCCCACATCCCTTGTTCCCTTTAGCTCCAAAAGCTCTATCTAATTTCTTCTAGAAATCACACAATGTTATGGCCTCATCTACATTTAGTGGCAGTAAATTCCACAATGGGACCATGGTAGATGGCAGAATTTGAATTCAATAAAAATTCTGGAATTAGATGTGTAAGGATGATCATGAAACCATCCAAACATAAAGACTCTGGTTCACTCATTTCCTTTGTGAAGGAAGTCAGAAAAGATCACTAGCACAGCCCTTCGGGGGAAGTCTTCATATTGTTGATACCCTCCATCATGTTGTGTGGTACTACCACTGTGTTAAATGGCGATCGATTTCAAACAAGTCTAGCAACTCAAAAGACTGGGTACACATGAAGCACTGTGAGCCTTCAGCAGAATTGTACTCAACTACAATCTGTAATCTCAAGGCTCAGCATATCCTCCACCCTACCATTATCACCAAGCCAGGGGATCTGCAGATTTAATGGCATGTAGGCCAACTGTCATGTGGGGTGTCTGGTCATGTGTTATCAATTTGGATCGTGGGATATTCTTCATGTCACTTTCATTTTTTCTTTTCATTTTGTCGTTGCTGGATCTCAAATAGCTGAGATCCTTCCGATAGAGTCCACTACCACCTGGTTCAGTCCAAGACAATGTCCTCCCACGGGTTGATGTCAATGTTGCCTTTCTTTATTCTGGCTTTCAGCACATCCCTAAAATACTTTTTCTGTCCTTCTCTTGTGTGTTTGACTGATTTTGGAGAAAGCCTGCTTTGGGAGCCTAGTATCTGACATTTGAACTATATGACCAACCCAATAAAGCTAAAGCCAGCTGATACTAGTCTTGATGCTTGCTTGTAAAATTAACTATAATCTTATAATCTAAGATTGGCCTTAGTTTTTAGTTGGAGTTGTCTGAGATTAAATAGTTCATCATCCATTTGATAAATAAACTGCAGTTCAGCAGGGAACATGTCACTAGTCAGATGGAGCATGGCAGCAAAAAAGATGGGAAAACAAGTTGCAGTGATGACAAAACCATGTCTAATTCTTGTCTTAACCTCAAAAGGTCTCAAACAGATCCATAGTAAAGGATCACCACACATATCATTGTGAAGCAGGAGGAGGACGAATTTTGGACGACATCCATATTTAAGCAGAATCTTCCAGAAATGCCTCGTAATTTACAGAGTAGAAGACCTTTGTCAAGTCCAAGCACACTATACAGAGAGGTTAATTATGATATTTTCCTTGTAGATAGTGAGCTGTTAAATTCATGTATACCTTTCCTCTTGATGGCCTAAACCCACATTGAGATTTGGGGAGTAGCTCTTCAGCAAGTGTGATAAATCAATTCAAAAAGGTTCTCATTATGATCCTTGCTGCAATAGAAAACAGGGATACCTGTGTAATTTCCACATTTGGATTTGTCCTCTTCCTTAAAGATCATCACAATTATGGCATCCATGAGATCTTTCAGCATTTTTTCTTCATTCCAGGATAAGGGACTGGAGCTGTGCCTCTCTACATAACTTAAAAACGTTGGCATCACTCCCTGTTGTTTTGTTGCTCTTCATTTGAGTGATGGCTTTCATCACCTTCACAGATGTGGGTGAAGTTCTAACTGAGTGTTATGGGATGGAGTTGAATATGTTCTCATCAACAATTGATTCTTGCTTCAAACAATCTTCAAAATGCTCTCTCCAACAGACATTGACAGCTTCCCTTGATCTGATCTTCCCATCCTTAGATCCCAAGGAGTTGGTCATGGGTACTTGGGCCATAAAAGATCATCGTGACAGTGACGAAGCCACGGATATCTTTCATGTCAGTGAGATATCGAATTTCCTTTGCCTTATCTGCCCACCACTTCATGTTGCAGGTCCATCTTTGTACTTCTGTCTTTACTTGTTGGTTAGTCCTTTTTTTGTTTGCTTTATACTCACGTAATTTCATCAAGGACAGAAAGTCTTGCGTTTCCAATAAAATGTGTTCATTGATCATGGAATCTTACAGTGCAGAAAGAGGTCCTTCGGCCCATCGAGTCTGCAGCGAACACAATCCCACCCAGGCTCTACCCCCATATCGCTACATATTTTACCCAGTAATCCCTCTAACCTATGCATCTCAATTTTTTAGCAGGCCAATCAACCTAACCCACACATCTTTGGACTGTGGAAGGAAACTGGAGCACCCAGAGGAAACCGGCGCAGACACAAGGAGAATATGCAAACTCCATACAGACAGTGACCCGAGCCCAGAATTGAACCCAGGTCCCTGGAGCTGTGAAGCAGCAGTACTAATCACTGTGCTACCGTGCTGCCCCTTCAAATATTCTGATCCTTTTCAGCACACCAATTCTGATGTGTCTTGACATAAAATCTAAGCATCCCTTTTCAGGCATTGATAATATTGATCTTAAGGACACACCAGTGCTGGGGACACTCTTCTTCTATTTTTGATTCAAGTTTGAAAGTTTTTCCCTGAGACATTGTTGGAATCAGTCTTGTTTGATTGTATTCTTCAGCACTTAAAGTTGATCTGTGTATGGCTCTTCTCTTGCCCTTGTCCATCAGACTTGCACCCAAATGACATAACTGAATGAATAAGTCAATTAGTGGTCCAGTAGTCATTCCTTGTCATTGCTCTTGTGGTGTGGACATCTTTGTCATTCTGCTAACAGATGATGACATTATCAATCAGATGCCAATGTTTGAACCTGGGTATTGCCGCAACATTTTATACATGCAACAAGATATTTGTAATGATAAGATCATGTTCTGTCCATTTAATAGGGTAAAAAATGCTGATTGAGTTGTCATTTCTAATTCCTTACCTAAAAATGGTTCCAATCCAGAGATTGGAATCTCTTCCAACTTTGGCATTGAAATCTCCGAGAAGAATAAGACTTGCTCTTTCGGAACTCCAGAGAGAGAACTTGATCAAGTTTGCATAAAAATCTCCTTTGGTTTTGTTGTCAGTGTTCAGAGCTGGGACATATTCATTGACCATGGTGACAAGTTGGTTCCTCGCTAGTTTGAGATGAAGTGTTATGAAGTGTTCATTTTCCTAGGAGGGAACTCATGAAGCCAATTTACAAGTTCACTCCTGACAACAATCCATCTCTGTGAACTCTACTTTTTTCTTCTGATTTCCCTTTCTAGAAAACATAGCCGCCTTGGAATCCTTTGAGGTGCCATTTTCCATCTCACTGAATGTTACTCAGAATGGTGATGTTGAAGTTATTTTGCTGAAGTTCTCAGGTGATAAATGCAGTGCAACACTCTGGACATTACTCATAGTTTTGGCCATGAGGATTCTATTGTTACAGTTCTAAAGTTTACTACCTTTTTGTCTTTCTACCACAAAAGGTGATCCCTCTGTTTGCGACTGTCGAGTCACGAGGATGTGAGCAGGCTATGCTTAGGACCCTTTTCTAGCTCTCCCCCCACCTCCACTTGCCAAGAATGTGTCTTGAAGAGAGCTGCTCAGTCACAGTTAGAGTTGCTGAAAGGACCCTTGCCTCATCCATGTGCTGGGCAGCCATCTTGAAATTGCTGCCTCCATACAAGAGCATAACCCTACTCCCACGACCATTTTCTGGTCACTGAAGGGCTTGGGAGATGTGTTCAGAAAATAAAACACCCATGATGCCATTTAATATAGAAAAAATGTTGCACACCAGCTTCCACACATGTCTTGACACAACAAAACATTGATCCAACGACAAGGAAACAAGATAATTGGAGATTTTGTTCTGTTGCAGCTGTTGTCTGCTGGAACAGCTGTTGAGATATTCCAGATGATCGTCCTCTGCCTGTTCTGCAGTTGAGGACTTGTTTGCCAGAATCATCATCATTATTTCTAGGGTTCCTAACATCCTAACAGACCTTCACACTAACTGAAGTGGCCCAGGACACAAGGAATCCCCTCATACTTCACTTTGTTCTAATTAGCCCTGTTTTGCTTAACCCTTTCTTGTTCATTGCCTAAGTGCTGTAGAAAGGACAAAGGGGGTGGCTTTGGAAGTGACCATCACCTTAATTGCATTTTAAGTATAGAACATTGAATCAAAGTGTATTTTGAAAGTATGTACAAAGAGTTCCTACGATGTCAGGAGTACTAAGAGCAGAGCTTGAATGCTGTGTGATTGATAGTTGTGACCAATAATTGTATTACACCCTACAACTCACTTTACCTGGAGTGAGTTAAGATGAAAACAGAAAATGTTAGAAATATGTTCAGCAGGTCTGGCAGCATCTGTGGAGTTTCTGGTCTGTGGCCTTTCATCAGAACGTTGAGTGAACCAGTACCAGGGGTTGGATATTTCATTGAGGTCCTGCACTCCAGCATAAATTTCAGGGGAAATCCTACCTCCCCTTGGCCAGCGCTTATTCCGCTTTAATTTTTTGGGCCAAGGCCCTTTATTTAGTATTACGCAGAGCTTCTATCCACCTCCTGGAGAAAGTCCTATCTTATCGAGCCGCCAGCCACTCAGAGGCTAGCAACTCTGTGCTACACTAGAATTGACAACCACCGCTGGTATCGCAGGAGGCCTGGGAAGAAGAGGGATGATGGATGCTTCTTATTTTCACAGCTGTCGGCTGACAGAGTATTCTGGTATCTTTTGGTCTTCATCAATTAAGTATTCTGAGACAGAAACTCAACATAAGACCAAGCATTTTGTGCCAGAACAATGAGTGGTCAGGAATCGTCAGATGTATTGGAAAATACATTGGCCACATGGTTGATGCCCATGGTCCATCTAATGTCAAATAAAATTGGCTTATTCTACCCTTTGCCAGTTAAGTATCTGTGAACAGGTTAATAGGGGGAAAGATATTAAAAATCCAGTTGACAGTCTACAGAAGGAGTTGAAATCTGCAGGAAGAGAGTACATCATGCTGGGTGGTTGCTCATTAACCAATATCAATGTTGGAAACCTTTTAAATCAAAATAGACAAAATTGGATGGCCCCTGGAAAATAGAAAGATAGCCTCCAGAAAACATGCTACCTACTAATTTAAAGAATACAGCATGAATGTCAATGCTAAAGGCACTGCTAAGTTGTTATTAACCTCAGCAAGTGATCCACTTTTGCATAAGGATAACACCACTTAAAGCCAGCCTCCACCTCTTAAAGGGAGCAGCATTCTAGTGGAATCTGGTGCGGGAAGTGGCTGGGGAAGAGAGACTGACCTTCAGGAAGTCTGATTAAAGAACAACAAAGTAGAAAACTAGCTGCAAAGTTGTCGGGCACAGCGCTGGACTACTTTGTGCAGAAGGTAAACAGGAACAGCAATGCCCTCTACCTGGAGGGTGCAAGGGGACCCTCTAGGCACACTCTGTGAGGCTTTGGTACAGTTAGATATGAGGGTCAGTCCAAGCAGTGTCGCTGCAGGACCTGGATGTACTGCTGTAAGAAGTTCAATTGCCTCATACAAGTGATTAACGCCACTGAATGCAATCCCAAATTTTTCAAGTCTCAACCAACTGAATCTAAGGCCTTAAATATGGCTCAATTCACCACTTACCCTTCATTCACTACGAACAATCTTTACCAACCACAATTCAGCAACAACAAAAATTTATATTTATACTGCATCTTTATTGCACTAAAGCATCCTGCTGTACTTCAGTACTTGTGTGACAGAAAACCACACAAGTAGGAACTTGTAGGAAAAACTAGAACTAGAGGGCACAACCTCATGCTAAAGGGACAATCCTTTAAAACAGAGATGAGGAGGAATTTTGTCAGCCAGAGAATGGTGAATCTGTGGAACACTCTGTCACAGAAGGCTGTGGAGGCCAGGTCATTGAGTGCCTTTAAGACAGAGACAGATAGGTTCTTGATTAATAAAGGGATAAGGGGCTCTGGGGAAAAGGCAGGAGAATGGAGATGAGAAAAAAAAAATCAGCCTTGATTGAATGGCAGAGCAGACTGAATGGGCCAAGTGACTTAATTCTGCTCCTTTGTCTTCTGGCGTTATGGTCTTAAGTACAAAGTTGCTGTCCCTCTCAGGATCACACCGTTCATCCTCCTGACACTATCAGCAGCTTTGCTGTTTTCTGTCAGCAAATTCAGATCTCTGTTACCACTGGTGAAATGGTGCGTCCTGAAGCCAGGTGTCCAAACACCAGAGCTGTACAACTTTGCCCTGTTTGCTCTTTTGCAATTTGCCCCCCTGAAATTAAGTAGCCTTCCAAAAGCTATGGCACATTCAGTACGGTACCATGCACAAGCATGATCGGTTAAGTTTGGAACATTGAATGATTTGATTAATAAAGTTTGTTTGGAGTGTTTGTTATGTGATTGTTTCTGGATTTTCAGCATTGTGGTGAAGAGGGCACTCTGATGGTCAGTAACAAAGGGAAGGGCTGTTGGCGACTGGTGAATTGGAATTACATTCGGTGGTACCAGCATTGGATGAATAGATTACAGACAACCAGACCAGAAAGGGGCTGTCCTGATTACCCTTTCCCCTTTTCCTTCTCTTCAGCCTCTCACCATATAACTGGTGCTCACATGTTCAAAGATTGTGAAGCATGAAGCAGATTACAATAAATCTTGAGACACGTTCTGAAGATAACCGCAGATTCTTTCCTCAGTGAACTAGGTAATGGAAGCATTCCTTCACCCTATAGTATGAATATCTCCCACTTTCTATGCCTTTTATCTTTGATTCAAAATGACAATTCTTTACTCTCCTTACAGATGCTGCCAGGCCTGCTGAGATTTTCCAGCATTTTCTCTTTTGGCTAATGGAAGTATTGTTTAAGCACCCCAATGGTCTGTTCAAAAATGTTTTGTGTAGCGTCATGTCATCTGTTTTTCTGTCCACATGTGCATGGATTGTGCACTGGAGTCATGAAGCAAGTGGTCAGGGGATTCTCTGGTTTCTTGCACTGACTCAAATGCTAATAGCACAATCAACTGTCACAAAATGAGGGCATCATGATCACCACTAGAATACCAAGCATTGGCTTGCATGGTGTGCTCAGTCTGACCGCATACCAACTGAAGATTGAAGGAGTGGGATTAATTCTAGTTGTGGTACATCTTAAAATTGACGTGTGGCACCAGTGAAGTGTGTGCAGTCAAATATACCCTGGATCCTGGGAACCCTGTAATTCTGGTGAAGCCACATGACCCCCTGCCTGCTCCTCTTAGGCAAGGGAGAAGGAAATATAGTCAGCTGTCTTTGCACAGAGCCTCAGTGACTTTCCTTATGCAACAGCTAGCAATGAACTAGGAGATGATAGATATATCACTTGCCATAATCTAGAAGGAGCTTGACATTTAAAAAAAAATCATGACTATGATCATCTTCCCAGTCACTCGCAATGCCGTCCTTTTCCTGCTTTGAGGCTGCACTTGTGGCTAGAACAGCTGGCAGATTTCCTTACTGAAGCAGAGATGCCTGACAAACTGTTCCTCTCTGAAGGTGAAGGAGCAGTTACTCCCTGAAAACTCCAGACAGAGATGGCCTCTTACTAGTAGCCCTTGCCCACTCCTTCATTTAAGTTAAGTTTATTTATTAGTCACAAATAGCCTTGCATTAACACTGCAATGTTGCTTTTGTTTTTTCTCCCTGCATTGCTGCATTCAAACCTGAGATACAATCTATTGCACTCATACCTGGATGTAGATGATCTGAGCAGAACTTTTAAAGAAAGATTCAAGGCCTTCAGCACTGGAGGTTGAAATTGAAAATGCCACAGCTAATGTCATAAAATCATAGAATTCCTACAATACAGAAGACCATTCAGCCCATTGAGTCTGTACCAACCACAATTCCATCCAGGCCCTATTCCTGTTACCCCACACATTTACCAGGGTAATCGTCCTGGTGCTTTGGTCAATTTAGCATGGCCAATCAACCTAACCTGCACATCTTTGGACTCAAATCAGCAACTCTACCACTTCTGGTACACATTGTTAATACTTTACCCAAAATGGCTTCCAGTGTAGCCTCCATCAGAATTGTTCACATGCACTGCGAATGCTACTTTGGGCCTAAAACAGCACACGTAGCCCGGAATATATGGGTGTTATTTAATTGAAGTTTGCAATGATAAATTCCTTATTGACAATATAGTGACAATCAGTTCAATGGATGTAGTAATTGTTTCGTTCATTAGACTAAGCAGGGAAAATCCAAATGCGCAATTCATAGTCTAAACCGTTGCCTTTTAGTTCAATTTGAATAGGGTCTTGCTTGGTCTGGTTACACTGTAAGATCACATGTTCTTTCAACCTGGGTTTCTATTTTTCATTGAATGAAGGGAATATCCATCTGAATTATACAACTTATAACATTGAATAATAAGCACTTGGTGAATGTTTTGATGAGAATGTAATGTTCAATAAATTGGACTCTTTTAAAGTTGCGATTTGCACTCATACCTTTCATTGTGAATCTCATGCAATTAATGCAGGAAAAATCCAACATCACTAACATTGGCTAGAATTCTCTGGCCATTCACACCCTGACACATCTGCCAACAAGAACGGAAGATTTGGCACTCAGCCAGATCTCTGTTCATTGCAGCAGGCCCAGAGAATCCCAGTCGTGGACATGGTTGGAGAATCTGGGCCATTTTCTATAATATAATCAGTTCTGATGAAAGGCCATTTGAACTGAAACATTGGGCTTGATCTTAAGGCCTTCCTGGGACTGGGAAAGAAAATGGACAAGCACAGGAAACACTAGTTTCCATCCCATTTCCCCCACTTCATCCCATCCCAAGGTCATTTTTCAGAAAGCAAGATGGGGGAAGGGGTTAGTAACCAGGTAGGAACAGCCTCAAAGAGCTGTGTGATTGTAAGAATGTTAAGTTGATACAGCCTGGCTGAGGTATGTGCTGCAACAAGTCTTTTTGTCACTTGTTATCTGCACCACTGAAGGTGGGAGGAAATAATGCTTTTGACCCTGTTTATTGGTATGTTTGTTTATAAACACAAAAACTAATGGATGAATTTCAACATAACTTAGTGCACAGATAGTATATAGCCCAAGAAAGTTTTTGTCAATGATGTGAATCTGGTCCGGATCCTGGAATATTTTGAAGGATCCATTAACATTGAGATGGACGAGTTTTGTTTTGAATGTTGTGGGTTGTTTGACGATATTATTGACTGCTTCAGAATGTTTTGGATTGTCTCAGCTACTGTGGTGGAACTTGCCACAATTTTCAAAACGCAAGCAGAATTTTTAGAGCAGGTTGTTGGATGTAGATTGGCCTGAAGTCTCCTCAGTGAGATGGAAACTCGTGCTTAAAAAAATCTTTTTTTTAGCTTTTTTTGTTACAGAGCATCAACTAGACAGGGAAAAGCCTCAAAGAAGAGCTTTGTCATTGTAAAAGATTGAATTTCCCCACAGCCTGGCAGAGGTATGTGTTCTACAAAGTGCTCTTTTCATTTATTACCTCTGCTTCTCTCTGCATAATTGCTGCCAGACCTGAGTATTCTAACATTTTCAGTTTTTATATGAGATCCAGTATTGGAAGTATTTTCACCATGTGTCATTAATATTATCGCAGTAATGGCTATTAATTGGAAGTTAGTGATATTTGGCCAGCACGGTGACACAGTGGTTAGCACTGCTGCCTCACAGCGCCAGGGATCTGGGTTCAATTTCAGCCTTGGGTGATTGTCTGTGTGGAGTTTGCACATTCTCCCCGTGTCTGCGTGAGTTTCTTCCAGGTGGTCCGGTTTCCTCCCACAGTCCAAAGATGTGCAGGTTAGGCAAGTTAAAATTGCCCCTTAGTGTCAGAGAATTAGCAGGGCAAGTACGCAGGGTTAAAGGGATAGGCCTGGGTGGAATTATTCTCAGCATTAGCTTGATGAGCTTCTCCACTGTAGGAATTCTATGATTCTGTGATTCTATGAAATGCAAACTTTATCAAGTGATTTACTGGTTTGAAGATTTTGGCTCGGATTCTCCAACCTCGCTCACAGCCAGAGTTTTCCTGTCCTGCTGCAGTGAAGAGATTTATTTGACTGAGCACCAGATTCCCTGTCCTCACTGGCAGCAACAACGTGGTGTGAATGGCCAGAGAATTCCGGCCATTATAAAAGAAGGTTTTCAGGTTTTCCATTCGTTTCAGAACCAACTTTTATAATAAACAGTATTCATTCTGGCCAATAGGATATCAAAACCACTTTCACTCGGGTGTAAATGCAAAAGACAGAGTCCAATTGAAGGACATTTTCGTATTATCCCTTCTAATTTTGTACTGCTGCCCTTTAAGTGTTATTCATATGATTCCCTAACAATTGCTCATTAAGAGTCCAATACCATTATGATGTAATAAGTGTTGCCTCAAATCAAAGTGAAAATGGAACATATTAAACTGTGGAATTTTCTTCTGATTTAGCTTCCGTTAAGTGTTATAGTTGTTTTCTAAAGATATCCTAACCATATTTCTAACACGTGCAGATTTCATGCACTTTCACTGTTTACAAGGATCTATTCTTAGGGAAAGTTATCTACATTTTCCAGTCAACAATTGAGGATGAGATAAAGTTCCTGCCATCTCAATTTTTTTTTTACATATTCATGGATAGTAAAATACTTGGGCCTCATCCCAATGCTACCAATCCTGTGGTCTTACTTTATGAGGAATGCAGTAGAATCCTTGTTTATGCCATAAAAGTGGTTTCCACTGCACATCTGGTAAAGTGACATGCTCAGAGCAGAAGCAGCACTGAGAAATCATCTGGTTTATGTCAATTCTATCTCCAAGTGTTGCAAAAACCTGCCTGGATCATAGTCCTCTTTCTGTCATTTCTTCTTCAATGAAAGTACGTTCAGCTCTCTGGGTTAATCATCGTAACTAAGACAGAAAACTCCCTGACCCTTCCTTGATACTCTGAATCCTCTCCAAAATATATTGTTTAGTAGGTAAGATGCTCAAAACTAACCCTTGTATTCCAACTATTGCCTCTTCAATTATCTATAGCTAATTTCCTTAGGGTCGCCATGAAATATTTTTCAGATTCAGTCTCGTAATTGTTTTGGCTTACTAACAGGTAAATGATGAAAATATTGCAGCAGAATGGTTCATCGTTTTTGGTATCAAGACCATTTCTTTAGAACTTTTTAGAAAGGGGGTGGCATGGTTGCCCAGTGGTTAGCACTGCTGCCTCACAGCGCCAGGAACCTGGGTTTGATTCCCAACTTGAGGACTGTCTTCATGGAGTTTGCATGTTCTCCCTGTGACACAGGGAGGTTTCCTTCCACGGTCCAAAGATCATAGATCATAGAACCCTACAGTGCAGAAAGAGGCCCTTCGGCCCATCGAGTCTGCACTGAACACAATCCCACCCAGGCCCTACCCCCATATCCCTACATATTTTACCCACTAAACACTCTAACCTCTGCTACCCTGGACACTAAGGGGCAGTTTCTTAGCATGGCCAATCAACCTAACCTGCACATCTTTGGACTGTGGGAGGAAACCGGAGCACCCAGAGGAAACCCACGCAGACACGAGGAGAATGTGCAAACTCCACACCGACAGTGACCCGAGCCGAGAATCAAACACAAGACTCTGGAGCTGTGAAGGAGTAGTGCTAACCACTGTGCTACCATGCTGGTTAAGTGGATTAAATTGCCCCTTAGCGTCAGGGGGACTGACTAGGGTAAATGTATGGTGTTATGGGGATAGGGCCTGGGTGGGATTGTAGTTGGTGCAGACTTGATGGGCCGAATGGCCTCCTTTGACACGTAGGATTCTATAATCATTCTAAGATTCTATGAACTGTGATTGAAGTTCCAATCAATTGTGATCTCTAAGTTTCTGTTTAACCTCTGGGAGTCACAGCATCAATCAGCAATTTGTGATGTTAAAATGCTTCAGATTGTTAAGTACATCAGATTACTTATCTTTTTGAGGATGCAACGTGTTAAATCAGTTTCTCCTTCTATGTTTTTGAGTCTACACCAAGAAAAATCCTTGATTAAGAGGATGGTAAAATGAACTTCTCTAAGGCAATGGCTAAAGCCACATTCAAAGTAACCACTACTGGATATGTGATAATAGATTTGGGGATTAATTATTTAGACGTGTAGTTGGCTTTAATTCAGCATTGTGACCGCAGAGATCAGAAATTCAATATGCAGGCTATCTTGGCCACAAATCTGTGCCTCTTCACTCTATGCCACCCATTTGCCAATCTTCATGGAATTGATTCTGGCAATGAATCTGGAATATTTATTTAAATGAGGAGGAAAACATATTTGTAAACTCTGAATACATTAACTAGCATATGACCTACATCATCCTACTTTGACAAAGAATGCTAATGGATTTTACACAATCAGAAAAAAGGAAAAAGCAAATGTGTAAAAGAATTTCATAATAATTACCTCAATAGTCAAAACAGATGGTAAAACATCTTAATAGTGCCAGGTAAACTTCTGTAATTAGTTCACCTATAGCCCTTTAGTGTGCCTCACCTCCAAAAACATCAGATTTTTGCAGATAATTTTAATTACTTGCGATGGAGAAAGTAAAGTCTAGTGTACATGGCAGAGTATGACTCAACTTGCAGTAAAAGTAATCCTGAAAATTCTTTTTCCTATAGCAGACGCATTTAATTTCCTCCAATAATTGTTTTGATTATGCTTGGAGTACATTTATCTTAGAACCCATGGTCTTGGAGTCTTGCTTTTCTAAGGTCCTCTTGGCATGTGGCATGTACATCTTAAGTGCTTCAATGCAAATTGAGACAACAATAAGTTCCGAATTCAACAGGAAAGTAAACATTTTTCCATTTCCTTTCTGGATCGTGCAGTATCATATTGTTGTAATAAAAAGCTGAAAATTCTGGTAATACACAACAGGTCAGTCACCATCGATAAAAAGAACAGACAGGTTAATGTTTCAGAAGTGCCTCTCATCAAAATCTTCTTGTTATAGCTATTGTCATTGGGTCTAAAGTCAAAGCTGAGAATGTTTTAATCTATCTATGGTTTCCAGAATGTCCCAATCAACTTTATAGTTGCAGCTTTTTTAATCTGTACTGTGCCTCCATTTTAAGTAAACCAACTGTTCAGTATAGAGGTTCCTTTGCCCTGTGAAATATGCCAATGTAGTATTAGCAAGCATCTTATGTAACTATCACTTGTTTGATGAAACTAATGGAAAGATTGTCCTTTTAGTGATTGTTTTAATGGGAGCAAATTATTAATCAGGGACGAAGCTCAAGTTCACATATAAATGAATCCAAACAACATTGTAAAACACATCTTTTGGTAAAATTCACTTGAAAATTTATGCATGATTAAAATATTTTCCCCCATATTTCAAAGTCAATACTGAGAATTCTGGATGATTTATCTTACAGTGAGAAGCATCTTTTCCCTATAAACTGAAGTTGAATAAATAATACAAAAGTGAATGCACCAGATGAAATTGGTTAATGGATGAATTTTCCAGAGAAAATGAATGAGCAAACAAAAGTATGCAAACAATATGTACTGATTGCAGACAGAAAAGAAAAATGATGCAAGGTGTTTGGGAAGGTAGATATGACAAATTTGAAAAAAAAATTAAACGTAAATGACAGATAAATGAAGCCAATGGCTATTTTAAAAAACAAGGATCACTCAGAATTGCCCTGAAGTGAACGCAATGGGATGAAGCACCTTTCAGAGCCACCAGAAGCACTTTACAGCCAATAGAGTACTTTTGAAGTTGTAATGTAGGAAACGCAGCAATCAATTTGGACACGGTGGCTGGAATTTTACTGCCATGGAAATCAGAATGAACGAGGGGTGGAACATGGAAAGATCTGTTGACCTCGGGTGGGATTTTACAGTTTCAGGATGAGCAAGGCCATAAAATCCTACCCAGTAAGTTTACACAAACAGCAACATGCAAATAATTAGATTTTTATGTTTGTTGAGAGACACCGTGTAGAACTCCTTGCTTCTCTGATATATTGTTAGGGGATTTTTTATATCTACCTGAGTAGGCAAATGGAGCTTTGCTTTAATATCTCGTCAAACTTTTCAAACTTTCAAACTATCTTCTGCTATCATATTGGATGGCACAGTGGTTAGCACTGCTGATTCACAGTGCCAGGAACCCGGGTTCAATTCTGGCCTTGGGTCACTGTCTGTGTGGAATTTGCACACTCTCCCCGTGTCTGCGTGGGTCTCCTCCGGGTGCTCCGGTTTCCTCTCACAGTCCATAGATGTGCGGGTTAGGTGATTGACCATGCTAAATTGACTCTAGTGTCATGGGGTTAGTAGGGTAAATATGTGGGGCTACAGGAATAAGGCCTTGGTGGGCTGAATGGTCTCCTTCTGCACTATAGGGATTCTATGATTCTAAACCTATATTTTTTGGCTGCCACAGTTCATTAACTTTGACTTCTGAGTCTTCATCTTCAAATCTTTACAAGGCTTCCCTGCTATCCACCTTTGTAAATTCTTTAGTCCTCTGAATCCAGCCTTATGTGTGTTCATCCCTTTCACAATAAAAAAAGCATTGATGTAACACCTTTCTTAACAATTGATGTCCCTCTGCACTTCAGCCAATGAACTACATTTGAAGTGTTTTCACTGTTGTAGCGTAGGAACCATGGCAGCCAAAATACCCACAAACAGCAAGTGATCATGATCTGTTTTCTGGGATTCTGATTGAGGGGTAAATTTTGGCTAGGACATCAAAAACAGATCTTTTCCAAAATAGTGCTATGGGATCCTTTATGTCCACCAGGGAGGGAAGGCAAGATATGAGTTTAACATCTCTGCACCTCTTTGAATCTTGAATGAGGCATGGGAGGATTGCTGGCATGTATTCAACAGTACCTCAGAATGAGTTGCTCACATCAGGAAAGGAGGGGATGGAAAAATCTGAGGAAGTCTGCTTGAAAGTGCAAAGAAGCTTTTCCATTGTCATAATGACATCTAAGGCTAAATACCTACTAGGACAACCCCCAGCCCACAAAGCCCCCAGTCATCACCAATACAAGGAATGGGATTCTTCGTCATAAATTGTAATGCCTAGAAGAAGCACTAAGACACTAAGTTTAAATGACAGTTAAGCCTTATTCAGCAGTAAGAAAGTAAAATGGATTGAAATAGATTGCTGCAGCCTGCTAGTTTATTGAACATAAACAACAACCATATGTGAAAGAACACTAATTCTAACTGCTACCACACATCTGGATAAGAATCTTACTGCATTCCTTACTACATGGGTTCCAGCCTCCAAACAGAGATTTTGGATTTGAAGTAGTCCGTATGTTAACCTATTCAACTCCAGGATTATAGCTTTCTCTTCATTATTCCCTTTTCCCTTATCTGTCTGCATTATTTACAATTTTTTCTGACTTTCATACTCCTAACAAGAATGACAATAGAATAAATGATGTGTATCCATATATGAAGACGATGCTAACTTATCAAGGCTGGAAATGAAATCCACCTAAAGAAAATGTACAGCATTATCTATTTTCAGAGCTGTCAACATCAGAAAAACATTGAGTGAGATTTATGATCAAAAAAGGAGAGACAGCTTGCAACCCCATTTAAACATATGGAGCTGTATTTATTTTTTATGAGTGACATACATCAAAGTGTTTTTTTCTTTTATTTTTTCCAATTTTCTTTCTTGGATATCATTTTTAAACAAAAATAAGTGACTGTCACTCCCAATAAATGAGATCTGACAGTTCTATGTGCTTTGTAACAGACTTACATGTTAACATCTGAAAACGAAAACTACAGTTAAGCTGATCATTCAAGTTAATAAACGTCTTTTGGCCGATTTTAACTACCTTTGAATGGGGCAGATGGTGGAAAGGGAACACCCATTCCTACCAAACAAATTGTGAACTGTGGCACTGAATGGGTGTCCCACTGCAACTTGCTGGCTCTGGGAGCTGGACAATTGCCAGATCCAGTGGTGTGTGGGTTCTTAGAGGTTCTTAGAAGATCATTTTAGCTCACCAAATGATAATTTTCCTGGATTATTATGTGAGCAACCTCCAGCAGTTGCTGGTTAGATTGTTCAAAGTTGGGCCACACCATTAATTTGTCCTTCAAAACTACAATCTTAGTAACACGGAATTCTAATTCAATATAGATTAAAGAGGCACTCACTTGATTCAAGTGGGTGCCTGGATCAACCACGTAAATATCCTGGACTAAATGAACCTAAGATGGCAGCTAGGTCCATCAGTGTTCTTCATATCCATGAGATGGTACATAAGACCATAAGATATAGAGGCAGAATTAGGCCATTCGGCACATTGAGTTTGCTCCACCATTCAATCATGGCTAATAAGTTTCTCAAACCTAATCTCCACCTTTTCCCTGTAACCTTTGATCCCCTTACCAATCAAGAATCTATCTATCTCTGTCTTTAATACACTCAATGACCTGGCCTCCACAGCCATCTGTGGCAATGAATTCCATACAGTCACCACTGTCTGGCTGAAGAAATTCCTTCTCATCTCAATCCAATTACTCTGAGGCTATGCCCTCGGATCCTAGTCTCTCTTACAAATGAAAATGTTTTCCCCGCATCTGTTCTATCCAGGTCGCATGATGTAGGGTGTTTGGTCTAAGTTTTGCACCCTGTCTCATTAATTGGGATACTTAGAGGGGTCAGGCAGCAGAGAAGTGTCTGACTCTAGACATCTCCATATCCAGGTACCTTTGCATGTGGAGGTATGTCCGTGTATGTAGGTGTTGGTGTGATAATGGGAATATAACTCCCTTGCATACCTCCACATGCTACTTCTTTGATGCATAAAATGAGCAGATGGAAAGATCTGTCCAGAAGGATAGCCACAGATAAAATTTAACTTTGTCTAATTGCTGTTCTAATGGCAAAAACTGCTCATTGCATGGATTGGCAGTTTTGAGTGAATATGTGTACTTTTAACATTAAAAGGAGAAAATAAATTGGAAAGAGATAGAGCAATGGTTGGGTTAAAATACAGCAGTTTGGCAAAAATAGCTTGCAGAAAGAGAAGCCAAAACAACTGGCCTCAGGGCCTACCCTCCAGTGCCCATTTTGAAATAAGATCATAAGATTGATTTGAATGCAACATTGCATACACACTGAGAATTAATTTGGAAGCCACCAGATCATTAGTATAATTTCTGGAGATTTAATGAGGCAAATGACTGATGTGCTGCCAGCATTGCTCAGTATTCAGGCATATTGGCTGCCAGAAACCAAGGTCCATTAGCACACCAGTATTGATCCCATGAGATCAACCTTGAAAGATATTTTTCTAAAGTATTAAACTTCTATGTTATTTATTTGTCTGCTTAATTCTAACTGTTGGCTAAGTTGAGCACTGCTCAACCAACAGGTAAGCTGCCCGAGATTCCGATGCTGGATACATCTATCAGTGCCATGGATGATCTGTGTTGTGGTCAATGGAAGTTCTCAGTTTTTTCAGGCTATGCCTGTTTTACTTTTGCAGACCTGACTGCAGATATGAATCGTCAATCACTTTTCTGTCACCCACCGATTCCTATCTTTCTCTGCACATGGTTATCTCACACAAGGCCCAAAGACTTTCTGAACATGGATCTCCAAGTCTGGGTGAGATATATGAACTCCTTTTTACTTCTATTCATAAGCATTATCCAATAAATCAAACCTGGCCTACTTCTGAGGTCCCATCATCCATAATAGCACTGGGTACCTTGTGAGACATTCTCCTGTTATTTCTATGGCCTGTATAACTGCTGTCACCATTATATTTGCCCTGCTTAATTGTCTATCTTTCCAACTCCATGAAGACCATTTTTTGCTCTACTTGATGTATGTGTTCCAACATTCTTAATTGGATATCAGACTCCTATTCATCATGATTGAATTTATTTCCCCTGTTGTCTACCAATTTTCTGCATCCTTTCCTCTCTGCAGTTCTTACATCAACCCAACGACTGGCTGGTTATTCCAGATCAAAATCCCTTGCCCATGCTGATCTGGAATGCATCCAAGGGTTCTGAAAGAAATGGCGGAGGTGATAGTGGATGCCTTGGTGATTATTTTCCAAGCCTTGCTGGATTCCGGGGAAGTGCCGGAAGATTGGAAAACGGCTAATGTTACGCCATTGTTTAAGAAGGGTGGCAGGCAAAAGGCAGGGAATTTATAGGCCAGTTAGTTTAACGTCTGTTGTAGGTAAAATGTTAGAATCCGTGATCAAGGAGAAAATAGCGAGGCATCTTGAGGAGAATTGTTTGATAGAGCAGACGCAGCACGGTTTTGTTAAGGGGAAGTCGTGTCTGACAAATTTATTGGAGTTCTATGAGGATGTGTCTAGGGCGGTGGATAGAGGAGAGCCGGTGGATGTGGTGTTTCTTGATTTTCAGAAGGCATTTGATAAGGTGCCGCACAAGAGGTTATTACAGAAGGTCAGGGGGCATGGAGTTGGGGGTAGGGTGTTAGCGTGGATAGGGGATTGGCTGTCAAATAGGAGGCAGAGAGTGGGGGTCAATGGGTGCTATTCGGATTGGCGGTTGGTGACTAGTGGAGTGCCCCAGGGGTCGGTGCTGGGGCCTCAGCTATTTACCATTTATATAGATGATCTGGAGGAGGGAACCGAGTGTATGGTGTCGAAATTTGCTGATGACACCAAAATTGGTGGAACGGCAAATTGTGCGGAGGGTGTGGAAAGTCTGCAGAAGGATCTAGATAGGCTGGGCGAATGGGCCAGGAACTGGCAAATGGAATTTAATGTTGGCAAGTGTGAAGTTGTCCACTTTGGTAGGAATAATGGTAGGAAGGACTATTACTTATGTGGCGAAAAACTGCAGCATGTGACGGTGCAGAGGCACCTCGGGATCCTTGTGCATGAGTCGCAAAAACCCAGCCCGCAGGTGCAGCAGGTGGTCAGGAAAGCGAATGGGATGCTGGCCTTCATAGCGAGGGGGATTGAATATAAAAGTAGGGAGGTCTTGCTGCAGCTGTATAGGGCACTGGTGAGGCCACAGCTGGAGTACTGTGTGCAGTTTTGGTCGCTGCACTTACACAAGGATATTTTGGCCTTGAAGGGAGTGCAGAGGAGGTTTACTAGGCTGATACTGGAGTTGAGGGGGTTGAACTATGAGGAGAGGCTGAATAAACTAGGCTTGTACTCGTTAGAGTTTAGAAGAATGAGGGGAGATCTCATTGAGACATATAAGATGATGAATGGGATGGATAAGATAGAGGTGGAGAGGCTCTTCCCGCTCAGAAAGGACATTAGGACTAGAGGGCACAGCCTCAAGATAAAGGGGGGGGGGGGCAGTTTAGAACAGAGTTGAGGAGGAACTTCTTCACTCAAAGGGTGGTGAATCTCTGGAATTCTCTGCCCGTTGAAGTGGTGGAGGCTGCCTCGCTAAATATATTTAAGACATGCGTTGATAGGTTTTTGATAGGCAAGGGGATTAAGCGTTATGGGGAGAGGGCGGGAATCTGGAACTGAGACACGACAGATCAGCCATGATCTTATTGAATGGCGGAGCAGGCTCGAAGGGCTAGATGGCCTACTCCTGCTCCTGTTTCTTATGGATTCCCTACTTGCACTGTAAATCTCTCAGCAGAGGCACAGGACTCTCCGTACCCTGCCATGCCCCTCTTCTTCCCTCAAGGACTCTACTCCCTACCATTCTCTTTTTTCTCATCTCCCATCTTGTGTTCTCCAGTTCCCATCTAACACCACTACCCAACATCTCCCCCTCCACTCGCCTCTTCCCATTCCTTCTCTCCGCATCCTCACTTTCCCTCTCTTTCCTTCCTTCCTTTCCTCCTCAACTTCTCTCTCTCTTCTCTCACTTTCATCCCTCCTTCCCTCTGTTTCTTTTTCCTTGCCCCCCTTTTCATTTCTCTTCCTTTCTTTCCCTCATTTTTTTACACCCCATCCACCTCTATCTTTGTTCTCTCTCACCCGCTCTCTGTCTCACTTCCCTTCCATCCTTATTCCCTCAACCTTGTCCGCCTCCCCTTCCTCCTTCTTCCCTACTGCTCCTTTCCTATTATTTTCTTCCTATTCATTTCTCCCAATACGTTCGTATCTCTTTTTCATCCCATTTCCTCTCCGTCCCTTTCGTCCTCTCTCTCCCTTCATATCCTTTCTCCCACCCCTTCACCCGCTCTTCCTCCATTCCTGCTTCCTCACTTTCTCCCACCATCTTTATATCCCAGCTCTATTCCCTTCTTCCCCACTTTCTCCCACCACCTTTATATCTCAGCCCTATTCCCTCTCTCTATTCCCTTCTTCCCCTGTCACTACCTCTCTCCTGTCTTATTTGATCTTTCTCTGGCTGCCTCATTTGCACCCTCCTTCCTCTCCCTTCCCAATCTTTGTCTGGTTTCTACTTTCTACTTCCATGATGTCTCACTCTGTCTGTTCTCTCCAAATCCCTCTTCCCATTCCTTCAACCAACACCTCCCTGCACCACCCCCCCCACAACTTTTTTTTCTCTCTCCCTGGCCTCCTCCCAACCAATTCTTGCCTGGCATTTCTCTCACCTGCCTTCTTCCTCTTTCCTAGCTTTTTCCTTTCCCATTCTTCCACCTTCTATTCCCCCTCTCCTTTTCTTCTCATCCACCATACTGTCTTTCTTTCCCTCCCTGCTTTTTTACTACTCATTGCCTACTTGGCACTCTAGTCCCTGACCATCCCTCAATCTCGCCTGCATACATATAGATATAATTTGCGGTCTGCTCTGCCATTCAATAAGATGATGGCCAATTTGATTTTCACCTCAGCTTCACATTCCTGTCCACCCCAATAACATTTCATCCCCTTATCAAGAATCAATCTACCTCTGCCTTAAAAATATTCAAGGACCCTGCCTCAGCCGCCTTTTAAGGAAGATAATTCCACAGTTCCTCTGAGAAAACAAGGTTTTCCTCATCTCTCTCCTAAATGGGTGATCTCTTATTTTAAGACAGTGACCCAAGGTTTGAAATTCTCCAACAAGAGGAATCATCCTCTTCACATCCACTCTGTCAAGATCCCTCAGGATCTTAAATATTTCAATCAAATTGCCTCTTATTTTTGTCAAGTCCAGTGGATACAGGCCTAGTCTATTGAACCTATCCTTATAGGAAGGCCTGCCCATTCCAGGTCGGAATCTAATCCAGTATACCTCCTCTGAGCTGCTTCTAATGCATTTACACCTTTTCTGAAATAAAGAGACCAATGCTCTACACAGTACTCCAGATGTGGTCCCACCAATGTTCTATATAACTAAAGCATAATTTCCTTACTCTTGTGTGCAGTTACCCTCGCAATCTCCTTCTCTCCCTCTTGTTCCTTTCACTCCAATCTCATGCTCCTCCTCTCTTTTACCCCCTCCCCTAAAGTCCTCCCCTCTGTTTTTGCTTCAGTCCATCTCCCTGTTCTCTTTAACTCTGGGGGTGAGGTGGGGGAACCTTGGTATTTTGGAAGGAGAGAGGTTGGAATGGATGAGGGGGGAGAGAAAAATTGAGACAGCCAATGTTTCAGAAGAAGAGAGGTTGGAATGTGTGAGGGGGGCAGAAAAGTTGTTTCAGAAGGAGAAAGCTTTTCCTCTTGTTCTTCTCTCCACTCCTCCTCACTCCTTAGAGAATAGTGACTGACGTCATTCTAAAAGTGATTTCCACTGAACGGAAATAAAAATTTCACTTTCATCAAGGTTAATCCAGTGATCTGTGATCTGTTATATTAAACGCCTTGTCTAAGTCAAGAAAAATGTTCCTATAAGCCTGTGGAAAATATATTTTCATGACTAATTTTGGTGCAGTAGAAAGAATGAATTGAACCAATTGCCAAATTGCCTTAGCATCAAAAATTTACAAATGGTCATTTCCATCAAAACACCCTGATCCAGGAGTGTATGATACCACATGATTTACAACTGTAGCAACACATTCATTTTTTAAAAATATTGCTCCTCCAAAAACTATGTTTCCAAAATACATTACTGTATTTATATTTAAATAGTGCAACATTCTGAGAAAAAAGACATGGAGGGGATTCTGCTGTCCCGCCCGCCATGGGAGTGGTAACAGGTTGGGAAGGAAGAGCGGGTATGGACCATGCAAAGGTCTGTTGACCTAGGGCGAGGGTTTCCAGTTTTGGGGCAAGCGCGGTCAGAAAAATCCATAATGTTTGATAATGACGGACAAGATTCTCTGCCCTCCCCTCAGCATGTTTCTCAGTGATAGGAGGCATAGTGCTATTCACTGGTATCAGGATCCTCTGGTCCCACCACTGTCAATGGGGATTCCCACTGAAGTCACCCCATATTGCCAAGGAATAGGTGGCAGGGGTAGTACCAACGCTAGGACCAACTGCTGGGAATGGCGGAAAATTCCGGCTAATCATCATTGAAGTTAAATCTGAAAACAGGCTTATTTCACATGGGAACCAACAACAAATTTGAATGGCTTTAATGTTATAACTTTGATTGTACATATTGTAAGGGGACAATATTACCAGCCCCGGATTTCCAGCGTGATCAGCTTCGCACCTGCGAAGGACATGAAGCTGATTTTGATATTGAAGTTTTAGTTCAAGAAGAATTAGTGAGCCCGGAATGCTATCATCCGGACTGACTGACCCTAACGGCCTCGCCACTGAAGGTCCTCACTGGCGATGATCCCCATCAGTGGGGACTTGATGTGGTAGCCTCACAGGTAGGACCTGAGACCACTGAGGTCCCCAAGAGTGGTTGGGGAAGAGGGGGGCAGTGCCCCTTGGGGCAGCCTAGTAGTGCCCACTGGGAACCCTGGCACTCCCATTGGGCACTGGGCAATGCCAAGGGACGTGGTCATAATGGGGAGGGTTCTAAGTGGATGGGGCAGGGCCAGAATGGGTGGGGCCTAATGGTGGACAGGTAACAGGGATCAGTTGGGGGGGATAGCTACACCCTCTGCAATCAGCAATCAGCTCGGCTGGGAATGTGGGGGAGGGAGTAGTTATTGTGGGGGTGTATTTAGCTGGGTTTGGGAGGGGTATTGGGGAGATATACAGAGGAGTGGGTGGGTGATCAGCCATGGAGGCCAGTAATTGGAGGATTGGAGGGAGGGAGGCAATATCCGGGGGGGGGGCGGGATTTTGGGGGGGGGGTGGATGTTCCTAGGGGTGCTTGACAAATCTGTGCAGCAGAACAGAGAGATCTGCATATGCACAAATGTGAACCCTAGTAACAGCAGCTGGCTCTCTGGCAAGCTTAGACCCCACCCCACCTCCGACTGGTGTGAATCAGATCATGCATCATTTTTTGCACTAAGTGCCATAAGATTTAATTTGCGGCCCTGCCAAAAAAACGGATCTAAAATTCTTTCATTTCCACGCTCATTTGGCACTTACAATTTTTTTTGGTAAGATCGCCCTCCCATGACTTTGAAACATTTATGATGATTTAATTTCTGTAACAAAATCCACAATAATAAATTCAAGTGAAACTTTGCAATACATTAATATCTGTGCATAAATTAGATCATCTATTTGATTTACGTTTTAGTAATAATGATGCTTTCTTTAAGCCTGTCTTAATAGGTAAGTATTAAAAATGCTTATCTTTCCAATGTAATGAAAAGTAAATTAATTTATCTGAGATGATGATTGATAGAGATAATCTCAAAAGTAAGAACCAACAGTGATTTTAACCAATTGACTGTATCTAGCTATAAATGAAAACTGTCTCTGGAGCACTTTCAGGACACACTCAAGATTTTAATATTGACTGAATCTGAGTTTTTAGATTAAAAAAAAATGATGAACTCAGACATAAGTCAGCATTCATTACAGATGCCAAAAATGAGCCATCTAAGGTATGAAGTGGATTCATCTGTACAGACGTTGAATATTACAGAACCATCCTGATAATTGAGACCAGATTACTAAAAGGGATAAACAGAGAATGCACTTAAAACATATATTCAGAGCAATTGTGGAAATAATTGAAGAAAAAAACCACAAGAGCCTCATGTTGGAAAGCACAACATGCTAAACCATTTATTTCATGCTTACAGGGTCTTTTGGGGAACTGAAATTTTCTTTTAGAGAAATAATCAATATACTGACTTGAAATTGAGACAAACCTTGTGCCAGAACCAGTAGGCTGGAGACACACTCAATATTGTGCCTCGGGCCTCATTTACATGAGACCGCCAAGCTGTAGACGCCTGCTAGGCATTCCAGACGGCTCACCAACAAGGAGAATTTCAACTGCAGGCTGCTCCATTAGTAAGAGTGCCTCTTTAAGAGGGCAGAAGTGATCTGAAAGAAAGATGATGACTGAGAAAGTGTTGGAGTGAAGGGTTGGATGGGCAAGGTGGATCACAATTGGGAGGCGACGGGTGGGGAGGTGAGGAAGAGAGGAATAGAAGTGGATTGGGAGGTGGATGGGATGAGGCAAATGGGAGAGGGTTGATCAAAGTCAATGCAACCATTTTCTTCAGCTCATCGAGCACTTCTCCTCCTCAGTTAAGTGTTTTAACATATAGACAATACTTTCCTGAATTGGCTGCATTCAAGACAGCTGAATGTTACGTTGTGGTCCTAAACAGGCCTTAGACGTCTCAAGAATAATGCGTCCTTGCCGACTATTTTCCTGCTTTACCAAAATGGCTACCAGAGCACTTCCAGCATTTAATGAGCATACAAGAACATAAGAACATAAGAAATAGGAGCAGGAGTAGGCCATCCAGCCCCTCGAGCCTGCCCCGCCATTCAATAAGATCATGGCTGATCGGAAGTGGATCAGTTCCAATTTCCCGCTTTCTCCCCATAACCCTTAATTCCTTTGTCTATCAAAAACCTATCTACCCGTGACTTAAATATATTTAACGAAGTAGCCTCCACCACTTCAACGGGCAGAGAATTCCAGAGATTCACCACCCTTTCAGTGAAGAAGTTCCTCCTCAACTCTGAACGTCTCAACTCATATGTGCCCTATCTGTACTACTGGATACTTAGATACATATTTAATACATAAAAAATGGGTGCACCACTATTAAATTTGTATGGCATTGCATTTTTTCAGTGGCTGTCCGCAACCAGCCCACAATATTCATCAAAAATGTAAAAGGAACAATGACTTACAGAAATAATGAAAGAGAAAATAAATATAAAGATGGTATATAAGAAATAAAGATGCTTTGCAGCAGCTTTCTGAACTTTGGCTGAACTCCACTGTTTGGCAGTCTGCAGTAACTATTGAATAAGAGAAGGCATTTGGGTTTCGATCTGAGCTGCTAACATCAAGCAGACAGCAAACGTAATATCTTATTTTCTTAAGCTGTATTGACGCAAATTTAAACGTATTACTTTGATTTGATTTATTATTGTCATGTGTATTAGTATATAGTGAAAAGTTTTGTTTCTTGCATGCTGTTCATAAAGAAGGAGAGGAGAGAGCATAGAATGTAGTGTTAAGGCCTAGCTAGGGTGTAGAGAAGGATTAGCTTAGTGTGAGGTAGGTCCATTCAAAAGTTTTACGTATGAATGCAAACTTGCACTTGAAATGTTGATGCTTTTCATAAAAATAGAAGTGAACAGCTTTTTATTTTTGTAGTGGAAATAGTTGCAACATCTTCAAGATAGGAGGATTAAGGTTGATTCTGTTTGTTGAATCTTATGATAATTACCATTGGATTCCTATTCAAATCCTATTTATTTTCCTTAGTCTGGAGTGGGGAGTACTCAAGGCTGGGTATGGTTGGAAGGGTAATTGGATGTTTGGGGGCAGGATGGGAATGGTCAGGTGGTCAGGAGTGGGTAGGTAGTGAGGGGGATGGGAGTTTGTGGGGTAGATGGGGTTGGGGGAGTAGTTTGTTGCCAAGGTAGTCAGAGGGTAGTGTAGTTGAGGGTGGAGGGCAGTTGGGATATAGGTGGGAGATGGGAGGGTCAGTCAGATGGTGAGAGAAGTGAGAGGGTGTGAGTGTTATATATGTGGTGTCTGTCATTTTAAGACAGTACAGCAGAAGTGAGTCACCTGCCATTAGGAACGGAGAGTGATCACACCAGAGAGGCATTTTACGTCTGGAACCATGTTGCAAACATGTAGAACTGGGCTCTGTCACAGGGCAGTCTCCATGATGCATACATGTCCTGTATCTAAGTTTCTCTTATCTAAAAAATACCTTTGGCTCTTAACAAAGTCTGTAATCTCTTGACAATGCCATAACAGCCGTAACATAACGGGGGAGAGGGGGGCATGGGAAATGTTAGTTGGGGGGTGGGGGGGAGGATAGTAGTCAGAGTCCAATGGATTGTCAGGCGGTGGAGAGGTAGTTGGGGGATGGAGGAGTAGTTGGAGGCAAGGGAGAGTCGGGTGGGGGGGTGGGGTGGCGTGTGGGGGTAGTCAGAGGGACTTAGTAGTAGAGTTACCCAGGATTGGTTTTAGTTAATAGTTTAGCTATTCTAGTCAGGGAATCAGAACTATCCAAAGTTTGATGCACAGAGTAATTGCCCAAAAGAAGTTGAAACTTCCCAGACAATTCCTTGCCTGAGGAAGGGATCTACCCAGTGCATGATCCAGAGTTCCTCCAGGGTAGAGCCCCCAAGGAATGACAGGGTTACATATGTTTTTATGTGATTCTAATGAAAACAAAAATTAAAGACAATTGAAAATTGCTGTGGGTTTAATAATTGATGTACTGTAACAAACTGTCCCATCCAGTGCTGAACACCCATTAACTGCTGATAATATACACATTTCTTTAAACCTGCACTTAAATATCTTATTTCAGAGGAATGCCCATTCACACATTAGTGCCTTCTGTTTTTATGTTATATTGTCAAACTGCCGAATAATTTCAAATGGAATAATAATGGAAAAGCAATTCAATTCCACGAGTCAAAATTTACAGTAAAAATAACAATGAGGTTCATGGCATTTACCATGAAGAATACACATATTGGACAGTAAAGTTAGGTGAGTTAAACACAAACATCCATTGCAGAATTTTCCTGTCCCACCTGCAATATGAATCATTCACCACAGAGTTCCTATCCAAGATGTGCCTCTGTAATTAGCTGCATCAAAATGGCAGCTCACCATTTTATTGACCATCCAAATGTTTGATAACTTGTATAGTAGACAACACTTAAGTTTGCCAAAAAAAGTTCAAGCTTGTCCAGTTCAGTCTAAGTACAATTTTTTGGTAGTCTTAATTACTGCAAGTCTTAATTACTGCAAAGCAACCTCTCTGTCACTGAAAATTGACTTTTATAAGTGTGGGAGGACCTCATTGTCTTCAGATTTTTACACTGTCAAAGGTTTTAAGAGCAATTATTGTATCTCTTTATATTCTTTCTCTTAATCCAATGTTTTTTTTTCCTTCTCTTTATTTCATCTGCAAATGATACAAATCATCATTCAGACTCAATGATGCTTCCTGGTTCAATTTTGGTGCTGTCCATTAGCAACTTCTCAGTTTTGAGGAGAAACACGGCCACTCATTCACACAAACTTGACATACCCTACAAAGTGGGTGCTGCGCTATTTTCATCTCCAATTTCCAACAACTTGCCATTGCAAATGCTTATGGAAATTAAATGGGTTAGAGCAAGTCTAACAAACTGCAGGTGCCGTTTCTTTGCCATCTACAATAAACTATGATTGAAAGCAGATTTACATTAAAGAGCTCACTGCTGGTTTGTGAGTCCTGATCATAATTGAAACAATTAACACATAAGCGACAAACTCAACTTTTCTGTGCCAAACTGGTTTATCATTACCAGCATTGTTATGTCTACTTTTTATTCTAATTGCTATGTCTACTCTGCATTTGTGTAGTATGACACATGCATGGATCTGAAACAACAATATGAGTTGCATAATGTTTTTGATGGTTACTTCCATAGTCAAGCTGCTGACAGTTTTAAGTGTACTGCATCCAGATTTGTCTGGAACAAGAACAACCCTGGAAGGCAATGTTGACCAAAATCAAAATTGTATCAGCCCATGGTATTTGTAATGTCTACATTCGTCTAAAAAGAACTAGGTTTTGCAAATGATTACTCCATCTAAAAAAAAACTAGACATTGAAAATAATAGTTCTTATTTTTGTAGCAAAGGTCGAGTATTAAAATGCAAAATGATCCAAGAGGTCCTGAATTGACTCTACTGTGGTTCCAATCTGTATACTTGGTGTACGAGGGCAATCGCACTATAATTAAATAAATCAGAATTTGCAAAAATTCTTGTCAGATTTTACATTCACAAAAGCGTACATAATATAAATAAACTTAACTTGGATTTATCGTTGAGAAATAATTTAAAATTGTTGCTGTAAATTTTTGTTCAGGTTATTTTCAAAGTATTGATAATTTTCTCCTTCAACATGCTAGGAGATTTGGATTGAGGACAAATAATTGATAATTTAATTGATTGTGTACCCATTCAAATTGTCCATCCTATGTTTATTTGGCCAGGAAATCTAAAAAAATTTGTGATTAATTCAATTAGCTGTTTAGGAGCAGGCAGATCCAGTCATGTGAATATCTGTCATCACTTTAGCCTTGTGCTAAATGTATACTCCTCAGGCTAGGCTTAAAATCAAAGCAAAATCTCTGTTCTAACATGACGTTTTGGTAATAAAGGGCATGCTAGAAAATTTCTAATACAAATATTTATAGGAGGAAATGTTTGTATGTATTATTGGCCATTAAAACTTTACACTATAATAAATCTTGCCTGTGTTATGTCACTGCATTGATTAACAGAAATGCCTCTGAAAATGATTGTTAAATCTTTAACTATGGTGATACAAAGCAAATCTCAAACTTGTATTGCAAATCATTTTGTATTGCCCTTATAGCTTGGAAAGTTTTATTAACAGTGTTACAATAAATACAGTCAATTTGCTTGTAGCAAATTTCTGTCTTTATTATTTTAACAAGGATTTAATCCACATATTTTAAATGAATTCATCACTGCTAAATAGCGGATAAAATAATTTATTACAAGCATATAAAGTGGCCGTGCGATAACATCACACAGTAAATTAAGAGTTTCTGTCTCCGTGCACATAACCAAATCCACATTACATGCATGAAACTCAGAACTCCCTCCTGTGCTTTCTGTGGTTGTGTTAGGGAAGATGAAGGGAAAGCACCTGTGAACTTTGGCTAATGTTCCTTCTTACCCATGTTGACCCTGTGGAGCATACCTCCATATGAGAGATTGCCTGCTATCACCTGGCCATAAACTCTTGGGTCTGTTTCCCACATGGTCCTTTTTGCACCTCCTTTGTTTTCACACATTCCTCAGTAACACCAGGTTTCTCATGGTTGGCACATATGTCCCCACATATTATGATGGCCTGCTGTTGGTTTAAACTTAATAACGTAAGAAACATCCGTGAAGACAGAAATGCTTTGTTCCTAAAGTAAACTGAATGATTGTAGTCACAATGAGACTTAGAACTAATTCAAAAAACAGCTTGACAACTTGCTCAATTATTACACATTACACACAGTTTGCAAATTACTTGAGAAATTTTTTTATGTACTTTTCGATGACGAGCCAAGTAACTGGTGATGGCCCTCAATGAGAGTCATTTTGCCATTTTGTGTTGGTGCTTTAAAATAAATTCTGAAACTTCTCTGAATGATTTCACAGTATTGCTAAAAACAATGTGTAGAATTTATGGATGGAGTTTAATCAATACTCTGGTGTGGGGAGAAAAGGGTAGAAGAGGGGGAATTGGTAAGGTTTGTGGTGTGGAGGGGGTGGTTGCACAAGATGGTACAATTCAATCCACTCCTCCAACAGAGTTGTCATCAAACAGGTATGTTGAAAATATGCTTTGACTGCCATGATAGGCCTGGAGGGGCTCTGCACAACACAGCAGCTGGGATTTTCCAGCCTTTCTGCCAGTGATATCTTCCAGTGCTGCTGAGAGCAATCCTCCCATGCTGGTTCACCAGTGGCAAGGCTTATAAGCAACACAAATGGCCATTGATTTCAGTGGAACTGGAAGATCCCGCTGATGACCAATGGAGAGCTGTTTTGAGGGAGGAGCAGGGTAGATCTCACAGATTGTCATAATATGTTGTGCATTGCACAATATGGCAATGTAACATGATGAACACTTGTACCAGGACATCTAGAAGCAGCAAGAGTTGATGATTGGGATAATCCTCTGAGAGAGCAATGTATATGAGCCTCCCATATATGTCAGAGTCATGGGTAAACTTACCAAGGATACTCAGAACAGTCTCGTATACACATGTTATGCTCAAAATTGAGAGGCTAGATGACCATTGTCCCCCAACCAGGACAGGTTTGCCTGTTCAAGACATCTACCAACCCTTGTAAGCCTCCCCACTGTGGAAATGAACATGCATCCTCTGCCTTCTAGCAAGAGGCCTCTTGTCACATGCGCTCATTATGGAAGACTTACCCAGGATAACTGATGTACTAATTGTACATCAAAGAGCCTATCATAACAGAGCCCTCAGAACCTCCTCCATCATTACAGATCCTTGACTTCACGTAAGGCAGTACAATTTTCCCTGTGGAATAATCTCAAACAATCTTCTTGACATTGCATATAACAAAATACTTGCAGAACCACCGTGTTTCTCTATACGTAATAGACTCACAGACATCAAAATGGACACACTCATGAACATTCAATAAAAACATTGCAAACACCAACACCATTATTTCCGACACAATAAAGGTTTTGGTTTGATTTATTATTGCCACATGTATTAGTACACAGCAAAATGTATTGTTTCTTGCATGCTATACAGACAAAGTATACCTTACATAGAGAAGGAAAGGCGAGAGTGCAGAATGCAGTGTTATAGTCATAGCTAGGGTGTAGAGAAAGAGCAGCTTAGTGCTTGGTAGTCCATTCAAAAGCCTGATGGCAGGAGGGAAAAAGCTGTTCTTGAGTTGATTGGTACTTCTGTATCTTTTTCCCGACGGAAGAAGATAGAACAGAGTATGTCCGAGGTGTGTGGGATCCTTGATTTTGCTGGCTGCTTTTCCCGAGCAGTGGGAAGTGTAGACAGAGTCAATAGATGGGAAGCTGGTTTATGTGATGGACTGGGCCTCATTCACAACCTTTTGTAGTTTCTTGTGGTTTTGGGCAGAGCAGGAGCCATACCAAACTGTGATACAACCAGAAAGAATGCTTTCTATGGTACATCTGTAAAAATTGGTGAGGGTCGTAGTGGAATGTCTAACATTCCCCTGCACCATCAATGAATGCCAGACATGAGGCATGCTGGTAGGTTTATGTCCTTGGCTAACTCAGCAGAATTTTCAATAATGACAGTGGACTTTTGTTCGCTTTTATTTTCCTCCAGCAAGATGTATTTTCACTTGTTAGGGTGAAATCGAAATGATGGACACAAAATGGTTACCTGGCACACAAAATGGACTCTGGAAAGGGATATTAAGAGGCATTGACTTTGGGCACAGACATTTACACAAAGACTTAAACCTGTAGTGTTTAAATCACTGCAGAAAACTGGTTAGCACCTTAAAACTTGAGATAAGAGAAGACCCAGAACAATGAGCTTGATAACGAGATCAGCCACTGATGGGGACATAAATGCATAAATGTATATAACAAAACCAGCCATTGATAGAGGACATAACTGCATAAATGTATCTACTCTATGTAAAATGATGTGATAACTATCGATGTCCGTACCTGTCTGCTTATAATGATGTGTTAAGTGTTGATGTTTGTATCTGTCTACTCAACTTGTAACAATGTGCTAACGGCTAATGTCCATACTGTCTATTATCTAGAAAGTATAAAAGATGCTCAGCTGCCATTGTGTAGTTGAGAAGGTGGCTGCCAGCCTTGCGGAGTGCCAGCGCTTCTCCCAAAGCTTTGTTCAAATAAAATTATTTTGTTGAACCTCCAAGTCTGACTCCGAAGTGGTGAATTTCCCACAACAAATTGGCATAGTCAGGCAGGATCTCACTACTGGTGACAAGTTCGATCAATTGGCTGCGATCAGCAAACCGGGGTAGAGATCATTAAATCTGTCGGAGTCAGACGTGGTCAACAGTACAGTTTAAAAGGGGTAAAAATTAATGGGTATTATAGAAATAAGTAGTGATTGTTGATGGTATGGTGATGAGTATTGATTGACTGTTACTTGTGCTGACTGACTAGAGGACAAGGAAGTCCCTGTCTCAAACGCGTAGCCTTAGACCGATTATTGAGATGGGAAATCCCCCATGCGGAGGTCAGGACCCTGAAGTGGGTGTAGCGGCATCAAGGGCACTTAGGTCATGAAGCACAAGTGGCAAAGGTCGGGTCACATCAAACTCTGTAGTGGTGAACAAACGCAGAGTTTGCCACCTGTTTGCATGAAAGTTTATATAGTTGGGTACTGGATTGTCAATATTGTAAAGCAGTACGGAAAAGGAGCTGATCAACTCTGAACTAGAGCCAGATTCCGGTGGAGGAACACATTGCCGAGGCAGTAATAGTGGCCGTGAGTATAAATAGAAACCCGAAACCGTAGAGAAACATGATGCTAGGGTAGTAATTATGGCCGGGGATAGTGAAGTCCCTTCGATAGAAAAACACATTGCTAGGAAGTAATCATGGCCATACAGTGTACGAAGCACGTTGCCAAGAAGGTAATAGTGACCGGAGGTAATGAAGTCTACGAGATGGCAGATAACGAAGTTAAGAGAGGACCTTCAGGATTTCTTAATGAAATGTACATGACAGACAGACATGCGTTAATAAAGAGGATGCAAAGGGATGGCTGGGATGCCTCTCAGACCTTACAACAGCAGAGAAAGTGGATAGATGAGGAAAAGAGAGTTAAGACAAAGAAGGCAGGGGTATTACTAGTACATCATTTAGCGGGACTAATTGACCAAAAAGTGGAGCAAAGATAAAGAGAAGATTACAGAGTTAGAATCCAGAGTAAGAGAACTGGAGAAACAAAACCGAGTGTTAGAGGAGAATCAATGAGGAGGGGAAACTATTCCTCTATCCCCTTATGAATTCACACAACAGGGACCAAACGCCCCTCCAGAGGAATGGGAAGTGCTAAAACACAATTTAGCGCCCGTAACCTGAGGGGGAACAGATGCGCAACCAACAGCAAATTATAAACCGTTCACTCTAGGCAAACGACAGCAGATAACAGCTTCCCTGGGTAAACTACAACCTTGAAGCCAAACACTAAATTCTGGGAAGAATTAGATACAGTTTGGGTTGGACACCAACTACACCTGAAAGATGTGCACCAACTGGTCAGGGCAGCTTGTCCAGCAGATAAGTGGAGGCAGGTAGCAGGAGGACCCGCCACTCCCCCAGCACAAGATTATAGTGGGGGATGTTGGACACATGAAGTCGCCCTAACAGCAGAAATACATGCCCAACAAGCACCCTTCACCCAGTTTGAGAAAGAAGTCCAGAGAGTTTTAGGAGATGCTCCTCGTAACTGGAGCAGAATTACAACGACGAGGCAGCTAAAGGGGGAAGGGGCTTCTGAATACGGGGAAACAGTTGTTCCAAGTATACCAGGAATGCTCAGGGCAAGGGAACCCAGGCTGTGGGGATCGAGCATTCATCCAGGCTCTCAAGGATGGGCTCTCTAGTTCTCACCAAACCATCCTAAAAATGGGAGTGATTATGTCCCAGGATTATGGTGAGCTAGTGGAATGGGCTAGTGGTGTACTGGGAGGCGGAGAGGAGAAATCCCAGACAAGAGTAAGACAAGAAAGAGTAGCCGCTTACAGTAGCGGGAGCGGAACTAAGTCCAAACTGACCTGTCATAATTATGGCCGACAAGGGCACTTTGCAAGGGATTGCGGGGTCCCAAGGAAAGGAAACAAATTTGGAAGCAGTGGGAAACATTGTAATCACTGTAATAAAAATGGACACACAGGAGCAGTGTGTTGGGACAAACATGGGAGACCCCTGACCGAATCCATGAGCACAGCAGAATTGGAGGAACCAAGGAACCTCTGAGGTCAGCAAGATTGGTGGTCTGAAGCCCCCATTCATAAGGGTAAGAAGGAGGGAAGGGTTTATGTGTCTGCACTAGAAGGGGGCAGGCAATGTGAGACGCTGGTGAACACAGCAGCATCCATATCTGTCACCGACCGATGCTTACTCACTACAAGTAGGGTGATCTACCTAACAGGGATAGGAGGGAACAAAACACCCGCCTACCTGAGCGAGACCACGTTAGTAGAAGTAAATAATTTGTATATACTGATGAGGTTCTATGTGTGTAAAAGTAACAGGAAATAATGGGAAATGATTTAATGAAAGAATATGAGATTTTGATAGACTGTGGAAAGGGAGAATTAATCTGGCCAAGACAGGACAATCAGAAAACTAGAATAAGGAAACTCACAAGTCACTTCGAAATTATTAAGGTGGCCACAGCCACCACCAGAAATTGGGAATTAGAGACAGGAGGGTTCAGAGCCATCTGTGCCACCAACCCTGGAGTTTGGACTGAAACAAAACTAGATACTGGCTTAATTAAAACTGACCTAATAAAGGTACCTAGACCAGAGCATAAGCCCTACTGACAATATCCAATAAAACCAGAAGCAGAGGCAGCTGTAGTGGAGATTGTTGAAAGGTTAATAGAAAAAGGGACTCTGAGGGAAACCTTGAGTACCACTAACTCCCTGACCTGGCCGATGAGCAAACCCGACAGAAGCTATAGGCTCGTGATAGATTACACTGGACTCAATAAATTCACGTCCCAGTTGCACCCCATTGTAGCAAGCCCTTTGACAATCCTGAATGGATTGTCACTGGAGCATAAAATATTTTTAGTATTGGATATAGCCAATGGAATCTGGTCCTACCCTTGGATCCCAAATTCTAAGACAAATTTGTCTTTACAGTGGGAGACAAACAGTACACTTGGACTCGCCTACCGCAGGGATTCCACAATAACCCCACTATCTTCCATCGAGTAATGAGTGACATCCTGAACAGGGTAGAACTGCCAGAGGGTAGCACAATCCTACAAATGTAGATGATATCTTAATAGCTTCACAATCTAAGTCAGGACATCAGGAAGCACTATACCTAATATTAAATGAACTAAAAACCACAGAGTGAAAGGTAAGCCCCAAAAAGGCACAAATCGGAAAAACACAAGTCCTGTACCTAGGACACCTAATATCCCAAGGGCCTAAAGAAATGTTAACAGACCGAAAGAAGGTGGTACAACAAATGCCGCGGCTGTCACCATAGACGAGTCAGGAAGGTGTTGGACCTGTTTAGCTATAGCCAAAGTTCTATCCCAGGACTCGCAAAATTGGCAGAACCTATACAAAGACAGGTCAAAGGGGAAAAACCAGCATTAAACCACATAGAATGGGAACCCAAGCAGGAAGAGGCATATAACAAATTAAAAACAGAACTGATATCAGCCCCTGGACTAGGATTACCAAATTCTAACATACATTGTAGTAATGAAGGAGGGTTCTACTCCACAGCGGTAACACAGGATCATGGCGATAAAAGGAGACTCATAGGTTAGGATTCAACAGCACAAGGACCGGTGGTCAGCAGACTGCCAAGGTGCATAGCCACTTTGGATTGCGCTGCCTGGGTCGTAAAGGTTAGCTAGCCAATAATAATGACAGGGAATATAATCCTCCACACCAAACACACCTAGGTGGAAATGCTAAACACGGGAAAGCTAAGCTCTGTCTCAAACATGAGAAGAGCTAAATAGGAAGCTGTACTCCCACCTCCAAGCAAATCAGTTATAATAATAAGGGACACAGGTGATAACACAGCAGAAGGAATTTTAGACACAGGAGAGCCACACAATTGTGGGGATATAGATATGAATGTAAAAGAAGGTAGGATAAAGTATGTACCTTTAACAACATCTGAAGAGACCCTTTTTGTCGATGGTTCACGCAAATATGTGGAAGGATCACCCTGGACAAGGTGGGCAGTAGTAAATGACATGTTAGAAACAGTAAGATCAGAAAGAATTTACAGAGGTCTATCCATGCAAGTGGCAGAACTAGAGGCACTCACAAAGGCACTAGAGTTATCTGAAGGCAAGACGGTAAACTTATATACAGATAGCCGATACGCATTCGGGGTAATACACAAATATATGACAGCATGGGATACAAGAAGGTCCACAACCGCAGGAGGAACTCTTATTAAACTACAACAAAGGATCGAGGCATTGCTAAAAGCTAGTAAGAAACCCCCAAGAAGCCGCAGTAATAAAAATTAAAGTGCATCAGAAAGAACCAGGAAGAGATAACCCAGATTGGTTAAATTTCAAAGGAAACCAAACCACAGATAGAGCAGCACAATTAACCTTAGAGCAGGAGGCAGCTGGTGAGCTGCCAATAGCAGTAATGGGACAGACAGGAGATGAAATAGATATTCGGGACTTACACAAGGATACCTCAAAAGAGGAAAAGGCAAAGTGGGAAGCACAGGGAGTGAGCAAAGGAACTGATAACATTTGGAGACGGGATGATAAGGTAATGGCTCCAGAGTGCATACAAACCACTCTATTGGAACTACATCATGGACTCTCACATGTAGGAAGAGAGGCCATGGCAACTAGTATAGGAAAGGAATGATAGTAGAAAGGAATGGGAAGGGACATAGCCCAGCATTGTCACCAATGTGTGGCATGCGTGCAACACAACCCTAGTTGACAGATAAAAATGAAGATGGGACACCAGCCCCAGCCAAAGGGGCCCTGGGAACATCTGCAAATGGATTTCACAGGGCCACTACCACAATCCCATGACAAAACCTATTGTCTGGTTATTATAGACCAGTTCCCCAGGTGGTAGAAGCATTCTCTACTAAAAATTGTACTGCTACCACAGTAGCTAGAATATTGGCAGAGGAGGTAATCCCTAGATGGGGGGTACCCCCACCAATTGATTCGAATCAAGGGACCCACTTCACCAGTTTTTACTGTAAAAACAGTGTGCCAATTGATGGGAATAAAACAAGAATTCCACATCCCTTACCACCCACAGAGTTCTGGAATGGCGGAACGTATGAGCAGAACCCTTAAGAATGCCTTGGCTAAAGCCATACAAATGTCAGGAGAAACATGGACAGAAATATTGCCCACTATATTAATGAGGATAAGAGCTACCACAGACCGGACAACTGGATTAACCCCTTATGAACTGATGACAGGAAGGGCGATGCAATTACCAGAAAGCATCATAGCAGGTGGGACTGACGTAGGTCCATTAAAAGATAAAATCAAAAGATATGTTTTGGAACTAAGCGCCCAACTAAAAGGGATGTGCAAATTAGTAAAAGATAATCACGAAGAAAAAGACGCACAGAGAGAGCTTGAAATGCTCCCTAACGTCCCAACAGCAGGCAGTCATGTCCTAGTAAAAACAGTACCCGAAAAACCAGGGTTTGCATCAAAATGGAATGGTCCATATGAAGTTATAATTAGTGGAGACACCTGTGCTTGTCTAAACGTAAGAGGGAAAGGTATATGGAAACATTGGACCTGGCTGAAATTACACAAAGAAGTAAATGAATTAATTAAAGTGACCAGAGTGCTTTCCCCAAAACAGGTGATGACTGCAAGCAAGAGTAACTGACGCGTTGGGGTTGACAATATAACTTTTGAAAAATTGTATAACTTAAAGTAATAAGATTGATAAGATTGATACTTGCTTGTTGAAGACATGTATAAGATCACGCATGTAATTGTATTACTTTATGTTGTCGTGACTGTAAACTTGACTGAGCTAGAGGATAACTTATTCTACAAGCCTCATACACATTTACACAGGAATCAAACTGTATGTTACCCGTTAGCCCAATCTGTAGAAGCTCTATTTGTGGCCACCCTGGGTGGACCCCCCCCACCTCCAACTTTATATACTGTAGATACCTCACATGCACCCTGTAAGGAACAAATTGGCAAATATAAAAGGGGTATACAGGGAAGATGTGTGGAACTTGTAAATCCCACAGACTCTGTGTGCAGGAGGTTCCAGGAGGTGGGACGAAGATCGTGCTCAGATAATGCAAGCTATCCACTTTGTTTATCAGGGCAGGGATAGGGATGTACATATGCCTTGGTCCCCAAGAATGATTCCTGCATACAAACTGCAGTATGTCAGATAGCACTGTCGGGTAAATAGGGGTCAGTTTACTTGCACCGTGATGAGTAGAAATGTCTGAATGTCACCTTGGGGAGGCAGCTCATTTGTGTTCAGTGTAATGGGACTCATGTCAGCTCAGCTGAATGGACATACCCTTTTGATGCTTACCTGGTGGTGGGATCAAATGGAGAGTCAAGTAAACTGAGCAATTGGCGGTATACAGAAACCAATAATCAGGACACTAAATGCTACCGAGCTAAGAAGGGATTTGTATTCCTCTTCAACAGCACCTACACGACAGCAACACCAACCCTCCCGATCCTTTTTGCAGTGGGAACAGTAAGGCCACTCACAGCTCCATGCCCTCAGAAGGGGCATATCAAGAGAAAGATAGGAATCTGGGCCATCAACAAAGAATTCTGTGCTGATTGGGAAGCCCCGGGCACACTGGGATCATCATGGGATATGGGTTCCTTGGAGCCTTATCTCTGGGAGGGAGCAGCAGGAGTAATTAGTGCAAAAAATAGGAACCATGTTATCTGTGGACTAACAGTCCTGGGAAACAGTACATCAAAAGCACTGGAGGCTGTCAACCAAGAAATGGCTGAATTAAGATTATATGCACAGCAGACCCGATATGCAATGGACTACCAGTTAGCCCAACAGGGGGGAAATATGTACAATCATAGCAGACAGATGCATAACACATGTAACAGATGAATCCTATAACATCACCCAAGACATTAATAACATAAAAGAACAGCTTGATAACTTCAGACAAGGACCCAAGAAAAGGAGTAGCTGGTTGGAATGGCTAGTGGGAGGATCCCAGGGATCCTATTTAATGCATGGACTGATCATTCTCATTGCAATAGTAATTGTGTGTTGCCTAATTATTGGATGCCTTAATGTCTGTTGCAAAGTAATGATGATACGGATTATGATGTGGAGATGCCGGCGTTGGACTGGGGTAAGCACAGTAAGAAGTCTCACAACAGCAGGTTAAAGTCCAACAAGTTTATTTAATAGAAAACCCAAAAGCTTTCAGGGTTTTCCCCTTCGTCAGGTGAGTGAAGAGTTCTGGTCACAGACAGAGCATATAAAGGCACACACAGTTTACAGAATACTGATTAGAATGCGAGTCTTTACAGCTAATCAATTCCTAAAGGTGCAGACAATGTGAGTGGAGATAGCACTAAGCATAGGTTAAAGAGATGTGTATTGTCTCCGGACAGGACTGTAAGTGAGATGTTGCAAGCCCAGGCAAGTCGTGGGGGTTACAGATAGTGTGACATGAGCTCAAGGTTCCTGTTGAGGCCATCCTCATGTGTGTGGGTCTGGGTTATCAGTTTCTGCTCAGCGACTCTGCACTGTTGTGTGTCGTGAAGGCCGCCTTGGAGAACATTTATCCGAACATCAGAGGCTGAAGTGTTCGTCAACAGGAAGGGAACACACTTGCCTGGTGATTGTCGAGTGGTGTTCATTCATCTGTTGTCGTAGCGTCTGCATGTTCTCCCCAATGTACCATGCCTTGGGACATCCTTTCCTGCAGCGTATCAGGTAGACAATGTTGGCAGAGTTGCAAGAGTATGTGCAGAGTCAGCTGAGCAGAAACTGATAGTCAAGTTCCACACACATGAGGACGGCCTCAACCGGGATCTTGAGCTCATGTCACACTATCTGTAACCCCCATGACTTGCCTGAACTTGCAACATCTCACTTACAGTCCTGTCCGGAGACAATACACAGCTCTTTAATTTATACTTAATGCTATCTCCACTCACATTGTCTGCACCTTTAGGAATTGATTAGCTGTAAAGACTCGCATTCTAATCAGTATTCTGTAAACTGTGTGTGCCTTTATATGCTCTGTTTTTGACCAGAACTCTCCACTCACCTGATGAAGGGGAAAACCCCAAAAGCTTGTGGGTTTACTATCAAATAAACTTGTTGGACTTTAACCTGGTGTTGTGATATGAATTGTGCCAGGAGCCAGTGTAATCATCGAGGAACAATACATGATGGGAACCCCCAAAGATATAAAGAGCTATGAGGAAGGAAAGGAGAAGATGAACATCTATCTGTGAACAATGCTGCTGTTGTTGGTCTGTGGATTATTAAATAATAATCCTGACCAAAAGGGGGAGTTGGTAGGGTGAAATCAAAGAGATGGATACAAAATGGTTACCTGCACACAAAGTGGTCTTTGGGAAGGGACATTAAGAGGGAATGACTTTGGGCACAAACATTTACACAAAGACTTAAACCTGTGGTTTTAAATCACTGCAGGAAATTAGTCAGATCTCGAGGCACCTTAAAACTTGACATAAAAGACCCAGAATAATGAGGTTGATAATGAAATTAGCCACTGATGGGGACATAAATGCATAAATGTATATAACAAAACCAGCCATTGATAGAGGACGTAACTGCCGAAATGTATCTACTCTGTGTATAATGATGTGATAACTGTCAATGTCTCGGTACCTATCTGCTTATAATAATGTGTTAACTGTTGATGTCTGTATCTGTCTACTCAATTTGTAATGATGTGTTAATGGCTAATGTCTGTACTGTCTATTATCTAAAAAGTATAAAAATGCTCAGCTGCCATTGTGTAGTTGAGAAGGTGGCTGCCAGCACTGCAGAGTGCCAGCATTTCTCCCAAAGCTTTGACCAAATAAAACTGTTTTGTTGAACATCCAAGTCTGACTCCGAAGTGGTGAATCTCCCACAACGCACTCATGTATTCCTAGTCATGCCTACTATCTTTTCAGATCAAACAATTAATCAAAGCCCAGTCCCTCTTCTCAGGTGAACATTAAATTGCCCAGGGCAGAAGAGCCCTGGCCAATATTTATTTTCCAACCCAACTCATGAAAAGCTGCTTATCTGATCATTATCACATTGTTTGTGGAACCTTGCTATGTGCAAATTGGCTAATTGAAGCAAATGGATTGTGATCAGTCAGCAACAGGAACTGCCCAACTTCTGATGGTGTTAGCTGACCAGTGAGGTATGATGGCCCTCCCACTGTTGCAGACAGCTCTAGCACCCATTCTTTATGCCAATCGAGTTATGCTTTGTGGTTACTTGAACCTACTCTGTGGTTCTTACTTCTAAATCTGATGTGAACCCATCCAAGTAGAGAAAATGATCATGGTTCATGATTCAGTGCACCTTGGTTTTCTTTTTATAGTTTGTTGAATGACTTACATGTATCAATACTCTGCTTCCTTCAAGTTAAGTTCTTACTGACAAAAGTTGCTCTCGTAACTTCTCATATCTTTGGATGACCAATTTCACCCATAGTTAACCTTGCAAGTCACTGCCCCGTCACTGAATGTACATTTCTTATAGTGCAAAAATCACACACATGATAACAAGAAACAGAAACACCTACTATTGATTATACCTTCTTAAATCTTGTGACAATCCCACATGCTTGCTGAATGACTAGCTACAGCTTGTCACCATTGTCCCTTATATTGTATTAATGCCCTGCAGTGAAACTAGAGAGCCTCGAAGTTGCAAACCTAGGCAAATTTTATGGAGACCCAAATTGCCCATATGTCATGGTTTCCTTCTCAACCTCCCTAGTTGAGACCAAATGAATGCAAATCATTATGCTCGCTTGGTAGTAGGAGTTACTAGAAAGATGACATATTCAGACATCAGTCCACCTTTCGACTCTTTCAGATTTTTTGTCAGGGTCTATTACCTTAGTTTAAAGTCTATTTATTAATGTCATAAGTAAGCTTACATTAACACTGCAATGAAGTTACTGTGAAAATCCCCTAATTGCCATACTCCGGCACCTGTTTGAGTACATTGAGGCAGAATTTAGCATAGCCAATGAACATAAGCAGCACGTCTTTTGGACTGTGGGAGGAAACTGGAGCACCCAGAGGAAACCCACACAGACATGAGGAGAACATGCAGCCTCCTCAAGACAGTGAATCAAGCCAGGAATTGAACATGGGTCCGTGACACCCTGAGACAGCAATGCTAACCACTGTGCCATCGTGCCATCTTCAACTCTCCCCAGGTATCTCCAAAGCAGTAGAATAATTCACGCATAGTTGGGAATTTGGTACATGGGTGTCAGGGATGTCCACATACTGGTAGTTCTACACATTGAATGACTGGGCCCTAACCTCCTTCACGTTCCTCTGAAACTTTAGCTTGGGGCTGTGAGGAATTCAGTTTCCACATATTGCCATGAGGAGGAACAACTGAGCATTTACCAATGAAAAGGCTCGTACTGACCGGGACAGACTAACACACTTGCTCTCTTTTTCATATTGCTGTTTAGCCAATTGAACTGAAAATGAGAAGCAATCTAGCACAGAAATGTGGAAAGCATGATAACACTTTTCAGCTATGCAGAAGACAACACATCAACCTGTTGGTAGATGCCAGTTCCTTGATTGACAAGCTGGAACATTAGGACCATGTGCAAAGGACTGACAGATGGCTTGCAGCTGATCAATAATGCAGCTGTGATCAACATGGAACTTGATAGGCTGAACATCAACGTAGTATCACAACAAGAGGCCAGGCCTACTGAGAGTGGACAACTGAAAGAAAAACATGACGAAGAATTTTCCGGCCATTCATGCCAGCCATGGGTTTCATGGGTTTCCCGGTGATATGGGGTGACATCAATGGGAAATCTCATTGTCAGCGGTGGCCCAGACAATCCTGCTGCCAGTGAGTTTGACTTGATTTGATTTATTATTGTATTAACATGTGAAAAGTACTGTTTCTTGTGCACTATATTGACAAAACATACCATTCATGGAGAAGGAAATGAGAGAGTGCAGAATGTAGTCTTACAGTCATAGCTAGGATGTCAAGAAAGATCAACTTATTGTAAGGTAGGTCCATTCAAAAGTCTGACAGCAGCAGGAGAGAAGCTTCTCTTGAGTTGGTTGGTAAGTGACTTCAGACTTTTGCATCTTTTTCCCCAAAGGAAGAAGGTGGAAGAGAGAATGTCTGGGATGTGTAGAGTCCTTAATTATGCTGGGTGCTTTGCCGAGGCAGTGAGCTGTAGACAGAGTCAATGGATGGGAGGCTGGTTTGTGTGATGGGTTGAGCTACATTCACAACCTTCTGTAGTTCCTTGCGGTCTTGGAAAGAGCAGGAGCCATAACCAAGCTGTGATACAACCAGAAAGAATGCTTTCTATGGTGCATCTTAAAAGTTGGTGAGCAGCACACCACCTCCCCTCACTGAGAAACACGCAGCTGGGAGACCAGAGAATTCCCCCCTATGTGTTTACCCAGCAGGGGAAGAGTTCAGAAGAAATGTGTCAGCAAGGTGTAGATTTTGCTGTAAGGATGGTAGAAGTCTCCACAAATCATTCAGAATGTGTTTTCTCCATCTGTCTCTCAACTTGAACAGGGCTAGTTAACCGCATGCAGCTATGTTCCAATACTGTGCTTCACTAGAGGTGAAAGACCATGAGAAGCTTGACACTCCTATCAGTAGAAGCCATAAGTCGGAACATCTTTACTTACTGAGAGACTATAATGCAAGTGTGGGTGTGAGCCATGAGACGTAGCCTCCTCCTTCATACATCATAGCCTGCGGAAGGTGAATGAAAATGGACAGAGACGACTTGAACTTTGCTGCTTCCACAAGCTTTATATAATTAACACTTTCTTTCAGAACAAACCATGCCACAAGATGTCAGGAAGACATCCAAGATCAGGGCAATGGTACCAGCTAGACCTGATAATCACCAAATGTGACTCTCTGAATAACATTCCGAACACTTAGCTACCACAGTGCTAACTGTGGTGAGGATCACTCCCTGTTGTGCATTAGAGTGAGGATGCAACCCTTGAAATTTTATTCATTCAAAGTGAAATGCCATCCTCGTATCAACATCAGCCATGCCGCCTATTCGGATAAAAAACAAGAGTTCCACAGCTTGATTGGACAGATGTCCTCTGGAACTCCCACATAGAACGCAGAAGTGAAATGGAACATACTTCAATACAACATCTACAATACCACAGTATCAACATATGGGAAGCAAAAGCAAATAAAAAAATGCTGACTAGTTTGAGGCTAACATCGATGTGATGGAATCTGTCATTGAAGCCAAGTGGTCTGCTCTCATTAATTACAAGAGAGATCTGAGCAAGAATACCCCAAGCACGATAAGAGTCATTCAAAACCTAACAAACTGCTCGGTGGTGCATCAACAACTACTGGTTACAACTTTGCCACAATATCCAGATGTCCTTCAACACAGGGACTGTCAGAGACATGTACAAATGGATTAAATCCAGGGTTCAAATCCCACCATGGCAGATGGTGGAATTTGTATTCAATAAAAATATCTGGAATTAAGAATCTACCGAGAACCATGAAACCATTGTCAGTTGTCTGAAAAACAATACACAAATGTCCTTTAGGGAAGGAAATCTGCCCTCGTTCCCTGATCTGGCCCACGTGTGACTCCAGAGCCACAGCAATGCGGTTGGCTCTTAGCTGTCCTTTGAAATGGCCTAGTAAGCCTATCTGTTCAGGGGCAACGAGGAACGGGCAATAAATACTGGCCAACCAGAAATGCCTGTATCCCATGAATGGATAAATAAAAAGGCAATAGGTCCATCAGCAAAGAAAATGGCTCCATTGAAAACAAAAGGTCATCACACACTGTAATTAACAGTTGGAGAGATGGGTGGAACACTACGTTGAGTTGTAATCTAGAGAGAGCATAGATAGCCTGTCTGTCATGGGAAAGCTGGATACCTAACCCAAGATAGAGGACTTAGCAAAGCTGTTGACTCACCATGGGTGTTGATGCTATACCATCTGAGCACATCAAGTGTGGGTAACCACCACTCCCGCAGAATCTGTACAAACTTCTCTGTCTGTGCTAGAGGGAGGGCCAGGATTTGCATGACTGTGACCCTGGAAAACAATAAGGTGACCACAGTGATTAGAACAAATATTGAGGTATCTCCTTATTCGGCATTGTGGAAATACAATTGCCTGTGTTGCCCTCATTAAGCTGTAGAACTTGGCTGAACGCATCTGTCCCCAACCTTACCACAGTTTTAGACCTCAAAGATCTACAACTGACATGAACTTCTCAGTCCAACAGCTGCAAGAGAAATTCAATCATTAATGCAGACATTATTAATCTCACCAAGGCATTCGGCCATGTGACTAGAGATGGTCAATTTAAGTTGTTGGAGAAAATTGGCTTCATGCCAAAGCTGCTCAGTGTGATTTTCTCTCTCCACAACAACATGATGGGTAAAGACAACTACAAATGTGCAATATTGGCATCCTTTATGATCTGCAAATGGGCTTGTGATCTGGCACATTCCTCTTTGGTATATTCCTCTCTTTGCTGTTGTTATATGCCTTCAGGTCATCTGCAAAGTTATCTACTTAAAGACCAGAACTGACAGAAAGCTGTTCAGTCTTACTCAGATGAAATCCAAGACTAAGGTGCAAGAAGTCATCATCAAAGAGTTGCTCTACTCTGACGATGCCGCACTAACATCGAAGAGCAATGTTACTGAGAAACACCTACAACAGCAAATGGACAGACTCACTCATGACTGTAAAGGCTTTCACTTGACCATCAGCATAAGAACATAAGAACATAAGAAATAGGAGCAGGAGTAGGCCATCTAGCCCTTCGAGCCTGCCCCGCCATTCAATAAGATCATGGCTGATCTGTTGTGGCTCAGTTCCACTTTCCCGCCCTCTCCCCATAACCCTTAATCCCCTCTCTTATCAAAAACCCATCAACCCGCTTCTTAAAAATATTGAGCGAGGCAGCCTCCACCACTTCAACGGGCAGAGAATTCCAGAGATTCACCACCCTTTGAGTGAAGAAGTTCCTCCTCAACTCCGTTCTAAACCGCCTCCCCTTTATCTTGAGGCTGTGCCCCCTAGTCCTACTGTCTTTTTTGAGCGGGAAGAGTCTCTCCACCTCTATCCTATCCATCCCATTCATCATCTTATACGTCTCAATGAGATCTCCCCTCATTCTTCTAAACTCCAACGAGTACAAGCCTAGTTTATTCAGCCTCTCCTCATAGCTCAATCCCCTCAACTCCGGTATCAGCCTAGTAAACCTCCTCTGGACAAATAGCTTGGTCCAGGATGTTGCCAAACTATCAACTGTTAGCATTGGCAATGTGTCACTGATGGTTATTGATAACCTCACATATCTGGAACCATAATCACCAGCAATCTGTCACTTAATGCTGAAACCTTCATACAGAAGCTGCAGCTGCACTGTCCAAACTGAGTAAAAATGTGTGGAGCAACAATCAGCTACAGGAGACCTCCAAACTGTGAGTCTACCAAGCCTGCATCCTCAGTGCACTCCTCTGTAGTGGGAGACCTGAATAACATCTGGTCAACACAGTAAGAAGTCTCACAACACCAGGTTAAAGTCCAACAGGTTTATTTGGTAGTAAACACCACTAGCTTTCAGGACGCTGTTCCTTTGTTAGGTGAGTGGACAGTTCTGCTTACAAACATGGCATATAAAGGCACACACAGTTTACAGAATACTGATTAGAATGCGAGTCTTCACAGCTAATCTGCTGTTCAAGTCTTAAAGGTGCAGACAATGTGAGTGGAGATAGCATTAAGCATAGGTTAAAGAGATGTGTATTGTCTCCAGACAAGACAGTAAGTGAGATGTTGCAAGTTCAGGCAAGTTATGGGGGTTACAGATAGTGTGACATGAACCCAAGATCTTGGTTGAGGCCGTCCTCATGTGTGAGGAACTTGGCTATCAGTTTCCGCTCAGTGACTCTGTGCTGTCGTATGTCATGAAGGCCACCTTGGAGAGCGTTCCGAAAGCTAGCGGCATTTACTACCAAGTAAACCTGTTGGACTTTAACCTGGTGTTGTGAGACTTCTTACTGTGTTTACCTCAGTCCAACGCCGGCAACTCCACCTCATAACATCTAGTCAGCAGGAAAAAAGGCTGAGCATTTTAGACTCTCACTGTCTCAGACCTATCCTTGGCATCTCTTGGCTTGAAGGGTTCTAATTTCATCAGCATATGCTGAGAGTTAAGCCAATAATTTCTGCACAGACTTGGCCACGTTTGTCAGATGATGATGGCCATATATCCAAAGACTTTCTGTATGGTGAATTGGCCACTGATTCCCACCTCCTGGGCATCTACAAGGACACCTATAGACAGGATATGGAGATGGTGGACATTGACACAGACACCAGGGAGATAGTCATTGACAGCCATGACTTCTGGAGGCTGACTGTTTGGAGGGGCATTGGAAGAGGCCAGCAGAATTGGTAAGCTCAGCTGATCCAGACGAGGTCCTGAAGAAAGCAAAGGCTGACGAATCATGTGCTTTTTCAGCCATTGTCTTCCTCTGCAGCAAATGCAGCAGAGATGCCATGCAGAGTGGGGCTCCTGAGCCACTCCAGGCCATGCTTAACATAGAGTTGACCATCACGGTGCAAATCATCTTCTTACAAGATGGAAGATTGCCACGACTGTTACAAACTAGGGATATTAATCTTTGAAGAGAAAATAGTGGAAATTTTGTATAAAATGTTGTGAAAATAATACTATAACTTGTGAAAATGTTAAAAATTGAACATTTGTAAGCAGAAAATCTGGAATCACAATGTTCCAGGTTCAAATCCTACTCCTGAGTTTGAGTACAGAAATCTAGGCTGATACTCCAGTGCAATAGGGAGAGAATGCTGCATTGCTGAAGGTGCCCCCCTTCAGATAATTTGTCAAATTGACACCCAGATAGATGCCTGCTCAGGTGGATGTAACAGATCTAAATGGTACTATTTTGAAGAGGGACATTTTTCTGGCCAATATTTATCTCTCAATCAATCAGATCATTAGATCAGAATCACACTGCTGTTTATGGAAGTTTGCTCTGTAAGCTAACACATTTCCTGCATTACAACAGTGACTACACTTCGTATGTACTTCATTGAGAGTAAAGTGCTTTGAGATGTACGGTGATCATTAAAGGTACAATATCAATGCAAAGCTTTCTTTTCTTTTGGAATAGGACACATTACTTTGGAATGATGTGGAGATGCCGGTGTTGGCCTGGGGTGGGCACAGTGAGAAACCTCACAACACCAGGGTTAAAGTCCAACAGGCGTATTTGGAATAATGAGCTTTCAGAGTGCTGTTCCTTCATCAGGTGACTCAGCTAAAGAAGGAGCAGCACTCTGAAAGCTCAAGACTCAAATAAGCCTTTTGGACTTTAACCTGGTAATGTGAGAGTTCTTACTGTTACTTTGGAAGGCATGGATAAAAAGATTGGAATTGTGTGAACAGAAGAAAAAATTGCAAACTTGGTAAACTCCATCAGACAACAAAACTGGGACCTAAACGAAATCGAAATTGCTTTAACTGTTTTCATTTCACTTTTTCATAGGGTTTTCCAGGCTGTGCAAAGCAAGAAAACTCCAAGGAGATCTGGAAATCTCGGACCCTGCCCCATTTTTCCCAGTGTTTGCACCAAGGGTCTGAATATTTCCTGGCTGCAGGGGCTGGGAAAAATATATGTACCAACAGTTAAAAGATTATTGAGAAAAATGCAAAATCAAATCTAAAAGCATGAGAGAGAAAATGCAAGGTTCGAAAGAAGAGGTAAATCAAATCTCTGGAATGTAGCTAAATTAATGAAAATTAATCTAAATGCTTGATAGATCCGTTTGTCAAATAAGAGATCATTACATGGGCAAAATTCAAGTTGTGCAATTGGGGCAGCACAGTGGAACAGTGGTCAGCACAGCTGCCTCACAGTGCCAGGGACCAGGGTTTGGTCGAAGTCTACACCTTCTCCCGTGTCTGAATGGGTTTCCTCCGGGTGCTCCAGTTTCCTCCCACAATCTGAAAGATGTGCTGGTTAGGTGCAATGGCCATTCTAATTTTACCCTCAGTGTACCTGGACGGGTGCAGAAGTGTGGCAACTAGGGGATTTTCACAGTAACTTAATGTAAGTGTTAATATAAGCCTATTTGTGACACTAATAAATAAACTTAAAATTTTACAAAGAGATAGACATGATAATTGACAAAAGATTCAAATCGTACTTAGAGAGAGGTTTTACTTTCATTTGGCATCTGTCCAGTTTTGTCCACACTCTATATGTATACAATTGTAATGTTGCTTTGATCATTATCATCAAATCACACAATGGTCCCTCTCTTCGCTCCTCTGGCCCCATTTTACTCTGCCATTTACCATCAGCAGGAGGAATGTGAGGATGATAACAGAATGTTAGCTAAGGACTTGTATCTAAAAGAAGTTGAATAGAAATGTCATTTGGTTATTGAATGTGATAATTAGAGAGATAAAGGCAATCCTTCGCGGTTACAATAAAAACTCATGAGAATGTATGTTGAGGATAAAATATGTTTTGAATTGGCTGGAAAGTAAGTCATAGAGAAAGTTCACAGCACAGAAAGAGGCCACTTGGTCCACTGTGTCTGCGTGGGCCAGAAACAGGCCACCCAGCATAATCCCTCTTCACAGGCCCAAAGCCCTGCAGGTTACTGCACTTCAGGTGCAAATCCAGACAGCTTTAATATAAGTTGAAGGTTTCAGCCTCTACTGCCCTTTCAGGCAATGAGTTCTAGACCACCAAAACCCCCTCCAACCTTTCTACCATCATTTTAAATTGATGGTCCTGAGTCATTGACCAATCTGTGAAAGTAAATCGGCCCTTCCCACCCACTCTTTCCAGGCCCATTATAATTTTAAACCATCTCGATCAAATCTCCCTTCAGCCTCCTCTGTTCCAAGGGGAACAATCCCAATCTTTCGTCATTGTTGCAATGTTGGAAATATCCTCATAAATCTGCTCTGTACTCTCTGTCATGCAATTATATCCTTTCTGTATTTTTTAAGTTAATTTTTACCAGATATGGGTATCACTGATGAGGCCAGCATTCATTACCCATCCTTAGTTGCCTTTGACAAGGTAGTGAGCTGCCTTCTTGAATGTTGCAGTCCCTTAGGTGTAGGTACGCTCCGAGTGCTGTTAGGGAGGGAGTTCTACAATTTTGACGCAGCGACAGTGAAGAAACAGTGAAATATTTCCAAGTCAGGATGATGAGCAACTTGGAGGGGAACTTCCAGGTGGTGATGTTCCCAGGTATCTACATCCTGGGATTACCATTTATCAGAAACTGAACTGGTATAGCCATATAAATACAGTGGCTACGAGCATGTTAGAGGCTGGCAATCTTACGGTGAGCAGCCCACCTCCTCGCTCCTCAAAGCCTGTCCACCACCTACAAGGCGCAAGTCAGGAGTGTGATGGAATATTGTCCACTTGCCTACATTAGTGCGGCTCCTACAACATTCAAGAAGCTTGACACCATCCAGGACAAATTAGCCCACATGAATGGCACCCCATCCACAAATATTCTCTCCTTCCACCAACAACAAACAGTGGCAGCCATGTGTGCCATCTACAAAATCACTGCAGGATCTCCTTAGACAGCACCTTTCCAATCCGGTGGTCACTACCATCTAGAAAGATAGGTACGCTCCGAGTGCTGTTAGGGAGGGAGTTCTACAATTTTGACGCAGCGACAGTGAAGAAACGGCGAAATATTTCCAAGTCAGGATGATGAGCAACTTGGAGGGGAACTTCCAGGTGGTGATGTTCCCAGGTATCTGATGCCATTGTCTTTCTAGATGGTAGTGACCACCGGATTGGAAAGGTGCTGTCTAAGGAGATCCTGCAGTGATTTTGTAGATGGCACACATGGCTGCCACTGTTTGTTGTTGGTGGAAGGAGAGAATATTTGTGGATGGGGTGCCATTCATGTGGGCTAATTTGTCCTGGATGGTGTCAAGCTTCTTGAATGTTGTAGGAGCCGCACTAATGTAGGCAAGTGGACAATATTCCATCACACTCCTGACTTGCGCCTTGTAGATGGTGGACAGGCTTTGAGGAGCGAGGAGGTGGGCTGCTCACCGTAAGATTGCCAGCCTCTAACATGCTCGTAGCCACTGTATTTATATGGCTATACCAGTTCAGTTTCTGATAAATGGTAATCCCAGGATGTAGATAGTGTGGGATTTAGCAATGGTAATGCCATTGAATGTCAAGGGGCAATAATGACCAGAACTGCACACAGTAAGTTGTGGTCTAACTAATGATTTATGTATTTCCAGCATGACCTCCCTGTTCTTACGTTCTAAAACTCAACTAATAAAGGGAAGGATTCCATGTGCTTTCTCAGTGACCGTATCAACCTGTTCTACTACTCTCAGAGAGTGTGGACTATCACTCCAAGATCTCTCGCTTCTTCTAAACGTCTCAATAGGCTCCCATTTATTATTTAATCCTTTGCCTTATTTGACCTGCCCATCTGAACAGCCCAAGTTAGAAGGGGGAAGTCAACAACAAGTTGCAATGGATAAGCAAGTTTAGAGATGGAGGTCCTGCTAACTGAATAGCAGCTAGGACCTGGTGATTAAAATTAAAAAGTTGCATTTTCTACTAAAATTACTGCGTGTGACAATAACAATGGGTGGGATTTTCATCCATCCAGTGGGACCTGCTGGTCCTGCTGAAGTCAATGGAGTTTTGGCTGGCTCGCTGCCTCTGCCATGGTGAGACCTGCCACACCAGGTCTGGAAAATTCCATCTGATGTCAACATATCCACGTCTTCGGCTAGTCAATAATACCTACTGGAGATCACTGAATAGGGAATGGACAGTAGAGACATTATTACTCATACATAGTAGGTCAATAAAAAAAGGAATATTTCTAGATTCTTGAAAGGCCAAAAATGCAATTATTATTTGGAAAAAAAGATGAGGTCTAACCAATGGAACCAAGGACAATTTAGCTCATCAGTGTAGGAAATATACAAAATTTTTTGCTAAAAACAAGATAACATTGTGTCTAGAGGCAGAACATACAATAAAACAACAGCATGGATTTCAAAAGCCAGATATTTTTTAACCAATCATTGAATTCTTTGAAGTAGTAAGATAAAGAGTACACAAAGACAAAGCCTTAGATGTGGCATACATTGATTTTCAGAAAGTCTTTGATAAGATGTGACATATGAGAGTAATGACAGTGGAAAGGTTTTAGGTTGAAAGATGACTACAAAACAGAAAACTGAAGATGGAGTTAAAGGACTCTTCTTGAACTGGCAGAAATTAGTGTCACTTCAGATCTATGTTAGGACCAATGCTGTTTTACCTTAAAAATAAATCATTTTGAGTGAAGAATCATAGGCTGCGATTTCCAGGCATTTCCACAGCGAGTTTCCCGGTGGTGGGGGCAGCTTGCCATTGACCGCTGGCAATATCTCCCAGTCCTGCCAAAGTCAATGGCTATTTGTGTTGCTCACTGGCCACACTGACAGGGACGCCACTACCGGTGTTGGGAGGGTGGTGGGGGGGGTTGCTTTGGCAAGAATGATGTCAAAATTTGTTATAATGCTAAATTGGGGATCAAGGGATTATAATATTGAAGGTCATGTCATTCCCAAGACCTGCTCAGCCATCAATCTTGTTGTTACAGACTTACATTGGCTCCCAGTGCCCTGCTACCACACTATGGCTTTATACTAATGCAAACAGTTGTTGCTATGAAGATATTTTTAAAAAATGAATTACGTAAAATAAGTTACAGGCCATTGTCTTTTGAATTGTCATTTACACCGTGATTTTTTAATTGTAAGTGACATTCCGATAGTGTAACCATATGCACAGATACACATAGAGATTACATATTCTTCTTGCCATACTTATAAAAGGAGACAGTGATGGAAATGATAATGAGAAACAGTCACTAGGAGTGGGTAGTGAATTAATGGCCATGTGAATCATCAACTGAAGTAATTACAGTGCTCTTCAAAAACAACATCTTCTAAAGTTTAATTTGTAAAATTGTTTAGAGCAACCAAAAGTCGAATGTCAACCTCTTGTACACTATGGACTATGAACATAATTTGCAACAGATTTAGATAGCTCATTAAGTCCATTTGTACCAATCCCCAACTGCAGAGTCCACCTCAGCTACAAACATAAGGGTTGCAGATGGCATAGTAACAAACCAAGTGCTAGCTGATGTATTATACTATAGAAGATTAGATGACTGTACTACTCCTTTTGACTTACAGTCTTTTTGTACTGCAAGATTTGATTATTAGTATCAACATGAAAATAATTAATGTCTCTGCGCCTTCTCACATTCATTTTCTTTCTCTGTTATCTGAAAGATTGTTGATTTGCTAATTTAATCAATTTCAAAGAATCCAAATGAAAATGTCATTCTTTTCTCTTTTTATTTTGAGTTCAAAATAGTATCATTTGTTTAATAAATGTGCAGCTTTCATTGAAATTATTCTTTCACATTAGGCCATAAGTTCAATCAATACATTGACTTGGCTATTCATACAGATTGTAGTTTGTCATGTAAATAAATCACAAAATGATGGTGTTTTCTGGCTGAAAATTATTTGATTTGATTTATTATTGTCACATGTATTGGGATACAGTGAAAAGCATTGCTTCTTGTGTGCTATACAGACCAACCATACAGTTCATAGAATACATACAGGAGAAGAAAAGGAGAGGGCGTAGAATATAGTGTTGCAGTCACAGAGAGAGTATAGCGAAAGATCAGCTTAATATATGATAGAACCATTCAAAAGTCTGATGGCAGCAGGTAAGAAGCTGTTCTTGAGTCTTTTTATTCATTTGTGGGATATGAGTGTTGCTGGCCTGCCAGCACTTATTGCCCTTCTCTAGTTGCCGTTGTTCAGAGGACAGTTGAGGATTGATCACATTGCTGTGGCTCTGGTGTCACATGGAGGCTAGGCCAGGTAGGGATGGCAGATTTCCTTCCTTAAGGACATTCATGAACCAAATCAAATGAGTTTTTCCAACAATCAACAATGGTTTCATAGTTATCAGTAGATTCTTAATTCCAGATATGTTTTATTGAATTAAAATTCCACCATCTGTCATGGTGGGATTCAAACCTGGGTCCCCAGAACATTAACTGAGCTTCTGGATTAATAGTCTCATGGTTATACCATTTGGCCATCAACTATATAGGTATGTGGTAATTTTGCATCAGAGAAGGGATATTTTACTGAAAAGTAATATATTATGACTATCATGACAGTTACTTTCCCATTCATATGATTTAATCTTACAAAATAGCTTTTTAATTCAGGAGCTGCAATGCTGTCAGTTGAATGTTTTAACTTATGGCAATTATTCATAAGTCGGATTTGACTTGTTAAAATTCAGGTCAATTTAACAACCCGTCTGTGCTATTTCTTTACAATTTGATCCTTGGTAAATCTGGTGGCCTCATTAAAAAAAGGGGTCTAAATGTGTTGTTACATGTATAAATATATACATATGCAATCTTTGTGACATTGTCTTGGTACAACCCAGAATGTGCTTTAGCTTACACACTATCCTAGCTAAGATAACATTGAGGTTGTACAATATTGTGTGAGATGGAAGTAAATGTGATCTGTAGACCGAGTGGTCATGTGATAATGCTGCTAAAAAAACAGTCATGTGATGGAAACATGGGAGTTCTACCTGGAGCACGAGTAAACACAGGCATATAGTCACTCAGTTAATGAATAAAATATTGTTTGTTACAAGTTCTTGTTATCAATCTTTGGAAGTCCAGCACTTCCACATGGTTGCAGGATTTAGCAGCGTGGCACAAGGACTTTGTCACATCGACCTGCTCGTCTTCAAAGAGAACATTGTAGACAGTTGGGAAAAGTTTGGGAAGGAATTGCATATTTATTGCAGTGCTGCATCATCTGACAAATCAAAAATGGTACAATCTTACACCTTACTAAACTTAGTGGGCCCTGAGGCTGTTCGAGTCATTTGTTTTACAAATGGAGGAGAGGAAAGACAACACCAAATAATTCTAAAAATGTTTTAAACATTTGTCTTCCAGTAAAAACTGCAATAGTAAATGCATTTCATTCAACAAATAAAGAATAGATGAATCAAAGCAAATTTATATGGTGGCCTTGAAGATCTTAGTAAAGAAATGTGTGTTTGGCACCCTTACTGATGAGCTAGTCAAGAACTGAATAGACTATGTGATTCGTAAGCAGCTGCTGCAAGAGACAGATTTAATGCTACAAACAGCCATCAGCACCTGCATATTAAAATGAGAATTCAGGAATAAAAGCAGCCATGATTTTAGAAGAGAAGCAGATGTTTACATGATACAGGACATGCCCTGCCCCAACTGCAGTGACTATCATCCTCAGAACAGAACAGCATGCTTTGTGTGTGGTAAACACTGCAATCAATATGGCAACTGAATCATTTTTCAAAATGCTGCAGGGCAAAACCACAGCAATCTTCTTCTGCCACCAGCCACATTGCAACTGATCAGCCCTCCAAGGGTAGCAGCATCAGCAAGGTGAATGAATGGGAGCTTAGTCAGAGTAGCCAAACCACTGAGCTTCCAACAACACTCTATTGTGAGAGTCACAGAAAAGGATGAGTTCCCACTCAGGCCCTATCCCCGTAACCCCACAAGTCCTCCTGACATTAAGGGGCAACCTCCCATGGCCAATCAACCTAATGTGCACATCTTTGGACCGTATCAGGGAATCAGAGCACCCAGAGGAAACCCACACAGATATGGGGAGAACATACAAATTCCACACAGACAGTGACCCAAGGACAAAATCGAACCCGGGTCCCTGGCGCTGTGAGGCAGCAATGCTAAGCACTGTGCCACTATGATGAGTTGTTACATTTTCCAACATAACTTCACAGTTATGTTTACAATAGAGGATATTTCTAACATACCCAGAATACATGTTGCTAAATATTTTTAATTCTAACACTAATAAATAGCAAAAGGTTAAACCAGAATATTTCTTATTTTAATATTAAGCAATGGAACAGGTCCATTATCTGTGAATTTAAATAAGAACTTTCAACCATTGTAGGTTTGATGATCAATTATGTTACATGCTGTTGTTGTATAGTTGATGATCAACGAAGCATACATTTTATAACTGTGGCATTTTTTTCTATTAAATGGTGAGCAATGTAACTATATCATCTAAATGCTGTAATTATTATGAGTACATATGGCTTAGACTGTGATTTTCTAACTTCCTTGTGTATATTCCCTAATTGTTGTAGTATCTTTTACCATTCAAGATAATAAGGTTGAATGCAAACTTCTATTTTTATGCGTGAAGTGCAACATATGATAAACATAATTTGATTTTGGAAAGTTTTTTGGTGAAATACCAAAAAGAGAACTTAATGCTGCCATTTAACAAAAAATAATGAGGAGGCTGTCATTTTGTTTATTTTGCAGAAACTATGCTCACAGATATACATTAACACTGAAATATAGATTTTTTTTAAAAAGTTCGCTCTGAAGCAAAACACCTGCAGCTTTGCAGAAAGTCTACGTCAACACTTCAATTTAACATGCCATCCACAGCAGTGAGCTAAGCCCTGACCCCCTAACCTCCTGTGACTTTCTGTCCACCTGGCAAAGTGCTCAGCTCAGCCCACAGAGTACAACATAATCTGCAAGCATCCAGTGCGGTTGACATTTCAGAAAGTGCCTGCTTCATCACATCACACTTTCCCTTACATTCGACATGTGGTTTGACTTTGCACCCAATTTTCCTCTTGAGGACTTAGTTAGCACAAAGCAGCACCTGTCTTATATTAGCATACTGGCAGCATAGAAATCCTGATAGAAACGTTCGATGCTACTTATAGCTGATCAAGTAACTCCAGCTGTCATAATTTTTACTCAAAAAAGTTCAAGGTATCACGCCTTCTGAGAGGAAAAAATGGCTTGGGGTACAATAAGGATACAATCTACTTCAGGCAGATATGGCATTGCTAATAACATTGCTATCTCGAAGCACCTGAAATACGTTTATCCTTATGACAAACAGATTTTTGCCATTCCTTAGTGACAAAACAAATGTGAAAGCTTGAGTGGTCTGCAGAAATGGCCTTGGAGGGCATGCAAGGTTTTCTGGGGTTGCCCTTTTTAGCCTGGTTAAATCTCATGGTTCCAGTTGTCGGAATGATTTGTAGACTTATCTAATGTTAGGGAGATACCTGCTGTGCATCCTGTTCCCAGTGGAGTGAGCATAAGCATCTGCCTACATGCCCATCAGTAAGTATTTTTTTAAAAGCAAAAGCAATTCCTCCTCAAACCGGACATGAGAAGCACTTTTTAACTTCTAGTTCAATTTAATTACGCTGCATAACCTTAGCTTTCGCTATAGTTAACATACAGACTTTTTGATTGCTTTTATTATGTCACAACTGCTTTCATTAAACACCTCTAAAATATGAGATACTGAAACACCTGCTTTTGATCAAAAGAAATAGCTGAGGATTACAAAAATGTTCTAAAACTTGGTGCAATAGTGATTAATGCTCTGTGCTAGGAATATGCCAGTGTTATTGCAATATATGATTAGATAAACACAAATTGTAGGTTGCAAGATCTATTCATTTTTGAATTTCAGGTACAATTGTGTTAAAAAACAACATTCAGTATGTCACCTGGAGCAGACAGGCTGAAATGCACCTGAGAAATAGGCACACCATCATCAAACTTCGAGACCACTGTATTTTTTGGCTTCCTCTTAATCAATTCAATAAACTAGATTAGATCCTGCAACCCACAATCATTATCCTAATCTTAGTCCTAATAATATACCTGGGGTCCAGTTAGCTCATTTAGCTAGATAGCCAGTGTGTGGCTCAGAATAATGCCGACAGTGTGGGGGCATTCAATCCCTGTTCTGGTTGACGTAGGCATGGGGCCTGCCTTGTCATTCTGCCCCATAGGAAAACCACAGTATAAGAAGCACCGAGCAGAAAATAAGGTATCTGGGGCTCAAGCCTAAAACAGACAATAAGCCCTTTGTAAATAATCGTCTGAAATAATCGTGCTTCGAGATAGCAATGTTATTAGCAATGCCGTATCTGCCTGAAGTAGATTGTATCCTTATTGTACCCCAAGCCATTTTTTCCTCTCAGAAGGCGTGATACCTTGAACTTTTTTGAGTAAAAATGAAGTAAATAATCGTCATGCTTTTGCAAAATTGGGCTTCTCTGAATGTAACCTTTGCTGGGCCATTTGCATTCAGAAAAATGTCATCAACGTGTGGCTTAATCAGTGATCCTTAAGGTACGAGTGCCATCTGCCATTAAATGCTTATCTGTCATTGCAGCTGGGAGGTGCAGCTCCTCTGGACTCCACTCTGGGGCTAAAGACTGTGATGACCACTTCCCTCTCTCTTCATCAACACTTGCCCACCCTTCCCATCTGTCCCTTTCCTCCTCCCAGTTGCCCCTCCCTTCCCCGAGTACAACTCCCTCCCCGATCCCCTGTTCTGGCCACCCCTTTCCTCCCAATCCTACCTGAAGGCTGCTGCCAGAGTATTTCTAATCCAATCCAAATGGAACTGGTAAGATTGGGTTTTCCCCTACAATCACTTCAAATTCTGCTGCATTTACACAATAGAAAAATGCAACTTCTACTCTCAATTATCTCACTCCATCTGGTACATATTGCAAACCATCTTGCTGCTGATATAATTTAATAAATAAAGGAATATTTGTATTGAGGAAAATTAAGCATGCCTGCTGTTTTAAAACAGCAGATGCTATGACTCACGATGAGACATACCATAAAGATCTGCTAGGGAGTATTTTTTTTCTATACAAAGTTTTAACTTGCCATGTTGTTCAACAAATCCCATTTGGTATTCAGTTGTACAGAGTGACATCATATTCAAGTTGAAACACCAGGAATAATAAATACTTCAATAGAAAAATATTTGAAAGCTGAATATTTGAAAGTTACAAAGGACATCTTATACAGGAAACTTGCATAAATATTCCCAGCCCTAACGATGGTGTGTTCAGTTTATTAAAATTGAATCCATACTTATTCTTTAATAAGATAGACGGCAACAAAAGCTATTTAACACCTGATTTGTAACAGCAAGATAACATTCTAAATTCCATTAGGCATTTCAGAACGTACCTGTTGACATCTCAATGCTTGCAGCAGGCTTGAAATTCAAAGAAAAATGAGAGTCTGAGTATTGAGATAAAACAGTCTTTCATCTTTGAGGCTTGATTCAAATCCAACCCAGATTGATGAGTTAGAAGTTTTATCCGGCTGTTAACTATAGGGATCCCAAACGAAATAAGTTTCAGCAAACTCAATTCAAGTTCAAGTTGATGGACGTTCTCAACACAAAACTTCCCCTTAAATTAACTCTGAAAACCAACACAGAAGGTTGATGAGGCAATTTGGGAAATATCAAGTCTAGTACAGAAGGATTTAGGTGGAGGAGAGAGAGGATACTTTTGCAAAAAGCCTGAAAATAAACATGGAGATCATGAGTATGATTTAACCCTTGCCTTGTTCACTGCAATTCAGGTAGCCTGCTCATTTTTCTGATTTCAGTGTACAGTTAGTGCTAAGTGCACTTCTGAGTGGTTGCTTCTGAGTAAGAGGTGCAAAGTCTTGAGAGGCCTGCCCAGGCTGTTTCAAACAAGTTTGTATGTCTCAAAGGGGAAATGCATTTTGGTTTGAAGAGATACAGGAATAAATTACAGAGTAACTTGGACTTGGGAAAGACAACGTCAACATGGCAGAAAGCAGATTGCAAGATCCCATGACATAGCACTGGAAGTCTTGATGCAGGAGGTGGTCAGGAAAATAGAGGCCCTCCGTCCACATAAGGTCAGAAGGCCCTCTCCTGCAGGTCCTCCATACTAATTCTGAGAAGGTAATGGAAGCCAATACTTGTGCAGGTCATTATGGGCAGGGTGGTACAGTGGTTAGCACTGCTGCCTCACAGTGCCAGGGACCCAGGTTCAATTCCGGCCTTGGATCACGATTTGTGAAGAGTTTGCACATTCTCCACATGTCTGCGTGGGTTTCTTCCAGGTTCTTCAGTTTCCTCCCACAATCCAAAGATGTGCGGGTTAGGTTCATTGGCCATGCTAAATTGCCTTTTAGTGTCAGGGAGATTAGCACTGTAAATAATGGGGTTACAAGAGTGGGGTCTAGGTGGGATTGTGGTCTGTTCAGACTCAATGGGCCAAATGGCCTCCTTCTGCACTGTAGGGATTCTATGGTCCTATGATTATCAGGAGTGCAGCGCTGTGAATCTGGATGCTATGATGAAATAATTTCATAGAGGCATAGAATCATAGAACCCTACAAAGCAGAAAGAGGCCCTTTGGTACATCGAGTCTGCACCGAACACAATCCCTCCCAGGCCCTACCCCCAGATCCCTACATATTTTACCCACTAATCCCTCTAACCTATGCATCTCAGGACACTAAGGGGCAATTTTTTAGCATGGCCAATCAACCTAACCCGCACATCTTTGGACTGTGGGAGGAAACCAGAGCACACGGAGGAAACCCATGCAGACACAAGGAGAATGTGCAAACTCCACACAGACAGCGACCCAAGCCAGGAATCAAACCCAGATCCTTGGAGCTGTGAAGTGGCAGTGCAAATCACTGTGCTACTGTGCCGCCCTAGCCACTGTGCTACCATGCTGCCCTAACCACTGTGCTACTGTGCTGCCCTCAATAATCTCCTGCTAATGGTCAAATTGTCAGTGAATGCATTGCATTAGCCACCAACTACGTCGCTAGTTTCAAGTGCTACTCAATGCATTGCATCTCCATTACTTGCTTACCAACAACCTCCATCAACCACCACTCATATCTCATGCTTTTAGCTTTAACTCACCCTCATATACAAAGCATTGTTTCAAGCCTCACATCTACATCTCACACCTGATACAGAGACAGCTATTAAACCATGACAAACACACCACCCCAAACACATTATATCATGCTTATTGAAACACTTCTCTCTATCTTCCAGGACAAGGTGGCACATAACTGAAAACAGCAGCAACTAACCAACCAGGACAGACAGGTTAAGAGCTGTAATAGCATCCCTAGGGTAACATCAAGACACTTCAGTCTCCGTTGGAACTAAAGGTTTTTATTGATAAAGAGAAATCAAACAGAGGGGATTACAGCCTGTGGTTGCCTTGGGGCAGAGCCCCAGTTTTCACATGTTTACTACATGGCTGCTCAATGATTCTGCTTCACAGGGGACTCCACCTTCCCGGTGATCATTTGCTCTCAGCTCTCACTGGTCCTCCAAGCCAGGTGACTCTCTTCTGGTGTGCTTGGAAACAGGCATCTCAATCACTGTACATGTCCTCACCCTGATAAATGAGACCGTTTGCTGGAGTAGGATTGAACCAATTGAAGATGACAACATCTTCATACTTAGCAATCCTTCTCACATCCTCTTTCCCTCATCCTGTAGCTTCCTCAGGCTGTTATGGTGCACATGCTGTCAGCATGCACTCTTGTTTCTCTCCCCTCCCCTCTTGCACCTCTGCACTTGTGAATTTCCCCTTTGAGACAGTCCCGAAAACTGCCATCTAACCAAGCTGTAGTGGAGGAGCCTGAAGGGTAAATGAAAGGGAGGGGTGGAGAGGGGGGTGGGATCAGGTTGGTGTACTGATAATGAAGAAACTCAATCTCACGCTTGTCATATTATTATAATGAGTTCATTTGTTCTATCAGACACAAGATATCAATCACTCATAAGGGATTGGGTAAATACATTTGGGTTCATTTATTAAGGTTAGACACGTGGGAAAACTGTAAAGCATGAAGACATTAGATGCCGCTGCCAATTTTGCTGCTTACATCAAAACTAAAACTGCAACGCACAATACATATGTATTTTCTTTTCCTGGAACACACAACACATATACTTTCCCAGTGATGTATACAATGGCATGCTCATATCCTTAAACAACATCACAGCCACCAGCTCAAATACTAGCACTGCATGTAATTCAGAAGCAAGTTGAGAGATATAACATGAGCGCTACTGCAGAGCATTCAGATGAAGACTTGGAAGGGTCGCTGTACATCAAAAGATCTGATGCACAATGAAGTGCTTGGAGGATTGGCAGACTTGCTAGAAAGCCTGCTGTCACTGTCAAAGAACATGGAAATGTCCAGCTCCAACTTGGCACAAGAATTGGCACTTACTTTAAAAGCCATCCTTTCCAGCATGCACATGACAGCCAACTCCATTGGCACATTGCAATGTCTGATAGCTGATATCTCAGCTTCCATTGCAGCAGAAGAGCGCTGCGGTGAAAGCTGAGATTGAAATCATGAAAGCACAATTTGTTGCCTTGCAAGTACAGACTCATCATCATTGCTGCAGATATTAGTGACCAAAGGATCTTACAGGCTGTCACAGCAGTATAGTAACCCATCCTCCTACAAATTAGTAATATTGCTGAGGCATTGCCCCGGTGGAGAGGCAGAAACTCCACGGAGCATAACCATCTCTCAGCATTGCAGCTCTCGTGTTTCCACCATGACCACTCTGCCATTGCCCTTACTGCTGCCTGCCTGCCAAGCAGCCCAGTCTGCTGCCACCCATACAGAGGGTGGTGCAGTCCCAAGGCTGGGTCTTTGACAGCCAGAGTTGTTTGAGGTTATCCTGCAAGGCCACATCCCTCCATTGAAAGTCAGCAACCCTCAAACAGACTTGCTACAGCCAATTGGGTAGTGCTGTTCTAACAGCTATAGGCAAGACAGAGATAAATAGAAAACTGAGACCCAAGGAATGTGTAAGGGTTATTAAATACATTTTGTGTGGAGAATTGGATAGTTGTTTGATAAAGTCGGTTTGGAACGCTTGCATTTTCTGGCTTTTCTTTCAGCAATATTGCTAAGAAGGTGCAGTAATGATCAAAGGGAAAGTAGGGTGGTAGAGTTAAGGTTACATTTGGCATTAGGGTTGTGTTCACTGCTACCATAGTTAGATTAATTGATCTCATACAGCCAAGTGGAAAAGGTGATACATTATTTCCCCCCTCAACCTAGGATTACCACCCATCATTGTTGATGTTTTTTCCGTTGCCCACCCTTCAATTCTCAGCCATTTCTCTCTTTCCCAGAACCATAATAGGGTGTCCATTATCTTCACATTCCACCCCAGTAGCTTCCACATTCAGTGGATCATTTTGCACCACTTCCACAACTTCCAGCATGATGCCAGCATGAAACATGTCTTTCCCTCCTCCCCACTTTTAGGATTTTAAAATGGACAGTTCCTTTTTTGGTTCACTCCCAACATCCATTCCTCTCCTCAAAGCACCTTCCCCTTGCTAGCACAAGAGGTGAGACACTTGCTCTTTTACCTCATTCCTTCATCAAAGTATCCAAACACTCCTTCCAAGAAAATAGCAATTTACTTGTACCTCTTTGCTTTTGCTGCTCACGATATGGTCTCCTCTACAGTGTTAAGACCAAATGCAGGTTCAGTACTCATTCGTGGAATATTTCTGTTCAGTCTGCAAGTGTGCCCTTGAAGTTAAGTTTACATTTATTTATTAGTGTCACAAGTAGGCTTACATTAACACCACAATGACATTAACAGCCAAAAGGCTGAGACAAAAGCACCCAAAAGTTGCCTAAAATGACTAAACAGAGACTTACCAATAATAAAAGTGACTCTTGGTCACTTATTATTGATAGTGAGAATCCCCTAGATGCCTATTTGGGTACACTGAGGGAGAATTTAGCGTAGCCAATGCACCTAACCAGCAATTCTTTCAGACTGTGGGAGGAAACAGGAGCACGCAGAGGAAACCCACGGGGAGAACATGCAGACTCCACACAGACAGTGATCCAAGCTGGGAATCAAACCTGTGCTGTGAGGCAGCAGTGCTAACCACTGTGCTACCATGCTGTTCCAGATGACCTGTCATTCTAATTCTCTGTCCCCATCCTATGTTGATCTCTCTAACCTCAGCCCACCACAGTTCCAATAAAGGATAACTTATGCTGAGAAACAGCACCACATCTTTTCATTCGGCGCATTACATCCTTCTGAACTCAACACTGAGTTCAATAATTGCAAAAATCATAAATTCTGCTAACTTTTTTTTTGGATAGCAGGTGTTGGAGATGATACTGCACTTTCTGTTACATCCCTTAGACTCATTGGATGGATTCTCTGGTAGTTCATGCCAGTGGGATTCCCTGGTCCTGCTGCTGCGAACCAAGTTGTGAGAATTTGGCCGAATTCTCCATCCTCGCTAACAGCGAGGTGTGAACGGCCAGAGAATTACGGCCATCATTTCTTTCTTTACTTCTCCCATTACCTTCTGTTTTGTTTTGCATCATCGCCCTTCTTGTCAGTTTATCTCTTGTGCCTTCCACCCTATAGCAGGTCTTCCCATTAGGTCTTCACTCTCTCTTCCTCTCCCTGCATCTGTGTTTTCTTAAAACTTGTTGCATTTCTAAATTTTTCCAGTTCTGATGAAAGATCAATGACCTGAACTGTTAACTCTTGTTTCTCTCTCCACAGATGTTGCTCGACCTGCTGAGCTTCTTCAGCACTTCCAGTCTTCCTATTTTTATTTCAGCTTTCCTATATCCGTAACACATCACGACTGAATGAAAATGTGTGTGTTCTGTGAAGTTCTTCCGGAGCTGTGTTTCTCAAATTTAACAAACTCCTTCTGGTAAAGGATAACAAATGAACAGGCCAATTTGATTAATTATGCTGCATCCCTAATATAACACAGGCTCAAGTTTAAAAAGGCAGTTGTTTAACATACCATCTGCTGCAGGATAACCAGCAGACAACGGGAGCAGCTTTCCCCATAGGAGGGAAAACTATCATAGCATGAAGCTTTCATGCCACTGCAATGTTCCAGATCACCATATGGTACATCAGGTAGTCTGCAGTCCACACCTATATAAAGAAAGTGATGAGCCCTATGTTTGCAACACCTTCATCAAGTTCCCTGTGGTGTAGAGGCACCAACTCAACAGGCACACAGCTTTCGCTGGATGGCATACTTATCTTATGTGCAGAGAATTGTCGAAGGCATCATTTGAAACTCATCATATCAAGTCCATGGCTTACTTGAATGTTTGCACTCAATTAATCTTCAGGCTGTATCTTTTCACAGAAACATAATTATGCAAGTCTTCCTGGGTATTTCCCAGGAAGAGAGTTTTGTTTTACGTTCGGTCATGAGAGGAAACAAGGGCTTAATTGTAATTCTTTGGGTGGTAGAGCACACTACTACCAACCCCATTCTTTTCCCTATCCCCATCCTGACATTGCAGAGGCCTTAGCCAATTTGAGGCAGAGCCCTCACTTGGAACTGACAAGCTGCCCACCCCCAAATAGACGTAAGTCACCAAATTCAAACCTGGTTCAGATATCAGTGTTCCTCCTTCCTGTCTGTCAGCTTGCATGAAGGAAGCAATGAACTATTAACACTTCCAAACAGAGCATGGGCTGTGATCTGCTGCATCACCGATTGCGTAGGAACTGGTGTTCTGATGTTGCAGGAAATAGCTTGGAAGGAACCTGCTGCATTAAAGTTTAAAGCACTGGTGACCTTCACTTCCACAAGCAGCACACTGAATGCCCTTGTATTTGTCTCCAATTTCATTCCAACAGGTGGTATGGGCAAGTGACTGTCTCGCTGTTGAAACATAATCACCTTACATGCTGCTCCTCTTTAAGGACCACTTATAATGTTCTGTTCACAAAAACAACATCTATAGAAACATAGCAGATAGCAGCAGGAGAGGCCATTTGGCCCTTTGAGTCTGCTCCACCATTCATTGCAATCATAGCTGATTGTCCAACTCAATAGCTTAATCCTGCTTTTCCCCTTAAGCATAACCAGTTCCCATTCACCCCAGGTGCTATATCTAGCCGCCTCTTGAATACATTCAATGTTTTGGAATAAACTACTTCCTGTGGCAATGGATTCCACAGGCTCACCACTCTTTGGGTGAAGAAATGTCTCCTCACCTCTGTCCTATCCAGAATCCTCAGACTGCGATCCCTGGTTCTGGACACCCCCACCATCGGGAACATTGGAAATAATCCCATTTCACTCTTTTCTTCCTTGCTGCTGCTCATTCTCTTGAAGTTGGAACCTCAATGTTAAGCCCAGTAGGAACACCATTTGAGAACCTAACCTGTGAATCTATTCTTGCCCAGCATAAGCTCGCAGTATCTCAAACATTTGCCGAAAGGCTGAGCCAAAAGCTCAGCTGCCTAAAATGACTAAACAGAGACTTACCAATAATAAAGGTCATTATCGTTTTTTATACCATGAGGGAATGCTGCTTGTCAATTGATCCTGCCATGATTTGCTATGCAAATCTTAGGGTTAATGTTTCAGGCAGGCATGAAGACTAATTTGACAAAAGAGCTGTGATCTGAGCTCAAGACCATTTAATATGGAATTGTACAAAGGTTACAACATGGAAGGAGACCATTCAGGCAGCTGTGCTAACCTTATGAAGGAGCAATTCGTTTAATGGAGGGAATTCTCTGGCCATTCACACCAACAGAGTTCTCTGGTGCCAGTAGCAGCACACTACCTCACGTGGTTTTGCAGCGGTGTGGGATGACATCAGAGGGAAATCCCATTGACAACGGTGGAACCGGAGAATCATCCCCACCACCTCCCACTGCTGAGAAACGTGAGGCTAGGAGGATGGAGAATTCCTCCCAGTGTCTTCACCCTGTAGCCCTGCAATTCTTTCCTTCTCAGATGATTGTCCAATTTCCTTTAGAAAGTCTTAAAAAACCCTCCTCTCACCATACTGTCAGGCAGTGCACTCCAGATCCTAACCGTTCATTGCATGGAAAAGACTTTTGTCATGTCACCATTGCTTCTTTTTCAAATGACCTTTAATCTGTTCCATTTAGTTCTCGATCCCTCCATCAATTGGAACAATTTCTCCCAGTCTCCTCATGATTTTGAATACCTTTATAAAATTTTCTCTCAACATTTCCTTCCCCAAGTAGAGCAGCTCCCAACTTCTCCAATCTTCCTATGTAAGCTCCTCATTTTTGGAACCATTCTCATGAATCTTTTTCTGCTAACCCTCTAATGCCTTCAAACCATTCCTTAAATATGGTGCCCAGAATTGGGAGCAGCTGAGGTCAAACCAGTGTTTTGTATAAATTTATCCGAATTTCATTACTTTTGTATCCTATACCCCTATTGATAAAGCCTAGGATGCCAGAGACGTTTTGATACGTTTCAATAATATCACGGCATCAATTGCTCATAAGGGATTGGGTAAGCAGATTGTGGGTTCATTTATTAATTTTAGGCACACGTGAACAAATGTACATGGATAAAAAGTTTGGGGACATCAGAGCTGCAGAGCCGTGTGTCTGCGTTCCATTCCAGATCAAAATGATACTGACACTAGATCACATGATATACTTCCTTAAAGTAATGGCATGCTGTAATCACTTAAAGGCATACTACAACATTCTCCTTCCTTTTAAAGATACTTTGTCACCTTTCCAACAAAGTACAACTATTTACAGTACACATTCACTTTTAGTTATCATGACTCAGGCAGCACAGTGGCACAGTGGTTAGTGGCACACTGTTTTGCAGCGCTAGGGTTCGATTCCCAGCTCAGGTCACTGTGTGCGGAATCTGCACATTCTCCCCGTGTCTGCTTCTCCGGGTGCTTCGGCTTCCTCCCAAAATCCAAAAAGATGTGCTGGTTAGGTGGATCGGACATGCTAAATTCTCTCTCAGTGTACATAAACAGGCGCTGAAGTGCGGTGACTAGAGGATTTTCACAATAACTCCATTACAGTGCTGATGTAAATCTACTTGTGACTAATAAATAAACTTTACTTTACTTTTATTTTATTTAAGCGCATAGAACTAGTAAATCTATGGGTTTTAAAACATAAAAGTAATCTACTGACACACCCAAATCTTGTAATAGTAATCTTGCCTGGAGGTGTCTTTAACTGCTCAAAGTGATCTGTGGGATTGTCATTCTTGGATGTTGTTCCTGGTTGCGTTTTGGATCTTGTCCAAGACAAAACTTGTCCAAGAAAGATGTTGTCTTGATATTATTTCATTTTTGCTCAGTATAGGAAAGCACAAGAGAAAATGACTGGAAGATTTAACATTGTTGCTGCTGTAACTGTGAGCTGGCACAATATTTGTGTTCTTTAAGCTTCGTGTTACTGACCTGTTTCTTCCTTTGAATCTCTCCAGCTACAAACTTGTAATACTAAAATATATATAATACCAAATACTAATTGTGTCCCAAGCCCAAAAACAATTTCTAGGCTCTGATGGCTATTTAAGCCACTTAGGACTTTTGGTTTATGTTATTATCAGAACTCTTCAGTTGTAACGTCGAAATACACTCCAATCCAACTGTTATTCCACTGATTAGTGATACTGGCTTAGTTTCTAATTATACATTCATAGTTCAATCTTTCAGACAATTCTGTTGACTGCTGCTTCATCGTAGCTGATTGCTCAAGTAATCTTCAATTTAATGGGTTTAATTCTATTTTATCTCATCTGATTACTGTGTCATTTGTTGGCTATCTATTGAAGTAACCAGAGTATCAATATAATCTGCTGTAGCTGAATGAACACAGACCATGGGATAAGATTCAGCTGCTGCAAGTGGCATAGGAAGTCTAGTCACAGATATTCTTTCAGCAGAACCATTAACCTAAATGCGTCTCCAACAGATGCACTTCTCCTTCAAATGTCACTGATCAGGCCAAGAATTTCCTTGATGTTCCATTTATTGCTCAGATGCATAGTATAGACGATTTTTTGGTGAAATGTTCACTCATTTGTCCAGCTTATTTATTATACATCCAGTATTAGTCCTTTTTTGCATTCTTCAGGCAAAGAATATGCTACTGAATTTAAATAGAACATTGCCTTAACAATTTCAAAAGGACAAATACAGCTATTGTAGTGTGGATATTGGATAAAAATCAGATATTTTTCTTCACCATTGAAGACTGTTTATCACAACATCTTGACCATTTATAGCCATCGACTTGTATTTGCCAGTTTGTGCATTTCTTGGAATCTAATCACAAGGTGCCACTTTAATTTATTATTCTGCAAATTCATTTAGCACAAATATAGAAGCAACATGATCTCTCTCTGGAACCTTTGATATCTCAGTGTACAGTTGAAAGTCATATGGAAGGGCGGGCAATGTAGCACCTCTCAAGACCGTTGTACAGCTCAGCCTGAAAGCTATAAGGGGATGTGATCAACCAGTTCTCACTGTATCTATCCTGACAGAAGACTTCTTCAAAGATCATGAATTTGTAACATTAACAAACATGATACAAGGAGTAATTCTGCAAGAATGAAAACATCACACTAATACACCTTTCTCGGGTTCAATTTTAATTTCCAGGCAAAACCTAATGTCCAGCAGAAAAAAGATTTGGATTTATATCGCACATTTCAAGGTCATAGGCGTCCCAAAGCCCTTTACAGCAAGCAAAGTGTAGTCACTCTTGTGATGCAGGATATGCAACAGCCAATTTGCACATTGCACCCTTCACAAACTGCAAAGCGATAATGACCAGATAAAGTGTTTTAGTGAGTTGATAGGGCTGGGGGGGTGGGTAGTTAAATATTAGCCAGGACTCTAGCATTAACTCCCTTGCACTCCTTCACAATTGAATTGCACCATGCAAACTTGCAGACAGGACCTCAGGTTAACACTTCATCCAAAAGAAGACACCTGAGATATTGCAGCACTCCCTAACTCCAGGAGTGGTAGCTGGGACCTTCAATCAAATTCAGCATCGGGGCCTGCTAGTATGTTGTCTGCCAACTTCACAACAAAACTGGAACAAAGACTGCTGTTGGGAACTGAATAGAAATTTAAATGCTCTGAATCAAAAGGAGATTTTTGGTGGTAGTGGGGGTGGGGGGGTGGGGGGTGGGGGGAGAGGCGGGGCGGGGGGAGACAGGAACATAAGAACTAACTAAGAGTAGTGGGCGAGAAGAGGATTGGGAGAGGTTTAAATGTCAACAAAGAATGACAAAGAAGTTGATAAAGAAGGGTAGGATAAACTATAAAGCTGGGCTAGCGCTTAATATAAAAAAGGATAGCAAGAGTTTTTATAAATACATAAAAAGGAAGAGGCTGGCTAGGGTGAACGTTGGACCCTTAGAGGATGAGAGGGGGTCTTAGTGGTAGGGGATGGGGAAATGGCTGAGGCCCTGAATAACTTTTTTGTTTCGGTCTTCACGGAAGAGGATGTGAATAATTTGCCAGGTGTTAGTGATGGAAAGATGGTAGGAGTAGAGGGCCTGAATGACATTACTGTTACTAGAGAGGCAGTGCTCGACAGACTGGAGGGACTGATGTGGACAAGTCCCCAGGACCGGATGGAATGCATCCAAGGGTTCTGAAAGAAATGGCGGAGGTGATAGTGGATGCATTGGTGATTATTTTCCAAACGTCGCTGGATTCCAGGGAAGTGCCGGAATATTGGAAAACGGCTAATGTTACGCCATTGTTTAAGAAGGGTGGCAGGCAAAAGGCGGGGAATTATAGGCCGGTTAGTTTAACGTCTGTTGTAGGAAAAGTGTTAGAATCCGTGATCAAGGAGAAAATAGCGAGGCATCTTGAGGAGAATTGTTTGGTAGAGCAGACACAGCACGGTTTCGTTAAGGGGAAGTCGTGTCTGACGAATTTATTGGAGTTCTATGAGGATGTGTCTAGGGCGGTGGGTAGAGGAGAGCTGGTGGATGTGGTGTTTCTTGATTTTCAGAAGGCGTTTGACGAGGTGTCTCACAAGAGGTTATTACAGAAGGTCAGGGGGCATGGAGTTGGGGGTGGGGTGTTAGCGTGGATAGAGGATTGGCTGTCAAATAGGAGGCAAAGAGTGGGGGTCAATGGGTGCTATTCAGATTGGCGGTTGGTGATTAGTGGAGTGCCCCAGGGGTCAGTGCTGGGGCCTCAGCTATTTACCATTTATATAGATGATCTGGAGGAGGGAACCGAGTGTATGGTGTCGAAATTTGCTGATGACACCAAGATTGGTGGAACGGCAGATTGTGCGGAGGGTGTGGAGAGTCTGCAGAAGGATCTAGATAGGCTGGGCGAATGAGCCAGGAACTGGCAAATGGAATTTAATGTTGGCAAATGTGAGGTTGTCCACTTTGGTAGGAAGGACTATTACTTACGTGGCAAAAAACTGCAGCATGCGACGGTGCAGAGGGACCTCAGGGTCCTTGTGCATGAGTCGCAAAAACCCAGCCTGCAGGTGCAGCAGGTGGTCAGGAAGGCAAATGGGATGCTGGCCTTCATAGCGAGGGGGATTGAATATAAAAGTAGGGAGGTCTTGCTGCAGCTGTATAGGGCACTGGTGAGGCCGCAGCTGGAGTACTGTGTGCAGTTTTGGTCGCTGCACTTACGCAAGGATATTTTGGCCTTGGAGGGAGTGCAGAGGAGGTTTACTAGGCTGATTCCGGAGTTGAGGGGGTTGAACTATGAGGAGAGGCTGAATAAACTAGGCTTGTACTCGTTAGAGTTTAGAAGAATGAGGGGAGATCTCATTGAGACGTATAAGATGTTGAATGGGATGGATAGGATAGAGGTGGAGAGGCTCTTCCCGCTCAGAAGGGACAGTAGGACTAGAGGGCACAGCCTCAAGATAAAGGGGGGGGGGTGCGGTTTAGAATGGAGTTGAGGAGGAACTTCTTCACTCAAAGGGTGGTGAATCTCTGGAATTCTCTGCCCATTGAAGTGGTGGAGGCTGCCTCGTTCAATATTTTTAAGACGCAGGTTGATAGGTTTTTGATAGGCAAGGGGATTAAGAGTTATGGGGAGAGGGCGGGAAAGTGGAACTGAGCCATGACAGATCAGCCATGATCTTATTGAATGGCGGGGCAGGCTCAAGGGGCTAGATGGCCTACTCCTGCTCCTATTTCTTATGTTCTTATGTTCTTATGAACATAAGAACATAAGAAATAGGAGCAGGAGTAGGCCATCTAGCCCTTCGAGCCTGCCCTGCCATTCAATAAGGTCATGGCTGATCTGAAGTGGATCAGTTCCACTTTCCCGCTTTCTCCCCATAACCCTTAATTCCCTTGTCTGTCAAAAACCTATCTACCCGTGACTTAAATATATTTAGCGAGGTAGCCTCCACCACTTCAACGGGCAGAGAATTCCAGAGATTCACCACTCTTTGAGTGAAGAAGTTCCTCCTCAACTCTGTTCTAAACTGCCCCCCCTTATCTTGAGGCTGTGCCCTCTAGTCCTGCTGTCCTTTCTGAGCGGGAAGAATCTCTCTACCTCTACCCTATCCATCCCCTTCATTATCTTTTACATCTCTGTAAGATCCCCCCTCATCCTTCTAAATTCCAACAAGTACAGACCCAGTCTATTTAGTCTCTCTTCAGAGTCTAACCCCCTCATCTCCGACATCAGCCTAGTAAACCTCCTCTGCACTCCCTCCAAGGCCAAAATATTCTTGCGCAAGAGCAGCGACCAAAACTGCACACAGTACTCCAGCTGCGGCCTCACCAGTGCCCTGTACAGTCGCAGCAAGACCTCCCTGCTTTTATATTCTATCCCCCTCGCTATAAAGGCCAGCATCCCATTCGCCTTCTTGATCACCTGCTGCACCTGCAGACTGGGTTTTTGCGACTCATGCACAAGGACCTCCAGGTCCCTCTGCACCGTAGCATGCTGCAGCTTTTCGCCCTTTAAATAGTAATCCCTCCTACTATTATTCCTGCCAAAATGGATAACCTCACACCTGCTAACATTATACTCCATCTGCCAGGTCCTCGCCCACTCGTTCAGCCTATCCAGATCCCTCTGCAGACTTTCCACACCCTCTGCACAATTTGCTTTTCCACTCATCTTCGTGTCATGGAGGAGGACAGAGATCAGAGCAGGGAGGTCCAAAGTTTCCTTTCAGATCTCACAAGAGGATCCCTGCTCCTCCAAGTTCACATGGAAACAAGAGATAAGACATATCTTATTGGGAGTCTTCTGGCCTTGGTGCTGTTCTAAGTAGGTATGGCCTGGATGGGATGTCACTGCTGTTCAAATTTTATCAAACCATTTCGAACCATTTCAATTTTTTCACTCAGACGGTGGTGAGTGTCTGGAACAAGCTGCCAGAGGTAATGTTGGAGGCAGGTATAATTTTGTCCTTTAAAAAGCATTTTGACAGTTATACGGTAAGATGGGTATAGCAAGATATGGGCCAAATATAAGCAATTGGGATTAACTTAGGGGTTTTAAAAAAAAGCATGGACAAGTTGGGCCGAAGGGCCTGTTTCCATGCTGTACACCTCTATGACTATGACTCTATGATTGTCAGTTCCATAAGAACGCTTGTTTCAAACTTATCCCACATTTCAGCAGACTGCATTGATAATTTGCAGTTATTCCTGTTTTACCAGAGGAGCTTATAAAGTCAGCTTAATTGTAGGCCTGAGTCTGATGTTCTTTCACTTATTGAAATGATTGAAACAATAATACATGAGAAATTAGTTACAAAATAATGGCACAGATGAGATGAGCATCTTAAAATTAGTTACAGACAAAATTATTTGGCTAATTACTTTTAAGTCGTGAGGGTGAATTAAGACAAGCTGATTCAATGTTTTAATAATATTTTTCAAATTATTTTAGATTAATAAAGAGGTTAATTTCACTTACTGACTCCACAAACATTTTGCCTCATTTTAAGTTGATGTATATATTTCTTTCCCAGCTGTGGAAGATTAGGATTTGGTTTTCTGTTCTAACAAAAGCAAATATTTCAGAAGCTTGAGATATGATGTAAACGTTCTGGAAATGCTTTGCCAGCCTGGCAGCATCTGTGGAGAGAAAAACAGAGTTGATGCTTCCAGTCCAATGTGACTCTTTTTCAGAATTGATAGATTTTATGCTATTGATATAGAGGTAGTTCAGGTAAAGATAAGAAGGTAGGGGAAAATAAATATCAAAGAGGGCATGAAGCAAGAGGCAAAGAGAGAAGTATTGCTAGTAATAAAGGAACAAAGCATCAGTCCATAGTAGGCGTTAATAGCAGAATAAAACTCGACTCTTGTCTGACAGCAAAAATGTGAAAAAAGACACAAATTAGCATTTGGACGCAAATATTAAATTGGAGGACTGAGTTCATGGTCTCAATTTGTTGAACTCAATGTTGAGTCCAGAAGGCTGTAAAATGCCTGATTGGAAGATAAGATGCTGTTCCTCCAGCCTGCATTAGGCTTCACTGGAACATTATAGTAGGCTGAGGACAGAAATGTGAGCTCGAGAGTGGGACGTTGAATTGAAATGTTGAATGATCAGGCGGTCACGGTCACACTAAGTGGAGGTGTTCTGTAAGGCAGTCACCTAGTCTGTGTTTGGTCTTCCCAATGTAGAGGAGACCACGTTGTGAGAAGCAAATAAGCACAGCCGTTAACATTGTCACCTCACAGCTCCAGGGGCCTGCGTTCAATTTCAGCTTTGGGTGACGATGTGGAGTTTTCACATTCTCCTTGTGCCTGTGTGGTTTCCTCCGGGTGCTCTGATTCCTCCCACGGTCCAAAGATGGGCAGGTTAAGTAGATTGGACATGCTAAATTGCCCCTTAGACTGGAATTTTACCAGCCTCGCCCGCCCCGATTTCATAGCGGGCGTGCCAGTAAAATCAGGGCTTTAGTGTCCAAAAATGTGTAAGGTAGATGGATTTTCCATGATAAATGTGTCGGGTTACAGAGATAGGGTGGTGGAGAGGGTCTGGGTAAGATACTGTCAGAGAGTTGGTGCAGACCCGATGGGCTGAATGGCCTCTTCTGCACTGTAGGGATTCAATGATTCTATGGAGTATGGATAAATCCTGCTGCACCTGAAAGTAACGTTTGGTTGGGCAGTGAGGAGAGAGGAAATAAACTAGCAAATGTTACACCTCCTGTGATCACCTAGGAAGGTGCAGTGGGATAGGAATGATGGGATTCCCCGTGTCTTCATTTTCCACTCCACTGAGCCTGCTGAGTTTTTCCAGCACCTTCTGTTTTTATATTTGATTTTCTGGATTGCTTTCTATCCCCCCTATTCTTTTAAGAAGCTAGTATTCTGAGGAGTACTCTAATCCCAATGCATTTCAAATATTGAGATGACTTCTACAAATATTACTCTCAAATGAGAAGATAAAATATGTGAGTGGATCACGTGAGGAGATGGGGAAATAAGGCATTTAACGCTTTACTATTCTTTTTAAAACTAAACCTGTACTTGAGATTTGCGATTCATTTTATCTCATCCAATATTTGTACACATCAATGATTCATATCCAACTGCTTGCAGATCCTGATTTGAACATCCTTATTATTTGCTTAGTACAATAACAGGTACTGTAGTCTAACATTTCAATATTTGTGTAGAAGGATCAATATCATGTTTAATTTGTCTGAAGGAACCAGTAGACTAGAACAAGACTTTTGGTTCAAGTAATATTATTTGATGCTGATGTTACTCTTATACACTTAACAGTGTATTTTAAAAGGATCTTTAAAATAGCTATTTAAGATATCTACTCTGCTGCTTACTTTTCATCATCAGTGCAAAACTGTATTACAATGATTTTTGTTTTTCCACTGAAATGACCACAATAGATCACAGAACAGCGTTATACAATCAAAAACCGGGGAAATTCGCTAAGGCCTGATATATGGGTACGGGGATCATGATGTGTGATAAAGCACTGCTTTCACACAGGCAGCACACAAACTTCATGCTGCTAACTCATATACATGTTTGCAGCATGCAGCCAGTGTTAAGTGTGCTGTTGCATGGCTGAATGCCTGAGCAGGGTGCGTAAAATCGTGAGAGGCTAGCATGAGTTCAAGACAGCATGCACTAATTAAAACCAGCCAGTGCCTCTTAAAGGGGAGGTGCATTTTGAATGGAGCAGAGCTGATAGCGTATGAGAGTGTTGAACCTTCATATAAAGCATGATTGTGGCACAATGGGAAGAGAGCATGTTTCATGTTCACAGACACAGCACTGTAGACCTTGGTATAGGAAGTGGACAGGAGGAGAGAATTCCTTAATCCACAGGGAAACAAGAGACCCTCCAGTCAGACAGTGCAAAGACAGTGGGAGCAGATAGCTGTGCTGCTCAACGCCAGAGACCTAGCTCCAAGGATACAATGCCACAAGTGGTCACTGTCCACAATTTGAAAGTCACATCCCATTAACAGCATCACTAGCCTTACACACTGCCCAATTTGCCACACACCCTCACTCACCAGCAGTGATTAACATAACTTATCAATTGTACCCCTTACATGCAAAGATTCACCAGACCTTCCTAACACAATAACACTGCTACAAGGTTCACACCCACACCTAAGTTTACACACATCACCAGCTTTTCAGTCATAACAGCCACATCACACACTCACTCCCTCCCATGCACATTCTCACTCACTCTCTCCCACACACACTCACTGACTCTCTCCCACACACACTCACTCCCTCCTACATCACACACCATCTCACTCTCTCCTACACACACACATTCACTCTCTCTTGTACACACTCACTCACTTTTTCCCACACACACACTCACTCACTCTCTCCCACACACGCTCACTCACTTTCTCCCACACACACACTCACTCACTCTCTCCCACACACGCTCACTCACTTTCTTCCACACACACACTCACTCACTCTCCCCCACACACGCTCACTCACTTTCTCCCACACACACACTCACTCACTCTCTCCCCTACATGCTCACTCACTTTCTTCCACACACACACACACACTCACTCTCTCCCACACACACTCAATTACTTTCTTCCACACACACACTCACTCACTCTCTCCCACACACACTCAATCACTCTCTTCCACACACACTCACTCACTCACTCTTACATCACACACTCAATCACTTTCTCCCACACACACTCACTCACTCTTTCCCATACACACTCATTCGTTCTCTCTCATACACACATACTCACACTCTCCCACACACACACATTCACTCCCACCCAAACACTGACTCACTCACTCTCTCCCACACACACTCGCTCACTACCTCCCACGCACACTCACTCACTCTCTCCCACATATATTCACTCACTCTCTCCCACACACTCACTCACTCACTTCCACAATCACTCACTCACTCACTCTCTTCCACACACACTCACTCACTTCCACACTCATTCACTCACTCACTCACTCTCCTCCACACACACTCAATCACTGTCTCCCATACACACTCACTCACTCTCTCCCACACACACATTCACACTCACGCTCTCCCACACTCTCTCACACCCAGATACACACATCCACTCTCTCCCACTCACACACACACATTCTCTCCCACACACACACACTCACTTATCCTTTCCCACTCACACATACACACCCACACATTCACTCGCTCCCGCATTCTCACACGTACACACACGCCTTCTCTCTTTCACACACACACAAATACACTCTCATTTGCTCACTCTCCTCCACATATACTCACTCAGTCACATACTCACCATGGTAGCTTCCTTTCCCAGACCCTGTGGACTCCCCCTCTCCCAGGGCCCCACAGCACCACAAGGACGGGGATGTGGGGGAGGAGGGTGGCGATCGGCCAGGACGGGAAGGGATGGGGGGGCAATCTGCTGTGGAGGCCAACGATCACATAGCGGATGGGGTATGAGATAGTGATAAGGGGGAGGCAGGAACAGGTATCTCTCTTCTGTGCACGCGCGATAGCTGCCTCTACTGTAAATTGCTAGCTCTCTGGCAAGCTTAGGCTCCGCCCCTACCCCTGCCAGCCGGAAACAAATTTTGCATTATTTTTGAACATAGTGGCATAAGATTGGACTTGTGGTCTCGCTGGAAATTTGGATCTGAAACTCTCCCTTTTTCATGCCCTGTCTGGACTTAGAATTTTTTCGGTAAGATCATTCCCCCAAAGTCTTTTGGGCCATGATTCACTCAACATAATCAGGTTAAGCTGGATAAAGATTTTCCAGGTCTGGGAAGGAGAGTCACCTGAGTTAATGAAGTCTGAGAACACTTTTTCCTCTGAGTTCAGTAAAACAAAAGGCCTCCAGGCAAAGGTCTATGTAGATCAAGGAGTAACCCGTCATTGGTTTAAAGCAAGACCAATACGATATGTTTGCAAGAAGAGTTGGCCATGGAATTGAAGAGATTGGAAGAATTGGGCATTACCCTGCCACTTCAATCCGTAGATGGGCAGCACCCATAGCCCCCATGGCAAAGCCTGACAAGACCATCCGCATCTACAGAGTCTACAAATTGACAGCTACTCAGGCTGCCAAGGTAGATGAGTACCCGATCCAAAGACTGAAGACTTGTATGTAAAGCTGACTGGAGGTCGATCTTATACAAAACTGATAGAATGCAGATGTGGTTAGTCACCTTCTTGTGCAAGAGACCATTGCACCACACCCAGTACCACAAGAAATTATTTTGCCATTGAGTTTCTTGGACACGTTGCCAGTCTCAGTGATGCAGATCAAGTACTGAACTACTGGGGATCTACTGGTATCCAAAGTGAGGCACAGAAGTCAAGGAAGTTTTGCATTCATAGAACATAGAACATAGAACACCACAGCACAAACAGGCCCTTCGGCCCACGAGTTGCGCCGATCACATCAACACCTACCAACCTACAGACCTATCTATAACCCTCAATCTCATTAAACCCCATATACTCATCCAGAAGTCTTTTAAAAGACCCCAGCGAGTTCGCCTCCACCACCACTGACGGCAGCCGATTCCATTCACTCACCACCCTCTGAGTGAAAAACTTACCCCTAACATCACTTCTGAACTTCCCTCCTTGCACCTTAAATCTGTGTCCTCTCGTAGCAACCATTTCAACCCGGGGAAATAGCCTCTGAGAGTCCACCCTATCTATTCCTCTCAACATCTTGTAAACTTCTATCAGGTCGCCTCTCAACCTTCGTCTCTCCAGGGAAAAGAGTCCCAGCTCCCTCAACCTAACTTCATAAGGCATGCCTCCCAGTCCAGGCAACATCCTTGTAAATCTCCTCTGTACCCTCTCAATAGCTTCTACATCTTTCCTATAGTGAGGCGACCAGAACTGCGCACAATACTCTAAATGAGGCCTGACAAGGGTCTTATAAAGTTGCAGCATTACCTCCCGACTCCTAAACTCAATCCCTCGATTAATGAAGGCCAGTACACCATACACCTTCTTGACCACCTCCTCCACCTGCGAGGCCGATTTAAGAGTCCTGCGAGGCCGATTTAAGAGATAAATTCATTGAATTTATTGATGCATTTCCACCCATTAAGGAATTGGTGTAAACCTGTGGTGCGTCTGCATATGTCATTGGTGCAGCGTTGGTCCCATGAGATGGACAATGGACTAATGGGTTGAGCGACTTTCTGAAGAGATGAAACCATATTTTGTACAAAAAGATGAGTTGAGTTGCCAAAACAGCATTGTACTTTGGGGAACAAGAGTAATCGCCCCTGTACCAGGAAGAGAGTTTCTCCTGGCTGAATTGCAGAGCGCCCATCCAAGTATGTCTGAGATGAAACTACTCACCAGGGGTTCTGTATGGTGGCCTGGCATTGATGCCGACATTTAGAGCCTGGTCAAGACCTGTGAACAGTGCCAATTGCAACAAAGGTTGCCTGCTGCAGCCCCACTACGCCATTGGGAGTGGCCTGACCAGCCATGGGTATGAGTTTATATTGATTATGTTGGTACATTCATGGGCACAATGATTTTGCTCCTTGTTGATAGACTTTCAAAATGGATAGAAGTGTTTGAGTGAAGTTTTACATGCTCATATGAATCACATGCTACAACTGAGAAATTATGCCAATGTTTTTCCAGGAAATACCTGATGTTGTTGGCTGGGATCTTTTCTACCTCTCCATGTGTATTTCACAGCAGCAGAAGGTGGCATGCCACTCGCTAGCAGCGGGAACTTACAGTCCTGTTATTGTTATTGGGGTTTCCCATTGCACCTCTCGTCACCAGGAAACTTGCTGGTGTGACTGGCAGCAATGTTTCAGCGATAGTATCGGTGAATGGAACACCTTTCGTGAGACTTTTGCCACTCTCAATGGTATAAAGTGCATTGGGACAATGCCTTACCACCCAGTATCCAATCGACTAGCTGAATAAGCCATCCAAACCTTTAAGTTTGGCTTAACAAGGCAGTGAGAAGGGACGCTGGAGACTAGACTCTCATGATTCCTTCTGGGAAATAGGGCCACTCCACAGCAACAACCAGAGTCCCACCAACAAAGTTGTTAATGAACCATTATCTCAGAACAAGGCATAACTTTGTGTTTCCAAATTTGTTAGAGAGGGTAAAGACCAACCAAAACAGTCATGTAAGTCAACAAGGTCATTTTCAATGGATGAGGCAATGTATGTGAGGAATTTTGGAAGTGGGTTTGCTTGGGTTTCTGGAGTCATATCCAAAACCGTGCCCTTATATTGTCAAGTGGACATAGAATGAAAGATCATGTGAAAACATGTAGATTACTTGAGAGAGTGAGAGTTGCCCCAGCAATCAGTATTCATCAGGAGATACATTGCCATCTGGGAATGTTGTCAATGAACTAAACGTTGAAGTACCTGGTCATTTTGTGGCAGCCACAACCAACATATCCATGGAATCAGATAGAACTGAAGTGCTTGTGTCTGAAGAAGCATCTGTCATTGTGGTTTTAGTTGACAGAAATCCTGTGGAAATAAGCCGACACAGGAGTTATGCTGCTCTCTAAGGATTCAAAAAACCCTTGATTTAGTTTATGTTAGACTAAATTCATGTATGAAATGTTTAATTATGTTGGATTGTGTAAATTGAGTAGTGATGTTTGTATGAAAGGACATAGAGGGGGAGGGATGTGGTGATTGTCCCTTTAAGAACTAAGCTGCAGAGTAAAGATCACCTGACCTGGGGAATCAATTGGGGAACAGGGTGGGGGATCACTCTGGTGAGCTCAGCTTTCTGTTCTAGGACTTTCTCTGAAGCTGACTGCAAGCCTCTATAATAATTGTATGTAAATAAATGTCAGATTTGTTACTTACCTAACTGGTGAACCAAACTTATTACATACCACTAACCAGAAATTCAATGAGTTGGTACAATAAAATGAATCGACTTTGAAAATTCTTTTGAAAAAGTGTGTGTTTGGTACTCTCACCTATGAACCCAAAGAGAGCATGTAGAGCGTATAATACACAGCAGGAGCACCCAGAAAAGAACCTCATGTTAAAATGGGCCGTCACTATCTGCATTCTAAATGAGCAGTTGGAGAGAAGCACCAAGCAACTAAAGGAGAAGTAGGTGTGGAGCGGATGCTTCCTCTTGTGGGGCATTCCAGGACAAGAGGTCTTCTTAGGATAAGGGGTAGCAAATTTAAAACAGAGTTGAAGAGAAACTATTTCTCCCAAAAGATTGTGAATCTGTGGAATTCGCTAGTCCAAAGTGTGGTGGATGCTGAGACAGTGAGTAAATTTAAGGAGGAGTTAGACAGATTTTTAATTGGTAACAGGTTGAAGGGTTACGGGGAGAAGGCAGGAAAATGGGTTGAGGAGCAAACCAGCCATGATCAGACTCGATGGGCTGAATGGGCTAATTCTGCTCCTATATCTTATGAACTTGTAAGTTGAAGATTTCTCAGAACAGAACACTACTGCCTAAACTGCAGCAGTTAAGATCTGCAAAAAGAAGCAGGTGTTTGGTACAACCATGGCAAATGGAATTACTTTGCCAAGTGTTGCAGGTCCAAGCCACAGCAACTTGCCACAATGACTAGTCATGTTGCAGCTGGCTACCCCTCCAAGGTTGAGAACTCAGAGTTAATGAACTGGTAGTAAATCGAATCAACCAGAGCACTGAGCCTCTACTGCGAAAATGTCAACTTTGTCGTGATGAAGGTGAAATATTGACAATGTTAAACATCGCTCACAGCAATGCAAAATTTAAAGTCAAAATCAGCACCAGAGCAAAGTGCAACAGATTGTTGAAGATGCTTCCATGGGAAGCAATGGATTCCACTAACAAAATAAATCCCATTGCATATGGTGGATAAACCATACACACGGAAGGCATAGCCACCTCGCACTACACACAGGCTGAGTTTTCATGGAGGTAACCAGGACATCAAACAGCTGCTGAGTCTCTGGTATAACATTGCACTGGAGCCAATTCATCTTAGGCCAAATGTACACACTCTGCAGCATCAAGCTCCAGAGGTGCTGGAATACAATAACCTGTCTGACTGTGATATTATTGGGAAGTTGCCCGTCATATATCACAAAAGGCTGGATGACGTAATATCATCCACTGTTTGTGCTCAAAGTGGAGGACCCCTTTCCATGAAATAGTAGGTTGTCAACCAATTGGCCACAGTGATGAGCCTGGGTGCCATAGTCCCCACAGGTGAGGCTACAGGCTGGGTTTCTGTGATGTTAGTTGTGGTTAAGGAAGACAGCATGATCAGGATCTGTATTGACCTAAATAAAGCACTTCTGAGACTCCATCACCCTATAAAGACAGTTGAACAGGTTATAGCCGGTGTTCCCAAGGCTTATAAAACCTTGGCTGTTCTTGCTAGTGAGTTCCTATGGTCCTACCAAGTGTGCACACCTGCTGCAGGTTTCCCAATGAGGGATGAATTCAATGGAGTAACCCATTGACAATGGTGGGACCATAAGACCCCACCAATGGCCAATGGCAGGCCACCTCCCCCTTGCAAAACACATGGCAAGTTGCCCAATAGATCCTGCAAAGGTTTTCAGCATCTTGGATGAGAAGAGCAGATTTTGGCAAATCCTGCTGGATGAAGAACCTTCAAAACTCACTGTGTTCATGTCTCTGGTGGGTAGATATCGGTTCCTCCTCATGCCTTATGATAGTGAGGTCTTCCAAAAGTCTACGGAAGAACTCTTTGCAGGATAACGCAGTGAAATCATCGTCACTTGTCTGGAGTTGCACAATGCAAGAACATGATGCATGCCTGTGTCTGGTTGTCAGTAGATACAAAGCCATACCATGATAAATGTGGATTCAGGGTGAACCAGATTCACTATTTGGGCCATCTACTGACAGCCAATAATACGAAGTCAGATATGGACAACAGCCTTATGGCCAATGTCCACCCCCAAAGAACAAGCATGGTCTGCAGTGCTTTCTTAGTATGACAAATTATCAAACTTCATTCCCTGTTACAGTGAGGTAATTAGAACCCTCCATCAGCTTCTCCATCATTGATTAAGAAGGTAGAAGCACATGGAATTCAAGGAAACTTGGTGAGATTGAACTGAAACTCACTTAATAATAGGACACCAAGGGTAGAAAGCTATTTGAGTATCATGAAGCAAGTATCCAGCGGTGTACCACAAGGATCAGTACTGAGTTCCTTATTGTTTGCTTTATATATATGGATAAAAATGTGGGGATATTAATAAATAAGATTGCAGATGACACCATGGTTGGTAGGGTGGCTAATAGTGAAGAAGTAGTTGTAGATTACACAAAGATATAGATGGATTGGTCAGATGGGCAGAGCAGTAGCATGGTATTTAACCCTGATAAGTGCGAGATAATGTACTTTGGAAGAGGTTAACAGAACACGGGAGTATTTAATCAATGGCAGGACAGATGGAAGCTCAGAGGAACAGATTGATCGTGGGATACTCATTCGCAGATCCCTGAAGGTGGCAGAGCAGGTGAATAGAGTAGTTAAGAAGGCATATGGGACACCTCCATTTATCAGTTGTGTCATAGAGATAAGAGCATGGAGGCTATGTTGGAGCAGTACAGAACGTTGTTTAGGCCACAGCTGGAGTACTAAGGGCAGTTCTGTTCTCCTCACTGGAGGGAGTATAAAGGAAATTCACCAGGATGTTGCCTGGGATGGAACATTTGAGCTATTAGGAGAGACTGAATAAACTTGGATTGTTTTCTTTAGAGCAGGGAAAGCTGAGGCCGGACATGATTGAGGTGTCAAAAAATATGAGCGGTATGGACAGGGTGAATGGGAAGCAGCTGTTCCCCTTGGCTGAGGGGTTCAATCATAAAGGGATATTATTTTAGGATGAGGGACAGGAGATTCAAAGGGGATTTGAGAAAAATATTTTCACTCAGAGAGTGGTGGGAATCTGGAATGCACTGCCCGGGAAGGTAGTGGAGGACGGAAACCTTACCACTTTAAAAAGTAGCTGGATGAGCACTTGAAATATCATAACATTCGAGGATATGGGACAAGTGCTGGAAAATGGGACTAGTGTGACTTTAGTGGCAGTTATTATTGGTGCAAACTTGATGGTCTGAAGGGCCTTTTCTGTGCTGTATAACTCCATGACTCTATGAGCAGGATGTAGAATGGTGTTGGCGGGAGCACCACTCTGCTGCATTAACAAACTCAAACATTCGATGATGAGGTCCTAAAGTGTGAATATAGGGAGTTAGGCAGAAGGCTAATTTCAAAGGTAGTAATTTCAGGACTACTACCGCTGCCACTGAGAGTATGAATAGGATGATTAGGCAGATGAATGCATGGCTTGAGAACTGGTGCAGGGGGCAGAGATTTAGATTTTTGGATCATTGGGATCTTTTCTGGGGAAGGGCTGACCTATCCAAGAGGGACAGGTTACATCTGAAGCGGAGGGAGACTAACATCCTGTTGGGAAGATTTGCTAGACCCCCTCATAAGAACATAAGAACATAAGAAATAGGAGCAGGAGTAGGCCATGTAGCCCTTCGAGCCTGCCCCGCCATTCAATAAGATCATGGCTGATCTGAAGTGGATCAGTTCCACTTTCCCGCTTTCTCCCCATAACCCTTAATTCCCTTGTCTGTCAAAAACCTATCTACCCGTGACTTAAATATATTTAGCGAGGTAGCCTCCACCACTTCAAGGGGCAGAGAATTCCAGAGATTCACCACCCTTTGAGTGAAGAAGTTCCTCCTCAACTCCGATCTAAACTGCACCCCCCCCCCCTTATCTTGAGGCTGTGCCCTCTAGTCCTCCTATCCTTTCTAAGCAGGAAGAGTCTCTCTACCTCTACCCTATCCATCCCCTTCATTATCTTATACGTCTCTATAAGATCCCCCCTCATCCTTCTAAACTCCAACGAGTACAGACCCAGTCTATTTAGTCTCTCTTCATTGTCCAACCCCCTCATCTCCGGTCTCAGCCTAGTGAACCTCCTCTGCACTCTCTCCAAGGCCAATATATCCTTGCGCAAGTGCGGCAACCAAAACTGCACACCATACTCCAGCCGTGGCCTCACCAGTACCCTGTACAGTTGCAGCAAGACCTCCCTGCTTTTATATTCTATCCCCCTCGCTATAAAGGCCGGCATTCCATTCACCTTCTTGATCACCTGCTGCACCTGCAGACTGGGTTTTTGCGATTAGTGCACAAGGAGCCCCAGGTCCCTCTGCACCGTAGCATGCTGCAGCTTTTCGCCCTTTAAATAGTAATCCCTCCTACTATTATTTCTGCCAAAGTGGATAACCTCACACTTGCTAACATTATACTCCATCTGCCAGGTCCTCGCCCACTCACTCAGCCTATCCAGATCCCTCTGCAGACTTTCCACACCCTCCACGCAATTTGCTTTACCACTCAACTTCGTGTCATCAGCAAATTTCGACACCCTACACTCAGCCCCCTCCTCCAGATCATCTATATAAATGGTAAATAGCTGAGGCCCCAGCACCAATCCCTGCAGCACTCCACTAGTCACCAAGAAAGGTTTAAGTTAGTTTGGGAGGGGGATGGGATCCAAAACAGTAGGGAGACAGAAGAGAAGTTTGAGAATACAAGTTAAAGAGAGTACATTAAGTAGTAAAGCAGTGTCAGTAATCCTAGTACCAGATTGATCAGGCAAAAGCATTACAGAGAGCAAGGGAAGTCCTGATTAAACAGCATTTATTTTAATGCAAGAGGCCTGACGGGCAAGGCAGATGAACTCAGGGCATGGATAGGTACGTGGATTGGGATATTATAGTAATTACTAAAACATGGCTAAGGGAGGGGCAGGACTGACAGCTCAATGTTCCAGGGTACAGATGTATAGAAAAGATAGAACAGGAGGCGAGAGAGGAGAGGGAGTTGCACTTTTGATTAGGGAAAGCATCACGGCTGTACTGAGAGAGGATATATCCAAGGGTTTGGACACTGAGTCTAAATAGATAAAACTGAGAAATAAGAAGGGGGAAATCACTTTGATAGGGTTGTATTATAGGCCCCTAAATATTCAGCGGAAAATAGGGTGGTAATAGTCAGAGATTTTAACTTTCCCAACATTGACTGGGACAGTCATAGTATTCGAGGGTTGGATGGACAGAAATTTGTATTCAGGAGAAATTTTTCATTCAGTATGTGGATGGCCCAACTAGAGAGGGAGCAAAACTTGACATCCTCTTGAGAAATAAGGAAGGGCAGGTGACAGGAGTGTTAGTGACGGTTCACTTTGAGGCCAGTGACCATAATTCTATTGGTTTAAAGATAGGTGTTTTGGTGAATAAGGCAAAGGAGAATCCAAAGAATTTCTACAAATACATAAAGGGCAAAAGAGTAACAAGGAATGGAGTAGGGCCTCTTAGGGATCAACGAGGTCATCTATGTGTGGATCCACAAGAGATGGGTGAGATCCTAAATGAATATTTCTCATCAGTATTTACTGTTGAGAAAAGCATGGATGTTAGGGAACTTGGGGAAATAAATAGTGATGTCTTGAAGTGTATCCCAGGACATTGTGGGAAGCCAGGGAGGAAATTGCGGTTCCCCTAACCGAGATGTTTGAATCATCGATTGTCACAGGTGAGGTACCTGAAGATTGGAGGGTGGCAAATGTTGTGGCTTTGTTTAAAAAGGGCTATAGCGAACATTAGCTGAGTTTCTGGATTAATAGTCAAGCAATAATACCACTAGGCCATCACACCCCCATTTCTATTTAAATAGAAAAGGAAACAGCATCAGGTTCTTGCTGATCCATACTCAGGGTGAAGTAAATGTCTGCCTAACATGAAGGGCACCACAGTAATTGAAAAGCAGAAGAAACACTTTGCTTCACATGGAATTCCCCAGAAGATGCTGAAAGACAACACCTAGCAGTTTCTCAAGAGATCTCAAGGACTCTGCACCCACATGAGACTTTGAACACATTACTAGCAGCACCCTCTTACCCACAGTCAAACAGTTTGGCAAAGCAGGTGGCACATTCAGTAAAACACCTCCTCAAAAAATCTCTGTCACGACATGGATTTCTATGCCACAGTATATCTGCAAAATTTGCCAAGACAGGGCTTGCCCTCGTCAGGACAGAGAATGTTCTCCAGATGCACCAGAACCATAATCCCTGTCACCAAGACCCTTCTGCAACTCAGAGTAAAAACAAATGTGGGGGGAGCCCTCACGAAACAGCAACAAAGAGGGGAAAGGTACTACACTCGCAATGCCTACAGACTCTGCACTCTAGATCCGGGCTAAACAGTCAGAATGCAGATCACAAATGGCTATCACAAACACGCAGTGTTCCACACCAATGCTCCCAACCAAGCATCTATGTAGCTGCCTCGGATTATGTTTTCTATGTCAGGAATCAGCTTTATTTGTTACAGGTACCCAAACCAGCACCATCAACTGTCTCAGGTCTCAACACATTGAGTCCACAATCTACACCCTTTGCACTGGAAGAGATTTAACCCTCTCCAAACACCAAGCCAACAAACCCTACAGCCACTGTGCTCACCCGCATACTGCCCTGTGCCATCACCCTGTGGATAACAATCCCAGTGCACCCCAGTACAACTGATGCAATTATAACTCAGGGTACCTGGACAGACCAAACTCCAAGTTAAAAGACTATGAACTGACTTTGTGTATATGGGCTTTTTTTTTAGAAGAGGGGGAAAAAAACATGTTGGGCTTTGTGCCAGGTATTAAGGCCCAAATTTGTGCTCTGCAAATAGTTAATGGTCTGTCACTGCCATCTAACATTGGAATTTATATGCCAGTATGGGTCATCCCAACTAAAACAGGGAAGATGTAGACTGTGTTCATGCGTATGTTGTGATGAACTAAACACAGGAAGTGATATGACAGCAGCATGGGACTTCTTCCCAGTATGGCCACACACTCAGCTTGTAAGTGTTGCTAAAGTAAACCACTTCTTTTGTTCGTCTTTTGTCATCATTTCCATACAACCCAAAAACTTTACAACCTTTACTAAATTGGTGTCCAAGGCATCAGAATTGTGCATGTATCTTGTGGAAACATTTTGGACACAAAAACTACTTCAACAGTGCTGCAAGTTCCTAGCCCGAGGCCTCTATCTACAAAGTGAAGGATCATAGCTGCTTTTTTTCAAAATCCTCATCAACTTGTCCTGTCTCCTTCTTAGATGTGTGTATGTAAACCTAAGTGGTCTCTTGGTTCCTGTATTTTCTTTAATTTTGCACCATTTCATTTATAATGCATCTCTTCCTTTTTTCTTCCAAATTTAATAATTTGATCTATTTGCTAATTTTTTGTGCCAAAAGTTAAAATGAAACTTCAATAATATTATGTTCAAATAGATAAAGCATTTCCACACTGAGACAATTTGTTTTTAATTAATATTATCATTCGACCATCTTTGAATATTTCCAATACAGTGCCTATTGTAGCTAGAATTACGATTTAGTTCTGTCAAATCAGATTTCTCAGTTTATTGTGTAACTTCACAAGATCAGACACCACCAGAATGATTAATGAGGTTTGAAAGGGAGAAGCAAGAGTCGTGGGCCAAGATTTGAAGTTTAAGTAAGGAAACTTCAAAAAGAAGAGGACTAGTCGAGCAGATATCCTAAATGAATATTTGTCATCAGTGTTCACTGTGGAGCAAAGCATGGATGTTAAGGAACTTGGGGAAAGAAATAGTGATGTCTTGAGGAGTGTACATATTACAGAGAAGGAGGTGCTGCAAGTCCTAAAGCGCATCACGGTAGATAAATCTCTAGGACCTGATGAAGTGTATCCCAGGGCATTGTGGGAGGCTACGGAGAAAATTATGGATCCTCTAGCAGAGATATTTGAATCATCGATGGTCACGGGTGAGGTGCCTGAAGATTGCAGGGTGGTAAATGTTGCGCCTTTGTTTAAAAAAGGCTGCAGGGAAAAGCCTGGAAGCTATAGGCCGGTGAGCCTCATATCTGTGATGGGTAAGTTGTTGGAAGGTATTTTGAGAGTCAGGATCTAAAGGCATTTAAAGATGCGAGGACTGATTAGGGACAGTCACCATGGCTTTGGGTAAGATGGGTATAAAGGGATAAGGGCCAAAAGTGGGCAATTGGGACTAGTTTAGGTGTTTAAAAAAAGCACAGCATGGACAAATTGGGCCGAAGGGTCCATTTCCATGCTGCAAATCTCTATAACTTTATGACTACATTGTAAACTGGGCTGTAGTGTAAACCTACAGACAAACAGTGCAAATTATTTCACAAACTATTTGATGCAATACTATTGTCTAGAAAAATTAGGCACTTCACCCATTTTGGATATCCAAAAAACACTAAATCCAGTTACCCTAAATTATGAGATGAACAGAAGTACAAGACTCAGTTCGAGGTTCAACCCAATTTTATTAATAGGTTCAATTAACACTGAGTTACTTTTTCCCAAATTATCTTAACATTATTTTCCTAAGATTCTAATACGACCCGTGCCAATGAACTTGACCAAGCCGTTGGTCCGATTCTCTGAGCCTCTGCCATCTCAGGGTTGTTGTCTGCGAAGATGATTCTCGTACACCCTCTTCCATCCATCTCTGGGTTGTCACCGAATCTTATCTGTGGTCTTCACTGCGAGTTGAGTTGTGTCTTTGCTAGGTGTGGCATCCAGATGTCCCTTCTTATCCCCCTCTTCATACCCTTACAGAAGATTCTCCGGCTTCCAGCCAATGAGATTACTGGATGGGGGTCACAGCACTCAAAGATGTTGCAAATTCCACATTTGGAGGAAGCTAGATACGTCCTAGATGCCATCGTCAGGTATGCATTTTCCACACAGCCCCTCCAAATAAGGCTGTGGTAGGAACTCTAGGCACCAGAGAGTCTGGGCAAAACAAAGGAATACACAAACTATCTGCCAAATATAATCAGGATGAAGTCCTTCTGATCTCTGCTGTTGGGACTTGCCCTGACCTGTATTGTTTCTGGCCTTGGCCTGTCTGTGTTCCGAGTGATCCTTGCTGTTTGCTGCAGTAATTTAATTTAGTGTCTGATTGACCATTGAGCCTACAATTCAGGCTATTGGTCTTCTGGCCACAATACAAAATCAGAACATGTTAATGGTCATAAGGATGCCAAGGCTTTAGAGAGGATGCAGAAACAATTTAATATACTTGTACTGAGAATCAGTAACTTCAGTGATATGGAGAGAGTGGAGAAGCTAGGATAATGGAGGGCAGAGGAGGACTAGTTGAAAACTCTGTCAAACAGTTGGGACAGGCATAATGGGCCAAATGGATTTCTTTTGTGCTGTGTCATTCTATGATTCTGTATCCTGAAAAAGGTGAAGGACCTACCTGTGCATTTACGCTACCTTAGTCAAAAAACAGAGTTAGAGATAGTATTAAGTTAACAAAAAAAAAGCATGTGCAACACAAAGGAAAATGAAAATGCAGCAGTGTGGGATAGAGGCAACAAAGGATACAGAGTATTAAAAAGGTGCTAATGCTCAGTCCAGCTCTCAGTGCTGTAGAGGAGTATGCTACTGACAATTGTTCTGTACATTTAGATTTTTGTTGATTTGCAGAGATCTTTGATGTCAACCACTTGCTGCCATAATTTGTAGAATGCTGAACTGGTGCAGCTGTTCCAGTGTTTGATCACTTCATCAATGGTGGCCTTTTGAGAGGGGTAACTTCCAAGGTTTAGGGTCTCCGTGTCAACATGTATGAGTTGTAGAGTGTTTGGCCGTCCTGGTGTGGGTTGATATGTGAGTTTCATTTCAGCAAAATTCAAGGACAGACCAATGCCGCCGTTTTGCATCTACATTCATTGTGATAACATGGCGCAAATCCGTGTGAGATCTAGAAAACGAGAATCTCACTGGCTCCAGATTCAAAACTTTGGCTCTCTCCTCTCTCCACAGATGCTGTCAGACCAGCTGAGATGTTCCAGCAATTTCTGTTTTTCTTTCAAAGTTGCTGTTCCTCCCACCACTTTGCCTTTCAAACTGGGGAAGTGGTGGGACAGTAGTATTATCACTGGACTAGGAATCCAGAGACTTGGATAATGGGACGTGGGTTTGAATCCCACCATGGCAGTTGGTGAAATTTAAATTTATAAAAATCTGAAATTATGGGTGGGATTTTACAGTCTCGCTCCAGCAAGACTGGAAATTCCCACCCAAGTTCAATGGACGTTTCCATTGCCCACTCCTCAACCACTCCAATTCCATGGCAGGCAAAGCGGTAGAGTTTTGGCATATAAGTCTAACAATGACCATTGTTGATTGATTATCATAAAAAACCCATCTGGTTCTCCTTTAGAGAGGGAAATCTGTTTTCCTTACCCAGTTTGGCCCATATGTGACTTCAGACCCACAGTGATGTGGTTGACTCTTAAAATGCCCTCAGTTCAAGGAAAATTATAGTTGGGCAATAAATACTGGCACAGCTAACGACACTTACATCCCATGAATGAATTTAAAAAATTAGCTTCCCAATTCATCCTGAGCTGGAGCTGTAGGTTCACTGCTGCTGCAGCGGCCATTTTTACTCAGTTTTTTTCTTTATCGTTCACTAATTTGGGTTGAATTTTCTTAAGCATTTAGCTTGTTTATAATTTTTGGGCTTTACAGACAGACAGGTGCTGCCACCCTATTGTGTTTTGTGATTCCCAAAAATTCAAAGTAATTACACTTCTAAATGCAAATTATGGAGTTCCATCAAATGGATGGAATCAAATTCTCTGATCGCACCATGTGCCAGGAGCTGATAGATTGTTAGTTCAACACACGGACTGCAGTGCAGTAGTGTGTCACATGACACTCCGGATACTTATACATATGCACAAACAGGTGGTTCCTAAATCGTGTTGAAATAGTATAATAATATGACAGTACTCTTGCCAGAAGAATATTGGAAATGCAATCACGCTATGCATAATTTTCCAATGATTTAAAATCTTGGTTGGAAAATCTTGCAAACAGTTACTCGGATTTTGGATATGTAATCCCAATGTGAGACAGTAAAATTGGAAATTTGACCCCACTAGACCTTGAAGGGGTTAGGATTATTCAGCACTGCCGCCTCACAGTGTCAGGGACCTGGGTTTGATCGCTGTCTGTGCAGCGTCTGCACGTTCTCTCTGTGTCTGTGTGGGTTTCCTCGGGGTGCTCCGGTTTCCACCCACAGTCCAATGGACATGCTGATTAGGTGCATTGACCATGTTAAATTCTCCCTCACTGTGCCCAAACAGATGCTGGAGCGTGGCGACTAGAGGATTTTCACAGTAACTTCATTGCAGTATTAATGTAAATTTATTTGTGACAGCAATAAATAAACTTAAAAATAAATAGCTAGATCTTTTAGGTAACCGCAGGTTTGACACCAAGATGCATGTTGTCTCCTTAGGCTCACCAAGCCTACTTGTGACACCAATAAATAAACTCTAAAACTTTGAGACGTTAAAGATTTTCTTCTGCAGCCCAGAATTCTTTTGTGCAAAAGTGGAATTTTAATTTAAGGTAGACACAGGCATATGTTGTGTTGTTCACTTATAGTACTTATGTGGATTTTGATGTAGCTGTTGTAATCCAGCAAACAATGATCCCTTGATTGCCAGTTACCTTCAGACCAATTTGGAACCATACTCCTTGAGGGCAAAGCAAGTGGAATATTTGCAGTGTTGATTGGGCTCCGGGATGAGGTAGTTACTGATTTAGGAGATTGAAAAAGCCCCCATGTCAGACACAGTTAGCCTGAGCCTGTTATATTGGGTTGAGAGAGTTCAACAGTTGGTTTCTCAGTGGCTAAGATGAAGAATCTTAAGCATGATGATGAGTAGTTTGTAAGGCAAAGTTTTTTAATTGGCAATCTGAATGTCGTAGTTTTAAAGTTTAAAACTTTTACATATCCTAAGTATAAAACCTGGAATGAACCAACATGACAAGGTACAGTTTTAATCATGTTTTTCATACGAAAAAACTTTTGTTGATAAACTCAAGAGTGATAACTTGGTGTTGTTTTATCAATACAGCTGAAGACGGGGAAATGAAAAAAACACATTTTTCATCAAAGAGTCCAGTCTTTCTGTGAGGAAATTGTTTCGTAAATAACTGAAAGTGGCTTTAAAAATCTATACGGAGCTATTTACCAGTTTCATTAATGCCTTATCAGTGATTATTGTAACATTTAAAAGCTATTAAAACTGTTTAGTTGAACTCTTGCACCCTAAAAATATATCAATCTTAATTTAAGGGCCCCCTTGATTGGTCCACAAACATGCACAATTGATATAAACTTTGGTATGGTGATAAATTTGATCTGTGGGAGTGACCTGTTTGTGGACTGACTTCAAGAATGATCTTCAGGCGAGTGTACAAGAGTATGAAAGCTTGATCTGAGCTGGCTGCAATCTGAATCTAAAACTCATTCCTGTTTTTTGCTGATTTGGACAACTCGAGGAGAATTGCAATGAAAACCATGCGCAACCTAGTGGAAATTCCAGGTCTCTGAAACATTATTGATCTCGCAAAGAAAAGAAACCACCAGCATCTGCCCCCCACCCACCCCCCCAACCCCCTCCCTCCACCACCCCAAACACTAGAAACCACCCTCTCAGAAGAACATCCCAGATCACATAAAACTTATACGCCAGAATTCTAACCACTCCCCCACCACGGGAATCGGAGCGGATGAGCTGTGGGCAATGGGAAGGTCCATTGAACCTGGGTGGGACTTTCCAGTCTCGGGCCAAGTGAGGCAGTAAAATCCAACCCATAAAATCCTAACAGGATTAGATAGCATATATTCAGAAAGAATGTCCTCGATGGTAGGTGTCCAACTAGGGCTCATGGTTTGAGGATAAAGGGTAAGTCTTTTCGAACTGATGTGAGGAGAAATTTCTTCACCTAGAAAGTGGTGAATCTGTGGAATTCGCTACCACAGAGAGTAGTTGAGACTAAAACGTTATGCATTTTCAAGAAGGAATTAGATATAGCTCTTGGGGCTCAAGGGGCCAAGGGATTTGCGGGGGGGAGGCAGGATCAGAGTATTGAATTTGATGATCAGCCATGATCGTAATGAATGGTGGAGCAGACTCAAAGGGCTGAATGGCCTACTCCTTCTTCTATTTTCCATGTATGTTTCTCTATATCATGATGAATTAGTTTTTGCTCTGAAACTATTTACCAACAGACAAGGCATTATAGGCAACAGGTTATGTATTTATCTAGAATAAGTTATACTAATAAACAGATTTGAATGCAGTTACTAAAGGGGATATGTGTTTATTACTTCTCAATCATTAAAACATTTTTGGTAGAAATATTATTAAAGACACAAAACTCCATGGGTTACTTGCCAGTTGTGTTGAGATTGAATCCTCTAGCACTTGATTAATGATTGAATTTTTGCGTCAGAACCCCAGCACTAGTGTCAAATAAGGATCCCGATCCCACGCAGTGTTGGAAACAGTAAGGGGTCTCACAACACCAGGTTAAAGTTCAACAGGTTTATTTGGTAGCATGAGCTTTTGGAGCGCTGCTCATTCGTAAGGTGAATTCTTTGACCATTCCTTCATTCACCTAATAAAGGAGCAGCGCTCTGAAAACCCGTGCTACCAAATAAACCAGTCCAACGCCAGCATCTCCACATCATGTGTTGGGAACAGTCACCTGGCAAAGGTTTTCTGAGTGGCTGAGATCTTTGTGGGCACAGTGAGGGGGTGACACTGCAGGTAAAGAGGGAATGAGTGACTGCCACACAGAGTAAAAGTACTAGGTGGATAGTGCAGGAATCCCCCAACTATATCTCCCTCTCTAACAGATTTCATAAGAACATAAGAACATAAGAAATAGGAGCAGGAGTAGGCCATCTAGCCCTTCGAGCCTGCCCCGCCATTCAATAAGATCATTGCTGATCTGTCGTGGCTCAGTTCCACTTTCCCGCCCTCTCCCCATAACCCTTAATCCCCTCTCTTAAAAACCCATCAACCCTCTTCTTAAAAATATTTAGCGAGGTAGCCTCCACCACTTCAACAGGCAGAGAATTCCAGAGATTCACCACCCTTTGAGTGAAGAAGTTCTTCCTCAACTCCGTTCTAAACTGCCCCCCCTTTATCTTGAGGCCGTGCCCCCTAGTCCTACTGTTCTTTCTGAGCGGGAAGAGTCTCTCCACCTCTATCCTATCCATCCCATTCATCATCTTATACGTCTCAATGAGATCTCCCCTCATTCTTCTAAACTCTAACGAGTACAAGCCTAGTTTATTCAGCCTCTCCTCATAGCTCAACCCCCTCAACTCCGGCATCAGCCTAGTAAACCTCCTCTGCACTCCCTCCAAGGCCAAAATATCCTTGTGTAAGTACGGTGCCCAAAACTGCACACAGTACTCCAGCTGCGGCCTCACCAATGCCCTATACAGCCGCAGCAAGACCTCCCTACTTTTATATTCAATCCCCCTCGCTATGAAGGCCAGCATCCCATTCGCCTTCCTGACCACCTGCTGCACCTGCAAGCTGGGTTTTTGCGACTCATGCACAAGGACCCCGAGGTCCCTCTGCACCGCCGCCTGCTGCAGTTTTTCTCCACGTAAGTAATAGCCTGTTTTGTAATTTCCTGTTTTGGATACTACTGGAAGAGATAGTTTCTCAGGGAAAGCAGCAACAGCCAAGTTTATGGCACCATGAATGGGTGAGCTGCAGAGTGGGGGAGGAAAATAGAGTGGAAGAGTAATCATGTGAGGGGATTCTATTGTAAAGAGAATAGATAAGGTGGCACATTGAATAGCACCAGGGACCCAGGTTACTTCCCGGCTTGCGTCACTGTCTGTGTGGAGTTTGCACATTCTCCCTGTGTCTGCGGGGGATTCCTCCAAGTCCTTTGGTTTCCTCCCACAGTCCAAAAGACGTGCCGGTTAAGTGCATTGGCCATTATAAATTCTCTCTCGGTGTACCCGAACAGGCGCCAGAGTGTGGAGACTAGTTTCACAGTAACTTCATTGCAGTTTTAATGTCAGCCTATTTGTGACAATATTAAAAATTGAAAAGCTTAGATAGACATTTATGTGACTGCAGATTTGACACCAAGATGGCATGTTGTCTCCCTGGTGGCAGGATCAAGTATGTCACTGAGCAGCCCCCCTCACCCCATCCCCATAACCCCACACATTTACCGTGGCTAATTAGAACATAGAACATAGAACATTACAGCACAGAACAGGCCCTTCGGCCCACGATGTTGCGCCGACCAGTTAAAAAACAATGACCCTCTAACCTAAACCAAACCCTTTCCATCCATAAACCTATCCACGGATCTCTTAAATGCCCCCAAAGTAGGCGCATCCACAACTGCAGCAGGCAGGGCATTCCAATCCCTCACCACCCTCTGGGTAAAGAACCTACCCCTGACATCCGTCCTATAACTACCACCCCTTAATTTAAAGCTATGTCCCCTCGTGCTAGCTTTCTCCATCCGAGGAAAAAGGCTATCACTGTCCGCCCTATCCAAACCTCTGATCATCTTATATGTTTCAATAAGGTCCCCTCGCAGCCGCCTTCTTTCTAACGAAAACAACCTCAAATCCCTCAGTCTCTCCTCATAGGACCTCCCCTCCATACCAGGCAACATCGTGGTAAACCTCCTCTGCACCCTCTCCAAAGCCTCCACATCCTTCCTATAATGTGGGGACCAGAACTGCACACAATACTCCAAGTGCGGACGCACCAGAGTTTTGTACAGTTGCAACATGACGCTGCGGCTCCTAAATACAATCCCCCTACCAATAAACGCCAAGGCACCGTATGCCTTCCTAACAACCCTATCTACTTGATTCCCAACTTTCAGGGATCTATGTACACATACACCTAGATCCCTCTGTTCATCCACACTATTCAGAGTCCTACTGTTAGCCCTATACTCTACACATCCATTATTCCTGCCAAAGTGAATTACCTCACACTTTTCCGCATTAAATTCCATCCTCCACCTCTCGGCCCAGCTCTGCAACTTGACCAAGTCTCCCTGTAGACTAAGACACCCTTCCTCACTATCTACCACACTTCCGACTTTGGTGTCATCAGCAAATTTACTAATCCACCCAGCTATACCCTCATCCAGATCATTTATAAAAATTACAAACAGCAGTGGACCCAAAACAGATCCCTGAGGCACACCACTCGTAACTGAACTCCATGTCGAATACTTACCAACAACCACCACGCTCTGTCTCCTATCCGCCAGCCAATTCCTGATCCAATTTCCTAAATCACCCTCAATCCCATACATCTGCAATTTCTGCAGAAGGCTTCCATGGTGACCCTTATCAAATGCCTTACTAAAGTCCAAATACACCACGTCAACTGCCTTACCCCCATCCACCTCTTTGGTCACTTTCTCAAAAAACTCAATAAGTTTAGTAAGGCACGACCTACCCTCCACAAAACCATGCTGACTATCTCTAATCATTTCACTACTCTCCAAATAACTATAAATCCTATCCCTAATAATTTTTTCTAAAACCTTACCCACAACAGAAGTAAGACTCACCGGTCTATAATTCCCAGGGAAGTCTCTGTTCCCCTTTTTAAACAATGGGACAACATTCGCTAACCCCCAATCTTCTGGAACTATACCGGTGACCAACGACGACCTGAAGATCAGAGCCAGAGGCTCTGCAATCTCCTCCCTTGCCTCCCAGAGAATCCTAGGGTAAATCCCGTCTGGCCCAGGGGACTTATCTATTTTCAAACCCTCAAGAATAACTAGCACATCCTCCTTGTCAACTGCGATACTGTCCAGTTTACAACCCTGTAACCCAGTGTTCTCCACAGCTACATTTATGTCCCCCTGCGTGAACACCGAAGAGAAATATTGGTTCAATGCCTCTCCAACCTCTTCCGGTTCCACACATAAATTCCCACTGCTGTCTCTAACTGGCCCTAATCTTGCCCTAACCAACCTTTTGTTCTTAACATATCTATAGAACGCCTTAGGATTCTCCTTAATCCTATCAGCCAAAGTCTTCTCATGTCCTCTTTTAGCCCTTCTTAACTCTCTCTTTAACTCCCTCCTAGCCAATATAAAGCTCTCTAGTGCACTATCTGAGCCCTCAAGTCTCATCCGGACATAAGCCTCCTTTTCCTTTTTAACCAGCGAGTCAACTTTCCTAGTGCACCACGGTTCCCTAGCTCGACCAATACCTCCTTGCCTGACATGGACATACATATCAAGGACTCGCAGTAGCTGCTCCTTGAAAAAACTCCACATTTCGGACGTTCCGAGACCCTGTAGTCTCCTAGTCCAACCTATGCTTCCTAATCCTCTCCTAATAGCCTCATAATTACCCTTCCCCCAGCTAAAACGACTGACCCGAGGTTCCTGCCTATCCCTTTCCATCACTAAGGTGAACGTAACCGAATTGTGGTCACTATCACCAAAATGCACCCCAACTTCCAAGTCTAGCACCTTGTCTGGCTCATTTCCCAGCACTAAATCCAATATAGCCTCACCTCTAGTTGGCCTGTCAACATACTGAGTCAAGAAACCCTCCTGCACGCTTTGTACAAAAACTGACCCCTCTAAGGAGTTAGAGCTATAGCTATTCCAATCAATATTAGTAAAGTTAAAGTCCCCCATAACAATTGCCCTATTACTTTCACTCTTATCCAGGATCGTCTCCGCAATCCTTTCCTCAACCTCTCTAGAACTTTTAGGAGGTCTATAAAAGACTCCCAACAGGGTGACCTCTCCTCTCCTATTTCTAACCTCAGCCCATACTACCTCAACAGACAAGTCCTCATCAAACTTCCTCTCTGACACTGTGATACAATCCTGACTAATAATGCTACCCCTCCCCCCCTTCTACCTCCTTCTCTACTCCTACTGAAGCATTTGAACCCCGGAACCTGCAACAACCATTCCTGACCCTGCTCTATCCATGTCTCTGAAATGGCCACAACATCATAGTCCCAGGTACTGATCCACACTGCAAGTTCATCCACTTTATTGCAAATACTCCTCGCATTAAAGTATACACATTTCAAACCCTGCTCCACTTCACCTCCACGATGCCGTTCATTGCAGTCCCCATCTGTGCCCCCCTCACTTTCACCCCTGCTACTCAAGACCCCACCCCCCCTCTGAATCAGTTCTTCTAAATCTGAATCTGAATCAATTCTTCTAATCAACGCATCTTAGGATACTAAGGAGTAATTTAGCCTGTCCAATCTACCTTACATTCACATCTTTGGACTGTGGGAAGAAATTGGAGCGCCTGTGAAAAAAACAGTGCAGACACAGAGAGAATGTGCAAACTCCACATCGACAATAACCCAAGGCTGGAATTGAACCCTGGTCCCTAGAGTTTTAAGGCAGCAGTGCTAAGCATGTGCCACCATGCTGCCTAGTGCCATCTGCTAGTGAGATTAGAGTAGCAGAATGGACAAGATGAATGTGTGGCACGGAGTGAGGGATTTAGATTCCTGAAATGTTGAGACTAATCCTGGGGACAATGGGATCCGTACAAGTGTAACTGGGGCCAATGTCCTCACAGGGGTATTAGTACGGTGGGGTAGGATTTAAACTTGAGTGCAGAGAGATAAGAACCTGAGCGGGAAGACTCAAGAAAGGGAAACAAAGATAGAAACGAAAGGTAGAAAAGTAAAAATTGAAAGCAGAAGAAACAAGGGCCAGCAGCATAAAGGGCCATTGTAGAAAAAGAGATGTGTAAAAGTGTTCAAAAGATAGTCTAAAGGTACTGTATCTGAATACACAGAACATTCACAATAAGAAAGGTTAATTAATATTGCAAATAGATGTTAACAATATGATTGTGATGACGAACAGTAAGAAGTCTCATAACACCAGATTAAAATCCAATAGGTTTATTTGGCAGCACTAGCTTTCGGAGTCTCAGGCTCCTTCATCAGGTGAGCGAAGAGCTGTGTTCACAAACAGGGCTGTTTGTGAACACAGCTTTTAATTCACCTGATGAAAGAACCTGAGACTTTGAAAGCTAGTGCTGCCAAATAAACCTGTTGGACTTTAACCTGGTGTTGTGAGACTTCTTACTGTGCCTACCCCAGTCCAACGCTGGCATCTTCACATCATGCAATTACAGAGACATAGCTGCTGGGTGACCAAGGCTGGGAACTGAATATCCAAGTGTATCCAATATTCAGGCTGGACAGACAAAATGGATAAGAAGATGGCTTAGCATTGTTAGTAAAAGAAGGAACAAGTGTATTATTGAGAAAGGATATTGGCTCTGAAAATCTAGATGTAGAGGAAGTCTGGATGGAATCTGGTAAAGTCAGAGCTCAGAAGCAACAAGAAAGGAAAACATTAGTGGGAGTTGTCTATATACCTCCAAACAGTAGTGATAAGGTAGAAGACAGTATTAAGCAAAAAATTAAAAATGTGTGTAGCAAGGGTGCTACTGTAATTATGGGTGACTTCAATCTACATTTATGTATGTGAACCAGATTAGCTTAATTCTGAGTCAAATTAATTCCTGGAGTGTGTATGGATTTTTTTTTAAACCAGTACAGTGAGGAACAAACTAGGTAACAGGTTATCCTGGATTTGGTATTGTGCAATGAGAAAGGGTTAATTAATAAGCTTGTTGTGCAGGGTCCTTTAAAGGAAGAGTGACCACAAAATGATAGAATTATTCATTAGGATGGAAAGTGAAGTAATCCAATCTGAAACTACTGTCTTAAATCCAAGCAAAGGAAACTACGAATTATGAGAGGTAAATTGGCTATGATAGATTGGGTAGCTTCATTGAAAGGCATGATGGTGAATAGGTAATGGCTAATATATAAGGAATGAATGCATGCATTGTACTAGTTATACATTCCTTTCTGGTGCAGAAAACTAACAGGAAAAGTGGCTCAACCATGGCGAACAAAAGAAACTAGAGAGCAATCCTATAAAGTTTTTAGAAAAAGTAGCAAGCCCAGGGATTGGGAATGATTTATAATTTGGCAAAGGAGGACACAGAGATCTATTATGAGGCAAAAAGTATGAGAATAAATATGAGAGTATGAGAATAAACTTGCAAGGAACACAAAAGTAGACTGTTAACAGCTTTAACAGTAAGTAAAAAGAAAAAAAGAATAATAATGACAAATATAGATCCTTGAGTGTCTGAAATGGGAAAATTTAAACAGAGAACAAGGAAATGACAGAGAAATTAAAAATTACTTAAGCCTGCCTTTACAGAAAAAGACACAAATAACTTCCTGGAAATGTTAGGGAACCAAAGGGTCTAGTGCGAAGAAAGAATTGAAGGAAATTAGGACTACTAAAAAATACTGCTGGAGAAATGAATGGGACTGAAAACTGAAATCCCCAGAGCCTGGAGTTGGCCATGGAAATAATGGGTATGTTGGTTGGCATCTTCTAAAATTCTGTAGATTCTGGAAGAATCCTGACAGATTGGAGAGTGGCAAATGTAATCCTGCTCTTTAAAATAGAGAGAGAGAAACATAAAACAGTAAGCTACAGACCAGATGCCTAACATCAACAGTAGGAAAAATACTAGTCTATGATAACAGAGTATGTAGAAAATACGAACGGGACGAGACAAAAGTGGAATTTTACCGGTACATCTGCCCAAGTTTTGCACAAACCCACATGAAGTCAACGGAGAATACTGTTCTCTGAGCCGAGTCCCCCCCCCCGGAATTGGGGCTGGCATGCCGATAAAATTCCGGCCAAAGTTAACATGGATTATGAAAGGGAAATCATGTTTGACAAATCTACTGGAGTTTTCTGAGGACAGAATTAATAGAATAGATGAAAGATAACTAGGGGATGTGGTATATTTGGACTTTCAGAAATCTTTTGATAAAATTCCACACAAGAAGTTAGTATGGAAACAGACAGGAGACAGAGAGTAAGTATAAATGGCTCTTTTTTCAGATTGGCAGGCAATGACTAATGTGGTCCTGTAGATATCAGTGCTTGGGCCCCAGCTTGGGGCTGAGTGGCCTACTCTTGTTCCTATTTTCTATGTTTCTATATTTCCATAGGTAAGGGTGAGAAAGCCTCTATCATAATTTTCAACAATGACAACAATAGCCAGGCTACCATTATGGAGGTGAGCTCCTGTAGAGGTGGCATGCATCAAGCCAAGTGGGTGGTTAGGCCTCAATGTCTGCCTGGCATGCTGCAGAACTCCCCACCCCATCACCCCAACAAGTCTAACACTGTGAGGACCAATTCTAGGCAGCTGGCCCGGTTTCTGACAGAGGGCCCAGTAGGCCAACCATAAAATTTCAGTTCATCTCCGTTAACTGGTCATTAACTTACCTGATGCTGTGCATAAACCCTGCCACCTTCAGTCCTACCACTGGGAAAATAGCCTGGAGATGGGAAAGTGCTAACAAACTGGCAGCTGGTGGCATGAGATTTTGCACCTTCCTACGTCCACACACGGCTGACTTTGTTGATCCTTAAGATGCCTCACTGTCTCCCTAGTTAATCTTTTGCCCTTTATGTATTTGTAAAATCTCTTCGGATTCTCACTTTGGATCTATGTGCAAGAAATGGGTGAGATCCTAAATTAATATTTCTCATCTGTATTTACTGTTGAGAAAGACATGGATGTTAGGGAACTTGGGAAAATAGTGATGTCTTGAGGAGTGTACATATAACAGAGAAAGAGATGCCTAAAGTCTTAAAGCACATCAAAGTAGATAAATCCCTGGGACCTGATGAAGTGTGGGAAGCTAGGGAGGAAATTGCGGGTCCCCTAGCAGAGATATTTGAATCATCAAAAGCTACAGGTAGAGTGCCTGACGATTGGAGGGTGGCAAACGTTGTGCCTTTGTTTAAAAAGTGCTGCAGGGAAAAGCCTGGTTAGTACAGGCGGCAAGCCTCACATCTGTAGTGGGTAACTTGTTAGAAGATATTCTGAGAGGCAGGATCTACAGGCATTTAGAGAAGCAAGGACTGATTAGGGACAATCAGTATGATTTTGTGGGTGGAAAGTCATGTCTCACAAATTTGATTGAATTTTTTGAAGGGGTAATCAAGAAGGTAGATGAGGGCAATGCAGTTGATGTCGGATACATGGACTTTAGCAAGGCCTTTGACAAGATACTGCAGGGTAGATTGTTGCATAAGATTAAATCTCACAGGGTCCATGTAATCAAATGGATACAAAATTGGCTTGATGACAGAAGACAGAGGCTGGTTGTAGAGGGTTATTTTTCAAACTGGAGGCCTGTGACCAGCAGTGTGCCTCACGGATTAGTGTTGGGTTATTTGTCATACTAATGATCTGGATGAGAATTTAGGATGCATGTTTAGTAAGTTTGCAGATAACACCAAGATTGGTGGCATAATGGACAGTGAAGGAGGTTATCTTGGATTGCAACGGGACCTTAATCATTGGGCCAGTGAGCTGTTGAATGGAAGATGGAGTTTAATTTAGATAAATGTGAGGTCATGCACTTTGATAGATCGAACCAGGGCAGTATTTACTCAGTTAATGGTAGGGCATTGGGGAGAGTTATAGAACAAAGAGATCCAGGGTACATGTTCATTGCTCATTTAAAATGGAGTCACAGGAACATAGAGTGGTGAAGATGATATTTCACATGCTTGGTTTCATTAGTCAGAAAATTGAATACAGGAGTTGGGATGTCTTGTTGAATTTGCACAAGACATTGATAAGGCCGCACTTGGATCACTGTGTGCAATTCTGGTCACCCTATTATAGAAAGGGTATTATTAAATTAAAAAGAGTGCAAAAAAGATTTACTGGGATGCTACCACAATATGATGGTTTGCGTTATAAGGAGAGGCTGGATAGACTGGGACTTTTTTCTCTGGAGCATAGGAGGCTTAGGGGTGATCTGAGAGAGGCCTATAAAATAATGAGGGGCATAGATCAGTTAGATAGTCAATATTTTTTCCCAAAGTCAGGGAAGTCTAACACTAAAGGGCATAGGTTTATGGTGAGAGGGGAGAGATACAAAAGAGTCCAGAGGGGAAATTTTTTCGCACAAAGTGTGGTGAGTGTCTGGAACAAGCTGCCAGAGGTAAAATTTTGTGTTTTAAAAAGTGTTTAGACAGTTACAATAGTAAAATGGCTTTCGAGGGATATGGGACAAATGTGGGCATTTAGGACTAACTTAGCCATTAAAAACAAAAGGGCAGTATGGACAAGTTGGGCCAAAGACCTGTTTCCATGCTGTAAACCTCTTTGACTCTATAACATCCACACTCACCTGCATATGGGGGTGAAAATCAGTGCCTATGATTTCAAATAAATGAACAGTGAATTTATCATTAAATCTACTGTGCAGACAGAGGCCATTTGGCCCATCAAGCCTGCACCAACAACAATCCCACCCAGGTCCTATCCCCGTAATGCCACATATTTACCTAATCCCCTGACACTAAGGGTCAACTTAGCATGGCCAATCAACCTAACCCACACAACTTTGGACTGTTAGGAGGAAACTGGAGTACCCAGAAGAAACCCACACCGACACAGGGAGAATGTGCAAACTCCACACAGATAGTGACCCAAGGCTGGAATGGAACCTGGGTCCCAGGTGCTGTGAGGCAACAGTGCTAACTACCGTGCCACTGTATGGATGTAGTGTTGCCCTTCTATTAAAAGCATCCTGTCATCCATAAACAGTGGAATGTACGTGTAACAATTAGAACAATACTACAGGAAGATTTTCCTGGATTAATATACATCGGATGAATTGGCAATACTGAAGCAGATAGTAGTTCTCCCAAAACAAATTAAAGGCTTTTGGATGGTTGTAATATTCAATGCAGAAAGCAATTCATTTTGGCAACGCTGTGAAAGCAAAAGACATTAATAAAATGCATATAAAGAGCGGGAAGATGTTAACTGTAAAGTGCCATCCAGATAACTGCAGGACAGATTGAAATAAATGTTTCACAACACAGAAAGCAAATGAAGTCGTAAAGAGCACTTAGGGGATAAATTGGGTAAAAATGTTATGGAGGATCAGAAAGTGGCAGATGCACTAAATGAATTCTTCACATCGGTCTTCACACTGAAGATTGTACAAATTCCAGCCCCAGTCATCGTGGGTCAGGAATTCATAACATGTGTAGAGATCAGTAAAGCATATGTTATGCAGAGTCTCAAGGAATTAATGGGGTTATTTTCGGTGTCAGTAATTGTTACAGCAAATTTGTGCCAATTTGAAAGAAAGCAGACATGGGGCCTGATTTTACCATTTTCATTCTAAGTGCTGAATCTGGGCATAATGCAGGTCCAATTTAGAAATCTGCTTTCAGGTGCCCCCATACACACACAGCCATCTCCAGTCCATTCACGCTGTGGGCCGGGCTTAGTGCAGCCAAAACGATCGGAGCTCTGCACTGTGCATGCGCAATTGGAAAAGAATTTGAAAAAGCGTGCCCTTGACAGATCATTCCCAGGCTACAGAAAGCAGAGAAAGCAGCCTGGGAACAAAAAGCGGGAGTGATGGCCCCCACAGACATCACTGTCCACCTTATCCACCCACCCTGTTACCCACACACATTGCTGTCCCCCTTATCCAACCCCCCCGCAAACTACCCACAGACATCACTGTCTCCCTTATCCACATCCCCGCTACCCAGACCAATCGCCACCCCTGCCCCCTCCCTTCCCCAACGATCGCCCACAAAGTGGCAGCAGACCCCTACGTGCCCCCACCGGAGGTCCATCTGCCCCCCCTACCCACCAGAGATCCATTTGCCCCCCTCATCAGTGAGCAATCGGGCTTCTCACCAGCTCCCCCCCCACTGAGATACATCTTGTCTGCCTCCCTCCTCCACCCCCCACCACCCAGAAAAACGATCTGGCCTCAATCCCCCCGCCTCCCCCCCCCCCCCCCCCCCCCCAACCCCCGACAACAAACTGGCCTCACTCCACCAGCACCACCCCCCCCACCCCCACCAGAGAATGATCTGACCTCACTCCCCCTCCCCTCCCCTCCAGAGGAACATTTGACCCGCCTCCTCCTCCCCCCCCATCTCCAGACAACAATCAGCCCTCCTCCCACCACCAGACAACAGTTGATCCCCTCAACCACCCCCCTGCCAGAGATATATCTGACCCACCTCCTGCTCCCCCCCAACCAGACAATGATCCAACCTCACTCCTTTCCTCACCCCCAATCAGAGAATGATCTGACCCACCTCCACCCCCCCTAACCAATCTGAGTCTTTAGAAGCTGGACTGCCCAATCCAGACTTCAGTCAGCAGGTCCACTACGGTGCAGTTCCGGATTGGCAAACACAGTGGTAAAGGGGGAAACGCTGATTACGTTGGGCGGGCAGTTCATTAATTCAATTTAAACGCACGCAAACGCATTTAAATCGCCATTGCACCTGTTCTGGACATGAAGTGGATCGCCGCCATTCCCGGGTTTCGGTAAAGTGGCAATCTGCGTGGACGCGGGTGCGGATCGCGATAACAGCCGCTCAGCCAACTTTACCATGTTTTTGCGCCCGAAAACGGGTGTGAGGCATTGGTAAGATAAGGTCCATGGTTTAATGTTCTTTTATGCAACATTCATGTCAAGTTGCAATTTTTCAGATGGTTTTACTCAGCACTAAACACTTAGACCAAGGGAAGTTAAACAAACAGTACAGCCGAGTGTTAGCTGGAAGGTTCAAATAAGCAAGGTGTCATTTTCCAAAACAGTAAAGAATTATACACTTCCTGCTGTCTAAATCAAATTTCATTGACACTGTTTATGTGTCACTGTAATGCTTGCAGTGGCACGGTAGCACAGTGGTTAGCACTGCTGCTTCAAAGCGCCAGGGACCTGGGTTCGATTCCTAGTTTGAGTCATGGTCTGTGTGGAGTTTGCACATTCTTCCTGTGTCTGCTTGGGTTTCCTCCCACAGTCCAAAAGAAGTGCTGGTTAGGTGCATTGGCCACACTAAATTCTCCATTAATGTATCCGAACAGGTGCTGGAGTGTGGCAACTGAGGGATTTTCACAGTAACTGCATTGCAGTGTGAATGTAAGCCTATTTGTAACACTAATAACTGAAAAAAAATACATTTGCATAGAGCGTAAGGAATGTAAAGTTGAGCAGTGATCAGTAACAACAAATTTATGCAACTCAAGCACATCCAGTGGCCAAAGTCAAGTGCAAGAAATTAATATTAAAATAAGGGTCTAGTGACATTTTGTACGTTCCTCCAATGTACTGATACACCTGGGATAGATCTCAACTTTGTGAGATCGTCTCAAATGGGTGAGTCAGCAACCTGTTTTACATCTCTTCTGATTTTAACTTCAGTTGAAGTCAATGCAATTAAAGATCAGGAGATGTAAAACAGCCCCGTTCCAAATATTGAACAAAGTCAAAATCGACCCTCCCCCCACCCCCTGCAGTGTGCTAATGCACAATGTTCTTCTTGCTTATATATAATGATTGCCAGGTGATGAATAACATACAGGAGGGAATTTAAATGGCTGAGTACCAAGATTCAATTAACGATTTTCAGACCATTTCTGCACTGCTCCCTTTAGGTGGAATGTGGGTTAAACCACAAAATTCATATTTGAATTTAAATGCACGTCAATTAGGGAGGGCAGAAAATCACCCAGCTCTCACTTGGACAAGGCCAGCAGGTCAGGTCTGGAGTGGCAGAGTAATCCAAGAATATCGTGACAATTTTTGTGGACCCAGAAGGAGCGTGAGATTAAAATGTGAAAATCTCTTTGGCCTTCACTGGTCCTTTTAAGCATCACTCATGAGATATCAATTTGTATAATTAATAGAACCTACTGCTTGAGACAGGAGAGTGCTTTGGACATGTGGCAGCACAGATCCTGTCCAAAAGATCACAGAGCTTTTTGACAATGTTAACAATGAGAAAATACCAATCCCATTTTGAGGCTATTATTGCCTGTTAGCCCCAAACAAGAGAAACAAAATTTGACTCCACTCTTAAGGTCTTGAAAAAGTTTAAACTGTGGAACCCTATGCAAACTAGTGCCCCCACATATATCCTTATTAATAAAAGTCCATCATTTATAAGACCATAAAACATAGGAACAGGAGTAGGCCATATGGTCCATCGAGTCTGTTCTACCATTCAGTGAGGTCATTACTGACCTGACATGATAATCCTCAGCTCCACTTTCCTACTTTATCCACCAACCCTTAATTTGCTGATTAAAAATGTACATTGTAATATTTTTTGTTCACTAGTTTAAGGGAAAAACAACAATATATTTATTTACAGATAAAGGCTATACAGAGGCTTGCAGCCTCATGGTTGCAGTCGGCTCTCGTGATGGTTTTAGGGTAGAAAAACCTACTTATTGGGGTTAACTGCCAACCTGGCCCCCGATAGGTTTCCCAGGTCATGTGACCCTTAAGGAGACAATCACCAAATAATATGAGTTAGACAGCTTGCCAACTGTTTCAAAAGAATGTCACAGAATCATGGAATCCTGCAGCACAGAGGGAAACAGTGGTATTAAATTGTTTGATTATGTATGACTGTTGACTTTTCCCTGTTCTCTGTGTGTTGTCAATCAAGCCCGGGTGTAGTTACCAAGAAATAGAAACTAAAGTGAAGCAAGAAGCTGTAAGCGTGTGAACAGAAGTAATACTCCCGTTCAGAGATTTTGGCAGACCTACTGCAGCACCCATGGAAGTTCCAGCCATTTTTACCAGAAAGTTCCAGCCATAGATACTGGTGTCATCTCTGCATATCTCAGAGGGCACACAACCCGTCATGTGTATACCAGCTCTTCGAAAGGCTCCAATTAGCCCCACAGTTTTGATTGTTCCTCGTAGTTCTGCAATTTTCTCATTTTGAAATGTTTATCCAATTTCATTCTGAAAGTCACATTGGAGTTTGCTTCCACTGCCCTTTCAGGCACCACATTACAAAGGAATAGTAATATTACTGTATATTAATTGTAGATTAGATTGATAGTCCAGACACCTGAGTTCAAACTCCGCCATAGAAGTTGGGGGTATCTAAATTCAATGTTGTAATAAATCTGGACTAAACCTCTGAGTCATGATGATTGTTTAACCATGGAACTGCCACAAAAACCTGTCTGGTTCACTAATGTCCTCCAGGAAAGAGATCAGTCATCCTTACCCAGTCTGATCAACACGGAACTTCAGATTCATAACAATGAGGTCGCCTCTATACTGCCTTCAGAAATGACCTCAGAAAGAATTCAGTTGTATCAAACCATGACAGAAAAGAATAAAACTGGACAGCTCAACCTAAGCACTAGAGAACACAAAGGCACACATGACCTAATTGCCCCTGTAAAGTCTTCCTTACTAACAGTTGGGGAATTTTGCCAAAATTGGAAGAGCTGTCACAAACTAGTCAAACAACAGTCTGATGGTGTGGCAGACCACACAGCCAAGGTCTCAGACTGCTTTATCATCAGGCCTGGTTATGTCTTTCTCCTGTGGCAGATTGGAGCTGCTGGAGTTACAGCAAATGGATACAGCAAAGATTTTATTCTTCCATTGGATGTGGGCATCACTGCTAAGGCCAACATTTGTCGTCCACCCCTAAATTTCCACAGTCATGTAGCAGTGGCCCTGTGAGTCCTCAACATTGTCTCCTGGCCCTGTGGATTCACAGGGGATCAGGTCAAACATGAACAAAGAAACCTCGTGCTGATTATCACCTATTCCCTCATTCAACTGATGAGGCAGTGTTCCTCCACATGGGGCTGGCAACAGCACAGATAATAGTCTCGGTAAGGGACTTGAATGTCTATCATCAAGAGTGGCTTAGAAGTACTCCACTACTGACTCAGTTGGCCAATATTAAAAGAGCATCTCTGCCAGACTGGGCTTGCAGCAGGTGATTCGACAACCAGCTAGAGGGCAAAACCCACTTGACCTTCTCATCAATCTACTTGTCACAGCTAGATGTGTCTGTCCATGACAGCATTGGCAGGAATGATTACAACATTCCTTGTGAAGAATAAGTCCAATCTTAACAGGATCTTAATCCCATCTTAAGTCCCATTTAAACTTGTGACACCATGGTGCTAAGTTGGATAAATTAAACACAGATCGAGCAGCTCAAAATTGGCCATCCACGAGACACTGTGGGCCATCAGCTCTTGCTGGAGCATATTTAACCATAATCTGTAACCTCATAACCCAGCAAAGCCATCTACTATAATCATTAAGCCACAATATTAACCATTGTTCAATAAAGGGTCCAGAAAGGCATGCCAGGAGTGGCACAGGGCATACCTAAAAATGAGGTAACAGCCTGGTGAAGGTACAACGCAGGACTACTTGTGTGCCAGATGACAACTTAAGCAATATGCGATAAACAAAGCAAAGCGATCCCACAATCACTGGATCAAATTGAAGCTCTGCAGTCCTGCCACATCCAGTTGTGAATGATGGTGAACAATTAAACAACTATCTGGAGGAAAAGGCTCCACAAATATCCTCCTCCTCAATGATAGGGCAGTCCAATACATCCGTGCAAAGGACAAAGCCAAATCATTTGCAATTATCTTTAGTCAGCAGTGTGGAATAGATGATCCTTCCTGATCCTCTCCTGAGGTTCACACCACATAATATCAAGAAGCAGCTCAATGTATTGGACACAGCAAAGGTTACGGGCCCTAACAACATCCCAGCTGCAATAGCGGAGATTTAAGTTCCAGTGCAGCTGGACCTCTATCCCAGCTGTTCCAGTATAGCTACAACACTGCCTCTTCCCAGAAGTGTGGAAAATTGCCCACTTAGGTTTGTCAACAAAAAGCGGGATAAATGCAATCCAGCCAAATTACCATCCCTTCAGTTTACGATCAGCAAAGTAATGAAAGGTATCGACAATATTAAGTGGGCAATAACCTGCTCATTGATGCTCAGTTTGGGTTCCACAAGGGGCACTTGGTTCCAGTCCTTATGGTCTGCCATGTACAAACTAGCTGAATTCCAGACGGTTACTGCCCCTGACAGCAAAGCAACTTTTAAACAAGTGTGGCATCAAGGAGTCGAATTTGGGATAGTTGCTGATGATTGCAGCACCATTTGCAACTTCTTAGAGATGAAATGAACTTGTGCTTACATGCAGCAACACATGGACAACATTCAGGCTTGGGCTGATAAGTAGCAAATGACATTCAAGTCACACAACTGTCAAGTAATGGCCAATCTCCCCTTAAGCCTCAACAGCATTGCCATTGTTGGATTACCCACTATTAAAATGTGGGCAATACCATTGACTAAAAAATTAGCTGGACCGGTCATGCAAATTCTGTGGCTACAAAAACAGGTCAGAGGCTGAGGATTCTGCAGTCAGACACCTCATCTGACTCCCCAAAGTGTGTCCAGCATCTACAAAGTACAAGTCAGGAGTTTAATGGGGAACTTGCCATTTGCCTGGTTGAGTGCAGCTCCAAAAATATTCATGAAACTTGACACGATCTAGAACAAAGCAATCTTCTTGATCAGCATCCCATCTAACACTTAAATTTTCACATCCTCTACCATTGGCAAACAGTAGCAGCAGTGTGTACCATATACAAGATACACTGCAGCAACTTGTCAAGGCTCTTTTGGCAGCAACTTCCAAACACGTGACTTCCTACAAACACAAGAATGGCAGGAACATGGGAACACTATCACCTGCAAGTTCCCCTTCCGGTCACACACAATCCTGACTTGAAAATATATTGGGAACGAGTCTCCCAGTTCGCTGCACTGCGTTTGTAGTAGTGGGCTGGGAGACTCGAGTGGAGGTCATTCAGAGGACTCCTCGCTGGGTGCTGCAGCATCCGTGAGTCTCTGGCAGCTGTAGTTCTGGCACCGTCAGCTCCGCGCCAGAAATGGGCACGGAGCTGCATACTTTATTCAAATTATCATTTTGCTTCCAATTAGCAGGCAAGGACTGAAGTCTCCAGACCCGCTAGCATCGCATCCCTTCCAGGAGTGGTTCACTCCAGCAGGGTTTACTGTAGCTCCCCGCTTACAGAGAGCTAGCTGTCGGATCTCGCTGGAGTAAATGGGACAACTGAGGCCCCCCAGAAGGTCAGGAGTAAGGGAATACCAGCTTGCCCCCATGTTATTGCCCAAGAGTCAAAGTGGTAATGCCCAGGAGACATCTTGGCACTGCCTACCAAGCATCGAGCAGTGGGGCTTAATGGAAGCAAGGCCTCTGTGGGGGGCAATCGAGCTGGCCACCAATCGGGAGGCTGGTAGTGCAGGGCCACAGTGCATGTGCCAATCTCAGCGCTGACAGATTGGCGCATGCGCAGTGGCCCATTCAGCATTATGCTGCCAGCCTCTTCAACAGGAAAGGCCCCAGCCCCAGTTTTTTGGAATGATTTATGCTAGTGTACTCTGCACAGTGTGGGAGATTGATTTTGAAATCCTCACTGAAAAAACTATCAGGATTTACTCCAGTTTTTATGCAAATTCGACACAGAAGTTTTTGGGGAGAACCGCCTCCATTATTGTTGCACCACTGACGGTGGGTCAAAATTCCAACAACATTGTGGGTGTGCCTACACCACATGAACTGCACTGTTTCATGATTATCTTCTCAAGGACAGTTAGAGATGGGCAATAAATATAGGCCTTCCTAATTGTGCTCACATCTCATGGTTAAAAACACTTAAGTTCATAAAAACTCACTGCTTCATGATTTTGAATAGTGATCTGCAAATGTTAGATACATGTAACAATTCTGCTTTTGGCTTGTCTCCCAGAAGCAACATGCAGCTAGCATCACATCAACTGTTACATGGTCATTTCTGAAATGCATTGACAGTCCAGCAGAAGGTCCTGTTTGGGATGAAGAGTTAAGCAGTCTAGTAGAGCCTTTGAAAGTAATATCCCAGCAATGCACAGCGGAGAGATTCATCAGTGGTCATGACCAGCTCAGTTCTTCCTTTTGTAAAGGTAGACAATTATAGCGACTTTGAATTCCTGAGGGAAGGCTGTCAGGTACCACATTATCTGGAATAATTTGCCAAATTTGATTGTGACTATTGTGTCTCCTGTCTAATATATTGCCGCTTGGTGACACAGTAGTTAGCAGTGCTGCCTCATAGGGCCAGGTCCCCAGATTCGACTCCTGGTGGCTGGTCGCTGTCTGTGTGGACTTTGCATGTTCTCCTTGTATCTGCATAGGTTTGCTCCGGGTTCCTCCCACAACCACAAACAGGTGCCAGAATGTGGCGACTAAGGGAATTTCACAGTAACGTCATTGCAGTGTTAATGTAAGCCTTACTTGTGACAAATAAATAAACTTTAAATATTTCACCTAGTATTGTATCTGACCCTATTGCCTTGCCATTCAACAGGAAATTAATTGCTTTATAATGTCAGCTTTGTTGAGGTTATCAGCAGTTGACTTTAATTTGGCAAAAGTGGGCAATAGTCTCGTTGTTAATTGTTGAGGGATGATTCTGAACATTGTTAAGATGTTCTGCCCATTTCTCCAAAATTTTGACCTTGTTTGAAGTCAGTGTGGTTCCATCAATGGTCTCAGAGAGAAGATTCTTCGGAATTCTGCCGAATGAATTGTCTTCAGAGCATCACTGAAGCATTTATTATCATTGCTATCTGCACATAATGGTGCATCTTCTACCTGTTTGCTTAATCAGTCATCCTGCGTCTCTCTAAACAATGATTGGATGATGTTACAGATTTTGTTGAAGGCAACTTTCTTTGAAGCAGATAGATGGTGATTTTGATAACTCAAAGAAGATGGTGTTTCAATCCATCAGAGTCAGCATCTTCTTATTGTTTTCCTCAACCTAGTCCTGGTATTTATGGTTGGTGGGTCCCAGATGTTCCAGGGCAGTAGAGTGCAGTGGGTCACTGAAGATTATCCAGTCATTCTCTGCACTGTGAGAGGCAGATTTCTGACCATTTAGATGGAAATCCAGATCTCCTGAGAGGGTTTGCCTCATTCTGTATCCATTCCAGCCACTGAATTAAATGAGAGGAAAATCCCATGCAGTGTGAGCCCAAATTTATGTTATGTGCACAATAGTTGTGGTTTGAGTTGTGGGTGACAGTTCAGGCAGAGGGAGGATGAGTGCAGAGAGTCATCAGCAGCTAACATTAAAGTCAAAAATGACCCATTCAAGGATTTTTTTTAAAAAAACCTCTAATGAAAAGTGACATAAAAAGATGTTTTTGCCCTGAGAGAACAATGGATATGTGGCAGCCAGTAACAGTTAATATACTGAGCAGAATTCTCCCATCTGCGGCTAAGTCCTGTGGCAGAGGTAGGAATGTGGAGTGTTTGCTGCTACAGAAGTTGGCAGGAAAACATGCCAAATCTTCCAGCCCTGACCTCATTAATAAAGCAACTAGTGTTTGGCATCATACTCTGTGAAGGGGCAGGCTTGATAGTGTATAATCCACCATCCTATCCGGGCAACAAATTGAAAAGGTGCCCAACATCACTACCCACAATTGGAGAAAGAAGGTGGACCTCTTGGAAATGAAAATGGGTCTCTGGGAACACGCTGAGGCAAGGAGATGGGTCCCGCTGAGAAAGAAGATGGATCTCCAGGAACATTTCAAAACTGGAAGATGGACCCCCCCTCCAGGAACCGAATCTGGAAGGTCCACCTGCAGATGTTCTCCCAACCCACTGTCCAGGGTCTAAGGTTGCTGGCGTCCTCCATCCTGAACTCCAGAAGTAGCCCCAGACATTGTTCAGTGAATCCCAACATCTGCGAGCCACATTGTTCCAGATGTAAATCACACTGGCGTGTCTTCCCACTGGCGCCGCTGAGAAGCCTGACAACACCAGGTTTAATGCGCAGTCGGACCTTCACTGCATCCCATTAGCAAGCTATACTTGAGTTTCACACCAGCCTCCAGCAGGATTGCTGATCTGCCATTGGGGGTGCCAGTAGAAGATTCCACTGTAAATTCATACCAGCAGAAAATTGATTTTTGGCCTTCCTGCCAACTTCCCCACACCCTCCACCCCCCCGACCTGTCATTGGACCTGCCAGCAGAAACTCAGGAGAGTGCTGCCCATTCTTTTTTGAAAAGGGTCAGAAATGATTGAAGGTTATGAGAAGAGGCAACAAGCACAGTGAACTTACCTACTGAATATAATTCTTCCCATGCACCTGATGGCACAGATGAGTGCTGTTCAGAAAGGATTGACTATTTTTAGTTTCATTGATGATGGGAGAATTTCCCTTTATCCTGTGTTGCAATTCCTCTCTGTTAATTTTGTATGGCTGGGTTTGAAGAACTCACGGAGAATGAATTGTAAATTAGTCATGATGTATGCACATGGGAAGTTTATTCACTGCTACAAGTCTTACTTATACTAAACTGAAGTTTGTACATTCAGTTGAGTTAGGTGCTTTTTGCACCTGAAGAGCTATTAATTTAGTGATGTGATAAGGCACTTTATAAGTAGAAGTGTTTTGTTTTCTTTGTTTTGATAAAGCATCTGCTATGATTCTCCAGAAATCAGGAAGTATTTTCTGCCTGTTTTGCCAATGCAGTTTTGCATAGATATCCAATGTAACTACAGGATAAATTTCATGTAAGTACATGATACTTGTTTTGGGCTTCTCAGTTAAGGTTTGCACCTAACTGGGTTAAAACAAAAAAATCTGTCAGCGCACACTGAGACCACCCAGTTAATAACTGAACAGGCATTGGATATCCTTCACCTGACAGAGTGTCGTAAGGCTACCATTAAATCACCTATGATTATATTTCTATTTCCTGTTTAAGCTATCGCTTCAGTATATGAAACGTCCTGTCATGGTTTTAAGATTTGAATATAAATGTATTAACTAATTGTATTCTATACATATTCTTTTGTACTGACATCAATGCTGTACTTTATTATTTATCTTTCTACAATTGAGGATTTGTATAAACAAAATATGTACTTGAAACATGTGAAAAAGGGTTAAATGTATAAATTAACTTACTCATCAGAAAAAAAATTATACTCATGGATTGAATGATTGATAATAGAAAATTATAAAATATTAATAAATAAAATATTGTATTCATGGGACAGCATAGAGGCAGAGTGGTTAGCACTGCTGCCTCGCAGCTCCAGGGGCTTGGATCACTGTCAGTGCGGAGTCTGCAAGTTCTCCTCGTGTTTGCATGGGTTTCCTCCGGGTGCTCCACTTTCCTCCCAGAGTCCGAAGGGCGTGCTGGTTAAGTGCATTGGTCATTCTAAATTTTCCCTCTGTGTACCTGAACAGGTGTTGAGGGGATTTTCACAGTAACTTAATTGCAGTGTTAACCTCAGCCTACTTGTGACTAATAAATAAACTTTAACTTTACTGATTACCACAAGTAAAATATTTACCTAGATTTTATATAGTTTTATATCCTGCTGCATCAGTAAGATAAGCTTGTCTTCCTGCTCACACCAGCTGAGACTCTGAAGCCATTGCTTAACACTTGGAACATGGAGTCTGCACACAGCAATTATCCCCCAGTATAGATCTGCTAAGCACTGTGTAAAAAAAAAATCATTCCTACTCCTCAGCACATTTTTAGCAACTTAGAGATGGCCAAGGCTACGTTACTTACATGTATTATGTTAAAAGACTACTGCATATGTGCAACATCTGCCTATTATGGATAAACCAAGTCAATCAGAGACAGATCTTTTAGTAAGAGGATGTTATCCAGCTGTTTTAAAAATACTTCCGTCAAAACTTTGATATTCAATAATTAAATTTGTCTGAATGACCAATTTCAAGAATTCATTTTTTTTAATGAATTGCGAAAAAGTGCACATCTGCAGCTGAAAACGATTCTGTTTGAATGTCCTCATATGTCCCTTTAATGACTCAGCCATCTGTAACTAAAAACTTTCAATAAAATTCAATGATAAATCTCTCAGACTTTGGGCTTTCCCTCTCTATCTGTGTAGCTGAACTCGCTTCAAACATAAGAATTAAAGGCTTTGGATCCACTTAAAGTACCCGTAGGACATCAGTTGAATCAGGAAAGCTGGTTTTACATTCTTGCAAATGTCAAAGTGTGATTGATATCTTTAAGAAGTCCCATTAATCATATGACAGTTATATGTTGGTTAGTTGTCCTAAGTACAGATAATTGAAATTCTACTCACTGTTCAAGTGTGTTTTTGCTTTAGTTCATACGCTAAAATCTGTCTCAATTTATCCTCCTTCTTGCAATATTTTTCTAAACTAATTCTGACTGTGTTAATTAAAAAATAAATTATTTTCTGGTCTTGCAAGTAATACCAAGCTTTTTGAATATTGTCCAAGTTAGCTTACATTCCTTTGTGAAGGTTCTGCAGAGACAATGTCGTTCCCTGAAGAAAGCTTAAGTTTCCCTTCATTTTACTGACAAGGGGGACTCAGGAGCTGCCATTCACGTTGACACAACCATTTATTTAAGTATTTAAACAATAACGTCTTCAAATCTTGCATGGAAGAGCAAAGTTGTGTTGAGGCTTCAACTCTGGATTATAACCTATGGAATTGTGAAAAAGTTCCAATGTTAATTTTAAAGATGTGAAACAAAGTGATGAATAACGTTATTTGCTAATTTATTCAATAAATTGGAATATAAAAAAAAATTTTTGCTGCACATCTTTAGCTGGTTGGGATTTCATCTCAATGCATCTTGAACTGACCGCAGACATAGTAACAAGAAGAGATCTACTGAGTCGTTTTTGTTGCAGTAAGAAGTCTCACAACACCAGGTTAAAGTCAAACAAGTTTATTTGGTAGCACAAGCGGTTAGCTTTCAGAGCTTCTCCTTCACCAGCTAAGTGGAGTTCTGTTCACAAACAGGACATATAAAGACACAAACTCAATTTATAAAATAATGGTTGGAATGCAAATCTTTACAGGTAATCAAGTCTTAAAGATACAGACAATATGAGTGGAGAGAGGGTTAAGCACAGGTTAAAGGGATGTGTATTGTTCCCAGCCAGGACAATTAGTGAGATTTTGCAAGCCCAGGCAAGTCATGAGTGTTACAGATAGTGTGACATGAACCCAAGATCCTGATTGATGCCATCCTCATGTGTGCAGAACTTGGCTATCAGTCTCTGCTCAGCAACTCTGCGCTGTTGTGTGTCATGAAGTCCGCCCTGAAGACGCTTACCCGAAGATCGGAGGCCGAATGCCCGTGACTGCTGAAGTGTTCCCAATAGGAAGAGAACACTCTTGTATTTCCCAAATCCAGCATCTCCACAACATTTTTGTTAACCATATGTGCTTTGCCTTTTTAAGGAAATCCCAATGACCTGCCTTCTTCCTGCTTTACTTTTCAAATACTTCAATTCACTTAGTATCTACAAACTTCTAAGCTGTTCTTTGAAGGTTTACATGGTGAAAGCAGTTGCACCGGAGAAGGCAGATTTATGGTCACACAATGTAAAGTTTTGCTTTGACAAGAGTAACTATTAGCTTAAGAGTTCTTTGAAAGACTTTTGATTTGATTTGATTTATTATTGTCACATGTATTAACATACAGTGAAAAGTATTGTTTCTTGAACGCTACACAAACAAAGCATACAGTTCATAGAGAAGGAAACAAGGGAGTGCAGAATGTAGTGTTACAGTCATAGCTAGGATGTGGAGAAAGATCAACTTTCAAGGTAAGTCCATTCAGGAGTATGATGGCAGCAGGGAGGAAGTTGTTCTTGAGTCAGTTGGTACGTGACCTCAGGCTTTTGTATCTTTTTCCCAACAGAAGAAGATAGAAGAGAGAATGTCCGGGATACATGGGGTCCCTGACTGTGAACAGATTACACTGACCAAAATGTTGGAGTCTGCCAGTTCTTTCAAAGAACTCTTTTAAGGTGTTACAACCCTGTTAGGGATGTTTAAACAAGAAAGCTGAACAATCAGATATTAACTGAAGAACAATGCCACAAGATTTCACATTTTTAAACAAAAACAATCTTCATTGTATATCAAACAGATTTAAACAAAGTATGCACTATTAACTTAACATTATAGATTATAAAGCTTTATGCTATAAACACAGTTCTACCTTCTAATTCTCCCCACAAGAGTTCCCTCATCTTATGAAATCTTGAGGGTTCATTAATTTTTCTGAGGCCAACTCAAAAGGTATATCACCACTTTACAGAATTCACTTTGATTTCTTTTCAGTTTCCAGCCTAAGGTATAAGATTTCATGAGGGTCCTTCCATCAGCTTTTGACTGAACAACCTTCCAATGTCTTTACCATTTCCACAACCCTGGATTCCACAACTCCAGTAAAAAGTCTGACAACACCAGGTTTTAGTCCAACCGATTTATTTGATAATACTCACAAGCTTTCGAGGGGACTGCCTCTTCGTCAGGTGAATGGAGAGTTCTGGCCTCAGACAGAGCATATAAAGCACAGACAGTTTAGAGATTACCACAACTCCAGCACAGGCCTCCCCATGACTCCTGTGCAGTGGCTTAAAACATCAGAAACACTCTTGGTTTCTAATAGACTGTTGTTATGGTTTCAGATAGCAACCAAACTGATTTCTTTCAGAACTCCAACTACAACAAGCTTAACTGCCTCTTATTGGCAGGATTACTGTCGATTTCTTCCAGTCAATCTTTTCCCTTTACAACTTTTTTTCTTTACTGAATACCTGCTCCCAATTGCAGGCAATGTCATGGATGTTAAACTACTTCAGGTCTGGGCTTATTTCTCAAGTTAACTGAGACTAATAGTTGACAAAGGTCTGAATTTGCGTGTGATGTGTGTGCACAGCGGGCAGCGCCGGAAGCAGCCGTATTGCGCAGTCACACCCAAGATCAATTACCGAATGCAACTGACTTACCACTTGGGTGGCAGCCAGGGTGAAATGCATCCCAATACGATCAGCGAGTCCAGAAAGGGTGGGCACGCAATGGGCACCAAGTCAAATGGTAGCCAGGCGCAAAGTTTAAAGGTGACTACTAGAGACAGATGAAGATAACGGAGGAGCCAGGGGAAGCTAATAGCAGCGACAGGAAGGTACATCAGGCAGGCAGGAACTTCAGGTGGGCAGCAAGCTGCTGTTTCTCTGAAGAATGTTTGATTGCTCTGGTGGCAGTGATGATAGCCAGGGCGGGGGAGGCGGGGTATCCTTATGCTGAGGAATGGAAGGAAGAGGCCACCCCAGCTCACCAAGAACATCTGGACGAAAGTGGCTGCTGATCTCAGTGGACAGGACTGTGCAACTGGATCCAATGCTAGAAAAGGCCCAATGATCTCCTGTATTCAACAAGGGTGAGTTCTGAGTGGGCCTTGTCCAGTGTGGCATCTGAAGAAGGGTGTCTGTCCATAGTTGCATTCAAGGGTTTGGAATATCAGGTGTCTCAGAACACAGCACTCCCTGTGTGTCTAAAGGCAGGAGAAGAGATCTGAAGCCCTGGGTGAATCAAAAGATCAGGTGTAGAAAGAGGCTGGGGACATCCACAAGCCTTGAGGGATGAGGTAGGGTAGGGGACAGCATGGTGTATTGCAAGATGCGGAGGGCTGAGTACTCAATGGAGTTCTGTACTAACTCACAGGAGAAATGTAGCCATAACAACACTGAGAGTACTATCATTGATAATGGGGTGCCTAACACGGCGATCCTCAACAGTCACGAGCTGGGTGCCCTGGAGCTTGACTGTGGGTAGATGGGAGGTCATCAGGTCACAGAGAGGTTGGTGTCACTGAGGAAGGTAAGATCCCAGTGAGCTGAAGCGTGACAGGCTGAGAGCAAAAAGAGTGTCTGGACAGTCCTTCACAAGGACTTCAGTGATACACCAATCACTGAGCCGCTATAATTCCATTGAGACCAATCACACTGGGCAGTTTGTTGTGGACTTAACTCTGTGTGGCATGACTAATATCTCTCTGACTGATCATTTTCATTCCTCAGGTGAGCAATCCACCAGAGTCAGACAGGAGACTGACGTCCCTCCATTGACACTGGAGTGGGTGACCATGGAAAATGCACCCCATGGCATACCTTCTTGTGCCATGCAGAAGGCTACCAAGCACCAATGCAGATGCTGCCCTGTTGGTGGGCAATACTGTGTCAGCTCAGTGGGTAATATATACAGTGATGAAGGCACATCATGCTCACTGGAGCAGATGGTGGAAGCAGGGAATGCCCAGGGGGCCGGCAATCAGAGGAGTGCAGGAGACAAAAACCATACTGAGTCTGAGAAAGATGATCAGTTTCTGGAGGTCAATCAGGTGGCAAATGCTGGATGTCCAGTGGGATGCACTGGGAGATCTGCCAGAGATCCAGGAAGGTCAGTGTGCCATTGTCTCTGTCATTGAGGAGCCTTTGCAGAGCATGAGTACTGGGTTGACCCTAAGCTCCTAACACACAGCCTCACCTACTGAGAAAGTGGTGACTCCCATGGACAGACAATTGCAAGAATGCAATGAAGCATTCCAGGGATTGCACTCTCACACAGGACATGACTGCCAATGTGGGAGAAGAATGTGGAACCAGTCTCCCAGTTGGGTGCCCGTCCTTCACTGGTGAGCAGGGAGGTCAAGATGCACTTCACAATAACGCAGTCATATCTGGGGCCACCTCTCATGGTGCCCCAGACAAAGGCAGCAGCACCTCTCTGCCAGTCACCATGCCGTCCTCAGAGTTATTGAGCTTATCCTCCTACATGGTGCCTGGTCAAGCCCCACAAGCCAGAGCACACCGGTAAGGTCATCTACACCAACAGGCACCAGAATCATCTAATACCACTGTCAGCAAGGTGAAGAGCAGCTGTAAACATAAACTTAACACACAGTGAGCATAGCAAAGGCTTCGCACTGGGGGTTTATGTTATTTTTATGTCACTTGTTTTTACAAATGGTCCAATTGGACATCTTTGCTTTGTTTCTCATTAATGTTGCGAAGATAAATTACCACTTCCTCACAAACCATGAGTGTCCTCTGTATTTGATTGGTGTATGCCTCATCAGTGCCTGGTGAGAGACATTAGGTGCACCATACTATATTACTTTGGCTGTGATGCCACATTGGGCTCATGGCACAGTTATGTGTAGGATGTTTGGGATGGAGGTGGTGCCTATGGACTCAGACTTAAGGCTGACCATGCCAGCCTAGCTGAAAGAACATTGAATCAAGACTGCCTTAGTGTTCCCCCATTCCCTCCCCCACCCACAATTGTTCCCCACCTTCCCATACCGATCCCTAGTGCAGAGTGGCAGTGGGTCCCCCTCCCTCCTTCACCGATCACTGTGATAGAGTACACAATGGGTCCCCCCATTCCCACCGACCAGTCCGATCCTGTCTCCAGTAGGCCCCGTCCTCTCCAGCCCTGCCCCCTTGGCATTGCCCAGTGACCAGTGGGCATTGCCCAGTGACCAGTGGGCATTGCCAGGGTGCCCAGTGAGTACTGCGAGGATGCCAGGCTGGCACTGTCATGATGGCACTGCCCAGGGGGCACCCCCCCTTGCTCCTGATCTTCCCGGGAGGCTTGGATACTTAATAATTATTAAAATGTCAGTAACTAAATATCATCACAGTCAGCTCTACCTTGTCAAAGGATAGCCCTAATGTCAATGCAAGACAAGTTTTAGAACACACTCATAATATTACACAATTATTATCTGACCTCCAATTCTACTGGCAAGGCCACCATGACTGGTCCCCGCTGCTGAATGGCCTCTTTTTGCACCATAACTTTTAAATGGTTTTATTTCAACTCCACTGAAAGCAGTAAAGTCTCAGACATGAAATAAAACTCATAAAAGTTAGGAGTTGGCAATCTGTGTCTCTAAATTTAGGAAATAGCTTATTTCACCAAAATCTCACATACATTCATTCTAAGCAATTAATTTAACAGTAAATGTGTTTTCAGTGATCAGGGCAAACCGGTTAACAACTAGACAGCAAATTATTCTTGGTTTGTGATTGATGTGTTGTATATGATATCATTCACTGCTGGATGTTAGCCTAAAAGCAAGGAAAAGGTAGCAAATAGAAAACGAGACTGACATTATTATCCTGAAAAGAAGACATTTTACAATACTAATTCACTAGCAGTCATTCAAAATCAACAGCTCCGCTGTCAATTTGGTGGCAGACCTCCAACGAAAGCAAAAATAGGTTTTTGAGAAGATAAATTATAGCAAACATAAAACACTGCAAGAGAGAAAAGAAACGGATTCATTTAATTGAATTTCTCACTTAAAATAATTACTATTTTTTTAATGTGTAATTTGGTTGAATTGCTTCATGCTAATGGGGCAATCTGGTACAATATGAGTGTGTTCTAAAAATTGTCTGCATTGATATAAGGGCTATCGTTCGACAAGGTAGAGCAGAAAGAAACAGCTGACAGCGGTGATATTTAGTCATTGGCATTTTAATCATTAAGTATTGATAATTTCCACGATAACACAAAATAGTTCATTGTTATTAAAATCAGAGAATTTCATGCTATAGCTTTGGAGCTCATGGATTGTTAATGAGACCAGCTGTATAATTTTAATTTGAAGTTGAGTTAATTTGCAATTAAACCATTTTTAATATCTTGAAAAGCAAGTGCAATATTTAAATGTCAGGAGCTTTTCCATATGACATAAGGAACATTTGTATTGCAAAGAGACCAGGCACTTAACATATGCAAATGAGTTTAACTGTAATATAATCTTTGATGACTCAAAAGTACTCAAACACAGTGAATTTTGTATAGCAAATTAAACCAATCAGTTTTGTAATTGATGGTCTCAGAAACAAAGTTCTTGACTTTTGTTACAGGGAAACCATTAAACTTGATAATAAGCAACAACTCAGAGACAATAAATCAGAGAGGAATTTGGGAGTGGTGACCACAAGATGATGACACATTCCACTTATAATGAAACAGAGATTAAAGTAGGTGCATTCAAACTCAGAAAACTAGATTTTAAGGGGATGCAGTGTGAACTGACAACAGTATTATTTGAGGAGAAAAACATAGACAAATGTGCCTCAAAAGTACCAACATTGTTGATGTACAGAAAAGAAGCTTAACAGATGTGGGGAAAAGTCAAAGTAATTCGGGACTTTGAGAAAAATTAAGACATATAAATCTTTGGTAGTAGAGTAGACCAACACAAATACAAAAATAAGGAGATTAAGGAACTGTCCAATTAGAAAGTAATTGAAGAAATTGGATAGATATAAACCATTAGGCCCCTCAATAAAATCATGACAGATTTTCTATCTCAACTTTCCCATCCTATCCCTATATTGCTTCATTCCCCTCATGTCCAACAATCTATCATCTCTGTCCTGAACAAATATCCCTCTGGAATAGAAAATTCTAAAGATTGACAACCATCCAAGTGCTGTAATTCTGAATCATCTCAGTTCGAAATGGATGAGCTTTTAATGTGTGATTATGACGTCTGGTCCTAGATTCTCCAAACAAGGAAAGCATTCTCTCAGCAGTTATCCTGTCAAACTGTCAAGGAATATAGGAACATAGGAGCATGAGTGGGTCATTTTTCCCCTAGAGCCTGCTCCACCATTCAATAAGATCATGGCTGATCTGGTTGTTGTCTCAGCTCCATTTTCCTGTCTGCCCCCATTCCCTTGCTTAACAAAAATCTAAATCAGCCCTGAATAAATTCAAATACCCAACCCTCACTACTTTCTGGGAAGAGAATTCCACCCACTAACAACCTTTGGGGAGAAAAAAATTTTCCCATCTCTGTCTTAAAAAGAAGACGTCTTATTTTTTAATTATTCCCCTCGTTCTACCCTCCCTGACTTCTCCTAGTTATCCATCCTATCAAGTTCCCTTGTGCTCTTATCTGTTTTAATAACATCACCTCTCATTCTTCTAAACTCCAATGGGCATAGGCCCAATCTATTCAAGTTTTCTTCATAAGACAACCCCTTCATCCCAGGGATGAACCTAGTGAACCTTCACTGAACTTCTTCTAATGCAATTATGTATATTTAGTTTAGATAAGGAGACCTAAATTGCACATACTACTCCAGCAAAGGGACAGAGTCTTGAGCCCATCTTTGCCATTTGCGAGGTTGCCAGTACGAACTCAACATCCGTAAGTTGCCGTTCTCGTTGGTGAGGACGCAACTTCGGATCTTCCCTGCTTCTCATCGGCAACATCATCAGTTTCATGCACATAAGGAGTGCAAACTGCTTTGCGTGTATTTCAATAAAATTAAACACCCCCTGTCATATTGTGACCCCTCACCAAACCTTTAAACTGTGCCAATTTGATGTCACATCAGAGCGGTTTACAACAGGTTTACCTTGACTTGAACCTTTGTGGGAGTCTCCTTGGGTCATAAAGGTAAGCATAGCCCTTAAATGAGAGAGATATGGCCAGGCAGTGGCTTGGCAATGCTCCCTGGCACTACCTGATGGCACAGGTTAGCACTGCCAGGATTTCAGGTGGTACAGACAAGTTGGCATTGTGGTGTCAACCAGTAGTGATTCTTGCCGGGTTCCTGCTGCACCTGAGGATTGGAGGATCGAGGGAGAAGGGGAGAATCTGGCCTCAAAAGGACTCAGCGAATTTAAAAGCTTATTAAATATGCCAGTCTGTCTTCCTTACTGGGCAGGGATCAGATTATGCCTGGGCACAGTAGCTGGGAGGATTGAAATGAGGTTTTGTGACAGCATTGAACACATTAGACCCCTCACTCATGATTCTCCGACCTCACTCTGTTCCGATATCAGATGCGATACGGCTGCAAAATCACAGCCTTAATGTTTCTTCTTCTCTCCCCATGTCCTTAAATGTTGAGATAGAATATCTTCTTTTGAGCACAATGGGGAAATTCAGACCAAAAATGCACTCAAAATTACACTATAGATTACAGTTCAATAAAATTGATTATGTTTCTTTTCATTGGAGAAGTATTTTTTCACAGAAAATAATTTAAAGAAATCATACTGAACTATTTAATAATTTCATTGGTATACACTGCCCAGATCTTAGCAAATGAAAAATTTTTTGGACAAGAAAAATCTTTTAAAAGTGTTTGTGCACCTAAGAAATTGAACACTTTTCCAAAAGCCTCCCATTATTAGTACAATCAGTGCAATCTTGTAATTTTGGCCTGAGGCAGGGGCCTCTTTGTGGGAACGGCATGAAGTAAGTGGGTCAGATCCAGGCAAACTGAATCTTCAACCAGCATTAAAGATAGATGGTAAGGAAGGTGCTTTCTATTGGCATCAGGTTCTGTGTAGTCTTGGCGTAGTTCCTGGCTTCTGGTGTACATGACCTATCTTCCCAAGAAAGACATTAGTCTTATACTGGCAATGTCTTTAAACTGGTTTATTAACAACATATAATACAGTCATAGAGATATACAGCACGGAACAGGCCTTTCGGCCCAACTCTCCATGCCCACTAGGTTTCCTAAACTGAACTATTCCCATTTGCCTGCACGTGGCTCATATCCCGCTAAACCTTTCCTATCCATGTATCTGTCCAAATATCTATAAGATAAATGGCAGGATGTCCCATCATCTCTCCAGAGACTCAACTATTTGAGTGCTGATGTGACAGATGCATATTGTCTACATCACTTATTAGCACATCGATTTTATTAACCCTTCCTCTAGGTATTCCAGCAACTTCTTAATCATAATATGAAACTATGTTTTAACTACTCAGGTAGCATTTCTGTAAGTCCCTTTTATTGCTACATATTCTACCCAGCTTTTATTTCAATTCTCCCCTACCCCCTTAAGTTACTGCCATGAAGGGTTTAAACTCCCACAGTGTTCTTGGCCTGCAGGGAAAATGTCTTGGAGACATGCAGACATCAGCTGGAAATCTCTGGCCATTCATGCCCCACCGCTGCTGCAAGTGAGGATGGAGAATTTGGTGCGCAGCCAAATCTCTGTTCATTGCAGACGAACCAGAGAATCCCACCGGTGTGAACAGCTGGAGAATTCTGGCCATCGTCTTTTCCTTGGAGGACATCATCATGAGTGAAATGAGACAGCAACTTTGAAGTACAATTGATAATCAAAGTGTCAATGACAGGACTGCTGAACTGTAAGGACAATGGCTCCTTCTCAAAGAAAGACCGATGTAAGAGGGAAAACTAAATGATGTCAATCTTTGAGCTCTCTTGAACTAGAAAAGGATTAGGACTTCTCCCTCAAAGCGCACTAGAGAAAGACCTGAGAAGATGAATGATCTTCAACTCCGATGAAGATCTCATAGCCATATCATTCACAGCTGCATCAAATGTGAAAACATATTGAAGATTTGAGATTCTATCAAATTTAAATGATGAGAAGAAAATAACAAGTTTCCTGCAGACAATTCAGGAAATGAAGAGATGACTTTCCGATGACATTTCAGAAAGAAGATTCACTTGCTGAAGACATGGTAACGTTCCCACATTTTTCCCTGTGTGAGGATGTTCCACCATGGGAATTTTGGGAACATGATGATTAGACAACATCATTTTCTACAATTGGATGAATCTCTCCTAAGATAAGGAGATAAATTTCCTGTGGACGATGTTTCCTGCTCAGGATTCTGAAGCTTTAGAAGTTCTAAAGATCCTGCCTTGGTTTCTGTGCCAAAGAACAAGCTCTTGTGGGAAGAAAACCTTCAGCCGGGGCTAAAGTGTGGGCCTCTATTTACTTCCATGCGTGGGAATAGGCACTGGTCCTCTATGGACTCAAGCATAGAATCAAGTAAGATGGTCTCTGGAAGATTCTTCATGATCAACCAACGATATAAAAGACACTGTATTTGTAGGTTCAGTGGAATGAAGATCTTACTGCTCTTCTGTGACATGAAACACTGCTGACTCCTCAAGAAAAGACAACATAGTGCATCTGTTAATGAGAATGGCAGACCAACTTCCAAGACCTCATACGCCAACAAATCACTTAATACTAAAACAGCCTGTTCCTCATTAGTTCTTAAAAAAGAACCAACCCAGATCCAAAAGGCCTTTTTGTGGATGGCCACTGTCTGCTGCATTGCTTTATCTATCTACCACCTGTAGCCGAGCTTCATAGAGAACTGAGAGATCCATTACCTCAATATCTACCTGAGATTTAATGGATAGTGTCACTGTGAGAAAAAGGAGATCACTGATTTGAATGAACTTCCCCAGCTGCTATAGACTGAAGGCTGGTTCTACATAAAATTTCAAAGCTTGTTCCACGAAATGCTTGGAGTTATTCACATACTGGTCACCATCTGTTCTTTCCAGATTTCCCAGTGGTATGCCAACATCTCCACTCAACAAGGATATGAATTGATTGTGAGCACCATAGACTGAATCAACAATATGTCACTCCTTGTAACAAAGAAGCAATTATCCTGCCTTTTATTGGAAAGTTTGTGACTCCTTGACCTTGCAATGTAATACTCATGGATGAAGGGGTATTAGCTGAAGCAAGGCTAGATTATCTGTTAGGAAGTTAATGCCAGTTCCTGTATCAATTTTGTAGTTGGGTCTGAAGCCTTTAGTTTGCACTGTGACTGACCAATAAGCTTGATGAAGATCATTCACTTCCCCATGAAATTCTAATTTTGTCTATGTTTTAATTTCCAATTTCTTTGATGAAGAGCATCTCAAAAACATTCTCTTGTCTTTGTCTTTGATTAAAGTTGTTGAACTTGCAGAAGCATTTGAAATGATTCCCATACTAGAAACATTTTAAGCCCTTTGCTGAGCAGTCTTGGCATCTGTGTCGTTTCCTTGTACCACAATGTCCATATCTCAAAATAGCTACTGTGACCTTTCACCCATTGTGGCAGGTTTTGAGTTGGCAGGGCTGCTTCTTGTGCGCCTACCCAGTTAATGGAGTCACCTGGAACTTCTGAGTTGTGATGAATTATGAACCCACCTTACCAATAACATTCAAATGAGGCCTGAACACGAACATGCAACTTCCAGAAGTTGCCATAATTTTGAATGTTGCTTTTGAGCTCTTACTCAGGAATAAATGAAATAAATTAATCTGTTTTATTCCATTGAAATATTGCAAACTATATACACATTTGCTAGAACGGTAACCTGTACTTTGTTGAACCTCTTCTGAGCATGTTGATACTTGGAGTGCAATGCAAGAAATTCAAACTTTTAAGCCTTTAAGTGGGCTTCAAATAGAGATTTGGAGACATTTAACAATGAAGATGACATTGTAATATAATGAAATTTAATAAATTCTTTGTAAACTCTACACTTTTTGCTTATTCATTGTCACAAATTGCAACTGGCCTTCAGTTTGGTGGAGAAAGCAAGATGATGGCCAAAAGATTTTTCAATAAACATTTTTAAATTAATTTCATTGTTTTGTCTTTTTTAATTGTTGACTTTTCTTACTTATCGTTCAGTCTTAGTTATTTAAAAAGGTTCCATAATCTTTTCATTGAAAGTTAATCTAACCACATTTGATCGGTATGGTGTCATTCATTTACATCTGATTTAACAACTTTATAAATATGAATGTGGAGCTAATCAGGTAGAAATATGTTTGAAACAAATTTTATTGCAATTTGTGATTGGTTGGTTTAAAAATTCGAGCCCTGTCATGTATTTCAATTAATTCTTCAGCACACAAGTTGCTCTTCAAACTTGCACCATGATGGAAATTTATTGGTAGGATATTCCCTTTGGTGTCACCCTTAAACATGTCACATTCCATGTAACAGATACTAGGAGTTAGCACTATACCATTATTAGTGGTGCATTATATCATGTAAATATGGTCTGCATTGAGGTAACTGCATGCACATTGGCCCGCAATCACCTTATTAAAGCTATGCAAATGAAACTCTCTAGTGCACACAGTTATGTTTTACTGACAATTTAGGAGGTGCTAACAGTTCGTCTGCTGTGCAATGATTGTCATTATGTCTCCCACTGTCTACATTTCCTGCTGCATTAATCAGTCATATTGCATGTAAAACGCAGCTGTCACAAAAGTCATTCCAAAATGCCTAGTGCCTGTAGGCCATTTGACAAAAGGGCACGACACAAAAGAGACTCTGCCCTGAAAACCTGTACATTATTGAATTATTGCTTCAACTGCTCTGACGCACCTTTGGATTTGGTAATGAGCTGTGCTCATGTATCTGGAGTAAAGAATTTTAAAACCAGTTGGCAGAACAATGAATTGTGTTGGTGCCAGTGAAGGTCATCACAACAGTCATCGTTGATGCTACAATCCTTTCATACTTCAGCTAGCACTACTGGCACCTGTTCTCTGAAAGAGGAAGCATTTCTGATTTGTAAATGTACAGGTGTGATGTCATATCAGGAAAATCAATACCAATGTACATGTTAGATTTGTCAGGCACGGTCTAAGTGTTTCATAACTCAGGGATATATAGGAAGTTTGAAAATGGTGAAGTGTTTGGTGAGCTTGGTAGCTATTCTCTGTGTACCACATACATATGATGCCTGCAGTATGTAACCTAAAGCTTATATAGTATTCAAAGGGGTGGCAATGGCTACAGTTTAAAATCCTGTCTCAAATCCTAAACACAAGGACAATTTAATTAAGGAAACATCCTTGGTAATAGATATATTTCTGTGCCGATAAAGTTTAATTTTCAAACTGTCCCTTTCAGTGAAGTGATAACAATGTATTTCTAAGAAGAGTTGTGATTTCTTTTGAGGCCCATTGCAGTTAGCAAATCCTCATAACTACTTATGGAATTGTAATTGAGGGAAGCAATAACAGATGTTAAGCAAAAGATTCAGGGAAGGCCCATAAAAAGGCCACTTGTGTTTGTGGGGCATCAATTAATCTATCATGCATTAATTGTTCTAAACCTCACACTGGGCATAATAGCTCAATGTACCGTGCACGTTGTACAGATAAATAAGCTATTGTTAACTGCAGATCTTTCGTGTACGTATTTTTCTTTTCTCCATTTTCTTGGAAAATGTTTTGCCGTGCCATTGCAACAGCATCTTGGCTTAAATCAGAGACAAAAAAGGCCTCCCAGTATTGTAGTGAATGGATTGAACTGCAAACATATGAGCCAGGTTTGCTTGGAGAGCTACACAAAAGGATGAGAGGAATGCAAAACACAGGAAAAGGTTTAATCATAGATTGAATAATATGGCAGGGAGCTTCATATTTTGTTATAAATTAAATAAATGTTTCCAACACACAAATAAAGGGATCAGTGAGTTTGATTTACCGCTAATCAAATTCAGACAACATAAAAAAAACCAAGTACACAAAAAATAAATAATGAAAAGCCAGCTTACATTCATCCAAAAGACAGCACCTATGGCAGTGAAGAACTCGTTCAGTACTGCACTGAATTGTCAGCTTAGATCATCTACTCAAGTGACAGGAGCAGGGTTTGAACTCACAGCTTAAGAATTCTGAGGTGAGAGCCTTGCTGATCGAAGCAGCATTGCACTAAATTAAAAGCTTTGTGAAAAAAGAGAATTTTTCTAATCTTGGGCCCAAAGGAACATTTAAAATGCCATGTCTGAGTTTTTTATTACTCCAACCGCATCCTCCTTCCCTATGCTTTACAATGCCAATAGCTTCAGCTACCTAGGACTCAAGACTCTGAATTCTCTGCCTCTGTGTCCTTATCTTCCTGCTGTATGGCCATTCATAAAGCCCATCCCTTTGATAAAATGTTTGATCACCCATTCTATCATTGTCTTCTTTGGATTGATGTCAATTTATTATTTGTTTAAAAACCTTGACGAGGTCATGTGATGCGAACATGGGAACAGTTCTGTTTCCATGAGCTCCTGAGCTACTCATCTTTTAATCCTCTCATTTATCCTGATGCAGGGAGCATAAGTTCCTAATCTTGGAGTGAAAAATCCATACAATGTCCCTGGAAGATTTCTGGTCATGTTTTGGGACGAAATGCTAAATAAGGTCATGAAAATCCTCGAGGGAAAGCAGTCGAAAGCAACCAGGGTGGAGTCAAGCCCTCAATTTGGTGATTTAGTCAGTGAGTAGGCTCTCAATACAGCGCATCAATGGTGTAGTAGATGATAACTGCCAATATGATTGAAGTAATAGATGACAAGCTTGGATTTTGTTGGCACAGAACTCTAATGCTCATGTTACTAAACTGCAGAGTACCGATAAGAAACTTATCGTACTTAACGATGATGAAGCTTAGGAAAGAACCCTTATTATTGAGAATGCAGCTTCCTCAGTTGAGGCCTGCCTTCAATTCTTGGAAAATCAGCTAAGTGATAGGTCAAGTATCCTGATTGATCTGGAGAGTCGGGACCAGAGGAGGAGTGTCCATGTGACCAGCTTTTTAGAAGGAGCTGAGGAAATCTTTTGAGAACTGGCTACCATGTTTTCTTAATCTCAACATGACAGCTGGGCATTTTAATCTTGAAGGGGCACATCATACCATGTCCTTGAGGCTTGACACCCAGCTGGTAATCATGTGTTTTCATAGCTTTGGTCGCAGAGGTTTTGATAAAGTTGGAAAGCGTCTGAAAGCTAACTAAATGCAGTTTGCCCTGCTTTATCCTGCTATCCTTGAAGGTGACATCTGACAGATCCTTAAGGCTGCTTGTCAATGCTTGTCAATGCAAAAATTCTTTAGAGAGTTTTGGCCTCTCTAAACTATGTGGATGGCAATAATTTGGGATCATAATCTGCAGTTCATCACTAATCCTGGACTTTACCCCATGTCATTACATTCCCTTTTTGATTTTGTGATGTTATTTATCATGTTGACAGGGGTGATCTCGTCTCTGTGCACTGAGGTGAATTTCACCTGTTATTCATTGAAAACCAGGGGCTTTCATTTGTTTATAATGGAATGCATCCCTCAGTGTGTTCCTTTAATTGTTCCAAGCTTAAGACACAGATTTGATCCTACTATATCCTCATTATGCCAGGAGTACAAGGTGGCATGGGGCACTACCTATATTATTTCTAGTCCTGTGTCAAAATTAAATCCTAATGGTTTAATATCCTTAAAGAGCTTGAGAGTGTAGGGGGAGAGTGCACTGTGTAGGTTGTATGGCACTAGGGCTGAACTACATTTATCAGTTTTTTTCTCCTTTATAATCCTTGCATTTATACTGGTGGTATATACCCTTCACTCTGGCTATGGTTAATAAGGGTAGCGCCACTGCAGGAAGTGGGAGGAAGTGGTTTGGTGTTGAGATTGCAGGTATGGCCCAACGAGCGTCCTCACAGCTGGTGAATAAAATGCCCTTATGACTATTGGTGTCACATAGTTGTTTCTGTATTTTTGTTATGTTGGGATAAAAGAATCTCTGATGGAGCACTGAAAAGATGTAGACAGGGCATATCTCCTGGGAAACAACATTGTTTTGTATCAATGATGCTCCAATATAACTGGAGAAGGGGGGAAGCATGCTTTGGTGCATGCCCAAGAGTGTTGCAAAAATCTTTGGCTGATCAGTCTTTTCTATACCTGTGTCAATTTCCTATATTCCCTCTGGCTGCAGGCACAATGGCAATATCTACTTTAAAAATCCTGGAATGTAAGTTATGCGGTTCTGTCTCTAGTATCCTTCAAGTGAGGATGTGCACTTTTGTGCCATGGCTTTAGCTTGTTCTCCTTTTTTCCCCAAATCTTTGCAACATCCTTTAGTTTTTTGTATCTTTGGAGACACTTTTTGTAATGAATTATAAATAATCCAAACCAACTGTGTTTGTGCCCTCTTGTCTCTTTCTGTGTGTATATGTGGAAAAATGATTATGCTGTATTGTATCTATTCTCGAGGGTTTGTTAAGTTGGTTGCAAAAATTGGAAACATTTTCAATGCAAATATATTTTTAAAAATCCTTTGTATTCTTTACCATGTTAAACTAAAGTAAAATGAAAGTTTTATTGAAAAAAGACATGGGATGGGATTTTCTGGCCATGCTCACCCCAAGATTAGAAAATCCTGTCCAAGATCAACAAACCTTTGTATGGCTACCCCTCCACACCCCATCCTCTATGATTCCCATGGTGGGCGAGGCAGGAAAATTCTGCCCATGCTGTCTTAAGCTTTTCATCTTGCACTCATCAGGGGAGATTGCAAGGTTGCCACAGTAAAGGAACAATAATTTATACTGCCTGAGAAGAAAGTGCTGATTGGGTGGCAAGAGGACTCTACAAATAATGGCACGGTGGCATAGTCGTTAGCACTGCTGCCTCACAGCGCCAGGGACCCTGGTTCGATTCTCGGCTTGGATCACTGTCTGTGTGGAATTTGCACATTCTCCCCGTGTCTGGGTGGGTTTCCTTTGGGTGATCCAGTTTCCTCCCATGGATAGGTGTGCTGGTTAGGTGGATTGGCCATGTTAAATTGTCCTTTAGTGCCAGGAGGACTAACTAGGGTAAATGCATGGGGTTATGGGGATAGGGCCTGGGTGGGATTGTAGTTGGTGCAGACTCAATGGCCTGAATGGCCTCCTTCTGCACTGTAGGATCCTATGATTCTACGAATTAAACTATAAATGAAGTTGTTTACATGTCATTTGGTAACTGTCTACATTGAAAGAGGTTGGAAGCAAAAAATAAGATGAGTTTCCATGAGAATTCTCCCAATTCTCTCTTATAATGTCATGGGTGGAAACATGCCAGCAGAAGGCTTTTGGATCATGCTGAGGCCCAAATCAGAAAGAATTCTGAGATATAGGAATTCTAGTTACTGAGAAAAGTTAATGGCTTTTTGCAATTCTTCACCTTGAAGGGAAAATGTCTCCAAAAAGGTTTGACTGGAGTAAGAATAACCATAAAAGTTCCTGGATAAAGGCTTCCTGCAGAGTTCCTCTGGATGTAGTGGGTGACGTGTTTCCAGAGGTCTCAGTTTGGTAGGGAATTTCAACAGACAGCCAACATATACCAATTCCTACCACTGTAAGAAGCAAGGTTAAAAGGAAAGTGAGCAACGTAAAGCAAGATTGTTTCTTCAACAGAATGCTACACGATTAACGATTGATCTGAAATCACTCCTGGATATTTGATATTTGGTTGCAGTTGTCAGTCAGTTTCAAAGAATCAGTCTTAGGGCATGATGTTATGGCTTCATTCATCCTGAAACCGTAAAATCCTGCCCGAGGCCAATGGATCTTTCCACATTCACCCCTCACATGCTCCGATTTCTGGTGCAGGTAGGGCGGTAAAATTCCAGCCATAAACTCCAATTTTAAGGGTAGGAATTGGTATGCATTATACCTATATTTTGAGTATGCAGCAGCTGTTATGGTGACATATTTAGTAATAGGGCACCTCACTTATATATTTTTTCAACAGTTAAATTCATCACAATTTTAAATATTCCACATAAAACTTTTTATATGTGTTCATTCAGGACTTGACATCTGTTCAAGGACCTCCTTGGAAAATTTCCTCTTGGGCCACCTATGAAAGTTGAGTTATTTTTACTTTTATTTTTCTTTTAAAATCTTCTTATGAAGTTGAAAGGAGCAAGATCATCCCCTCTACTCCACAGTTCTCATAATGGCATAGGGTCAATAAAGGGCCGTGAGATTGTTTTTTTTTTGTGTTTTTGTTTATTCATTCAAGAGATGTGAACATCACTGACTGGGCCAGCATTTATTGCCTATCCTCAATTGCCTTTGAGGCAGTTAAGAGTCAACCACTTTGCTGTGGGTCTGGAGTCACACTTAGGCTAAACTGTGTACAGTTGGCAGATTTCCTCCCTTAAAGGACACCAGTGAACTATGTGGGTTTTTTTACTACAATTGATAAAGGTTTCATGGTCATCATTAGATTTTTAATTCCAGAATTTTATGATTCATTTCACCATTTGCAATTGCTGGATTTGAACTTAGGTCCCCAGAGCATTGTCTTGGGTTTCTGGAATACTAGTCCAGTGATAATACCGCAATGCTTCTGCCTCCCCTGAGGCGGACATGAGTTATAATTGAATTGGCATGGAGGTGATATAAGGAGAACGTGAGGGATGGAGTGATGAGTTGTATGGGTGAACGAAAATGTCCAAGAGAACCGAGGTGGATGTTTAACAAGCCCGTCATGGCACTTGGCTGCATCTGATGCCACTTCCTATGTACTCCTGGTAGCGGCAGGCATGACTCGATCCCCTTCCTGCCTCCACAGAGAAAAACTAATGTGTAAAATTGCACTTTACACTGTGATGGGTTTGCCAGTCCCAACTCTAGCAACCCATCTTGGTAACTGAAATCTGGTCCATTAACTCTATTTCTCTCTCCACGGACGCTCTCAGATCTGTTGAGTATTTCTGTTTATTTCATTTTCATTTTTTTATTTCAACTTTTCAGACAACTTATAATGTGAAATCGTTTATGAACAACATGATTCTTGTTCTATTTTTGAACACTAGATGATAGATTCAGAACTAAATTGAAATGAACTAAGAATATTGCGGGAAGTCTACAATACGTAGTTCAGAACAAGGTTGGCAGGGGACAATATGTATAATTAAGTAAATCAAAGACTCATTCAAGCGTACTCTGCATGGAATGACTGATGAACAGGTGTTTCATTTTGCCTGTTTACAAAGGATTGGTTAATGTTTCAACCAATTACAACTTAATTAGCATTTAAGACAAATCCCTTTTATACTGATGAACATATAAATCAAACAACTTGGCCTGTCTCAGAGGAGAATTGGGCTCTTGTCTCTATTTTGAAATTTGGTAGAGAAACCCAGTGTTTATTTCAAATCTGGCTATATTTAAAACACATTTACCCTGTCTATCTACAGACATATGAAAAGACCGCAATCCAGAAGGTTTTCTATTTTGCCAAAATTTTATTTTAAATGGAAACATTCCTTTTTATTCACTAAATGAAACACTCAAACATTGAAATGAGTAAAATTTTGGCTAACAAATGGCCAACAAATTGTCATTGCACTCTGTAAATGTTTAATTTTTCCATTTCTATGTCCAAGGAAATGTTACTTAATTCCATTTTCTCTCTATCCTACCTTTCCCATTGAGGAATGGTTTAATGTTTTAGTTGCTTCTGCATTTATGTATCCTATGTCACTGGAGGGAGACAAAAATCAGGAAATTACAAACCAGTTAGTTTAACATGTGTCATAGGGAAAATGTTAGAAGCTGTTATTAAAGATGTTATAGCAGGGCACTTGGAAAAATACAAGAATATCAGACAGAGTCAACATGGTTTGGTGAGAGGGTAATCATGTTTAACCAATTTATCAGAGCTCTTTGAAGGAACCATATATGCAATGGATAAAGGGGGGCCAGTGGATGTACTGTATGTAGATTTCCAGAAAGCATTTGATAATGTGCCACATCAAAGTTTATTGTGGAAAATAAAAGCCCATGGTGTTGGAAATAACATATTGGCATGGATAGCAGATTAGCTAGCCAATAGGAAACAGAAGAAAGGCATAAATGGGTATTTTTCTGGTTGGCAGGGGGTAACATGGGGTGGGCTATAGGGATCAGTGCTGGGGCCTCAACATTTTATAATTTATATGAATAACTTGGATAAAGGGACTGAAGATATGGAGGGAAGGGGTGATTCTCTATAACGCTGTGCTGATTTTTAGTGCAGGGGGCCAGGAGATTTAAGTGGGGCCAGATTAGCACAATCTGCACTGGGTGTCCAGCCCTAAGCATGTCTCCCAGTGCCAAATCTCCAGTGCCACCAGCTCCCTACTGAAAATAGGCACGGAGCTGATTAAGTATGCACATGTTAATTTAAATATATTTTAAATGCTATTAGCAGGCCCGGGACATGAATGAACCACTCCCCACCTGCTAGGAGTGGTTCACTCTAATGGGGTTTACAATAGCTCCCCACGCGGGGAGCTGGCAGCCCGACACCACTGGAGTGAAGGGGGGCAACCGAGGCCGCCCCCCCAGAGGGTCAGGCACTGGGATGGGTGCCCCCAGGCATTGGCACCTTGGTAGTGCCAATCTGGCCACTAGTGTGGATAAATATGGCCTCTGGCACTGCCCAAGTGCCAAAACCCAGGGGCATCTCAGCACTGCCCATCAGGCATATTGCAGTACCAAGGGGGTGGGGCCTGATGGGGTCCAGGCCTCTGAAGGGGCAATCTACTGGATACAAGCCTAACCTGTCCAACATTTTCTCATAAAACAACTTGCCCAGTCCTGGTATTATTTCAGTAAACCTTCTCCAAATTGCTTCTTTCCCTAAATAAGGAGACTGTACACAATACTCCAGATGTGGTCTCACCAGTGTCCCGTACAACTGAAACATAATCTTAGGGGTGATCGGTGTGGATGACAGATCCCGTTGCCACTTCACAGTCTGGATTGGTGGGGGAAGGAGGGAGGCCAGTGATCGGGGCAGGGTTCACTGTCATTCTGCCTGAGATCTGCAGGGCAGGGGAAGGGTCCACTGCCACTCCGCCTGAGATTAGTGGGGGAGAAGGGGGGTCCACTGCCACTCTGCCTGAGACTGGGAGTGTTTCAGATCCAACTTTTAGACCTGTACTCAGGCACCCACATATGCACTCTGCCTGATTAATGTGAAAATCCCCTAGTCACCCCACAGGTGCCCATTTGGGTACACTGAGGGAGAACTTAGCATGGCCAATGCACCTAACCAGCACCAGTCTTTCAGGCTGTAGGAGGAAATTGGAGCACCCGAAGGAAACCCACACTGACAGAGGGAGAAGGCTGTGATCCAAGCCAGGAATTGAACCCGGGTCCCTGGAGCTGTGAGGCAGCAGTGTTAATGACTGTGCTACCATGCCATCCAACACCATACCTACACTATATAGAAGGCAGCAGTATAAGAAGGCAGATCACCACCACCTTCCAAAGGGCAATTAAGGATCGATAATAAATGCTGACCTAGCCAGCAACAGCCACAACCCTTGAATGAATAAAACTGCAGGAAATTACTAACTACTTTTTTTAATTACAGGTCCTCTTTTGTGAACTGTGCACATCTATGCTTTGTCCAAACTTGCACAGTCCCTGTTACAAATTACATTATGATTCCTTTCACTGTCAGGAGAAGGATGGAAGCCCAAGTCAAACAAGCAGCGCTTGCAACCAATGTTAAACATCACCATTGTGGGGAAATGCATCAGAGTACACATTTCACCAAATTGAATTTAATTTAATGCTTCCATCCCTTCCACTTCTAGATGTGGCCACTGGTAAGTTGGGGTACACATCAGCTCCCCACATTTCCATTTCCACCTCAGATTCACCAATGAATTGCAGCAGAGTGGGAAGAGAAAGATGTCTGGGCCAGAACATCCAATGGCTCGCTGCTAAATATATTACAGGTGCTCTACATGGGAAAAGTAATCAGAGATGTTTGACAAAGATCTATCCTTGGTGATTAGTTTACACTATTTGTGAAATATATTGGAGAGCATGTGTTTAAAACAGCATTGCTACATACCTTCATGGCACAATACCATTTAGGTAAGTTATAAAAAGAAAGGAAATTCATTCTCTTCATAGTTTTCCACCATTTAAAATAATGTCTCAGATATTACATTTGGCCACTAATGTGGATAAGTATGGATTAATACAAGAACAAATCATAGTAACCATGTTGGTCCTATTATAAGATGGTTGGAGGAATTTATAATTAATCTAACCTATAGTGAGATTAAGCAAGTACCATTCTTTAAAGGACATCACCATTAAAGTGATAGGGTGGTTGGTCAAATTGGTTTTAAATAAAATAATGTTTAAAAAGTAATTAAAATAACAAATTTAATTAAGGGGGTAAACTCAGGGTCAAGCAAAATAATATCACCTCGTCTACTATTCCAGTGATTCACAGGTACAATGCTTCCACTGGCAATAGCTGAAAAAGATAAAAGACTTTGGAAATGATCGCTGGTCACAATTTGAAAGAATCTGGTTAATATGAAGCATTTACAGGGATACATCTGGTGAGCATTGGATTACATTTAAGATAACTTATACTGACAATGCACAGGTCATTGGTGAGTCTAGTTCTGTTATGCTATGCAGTTTTGGTTACCCTGCCTGAAAAAGACAAAGGTGCATTGGAAAAGGTTCAGAGAAAAGTGACCACAATGATTTGAACTGTATGGAACTAACATGTGAAGCATTAAATGACTGAATTCATTCTTGCCAGAAAAATAAATTGGAGCAGGACATAACTTGTCTTTAAATATAACAATAATGGACATCAATAAGGTTGATGTAAGCAAAATATTTAACTGGACATTGAATTTGAGGAAACAAGTAAAAGCTCACAAGCCTCAAGTAAAGCTAAAGATTTACAGGGCAGACATTTGGAAAGGCTAGCTTTTAGAAAGAGAAAGAACTTGCATTGAGGATGTCAATAGCACATTACTGAGAGATTACCTTAACTCAAAAGAACAAGATGTAGAATCAGTTTGGGTAGAGACAAGAAACAGGAAAGGTAAGAGGTCATTTTGGGAGCAATCTTTAGGCCCCTTAAAACTAGTTACACAATAGATAAGAAAGGTTGCACATACTAGTCATGGGTGACTTTAATCTGCATGTAGGTAGGATGAATCAGTTTGGCAAAGATAGCCTGGAAAATGAGATTGTAGAATGTATACAGGACAAATTCTTCAAGTAGCACAGTCTAGAGACGAACAGGGAGTAAGGTAGTTGAGAACTGAAATAAGTAATGAGACAGGATTAATCATTCATCTCATTCATGGCGTCAGAGAGTTGATGCAGTTTTAAGCGATCTATGTTTGTATTTTTGGATATTAGAAATAAGGTATAAATTTAAGTGACACAAAAAATGCTGGAAAATCTCAGCATCTATGGAGAGACAATAGAGCTAACGTTTTGAGTCTAGATTAACCATCATCCTGACTCTAAACATTAGCTCTATTCTCTCTCCATAGATGCTGTCAGATCTGCTGAGATTTTTCAACATGTTCTGTTTTTGTTCCTGAGTCCAGCATTCACAGTAATTTGCTTTTATCATAGATTTAAGTGAGTTTAATTTAGTGTTTCTGTGTAAGAAAGAGTTAAAACTTTAGGTAGATTCATGTTAAACAAATGTTTTTGCATGTTGGGGGATTGTGGTTTTATTTTAAACACTGTCTAGTGTGTTTAGCAAGTTTATGACGTGAAAGGCGAACAGGAGCTAAAAGAAGCATGAGCTGTTGCTTAGCAACCAGGGGCCATCTTTTAAGTTAGAAAGACCCTTTAAGTTTAGTTATAACTGAATCTAAAGCAACAGGAGTTTAGCAGCTAGAGAGGAAACAACTCTCACAGCTCTATCAGAAGCAGAACTAGAATTGTGGAGTAATGGGCAAGAAAACAGGTTCCAGATACTAAAGGACAGTTGGATTGAGAAACCAGGGAATGAAAAAAGAAGTTCCAGGGAAGATTGAAGTCGAAAGAACCAAAGGGAACTGGGACTCAAACAAAGTGTTGTTCATTGAAGTTAAAGACAGAGCTAAAATGTGAAGATCTGATGGAGTTGGCTGAAGAGAAGCCAAATACTGAAGCAATCTTCAGATTTGTGACCTTAGTACAGCTTGGTGTCCTGTTAGTGGTCAATTACCTGAGGGCTTGAATGCAAGTGACAATTCAAGATGGAGGAATATCAAAAGACAAGTTGGAAATCCTGGAAGCGGATCCTTGCTGAAAATAGACAGGAGACAGTGTTGTTTTGAAGAGGATTCTAAGGAAGTTCTTTTCAGGAGTGGAGTTTGGAAACATCTGTGTGATAATCATCTGGAGAGATTTAAAGAGAAATCCACTGAAGCTCCATTGAGTGGCATCTATCACTTGATTTCAGAGTAGGGTGTGACTGACCACAAATATTCTGTTGGTTTACAGAATCTGTGTATTTACTGAGAACATTATAACATAACATATATTTTGGGATGTGTTATTCTTATAATCTGCCTACATTTCTGAAGACAAGTAGAAGTGAAAGAATACTGTATTGTGATCAAATTTGTTGGGGGAGATTTTCCCCCAAAAAATTCCTGTGCCCAAAGGGCAGGAAAGAGGAAGATTTTCCCACCAGTATTTTGGCCGCACTTAGTGGAATGGATTTGTGACACTCTGTGCATCACAAAGTGTCACTGAGGGATTTATGCCTGGAAGGGGGGAGGGCCTGATCCTGCCCAAGAGTCCGGCATCAGCACACTGAGCAGGCCACTGTGCATGCACTGATCAGCCAATAGGGATATCAACGCTTGCGGACTGACCGCTCCATCACCAGCTTCCCAATCACTAGCTTCTAATGTTGGGGGAGTGACCAATGTCCTTGGGGGCTGGGGGAGACTGTATCTGGCTTGGGAGGGATCTAGCAGGGAAGAATTTTTTTGGGCTGTGCATGCGCAGTTTGAGGCTCCGATCGCAGCTGTAGGTTTTTAAGAGTGTTAAGCCCCACCCACTGCCTTCTGTATTGAGAAAAGGACTTGCCCAAAATTTTAAAGCTAGATTGGGTCTGAAAATGCTCCCAAAAAACAGATCTGGAACTCTCCCAGTTTCATGCCTGCCCAACACTCAGAAAAAGGCTCGTAAAATTCCGCCTGATATGTGTACATGTTCTTTCTGTCTACAAACAGCAGGGTCCTGTGTAATTATATGTGTAGTTTCTAGTACACACAAATGTGCTGTACCGAAACCTTGATTGACAATCTTAAATTGGTTGCCAGCGTAATATTTGCACACTGAGGATTATTTAGCATATGTTGGCCAATTGCAAAATCACATCTAACATGCTTTACAAGCACAGGCTGGGTTGACTATGGTCTGTACCTTGTTTGTTGCAAACAAGTGAAGGGATGTTGTTTGATATGACCTGCCTGTTTTCGCAACATACAGCTTTCATACTTAATATCGCACTGGCATTGAAATTCATGTACCACATTACTTATTTATGTGATAGGCAGAATGTCTTTTCGGCTTGACGGCAGCGTCTACTCGTGTTGCTACTGCTCCACTTGCTACTCATTTTTTTAAAGATACCTTGACCACCCAGGGTAATATGAGGTGGACTGAGCGTTGTTCAAGACCGTAAATGACAACCTTGGGCCTGCTCATGAATTAGCCGGATATACAGCGTGAAATGATATGATCGGAGTAGTCGTTGGCAGCTTTGAACAAATTTCCTGGAAACATGTTGAAGGATTCCTTCACATTTAGAAAAACCAATAGAGGACTTGCATATCTATAGTGATATTGTGTCCGTGCACTCATTTGACAATGCTAGCTTAGTCACCAAAGTTTCACTTAAGGAAGCCATTGATATCTCAAACACTTTTGTTGGGTTGCAAGCATGGGCTGCAAGAGAAGTATACCCTCAATGGAATGACACTTAATCTCCTACTCCTTGCATATTTCCCAATATATGGAGAAACATTTGATATATTCAAATCCATAAAAACATGTAATAATTTCCTTGCATCTCTCGATGGGGTCCATCCTGCATGCAAATTCATTTTTGAAATGGAACAGTCAAATTAACTTATTTTCCTAATGTATTTGTTGAGAAACCTGATAGAGGGCTCTCTACCATGTTCTATCACAAGCCTACATTCACTGGTCAATACATGCCTGGGATTCTTACAGTTTCAGGTCCTATAAGGTTGACTTTATTGGCAACCTTGTAAATATAGACCCAAACTATTTACTCACCAGGCAAGCTTGAGGCTGAAATGGGGCACATCATAGAGGCTCTGCGGGTTTATAGCTATCATGATCAGATTATTTTACACTGTAAAAATGTTGGCTAGCACACCTGGATAATTTTCCTGAATTTCCCCAAAGAGTTTAATGGAAATTTTTACAACCACCATGGTTTTACATCTAATTTGACAAATGCAGTACTCCCTTTTAAAGGCAATTGGTTCAATATCATTTGAGATAAAGGAAGGAAGGTTATAGAGTTACAAAGTAATCTGATCAGGATAGCTATTAACCCACAGGTCTCAATGTTGTGCCCTATTTCAGCATCAAGCTTGCCTGGTGAGGAAATGGCTTGGGTCCTATATTTACAAGGTTGCCGATAGTGTCTACCTTATAGTATTCCCTGGCTTCTGTACTAAATGATCAATTTGGGGTGTGGTTTGATTCCAGGTCCTTTCTGACCTAGAGGTGAGAATGCTACCAACCGAACCAAACTGACAACTTGAGTCTAATCGAAAATTTTCAAAGGCAATTGGCTCAGAATCATTTGAGAAAAAGGATGGAGGGTTACAGAGCTATAAACAACATGATAGTTTTTCAGTGGAGACAAAAGGGGAAAGGACTGATATTCCTTAATTGATTGATGGATGGTAGCTTGGAGTGAAGCACATCATAGAATAATCACACAGGGACTCAGAATAGGCTGAACTTCTTGTGCTCAATGCTGCGTATTTCTCTGCGTATCCTCGTCCGATTGAAAGTGGCTGACTTGTCAGCAGTAAACAGCTGATGGACACAAGTAAATTAATTTGTGGCAGGCTAGTCAGTTGTAAGTTCATCCATTTGAATGTGTTCGCTGCCGGCAGGAGTCAGATCAGGTCAGGACTACCAGCAGGAATCAGGTCAGGTCGGGGCTGCCATCAAAATCTGGGTCAGAACTCCATTCATTTCAATCAAAATAGCTAACCCCTATATTCACGGCTATAAAATGAGCTTTGGCTAATGCTCTTTTGGTAATTTTGATAAAGCCTGGCCCACTCCCTATTTTAATACATAAAACGGTCATCATTTTTGACTGTTTATCAACTGATTTAGCTGCTTGCAAAACATGTGAACACAATGGTTTATAATCTGTGTTTCAGAAAGTAACCAAAAATTCAGTGATAAATTATTTTAAAGCAAAAGAAAATAAATCGCTTACTTTAACAAACAAATAATGACTGAGTTCAAAGGAAAACTTTGTGCCCTGTCCATCTTTGCGCCCAGCAGTCTCTGCATTAATTCCGGGGTCACCCACCCTCTTTCAGCAAACCCAATCTGGGTTTCTCTCTTTTCACAATCTGCCTTGCTCTCTCCCTCTCTCTCTCAGTCTATATTCTTTCCCACTGTGTCCCTCTCTTCCCCTCTCTTCTTTCCCATTCTGTCCCTCTCTTCTTTCCCACTCTGTCTCTCTCTCCCCTTTTCCACACTCTCTCTCTTTTCCCACTGTTGTGGGTGGAATTTTCTGATTTTGAGCAGAGTTATTGAGGAGATTTGAGAAATGGAGTGGAAGCTGCTTGACCCAAGGGCAGCTTCCTCTGCCACACTTTTTGGCTCGTAATCAAAACAAAAGGGCACCAATATTTTAAGTAAAGATAGAAAACATCCTCACTCCCTTGAAGCTGCTCTCAGAATCCACTTCATGACAGAACCCCCTGACCATGGACACAGGACCATACTCACATGGCCAACCTCCCCCATGGAATTCTGCACCTGCCCCCATGGAACACTGTGCCTGGAAGGTAGCACAGGGAAACACTGAGGGAGTGCCACACATCAATACCAGAGTACTGCCCAGGCATAATCCTCTGCTTGCCCCAGGGGCTGTACACAGAATTGCACCTCTGGCGGGTTCTGCTTGCCAGGCGCATGTCTTGGGGAAACTGTCATGATTTACATTGGTATGCCCTCATGCTAACATGAATGGACAATTTTATGGGGTTGGGGATGGGGGTGGGGCTGGGGTAAGGGGGCCAACTATCAGGCAAAAAGGCCTGATAATTATATTTTATATTTAAATATATTCAAATGGTGATCCTGATGATGTCAGAATACCAATTACATCATTTGTGGTGGTGGGGGGGCGGGCAGAGAGGGGGGAGGTGGTGCTGCAATCGCAACAGGAAATCCCACTGGCATAAACACGTTTTGGGACTCCCACAGGATTTCCTGTCCCTGCTGTCAATCCTTATTCTCACCCCAAAAATGGGAGAGAAAAATCTCCCTGCCCCCATCGTTCTCTCTCCTTTCTCATTCTGCCTTTCTCTCTCTCTCCCTCTTTGCCACTCTGTGTCCCTCTCCCTCTCTCTGAAATCGCAAACCTTCCTGACTCCGTGCCTTGGTTGCAGATTAAACTGGGTGGGCTGCAGATTGAGCCAGTGTGGAGGAGGAGGAGGCACCATTTGGAGAGGGACACAGACTGAGCAGATGGGGGCCACAAATTGAGCTTGAGTGAGGGTGGGAAGGGGGCACAGTTTGGGTCCGAGAAGGGAGACACAGACTAAACTGCTGGTGACCACAGATTGAACCGGAAGGTCCAGTTACTTACATAGCGCTACCTGGTCAGCAGCTTCTTGTCCCAAGCTCCAATATCACCTCTCTGAGTGGCAGTGATTGTTCTAGCCAACCCTCTGAGTCAGGTTCACTGCCCTGTGCTCCTGCTCCCAAATCGCAAGCCTCACTCTCCCCTCTGGTGACAGCAGTGGTCATTCCAGTTTCCACACATAGTAGACCAGGCCCAGAGTGTAGCACAGAGGGGCAAGGCCAGAGTGCAACCAATATCAAAGCAAAAATAGTGTGCAAATCAGAGAAAGAAGCCCTGAAGAATAAAAGACATTAAAGCAAAACAAAGTTAAGTGGGGCAAATTAAAATGAGGATATAGTGTACCTGGATTTTGAAGGTGTCGCCAAAAGGATTTTATGGATAGTTAGGACTCTTGGAGTTGAGGCTAATATGTTAGCATTAATGGAAGATTGGAAAATGGGCAGGAAGGAAACAGCCAGGACAAATGGACAATTTTCTAGTTAGTATCTAGTGGAGCACTCCAAGGGTCAATGCTGCATTCTCAACTATTTAATCTCTATGTTAAGGACTTTGGTGAAAAGACTGAGAATAATTCATCCAAGTTTGCTGACAGTATAAAATTAGATGAGAATGAAATCTGTGAGGCAGTTGCTGCAAAAAGTTATAGCCAGATTAACTGAAGGGGTAACAGGGTGACAGCTGGAAAATAACATGAGTGTGAAATTATTTGCTTTGTAAGTAAGAATGCAAAAGCAGAATACTTTTTCAAAGTCAAGATATTTTAAATGTTGATGTTCAAAGGCTTGACTGTATTCTTCTAATTCCTCTACTCAGAAAGCTGGCATGCTGGTAAAGCAATCAATTAGGAAAGCAAATTGCACGTTGGCCTTTATTGCAAGGAGATTGGAGTACAAGAATTCGAAAGTCTTGCTACAATTTTCTTGGGCTTTGGTGAGACCACATATAGAGTAGTGTGTGCAGTTCTGGTGTCCGTATGTAGGGAAGTCTATACTTGCCTTTGAGACAGTGAAGTGAAGGTTAATTAGATTGCTTCCTGGGGTGAGAGAGTTGCCCTTTAATGAGAGGCTGAGTAAGTTGGACCAATACTCTCTGGTGTTTCGAAGAATGTGAGGGCAACAGTGGGGCATCTGATGAAATTTAAATTCAATTCATAAAATTTAGAATTGAAAGCTCGTCTTAGGAATGGTGACCATTAAATAAGCAAACCAATACTGTACAAAGTAGTCTAGATATATTCCTGTATAAGTGAAACATGATCTTCCAGCTCTTGTATGCAATTTCCCTTGCAACAAATGATAACACTGTACCAAAGTTGTATCAAAGCACAACAGCAGTACCATTGTACTCTGGGTAGAAGCATCATTTTCACATGACTACTCCCTGACCACGCCCAGCTACCATTGGGTCAGTCAGTATGAAATGTACTACCTCCACATCTCTAAGCTCGAAGAACCATTGCTTATACTCTTTCTACACAGCAAAGCGTATGGAGACAAATTTACTTACCTCATTCTGAATGGAACAGTCCAGTTGATTGTCATAAGTACCCAATTGGTTCACTAATCCTCTGTTGGGCAGCAAATCTGTCATCCCTACTTGGCCTGACCCACAACAATGTGCTTTATTCCTGCCTAGCAAGTCCTTCAGTTCAAAAGCATTTGGTGTGGGCAACAAATCCTAGCCTTGTTTGCAGTGCCCACATTTCATGAGAAAAGAATAACAATTGAAACATACAAGATCCTGAAGTGGCTTGACAAAGGAGACAATGAAATGTTCTTTCTCCTGGCTGGGGAATCCAGAACATGAGGGCACAATCTCAGGATAAGAGATAGGACTGAAATAAGGAGAAATCTCTTCACGAAGAGGGTTGTCTTCTTTGGAATCATCTCCCTTTAGAGGTTTATAAATGCTCTATCGTTACATATATTCAGCATTGGGATAAATAGTTTTTGGATCTCTCACGTGATGAAGGGAGTATATTAAGAGTAGACAGGAAAATGGAGTTGAGGGTGAGGTTCAACAAAAATCATACTGAATGGCAGAACAGGCTCAAGTGACCATGTGGTCTACTTCTGCTCCTAGTTCTTAGTTTTTTATGTTCTTATGCAATGAAAACAATATGAGGTGATTGGCGAATAAGTATCAGGGGTTTGTGCAGAATTATGGTTAAACATCTGACCCAAATACCCAATGTGTATTTAATTTCCTGCATTTTTATTCTTCTCATGAGGCTTCATTATTAAGAACAACAATCACATTAAGAATCATATTAAAAATATTGAAAGAAAATATTCCTGTAGTGCTGCTCCAAAATAGTTCCGATAAGATACAATCTGTAATTGCGTGTTCTTTTCTGCTTAATGTATAATGGTGCAGTGGTGGAAAATGTGAGCAAGGATTTAACTAACCCCTCACGGTGCAGTATCTCCAGCATCTGTTCATCACCATCATCTTCTTGTTAAAAAGTGCTTCCTAGAATGATAACAACATAGAAATTAGAAGTATTCTGCTCATGTGACATTTGATAGTACAATAAGGCTCTATCATATGATTTATGGAAAACTGAATAAAACCAATCATATTGTGAAGAGAAACTGAAGTATAGTTTTGTAACAATATTTAAACAGGTATAGCAAATGGTTAACACTTGATGCACCAAAGTAGATAACAACTAGCAAAAGCTCTGCTGCCCAGTTGTTAAGGGTTAAACTAAGAAACTGCAATTTAGGGCTTTAAATTAATCTACATTTATAAACCAACTATTATTTATCATATGATGCTTTAATTTACTTTTTGAATTCAGGAATAATAAAGTCAGACTACGTGGAACTTCTGTACAAATTGTTAAGTAATAATGTACATGTTTTGTTGTGGATTAATTTGACGTCAGGTGTCAGTCAGATAAGAAGGTCATTTATTAGTCTAGTAGAACCATGTGTAGGAAACTAGCAAATTATGGTAAGCCAGTTGGTCCAAAACCCAGAGGGAGATTGATGTAAAAATGTCATGGTTTGAGAAAAGCCCAGAGCTATTAAAAGACTACCTGAAGTATGAAAGTGAGATGGTTTAAAGTTTTTCTTGTAAGTATCACTTTTCCTGGTAGGCAGAAGAAATGGTGCATTTTCCTTTCTTTAACTGCAGTTTCCCTGACAGTGTGTAATCTGGAAAATAACCTCTATAAATCTTGCCTATCAGTAAAGACAGCTACCGTGGATATCCACTGTTAGACATCAATGGAGACTTGAAGCAGTTGCTTCACTTGTCTGCGTCAGCACCTCCTCTGCACAAACATCTGCAGGTCATCTTACTTGTTTAAAGGAAGTATATGTTTTTTTTTCCATCCATCTCACTCTCTGTTCTAACTGCTGTTGCTCATTGCAGTTAAGAGCCATCTGCCCCAAATAAAATTCAGAGTATTTGTAAAATGTGCACCAGCAAATCCTATTAGCCTCCTGCTTGTTTTAACTAGCAGACATTTAGCTTTGTCAGTCACCACTTCAATAACAGACAATACTTACCTACCCACTAGTAAAAAGCTGTAAGTTTCTTTATCAGCAAGTGTGGATGTTAAACAACAAATAATTGACAATGATAGTACATGAAAATAGTCTTATTGTGTATTTTTTTTCCTTTTCACCAGAATATTTTGAGAAACCATAAACCACCATGAAAAATAACATTTCCATCTGTTTTGGTCTCATCTGATGGACATGGCGTGCACATATGGTAAGAGTGGGTACTGGAGTGCATGTAGTGTTTCTTCATAAAACTATCTTTGTGGAATGTTTCAGACAGGACTTTGAAAATTTTGGGCTGTATTCATAATAATTTCAATGTAAATGAGTTTTAAAGATATTTGGCGTATGTAATAGCTGCTGAGTGCCACAGGGTGGTAGGAGATGTGCATTTTCCTAAATGTGTTTCTGGTCACACTCTGTACCATTCACTTGTGTTGGAGCTGGGTTATAAATAAGATGGCACGTTACGATAAACACTCTAGTGAACTCACAGATGTTTTAAAATGAACATTGATGCCTGGAAGTTATACATTTAATTCTGACCAACCAACCTTGCATCTAGAAACCTATTTTTTTAATTTTGTAGCTTATTGTCTGGCATGTGAATTTGATAACATCTATCTATATTTTATGAAGTCATAATTCTGCACGTAAACCTTACAGTTAATGTGTTAATATTTTGTCCACTTTGCTGCCATTTTAGGTACTGGGCTGACTTGGACAAGGTCAGTATTCACTTGCAGGACCAATGCTGTCCCCAGCATCCTCAAACAGTCTCTAAACAGGTCAGAAGCAAAATTATAAATCTAAGTAATCATGGTGAATGTTTGCTTTTCTGAAATTACTCTTTAATATTGCTGCGTGCATAATATAAAGGTATGATCTGAACACGAATATGGTTAATATGCACATCATTTTAAGCATTAAAATAATCTATATTACATTTAAGAAATGCTTTTAGAAAATATGTTTTTAAATTATTTTAATAAAATTTCTCACATTTACATTTTCAAAGCACAAACAGCCATCAAGTTAAAAAAAACAGTAGTGTGCATACAAGAAATTAAAACCCAATGTAAGATTCCTATAAATTATCAACCAATTTATATCTGCATTGAATGCTGAATCAAAATTGAAGTTTTTGTGGTGCATAGTAGAGTTCTGAAAATATGCTACAAACAAATTTTCTGAAATTTAGTGTGATGTGCAAATTCTTTCTTTTCAAAACTTCTTATTTGCACAAATCCTTAATAAAAAGAACAAAAGGCACAGTTGCTGTTCAGCATATATGGACAAATTCAGAGACCACAGCAGTTGTTAATGTCAGAGAAACCTACCTTATCATTAGTCATGTAACATTCATTAGGCATGTAACATTTTCTCACCTTAAACATCCTAGTGTCAGAGGTATACAGTGATGGAGCAAAATAACAAGTCTTTGTTGCTTTTATCCATTCGTGGGTTTTTTTTGTGAAATGCATCTGATCTGATATCAGTATTGAATCAAGTGAAATGCTGAGTAAAGGCAATGCTTGGTGTATCCAACAGTGTTCAGGCGATACTGTTTCAATAGGGCAGCCTATTGTCTGAAACAAACAGATGTTTTCCATATTGATTGTACAGCCCAGTTTTGCAAAATCCCTTCTTAAAAAATTACAGGCTCTCCAAAGTAGAGTAGTTAAAAAGATAACTACACCTTTGTAAAGCAGTTAAAATAATTATTTGAATAAAGCTCGTTGTGTTTGCAATCCAGTTCTGTGCTCAGCAGTTCATCAGCACTTAAATTGCAATAAAGTTAAAAAAGAACCAACTGAATTGCTGTCCTACTCAAACAATAAAATCTTAAAACGGTTGTTCACTGACAAGCTACAATCTTTTAAGCTTTAAATCCTGTTCATCCATAATTATATTCCCAATTCCTTCATTACTATTAAACAGAAATCATTTCACATGAATGCTATTTATATAGCAGATCCACACTATCGGAAGATTAAATTGAATATCCATCGGAGGCAGAAACAAAATTTGCTTAGAATGACCTGTTCTCAAGCTTATTGCAAAATATTGCCAAATTATATAGCATTCACACCTATTCAGGAATGTTGCCATCAATATAAATCTCTGCTGGATTACTTTACAAGTGCAAATCATATATTACTATAGGCTAGAATTTCATTAGCTGCACCATTTTTTTTTATAAATTGGAAGTATGTCCACACAGTCAGCGAACATCTTGAATAGTATGGCACACGTGCAGAGGTGTAAAGATTATTGCAGCGTGTTTCAAAGCCAAATGGTGAACGTCGACAGGTGACAGCAGCTCTCAGCAGTGACTGGTTTTCAAAACTGGATTGCTGTGAAGTTACAAGACTTATTAATTTTAATGTTGCATAATCACAGCTTGTCAGTGCATGAGTGAGAAAAAGGAAAGGGGTGAGGTAAATCAGCAATCAAAAAATGCAGGGAGGTGCAAGAGAGAAAAACAGAGGGAGACCAGACAAGGGAGTAAATAATCTGGACTGAGAAGACAGAGAGAGGCAACAAAGGGTAAATAGAAATGGAGAAAATGGTACCTAGGCAGAAAACAAAGGGAAGTTACAAATGGAAACAAAAGCAATTAAAAGGATACCAGAAAATATGTAATTGGTTATAATGTCAATTTCAGACAGAATTTTGAATTCAAATGGCAATATTTCGAATACCTATATAAAATGTTAGTTTTAACCCCACTACTGTGTTGAATTCTGAAGGTTTTAGTCATTGTGCAGAAGTACTAGAATGGTTCCAGGATTATAGTTAATGTGGATAATCTGACGAGATCAAGGATGTTCATTTGGAAGCAGAGAGGTTTGGGTAGGAGAAGATTTGATGGAGGTGTTTAAAACCATGATGGGTTTAAATGGAGTAATTAAGGACAAACAGTTCCCAATGGTTGAGGGGTTAATAACCAGAGTGTATAGATTTTAGGTGATTGCCAAAGAAACCAGTGGCAGAATAAGGAAAACCTTAAAGCAAATGAATGTTAAGAGTTGTAATTCATTGACTAATAGGTGTTGGAAAGAGAATTAATACATTTCAAAGGTAATTGGATAAATATTTGCAGAACAAATAATTGCAGACATATGGAGAAAGATCATGGAAGTGGTACTACTTGCACTTTGATATACCTGGTGCAGACCCGATGGGTCTGTGTTGTCCTGTTCCAAGATTTTATTTCTGACAGTTCAGTTGTTGTCCTTTTCCTTCCAGTCTCCTCTGATGCAACAACATCATATTTGCTCCAGCACTAATTTTACTACATCCCATTGGAAATCTGAATTTTGCATTCCTATATTAATAATAATTTCAGTACTTCCTTATTTCAAAAATTAAACTATTTCCTCTACCCATACATTTGTAACAAAAATAAATATTACTGTAGTGTTGCTCATAGATAATTACCTTTGAAGCCAATGATTAAAGAAGGTTTTGGACTAAGAATTGTAAAACACGGAACAAGATTGAGAATAGCAAGTACATATTAAGGCTGAGTTTAGGATTTGACTTGTTTGTGCCAATTTAACAGTGAGCAAGCTATAAGGAGGGTGAATGCAGAATTGTGCTATGAAACTGGAAACGATTGCCCTAAAACAATTCTTGTTAAAATATGAAGGTAATATAGTTATATGCCATGCACAGTGAGAATGATAACCTCTTTGATGACCAGTTTAATTAGTATGTCGTAATCAATGCTAATATTATTAATTATTTCTTGCAACTCTGGATATGTCAATGCTATGGGATGTCTTTAAAATAAATATTTGATTAAATACAATAGGACTTATTACGTTTACGTTCTATTTTTAAATTGTTCTACTTTAAATAGTAAATATTGGTACATCAAGATTTAAAGTAACCGAATCAACGTCCATTGGGAGTACTCACATGTACTGATGAGATGAAAATTACCATTCAAACTTTATTTCTTTTATCTTTACTTCTCCAAACTCTATCCCGAGGAAGTCAAATCTATTAATCATATATTCCTTGAGTTTGGCTTGTGACTGGGTGGTCTGAAAAAAGGAACATTGTTAAAGACAAATGAATCATCTTAATGTAGAACGTAGCATGTTATGAATCATTACAAAGGAAATAAGATTAAATCATAGAATTCCTACAGTGCAGAAGGAGGCCATTCAGTCCATTGAGTCTGCACCGACTCTCCAATAAAGCATCCCATCCAAGCTCTATCCCTGCAATCCCATGTGTTTACCCCACTAATCCCCTAATCTACACATCTTTTGGACACTAAGGGGCAATTTAGTATGGCCAATCCACCTAACCTGCACACCTTTGGACTGTGGGAAGATACCAGAGTCCCCGGAGGAATGGTGCACATAAAGATAAAAAAAGATACTCAGGATCAGGCAAGATCTGTGGAGAGAAGCAGAGTTGATGGGTGGAATTTTTCATTCCAAGACGAAGAGTGGGATTTTCTGACCTCCAACCATAGACCCTACCGGTGACCCCCCACCCCCCAACCCACACCCCCACCCTCCCACATGGTGGCTTCCTAGCAGTAGGATGGGCAAGCTGTGCAAAATATCATAGACATTAGCAGGACCAGTGGATACCACCAGCAACCGATGGTGAACTGCCTCCACTGTCGGGAAACTTGCAATTGAGGGGCGTGACCATAAATCTCATGGCGGGGATGACAAGCGGCAGTGTCACCCGCCATGGAGGCCATTGGGAACACACGCTGTATAATGTGTATCCGGTCTCATTAATTATGCAGTTGGGGATTTCCTGGCATATTACATGGTGGAATAAAACTGGAATGTTTTACGTTCTTTTGTTGACTTTCATTGAAAGGAATGCCAGGAGGGAGTATAACAACAGTCGATCTATATGGCATCTGTTTTACTCCCTTGCTGAAGTTGATGGTTTCAGCTTATTCTTATCAAACACTTTGCAGCTTTTAATGATTTGAAGAGCAAACATTATACCAGAGGAAACTCACAATAAACTACTTACATCTGCACGAAATAATAACTATGCATCAACTCCTGATAAAATAGCAATATAGAACTATGTATGATAATGTTTTGAGCTGCCTTTGGTTCATCCAAGTTGTATTCCTCTAACGCTATTGTTCAATAGCAATATCTAAAAATAGCAAAGTATTTTTATCCCATGATTAGTGCCATCAGAAAGTTTCCAAGCTACACAGTTCACATGAAAATCTTCAGTCACAGATTGGTGAAGTGTAGCTGAGGTAGTTTTCCCTTGCCTCATGTTTTTTCTGTTTGAAGTAGCTGTAAAAGTACTGGGTTGCAATAGTTGGCAACCAGGAACTAACAACAATGAAGGTTTATTGATAATATTGAGCAGCTCTTGCATGCTGTGTGTCTGCCTGCACCCAGGGGAGAACACCCACATTCCTGATATATAGCACCTTTTGTACCCACATCATCCCAGTGCCCACCTGACCACCCAGCCTACTGTGCCTTCTCCTAGGCTGCCACTTAAAGGGAGTAAGAAAGGAAGTGAGGCAGAGATTTCAAATAGAATATTAGGAAAGTTTTAAATCCATTGATTTTGAAGGTAAGTGCTGGTGCTAGTTGCCACCAACAGAGTTGCTGCTGTTTAATATTTCCACATAATTTTACTATTGTGATTAATTAGCATCACGCGGATAGTTATATCTGAGTTATCAAAACTGTCGACCTCTTTACTGACTCGAATCTGCAATTTTCAATCGCAGATAAAAGTGCATTTTTTGTGGCAACGTGTTCCAGTCAAAACCATGCTTTAATCTTTTTTTAATGTTATACAATATGAATATATTCTTGCAACTACATGCTGGCTCAGTTGGCAATATACCGACCTGCAAGTCAAGTGTTCAATCCCCACTAAAGGACTTGATCTTCATTGGCAATAAAAAAGGTTTGCCTCACAATAGAGACTATTAGGCTGTGGTGGCAATAGACGGGATCATCAGTGGATTACTGGAAAAGGTGAATTTTGAGTTGATTTTTAAAATTGTGAGAGAAAATAGATGTTTGATACAGTTGCAGATAAGAGATAGTTGGCTGAAATTAAAGCCAATGGAATTACAGGTAAATTAGGAGGAACAGGAGATTGGTTAAGCAGTAGAAGATAGAGAGCAGGGATAATATTATGTGCTCAAATTCAAAGGATATGACTGGTGCTCCCTCACGAGAATCTGTGCTGGGGCTATATTTATTGATGACTTAGATAACACAGTGGAGAGCCATATATCAAAGTTTGCTGATCACACAAGTATGTGGCAGAGTAAGTAAGGCAGATGGGGGCATACAACTACAAAGAGACATTGATAGATTAAGTGAGTGGACAAAAATGTGATAGATGAATTTCAACTCTGATAAGTGTGAGGTTATACATTTTGGACCAAAAATGGATGGGTCTGAGTATTTAATTAAATCCTGAAAAGTTAGGAACAATGTAGGTCTGAAGAGATTTAGCAGTCTATGTACACAGATTGTTAAACTGTAGTGGCCAAGTACAAAAATAATCAAAATGATGAATTATATATTATCCTTTATATCTAAAAGGTTAGAATATAAAGAGGAGGGCAATTTGCTACAGCTATACAAAGCAATAATAACACTCCATAAGGGGTACTGTGTGCAGTTCTTGGCACTGCACTTTAGACAGGATATATTGGCTTTAGCAAGGAATGAAGCATAGATTCAGCAAAACATTACAACGGCATGAAGGGTTAAAATAATGAAGCAATTATGTAATCTAAGCTTGTATTTCCTGGAAAGTAAAAGGTTAAGTGGTGAGTTGATTGATATTTTTAAGATCTTGAAAGAAGTAATAGAAATAAACTTTCTCTGTTGATAAGGAAGATGAGATAAGAGGACATAATATTAAGATGAGATCCAGAATATTCAGGAGAGAAAAAGGAAATATACCTTCATAATAGAAGTGTGGAACTGTTTAGCACCAACAGCAATAGATACAAGCTCAATTAGTAATTCTGATTCTAAGAGCAGTCGGTTTTTGCTCTCCAAGGGAACAAATGGAATTGGAGCCAAGGTATGTGGATAAAATTAAGAATAAGATTGAATGACAGAATAGGCACAAAGGCTGAATAGCCTTTGTGATTTTATTGTTTTCAGGGTAGAATTTTTAAGAATTAAGACTGAGGTAAAAAAAAAGTTTTGACATCAGTAGTGGAGTAAAGAGAGAAGGGAGTGCACAGGCAGCATGGTAGTCCTGTGGTTAGCACAGTTGCATCACAGCACTAGGGACCTGAGTGTGATTCCCAGCTTGGATTACTGTCTATACAGAATCTGCACATCCTTGCTGTGCCTGTATGTCCTTCGGTTGCTGTGGTTTCCTCCCACAGTCTGAAAGACATGCTGATCAGGTGAGGTGGCCATGCTAACTTCTCTCTCAGTGTACCTGAACAGCCAAAGTATGGCAAATAGGCGATTTTCACAGTAACTTCATTGCAGTGTTAACGTAAGCCTACTTGTGACACTAATAAATAAACGTTAAAAACGGTGACCCACAGGTATGGGAAGTAATATAAAGCTGAAGTAGCATAAAGTAAATGCAAGTTGTGGAGGAATTAAAGAATAAGGATAGCAATTTTGGATATAATTGTTTGGACAGCAGGAAGTAGCTCAGCAAGAATGGAATAATAGCATATAAAGTTGAGCATGGGATAGAATATGGCAATTGGATTTGGAGTTCATGGTGCATGGTGGTTGACAGAGCACATTGGAATAATGTAGTCTAATGGTTACAAAAGTGCAGACAAATATTTCAAAAGATGGCACAACTGATAACTGATCTACCAAGAAGACAATGCAAAAGCGAAATAGGCAGTCAGGGTGATGAACAGGTTGTGGGATTTGAAGCTTAGCTCCAGATGAACATGACAGCCAGGATTCACACAGCTTGACTCAACCTGATCAGATGGCCAGAATGGAAGATGCTAAGTGCTGAGGGAGAACAGTTTGTGGCAGGAGTTGATACTAATGATACTAACTTTTTCCAAATATTTGTCCAGAGAAAGTTGTGACTCATCCATACTTAAGTATTGTGTGGCTTCCTTGCTTCCATGTGTACATATTTATCTATTTATGCATCTGGTATTTATTAATTACATTTATGAAATTCGTCTGACTTCAAAAGAATTGAGTGGTTAAATAGAACTCTGTGCATTATTGGAGACAGCACTGGAGTTTTGCCAAGATTCAGGCATGCCCTCAAAAGTATTGCAATCCATTTTCTATGTATAAGTTACTCTTTACTGAAAGGTATAGATCAACCCAGCTTAGAAGACAACTCTAAACAATTCTTGTTTAGGCACATACTTAGTGTATAAGACTGGTGTGACGATGGAGGAAGAAGATATTCATTCTAGATTCCCAAAACAAAATGAGCCATGAGAAGAGGTACCAGCTATTACCTGATCTTGAGAGGAATGGGGTCCTCGAAAACTGTTGGAATGGTTACATTGTCACCAGAAATACAATGCCTTCATGCTCACTTAAATGGGCCAAATCAAACTCTGAGACTAGCAAAGATTTCAGAGTGACAACTATTTGATGTAACCATTTCATGGAAAAAAATGGTCTGGTGTTATGGGAGGAGACCAAGATCACTCAGAGACCATTAAAAGACCTCCTTGCAAAAATTATCAGTTCTCAGCAATCCATCATCAGATAGTGGCAAAAACATGATTACCTGTTAAGTCACATCGCCATCATAGTTGAAAGGCCCATGAATTTTGATATGCCTAGAAACTGAAAGGTTTGAAAACAGTTCCAATGAAAACCACAGAACATGAGAAGACAAGATTCACAGTGGCATTAGCCTTAATGGCCAATGGAACAAAACTAAAGCCTATGGTAATTTTAAAGTGGAAAATCACATTTTCTGCTGGAATTTTTGCTTATATCCATGATAACATTTGGATGAATGAGAATGACATGAAGCTGTGGATCGATGAAGTGTGAAATGGGTGTCCTGGCAGCCTACCTGAAGAATGCAGTTTATTGGTGTGGGACATGTTCCCATATAGCCAATGAGATCAAGTGATGCCTGCAAAGGAATAACAGCAGATTGCAGTTATACCAAGGGATCTAATGTCCAAGTTCAATGTTTGGACGTATTCCTCAACAAGCCATGCAAAGATTATGTTCTTGCTGAATGGTTGACAGAGGAAAACCACCACAAAGTGTGAAAATGTGTGTGCTGCCAGCTTGATTTATTGTGAGGTTTCATCATCAAATTGTGGGGTAATATTAGTGGACAAACTGTCATCAGATTATTCAAAAAATGCAGAACAACCAATTCAGTGGATGGGAAGGAAAATGATTTGTCATGCAGGAAAGGTTCTGAACCAGAAGTGCCAGTCTTGATCCAGAGTAGATCTTTACAATGATGTCACAGCTGAAATAACTCATGGTGAATTTGATAAACTCTGCATTGGATGCCGAAGACAATGAATTTGATGGTTTTTAAATCATTTGATTGTAATTAAAGATATTCTTGTAGAATTAATTAATTCATTGATACATGTCACATTGATTTAATTTGAAATACTGGTGTTGCTTTTTTCATATTTCAAAGTAGTGACCACCTACAATGACACCAGTTCCCATTTTATTCACAGCAATCATGTTGACTCCTGTTTTTGCAGCGGTTTTTCAAGGTCTCAAAGGCCGACTTATATAGTATGTTACATATACCACATTGCAAATCAAACTGTTATGTCAATACCAAAACTAATATCAAATGCAAACAGTTGGAAATCTACATTGAACTGAAACTTCCTCCTGCATTTATTAGAAACATAGTTTAAATCTTCAAAGGATATCTGATCCATTACGGAGTTTCACATCGTATTTCTGTTTAATATTACTCTAAGCTTGTTACAGTTTCCAAATCTTATGAGTCTCATCTTTCTATTTACTTGTAAGTAGCTAATTACTCAGCACACTAATCTGTGTTTGATATCTATTGCAGAAAACCATATGTGATGTAACATTAAACTATGTCAAATCCAATGAGCGGGTTATTATAAGTAGAGTAATTATTAATCATTGTTATTTGTAGCTCAGCAAGAGCATGCAACAAAAAAATTGTTTCTGCCTCATAACAAGTACTGTGATCTGGAAATTCAATGATGTTGTACCCATGTTAAAGATGCCAAATTGGAACAACTGCATTAACTGCGTGCACATTCTGAGCTGAAAGCGCAATGCCTGCCATATCGACATAAACATCAAAAGAGGCATCATTAACCTTGCCAAAGGAGGGATTCATGCCCCCAAATTAGTTTGCACTGAATTTGATTGGCCCAGGCTAGGAACACTCAGAGAATTGAGGTAGCCTAACCATTAGTCCTTAAAGAGACTGTTGCTGGAACCACAATAAAGATAGGCTTTATAAACCTGAATACGAAATTGGGATGAGCACAACTTCCAACTACATCGTACACTGATGGTAATTACCAGTTCCTGTATGGCCTCCTCCCAATCGTGCCTTCACTTATTTTGATGCAAGAATCTTTCCATTTATCCAGTTTATGCTGGCTTTTTCTGATGACAGAAACTATCAAGAAACCAATCATTGAGAGAAAAAAAAACTTGTTAAACATCTCAAAACATTAAGATTATGGGCAAGATATTGCCTCACATACTACAGAGCTTTACACCACTCTAAGTAGTGGTGCCCCTGTGGTTTCCGCATGGCCTGTGCATTTATCTGCAGAAGTGACTCCTCTGTGCTCTGTATCAGTGACAGGAGGCTGTCTGGCAGGCCAGTTAAATGTACATAGTATTCAGTATGCCCATCCCTTCAGCGCTCTTTAGTATGCCACCCATCAAGGTTCTCCGTTGAGTCCTCTGCAGCCCTGGCAAACAAACCATACTTTGCCACTGGCCTGACTACAGTCTTGTCCAAATGGCTCACAATAGCAACTCTATACCCACCTCTAAGGCACGTGCAGAGCTGGCAACAATGGGTGTCAGATGAAGTGACAGAATCTCTTCATTAATGCTGAGCTGCTGCTTTCTTTCCTTCTTGTGGGCCTGGCTGGACAGGTGACAGTCCTTGGGTGTCTGAAAGCAAAAGCTGAAAAGGAGAAGGTTGGTGTAAAGAAAAATGGGCAGGAAGCAAAAAGTCCACGATCACACCATCAGCAGCTTGCTTGTCATACCAGATAGCAGGTGAAGCTGAACATATGAACAAGGAGCAGGAGGAGGCCATTCAGCCCTTCGAGCCTGTTCCACTATTTAATAAGATCATGGCGTTAAGCTGATGTTGGCATCCTGCCGATAACCTTTCACCTCCTGGCTTACCAAGAATCTATCAATCAGCAGGGATTTGAGAGAGGGGATGAGGCAAGGACATACTGTCATCCTCAATGTTCTCAGTGATTCTGGATATCACATTCTAGCTTGCTCTATTATGCGGACAAGCATGTCCTCAGCAGGGCTCAGGAGCCGTAGATGCACTCCAGCAGATCTTTTCTGCTCCCTTTTATTGTGTGCAACCTTGTCCTATAAGAGAGACGGAAGAATGTCAACAATTGCACTGTGTTTGGTTGAGGTGCCTTCCATTACTGAAGGTATATGGAGCAAGTGAGAGGTAGATGTGGGACTGGCACCATTGTGTGAGACTGAAGTGGAGTCCTGAGTGTCAAGGGGAGTGCAGTGCACTGGAAAGAGTAGAAAACTTATGTTGTGAGTGGTAGGGAATATCATATGAAGATGCATTGATCAAAGTTGACTGTCCACATTAGGTCATTAGACTTCTTGTAGCACTGCTTCTGGGTTCTTGAGCCCTCTGGAGTCGTACAAAAGCAAAATTCTTCAGATGCTGGAAATCTGAAATCAGAAGAAAAAGTGCTGGGAAAACTCAGCAGGTCTGGCAGCATTTGCGGAAAGAGAAACAGAGTTAATTTTTCAGACCAATGAACTTTCATTAGAGCTGAAGAAAGATAGAAATGTTAACCAGTGGAAGGGGGATGGAGCAAGAAGAACAAAGGAAATAAAAACAGAAAATGCAAGAAAACTCAGCAAGCCTGGCAACACCTGCAGAGAGAAACAGAGTTAACATTTTGAGTCCACATGACTCTCCTTCAGATTAAGCTCTTCACATAAGATTTTCACATATGTAGCAATGGAGCAGTAGTTGTCTATTTGCAGTCCACCATTCAGCATATTGCAACATTTGCTGCAAACACATATGTTATGGGGGATACTTACTTCCACAACAAATTTTGGGACACAAGATTAATTTGTGGTTCGCCTCAACCGACTGAAAGAAAGGTTACATGCCATAAGGACGGCATTCCAAGATTTATAGATGCCTACTGTTCTGTGTTCACAAATCAATAGGAATTCTGGAGAAATGCCTGCCAGAAGGGCTGGCGTCCAGGATTACAGGAGCAGCCAGTTGGTCTGTAAAAACATTGGAACAAGAGTAGGCCGCGCAACCCCTTAAGCCGGTCCTTCCATTCAATTGGATGATGTAGCACTACACCATTTAAAATAAATTTGCAGGATTTTATCTCCAATTGTATATCATCAAGCTACTGATTTAGAAAGTAAATATTCTGAATTAAGTTTCTCTTTCTTCAGTAAAGCACTTCATTTATTGTCAAGTTGCTTTACATCATTTTGAGCTCAATTACATTTTCAGCAGCCAAGCAACAAATAATTTCATGCACTGTGTTAAATTCTTCCATTCTGAAGTCTCTTATGTGACACGTATTTCAAATATGTTTAACACATGCATACTTGATCCAAATTAGTCAGCAGATATAAGCAATGAAATACCTGATGTGCGCATTTATATAGAGATAATCTTTTCATATAATGCTGGTTAATATAAATATGTAAGATAACATTTGATGGTTTCACTCTATAACAAGTCTGAACAAAATGCTTCATCTTAATCCTTGTCTTTTAAAATGATCTTACAAAATATGATAGGGTGTTTAAAATCTTGTTCTTCCAGTTTCAGCTTGTCTTACAACTGAAAACTAAATCTGAGTAGTCTAACATTAATAATCCCCCCATGCTTCTGTGAAAATCAATATTTATTTCATACATTTTAGGCTAGGCTTAACTAGAATTTCCTGAAAATTGAATTATTATCATTAGAAGTAGTCCTCTGCTTTTCTAGTGTCTAATACTTTTAGTATTAACCGCATTATCGTTTAATTGAGTTCATGTAAAAACTGTATTAATGAATCAAGCAAGCCCTGGCTATTAACCTTTTGATTATAATTTGCGTGAAATTATTTAATTGATAAATATTTAAACTAATTAAAATGCCGTTTCATATCTTTACAATCTTGAAAGTTTACATTGATTTAATAAAAGGTACCTGACTAATTATTTCGCCCCAACCTGTTGTGGTTCAGGTTTAATTGATTGCCGCCTGCATTGTCCCAGCGAGATTCGCTAAGGTTGCAGTAAACAAAATGAGGTGTGGGACTAATACTCAAATATTGACTGTAAATGAAGGCTATTGTCAGCCACACAACCAATTATAGCTAAAACTGCATCCAATATTTGTTTTATTATAATATTAAAATGATTTTTTAAGCATTTCACCAGTTTTAGATCTGTGATTTATGACATGAGAAGTAATCTATTATCTGGAGGTACATGATCTTTTTAGGATTGGTGACTGAGTACAATGTAATTTTACTTTAGCCAAGCCCACCATTTTCAAATCAACTTAAACTCAATAAAAATTTTTACAGTGCTCATTAAATTGGGATCTGTAGCACCACTGGTGCCAATGTGATGGATGCCCCAAGTTCACAAAATGGTGCAGCACTCCCACCCACTTTTGGTGTAGCCCGTGCAGTGTCCCATGCTTGGAGGGGCATTAGTGCAGGTGTGCCTTGCATGCACCTGATGTCTCAGGAGTGCTCAAATTGTAAAAATTAGCTGTGTTCTGTACTGATTGGACACACAGTTGATTGGACTGAGCAGGTAAAATGAACACCTGGACTGATCATTCTCAGCTGGACATGGGTTCAGCTGCACTAGGGACACTCTCCCAATAGAGTCAGCCTTCCAACAAGTAGGTGAAGTGCTTTTCATTCCTCTTTTTCAAAAGTTTGTGCAAGTACTGCGAAGTGTTGATTGCTCTGGTGAGTTGGTGCATCCATGCAGAAAGGGCAGAAGATGTAGTCATTTGCTCATAGTCTGTAATTGGTATGGGAGCTATAGTTGCAGTTGTTCTGGGGCTGCAACATCACAGGCTACTGGAGTGAAAGCTCTGGAGAGAGCAAATTCTGTTCAGAGGGAGGAGAAGGAGGAAGAAAGCAGTACCAACCAAGGAGCTGAAGAAGCACTTCTACCTCAGTCTCACCTAGGAACCTTCTCAGGCACGTCAGGTTCAACAAAGAGGTTGTTACAGGAGCATAGAATCATAATATCTCTCCAGTACAGAAGGAGGCCATTCAACCCATCAAGTCTGCACAGACTCGGACAGACTGTCCTACCTAGTCCCTATTCTGTAACATTACATATTTACCCCACTAATCCTCCTGCACAAATTGGGACACTGAGCTGCAATTTAGCACAGCCAATCCACCTAACCTGCACATCTTTGAACTGATGGAAGAAAGCAGATCACCCAGGGGAAGCCCACGCAGACACGGAGAAAACATGCAAATTCCACACAGGCAATCACCCAAGGCTGGAATTGAATCTGACTCCTCAACGCTGTGAAGCAGCAATGCTAACCACTGTGCCACCACCCTGGCCAGCAGCGTCACACCAAGGTTTGGTGTGTAACCATGCACAAACCATTACGTCAGTGAATGCCAGCTTTCCTAACAGCAGTCACAATGCACTCATCCTGAATCAACCTGCCATTCCCATCATCCACAGGCTAAGAAAAACCAGAGGAAAGGGATCTACTCCTCTGTCAGCCGACTACTGAAGGACAATGGGAATATGATAAAAAGCAATGCTCGTATGTATGGAGAAGAGGCAGGAATGGTAGGGTAACCATCTTCAGACATATATAAAAGTTCATGTTGGTCTGTTGCAGCTTCCATAACGTCCCCATCGTGAGGCACAGCCATTGCCACCAGGCAGTCTGGGACCACATAGAAGGGAGGAAGCATCTGGGATTTTGTTTTCTTTAGATCGGTATTCATGATAATTGACAATGGTTTCATGGTAATAATTAAACTTTTAATTCCAGACTTTCTTTTATTGAACTCAAATTTCATCAACTGCCAGCACATGATTTGAACCAGGGCCCCAGAGCTTCACCTAGATCTCTGGATTACTAGTTCAGCAACAATACCACTATGCCACTGCCTCCCTACAGTATTGCATCTCATTGCATTTCAGAAGTGACTGCTCAGACTCCGCTCTCTTTCAGAGATCATCCCTTCAACATCATGGCTGCATTAGTCCCTATCTCCCGGGCCATCTGGGACACACTGTCACATCATCTTTTTGGCCAAGTTCCCGCAATAAAAGACAACACCCAAAACCTTTCCATAACATCTTTAAACAAAAACACATCCAATTGAACAAACAGAAATGAACTATACATCTCTGTATATCTCAGTGCCAGTTGTGGGTGCTTTTGCCTAACCTTGTATTCCTAAGTAATGCTACCCTAGTGGCTACAGCATGGCTGGCAGAAAGCCATTGACTTTCACTGGGGCCAGACAGCCTTTCATGCAGCTCTGTGCCTTGAGGATCTGGCCTCAGACTGCATCACCTTGGCATGGATTGCAACTGTCTGGTTGAGAGGCAACAGCAAGAGGTTCTGGCAGTGTAGGAAACACAAATGCTGTCATCTTGATAGAGGATAGCAGGCTCATGCTGCACACTTCAATGCCACTCCCCTTGGCAGCACCAGTGTGAATCTCCTTTTCTCTTGGAGGGAAAATTTTGAACTGTATGCCTTTTTGAGCACTGAGAGGTATTGCCGTCATAGCAGCAATCTGAACCTGTTTGGAATCAACCATGAATCCCATGTCTTCCATCTGAACTTCCACTGCACTTCACAAGTGTTGCATGGATTCCACCTGAGCTGTATTGAAAGCTGAAATAGTGACCACCAGATGCTGTATCACTGCTGAAATTGAAATTGTTGTCATGGAGTTGGCAATGTCTTCCACTGTGGAAAGGATAATCTGCAAGTTCTGGGTGATTCCCTGCATCACACTCGAGCTGAAGTCCTCCATACTCTGACAGCAATAGAACGGTTCCGGGCATGCCTAACAATGCACCAAGCATCACAGAGTGAACATTCATCAGTTTTCACCTGAATGCCACTCCATTGAGGTCCTCATCTGAGTCCCCTGTAATAGAACTATACGCTACCCCACTCTGCTCTACCCTACTAGGGATGGCTTAGTGTCAGTATCTGAACTGGTGGTTGTGAGTTTTGATTGAGTAAAGATGCTTCATTGTGGTGTTCCTCTTGCCCTGAGGCTACTATGAATGGGCAAATGGCTATTCTTTGGTACATTAAAGCAGAAAATCAGAAGGGTAAAGCAGAAAATCAGAAACAACTATTTTCCCGAGGAAAGGGGTTGCTGAAAAGCAAGGGGCCCAAGGTCACACCATAAGTAGATGGCATTTTGTTACAGATAATAGAATGAAATAGGGGTCGGAATTGATAAGAGACATTAGGCAGGAGCATATCATCATCCTCAATATTCTCAGCAATGCTAGGTGCAATAGGCTCTGTTGCTGTCAGTCCCATGACACAGAGCACAATTTCCGTCCTAGTACTTAGGTGATACAGACGTGGCTGTCTGCACTGGTTCTGCTCTGCTCCCTTTAATTGTGTGCGTCTTTGTCCTGCAGGAGAGTGAGTGGAACATCAGGAATGCTATTATTGTGTTTGATTGATATGTCTGCCATAGTTGAATAGTTGGAGGCCTGGGGAGGCTATGAGGGGTGAGTATGTGGCTGATATCATTAGGAGGCATGTGTGAGTAAGGTGGGACATTTGAATATTGAGCCTGTTTCCTGATGCCTAGGAACTGCTGATGGGTGAATGGTACATTGAACAACATGGAAAGTTGATGGTGTAGTGAGTATTTTATGAATGAATTCCCTGACTTTTGCCATCCATGTGAGTTCATTAAACTTCTTATGTCACTAGCTCTATATGCTCCAGACCCAATTCCCGAATGACCTCTTTGGCCATCTACGTCTGTTCCATTTGAAGGTTTTTTCTTGAGTGCCTCCTCTGCCAACCTCTACCATCACCCCCTCCCCACTCACTGTGGAAATCTCTTAAAGTGCTCAGCCAATGCCCGCATTCATTAACCTGCATGTCTTCTCTCTTTCCTGGTGCTTCATTTTTCTGGCTTCCACTTGAAGACAATTTCATAGCAGATAATGGTAACTATCTTAGTAATGGGTGCAGCTCCCCATTAAGAGGGACAGGTTGGCTTTACGAGGCTAGTTACAACACATGCTGGGCTTGCATGCCACTTGGCCCCATGTTGATCAGCCAGTATTGGCCATGCTCAAGTGTACACTGTAATCATGCAAATAAGAACACAGCACAAAGTTGGCAGGCTGTTTGCTTCAAAGGAACTAGACTTGGGCAGATGACCCAAAAACAGGAACAGGCAAATTTTTAGCCCTAGATTCTAGGAGTCAGAAATAGGCAATTTGGCCTAACTCCTCTATGCTGGTGTGTGTGTTCCACATATACCTTGTCATCTGACCGCATCAATCTATCTTTCTATTTTTTGCACCTTAATGTGCTGATCTAACTTCCTCTTAAGTACACTTATGAATCCTTTGTAACTTAGCTGCTCATGCAGATTGGTTCACCATACTATTGACTCTAATGAAAAGGTTATGGATTCAAGTCCCATTCTATAGATTTAAGTACAAAAATTTTGGTTGGCAATCCAATGCAGTACAGAGGAAATCCTGTACTATTAGATGTGTTCATCTTTCATTGAGGTGCTAAACTGAAGCCCCGACTACTTTCTCAGGCAAATACAAAAGAATGATGTGGAGATGCCAGCGTTGGACTGGGATAAACACAGTAAAAAGTCTCACAACCTTACACACACCTGATCAGTACCTTCCACACACCTGATGAAGGAACAGTGTTTCCGAAAGCTTGTGGGATTACAATCAAATAAACTGGTTGGACTTTAACCTGGTGTTCTGAGATGTTTTACTGTGAGATACAAAAGAACCCATGGCACTGATCTGAAGAAAAGGCAGTTGAATTAACCTCAATGAAAAATCGCCAATGTGCATCCCTCAATCGATATCACAGAAACAGATTATCTGGTCACTATCACATTCCTATTCTGGGGACTTTGTTTTTTCCAAATTTGCAATTTTTGCAAACTACTTCTTGTGGTACAGTATTACAGAACTTTACTGTTCTTTGGATAAAGAACTTTCTCCTGAAGTCTCTCTTGGATTTATTAGTAACTATCTCATATTGATTACCTTTAGTTTTGAACTCTCCCACGAGCGGAAATATTTTCTCTTGAACTGCCCTATCAAATTCTTTCATAGTCTTAAAAACCTCTCTTGGGTTATGCTTCAACTTCTTTTTTCTAGAGAAATGTCCCCCAGTCTATCCAACTTTTATTGATCAAGTATTCCTTTAGCAGTCCTGTGCTCTTGCCATTTCCCCTTTTGCTCTCATTTTTACCAATGTGTAACTCTAATCAATTCAAAGTTTCCATGCCATTAATAAAAAAAATTCTGAAGTCTTCTACTCTACACTAAAGAAATAATATGGCCTGAGCACTAGACAATAAAACCAATCAGGCTCTGAGTGGAAGAACAGTACTAATATCCATTTAACCCCACAATCAGTAAATGGTTATTACCATTTAAACCTTGAAATGAATGGGTGTCACATGTTAATGTGGTGTCTTTGTGAATTTCTTGTTTTGAAATAAATGAATAAAATAACAAAGACAGTTTGCAGTTATTAATATATATTAAATTTTTGATCTGTAATTCAGAAATTATTATTATGCAATTAATTTCAATGGTTTATCACAATATATTCAGCCACTATATTCTAAAATATATTCGTATAAAATATATTTGTTTACTTCTGAGATCCTTGAGGCCTTTAATATCAATAAACTAACCAATCATCCATAAAGGTACTACTACGGAAATAGAAAACAGGAAGCATATTTATAAAATCACTGTTCAACTATGTCCACATTACTCCTACTGTAGATAAAAACAAATCACTGTAATTTGATCTGATTTATTATTGTCACATATTTTGGAATACAGTGAGAAGTATTGTTTCTTGCATGCTATACAGAACAATGTACCATTCACAGAGTACATAGGGGAGAAGAGAAGGAGAGGATGAAGAGTATGGTGTTGCAGCTATAGATAAGGTGTAGAGAAAGATCAGCTTAATATGAGGCAGGTCCATTCAAAAGCAAGGAACAACTGCAACATCTGATCTAGGATAATGATATTTTGTTCCACTTTACGAGTGTGTGTCTTTTGTGGAATTTGGGCAGCATCACGTGCCTTGGGAGTTACTCCATATTAGTATTTCCTAATTACACACCCTATACTTGCTGCTTCCTGAAATGCCATTGGCTAAATTATAAAACCGCATCTGTGTGCCGAAAGATTATAGGATCTTTGTATGTTGCGTATCACCTATCAACTTTTCGATAAATCCGACAGATTCCATTTATCAGTTTCCAGGTCTCTGTCAAGGATTTCCCTTCATTAACTGTAAAAAAAAAGTGCCATCTTAAAGCATTATTTCATTAAACATAGAATTGCTCAGCAATTGGTACCGACAGGCAGTAAAACCTTAAACTTCTGAAGCTCTTGAAGTGGATTGAAAAGGGCAGTGTGTGGGGTACATTGTGTTAACATGCTGACCTTTTACATCCGGGACCTCGATTCTAATCCAGCAGACAGATGGGGTGAAAATTCTCTTTCCTTACTAGCAGTATGGGTTCTACATGAAATGCATTTGGGCATTCTCAATCCAGCTTCTTGTGAGCGAAGACATAAATTGGCATTAAATGGCACTCACATTAGGAAACATTAAAATGGTTAATGTGGGAAATGGGAAAATTCACACTGGTACAGCAGGGGTACATTTCTGAAATTGGTGCTAAGTCTCATTAGTGAGATGAAATATTGAAAATAATTCATTTTATGAACTGCTTTGCGGTGTTTCAGTATGATCAGACATGATATGAGTCAATTTATTTATTATTTTTAGAATTGAGAGTCTTGTATTTTGATTACCCCTGTAATATATATATATAATTTAATATTGCTTGATGTCAGTTGTAGATACTAAAACAGAAATATCAAAAACAAGACACATTGATAAACACCAAAAGAAGGAAAAATAAATCTGAACAGCTGTAAGAAGCAGGTTGAATATATTGGTGTCTGAAAAGAACAGTTCAGTTTTCCACTTATTATTTTGCTCATCAATTAAAACAATGCTATGTTTCACAACGTGAATGATTATTTGAATATGAAACACAGGCTAAAACCTCATAGTGTATGGAATGAACAAGCAATGGCACTGTTTTGTCCCCTTCTTCTCACTTCTCACTACACAATATCATATGGCTGAGGAAGTGTGCTTTAAGGTCTAACATACTAATGCATTTCAGTCATAGAACATGACCCACAATCTCAAGAATAGTTTCCAAGTTAACAAGTTATACATTATGTGCATACTTAATAAATAACAGCTAGGCAACTGAGAGTCAAAAGCTGGAATACAATGTTAGAACTTGTGACATGATCAGGACACAACATACTCCAACCCATCTGTTTTTCTGTATAAAGCTAAGCTATTATCCATGAAGTTAGATTGTTTTAATTTAAATGAGAATATACATTGCATTATGCTATATATTCAACTTGTAACTTCGTAACTAAGACTGTCGATTTGAAGTATGTAAGTATTGCAAACAATAAGTCCTTAAATGGTATTCCAACCATATTCTTATACACTTTTTATACTGAAGTCAAAAATAGTATTCATCAAAAATTAATATATCTTTGCTTAATACAATTTAATCAAGATTGAAAATGAAAATTTAAATGTTTATTTCAGTAATTTATAATAGGATTTATCTACAGAATCTCTACAGTACAGAAGGAGGCCATCAGCCCATCGAGCTTACACTGGCAGAAATCCCGCCCAACCCTATCCCTGTAACCCCACATATAATCCTCCTGATGTTAAGGACCAATTTAGCATGGCCAATCAACCTAACCCTTTGGGCTATGGGAGGAAATCGGAACACCCAAAGGAAACACACACAGACACAATGAGAATGTACAAACTCTACACAGTCACCCAAGGCCAGAATTGAACCTGGGTCCCTGGTGCTATGAGGCAGCACTGCTAACCACTGTGCCACCCTGACACCCCTACCAAGGTGCATCTGATAGTGTTGATTAAGGGTAATATTGCAGTGCTGGAGAAATGAAATGTTTTATTGGAGTTAAGGACAGAATCTATTTAGTTGGAGCTAATAAGCAATAAAAATACCATTGCACTGCTGGCTGTATTCTATTGTCTGCCAATGAGTGGGAAGAATATTGAACACATTTTCAAAGGAATTGCAAAGGCTTGCAAAATTACTATCCTAGTTTAAATTAGGATAATGAATGTAAAGGGAATAGAAATTTTTCTGAAGTGTGTTAGGGAGAATTTTATTGATTAAGAAGTTTCCAGTCTACTGAGAACGGAGACATTGCTGGATCCGGTTCTGGAAAAGGAGGTGGGACAACTTAACTAAGCATCAGCAGGGGAACATTTAGGGACAGTGATCATAGTGTCATAAGGTTTAGCTATGGAAAAGGACAGGGAACAAATCAGGGAGAAAATAATTAATTGGGAGAGGGACAATTTCAATGGGATGAGAATGGATTTGACCCAAATAAATTAGAATTAAAGATTGGCTGGCAAAACTGTAATTGACCAAAAAAGGAAATAGAGTCAATGTGCATTCCCACCAGGGGGAAGGTAGGACAAACTATGACAGAGTTCCCTGGATGATGAAAGAGATAATAATGAAGATGAAACAGAGAAGGGCATGCATGACAAGTACAGGCGCAGTATAGATGTGAAGGCTGCTGAGTGACAGAAAACAGAGCGTTGTGGTGAACAGTTGTTTTTTTGTACTGGAGAAAGATACATAGTGGAATTCCCCAGGTTTCCATTCCAGGATAACTACTGTTCTTGATCTTTTTTCATGACCTTGAGTACCGTTTACAGGGCACAATTCAAAATTTACCAGTGAAACAAAACTTGGAAGTGCTGTGCACTGTGCAAAGGATAGTGATAGACTTTAAGACAGGCTGGTGGAATGAGCTGGCATGTGGCAGATAAAATTTTATGCAGAAAAGTCAGAAATTGTACAGTTTAGTAGGTAAAATTAGGAAATGCAACTTAAAATAAATGGTGCAATTCTGAATTTTATGCAGGAGGGATCTGACAATATATATGTACAAATCATTGAAGGTAGTAAGGCAGATTGGAAAGGCAGATGATAAGGCAAATGAGGTATTAGACTTTAGAAGTATGGAGTACAAAGGCAAGGTGAATTTTTTAAAACACGGGTTTCGCCTCAACTGGAGGACTGTGACTAATTCTGGGCACCAAACAGTAAAGACTTTGGAGTAAGTGCAAAACAAAATGCCAAGAATGGTTCTGGGGATGAGGGGCTTTATTTATGTCTATAAACTGGAGAAGCTAGGGTTGCTCTCCTTAAAGGAGAAAAGGTTGAGTGAAGAATTGATAAAGGTATTCAAAATCATGAGAGGCTTGAAGAGCTAAAGTGTTCCCATTAGTGGAAGGGTCAAGAACAAAAGAACCCAAAAGCAATGTGAGGACAAATTAGTTTAGCCAACAAGTGGCTAGGACCTAGAATGTATTGTCTGACAGCCTGGTGGTGGCATACTCAAAAGCAAATTTTGTAATTACCTCAAAAGAAACAGAATTGAAGGACTACTGAGCTAAGACAGGGGATTGGGACTAGCTGACTTGCTCTTACAGAGAACTGCCACAGACATGTGCTGAATGACCTCCTTCTGTGTGATAACCATTTTATGATTTTCTGATTAAATCTTGCATTAAAAAAATCACAATAAAAATGATCTGTTAAATTCTGTACAATTTACATTTCAACAGGCTATATGTGAAATGGCAAAGCATAGATCCAATTGCTGCTAATTAAAAGCCTCTTCAAATTGTGATCAATAACATCCACTCTGTATATTTAGTTAAATTGTTGAGCAGAAATAGCACTGAAGAGAGGGTAGAAGGTCATATGGGTCATCAATAAGAAGGTCATCAATAACATAATTGAGGTACAACCAAGTACGTGCAACAGAAAACAGATTCTTCTCCTCATGCTGTTTAAGATGCATAATATCTGAGACAATTTTTCTGTGAAATCATAATTGTACATTCTTCTTTAAATGCAATCTGTACTGTGGAAAATTGGAATGTGAAAATCTTGGTTGAGGTCCGGTCTTGTTGAAACTCAAATGCAGTCAGCAACAGAATGAAATATATTTTGAAAATTTAGAATTTAAGTGTTGGAGGAAGCTGCTGATTATACCAATAATTTAAATATATTTTAATGTTAAGCTCAGTTCATAGTTCAAAATATGACAGACCTCTTTGCTTTTCAAAATTATAACAAAAGATATGTTTTTCTATCAAGCATTTTGTAACATTATTTTTGTTATCTAGGATTAGAATTAGTATTAAAATTTAATATTGCACTCAGTAAAATATTAAATTCTCTCACGTAAAATCACAATTACAGAAGTTTTTGTCAATACGTATAAATAAATTAGTTGCTGGTATGTATAATAGGTTTTGTGGGAAGTATCTTTTTCAAGCAGATTAATATGACTCTAATATTCAACTGTATAATACAATGCACATCAGGTTATAAATGTTAATAAATAAACATAATCAAGGAGAAAACTTAGGAACCTTGTTACATGTGCAAAGTTCTAAAGGGCTCTATGATTTGTAGTTCTATTTATTTTTCAGCATATTTCGAGATACTATGGCATGATCTAATTATTTTCTACAAGGCAATAGCTCATGATAAATGTGTGTTTATGTTGATATCATTATAATAGGTTTGCAAATACAGCGTTCCTTTGTAATTACTATAACTTCTGATTAATTGACATTTTCTAGTTTTGATTTTGAAATCACAATATTTACAAAGATGTGGTGAAATTAAACTTTTCATTTTGTAAGTGGATTGTAATAATAATAATACATTTGAAATTATGCTAAAATATGTGGGTGAGAAATTGGTTGGTGCCCAATTACTGCAAAATACACTCAGAGAAATCAGCCCAAGGATTGACCAAAGTTGGTCCTTGGACTTCATTACCATAAAGCTGATAAGCTGTAAGAAACATTCAGGTTTCCTGATATAGTTCATTGAATAGTCTCAGAACAAAGCCAGCCAGCTCAGGCACCAGCACTGACTATCAGGTTCTGGACAGTGCAAATGTGGGCCAATAGCAGCTTGCAGTTCTGCTGTGGAGCACTCCTGTTACTTCTGACTCTATGGGTAGAATTCTTCCATTTTGAGACTAAGTGCAGTGAAGGGGCAACTCTGGTGGCACATTTCCCACTGGCTAGAACAGATCCCATGCCAGGTTCTGCACTTCGCACCTCATTAATTATGCACATGCACATTCCCTCCAAGTCACCTGGCAGACCAGCAGCCCATGATCAGCTGGCAGGCTCAAAGGTTCTGACGCCATATTTAAATACCATTCCAGCACATTCATATCACACTCTCCAGCCCACATGTCTTCACCAGACCATTTAAAATGTCAGCAACCCAGAGGAAAGCAGATGTCAGCAAACCCAGAGGTTAGCAGCCTCAAAGAAAAGTCTGTTCCTTGATTCAACCACCCTGTCCCCAAATCCATCACTTGCGAGGTGCCCCGTCCCACTTAGACCTCTACTCACTGCCTCTGGAGTCTTTGTACATCCCCTTCCGGTAAATGATATGGCATCCCTTTGACCATCTTTTTGGCAAGCTTTTCATTTAGTCTTGTTGAGATCCACATTGCCTCCCCTCAATCTTCTGCTTGCCTTCCATTGTTTGTCTTCTTCATCCATCTCCTTACACAGACCTTCTTCTGCATTTTCCCCCTTGCCTTCGTCAGGCCACTCTCCTCCTCCCCCACAACCCCCTGTCTCACCTCGCGCTCCACTCCAAACCTTTCAAACTTTTGTTGCATGAGTCCCACAGCACAGTGCTGTCCAGCTAGACACCACTGTGTGGCACCAGGGGCAAGGAGACCCCTTTACTCACCAACCCTGGGTGCAGTACTGACACAGGAGGGCCCATGGGTCCAGCAGCTTGGTCCTGTCCATGAAGAGCAGCTCAGCATGGGCATGGAGGGCAGGGATTGGTCTGCCTTGGCAGAGTCGTGAATAGTGCATCAGGAGCAGCAGTGCAGTGTTGCTCTCACTCAGAAGTTTCTTGCAAACTGAGGACTACCATGCCTCTCATTAGCAATTGGGTTTTAGGTCAACGTATTTTCACACCAAAGTGATGGAAAATTAGAAGGCTTCATGGGATGCCAGCAGGCAGCTGTTTTAATGAGCATTCATGAGAGGAAAATTACTGCAAATGGTGTTCACACAACCAGCCAGTGGGAAGAAGCACCCCTCATTAACTCACCAATGGGAGAATTGCTTTGAGATTTTACACCAGTGAGTTTCTGACTTATTGGCTCCGGCTAGATTCTCCACTCCTGCCCATCACCAAAGCCACCACGGGCGAAATGGAAGAATTCTGCCCTATATTAATGCAAATGAAAAAAGGTTTGCCTTTGGCGGCCACCAGAAGCTCATTTAAGAATCACTGGGTAGGCCAGTCTACATCCTAAAACCCGTTAAAACTTGTACCAAGTTTTTGACCAATTACACAGAAGAGTTTTTTTCATCTGTTTATGGATATGCAGAGGAACAGCAGACTATTGCTCCAATCAATATGGCAATGAATGTATTTCAGGCACTATCGTTAGATCAGACCTCTCCCTCCATTATACAACTGAAAAGGGTTTGTTTATCCTGAAAATATAGTAGATATAATGGATTTGAAATGAAAACTACAAATATAATTCTGCAGGGAAATATTAGAACACTCCTACATTAAACAAAAAAAATGAAAAGGGAACTTACCAGAATTAAATGTAAATGGTTACGTGTATTTCAAAATTCTGGGCAAGTTTTTTTTTCAACCTGGAATCACCCTCCCCCAAAAACAATCAGAATTCAAGCAACAGCTGGAATGCTTAATCTAATGTCCTGTACTTAAATGTGGAAGGTCACAGAGTACTGATCTAAGGAACTGTGAAGTCTTGCTCACCCGACTGTTGACACTTAGTAAACGTAGAAGGAGGGACTTGTGTGTGCATCTGCAAAAGCATAAGCTCAACAGCAGAAAGAATAGGAAGCTGGTTCTATTCATGATTTGCAGGGGTCCTTCTGAATCAGTGGGGTAAGGCAGAAAGCCCCTCCACCACCTCTGCATTAACTTGTATTATAACAGGATTAAAGTAAATTTAGCTCCTGTATTAGCATACTTTAACCCCATTCACTCTTACTTGATGTTTCCGATGGCCTTTGATCAGCCTTGCATGGTGCTGGTCAACTCAGGACGAAGCAGTCAGAAGTGAGACTGTGAAATTATCCTGATGTTGGATCTCACAAGAAATGTTTGTTGGAGCTTTCTTCCACTTCCAGAGGACACCCTTACATTCCACATAACATTCTATGAAAATAGCTACTGATTTCAATAGAAAGTGGCCATTTGCCAGTCAGGCAGCTCTTCTTTTAAGAAAGGGAATTTTGAAGTGTATTACATTTTTTATCATCTTGTCATGCTATTTCCAGAGCTTACTTTCTCATTTATGTTTTAATTTGCATATAAATTAAACTAGCATTGTTGCTTCGAGGCAGTTGTGCACAAAAACATTGACCATACCAGAGTTCTTTGTTTTATTTCAACATGCAGCAGTTAAATGGCAGGGTGGAGAAACCAGACTTAATTTGTACTGATTTAATTGCTTGTTTGTTTTCCAACCACCCTTTTAATATCCTTATTTTAAAACATGTTGCCACTTCTGGCTAGAAGATAACATGATGTTTTATTTTTTATGCATGCATTTCACAAATGGCATTCAATTATTTCCCGTTTATACCTACTAGGGAAAACATGCATTAAGTATTTGCTCAAATGTGTATGTATATATGTAATAGATAGTTGGAACTTCTTTTAAACTTTGTAAATCATTAAAACAGCATGGCTTAGGAGCCTATTTCCTGTCAAACTGACATGTTTCTTCAAGTTTAGTGTAACTACTTAGAGCCAACAAAGAATGAATGCGTCACAAATTTACGAATTAATTTGACTAACGTTTAAAGTTCAATAGATTCAGTACAGGTTATTTAATTATTGCTGTCGCAAATCATATAATTTCCAGAATTTATTAACTGCTATTTGAAAATTGAAATTTACATAATATTGTGTTAGCCATTGATTTATAGATTGTTTTTTTAGATGTAATAAGCTGTAATTCCATTCCTAACGGATAATGTAATTCACAAATGAGAAATGTCCTTAAGCTAGCCAACACCACACAGTATTGTATTTGTCCATTTTAAAAGCTTCACAAAAGCAATTAATTAAGGATGAACTATGTGATTGCATCTTTTCTTACAAAACAAGAAAAAGAAGTTACACCATAATGACATAATAATGGTAATGTCGGACTGCAAGGCCAATTTTAATTGGGTCAAATACTATTTTTTCACAATTGCAATCATTATATAAGCAAAAAATGCTTACTTAATGTATTTTATGTTAAAAATATTTCCAATATCTTTGGATCTTTAAGTTAGGATTATTTCATTACTTTTCTACTCATGAAATCTGTCGCTGGACTAAAAGTCCTTTTAATGACAATTAATTTACTAATAAGAGCTTTTTCGCTAAAATCTTGCACTTCAAAGACACACAACGCAGACATTTCTTAGTTAGATCATTAATTACAGAGCAAACCAAGCATTACCCTGTTGTTTTGTCCTGTTAGAGGGGTATGTGAATCCTAAAGTGTTTGAGCTAGCTCGTGAAGGGCTGAGAGCTGAAACTTCACTGTGTCCTAATTTCAGTGCCATTAGTTAGTACATTTGAATCAAAGGCATATGTTATTTTCACAAAGCTGTTCTCCAATTTAGTTCAAAAATAACACAAAAGAATTTCATTGTCACACAAAGTTTTTGATTACTGTGTATTATTATGATTTATTTCATTAAAAATATTACTCAGAGCATTATTTTACATTTTGTTCATTCAATCAAAATGGATAAATATACATACATTCAGCGCAATGGTCAGCTTTGCAATTTTTATTGTTTTTTTCCAGCAGAAAGATTAAAACTTCATGTTACACAAGGTGTTGAAATACTTCTGGCATATTGAAATTAAATAATCTTATAAATTAATTGTCAACTGGACAAGTAATATAATCCTTGATTAGCAGCAATTGCAGCTCTTAAAATTATCCTATCTGTGCTACGATTGTTATTGAACATAAGTACAATTGTTGAGCATTGTTATGGGAGATTCCTGAGAATACACAAAACTCTGTTTTTCTCCGTTAAAGATGCAATGTTCTCTGTTGTGCACTTGTATTAAGAGGAGATATCTATTTGATTGGATATATAACGCAGTTGTATATATTTAGAAATTTTCAATCAAAGAAGGTAACACAATGAAAATCAATTATAGTCATCAGATAATTATTTTGCATAGTTCAAATTAAAATTTTATGAAATTCTATTCCAATATATGCAGCTAAATGTATATTAGAATCGTAATAGCTCTATGCAACAAGATGTAGAGCTAGTTAGTTAAAAAGAATTGTGATGAAATCTTGTGTAATACCCATAATAAATATTAAGGCAATCAGGATAATTACTGTACCTTTAAATAGAGATGGTAGCCAATTTAAATTAAATGGGTTAACACATTTTCTAAAAGAGTAGGCAGAACATTGTATTAATAACTATTGATATAGTTATTAATACAATGCAGTTGTGTTTCCTTAGAAATAATCCAGGCAATAATACGATATACCAAATGAAGAATGAAATATACAAATCCGTTAATAAGAGTAAAGTTTTAGCTGCACTTTGCAAGAGTTAATTATTTGGAACAGGCAATCATTCCAAAAGTATATTCCCTAGCAAAATATGATAATGAATCAATTTTATTTCTGTCATCAATATCAGCCTGAGTTTGTGTTTGAACTTCCTGATGTTAATTTATTATTTTATTTCCATGTATGCAAAGCTGATTTTAATGTTATTAAGCCGACATCTAAATTCTAATTTAAATATTCAAATTTGTTTTGAATATTCCCAATGCTGTATTGAAGTGAAGAGCTAAACTTGCAATCTATGTTTTGGAGTCGCAAAAATTGGAATTAATAGCATAAAACACATAATTTAAAAGTCCGCCCACACCTGGAATTTTGTTTCTTATGTTTTGCTTCTTAAATTTCAGGAATAGTTTCTATGAATTGTGGCATATTGTTGTTATTGTAACACACCAAAGGTACTGTTAATAATGCCAATGTACCTCTGTTAAAAAAAAAAATCACTTACCATATCTCATCCATTATAGTATGGCACCGGAACTTAATTCTTGCTAAACAGAGGGACTTTGTGGGAGTGGGGTGGGGGCAGGGGGTCTGGTGGTGTTGGTAGTTAAGGTTGAGGGGATTGAATGTTGCCGTGTTGGGACAATCAAGGTGCAAATTCAGTGCTCCTGATTGATCTCTCCACAATTTTAGTATTCCATATCAGCCTTCAAAATTTCCACGTCAGAAACAACACAAATCGTATATAGAATAAAGCTTCCTCTATTCTGCTGCATTTTGTTTTAGCCCCAATCTTACAAGAGCACCCCATCCCCCCACCAGTGTTTGTTTTCTTTCTTTCATTTCCTGTAGTAATCCTCGCCATTCCTATGAGATTGTTAATTTGTGTAAAAATGGCGGGTAGAGATGTGCTGAGGATTCAATGTCGATGGGAATTAATTTTTATATATGAATGTTATAGCTAGCATTGAGAAGCGATTTTCATCCCATCGGTTTAGACTGCAATCAAATCCATGGCCCAAAGGTAGACAATGTACTGAGCCATGGGAATATTTTAACTATCATAAACTAAACCAAGTGGCCAGGTATAATATTGCGGCTGTTTCTATTAAAAAAATAAAATGAAATACAGAAATGCTAGCAATTGAATGCTTGGACAAACTGAAATGTATGAAAACCTTTGTAAGAACCCTCAAAAATGACCAAAGTGAATTGAAAAGGATCACTTCACTAGATGCACTCAAGCTCGAATGCAAGAAATTACCATAAACTGCATAATCACCACAAGCTGTATTCCTTCTCCACAGAAATGCCTGAACCTTTCAGAAGTTATCTACCTATTTTTGCTCCTTCAAGGAAATGTTAAAAAATGTTAAGCCACCTGAAGTTAATTCACAAATCAGAGTTTGTTGATCATGTAGTGGCAGAATTTGGACAATACATTTGGCTACAGAGCTTTGCCTGAAGGAGGGATAATATCAGCCAGGGTCTTCAATCCTAATCACCATCTAAGGAATCCTTTCTGGAAAAAGTGTGGATGCTGTATGAAGCAGGCTGCACTAACGCCCACAACTGAATAGAATGCTGACATTCACTATTCAGCTCACAGTAGGAAAATGGGCAATTTGGTGAATTATTGAAGGCATACCAAAGTAAAGGTCGACTCCTTCAAAAGAGGAGCTGAAAAAAATTAGAAAAACGAGAAAAAGAACAAATTGCTGAAATTACATTGTATAAATTCACCAGCACATGTATCAGTTTAATTGTGGAACAACAGTCAAACAACATTTAGACCAAGGTATCTTACAACAAAGGTTTTCAAGTTTACACAAGCATTTTGTCGTTAATATCTTGTTTCACTGTTTAAATGTAGATTTATAAACAAGACCTGTAGGCAATCTCCTCTGAATTACTTTTTCTCTCATCATGGTAATTAATGTACCCCATTTTGGGTTGTTCCTGTAATATATACTGCATGTATTGTTGAATTAATGCTATTGCTAAAGAAAATTATGTGAAGTACATGTGCGCAGCAAATCACTTCAAGTTGCAGGGGATCAAAGTCAGAATATTGTAGAGATAGCCTGCAGCTGACAGTTTAATTTTTGGCTCTTTCTTCTTCGTAATGTTATTTTAACTTTCATGATTCTCATGATTCTGTACTTTTATCTTCCTATGTATTTGTTAATTCTTTATTCATGCTTCTTTCACATTTCCTCTTTCTTTCCCTATTGTTTTATTTTCATCACTTGCTTCTTTCTTTGAGTTCTTCTTTACATATCCTGTAAAAGTTGCCTTTTTCCCTTCGTGAATCCACACTGTGCACTATAGTAGCATTCAGTGGCTGAAAGGCTCCCTGCAACTACCAAAGTGTGTTTATATTGAGCCATTAGAAAATGTGCGACCCTTCTCAGTCAACACTTGCACTTCAACTTTATTTTTTTCTTTCTCTTTTACAATTCCATTCAATGCTGCTGTTAATAATCTTCCTCCTTCTGTTCTATATATTTCTATTTTTGGCTATTTTATATTTCTACAATTATCCCCTGCTTATTCCTTCATTTTATTATTCTTGGATCTCCTTAGCCTGTTATTTCCCCTTTTTTTGTGTTTTTGTTTCTCTTTATTTGAGACTAAGTTCCAAAAAATGAGTAGAGGAAAAACCAAAGCATAAGCAGACATACGAAAGTGCAAAAAAAATCCCCCAACGTCCCCCCCACAGCACTATATTAAAGAGAACAGTGAAGATTCATTACAATATTGTACAGAAAGGGAAGGAAAGTTGTGGAATAGCAAATAAGAGTTCCATGAGAAATTTAAAAGCAAAACATTATACATTTTGAAATTAACCACAGAAAGTGAAATATGATAGAAAAGTCCAGCAAAATCGTGAAAATAGAATGATCACAGACTTTGCAGAACTGATGGAAAGGGATAAGAGATATTAATTCCTGTGCCATTAAGTGATCACAACTTGAATATAAAGCAGCAAATGGCCCACTCATCTTTACCTATTTCACTACACTGCCGCTCCTTGCACACTGCCTGGTTAAACTGTGATATGAATAAATTTGCATGTTAGTTAGATTTTACATAAACTACATAGTCCAATATATCAACCATAACCACTAGTTACAAGTTACACCACTTAGAAATACAACTCCATGTATATTACTAGGTTCATCATGTGTTCTCAAGCATGTGTAATGCTATTAAGAGTTGAATAATGTGGTCAGAGTTTAAGAATATTTACTACCACTGTTTGTCCACTGGCAGCCTAGTTAGTAGGTTATGTACCGAGTATAGTGATGACATGTATGCTCTTGTTGCTTCTTCCAAAGCTGGTAACCACTGCAGCATTTTTTCTCTATGAATCTGATTCTCCTATTTGGCTGCACCATGAAAAAATGTATTTCATCCTCCAGTATCTTATGTTGGTTTCATGTCTGTGGATTCAACAATTATTGATATGTGTTGTTAATTTGCAGAAGGCAAAAAGCTTCCCAATCAGTGCTGTTTTTACACAGTGGAGAAGAATATAGAATCAAAGAGCTACCTCCTGTATTTTAATTGGATTAAAGGTTCGGTTCTTAAATAAGTGTGGCGCAAAATAACGACAATTTAAAAAAAAGAATGAATTTTTTTAAGCTTAAAAGTGAAACATGTTATGATTCTTCAAAATATATATAATTTTCTTTCCTATGAATTGGTACTTTTTACCCACTTCCTACAGCTTCATCTCAAATTAGGTGTCATTCTTGACTAAATCGGCAATCAGGTCAGCGCCTCAAAAGGTGCTATTGCAGCCTTACTGCTAGCACGTGTAATACATGAGAGAATTTACCTGGATTGACTGACTTTCTTGTGCTCAGCCATTGTAAGGAAAGTATTTGATCTCCACGTGTGTCTCCTCAGATTTTCTGCGGTCAGTGTGTGGGAAATCAGGCAAACCAGCAACCCATTCGTGATATAATGTGCTGTGCTATTGGTACCAGCTTGACCATTGTTGTTTTAGACGTTTTATACTGAAGTATGCTTTACAATATTCCGTAGGAAGTTTGACTTCCTTCCCCCAAGTCTGACTGTAAACAATGTTGTTATGAGCATTTTGATAGCAACACATGATGGCAGAATATTTTTAAAGTTCTGTAATATTTTATGTTTGCTAAAGTATTGCAAGTCTTTTTAAACATAGTGATTAGTGATTAATAACAAGGGATTGAATTATGAGGATTTATTTTCAACTGTCACAGGGGAACGTGATTTTTATAATTGTTTGAGCCATTTATTATGTCTCTTTCCTCGCATCTAATAAACAATTGTCTGGAAGCGGCCTGAGCTTTGGAATCACTTCAGAAGTACTTGAACATATGCACTGCACATGGCATCCAAAAGATGCATTCCTGCTACAAACCGGCTGAGCTGCCTCATCAGCAACATAAATGTCCCACAAACTGATGAGATGAGATGATGAAGGAGATCTTCATCCCGATTAGACCTTCCTTACACACCTATCAAGCCCCCTTTCATTTTGATTCTGAATCCACTTTTGATCATTATTCCAGTGACTTCCTGCGTTGAATTAATCTCTGTTGTTTTCTTGTTTCAAATTCGTCCCTGGATTTAGTTTTGTTTTAAACGTGGCTGTAATGCACGAAGATTGTCTTGGAATGTTATCACGGGGGCCTCCTTTATAGAACCATCCGTCATGAAACAACAAGACTGCAAATGATTATGACAACAATACAATTCAAATCCCTTCAGGAGAAATTCTCCCTCGGCCCTTGAAATTGCAGGAGTGTATAGTTGAAGTGAAACGTTTTCCTTTGCAGTTTTGTTTTCTCAAAAAAAAACAAATGATGTTAACACTAAGACATGAGGTTATTGGCAAAATGCTTGCAAACCATCCATAGAAATCCTATTCCATTTCCCTGGGAGCTAAAATTCATTCTCTTCATTGGTCCTCATTTAGTAACTGGGGATCTACATGCATCCACCGGGTTCAATTGTTTACTCTGAACAGTTTTGGGTACATTGCTGATAATCGGTGAACTGAAGCAAATGTAAATGGAGTGTAAGATCTAGTCAATGCTGTTTATATCAAGAAACTGTCGGCGGGAGTAAAGATAATTGAGAGTAAAGATAAAAGCTATTTTTCATATATGACAGCACACTGTAAAAAAAAGTTTGGAAAAAAACAAGATGTGCAAGAATAAGAAAAGTTTGCAAGTTTGTGATACTTCTGTACACTGTACCCCTATTCATCTTGGTACCGGTATTAAATATGGCTATCAAAATTGTTTATTCACTTGACCATGTACACAGATCACTCAGTGATGTACAGGTGCTATATACACTCGCACTTTTACTTGCGTAGTTCACTGCAGTAACCGACGAGCAATAATAAACCTCATCACCAATTCGTAGTCAAAACTGCAAACATCATGCCGGCTTAAAGACTTAAACTATATTCAACCACAAAAAGTGCATATGCATTGATTCATTTAAAATGGCCTAGATTGTAATGAAATGCTTGAAGGGTCAGGTGAATTCAATAATTATTTTGCGTGTGCTTAATATTGTGTGTCCGTATGTTATAAATCGTCCGCCCATGTTATTTTACTGATTTCCTGTGTTACCCTGTTCTAAACTAAGGAAATGTTTAGTCCCACATATTGCGTTTATTGCGAAAATAAATAACAATTTTAATTCCAAAAACAAGATGTTCTGATTTTCCAAACATACACTAAACCTACAATACGATACGTGTACATTTGTCAGATGCCTCACGTTTTATAAAAGGTTACTGGGTGATGAAATAACGTTTTTCTCCATCATAGTTATGTAGTTATAGATTTAGAATACCTCGCATAATTATATCAAGTACAACGATACATTTTTATTTGAATGTTGAAGTTATGATATGATTTTTTAATGCTAAGTAGTTCTTCTGTGAAATAATCAATCCATTGTATTTATTTCCGGAGCATGCCCTATTTAGGTGCATGGTCGAACTTGATATTGTGTTTGTAGATCAATAAAGTTGAAGCTATATATAGGTCATGTATGAAATGTCTAAGAAAGGCAATATACACTTAGAATACTCAAGGATTAGCTTATCGAGTTAAGGACTTTTTCAGAGAAGTCTGATTCTCATTTACAAAAATATAATATTAAGATAGCATTCAACCGTGTCAATTGCAACACTCTGGACAGTATGTTTAGTAAGTCAACTGATGACCAACAATTAAACATACTTTTCATCTAGTCTGCGAAAACTAAGACCATGCGCTAGGCCAAAGAGACAATTTGAACAAAAACCTTATTGCACTTTTTCTCCGTCCTACGCAAGTTTTGTCTTTATACTAATGAAAGGCCATTTAGTTAGTTGTTTACAACTTAATTGCAATGTAGCCAATGAAAATGTTTACGGAAAATAGTATCGATTCCACTGCGTGACTTGAACACAATAAGTCAAAGTTTAATGTATCTTATTTAAAAATAAACGCCCTGATCAGTCTCCACCAAAACGCAATTTTGAAAAGTTAGAAATGTATTCGCGCGGAATGAAGTTGCGCTTTCCATTGTTTTATAAAAGTTTGAAATTAAATTGATTTTCGTTAAGATCACTCCCCCATATATCCTCTATGCAGAAAACACTGACAAATGCAAAGGTTCTGCAGATTTTATTTTCTCCCAGATTTAGATTTCAAATTATGCATAACTTACTTTACCCCTGAACCCTTACTTTCTGTCCCCACTATGATACTACCAATATATGGCAAAGGGTGCAGTTTGTATCATAATAATGGTATTTGTTGAAATATTTGTTTCTGAAATCTGACTTTTAAATGTTCTTAATTTGTGTAGCGAATTTCACGTGGCAAGTCAAGGGTCACCTCGGGGCATGTCACCATATACAACTGTCGTGGAAAATTATTAGTAATACTTTTTCTCCCTTTGTGCAGAATCACATGTATATTCATGGACCACTTTGTCCTGGTCAGTAATTACTCTTCTCGAGTCTGCATTTGGTAAGATGATGCCCATTCGTTTCTGCGTCTGCTTAACCAAACATGTTCGGGTGGGATAGTGATTTATGACCTGTTTCGATATATTTTTGCTACGGAAAAGTTTTTCGTCTTAATTTTGCAGTTTTTTTTAAAAAAAGTTTTGTCGTGTCACCATGTGTTGTAGGGTGGCAGCTTTTATTTTGTCCTAATATTTTTCTTTAAGTTTATGAAATTCTATATGCAATTGATCAGTCCACTAATCTTAGTTAAGTGGGTTAGCTGTTCTGATTTGTATCTTCTGAACTGCCTATACGCCCAGTAAAAAAAATTAATGAATACCACATTCCCTAACAGTATGTACCAAGACTTTGTACCTCTTTCCTTTGTCGTTGAGAAATCCATTGTATAAAAGAAACTGTTACTGGCGAAACTGGTGCTAATGCAAGGTAAAATATTTCTCATTGTAAGTCTCTCTGCAACAAAACTTCTGCATCTCTTCACAGCGCTCCTTTCCACAAATGAGGTAATCCCATTTTTTTGGAAGGAACATATGACTTATTTAATATTGGATAAGTAGCTTGATGGTTAAAAAAAGAATCAGGATTGCATGTGAACTTGGAGACTTTCACAACACACTTTGCCCTGAAAGGGTGACGGGCAGAATTCCAAAAGTAAAGTTTGACACAAAGTTTGAATGACATAGAATTTTTAAAAAATAAAAAAGTTGTTTTTTGTTTCCATTGGTTCCTATCAGATTCGAACATTTCTGTAACAGATAATTATTCTATTGATGACCGTCGAATTTGTATTTATTTTTTGTTATTGTTATAATTTAAAAGAGACAAATCGTGATTCTTGCTTTGAGATGACGTTCCATATTTTATAGGCGGATTAGTTACTTGTAGAGTAATATTGTGTTTGGTTTGTTGAAAAACTGGAATCACTATTGCGGTGCACTGCTTAATCTATTTCCTCTAAGTTACCAATATGCAATCAAATAACAAATGCAATGACCGCTGGTCAATTAAGTGACTTTATGCTTACTTCTGTATTGCCCGTGTAACCCTTTTAGAAGAATAATGTTTCTAAAACTATTTTAGTGTACGTGAAAATCTGTAATTTGAAGTGATCATTTAGATCTCTTCCATGTTGTTTTGGCTAATTAATGATGACTGGGGAATTCTAAGTACTGTGGACTATTATTCTGCGATTTTAAAAGTTGATGATATCGGACAGACATACAGCTGCCGAGCATGTGGAAAATTATTGGAGCACGATTTCTAGCAGAATAGCCTTTCATCTGCTTCACTGAGCAAAAGCAGCTAATATGAACGAAAAAAATAATAAACACGACTTTATTCCAATCGACCGAGGAACCTTTTAGTTCCAGATATAATCCTAATTTTTTTGTACCATTTGAAATTTTGTCAATGAAATTTCTCGGGAATAAAAAAGTAGTCTGCAAACAACTGGACTCTAAAGTCAGGCATTGGGATGCAATAGTAAGGTGAACTGAAGCTCACTTCTATCTTTTCACAGACACGATTTCCCCACGATTTTGCTAAGTAATGTTATCAATATAGATCTGTTTTACTCAGTTACAGTATTGGAGGATAATGTCGAGGGACATAATATTAATTTTAACTATGCTTTTATTTACAGTTACTGTGGGAAACAAATCGAAGTTGCTTGCAATGTTGCTTTCCTGTTATCATGTCGTGAATCATTACGAAAAGAAACAGGTTCAATAAGTGAAGCTGAGATATTAGATTAAACTGAACGAAGTTTTGATCCTTGGCAACATTATGTGATCATATAAGTGCTATAACAATACTAAATGATATATCGTACTAACAAGTTTACAAGAGATGGGGAAAACTTGATTTATATGACGGACTGTTCATGTGAGCAGCATAAGTAGTTAGTAGTGTCCCAGCCCCTGTCCTCGAAATGGTAACTTGGCATAATATCTGGAAACTGTGTACAATTCAGTGCAGCCATGAATATACTCTCATAAACTAGGTGTGCAAGAAGTATCTTTGGAGAAAGCTGAGAAAATAAGAAGCCAGATTGAAATGTATTTATATACAAGGGTGAAAGTTGAGTCAAGGTTCGAGACTGCTTTTCCACAGCTCCAGAATACAATAATGGAGAAGTGATGCATTGCTTGAATGGGAGCGGGGAAACTTCATTAAAAGTGCGTTTAACCACGCAGCATTTATGTGTGTCATGATACAAAATGGATGCATAAAAGCGTGTTTGTTCACCTTTTCCTATTGGGTAACACTGACTGACCTACGGAATCCTTAAGATTTAGTAGTTTATTCAGTTCAGGAGGGGCTGTAATTGCAGCAGTTATATTATTGATGTGCCCCGCACGACATGGTGAGGTTGAGATTGCATATGCCTTATCGCACAGAATACAACAAACATCAAGTCGGTAACTTTAGTTTAAACTGAATCCTTTCGGTAGCTCGAAAGCCAGACGGAAATCCTGCCATTTACAGTAACACGCGATTAAACCACAAATATTTCGATTATATTAGACACTAAACCTACATTGGAATCAAATATTCTAATTTTACAGATATGCGTCAGCTCCACTAATTTCATTGGGGGCATCAAAGGAAATAATTAATATACCAACAAAACAAATCCACTTGTTATTCACTTTAACGTTTTTTGTATAGTTTCACCCACTGTTCTCAAGACGTGTGCAAAATGTGCATCATTCCTCCTTAACCCCAGAAATAATATATGCAAGGTGATGATTATCAAACTCTTCAATCTTTCCACTATTTTTATATGTCGCATTCATTTTTGTAAGGAAGAGCTATTGGCCCTCTTTCTCTCTGTCTATAACATACAGACGTAAGGCTGATAAGATCAGATACAGTATGTTCTGTTAATGGCTCTCCAGAATCTGTTCTCTGACCCCCCAAAGGGCAAGTCGGCTTTCCGCCTCTCCCTCGCTCCCGATATGATTCCGGGATAGGGGCACAGACGACAGGGTAACTGACAGAGGACAGAAGATGCGACCCTCCAGGGCGGCTTATAAGAGTGGCACAGGCGCGACTCCTAACAGGTACCTGCCAATGGTGGAAAATAAATACCCTCCCTTCCCGTTTTACATTCAATCTGTGCAGCGTGGTGTGTCCATTCACATTAATATCAACCATTATGAAAGGGGACGTTTAAATATAATCTGGTCGGACATAATGGTAGCATAGTAAATAATGAATATCATCTCAACTAAGTGTTTGAGTGGAATGTGTTGGGAGTGCGCTATTCTGACACAGTAATATGAATGTAGTAAAAGTCTACATATGTTCTTCAGATGTGCCGAAAGTGTGCACAGATATAGGAAAAAGCCTTCATGCATGTATGTATCAACATACATATCTCAATTCTTGATTTGTTATGTGCCCATTTATAAATATTCCTACTATCTATAAGATGTCTTGGTGTTTTATTAAAACATTACAAAAATATTACAACTATTATGCCTGCAGATACAGTTCACGGAACACGCAACTTTATTTTTTTTCCGCGGCCACGTCAGAGAATGTCTCCTCCGCCAGTCAAAGTGGCAAGTAATTTATATTATTCAGAGCACGGAAGATGAGTTTCGCTCAATATAACATCATATAACAACATCGACGATAACATGCTTCTTTTTTTAACGCCACTAGGAGGTTCCAGAATACAGGCTACACGATAATAGGATATTTTCACTTTATCTGTCCTGTGTCATAGTGTAAAAGTTTACAGTACAATGCACCGAGTGACGTGGCTACCGAAATTTAACCAATACAGTTATTCCTTTCAAATCGATGCTGAATACTTCTGTCGAAATAACACGCTTGAACTAAATTTTGCGTCCTGTTCTCGAAACTGTTTGGTGGGAATTATTTTGCGTGTAGATCCCTCCTGAACAACTCAAGTAAAACAGCATTGTATATCACATTAGCCCTGTTTAATTTTACTTTCCACAAAGTAACAATTTTTAAACTAAGAAACGTATAGGACTCACTTCACACTCATGAGCGTTATTTGCATTAACGTTAATCAGAAATTATTCTTTTTTGTATCAATGTAACAATAAATTTGATGCATGGGGAAGGGAAAGTAAAATTAAACACTAGTTTTCATTTCCCAAGAATATGTTAAGATAACATGATGTGGCGTAACATTATGTTCCCTATTTAATATTAAACCAGGGCAAAAATAAGCTTACGATATGCATATGTATGGATGTACATATATAGAATAGAATTAGTTGCCTATTGTTTAAACGCAATAAAATAAATGTTGTTCTGCAGAACTATGATGAGTTTCGTTCGATTCTTTGAAATGGTTATCCTTAATAGGGCCTTCAAGTATTTCTTATTGTATGTTGGCTTAACTGAAATTATTATCTATTTATAGGTATATATATATAATCCACGCCTTGTCATACTGTGCAGGTTTTCAGTTTTTAATGTATTGCGTTTAACTGTAATGTAGTGCGTTAAGTAATAATTGGAGCTGCTGGCAAAGATTTTCAAAGAGGCACGCATGAAATCCAAACACAATTTACACATTGGACACTATCTTGTCAAAACTCAAGAAAATCCAACAATTCGCAACTCCATCGTGGTGTTTCTTTTAAGCAACAGTTCACACTGTGCAAGATAAATGTGACTTGCTAAAATAAAAGTTTCGCTGGCCAAATTCTTTCCTCTTTCTGCACTGTAGGGATTCTTATTCTATGAATAAACTTGTGCTTCGTAAAGCAAAATTCGCGAGAAGAGGATAATCCGCAATATATTTTAAACAATTTTTCTAATTCCTCGAACAAGAAGTTATATTTATCGGTTCTACAATTAAAATAAGCAGCATTCAGGTGATACACAATATATGATTAAATTGTTATGGGGAAATAAGGCACTTTCCCTGTTTGGTCAGAGCCAAAGCTAGAGGGCGCTAATTTGAATTTGCTCGCGCGGGTTCTCAACATCGGAATTTGCGCAAAAGATCCCCCATCTATAGGCCAATATTCACTTACCATGGGAGTTCAAAGGCTCCGATAATCTCCCCAGTTCTAAATTAGAACTGAGTTGCTTATTAACTATATTTGGCAATTCCTCACTACAATTTAAGGGATTGTGCTGAAGGGGCGCAGGTTTCAGATTTACCAGTGCGTCACTGACTGGTTGGAAGTGCTTCAAGGGAAAAACTCTGCAAATCTGACTTGGTGCCCGAAATATGACGGTATGCTTTATTTTATTGCCCTCCAGGAAATAAGGGTCTGAGTCCAGCCAAGGATAAAACAGAAATGCTTGGTTGGCGCGTAAAAACAACTGAGCGAAATAGAGACTTCAGACAATTCTGGGAATTGGGAGTTTCCTGTTATTTTCATTTTTGGTCGCAAATGTTGGAGACAATTCCCACCCAGGCAACAACCGCCCCTACTCCACAGGTGTGGGGTTATACCTGACTCAATCTCATTGTATAATGTTTTGTTGTTAATTCGTGAGCCTTCCTAGCGCTGTCACAAGTGCGCTATAAATCCACATTTTCATGTTCGGGGAAGGTTTGGGCTTTTGATTGCAGTCTATGTTCACTTGCACCAACCAGAATTAAACATAATGGGGTCATTCCTATATATACATATCTATGTTTGAGACAATAACTGTGTTTCGTACTTTACATCGGAAGAGAACATTCCTCCCTGATGCGGGTGTTGAAGAGATTCTACAATTGTGGGTGGACACCTGATAATCATTAAAAATTTTCCTCTGGTTAACTCGACTGTATTTTACACTGATGATAAACTTTCCATTTTTTTGCCAACATGTTAGACGGTCGGGTGAAGAAAATAAAAGGCAACTTCTGTTCCATATGTCGTTTTCACTCTAACTATATTGACTTTTCTTGCTACGGCGTCTTCTTGCAGCGGTTATTTCCTTGCTTACAGATATTGTAGATCTGTGCTGGGAAAGTAGCCTTCCTCTTGCTGCCCCCGCCCCTCACCCACCCCCCTTCAGATTTCATTATCTCGTAAAATAAGTATTTATTTCTGGCACTAATTGAATGAAATTCTACCAGAATTGGTGACTTTCAACACGTCGTTTAGGCCTCCTTTCTGGGCGATAGGTAGTCTTAAAATTGCTAACGCCGGTGTCATTTTATCACAGCGTTTCCTAAATCGCATCATTTCCACATTTCAGCATATTTGGACAGTTATCTTGACAAGTAATACTTCAAACCACTGGGTAGCGTATTTCCGATATCTTTGTCGCTCTTTCTGTCTAAACGTGCTTCACATTTCTCTTCCATCACTAATTTGATTTTGCTTTACTGAAAAAACAGTAAGGATAAGAATTATGGCGAAAGCTTTTCTGCCTGCAAGGGGGAAGCGAATCAATGTACCTGCAATATTTTCTCCCTCTGACCGCTATTTTTTTAGCGAAATGTTAAGTACACATTGCTTTTAGAACTTGACTACAAATAATTAAATCGGAAATGGTTTAACATTTACAATGTTCTAACACACCACGACTGGGAGGAAGCAGCTTCCCCAGTGTTAAGGATCTGGTGACTGATGACCCGGATATCAGACGATTATAGATAAAAGAATGAGTATCAGACAATACAGTTGAAAGGACAAATTATTATCGGAAATCTTTCTGGAGAGTCGAAAAGTTTCTGTTAAATGTTTTCTCATTTTAAAATAAATGCCAAGAGGCAACTCTCGCCGATTGAAAGAACAATCTTAATTTATCCCAAAAGCCGTTTTGTTTTGCAACTATCACCTAGGGTTTATTAACCTTGGGCCTTGCATTGATAACCATCTGGCTCCACATATGGGGAACAATACTGCCATTTACACCAGCTAAACGACAACGTTACGAAAAGTTTTTTTAAAAAAAAGTTTGTGATTTTCTGTTTGAAATGTGTTTCCAACAAAGGCGAAGCTCGTTAGAGAAACCTCTGTGGGCATCCTGTTTGCAAAGCAAACGTAGCAAAAGTAAGCTGGAACATAAAACAAACGTCTGCCTCTAATCCTTCTCCACTTTGTTGCAGGAACTAAAATGTAATTAAACAATTTGCCTGCAGGATACATGAAAATGAATAATTGTGTACCTTTATGTAACATACGGAGAGATATATATTTGAATAACACACATTATATAACATATATATGCGCGTGTAAGGTCTCGCAAAACAGTATCTCAAACTTCAATTCTAGAAGTGTTGTTCCTAAAGCACGTTTTTACTGAAAATGCAGAAAAATGAATGGAAACCGGCGCCTCCAAAACGGGACATTAATAATGTTAATTCGGCGCTAAGCCAAACACTCAAATATCGATTGGCAACTATTGTAATGTTACTTCTGGTTTTTTTTGCAATAGTGCCCAAAGATGCTTCACGTCCAACCTCAAGCTGTGCTTTTTTAGAGGTTTTTTTTTTCAATTAATAGTGATGCATTGTGTTTAACAAACTTTAACGTACAAGGTGCCTCCCACTCCCTCATATAATGCTTGTTTTATTTTTTTTAAAAATGCCAATTAGGGTGCATTTTACAAAGTAACATTTGGTGCTATTAAAAGATTTGTGTTGGCGACTTAAACGAGGGCCAGGGATGTTAGCTGACGTGCTTAATTATCACTGCCAGCATTTAGTTCACCTTTGGTGCTGACTGTGTTTGGATGGGTCCCTTAAACCAAAATTAGAGTCCAGCAGGAAAATAACAAGTGCGATACCAAACTATTAGTCAGAGTGTGCACCGAGCACAGTCTACATTTTATTTGAAGCTACATCATTTTGAACATAGTAAAATCTTTGGCATGTAGCGGCGATTCATTATGTAGTCTCTCTATAATTTCTGAACAAGTTCAGAAAAAAAGACGGGGTTCACATAAAATCTCTAGACCTGACCGACATTGACTAAAACAATTAGCGACAACATTAAGAACGAAATGATAAAATCTCCATCAAGTAGGGATCGCTAGACATCTCCTTACCTGAAATTAAATATATACAACGCCATAATGTGTTTGGTTATATATAATTTTAAAATGCTTGAATTATACTTCAGTCCATATAGATACACGCAGATCGAATTTAAATAGCACCTGTCACAGTCCTTTATTCAAATTGGATAAAACGGAACAACTTCAGTCACTGTCCTCCTTCTCGTCTTGAATTGTGGTGGTGGAATGATTGTAAAGTCCCTGCGCCATGAGATGGAGAGCCAAGCTGTTCTTCAGACCACTGGCTTTCTTGATCTTGGCCCGCTTGTTCTGGAACCAGATTTTGATCTGGGACTCGTTCAGACTAAGTTCTTGTGCTAAAGTTTGCCGCCGCTGCTCTGTGATGTAGCGATTGGTCTGGAACTCGGCTTTGAGTCTCTGAAGCTGCTCGGCTGTGAACGCTGTCCGCGGCCGCTTGTCTTCCTTTTCGCTTTTCTTCTTCTTCAGTTTCCGAGTACGGGGACCTGTAGAAAAGGCGATAGAGACACACAGAGGGAAAGATAGAGAGAGGGAGAGAGAGAAAGAAAAAAATGGTCACACTTTAATATTCCTCTTTTAAACAGAGAGCGTTCAACGCCTTCAGAGGGCCAGATAGTGAAATATATATATCGCAAAATGTATAGGCGCCCTTTAAATAGGCGGCCATATTTATAGTTTTAAAATGAACAAAATGGCGCAAAGTACATTTCCCACAACAGAACAGTGCTGCCAGAGGGAAAAGACCTTTTATTTGATGTTTTAGTTCACTGTAGTGTCTTATTTTATCCTGCTGGGACTGCATGTTTCATTTTTATTTCGTTAGTTTTTTTTCCTGTGTATTAACATTCATTAACGTTGTAAAAGTTTGCGCATTGTACTGGTTACTGGATGCAAAATTTAATGTAAACAAGGCGATAAAATCGCACGCGTTCCTCAGAAATATTACCCAGCCGCAGAAGTAAAAATGGAAAGTTGAAATAATTGTCATCTGGAAGGGACTCCCTCCGCATTCCTGATTATCCTTTACTTGCAAAATACTCCTGGAAATGTCTCTCTGCCAACAGACAACCTGTCTTAATGTCTCCCCACCTACGTGGGGGGAAATGCGCCGCCTTTTTAATGGCAACAGCACATAATTTGTGAACTAGAATCGGTTCGACACAGAGCGTGAGGCAGTTCAACTTCTGAGCTGGACGCTGTTTCAATTTTCAATCAACACTTACAAGGTCTAATCGGCGGGCTGATTTCTGCTTACAGCAAGTGTTTCTGATGAAACGATCCAGTAAATTTAGGCCCGTGCCTTCAGACTGGATTACCAAACTCAGCAAAGATCGGAAAACACCGGGGTAACACGCAGAGAGAGGGGGGAAAATCCCACTTTGTATTAAATGTACAGGAAATAGCAGCGGGCCTGTGTAAAATGGGACACTGTGATGTTGCGTGTGTGTGCCGTATTACCGTCAAGTTCCAGATAAACCCCAGATTTCGCTTAAACCTCTGATTTACAGCAAATTTATCTTGGATAATCCTGCCACAGCAACTTCTGCATTACATAACCTTATGAGAGTAACATGAGACTAATCAGCCAAGTGTGAGTCAGGCAGAGGGGGCATATGAATTTAGAAGCATACTACAAAGGGCAGCAAGGATCCAACTCTGTCCTGAATATTGTGACTAGATTTAATAGAATAATTGGTAATTACAACGCCCCTCCTCGATATCACACTCTGTGATGGAATAAACCTTTAAGAATTTTCAAAAAGGAATCTACATCTATTAAAAAACGCGCCCACACTGCGCTTGCAAATGTTAATAAAATCATTTTACTACTTGATTGAAAAGCTAAAAAGTGACGTTTTGCTAAATGTTTAGCCTGACAGCTCAATCAATCAATCAACTCGTCAATCAAGCTGGCTTTTCTTAGTTTGAAGAGCCCAGTGCCATGAATAGCTCGATCCACACGGCTTGGACGGAGACGTTTGCAGGATCGCTTTCATTAATGTAGGAATCTCTCCTGGTCCTCGGCAAAACACACCAGAGTCAGCAAACCAGCCAGGCCCTGGCACACTACACACACACACACACACACCGTCCTCTCAGATATGCGGTATAACTTGTGCTGGAAAGCAGACACCAAACACTTCCTCAAACCGATGCTTTTCGATTCTCGTGCCTCGTAGGAATGCTATTTATGGCTGGGTGTGCTATTTATATCCGGAAGTGCTCTTGGTGTTACACCGAGCATGTGAAATTCGCCAGTCTGTTATTTACAGAAATCGTTTTCCTTTGTTTGCCAGGGACCAGAGAAGACCAATATTAGGCCTATATTAATAGATAAGAAATAATGAGCTCAGGAACAATTTTGCATCATTGTGAGAGGCAAGAACGAATGATATATTCGGTTTCACTGAAACATGATGGACACGAGCACCATTAGAACAAGCATTAGGTGACAGGTTTTTGCTAAAAACAGATGTTAGGAAAACAGGGATAAACATATCTCTAGCCTGGCTTATTGAATATAGTTGAGATGGTTATTTTATATTTAATAATTATCATGTATTTATGATCGAAGATTATGGACGGGACTGAATTAATTCTATCTGTGTTACCAAACAATCCGTTCACACATTTCTACAACTCGAATTAATAAGACTCTTGTCCTTTGTTTTTATATTTAAAAATCGCTTACAATTTTCTACATGGCCACACTTTAGTTTTAGAAATAGCAACACAGTAGCTGGATGCACAGTCTGGTATACCTTCAGTCCCTGGCCTTCAGGCCTGTAATGCTGTGATAAACATCAAGGCCCAAAACTTCCAAGTCTTGCTCCGTGTCGCTGTTTCACCGTGGCGTGTGCCCAACTGTTTAAACCGTACAACTTCATTACTATCGATCTGAAACATCTACAACTTTACATTTTTTTGACACAACCCCCTCTATGCATTTTACGGCGGTGATTATCGGTGCCCTTTTTTTCTCTCTCCTTTTTCGATGCCACACTTCAGTTACAGAGAAACAAATGAACGAAAAAGCCTTGCGGATACGGCTCGCCGAGGCCAGTTTGAAAATAGCTACACGCATGGCCCTTCCGTTCCTATTTTCTTATTTTAAAATGAATTAGCTTCTAGATTGACAATTTTAGCTCTGGGCCAAACAAAACCGCAGAAAATTGGTTGGATTTTGGATGTTCGCGTGTACAATTTTCTCGCTCGTGTTATAAGAAGCATGAAATGTCTTACCGGAGGAGGGTCTATCTGAATATCTAGTACAATAAACCCAGGCAGGCCACATAAGAGACGTTGCTGATGCTGATTTGATTCCATCACTGTTAGATATAGGTTCTGCATTGGCTCCCACAAGCATGAGCGCCGAGCCAGTGTTTTCTGCATACTTTGCCGAATGAGTTCCATTGCCTTCGGTTTGCTTTGGTTGGGGCTGTTTGGAGGGCTGCGACGAGCTGTCAGTACAGTCTAAACTCGGGCTCAGACTCGAGGCGTTCAACGGCCTGGTGAGCGGGTTGACGTTCTCTCTGCCGGATGTCTGCGCCCGATCTCTGTCCTTCTTGCACCCAAAGTCCGGCCTCAGGATATTGTCAATAAAAAAGTTGGTGTTTCTGTGCGGCGGCTGCGCCGCTGGATGGGGCTGGATTTGGGGAGACTGAAAAGGTGGAGAGAGAGAAACGCTTTCCGCCTCGCTCGATTCTCGACTTTCCAGACGATTGTTTTGATCCTTTTGCTCTTCCATATTTCAGGGGGGAAGGGGGAGGGGGGCCGGGGGGGGGGACAGGGAGGAGAGGGGGGGGTGAGGGGAAGGGGAGGAGGAGGAGGGGGGTAAAATCTGTCAATTTCACCGACTTCCCCACTTGAGAGAGGCGGCGTGTTCGAAAGGAGGGGAAGCCAAAGGCACCTTGTCTGGATCACTTTCCACAGGCTTTCCCCTCCCCAAGCTCACTTTGCAAACGACACTTGTCCTAGGGGTTTGGCATGGCGAGTGTCTGGGTGGTGGTTTTCACCCCCACATCACATACTTACTGGGGCTGGCACTACATTGATCTTTGTTTGGGAGTCCGTGTGCCGATTCCCCCTCTCTCTGTGTGTGAGTCTCTCTCTCTCTCTGACAGTGCGGGCTTTGCAAACTCCTAAATCGCAGCCTCTCTCAGGCACTTTTTGCAGGGAACCGGAAGCACGTGAATGGTAGGCACGTGCGATCCACCAATCACAGAGCTCGGCGTCAGGCCCCCGGGGTGATCTCCTAGTGACAGCGCTGACGCCGTCCAATCAGAGCCGCCGCCCTGGGCAAATAAATAAAAGCCAGATGAAATGTAATGAGGGATTCACCGCTGTGTCTGCAGATCTCACTGTCTTTCCCAATAAGCCAAAAAAAAGGGCCCACGCCAAAATCAACACTCAGATTTTTTAGATTCAGAGAGAGTCCAAGACTGGTGTGAACACCCCTTTTTTTTAAAGCAATGTTAATTCTGAAACATGTCAAACCAACTAGATGCTTTCCGCGGGTTTCAAATAACTGGGAGATAGCTAATATATTAACACAGCAGAAGCATATTGTATAAAACAGTGAGTACAAAATTATTGAGTTTCATCGCGGAAGTAGTGTACATGAATAAGATTAAAATGCACATACTTTAGTGGTACAATATTTTGCAACGGTGTATATACATATATCTATGTGCATCTTTCTGTCGATATGATTGTGTAACTCCAGCCACCAATAATTGCATTTTACTTTTTTATTGACGATGAAACTTTGCATCTTCTTTTCCCATCTTGGCTCTTCTCTCTCCATTTGTCTTATTAGTAAAGGCGCAATCTTCTAGTAGATTATTAATGCGCGCTGTACGTTCCAGCAGCTGCAGAGAAATAGGGCTTCGTCAAGTTTTGAGTGAAGATGAGCTATGAACTCAAAATGTGGTGTGCTGCTTCTAAACTGTGCCACTGAATTGTGAGAAATAATACATTTAAGATAATATGTTCCACTTAAAATGAATGACGCTTCGCCTATCGAGACAAAATTAATAGATTCACACAAGATACTAATGATACAAAACAATGTAGACCATCTGGTAAAAAAAGTTGTATTAGTTTTGCCGAGGGAAAATTCTAGAATTAATTAATACTACTAAAGTTACAGTTAATTATCTAATAAAGTTTTGCAGTTTTTTTCACGCAAGAATATAAATATTAGTAGTGGGTACTTTCTCCATTTTCTAGTAATTATGTTATAATATGCATCTTACGTTGTCTTTACGTGTAGCTTTATGACCATTTAAACCGATACAAACTCCTGTTCTTTTTTCAAAAAGTAAGCAAGGCTCTCCGATGAGACACTGATCCTTCACAAATAATAAACACATTGTCGTGTTTGTTTTGGATCGAAGAGATACCTGTACCTAAACAATGTTCCAATCGCTGTCCCCAGCGTCATTGCAACAAGGAATGCAATCTTTGTGACAGAGTATGGTCAGGTATTTTAAAATGTGCACAAATAATTCGGGAAAGAACGTTGCAAATGAAAATTTCAGTTTTTGTTATTGAGCGTGCAAGAACGTTTCACGTTACGCGCGTTTTGGTGAAATGAAGACGGATAATAATGTGTAAATGATCACCAATTCTAATAAAACAGCAGCTCTCAATGGAAGCGCCCCCTGCAAATGTATTCTTGTTACAAGTTATACTTCTATTCATTAAAAATGCCTGGTGGAAATTTTTAATCTTTTTTTGTCAGAGTACTCGGGTTAAAACGTTTGCACAATGCTTCCTTGTTAGTTGGTTTCAATAATAAATAAACTACATCATGCTGCAAGTATACTTTCGTTTGATTAAATGCCTCTGTGTTAGTTACAAAACCCATGAAGTTTGAAGGAATATTTCAGAAAGCCCACCATTCTAAGCAGGAAAGAACAATTTGCAAATAGGTGTAACGGCGATATGTCCATTTCTGCCGTTTGAAAGTTTCCTTTTTTTAATGTACAAAAGAAGTTAAAATACAAAACAACCCCTGAAATCGTGCACCATTTCTTTAAGAAGTGGGAAATAACGAAACTGTTGTTTTGGAGAAGGCGAACAGTAAACAACAATTAAACATTGTGCTCGTTTGACAAAAAAACAAGCTTCCTTTGGAACTAAAGGTTTATTTATATTTAAGTTAGCAAAATTGAAATCTTTATCCCAAAAGCGAGCCTGGGTACTTAATTAAATTCTAATTACGACACTATCAATATCCCATTTAGCCACGTAGCCATTGTTGGATTCAGTCCTTTTCATGCAGTAAATGGAGTATCGGTGGCTTATCTCGACTGCAAGAGACGCCTTGAGAAGCGCTGCAAAAGATAATTTATAGGTTTTAATTACTCTTCATTCCGCCTGATCAGCTTGGCGTTCATCACATGTGAGTGAATAAAATCTGGTCAAAAGCACTGTCAGTATTCCCTGGCAAGACGCTTAATCAAAGTAAGCAGGGCGATATTACACGCTGAGAGATCCTAAACGTAATTTAGAAGCTGCTGATAAAGCTGGTTGAATAATGCTCCAGCCTTTTGAGACACCATTTACAGAAATGACTTTATTGACGGCTTAACGTCGGTAATTCATTTTACCTTTCATGTATTGGAGCTTTGATTTGTTACAGTAATGGGATGATAAATGCACTGGTGGCGTATAGCTTTTATTATTGAATATGATACACACACCCATTGCAAATCCTGTATATACATCCTGGAGCTGGGGCAATTTATACAGAGTGGCGCCTCAGAAGGAAAACCTCCAGTTTTGTATCATAACACAGAGCCTCAGAGATTTGTCAGGTGATTTACTCTTAAATACGGAAAAAAATACTAAATGTAAATTATCGTTTCCAAGCCGGTGTGTTCATCTGTCCGCTTGATAAAGTGGAACATGCTTTCTAATAAAAAAAACTATGTGTTATGCAAGGCACGTAAATTTATTCACTGTTAAGGGCGATAATGCTAAAATTGTGTAAACTTTTTTAATATATTATATTCTTCCAGTTTGATTTCTCGCCAGTGCTTCCTTCTTATTAAACAGTCTGTTGTGACACTGGAATATACAACTCCTATGTCCAACATATCTAAAGGTCGTGATCAAATCACTTTCGGCTGGTCCTTGAAGGACGTAAATGAGTTGTTCCCATACAATGGATTTCATCGCTCCTACAGCGAATCGGTGACCAGGGGTTTTGTCTGAATTGAATGCGAATAGATTTCTTCCACAAATGCACCATTCTAATTAGGAGCTGTAAGGTCAAGCTGTACACATTCTATGTCCCCAACGCTAGACATCGGAAATGTGTGGGGCAGCAAGTCATTACCTGCCGATCCTTTCATTGTGGTAATTCAGCACTGATCAAATGATTTGGTACCAATTTGTAAAGGAACCTAAGAGACCCCATTAGCTTAAGAAACTCTAATAACGCGTCCCGTGCAATCAAATTACATAGCACCTTCGAGAAAATAGCAACACATTTTTTGAAATAATGTTTGATAACTTCAAATGTCATCCTGCGCTGTGCTACATTCTTTGGCACGACCCACAAATTTGTTAAGGTCAGCAAATGGTTGTCATATTACAATTATTTGCTCAATATATACCACCAAATGTGCCACATTTTAAATATATTAGCATCACAGCAATCAAGTCGCCATTTTTACTTCTGAGCCTGCAAATGAAATAAAAGGACGTAAAAGGGTTTCCTTTACAGAATACTTAAAATCACTGTTAGGCTGACTGGTTTATTTCTATCATTTTAAATTTCAACCCACGGAGAGAGCGTCAAAAAGTCTTTATTAGGAGTGAAGGTAAGCATGGTGTAAAGTGAACCTCTATCCTGCGCTGAGGTCGGGCACTTTCTGGTGGAAAGTCCACTGATGTCGCTCTGGACATCCAAGTGTCACGTGCCATGGTCTGTGAGTGTGCTGGGCTGTGGACTCTTGTCTCCAAAATGCGCAGCTAACGAATCATTTAACGCTTAACTGCACGTCTGGGCACAAAACAGGCGAACCTTAAATCCCGGGAAAGCCTCACTTTGTGCATTCAGATATAGACTTGCCAGTCGCTAGCACGTATTCAGAGGATAATAATACACAGGGAACGGCAAGGGAATAGAAAGAGAGAACGGTTAAGACGGAACATTTCAAAGATTATAAAGCAGTGCTGTGGTTATTAGCAGTGCATGATGATCTCCACTTGTCCATTACAAGTTGGGATATCCGCCCCTTTCGGTGGAGTTAATATGCACAGACATGAATGGAAAATAAACATGCAGAAAACTACACAAAACGAATGTATTAATTTCATAGACGGAAAATAAATTCACTAAATAGCGCGGCGCGCTTGCATTTGTGTAACCCAGCGATCAAACTGTGGAATGCATGGCAGTCGAGATGTCTAAATAGGTACAATCGCATTGTTCTGATGATGCATTATGATCTTAGGTTGTACTGAGCACAGGCCACATGTTTAGTTGGTCTTCCTAAATCAACTCGCGAAATATTTCAATGTTTTAATTAAGAGTTTTTTTTAACTCGAAGTCGAGCCCCCTCACAATGACTCGGGGAGGTAAATTCTAAATGTTGATAGTTCTAATTTGACCCACTCGCAAGTGCTCCGAAATAGTTCCGCTATTAAAACGCTTAACCAAAATTGCTAACCACGACTCAAAAGGATAAAATGAAGCGAACGAAATGAAAGACAAATGGGCGGAAGGGAAAAATAATTATAATATTCACAGCGCATGGGTATTTTAAACTGCTATAATTTTTTTTAAAAAAGCCAAATTACGCCTTTCTGTTCAAATTCCTGGGCGCCTTGGCAAGAAACTGGCAGCCAAGCTTCAAACTTTGGTAAATTGCTAAATGCATTACTTCTGAGAAACAGAAACAAAAAAAAGTCCTTCAGTGATCAATGCAAAAAGAAAGCCTGTGTCGGGAGTAGACTGTTTTTTCATGATGTAATTCTGCTGCGGCCCAGCGGCAGCTCGGGGAATTAATCATCCCAGTTATTCGTACATGAAGAACATTTCGCAAATAGCTGCAGGCCCAACACTCTCACCTTTCTTTTCCAATATAAAACAAACGATTGGGAAAGTGTACGAGGCCTATTTGTAAGAATTCACTAAAAGCGAGCTGTGCTTCAAAGGTGAGTGCAGTGATCGAATGAAATTACAGTCTTGGAGGTATGGGGAAATCAAAAAGACAAGGGTTCAGAATCAATTTGTCTTGTCGGATAATCTGCAATCGGAGAGTATTTTTCCTCAGCTGAAAACTTTGATGCTTTAATAACAGGGCTTTTTTGGGGGGTTTTATCAAAACACACCCTTTCCTGTGTATTTAGCGTGGCACGCGGAATTCAAACCGCATGTTCAGAGAGGGAGAAAAAAATGACATTCTTCACCGTATCTATTAGCCCGAGGCATCTTGTGACAATGCATTTCATTCAAGTTAAAGACAAGGCAGATTTATGTGAACACAATAGGAATCTTACGGGGATCCCCGAAACGTTTCTGAATTTTGAGTAAGTTATTGCAGTGCCCCTTCCGCCTGCCGCAGTTGCAATTCTTCAGAAGGGTCGACAATTGTAGCACAGTAAATACATGAATGTGCGATTTCGTTAGACTGTGCCTCCTTTCAGTTGTCACGAATGCGGCGTAAAAGTATTCTGCTTTAAAAAAAATATAGCTTTAGTGGTTTTTGTGCCGTGACAAAAGTCAAGTTTATTTAGTGCTGCATGATCTTCTACAATTCCTTACAGGACTGTGCTCCAGGATTGATACCAACAAAAGTGTATGTTTTTGGTTGAGATGACCTAAGTTTAGCCGCTTTATCACACCTACTTGTGCAGACTGAAGACCGGAAGCGCCACCTAGCGCAATTGGTTTGGTCTGCGCTAATCCAATCCATTCAAATAATTTGATATGATTATTTGACAGAAGTTATAAAGGACATATAATATGTAACAACAATTCTAGCAGAGTGAGGTAATGATCCAGTCACATTGCTTGCACTGTTACATTATTTGTGCGTGAGTAGAATCCACATTACTGGGGGTACAGAATCGTGGTCATAATGATGCTTTCGTGTTGTTTTCTACTTCACATCTAGGTCTGTCCACCCAGAATCTAGTTGCATACTTAACTTATTTTAATGGTCATTTGAATAATTCAATTATTCAATCAAAAACAAAACACTTTAATTAACGCTTTAATTAAACCAAACCGTTCTGTTGATGCTCTTGTAGTTACACATTTCGCGCGTTTGTTGATTCGGAGCAATGCAAAAATGAAGTAAAATTAAAATTTACTTTGAAGTAAAGAAAGGTTAATTGAAGCGCGAATATTTAATATCTCCGCGGCAAAAGCTGAAAGCCTGTCGCCACTCTAGACAAAGTCCCACGGTGGCAGCGTTGCATTTTTTTTGGAGCACTTTGCAACCAGTTCTGGGGCCCTGTAAACATCTCCACGTGGTTGCAGTAAGATATTAATGCGAATATTAGTAAGTTACAAAAACGTGCAGCATTTAATTGGCAATTTTTCTGCAATTAAATTCGTGCTTAGAACAATATGAATTTCATGGCAGGGTTGTTGAACAATTTTTGATGCAGTTGGTAATCAAATTGTATCTGATTAATGTAAACCAGCGTTTATCGCTCTTTCCTGTAAAAAAAAGCAGCTTCAGAAATAAGACGGGTTTTTTTTAAGCCCAGACTTTACGAGAGACAGTCAATCCCTTCATATCTGTGTTGCGAATTCGTTTTACTAAGTGAGTGTAAGAGTGAACGAATGTTTTCCCAATGAAACAAAACTAAATAAATTGCACATTTGCATGATGTTTCCCAGCTCCTTAGCTTTAATTGGGAAACAATTTGCGGCCAGATATTTGAAACATCTTCTTATATGTATATCAAGATTTAGATCAACATGAAACCTTAGATCATAACGATAGTGAACATGTTTAATCCACAGTAATATGCGTTAATCAGCAATTGATCTTGGATAGGCCATTATATTGTGTAGTACTAGAACTAAACACTAAGGGGGCGTGCATTTTCCTCAGCAATGCGCTTGGTGATTAGATACCCAGCTGCCAGTGACCAAAGTAATCGATATTTACTGGAGAACTTCCTTTTCTCACATTAATAACTTTCAATATGTTCGAATTACACTCTAAGGAATGAGCAGAAGGCAATTCTCTTCTCAAACATTCAAGTGTGTTAATGCAATCATTTCCCAAGAATGGAAAGTAATGTCCAATAAATAGGTTTATCAATAATCCGAATATATTCACATTTTCACAAGACTGCATTATTTTAATACAGATTCTTAATATGCATCCAAGCCCAAGTAGGCATTATTTTATAGGTTTAGTTATTACTCTCAGCAGCTATTTGAAACAACAGTTTAGTATCTAGTCCTAGATGTAAACGTTCAAGAGGTCAGGACAATATTTAAACTCCAGTCTCACACCGAGATCTGTCGAAGTACGACCTTTGAAAGTCGGTTCGATCTAAATGTTGATATCTTCAGCAGACTCGTTCTCATACTTTTCCCCAAGTGTTAGCTTATTATTACCACATGGTGGTAGCTCTGTAGTTTATAGAGAGGTGTGAGACGGATTTGCTTGTGTTGCGCCCCATGTCTCGGTTGCCTTATTGCAGCTTTTACAAGTTCACCTGAAGTCGGAACAACATTGGATTATTTTACTTTCTAAATTAAAATCCACCGTGAAGGTCTGTCCTCCAACGGTAAAACACTTCAACTGATTATCTGTACATAAAGAGTGATCCGTTTCTGGACTGAATTCCAAGTGTCTGAGACTGAGGACTGCAGGAAATGGGGAGGGTTGAAAGGGGTTTCCTTCGTATAATGCGTAGAATTAGTTCATTCCTCGCTGCCTATTACAAAATCTAGATACCATGGAATAAAATGGGCCGCAACTGTTTTATTTCACTCTGCCTAGTAACTCAAGTTTTAATTTCCGGACAATCTACATAACCTCTGTGCCAACATTCAAATAAAATATCTCGACACACCATTGACAATCGGATTCAAGTACACTGTGCGGATTTAGGGCGCAGTATTCAACACTTAGTGAATGGCTACAAGTTTCGACCGACTTTGGGAGCAACAATTACATGTACCTTTGAACATAAAGTTTAGCTTAGTTTAGTTAGTGTCACAAGTAGGCTTACATTAACACTATAATGAAGTTACTGTGAAAAGTGTTCTTTTTCATTTAGTAATTTGATGAATACGCTGGTCGAGATGACAGGATGCCGAAATTATTTACTTCATTTGGCCTCCGAATCTATCCCTAGGTACTGTAACTATCTTAACGTATTCACTCTGCCATCCCATGGTTTATTCTTTAGAAAATTAAGGAGTATAAAATAAGGTGGCGGCTCCTGCCTTTCGGATGACAATGCGGGATCCCGCATATCAAACGAAAGAAGGCTTAATTTCACATTCTTGCAGATTGAAGATGAACGGGGGATATAAATGGTTACTGAAGCCGCTGGGGTTTGTTTGAAGCAGTGCAAATTGTTCGCTGTCGAGTTGCTTCCAGGTGTCCGCGTTCTGCAGTTTTGCAGCAAGTCACAGCACACTATAAAGAGCCTACACTCTTGTTGCTGAGTTATTTCATACATATATGCTAAGTCGACCCATTTGCGATTGAATTATGTGCAACCAGCGCTCTGATTTATTATGAATATAGTGGGACTGAACGACTCATCGGACGCCATGAATATACAACTGGACACTCAGTGATTAAGGCGTCGTTTTGCAGTAATAACATTATTTACCAGATATGTTCCCCCTCCCCGGTCACACTTCCGTACGCCACTTTTTCAAAGCTGTAACTGAGTCTGCATTCTCGATAACGGTGCTTTTATTTGGTCTCCGGCGTCTCTCTATAATTTCCGTCAACAACCTCTTAATATCGTGCACATTTTAAGAGTCGCCTGACCTCCACAGTGTCAAATTCATCTTGCAGCAAAATATGGAATAGTTTATGCAAATTGAAAGCACAATGAAAGATCGTTATTGAAATTACAGGAACGGGCAGCTCTAACAGGTGTAATTTCTGGCAATGCAATTTAGTGTCCGCTTTGGCCCTCAGCTCAGTCTGAGACAAAGGAGTTTAGTTCCAGTCAACTCCACAGTCTTGAGTGCTGCACTCCCCGAGTTTCAAGTGAAATCCTCCCCGCCCTCTCAGGTGAATGGAAGAGATTCTATGGTAAATCTGAAACATCAAATTGAGAGAAGGTGGCCAGGCCAAAATGTATTCCTCAACCAACAGCACTAGTACATTCGTTTCCATTGCCCTTCCTGCTGGCGTCTGCAGCTCTGTCTAACATTACAATACTGACTAGACTTCAAATGTCCTTCAGAGGCTATGCATTGCTCTGGGAGGTGTTGAGATCACGAAATCTGCTGCAGAACTCCAACTTTCTTCCTAAGGACAGTGGAAGAAGTGCTGCTGATGAGTGCATATCTGCAACATTTATCCTTTAATAATACAGAAGCAATTAATGAACCGGTCGAAATGCTAAAATGTTCATGAATCCAGTATTGTGGGAATGAACTAATGAGAGGCAAACAAACCTTAATTTACTGGCAGGGTGTTGGCAATTTTTGATGGAAGCGTATTTTTGGTGGGTGGAGGACAACTTCGAAATCCATGGGAATTGTCAAACAGGGCGATATCTTTCTGAAAGAATGAATTCTGCCTACACTGCACCCAGGGGCTGAGTACTTCAGTCACTTACTATACAAACGTTGATGCAACCTTAAACCTATCCTGCTGGTCTACAATATTTCAGGCCTCTCTTTACAAGGGACGATGAGTTGGAATTAGCACCAGGACCTGTCAGAGGTCCAGTAAAAACTTCGCTTAAATTTTTTAAAAAAGAGCACGCAGGTGCAACACTGATATTCAGATAAAAAAGCATGGATAGAATGCATAACTAAAGATCTCTACAGAGCAGACATACTGACACAAATATGGCACAAATATAGAAAGCAAGTTATTAAACATAAAAAAGGAGGGTTATGCCAATGATATAGTATATACCAACATAAGCGAGAATGTAATACAGAAAGGAAATTGCATTGACCAGATGACTGCATCTCCATATTTACTGTTCTTAGGATTAAAGCATAGGTTCTCAAATGGGGACCCTGTCCTTAAGTTAACTACAGGGATTCTGAAGAATCTGTAAAATTATTAGATTTCTATCAACCGTCTTCTGATTTCTGAATTTGTTTGCATACTACTATGGTAATTATAATGTGATGTATCAATAAAATATTTTTGTTATAAAAGCATAGTTTTTCAGACTGGAGAGGTATGCAGTGGAGCTCCCCAGGGTAGAGTGCTGCAAATCACTGCTGTTTTGATAAATATTAAAGATTGGCACAAGAAATTGTAATGGAACAATGGGCTATATTTAAAGAGGACAATGTTTAGTATTATGATAGTGTGCTATTGCTATATAAGTTTTTGGTTTAAGGGAACTGCTTTAAAGTTCATTTTTTTGTTACAGGCAGTTGGTATTTCTGGGAGGATACAGTACAGATGCCCAGAGACATGTAAAATACTCATTTTAGCTATGTAGTGTTTACTTAAGAGAGAGCTAATGGACTTCTGTTTACAAAAAAAAGTCCCCTGGGGCTTTTGATTAAAGGAATGGAAGATGAGTTGAGCTTAGCAGCATCATGTGATAATATGATTAATGGGAGGGGCTAGTTATGTAGCAGAGAGAACAACTTTTGAGTTCTGACTGGGATTGGTTTAAAGAGAGCAAGTGCTTTTTCTACAGTCTTGACTAAAACCCTTATAGCAAGTATAGTTATGGTTGCTAACTGTGTTTATAGTGGTTTTTTGAGTCTGTAAGACGAATGTTGCTTATTTGGAACTGAAACCGTGGTAAGTTGGAAATTAGACTTGTTTGTTCTCATGTTTAAATATTGTTCAAACAGGTAATAATTAAGCTGCTTCATTTGTTAGAGTTATAGTTGAACTGTGTTATTAAATGAAGTTTGTTTTACTATAAAATATTCCTAACTTGTCAGTGGAATTATTCCAAGAATGAAGCATCCTATCTGCACATTTATGCAAGAATAGAAAAATTATTGGGGCCTAGTCTGGCTTCCTAAGTAAACGTTAAACTTTAATGTTATTGGGATTCTGTTACAGCTAAGGTACATTCCTATGAGACAGTTAGGTAGGGCAAATAAATTCAGAGCTAACTGGGTGTCTAAAGTAATAGAGAGTTAAACTAAAGCTGATAAAGGGTGAATATGTCAAGTGAATAGTACCTGAATGTAGAAAGTACAGAGGCAAAGTGAAAAAAATATGAGAAGTAAAAAGACAAAATGACTAGAGACTGGCAGGTAACATAAAAGGGATAATAATCTTAATTTGGTATCTGAACAGCAAATGCCTGATTAGGCTCCTGAAAGAGCATTTATAAATGGAGGCAGGGTTGTGGCTGAGGTACTAAATGAATACTTTGCATCTGTGTTTACCACGGGAGAAGATGTCACCCAAGCCATAAGGATAGAAAATGTAGTTAATATAGTGAATGGGCTGAAGATTGATAAAGGGGAAGTATTAGAAAGGCTGGCTTTATTTCAAGTTGTTAAGTCACCAGGACAAGATGAGATTCATACGAGTGCATTTAGTGTTGGAACTGCAACAACATTAGTTATACTTTTTCAATCCTCCTTAGTTACAGGAGTAGTGCCAGAGGACTGGAGAATTGTCATTGTTACACAATTGTTAAACAAAAAGGTTTAAGGATAAGCCCACCAATTACATGCTGGTCAGTTTAATCTCAGTGATGGGAAAGCTTTTAGAAATTATAATTCAGCACAACACTCCTGGTCACTTGCACAAAGTTGGATTAATTAAGTACAGCCAGCATGGATTTGTTAATGTCAAATAGGGTTTGACTAACTTGCTTGAATATTTGATCAGGCAATAGAAAGGGTTGTTGACGCTAAAGTCGTTGATGTGGTGTGCATGAATGTCCAATGGATGTTTTGATAAAGTCCTATACAACAGGCTTATTAGCAAGATTAGTGCCCATGCAATTAAAAAAGACAACAACAGCACTGTTGTGAAGTTGACTGATTAATGAAAAATCAAGAGTAGCACTGAATGGTTACTTTTTGAATTAGAGGAAAGTGTATATAAGCGGAGAGATTCCAGGCATGCAGACTTTCAGTGGATCAATTGGAGACACTGGGGCTGTTTTCCATGGAGGAGAATATTAAAAGCAGATTTGATATAGGTGTTTAAAGTTGTGAGAGGTCTGGACAGAATCATGGAGGCGGTGGGGGGGCGGGGGGGTGGTCACAAGCCAGAATTCACTGATTTAAGATGGTTGGCAAAAGGAGCAATGAGAACATGAGGAAAAACCCTTTATTGCTGTGAATGGTTAGAATTTGAAATGCGCTGCCTGACAGCACAGTGAAGCCAGATCCAATCATGGCTTTCAAAAAGATACTGGACATTCTCTGAAGAAGGACATTTGCAGAGCTATAGGGAAAAGGCAGGGAAATGAGACAATGTTAGTTGTTCTCACAAGGATCTGGCACAGACATGACAGGCTGAATGGCTTCCTTCTGTGCCATAATCATTCTATGCCTTTGGGCATTATTTTGAAATTTGCAAATGATACAAAGCCTGAAAATGTAGTAAATGGTGAGGAAGATATTTACAGGGTGGGATTTTTCGATCCCACCTGTTGTGGGAATCATTGCGGTTGGGACAGAAAATTTGACAGACTGGCAGAACACCCATTGACTTTGGGCTGGAATTTCCAATAACGCGGGTGAGCGGGCCTGGAAAATCCTGCACTCTTCAAGAACGCTTAGACAGGCTGGTGGAATGTGCGGCACCTGGAGGTTGAAATTCAACACACTAAAATGTGAGGTGATAAATTTTGATAAGCAGATAAAGGAAAGACAATGCACGCCAAACAATCCAATTTGAAAGGGGCTGCAAGAAGAGAGAGACCTGAGTATGTTTGTACACAAATCATTGAAGGTAGAGCAAATGAGACCCTGAGTCTTATAAATAAAGGCATAGAAAATGAAAGTCATGAAGAATTATGGCTACCACACCTATTGTTACAACAACCACCAGGAGCAGCAATAAAAACCAACAAATTCATATCATGTCTTTCGCATTATAACATTTTCCAAGGCATTTCAAAGGAACATTTTCACCTGAGATCTGGCACTGAAACAAGTAAAGAGATTTCAGGATAAATTAATCAAAGAGTTAAGTTTCAAGGAGCGTCCTGAAGATAACAAGAGAGGTTTAGATGCAGAAAGGTTTATCAGAGTTTAGGGTCTTGGCAGTTAAAAGTACAATGCTATTGTTGGAGTGATGAAAATTGGGGACACTAAAGAGACCAGAATTGGAGGACAGCAATTATCACTGAGCATTGGAGAGCTTGAGGGGATTACAGAGGTAGGAAGGGTTAAGATCATAGATGAATTTGAAAACAAGGAAAATAAATTTAATATCAAGGTGTTGTTTAACTGGGAGCTAATATAGATTAGTGGACAAAGAGCTGATGAGTGAACAGGATGTCATGCAAGTTAGAATGTGTAGCAAAATTTTGGATGACCTTAAGTTTACAGAATGTGGGAGGCTGACAAGAAGTAGTCAAATTTGGAACCGTCACATCTACAGGTAGAGAAGGCATGGGTGAAGGTTTCAGCAGCAGAAGTGCTGAGGCAAGGGCAGTGGAGTTGGGCAATTATACAGAGGTGAAAGTAGATGGTCAGAATCTTCCATTTAATGTCAAATGGAGTATTGTGTCCAATTCTGGGCACTACACTTTTAAAAGGATGTGAAGAATTTGGAGAGTGTATGGAATTGATTTACTTGAGTCGTTCCAGGGACATGGGATTACAATTCACTACAGCCAATCCGTCTGTGCCATTTCCATCAATGAAGATGAAAAAAAAACATGCAAGGAGCAACATCAGACATACAAAAAAAATGGAATGCCAACATGGTGAAGTTACAACAGGACTACATGTGGAATCTGCGTAACATGGGCAGGGCTAAATGAATCCACATCCAGATCAAAACTCTACTGTCCTGCAACATCCAGTCAAGAATGTTGCTGCATAATTCGACAAGGGAAGGACAACAAGGCTGCCTGAATGTCCCTATTCTCAACGATGGTGGAATCAAGTAAGTGAGTGCAAAGGAAAAGACTGAAGGATTTACAACTACCTTCAGCCTGAAATGCCAAGTAACTGATATACCTTGGCCTCTTCCTGACATTACCACCTTTACAGATACCTGCCTTCAGCCAATTTGATGCACTCCACGTAATATCAAAAATAGTTCTGTATACTGGACATGGGAAGGATTGTGGATCTGCCATTATAGTGCTGAAACTTGTGCTCCAGAACTAGTTACTCCCCTAGCCAAGCTACAGCACAGACAGCTAACTACCTGACAACATGGGAAATTGGCCAGGTGTGTGCTGTTCACTAAAATTCAATCCATTCAATTCATACTCCATCAGCAAAGTAGTGGAAGCACTATGCTGTCATGTGGCATTTAATCACCAATAGTCAGTTTCACATTCTGCAAGGGCCATTTATCTCCAGACTTCTTCTTACCCTTGGTCCAAATGTAAACAAATGAGCTGAATTCCAGAAGTGACCTGAGAGTGACTGCCCTTGACATCAAGACAACATTTGACTAAATGTGACATCTAGGAGTCCAAGCAAAATTGAAGTGAATGGAATCAGTGGGTAACATATTAGCATGGATTGAAGATTGGCTAGCTAACAGGAAATAGCGAGTTGGCATAAATGGATTTTTTTTGTTTGGCAGGATGCAATGATTCGTGTGCCACAAGCATCAGTGCTAGGGCCTCAACTGTTTACAATCTTTATTAATAACTTGGATAAGAAACAGAAAGAATGGCTGCTAAATTTGCTGACAACACAAACATAGGTGGGAAAGTAAATTGGGAAGAGGACATAAGAAGGTGACAAAAGAATAGAGATATGTTAAATGAGTGGGCAAAATCTGATAAATAGAGTATAAATGTGGGTAAATGTGAAATTGTCCATTTTGGCAAGAAGAATAAAAAAGAAGTGTATTATCTAAATGGTATAGAGTTACAGAGCTCTGAGGTGCAGAGGGATCTGGATGTCCTTGTGCATGAATTACAAAATGCTGGTATATAGGCACAGCAAGTCATTAGGAGAGCTAATAGAATGTTATCATTTATTGTGAGGGGAATTGATTACAAAAGTAGGGAGGTTAAACTTCAGTTGGACAGGGCATTGGTGAAAATATATGTGGAGTACTCTGTGTAGGTCTGCTTATCTAAGGAAGATGTAATGTGTTAAAGAGTTCAGAGATTTACTAGACTGATACCAGGAATGAATGGGTTGTCTTATGAGGAAAGGTAGGCTTGCATCTGTTGGTGTTTAAAAAAGTAAGAGATGGCTTGATCAAAACCTTTAAGATCCGGAGGGATACTGACATGAATGATGACCAAAGGCCGGTCCCTTCATATCAGTAGACCTGTGATCACTAGACCCATATTGCTCATAATATAAAATATCTGACATGACTGGGGCGAGTTTTTGTGGCAATATTAGAATAGTTCAACACTTTTTGCATCTCACCTTAAGACTGTTTGGTACGTTATCTTGGTTGTTGGAATTCTGTACATGTCTAGTTTATAGGTCTGGCTTGTCACGATGTCAAACTACTTGTTCCAACTTTTGCTTTCTGCATTGGCACTTCCAGTGTGCTCTGGAGCTAGGTGCTTTGCATACAGTGAATGCAAATAGGCAGTGCATATAGCCACTGCCTGCATTGGTTATCATACCAATGGTGGACAGATTATGCATAGTCTGTAGGCTTCATCCACCCAATAGGATGGCTTCATATTTGCATATTCCTTGCAGTAATGTTTGCAGACTGTAACCTTTGGCTTGGCCAATGAGGTCTTTTTGGAACACTTGCATTGGAGTAGATGCCATCATGAGCTCAGTTGTTTTGTTGGTGAGCTCCACAAGTCACAGTCACGTGCCTTGTCTCTGCATTGACTTATGAATTGATCAATGCTTGTTTTCTGAAAGACATGAATTTCAGGTGGCATATTTGGAAGTTGAGCTTCATTCATAATTGATCTTCAAGTGTTGGCTATATTTTGTAATGAATTTTACGATGGTCATCAGATAGATCTGCTATGCTTGGTCGCAAGAGACCTCATTTACCATAGCAATTTTCATTCTAATGGCTAATTTGTCAGATTTGGAAATATTGAGGTCTAGAAAACACAGCTCTACATATTAATTTCAGAACAAAGTAAATTCAGTTAGGAGGTTTGCTGCCATCCAGCTGAGTGTTGGAAAATCTTGTGCTGATCTTTTAGCTTTCTGCAGGATATTTTTAATGCTATCTGGAGCAGATGACATCTGTTTCATAGCTCTTCTTGAATTAATTTAGCTTTGAGTTGCAGTACCTTTAGTGACCACTGCCTTAGCTATTTATAGGTTACAGCTTGACTGCAAGGGTGGCACTGATGAATGCTTTCTGGTTGTTCCCAGGATAACTCTAAGCTCCACCCACAAGACAGTGTTTTAGGCATGATTTAAACTGCAGACTTCTTTAAAGTTAAACAGTGAAAACAGCTCATTTACAGGTTTCTTCTGAAAGGAATTTCTTTTCCAGACCAGGCTGCAGTATTTCAATTTCCCCACACTACCTATGTGGAAAATAAGCAAATGGGGTCTTTCTTGTCTGTGAATTCTGTGAATAGACTTTCCAGAGGCAGCTGTCAAGAGGCAGCCTTAAATAGATTAAGCTCTTACAAATGCGAACCATCTTACTAAGACCTGTGCCTGCTGCCTGGAACAAAGTATGATCCCAGAACAAAGGTACAGCATGTATGATTCTGACAGAGCAACATAATCACTTACACATGATAAAACAAGATAGTTCTTTCACTTTCACATCAAATCTTTCCTTCTGCTGCATGGGAGGGTTTGAAACTTGTACATTTCTCTTTCAAATCTTCAAGACTCTGCTGCCACCATGTTACATTCCTCTGTTTGACAAAAACAGAACAAGCTCAGAAAATAATTGGTGAAACAATGATCCAGAGCTTCTGAGGAGTGGCAGTCACAGTTGAATGACCACCCCACTCTTTTATACTTTCGAGCTTCAAACTCAAGCCAGATGAGAAAGGTGCAGTGCAGCTGTTCAGGAATCCTCTCCTCCTAGTGCACCAGCATTAGGGCAAGTGAAGACATATCCCCTTTTTACAGCATAGGCTGCTGTAAAGCAGATAAGTTTAAAGGCTATCTGCCACTTTGAGAAGCCAGGGAGAAGGTGAATATATAGGTTGGTAGGTAGGATCGGATTTGGTGGGAGGATAGTTGGATAGGGTTGTAAAATGGATGGTGAAAGGGTTTAGGTTGGATTGGTGGTATGATGGGTCAGGCTAGGATGGATTGGGGATTGGGATAGTTCGGTAGTAATGGGAATATAAGAACATAAGAATACAAGAACTAGGAGCAGGAGTAGGCCACCTGGTCCCTTGAGCCTGCTCTGCCATTCAATAAGATCATGACTGATCATTTTCTGGACTCAGCTCCACTTTCTAGCCCATTTGCCATAACCCTTAATTATTTTACTGTTCAAAAACTTATCTATTCTTGCTTTAAAAACACTCAATGAGATAGCCTCAACTGCTTCACTGGGCAGGGAATTCCACAGATTCATAACCCTTGGCTTGAAGAAGTTCCTCCTCAACTCAGTCCTAAAGCTGCTCCCCCTTATTTTGAGGCTATGCCCCCTAGTTCTACTTTCACCCACCAGTGGATATAACTTCCTGCTTCTAATTTATCTATTCCCTTCATAACCTTATATGTTTCTATAGGATCTCCCCTCATTCTTCTGAATTCCAATGAGTATAGCCCCAATCTACTCAGTCTTGCCCCATAAGCCAACCCTCTCAACTCCAGAATCAATCTAGTGAATGCTTCTGCACCCCCTCCAGTGCCAGTATATCCTTTCTCAAGTAAGGAGACCAAAACTGTACACAGTATTCCAGGTGTGGCCTCATCAACACGTTATACAGTTGCAACATAACCTCGCTGTTTTTAAACTTCATCCCTCCAGCAATGAAGGACAAAATTCCATTTGCCTTCTTAATTACCTGCTGCACCTGCAAACCAATTCCTTGTGATTCTTGCACAAGGACATCCAGGTTGCCTCTGCACAGCAGCATGCTGCAATTTGTTACCATTTAAATAATAGTCCATTTTGCTGTTGTTCCTATTAAAATGGTTGACCTTACATTTACCAATATTGTACTCCATCTGCCTGACCCTCGCCCACTCACTTAGACTATCTATATTCCTTTGCAGACTTCCAGCTTCCTCTGCACACTTTGCTCTGCCACTCATCTTAGTGTCATCTGCGAATTTTGACACACTACACTTGGTCCCCAATTCCAAATCATCACAGGAAACAGGCCCTTCAACTCTATCATCTATGTAAATCATAAACAATTGTGACCCCAATACTGATCCCGACTGCACACCCCTAGCCACTGATTGCCAACCAGAAAAATACCATTTACCCCCACTCTTTGCTTTCTGTTAGTTAAGCAACCCTTTATCCATGCTAATACATTACCCGTAACATCGTGCACTTTACCTTATGTGGCAATTTTTGGTACGGCACCTTGTCAAATGCCTTCTGGAAATCCAAATACACCAGATCCACAGGTTCCCCATTGTCCACTGCACATGTAATGTTCTCAAATAATTCCACCAAATTAGCCAAACATGATCTCCCCTTCATGAACCCATGCTGCATCTTGCCAATAGGATAATTTATATCCAGATGTCTTGCTATTTCTTCTTTGATGGTAGATTCAAGCATTTTCCCTACTACAGAAGTTAAGCTAGCCAGCCTATAGTTACCTGCCTTTTGTCTACCTTCTTTTTTAAACAATGGCGTCACATTTGCTGTTTTCTAATCTGCAGGAACTACCCCAGAGTGTACCGAATTTTGGTAAATTACCACTAGTGCATTTGCTATTTCCCCTGCCATTTCTTTTAGTACCCTGGGATGCATTCCATCCGGACCAGAAAACTTGTCTACTTTTAGCCCCATTAGCTTGCCCAACATTACCTCTTTCATGATAATGAAGGGGGAGGATGAGTTGGGGTTGGATGCATCAGAGGCTTGTCAGAGGGATAGTCACGGAAATGGGGCAGTCGGGGGTTGAGAGGGTAGTCAGGGATGGGGATGGTCAGGTGGGTAACCACCAGTGTGGGAGGGTAGTCATGGAGGGGGGCGCAGTTGGGAGCAAAGTCAGGGTGCAAGTAGTTCTTGGAGGGTTTGGAGAGTAATTGGGAAGTAGGGCTTCAGTTCAGAGGCTAGCAGAGTAGTTGGGGGAGTGAGGGTTTAGTCAGTTCAGTGCTATAGTTAACCAGGAATTAGCATTGGTTTTAATTCTTCCACCTTTCCCTGGGTAACTATTTTACTAAGAGACCATCTGAAATCCGATTCAAATTAGAGTATTGGATCGTTCCCAATTTTCCATCAGAAGCTTAAGCTTCCTAGGCAATTCCCGCACAGTCCCTCAATGGGGACTTCCAGGGATTCCCTAAGATCATATTCTGGGGTATCTCCTAGGTACGACCCCCACAGACGTCAGAAGTTCTCAGCCAAAAATGTGTGCTTTTTAATTCAAGATAAAACTATGTAAAGACAGAGTTAGCTAAGATACTAAATCTAGTCCATCTGACTATTACAGCTGCTACTTGTAGAGTGAATAAAAATCATGAGATTACTACATCACATTTTGTCAAGATGCTAGTGATTGACAACAAACTATGCATCCTTAAAGATACATGTACATTATAACACAACATTGTTGTTACAAAATGAGGTCAAAAGTTGTATATTCCATGGTGAATGACCTATCTCCTGAGTCCCAAAGCCTTTCTTCCGTCTCCAAGACACAATCCGGGAGTGTGATGGAATAATTCTCACTTCTATTCCGAAGAGGAGTCATATTGGACATAAAATATAACTCTGTTCCTCTCCACAGATGCCCCTAGGCCTGCTGAGTTTTTCTAGCTTTTTTACTACTTTTCACTTGCCTGGATGAGTGTGGCTTCAGCAACAATCAAGACTGAGGCCATTCAAGACGAAGCAGTCACTTGATTGGCACCCCAACCACTGCCTCAAACTCCCACTCCATCAACCATAATGTACAATGGCAACAATGTGCACCATCTACAAGATGTATAGCAGCGACTGGGAGAAACCTTTTTGAGAGCTTCTCCTATCCCACATTTTTTAGTGCAGTGGGCCGGGAGATTCAAGCGGTACCCCATCTGTGAGATCCACACCAGGTGCTCCACTCTGATAGCGTCTCCCAGTGCCGGATTTCTGGTGGCATGGCATCTGCACTGGAAATCAGTGGGGAGCTGCATAAGTTATTAAAATAAGTATTACCACGCAACTTAAGTAGGATTAGCAGGCCTGGGACTCAAGTCTCCCGGCAGAGGACAGCGCTGCTTTGGAGGTTTCTCTGGGGTACCTCTCTCTGTGCCTGAATCATGAATAAATGGTTGTACCTGAGACTCCTGTTGTTAGTTGGAGGAAGTCCACCAAAACAATTTGGCATAGTCGGCAGGATACTCTTATCAGATAATCAGAGGCACCAATGTAGGAGGGAGAGGCATGCTGTTGGGTACAGTAGTTGAAGCTGCACAGGGAGGCCAAATTCCTAAGAGATAAGCTGAGGAAGCAGAGCAATGCTGGTGGGCTGAATAGTTGAAATCGTGCAGGTTGGCTGCAGCCAGAAAGACAGTAGCTGAAGCCATGCTGATGAGCAGTGTCTAACTGAAGCACAGAGGTCAGACACCTAAAAAGATCCTGCATATAAACAACAGGAGCAATACATGTTCAAGAACAAACTGTGCAGAGACAGATAGGGATAGAATGCTGTCAGGAAAAGAGGGAGTGCCATGAGCCTCGACTAGCAATCTGGAGTCTCAATAGGACAAAGAACATAGAACTGTACAGTTCAGAAACAAGCCCTTTGACCCACAATGTTGTGCTGAACATGACACCAAAATTCAATCAATCCTTTCTGCCTGCCCTTGGTCCATATCTCTGTATTCCTTGCATATTCATGTGCTTATCTAAAATTCAATTAAATGCCCCTATTGTATCTGCCTGCACCACCACCCCTAGCAAAGCATTCCAGACACCTACCATTCTGTGTAAAAAACATAACCCTCACCATCTCCTTTGAATTTTCTCCCTTTCACCTTAAATACATACCCCCTAGTATTAGACATTTCAACTTTGGAAAAAAAGATCCTGACTGCCAACCCTATCTATGCCTCTCATAATTTTATAGATTTTTATCAGGTCTCCCCTCAGCCTCTGCCGCTCCAGAGAAAACAACCCAGTTTGTCCATCATAAGATTTATAGCGGAACAACACCCCAGGTTGTAGTTAAATGTGTGGAGTAGGAGGAGAAAGAATCACAATGGCTTTGGCATATGCTAGAAGGTGACTGATAGACAGTTTGATAGAGGAGACAGGAGCATCTGGAATGAACAATGTCCTGGGAGCTGTAGAATGTGATGAAGATTATGAGCATATCCTTGATAGGCTTTCTAAAGAGGTTCAGAAAGGAAACAGTGAGTTAGGATGAATCCGGAATAAGTTGGCCTACAGTGCACATCTGTGCACCTTACAACTGAGTAAAAAGTGCAAGGAGTTAAGGGAACTATTAGATAAGTTGCAAAAAGGAACTGACTTCTGGCAGGAGAGTGCATCTGTGCTGAACAATCAGTTACATTGGGAATAGGAGGCTCATAATAGGATGCTCTGTGCTCAGAAAAAACTGCTGTTAGACTGAACACTGGAACAAAATATTGATTTACAGTCAGAAAATACCAGACTAAGTGAGGAGTTAGAAGATGCGGTGAGGACTTTGAGGAAGTGAATTCTGCCACAATAAGTTACCTCCCTGAAGTAGACCATTCCCCATGTTTAACTAAAATCATGACAAGTTTAGGTAAAGTAAATAAAGAGAAGCTGCTTTCAGTGTAGTTTAAGGGTTGATAACTCGAGGGTACAGATTTAGAAAGATTGGCAAAAGAGCCAGAGGCAGCACAAAGAAAAGTTACTTAGTGTAATAAATGGTTAGGATTTGGAATGATAGGGTGTTGGGATTTAGTAGTAATCCTAAGTCGAGGAAAGAATGGGGAAGTGGGACCAAGCAGACTCTGAAAGAGCCAGCGCACACTTGATGGATGGAATAGCCTCCTTCTGTGTTGTATTATTCTATGATTTTAAGTTTCTTTTTGGCTCATTGCAATTTTTAGAGCCTCAAGTCTCCAGAGTCGTGTCAATTTTCACAAGGATCCCCACCACTCTATTAATCTTTCTAAGGGAGCTGCAGGCATTAAAATATCTTTAAGATAAAACTCAGGCACAGCAGGAATGACATAGTGTGGATCAGGTGGTTGACTCTATGGCATAAACCTATTCCACAGAAAGAAACTATATTTGATCTTTTTATGGAAGGTAGAAAATTTTATTTAAATTTTTGGTGAAGCACCTCATTTGGAATAGAAAATGTATAATAGGCAACTGATCCAGTATTGCCTCTTTTACACCACCTATGAAAGTTAAAGGTATCTATTGAAAAATCTGCAAAGCAACAATGTGAGAAGTGTACTACAGTGCAGAGGCTAATATTATCTGCAATGGAGAATATTATCTCTAAGTTGAAGAAGGTGTCGCATCAAGGTGTCTGTACTTATTGATTATGTACAATCCATAGTAGTCTCTGTAATGATAATACGGTACACATTTACATGAATGCAGTTATACACTAATAAAGTGCCGTCTGCTTTTTTCACAGAGAAAGGATTGCCAGTAGACCTCAAGAACAAAATCAGAAGATATCCAGAGATGAGGAAGGTCATTCAGCCCAACTTGAGTAATTCATCTAGAACATCCCCACATCTTGTTCCGCTCACCCCCATTACTGTACTAGTCGATTCTTTAAAAGTAAATGTAATCCAACAAAGAAGTCCATTCACAAGCAGTGATCATTATGTATGTGACAAAGACCTCACAGCCATTAATCATAAAGTATCCTTTTGCTAATTTGAACCCATGTATGCTGGTCCTTGTTCCACTCAATCATTGAAGAGCAGCATTCAGGATTAACCTTTTCCACGCTATGTGCTATTATATATATTGCTATAAGGTCGCATCAGGCATCTCCTTTGCGGATTGAATAGCCTAAGTATCTTTGTATTTTCCTCATAACTCAGAGCCCTGACACTCAACATCAATGGAGTAGCAGATGTAATTCAACAAGGCTGCGCAATTTATTAAAGAAATACAATTCCTATAAAACAACAAAGTAAATGAAGGAGGACATTTGCAGATAGAAGAGCTATTTGACTAAAAAGTTAAAATGCACTGTCCTATAATTGTTCAGTCTGAAAACATGAAAAGAATATGAGTGACCTTCATACAGTGCTTCATTTATTTACATTTGGAACTGGCTGCAAATGCTTGATAATGACTCCTCTGCCTTGTCTTCTTTTATTTTGGATGATCCAGCTCAACAACCTACTGACTGTTGATTGCTGCTCTACATTGTTTGATATGTTGTGTGCCAACCAATGTTCCCTTTCAATTTCAGCACATTCAAATATTTTGTTTAACTCATTCTACAGTTTCCGTGCTTTCTTCTTCAACTGCAATATTTTTCCTAGTTTAATATTGTCTTCATTGTTTATACTAAGCTTCATATGGGTGGCATGGTGGCACATCGGTTAGCACTGCTGCCTCACAGCGCCAGGGACCTGGGTTCAATTTCCAGCTTGGGTCACTGTGTGGAGTTTGCATGTTCTCCCTATGACTGTGCGGGTTTCCTCGGGTGTTTTGGTTTCCTCCCACAGTTGAAAGATGTGCTGGTTAGGTGCATTGGCCACAATAAATTCCCCTTCAGTGTACCCAAACACGGGCTGGAGTATGGCGACTAGGGAATTTTCACAATAACTTCATTGCATTGTTAATATAAGCTTACTTCTGAAACTAATAAAAAATATCCAATTTATTGTGATAGATTAGAAAATGTGGTCACACCCTAGGGCTGCTCACTTTATACTTTCCTCATCCTGCCATCATCACATGAAAAAGTACTTGTTTATTTGTACCCTTCAGCAAGTTTCTTATCCTAGTTAGATCCACACAGCTTTGAGCCGTGTCTTAGAGATGGTGGCATCATGTTATTGTTGCTGAACTAGTACTGCAGTAATCCAGGCTAACGCTCTGGGGATATGAATTCAAATCCCACCACAGCAGTTGGTGGAATTTGAACTAATAAATAAATCTGTAATATAAAGCTAGTTGCAGTAACAGTGACCATGAAGTCAGTGTTGATTGTTGTAAAAACCCTTCTGGTTCACTGATGTCCCAATGTCCTTTAGGGGAAAGGAATCTACTATCCTTACCTGGTTGGCCTACACTTGACTCTAGACGCACAGCAATATAATTGACTCTTAACTGCCCTTGGGAAGATCTTAGGAAGTCAGTTCAAGGGCAACAATTTCTCCTGGCATTGTTCAACTCTCAAAAGTTGAAAGCTGACACAGGACTAAACTCCTAACTCTGTGTGATCATAGGCCAAGAGCTATACACGCCAAATGTATTTACAACAGCATATCAAGGATAGGCAACACTTACATAGTATTAGACAGATATCTGAGGTAAATTGAGGGAGAGCCTAGCTACAGAACTGGACATAGAATATACAATGAACAACATTCATCAGAAAGTGTGAACAAAATCAATGGTTTCTTTCTCCAGGCCACTTTCTGATACCATTTTGTCAGGCAATTTACCCACTCTAATCTAAGACTTCTACAAAGTGCTCCCTGCGTGAGATGAAATTGAGCAGTGAGTGGCTGAGATAGATTTTTGGACCTGTGGGAGGCGTGAGATGACTGAGGATGTCCGAGGCAACAGCTTTAACCAGACTGATTTCAGTAGTAATAGTTACTAGGCTCATATCTGAAGCAATTCTCATCTGAAGGCGTTGGAGCTGACATTAAGGAAGTAAGGTCATTGCCAATCTATAAAGAGGCAGCAACGTCTAAACTCGTGTTTTGAGGCTTAGTTTCCAAAGTATTACCTGTTAGTTCATTAGAGACAAACACTACCTATTAGATTACCACAGCCCTATGAAAGGTCATAAAATCATAAGATCAAAAGAAATAAGAGGAGTAGGCTATTCTGCCCATCAAGCCTGTTCTGCCATTCAGCAAGATCATGGCCAATCTGATTAAGGCTTTAACTCCACTTTCTTGCTGGTCCTTTGTAACCATAGACTCCCTTGTTGATCAAAAATGTCTAACTCAGTCTTGAATATATTCAATGACCTAGCCTTCACTGCTCTCTGTTGAAAAGAATTCAAAAGACTGATGAGCCTCTGAGAGAAGAAATCCATCCATACCTCCATCTTAAATAAGTGATTCCTTATTTTTGAGCCAAGGCCCCTAGTTCTAGATTCTCCAGTTATAACCATTTGTTCATGGTTCATAAATTCATAAATATAGGAGCAGAATTAGGCCATTTGGCCCATTAAGTCTACGCTGCCATTTGATCACAGCTGATATACTCCTCATCCCCATTTTCCTGCCTTTTCCCAATAATCCTTCAATCCATTACCAATTAAAAAGCTGTCTGATTCCTCCTTAAATTTACTCACTGTCCCAGCATCCACCACACTTTGGGATAGCAAATTCCACAGAATCACAACCTTTTGGGAGAAGTAATTTCTTCTCAACTCTATTTTAAATTTGCTACCCTTTGCCCTAAGACTCTCATCCCAGAATGCTCCACAAGAGGAAGCATGTCTCCTCCAGAATGGTCTAAGCAGTGGAAGTATTGTTTTAGCATGCCAGTTGCATTCTCTATCACATTTCATGTGGCAGAATGGTTTTAGTATATGCATTCTGTGCATGTGCACATGGATTATGCCAAGGTCATCAGCCATATGTTCACTGGAGGTAGCCTTTGTCATCCAGTAGTCAATCTCTGCTTTAATGAAGCAATAAAACTCTGCTGCTTTAGGCACCACTGGTAAAGGAAAACTAAAAGCTGAAAAAAAACTTAAACCAGGGGAGGATATTAAAAAATTCATGAGTGAAACATTAAAACAAAAGGACAGATTGGGGCGTATGGTCCAAATAAGGGATCACTAACTAAATGGAAGGAGTATACAAATGCAATTCAACGAATTGCAGGTGCAAATTCAACTTGGAGGTTATGACAAGATAGCCATTATTGAGACATGGCTGCAAGATGGTCAGGAGTGGGAAACAAATATACCAGGCTATAAGGTCTAAGAGCAAATTGTAGAATGATGGAATTCCTACAGTGCAGAAGGAGGCCATTTGGCCCATTGAGTCTGCACTGACTTTCCAACAGAGCATCTTACTCAGAACCCACCCTCTCTCCCCTTGCCGTATTCCTGTAATCCCATGCATTTATCTTGTTCATCCATCTAACCTATGCATCTTGGAACACTAAAAGGTAATTTAGCATGGCCAATCATCTAACCTTCAGATCCTTGGATCCTTGGGAGGAAAGTGGAGGACCTGGAGGAAACCCATGCAGACACAGGGAGAATGTGCACACTCCACACAGACAGTCACCCAAAGCTGGTATTGAACCCAGGTCCCTGGTGTTGTGAGACAGCAGTGCTAACCATACATAGTGAAAGTGATAGAGTGGTTGGGGTAGCCTTAGTGATTAAGGATGAAGTTATTTCAGTGGTCAAAAAAGCTATAAAGAGGTAAGCAAGCATTGAAAACTTAGTGCTTCGAATTAATAAATAGAAAAGGATTGTAATAGAAGTTATGCATAGGACTCCCGACAGCAGCGGTGGAGTGGTAGCTTGTATAAATGCAGGGATCAGACAAGCAAGTAACAAAGGCAGTGTGCTTTTAATGGATTTTAATTTTTATCATTTAAATTCCAGTAATTTTAGTATTTAGGTCAATCGGAATAAGCATACCACTACATGTTAGAATTAGTGAGTTTCTTGAGCAAGTCTGAAATAGGTTTCTGATGCAATATGTCCTAAAACTGATATGGTCATATTAGATCTAGAAATAAGTAACAAGTCATATCTAATAAACAGCCAAATAGCATATGGACATCTATCTAAAATGATCAAGTTCAACATAATGTTTGAAAAGCAAACACATGGAATAGCCACTGGGATTCTAGATTTAAGCAAATGCTGACATCAATTCAACAGAACAGAGGTTATCCTTGGAAATCCGTTAATGGCTAGAATCACTGAAAATCAATGGGAGATGTTCAAGTAAGAGCAAAATTGTTGGAGGACCAGTTTATGTGGCCACCTTCAGAGCCACTGGCTGTGTGTCCTTGCTCTGCTCTGACATTGTAGCAAGCAGATGCCTTCAGTGAGGAAATCCTTACTGAGGTGCAGACATCCCACACATTCGTCTTCACTAAGATTCAAGCAAGAGAATAGTTTCCTGAACACCCCAAATGATATAACTTCCCACTAAAAGTTTTGTCCCTCTCCTAAACCTCCCTCTTTCACAAAGTCATGCTGTATTTCAAAGGGAATGCTTGCAAGTGCATCGATGTCTAGAAGCTGCTGGTTTGCATAGAAAGCTTGAAGTCAGCAAAAACTCCTTCTTCACCTGCCATGCTCCCTGTTGAATTTTACAACTTTAAACAATAAAAAGTATCAAGCATTTCTGGGATCAAAGCAGCAATCAAAGGAAATCAACCACGATAATAGACATGTTAATAGTTTTTGATCCCTTTAGTAGCACTGGTGGTGGAGTTCTGCATTCCACTGACTGAGTATTTGGTGTGTGATAACAGAAAGTGTTAGCTCAAGCACAAATTAAAAAACGGTACAGTTGGCATCAAATCAACATTGCATCTCGATTGATGCCATGAACTATCACTTCTATATATTTTTGATAACAATTCACAATGCATGCAAATCCAGAGTGATTCACCCCAAACATGTGTGCAAGTGCCACAGATACCAATTTGGATCTCATGATGTCCAAAAATTTACACAAACAATTCCAATTTCTCACCCAGAATGTTTAAGCAAATTCAATTGTGAAAGCTTTTCTCTTTATAATTTAACAGATTCTAATGCTGTACTAAGCGCTAACAGATATTAAAGTTAGAATGGAAGTTTCACTAAAAAGAGATTAAATAAAATCCGTAAAACTGTTTAAATCAGAAATAGCAATTTTGAGTTTTACACTACATAAAACAAAATTTCTGTAGTCAACATTTATTCCAGCTGTAACCCTTTTGCTGGATAAGATCTTTGCAATTGGTGGAATTTCTGAAGTTGTCAGGATTGATAAAAGCACATTATTTACTCGTGAAGAATTACAACTGTACTTCTAATATCCAGAATTTTATGACAGAAGATAACACCACATTGGCAGAAATAAATAGAGAAGGAGGAAGATTCATGGAAATGTTAAAGAAGGATAGCTCTCTCAGCTCCAATTAAAGACAAAAAAAATTCTGGAAACTAATGAGAAAACTTGCACTCATTCAGAAACTGCAAATTCAAAAAACATCCTTTTGTGAGCCCTTGGATGGGGACTGGGACTACATTAGTGAGATAAGAAGGGTTTCAATTAACAAAATGTGGGAGTGGCTCAAATGATTGGAGAAAGTGTCATGAGCAATGTTTTGATCTAGAAAGGGGTTAAATCAGTTAGATTAGAGATTATCTTGGAAGAAATTGATGCTAACTCCACCATTACTACACTGTAGTAACACTTAATGGCCCAGGAAATTCTGAACATTTGTTTCCTTCTTTGATCTCTATCTTCATATTCATTTATATTGCTCTTCAACTATGTATTATCCTTCAAAACTGCCTCATTATAGTTTATTTTCACTAATAATGGAGAAGTAATTCTCGTGTTTGATTAAATAAGATTAGATCCTTCATCATGCTCGTGTGTGAAGTGAGATGACACAGTGGCTTTCATTAAGTTTCCACAATTTAGCTTTTCCTTTGAGCTGTGAGAGTTGTCTTTATTTAACATTTCAATGAATATATCCTCTTTTCCATTGACTTCTACCAATGTGGTGTTATTTTCTGTGATGAAATTCAGGATATTGTAAGAATTGTGATTATACATTGTTAAGTAGTGCACTTTATGAATCCAGACAGCTTTTGGCATTCCATGAACTGCACAGATCTTATCCAATGAATGTTCCATAGCAACAGCAGTTGTTGAGTTCAGAAATCCAATCTCTGGAAATGCAGAGTACATTCCATTGTCCCTCTGGCTTATCTCCCATCCTCCATAAACCTTAACTCATAAAAATCTCTTCTTCCTGTATCTTAGGCATTGCCCCAACACCTCCAGTTTCAAATTCAGACTCTCATGTGTAAATCTCTTTCTGATTTCTTCATGAGTTAACGCAACTGTACAACCTCCTATTGCCATACTTAACTTGCTGTAGAAAAGTTACAGGCTTCACAACTGGTGCTATGAACGTAGCAAGCCAAGGGAGACTGTTGTCCATAACCATTCCTAATAATCTCACCATAATGATACTTTGTGTTGAATGTTATTCTGGCTAGCTTCCACGCTACTCCTTCTTCTGTTTCCCTACTTTATAACAGTGATTACATTTCAGAAGTGTTTTATTAGTTGTTCTTGAAGCCATTCAGGACATTCTGATGATGTGCAAATCACAATATAAATACTAGCTCTTTCTTTGCCTCTCCTTTAAGTTGGTGATAAACCATATTCTCTGAATGCTCTATTTTCATACTGAATTTACATTTTTCATGACTAAGGATGATTTTCTTTTTCTTCCAGTCTTTTCATTCAGATTCTTAATCAAAATCATACCTGCCTTAGCTAAGTGTCTCCTCCTCCACCATTGGTGCACTGTGATTGCAGTGTGCGAGGGGGATTGAATATAAAAGTAGGGAGGTCTTGCTGCAGCTGTATAGGGCATTGGTGAGGCCGCAGCTGGAGTACTGTGTGCAGTTTTGGGCGCCGCACCTGCGCAAGGATATTTTGGCCTTGGAGGGAGTGCAGAGGAGGTTTACTAGGCTGATACCGGAGTTGAGGGGGTTGAGCTATGAGGAGAGGCTGAATAAACTAGGCTTGTACTCGTTAGAGTTTAGAAGAATGAGGGGAGATCTCATTGAGACGTATAAGATGATGAATGGGATGGATAGGATAGAGGTGGAGAGACTCTTCCCGCTCAAAAAAGACAGTAGGACTAGGGGGCACAGCCTCAAGATAAAGGGGGGGCGGTTTAGAACGGAGTTGAGGAGGAACTTCTTCACTCAAAGGGTGGTGAATATCTGGAATTCTCTGCCCGTTGAAGTGGTGGAGGCTGCCTCGCTAAATATTTTTAAGAAGCGGGTTGATGGGTTTTTGATAAGAGAGGGGATTAAGGGTTATGGGGAGAGGGCGGGAAAGTGGAACTGAGCCACGACAGATCAGCCATGATCTTATTGAATGGCGGGGCAGGCTCGAAGGGCCAGATGGCCTACTCCTGCTCCTATTTCTTATAGGGTGCACTACAGCCACTCTCGAGAACCTCTTGACCAGCAACTCCCTCTGCCCATGTCACCTAGAAGGGCAAAGACAGCAGGAATCATCACCACCCCCAATTTCCCCTCCAAGTCACACACCACTCAGATACGTATCATCATTCCTTCATTGTTGCTGGATCAAAACCCTGGAACATCCTATCTACCGTGAAAGCACTTTAACAAACAAAGTTTATTGATTCATGTTGCAATTAGGCTTACATTAACACTGCAGTGAATTTACTGTGAAAATCCCTTAGTCGCCACACTCCAGCATCTGTTCGGGTACATTTAGGGAGAATCTAGCATGGCCAAAGTGCCTAACCAGCATGTCTTTCGGACTGTGGGAGGAAATCAGAGCACTTCAAGGAAACCCACGCAGACATGGGGAGAACATGTGGACTCTCCGCAGACAGTGACCCAAGCCAGGAATTGAACCCTGATCCCTGGCACTGTGAGGCAGCAATGCTAACCAGGCTGCCACTGTGCCACCCAAGAAGATAGGTAATGAATGCCAGCATTGTTAATGATATTCACATCCAAGAATGAATTAAAAAAAAGCTTCTGGAGCACATTGGCTTTCCCTGTTGTGTTACCCTGATTTCAGATCTAATATTTAAAGACTGCAACAATTTCATTTATGTTAACACATCAGCCCTGTTTGATTGATTTGTTTGCAATTCACATGTTCATATATAATTTGACATCAGCAGGGTGTCTAGGTTCCCGTACAGCCATTAATATTGATTTCAAAATGTAGATGTTTTTACCTCTTCTATTATTACTTCATCTCATTCCATTTCTTTTCAATATTATTTCTGATTGAGAACAGGGGTTTATTGCATTATGTGACAGGCTACATCGATTTTTATTTGCACATCTCAGAGCTGACTAGTGCAGTAAAATACTCATGGCAATTCATTGCGTACATCATCAACAGTTCTGCTTTCCCTCACTTTATTTACTCTATCACTCACACTCACCAAATACAACTCTCATGATGTCTGTATATTTAAAAGAAGCACGGACACTTTATTGGTAGTTCATTTTCTTTAGGTGCACTTATCATCTGACAGTGGCAAAGATGTCTGTGGATCTTATAGAAATAGCTTCACTAAGGTTTTTTTAATAATCAAAATCCTGAGCCAACATTTCTGACAATTTCTTAGAAATGAAACTTGAATCTTTGGAATCGCTCAATCACTTCACTCCAAGAAAGATGTGAGAAGGAGCTCATCTTTTCTCCAGCTAACTCTTTTCCAGTTAATTCTCTCTTCCTGACTCACTATCATTTACACACTATGTCGAAGTTCGAATGCAGAAAAGCTTCTTTTTTTTATTAGAATTTTAGAATTCTAATAAAAAAGAATTTTGTTCACTGCATAGTGTCCATGATTTCCTCTCAGCTCTTTTTTTTAAGATCTGAATCATTCTTGTGATTGATGGCACTGCAAAAAATAATTTATTTTCCCACAGGGTCAATATGCTTTTCCTTTTGCTAGGAACACAGGCTCATCTGGTTACGTGCCACCTCAGAAATACATCTTTTGCCTTGCGTTTTTGTGCTCATTTGTTCGCTTGTCAATTTTTTTTTATTATTTAAACTTTCTGACTGTGCCCTTTGGGCTCATATTTCATCTCCACATCTTTTGCTCTGTTTAATTGGTCGTGGAGCTTCTCCCAGACCTTCTGTATTGCAGACTGGCAGAACTGCTTTGAAGTGCAACAGTTATCTGTTTGGAGTTCAAAATTCTACATTCCAGATCTCAAACTTCAATTCTAATTGCTTTGCACTATACAAAATTGAACACCGCTTCAGTGTAGCCAGAACTTTTCACTTGCCGAGTGAATGGATGGTCAACACAAATGATTGCAAAATGTGAAATGTTGGAAAATCTCAGCAGCTCTGACAGCATCTGTGGAGAGAGAATAGAGCCCACGTTTCAAGTCTGGATGACCCTCCCTCTTTGCCTAGTAAATCTCAAACCTAGAGATGCTAGCTATTGCTGATAGAATCCTGATAGCAGATTCTGTGTACATGTATATTTAAATTCAGAGGTACAATGGTTCATCAAAACTCCCCAGTTGTCTATCATAGTTTCAGCAGAAGATTGGCAGAAGTTCTGAAAGGATGGTGAAAGCAGTTGTTTATTTTGTGTCTGTGAAACTGCTGTAAGCTTTCCATCAATGTTACAACAGATGATCAGGAAAATCCCTGCAGAAATTTCAAGAGAGACTTTTTTTTTCTCTGAAATCCCTATTGTGCCTCAAATTGGCAGACTTGTTTTTACCTCACCATTGAGCCAATGCTGTATCTATGAAAAAAAGGTTGAAATGAGATTGAAGATAAATCACTTCTTTTACAGGTTCAGTGTCTTTATTTAACTATCATCAACTTGTCAATTTCTGAAAACACACCAACTGAATAATGCATTTACTCCAAGATCAGAGTCCATTTCATTCAGCAAACCATGACTTTTGGCAGCCTAACCAGCTATCTGTAAAACCACCTCTGCAGTCCAATAGCAAAGATAAGTTAATGAATGAAACACTTACTTGAATGTGAAATTGTGAGGAGTTTAAAGTTTTTTTTATTAGTCTCACAAGTATGCTTACATTAACACTGCAATGAAGTTACTGTGAAAATCCCCAAGTCGCCACACTCCAGCGCCTGTTCAGGTACACTGAGGGAGAATTTAGCCTGGCTAATGCACCTAACCAACATGACTTTTTGACTGTAGGAGGAAACCGGAGCACCCAGAGAAAACCCACACAGACACAGGGAGAATGTGCAGACTCCATACAGACAGTGACCCAAGTCAGGAATTGCACCCAGGTCCCTGGTGTTGTGAGGCAGCAGTGCTAACCAATGTGCCACCGTGCCGAGTTGGAGTACACCTTACAATTTGAATTGAATTGAATTTATTTATTATTGTCCCATGTATTGGGATGCAGTGCAAAATATTGTTTCTTGAAAGCTGTTATAGGCAAAACATACCGTTCATAGCGTAAATACGGGGGAAGGAAAGGAGAGGGTTCAGAATACAGTGTTGCAGTTACCAATAGGGTGAAGAGAAAGATCAGCTTAATGTGTGATAGAATCATTCAAAAGTTTGATGGCAGCAGGGAAGAAACTGTTCTTGAGTCGGTGGGTACACGTTTTCAGACTTTTGTATCTTTTTCCTGCCAGAAAAAGGTGGAAGAGAGTTTATCCAGTGTGCATGGGGTCCTTGATTATGCTAGCTGCTTTCCTGAGGCAGCAGGAAGTGGAGGAGGAGTCAATGGATGGGAGGTTGGTTTGCGTGATGGATTGGGCTGTATTCATCACCTTTTGTGGTTTCTTGAAGTTTTGGTCAGAGTAGGAGTCATATCAAACTGTGATACAATCAGAAAGGATGCTTTCTACGGTACATCTGTAGGAATTTGGACAAAATCTAAATCCATCAGGAAGTTGTCTGCAGGAAGTTAGCATGTATGTTTTCAACTTCCGGTCCCATTTAACTGAGGCTTGACAGTCAACATTAGGATCAGAATTTTACCAACCCATCCACCCAGGGAATTAGACAGGGCAAGGAGTGGAGCATGGAAAGGTCCACTGACCTCAGATGGCATTTTACGGTTTTGAGATAAGCGAGGCTGCAAAATCCCGCCATGGTGAGAATGAGGCTTACCCACTGTACATAGGAAATAGGACAGGAGAAGGTCTTTCACCCCTCAAACCTGCTCCAGCTGATCTTCTACCTCAGTGCCATTTTCTCACACTATCCCAACATCAATATATCTTTAATATCTAAAGATCTATCAATCTCTGTCTTGGCTATGCTCAATAACTAAGTCTCCACAGCTCTCTGGGGTAGAGAATTCTAAAAATTCACCGTCCTCTCAGTGAAGAAATTCTTCCTCATCTTACACTTAAATGGCCAAGATCTTATTCTGAGACTGTGACACCTGATTCTGGACCCCCTAGTCAGGAGAATCGTAGTTTTGCATCGACCTGGTCAAGCGCTTTAAGAATTTTGGATGCTTCAATGAGATTCCGCCTGCTCCCCCTCATTCTTCTAAAACCTACCGAATATAGGCTCTGTTTCCTCAGTCTCTTCGTCCCACCATCCTAGGATTTTTCTCGCAGTGTCGTGTGTCCTTGGAGCTCTCTTCCTCCAAAAGTGGTAGAAGCAGAGTCTTTGAATATTTGTAAGGCAGAGCTAGACAGATTTTTGATTAACAAGGGGGTGAAAGGTTATTACGGGCATGCAGGAATATGAGGCTGCATTTAAATATCAGATCAGATCTTATTGAATGTCAGATCAGGCTCAAAGGGCTAAGTGGCCTACTCCTGCTCTTATGTATGTTCATACGTACGTTTGAATCAGTCTGGTGAATGTTTGTTGCACTCGCTTGATGGCAAGTATATCCTTCCTTCGGTAAGGACAGCCAAGCTGTACACAATACTTCAGGTACAGCATCACCAAAGCTGTGTACAACTGCAACAGACAGTTACATTCTGCCAGGAGAAATGCAGAAGCAGAGTTGACACAAACTCTTTTCTAGGACTTGTATCATAAATGTAATATTATATGAGTTGACTGAATATAATACATTACAGACATATCCATACTAGTTAAACGCAACACATTTGGCTCATTATTACTTAGGCCGGGATTCCCCGACCTCGTCCACGGCTGGGATTCTCCAGTCCTGCTGCTGTGAATGGAAATTACCAACAATCCAAAGCATTATGATAACAATTTGAATGTAACCATACAGTAGATTTAAATAGATAAGTCATTAATCAAAGATCATTTTTTCAGTAGACTTTAACATTGCAATGTTTTGATGGATGCGTAATTCCAAAAGTTTAACCTTAAGACATTAATAATGAGTTTTACAAAAGTAATAAAAGGAATGGTAGATTCATTTATGGTTTTATAAGAAGTTCTTCAATGACCAGTAAAGATATTGCTATACATAAGTACACAAATTCAAAAACACCAAAAAATTCCATTTCAGGTCTCAGTTAAATCTGAGAAACCAGGGCAAGGTGTTTCCCCAGAAGAAAACCTGCTCTAAATAACATTTCTCTTCTTAAAAATTGGAATTTGAAAATGAAAGAGGATTACTTTGAAAAGGACATAGACTAGGATTTCCCAGCCTCATTGTGCCTTAACCCGGTGTGGGCGATTCAGCAGTTTAGCCTAAAGTCTGTTGTAGTTCAACAGGCTCAGAAGATTTGGCTGGCCTGCAAGGCTGGAAAATCCCACCCATAGAAGAAACTAATAGTCACCATTATAGAGGATATATTAGAGCAATAAAAAGGGTGCAATGAAAAATCACCAGAGAATGATACCAAGACTGAGAGTTACAGAACTGCAGAAAGGTGTAAAAATGGGCCACTTTTTACTGGAACTGGAGATTAGGAGTAATTTATAGAGGTTGCTTAAAATCCTGAAAGTTTTTCAGAGGATAAGGAGGCTAAATAAGTGAAAAGCTGTTTCCGCTAGTTGGATATCCATTGTAAAAAAGCCTATGAACAGGATTATTTACAAGAGGGCTAGTTCCAAATAGATTATTAGAATGTGGAATAGTTTAGCACAAGTGGATTTTGAGGTAAAGGCAAATGTGGATTTGCAGTCCAAATGTTACCTGCTAAGGGTAACATGTCAGGAGTTTGTACCTGAAGATCGATGGGTCTTGCAGGACCATGTGTCCTGTCTTGGTGAATTCTATGAGGATCACACAGTACTGTGTGGTCCTGAATGGTAGAGCCCTGTGCTCGGAGCTTACTTTCGTACAGAGACTACACCATAATTAGAAGGGTTCTCATCGATACAGAAGCATTGGGACGAAATGGCTCTTCATTTTTCATAAATTCAATAATACTTTAAAACTTAAAGAAGGTAGAAAACATTTCAGAAATATTATTTATAGATAGTGGACATAAGGAATGGTTCTCTACAGAAATTAATAGAGTTTCAGAACAATTTTATTAACATTATATACTATACAGTACACAAAGTATACCATAAAGTATAAATTTGTGAGTCTTGCGATATCTATTTTGTCAACTGAAAAGATTGCTGTTTCATTAATGCATATGACCACCAGCAAAACATTAGGTTAGTTAACATTCATTTTCAATTTAAGTGGAATACACACCACAGAGTTAACTGGTAATGGAGTGAGGCAGGGACAGAGTCAAAACAGTTCTTCAATATTGGCAAAGTATTGCTGAAAAAGAGACAAACTATCAAAGCTTTTCATTCTACACTCATCAGGATAGATTCACAAAAATACTAATTTTAAAGGGAGCAACATTTATATTGCATGAGAAGAGAGTGCAGACTGGTTGACAAGTGGACATTGATTTGTGGAGGTGTACTCATGGAGGATGCACCAGGGAACAATTAACTGTCAAAGTTTGTAAGAGAATTAGGTGCTTACAGGAAGGAGGGGCAGAGTAATTTACAGTAATTGAAACTTAAATAAATTTAACTGCAACTTACCTAAACTACATTTACAGAAATAAAGGCACCATAGGAATGGACATCTGGTGTGCCTCTATCAAATGATATGAGTGATGCAGAGAGCTGAGGTGAGCACTTTAGGTTTCTTTGCTTTGTGTTTTGACCCTTCTCTGGAAAAAATGGTGCATGACGAGTACATAGGCATTACTATGCATTTTATGCATATAGTAGCATATTACATTTTACAATTGCAATAGCTGTGAGGAACTGATGACAAACAAGATAAATGAACAGAGTTCATATGGGGGAAGCAAACTATATACAAGGCTGGGATAATAATAATTCTAAACTTCGGACTCCTGGACTCTAACTGCCAGAAAGCTCATGCTCTCATGCCTGATTCATGTGCCTCATCACAATTGGCCTGATGGATCATGTGACTCCTGATAACGCGGCCTTTAAAGGGGCAAGCTACCACATCCCTCCCCCTTTAAATCCTTAATTAATATTTTACAGTAACAGCAAATCTATTTACAATATTATACAGCAAAAGGGGAAAATTTAACAGTCTCTCAGAAATTTGGTCTATCAATTGTGGCCAAGGTGGGGGAGTGGTGGGGAGGGTGGTGGGAGGGGGAGGGGGGAAAGTGGGGGGGTGCGTGGGATCATGATCTTCATCTCATGAATGTTCATCCATTTAGAATGAGCATCAATAAGGAGGAGAAACATGCTGTCCACAAAGGGGCCTGCAAAATCGACATGGAGTCGCACTCTCGGCCAACCAGATCATTCCCATAGATGAAGAAGAGGCGAGAACAGTAAATTCTGCTGTACTTGACACTAGTCACAATGCCTAATGAGGTTTTCAATGTCTTTATTGATGCCAAGCAAACTGCGATGTGCACAGTGCAATTATTATACTGATGATGTCCGAACAGGAATGATCACCCTGGCTCTCCACAACAGTGCTCTATCCTCACAACTCAGCTCATCCTTTCTGATTTTGAAAGGTCAGAATTATTTGGACTTGTCATGATGCCAACCATGAAGGACTTCTGTTCAACTTTCAATAGTATAGGGTCTGTTTGCATCCACAACTTGACTTGTCATGCCCATACAGGTAACATGTCCAGAAAGTTAAGAAGGGCTTCAATTTCTTGTGGCATTGGTTATCTGTTTAATTGAATCGTTAATTAGTGGTTCAGTTCGTACAGCAATTGAAAAGTGCCTGGTCCCCAGGAGATTGTACTGAGTAAAGTAAATGTGAACATTGAACGTGCTAAAAAGTGACAGAAAAAGTAACATTAATTTCAAACATTTCAATGGAGAAATTTCGATCCATAAACCACTGGAAACAATGAAAACCAATCGCCATCCTGAGGGTATATTCATCGAATGATTCTCAACTTGTTATCATGACGTTACCCAGTTTTACTGCCTGATGTAACAACCAAATGGCACATTAAGCCCCACACAGGTCTTTTAGAGATCCATTCTCTGCCACTCAGCACCAGTGTTAAGGATCCAACTTGTAGGTAAAGCAATTTTGAATATCATCTCCAACTCCAACTTCTCTGGAAGTTCTCTGGAGAGTTTTTGTAGATGTTGTGGTGAGTTCCTGGGAGTGTTGTTGAATCCTCACAAGGAAGATCAGAAGATTTTGGTGAGCTGTCCGCACAAAGACTCAGCATATATGGGATCTGCAGCTGTAGGGCCTCTGTGTCTGCAGGACAACAGGTATATGGAGCAGTCACTACAGAGAGGGCAATCTGTGTGATCTCCTCTGCTAAATTTAAACAGACTTGTCCACACTCCTTGAGTGTGACAGAAGTCTGTTTGACATTCTGCGATGCATTCAGCATCTTCATGTGCATGTTCACCAACATTCTCCTGCATGTTGTCCCATCCAGGTTCCTATGTGAGTCTCCTATAGCAGAACTCATCTGTGCTCTTATCTTCTGAGTAACTGGCATGTGAACCATCCTTTATCCCTTGCCTGGCTACAGCCTATTTGTGCCCAGTGACTCACCATATGCTGATCGCAACTCTATATTAACCATTAAGGTAAGTACAATCCCAATATCTGAGCTGACAGCTGCAAGTGTCATTTCCTTTGTCAGTGTTGTGATGTTCCTTTCGCACCTCCTGGGGCTACCATGGCTGGGCAATAAAACAGAAAATGCTGGAAACACTCAGCAGGTCAGGCAGCATCTGAGGAGAGAAAAATACAAGTTAACTTTTCAGGCTTGTGACCCATTATTCAAAGTGAAAAAGGAAGTGAAAATATCGAGGGAGCAAGAAGATCAGGAAGCAGGACAGGGCAGATTAAATGACAAAATAACTCATAGTACAAGGTCAAAAGGAGTGGTAATGGGACAAGTAAAGAAACAAAAGTTGGTTCCAAATGAGCTGTTTCTGCATTTCTGAAAGCATAAAATTGAAAGGGAACATTGGGGTAAAGGAAAGGTACTGTGGGGGAAAGAAAGAAACAAGTCCTAGAGAACACAGGATTGAAGAGTCAATGGATAAAAGCAGCAGTGGGGAGTCAACAAAAATAGTTATAAAGTGTGACATCAGAGGAAAGCTTGTAAGTGATCAGTTTGATTTGATTTGATTGATTTGATTTGATTTATTATTGCCACATCTATTAGCATACAGTGAAAAGTATTGTTTCTTGCACACTATACAGACAAAGCATACCATTCATAGAGAAAGAAACAAAAGAGTGCAGGATGTAGTGTTACAGTCATAGCTAAGGTGTGGAGAAAGATCAACTTAATGCAAGGTAGATCCATTCAAAAGTCTGATGGCCGCAGGGAAGAAGCTGTTCTTGAGTCATTTGGTATATGTCTTCAGACCTTTGTATCTTTTTCCTGAAGGAAGAAGGTGGAAGAGAGGATGTCCAGTGCACAAAGTTAAAGTTGGAGTTTGAAAATTTAAAAGAAATGAATCTGAGTTTGTAAAAAAAAGGGAGCCTAGATCCAGAGTATAGATTTAAAAAGGGTGGGAGCTTGAAAGTCAGAGCTGTGCTCGATCAGGCTTTACTGGATATCAAGTAACATGAAAGGACAAGCATTCACATGGGGTGAATTTTCTGGGAAGTTTTTAATTTAATCAAATATAATAAAAGTATAAATTGATTTATTAACTAGTGCATATGTCCAAAATTGAAACCAATTTTATAATTTATCATATAATTACTATCAGTGGTCAATCAAATAATCAGATCTAGAGCATAAAATTATAATTAAATAACAAGACGTGATAACATTAAAGAGTTCAGAATTTTTCAGCAAATTATAATCTGAAGCTTTTAAATAATAAAATTTAAGTTAATCATTTCAATTAACTTACAAGATAAGATGAAATTAGCAAAAGAGAAGCAGCTGATTGATGGGTAGCTGATACGTCTTAATTTATGTAATAGGTTTTACCATTTAATAAATAGAGTCGGGGGGGGGGACAGTTTGGACCATGGAGTGTGCATCCTGTCCCATGTGGGAATTTCAGGACAGTGCACTTGTCCGAGATAATTACATGTGTATGTAGTGCCATTAGGCTCTGGAGTTTGAGGAGCACCTGGTACTATTGTGGTACATCTGTAAAGTTGAGAGCTTCTTGGATAGCATGTTTTTAGATGTGGTCACCCCATAGTTTAAGGGTATGGAGGGACAGATGGAATAGGTGACCACCAGGCAGTCAAGAAGGGCCAGGCAAGTAGGGGAAAACGCCCCCTGAGTGTACCTCACTCTAGAATATTCAGTCCTGATACTGGTGAGAGTGATGATTTATCAGGGAAGTGCAGCCAGAGCTAAATCTATGGTACCATGGCTGGCTCAACTGTATGGTGGAGGGGGCAGGGGGGTGGTGGGTGGGGGGCAAAGAAGATGGACAAATTTACATTGTTAGGGGATTCAGTAGTTAAGGGAACACACAGGTATTTCTGTGAATTATGATGGTACGTTGCCTCTCCAATGCCAGGGTCAAGCTTATAACTGAATGGTTGCACCTGTGATCCACGTCACTACTTGTTTCGGAGGTAGAAAGATGGAGGTGGTCCTGTAGTAGGAAGCTAGGAAGGATACTAACAAGAAGGACCTGGAAGGTAGTCATCTCTGGATTATTCCTGGTACCATGCGCAAGTGAATATGAAAATAGGATAGAGAATGTAATGTGAAATATGGTGCAGGAGAGACAGAGCTTGAGATTCCTGGGAAATTTGGGCCAGTTCTGGGGGAAATGGGATGTGTACAGACAGGTTGCATCTGACAAAGGTGTGATGATTTGCTATTGGAGAGAGTTTAAAACTAATTTAGCATGGTTGTGGGAACCAGGAGGTGTTATTAGAAAGGGATACCTACGTACACAGAGAATTGGGAGAGACAGATGGTACTAGAATAGCAAATAATAAGGCATTAGCTGAGGCCAGAAAAGGAAAGAATGTAATACCATCTAAATTAGAGTTACAGTTCATGCATGTGAATGTGCAGAGTGGTAAATAAGATGGTCAGCTACAGACACAGATAATCACATAGAAATAATATGTTATAGTAATAATATGTTATAGTAATAAGGGAGTTCTGGCCCAAAGAAGGGCAGGATTGAGTTCTACACATTACTGAACATAAGGTGTTGAAAGAGAGGGAAGGAACGAAAGAAGGGTAGGTGGTACAACATATTAATGAGAACAGTAAAGTGCTAGAGAAAGAGGATCTTTAAGCCAGGCCAAGGACCAAGTCTATTGGGCTAGAGGTCAGACACAAAAGAGGTACAATTATATTGCTTAGGGTATAGTCAGGGTAAATTCTCATGAGGAGTATCAAATACAGAGTTCTCTGGATTACAAAATAGTTAGATAAGATGAAGCAAAAAGGGTACATCTGACAGATGTCAGGTGGTTAATAAAATTGAAAATCAGGCTCAATGTAGGAGGTTCAGAGGGGAATTGAAAATAAAAGAGAAGCAAAGAGAGAGCATGAAAAGAGATGGGCAGGTTACATAAAAGAAAATCCAACAGTCTTCCAAAGACATATAAATAGTAAAATAGTGGTTAAAGGGAGGTATAGAGTTGATTACGGATCAAAACAGAATTTATGCTTGAAGGCTGGGGGCATGACTGAAGTGCTAAATGACTGCATTTCAATTATATCTATCTTTACCAAGGAAGAATATGCGGCCAAGTTATGGTGACAAAAAATATAGTTGAGACATTTGATGGGTTTAAAATTGCTAAGGAGGAAGTATTATTTAGGCTCACTTTATTTAAAGTTGGTAAATCACCAGAACCAATTGAGATCAAAGTTACTGAGGAATTCAGAATGGAAATTGCAGAGGTATTAGCCATAATTTTCCCATTCTTCTTAGATATAGGGAGTTATGCCAGAGAATGGAGAATTTCATATGTTATACCCTTATTTAAAACAGATATAAGAATAACCAGCAGACCAGTCAGTTTAACGTTAGTGGTATGAAAGCTTATAGAAGCAATAATTTAGAACAAAATTAAAAGCCACTTGGGAAAATATGGGTTAGTTAAGGAAAGTAGGCATGTTTTGTTAAAGACAAATCATGCTTAATTAACTTTCCTGAGTTTTTTGATAGGGTAGCAGAGAAAATAGATGAGGTTAATATGCTTGATATGGTGCACATGGATTTCCAAATGACACAACAGACTTGTGAGGAACAAAAACAGAAAATGATGAGAAAACTTAGCAGGTCTAGCAGCACCTCTGGAGAGAAAAACAGAGTTAGTGGGTGAGATTTTATAGCCTTGCTCTAGCGAGACCGGAAATGCCCATCCGACGTCAACAGTGCTTTCTGTTATGGGACACTCGCCCACTCCAATTCTGTGCCAGGCAAAGTGGTAGAGCTCCGGCCAGTATTTGAGTCCAATCTGACTCTTCTTTGGAACTAGCGAGAGATGGAAATTTCTTTGATTTTTTTACTCTATGCCCCTACTTATAAAGCCCAGAACCACACATGCTTTATTAGCCATGCTCTCAGCCAATCCCAACACATTTAATAATTTATGCATAGCCACAACCAAATTACTCTGTCTCCTACACTATTTAGAATTGTATCACTTATTTAATATTGCTTCTCCCTGTTCCTCCTACCAACTGGCTCACTTCACATTCTCTGTATTAGCCACTTGTCCACCCATTCTACCAACCTGTATATATCCTTTTGAAATTTAATACTGCCCTCATCACTGCTCACAATACTTCCAAGTTTGACATTATCTGCAAATTTTGAAATTGTACCCTGTATACCCATGCTGTGGTCATTAATATATATGACAAAAAGCAGAGATCCAAATCCTATTATAAACCTCCCTTCAGTCTGAAATAACTGTTCATCACAACTCTTTGTTGCTCCGGGGTTTTTTCAGCATTTTCTGTTTTTATTGCAGATTTCCAGCATCCACACTATTTTGCTTTTATTCTACACTTGTGAGGAATGTTAGAGCTCATGGAATAAAAGGAACAACAGCAATATGGATATGAAATTAGCTGAGAGGCAAGAAATAAAGAGTTGCGATGAACAGTTATTTCAGACTGAAGGGAGGTTTATAATAGGATTTGGATCTCTGCTATTTTTCATATATATTGATGACAACAACATGGGTTCAATTCACATACAGGCTGAGGCTTTTCATGAAGTCCCGATTTCTCAACCTTGCCCCTCACCTGAGGTACAGTGATCCTCTTGTTAAAATCACCACCAGTCAACTCTCCCCCTCAAAGGGGAGAGCATTAGGGTTAGGGTTAGGGTTACAGTCATCTGAGACAATGGCAACTTTACCCTTTATTGAGTGTAGGAGCAGCTAACAGAATGGCAAAGGCTTGGCTCCACACCATACAAGGTATTTGCACTAAATTTGGTGCTGCCCACCTCAACCAGAACTGGTGCAAGTAGCTTGCAAATCAGGATTCTGAAGAAGAGTCCTAATGAATTCAAAACTTTCGTTCTGTTTCTCTCTCCACAGGTGCTGCCAGACCTGCTGAGGTTTTTGTTTTTTTTGCAACTTCCAGGAAACACTGCAGACTGATTTTTAGCCTTGAATTTCATTGTTGTCAGTAACTTATGGTTCATCAAGGGGATGTTGTCAGATGTTATTTATCTTCTTCTAATGCAGCAAGTTTATTTTCAGTAGATGACATTATTTAGCCTGGCTGATGTTTGACCAATATTGTGTCATGTTGCTATCAGCTGATATGAAATTCTTCCTTTTTATTCATTTGTGGGACATGGGTATCGCCGGCTGGCCAGCACTTATTGCCCATTCCTAGTTGCCCTTGAGAAGGTGGTGATGAGCTGATTTCTTGACCCACAATCCCGTTAAAGAGGGATTTTCAGGATTTTGCAAAGGAAAGGCGATATATTTCCAAATCAAGATGATGAGTAGCTTGGAGGCGAACTTGCAAGTGTTGGTGCTCCCATGTGTCTGCTGCCCTTGTCCTTCTAACTGGAAGTGGTTGTAGGTTTGGAAGGTGCTGTCTAAGGATTTTTGGTGAATTTCTGCAGTGCATCTTGTACATAGTACATTTTAAAAGTAGTAAGCGAATAGTTCATAAGATATAGCAGCAGAATTAGGCCATTCAGCCCGTCGAGTCCCCTCCACCATTCGATGATGGCTGAAATACTCCTCATCTCAATTTTCCTGCCTTCTCCCCATAACATTTCAACCCAATACCAATTAAAATTCTGCCTGACTCCTCCTTAAATTTACTCACTGTCCCAGCATCCACCACACTTTGGAATAGCAAATTCCACAGATTCACAACCCTTTGGCAGAAATAGTCTCTCCTCAATTCTGCTTTAACCTCCTCTTCAAAATAAAGGGCAGGGGAATTTCATATGAACTTTATATGTTAATATATTCATATGTTAATACTCCACGGTGTGATTTTATTCTATATGTAATTCAAAGCCTGTTTGAAGAAATGGACACAGGAGCTGGAAAATGAACTCAGGTAGAATCTTCTTTCTGACACAGAAGAGGCAGCGATTGGATCTTCCTTACATTTGTTGTTATAAAGTTGCTGGAACCATTCCTTACAAGATCAAACCATCACATCCTGACTACTTCTGTCGGAAACCTTATACATAAACTAGGTTCATAAGTAGAAGGTGCATCATTATCGCTGTCAGATCTGAATACATTGCTTCACCACATATTGAGTTAAAAATACTCCTATTTATCATGTAAATTGTAAATTGAATCAAGTTGAAAAGGCCGTCATAAAACCATTCAGCTCATTTTTCATTGCTGGATAGCTTTGCTTTTCAAATACATGGTATTTTGTATCTACTCATTAAACATAATGCAATGAGACAAAATATGGATGTCAAAATTGAGAGCAGATCTTAAATGGGAGTCTGTTTCAGTTGTTTTATGACATATATGGATGAAATTAAAATGAATTTACCTCTTAGCCCTTAGTGCAAATTATCTTGCAAACAGCTTCCTTTGTTTCTGTTTTTTAAATAAGTCAGGCGCTTTGTTTTAGAATTTTTTACAGGAATACTTCATGCCTCAATAAGTTTAATGAAGCTATATTGAATCATAAATGATGGGGTTGATTGAGACTTCCGTATCCTCTTCTATGTAATTTGGCTTTGATTGTTAGATATTGTGATGTGGTTTGGATCAGAGTGCAGCTAGAAAAATGATCTGAAGAGTTTTCTTTCAGAATTTTTCATTAGAATTTATGTAAGACCAAATTTAATAATGCAATACATTTAGTACTTTTGGAATGTAGACGTTAGCTATGGTGTAATTCTATTATGTACTTCATTATTGCATGAAATAATCCTTATAATAAATATATTTCAAAATAAAGAAAGGGCCACAATTTACTGTAGTCAGGGGAAAAAATGGCACACACCATTTCTTAGCCTTACCATTGTCCAATTAATTTCAATGAGCTTTTGCATAGAAGTCACTGCAAGTAGGAGATTGAAACAGTGTGGCACCCTCTACAGGACATCTGCAGTTTGAATGGAGAGGAGGAGCAATTGTAAATCTCCATTACCAATCAATTTGAATCATTATTAACGTACAGTGCAGAGACTGAACAAGTTTATTTATTCATGTCATAAGTAACTTAAATTGCAATGAAGTTATCGTGAAAATCCCCTAAGGACCAGACTCCGGTGCCTGTTCGGGTACACTGAGGGAGAATTTAGCATGGCCAATGCACCTAACCAGTACCCAACCAGTCTTTCGGACTTTTGTTTGAAAATAAGCACCCGGAGAAAACCCATTCAGACGCGGAGGGAATGTGCAAACTCCACACAGACAGTTACCTAAAGCTGGAGTTGAACCTGAGTCCTTGATGCTGTGAGGCAGCAGTGCTAACCACTGTGCCACTGTGCAAATTAGAATTGTGCATTCAATTTCAACTGTGGTGCAGAAAACAAAATCAAGAGAAGGAAAGAAAGATGGGATTAAGAGATGGAGAAAAAAGTGATGGAAGAAGAAAATAGTATTTTAAATCTCCAGTAACAAATAAAAGCTGAAGGAATGCAACTCCATACTTGTAAAACTTAATTTTCAGTGGAAAAATGGTTATTTGGCAGCCATTAACGTCCAGCATACAATTAAATAGTGTGCTTAGGAGGAAAATGAACATGTTGAACTCTCTAAAAGCCAACCTCAAACTCCCTTCACCTCATTGTTCCCAGGAAAGGAATGACTGAACCAATCACAGGAGAAGAGCTTTTCATTTAAATGTTAAATAAGTCTGCATGCCTCGGAATCAACCATCATTTTAAGTTTAACTGTAGGTAAACAGGAGTTGGGAATTCTTGAATAAAGAAAATCGAGGAATGTTGGATCAGGAGATAAGTGCTGCTGGATCTGGTTTACCTGCTTCACTCATACCCATGTGATTAGACTACCCACAAAGCTTATCAATGCCCTCTTCCCACTCTTCCGATTCCATCTCATTGCTTAGATGGGCTATTTGATCAGGTTGAACCAGTTTGGACCAAAGGGCCTGTCTCTGTTCCTTAGATTCTAATTGTTCTAATTCTAATTGTTCTAATTCTAATCTTGATGTCCTCCCTGCAAGAGCCTACATCTCCTCTGCCCCTCGAGGCCTCCTATCTTCTCTATTCTTCTGATCTCCCCTTTAGGCCTGCTAGGTCTCATTGCACTGCCCCCTTCCCCACACCCAATTTCCCTGGTCCTCTAAGCTCCCAAGGCTGCAGCCTGTTGCTGAAGGTCTTTTCAACCAGCAGCCTCACAGTCTGGTTGGTTTTAGCCAGAAATCAATGAAATCATCAGGATCTGTTGGAAGTCCATTTTTCTGGGGTTTCCAACCTCAGAACAGCTTTCCTGCTCCCTCTCAAGAGTGCCAATGTTTGCATGTCTTTTATTTTAGTTCTCTTTCATCAGAAGCTCTCGTGAAAGGTCACAGGCCTGAGAGATTAACTGTTTCTCTCTCCACAGATTGTGCCAAACCCTCTGAGTGTTTTGAGAGTTTTGTCTTTTTATTTCAGATTTGCAGAACCCGCAGTATTTTGCTTTTGCGTTAATTATGCGTACCCCCTAGGGTGACTTGGTGACCCTGGTACATTTGCCCGCCTCCCAAATAAAAACTACTTTCAGGACACTAATGAGGCACTGCTCTTTTTAAGTCTGTAGTCTATCGCAGAATTTAAAATGATTATTTTAATACAACTCAGATGTTATGAAATGAATGCACTGAGTGCTGGAAAAGGATAATGGCAGTCACATGCAATGCAGATCTCTCCTGAAGATGGCGACAAAATACTGCTGTCTCTTTGGTGGTCAAGCCAAATGGTTTCACACATTAACTCCTGCCATTGTTCATTATCAGAATGTTATCATCAGAACAAGTTGTTTCTCTAAAAGTATGAGTCAAGCAAAAATTTTGATCCAATCATCCAGTTACACTGTACAATTGTGATAATATATTCATCAATATTTTGTTTTCAAGGGATACTATGTAAAGTGTAACAAGAGAGAGCAAAACTGACTTTTGTGGATAATTCCAATGCTGTAAAAGATAATCTTATACTTAACTACTGCACGTCTGCCAGAAAGGTAGAGCTACAAACAATAGGGTGTGGTTAATCTGCTAATAATTGTCTAAGTCTGTGGTGTGCAATGCTTAGCTGCAGGCATAACTTCCACTATTGATGAACCTCATGGCGAACTTAGTGAAATCCTTTAAATGCTTGCCTGGTGGTTAGCTGCGTGAGTGACAGATCTTTATATTATGAAAATGTAAACAACAGAGATACTTCTCTTGTAATAGTAAAGGGTTTGGAAAACTAAAATTTGATACACGTTCTAAGAATTTGTTTTTCTTAAAACCTGCATGTGGGACTGAATTTAAATTGGATTTGATGTGAAATGAAACTAGGGTGAGAATATTTACTGGAGCTGATCTCAGATTTCTCACTTGAGTGTCTTTTTGAGGCGTCTGCTCAATCACCTGACACTGAGTTACATTGCTGCTTTCATGTGAGCGTCTACATGTAACATTACCACCCCAATAAATTAATGCACCAAGATCCTCATTATCCTTATTTAAACTTGGAGTGTAAATGCGCCCAGAAATAAATATGGAACTTAGATAAGCTCACAAAGCAACTCTCAAGCTTCTATATTTTGTATTTTGTTGTAGCATTTTGAAAATATAGTGACAGAATTCTAAATATTTTGAAAGAATATGTAATGAAATCTATTTCACATCACCAAATCTAAAACTTCATATTGCGTGTTTGGTCTTTTTTGTTTTGTAATACCACCACGGGCAATGTGCTGTGTTGTGCTGGGATCTTGTAGGTGGGGAGTTTAAGCACACTTTAACATGGGAATTCAGGTAAACAGCATGATGACAGTATATTTATTGTCGCAAAATTCATTTCAAATAAGCAAGGCACTTCGAAATGATAAGGAAATAAATCAAAGCAAAAAAAAACTAACTTTTTGCTGAGCTTTACCTTTACATTAATTTTCTTCCCTATATATTTAACTGGGTAGTAAAACTATTTGCAGGTGCAATCAAGTCAAAACAAAACAATCGATCCTCTTAGTCAGAGTGCGGAAAGTTAAGATTCTACCAGGTTTCTCAGCCAGTCCCAGTGGTATTCCAGTTTGAGATCATATATCAAGCAAATTTCAAAGACAGAGCCCAAACTCTTATCAAACAATGGCAGAATGTTGGTTCCAGTGAGGAAAAACAGCCTGTTTCTCTCCAGAGAATGACACCGATTTTATGTCCAGATCTCACACACCCTACCACAAAAACACAGGTAGGCATGCTTCATGCCATCATGTAGGGGAGCAGGGCCTCAACATGCCTGCAAAGCCCAAGATCGGGGCGCCATATTTAAAGGGTGCCCTGATCAAAGCAAAAAGTAACCTCCCTCCCCTCACCCACTCACCACGCCACGGAGGTCTCAGGGGCTTCCCCTCCACCCTCCCCCGCTTCTCCCCCATCCTATGATTAGAGTTGGCATTCACCCCCCCCTCCCCAATTGGAATTGGTATTCATCCCCCCCCCAAACCCCACCCTTCCCTGATATCAGAGTCGACATTCATTCTCTCCCCTGCCCCTGACTGGAACCCGCATTCAGTGACCCCCCCACTCCCCCAACATCCTACCCCCAGTCTCCTGATTGGAGCTGGCATTTCTCCTGCCACCGCCCCCTCCCCCACCTCCCCCACCGTTCCGAGATGGCATTCACCCACCCACCACCCCCTCAAAAAGTGGATGCATTGGTATCATTGGTTTCCCACATACAGAATTGTCTAGCAGGGAAGACTAGCATAGAACACAAGGTCAATCCCCTTTTTCTACACCATAGGCAGTAGTACAGATGATGTGATGGTTAGATGGAACAGAAACAAAGAGACAATGACATTGGAAGAGATCTTAAAGCTCTCTATTAGATATTTCAGCTTTGGAAGGAACACCATCATAGAAAGGGTGAGGTTCAATAAATGTACTCAAAGAGCACAAGAGGGTGCAGATTCCTTCATTAATGATTTTGATCAACTAGATGAGAATTGCAAATATGGAACCCTCAAAGATGAATTAATTTGGGACAGCACTGTTTTAGGCATCTTAGGAAAGACTTTATCAGTTTTTCTGCCATCGAAGAAGCATAGAACACTGTTAAAGACTTTGTAGTTAGAATATAGAACATAGACCTTAGAACTGTACAGCACAGTACAGGCCTTTTGGCCCTTGACATTGTGCCGAGCTTTGTCCAAAACCAAGATCAAGCTATCCCACTCCCTATCATAGTTGATAAGAAGTGAGAAAGCAAAAATGTGTATTTATTCAAGGTGACAAGGAGACTTTGTGGAGAAAAACAACTGACACAGTGCTATTTGTAGGACACAGAGATAATACTGCACCCACTCAAAAACAGGGAAAGAGCAATGAGGGTGCAAGTTATTCAGGTAAAATGTTAGAATCCGTGATCAAGGAGAAAATAGCGAGGCATCTTGAGGAGAATTGTTTGGTAGAGCAGACGCAGCATGGTTTCGTTAAGGGGAAGTCGTGTCTGACTAATTTATTGGAGTTCTATGAGGATGTGTCTAGGGCGGTGGATAGAGGAGAGCCAGTGGATGTGGTGTTTCTTGATTTTCAGAAGACGTTTGATAAGGTGCCGCACAAGAAGTTATTACAGAAGGTCAGGGGGCATGGAGTTGGGGGTAGGGTGTTAGCGTGGATAGGGGATTGGCTGTCAAATAGGAGGCAGAGAGTGGGGGTCAATGGGTGCTATTCGGATTGGCGGTTGGTGACTAGTGGAGTGCCCCAGGGGTCGGTGCTGGGGCCTCAGCTATTTACCATTTATATAGATGATCTGGAGGAGGGAACCGAGTGTATGGTGTCAAAATTTGCTGATGACAGCAAGATTGGTGGAACGGCAAATTGTGCGGAGGGTGACGAAAGTCTGCAGAAGGATCTAGATAGGCTGGGCAAATGGGCCAGGAAATGGCAAATGGAATTTAATGTTGGCAAGTGTGAAGTTGTCCACTTTGGTAAGAATAATGGTAGGAAGGACTATTACTTACATGGCGAAAAACTGCAGCATGCGACGGTGCAGAGGGACCTCGGGGTCCTTGTGCATGAGTCGCAAAAACCCAACCTGCAGGTGCAGCAGGTGATCAGGAAGGCGAATGGGATGCTGGCCTTCATAGCGAGGGGGATTGAATATAAAAGTAGGGAGGTCTTGTTGCAACTGTACAGGGCACTGGTGAGGCCGCAGCTGGAGTACTGTGTGCAGTTTTGGTCGCCGCACTTACGCAAGGATATTTTGGCCTTGGAGGGAGTGCAGAGGAGGTTTACTAAGCTGATACCGGAGTTGAGGGGGTTGAACTATGAGGAGAGGCTGAATAAACTAGGCTTGTACTCGTTAGAGTTTAGAAGAATGAGGGGAGATCTCATTGAGACATATAAGATGATGAATGGGATGGATAGGATAGAGGTGGAGAGGCTGTTCCCGCTCAGAAAGGACAGTAGGACTAGAGGGCACAGCTTCAAGATAAAGGGGGGGCAGTTTAGAACGGAGTTGAGGAGGAACTTCTTCACTCAAAGGGTGGTGAGTCTCTGGAATTCTCTGCCTGTTGAAGTGGTGGAGGCTGCCTCGCTAAATATATTTAAGACGCAGGTTGATAGGTTTTTGATAGGCAAGGGGATTAAGGGTTATGGGGAGAGGGCGGGAATGTGGAACTGAGACATGACAGATCAGCCATGATCTTATTGAATGGCGGGGCAGGCTCGAAGGGCTAGGTGGCCTACTCCTGCTCCTATTTCTTATGTTCTTATGTTTTTATTCGGTGCTCTCATTGAGGCAGACGAAAGTCACAAAGAATGCCTCATCAAAAATCTAGAGTGCCACTCCTGCAAAAAGGAGGACATTTTATCACTGTATTCTGCAACAAAAAGCTCCTTGTTCAGAAATTTAAGGATAAATCAAGTAAGGCACATAGCACTCAAGAACTTGAAGATGAAACTGTGATGAAGTGCCTTTCTTGGGGAGAAACTATGGGACATAATGGGAACCATCAGAAAGCAGAGATTTGTTCACACAGGGGGACATGAATATAGCTGAGGAGGACACTGGGTTGCAGGGGTGTAAAATAGACAGTATTGCAGTTGATAAAGGGGATGTGCTGGATATTCTAGAGGGTTTGAAAATAGATAAGTCCCCTGGTCCGGATGGGATTTACCCTAGGATTCTCTGGGAGGCAAGAGAGGTGATTGCAGAGCCTCTGGCTCTGATCTTCAGGTCGTCGTTGGTCTCTGGTATAGTACCGGAAGATTGGAGGATAGCGAATTTTGTCCCATTTTTTAAGAAGGGGAACAGAGACTTCCCCGGGAATTATAGACCGGTGAGTCTTACTTCTGTTGTGGGCAAGGTTTTAGAAAAAATTATTAGGGATAGGATTTATAGTTATTTGGAGAGTAATGAATTGATTGGAGATAGTCAGCATGGTTTTGTAGCGGGTAGGTCGTGCCTTACTAACCTTATTGAGTTTTTTGAGAAAGTGACCAAAGAGGTGGATGGGGGTAAGGCAGTTGACATGGTATATATGGATTTTAGTAAGGCGTTTGATAAGGTTCACCATGGTAGGCTTCTGCAGAAAATGCAGATGTATGGGATTGAGGGTAGTCTAGGAAATTGGATCAGGAATTGGCTAGTAGATAGGAGACAGAGGGTGGTGGTTGATGGTAAATATTCGTCATGGAGTTCGGTTACGAGCGGTGTGCCTCAGGGATCTGTTTTGGGGCCACTGCTGCTTGTAATTTTTATTAATGATCTGGATGAGGGTATAGCTGGGTGGATTAGTAAATTTGCTGATGACACCAAAGTCGGAGGTGTGGTAGATTGTGAGGAAGGGTGTCATAGTTTGCAGGGAGACTTAGACAGGTTGCAGAGCTGGGCCGAGAGGTGGCGGATGGAGTTTAATGCGGAGAAGTGTGAGGTGATTCACTTTGGTAGGAATAACAGATGTGTTGAGTATAGGGCTAACGGGAGGACTTTGAATAGTGTGGATGAACAGAGGGATCTAGGTGTATGTGTACATAGATCCCTGAAAGTTGGGAATCAAGTAGATAAGGTTGTTAAGAAGGCATACGGTGTCTTGGCGTTTATTGGTAGGGGGATTGAATTTAGGAGTCGCAGCGTCATGTTGCAACTGTACACAACTCTGGTGCGGCCGCACTTGGAGTACTGTGTGCAGTTCTGGTCCCCACATTACAGGAAGGATGTGGAGGCTTTGGAGAGGGTGCAGAGGAGGTTTACCAGGATGTTGCCTGGTATGGAGGGGAGGTCCTATGAGGAGAGACTGAGGGATTTGGGGTTGTTTTCGCTAGAAAGAAGGCGACTAAGAGGGGATCTTATTGAAACATATAAGATGATTAGAGGTTTAGATAGGGTGGATAGTGATAGCCTTTTTCCTCAGATGGAGAAAACTAGCATGAGGGGGCATGGCTTTAAATTAAGGGGGGGTAGTTATAGGACGGATGTCAGGGGTAGGTTCTTTACCCAGAGGGTGGTGAGGGATTGGAATGCCCTGCCTGCTGCGGTTGTAAATGCGCCTAGTTTGGGGGCATTTAAGAGATCCGTGGATAGGTTTATGGACGAAAAGGGATTGGTTTAGATTAGTGGGTCATTGTTTTTTTTAACTGGTCGGCGCAACATCGTGGGCCGAAGGGCCTGTTCTGCGCTGTAATGTTCTATGTTCTATTAAGGTCAACAAAATTCAAATTAGACACTGGTGTTTCTGTTATTTCACACACACAGCAATAGTTAAAGCAAAAATTCCACCAACTGTTAACCACATGACTCCAATACCCAGAGGCATTTAACTGCAGGTTAAGGGACAATTGACTGCTAAATTTCTATAGAAAGGAAGAAAAAAATCACAGAAACTTTGTATGTGATCCAAAATCAAGAGCGTTCACTTTTTAAGCTAAAGAGTTTGCATAGATCTACAATTCATCTATAAATCAGATGAATTGGGAAGCCAGAACAAGCTGGCAGAAGTGTTCAGAGGTCCTGAGAAAACCAAAACAAGTGCTCTGAATCAGGAGGACCAGAACCTAATGGAACCATCTGGAAAGCTTGAAAACACCAGGTGGAAGATTGCTCGGGAACAGCAGGTGAAGGGGCCACGAGTTCACAAGTTCACTGAGGGTAGCTTGCATCAAGCAAGAAACAGGTGACAAACTGGAGAAAGAAAAACAAGAAATAATAGCAAATTCTTTGTCACACATTCCTGTTGAAAAGTCTGAACAAAAAAGACATAAATTTGACTAATGATGTGGAGTCATTTACTATATGTCCTCACTTAAAGTTATGGCTGCATTCCTGAAAATCACAACTTTATGTGAAACAACTTTGAATGAATCATGGATTCCTATTGGAGTCAATGTTAAAGCCAGAGTTACATTTCTTCAGACGTTTCACACCTGGGAAAGAAAAATCATTGTACAAGTTGAAATAACTTGAAAAATAAAATAAACAACTGAACGTAAAAGAAATACATTACAATATCCAATTTTAAAATTTATTCACCATTGTTACCTACACTGTACTAGTACTTTTAGATTGACCAGGCTCCATCTAATGGCAGGCTTTGGTTGGTGCAATTATCAGCTGAGGTCTCAGCTTCTACCACTAGATGGAGTCCAGGACTTCAATGAGAGTTCAACACCAGAGAAGCCAGGAGTGCAGACTGGAGCAGTGCTAGCAGCCTGAGGATGAGCAGCAGACCCTGAGGCATAAGGCATGGACAGAGAGTGAAGGCAGGAGGTGATACCAAAGAGCAAGGGCAGGAGGGAAGTCCTGGGGGGAAGGGTGGCAGCCAGGGGAAGAGGTACTGATTTGATTTATTATTGTCACACGTATTAGCACAGTGAAAAACATTGTTTCTTGCATGCTATACAGACAAGGCATAACATTCATAGAGAAGGAAATGAGAGAGTGCAGAAGGTGCACTATACAAAGCATACCACACATAGAGAAAAAGGAAAGAGTGCAGAATGTGCTCTATACAAAATACACTGAAGATAGAGAAGGAAAGGAGTGCAGAATGTACTATTACAGTCATAACTAGGGTCTAGAGAAAGATCAACTTAATGCAGGGTAAGTCCCAAAGATCTGATGGCAGCAAGGAAGAAAATGTTCTTGTGTCGGTTGGTACGTGACCTCAGACTTTTGTATCTTTTTCCCTATGGAAGAAGGTGGAAGAGAGAATGTCTGGTGTGCATACGGTTCTTAATTATGCTGGCTACTTTGCCAAGGCAGCATGAATTGTAAACAGAGTCAATAGATGGGAGGCTGGTTTGCGTGATGGATTAGGCTACATTCACAACCTTTTGTAGTTTCTTGTGGTCTTGGGCAGAGCAGGAGCCATACCAAGCTGTGATACAACCAGAAAGAATGCTTTATACGGTGCATCTGTAAAAGCTGGTGAGAGTCATAGCTGACATGCCAAATTTCCTTAGTCTTCTGAGAAAGTAGAGGCATTGGAGAGCTTTCTTAACAAGTGTCAGCATGGAGGGGCCAGAATAGATTGTTGACGAACAGATTGTACTGAAGCCAAGAGCAGGGAGAAAATGTTTGTGACAAGGCAGGTCACAAGAGGAGTCTGTGGTTAAAGCAAAGCTGGCAACATTAAATGGATATACTGACATTATTAATGATGATAAGGTAAAACAATGTTAAATGAAATACCATTAAGCGAGGATTTACTCATTAAGCATCAAATCTTTACCAGTGACAAGATAGGGGCAAAATGAAATTCAGAAGACAAAAAACAGATGAAGAACATGCTAAAATTTGAGAATAGTACTTCAATGGATGCCCAGAATATGGTCCAAATAATCTCACCCTGAGGTAATACTTTGAGCAACAAACATATCTCTGTGTGCCTCGTGCTAAGCCTTGTGCTGTACGTGGTTAGTAAAATGTTCAATGAAAGATGAAGGCCGGGATTCCCCAAGCCTGCTGTGCTGCTTGAGTAGCACAACGGGCCAGGAGACAACAGCAGGGACCTTGAGTGAGATTTGCCACTGGCTTCTGGCTGATGGCAAATCTCGGAGGTGTTTCTTTAGTGCAATCATTTCCGCACTGGAAATTGGTGCAGAGTTGATTTTCAGTTGGAAATCGATCTTCCCATGTGATTAGTGGGCCTGGGAAGATAGTCACCTGGCCCACTGGCATCTCCACCATGCCAAAAGACGTTTCCACCAGCGGGGTTTACAACTGCTCCCCACTAACAGGAAACAGGCATCTCCGCCCCACTGCTGGGCACAGAGCAATTGATTTGGTTAGTCAGGGGCAAGTGGGATGCCCTTTGGGTAGTGCCAGCCTGGTGCCCTGGCACTGCCCATGGGACACACTGGCACTGTCCACTGGGCACCTTGGCACTGCTCAGTGGGTGCTAGGCAGTGCCAAGGGGGGAGGGCCAGAATGGGCAGGACATACTGGGGATGGGGCCTAATGGGGGGATCGATAGTGCCGGGGGGAATCGGTGGGGGAGGGAATGAGGAACGGTGATCAAGGCTGGTCATCGGGGGTGTCAAGGTTGGCCATGGGGAAGTAAAGAACAAAGAACAAAGAACAAAATCAGCCCGGGAAACAGGCCCTTCAGCCCAATGAGCCCGCGCCGCCATCTCAACACCACCAGTCCCCCTCTCCACCCATGACCCCTGTCTAATGTTTTATGGCCATCCAGATTGAGGGAAACTGATTTAGGGACAGTTTATTCCTGCCAATCAACCTAACAGCACATCTTTGGGGTGTGGGAGGAAACCGGAGCACCCGGAGAAAACCCACGCAAGCATGGGGAGAATGTGCAAACTCCCACAGACACCGGCCCAAATCCATGTGTCTGCACAGCAATCAGCGATAGTCACTGAGCTGTCGTCTTGCCCAGTATCTTGTCCAGTTTAGGCACACACTAACGACATGAAGCACTAGGCCAATCTCGAACAACAAAGAGCAGCCCCAGTACGACCCATCGCGTGTACGCCCCTCGTTGGTCACGAGGTGGACCGACTTAAAACCTGTGAATGAAAAGAGAAAAAACATTATTATCATACTATACCCATTTACATTACCAGGGATGCCCCAATGCTAATGACCCTTATTTGAAAGGATCTCCTATATCCACCCATCTCCAACCCAGTCATGTGTCTTTCTAAGTTACTCTTAAAGGACTCTAGCGTGTTTGCCTCCACCACCTTACTTGGCAGAGCATTCCATACCCCCACTACCCTCTGTGTGAAAAACCTCCCTCTCATATCTGTGTTGTACCTCTCCCCCCTCACCTTAAGTCCATGGCCCCTTGTTCTACATGTCTCTATCGTAGGAAATAGCTTACCTCTGTTTACTCTATCTATACCCTTCATGATCTTATATACCTCTATTAGATCCCCCCTCAGTCGGCGTCTTTCAAGGGAAAAGAGCCCCAATTTCTTCAATCTTTCCTCATACCTCAGTCCTTCCATACCAGGCAACATCCTGGTAAACCTCCTCTGCACTCTCTCCAGAGACTCCACGTCCTTCCGGTAGTAAGGTGACCAGAACTGGACGCAGTACTCCAAATGGGGCCTAACCAACATTCTGTACAACTACAACATTAGACTCCAGCTCTTATATTCTATACCCCTTCCTATAAAGGCTAACATACCATAGGCTTTCTTCACCACACTCTCCACTTGCACTGCCACCTTCAAAGACTTGTGCACTTGCACCCCCAGGTCTCGCTGCGGTTCTATACTCCTTACGGGCTTACCCTTTACCATATAACTCCCCCCTACATTATTCCGGCCAAAATGCATCACCTCACATTTATCTGGATTAAACTCCATTTGCCATGTATCTGCCCAATCAACCAGCCTATCAATATCCCGCTGTATTGCCAGACACTGCTCCTCACTGCCCGCCAATCCAGCCATCTTAGTGTCATCTGCAAATTTGCTGATCACACCACCTACTCCCTCTTCCAAATCATTTATATACCGGGCTGAGGGGTGGAAGTTCAGGGTTGGGCTTGGGAAGGCCAGCGACTGGGGGGGAAGGGGTGTCAGAAGGCCAGCGATCGGGGTGGGGGGGCGGGAGGATGGTGGAGAAGCCAGCAATCAGGGTGGGGGGTGGTTTGGGAACATTGGGGAACTAACAATCGGAGTCCAGCAATTGGAAAGCCTGCAATGAGGGGCCAGTGCGCATGCACCAATTTCCCCACTGAGGTCAGCGCATGCATGGTGACTCACTCAGCACTACGCTGCTGACCTCTCAGGCGGGATAAGCTCCCACCTTTTCAGCGTGAATCAGTCTATGGCGCTCTACGTTGCAAAGTGTCAGAGATTCATTCAGGTAAGTATGCCCAAACAGCGAGCTGGAAATTCTCCCATTTTCCCACCTGTTGGGCACTTAGCTTTGATTTGGGAGAATCCCAGCCAAAGTTTACCAACGAGCCAGCTTCCAGCAGTCTCTATCAGTCCTGACCAAGGACAATGTCATCAAGGACTTACAACAATAACTGATATATTATTTGAAGAATACTTTTCAAAACAATTTTTTAAAAATATAGCATTTGTGAGACAAATACATTTATCCCAAGTATATTACTGGTTTAGGAATTCTTTTGGATAAGTATATTTTCTTAATCTTAACTCAAAAGGATAAACTTTTAATATTTGAAGAGATTTACTTTTATTTGTATTTATTTGTTTGAAAGTTAAAAGAATTTTTACTGTTAAGAGTAACTACAGTGAGTTATTAACATATGGCAAAAATGTAGATTTAAAAAATTAGAAGGAACAAATGTTCCATGAATGGATGAATGTTTTATTTTACAAACTGCAGGTGTTATGCTATAATATCTTTCAAATTAACATCAAAGTTAAAATTTGGCCTGAATCTTTCTGATGGCGGGGCCTCCCCTCCTGCCATTTGAAGAGATGGCAATGATTAAATCTCTGCTGACTCCAACTGCCCCACAGCCAATGTATGTTGCAACCAGCTTTGATTTGCTGCAGGATAGACTTCTGCCTCTCATCCAGGAGGAAATTCCACCTTAGACTTCGGCTCAGGTAGCTTTGTGTAATTCTTCCTCTGTCCACTGCAGCGCTGTTTGCTGCAGGGACTGGAGGGCTACTGGTCAATCAAACACCCAGGGTTCCCCTCCTTAGCCAAATAAGCCCTTGGCCTCCAGCCTTTGAACTTGCTGCAGATCACTCCAATTCCCTACCCACCCATTCCTCCCCTTCACCAAGCAAGCCCTCGGCCTCCAGTCTTTGAAAAGATGCCCCCACTTGCCACTGGTCTAGTGGGTTGAAACTTTCATGTTTGGACACCCCCCCTCAAAAAAAATCTGATGCGGCGCTGTCAGTGAATCTTGGCACTGACTATCACGAGCGATGCCCAAAACAAAGTTTGGGAATAGTCCTCGACTGAAGGAGCAAAGTGCAGGTCACCAGGCGCACATTGTTTATCTAGCATTGTGAAACATGTCGATGTGACTGCGCACCAACATTCCAAAATGTGTCCTTTTTAAACCTCTGGCAGCAGTTCACTACCTGAAGAAATGAGACTTCACACAAATGTACATTGGGCCAGAGAGTTTGGCAATCCTTCGCAATTGATCATTATCACTTTGTTAAAAAGGTACTTAAGCTATTAATTTCTATATTTAACCTTCCGTGGTTTGTTTAATGCAACAATTTAATAATACTCAATGGAAGTTAAGTATGAAATCTTGTTTTCATGTAGCTATTGACAGTGCAGCATTAATCCAACAACTTATCTGGAACTTTGCAATTCACAGGATATTTCTTGCACACCACAAGTTGCTGCTATTGTGCAAACGAATAACAGTGGTGGGTTATTCCGATACCGTGGTTTTCTGCAAATTCTGGCACAATGTTCTCTCAGTTTTGAATTTTTGTTTCCTATAACAAAATGTCTTCGTTATTAAAAAAATCTAATTTGTTTGCTTTGTTTGTATTAAGATTGACATTTCTGTCATTTAAAGATAAGGAGTCATACAATATTCGTAGGCTGCAGTTACAATTGTTGTCCAATTGCGGCAACGAGCGTTCTTAAATGTTTATTTTTAGAGCAAATAAGGCTGCTTGAATTATTTATCATTTTATTATGAAAGCCTATAGTGCCGGAGTGTGGCAACCAGGGGATTCTTACAGCAACTGCATTGCAGTGTTAATGTAAGCCTTCTTGTGACACTAATAAATAAACTTTAACTTTACTTCCTTTACCATACATAAATTATTCTATTATATTCAAAACATGATTTGAATGCAACTATTATTGGCATATGATTTTGCTGTTCCTACTATAAAATATTACATTGTGACACAAAACCAAAAGTAAAACCATTTGCAATGGAGATTTTGAAAATTGAATTGTTTGTCTTTTGTAGCAAGTTATGTAACACTCAGACAATATATATTCTTCTTAAAATTTAGGAATGGCAGGTTAACAAGGAATAAGAAGACCGAAAGGATCCACTGGTAAAAACTAACATTATTGTTTTGCTGCGGTAAGCGGCTCTATAGTGTACTCATTTTTGCCAGCCTGCAAGTTAAAAAGTAATCTAATCTAACAAGTAAAACAAGGCCATAAAAGAAGGAAAGGGGAGCTAGGTATGCAAAAACTAAACGGAAGAAAACGTGAGATTTTTGTTACTGATGTATAATAGTTCAATCCACCTGAAGCAACTGAGTGCAAGTCTTCAGATTTTATTACGAGTTTACCAATGTCACCTCTTCTTGGTGAATGTGCATAATTAGCCACTTTCTGACAAATGTCTGGGCTGGACATGGCATCTCCTTGAAAGAGAAAACCACCTCTTCTGTGCTTATTAATTGACAAATCTATTGGAATTCTTTGAGATGTAACTCGTAGACGTGACTGAGGAGAACCAGTTGATGTGGTTTATTTAGACTTTCGGAAAGCTTTCGACAAAGTCTGACATAATAGACTACAATGTAAAGTTAAAGCATTGCAGGTAATGTCTTGAGATGGATAGAAAGCTAGTTAGCAGAAATGGGTTCTGCAGGGATCTGTGCCAGGACCCCAGTTGTTCACATTATATATCAATGATTTGGAAAAGGGAAATTAAAGTATTATCTTCAAACTTGCAGATGACACAAAGTTGGGTGGGAGAGTGAGTTGTGAGGAGGATGCAGAGATGGTTTGGACAGGCTGAATATATGGGCATATGCATGGCAGATGCAGTATAAATGTGAAGTTATCTATTTTGGTAGCAATAAAGGAAAACATATTATTACTTGAATGGGTTTAAATTGAGAGAGGTGGAGACTCAGCGAGGTCTTGGTCTCCTTGTGCGTCAGTCACTGAAAGTGAGTTCGCAGGTATAGTAAGCACTAAAGAAGGCAAACGATATGTTGACTTTCATAGCGATAAGATTTGAGTATAAAGATAGGGGTGTTTTGCTGCAATTTTATAGGACATTGGTGAGGCCACACCTGGAGAATTGTGTGCAGTTTTGGTGTTCATATCTGAGGAAGGATGTTCTTGCTATCGACGGAGCACAGCAAAGATTACCAGGCTGATTCCTGGGATGGCAGGTCTGTCATATGAGGAGAGATTAAGTCGGTCAGAATTATATTACTAGAGTTTAAAAGAGTGAGAGGGATCTCATAGAAACTTATAAAATTCTAACAGGGTTAGACAAGGTGGATTCAGAAAGAAGGTTCCCAGTAGTGGGGGAGTCCAGAATTGGGGTAATAATTTGAGGATAAAGGGTAAACCTTTTCGAGCCTTTTAGAACTGAGGTGCAGAGAAATTTCTTCACCCAGAGAGTGGTGGATGTGTGGAATTCACTACCACAAAAAGTAGTTGAGGCCAAAACATTATGTGATTTCAAGAATAAATTAGATATAGCTCTTGGGACTTATGGGATATGGGGGCAACAGGATCAGAATATTGAATTTGATGATCAGCCATGATCAAAATGAGCAGACTCGAAGGTTGAACGGCCTACTCCTGCTCCTAGTTTCTCTGTTTCTATGTTTCCTTGTTTCAGCTTTGTCCCCATTGCAGAGAATTTCTTCAGCAGGTCCATTGATCTGTGGACAGTAAACTTGGGCAACTTTGATGTCTATGAAACTTGGGTCAGGTTTCACGCAAGCTGATCCTCCAGCACCATGAAACTAGTTAAGAATGGGGCCTGTGTAGTAGCAATGTGAGCAGTCACAAGAGATTCTCTCACTTTACACAAGGCCTTTAATGTAAGATGCTCCAGGCCAGTGAGTTTCCATGTACTTAAGGTAGATATTCAGTGCAGTAACGTCTTTGAGAATGTCCAATGACCAGCTTGGTCACCAAACTGGCTTCAGTTCTAACAGATTGACTTTGATCAACCGGATCTCAATATTCACCCCAAAAACTAGAAAAACAAGAGAAAAGCAAAGGGCGATGCAATGGCACATGGCCTAGCACTGCTGCTTCACAGTGCCAGGGACCCAGGTTCAGTTCTGGCCATGGGTGACTGAGTGGAGTTTGCATGTTCTCCCCATGTCTGTGTGAGGTTCCTCCGGGTGCTCCGGTTTCCTCCCACACACCAAAGATCAGCAGGTCAGGTTGATTGACCCGTATTGCTCCTTATTGTTCAAACATATGTAGGTGTGATGGATTGGCTACAGTAAATGCACGGGATTACACAGATAGGGCAGGAGGGGGAGCCTGGGTAAGGTGCTCTTTTGGAGAGTCAATGTAGACTTGATGGGTCAAATGGCCTCTTTTTGTACTGTAGGGATTCTATGGATTCTTTGATTGGGTGCAAAGTCCAGTTTCTGTCACAGCTGTCCATTTGTGCCATATCTGACTGTCTGCTGAACCACACATTTGACTTAGTGAGGAAAATGCTAACACTGGATCATAATAAATGCATGGTTATGTCCCTATTCCTGTATCTACATAGATGAACCTCAGAATTCCCATTTGCTTGACATTGCATTATGCCTTGTCGATGACCTAGTGCATCTCATTAAATACTCAATCGTGTTCAACGGAGAGAATTTAATGCCTTAAATACAAGCAGTGAATTAACCATTTAATCAGATACATGCAGAATTCCAAAATATATGGAACCACAATGAGGATGATGCTCCCAGTTAGGGGCAGTGCTCACAAGATGATATGATTTGGCAGTTAGATCTGATATGACAGGTGGGAAAGTTGACTAGACTATTTATTTATTTTATTTTTATTTATTTATTTATTAGTGTCACAAATAGGCTTACGTTAACATGGTAATGAAGTTACTATGAAAATCCGCGAGTCGCCACAGTTTGGTGCCTGTTCGGGTACACTGAGGGAGAATTTAGCATGGCCAATGCACCCAACCAGCATGTCTGTCAGACTGTGGGAGGAAACCAAAGCATCCAGAGGAAACCCATGCGAACTACGCACAGCCAGTGACCCAAGCCAGGAATCAAACCTGAATCCTGGCGCTGTGAGGCAGCAGTGCTAACCACTGTGCCACCATGCCACCCTGCCACCCTATGATTAAAGCAAAGGATACCCACAAAGTTAGATGCTACCTGTCACAATGTGCAACTTCAGAATCGATCTGTCCATTAATTCAATAATGTGATTCCATTTGGCAGAGAAATTTGTCCACATGTGTTTCAAAGTTCAGCTCCATCTCATACCATGGGATTCATTGGAGGTGATAATAATAGTTTTCTCCTTGTCAGAGTTCACCTTCTTCAATAGCAGAGAGTAATGGTTGACCCTCCTAAAGGAATAGTAGCTGACACTTTTACCGTTTGCCACAAGAGCTGCTGGATGTGTAACATATTTTCATTCTGCTGACAAGACACTAAAAAGCTGCAGTTACCCCTCAACATTCTATCTAAATCAAAGAGGACACCAATAATAAAACTTTATATAAATCATTGGCATCTGTCCAATAGTCTCACATGTGGGATCATCATCTGACAACCTGTGTCTTGTATTCCTAAGTTTAATGAAAAAAATTACTCAAGCAGTTGTACTGTACCATACATTAAACAGTTAGAAATCTCTGATGACCAAGGATTCCTTATAGTTTGCTTACCTTTTTTATATTCAGTTACTTGCCAAGGTCAAGATTGTAAGTAAGCTATTTGTTCTGACTGCTGTTTCAGACTGCAGTCTTTGTTGTATTATTTAAAGTATTTAAACAACAGTAGATCCAAATTTTGAGCATTTTGCAAAGAATTTTAGTTGCAGTTTTGGCAGCAGTAGTTGGACAGTCACTGGGTGATGCATATAATCATATAGCAGGGGAGTGCGGCAACAACACACACCATACTATCTAATGTTCAATTCTCTTTTGTTTTAACTCTAGTAAGTTATAAATTCATATATTTATAATAAGTTGCAGGAGATTCAATATACCACTTCAGTACTCTGCAAATCTCATATCACATCAAATTATACTTCAGGTGAAAGTTTTAAAATTATTTTCAATTGTCCACTTTTGTTGAGTCTGTCAGGAATAAGGATCTCAAATCTAAAGTTCAGTATAATGTTAAGCTAGGTAGGTATCTATTACACAGAGTTCATATTTAGGCTGACAGCTGGGTGAATGAATATCAGAGAGGCGCAAAGTGGAGCTAAAATGGAAAGATACAAGAGATTAAGACCCAGATTCTCCTTATCCCATTCATCGGCCTCTTCCATTTTCCTGCTTCACAATCAGATAAATATGTAAGGTGGATTCCCAGCAGTATGCTTGCTCTGCAGAAGAAGCTCATCATTGCAACATTAGAAATGAACTGCTCAATGTTAAAGTGATAACTGAATTTCAGAAAAAGTTTGACCAAGTCCAAGATTAGGCAATAGGAAATGAAGCATTTTGTTCTGCTAGCGAATTTTCCTACCTTATGTTACCACACTTCCCTGAGCAGCCATCTTTCATAGAATCATGGAGACATAATGCTACAGAAGAAAGCCATTCCATCCATTGAGTCCATACTGGCTCTATGTAGAACAATCTGTGCCCAAAGATGGTGTTTGCAAAGCATGATGGGATAGGATGGCCAAGTGGGGGTAAAGCCTGAGACAAACAGGCTCCAGCCCTAAATAAACACAGGACTGAAACAAACAGGCCGCAGCCTTAAATGTCGGGAATGCGCAGGAAGTAGGCCATCTCAAAGAGAATGGACACTCTCTGGTCAAATATACTTGTTTACCATAGAAAGGGGCACCTTAAGCCATTATTTGGAAGGAGGTATGTGACCTATGTGCCCCCAGCACCCACAGGCATGGCCTGGGAAATCAATGTGGCAGCACCCAACTGGACTCCATCGATCAGGGTGATTGAACCCTGATCGATTGATTGGTAATGATCGAGGACCTGCCCTAAAAGGCGCAAAATAATCCAAGGATAAAGGTGCTGCACAACACTACCAGCGGCAGTGACTCTAGAGACCAGCCACTGTGAAGGACGACCCTGGACCATCCAGAGGAGAAGAAGGAAGAACAGACCAGACCCAGAAGAAGAGAACAAAGACCAAACTATACCAAGATGATCGCAGAGACCAACATGTGGATACAGACCAATATCTGCTTGGGTACTTGTTAGTTAAGTCAAAGTCCAACATTAAATTTGGAACTTCTGATTGTTCTGTAAAAGTAACCACCATAATTAGTATTACTTGTGTTCATGAATAAATGTCATCGCATTAATAAGAAGTTGACTCACAGTTTTTTGTCCATGGTATAAGGGTTAAAACACACTGTGCAGCTAGGCACAACAAATCCGATCAACTATATTCCCCTATTCTATCCCCTATATTTGATCGATTCTGAAGTTGCACTTTGTGACAGGTAGCATCTAACTTTGTGGGTATCCTTTGCTTTAATCATGGATTGGCAGGGTGGCACAGTGGTTAGCACTGCTGTCTCACAGCACTATTTGTTCTGACTGCTGTTTCAGACTGCACTCTGTTGTATTATTTAAAGCATTTAAACAACAGTAGGTCCAAATTTTGAGCATTTTGCAAAGAATTTTAGTTGCAGATTTACTTCCCTCAAATGACCATCCAAATTCCTTTCAAAATTATTCATTGTCTCTGCTTCCAGTAATCTCGTAAGTAATGAAGTTCTAGGTCATTACCACTTACTGCATAAAAAACCTTCTTCTTAACATCTCTCCAACATTTCTTGCCCAAAGCCTTACATCTTTGTGCCCCTAGTCTTTGTGCCATCAGCTAATGGGAACAGATTTTCTTTGTTCACCCTGTTTACTTGGCATCACCTTGCACACCTCAATCAAATCCCCACTTTAAAAGCAGAAAACCAACATGAAAGGGAAGCAAAGGAAGAAGAGGAGAAAATAGCAGGAGAAAAATATGTTGTCAGTTGTAAGCTGACACAAAGAAATTTACAGGAAAGTCAGAGTTTAAACGAAAGTGGTAAATGAAGAAAAGCCAGAACTTTATCTCAAAGTGGTGTTATATTGATTAATGACTGTGACATATAAAATGACAAGCCCATATAATTCTGATATTGTAGTGATATGTTAGTGTTGTGGTATGTCAGAGTAAGTGACATGTCAAAATTGTGACACGTTAAAGTCATGTCATCAAATGTTATGACAGTGACAGGTGTGATATTCTGAAATAGAGTTATGGCATGCCAGGTAACATTAGTGACAGGTACTAAATGAACAAACTGTTGGTTCGGTTTGTTTTGCAGTGCTAATATCTAAGAGCGATTGTATCATGATTTTTCACAAGAATTATGTTAATCTGTTAACATAGAGGCCAGAAAATCATGGTGGGCTCAAAGACCTTACCTATTAATTTACTGATCAAATAGTTAGGGAAATATGAACAAATTAAAAGTCAAAAAAATCCTAATGAGTAACAAATAACCAACGTGAAACAAAGCACTCAAGTTCCACAAATTTTTCAAAGCCAGCATTCGCAAAAGTATCACCAAACTCAACAGTCAAATTGCTCAAATAATTTTATCATGCTAATTTCAATTGCTTTTTGTTTTTCAGGTTGATGTTTACAGCTAAAATTAATGGAGTTGAAAATTCACAGCCCTTTTGATGCATTCTTGTTATAACTTTGACAAGTATACAATAGAAAGGCTGTGAATCAAGCCTCTTGTATGGAGGTTGATGTGTATTAAAAGCTTATTTGCAACAGTACCTCAAAATTTCCAGACCACCATCGGAATTCTCAACCTCCTGAGTTGCTCCTCAGGTGAGAAGAAAATGGACTGGGGCCTGGGAATTGGTCAGTTAAATAAAGTTTATTTATCAGTGTCACAAGTAGGCTTACGTTAACACTGCAATGAAGTTACTGTGAAAATCCCCTAGTTGCCTCAATCCGGTGCCTGTTCAGGTACATTGAGGGAGAATTTGGCATAGCAAATGCACCTAACCAGCACATCTCTGGACTGTGGGAGCAAGCCGGAGCCCCCAGAGGAAATCCACGCAGATATGGGGAGAACATGCAGACTCCACACAGATAGTGACCTAAGCCAGGAATCGAACCCAGGTCCCGGACACTGTGGGTCCGATTTTACCATGCGAAAACTTGGTAAAGTCAGGCATGAGACCATTAATGCGATCCGCGCCCGCACCCGCGCAGATGCCCACTTTATCAAGGCCCGAAAATGGCCGCGATCCGATTTCTGCTCAAAACAGGTGCAACGGTGATGAAAAATGCATTTGCATTCAGTTAAATTGGATTAATGGGCTGCCTGCCCAACTTTACTAGAATTTCCCCATTTACCATTGCGTTCGCGCTTCCACATCTGGCATGAAACAAACATGCTTGGCAAAGGTCTGTTTTAGGCGCTCCAGCTTCTGAAGAGGTAAGTTCAGAGCTTCCAACGGCTCTCTGACTCAGATCGGTGCTGGGGGTGAGAGGGAGGCTGGTCAGATCATTCTCTGGTGAGGGAGAGGGAGGAGAAGGGGGGTCAGATGTATCTCTGGTGGTGGGGGTGGGGGTAGAGGTGGAGGGAGGCCAGATTGTTGTCTCGTGGGGGGGAGGGAGGCCCGATCATTCTCTGGGGATTGGGGTGGGGGAGGCCCGATCATTCTCTGGTGGGGAGCGAGGAGGGAGGTCCGATCATTCTCTGGGTGGGGGTGTTGAGGGGTGAGGCCCAATCATTCTGTGGGGGGGGGCAGGGGAGTCCGATCATTCTCAGGGATGGTGGGGAGACCTAATCATTCCCTGGGTGTGTGGGGGGGGGGTGGGGGGGGGAGGCCCAATCATTCTGTTGGGGGGGTAAGGGGGGAGGCCCGAACATTCTGGGAGGAGGGGGAAGGGCTGGCCCGATCATTCTCATGGGGGGGGGGAGGTGGGGAAATGGGAGGCCCGATCATTCCCAGAGTTGGGGGGGTTGGGGGAGGTGATGCCCGATCATTCTTGGGGTGTGGGGGGGAGGCCCGACCATTCTGGGGGGGTGGGGGGGGGGGAGCGCCCGATCATTCTAGAGGCGTCGGGGTGGAGGGAGGTCCAATCATTCTCAAGGTGGGGGGAGAATGTAGGCCTGATCATTCTGTGGTGGGGCGGGGGGGGGGTCAGTTAATTCTATCCCATCACATTTCTAATTCTGATCATTCCTGTTATAAATGCTACTTAGATTATATTTCACTTGCCATGAATGTTGCTTTTTTTTTCCTCTACACCAGCAAGCTCAGAAGAAGTAGAAATTATCTTACTATCATTTCCCAAATTATCTTCTAAACGTGGAAATGCAGCTCTTAGAATTTACTGCAAGTTGGCTGTTGCTCAACACAATTCCAAAGGTTGTTGAGACAAGTTACGGTTATTTTTTATACGCGCCTATATATTTCATTACACAACTTCAATTAAGGCCTGGAATATGTACCTGGGTGGACTTTGCAAGTACAAGTAGCAGAGAGAAGGGATTCCACAGCTATAATAATGCACACGCACTAAATTAGCGAAACTGTCAAAGTGCTGGGCTGTGAGTATGTGAAATATACTGGGAGGGAGGCCCAATGGATCTCTGGCGGGGGGACGGGGAGGCGAGGGATCGCGATTGGTCTGGATAGCGGTGTGGGGGGGGGTGGTGGTGGGTAGATAAGGGGGACAGTTATGTTGTGGGGGTGGGGTCATGTCTGTGGGGGCCATCGTTCCCACTTTTCGCTCCTGGGCCACTTTAACCACTTTTGTGGCAATTCAGACTCGCAATTTTTTTCCAGGCTGCGTGCGTATGGGGGCGCCTGAGAACTGGTTTCCAAGTCAGATTTGAATTGCGCCCAGACTCATCACTTAGAATGAAAATGGTAATATCAGGCCCTGTGAGGTAACAGTGCTAACTGCTGTACCCACCGTGCCAGCCTTGTTTGAGAGGATGTTTTATAAAAATTGTGGCATGTGTGGGAAATTAGGATGTCACAAAATGTTTGCAGCCAAAGTACTTTTGAATTGTAGTCACTTCTGTAAAAAAGTAAACCACAACAGTTAAATTGTGCAAATAATGTTAATAGACTTACTGGTGTTGCTGTTGGACTTTGATACAACAGTCATTCAAGCAGCTGCGGTGAATGACAATGGACAGTGTGAAAAAATTGTTCGGCAGCGCTGGACAAATGACGACTTCAGCAAGAACTACAAATCTACCATGAAATGTGGGACTATCCTGTTGATAGTATATATTGTAGCGATGATATATGGAGAAGTGCATATTGAGCTCAATAGCAGGACTTGTTAGGTGGAATTCTCGCTCCTGAATGATGTTGAGTTCCTTTAGTGTTTCTTCAGTTGCACCCCTGTAGGTGGATGGTGAGTGTTCCATCACACTCCTGATTTTAGCCTAAAACTTGGTAAAGAGGCTTTGAAGTATTAAAAGATAAGTTATATGGTATAGCTTGCCCAGACCTTGCCATACTATTTTAGCTATTTTTTGTTATTTATTCTTTCACAGGATATAAGTATCACTGGCTAGGCCAACGGGTGGTGGTGTTCCCATGCCTCTACTGCGCTTATCCTTCTGCATGGTAGAGGTTGCAGGTTTGGAAGATGTTGTCGCCAGAATCTTGAAGGGCATCTGCAGTACATCTTGTAGATGGTTCACACTGCTGCCACACTACATCAGTGGTGGAGGGAGTGAATGTTTGTGGATGGGGTGCCAATCAAGCTGGCTGCTTTGTCTTGGATGATGTTGAGATTCTTGCGTATTATTGGAACTGTACTCATCTCAGCAAATGGAGAATATTCAATACATTCTTGACTTGTAGCTTTAGAGATTCAGAAAGTGAGCTACTTGCCACAAGTTTCTTAGCCTCTGACCTGCTACAATATTTATATAGCCAATTCAGTTCAATTTTGGGTCAAAGGTAATCGTGTGCAGTTTTGGGCGCCGCACCTGCGCAAAGATATTTTGGCCTTGGAGGGAGTGCAGAGGAGGTTTACTAGGCTGATACCGGAGTTGAGGGGGTTGAGCTATGAGGAGAGGCTGAATAAACTGGGCTTGTACTCATTAGAGTTTAGAAGAATGAGGGGAGATCTCATTGAGACGTATAAGATGATGAATGGGATGGATAGGATAGAGGTGGAGAGACTCTTCCCGCTCAAAAAAGACAGTAGGACTAGGGGGCACAGCCTCAAGATAAAAGGGGGGCGGTTTAGAACAGAGTTGAGGAGGAACTTCTTCACTCAAAGGGTGGTGAATCTCTGGAATTCTCTGCCCGTTGAAGTGGTGGAGGCTGCCTCGCTAAATATTTTTAAGTCGCGGGTTGATGGGTTTTTGATAAGAGAGGGGATTAAGGGTTATGGGGAGAGGGCGGGAAAGTGGAACTGAGCAGCGACAGATCAGCCATGATCTTATTGAATGGCGGGGCAGGCTCGAAGGGCTAGATGGCCTACTCCTGCTCCTATTTCTTATGTTCTTATGTTCTTAATAGCGGGGAATTCAGTGATGATAATGTCAATCTGAACAAATACGTCATTACAGTAACTGATTTCATTAGTAAGCATGTAGAAGATTGAGTGCCAAAGAAGCAGATCCGTGAGTTTCCCAACCGGAAACCATGGACGAACCGGGATATTCACTGCTTGCTGAAGTCCAGGTCTGAGGCGTTCATGTCAGACAATCCTGGCCTATGCAAGAAATCCAGATGCAATCTATGAAGATCCATCAAAAATGACAAAAGACAGTACTGGACTAAACTAGAGTCCTAGGCTGGCTAATGACTCCCACCGACTATGGCAAGGTCTGGGAGACATAACAGGCTACAAGATGAAGGCACGTAGAATTGTTGGCACCAATGAAGCCCTGGTGACTGGCCCAGATGGGATACCCAGACGAGCACTCAGATCCTGTGCATACCAGCTAGTACAGGTATTCGCAGACATCTTCAACCTCTCTTTACAGCAATCTGCGGTCCCTATCTGCTTCAACAAGGTGACCATCATTCCTGTACCAAAGAAAGCCAGGCAGAGTACCTTAATGACTAGCATCTGGTGGCTCTGGTTAGTCAGGGCATGAGTAAATTCAAGCCTCCCAGATTGCCTGGATCCACTACAGTTCACCTACTGCCCTAACAGGTCCATAGCAGATGTCATCACACTGGCCCTACACTCAAGCCTGGAACATCTGGATAACAAGGACACTTATGTCAGACTCCTATTTATTGAATACAGCTCGGCCTTCAACACCATTGTTCCGACAAAACTCATCTCCAAACTCCATGGCCTGGGGCTTGGCTCCTCCCTCTGCGACTGGATCCTGAACTTCCTAACTCACAGATCACAATCAGTAAGGATAGGCAACAACACCTCCTTCAAGATCATCCTTAACACCGGTGCCACAAAAGACTATGTCTTCAGTCCCTTACTATATCCCTTATGCACCTATGACTGTATGGCCAAATTCCTCTCCAACTCAATTTTGAAGTTTGCTGATGGCATCACCTTAGTGGGTCGGAGCTCAAACAATGATGAGACAGAGTACAGGAAAGAATCTGGTGAACTAGTGCAACAACAATAATCTCTCCCTCAATGTCAACAAAGTGAAAGAGATACTCATCAACATCAGGAAGCATAGTGGAGGACATGCTCCTGTCTACATCAATGGGGATGAAGTGGAAATGTTCGAGAGCTTCAAGTTTCTAGGTGTCCAGATCACCAACAAACTGTCTTGGTTCCTCCTTGCCAATGTTATATTTAAGAAAGCCCACCAATGCCTCTCCTTTCTCAGGGGGCTAAGGAAATTTGGCATGTCTGCTACAACTCTCACTAACTTTTACGAACGCATCATAGAAAGCATCCTTTGTGGTTGTATCATAGCTTGGTATGGCTCCTGCTCTGTTGAGGATATAAGGAACTAAAAAGGGTCATGAACGAAACCCAGTCTATCGCTCAAACCAATCTCCCATCCATTGACTCTATCTACACATACTGCTGCCTCGGAAAAGCACTCAGCATACTCAAGGACCCCACACATCCTGGACACATTCTTTTCCACCTTCTTCTGTCAAGAAAAACATACAAAATGTACCAACCGACTCAAGAACAGCTTCTTCCCTGCTGTCATCAGACTTTTGAATGGACCTTCCTTATATTTTGATCTTTCTCTACACCCTAGCTATGACAGTGAATACTATGAATACTACATTCTGCATCCTCTCCTTTCCTTCTCTATGTACAGTATGCTTTGTCAGTATAACATGCAAGAAACAATATTTTTCGTTGTATACTAATACATGTGACAATAATCAAATCACTGAATGTGAAGAGGAGATCATTGGATTCTCTCTTGATAGAGAAGGTCACTGCCTGGCACTTGTGTTGCAAAAATGTTACTTGCCATTTGTCAACCCAAACTTGCATATTTTCCAGGTCTTGCTACAGATGGGCATGGACCGCTTCAGCATTTGAAGAGTTGCAAATGGTAAGCATTGTACGATCATCAGTGAACACCCCCACTTCCAACCTTATGGTCAAAGGAAGGATGGAAGTAGCTGAAGGTGGTTGAGTCTTGGACACTACCCTGGTGAACTCGTGCAGTGATGTCCTTGGACTAAGATGATTGACTTCAAACAACCACCATTTTCCTTTGTTAAAAATAGCTACATAATTAAGCTTCTGGACATAATTGGTTTTTAAGATGTCATATTTCTCACATGTTCAGATAGACAGAAGTCTAGTAGCTGCAATAGAACATCTTTGTCAGGGGAATTAAATCTGGTGCATAAGTCTTTAGCACAACATCATTATGTTGGAAGGGATTTAAATAAACTTTACTGCTCTATAATATGAGGTTAAAAGGTTAAAAATATTGTTACCTATTATTATCTAAACGTTGGGAGGAAGTAAATAGGATCTTCCACACAACATTTTTGGTTGAGGGTGATGGCAACTATTTCAACCCTGTCCCTTGAGCTTACACACCAGACCCCATCATGGCTAAGGGTGAGGGCATGCATGGAACCTCCTCTTCTAGTTAGTTGTTTGACTATTCATAGCTTTCCTCTGATTTATTTTGTAATGTGCTGAAGATAATGATGGCATGTAATCCTATTGCTTCTGATAACCTACAGTGCCTTTTGAATGTTTAATTTTGGCCAGCTAGATCTATCCATGCCTGTCCTACTTACGATAACAGTTTTGCCACATGATGGAGATTGTCCACAGTGCATAAGTAAGAATTTTTGACTTCACAAGGTTTGTGCAAATACTAAAATGGACAAATGTATGTGAGAGATAGTGGGCTGAGGCAGATTAATTCTTTGTTTTGGTTCTCTTTTGCATTACTGATTCATTCTTAGTGATGGGCACAGCCAAAGCTTATTCTCTGTCCTCTATTTTCCTTTAATCCTTTCTTCATAGAATCCCCACAGTTCAGAAAGAGGCCATCTGGCCCATTGAGTCTGCACCAAATCTCCGACAGAGGATCCCACCCAGACCCTCCCCTATCACCATATCCCCTGTACATTTAACACTTAACCTACACATCATTGGACTATGGGAAGAAACCAGAGCACACAGTGGAAACACAGACAGATATGGGGAGAATCTGCAAACTCCTCACAGGTGGTCACCCAGGGTTGAAACTGAACACAAAACTGTGGCACTATGAGATGGCAGTGCTAACCACTGTGCCATTGGGTCTCCACTGAATCTTTTACATAGAATAACAACAATTCATCAATTATCAGTGGCAATCTGTCCCTTTGTTTGACATGAAGCCATGGAAATTCAGAGTTTTAGCTGATTGCTGAGGACATGTTGGTGAAGACAACAACCTATTAAAAATAAATACATTACACCTTTGTTCAAAATGTGGTCTGAAAACTTCATAAAAATAAATTAAGTATTCATCCATTTTTATCACTAGCAGTAATTTCTACAATTGATTTTAAGCAAAGTCAATAAAGTACAGCTATCTAATCTACATTTAGGCCAAAAGTGAAATGTAAATAAAATCTACTTACTTTCTTACCATTTAAATTTAATACTATAGCAATTATCTGGATATATGTTGTACTTCACTCATGAAATCTTTATGAGAAGCAACTGAGAAAACTGTTGTCTTATCACTATGTGCTTTATAACTACAGCAATAGGTCAAGATACACTTGAAGAGGTTCCTCATTTGTTTGACCTTATCAAAATTTTTAAGTATGTTAGCTGCATTCTAAAGTATGATTGTAGCATTCAGTTTTAGGAGATGCAAAATAATCTGTAATAGAATTACATTTTAAACACCTCAGGAAATTCTGGCTATTTTGCAACATAACTGTAATTAGAGACTAGTTTTTTGAGAAGATATTGATGATGGAGTCTCCCACATCAGTGTACACCCAGATCATTACTCCCCTGTGAGTTAAGCCCCAGCTTCTTACAGTTTTTTACACAGTGGCATAGTGGTACAGTGGTTAGCACTGCTGCCTCACAGCACCAGGGAGCAGATTTGATTCCAGCCTCAGGTTTACACATTCTCCCTATGTTTGTGTGAGTTTCCTCCGGGTGCTCCAGTTTTCTCCCACACTCCAAAGATGGGCAGGTTAGGTGGATTGACCATGCTAAGTTGTCCTTTAGAGTCCCAAGATGTGTAGGCTGGGGAGATTTGGGGGATTACGGGGGATAGGGCCTGGTACGATGCTCTGCCGGAGAGTTGGTGCAGACTTGATGGGCCAAATGGCCTCCTTCTGCACTGCAGGGATTCTATGATTTAATATAGGATAGGTTTTATCAGTTCTCAGCCAAACTACTGGATGGAACTATTATTAAGGAATCAATACCAGTCCTATTCCATTCACCATAATGTATTTGCCTATTTATTTGGATACAACTCTTAAATAAGTTTACATATAAAAATATTTTTTTTAAATCTGCAAAATGCAGAGTTTATAGTGTAACAGAATCTGTTATTGGAGCCATAATATCCATTAATTACAGGTCTAAAATTATTATTTTTTGGAACAGGATGCTTTCTGCTTCCCATATGTTCTCTTCTTCCCATTTATTATTTAACATCTTCATAAAAAGTTACTTTTTGGTTGGTTATGGTTATGATGCATAAATTTCACTGCTGTATTACAAATATGTTGGTGTGTTTGGAGGACATTTTCATCCTTTTAGGTAGATCACAGTCACTGACATCGTAAATATCACTTACTGACATGATCATTCGCTCTGTTAAGCATACAACAAAAAGTGCCATTTCTGAATCTTTAGTGCTGCATTCCTTCCAAATATTTCTCAAATGCAGTGCCAGAACTATACAGAGTAATCCAGATGTAGTCGAACCAGGGCTTTGTATGGCTGCAGCAAATTCTCATCCTATTTATATTCCAGTCATCTAGTAATAAAGACTAACATTCAATCAAGTTTTTTGAATACTCTTTGTACCTGATACAACATTTTAGTAATCAATGTTAACGAACTCTGAACATCTTTAAAATTTCACAGCTCCTAGTTTCTTTTTACCATTTATGCACTTACTATGCCACCAATCTTTGTTTCATCCGCAAACTTAGATGTACTGCTTTCTCCAGCAGTAATAAATTTAGTGAATAGTTCAGCACACTGCAGATTCTTGAGGGATAATGCGAGTCACTTCTTTCCAGTTCAACTACATTCCAGTTATCTCTATGCTCTGTCTTCTACCACCTAACCAATCACCTAACAAGTCAATATTTGCCTTCAACTCCTTGAGCTTTCGTTTTAGTTTATAGTCTGCTACATGGAGCCCTATCGAGTGCCTTCTGGGAGTCCAAATAAATTACAACCATAAACATTCCCTAGTTTGCTACTTTAGTTACTTCCTCAAAAAACAATTAATTTCTAGCAAGCTATTCCATAAATAATTCAGCCTGCCAGAGGCCTGCCAAAGAGAAGTGTTCAGTTATTTTTCTGAAGAGTAGGAAGCTGTCCTTTAAGGCTCACAAAATTAAAGTAAGCCATTGCCACCTGTATGGAACTCCACAGCCATAATCCGCCTCATCGAAATGAGTTTAGCAAATGTCCAAATGTCAGCAGCATCTTATCCACTGGAATGGAAATCTGACCAGTGTGCTCCTGTCCAAAAATTGAAATCTATCTCCTCCAACTTAACTCACCCAACCAAACCTGAACAGAACGTGCCCCCCCCACCCCACGATCCACACCTCCAACCTGCCCTCTACATCACACCCCAAGACACAACCCTCACTGCAGACCTGACCTAACCTGACCACTCCCTGACCCAAATGCCCAAACCAGTCAGACCTGACTTGACCCACCTCCTAAACCGACCACCAAACCAACCCAACCTGATGTGACCTATCCTCCTGAACCGTTTTATGCGACTGAAATTTCAATTAAACCCCCATATCACTTAGGTAGATGAAATATGCTGAATTTAGGCAAGTAAGAAATGTTGGGATTGGGAGATAAATTTAGTTTAAACCGCCCAGCAAGAGACTAGCAGATCAGGCAGAGTGTAAAATGGGAGCCTGGCCTGACCCTTCCCTGCCAGGCTTGATTCCATCAGTTCCCCACTTGGTGAGTTAGGTTAAAATTATCCTCCTTGTGCCACCATCACTTCTACCAGTAGTTCCATCATATTGATAATGTTATCCTTTGACTGAATTTGGAAGGTAGTATATACAGCTCAGCCTTCCCAGTTGAGGTGCAATCTCCTCACACAGGGTATGTAGTACAATAAAGTTCAATGCCTGCAGAGTCATGTTTGTTAGTTGTCAATTGCATTTAATTGGATGCAGGTGATTGACATTAACTGGGGATTCATTTGTACTCCTGTACAGAGAAACAGACTGAAACCATGGTTGTTGGCTGAAGAGGTACATCTCTGTAATGGCATCTCTATAAATAAATGCTTATAAAGGTGTGTAAATGTTGGTTCCAGTTCTCTCTCTTACTCCCTGGTTTTCTGAATGATAACATTGTTCTCTGCATTACCTGGTGATTCTTCTTCATGGTATCTGATCTAGCAGGCTTTGCTGCACACTCAATCTGGGAGTTAATGCATGGGTGGCACTGTGGCACAGTGGTTAGCACTGCTGCCTCACAGAGCCAGTAATCTGGGTTTGATTCCCGACTTGGATCACTGTCTGTGTGGAGTACACCCTCCCTGTGTCTGCGTGGGGTTCCTCCAGGTGCTCCAGTTTCCTACAGTCCGAAAGACGTACTGGTTAGGTGCATTGGCCGTGCTAAATTGTCCCTCAGAACATCCAAGCAGGTGCCGGAGTGTGGCAACTAGGGAACTTTCACTGCAATTTCATTGCAGTGTTGATCTAAGCCTATTTGTGACACTAATAGATAAACTAAACTAGATTACACTGTTTACCCCCGAGAGCAATTCTAGAAGTGCAGAAGTTTGAGAATATTCCTATGATGCTAACACAAAGAATTATGACACATGACACTCTTCAAGGCACAGAGATATATTTTTACTAAAAATGTTTCATACAGATTGATAATAGTAAATAACTCAGGCTATAATAGACAACCTGCAGCCTACAGTCTACATTTGAAAATGCCTGCTTATATCATTCATAATGAGTGAAAGTTTTCAAAAGATTGCCATCTGCCTTTCTTCTGAGCAGACCTCCCCAGGTGGCTGTCAAATCTTGTACTGGTTTTGAGGAGATTTTTGAAACAGTTATTTCTGTGTTGATGGTACATCTCATGGTAGATTCCCTTGGTCCTGTAAGCTGCTCTGCATTTCTTTCTGATGTATCCCAAAAGAATAGGGCTTAATATATGAATTGACCTGCTCTGCTGGATTATAGTCTCTGGAAGCGTGAAGGCAATTTTGATTGATATAAGAACTTTTTTTAAAGAAGCAACCTCAAAAATAACCAGGTGGGAAAAGCACAATCAATTTTTTGTTCACTTCGACACTCATCCATCATCATTTTTAAAATATGTGCATTATTCTAGTTTACCACACAATGGGCGCAATCTTACCAAAAAAATGGCAAAAGTAGAAAGTCCCACTGATGACGTGTTTTCTGACTAATCTTATGCCTCGTTAATAATAATTTTTATGCCCACGAGAATCATATTGCTCCTTCAGTACATTCCCTCTGATTCACCCACCCAGCGACAACTTAACTGCCACAGGTACTGAGGAGCTCCATATAAACTGCTCCCTAGCACTTGTTCCACAATGATCGCAGGGCATGGCAGGCAAGAAGGCAGCACCACACATTTCAGAGGGGGCCCTCACCAAGATGCTGGATGGAGTGGAGCAGAGGCAGAAAACTCTTTACCCCCTCTCCAGGAGACGGCCTTCTAGCAGGGTCACCAGCTCCTGGGTTGCAGTGGCAGCCCTGGTCAGTGCAAGAGCATTTCAGAAGAAGGTGGGGTGGCAATATCGAAAGAAGATAAAGATCTTCACTCAGCCAGGATAAGTAAATCATCCCCCATCTCCCACTGGACTCTCTTGCACACGCCTCTCATCCTCAATCCTTTCTCACACTCAGCCACCTTGACCTTTTCCAATACCAGGCACCAGATTCCCCCTTACCTCCCACGTTCACCATGTTCCGCCAAAGTCCAATTAGAATTGATGCTCAATATGAAGACATAGCACATTTAAAAATGAAGAAATGGCTCCAGGTTTTCCCAGTGTCACCTATGACATATTTGGTGTCAATGCCTCCATGAAGCCATGCCCCCATGACCTTTGCCTGAATGCACTCACACAATCCAGAAAGTGTTTTGTTTACAAGTGTCCGGCCCTTCTGGGGTTGGCAATGAAGTGAGGCAATGGTCTAGTGGCATCATCACTAGACTATTACTCCGGAAATTCAGTTAACATTCTGGGGGCCCGAATTCGAAATCTGCCATGGCAAATGTTGGAATTTGAATGCAATAAAAAATATTTGAAATTAAGACTCTATGGATAAGCCTGAAACCATTATAGATTGTCGGGAAAAACAGCATCTGGTTCGCAAATGTCCTTTAGAGAAGGAAATCTGCCGTTCTCACCGGGTCTGGCCTACATGTGACTCCAGGATCACAATAATGTGGCTGACTCTAAATTGTCTCTGGGCAACTAGGGATGGGCAATAAATGCTATAATAAGCCTCACAACACCAGGTTAAAGTCCAACATGTTTATTTGGTGGCACCAGCCACTAGCTTTCGGAGCACTGCTCCTTCATCAGGTATGTGGGAGTTCTGTTCACAACCAGGGCATATAAAACACAAACTCAATTTACAAAATAATGGTTGGAATGCAAGTCTTTACAGGTAATCAAGTCTTAAAGGTACAGACAATGTGAGTGGAGAGAGGGTTAAGCACAGGTTAGAGAGATGTGTATTGTCTCCAGCCAGGACAGTTATTGAGATTTTGCGAGCCCAGACAAGTCGCGGGGGTTACAGATAGTGTGACATGAACCCAAGATCCCAGTTGAGGCCATTCTCATGTGTGTGGAACTTGGCGATCAGTCTCTGCTCAGCAACTCTGCATTGTTGTGTGTTGTGAAGGCCACCTTGGAGAATGCTTAACTGAAGGTCAGAGGCCGAATGCCCGAGACCGCTGAAGTGTTCCCCAACAGGAAGAGAACCCTCTTGCCTGGTGATTGTCAAGCAGTGTTCATTCATCCGTTGCCATAGCATTTGCATGGTCTCCCCAATATACCACGCCTGGGTACATCCTTTCCTGCAGCGTATCAGGTAGACAATGTTGGCCAAGTTACAAGTATGTACCGTGTACCTGGTGGATGGTGTTCTCACATGAGATGATGGCATCCATGTCAATGATCTGGCATATCTTTCAGAGGTTGCTGTGGCAGGGTTGTGGGTGTTGTGGTCACTATTCTCCTGAAGGCTGGGCAGTTTGCTGCGGACAATGGTCTGTTTGAGGCTGTGCGGTTGTTTGGACACAAGAAGTGGGGGTGTGGGGATGGCCTTGGCGAGATGTTTGTCTTCATCGATGACACGTTGAAGGCTCCGGAGAAGATGTTGTAGCGTTTCGGCTCCGCGGAAATACTGGACGATGAAGGCTACTCTGTTCGCCGTGTCTTCTGAGGAGATTGGTGCAGTTTTTCGTAATGGCGCGTCGGAACTGTCAGCTGACGAGTCGAGCACCATATCCTGTTCTTATGAGGGCATCTTTCAGCGCCTGGAGGTGTCTGTTGCAATCATCCTCATCTGAGCAGATCCTGTGTATACGGAAGGCTTGTCCACAGGGGATGGCTTCTTTAACATGTTTAGGGTGGAAGCTGGAGAAGTGGAGCATCGTGAGGTTATCTGCGGGCTTGCGGTACAGTGAGATACTCAGGTGACCATCTTTGATGGAAATGTGTGTTTCCAAGAATGCAACCAATTCCGGAGAGTAGTCCATGGTGAATCTGATGGTGGGATGGAACTTGTTGATGTCATCATATAGTTGTTTCAATGATTGTTCACCATGAGTCCAAAGGAAGAAAATGTCATTGATGCATTTAGTGTATAGCATTGGTTGAAGATCCTGTGCAGTGAAAAGGTCTTATTCGAACCTGTGCATGAAGATGTTGGCTTCTTGAAGTGCGAGTTTGGACCCCATGGCTGTTTTGTGTGTCTGGATGAAGAACTGGTTGCTGGAGGTGAAGACATTGTGGTCCAGGATAAGGGAATGAGGTGTGAAATTGCATCTGGATATTGGCAGTTGTGGGCACTGAGTACTGAGGCAGTTGCAACAATGCTACCGTTGTGGGGGATGCTGGTGTAGAGTGCCGAGATATCCATTGTGACGAGGAATGCTCCTAGTTCAATTGCTCCATGTGTGCTGTGTTTCTGTAGGAAGTCCGTAGTGTCGCAACAAAAGCTGGGGGTTCTTTGTACAATGGGCTTCCGGATGCCCTTGACATAGCCGAAGGTGTTCTCGCACTGGGTCCCATTGCCTGATACAATGGGACGGCCTGGTGTTTTTGCCTTGTGTATCTTTGGGAGGCAGTAGAGATCTCCAACATGGGGAGAATGTGGGATGAGAGCACGGACGGTGCTCTGAAGATCCAGATCAAAGATCTTGATCAGTCTGTTGAGTTGACGGGTATGTTCTTTGGTTGGATCTGTGGGTAACTGTCTGTAGTGTTCCTCGTTGTTCGGTTGTCAGTACACTTCTTTGCAGTAATCCGTTCTGTTCAGTACCGCAATGGCCTCTCCTTTGTCTGCTGGTTTGATGACAATGTTGCAGTTAGTCTTGAGAGCACAGATGGCGTTGCGTTGCGTTTGGGTGATGTTCGGGGCTGTCTTGTGATGAATCTGGTGTTGACACACCTCCTGACAGCTTGGGCATACATGTCAAGTCAAGGGCAGTGGCCTTCCGGAGGAGTCCAATTTGACTCTTTCCTCGTCGGTTGCTGCACTGTGGATGTTTCTGTCAGATGTTCCCAGTTCATTGGCTGACTCACTGTGTTCACTGTTGGCCTCTTAGGGTTTGTGGAAGAATTCCCACAGCCTCATTCACCTGATGAATTCCTCTGTGTCTGCTGCAAGACTGATGGGGTCTATTTTGGTGGTGGGCCAGAAATTAAGCCCTCGGCTGAGAACTTCGATTTCATTTTCGATATCAATAAATGCTGGTCAGCCAACGATACTCACGTCCCACAAATGAACAAAATAAATGCATCTTTATTGTTCCAGTGTATTATGAAAGATATACCCAGAACAATGGAAAATTATGCAAATAAACTCACTTTTCTTTATTTGGCCTGCAGATGAATCATCTCTGGGTGACTGAGGCAGCTAAATGATTTCCATTTCCATGGATAAACTGCGTCATGCTGATGGCATTTCACATGGCTGGATTCCCTCAATTTGAAAGAACACACTTGGCATTTTGGGCAACAGCGTTTAATTCCTATGCTGAGTGAACTGCAAGAGATATAACCCAACAACAACTTACATTTACCTAGCACCTTTATTGTCAGTTAAACATTCCAACGCAACTCACAGAGCAGAAAGGGAGAAAATGAATGTGGGACAAGGAAGGGGATATTAGGAATATTGCAAAATGCTTGATCAAAATGGTAGGTTTTAGATCAGGGGATATGCGGAAAAGGCAGAAGGATAGGAATGAGAAAAATATCAGCCATGATTGAATGGCAGAGCAGCCTCAATGGGCCGAGTGGCCTTATTCTGTTCCTATATTTTATGGTCTTATGGTGTTAAAAGATGATAGAGGGATGAAGGGACAGAGAGGTTTAGCAAGGAAATCCCAGCTGGGCTACACATTTGGCCAGAGCTAAAGAAACACCAAGCCCTTGGGCAAGGTTACAGAAATAGTGAGTGACGAGAACTTGAAAGCAGTTAAACACGAGGATAACAGTTTTAAATGGGAATCATTTGGGTCCAGTAGCCAAAGTAAGGCAGGAAAGAAAACTGAACTAATGGTCTCAAACTTAAAAGTAAATGGCTGAGACAGAATGATCCTGAGGTAGTGAGTGATTTCTGATGGCAGATGTGCAGTGCAGTGCAGACATCTGGTGATGGGTGGCTAAATCAGTTGCGCGTTTTTTATGCCTATATATGCATCCCTTAGGCTTAACGGAACAAAGGTAAGAGCTTTACTGAAGGAATGAGAATTTAGAAAAAGTAGTTTTAAATAATCTAGAGGAGAGATTTTACTGGGTTGAGTACAGAAGGAGTGGGTTTTAAAAACAATAGCAGTGTATGTGTGGTAAGAGATACAAACAAGAAATTAGTCAGAGAAGGCCTTCTCCTGCAATCTGCACCCTGGAAATAGAGAGGTTTACATGGTATGGTAAGGTCAAAGGAAAGCTGTGATACAGTGAGAGAGGTTATATGGAGGGAAAGGTTAGGGGAAGGTAGGTTGGCATTGCAATCAGAGTAGACAGGGAAACATGGGTAGAAATAATATTCAAATCACCAGGGATAAATATTTAGTTAGTCAATAGCCTAACGTAGGAATGAAGGCTCAGTGAGAAATGTAGGGTGGAAAGTACACAATATAAAGAAGAAGTGGGGAGGTTAGAAGATTAGAATAAGGTGAGAGGCTCAAAGCAGAAGAAGGTGCCAAAGAAGTAAGAGGGATACTGAGGGCCACACCACTGCAGCCACAGTTTGATTGAGGCAAAGGGTGGAATGTGTAAGCAGGAAGGGGGACTTCAGTAAGGAACAAGGTGTCAACTAACAATCAGAAAAGTTTTCATCAAAGTAGTAGAATTTTACGAGATTTTTTTGTAAGTGCCCAGCTAATCTGAAAATGGGAGAGTGCCAGACCTGTTTTTTGGATGAGTTTTCATGCCCAATCTTATACACTCTGTCTTTGAAAAGATGGGCAAGTCAGTTCCTAGCCAGAGAGGCTGTGGGCTGGCCTTAACTTGTCAGACAGCCTATAGAGGAAAGTATTGCTCATGTGCAGACCTCTGATGCTGCACGTGTGCATTAGCAGTAAGAGACAGAGAGCTGTTCTGCGGGTAACCTCAAACAGCAACACCGGGCAATCGTGGGGGCCAGTGGGCTGAGATGCAGGCCCCCACCATCCCCCTGTCACTCAAACCAATCATGGGTCCATTGCCCAGATCAATCATGAACCCCCTCCCTCCTCCACTGATCAAGGACACACCGCCCTCTCCCACCAATTGCCTACAGAGTGGTAGCAGACTTCCCTTTCCCCATTGGCCCTTCCCACCACTGGCCCTGCCCCACAATGCACATCCAACTGGCCCCACCCCCCCAGTGGCCCCACAACTTGGCACTGCCCCCCACAGGCCCTGCCTCCCATTGGCCCTATCCCCTGGCACTGACCCCACAGACCATACTGCCATTGGCCCTGCTCCAACACTGCCCAATGGGCATTGCCCAGGTGCCAGGCTGACATTGCCCAGGTACCAGGGTGGCACTGCCAGTCAGGCACTACCCATGGGGCACCACTGCCTTGCACTTGATCTTCCCAGGGGGCATCAATGGCTTCTGGTTCTCACCAGCAAGGCCAACATGACTGTTCCTTGTTGATGGAGAGCAGGTGTTTTCCTTCCCGGAGAGAACCTCTCCCAGCGAGGTCTTAAGGCAAACGAGCCCGGACATTGTGTGCCAGGCTCACTAAATACATTGAAACTAGCATTTCAATAAATTTCAATAAATTAATTAGCATCTCACCCATTTCCAGAGAGAGGCTGACCGTGCCAGAAATCCAGGAGTTATAAATTCACAACAGACACAAAAACCAGCGCCAATTGCACTCAGCGTTTTAGGCCCGATTTTACACTTTTCCGTCGCAAAACAGGCGTAAAGCGGCCATAAAATTCTGCCCCTAGATGTCAATGGAATCTTTCACAGTGAGTTCCCAGAGGACAAATGACTTTTCCTCAAGTGAATAGTTATTCTGCACGGAAGTGCAGAAGGACAGTGATTACAGACAGGACCTGAAGGGATAGTTGTAAATGGAGTGAGCAAGACTGGAAGGAAGTTGACAGGATTAGCACTCTGTGCATATATTACATGAGAGTTCTATCATCATGCGCTTTGTGTAAGACCACGGGTATAGAACAGTGCATGTCAATGTCCACGAACCTACTGGCAATTATAATGTCCTCATCACCCGGCAACCAATGGCATCACTCATTATTTGAGTCACAAAGACAATTTCAAGGTCGGCCAAGAATACTTTTGCATTCAGGCATTGTGCATTCCAGCTGAGCCTTCTTTCTAACCAAGCAAATTCAACTAACAGAATCACAATTGAGCACACCACACAAATCTTAAAGCAATGCTTCAGATGCTTTGACTTTTTAAGATTTAGTCATGGCATCACTGGCTGGGCCAGCATTTACTGCCCATGTCTAATTGCCCTTTGAAAAGTGATGGTGAGCTGCTTTCATGAACCGCTGCAGCCTATCCAGAGTAGGTACATCCACAGTGCTGTTAGGGAGGGAGTTCCAGGATTTTGACTCAGTGACAGTGAAGGAATGACAATGTCTTTCCAAATCAGGATGGTGTGCAGCTTGGAATGGGACTTGCAGTTAGTGGTGCACCCATGTGCCTGCCCCCCTTATTCTTTTAGATTGTAACCATTGTGGGTTTGGAAAGTGCTGCCTAAGGAGCATCTGTGAGTTCCTGCAGTGCAGGTCAAGTGATATCAGGCAATCCTGCCCTGTGAAAGTCTTGTGTATCATTCTGGGGTGCTTCATGCCACACAATTTGGTTTGGCAGTGAGGTATTTACATAGAGTCACAAAGAGCACAGGGTTGGGCACCCTGGACTCACTGCCTCAGGGCAGCATCACAGTAATAATAATAATCTGCTGAGAACAGATTGCTGGGCTAGTGTAAGATCAAGCATGCCTCTTAGAGCACTGAGACCAGCAGCCATGAAGGCAGGGATTTGACCCAGCATAGCAGGAAAGTGGCTGTCCTGGCCTCTGCCTGAGCTTCTCCTGCAGCACTCTGACTTTGATTGGTTTTCAACCTGCTTTGCAGTCGACGTGGAATCAGTGGCCTCCAGATCCTGCAACACAGTTGGGTCCACAACTGTTGCCCTGGAATTGGTCCCACTCCCATGTGAAAGGGATGGGCTTCAAGCAATGCGATGCTTTCAATCACCTTGGGGCTAGACTCTTCAATGCTTTTTAAGGAGGCAGTCTAGAAGGCCTGCTAGTGCACCAAGCATCTTAACATGCATGTTCAAGCATTGCCTTGTATGTCGCCCCATTGAAATCCTTACCTGAGTCCCTTGAAGCAGAACTTACCATCTAGGGAGCTGACAGAACAAACTATCCTATCCCCCTGTGCCAGGTGATCCTCTAGGTGTGGCTTCCAATTCTGGATCATCTTTTAAGGTATGCACACTGCCAGTATCTGAGCTGGTGGCAGCAAAAGTCAGATGAAGTGACATTAACATCATCATCAGAGATATGGTGCAGCTCTTGCCCTTCCTCCTAATGCTGCATTGGCAGGTCATGCAAGAGCTTTGTGTATCTGCAAACAGAAAATCAGCCATGGAAGGTTGGGGTGAGGGAAGGGGGCTAAGTGGAAAGCAAGAGGTTCATTCTTGTACTTTATGAAAGATAGCAGGATGAGGGTGAGGTGCGATTTGAGAATGACAGAAAGGAAAGAACATACCATCAACCTGCATGTTCTCTGCCGAACTGGATGCAACAGCCTCTGCCACAACTAACTTCATGATGAGGAACGCCATCAGTACTCCTAGGTTAGGCAGGCAAGCCTGTCACCCTCTCAGTTCTGTTCTTCTTCCTAAGATTGCGGGTCACCTTGCCCTGCAACGGAGAGGGAAGATGCCAGTGATTGTGCTACACTGTAATTGCATGATGTGCTGCCATAGCTGAATAGTTAGAAGGTACATAGAAGCTGCAAGAGGTTGGCGTGAGATTGACATCATTGGAAGTTGTGTGTGAGTTGGGTATAAAATCTGGATGTTAAGCCTGCATCCTGGAGGCTGCAGACGGCTGAGTGAGGGGGGTGTAACACATTGAACAGTGTGAGAGTTTGGCATTTTGGTGTCTAGGAGATGTCAAATGAAAATGCAACCATTTGACCTTGACTACACTTGTGAGATCTTTGAGTTTCTCACAGCACCATTGTCAGATCCTCAGAATCAGACTCCATGAATTGACCTCCCTGGCCATTTGCTCCCACTCTCTTCTGATGGTGAGCACCCCCTACAAAAACATTGCTTTTCTCTTCCTGCTGTTTTCTCCACAACTTCTTGGACTAAGGCTTCCAGGGCTGCAACCAAGAATCTGGGAGCCCTCCCTCTTCCAGTGCTTTTCCTTAAGACCAATTCCTGCAGAGACAGCCAGCAGCAACTTCCTTACAATCGATGTGGCTCTCCTTGATAAAAAGGGTAGGCTCTCTTTGAGACATGCAGGCTAGCTGCAGCACATGCCAGACAGGTATACTGTTAGAACCCCTGTTGAACATCCAACCTGCCAGCCAGCCAGCCAGCAGCATGGGTCATACTTGACTGAATGCAAAAATCATTAAAATGAGGAGGCAACAAATCATTTATGCGCTGCCTGCTTCAGTGAGAAAAGACGTGGGCATATTGCAAATTGCAGTCCTTATGCCTGAAAATGGGAGCAAACTATTATTCTGCCCTCTGAATTTAAGCCTATAATTTACAACAGAGTCAGTGCTGTGATGGCAGAACTCACACCCCAACTCACTTCCTGTGGGTCAATGGAATTGTCTGAATTTCAGGCTCAATATTGCTTGTAGAGACAAATATTTTGTAAAAGCACACTTACCACAATATATGCTGTTCCATGCAAATCAGTAGCCAGTGTTCATTATTAGAGTTTATGGATAATTATATTACATTTAAAATTATATATCAATGGCACTGAGAGAAAAATCCAACTCTTTTGATGTTTTTGTTTGGTTGCACAATTTCTACTTCTTTCTATCATTTTTGTAACTCTTTTCAGCCCCAATGCTCTGGGTTGTTACTTCCATCACTGGAAGTGGGTTGGGGGGAGGGGGGTGTGGAGCAGGGGATGGGCTAACATTTTCACCCATTTGTCAGTTTGTTTATCCGTAAACAATATATCTTAAAGACTAATGGACAGATTTCAACAAAACTTGGTGCACAGATAGGGTGTGGCCCAAAGAAGAACACATTCATTTTTGACAAAGATGTGAATTTGGATCCTGGATTAATATTAGGTAACAGGGGAATTGACTTTTTTTTCAGAATGTTGTGGGTGTTTTATTTAGAATGTTATGGACCATTTCAACTGCTGTTGTGGAATTTGTCATAGCTGTCAAAATGTGAGCAGAGTTTTCAGAGCAGGTTGTTGGCCTGAAGTCCCCTCAGTGAGATGGAAGCTCTTAATAAAAAGATTTATTTTTTCAGCTTCGAATTTACATAACATCAACCAGGCAGGGAAATGTCTCAAGGAAGAGCTGCATAATTGAAATAACAGTGTGGCAGAGATATGCATTCTACGTTGTCCCTTCTTCGTTTGTCTTCCTCTGTAATCAGGCATTTATACACAGTGCTATGTGCTGACATGACCATTGATGGCCTCATCAACTCCATCCTCAGCACTTCAATCTGAATAGTTGAAATAAAAACATATCTTTGTTAAGAATAAGAAAACCAAAATAGCTAATTTCTGACGGTATTTTTGAAAAGTTCTAAAGAAATGTAATAATTGTAATTTACAGCATTCAGAATCGTATAAATAATCTTTCAGTTGTAAATGGGTATCAGCATTCATTAGGCCATTCAAAATTAAATTTAATCATCACACAATAAACTTAACAAGCAAATTGCACTGGGTTGCAGGGACATTAGATCCCACAGCAGCTGGCAATCCTAAACCAGACCTGATTTCCATAGCAACACTGCAATGCTGAACTAAACCTGATAACATAAATTGCACCCCAAGGGAGGAGTGACTTTCACTGAATGCTTCAATTTTCATTGTTGTTTTGATTTCACTTGGCAGTGAATAATACTTTGATACTCTGTGGATGCACTTATTTAGGTAGGGGAATGGGAATAATTTAGCATATTTGTCCTTTCATACTCTCAGATCGCCAAACACTAGTTCCCGGGCGACATAGCAATTAGTGTCCAGCAACTCTGATGAGGCTTATCCACTGACCACAAGGAGGCAGCCAAAGGCGTCTTGCCCTCTACTGTCTTTGTCTTTAAGATCCTATTTGGTGCTGACCCTTAACAGCATTACTTCTTCCTGACTTTTGATGGATAGAAAATGGGATTTGAGGTTCAAATTAGGGGTCAACAGGATGTTAGGATTGTGAGACAGTATATGGCAAGTAATTGGACTTCTGTCTTGATAGTACAGCTTCACTTTGATCAGTTTTGAATTGGAAAATATTTCCTCTCATTCAGACCAAGGGCCAGATTTGTGTTCCTGGATTGGGTGCGTAGAGACAGGAGAATTCTCAGCACGGTGAACCATATCTTTAAAAATTACTGCCCACTGTTCTGATTTTTGTTCTGGTTGGTGTTTGATAACAACCATTTGGGCCAGTTACTCCCAGAATGAACGCAGAGGCTGCTGGATGTGGAAGCGGGATGGACGGGTAGTCACTTCTGTGCTTTGGCACCTTGTTGCATTAAACACAAAAGTTGAAGCAAAACAAAAGTCCTCCAAATCTCAGCCCCACACACATGCTTCATCCATGCCAACCTATGCCATCTCATGTCCCACCTATTTCCCCATGACCCTTATATGCCCTGTGATAACCGATGTTCATGTGTCCTGCCCCCATGCAAATTCATGCCCCTCTATCTACCTTCATACATCCTATGCCCTTGCTACATTCTCATGGCCCCTTATAAGCCCTATGACAACTTAATGCCAATTTGTGCCATCCCATGCTCCCACCCACAACCTTTTGCCCTTACTCTCTTCATGCCAGCTAACTTAATATGCTTTGTCAGTTCCAACAAGTTTATGCACTTTTGCATACAATCAAGTTTACTTTTAACAATCAAAAAGGGTGCTTTACCTCTTTCGAAGGACGCCTACCTTCCTCAAAGGTGTCCTGAAACCAGATCTAAAAGGGTGCCTTACCTCTCTAAAGGTGTAGCCTGGCATTCCAAACAACTCCACCAAGTTCAGGTCAGCTCTTACCTGGTCTAATATGCACACTCTGAGTTTTGCAGTCCTGGTCTACCAAAATCCCACTGCATTGGAGGCAGCGGATAATTTAAATGGCCAGCTGCTTCCATTAGCTATACATGCACAACCCTCAGCCTGACTCCAGTCCCACCCATGCAGTAATAGGAAGAACTGTATTCCAGAGAGACTCTCGTCATGTTGAAAATCTGGGCCTTGAAGATGTCATGTATCTTGCTGGCTGAAGGAAACAATCTAGCAGCTATTGGATAAGCAAGATAAATATCCAAAACTTGGTTTGAAGACAAAAGATCAACAAAGGAGCTCACTTAATCACCAGAGATGATGTGTACTAAATGATGACTGTAACAGAGATATATAATTTGAGTTGTGGTAAAAGAATGAATGCCTTTTCTAGTTGACCCATGCTGGTCAGCGGTTCGTGTAATGCCAGTTACACCTGGGTGTCAGTGTCCTGAGGGGTTGTTATTCTAGGGCTTCTCAGGTCTGATGGTTGGGGTGTTTTAAATTAAAAATTAAAATAAAGCATATAAAATTGACATAGGAGTACACATTGATTAGTAACTGTCATGTTCACAGCATTGATGCATTCATTAGAGTAGATAATTTATTCAAACATCACCCTCTCCATTCAATTCAGTGCAATATCAATACAATAACAGTGTAAGTTCTGTGTTACCAGCATAAACTTGGTCTATACTGATAAGCAACACTCTGTTCCAAATTAGCACAGTGAAATAAAGGTTTATTTATTGTAATCCTTCCAAAATCTAGTAGTTATCTGTGAAACAATTCCTGTCTTCTATGCAGTTTGATATTGATGAGGTGTCATAATATAATCTAATGTAATTGTATATTCACAGACAAATTTTCTTCCATGGCTGAAATATCTTTAGTACCTTATGTTTCCCATTTCTATGATCTACCATTTTTCTAGCATAATATATATTGTTTGCTTCTGCATGGAGGTTAATGGACTGCAACATCATTATACCAAATTAACATGTACAGCTGAATAAAAAATCATCCCCCACAGTGCCAATGACAGGTGACCAACTGTAGATGGGTTTGAAGGATATGGAGGAAGTCTATTGCCATATGGGATTTGACTACAATCAAAGCAATATGTTATATTTGAGTATAGAAAAGTATATATTTTTAAATAGCTGAGCAGTTTCTCAGATTAGAATTTGAATTATCCAACAAAGAACAAAGAAGTGGACAAACCAATGGTGAACAAGAATAAATAAATTCCGATTGCAAAGCAAATTAGACCAATTTAGTGGTAATAAGAAGGATAACTTTACAAAAATGTCTGAAGAACTGGCAGAAAATGACCAGGAAACCCTACTGGATGAGTAACCAAATACTGAGCGCAAAACCATTCAGAAACACAATGAATCCATGTCTGCCCCTGTGATTAAAAGGGCAGGTGGCAAAACAATAACATTGGATCTTGATTTCCAAGCTCCTGTTGGAATTGTATCCCAAAGGTGTGTTGGGGAATCCCATTTGGATATTCCCAGGTATGGTTTGCACAGCGATTGCCCAAAGGTACAAGCTTCCCTTAGGCAATTGCATTGCACTGGGAACCATCTGAAAGTGTGATTTAAACCGCAAACTTCAGATTGTTACAACTGGGTTATGCTAATAGTTACCCAGAATAAGTTAGATCAATTAAAGCCACTTGTAAATTCTGGGTAACTAATGTAGAAACCCAGACAGGCCCTTTATGTGACTCCCTGTAGTCCCCGACCCTCCACTTGACTGCTCCCACACACGCCTTCCCCCATGGGACTATCCCCATACCCTCAAAGCAAGGCCAAGTGAAGTTAGGTACCAGCTGTTTGTACGCAACATTGATTGTGGAAGCCATATGCTCTTTCTGCTTCTAATCAAGGGTAAATATTTCCTTTGTTTTACCACTTGAAGTTGATGACAGTTCTATGAATATATGAATGGCTAAGCATTTTTCATAAATTGTTATGAAATATTCGGCATGTATTAAATGTATTTAATCTTATTCATATGATCATGGTTAGTGAAATGCCTGATTTAAATGTTGCGGCTGATTGAGATTAAGGCGGGCCATTCATGCAGCCCACTCACTATCCTAGGTTGCCCATCACAGCTCTGAATATGTAATTCAATGTATGATCACTGCTACCAAATGATGTCTTTAATACGAGGTAATTAATTTATCCTCATTGCACATTACCAGATCTAGAATAAAAGCAAAATACTGCGGATGTTGGAATCTGAAACAAAAACAGAAAATGCTGGAAAATCTCAGCAGGTCTTATAGCACCTGTGGGGAGGGAACAGAGCCAATGTTTTGAGTCTAGATGATCCTTTGTCAGAGCCTGCTGGAGGGTCATCTAAACTCGAAACATTGGCACCAGATCTAGAATAACTTGCTCTCTGCTTAGTTCTAACATATGCTGCTTTAAGAAATTGTTCTGAAAATACCCTGTGAGCTCAGTTTCCAGGCCACCTTTTCCAGTTTGGTTTTCCTAATCTGTAGGGAAATTAAAATCATCTATGATTATCACTGTACATTTCCCAAGAGCTTCTATCACCTCTTCCTGTATACTCTATCCAGTAATGTGGTTACTGTTAGGGGTCCAAAATCCACTTCCACAAATGACTTGCTACCTTTACCATTTCTTATCTCTACCCAAACTGACTCAGGCCATTCTTCTCTGTTTTACAAATAGGTAAGTAACAGAGCTACCCCTCCATGTTTTCTAAGATTCCTATCCTTCCAAGATGCCATGTACTCTTGAATATTCAGGTCCCAGCATTTGTCAGCTTACAGAAATGTCTATTTTTATTGGAACTGTCACTTCATCTGCATTGTAATGAATGTTACCTGCATTCAAATACAGAGCCTTTAAACTCTCTTGTTTCCCATTTTTGAAATCTTTGTCGTGATTTCCTGGCTCACTCTTAAGTTTGTATGCTATGACCCTTTCATGCACTGATTTTCATTCATCTTATTGCTACCTTGCTCTTTTGCTTTGTCTTCCCTCTTTCATTGGTCCCCTCTTTCCACACTTGATCCCTTGCTCCAACTATTTAGTTCAAAGCATTCTCTACACCTCTAATTTTGTGACGCAAATTGTCCCAATGTGGTTCAGATAAAGACTGTCCCAAGGAGTGTGACTGCCTCCTGGTACAAAGTGTCCAGATAACTTTCCTTCTCCCTGATGAGTCATAGTGTCTGCAATTTGGCCTCCAGCTCCATGCCTCTGAGCCAAAGCTCCTCAAGTCGCAAATGTTAAACACAGGTGTGTTTGCCCTGGACCACTCCAGCATCCAGAAGCTCCCACATTCTGCAGTTGCAACATATCTCCTGCCTTGCTTAAGTGTTAATTCATTTATTTGTCTGCATTAATTTAAAATTAATTAAAAATGTTATTCCCAAAAACTTTTACTACTGCTAGTAACCTTTTCAAAACTATTAAAACCTTACAAGTACTGATAAATTACATGAGCTTTGAAGATAAATGAGCAAAATATTAACAATCCAATTACTCATCCGTTTTCCTGTGATATCCCACTCTGATTTCTCTCAGAACATAGCCACTCCACTCTGGAACCACAGACAGGATTGGATGCTGCTGATTCCCTCCAGGTCCTCCTACCACCCACTCTTCTAGATGCTGCAGGTAACCTCCAGATTCTCTTTTCACCCACTTTTCTGTGCTCAAATTCACCTTTGAAATGAGTTCTCTTTCCTCTATGTGCTGGTTGAGAAATCTCCAATGGTTTCTCTACTCTCATGAGTCCACCTTCACAGGTCAATATATGCACTGGGATTCCAAAGGTTCCGCATACTATAAGATTGGCCTTATTGCCAACTTTACCTGAGACATTTGCCCACCATGCAAGCCTGATGCCAAAATAGGGCACATCAAAGCTATGATGTGAGATAATGGCTATCCCAATCAGATTATTACTCATATATTGGGCAAATTCATGAATGGGCCCAAGAGCACCACTTGCAGTCCTGAAAAGTGCTGAGCTTACCTCTGATTACCCTGGAAATGTAAAGTGTCTCAAAAATTAGAGCAGCAGATGAAGCTAGCCATTTCACACTGCTACTATGACTAGTGTACTTAGGATGCTGCCATCAAGCAAAAAGACATTCTACCTAACATATAAATGAATAGGGTGGTATATGAATTTCTGTACCTGTGTGATACAAGGTGGCTGTATGTCCCAATGATCAAATCAAACAGCATGTTCCTTCAAGCTGTACATAAAAGAAAAATACTGACTGCATTGAACCTCCTGTGCTTGCAAAGTTCAGAGCAAACACTAAGGATTTTCTGGCCTGCCCACCATGGTCAATGGACTTTTGGTTGTGCCACCGAATCTACCGCAGCAGGTCCCATCAGGATGGGGATGGAAAATTCCAGACATGGTGTCCAACATTAGAGAAGATTCCTTGATTACAAAACAGTTTCTAAACATTCTTGATTGTGCTAAGAATTACATTTGAGGTTATCTGTTGGGTTTACAGCCTGGCTGCAACATGTCCATGCAATGTGCCTTTTTCAGTTAAACAAAAGCTTGGGGGACAGTCATTCCCTGGTTTATTGTTCATTGTAATACCATGACCAATCAGAATTGACTTGCCTGGTTTGAATTTAAACAAAAGCTTGGCAATTAACTGTTCCCTGGCATATTCTCCACAAAAAAGACTCTGCCAATCAGAGCCTACTTGCCAAAAAATCAGCACCCTGTTTTTATGCTGAATATATTATTATTGCCTTTGAGATTTGGTATTCTTATAATTCTGTCCTGATGAATGCAAGCTGAAAAGCTTCAATAGCAAGTTTCTTTTTCCGCAATACTCAAGTTCAGTACTACCAATCAACTCGTTATAAACATTAAATAACTGGGCTGATCATATTGGGCTGTTGTAGTGACAACTCGAGTATTGTGGATCTCAGAGACAGGATCACTGAACCATCATATGTAGTATATTTGGCAGTAGTTGATGAAACCATTCCTTCTGTGGGTGTAGATATTGCAGTGTACAAATGAAAGATGTTTGTACCTGGGCCAGAATCCAGTTTTGAGTACAATCTAAGCTCTCCCTGCATCTTTGGCATATAATCTGGACGATGGCAAAAGCTTCTAATGGTATCATTGTGCCAATAAACTCTTTGATTTCACCGCATTGAAAGCCTGCTTACCTTGAGTATCAATGTTCTTCTCATCCTACCAACTGCTCACATAGCTTGGCTAGGCATTTCATGAATATCATTTGGATGATGTCCACTACATGCTCTGAGTCCCTTAGAATGCTGTACTTGCCTGGCCTCTGGCTGTGGCTTCTCAGGATGTTAAACCATTTGTTCTTGCCTTTGTTTTTTGCATTGGCGCTTCCAATGTCCTCTTGTGCCATATGCCTTGTGTACAATGCCAAAAGCTGGGAAATTTTTCAGTGCATATATGAGGCCATATCAGCCGCATTGCTTTCTCAGCTTGCCTGCATGGGCCATCATGTCAGTGGTGGGCAAATTATGCTTGGCCAGTAGTATGGCTTCATACCTGCATCCGCTTTGCAGTTGTACTTCCACATTGTAACTTTTGGGTTGGTTCAAAATGTTTGTTTGGAATGCTTCCATTGGGCTAGATGTTATCATGATCTAGATCACTCTATCAGCTCTTTCTGATTCTATGACATTGTCTCTGCATCTACTTATCAATTGATCAATGATTTCCAACTGTTATCTAAAAGACATTAATTATAAAATTATAATCAAACTTCACTCATGATTGACTTTTGAATGCCGACCATATTTTCTCTGGATTATTAAGGTCACTCTCTAACGGAACTGATGTGTTCGATCTGTGCAGGCTTTTATTGCCAAGAGCAATCATTATCTTAATGGCTTCTTTGTCTGCATTAGTAAAAGTTGAGGTCCAAAAAATCTGGCTTGACATGCTGTTGGAATAAAATAAACTCAGATAGATCTTTTGTCTTCCAATTGTTTGTTGGAAATTTTGTGGTCATCCTATCAAATTTGCAGGATATGAGAATCTTCTGGGACAGGACAGCTATTTGTTTTTTGCATCGCCCTTTAGAATCTGGTTTTGCTCTCTAAGCTGTATACCTTAAGTGGCCGCAGCCTTTACTGGTTGCGACTTGACTGCAATTATGGCACTATTCAGTTTTTTTTTCCAGGCTTATTCAAGCTCTGTCCACAAAACAGTAATTATTGACGTGAAAAGGAGTGTTGGAGTATTAGCTAAAGATTAAGTTAAACAGTGATAAAATAAACTTTTTTTGCTGCCTTATTTTAGCTATTAGATCTGGGGAGCTGGATGGACTCTTCTTGCCTCAGCAGTCTGCAATGGTCAGAATGATGTCCCAGAATGAAGACATTGTGTGTAGTATTCTTGTAGAGATGAAGAGTAACTTAAACATAACATGTTAATACTTGATAGTTGTTTCACTTCCACATCAGTTCTGCATGTCAAAAGATTGAGGCTTATATACTTCTCAGTCAAATCTTCAAAAATCAGGTTGCCACCATGTTACATTGTTCTATTTGCCATGAACATACTAATCATATGACAAGTTAAAACAAAAATATGGTTTCTTTGTTTGAAGATAAGAACTTATACATAGTGTTAACAGGAATGTTGCATATGTCCATCTGATTTCTAATACTGTAAACTGAATACAAACCTATTGTGTTACTAGATCAAATTCTATCTCAGTGATACTGATTGACAGCAGTTTAAAATATCAACCTTAAAGGTACATGTTGATCATATCACAAAACTAACTGCAATCTTCCAAAGTTATCTCTCTTCAGGATCAGTTCCTTCAGATTAAAAAAAAATGCATCTCACTCCACTATGAAAGAAAGGTGGCAAAGGGAATTATATTAGTTGGCCTAATGTGGGAAAATATAAGAGTCTATAATAAAGGGTGCCTTGAAAATAGAGAGATCAACATGGATTCATAAAAAATAGGTCATGCTTAATGGTTCTGATTGAATTTTTGTGGTGGACAGTAGAACGTTTACATTACTCGTACAAACTTCTGGAAGGCATTTGATAAGTTTCCTGTTTAAAAAAACTATTAGCTAAATTTGAAACTCACAGAATTGAAGGCAAATTATTGATCTATTTAAGAAATTGGCTAAATGTCAGGAGGCAGAGTGTAGGGATAATGAGCAGCTATTCTAACTAGAAGAATGTGATTGCTGGTGTCCCACAAAGATTTATATTCAAGCCTCAACTATTCACTGAAATTATCAAGAAACCAACAATAGGATAGAAAAACATACATCCAAGTTTGCTGCTGTCACCAGGATAGGTGGCTTTGTAGACAATGTAGATGGAAATGTAACAGTATAAAGAGAAATTGATGGGTTAAAACTATGTCAAAGGGATTTCAATGGAGATAAATGTGAGATAATTCCACACTGGATTTCTCTGGCCTCCCCATGACATGTTTCTGACTGCAAAAGGATGCACACCATTCACTGTTGGTGGGATCTTCTGGTCCTGCTGCTGTCAATGGGATTTCCCATTGAATACACTCCATGCACCTGGGGAGGTGTGTGCCATCAGCAAGTCAAGAAGACCATGCTGTTGTGAACAGCCAGAAAATTTTGGCCTTTATGTTGGTGTCCAAGCAGCTGCCTGAAGAGGACACAAAGCTGATGCAAGTGTCAGAGGAATGTGTTGTATGAGGAATGGTTGAGGACTCTGGGTCTGTACTTGTTGGAGTTCAGAACAATGAGGGGCGATCTTATTGAAAGTTGCAGAATACTGCGAGGCCTGGATAGAGTGGATGTGGAAAGGATGTTTCAAATAGTAGGAAAATCTAGAGCCAGAGGGAACAACCTCAGGCTAAAGGGACGATCCTTTAAAACAGAGGTGAGTGGTGAATCTGTGGAAGTCATTGCCACAGATGTCTGTGGAAGCCAGATCATTGAGTGCCTTTAAGTCAGAGATAGATAGGTTCTTGATTAATAATGGGATTAGGGGTTATGGGGAAAAGGCAGGAGAATGGAGATGAGAAAAATATCAGCCATGATTGAATGGTGGAGTAGACTTGATAGGTTGTGTGGCCTAATTCTGCTCCCACGTCTTATGGTCTTATGGTGATGCTATTTTGAGCTGGATTGGGTGGAATGTGCACTGGGCCACTACAGCTGTTATCAGTTAGGCCAAAGAGAAAATAAAGTCTTGCATTTATATAGCACACTTCGTGACCACCAGGCATTCTAAAGCAATTGAAAGTTAATTAACTACTTTTGAAATGTAATCATTATTGTAATACAAAAAAGAGGACCCAAAAGATGAGTTCTATGTGCTTATTGTGGGGAAGGAAAGGGCAGAATATTCCTTCATCTTCCATAAACCCTGCCTGGACCCCTGCCATTCTGGCATCTACTCATTCCTCCCAACCCACTTCGGAATCTACATCCCACCAAGGGAAGGCCAAATGTGAAGGCTGATATCACTTTGACTGGTAGCCAGTGAGTTGCCCTAAGGCACTGGTTTCTAACTACACCCCACCAATCTATAGCAAATGAGATCTGGGGTGGGATTCTCCAGTTGCGCTCTTCCCAAGACCGGAGAATTCTGCCGAGATCAATGAACCTTTGTGAAGTACCCCCATGCCTGCTACAATTCCCATGGCGAGCGGGGCAAGAGAACACCCCGCTCCCTCTTCAATCATCCGAATGGAGCAGAGCTTTCAATGTGTCTAACTAGATCAACCAGAGGTTCCAATGACTAGTAAGCCCAGTTCTGCTCTGGGGAGAAATCTATCTCTATAAATCCCACATAGCTCAATAATTCTGTTGTATCATTATAATACAGGCTGAAAACTGATCCATTTGATTGTCTGCCCAAGTCTTCATTTGACTCTTATTTTCTCAATCCAATATGATATGTTAAAAAGCCGCTGATGTGTGTGAAATTGCATTTTCAGAGAAAATATGATGAAGAATAGACCACAGATGAAAATAATTCTTGCTCTTAAATTGAGATGAGAAAAATCTCTATCTTAAGCACACAAATGTATTCAAATCACATAATTCCATTGGGATATGCCAGAAAAGAAGGAAGTACAAAATGCTCCAATCTCTATGTGCTCTGCAACACAATATAATGAGAGCACAGATGAAAAGGAACAGGGGCAAATCTTTTTAAGATGCAAACATTCAGATGTATAATTCATAGAGTATCTGATTTTCAATATTCAGTGCTCAACCTCGAATCATGTAAACCATTATTAATATTAATTATATTTGAGCACCAGTACATTTTTCTAATTAATACGATTTAACCAATTAATCACTTGAAAAACCGCAAGATAATTCTTGAAACCCTAGCTACTGAGTTATTACCCTGAGATCTGAAAATCAAATTAGCCATAAAGACTTGAAGAAATTTCTATATTTAAAAGCAATGCACGAACAACTTGCATTTCTGCAGCACCTTTATTAATTCTATCACCATGTTCTGCATTAATTATCAGTGAAATATTTTCATTTGGCTAAGCTCTGTGCCTCAACTACATTCTCTCCCTCTTTTCCTTTTCTAAATGTGTTACAGTAAGAGGAAAAGCAGACAAGCCCTTTTGCATCTGATAATACCAATACATTGCAGCACACAGTATGGTTTAGTCCATCCATTCCAAGCACCAGCTCAAAGATATCCATCCTGGGGGAATTTGAGTACAACAGAGAGCACACTGGTTGACACACACAACTCCAGTGAGTGTGAAAGGTTGATGACAGATGATCAGGTACACATTGCTGGACAAAGTATCAGTGGCCATTATTGTCTTTTAGTTGAAGAATCTGAACACCTGAATCTCTGCAGTGTTGTATTTGAGTCAACAATGTTAACAGAGGATCAAATGTTGGTGCAGGTATTAGAGGCCATGTGAGACAATTTGAACTCCTCCCACTAGGCAGAACAAGAGTTACAGCTCATTTCCAATCATGCAGCTATTTAAATGTGTTCAATATTTTTTGATCGCTGTGGTTCACACGTGACTCAATGTCCTATCACTTAAATGCAATTTTAACTGTTGACTGAGTGGTATGCTAGCTACAGATGTTTCACTAAGACACCCATCAGTGTAAAACAAAACTTACCCCTGTGAGTTCTGTCAGCAGGCCTTCCCTCCATGATTTAATTGACTGCCACTGGGTGAACTAAAAGTTGTGTGATCAGTTAATAAGGCCATAAAAAAGCAAATCAAGCACTATGTTTTACTGCTAGAGGGATAGAATGAGAAAGTACAGAAGTTATGCTAAACTTGTATTAAACCATAGTTAGACTACGGTTAGGGTACTATGTGCAGTTCTGGTCACCCTGTTATAACAAGAAATATAGAAGCACTGGAGACAGTGCAGAGATTTATTAGGATGAAACTAAAATGTGTGGGTAATTATACGAGGAAAGGGTCTCTTGGAAAGTCTGGGTCTCTTGGAAAAAGAAGAGATGACTAGAAAGAGGTCTTTAAAATTACGAAAGGCTTTGATAGACTCGATACACAGAGAATGTTTCATCTTCAGGGGAAAAGTACAACTAGAGGACATTAACATAAGATAGGTAATAAGGAATCCAATTAAGAAGAAACTCTTTCACAAATAGTGATGAAAATGAAGAAATCAGGACCACAGGGTGAGATTGAAGTGAATAGGATAGATGCAGTTAAGGGGAACTAGATCAACATTAGAGGGAGAAGGGAATAGATGATTACAATGGTAAATTTAGATAAGAAAAGATAGCAGGTTATTTATTTACAGTCCATAAATTTAACTATTTTCTTCTTAAATGTATTCAGCTATTTGGCCTCTGTGGTTTTTTTGTGGTACTACCCTCTGAGTGTAGAAGTTTCTCCAATCTCAGTTCTAGCAATCAATCAAGATTGTTCTCGAAGAATGGGTGGTGATTGGCTTTCACCTTTAGAAGATATCAGTGTGGTCTTTCATTAATTCTAACATGGACTTAGGCAAAGCATTGCTGTGCAAGACTCTTTGTAGACAACAGGAGATAAAGCAGGCAATACATTGATATTGAGAGGCGCCAAGATCTGAATGCTGCTTAGCCACTAAATGTACAGCTGATTCTTTAGACAACAGAGACTTCATAACTTACATCTTACAATAGAAAATAATTCTTTAGCACCCCAATCTCCAAGCGACTATTCAGTACTGCAAGGGATTCTCATCACTCTCCAGGAAGAGCCAATTCAGGTCACCATCTGCTGTGTTGCCTTCTTTGTCTGCCCCCTTTGACCTGGCTGATGAAGAACCAAGCAACGTGTAACTGAAATCTCTGCCCAGGGTCTAGTGGACGGTGCCTCTGTGAAAGAAAGGTACTTACTGCTGAATGTACCTCCACAGCTTCTGAAGGCTGAATTTCTGCTGCTTGTCTACAAAAGATTCAAGAGTGTTTCATGAAAGGCAGTAAATGATGAGCATCAGCCATTGATCCAGGATTCTTAGAATTAAATCAACATCACCACTCAGTTGGGCTGTATATTGATTGTGCAGAGCATAACGAGAATCAATGGTCCGTTGCCCCAATAATCCTGTCTTTAATTGGAAAGTCTATGCCAGTAAGAAGTTGGAACTTGTGGTCTAATGGATGAAAGGTCATTGGCTGAAGCTAGTTGAGGCCATCTGTTGATATGTTCACAGTATCAGTTTTAAAAGAAGTGTCAAAGCCTTGTACTCAGACTGTCACTGACCAGTTGCCTGGATTAAGACAATCCACTTTCTCTCAGAACCTTGTAGATCTTCTTTTTCGAGACTTCTGGTATGGAAGGTGTTTCATAAATACTTCTGGTCTGCAATTTAGATTAAAACTGCTGGATTTTAAAACATTTGTGCAATGTCCAGTTTTGCCATACTGGGGAGCATTCTACAGCCCTTCTGGGCAGTCCTGGGGTGGAATTTTCCCACCGCACCCACCACAAGAATCATAGTGGGCGGTGGAGGGAGCAGACCATTTAAAGATCCATTGACCTTGGGTGGGATTTTCTGATCTGGGGCGAAAGCGGCTGGAAAATCCTGCTCCTGGTGTCTACATTGTGTCACAATGAAAACATCTCAAAATGGCGGCTGGTGTGGAATTTTCCACGCTTTCTGGTCTTTTGGTGGGCTTTTATTTGGGTAGAGCCATTGACCAAGAATCTATAGACTCATGTGGAGCCTCAGAGTTGCTAAGAGTTATAGCCTGACTAAATGCTCTAAGTTTGACCTGCCCCACATATTGGATTGCTTGATCCAATGTAAGAGCATATTTGGTCTGCAGAAAGTTGGGAGTTTTTCATCCTGGACACCCTCAATGATGTGATCATGAAGGAGCGACATGGTGACACAGAGGTGGCACAGTGGTTAGCACTGCTGCCTCACAGCACCTGGACCCAGGTTCAATTCCCAGCTTGGGCCACTGCCTGTGTGGAATCTGCATGTTCTCCCCGTGTCTGTGGGTGTTTCCTCCAGGTGCTCTGGTTTCCTCCCACAGTCCAAAGATGTGTGGGTTAGGTGGACTGATCACGTTAGATTGTCTCTCAAATGTCAGGCAGATTAACAGGGTAAATACGTGGGGTTATGGGTCAAATTGTGGTCAGTGCAACTCGATGGGCCGAAAGGCCTCTTTCAGCACAGTAGGGATTCTATGATTCTAACTCATCCTTCAGCATCCTGCATCCACATGAACTAGTTAGATGATTTGTTCAGGTAGGAACAATTGAATTGATTTCCTTGGTTTATGCAAGCACTAGTTAAAACAGACTCAATGACTAAATTCAGACTAAAATAAGTATCAAACCATTTAATAATGGAATAATAAAATCTGCAGTGGATTCCTGCATATCCTGTTCTAGAAGAATGTCATCTGCTACTGGATCTAGTGGGTAAAGAAAGGAATTAACTTGAAGCTTTGGCTCATTTTCATGAAGATCTGATGCTAAGAGAAAATGGCATCTCCATAACTCCCACTGCTGACCTCTCTATGGGCTCTTGAGGTAGTTGAATGGAACGGAAAGGGCAGGGACTGTTCATTAGATATGGTCATCATTAGCCCTCTTCAGTGTTTTTCCTCCTACCACCAAAATTTCTCGAGCTGCTTTCAAAGGTTTCTTCATTCTCTTGTTCTTTTGATAACATATTTTCATTGATGCCTTCATCACTGCCACAATTTTAAGATGAATCCCCTTGTCCTTGGACTCCAGGCACGGGTATTGATTCAGCTACTTAATATTTGTTTGTTAGTAATATACCCAAACAGCTTATAGAGAAGGGAAGTAACTCCTTAGCATGATTCGAACCTTTCCCTCAAGAGTCTAACACATAACTGACTAACGTCAGTGGTACATCATGTGCCATTTCTTATCTGTGAACCATAACTATACTATAACTATATAGTTAGTGTAGTTAGTATAGGCATAACTATAAGGTTCATGGTGGGAGATATAGGACAGATAGTCCAAGAAAGATTCTTCACTTAGAGAGTGGTTGGGGTGTGGAATGCACTGCCTGCTGTGATAGTGGAGTCAGACACTTTAGGAACTTTCAAGCGGTTATTGGATAGGCACATGGAGCACACCAGAATTATAGGGAGTGGGATAGCTTGGTCTTGGGTTTGGACATAGCTCAGCACAACATTGAGGGCCAAAGGGCCTGTACTGTACTGTACTGTACTGTTCTGTGTTGTATGTACTATGAACCCTTAACACTGAGGACAAGGGGAAGAGCACAACTTCTCCAATCAAGCAAATGTGACGAAAGTGACTGATGTAGTCAACAGCAGAAGTGTGGTCTCTCAAATTGGGTAGTAGCCCTTTAATGTGTTCTCCCTTGTCCCACTGGGAAGGATTGGTTTGTAATTATGGTGGTTCATATAAACTCTGTAATGAGGAAGAGGAAACTGATTGCATTTTAAGTATATTAAATTGTATGTAGGTGGTGGTCATTAACACAGGATTCATGCATGTTCCTATTAATAGGAAAAGACTTAAACTATGAAACTTTGTTTAGGAGGTGCATGTTTGAAAGTATATCTCTGTAAAATAAATGCTCATAAAAATGTGTAAAGATTGACCCCACTGCTGTCCTTCTCCACCTGGATTTCTGGAATATAATCTTATTCCCCCAGCCTATGGCATGATCAAGAATGAATAGAGGCAACACATAAGGGGCCAAGCTGCTCAAGTTGGGAAGAGGAGAGAGGGAGGAGGTCTCAGCAGGAAGTCTTATCCTCCCAGCTTCATCAGGCAACAATCCTCCAATTCCAACTCCAGTGAAGAATAGTATTAGACCTGTTTGCTTCATTAAGGGTGTGTGCATTGAAATCTGCTACACGTTGCAGTGCATATAAGAGTGCCAATGCCTTATCATGGCAATGAACTTTAATGTGTTCTCTTCCTTCCTGACCTAAATAGCCACTTAAGGACATTAATGGATGAATGGGTGGATTTCCCACTTGAGCCTGGAACTGCATCTGAGTTTGGGCGGGTGGGCAGATTCCCAGGGGAATCCCATCCATTCAATTTTAAAAATTTTAAGCTTCTTTAGGCCTGCTAGTCTCTCACTATTTTGCAAACCCTCCAAACCCTCCATAGGGTTGCAGCCACTGTACAGCATGCTTACCATTGGTAGCCTGCAGCAAAATCGATGGACGCAGGTTAATTGAGCATTGCAGTCCCCACACCCATTCTTGAACTTTATCAAATTTTTCAATGTTATGCTGAAAGGTTTCCATTTAAATGTAAGATCCTGATAGCTGAAAATGGTAGATGGGGGCAGAGAATGAGAGACAAAAAAAAATCTAAAAACGAGGAGCAGAGAATGACAAATTCGAATTGCTTCACTTTAGTAATTATCCAGGTGTCGAAACTCTTGTAGAGAGCATGAGGTTAAACCAAAATATGTCAATCACTTCATGGCAGGTTTTCTTACAGAAAATGCATAATTGACTCATTATTGTATTTAACTTGGGACCTACGTACCACCATTATGCATTGTGCAAAATGAAAAGTTTACTCACTTTCCCACTATTTCAGAGAGGCATTCATATTTAACATATCCTAGCATTCATATCAAATGTTGTGTTGAGCTGCTAACCTTTCGGTTAGGTGAACTTGGATTTTTCATCCCTTGAAATTTCATTTGTGCCTATTAAAATGAAACACAAAATGCAACATTTGAGATAATTAATGAGACTAATGATAGATCTTGTACCAATGAGTATTTACAGATCTATATATTAATGAAGAAATTCATCCTTTCTCCACACAGACTATGCAAAATAAGGCCCCAAATTAACACTGTGGTTTCAGTATACAAAGATTTATGTGTCTGTCTGACATTCTTATCCTCATTATGTCAGGGAGGTGATGGCCTATTGGTATTATTGCTAGATTATTAATCCAGAAACTCAGCTAATGTCCTGTGGACCCTGGTTCGAATCACGCCACGGCAGATGGTGGAATTTGAATTCAATGAAATAATATCAGGAATTAAGAGTCTACTGATGATGATAAAACCATTGTCGATTGTCATAAAAACCCATCTGATTCACTAATGTCCTTTGGGGAAGGAAATCTGCCATCCTTACCCAGCCTGGCTTACATGTGACTCCAGAGCCAAAGCAATGTGTCAACTCTCAACTGCCTTCTGGCATTTAGGGGTGGGCAATAAATGCTGGCCAGCCTGGGCGCCGTACTTACGCAAGGATATTTTGGCCTTGGAGGGAGTGCAGAGGAGGTTTACTAGGCTGATGCCGGAGTTGAGGGGGTTGAGCTATGAGGAGAGGCTGAATAGATTAGGCTTGTACTCGTTAGAGTTTAGAAGAATGAGGGGAGATCTCATTGAGACGTATAAGATGATGAATGGGATGGATAGGATAGAGGTGGAGAGACTCTTCCCGCTCAGAAAGGATAGTAGGACTAGGGGGCACAGCCTCAAGATAAAGGGGGGGCGGTTTAGAACAGAGTTGAGGAGGAACTTCTTCACTCAAAGGGTGGTGAATCTCTGGAATTCTCTGCCCGTTGAAGTGGTGGAGGCTGCCTCTCTAAATATTTTTAAGACGCGGGTTGATGGGTTTTTGATGAGAGAGGGGATTAAGGGTTATGGGGAGAGGGCGGGAATGTGGAACTGAGCCACAACAGATCAGCCATGATCTTATTGAATGGCGGGGCAGGCTCGAAGGGCTAGTTGGCCTACTCCTGCTCCTATTTCTTATGTTCTTATTATGTTCTTATGTGATGCCCATGTTCCATGAATGAATGAAAAAAACAAACATATCTCTGTATAGGTCTACCTGGGATGCCCCAGTGCACCACAGCAAATGCATATTCTTTTAAAGTTTGGTCACTTTTGTAATTGATAGAAACACAATTACCAATTTACAGGCACCAATGTTCTATAACAAGCAACACAATTCTGGTAGTTGTTGAGGGATAAATGTTTTGGTTGGACAATACCTTCCTTTTCTTAATGCCATTGGTATGTTTTATGTTCATCTGAGAATGCAGATAGAAGCATAGAAAATAGGTGCAAGAGTAGGCCATTCAGCCCCTCAAGACTTGTCCACCATCCATTATGACATCACTGATCATCTGACTCAAGAGCCTGATCCTGCTATACCCTTTGAACCCCTTCACCCCAAGAGCTATGTATAACTCCTCCTTGAAAACATACAGAGTGGTATTTTGTGGCTTCGTTTGTCCCAAAACCGTAAAATCCCACCCAAGGCCAACGGATCTTCCCATGCTCCGCCCCTTGCCTGCTGCAATTCCTATGGTGGGCAGGTCAGTAAAATTCCAGCCACAATGACCTCTGTGGTAGTGAATTCCACAGGCTCACCACTCATTGAGTGAAGAAATTTCTCCACAACTGATGTGCCATTCAAAATTCTGTACCGTGTGGCACTAATACTGCAATGAAGAGTCTGCCTGAATTATATGCTAAGTCCCTTAAGTAAGGCTTGAATTCACAACCTTCGGCCTCAAAATCATACAGTGCTACCACCAAGCAACAGTCAACAGCACAACCCATTTATTTCAAACAGACTGACATTTTCATTAAAAAAACGGCAAAGAAAAGATGTTCACATGAATACGTTATGTGCTTCTGATCAATTGTATACCTCCCAACCTGGCTGAAACCAGATCAGTGAACTTTTAAAAATAACCAGCTTATTTATCTGCCTGAACCTTAACCCTTTTGCACCATTTTCCACTTTAAGCTCCTACAGAATTGTGAAACTTCTTCCTAAAGCAATTTTACAAATTAATGATAGCATTGGATCAGAAATAAATAATATCATGTCAGATGAGTTCTACTCAAAGCACTTGCTCCAAGGTTCCTTCAAACCAATAGTTTTCAAGCGTACCACATGGCAAAAAGTAACTGAAAATTCTTGCCAACTACATATGCATTCTAATAACGTTCATGACACTTCTGCAGTACAACTGTTCTATGCAGTATAATTTAGCTCGATGTGACCAATACCATTGTTAAGTTACATAAAAGCTGTGTGATTCAAAGTCTATATGATTTAAGGCTTAGATACAAAATATGTTGCGACTTGCCAAGTGACACATTGGCCAGAATTTTACTGGCCCTTCGAGGAAGTAAGGAACTGGTAAAATCATAAGGAGTCAGCTCGAATCAGCTCCCTGACATAGTCTCCCTTATCAGGTCACTTTACGAATACAGAGACCAGATATAGGGGAACTGCCTGCCCTAAGGTGGAGTGCAACCAGTTTACATAAATTCAAAACCATTTTATGTTGTCATTGGCATTTTGGTCCACCATGTGAGGAGGCTGCCAGGTAAGTGGAGATGGCCCACTGGTGTCAGCCTAGGAGGGAAGGTCTCATTGGCTAAAGAAAGAGCAATGGATAGGAACAGAAATCTCTGCAGTCCCAGTGACCTTCCCAGAGGGATTTGCCCCTCCAAAACTCAACAGTGTGATTTTATTTATTTTACTTACCTAGCTCATCTCCCTAGATTCTGTGCATTCCTTATCAATGGTCACCTCTTCCATTATGTGGAGATGCCGGCATTGGACTGGGGTAAACACAGTAAGAAGTCTCACAACACCAAGTTAAAGTCCAACAGGTTTATTTGGTAGCAAAAACCACTAGCTTTTGGAGCGCTGCCCCTTTGTTGGGTGAGTGGGATTTCAGTTCATAAACAGGGCATTTAAAGACACAAACTCAATTTACAAAATAATGATTGAAATGCAAGTCTTTACAGGTAATCAAGTCTTAAAGGTACAGACAATATGAGTGGAGAGAGCATTAAATGCAGGTTAAAGAGATGTGTGTTGTCTCCAGACAGGACAGTTAAGTGAGATTTTGCAAGCCCAGGCAAATTGTGGGGATTACAGATAGTATGACGTGAACTCAAGATCCTGGTTGAGGCCGTCCTTATGTGTGTGGAACTTGGCTATCAGCCTCTGCTCAGCAACTCTGCGTTGTTGTGCGTCATGAAGGCTGCTTAGAGAACGCTTACCTGAAGATCAGAGGCCGAATGCGTGTGACTGCTGAAGTGTTCCCCAACCATTTTAGTCAGACACAAGCCAGGGGCTCCAATGAGTCAGTGGGGATGCTTAATCTCTCCTGGAGTGCAAAACGGACATTCCTAAAGTGTTTCCATTGTCCTCTTGGAAGTCTCCTGCCAATGATTGTGTTCTGAATGGAGCATTTGCTTCAGGAATTTGTTATCAGGCATACAAACATATCCTGCCAAGAGGAGCTGGTTTAACACAATGGACATATTGGCTTATGAGAGGACACTGCTAGATTTGCAGGGTCCTGCAAAGGCACTGCTCGTAGTATTTCTCCAATGATTTGAGGCACCTACTTTAGGTTATCCAAGTCTCCAAATTTGTTCCTGGTGAGATTATTCTTCCTGGGCCAACACTATTTCCTGTCTGGGATAGGATCCAGTTTATTTCCTACCCTCCCAAACTGGCAAACTGTGTCAGAGCAGCTGCATCTCATTGGCTGCATGCGAATGGAACTTGACCGTTAAAATGGTCTAGGCCTGCTAGTGTTAAGATTGTAATATCTGTCCAAATATACCAGCAAACCAAAATCAGCATGCTCTCTCAAATTATTTTTCAACTCGAATTAACTTACTCTCTTCAACTGTGACATATTTTCTACTCACTTATTGACAATTTAATTCAAATTTCCCATTACCACGATTTTACAAGATACAGCGGTCTCATTTCTTTATCCCAACAGTGTCCCGGTAATCTATAATAGAAATCCAGATAGATCATTCCAGCTTCACTATTCCTGAGTTCTATACAAATTGCCCCTGGCAATTTCTCTTCCCACATTCCTCCCATTTGCTGCCAAATTCTTATGATTGGCCAAGACTTCTTCTTCCTCTATTCTATTTGTTCTCTCCTTTTTTAACATTGCAATATCTGCTATATTAATCTCAGGGCAATTCCTCTGCACCAAGCCAGGCTCAATTATGCCTTTTAAGTCTAATTTTGACTTATTTCATAGACCTCTGACGCTATTTTATATTCTGTATTCTCCTTGCATTAATATAAAAACACAGTTGTTTCTCTTTCGATGAGGCATCAAACTAAGACCCTCTCTGTCTCTCCTGGGGGTGGAGGGAAGCATAAATGATCCAATTTGAATAGAAAAATACAGAAGGCATGGTTGGAGAAATACAGTGAGATGATCTAAAACAAATGCGCGGAATCTGATTTTATATAGCATTTATTATCTCTTTCCCGAATGCCCTTAAGTTCTTCATATCTAATTAAATATTCTTGACTGGCACTTGTCTGCAATATCAATAAACACCGTTGCCAATTTATGCAAAACATAAAATGCCTTTTATGAAAATAACAAGAACACTAGGTAATCTTTTTTATTCTTGCATTGTTTAACAAATATTGACAGAAGAAATCCCCATTCTTTGCAGAAAGTCATGAGATCTTTAACACCCAGAAAGGTTTTAACATTCTCAGTCAGAGGCAACACCACTCGTTTAGTACCGTACTCATGTTTCAGCCTAGGTTATGAGATTCAGGATAAACTGTTGCTGAGAAAGGCATTGGGTCATCAAGGACAGTCCAGCATGATTTTGTTAAGGAAAGTTGTGTCTTTCTAACTTAATTCAATGTTTTGAGGAAATAGCAAAAAAGGTAGTGCAGCGGATGGGTCTACATGGATTTAGTAAGACATTGACAAGGTCCACATGGCAGACTGGTCAGAAAAGTAAAAGCCCATGGGATCAGGGGAATGTGACAAGTTATTTTCAAAATGGGCTCTGTGACAGGGGAACAATGGGCAATGGTGATGGATGTTTTTGCGAATGGGAAGTGGTTTCCAGTGACATTGCACAGAGCTTGTGTTAGGTCCCTTACTGTTTATTGTACATATGAATGATTTGGACTTACATCTGGGAAGCATGATCAGGAAATTTGCAGCTGCCACAAAAATTGGTCATGTAGGCTGCAGTTCATAGTGAAGAGGATAGCTGTCAACTCCAGAATGATATCAATGGGTTGGTCAAGTGACAGAAAAGTGGCGAATGGAATTCAAGCCGAGATGTGTAACATAATACATTTTGGGAGGCCAAACAAAGCAAGGGAATACTCAATAAATGACAAAGAAGAAGGGAGAAATGGAATAAATGTCTACAGGTTCCTGAAGGTGGCAGGACAGGTCAAGGAGATAAAGAAAGCATATGGAATGCCTTCCTTTATTGGAAGAGGTATAGAATACGAAATCAGGGATGTAATGCTGAAACTGTATAAAATACTGGTTAGGCCACAGCTGGAGTTTTGCATACTGGTCAATACATTATGGGAAGGGCTTAATTGCACTGGCAAGAATGCAGAAGAGATTTACAAGAATGTTGCCAGGGCTTAAATATTTCAACTATAAAAAATTTGGTAGACTAGGGTTGTTTTCTTCAGTACACACACAGTTTGAAGTGTGAGTTGATTCAGAATTATGAGAGACCTGAACAGAATAGACAGGAAAGACTTGTTTACCTTATGGAGGGGCCACAAGCTTGGTTTCAGCCATTGGGACAAAGGAGATGTGCACCAGAGAGATGTGGAAAGGGATTATGAATGCTGTGAACCAAATACATTGTGTTCTCCAATACAGGTCTTCACATTCTGGATGGAAGGTTATTCCATCATCCATGACCCTACAATCCTCCTCCTCTGGGGAGAGCATTGAAACAGTGAGTGCACCCCCACGTCTTTTCCGCAAATTTTCCAGTTCAGATAGTCACCACGGAGTGGTGTATTATATGAAGCAATATTAACACATGCTCAGTACAAGGAAAGCAGTGGCATGGTGGTATTATCATTAGAATAGTAATCCAGAGACCCAGGCTAATCCTCCAGGAATTTAGGTTTGAATCCGACTATCGCGGATAGTGAAATTTGAATCCAATATAAAAGTCTAATGATGGCCGTGAAACCATTGCTTATTTGTCATAAAACTCCATCTGATTCCCTCGTGTCCTTTAGGGAAGGAAATCTGCTATCTTTACCCAGTCAGGCTTATATGTGACTCCAGATCCAGAAGCAATATGGTTGACTCTTAAATGCCTTCTGAAATGAACCTGCAGGCCATTCAGTTCTAGGGCAATTAGGGATGGGCAATAAATGTTGGCTCAACCAGCAACACTACATCCAATTAATACAAAAGAAAAACTGCAGAAAATCATTCTTGAATTAACTTAAAAATAATCAACTCATACATCAAAATGTAAAATGGTATATATACATTATTCCTTCGGAAACAATATGATAAAACCAACATCAACAATATATGGGTCACATATTTATTTCGACTCGAATCACAATCAAAACTGATACTTCAAGAGTAATTTGCATTATTTTAAAACTTTTACATTGTTTTTATTTACACTATTTTAAAACTTAACACCAGTATGTATTTAACAAAAATATCATCATTTGACAAGAAACAATCTCTTTTCTACTTTCAATTAACCAATTTGGTTTCTTTCCCTTCTGTCTGGTATCTCCTTTCATTTCCATTTTTCTGGCTCTGCTCCCTGAACATCACTATGTCAAAGATGAACTTTGACTTTGGCTGTCTGTCCCATTTAACATTTGGGACTTTAGCATTGATTGATTTGCTGAATCAAAGACCTAGCTATACAGGTAGATTCTATAATGCCAGCGAGTTTCCAGGTTGTATTTGATTTAAAACTCTCTTCTGAAATCCACTTCTGAAGATGCGATTCCGATGCCTGGATTGATCAGGTGGCTCTCTGTGATACACAACAAAGAGGGTTTCCCGTATGATCACAGTTTTCTGTGCCCGCCACAGTCTATTTCAAGAGATGAGCCCTCCAAGATGGAGAGTGAGCAATAAGGCAGAGGGTGTGGTGGTGATGTGAAAGTATCAGTGTGAGTGTGTTCCCCACTATAGGATACATGAGATCTGTGAAGAGAGTCACTGTTAGAGTACATGGAGCTTGATAGTGGAGCGGGCTGAGAGAGGACTTACCCTACCAAGGCAGATTAGATCAATGATCTGTTTCCTTCATTTTGTGGTGTTTCTGGTGCCTTTGCCAGCCATGCTGACCATTCTTACGGTCTCCCGGGTCTGAGCGGTAAGGCAGGTGTGCTTCCTAGAGCCTTTCCAGGGAAGGGTAGATTAATTACAAGCCAGTGAATCTAAGATCAGTGGTAGGGATATTATTGGAAGAAGTTCTCAGGAACAGAATCAATCATCAATTGGAGAAGTAAGGATTAATCAAAGATGGCTTTGCCAGGATACATCTGTCTAACAAGCCTAAAGCAGGTGAAATTAGCCAATTGTAAGTCAGGATTCTGTGTATTCCATGTATTCCTGGTTTATTTTTGACTGAGACAGAGTTACAGTCACCAGTTTCAAGGAGGTGGTGAAGTGTATAGATGAGGGCAGTGCAGCTGATGTAATCTAAATGGACTTCAGTAAGGATTTTGACAAGATCCCACGTGGGAAACTGATCAAGAAGGTAAAAGCTCAAGGGATCCAGGGCAATTTGGAAAATTGGATCCAAAATTGGCTTAATGGCAGAAGGCAGGATCAAAGATTATTTTTGTGTCTGGAAGCCTGTGTCCAATGATGTACTGCAGGGATTGGTGCTGAGACCCTTTGCTCTCTGTAGTGTACGTTAATGATCTAGATGGAAATGTGGGGCGTATGATTAGTAAGTTCGCAGATGACATAAAAATTGGTGGTGTGATAAATAGTGCAGAGGAAGCCCTTAGATTACAGGGTGATATAGACGGGCTGTTCACGTGAGTAAAACAATCGATTTTAAGCCTGAAAAGTGTGAGGTGACGCATTTTGGGAGAACCAACAAGGCAAGGGAATACATAATGAATGGTAGGGTATTAGCAAGCACAAAGGACCAGAACAACTTTGGGGTACATGTCCATAGATCTCTGAAGACAGCACGACAGTTAAATAAGGTGATTGAAAAGGCATATGGATACCTGCCTTTATTAATCAAGGCACAGAATATAAGAGTGTAGGAACTACACTCCTTTCCCCTAAAATCTAAAATACGCCTATGGAGGAGCAAATAACAGGATTAGTAAGGCTTAAAATAAAAGGGTGATAGAAAAACAGTTAACGGAAAACCTCATCAAAGATTTAATCAGTCCAAAGACATGTGGGCTCTGGTCGAGCATCTCAGTTTGGTGGTAGCCCCTTCAATATTTAAAGGACCAGCCTGGACAGATGAAAAATGCAGACTCATTAATCTAGGGTCTTGCTACTCTTCAGCAGTTTTTGGTTCCTCAGTCAGCACAACCATCGGTTGCCTCGGTCTCACATTCTCCACCAAAATTCCAGTAACCAGACCTGGCATCCTTACACTATCTACAGGGGTCACCTGCTGAGCCTATGTGTCCATTATTGCCCTCATCCTTAGATGATTTACATGTTTCCTGAGCTTGTTTAATAATCTAGATGGAAATGTGGGGTGTATGATTAATAAGTTTGCAGATGACATGAAGAATGGTGGTGTGATAAATAGTGCTGTAACAGACTAGGCCTGTTCTCTCCACAATGTTACAAGCCACCCATGGACCACCTGCTGTGAAATTTCTAAGCATCCATCACTTGGAACATTCTGTTTTTTCTTCTTGAATTATGATTTTCCTTCTGAGAGGTTTGCCTAGTCTTCACTCTACCCACCAAATTATGGAATATCATGTACAATTGTGTAATTAAAGACCGCCCTGTCAGTAACTCGACTAGCATGACCTCTGTGGTCACATTTGGGGTATTGTTATTTAACAATAGAAGACTGCCTATGCATAAAGGAAGAAGCCTATTGTTTTTCTTACTGATGACTTACATGTTTGTACTGCACACTCTGCCAGCCTACTTGATGCAGGGTGGTACGGTGCCGATCTCACATGGCAAACGCCTTTGGACTTGAGAAATCTTTTGGAATTCTTTCACCATGAATGCTGTGCTATTGCCTGACACAACCACTTCTGGAATGACATGAATAGTAAGGATCTTCCTTAATGGCTGTCATTAAGCCATTATGGCTTAATGTCATGGCTGTTGTGGACTTCAACAACTGCATATATCTAACCACTTGGAGTGTGCTTCTACTACTATTAGAAACATATGATCCATAAATGACCCAGGAAAATAAGCATCTAGCCTCACCCGTAGTTGGCCAGGCCACACTCATGGATGCAAATTCACCAGTGGTGGTAAGGCCTGTTGAGCTTTGCAACTAAGATATTAACTAATCATCCTTTCTCTTTCCTTATCAATGCCCAGCTGTCACGTGTAACTCCTGGCCGGGGCCTTCATATTGCTTTTATCTGGATGAGAGTTATGCAGTTTTTGTATCAAGAATCATCTTCCCTGAAGTGGGACTCTAACTCTCGCCATTCTCTAACCCTATAGTAACATCCCATCACTGGTTATTTCTGTCCTCCTTTGGTAAGGTTTAACCAACTCCGAATTTTCATACTGCCACCTTTACATGACCATCTTTTTTACTTTTTACAGTTCAGGGTCTCTTTCTGTCCATAACTCTATGGCTGAAATTCTCCCACCATTCATACCCCACTGCCACTGCCAATGATAACAGACAATTTGACACTCAGCCAAATCTTCATTAACTGAAGGAGGATTGGAGAATCCCAGCTGCGGGCACAGTTGGAGAAACCAGCTTTATGTGTTTAGCTGAGACTGGCAAGATCTTTACAAGATGCAGTGCCAGTATAATCTCTTGAGGAAACAGTAGTGATGCTGTTGGCAAAGGCAACCAGCTAAGTGATTCTGAATATGATAAATGTGTTCCAGGGTGATGTTAAATATATAACTGTACGCTGCTAACAAAAGTGCCACTTATGGAGGCAAATGGCAGGACCAGCTTATCTTCTCTAATCTAACAATGTTTTGTGGTCTGAAACGATTGTAATATGTTGGCCAGAAATATGCCGATGGAACTTTTTGACTGTGTGGATGACAGCCAATCTTTCCTTATCTATTTGGGAGTATTTCTTCCCTTTTTCAGACTAAGCAATGGGCCTTTCTGCTCCATCAGGCATCTGAGGGGACATCTCCCACTCCATATGATGAAGCATCATAAGTTAATATCAAGAGTTTGTTTGGGCTGAAGTGCACCAACAAGGTAGTCAACTGCAGAACCTCTTTAACTTTTATGAAGGGTGACCTGGTGGCATAGTTGTTAGCATTGCTGTCTCACAGTGCCAGGCGCCCAGATTCAATTCCAGCCTTGGGTGACTGTGTGGAGTTTTCACATTCTCCCTGCATCTGCATGGATTTCTTCTGGGTGCTCCAGTTTCCTCCCACAGTCACCAGTCACAAAGATGTGCTAATTAGGTGGATTGGCCATGCTAAATTGCCTCTTAGTTTCCAAAGATGTGTAAATTAGGTGGAATAGCTGTGGTTATATTGGGATAGGATGGGTCAGTTTAAAATGCTCTTTCAGAGAGTCAGTGCACACTCAATGGGCCAAATGGCATCCTTCTGCACTGTAGGGATTCTATGAAATCTAAGGCTTCCTTTTCTTCTTCTCCCCATTTTCATCTTTGGTGTTTCTGGTGTTAAGTGGGGCTAAGTTATTCATAACATTTTTCTAAAATTGACCATAATAGTTAACCAAATGCAGAAATGATTTCAGCTTGGGTACATCTTTTGGCTGTGGGAGCTCCTTGATGGCTTTTACCTGCTCTTCAGAAGGATGTAATCCTTTTGAATCAACCCTAAACCATTAGTAGGTGACTTCTTCTAATTGAAATGTACATTTCTCCTGTTTCAGCCGAACACCTGCTCCCTTAGGCCATCTCAAGACTTCTTCTAAATTCAATCTGTGTTGTTCAGCTGAAGTACCAGTGGTTAGTATATTATCCCGAAAACTAGTACATTGGGGATGCTTGTATGAGTCTCTCCATTGTAAGCTGGAAATAGGCACAAGCTGATGAGATTCTAAAAGGCAACTTTTTATATTGGTAAAAACCCTTGCATTTGTAAAAACTCTTGTGCTTGTTGGCTGTCTACAGCTGTTTCAAGTCCTCATCCAACTCCAGCTTCTGATAGCCATGACTGAGGTCCAATTTAGTATATTCTAAATCTCCTGTTAGTTTAGCACAGAGATACCCTTCAGTTCTTGGAAAGGGGTATCTGTCTATCTGTACTCCTCTATTAGCAGTTAATTTGTAATCCCTGCAATTCTTACTGTCTGATCCAGTTTCAGAATGGAGACTATGGGTGCTGCCCATTCAGAGAATTGTACAGGCGTTATGATGCCTAAATCTCCCAGCCTCTTGAGCTCAATTTCCACTTCTAGTGAATGGCATATAGGGCACCAGGCAGGCCTGGAAAAATGTACGTGTTGCTTTCTAATGGAGATCGATTTTAGCTTGAGCTCCCTGTATACATCCTAATTAATCTCAGAAGACCTTGGAATACTTATACAGCAGCTCCTAAAAGCCTCCATCCCTCAGGTTTAATAATTCCAGCCAGTTTAGCCATACTTGTTTTAACCAACCTCGGCCCATTGAACAAGGTCTGTAGCCTTGATTACCAAGACATTTAGCTTCACTGTCTGGTTCTGAAATGCTACTGTTACTATTGCTGCACCTAAAGTCTGCAGTGTCTCTTTGGTATGTGTGAACAAGATGGTGTCTGACTCATTTAGTCTTAATTGTTGGAGCCCTTTTTGAAGATAACAAAATATCTGATCCCTTATGACTGTGGGCGTCGCCCTGTATCAACTTCCATTTTGAGTGTTTTGCCATTTACCAGCAAGGTTATCTCTATACGGGGAGCTTTGATAGGATGAACCTGGTTTAGGGTGAACAACTCAGATACCCTGCTGGGCTCCTTATCCAATTTCTTTGAGGGAGTTGAAGTAATTGTAGCTGTCTTTTTTTTTGTACTAAATGCCCTGGTTGCTTTGCCCTACACAATGCCTTTAAGTGACCTTTCCTATTAGACCTGGACCTAATTCTTGCATCGACAAGCTTCTTGCGATTGTGCTTCCCCACATCAAAAACACACTTCGCTTCCACCATTGCACTTCTATCAGGCATTGTTGGGCTTGTTCCTGGACTGTTTTGCACCATAGCTGTTTCCTGCCATAAACGATTTACCTAGCACTCTTCGCAAGCTTTGCAACTCTGTTACACCCTGCTCCACATATTCAATCATGTGGGCCAGCTCCATATCTTTTTCTGAAGTGATTTTGCTCTCAGCCAGTAATCTTTTTTTGATTAGATGTTTACACTTTGTACAACACAGACCATTCTATTCCTTAACATTTCTCCTAATGCTGCACTGAATTTGCAGCATTCTGCCAATCCCCTAAATCTTGTCAGAAAGCCTGAGATTATCTCTAGTATCGCCAATACGAGGGCAACGTGATGTGACTTGAATCAACAAAGCTTTATTGTCAAACAACAAGAATAATATATACAACAAGGTCAGACTGAATTATAATGCAACTGTTCTATTTGACTGCCTGCTTCCACCTGTGACTCTCTCCTCAACCCATGGCATGTGCCCTCCTGCTGATTGGCTCAGCTTTCCATCAAGATAATCCACTGGGCCCTTACTGATGTTGTGGTCCTCAGGAAATACCCACCCGCCCACCCACAGCCTCAACGGACCATGAGACTACAGATTTAGTTAATGGACAGGCTAAGTACCACATTATATGTTACTCACTATGAACAACCTCCTTCGATAGTCTCTCCTAGGCCAGCGAGATGAGGTTGATGAACCTCTTGGATCCATCTTTGGGAAAAATAACCTCACAATGCTGGCAGACATTGAAACCTCCGGAAGCCATGGCTAAACCTTGATGCATGTTTTCTTGTTCTTTAGGGCCATGTCTGGAGCTTCTGACCACAGAGATGGGCTGTTTGAGTGGCCTTTAAATATGTCACCAGGAACTTTAACCCCATGAGGTGTTGGCAGACAGACAAATCAGTGCTCATCCCATCACATAATTCGGTGAGCAGCTCGCCTACGCAGCTTTCAAGCGGGAGATTTGGTGCCAATCAGCAGGAAACTTGCCATTAATCCCACCCAGCACAGTCTCCAAAGCAAAAAATTCCATCCTTTATCTCTGTAATAATTTCAATCAGGCCTATAAGGTTGGTCTATCGGAATATCAATTCCCTGATTGGCCCATCAATTGACTCTGTAATCAGGGAGTTCATATTCCAATAGGCCAATCTCAATGGCCTGATTGAAGTCATTACAATCTCTGAAATATAACAGTTGAAAAGAAAATAAGATTTATCCATGAGAGAGAGTTTAAATGTTTGTAAATGGCAGCCGGATAATTGAATTTAATCCTGGTTGTCACACACAGTTGATACGTTTCTAGAAGAAAATTGACAGCAGACAATAGATAATAATTGAGAATTGGTGTTATGGGTGCTGCAGCTATGTTACAGTTGCAAACAAGTGCTCTTGCAAACACATGAGGAATTAATTTGTATTTACACCATTTTTCCCACTATCCACCACATTTCCATCGGAGTTACAGCAGACAAGCAGAAAACCCTCACAGAAAGTTATCCCCAGTGGACTAGTTAGGCTGCAATGTTTCATGGCTTTCAGCATTTACAAGGAGTTGAATAACTTGTAGGAGAAAATTGAATTTCTATGTTGTGCATGTTACACGTTACGGGATAAATCCAGTTGTTTTGTTGTAGTGATGGAGCAACAACAGCAACTTATATTTACATAGTATCTTTAATGTAAAGAAATATCCCAATGCACTTCGCAGCAGCATTAAAAAAGTGACACTCAGCTCTCGAAGGAGATGTTAGATCAGATGACCAAAATCTTGATCAAAAAAACTGGTTTCAAGAAATTCCTTCAAGGGGGAAAGAGAGACAAGTAGAGAGGTTTAGAGGAGAAAGTTCTCAATCTTGGGCCTGTAGGCTAAGCTACCAATGGTGGGACAATTATAATTGGGAATGCACAACATGTTAGAATGAGAATAGCACAGATATCTTGGAGGCCTGAGGGTCTGGAGGAGGTTATAGAGACGGAGAGGCAAGGCCATAGAGGGATTTTGAATTAAGGGTGAGAATTTTAAAGTCAAAATATCGCTTGAACAGGAAACAATGAAAGCCAATGCAGACAAGGAGAACAGGACTGCCTGCAGGGCTTTGGATGACATCAAGGTTATTGAGGGACTGTGGGAGATGAGTCAGGAGTGTCTACCCGAACGCTATGATGATTGCATAGACAAGGAGGAGACCTCACCGTATATTGTGTGGTCCACACATGATACCAGCACCCAATTCCACAGGTAAATTGGATATAATACAGTGAATATGGCCTGATACATGCACTGGCACATGAGTGTTGATCGATCTGACTGATAGTAGATTGAAAGAAGCCTGGTCCAAGGAAGTTTAAGGCTGTGTTCACATTCACTATCACAAGTAAGAAGCTCATATCTTGCATAGGTTTCACAGGTTGGGCTGCATGAAATAGGAAAACTCCAAATCTATTTCTTGATAAAGTGTAAAAGGTGAACTCTCCAAATGGATCTAAGTGCTCCCGGCAAGCTGAATAGATCCACCTTCATGGGTAATAGTGAGTCAATGGAGACCACCATAAGTGAAGAAGACCCTCTCCTTTATGGGGGCAGCATGATGGCACTACTGCCTCACAGCACCAGGGACCCAAGTTCAATTCCCCGCTTGGGTCACTTTATGTGTGGAATTCGCATGTTCTCCCTGAAATGTTCTCCCTGTGTGGGCTTCCTCCAGGTACTCCAGTTTCCTCCCACAGCAAAAAGAATTGGCCATGCTAACAAATCTCTTTCAATGTACCTAAACAGGTGCCGGAGTGTGGCGACTAGGCGATTTTCACAGTACCTTCATCACAGTGACTTGTGACTCATAAATAAACTTTAACTTTACTTCTGCTTCTTTGCCAGCTCCGTGAGGACAAGAGAAATTTCCATAGGAATACCACCTCCTACAAGATCTGGATGATTAAATCCGGAGTTTAATCTTAGGAGGCACAAAAGCAAGAAAGACAAACCAATAAAGAAATTGTAATTACAAGAACGATATATATCCAGTTATATGCAGAAATAAACCAAATTGCCAGAAAAATCACAAACAAGTTCAATCCTCTTTGAAAGAAAACTTGCCCTTAAAAACCAGAAAATTAATTTGAAAACATAGCTAAGTAAATGGGCTTTAAGTAGTGTTGTGACATAACTGGGACAAAACAAGACGAAGTGCTGTGCAGGTATTTTTAAGGGTGTACTGAAGTGCTCAGATGCTAATGTGATCCTGGTGCAGAGCAGGTACAAAACCTAGAGCTATGATTATAAGACGTTATACCAATTACGAAACTGGTACATAACATTGTAACATTTACTCCAACATGCTCTACTAATAATGTAGAAGAATTGCTAAAGAAAAATTGAACTCTGGTTTTTCTAATGATCTTTTGGTGTGTAGCAACTAAATGGATCAATTTGATCCAATTCTAGTTGTATAATTTTAATGTAAAGTCATTCAGATAAATGTACTGCCCTTTCATAGAAGGAAGCGACATAGGAAAAAATATTTTCCAGAAAATAGCTTATAGCAAAGCATGTGCCAATCCCACTGGAATTTCTCCTTTCAAATGCACCAGTATTTTTTCATACAACTAAATGTTTCAGAAATATTCAATGCTGATAAACTACGTTAACATATTTTAGACAGTGTTATCATGAGAATCAGAAGGTGTAAATTCACAAAGCGTCTCAGGCGAGAAGAAGCTGAATAAATCAATTCTTCACATTTCTATCTCAAGCCTAAAGAGATTCTCTTAGATAAATACTGAAGCATCGGCAGAGAATTTTTTTAACAAGATTCGATAAAGTGTACATGAGCTGCCTCTAAACACTTGGAAACCTCAAAGACAGAAGAGGTGCAGATGTTTAACTGCCTTACTTGAGAAGTCTCATAAATGGTGTGATATCTGTGAACAACTCCTGGGTTAAGAAACAATCAAGGTGAATGATACATTGGCCAGAATTCTCCGGAATTGAACGCCCTGTTATGTCCTGCCCCAGCAAGGACAAGGAATTTGGCGCTCAATCAAATTTCCATTTACAGCAGCAGGACCGGATAATTCCACCCGGGGAGGCGAGATCAGCCATTATTTTTTCCATAAGGAATCTGTTGTGCAGTCTTATGCAGGATATGCAGTTTCAGCTACACGTAAAGGGAACCAAAATGTACTTAAATCTGTAACAGTTGAAAGTCCCTTCTTGATCGGGAGATTTAAATTTTCTATGGCATAGATCATTACAACTATTGAAGCACCTTGCAGACGTTTCTCACTTTATTAACCAAGGTAAAAGTGGCTGTGCAATAAAACTGAAAGATACCTGTCATTTTATTACAAAAGGTTACAAAACAAAGCCCTTTGGGGCAATTAGAAAATGATCACTTCCACATCAACAATGAATGTAGAATAGTCATTTGGTAGTACAGAACTTGAGTCTCCCTGAAGCTTTTCATTTTGCACTCATCAGGACATTTGAAAGAATACCAAATATCAAGGGAACAATAATTTGTAGTTCATGAGAAGAAGGTGCTATTTGGTGTTCCTCCCTCCCAGGGTTGGAAACACAGAAGCCATTTGTTGCAAGGTTACACAAACAGCGCCGAGATAAATGACTAGATAATCCATTTTTAGTGGTGTTGGTTAAGAGAAAAATGTTGCAGTTCTTTGAAGAGTGCTTTGGGATCTGCAATACATATTGAAACCTGTGGTCTCCTGCTGAGAGCCTTTCTCCTCCTCTTGCCCCTCCCACAGCCAGCAGCTTGTTCTCCTATATGTCACCACTGCATGCTCTCATTCTCATGCTATAGAATTAGGTGGATGTAAATTATTGCACTCATTTCTGGGAATATGTGGTTTGTGCAGAATCCTTGCTATCAGAACAAAGTCTTTCAGCATTTGCCACATGTCGCCCTGCAGAATACCAAAACTTTAAGCAACTATGGAAACTCTAGTAATTAGTAGTTACCCATAACCCACAAAGAGGACCAATACACCTCTCTCCATTAGCAAGAGAGACAATTTGTTGTGTATAGCTTGAAGGGTACCAATCAGCAACCATGGGATATGGCAAGGAAATAAGAACATAAGAACATAAGAAATAGGAGCAGGAGTAGGCCATCTGGCCCTTCGAGCCTGCCCCGCCATTCAATAAGATCATGGCTGATCTGTCGTGGCTCAGTTCCACTTTCCCGCCCTCTCCCCATAACCCTTAATCCCCTCTCTTATCAAAAACCCATCAACCCGCTTCTTAAAAATATTTAGCGAGGCAGCCTCCACCACTTCAACGGGCAGAGAATTCCAGAGATTCACCACCCTTTGAGTGAAGAAGTTCCTCCTCAACTCCGTTCTAAACCGCCCCCCCCTTTATCTTGAGGCTGTGCCCCCTAGTCCTACTGTCTTTTTTGAGCGGGAAGAGTCTCTCCACCTCTATCCTATCCATCCCATTCATCATCTTATACGTCTCAATGAGATCTCCCCTCATTCTTCTAAACTCTAACGAGTACAAGCCTAGTTTATTCAGCCTCTCCTCATAGCTCAACCCCCTCAACTCCGGTATCAGCCTAGTAAACCTCCTCTGCACTCCCTCCAAGGCCAAAATATCCTTGCGCAGGTGCGGCGCCCAAAACTGCACACAGTACTCCAGCTGCGGCCTCACCAATGCCCTATACAGCTGCAGCAAGACCTCCCTACTTTTATATTCAATCCCCCTCGCTATGAAGGCCAGCATCCCATTCGCCTTCCTGACCACCTGCTGCACCTGCAGGCTGGGTTTTTGCGACTCATGCACAAGGACCCTGAGGTCCCTCTGCACCGTCGCCTGCTGCAGTTTTTCGCCACGTAAGTAATAGTCCTTCATAAACTACCTTCATAAGCCTCCATAAACTACCACAACTGGTCCAGGCAGTGAACTCATACCATTGGCATCATTCTACATTACATTCTAGCTATCTGGCCAACTGAACCAGCCAAGACTAACATGCTGGAAACTATTAATTAGTTTAAAAAGCATAGCAAATGCAATTAAAATCAATCAACAATTAATTTGAAAGTGGTCTGTCCATTTAGATAGTGCTTGCTGGATGTCCTTCCCACTACTGAACACACCTCCGCCATGAGTAATTAAACAGAGAGCTTTAACTGGAGTTTTGGACGTCAAAATGAACCCGCTGGCATTAAATCGGTGTAACACTCCAATTGTCGTGAAAAATGCCACTCTGCTTACTTCTGGCCAACTCTCCTGTGTGTACATTTATGTTTTCACTGAGATATTTGGCACGGCTAGCAACAATAAAGATAAACTTCATTTTTGGTAATGTATGTGGAACCAGAAATGTCCTTTTCCTCACCTCAGAATTCCTGCTTGCTGTGTTAGACCCCCATTCTACTGTTGATTTGCCACTGGCCCTTAATGGCCCTTAGTGAGGCCAGCAGCAGTGAATTAGTTTCCGAGATAGACAAGAAGCCTAAGGAGTTGTGACAACTCACCAGGTTTGTTGAAATGATGCCAAGGCCTCCAGCTTTCCATTCAGCATGTGCATTGGCTGTGTAGTATTGATCCTGGGCCTTAAGATGGGCACAAACATATTTCCACCTCCCACATGTGGACCTCATAGAATCATAGAATGCCTACAGTGCAGAAGGAGGCCATTCAGCCCATCAAGCCTGCACTGACAACAATCCCATCCAGGCCCTATAGATACAACCCCACATATTTACCCTACTAATTCCCCTGACACCCCCTAATACTAAGGAGTAATCTACCTTGGCCAATCAACCTAACCCGTACATTTTTGGACAATGGGAGGAAACCGGAGCACCCAGAGGAAACACAAACAGACACAAGGAGAACGTGTAAACTCCACACAGACAGTCGCCCAAGCCGGGAATCGAACCGGGATCCCTGGTGCTGTGAGGCAGCAGTGCTAACCACTGTGTCACTGTACCGCCCTGCTGTCTGATGAGACTGGACTACTTGGATTAAGTCTCCTGGAGGACTTCATAACAGATTCTGTACTGTTTTACAGCCAGATTTACAAACCAGTTTTATCAGCTGGAGCAGATTTCTTTGAAGCAAATGTGAGAATTCTCAAATCTCAACGTTCATCGCACAACACTTCACTGGTGCGTTGTTTACCAGGATAAGTGATTTTCCATCTTTTGCCTGTGGAAAACAGTCACCAAACCCTATAATCCTACCTCAAAGCAAAGGGCATAATTGATTGCATTCATGTGGCTACGCTACCCTAACCTGGAATACAACTCCATTCATTAACAGAACAAGCTCTAATTACAGGGATAGAAATTATCATGTCAGTGTTCACTACACTGACAGCTCCCATGATCACTTCATCCCGTGGCCATCAGTGGTATCAGCTTAATGTAAAGAAGCAAGAAGCTCTGCAGTTATGACTCATTGCTTCAGCCTAGTGCTAAGGGCACTGAAATTAGTGTAGGAATTTGTAACCTTAAGGAGTTTTATGTTGGAATAACATTTGATGCCTATTGCTTGCCACATTTAATCGATGATACATCAGTAGATTGATGTAACAATGCACAATAAAATGTAAGAAAATGAACATGTTCATGTGTTTAGATAGCTGCACGTTTGTATCCTGTTCTCCTTGTGAGATACTAACGGCATCTACTGTCAAGAGCAAATCAAAGCACTGCAGGGCAACAGATTAAAATGTTGTCGCATGTTTGGGCATTTAGATTGGCATTCTTGGAAATGGCAAAAAACATTCTGCATCTGCTCCCTGATTTAAGCCACAGATGGAACTCCATTTCTGAACTTGGTCATCTTCCCCTCCATTTTGCTCTGAATGTATCTTTATTGCAGTGTTCATATAGTTTCACCCTGGGGGAAACTGACTATTCCCAAGCATTTCTCTACTAAATGAAAAATTGTACCATTCAGAGCAACTTTATGACAATTACAAATGCAGGAATTGCCATCCTCTGATCTTAGCACAGTCCCAGCATGTCAAGTATTGGGAATGTTGAAACCAATATGTAAATTATCTAGCTTTGCTTTATGATATAAGATCTTCCTCCATCCCCAGTGCACACACAATACTCGATACACAGCCATTCTATTTCTCTGTATTTTAAGAAGAGCTTGAGGTCTGTGATCTTCAGAAAACCTGTGAGCCCCCATTAGGTTTGATTCTATTTCGTGATCTGTGTGTCAATGGTAAGAAATAAAGGATTCACTTTTTTATATTCTATTTATTAAATTCCATTTGGTTAATACTTATGTTCAAAACCTATTTATACTGTTCTATTAAGAAGTAAAAGATTTGCAAATGCAGTACAAATAAGTAGATGATCTGTTCTGCTATTCTGCATCATTGTTGATAAGGTGCCTTTGGCATTACATTATAAAAAGGCAAACCCACTCTTTCTTATCCTTAGCGACTCGCTTGGAGCTGATGTACTAGGTGGATTTGATGTGCTCCCTGCCATGGTGGGGTTTTCTAATGGCAGATGTGGCAAGCCATTGGCCACCAGTTGGGGAGATTCCTGTCCCACCTGAGTCCTTGGGCTTTTGCCTGGCTTCCATACTCCAATGCAAGGGTCAACTTTGGTGGGAGGGGCCAGAAAATCTAACCCAGTTACCTAAGAGGAAACAGAAGTGAACCCATTTAATCCCTTTCATCACAATATCACTAAGTAAATGATTTAACAGCATATGTATGCTTTCAAAATGCTGAATTTTACAGCCCTGCCTAGTGTATTTTTGGCATGCTGGACACACTGAATATGAGGGGTAGCTAAGCCCACCACCCAACTTCGATCTAGTCCCAGAATACAGTAGGCAGTTGGGGACTGGGGGAATCAACAGCCCATCTGCCGCCATTTTGAAAACATCATTAACAGGCAAATGAGTTTGTTAACAAGCCGATTGAACCAAATTTTACATTGCCCACACCATTAAATGGTTGGTGTGGGCAGGTGCGTGAGAATGGGTAGTCTGCTTTTTCACCATTTGGAGGAAAAAAAAGGAAGGAGAGGAATGCATCTTTTGGGGGGTGTCCTGTACGCATTGGGGACACACATCAAGATAATGTTGTGCCTCCCACTTTTGTGCCTTCCCACCTGGCCTCCAAAAGCCATAACCCCATCACCCCTCTCACTTTGGTGCCCAATCCTTTCCTTCCCTTAAAGCTCAGGGCTTAACTTCACCCAGGCTCCACTTATCTTCTTCCTGGGACCTGTTTGCAAACCTAACAGAGTCCGCCATGAGTTCTGGCACAGATGGGATGGCGAAAGCAGCCAGATAATCAAATTGGCCAGCAGTTCTCAAGGCCAGGATTTCCTCCCACTGATGGGCAGCAGTCCCACTCTGTTGTTAAAGCTGCCTGTCCACCAGTGCATTATTGTTGTGGGAGAGCCTTTTTTTTAAAATCAGTTGGTTGGAAACCAACCTTTGTAATGGAAAGAGTCCCACATTCACAAGATTCAGCCCCAGAACTTTAAAAATGCATAAAGGATCTCTTTCTCTAATGATTTAAAACAATGCTTGTTTGTACTCTGTTCATGCTCCTGCTTTTGTTTCATTTTCTTCTTGTATTTTGCGGATTGTGTTTGCTGCAAATAACATGAGTGTAGGATGTATAGCATTAGCAGTGAATAAATCATTCATGAATAATGGGCCAATGTACTTTGTCAGCTGATACAATATTGAATAAGTATCTTGGCTTGAATATCTAAATACCTATAAAAGTGAAAAAAATGAAAAATGGTAATCTATATTTATTATGAATATAAAATGCTTTATTAATCTCAACAACTTGCCTTTATACAGTACCTTCGGCATGGTTAAACATCTTAAAGAATGTCACAGGAGGCTCATTAAACAAAATTTGACACCAAACTCTGATGGAAATATTTGGACAGGTGAACTAAAGGTTGGGCAAAGATGTTGACCTGAACCTTGCACGATTGACAAGCCCAGGCATGGACGCGATATACATTTCCAGATGCGATCGGACCCCAACCACGATTTCACACTGACTGGCCAAGAAGCTGACAGTCAGTGTGAAATGTGCATGGAGAAAGACTTGCCCATCAACTGAAAAAGTGGACAGACCAAGTAAAATCATCACCAATTGCCTCCTTAAGGGCTGCAGAGTAGCACAGTGGTTAGCACTGCTCCAGGGACCTGGGTTCGAATCCCGACTTATGTCACTGTCTGTGTGGAGTTTGTACGTTCTCTCCGTGTCTGCGTGGGTTTCCTCTGGGTGCCCCGGTTTCCTCCCACAATCCAAAGATGTGCGGGCTACGTTGATTGGCCATGCTAAATTGACCCGTAATGTCCCAGGATGCGTAGGTTAGAGGGATTGGTGGGTAAATATGCAGAGATATGGGAATAGGGCCTGGGTGGGATTGTGGTTGGTGCAGACTCAATGGGCCGAATGGCCTCTTTCTGCACTGTAGGGTTTCTATGATTCTTAATGGGCTTAATTGCCTTCTTAATTGTCAGTGGGTGCTTCAGATTCCTGCGCTCACCAACTGACGAATGTTGCAGCATGCAATTTCACATGTTTCTGGGTCAGGCATGCTTGATGAATGTGAAATCATGGCTGTTAATTTTAAAGAGTTTCTTACAGGAGAAAAGAAAGGTAGAGAGTTGGAAAGATAGAGGAGGGGAATGGCAGAGTTTAGGGAGTTGGAAATTACCAGTGGTGGTGCAAAGAAAATCAGAGACATGCCAGAGGCCAGAATTGGAGCTCGGAGATCTTGAAGGATTGTAAGACTAGAGTAGATCACAAAGATAGGTATTAGTGCTTGAAAACAAGGATGATAATTTAAAATAAGGCATTGCTTAATCAGGAGCCAGTGTAGGTCAGCAAGCACAGAGCTGACAGATGAACAGGATGTTTTTGCAAGTTAGGATACAGGCAGCAGATTTCTGGATGAGCTAAACAATACCAAAGATGAAAACTAAAGCTCTGGTTCTAGAGAAGCAGGGAAGATGCTGGCTGAAGTTTTTGTTAGTATTTAACAGCAGGTGAAGTGAATCTAAAACTTATTCAGCGACTATTCACATTGGTGCATTAGAAAGCAGGACCACACTGTGACATTATGTAAGTTTTTTTTCCATCATTCTGTACATCTTGGGTTCCCGGTTTAAGCAGATCATGGAAAATTAGCAGCAACTGACAGTGCAAAAATGTAAACATCACGCACTTCCTTGAGACTTCTTCCCCATCACTGCTGTAAATTTAATAGAATTTTAATGGGAAACTAGCTTACACGCACAAGCAGAATTTCCACCAAGTTGTGGTGGTGGAGCAGGAGAAGCCCTGAGGAAATGTTTGGAGGTTAACAGAGACATATAGGCTCTCAAAAGATTCCGAATAGGCAGTACCTTCCAAGCACTGAGCTTCCTAATAGCCCATGTCAGCTATTCCTACAGTGGTATTATTATTTCGAGAGTGGAGTTGATGACTAATTGGACGGAGGGGCAGTAGTTATGCACAGAATACATACATAGATGTCCATTTACATAGGATGTAAGGGCCACTTTGCTTAGTTGGCTAGTTCATAGTTCGAATAAAATCGTCAGTATAGGTTCAATTCCCATTCTGGCTGAGGTGGACTTGAGTAGACCGGTTTCCTTGCCCTGCCCCGAGGAAGTGGAAGGCAATGGCAAACCATCACTGACAAAAACTTACAAGAAGACAAGTCAGTTTGAAAGCATCAGCAGAAAATGTACCAATGGCCTGCCTTTGGGCAGAACACACATGGATGAGTGCAAATAGGATATATCTAATGTACAGTGCTTTGAAAAGTGCAAAGTTCACTTGAAGCTACCAGTCTCAACGATACAAGTAGAGGGAGTCTTCTAGGTCTGCAGAAGCATTTTAATAAAGTAATCCATTGCTTGCTGATGCAATTTTACTTCTGGGTGTCGCAAGCTGTTTTGTTTCACAAGAAATTCACATTATGCAGCTCAGAAACAGGCCTATTGCTCCAGCTAGTCCATGTTGGTGTTCATGATCCACTCAAACCTCCGCCTATCTGCCTTACCTAAATTTATCATCAAACCCATCACTAGGATTTTATGGCCTTGCTCATTCTGAAACTATAAAATACCAACCAAAGTCAACGGACCTTTCCATGGCCCATCCCTCACCCACTCTGATTTCCATGGCAGGTGGGATGGTAACATTCCAGCTCTTTTATCCCCTTCTCCCTCATTTGCTTGTTTCGTTTTCCCATAAATGCATCAAAACTATTTGCTTCAACAACTTCCTGTGGCTGTGAGTCTCACATTCTTACTCCTCTTTGGATTACAACATTTCTTCTGAATTTCTTATTGGATTCCTTGTTGACTATCTTATATTGATGGCCTTTTACTTCTGATCTTCCCCACAAGAGCTGCTAATTTTAAGATTTTATATTAATTGGGATCAATATTTTGGAATCTCACCTGAACCGTATTTTAAGTAGGCTAGCTTAATTCTTGCCTGCTGAGAGAAAGGTGATTAAAACAGTTAGATACAAGCTGTTAGCAATTCACAGCTGTAGAACAGCTTTACACAACTCAGGACTGTCAGTACACTGAAGAACTGTCTTGTTGATAAGGTTTGAGTACCTGATTGCTTAAGAAAGCTCACAGCATCCTGTTGATTTAAAGTTACACTAAGAACCAACTCAAGAATTTTGTTGAAAAAAAACCGTTGTACTCACAGCATGAATCCAGTTTTACAGTATTAAAAGCTCATATATACACACATATCTTTTGCTTGGAATAGTTTTCTAGTGATCATTGATCATTTCAGAGATCAATAAAGTAAGACATTTAAGGTTTATTTTTCCTATCACCATTACAGACACCACTGCCTTCTGGACATGCATAGCTAGTTCCAGTGTGTGTGTGAAAACATCTTGAAGAGGCCAAATGGCCATACATTGTGATAAGAAGCAACATGGTTTATGGAGATGTCAATTGTACTTTCAATTCATGCAACATATGGAGATAACATTGGGCAGCATGGTGGCACAGTCGTTAACACTGCTGCATCAGAGTGCTAGAGACCCAGGTTCGATTCCCAGCTTAGGTCTGTGAGGAGTCAGTGTGTTCTATATGTGTCTGCATAGGTTTCTTCCAAGTGCTTCAGTTTCTTCCCACAGTCCGAAAGATGTGCTGGTTAGGTGCATTGCCCGTGCTAAGTTCTCCCTTACTAAATTCGAACAGGCGCTGGAGTGTGACAAACAGGGGATTTTCTCAGTAATATCACTGCATGTTAATGTAAGCCTGACAATAATAATTAAACTTTAAACTTAAACATTGAGTACAAAGAATGAACATCTGTTTTTCAACTACTCACCCTGTGATTTGAACCATGGAGGTGGGAAAAAGCTAGTGACCTAAGTTCTAACCATTTGAAAGAGTTAGTACAAGCCATGTCCAAATATGATACAAGGATTTTCAGAATAAATATTGAAGGTTTTAAGACATCACTGATGAAGCATCACCAGAGCTTCTAGGTGACACTCTTCGAAGAGCCAGATAATGACCCATGGCCTGTGCTCTGAGGATTCCTGGACTTTGAGGGTTAACTCAACCTGTCTTTATTACTTGTCATGTATATTCAACTTTTACTTAATAATTTCATCATACAGGCAGTCTTCAACTTTACAACATTTGAGTTCCAATGAGCACTTTCGGTTTCTATAAATTTTCATCCCGTTTTGACCTTACAATGTCAGTTTCATTTTTTGATGCCATGTCAGTACATTCATACACACTGGACAATTCAAACCACCTTTAAGAGGTTGGAAATGAGTGCCTTATTCTGTTAATTATTTTTGGCACAGCCAACGTGATTTTAATGCATTTATATGCTTATATTGTATTTAATATGTGCTCAGCCTCACAGAAGTTCAGGGTTAAACAGGCAACTGACTGTGATCGACAGCTTCATTATAGCCCCTTCAGCAACTCAGGTTATGTGCTAAAGTATGCAAACATCAATAGTCACCTCAGTGACTTAACAGGGCAAGAGTTGACCGCATTTAGCATCATATGGATGTCCCATGAGTGATTACCAGCCTCGGTTCAGAAGCTAATCCCCCACGTATAACATCGTTCCTATGGGAAAATTGGTTCTGACTTCCAATATTTTGACTTATAATGTAGTTTTCAGGAACAAATTGTATTATAAGTCTATGACTTTCTCTACCTGTTTGTCTCTCTCTCTCTCTCAGTTGTACCTTGTAGAGCAGATCAACATGACCTAGTAGCTTAATTGTGAATTGGGGATTTAAAAGTTAAATTGGCTAAAAAAACCTGTAGTCATTAATTTTAATCAGGTCTGAATTCTTGCACCGGCATCCATTCTATCAAACCCTTTTATAATTTTAAAAACCTCTTTTTGGTAACCCTGTTTCGAGAAGTCAACTATCACTCATAATAAATGCAATATCTTTTACATCTGGCCACTTCCAAGAAACCAGCTAATCTAAATTGGCTTCAGCATTGAACAACCTAAACCTCAAGGACAATGAAAGGACACTCAACCATATACTCAATTAACTTTTTTTTTATTGAACTCCAGCTTCCCTTATTTCCGATGTATGTGTGAGACACTGGGGACGATCTTATCAAAGACATTCTAAGTGCTGACTGAGCGTGAAAACAGGAAAGAATCACACTCATTTTCTGGGTGAGCTTCCAGAGACTATAGTACATCACATAGAGAAAAAATTAGGCAAATGTGATTCTCACCAGGCCCTTTCATTCTATTTGGGGATCAGATTTCTTTTTTCCTTTATTTGTCACAAGTAGGCTTACATTAAAACTGCAATGAAGTTATTGTGAAAATCCCTTAGTCGCCACACTCTGCACCCGTTTGAGTACAGTGAGGGAGAATTTAACACAGCCAATGCACCTAACCAGCACATCTTTGGAGCACCCACAAAGACACAGGATGAACGTGCAGACTCCACACAGACAGTGGCCCAAGCCGGGAATTGAACTCGGGTCCCTGGTGCTGCGAGGCAGCAGTGCTAACCACTGTGCCACCCCTAGGGTCACATGTAGGCCAGACAGGAAAGGAAGACAAATTTCCTTCCTAAGATTTTCAGATTGGAATAGAAGGAGGAAGCAAGCCACAGAGAGCTGAGGATAACTTTGGACTGGTTCCTGGAGAGTGAAAACGGGAAGGGAGTTTTCACTCATTTTAAAAGTTAATTGAGAGGATCTTTTCTGTTGTTTAGAATATAAGTTGCCCACTGGCGAACTGATAATGTTGCTTTCGGTTTGTTTATTATAATAAAAGGTTTAAAACTTGAAAACTTGTGTGATCATAGAATCCCTACAGCGCAGAAGGAGATCGTTCAGCCCACTGACCCTGCACTGCTCCTCTGACAGAGCACCTTACCCAGGCCCTATCCCCGTGGCCTCATGTATTTACCCCACTAATCTCCCTTTTTTATTCATTCGTGGGACATGGGCATCACTGGCTGCCTGGCATTTATGACCCATCCCTAGTTGCCCTTGTTCAGAGACAGTTGAGAGTCAACCACATTGCTTATGGCTCTGGAGTCATATGTAGGCCAGACCAGGTAAGAACAACAGATTTCCCTCCCTAAAGAACATTAGTGAACCAGATTGGTTTTTCCAACAATCGACAATGATTTCATGGTCATCAGTAGATTCCTTAGTCCACAATTATTTTTTATTGAATTCAAATTCCACCATCAGCCATGGTGAGATTCAAACCCAGGTCCCCAGAGTATTAGCTGACACATTTTTGGATACTAAGAGGCAATTTAGCTTTGGCCAATTCATTTAACCTGCACATCTTTGGACTGTGGGAGGAAACCAGAGCACCTGGAGGAAACCGTGGAGAAAACGTGCAAACTCCACACAGACAGTCACCTAAGGTTGGGATCAAATCCGGATCGCTAGTGCTGTGAGGCAGCAGTGCTAACCATTGTGTCACAGTGCCACTCACCCTTACAGTCAGTCACTGAAAGTTCAAATTTTTTTTGGAAGTTATTAGTCTCTACAGGGATCATAACAGATTGTTAGAATGATCAGATACAATGGGCTGAATCACCTCAATCTTTGCCTGTAGTTCTTTTAAAAGAAGAACTCCATTATCTTCAATGAGATTTGTCACTACCTGCCACCATAGTGTCTGCAAGAGATTTTTTAGAAATGATGGAGAAGTGCTCCAAGCACCACTTATGACACCTTCCATTATAATAACCAATCAAGACAACCCCAGCGGACATCCTACCTCCACATGCAGACAATTAAAGGCTGCTTATGGCCATTTCAGTTTATGTGCCCTGGAAAAAGAATACAAAAATGATACCAGCAGAATATTTTTTTAAATCAGCATTAATATAGATCCTACAGTATAATTGAGGCAGCAGGAGACTTCTCAATAAATCATCTGAGCCGCAAAGAGACCGCCAAATTTGCAGAGGCACCAGCTGGCTGAAAAACTCACTGATTTTCAAGTCTGGTTAATCAACACTCCCAGATGCATTGTGGCATCCTCCAATCCTCTTTGCACAGGGAGAATTGAATTCAGAAGGAGAAAAAATGATTTCAAATATTTTTGCTGCCAATTTTGTTTTTGAAACTGTCTTGCTGAAAAAGCAAATAACTTTCACTTTATTTCTCTTCATGCCTTGTTGACCAACTGCACAATATTCTGCTCCCAGTCGACAGGCTACTACTAGGAGCAGACTTCAAAAAGTCAAATGCCTGTGTGTTGCATCTATGTTTCTGATGATTTAAATTATTGGTTAAGGAATGATACACAGGGCAGTCCCAAAATTTCAATCACTCAATGTTTTCATTAAATATCAGAGAGAGGGTGTTTTTATTTGCAAGCTGCAATTCCAAATAATGGTGTCAGCAATAACTTACTGGAGAACTTTCTTTTTCAATTCATGTACTCTCGTTATGGAATAACTGTACGATATTCAATAAGTTTAAGGTGGGAGGAGAGCAAGATGTTTGATCTGCCTACACAGTTCTGCCCAATGCTCAATGAACTTCCTTGATGAAGCCTAATTAATTTTCAATTGGCAAATTGCCCATACTAGTTACACTCCTTATAGATGACTCGCAGAGTGGATGGGTGAAAAACTGGGTGGGATTCACTTTCTTGATGAGATTACAACAGGATTGGGGGCATTGGAAGTGAAAGGGATCAGCAGTTTACCGTGGCAGACAAAACCTTTGTAGTTCCTACAGTAGCAATGTCAGATATTTTAAATCTTTCTGTTCCACAATACACAGTTGATTGCTTCCAAATTTATCTTGTGAGGTACACTGGAGTCAGGTAGGTACAGGCACCCATTGGCACAGGGAGGCCCACCATGGGCCACGGGATGCCCAAAAAAAGAGAGCTCCCTTAAAAACCATGGTGAAGCTGCCAATTTCTCTGGATGGTGAAACCTCACAATGGCAAGGCACATAAAGCCACAGCGAAGGAACAGTGATATAGTTACAAGTGAGAATGGTATGTGGCTTGGACGGCAACATATTGGAACTGGTGTTCTCGTACGCCTGCTGCTCTTGTCTTTCTAGATGGCAAAAATCACAGGTTTGCGAAGTGCTGTTGAAGGATCCTTAGTGAGTTGCTGCAGTGCACCTTGTAGATGGTACACGCTGCTGCCATTGTCCATTTATGGTAGCGGGAGTAGATGTTAGGATAGTGGATGTGCTACCAATCAAGCAGCCTCTTTGTCGTGAATGGTGTCGAGCTTCTTGAATGTTGGTGGAACAGTACTCATTTAGGCAAGTGAATAATATTCCATCAAATTCCTGACTTGTGCCTTGTAGATGGTGGATAAGCTTTGGGGGTCAGGAGATGAGTTACTTTCAGCTAGAAACAGGCAAATGTGCTCTTCACTCACTCACAGACCCATCTGAAATGGCGAGGGCCTTGGGTGTCAGTGGTGTGACCAAGGCGTTCCAGGCAAGAAAGTGGTAGCCAGCAATCAAAATTCTCCCCTAGAGGCTCTTACCGTGGAAAACACTATCATTGACAGTTGTGTCAAATGGCCAGAATATACCCGATATACTCTATAATTCTAAGACTAGCCTTTCTGTTATTAACTTCATTTACTTATTTTGATCACAGGTAAAATCAGAGAACTGCAGGTTGCTTTAGAAATTTAGTTTTGTCAAAAAATTGGAAGTGTTCACTTCACTTTATGTTTGAAAAGAAATGTGCCTTTACTACAAGGAAATGACAAGTTATGAAACAGAGTGAATATGACATGATTAAACACAAAAAAGATCAGATTCTGTCATGTCAGGAATAATTGTGACATTTTTAGGAATTCTGTTTGAAGTGATTCATTGCTGGTGATAGTTTGTCGTCATGATAAATATTAGTTAAATAAACCAAGATATAGAACGAAGGGATAAAAATGAGCAATAAACAGTCCAACAAAGTGATTACAATAGCAATAGCTGGAACTTTCGTTTCCGCTACACTGGTGGCAGATCAAGAATCTGCCTAAACAAAAGCAAATTACTGTGGATGCTAAAATCTGAAACCAAAAGAGAAAGGTCTGGCTGCATCTGTTAGGAGGGAAACCAGCTGACCTCTGAGTCCAGGTGACCCTTTGTTAAAGCTAAATACCTCTGTTCTTAAATTGGTTCCATTGCCTCTTGAGGAAGAAAGTTCCAAAGACTCATGACCCTCTGAGAGAAAAAAATATTCTCTTAATCTCTGTCTTAAGATGCTCTGCTCTATGGAAAACACTTGCAGTTTCTCTAGTGCGAGAAACTAAGTTATCTCTGCTATGATTCCAGTGAACTCCTTCTGCACCTTCTCATAGGCCCTTGGCATCTTTCCTAAATGCCAAGTGCCCACCTTCAACCAGTACTCCAGCTGAGGTCTAACCAGTGCTTTATGAAGATTGAGCATAACTTTCTTGCCTTGATACTCAGTGTTTCTATTTATAAAGCCAATGATCCATTTGCCTTTTTAACATGCCCAGCCAACTATATTCCCAGATCTTTCTGTTCCTGAACCACCTTTAGAATGTTTCATCTCGTTTATATTACCTCTCCTTTCTCTTTCTATTAAAATGTATCACTTCATCACTTTACATGTTCTCACATTAAATTTCATTTGCCATCTTTTTGCACATTTAAATAGTCACTGTCCCCCTGAATTCTGTTACAATCATCCTTACTGTATATTACCTTTCCTGATTTCTTATCATCTGAAAACTTTGACATAATGCCTGATGTAACTAATAATTGATCATTGATATGTGACAGAAGAGCTATAATCATAATATAATCCCCTGGGATGCACCATTGTATACTTGATTCCAGCCTGAAAAACATGATGAAACAATGCTTGCTGTTCCTTAGTTAATTTTGTATTCAGACAGCCATTCCCTTTCAATCCCATGGCCTTCACCCTTGCTAACTAGACTATTACGTGATACATTATCAAGCATCTTTTGAGAGGCCAGTTCCAACATCATACATATTACCCTTATCAACTTTCCCCATTACTTCATCAAAGAAGGCAATCACACTAGTTGAATATGATTTGCCTTTAATAAAATCCATGTTGGCTTTTATTTATTAACCCAGACTTTTCCAATGCCAATTAATTTTGTCCTGGATTGCTGTCTCAACAATTTTACCTTCTTGTCAGCAGTTGCTGTATTTTTCCGTCTCTCTTTTTTGATAAGGGATGCAACTTGTACAATCCTCCAGTCATTTCCCCTTATCTCAGGAGGATTCAGAAATTGGGACCAAAGCCTCTCAATTTCCATCAACAATCCAGTTTATATCCCATCTGGGCTTTCCTAGTTTGAGTGCTGTCAAACTTTTAAAGCAATTCTTGTCTATTTTTATTCTCTCGAATTTATCCACCACTTAGAATCATACAATGCTTACAGTGCAGAAAAAGACTGTTCGGCCCATCAGCCTGCACTGACAACAATCCCACCCAAGCCCAATCCCCGTAAACCCACGTATTTACCCTGCTAATCTCCCTGACACTAAGGGGCAATTCAGCATGGCCAATCAACCTAACTCACACATTTTCAGACTTTGGGAGGAAGCCAAAGCACACAGTGAGGATATGCAAATTCTGCACATTTGTCTGCATAGCATGCAAGAAATAATACTTTTCACTGCATGCTAATACATGTGAAAATAATAAAGTAAATCAGTCACCTGAGGCTGGAATTGACCCCAGGTCCTTGGTGCTGTAAGGCAGTAGTGCTAATCATTGTGCTGGCTCTTCTCCTTTACTAACATTGGGAGCATCCTTATCTTTAGTCAAGGCAGTTGCAAAACATTCATTTTGTACCATAGCCAAGCTCTCTGCTCCCATTGGAATGTCTCTTATTCCTAATCCTAATCAGCCACAGGCTTCCTTTTTCCACCCTCTTCTGATTTACGACATTGGTTTTGTGGTCAGAGATGATTCAGCAGGATCAGCTCGGGGATTTTGCACTGCAACTTATGGTAATCGGGGCTGTAAAATTGGATAAGGCCCAAAAATGGCCACAATGACAGTGGCACAGTAGTTCTCACAGTGCCAGGGACCCGTTCTCCCCACGTCTGTGTGGATTTTCTCTGGTTTCCTCCCACATTTTGAAAGACGTGCTGGTTAGGTGCATTGACCTGGACTGTGGCAACTAGGGGAATTTCACAGTAACATTATTGCAGTGTTAATGTAAGCCTTACTTGTGACTAAGAAATAAACTTTACTTTAATGCTCACTTCCGAAGCAAGCAGTGTACAACTTTATTACTTTGGGCTTTGCATGATAGCAACAAACAAGCTGTGCTAAACATGCTTCTGACTGGTTGCACATGTCAGAAAGGGGTGCATGTTTGTGCAAAGCTAACACCACTTAAAGCTGATCAGCATCACATCAAGGATAGGTAAATTCAGCCTGGAGTAGGTAGTGGAACTGGTTGGAGAAGAAAGTTAGATCAAGAATTATTGGGAAACAAACCAGAGAATGTGTTCCAAGGTTCTCTGGTTCTGTGCTAGGTAGACAGGAGGAGAAAGGTCCTCTATCTATTTAGGGAACCAGGGGACCCGCTGGCCAAATTGTACAAAGGCAGTTGGAGCAGGTAGCCATGGTGATCATTAGGAGAATTCTCGTCCCAAAAACATGGATTTGGTACTGCAAGAGGTTAGGATAATGAGCTCATTTGAGTGCTTAACAGTGAATTCACCTTCAAATGCCACATTCCACTAACTGCTACACTAGCCTGACATACCATTCAATGCACAACACCCCCCTTATCTCTTTATCAACAATCTCTCAAGCATGACTAGTACATATACAATCTTCATATATTTACCTCACCCTCACACACTTCACAGTGATGCAAGCCTCATATTCACATATTACAGCTTGCACTTATTTTCTACTATTCAACCATGACAGGCAGGCCTGTCACCCAAACAGATTGCATCAAATTTGCTGCACGCTTCCCCCAAAATCTTGTGAAACAATCTGGCATAAAGTGAATCCTTTACCTTCTACAGCCATAAAAATATTAACAAGCCAGCAAAGGGAGGAATAGGGATGATTAAAGTTCAAAACGGAAGCTACACATAGAGGCAGAGAGCATGACTGAAGTACTAAGTGAGTACTTTGCATTTGCCTTTAATAAGAAAGAAGATGCTGCAAAGGAGAAATGGTTAATGAAGTGGATGGGTTAAAAATTGACAAAGGGGTGTTATTAGTAAGGCTGGCTTTACTTAAAGTTGATAAGAGCAGATGAGATACAACTGATGATACTGAGGGAAGTAAGGGTAGAAATCATGGAGACATGAGCCATACTCTTCCAATCCTCCTTAGATACAAAGCAGGGATGCCAGAGGTTTGGAGAATTGAAATTGTTACATTTTTGTTCAAAAAAGGATATAAGGATAAACTCAGCATCTACAGGCCTGTCCATTCAACCTCAGTGGGAGAAAAACTTTTAGAAGCAATGATTTGAAACAAAATGTGGATAAGAAAGCCAGTGCAGATTTGTTCTGAGCAAATCATGCTTAACAGAGAGGGTTGATGAGAGTAATATGGTGTACATAGACTTTCAAAAGGGATTAGATGAGATGCCACATAATAGGCTTGTCAGCAAGGTTAAATCTCAGAGAATAAAGGGCACAATAACAGTTGAGCAACAGGAAGAAGAGAGCAGTAGTGAACAGCAGTTTATCGGACTGGAGGAAGGTATGAGTTTTCCAGGAGTCAGTATCAATATATCTTGACACATATTTTTATGAATCATATTTGCAAATATGACAAAGTTTGGAAGTATTATAAACCGTAACTTGTAAAGGACATGCACAGGCTGCTGGTATGGGTGGGCACATGGCAAATTAAATTTAATGCAGTAAAGTGTGAAGTAATATACTTTGGTAGGAAGAATGGGGAGAGACAATATAAATGGGGCAATACTAAAGGGGGTACAGGAATGAAGAGACCTGGGTTATATGTGTGCAAATAGTTGAAGGTAGCATGGCAACTTAAGAATTTTTTTAAAAAGGCTTAGAGAATCCTGGGTTTTACAAAAAGATGTATAGAGTACAAGAGCAAGTTATGATAAAGTGTTGTAAAGACACTAGTTAAATCTCAGTGTACTATATCTGATGCTGAGCACTACACTTTAGGAAGGATGTGAAGGCTTTAGTAAGGTGTAAAGATGTACTTTCAGAGACTTCATTCATGAACAACAAGGATTTATGAAATCATACTGGGAGATGAATGTACAGGGCTATCAAGTGTTTAGGAAGGATAGGCAGGAGGAAAGAGGGGGTGGCGTAGCTCTGCTGATTAAGGACAGCATCAAGGTGGTAGCAAGGGATGATATCGGAGCCAAAGAGCAGAAAGTGGAATCGTTGTGGGTGGAGATTAGGAACAGCAAAGGGAGGAAGACGCTGGTGGGTGTCGTCTATAGGCCCCCGAATAATGATCTGGAGGTGGGGCGGGCTGTTAACGCGCAAATAAGTGCGGCGTGCAGGAATGGGACGGCAGTAGTTATGGGGGATTTCAATCTGCATATTGATTGGTCGACCCATGTTGGACGAGGTGGGCTCGAGGAGGAGTTCTTGGAATGCTGCCGGGATAGTTTCCTGGAACAGTGTGTGTTGGAGCCGACGAGGGAGCGAGCTATCTTGGATCTGGTGCTATGTAATGAGGCGGGTAGAATTAGGGACCTTGAGGTGAAGGATCCTCTTGGAGAGAGTGATCATTGTATGGTGGAGTTTCTGTTGCAGATGGAGGAGGAGAAAGTGGGTTCCCGGACACGTGTCCTTTGTTTGAATAGAGGGGAGTATGGTAGGATGAGAGAAGAATTGGCGAATGTGGACTGGGGGAGCGCGTTGGAAGGTAGGTCTGCTGAGGAGCAGTGGAGGATCTTTAAGGAGATCTTTCTTGGTGCTCAGCAGAAATTTATTCCGATGGTTAAAAAGGACAGTAGGAAGAGAGGTAATAAGCCGTGGATAACGAAGGAGGTGAAGGAAAGTGTTAAATTAAAAGCGGAGGAATTTAGAGTAGCTAAGAGCAGTGGGCGAGAAGAGGATTGGGAAAGGTTTAAATGTCAACAAAGATTGACAAAAAAGTTGATAAAGGAGGGTAGAAGAAGCTATGAAGCTGGGCTAGCACTTAATATAAAAAAGGATAGCAAGAGTTTTTATAAATATATAAAAAGGAAGAGGCTGGCTAGGGTAAACGTTGGTCCCTTAGCGGATGAGAAAGGGGACCTAGTGGTAGGGGATGGGGATATGGCTAAGGTCTTAAATAACTTTTTTGTTTCTGTCTTCACGGAGGAGGACGTGAATAATTTGCCGGGTGTTAGCGATGGAAAGGTGGTAGGACTGGAGGGTCTTAATGACATTACTGTTACTAGAGAGGTGGTGCGCGACAGACTGGAGGGGCTGATTGTGGACAAGTCCCCAGGACCGGATGGAATGCATCCGAGGGTTCTGAAAGAAATGGCGGAGGTGATAGTGGATGCCTTGGTGGTTATTTTCCAGACGTCGCTGGATTCCGGGGAAGTGCCGGAGGATTGGAAAACGGCTAATGTTACGCCGTTGTTTAAGAAGGGTGCCAGGCAAAAGGCGGGGAATTACAGGCCGGTTAGTTTAACGTCTGTGGTAGGTAAAATGTTAGAATCCGTCATTAAGGAGGAAATTGCGAGGCATCTTGAAGGGAATTGCTTGATAGGGCAGACGCAACACGGTTTCATTAAAGGGAAGTCGTGTCTGACCAATTTACTGGAGTTCTATGAGGATGTGTCTAGGGCGGTGGATAGAGGAGAGCCGGTGGATGTGGTCTTTCTGGATTTTCAGAAGGCGTTTGATAAGGTACCTCACAAGAGGTTACTGCAGAAGGTCAGAGGACATGGAGTTGGGGGTAGGGTGTTAGCGTGGATAGAGGATTGGTTGTCAAATAGGAGGCAGAGAGTGGGGGTCAATGGGTGCTATTCGGATTGGCGGTTGGTGACTAGTGGGGTGCCCCAGGGGTCGGTGCTGGGGCCTCAGCTATTTACCATTTATATAGATGATCTGGAGGAGGGAACCGAGTGTAGGGTGTCGAAATTTGCTGATGACACCAAGATTGGGGGAAAGGCAAATTGTGCGGAGGGTGTGGAGAGTCTGCAGAAGGATCTAGATAGGCTGGGCGAATGGGCCAGGAAATGGCAAATGGAATTTAATGTTGGCAAGTGTGAGGTGGTCCACTTTGGTAGGAAGAATGGTAGGAAGGACTATTACTTACGTGGCGAAAAACTGCAGCAGGCGACGGTGCAGAGGGACCTCGGGGTCCTTGTGCATGAGTCGCAAAAACCCAGCCTGCAGGTGCAGCAGGTGGTCAGGAAGGCGAATGGGATGCTGGCCTTCATAGCGAGGGGGATTGAATATAAAAGTAGGGAGGTCTTGCTGCAGCTGTATAGGGCATTGGTGAGGCCGCAGCTGGAGTACTGTGTGCAGTTTTGGGCGCCGCACCTGCGCAAGGATATTTTGGCCTTGGAGGGAGTGCAGAGGAGGTTTACTAGGCTGATACCGGAGTTGAGGGGGTTGAGCTATGAGGAGAGGCTGAATAAACTAGGCTTGTACTCGTTAGAGTTTAGAAGAATGAGGGGAGATCTCATTGAGACGTATAAGATGATGAATGGGATGGATAGGATAGAGGTGGAAAGACTCTTCCCGCTCAAAAAAGACAGTAGGACTAGGGGGCACAGCCTCAAGATAAAGGGGGGGCAGTTCAGAACGGAGTTGAGGAGGAACTTCTTCACTCAAAGGGTGGTGAATCTCTGGAATTCTCTGCCCGTTGAAGTGGTGGAGGCTGCCTCGCTAAATATTTTTAAGAAGCGGGTTGATGGGTTTTTGATAAGAGAGGGGATTAAGGGTTATGGGGAGAGGGCGGGAAAGTGGAACTGAGCCACGACAGATCAGCCATGATCTTATTGAATGGCGGGGCAGGCTCGAAGGGCCAGATGGCCTACTCCTGCTCCTATTTCTTATGTTCTTATAGGATCTCTATAATACAGAAGGAGGTTATTTGGCCCATCAAGTCTGTACTGACCACAATCCCACCCAGGCCCTATTCCTGTATCCCCACACATTTACCCTGCTAATCTCCCTGACACTATTGAGTAATTTAGCATGGGCAATCCACCTTCAGATCTTTGGACTGTGGGAGGAAACCAGAGCACCCAAAGGAAAGCCATGCAGAGAGCATGCAAACTCCACACAGTGACCCAAGGCTGGAGCTGAACCCAGATCCCTGGCATTGTAAGGCAGCAGTGCTAACCATTGTGCCACCCCAATAAGTTATGCAGAACAGCAGTATGTTTGCAGCTAATTCTGATGTACCTCTGCCAAGGAGAACTCCTCCCCTGGAGTGATTTTCCACTCTGAGTCCCAATTGGTCACCCAGGTCAGATGACCCTTACACTGCTATGTTGCTCTTAAAGGGACAGTCACCACATCAGAGTGCAGAAAAGATTTATAATACTGGCTCTAGGGGTGAAGGGCTTCAATTTCAAGGTAGACTGAAGAAGTTGCATTTGTTTTCTTTAGAGAAGATTGAGAGGAGGTTTGAGAGGTATTCAAAATCATTAGGGATCTTTAGAGAGAGAGGGAGGGGGAAATATTCCAATTGAAGGGAAAAAATAGTCAAGCAAGACTGAAAGAAAGACAACACCAATTTAAGGTGGTTGTTAAAAGAACTAATGGCAATATGGGGAAAAATGCTTTTACATTTCAGTTAGGGTTAGGATCTGGAATGCACTGCCTGAGTGTGTGCTGGAGACAGAGTCAATTGTGGCTTTCTAAATGGAATTGGATAAGCACCTGATAGAAACAAATTGTAGAGCTACAGGGAAAGAATGGGAGAATAGGATTAGCTGATTTGCTCTCATGGGGGCGCATGACCATGACGGATTGAATGGATGTCTCTATGACTCTAATATAATTTTTTCATTTAAAATAACATTTTGCTATACAAATGTGGCAGGTTTATTTGATGAATGAGTGCATCTGCTTCTTTGGCGCATATAATATTTCTCCAAATGTATTGTAAGTCCTCAATTTCAGCTGATGTCTCTGCAATTTGATAGCCCCCAAGCTTCTCCACACCTGCCACTGCTGAAGACCGTGTACACATGATTTTCATTTATCTATATGAGCATGCAAGAGTAAGATATGGTGGTCTGCTCATAATGATTTTCTTTTAGCGATCGTCATACAAGTTAAAACTGACCTTGACTTATTTGGGCTCATAGCTTTCAAGGCATCCATACAGCAATGTTTGCATTTTCAAGTTATATTTCCACCAGTGTGTTTCTGGCTTTTATTACTGCAGTTATCCTGTCACTTACCATAGGTAAGTGCTCAATAGTGTCAGGGGGATTAGCAGGGTAAATGTATGGGGATCTAGAATAGGGGCTGGGTGGAATTGTGGTCAGTACTATCCTGATGGACCAAATGACCTCTTTCTGTCTAAAGTTATCAGTTCAGACAAGTATTCAACCTAACCTGGCATTACATAGATATGAGACCAACCACCCTGCAGTTCTGCTTAGAATCATAGAAAACCGACCTTCCCACCGCTCATCTGCTTAACATCCCCCTTGCCTCCATTGGAAAAATGAACTCTCTTCCTGTAATTCTATTTGACCTGAATACCACAATGCCATGGGGCATCAGCTAATAATTTGTATCAAGTAAATTGCATGATCCCAACTTCTAATAGTTGGCCCAATGAGTCTGCACCAACAACAATCCAGCCCCAGGCCCTACCCCCACTACCCCACTAATCCATTTAATGTACGCATCCCAAGACACTAAGGGGCAATTCAGCATGACCGATTAACCTAAACTGCGCACCTTTGGAATGTGGAAGGAAACCAGAGCACCTAGAGAATACCCATGCATACACGGGCAAAATGTGCAACTCCACACAGACAGTGATCCAACCCAGGGATCGAACCCAGGTCCCCGGAGCTGTGAGCCAGCAGTGCTGACCACTGTGCTGACACATTCTATATGTTCTCCCTATTCTGTTCACCCATTCTTGTTCTTGCATCATCCTCGCTCTTGTTTTGTTCTTCACTGCTTCTTTCTCTCTATATTTGGGTAACATGGTGACACAATGGTTAGCCCTGCTGTCTCACCACTCCAGGGACCTAGGTTCAATTCCAGCCGGTGTGGAGATGGCACATTCTCTTAATGTCTACATGGATTTTCTTTGGGTGCTCTAGTTTCCTCCCACAGTCCAAAGATGGATTGGCCATGCTAAATAGCCCCTTATTAACCCAAGGTGTATAGGTTAGGGAGAAATATGTGAGGTTAAGGTAAATAGGGCATAGGACAGGGTCTGAATAAGATTCTCTGTCAGGGAGTTGGCGTAGATTCAATGGCCTTTAATGTTCTGCACTTTAGGAATTCTATTCTCTTGCATGTTATTCTTGTTCTCTCACCTTCTGTCCCTTCCCACTGCTCATCTGCTTAACATCCCCTCGCCTCCTTTGCAAAAATGATCTCTCTTCCTAGAATCCTATTTGACCTGAATACCACAATGCCATGGGGCATCAACTAATAATTTGTGTCAAGCAAACTGCATGAGCCTAACTTCCAAAAGAAGGGGTAGCAGTCACCTACCAAATATTAAGCTGATCTTTCTCTACATCCTAGCTATGATTGTAACACAATATTCTGCACCCTCTCCTTCCCTTCTCCCCTATGAATGGTATGTTTTGTCTGTATAGCGCACAAAAAACAATACTTTCTACTGTATCCTAATACAGGTGACAATAATAAATCAAATCAAATATCTGGAAAGGAGGAATATGAGGGTTACTGGGAGAAGACAAGGAGTGACTCTGGATGAATTTTTCCTTCAGAGAATCAGCACAGACAAGCTGAGCCAGATGGCCAGCTTCTGTGCAGTAACTATTCTCTGATTCTCTTGCAAAGCATTAGTAGCTATTTGATTATGAACTGAGATTTGGACCCCATTTCCATAATGATGTCTACATTTACTTTTGTAAAATTACCTGTCTCTGCACCTACCTCGGCAAGTGATGCTGAAACCATCTTTCATGCCTTTTTCCCCTCCAAATGGCTATGAAGGTAGTCCAAATAGTATCCCATCCTCCATGCTCCAAAGGCTTATCCAAAATGCTCCTATTGCATTCTGCCTCACACCAGAACTAATCACATGAAAGTCATGTCTGATCATCTCCCCATGTTGCTCTCCACCCACATCTCCTTTCCCCCTCATAATTCTATTTTCCTCTGAGTCCAACCTGGAAACGGCTCTCTCCCAATTCAGTTACAACGGCTTTGAAAAGTTAGCCTTTGGTCCTCCATTCACTACAGTATGTCTGCAGATACTCATCTGCTCAAACACACCCTCATCTTACTTTTGATGCCTAAGTCACTATTAAAATCATTACTTTCTCTCACCCTGACCATTCCTCTTAATGCAGTCCTCAATCTACTTCCTTAAGATCAAGGTCAAACTTGAACTTCTACAACTGACCACTGGCTTATCTATTCACTGCCACATCTGTTTGGATTATATAGTGTACTCCAGTGCCAAAACTGCTTACTGTTCTAGTTACCACAGAGCCCTTATAGTGCAAAAGGAGAACATTTGGCTCATTATGTACCGATTCTTTGAAAGAGCATCTTACCCAGGCCCACCCCTCCACTCTAATCCCGTAACCCTCCTCAATTACCAAGGGTAATCCACCTAACATGCATATCTTTGGGAGGAAACTGGAGTACCCAGAGGAAACTCATGCAGACATGAGGAGAATGTGCAAACTCCAAACAGACAGTCGCCCAAGTCTGGAATTGAATCCAGGTCCCTGGAGCTGTGAGGCAGCAGTGCTAACCACTGTGCTGCCATACTGCCCAATGTGAAGATAATTGCTGGTTTATATCTTCAAATGCAAATTGTCTTCTTAAATCCCTCTCCACTGTCTCCTCTACTCTTGCCTCAAAAAAATAATGTGAGGAGCTTGCGGTTTTCTTTAATAAGATCAAGACCATCCAATTAACTGCCTCTATCATATCCCGGTGTTCTCATAACCTATATTGGCAAAATTGATCTAAAACCAATCCCCTGTGGTAGACTCAAATTGTCTTTCCAATCTCTCCTCTTGACCCCTACAAAATCACATCCATGAAGTCTACCTCCTGTTCCCTCATTCTTATTTCCACTAAACTGCTGAGCACCAAATATCCCTCCCTGTATCCATATTAACTGATGTAGTTAATGATTTCATCCACAAACTTTAAAATTGTCCCCTGCACACTAAGATCTAGATTATTAACATTTATCAGGAAAAGCAAGGGGAACAATACCCGACCCTGGGCAACTCCACTATAAACCTTCCACCTGCCTGCAAAATATCCATTGACCATTACTCTTTGCTTCTAATTTCAGCCAGTTTTGTATCCTTATTGCTACTGTCCCTTTTAATCCATAAACTATAGTTTTTCTCACACATCTGTTATGGCACTGTCCATATACATCATATCAACAGCATAACCCACATCGCCCTTTCTGTTACAGCTTCAACAAACTCCAACAAGTTAGTTCAACACAATTTCCTCTTTAGAAATCCATGTTGACTCTTCCTAATCAACCCATATTTTTCTACTTGATTACTAATTCCACCCTGAGTTTCTAGAAATGTCCTCATCACTGACATTTAATGTAATTGTAATTGCTGGGCTTATCCTTACAACTTATCTGAGCAAGGGCATAATAGTTGCAATTCTCCAGTCCTCTGACTCTTCCCCTAAATTGAGGGAAGACAGAATGTTGATGATCAATGCCCTCCCTGATTTCCATTCTCACATCCTTCAATATCTTAGGGTACACCTCACCCAGCCCCAGTGCGTCTAAGTACTAACAATCTTTCCAACACTTCCTCCTTATTAATTTTGAACCATTTTAGTGTCAGAGTTTTCTCCTCCATCACCATAACCTAAATAGCTGCGATGTATTTAATTGGTTCCATGATTGCTTTAATAGTCAGTCACATGGTTTGTCAGTGATGTTATTGGAGTGCTTGACAGACTCCTGTCTTAGTTTCATTTTTTGTTCTGTGAAGAGAACATCTCTTTTAATAAAGCAGTTGATACTTTAAATTAATGTATGCAAAACAATTACTTTTTTTTAAATTGACAATCCCTAACATAGTCAGGACATTACAATAGCATCTATCTTTTTGGTAACAACAGGTGCAAAGTATTCATTCATTGTTTAGCTATATGTTTTCCCAACAGCCTTTTGTTCCAATCTGTTCTGCGCAGATCCATTCTTGCCCCATTGATGTTGGTTTCCCCTCAGTTGATTATTCTTACTCAGCATTGCCCATTGTCCTTTCCTATCATTATCCTAAACCTTATGAAACAATGATCCTGTCTCCTAAATGTTCCCCCACTGACATTTTATCTACTGGGCTCACCACATTCCTTCCTCCAAAACCTTTCCACCATTATTTTGCTGTGTGGGACTGCACTTATCTGATTCTATTCTTATCAATCCAATCATAGGCTGAGAATCAATGGTTTATCTTCATATTCATATACTTTACCTTCTGATGTCCTGCAAAGATTCATATTGGTAGATTCCCATTTCTCATCTACATGCTGCTTTTGGTGCCATCATCCAGAAAAGTGGCATCTGTTTCAAATGGATGCTGACCACACCAAACTCTGCCTCACACCATCTCAATTGATCCTTTCAATACTAGATGAGCAGAACTTGAATATTAGGACAACTGAAGCCAATGCTTTCAGTTTCTGTGACAAACTCCATTCCCTATCACTGACTCTATTGCTCTTCCTGAATCACAAAGCACATAAGGACAGAAGAGGCCATTTGGCCCATCATGTCTGTATCCACTCTCTCAATGAGCAATGCACCAGTGTCATTCCCCTACCTTCCCCCATAACTCTACAGATTCTTCCTTTTCAGATAATAATCCAATTCCCTCTTGAATACCCCAATTCAACCTGCATACAACATTCTCAGGTAGTGAATTCCAGATCCAAACCAATCATCGCATGAAAAGTTTTCTCCTCATGATTCCATTATTTCTTTCGCCATGGTGGCTGGGCACTTGGTGGATATCTGATACCTGCACATTGAGAAATTAAAACATATCGCTTCAACAAAGTCACTTAATCATATTTATATAACACTAACCCCTCTAATCCCAGCTCCCAGATAAATAAGAGCAAATTAGTTCATCCTGCTATGGTATTTGTTCCTGTGTTGGACACAGACAACATAATTACCCCCAAACCCAGGTCGGTGTTATACATTTCTTTTATGTCCACGTTTTCAGCCAGGTAAAAGGTCAGGGCAATGTTACCTGAGTTAGACTGTCCCTTTTTGATTATATAACCTGAATAATACAATGACCACTGGAAATGACCTTAGTCAGCAATTCCATCGCTTGGTTTCCTTATCCATTCTCTGTTCCCTCCTTTAGGTGGTTACACAGACTGTGCTGGATATAGACAGGTGGCTTTATTGATGTCCACGATGGGCACCTACCATGTCGTTGTGAATAAGAGTCTGATTACTGCTGCTACTATCTTCCAGATTGTCATTGTTCTGAGGATTTGTCTGAAGCAAAATAATTAAATGAGTTGCTGGTTGTTTTCCTGCTGACAGAAAAAGACTGTGAAATATAAGGTTTTACCTGTGGCCAGTGGTTCCAATCCTCCACATGTGCCACCGGTCATTGTTATCTGGGAAGGTCCTTGTCATCACAGGATAGATTCTGGTTGTTTTGGTGCTCCCTTAATTATTACCTTATACCATACTTCAGGCATGCCCTGGGGGAACTGCTCTGCCTCACTACTTCCCTGGTCCACTGCCTCCTACTGATGTCTCACCCTGGGCCTCAATTCATTAAACTGTCTACACAATTCAACAGCATACTTTCTTGTCCTATTTTGCAATGGCTCAGTATCTTCACTTTGAGGCAGTTCCCTCTGGGAACTGCATGACTCTGCATCTCATTTTGTGTTACTCCTATGGTCCTACTTGTTGTTGCTCACCAGCATATCCACCCGTCATTTTTCTCACTCTCCATTTATCCTAATATATCTTATGGTAAATTTTTATTTAGTATGATTCCTCCTTGACTTTCAATTGGCTCAAATAAAGGTTCCTTGTACCTTTACATTTTTTTAAAACTCCCCCTCTTTGGCCTCTTAAGGTTCTCTTAAAATTTGTTTCTTTATTGCCTTGATTGTTTAAATATGTTTACTCTTTAGGCCCTATTAATCATTCTATATGAAAAAAGTCTCTGGCTCTAGATCTTTGCTTATCTATATATCTTATCCCTGTACAATTCCAATGGGCAGAATTTTCCTATCGGACCATGCAAAGATCTATTGACCTTGGGTGGGAATTTCTGGCCTTGGTGCTGGAAAATCCCGCCCAATGCTTCAGGTGATGGCCCAACTATCAAATTCAGTTCTCTTAAAGGGTTTGTATGTTGTGTCCTGTTTCCCTAACTATAGTGGGATTTTCCAGCCGTGCTTGCACCAAGGCGGAAAATCCTGCTCGAGGTCAATGGACTTTTGCATGGTCCTTGCTCTGCCCGCATCGATTCCCATGGCAAGCAGGATGATTACATTCCAGCCTATATGCCCTTCCCCAAATCATTTCCTCATAGCATTTTACAAACACAATAGTTATCTTACCTCATCCAGTTTGTCTCGAGAGCATTTACAGTCCAATTAAGTGTTCTCTTCCTAGCCTGAAAACAGAAAACATTTCTCTTTGATTCTAGGCATTAACATGTTTTATTTCTTTGCTTTAAATAACATTTTCCTTTTTTCAAAAGTAACCATTAGATTTTGCCTGACCTTTTCATTTTCAAAGTATCCCAAGTTCAGATGTTGTTGAGCTGACTACAAGTACATTTTAAACCTTTATTAGCACAGAAACTTGCAGCATTTTGAATTAGTGTCAATTGTTGTCAAACCTTTTAAAATAAAAATTCCCTTCCCTCTTTGGGAACTTTATTGAGAATCATTCCTCAAATCTTTAAGCTTTGTAAGACATTTCCAAACCCAATGTCAAACCAACTTGGAATTAGTTATTTCAAAAATTGTAATTTACACTATTAAAATTAAAACTATCCCCCTTGCATATGTAAATTTGTATCCAAATTAAAAGTCCCATGTGGTTAACAACACATGTTCATTGTCTCATGTGACATCATAGTTTTTCAAAGGTAACTTGCTAAAAGGTCTGGTACCCACTGGTCAGTGTGTTCATAACAGGCCACCTGTTCTCAAGCAAAATGTAACACTTGGGCTGAATAGATTAAATCATTTTCTTTAGAGGTAAATTAAAGTCTCTAAACCGTAACCATGCTGTGGCACTGAAAATCTTCAGATACGTTTAAGTTTAAAATTAAGTTCTGTAATTGGCTTTTGTAAACCTATGGTTATTTTAAATGTTAATATAGGTTAGTAAAATGTGTTATGTCATATTTGGCACATGGAGCACTTTCAAGCATTATTTTTATATGTATTTTATATAGATTTTATGTAATTGCTGCAACTTTGTAAGTTTCACAAAGCTATTCTGTAGTTTTAATTGACTTATACCAAGCACTGACAGATAGACAAACTCAAATGATGGCAAAGCAGTTGTCTCAACAAAAACACAAATGCTGATATCCATAAATCAATTAGAATCTAGGCCGATTGTAAGGGGAAGAAATCTTAATAGTTAATGAAGATTTTAAAACCATTAGACATTAAGACACTGACAGAACTACCAGCATTAAGTTAAATGACTTTAAAACAGACTTATAAGGTAACAAGAAAATATACATATGAAATGCAGAAAGAGATTTAAACAAATAAATATGATTTAAAAACATATATGCTGATTTTTTGAATGTATTAATGTATTTTAAAGAATCATCCTTCACTTTAGCCGAAGGCAGATTGGTGCAATGCATCATGGTAAAGGGCATTAGGACAAAGCCATATTCTAAGAGAATGTTGAAACCTTGGGTTTCATAAACCAAGGTTTTATCAGCAGAGATTCTAATGACAAGAACATTCAGAACACTTAATCAAACTTCATGAATAAGATAAGATGGATGCAGACCCAGATGTGGCGTCATGTGTTAATCTGGTTTGGCAGTGACCTGTAGGGGAATTTGTGGGAATATTCACTTTGAATTTTGTGGCTAGTGTCTGAGGTTACTCGGCAATAGAGGAAGCTGAGTTAGCCAAAAGGGGAGGAGGTATCCGGATTCTAAGGACTAATGAAATGCCAAAATGCCAGAGGGTAAGATGCGATTAACTATAGTATCTGACAGGTTTTATTGTTGATTTATGTATATTGAAGATGATTGATTTAAAAGTTGGGAGTAATTGATAAAAAAATCTATACGTGTTTTGAATTGTATATATTAGAATTCAGTCGAGGTGCTCAACTTGGTAGTTGCCCCACCGTTTGATGATTTCTTCTAGCAGCCGCTAGTCAAAATAAAGTTTATATCATTAAACTGAGACACTGATTTTGTGAGTTTTGTATTGTGTGAAATTTTTGATGGTATCCAGCCACCTCAAAAACCCTACCAACACCGATAATTGATGGGCCCAATTTTACCAATGCATCGCACCTGTTTTCAGGCACGAAAACTTGATAAAGTCGGGCTTGAGGCAATTAGTGTGATCCGTGTCTGCGCAGATGCCCACTTTACCAAGGCCCGAAAATGGCCACGATTAGTAGTGCGCCCAAAATGGGCGCAATGTCAATGTAAATGCATTTGCATGCATTTAAATTGACTTAAAGAGCTGGACACCCAATTTTACCTGCATTTCCCCCTGTACCACCTAGATTCGGCGTGAAACAGACATGCTCAGCAAAGTTCTGTTTCAGGCACTCCAGCTTCTGAAGAGGTAAGTTCAGAGCTTCCAGTTGCTCTCTGACTCACGTTGGTGGTGATGGTGAAGGTGATGGGGGAGGTGGGTGTGGGAGATGGGCCAGATCATTTTCTAGTGGGGGGAGAGGGAGGAGAAGACACATCAGGTGTATATGGTGGGGGGCAGGGGGAGCTGGGGGGGTAGGAGGGAGGCCCAATCATTCTCTGGTGGATTGGAGGGAGGCCAGATCATTCTCTGGTGGTGGTGGTGGGGGGGGGGGGGGGGGGGGCGGAGAGAAGCCAGATGATTCTCTGACAGATGTGGGGGAGAGGTGGAGACTGACAGGTGGGGGTGAATCTCTTGTGGGGTGGGAAAGAGGAAGAGGGCCAGTTTGCTCTCTGGTGGGGAGGGGGGGAAGGAGCAGGGGAGGCCCACTGCCACTTTGTGGGCAATCGTGGAGAAGGGGGGGAATTGGGCAAGGGGTTGTGATCAGTCTGGATAGTGGGGGGGGGAGGGGGGTGTGGATAAGAAGACAGTTATGTTGTGGGGGTGGGCAATATCTGTGAGGGCTATTGCTTTTGGATCGCTTTATCCACTTCTGCGATGTGACAGGGAAGCGTCACTGTGCATGCGCAGTTGAAGGTTCCAATCAGAGCAGCAGTGTTTCAAGTGCAATAAGCCCCGCCCACAGCACGATCCAGACTCGTGAGTTTTTTTTGACAAGTTAAGCGCGCATGGGGGTGCCTGAGATCAGGGTTTCCAAATCAGATCTGAATTGCGCCCAGCACTTAGAACAAAAATGTTAAAAACACCCCCAATGTTTCTTGACATTTCATGCTACCTTATCTCAAAAAAAATGTTGAAACCATTCCCACTTATATTTTATATAGACACTATATAATCCACTTTGTAATATGCTTTATTAGTTTTAAGGTTATAAGCAACTTTACCACTCTATCCTTTATTTTTAAAGTAAAGTAACTCATTCCAAGTAACCACTGAGGGAAGTAACATTAACCTTCAAATTACTTGTACAAAAACAGAGTCGGTGATAAGGCTTTGATTTAACTCTAATTAAACAAAGTCTGAGATGATGAGCTCAAGGCATCAATCATGAGGGCATGACAGCATATTTCCCCCATCCTGAACAAATGGGCATGCAAGATAGCATGAACATGACTTTATCTTAGCATGAGTAACAGAAACAAACTTTAATGAGACGGACTGTCCCACAAGTAATTGACACCTTAGAGGGTCAGTCAGTCAGGAGACAATTGGGAAATGACACAAATTGATGACTATCACCCTTGAGAAACCACCTAGGTCAATCACAGACTGATCACTCACCCCTTAAGCCAATTAAGAAATAGCCTTGCCTCCCTGAATATAACAACGTCATTAACCATGCTGCGAGTTATTTGGAAGGGGTTAATAAGCAATAGCTTTCACTGAGCATCTCATGCAGCAAGAACCTGCTGTCCGTGGCAAAGCTGAAGTTATGAGGAAAAAAACAGAATTTTACTATCAGAATTTTACCAGAATCGGGGTGGGCGAGGCTCACAGAACGGAATTCTGCATTGGGATTTTACAAGCCTCACCCAAACGAGGTCATAATATCCCGGTAAAAGTGTCAACCTGCATTCAGGTTGAACCAGAAATCAAGAGCTGTAGAATGCTGGTCAAGTCCCATCCTGCCTTTGATCAGTATTAATCTGTGATTTATTAAAGATCACCTAAGTTACTTCACCAATCTGTCTCTGTAGCCTATATGCTTTCCTAGAGGAATTTCACACTAACTTCATTGCAGTGTTAATGTAAGCCTACTTACAATTAATAAATAAATTTTACGTAAAGTCTTAAATTAACACAATTAGCATTTTAAGTTAATTTTAAGTTCACATTACACCTAGAACTTTCACTAATTTTTATTCTGTTGCTTCTCATTATTTTCTTAACTATCCGTACAACTCACTACATAACCTTGAATATAACCTTTAGTTCCGCTTTATCGCCTTCTTGTCCTATTCAGCAATGAATGTCTGTGAGAGTTGTTCTTGTTATAATTGCTGGGCTAGCCACTTCAGGAATTATCCTTGGCCAAGAATCCATCACGCTGATTGTACTAGCTAAATTTCCTATTATACCAAGAAAAAGCTCTCATTACTGATCCTGTCTATTTCTAAAGTCGTTGATGCTCATCTTAACATCAATCATAATATCAAATTATCTCAAATACCCCACTTCAGCATTCTGTGCCTGTAACTCACCAATCTTTTTTACCACACTTCATAATTTGCATTCATATAGGCAGCACAGTGATTAGTACAGTGCCAGGCACCCGGAGTCAATTCCAGCCTCAGGTAACTGTCTGGGAGTTTGCATGTTCTCCGTGTGTCTGCGTGGCTTTTCTCTGGGTGCTCCAGTTTCCTCCTACAGGCCAAAAATTAGGTTAGGTTGATAACCCACCCTAAATAGACCCTTAGTGTCAGCGGTGAAAGCGTTGGGTTAGGGTGATAGGGCCTGGGTGGGATTGGTGTTACGTTCAGGCTTGATGGGCTGAGTGGCCTTCTTCTTCACTGTGGAGATTCTGTACATACATAGTAACACTGATTTAGACTTTATTATTTTTTCCCTTCACCCAACTAATGTCTCCTACTCTACTGCTATCTATATTCCCCAATATTTTGTGCACCTTGGTTTTCCTCCCTGATATTATCTCCTAGTTCCCACAACCTTGTCAAGTTAATTTTAATGATGTGGAAATGCTGGCATTGGACTGGGGTAAACACAATAAGAAGTCTCACAACACCAGGTTAAAGTCCAACAGGTTTATTTGGTAGCAAAAGCCACTAGCTTTTGGAGTGCTGCTCCTTCATCAGGTAAGTGGGATTTCAGTTCACAAACAGGGCATATAAAGTCACAAACTCAATTTACAAAATAATGGTTGGAATGCAAGTCTTTACAGGTAATCAAGTCTTAAAGGTGCAGACAATGTGAGTGGAGAGAGGGTTAAGCACAGGTTAAAGAGATGTGTATTGTCTCCAGCCAGGACAGTTAGTGAGTTTTTGCAAGCCCAGGAAAGTCGTGGGGGATACAGATTGTGTGACATGAACCCAAGATCCTGGCTGAGGCTGTCCTCGTGTGTGGAACTTCGCTATCAGTCTCTGCTCAGTGACTCTGCGCTGTCGTGTGTTGCGAAGGCCACCTTGGAGAACACTTACCCGAAGATCAGAGGCCGAATGCCCGTGATTGCTGAAGTGTTCCCGAACAGGAAGAGAACAGTCTTACCTGGTGATTGTCGAGCGATGTTCATTCATCCGTTGTCATAGCATCTGCATGGTCTCCCCAATGTACCATGCCTTGAGACATTCTTTGCTGCAGTGTTATCAGGTAGACAATGTTGGCCGAGTTGCAAGTGTATGCACCGTGTACCTGGTGGATGGTGTTCTCCTGTGAGATGATGGCATCCGTGTCGATGATCCAGCGTGTCTTGCAGACATTGCTGTGGCAGGGTTGTGTGGTCTCGTGGTCACTGTTCTCCTGAAGGCTCGGTAGTTTGCTGCGGACAATACTCTGTCTGAGTTTGTGTGGTTGTTTGAAGGCAAGAAGTGAGGGTGTGGGAATGACCTTGGCAAAATGTTCGTCCTCATCAATGACATGTTGAAGGCTCTGGAGAAGATGTCGTAGATTCTCCGCTCCACTATGTCCTGTGTTTTCCTTCTGAGGAGGTTGGTGGGGTTTTTCGCTGTGGCGTGTCAGAACTGTCGATTGATGAGTCGAGCGCCATATACTGTTTTTATGAGGACATCTTTCAATGTCTGGAGGTGTCTGTTGTGATCCTCCTCATCTGAGCAGGTGCTGTGTATACGGAGGACTTGTTCATAGGGGATGGCTTCTTTAACATGTTTAGGGTGGAAACTGGAGAAATAGAGCATTGTGAGGTTATCCGTGGGCTTGTGGTACAGTAAAATGCTGGGATGACCGTCCTTGATGGAGTTAATTTTAACCCTTCCCAGTAGCACTAGCAAATCATTCCACAAGGAACTCAATCCAGGCTCTGGCAATTTAAAAAAATATTATTTCATGGGATGTGGGCATTTCTGGCAAGGTCGGCGGTTTTCTGATCATCTGTAACAACCCTTGAGAAAGTGGTGGCAAGCCACATTCTTGATCCACTTGTTTTCTACTGAACCAGGCTGCTTGCAAATTCAGAATCATATCTGACCCCAAGATTAACTTCTGATCACAAATCTGCACATTCACTAAAATTGCCTATTTCCACTTTTGTAAATTCCCCTGCGGTGAACCTCAGCTGTTGACACCCTCATCCATGCCTTTGTTTTCTCTAAATGTAACAATTCCAATATACTTTTGCTCACTTCCTACATTCTACGCTCCAGAACTCTGAGGTCATTCAAAACTCTGCTGCCTGTGTCACAACACAGCCCTGCTCACCAATCATCCCTCTCCTCACTGCCCTACATTGCCTCACAGCTAGGGGATATTTCAATTATAAAATTATCATTTTTGTTTTCAAATTCCTCCATGGCCTCACCGCTCTCTATCTCTTCATTGCCTTCAATCGCACAGCACTCTGAATATCTGTTCTCCTCTAATTCTGGTCCCTTGAGCACTTGCAATCTGAATTGCACCATTACAGGTCAAGTATCCTTTATCCATAAATCTGAAAACCACACACTTCTAAAAAACATGTTTCTTTTTATCATTGATTTTTAGCACAAATGATCAGAGCCAACATGACCCAAACTGACAAGAACCTCCCTGACCCTACCTCTGTTTATTATTCAGTGGTACATCTTACATTTCTAACCACTTTATTTATATTAGACTATACAACCCCAGCTTTGACCATTGTAATGTAAATAGATATAGACCTAGATACGATATTTAAAAACCAAAATAATCTGAAATCCAAAATGCATTTGGCCCCATGGGTTTTGTATAAAGGATATTTGACCTGTATTGGTGATCATGTCTTCAATTACCAAGGCCATAAACTCTAGAACTTAAGGCCTCTTTAGCTCTCTACCTCTCTATCTCTCTTTCCTCCTTTAAGATGGATCCTTAAAACCATCTCTTCGATCAAATTTGCCTTAATATATCCTTTTGTGGTTTGGTGTCAAATTTTGTTTTAAAACACTCTTAAAAGCATCTATGGATGTTTCATCGTGTTAAAGCTGCAATATAAATATACATTGCTGTTAAGTAATTCTTGGTTTACCTCTATTGGTTTGCTGTTGTCAGGTTGAGTGAGTTATGGATGCTGCATGTTGCAGGAATTAGATCGCACTTTGTGGATAGGGGAATATAGGGCATTGTATACCAGGAAATTCTAAGTCAGCATACAGAACAAGGAAACGTGCAGAATTAGGAGAAAAATGCCCTTATCTAGAGGGTTGTCATCAAAGGTCGTGCACCTCTGTACCAGCGTATATAAATCAGAAGTGTTAAAGCTGTAATGGCATGATACCTGACGCTCACATAAAATTCTGACAGTTGTAGCATTTCAGTAAGTCATGTTCATTTCTTTTCATCTATAATTTGAAGGTTTGACATTCTCAACGATAACACATAATCCAACATTCAGGTCAATGAGCACATTTTAGCTGTCTTGAACTCTGGATGTTTGTTAAAGTGACATTTTCAGAGCATGTACATATTCTCTTTCAATTTGGCAATATACCCTCGAGGTAATGTATCTTCATTCTTCTAGAAGACATATTGGTCACTTAGCAACATGAAATGATCATTTTTACAACATCTAAGATTGCACATACATTGCTTTAATTACAGCTGTTGTTTAAGTGAGCAGGTGCTTGGCTTTTTTCAACTCTGACTCATTGTATGGTATTTAATTTTACAGTTTAATTCTTTCATAAGAATAACTGCAATGGAGAAAATAGTTCTGTAACATTCTGACACTGCAAGCAGAATGCTGCATTGACAGTTTAATATAAAAATAACATTAACAAAAATGTAGTTATTAATCAGAATGCTAATTGACAGATTTTAAGTTTATGGTTCTGTCACTGTACAACATCACAAAAGTATTCATGTTGCAACCAAAGTTGGTTCATTAGCAGTTCAATTTTCCTCAATTTCTTCATTTTAGGAAAAAGATAGATAATAGAGTTACAATAAGGTTGATTTTATTCCAGTTAATTCCCAACAATTGGTTCCATTGCCGATTTTGGAGAGTTAGGCAAATAAGCTAAGAACCATTTTAGCAGCTGCTGCCCTATTTGCATTTGACATACATTTGGTAGGGTTTCCTCCATTCCAGGGCAGAATGGTCCCCTGACATAATCAGAAGTATTTACATGTTATGGGAAAGACATGTATTATCATGCAATTACACAACTCATTTGTGTAGAAATTTACCATATCATACAGGTCTGAATAATAACGTCCAGACCAGCTTCTGCACTTTCCTTTAATTTCTGATACCTTCCAAGCATGCTTTCCCAAATAATTTAACAAGCTCCCTTGTGTGAAATGGGTTGCTTTTTATAAAAGTTATCTAGATGTCTGTCAGATGTCGACAAACATTGCCATGCTTCAAGGCGCTTTACATTGCACAAGATCGATGTCAGAGTTACGTCTTCAGCTGCTAGTCAAATGCAAACCCACCTAAGGATGTAAATTTGCATTGGGTAGGAGCATCATACAGGCAGTAATGAATCAGCAGTCCATTTTGCACTTGGTCCAATTGTCTTTTTCATTGACCTTCAAGAACTGATAGCCAAAAATAACCTGGAAATATTGGCTTTTGGGTTTGATGCCAACCCACTTCTCTCGCAACATGTTCACTCACAACACAATGAATAAACTCTGAACATGTAAACAGACTCTTATGATTCGGCAATGTTAAATGGTCATTGAGATTGTGGTTAATGAAATCATTGACTTGGAAATGACCCATCTTCGAACAATACTCCCATCCAGTTTTATTAGTAAGCCAGAGAAAAGGCCAGTTCTCCACTTTTTTGACCAATACAGAAAGTTTGAGCCTTACATTGTTTAAAGGTAATTTTACAAAGCTTATCATTTTAATTCCGCTAATAATTGTCCATCCTGGAAAACTAATACATGGATTTGAAGCTGTGTTGATCAAATCTACCAATCATAAATCAATATTAATTACTTATTCGTCAATGTAATTGCTCCAGTGAAATCTGATCAAGTAGACTGAGTTTACTCCTTAAGTTTAATTAATGTTCTAAGGTTAATGTTAACGCCGTGAGCTTCTTATTTCTAAGGACTGAAAAGTCTCGGGAGATTGTAGTCAATCAATTGGGTTATATTGATTGAAAAGCGCTGACACCTCTTCAAATGCATTTTATATGTAATTCATGTTGCAGATGCTGTGATTTAATGTGTTAAAGGCGTAACCACGAGAAAGAACGTAAAGCATAACCCTCCGGTAAACCATATTTTTAAATTGATTCATCTTGTTTTTTTTAACCGATTGTGTTTGGTGTCATTGTCACCAGCGATATGTCTCTGTGAATGTTATCCGACGTGATAATTAGCAACATGACAGCAAGTGGAAAGTGGGGCGCTCGGCAAGCTTTTCTAAATCCCCGGCATGACATTGATAATGTGAGGATACATACATCACTGTCAGGGCTAACTGTCACGCCACTCTCCTCTTTCGCGGGGCCTCATCAATCCATCATCCTTTTAGCTCTTGACACCTCGGCAGACACATCTGCAGCGGTGAATGAGAATTGGAGGAAACCGCCTGTAGCGGGGAATACAGATTTAAGTATCTCAGGCTGAAATTTGTATTTTTAATGTGGACACCAATTCTCCTGCAATGAATCTTCATTGGCCTTCCACCGTGGGGAATACTGGGGTCTTTGCTAAAAGTACAAAGTTTTTCTTTGCACCACAATAAAGCACAATCATATCTCCTTAGATTTCTCCACTGTCCCAGAAAAGACCGCATGTGCCAACATTCATTTTTGAACGTTAAAGAAGAGTTTCTTTTAGTTTTTTTTTGTCTCGCTCTGTGTCTCTGTCTCCCTGGATAAATGCGATTTCTAAAGCAAAATTTGAGAGCTGAATGAAACTGACGCTGGTAAGTTCACTTTAGCTGAACCAGCTTTAAGATAAATTGCTATTCTCTGCTTAAAGATGATCTATTGGAGAGATTGATCACTATATAAAACATGTACAACTCTATAAAATCCTTGCAAAATGGATGCTGTTTTCCCATCACCTCTTGTCATGGGCAGGCTACTGGCATGATGAAGTTTAAAGCTGACTCCCAGTGAAGCTAAAGTTACTTTTCTGCTTGTACGCCTATCAAACGTGCAATCACCGCTAATAAGACAAGTTGCTGCATCCATTTGCAGTCACTGTATATAAAATAAGTGGAAGGGAATAAAACATTACGGCCTTTCTCGTTACAATAAAACTCGTGCCTGTGAAAACAAACTGCTGCAAAATGTCACCGTGTCGAATTTCTGAAGAGATTTCTTCCGCAAACTCTCAATGGCTAGTGCTGACCGTGTGGTGCACAACCACAGTCCTTGTTATTGATAAGAACGTGTTGAGAGCTTTTCATCATTCTGGACACACATGAAGATACAAATTAGGAGCAGGAGGCGGCAATTTGATAAGATCATGGCTGTCTGCTTGCGGCTTCCACTACATATTCCTGTCTACCTCATCTAGCTTGTCACTCAAGAATCTAGCTAACTGTACTCTAAAATATTGCTCATATTAATCTTTGCTCATGCAATCAAAGGCCACTTGATTAACAAAACAAGTGGTTCGAATTCTACAACAAGATCACCTCTAGAAATTATAGTCATACATCATAAGTGAAGCTGAGATGTGTAATTAATATGTTAAAAATAAACATATTTGCGACCTGTTATCAAACTAATTCATTAGATCAGTTCTCTGCATTACTCACATGCCAGGAAATCCTGGCTCAACACCGACAACTAAATTTGCGACTTAAAATAGCAGCAATAGGCAATTTATTCGGTTACTTTCAGTACATGTAAATGACCAGAGCAAAGTACTGTAGAAAATGGCATTTAATGTTGTAACAATACATCAAAGGCTTGGGTTGTAACGATAGGGCGGATGTGTTAGCAGCAGTATGTATCCAGTATTGTGTATCATCACACAACATTCACAAGTCCAGCAGAGGTGAACAAGTCCAAAATATAAACAGGGAAATGTCGGAAATACTCAGCAGGTCGGGCAGCATCGGTGGAGCGAGAAGCAGAGCTAACGTTGGGGCTGGTTGGTCTCTCATCGGGCTCCTGAGTATTTCTGGCATTTTCTGTTTTTATTTCAGATTGTCCCAGCATTCGCAGTATTTTGCTTTTGAATGAACGAATCCGATTTTTTTGCAGCTTATTCTATTTCTTCCCAAGAAGTGCCCATGCAGAGGTTGTCGGATGTAATGCACTGTTACTTTAAGCCTTGCGCCACGAGCTTCATTCACCAATGTGCCCAACACGAACAAGCGCACGTTCGCATTCAGTACAAAACAAACTGGAAGAGAATGTAAATAACCATAGACAAACTGACATTGACAGGTAAACGCCGTTACATAATATCTCATTTATATTCCGAATATCTCATCCATGTCACTTAATCGGGATATAAAATGAAGCCGGAAAAAGTGCTGTATTTGTTATTGTTGCCACCGTGTGCTTTCCCACCGTCCAGTTTAATATAAATTTCATCTCCAGAGTCCAGGTGAAGGACCACACTGTTACTGGCATAGTCGTAATTCTGGTCGGCGTCCTGGGCTATCGCACTGGCACGAACCTAAACAAAAAAAAGTAAATCGAACAAATGATTACTGATCTATTCAGTCAGATCCACATTATTCTGATGTTGGGACAAAGTGCTGCCAACTCATGAAACTGTTCCAAAATGAAAGGCAAAGTTATATGCACCGCTAATATGGAAAGGGAGCTAAGTCAAAAATAGATACAGCACAGAAAAAGCCCTTCGGCCCATCGTCAAACACCTATCCATATTAATACCATTTTCTAGCACTTGATCCCTGGCCTTGTATGCTGTGGCGTTTCAAGTGCTCATCTAAATGCTTCTTAAATGTTGTACACAGTAAGAAGTCTCACAACACCAGGTTAAAGTCCAACACATTTATCTGGAATTACGAATTTTAGGAGGACTGCACCTTCATCAAGCGAGTGACTGAAAGCTGGTGACTGTTGGACTTTAACCTGGAGCTGTGAGACTTCTTACTGTGCCCACCCCAGTCCAAGGCCGGCATTATCTCATTGTTCTTAAATGGTGTGAGAGTTCCCACCTCTACACCCTTTCAGGCAGTGAGTTCCAGGTTCCCAACACCTTCTGGGTGGAAAGATTTTTCCTCAAATCCCCTCCAAATCTCCTGGCCCCTTACCTTAAATCTATGCCCCCTGGTAATTGACTCCACTGCTAAGGGGAAAAGTTCTTCCTGTGCTCCCTATCTATGCCCCTCATAATTTTGCACACCTCAGTCCCCTCCCCCTCCCCCAGCCTTCACTGCTCTAAGAAGATCAACCCCAGCCTAACTAGTCTCAAACATTCCAGGTCAGGTAACATCCTGGCGAATCTCCTGCGCCCTCTCTCCAATGCAATCACATTAATGTAACTGAAATGAGCAACAAGTTCACCAGGTTCAATCCTGATCTGCAAACCAGCAGGAATAGGTAAATATAGAACGCATGGTGAAATACGTTTCTTTACAAACACCCTCTGGGTCAATGAAATGAGCTAACTCCAAATTAGTTGCACTCGGAATAGGTTCAATCTGGTTCTTTGCGGCTAATTCTCGTGCTCGGTTCCTTGTGGCTGCTGAGTTTTCCTTCCTTAAAACAGTGCTGAGCAAAATTGCCGAACACAATCCCAGAAGGCAAGCTCTCACTCACCTGGCCGTTTTTGCAGAGGTCAGCCCACATGCTTGTCCCGTCCCCCCCTCTCATGAGGACGTGATACGTGAAGAAGTAGATCCCGGGCACCGCACACGTGAACTTCCCACTGGTGGAGTCATAGTAGTTTCCTAAATTTGTGACCACGTCGTCAAACTTCAGAACTTCGTATCCTTCGTGGGGGCTCTTCAGCCCGACATAAAACGCGATCTTGGGGTTGCTGAATGCGGTGCTGCTGAGCGCCCCTGTGACCGGACCCCCGGAGGCGCTCACCCCGGGCAAGCCAGCCTTCACCAGGTCGCCCCTTTCCCCCGGGGGCCCCCTTGGACCCGGTGGACCGGGTTCTCCCGGAGGACCCCTTGGCCCGGGTTTTCCTGTCCGTCCGGGTTCCCCTTTCGGTCCTTGGATGAAGGGCGGTGGAGGGATAGCACTGAAATCCCGCAGAACCTCCACGGCCGTGCTGCTGGCTTTAGGGTTGTAAGGATCACAGATCATCCGGCATGTTCCCAGCATCTCATAGTGAGCGGCTACTCTGGAGCTGTGGACCAGCACCGGGATCAACACCAGAAGGAAGAGCACCATGGCGATACACAGCAGTGCCGCGATCAGACGCTTTCTTCGGAAAATCCCAGTAGCCAAATCCAATAACTCTTTACTTTTAGAAGTAATGGTGAAAGCTTATGTAAATATTACCTAGCTATATATAAACAGGAAACTACCAAGTAGCAGTCGGCACACTGCCTTAAATAAATATTAAGGGGGTGGAAGAAAGACTTTCTTGAACCGAAAGCTGGGACCTCCTCGGGCTCTCGAGTGGACTGCCAGCTTTACTTAGCATCAGCCCTGTGTATTCAGCATGGCATTGACAGGAGCAAACCTGCAGCAATCGCACAACATGGACTGCAACAAAAAAAACCCACTGACGTAACCAGGCTAGGGCAAAGCCTAATGCAATGTGGATTAATCACAGATCAATATTCACACTCTTAAAACCAAACAAAAGATCTATGCATAAAAAATCACCCAGCCGATTGCTGCGGATCAGAAAGCTTCACACAGGTGTCCTTGGGAAGTTTCCAGTCTGTTCAGCCACTGCACTGAACCGGTCCTTTCAAACTCTTGGTTGGATTTGATTCCCAGACACACTGCACCTTTCAATTTGGTTTAGTAAGTGATGACTTCTACATTTAAAAAAATGCCATCTGCATAAGTAAAAGCATTACATTATTAAGCTGATCCTAATGCAATTCTGATTAAATAACTTGTCTAGGAAATTAGTTAAATAACTGACAAAATTGACAGACCAGGAAGTGCAATTGGAGAAATAAAAACATATCCGAAGGCATTGGTAAAAGGTGGCATACTTTTCTGAGTTTAAGTCACACAAGTTTCTGCATTCTCTTAAGTGGCTATCCCCAATAATAGGTTGAACCAGTGATGCACAACCTGATGTTGAGACGGTGCAAGAGAGTGAAGGAAACCGAGTCTAAACTCAGTTCAACTTTAATCTCAATTGCATTGCAACTGGAGCAGCAGGGGTGACACAGTGGTTAGCACTGCTGCCTCACAGTGCCAGGAATTTGGGTTTGATTCCTGGCTTGGGTCACTGTCTGTGTGGAGTCTGCACACTCCCCCCATACGTGCACGGGTTTCCTCCGGGTGCTCTGGTTTCCTCCCATAGTCCAAAAGACGTGTTGGTTAGATGCATTGGCCATGCTAAATTCTCCCTCAGTGTACCCAAATAGATGCCAGAGCACAGCGACTAGGGGATTTTCAACAGTAACTTCATTGCAGTGTTAATGCAAGCCTACTGGTGACAATAATAAATAAACTTAAACTCAACTTGGCCACTCTCACATTGCAGTGCTGCTGCGATGATTTCTTCCACTGGTCATTATTCGACTGATAATCAGCTGCCCGCTAACACGATCAAAATATGTGGAGAGAGAAACAAAGCTCTCGACTGAAATGTTAACTGGGTTTCCCTGTTTGTATTCCACATTACAAGCAGGACCGTTTTTACTTCTGTATCATAAGATACAAATGCCTGAGATCATATACCAACTGACTCAAGAACAGCTTCTCCGCTGCTGCCATCAGACTTTTGAATGGACCTACCTCATATTAAATTGATCTTTCTCTACAACCTATCTCTGACTGTAACACGATATGTTGTGTCCTCTACTTTCCTTCTCCCCTCTGTGATGGCAGAATGGTGGCACAGTGGTTAGCTGCCTCACAGCGCCAGGGACCTGGGTTGGGTCATTGTGCAAATTCCATGCAGACATTCTCCTCATTTTGCGCAGGTTTTGTCTGGGTGCTCTGGTTTCTTCCCACAGTCCAAAAATATGCAGATTAGGTGCATTGGCTGTGCTAAATCGCCCCTTAGTGTCAGGGAGACTAGCTAGGATAAATGCATGGGGATTTAAATGGGATCTGGTTGGGATTATGGTCGGTACAGAATCAATGGGCCAAACAGCTTCTTTCTCCAGGATTCTATGATTCTATACTCTATAAATGGTATAGCACACAAGAAACAATACTTTTCACGGTATCCTAATACATGCAACAATTATAAATCATATCAAATATTTAGACCTGCACTAGTGAAATTTATCATTTCTATTATTTGATTGTGTAGTAACATGTTTAAGGATTATAAGCCTAATCATTGTACAGTTATAATATTCATGTAAGTATACCCTGTGGTGGGATTTAAGATATCCCACATATTTTTCATAATGTTCCCATTGTGTCAGTTGTACCTGCAGGACACCATTATTCTTACCTCTTTATCAATGTTAAGATTTTGTGTTCTCTGATGTGTCAAAACCAACATTTAAACCTAAACTGAGTGCCGTAACCCATAATGAGCTCACCTCCGCATTGGCATAGCTTCGTGGGTCTATGTGCCCCATCCTGTCATGCACCCTCCCAGCCAGAGCATGAGATTTCCCAACTCCACCCAAGCTGGGAATGGAAATCCAGGCATAAGAATCTGCCCATAGTCATCACAGATGCTCTTATTGTCCACAGGTGTAAACATCTTTCATCATTTTCCCAGTAAAACAACCTTTCCACCTTTAATAACCAAACTATCCAAGTTTATTATAAAAACAAAATGCTGTGAATACTGGAATCTGAAACAAAACGGAAAATGCTGGAAATTACTTGAAACATTGGCTGTATTCTCTCTCCACAGATGCTGTCAGATCTGCTGAGATTTTCCAGCATTTTCTGCTTTTGCACCTAAGCTTATTGTTGACTGGAATTCAGAACAGTCACATGACCCCATTCATTCCTCCATTTCACCCTAGGTTCCCAAAATATACAATCTTATTTTGTAGTTGTAACATATGTTTCAATGTTATCACCTCACTTTTTCAAATTCCAGAGGATACAGCCCATATTTTACTCTATCTCTCCTCCTACGATAGTGCTGTCATCCCAAAATTGATGTAATGAACCTTGGTTGCACCCCCTCTCAGACAAATATAACTTTGCTTGGAGACCAGAACTGTGCATAGTACTCTGGGTGTGATTTCATTGCAGAATTAAACAATTACACAGGACTTCCTTACACATTTACTCCAACCTCTTGGGACAAAATATAAAAAGCATTGGCCTCCCTAATTGCTTGCTGAACTTTAATGTCAACTTGCTGTCAATCACGTACAGTGACATCCATATTCCTTTGTATGTTAATGTTAACTGGCTTCTCACCTTTTAAAAAATCCTGTTTCCCCACTCTTCCTCTCCAAGTAGATAATTTTAAACTTTCCTGCATTATATTCACATTTTTGTCACATTCTTAGCTAGTCTTCTTATCTAAAATATCCATTTAATGAATCTGTCTAACTTTGTTTGCATTTGCAATCCTCACAGTTTATTTTCACACCTAGTTTTGTATTATTAGCAAAGTTGGAAACATTACACATGGTTCCTTCCTCTAAATCATTGATATTGTAAGTAGCTGAAGTCAAAGTATTAATCTCTGTGACATACATAAATTACGCTCTGTCATCACAAAAATAACTTGTTTATTCCTATTCTATTTGCTGTCCATTAAGCAATCCTCAATCCATATGAATATATTACCCAATCCATGTGAACCCTAATCTTTTGTAACAGCCTTTTACATGGCACTTTATTAAAGCCTTCTTGAGTCACAAATTTACTGCATCCACTGGTCTCCCTTATTTTTCTTGCTAGTTACACAATAATAGCAATAACAATACAAAATTATACCTTTATATGTATCTTTGTCCTCAGATACTTCATAGAAACATTGCAAAAAGGTTATGGTGCTAAGGCAGGTAAGGAGATATCAGGTTAGATTGCCAAAATCTTCATCAAAGAAGATTCTCCCAGCCTGCTGTGCTGCTCAAGTAGCACAGCGGGCTGGGAGACAGCAGCAGCGGCTGTTTTGTGGGATTCCTGAAGTATTATATACAGCTCAGCCTTGCTAAGGAAGTCCAGGTGCAATCAGTTTGAGCCACTCATAGGCTCATTAGTTAAATTTCATTATGAATAATGTACAGGCAACCTGAGGGTGAGGGTGAGCCATCTCCAAAGGTGCTGATTGGGTTAATTCAACAAGGTACTGTGTCCAGGGTGGGGGTGGGGGGGTGTGCGGGAATATTGGGTCTCATCAACAAGATACTGTGTCCAGCTGAGGCAGGTGGGGGGTGGAATACTCAAGGGTCTCACTGAACAAGGGGGAAAGCTTGCAGGCAGGGGGTGTGCATGGCAACCCAGTGCTCTCTGTATGAAAGGTAGCAATGAGGCCAGCGCTCTGCATGTGAAAGATAGGTGGGGGGCAGCACTCTGTGGGTGAACGGGGGTGGGGGGGATGGGGAGGTCAGGACACCAGCAATGTCCGGGTCAGTGGGAGATAGGGAGGCCAGGAAGCCAGCAATGAGGCCTGTGATGTCTATGGGGGAAGGGGGAGGTGGGGGGTGGCGTGAGAAACCAACAATGTCCTTGTTGGGTGTGAGAGGGGTGATGAGAGGCAAGTGATGAGGCCAGCAACATGCATGGGGGAGTGAGAGACCAGTGATCTCAATGCTGGGAGGGCTTGTTGAGTGATCTCCCAGAGATTGGCACATGTGCAGTGGTCCTCTCAGCGCTGATTTCAGCCTCTCCAATGGGAATAGGCCTCACCCACCACTTTTCAGCTTGATTCAAACTACTGCCTTCTGCATTGCAATGGGAGATTTGTTCTGAAAATCCAGCTGAAAAAAAGTGTGATTTACAGTCTTCACATGAATTGGACACATAGAATTTTTTGGGAGAATCCCGATTTTTAGGAGAAGTCTTAAAGAAGGAAAGTGAGGCAGAGAGATGGAGACATGTAAGGAAGGAATTTTCTAAGTTTGTAGCCTAGGCAACTGAAGACAATGAAGAGCAATTATATGTTGGAATACACAAGAGGCCGGAACTGGGGGATGCACAGATATCTCAGAGGTTTTGGGATTGGAGTTGACTACACAGAGAGGGAAGGGCAAGACCATGTGAGGATTTGAAAACACCCTCAGAAAGCTCAAACATACTGATCAAACACAAATTCCCTTCCCTAAAACTATCAAACTGAAGGATGGTAAGGGGTCTAATCGGAAGACAGGGTGCTTATTGAAGGATAAGTATTGGCCGGGAAACAGAAATAACTCTATTGCCTTTCTTTAAAATCATGCTATAGGTTTGTTTCACATCCACCAGAAAGGGCAGATGAGACCTAATGTCACATTCAAAGTAGAGCACCTCTGACAATGCAGCCCTTCCTTCAGCATTACACAGGAATGTTAGACTTGATCTTTGCCTTCAAGCCTCAATGTTGGACCCAGACCCATCACCTTCTCACATAAAGACAAGAATGTTATCAACTGAGACACAACCAAGTTGGAGGAGGTAAAAGAAAATCCCAGTTTCACATAGAAGGGATGTTTGGGACCTTCCAATGGGAAGAAAGAGGTGAAAGGCCAAGTTTGCATTGATCAACTAGCATGGGAAGGTGCTAGAGAATGGGGAGCTGGTGTATTAAATAGGACAGATATAGTCGAAAGAGCTGTCAAACCACAACAGAGCGATAATCAGTAGAGGGAAAAGTTAACTCAGATCAAAGATAGAGTAATTGGAAGAATGGAATAGGGTGCTGACAGGAATTGGGATTTGAAGGTTGCCATTCAGTGCAACAACAGGTTAGTTTGTGCTTTGAATCAATTGCGAATGGAACTGCTGAAGTGTTGATTAGCACTATGTGTGTTGTAAGCTTAGGAATTGTTAATCTGCTTGGTGGTAATTTTAACATCCCAAATTTCATGTGGAGAATAGTTGATTTAGTGTAAAAAGGCTGTGGGACAGTACTTAGTGGTCAGGAAGGCGAATGGGATGCTGGCCTTCATAGCGAGGGGGATTGAATATAAAAGTAGGGAGGTCTTGCTGCAGCTGTATAGGGCATTGGTGAGGCCGCAGCTGGAGTACTGTGTGCAGTTTTGGGCGCCGCACCTGCGCAAGGATATTTTGGCCCTGGAGGGAGTGCAGAGGAGGTTTACTAGGCTGATACCGGAGTTGAGGGGATTGAGCTATGAGGAGAGGCTGAATAAACTAGGCTTGTACTCGTTAGAGTTTAGAAGAATGAGGGGAGATCTCATTGAGACGTATAAGATGATGAATGGGATGGATAGGATAGAGGTGGAGAGACTCTTCCCGCTCAAAAAAGACAGTAGGACTAGGGGGCACAGCCTCAAGATAAAGGGGAGGCGGTTTAGAACGGAGTTGAGGAGGAACTTCTTCACTCAAAGGGTGGTGAATCTCTGGAATTCTCTGCCCGTTGAAGTGGTGGAGGCTGCCTCGCTAAATATTTTTAAGAAGCGGGTTGATGGGTTCTTGATAAGAGAGGGGATTAAGGGTTATGGGGAGAGGGCGGGAAAGTGGAACTGAGCCACAACAGATCAGCCATGATCTTATTGAATGGCGGGGCAGGCTCGAAGGGCTAGATGGCCTACTCCTGCTCCTATTTCTTATGTTCTTATGTTCTTATGTTCTTATTTCCCCACATTTTAATATACGGTAGTTTTATTGTAGGTGCTTCCAAACAATTGTAGTTGGTACATTCTTGGATTGCACAGTCCTACTGAATCCAGACCTGATCAGTGAGAAATGATTGTGATTTTTGATTTATAATACAAAATCTCATGAACAAGAATTAACTTTGCACACTTGATGCACAGACTATGCCTTCAAACACTTCCTGTGCTATGAACTCACTATGCATCACACTACAGTGTATGATTTTTGAGTACTCTAACTGAACAGAATATGGACAAATACATCACTTCACTTTGCAACAAGCACAAAATAGGATACCTCACGCAAATAATAGTAGTGCAGGAACAGAGACCTGGGAATTCACAAACACAAATCTTTGAAAGTGGGAGAAAAAGATGACAATGCTGTTAAAAGAATACAAGATCCCTGTCTTTTTAAAAAATAGGAGTGCAGAAACAAAGAAATTACATAAACTTGTACAAATCTTTGGCTAGTCCCCAGCAGGAATATTGCATCCCATTCAGGGCACAACATTTTAAGAAGGATAATAAAAGCAAACTACTGCAGATACTGGGAAAATGAAACAAAAGTAGAAAGTGCTGGAAGAACTCAGCAGGTCTGACAACATCTGTGAAGAGAGAAAAATAAGCTAACATCTCAAGTAAATCAGACCGACTCAAAACATTAACTCTATTTTCTCTCTCCACAGATGGCACGGTGGCACAGTGGTTAGCACTGCTGCTTTACAGCTCCAGAGACCTGGGTTTGATTCCTGGCTTGGGTCACTGTCTGTGTGGAGTTTGTACATTCTCCTTGTGTCTGTGTGGGTTTCCTCTGGGTACTCCAGTTTCCTCCTACAGTCCAAAGATGTGTGGGTTAGGTTGATTGGACATGCTAAAAAAAAATGCCCTACGTGTCCTGAGATGTGTATGTTAGAGGGATTAGTGGGTAAATACATGGGGATAGGGTCTGGGTGGGATTGTGGTCGGTACAGACTCAATGGGCCGAATGACCTCTTTCTGTACTGTAGGGTTTCTATAAAAAAAAGTTACCAGGTCTGCTGGTTTTTTTTGAACATTTTCTGTTCCTTTAAGAAGGATGTCTAGTTTCTGATAATCACAAAGGCCACAGGGAATCTTTAATAAATCTACCCATTGGCTTTGTAGAGTACAAAATGCCTATTTGAGCAAGTGGAGGCTTGCCCAATGGGAAACAGCCAGCAGGGATTTTTAAGCCTGTAACTTTACCTGGACTGGAGTTGCAGATCCTGGAGCCAGTAACCCTGACACTCCACATTATGTACATATGGAGGGCTCCCTGATTAAACAAGCAATACTGCCTTAACCTGGGACTTCTTTTCAATACCAAACAAATAAATTAACTCAAATTAACGAAGGAACAAATTAAAAAGGGCAGCTCCCCAAAAGGAGGGGGAACAGCTCGAACAAAATCAAAGTTGAAAGGAAACTTAAAACATCAAATTAAAATGTGATTATCAGGGTTTATAATACACCCCAGCCCCTCCAGTGCCCAGCGGGCGTAGAAGGCATCAACTGCCTCCGTGGACATTGCATGCTCCCTCTCCAGGGACACCTGGCCGGGAATATAGCTGCGGTAGAGGGGCAGACAGTCGGAATGCCTAAATCTGGGAGTTCATATTCTAAGAGGTTCACATCATTGGCCTCACTAAAGTCATTAATGAAACTATTTCCACTGAATGTAGAGGAAGATTGACAGCTGTTGAGAATGCGGTATTGGGATTATTCTTAGATTACTGGAGCAAAGAGCCAATATAGACACAATATTGGCTGAATGTTCTCTTATTAGCCACGGATTATGAAAATCCCTTTGTGTGGGCACTTTCTCAAAGCTGTACATAAGAATTTCTCTATTCCTGATATAATTGACCCACAGTCCTCTGAAGTATCCTCTGTCCAATGAATGGTGTGGAGCAAGATGATCATTTATGTAAACATGAACAATGTGCATATTTAACAATACTCCAGGTATTGTTAAATACTAACAAAATAACGTCAATATTTACTATATGAATCAATACCAAAGCAACAAACATATTTACTTCCACAGCCTTTTACTTTACCTACCAAAACCCAAGCCCAAGTTACTATTGACCTAGCAATCATAAAGTGCAAAATGATATTTGGTACCTCAGGAAATTAAGAGAAATGTGGAGTAAATGGGAAAATGGTTTTGATGATCAGCCATGATCATATTAGTCGGTGGAGCAGGCTCAATGGCTGTACGGTTTACTCTCTGTTAGTGGGGTTTTCAAGGTGGCTGGGTACCGTCAGAAATTTCAGACAATACAACATTCACAAAGCCAGTGTCTCAGTCTAAAAACGTAACCTTTATTTTGCTCAGGGGCCACGAGGGAGAAATCATCAAAGAATGGGGGTAGCTCCTGAGATGGAGCAGCTAGCCATCTCTAATATAGTTTATTTATTTATTAGTCACAAGAAAGGCTTACATTAACACTGCAATGAAGTTACTGTGAAATCCCCCTAGTCGCCACAGTCTGGCACCTGTTCGGGTCAATGCACCTAACCAGCACATTTTGCAGAGTGTGGGAGGAAAGCAGATCACCTAAAGGAAACCCACACAGACACAGTGAGAATGTGCAAACTCCACACAGGCAGTGACCTAAGCCAGGAATCGAACCCGGGTTCCTGGCCCTGTGCCACCATGCCGCTGTTCTGTCGGTGTCTTAGTGTCCAATGGTTTAAAAATCTTTGTTAACCTATTAGGATTCCTCCTCTTACACTCCTGCACCTATTTTTTGTGCTCTTGTGTTCTTGCTTATGCAGTAGTAAAATTAAATTTTAGAGGAATACATTCTAAAATGATCAGATATTGGTGTAATATTATTTAATTAAAATTTTTACTCAAATAATGCACGACTATAATTTGAATACTAAATTGCAAAGGAATGAAAGATGGATTTTGCATCTAGTGAGGAGATGTATAGAATTTAGTAAAAATACAGAACAGCATTATGTTAAATTTTCATTCCTTGCAGAAACCAAACAAAATAGTAGGTCAAAGGCTGGAGCTTCTGTTTACCTATAACTGTAAACTTTGAATAAACTGAATATGAACTGTTCACAGCCTCTTTAAACTTAATCAATAATTTAGAAAGTTAATGCAAAAGTTCACTTATGTTAATTTGAATGCATTTTTACCTCTATACTGTACATTATTTATCTTACACCAAAGATTTTCAAAAAGAGAGGATTTTTCAAATGATTTGTTATATATATATATATTTATATTTACTCTGCTGACAGTGAGGAGTTTGACCTTTATTTGTGAATTTAAAACTGGTAAGTTCTACAATACAGATATTTACTTAGTCATTCAGTGGCACAGACCTTGAGTATCTCTGTAAAAAGAGACATGCTGTCAAAACTTTTCATCTTGCATTCATCAGAAAGAAATGACAAGAATATCAAATCTCCAAGGGAACAACAATTAATCCTGCATGGGAAGATGATGCTGATTGCTTGGCAAGTGGACTCTAATTGGTCAAGAATGCCTTGGAGAATACCCCAGAGAATAGTTAACTGTCCAGCTTTTGTTTACATTCAAAACAGGTAAGCTGACTCGAATTGATCATGGACTTGTCTGATTTGAATCTAAACAAAGTTTGGCAGTTAACTGTTCCCTGGTGCATTCTCAATGGTACTGCTTTCACTAATCAGAGCCTACTTACCAACCAAACAGCATCCTCCTCTCATGTAATATTAATTTTAGTTTTCTTGGAGATTTGGGGACCATTTTATGCTCGTGTTCGCCATCAGTGAGAATGATGATGCTGGCACAAAATACCACAAGAATCAGAAAATGAGATTCTTGCCAACAAAACCTTGTTCCCCGATTCTCCCTGTCCCTCACCAGTGACATAACAAAATTTCACATTTAAATATGATCTAAGTGCTTTCTAACCATATGTTTCCCTCTCACTAAATATTCATACCTTGTCAATGTGAGGATCACAACAGCTAGTTAAGAACGGAAAGCAGCTGAGGGGATCCCGCTGGGGATGCCAAGGAAAGCATAGCCCCCAGAGGGAGGGGAACATGCCTAGGCACTGCTCCCAGCACTGCCCCTTACTGCAGGTTGGCACTGCCAGGTTAGCAGGGCAGACAAAGGGAACCACTAGATATAGCGTATGTGGACTTCCAAAAAGCATTTGATAAGGCACCACATAAAATACAAGAACTCTTGTTGGGGGTGATTTATTAACATGATAGAGGATTGGATAATTAACAGAGGAAACAAAGGATCAGGATTAATATGTTACTTTCAGGTGACAAATTGCAACTGAGAGAATGCTATTGAGACTTCAACAAGTTATCATTTATATTAGTGACTTGGTGAAAGGACAGGTTGTATTGTCAAATTTGCTGATTATTTAAAAATAAGTAGAAAAGGAAGTTGTGAAGTGGATAGAAAGGATCTGTAAAGGAACATAGTTAGATTAAAAGAGTCGGAAAAATTGGTGGTTGGGATTAAATATGGGAAAATGTATATTGGTGTACTTTGGCAGAAAGAATAGAAAAGTAGTATATGATTTGAGTGGAGAGAGGTTCTGTGACACAGACAGATCGGGATGTCTTGGTATATGAATTGGTTGCAAGCACAACAAGTGATTAGGAAAGCAAATGTCATTTATTGCAAGTAGAATCAAGTATAACAGCTAATGTACAGGACCTTAGTTAGACTGCATCTAAGTGCTACATACAGTTTTGGTTTCCTTACTCAAGAAAGGATTAGAAGCAGTTCAGATAATGTTCACTGGATTGGCTTCTTGGATGAAGAGGAAAGGTTGTACCAGTTGGGTTTATACTCACTGGAGTTTAGGAGAATGAGAGGTAATCTCACTGAAACGCATTAGGTTCTTAGGGGGCTTGAAAGGGTAGATACTGAGAGAATGTTTCCCCTTGTAGAGGAACCCAGATCTAAGGAGCATAGTTTAAAAGTAAGTGGCCTTTACTTTAGACTAAGATGAGGAAGAAATTATTTGCTCAGAAGGTCATTGGCCTTTGGAATTCTATTCCATAGAGAGTAGTGGAGGCTGGGTCATTGAATATCTTCATAGTTGAGTTAGATAGATTTCTGATCAGCAAACGAGTTATTGGTGAGAAGAGTGGTGGGGGCGTTGTATGGGCAGGGATGTTGAGTTCAGGTCATCAGTAATGATCTTCTCAAATGGCGGAGGAAGCTCAATAGGCCAACAGGTCTACTCCTGCTCTTATTTCCTATGATTATCTGATCTTCTGTTCCATGGTGTTTTCCTGGGTCTTACTATATACACACCATCCTCACATAGTCACTGGTGAACAGGGAGCTAAACAGCTGAATGATATTATCATCAGACATCTCCTCAGGTTTCTCGCACTCACATGGCATTCCTGTTCTAACGCCTTGCCAGATATGGGCAGGCAGGTAGGTAGGACAGATCAAATTGGTTAATAGCATGACCAGCACCATTTACACCTTCAGGGCTTCTGTGACGCCAGCACTAGGAGCACTGAAGAACCAATTCAACAGAAGTATGTGATGAAAAGTGTATACACAAGCGCATGGTGTATCTCAGTTAACATCACCAATTTCAACAAGCATTTCAAAATATACATAAAGATAATGTGAATGTACCATGCTAACACACCACTATGTATTAATGTTATATAATGTGGAGTACACATTGTGAAATTGGATGGACTGTTGAATACAAAGAGAGCAAAGAACAACCCAGCACGGGAAACAGGCCCTTCGGCCCAACGAGCCCGTGCCACCGCATCCTCCTACACCTATTCTACCCTGCGTGTCTACGAGTGGAACCCCTAACTTAGCCAGATTCAGGGGAGAATAGTGTCAATTTGGTACACCAATCAGCCTAAGAGCACATCTTTTGGGTGTGGGAGGAAACCGGAGCGCCCGGAGGAAACCCACGCAACCACAGGGAGAATGCGGAAACTCCCACAGACACAGGCCCAAATCCATGTAACTGCACAGCCAGCAGTGCTAGTCACTGCTTTTCAAGGTTAGGTAGAATGCTAAGCTTTTAAGGTTGCACAGCTGATTAGCACAAGTGTATCAAATCTATTTTTAAAAAGTTTAAATGTATTTCAAGCTGGATTTAGAACATAAGAACATAAGAAATAGGAGCAGGAGTAGGCCATCCAGCCCTTCGAGCCTGCCCCGCCATTCAATAAGATCATGGCTGATCTGTCGTGGCTCAGTTCCACTTTCCCGCCCTCTCCCCATAACCCTTAATCCCCTCTCCTATCAAAAACCCATCAACCCGCGTCTTAAAAATATTTAGCGAGGCAGCCTCCACCACTTCAACGGGCAGAGAATTCCAGAGATTCACCACCCTTTGAGTGAAGAAGTTCCTCCTCAACTCCGTTCTAAACCGCCCCCCCTTTATCTTGAGGCTGTGCCCCCTAGTCCTACTGTCTTTTTTGAGCGGGAAGAGTCTTTCCACCTCTATCCTATCCATCCCATTCATCATCTTATACGTCTCAATGAGATCTCCCCTCATTCTTCTAAACTCTAACGAGTACAAGCCCAGTTTATTCAGCCTCTCCTCATAGCTCAACCCCCTCAACTCCGGTATCAGCCTAGTAAACCTCCTCTGCACTCCCTCCAAGGCCAAAATATCTTTGCGCAGGTGCGGCGCCCAAAACTGCACACAGTACTCCAGCTGCGGCCTCACCAATGCCCTATACAGCTGCAGCAAGACCTCCCTACTTTTATATTCAATCCCCCTCGCTATGAAGGCCAGCATCCCATTCGCCTTCCTGACCACCTGCTGCACCTGCAAGCTGGGTTTTTGCGACTCATGCACAAGGACCCCGAGGTCCCTCTGCACCGTCGCCTGCTACAGTTTTTCGCCCCGTAAGTAATAGTCCTTCCTACCATTATTCCTACCAAAGTGGACCACCTCACACTTGCCAACATTAAATTCCATTTGCCATTTCCTGGCCCATTCGCCCAGCCTATCTAGATCCTTCTGTAGACTCTCCACACCCTCCGCACAATTTGCCGTTCCCCCAATCTTGGTGTCATCAGCAAATTTCGACACTCTACACTCGGTTCCCTCCTCCAGATCATCTATATATTGGCAGTATTCTTGACATTCTCTCATTGATGGTGCTGCTTTCCCATGTAAAATTGATGCAGCATTGTCACAGTGACCTGGTTGCAGAGTTGGAAAAATGAAAATTAACAACTTACATTCATATGATGCCTTTAGTGTGTTACTTACAGGGCGAAAAGCTGCAGCATGCTACGGTGCAGAGGGACCTGGGGGTCCTTGTGCATGAGTCACAAAAACCCAGCCTACAGGTGCAGCAGGTGGTCAGGAAGGCAAATGGGATGCTGGCCTTCATAGCGAGGGGGATTGAATATAAAAGTGGGGAGGTCTTGCTGCAACTGTAAAGGGCACTGGTGAGGCCGCAGCTGGAATACTGTGTGCAGTTTTGGTCGCCGCACTTGTGCAAGGATATTTTGGCCTTGGAGGTAGTGCAGAGGAGGTTTACTAGGCTGATACCGGAGTTGAGGGGGTTGAGCTATGAAGAGAGGCTGAATAGACTGGGCTTGTACTCGTTGGCGTTTAGAAGGATGAGGGGGGATCTTATTGAGACGTATAAGATGATGAAAGGGATGGATAGGGTAGAGGTGGAGAGGTTCTTCCCGCTCAGAAAGGACAGCAGGACTAGGGGGCACAGCCTCAAGATAAGGTGGGGGGGCAGTTTAGAACGAAGTTGAGGAGGAACTTCTTCACTCAAAGGGTGGTGAATCTCTGGAATTCTCTGCCCATTGAAGTGGTGGAGGCTGCCTCGCTAAATATATTTAAGATGCGGGTAGATAGGTTTTTGGTAGGCAAGGGGATTAAGGGTTATGGGGAGAGGGCGGGAAAGTGGAGCTGAGCCACGACAGATCAGCCATGATCTTATTGAATGGCGGGGCAGGCTCGAAGGGCTGGATGGCCTACTCCTGCTCCTATTTCTTATGTTCTTATGTTCTTAAAAGACCCCAAGGTGTTTCACAGGAATGTTAGTGAATATAATTTGACACCGAATCACATGAAGAGCTAAAAGACCAGATGACCGAAAGCTTGGTCAAAGTAGGTTTTCTTTTTTATAATTTGTTCATGGGATGTGGACACCACTGGCTGGGCCAGCATTTATTGCCCAACCCTGAAGGCATGTTAAGAGTCAGACACATTGCTGTGGATCTGGAATCGCATGTAGGCCAGATCAGTTAAAGACAGCAGATTTCCTTCCCTAAAGGAGATTCGTGAACCAGATGAGTTGTTACGACATTGGTTTCATGGTCATCATTAGACTTTTAATTCTAGATTTAAGAACATAAGAAATAGGAGCAGGAGTAGGCCATCTGGCCCTTCGAGCCTGCCCCGCCATTCAATAAGATCATGGCTGATCTGTCGTGGCTCAGTTCCACATTCCCGCCCTCTCCCCATAACCCTTAATCCCCTCGCTTATCAACCCGCGTCTTAAAAATATTTAGCGAGGCAGCCTCCACCACTTCAACGGGCAGAGAATTCCAGATTCCACCATCTGCTGTGGTGGTATTCAAACCCAGGTCCCCAGGGCATAACCCTGAGATTACAAGCCTAGTGACAATGCCATTACGCCACCGCCTCCCTCACAAATGCCTTAAAGGATGAGAGTGAGGTAGAGCGGCATAGGGGTTTAGTGTCGTAATTCCAGAACTTAAGATTTAGACAGCTGACCCACCAATTGTCAAGTAACTAAAAAAGGTTTGCACAAGAGGCCAGAATTGAAGGGGTAGAGATCTTGGAGGGGTGTAGGGGCTAGGTGAGATTACAGAGAAAGGGAGGGGTGAGAAAAACAAGGATGCAAATTTTAAATTTGAGGGATTGCCAGGCCAGGAGCCAAAATGTGTGCAGACAAAGGAGAAATGGGTGAATGGGACTTGGTGTGTTAGAATATGGACAGCAGAGTTTTGGATGATCTCCAGTTTATAGAGGGTGGAAAATGGGAATTCAGACATTGGAGTAGTCAAGCCAAAAGGCAGTGAACCTTTAAGATAGTGGAAACCAGGCAGGGAACACATATCTGTCAACTCTGACAGGCCTGCTGCCATTTCACACTCTTAACTTGCATTCATTAGCAAAAGACATGACTTCTGTTCTCACTTGGGCAATCAGATTGACAGCAGCTCTCCAGCCCCTCCAGGCACAGCGCTGCAGTGGCTGGAAGAGGCACTGCAGCAATGTGTCTGCAATTAAGTGCAGGGAGTTGGCATGAACATAAGTAGCAGAGGGTTTGGTGAGGAATAGGTACAGGATGCCTCAGGTTGTAAGGGGGATGTTTAGAGTCCTGGAGGATAAGCTGGGGTTGGGGAGGCAATCCAAAGGTTTCCTGGCCTTGAGTGGAGGGTGCCCCAGTCAGAACAGGGCTTCTGATTGTGATGCTCCCCTGTCTTCCTGGCTGAAATATAGGTTTAGTCATTTTCCCCACCCAACCTGTTATTAGCCCGCCAGCCCAAAAATTGAGGCTGGATGGAAAAAAAGCCCTTCAGTGACAATAAAGTGAGCACTTAAGGACTACACTGGGGCAAGGACAGGCACCCCCTCTCCTTGCCTCCCCTCCCATCCCCCACAGTATTGCTTCCAAATTGGGGTGGACAGGATTCCGGAGGGTCCTAGAGTCATCGGGGGGGGTGATTTTACCATTTTGATTCTAAGTGCTGAATCTGGGTGTGATTCAGATTCGACTTGTAAACCTGTCCTTAGGCGCCCCCATACGCACTTAGCCTGAAAAAAAAATTTTGAGTCTGAGTTACGGTGTGGGCAGGGCTTATTGCGCCCGAAACACTGCTGCTCCAATCGGCGCCTTCAACTGCGTAGGCACAGTAAAAAAAATTGAAAAGCACTCCCCTACCACATCGCACCCGGGCCAGTTATTGCCTCCCCCTGGCCCCCACAGACATTACCTCACCCCCACAACATTACAGACCCAATTATCCCCCCAACCCCCTGCCACCCAGATCAATCGTGGGACCCTCTCCTCACTCATCTCAGACTGAGTGGCAGTGGGCACCCCTTTCCCCTCCACTGATCTCAGGCAGAGTGATCCACTCTGCCCCCTCCGCCCTACAGATATCAGGCAGTGACCCCCCTTCCCCCCACCCCCACCACGGACTCTCCCACACAAGGCCCCCATCTCCTGTGGAATCCAATGGCTGTGTGACACCTCTCGCTCTCTCCCTGTCCCCAAACATTGAGACACTGATCCATTACCCTCTCCCCATCAGCATACTTCCCCTCAATGCTAACAAGCAAACTGCATGGAACTTGCTAGAATGCTCAGCCAAACTGCCTGCAGCTGATCTACCCTATTGAGGGGCAGCTCCATTAAAAAACTCATGAATGAACAGGTAGGCAGGTATTCCTGCACAAAATGTGCGCATGACCAGCTTCCCGATTTACTGAGGGCGGCCTGGGGAGGTGGGACACCCACTGCCCTCCAGGAGGACACAGACCAAGGCGGGGCTGACAGCCATATGGCCTGGGAGGAAGTTGCCACCTTGGTCAGTGCCAGGACACTGGTCCCCTGAACGGGGAAGCAGTACCAAAAAACTCAATGACCTCATCTATGCAGCAAGGGTGAGTGTTGAACCCCTTGTTCTCCCATATCGCCGCCAGATCCTCCCATCCCCAGCGTCCTGCATGCTTCCAGCTCCTGACCTCTAAGCACCTCCTTCCTCCCTCCCCCCACCCCAATGAGCCCACTGTGTTTGCCCTTTAAGGGCTACCACCTGAAACTCTGCAGGAGTCACGCCACCATTTCTTTCATGGCTCCTTCTGTCACGACCGAGCACAACACCCATGAGAGGGCAAAGACATAGGGTGGTGAGCCAGTCCTCCAGGTCCTCACCCACTTTGAGGAGTAGGTGCTGGAGCCCTCCAGAGAAGGTGAGATGCGGGTTGTCAGCAACAGCATGGTCCATCCAGTCATTCCTCCACTCACTTTGAGGCAACTTCTCGGGAACACGAGTTTTGGGTGCGAGGGGCAAGATGTGAAGGAGATGTACGAGGCATATTTATTTGGACAGAGAGGTAGTGGGTACCCTCTGTGGGAACTCACTGCCGGGGGAGGTCATGGTTGCAGATACAATAATGACCTTTAAGGGGGTCTCTACAGTTTTGTGAATGGAATGGGAATGGATGGTCCCCAGAAGGGTATGGACTAACAATTCAGATGGGAAGCCTGGTCGTTACAGGCTTGGAAGGCCTAAGGGCCAGTTCCTGTGATGTAATTTTCTGGGTTCTTTGTTCTATGTTCAATGGAGACATGTGATTCATGTGCTTGGCATCGTGGATTCCTCCCCCTCCCTTGCATTTAACCTTGTGAACGGTGTTGCAGTGACATATCCGAACATCCTGGGCCTTCTGGACTGCAGGCCCAGCTGCTACAGCTCCCACCCATCCTGACCAATATAGCTCAGGCATGTCCTCAGAGGATATGGGTGAAGGGATCTCCGAGGACTAATCCATCAGCTTCCACCTCACAACTCACCATTCCAGATACTGACATGTCGGTGAGATTTCTGGGTCACTCTCTGATGAGCACGATGCACCTGATAATGTACGCTGGGTGGAGGAGGGAACATCCGAGGCCTCGGGCATGCAGGGGCCTGATGGAGGTGAGGACTCAGCTGGCCCTAGGCTGCATGCTGGTCCTCTGAGATCACTTCTCCCTCAGCTGCTGGAGATGCAGTCCTGCCAGAGAATGCAGGAGGGGCTGATGGCCACACTGGACCGACTGTGAGGCTGCTGGGAAGAGTCCCAAAGTTTTCAGGTGGACCAGCTATTGCCTGTCTTGCATGGTTCCCTGGCCTACACTGCAAGGGTGGCGTCTGCAGTGGAAAGCCTGGGGCAGTGGATCCCCAGCCCTGTAAGGAATATTTACACAGCTGCAAAAGGACACTATTAGTTGTGACAGTTGTACGAGCTTTTGCAATGTCTGTTTGTTTACTTGGAGGAAAGTTAAATGGATTAAAGTTTTTCAATAGGACACTAGCTGAACATTCAGGGAGTGGAACCCTTTCCTATTAACAAATCTTCATGGATTCTGTAATAGGGGGGCTTTGAAAGCAATGTGTATGCTGTCAATCACCCCCTGCATGTTACACATCCCCACAATGGCTGTGAACCCTGCAGCCCAGGCTTCCTGCTACGCCTGGTCCAGGTTGAAGTTGATGAACTGGCCAGCCCAGGCCAACAGGGCTTCAGTGACTTGCCTCACATAGGTGTGCACTGCAAATTAGGAGATACCACAGACATCTCCACTTGGAGTCTGGAAAGACCCAGTCATGCAGAAGTTTAGAGCGGCTATCAACTTGACAGCCATCAAGAGTGGGTGCCTCCCTGCTCCTAGGCACCAGGTCCTGCAACAGGTTGCACAGTGTCGCACAGTCTCCTTTCGGAGTCCGAGAAGTTGGCAGCACATGGTGTCTGACGTCTGCTCGAAGGACATTCATGCACGGAACTGCTGGCGTCTCTGCTCCCTCCTTTTCCTGCACCCTCCTCTGGGTGAATGATGAACACCACCTCCCTCTGGTGGTGGTCTCCCTCTGGTCCTACAAGTGGTAAGGCCTGGGCCTCCTGTGTCCATAATTCTGCCTCCTGCTTCTCCTCCTCGGCTCCAGCAGCAGCCAAAAGAGCAGCTAGATCAATTGGTTGCATTGCAAGAGCCATCTCTTTCCTCTGAAGGAGGCTGAAGGAGATGGAGAGGAACAAATATGGAGGTTATGCAACGCTGCTCGCCCCAGCACATCCCCAGTCACAGCCCCTGCTGCCCCCAATTCTCCCAACCACATGCTCCCCACAAGCACAGCCCCCAGTTCCCCCAGGAACATGCTCCCCACAAGCACAGTCCCTTCTCCCTGCTCCCCCAGTTCCTCTAGCTACATGGTCCCCACAATCACATGCCCCCCTCCGGTCCCCAATTCCCCCAGCCACATGCTCCTCACAATCACAGCTCCTTGAGAGGCTGCAGCAGTGCTACCTGCAAGAACTTTGTGTACATCCTTCAGCTGGGAATGAGCTGAGTGAACTAGGACCCAGCAGCACTGTAAGACCCGAGGTCAGTGCTGAAACCCGGGTCCCTGCTGCAAGTCAAACATCAGAGACCCTGCAGGTCAACAGCCCCCAAACAGCAACCCCCCCCCCCCAACCCCCGACACCCCCCACACGCTCACAGAGCTGCCACTGACCCGAGACAGAAAATGGCCACAACAACACGAACCCGTGAGCAGCAGAGAGCCGTCGGACGCCATGCATTTACCTCCTTGCCAACCCTCATTGATGAAGCACCCGAATCAGGCTTAAACGGAGCATGTCTGTTTCACGCTGATTCTGGATGGGTGAACGAGGTGCTAAAGAGGGAAGTGCTGGTAAAGTTGGGTGGGCAGCTTATTAATTCAACTTAAATGCATGCAAGTATATTTAAATTGCCATTGCACCCGTTTAGGGCATGGTGCTGATCGCAGCCATTTTTGGGTCAAAAACAAAGGGGGAATCGGCACAGACGTGGGTGCAGATCACACTATTCACCTCACGCCTGACCTTACCAAGTTTCCATGCCCACAATGGTAAAATCAGGCCCATAGAGACATTTTACAGCACAGGAGGAGGCCTTTCAACTCATTATGTCTCTGCCAGCCATTAAACATCTACCTACAGGGGTGGCACAGTGGCATAGTGGTTAGCACTGCTGCTTCACAGCTCCAGGGTCCTGGGTTCGATGCTTGGCTCGGGTCACTGTCTGTGTGGAGTTTGCACATTCTCCTCGTGTCTGCGTGGGTTTCCTCTGGGTGCTCTGGTTTCCTCCCACAGTCCAAAGATATGCGGGTTAGGTTGATTGGCCATGCTAAGAAATTGCCCCTTAGTGTCCAGGGATGTGTAGGTTAGAGGGATTAGTGGGTATAATATGTAGGGATATGGGGGTAGGGCTTGGGTGGGATTGTGTTCAGTGCAGACTTGATGGTCCGAAGGGCCTCTTTCTGCACTGTAGGGTTCTATGATTCTAATCCCATTTTCTAGTACTTGATCCTTAGCTTGTCCATGCAATTTCACCCTCCCCCCATTTCTAAACCTCTGAGAGCAAAGCATGAAATTCTGGCCATGGATGAGGATTTCAACAGTACATAAGGTGATGCCTGGGCAACATTGAGGGTGAAAACAGTCTTCACAATGGCATAGATATGTAATCAGGTTAAAATTGGTTAGATGATTATTTGTTTATTACTTTACTTGCTTTCTAATTGCCTCATTAACTTTAATGATTGTTAAGGCCAGGCATTCCACAACTCCTTTGCAATTTTTTTACAACCATAGATTGCATTTATATATTGGCTTTAACATGGTAAAACATCCCAAGATGTTTCACAAGAATGGAAATTTTTTAAAAAACTGACAATGAAGCTGATGTGGGAAATTTCTAACCAGTTAATAAGGTTTTAGATAGAATTCATAAGGCACTGACAGGGCTACTAGTAAAGAGTTAAATGATTCTTGAAACAAAGTTAATAAGCTAATGAGACAAATAGTTTACACATATGTGGATGGAGTAAGAGAATTAAATAAGGAATTATGATTTTAAAACATATATACTGATATTTTAATGTATTTTAAATATTGTATGAATCATTGTTCACTTCAGCCAAAATCAAGTTACCGCAAGGGATGATGGTTAAAGCAAATAGTTCAGAGCCAAAAGCCTTGGAACTCCTCTGGATGACAAAATTCGTTTCAGAAAGTTTCTTATGCGGAAACACATAATGCAACATTTACGAATAGGTTTATTCATTGTCCAGACTTAGGCTAAGAACGTGCCCAGATGCAGGATCATGTGTTTATCCAGTTTGGCAATGATCCAGTAGGAACTTTAACTCCTGCAGGAAGCAACTAGGGTAACCAGGCAACAAGAAAGTGACTTTAGCCAAGATGGGAGTCAGTGTCCAAATTTAATGGACAAATGAGATATCATTATACTGGATGGTGGGATGCAATTGGCTGAGGTGAATGTCAGAGATTATTCTTGCTGTGTGTATACTTAATGTAATTGATAAGCTGAATGTAAGGCAGGAATAATTGATAAGAAAAACTATCATTGATCTGTTTTCGATTTGTATTCATCGGAGAGGTTCTGTTGCTCTATCTTCTTAACCCTTTTCGTAATCTCCTTGCAGCTCTTGCTGTTTTAGTTTTGAATAAATGTTACATCTTTATACAGAGGTATCTGTCTTATGGACTTTATATTGTCTATATTTAAGACATTCCGGTTATCTCGATTTACTCCATAACAGAAGCAAAGAAGATGATACTAGGATAGATGACTAAAAGCTTGCTTAAAGCAGTAAGTTTTGAAGAAAGTCTTAAACGGAGAGTGAAGGAGAGAGGTTTCAAGTGGAATCTTAGAACTTTGACACTGGGCAGCTGAAGTCATGTCCATTACCAGTGTTGGGTCAAAGCAAATAGGGCACGCACGTGGCCAGACTTGGAAAAGCACAGAGTATTTGGAGGGTTGTAGGACTAGAGCAGGTTACAGAGAAAGGAACTGGCAAGACTGATACTGTATAAAATCATTTAAGTAACTGAGGCAAAGAAAGAAGGTTTCAAAAAGGGGAGAGAATAAACAAATGAAATAATTGTAAATATATTGTTATTTCTTTTAGGGTCAAAATCCTGGAAATCCCTCCCTAACTGCCCTCTGTATCTGCACCACCTGCAGCAGTTCAAGAAGACATCTCACCACCATCTTGTCAAGGGCAATTAGGGATGGGCAATAAATACTGGCCTAGCCAGCGACACCCACATCCCTGGAATGAATTTTCACCTTTCAGTAAATCGTCTATGTAGAATGAAACAAAAATTAATATTTTATAAAAATAACAGACTGGGAATAATAGGTTTGGGAAAGAGAATAACAGAGAGGTCCTTGCATCTTAACAAGGTTTACAAAGTGGTCAGTAAATAAATATTTCAAGTATTATATTTATGAGAGCTGTCATTTCAACTTCACCAAGAATCAATGGAATGCAAAATAAGATGGTTTTAACATAAGAACATAAGAAGATAAGAACAAAAGAAATAGGAGCAGGAGTAGGCCATCTAGCCCTTTGAGCCTGCCCCGCCATTCAACAAGATCATGGCTGATCTGAAGTGGATCAGTTCCACTTTCCCGCTTTCTCCCCATAACCCTTAATTCCCTTATCGATCAGAAATCTATCTACCTGTGACTTAAATATATTCAGCGAGGTAGTCTCCACCACTTCAATGAGCAGAGAATTCCAGAGATTCACCACTCTTTGAGTGAAGAAGTTCCTCCTCAACTCCAATCTAAAAGGGTGGTGAATCTCTGGAATTCTCTGGAAGTCATGTTATTTTCGCCTTAGTTGTAAACAGAAAATGAGACATCTGGAGTGCTGAAGTATCTATTTCTATCTCAGAACTGATTGACTTGAAATAAATAAATTCTTGTATTAGGTAATGATCTAAAATTGTTGACAAGGACATTTAAGCCAATAACAGCATGAATAAAATAAAATAAAACCCTAGCTTGCTAACTGGCTAAAGTGGGGAAACACTGGTTGGGCTATATTTCTTTTTCCTTTTGCACCTTGTGACTCCCACTGAGATGTGCATGAATGAAAGTTGGCTGGAGAAAGGATTTGTCTCTGTTGCGATACACCCATTTGTGCCCCGGCTCCAGACTCACATGGACGGTGCAGGATTCTCCAGTCGTTCATGCCAGCTGGATTGTCTGGTCCTACAGTAGTGGATGGAGATCAGGCTGTGTGCCAAATCCTATCCTCCCTGGCACGCTGGCAGGGCTGAACGGCTGGAAACAGAGAGTCGGGATAAATAGGCTTTTTTCTGGATGGCAAAAAGTAACTAGTGGGGCGCCACGGGGTTTGATCCTTGGGCCCCAGCTATTCACAATCTATATTAATGACTTGGATATAGGAATAGAAGGCGCAATAGCCAAATTTACAAATGACACAGAAATAGGCAGGACAGTAAATTGCAATGAGGAAATACGAACCTTATAAATGGATAGAGGTAGGTTAGGAGAGTGGGCCAAAATGTGGCAGATGAAGTTTAACGTGGATATGTGTGAGGCCATGCACTTTGGTCAAAAAGAAATGGGAAGGCAACTTATTATCTAAATGGGGAGAGACTTCGGGGTGCTCCAGTGCAGAGGCATCTGGGTGTCCTCATTCATGAGTCACAGAAAACTAGCATGCAAGTACAGCAGGTAATAAAGAAAGTAAATAGAATGTTGGCATTTATAGCTAAAGAACAGAATATAAAGGTAATTAGAAAGTGGGAAGGTGGAACTGATCCACTTCAGATCAGCCATGATATTGTTGAATGGCGGGGCAGGTTCGAGGCCTATTCCTGCTCCTATTTCTTATGTTCTTATGTAATGAAGTATTGTTGCAACTATACAAGGCATTGATGAGGCTGCCCCTGGAGTATTGTGCACAGTATTGGTCCCTGTATTTGAAGAAAGATATAGTGGCATTGAAGACAGTTTAGAGGAGGTTCACTAGATTGATTCCAGAGATGAAGGGTTTGTCGTTTGAAGAAAGATTGAACAGCTTGATAACAGGCAAGTGATCCATTTCACTCAGTTACCACTAAGGCAGTGAAGTTGAAAATTTGCTGCATTACAGCAATGAGTGAATCCTAACTTAATCATAGTTTTTTCACTATTCTCGGTTTGATTAAATCTTCAGATTATTAAAATGTCATGAAGATAATTTTTTCCCTCAATACAATTCCAATATTTTCACATCCAGTCTCCAATCCTCTAAAATCTTCAGCTCATCCACAATTCTGCTGTTCTATCCCAGGTACTAAATCCAGGTCATCATCATTCTTGTCATCACTGACCTACATTGCCTCCTTATCTCCCAATACTTCAAATGTAAAATAATTTTCCTTGTTCTTTAATGCCCTCTTTATCTCAGTAACCTTCGCCAACACTATAATCTATCTACCCCTTTTCCCCAACCCCCATTCTCCAGTCTTCTGTGTAATTCTGTGTACATCATGTCTTACTTTGGAAACTGCATTGATCTTCACTCTCAACCCATCCACTTATCTTTCATCCACTAACATGTTCCTTAAAAGCTATGTCTTTAGTTAAGTTTTTGGGAATCTAGCTAATATGTTCCTTCGTTGGAGTGACATCCAGTTTTTTATTATTACATTTCTGTGAGGTGCTTTGAGATGTTTTCTAGACTAAAAGCCAAAATGTGAATGTAAGGTACTATTTTTTTCCATTCATTTCCTTTCATCTTGTAGGCTACCACAAATACGTTTCCTTCTTTTTAGGTTAGACTAAAAGCAGTTTCAGTGCTTTTCATTACTCAATCAATGGCCAACAGAACTTTCACTCCTGAAGATCATTAGGAATAAATCACAAAGCAACATGTCTTCAAAGCAATGCAGTTACATTTGGTACGCTTCGTAGTAAGAGCTTGACACAAGCAAGGCACCAAAATCCAATATGATTACGCAGCTTAAGAGTTAGTTACAATTCCTTCTTCTTTCTTATGTGAGTTAACATGTGTTTTTAGATGTCAAATGTAACAAAGAAAATTCTGCCATTTTCAGAGCACAAAAACTTAGCAAAAGATGAAACGGCATTTCATTTCCTCATTTAACAGATCACTGGTTGTACCATATGGAAGCAGCACATGAATTTGCTTGAAGCAAAGTTATCAGTGCTGTGATTTACTGAGACTTGCATTAGTTAAGTTAAACCCCAGCTTGTGTGCCTAAAGGAAGTGTGTAGATTGGGTTTGATGGATTACTGATAGCTTTAAAGAGTCTTCTAAGTTAGATGTTAGCAACTTGCGAAAAATATCAGTGCCTAATCTGAAACGTATAGTCACCAGTCATAAAAATGTTTTTTCTATTTCCTGAGCCACAGAGAAGGCAAGATTCTCTCATCATTAAACTGATTAAAACAATATAGAAGAAGAAAAATTTATTGAGCAGAGAGCCATTTAAAAATATCAAAATGTTCAAGAGACCTGAAGTAGAGCAATGCATTTGAGTTTCAAGCAACAATGGTAAAATATGGTGCCGTCACTCAGCACAGATAAGTGAGAAAGGAAAAAGTCAGAAATGAGGGTCACATGCTTCTTTTGCCACCAAGTTATAGTTTAGCATTAAGAAAGAGTTTGCACTTGGATGGGTTATTATTAATTGCAGTATTACATAAGGGTTTATTTAAAAGGAAACATTAACTTACAACTTAATAGATATTTTAGCCACATCAGCAATGTTAGTTGTAAATACTACGTTTCAGGCACAGCTTAATTAGATGCGCCTCCTTCCATTCCTCACCAACAATCCAATTTAATCCCGAGTAACAGAAGACCACTCAAGAAGTTTTTCCCTGCTGCCATCAGACTTTTGAATGGACTTATATTAAGTTGATCTTTCTTTACATTCTAGCTATGATCGTAACACTATATTCTACACCGTCTCCTTTCCTTCTCTATGTACAGTATGCTCTGTCTGTATAATGAACAAGAAACAATACTTTTCACTGCATACTAATACATGTGACAATAATAAATCAAATCAAATGAAACCATTCTCTCCTGTAGCACATTACACGCTTTTTCATATCCTGCACCAAACCCCTCTAATTGCAACTGACACATAATTAGGAGCAGGTACAATAGTGGCATTTAAGGGGCATCTAGACGAATACATAGATAGGATGGGAATAGAAGGATACGAACTCCATAAGTGCATACAGTTTTGGTTTGGGGGGGTGGCATCATGATTGCTGCAGGCTTGGAGGGCCGAAGGGCCTGCTCCTGTGCTGTACTACTCTTTGTTCTTTGTTCTTTCTATGTTCTGGGTCCATGCCTATTAACACGAGTCTCACAGGGTAGTAAATGAGGTTAATCTGGAAGATTGTAGAATCATAACATGTTACCATACTAAAAGCAAACAAGTTATATTGATAAAATTCTAGAGTATAATGAGGGGTTAACACACACTCCTTATAAAAGAGATATTTTAGATGTTTTTACAAATGTTGGGTTTGGCCTAAATAGTCTATCAGGTCAAGTATCACTGTCCAGAAAGGGGCACCCTGAGAGAGACCAACCTGTTCCCTGTCTAATCTACTCTACCCAGACAGACACACCTACTAATGTATTGACATACTCCACCAGACCCTACAATAGAATACTCACATCATTCTTACACACCAGTAAGGGCAGAGAACTTGGTGCTCAGCCAAATCTCCCTCTACATGCATTGGGACCAGAGAATCCCACTGGCGTGAACATCGGAGAGTTCCATCCATATCTTAAAATCAGGATTAAAATCTCAAGGGAACAAAGTCCAGGATTAATGATGAACTGCAGGATAATGCATGGTCCATGGACACATGAAAAGGATGAAGCCATGACAGGAATGTCAAGCAACAACTAGGATCCATCCAGAGTTTCACCCGAGCCTCTACGCCTCCACTATGTCTTCATCCCGAAGCTCTGGCAAAGAAAAGCCTAGGACCCAGCAGATAGTGAGGACCCAACATGTCCAACCACCTCCAACCTTTCTCAATGAAAACCAAGGACAAGACAATGTAAGACCACAATGTATAGCCAGAACCTTCAACCCAACCCAAGCCTCGAATACCGGCTACAATGTGCATCACCGAAATCAAGACATTCAGCCTTCAAATCAAGATTGTGAAGGCATGGCAGCCAATTCTCAAACTTGGTCATCCCCATCACTCCTTGGGAGAGTGAGCCCATGGACACTCCTTCTCCAGTCCCACCTCCTTAATTTACACGATAGAGGATGCAGCAGGATTTGCAAGAACTGAAGAAGAGTCTTCACCAAGGAAACAGCGCTCATCATTCACAGAATTCTCTTCTCCCCTTGATCCATTCTTTTAAGGTTATCTCACGGTTCTTCAAAATGAGCACTATAGCCTGTGCCAAGGAGCCAAGATCATCATCCACACCTTCACTCACAATGGTGGCCATCATCTCAACGCCAATAGCATCACCAGGATGTCAGCCAGCTCACCAGTAAAACAGTAACTACAAACTAGGCCCCATCCCACCGTCTCTGACCATCTCAATCAAGCAAGGATTTACTTGACTTAACTCAGCTCCTTTCCCCCAACTTTAGGATCTTCCAGGATCATAGAACAGATCATAGACATCAGGATCAGATAATTATGCGTTGCGCATCAGGATAAAATATGGATTAAAAGATGAGCAGCGTGAGAATTTGCAAAACTGCAGCTACTGCGGCTTACATCATGGGATCCCTCTTCCATTCAGTTTTTGATTCCTGAGAATTATGGAGCCAATCAAGCTGCCAATTCTCTAGATTGTGATCAGCCATCACCAGCGACACCAGCATAGCGCTGTATACGGCCAGCAATAGTGTCCTGCAGAGGAGCACGAGGCAGGGCCCATTAATCTTCCAGGAGCAAGGCCACAGAAGGCAGAGGCCAGCTGATACCAGAGCTGGCACCACATTGACTGGGAAGTCACCCATTGCCTGTAGCTCCAAGGTTGCTGCCGCACTGAACTTTTACACCAACAGCTCATTACAGTGCTGTACAGGTGAACTGTGTGGCATCTCCCAATCAGCAATGCACAAGTCCTGAAGGTAGGTCACGGATGTGCTGGTCTACATGAATATCAGCTTGGACCAGGACCAGGCAAGCTAGAACATCAGGGTATTGGACTTTGCCCACATAGAAGATGTCCTCTAGGTGTAGGGTGTCAATGATTGCATACATGTGGCTCTATGCTCCCCATGGCAGCATGGGACACCATTTTTGAACCACAAGGGATTCCATTTCCTCAATATCCAGATCACCCATGACAACGCGTATTATTCAGGTGTGTCCCCATTCCCTGAGGAGCATTCATGACAGTTACTTTTTGGGACGCTCTCAGATTTCCATTTGTGAAAGAGAGTAGTGGCTGGAAGGATGGCTCTTTGGTGAACACCCAGGAGATGGCTAATGATGGCAATGCGGAGGCCACAAACACCTGCTGAGATTCGTTATAATGAAGTTCATACATTAACACATGCGCTGTCGACCAAGCGATTGGACTGCTCAAGATGTGGTTCTGATGCCTGGACCTGTTGGAGGAACTCATGCCCCAGAAGGTGTTCCACATCGTAGTGATCTGCTACACTCCAGCAGGGTGAGCAGCTGGAACAGGGAGAGATGGAGTTCATATGAGGAAGAGGATGACAAGGGGCAACTTTCAGAGGAGGAGGAAGAACCCCAGAGAACACCGTGTGAATCAGGTGAGAAAAAAATTGTTAAAGTGGCTGAATATTCAATGAAGTTTCCCATTGGCGCTGACCATAATATCCATGATTGATTCCAGGAAGTGCCCGACAGAAATAATCCCCACATGAACTCAACTCCCAAGCAGAATATTAGAGGCAAAATTGAAAAAGAAATAATTGGATGCCATGATGGGAGGATTGTCAAGTTTTTCTGGATGAATGAGCTAAAACATACTGAGAATGTTTTTTTTCATCTCTATTCATCTTGTGAGACCATTTTCACCACCAGAGAAAACTTTCATTCTATTATTCGAGTTTAAATCTGAACTTGTTTGCCATTGGTGAATGGCCAGACAATATATTCCCGTGTTATCACTTATTATCCTGATGCAGATCGGAGATATACTGCAACTTCCAAACAAAGTAAAAAAAAAGTGTAGAAAACGCAGTAATGTAATTAATACATTCAGATTCTTCAATGCATAATTTATTTCAATTTAGGTTGCAAAGGAAGTTAATTTGCAACATAGCCACAATGAGATAAAGAGGCATTTCAAATCTTCTAAATAATTAACAATTAGCAGGGAAGAGTGGAGCACCTTAAGGAATTCAGGCAATGTAAGATTACTGAGTATTATCTTGTAAACTGCATACTGCTAAATATTTCCCAAGTCCTCACCCACCCTTAGAGCCCTTTCATTGCATCTCATGAAAACTTATACATCAACTTTGCAACTGGAGACAGTTGTCCTTGGGCATTGAAAGCTGTGCTTAAGTCAGCAGATATGGATGATGACATAATGGCAGGTGTGCCTGACTCACTCTAGCTCTTGGCATTCCATCTTTCATCTTGTATCACTTTATATTCACCCAAACAATGCCATTGTTGGAGTGCTGTAAATCTTATTTTTGCCTCGCTCATTATTAATTGTACCTTTGCATTTTGATCAGGACAGCGCTCTGTACCTTGCATTTAGAGAGCTCCAGAAACAATTTCTTTTCCACAGGCCCTTTTTTCATTAAACGAAAACACTGTGGATGCTGGGAATCAAATAAAAATGGAAAAAGATGGAGAAACTCAACAAGTCTGGCAGTGTCTGAGGAGAGAGAAACAGAATAAATGTTTCAAGTCCAATATGACTCTTTTTTGTAACTGCCTGTTTTACATATTTTTTTTCTCTGTTGATTTTATAAATATTTTGATTACAGTCTGCTATCTGGTTGCATAATGAATAATAATTGACCTTTTTCAGAAATTCTGAAAAAATATTCATATTTACAAATTATAAATATATCTACCCACCAAAATTATAAAATTATGTTTTAAAATAATTTTATTGTTGGAATATAGGACCATTGCTGCAGCGTCACAGTGATGAGGAGCTTGAGACCTGGTATATTTAAATATGAACCATTTATTATTAATCTTTAACTATTTACAGATTCTAGGTTATTATCATGCATGGTGTTGCTACTTCATGTAGGTGGGCTGCTTCCCCCGAGCTATGTCCAAACCCAAGATCAAGCTATCCCACTCCCTATCGTTCTGATGTGCTCCATGTGCCTATCTAATAACCGCTTGAAAGTTCTTAAAGTGTCCGACTCCACTATCTCAGCAAGTAGTGCATTCCACACCCCAACCACTGTCTGAGTGAAGAATCTACCTCAGACATCCCTCCTATATCTCCTACCATGAACCTTAAAGTTATGCCCCCTTGTAACAGCTACATCCACCCGAGGAAATAGTCTCTGCATGTCCACTCTATCTATCCCCCTCATCATCTTATAAACCTCTATTAAGTTGACCTTCCCAGGCAGTGCATTTCAGATTCCCACCATCCTCTGTGTGAAAAAGCTTTTTCTCAAATCCCTACTGAATCTCCTGTCCATTATCCTAAAACTGTGATTGACCCCTCAGCCAAGAGGAACAGCTGCTGTTAGAATCATAGAATTATAGAATCCCTACAGTGCAGAAAGATGCCATTCAGCCCATTGAGTCTACACTAACAGCAATCCCATCCAGACCCTATCCTTGTGACCCCACGTAATCCTCCTGACACTAAGGGGCAATCCACCCAGATCAGTTTTCTGTAACCCCAAGTATTTACCCCATTAACCCCCCCAAACCTACACACCTTGGGACACTAAGGGGCAATTTAGCATGGCCAATCCACCTAACCTGCACATCTTTGGACAGTGGGAGGAAACCAGAGCACCCAGAGGAAAGCCACAGAAACACAGGGAGAACTTGCAAACTCCACACAGTCACCCAAGGCCAGAATTGAATCCAGGACCCTGGCGCTGTGAACCAGCAGTGCTAACCACTATGTCACCATGCTCACTCTGTCCATATCCCTCATAATCTTATACACCTCAATCATATCTTAACCTTCTTTGCTGTAAAGAAAACAATCCAAGTCTATCCAGACTCTCCTTATAGTTCCAATGTTCTATCCAAGGCAACATCCTGGTGAAACTACTCTGTACCCCCTCCAGTGCAATCACATCCTTCCTATAGTGAGGTGACCAGAACTGGTTATTATACTCCAGCTGTGGCCTAACCAATGCTCTGTACAACTCCAACATTACCTCCTTGCACTAATACTCTATACCACAACCAATGAAACCAAGTATCCCATATAAGAACATAAGAAATAGGAGCAGGAGTAGGCCATCTAGCCCTTCGAGCCTGCCCCACCATTCAGTAAGATCATGGCTGATCTGTCGTGGCTCAGTTCCACATTCCCGCCCTCTCCCCATAACCCTTAATCTCCTCTCTTATCAAAAACCCATCAACCCTCTTCTTAAAAATATTTAGCGAGGTAGCCTCCACCACTTCACTATCCTATTCATGTAATCTGCTACCTCAGGGATTTGTGAATAATTATCCCAAGATCCTGCTGTTCCTCTATGCTACCCAGTGTCCTGCCAGTCATTAAATATTCCCTTGCCTTGTTTCTTCTTCCAAAGTGCACCATCTCACACTTACCAGGGTTAAGTGCCATCTGCCACTGCTCTGCCCATTGGACCAACATCTTCCTGTAACCTACAACCATCTTCTTCACTATCAACCAGCCTACCAATCTTGGTACCATCTGCAAACTTGCAAGTGTAGTCTTTTAGAAGTCAGTGGCGAGGTACAAAGGAGGAAAATGGCCACAGAGGTCCACTCAGCCCTTAAAGAAAGTACTCCCCTTCCTCCCTGACAGCCACCCCTACCAGGCAGGCTAGCTTCCTTCTGCTTCCCCCTCCAGGCTGGAAGGTTGCAGTGGAGATGGAATGAGGTCCCTTAATGGCAGCTAATTGTCTGGGGGCAGTTTGCGATGGGTGGGAAGATGATATGCTGGTTCTTGCTTTATTTTACGTGCTCCTGCAAATACGCCATTGGGGTGCAGTAAAATTCACTCCCATGTTAAATAGTCAGTGTTTAGCTGAGTAATTGGTTCATACTAATTAATATGATCTGAGGTATCCCAACCATTGAATCATTGATTTAAGAACTTTCCAGAAAAGACTGCCTGCGTGGCTTAATTTATTAAAATAAAGAATTCCTCTTTGCTTTGTCAATCAAGCAACTGACCCTGCTCCTAATTTTCTTTACACCAATCCCACTGGTCATATTAGCATTCATCTTGTGCCTTGTGACATATTGTCCTAATACTTCAATTCACACAGGATCTCACTTATGAGTCAAAGTATTTGACTTCTCTCAAGGAAGTGGTTTCGCTATATCAGGTAGATTTCAGGCAAGCTCAGTATTGTTCAAAAAAAAATGCACATTGATAGATGAAATATTTGCGGCTTTTATAAGCCAATTATTCAGATCCGGTGGGACCGGATCACTGCATATATAAAATTGTGATTTTGCATTGGAAGCTGAAATGATGTTGTGAGGTCACATTGTTTTAATAATTTGCATGTGTCCCTGTGCACAATAACCCAGGCACAGGGAGTGTGTTATTACAGGAGCAACTCTTATAGAGCTACTCTTCACATTAAAAGGTGTTTTGCATTGAAGATTCTGTTTTATTATTTCTTCTCAGATGTGAGCAATGCTGGCAGTAGTACATATATTGCCCATTCTTCATTGTTCTGAGAGGGATAAGGACCCTATTTCTTGAACATCTGCAATCTTTGTGGTGCTTCTTTTGGGTTCACCTTTTGTTGTATTCTTTTCACAGCTGCTGCTTTTTTGGTTCCTTGTTGTGATTATGCTTCCAAAATGAGGTTAAATGGGAAATCACAGACTATAATGACTTAATGTAAATGTAGGAATAGCTGCAAATGTCCGAGTCGGGATGGTCTCTGTTCTGGAGAAAAATGTGGAGGTGATTGTGCTCCCATAACATTGCTGCTTTTGTTACATTTGTCCTTCACAACTGTAGAGATCTACGGGCAAAGGAATGCCAGGATATTTTTGATGAGGGAGGAAGCATTGCTGGTGTAATTGAAAGCCAATTGAAGTTTCACCATTTCAAGTCATGACCTACTACTTGTGTGGTGCAAATGTCATCTGCCATTTACCAGACAAAGTCTGCATGTTATCTAATGCCTGCTGTAATTGTCTGTACGGCTTCATTATTGGAGGAATTATAAATAGCCTGATGACATTTGCCTGGGGAACTTGTACAATGATGCCTTCAATTAGTGACAATTACGCTCCTTTGCACCGTATATGATTCTGGCTATAGCACAGAGACTCCCATTAACTTCAGTATTACTGTGTCTTGGTGAACACTCAGTCAAATGTTATGTGCACAGAGAAGGGTTCATCTTTGACATTCAGCTGAATACCCACACATCAGGATTACCCACCTTTTTTATCCAGGCTGTTACTAGCATCAACCCTGTAATATGAAAGATTGCCGAGCTATTTTCTCTCCACAAAGAAAGAAAACTAAAAATCTAAGGCAGGCAGTTAACCGCCTCTGGAGTCATCAATAATGCAATCAACTGATATCTTCTTGCTCATCAGTGGCTAGTTTGACTTTTGCTAGACCCAATTAGCTCCTGACCTCATCATAACCTCAATTTAGGCAACATTTGTGGAAATTAAGTGTCTGGTCGATTTTTCACATTGTTACGTAGATGCCCGGAACATAACTGTACTGCAACAGCTTTTTTAAAAATTAATTTGTTGGGCATGGACGTGATTGGCTGGCCAGTATTTGTTGCCCATCCCTAATTGCCCGAGGGCAGTTGAGAGTCAACTATATTGCTGTGGCCCTGGAGTCACATGTAGGCCAGACCAGGTAAGGACAGCAGATTTCCTTTCCTAAAGGACATTAATGTTCATTGCAACTACAACAAAAAGGAACATGTCAGTTTTCTGAAAACATGCAAAGCATGAGAAGGGAGAGATGTTGTTAGAAGGGTAAGATGGATTCACCTTGGAAGAAACTCAGGAATTGACGAACTGAATGTGACGCAAAAGCTGATGTATGGAATAAAGAACTACTCATGTCCAAGCAGAAGACTGGTTGATATGGAAGACGAAAGCGAGAGATTAGAAAATGAAAACACCCAGTTGAAGTTGATGTGCCAGAGAGAACTGGACAAAGCAACAATTCTGACAAAGAAGGAACCTGAGATTATGCAAGAACAAGATTGCTGAAATGATCATACCAATAGAAAAGCACAAGCATCAATATGATAAGATGGTGGATGGAAAAGATGCCAAATAGAAATGCTAGAAAGAGAAGAAACTTCATCACACAACCTAAGTATCAGACACAGAGTACCATGACAAATTCATTCACAAGTAACAAACCAAGATTGTACAACGCCTGCCAAAACATAAGACAATGTTGAATTGTGACGACAGTACCTGCATGCATTGTAGAGTAAGGTACTTGATAGAGAAAAAATCAACAGTGGATTGAAAAGTGACACCGTTCACAGAGAGAATTACATAGTCCATTGTCGGTGCACACTCTAGATTAGAACTCAGAAAACAGCAAGCCTGATTGGAAAATCCAAAGCGAGACTGTATTTGGAACTGGACATAGATGAAACTTCCACAAGTGTTATGTTAAATGCAAGCCTCAAGATCCTTCAATTGAGCCATCACTACATCAATTTGCAACTGTCTAACTGTGTGAAATATTTATTCAGAATATGAGTTGAGTTTGAAGATTGTTTAAGGAAGTCAAAGGGAAGGGATGTTGTGTATGTATGCTGGAATTCTCCCATCCCACCTGCCACTGGAATTCTAGCAGGTGGGGGGGCAGACCATGTAAAGGTCCATTGAAGTCGGACATGAATCTCCAGTTTTCAGGTGTGTGCGGCCAGAGAACCCCGTTCGTGGTTTCTGTCTATTTAAGACAGTACGCAGAAGTGAGTCACCTAACTTGAGGGACCAATAGGAATGGAGCGTGAGTGATCACCTCGGAGGGTGGTGTCCTCTCTCAGGCCGAATCATCTAGAAGCCATGTAGTTAACATGTAAGTGACAGAAGATAAAATCTTTCTAATTATTTTGGCACAATTGATTGACATCAGATGAAGAATTATGACCAGTTCAAAGGAGTAATCATGCTGCTGCATAGTTCTGTGCATATGACTACAGAATAAGTGCACATTAATGGAACAGAACACGTGAGGGACAGTAGGACTAATGATTACGAGCCGATATGTTTGCAAATTTGCCATCAGTGATTTCCGGTGCAGCTGATTACATCGAAAATCTTAGTCGCAGAGATTAACAGAGGCTGTGACACACAGCAGGAAGCCCACAGAACTGCCTCTGCTGATGTCTCTTGGCTCATTGTACTGCTTATGCAGTGCAGTGGGTTGGGAGAATTGCCTCCCCCATGTTAACTTTCTCTACGACTTTTGTTTAGACCACATTGTGTTACAATCTCCATAGAGACTGATAACTTCAAAAAAGAAATTCAAACTTCCAGTTACCAGCTGAAATAATGACATGATAAGAATCCCACATTTAAACATTTATTGTAACAAATAACTGAAAGCACTACTGACTTAACACTGCTTTCTCTCTGTAAGTAACCTATACTTTAAGCTACAGGGTGGAATAATCTCCTTTTATACTTACCGTACATCACACTGCATGGAATTACATCTCTCATTGAAAGTAGTCTGCAGTTGCTCCCAGTTTCCAATGGGTTCCGGCATCCCCGCTTAACTGGGTGATAACTTTGATTGACCATTTCCCAAGCACCTTCCTCAGGTTAAGAGAATTCCTTAAATCGATTGCCAGTGGTAAAGCCTGTTTTGAATAATTGTTTTTCTCCCTGTCCATGCCAGCCCAAATCTCTTGTAATCCTGCAGGATGTATCCCTTCAGCTAGAGATCATTTAGCTTCCACATCTGGCTGTGTTAGCTCACAAATTTAGATGCCTTTTTCTCTATGCTGACCTCATAGAATTGTTGTGATGTTCGTTAATTTTCAGGGAAGTCTGTAAGCTGAAATCAAAATGGCTTTCTCTTTCTCTTTTCCCCATGGCAACCTGAAATGCATTAACCTTGATTCTATATAGAAATAGTAATAAGCTTTCTTTGATCCAAACTCCCTGTCATCTAGGAAATTAGTGGATAGTTTACAACCAGATACAAAATACACCTTTCTGAGACTTTGGGAGACTCAGGGCCCAATTTTACTATCAAGTTGTGCCCATTTTCTGGCACGAACATTTGGTAAAGTTGGGCGGCCATTTTCTTTCTTGGTACAGTGGCAGATCTGCGAGTGTGTGGAAGGTGGGGAGCTGTTGCTCAAAAGGGTCTCCAATTCTGACTTGCAGCATGGACCGGGTCTCAGCCCAGACCACGGGTCATGTGGTGCTGCTGGATCCTAGTGCACGCAGCTCAATCCCAGCTGAAGGATGTGCACAAAACCCTTGCAAATTGCATTGCTGCACCTTTCAACTTTGCAGGGAGCTGTGATTGTGAAGAGCATGTGGCTGGGGAATTGGAGGAGGGCTGTGATTGTGGGGAATACATGGCTGGGGGAATTGGGGGGCTATGATTGTGGGGAGTGTGTGGTTGGGAGAATTGGGGGGGCTGTGATTGTGGGGGGTATGTGGCTGGGGGAATTGGGGGGACAGGGGGGCTGTGATTGTGGGGGGTATGTGGCTGGGGGAATTGGGGGGGCTGTGATTGTGGGGGGTATGTGGCTGGGGGAATTGGGGAGGCAGGGGGGCTGTGATTGTGGGGAGAATGTGGCTGGGAGAATTGGGGTGGCTGTGATTGTGGGGGGTATGTGGCTGGGGGAATTGGGGGGGCTGTGATTGTGGGGGGTATGTGGCTGGGGGAATTGGGGAGGCTGTGATTGTGGGGGGTATGTGGCTGGGGGAATTGGGGGGGCTGTGATTGTGGGGGGTATGTGGCTGGGGGAATTGGGGGGGCTGTGATTGTGGGGGGTATGTGGCTGGGGGAATTGGGGAGGCAGGGGGGCTGTGATTGTGGGGGGTATGTGGCTGGGGGAATTGGGGGGACAGGGGGGCTGTGATTGTGGAGGGTATGTGGCTGGGGGAATTGGGGGGACAGGGGGGCTGTGATTGTGGGGGGTATGTGGCTGGGGGAATTGGGGGGACGGGGGCTGTGATTGTGGGGGGTATGTGGCTGGGGGAATTGGGGTGGCTGTGATTGTGGGGGGTATGTGGCTGGGAGAATTGGGGTGGCTGTGATTGTGGGGGGTATGTGGCTGGGAGAATTGGGGTGGCTGTGATTGTGGGGGGTATGTGGCTGGGGGAATTGGGGGGGCTGTGATTGTGGGGGGTATGTGGCTGGGGGAATTGGGGAGGCAGGGGGGCTGTGATTGTGGGGGGTATGTGGCTGGGGGAATTGGGGGGACAGGGGGGCTGTGATTGTGGGGGGTATGTGGCTGGGGGAATTGGGGGGGCTGTGATTGTGGGGGGTATGTGGCTGGGGGAATTGGGGTGGCTGTGATTGTGGGGGGTATGTGGCTGGGGGAATTGGGGGGGCTGTGATTGTGGGGGGTATGTGGCTGGGGGAATTGGGGAGGCAGGGGGGGCTGTGATTGTGGGGGGTATGTGGCTGGGGGAATTGGGGGGACAGGGGGGCTGTGATTGTGGGGGGTATGTGGCTGGGGGAATTGGGGGGGCTGTGATTGTGGGGGGTATGTGGCTGGGGGAATTGGGGTGGCTGTGATTGTGGGGGGTATGTGGCTGGGGGAATTGGGGGGGCTGTGATTGTGGGGGGTATGTGGCTGGGGGAATTGGGGAGGCAGGGGGGGCTGTGATTGTGGGGGGTATGTGGCTGGGGGAATTGGGGGGACAGGGGGGCTGTGATTGTGGGGGGTATGTGGCTGGGGGAATTGGGGGGACAGGGGGGCTGTGATTGTGGGGGGTATGTGGCTGGGGGAATTGGGGGGACGGGGGCTGTGATTGTGGGGGGTATGTGGCTGGGAGAATTGGGGTGGCTGTGATTGTGGGGGGTATGTGGCTGGGAGAATTGGGGTGGCTGTGATTGTGGGGGTATGTGGCTGGGGGATTTGGGGGGGCTGTGATTGTGGGGGGTATGTGGCTGGGGGAATTGGGGGGGCTGTGATTGTGGGGGTATGTGGCTGGGGGATTTGGGGGGGCTGTGATTGTGGGGGGTATGTGGCTGGGGGAATTGGGGGGACGGGGGCTGTGATTGTGGGGGGTATGTGGCTGGGGGAATTGGGGTGGCTGTGATTGTGGGGGGTATGTGGCTGGGGGAATTGGGGGGGCTGTGATTGTGGGGGTATGTGGCTGGGGGAATTGGGGTGGCTGTGATTGTGGGGGGTATGTGGCTGGGGGAATTGGGGGGGCTGTGATTGTGGGGGGTATGTGGCTGGGGGAATTGGGGAGGCAGGGGGGGCTGTGATTGTGGGGGGTATGTGGCTGGGGGAATTGGGGGGACAGGGGGGCTGTGATTGTGGGGGGTATGTGGCTGGGGGAATTGGGGGGACAGGGGGGCTGTGATTGTGGGGGGTATGTGGCTGGGGGAATTGGGGGGACGGGGGCTGTGATTGTGGGGGGTATGTGGCTGGGAGAATTGGGGTGGCTGTGATTGTGGGGGGTATGTGGCTGGGAGAATTGGGGTGGCTGTGATTGTGGGGGGTATGTGGCTGGGGGAATTGGGGGGGCTGTGATTGTGGGGGTATGTGGCTGGGGGATTTGGGGGGGCTGTGATTGTGGGGGGTATGTGGCTGGGGGAATTGGGGGGACGGGGGCTGTGATTGTGGGGGGTATGTGGCTGGGGGAATTGGGGGGACGGGGGCTGTGATTGTGGGGGGTATGTGGCTGGGGGAATTGGGGGGGCTGTGATTGTGGGGGTATGTGGCTGGGGGATTTGGGGGGGCTGTGATTGTGGGGAAGCATGCGGCTGGGGGAATTGGGGAGGCTGCTGTGACTGTTCATGTGCTAAGGGCAAGCAGCGCTCCTTAACTTCTACATATGTTCTTCTCCATCCCCCTCCTGCCCTTCCCCCTCCTGCCCTTCCCCCTCCTGCCCTTCCCCCTCCTGCCCTTCCCCCTCAGTGTGACGAGATGGCTTTTGCGATGCAACCAATCGATCTTGCTGTTCTTTTGGCTGCTGCTGGAGCGGAGAAGGAGGGACTGGAGGAAGAATTGCGGGCACAGCCTTCAGACAACTATGGTCAGAAGGTCTTAGACAACTTCTCTCCTTGACAGATCCTTAATTATTTTCTACAATGCAATTCTTTTTTAATTTAAGCTTTAAACAATGGAGGACTGACACAGAGTAATCTTGTCCATGTGAGGTCCTCTCTTACAGATAATTATTTTGCTTTCATGCGCATTTAATATATTTAACATATCTCTGCTTTTATATGCGTTATTTTACTTACAACATTCTTGAAAGCGCTTCAGCTTGAAGTTCAGCACCTTTTGTCTGTACAATTCCACTTAATCTCAGTACAGATTGGAATCAGTCAATGACAATAAAGCAAAATTGGCTGATAGTGAATTGGTAACTTGCTTTGCACCTTGTCCAATTGTCTCTTCCATTCATGTGTAAAACAGGTTATGGCTGGATTACCAAATCCTGGGAAATAGTTAACTCTGTTTCCTTCCCCACAAGTCACTGGCTGGAGAAGTATTTCCAGCACGTTCTCTTTGCAGTTGCATTATTTTGCCTTTCGTTGAAGAGATTTGTTGAATGCTTGAGGAATGTTAGAGGATGGTTATTCAAAGACATCATGATTGACTGTTTTTCTTTTTTTCATTCATGAAATGCATTCAAGCAAATCTCACGTTTTGAAACCGTTATGCCTAAATTTTACAGTAGGCTACAATATTGGAACAGTGTGTAGTTAGTAGACCAAAAAGAAAGCATAATGAGGCTGATTTTGCTCTATCACGCATTGTGTACAATTCTACCAAAGCACATTCAAAGTGCATTCACCGTAAAAAGACTTCAAACCATATTTCATCATTCAGACTATTTTAACATCTTCCAAACATTCATGAACAACAATGTTCATCCTGCTCACTCTGTGAATAAAAACTACTCGACATTTTGTCGGCTTTAGGGTCCCAGTATTAACCCCTCCCACAGTAGGTGAGAAAGGGCTGAGGGGGAGAGGAGTATCATAGATGAATATGGGACTGAAAATATAAAAATCTAGTCGACCTACTGTCAACACACCTACAGCCAGAGCTCAGGAAACCCATCAGGGAAATGGAGGAGAGGCTGATAGTTCAGGTTACACAGCATTGCTTTTGGGCTGGCCGGTAGCATTATTTTCCTAGCCCCTACAGGGAAGTCTTTGCCCTCCCTTTTGCAGATCGTGGCCTCACTATCTTTTTAAGTTTAAGTTTTAAGTTTATTTATTAATGTCACAAGTAAGCTTCTATTAACACTACAATGAAGCTACTGTGAAAATCCCCTAGTTGCCACAATTCAGCGCCTGTTCGGGTACATTGAGGGAGAGTTTGGCATGGCCAATTCATCTAACCAGCACATCTTTCGGACTGTGGGTGGAAACTGGAGCACCTGGAGGAAACCCACGCAGACACGGGGAGAATATGCGAACTCCGCACAGATAGTGACCCAAGCCAGGAATCAAACTCGGGTCCCTGGCACAGTGAGACAGCAGTGCTAACCACTGTGCCACTGTACCATAGGTTGTGCCACCGTACCGCCTGTACTTTATCTCCTTAAATAATCAGTGACTTACCCACTCAAACTCAGATCTCTAACACTGCCCTGTTCAATGTTCATTCTAAACCCCACTACCAAACTGCAGTCTGTCATCCATTCCCACCCCACATCCAATTTCTATCAAATATCTACAAGCTGGTAGTTCTCCTGTCAGGCAGCTGATCAGTCTGTCAAATCAGGAAGCTGCCAGTTGGGAAACAGACAAGAAAAAGTATAGAGAGGTGCTGGATTTAATTCTAGGCCATTGCATTCCCTCCACCTTCCCATGCATACTTAGCCTGTTCTCAGATCTTTAATTCACTGACAGCACTGTTACATTTGGACCTCCACCAAGTGGACACCAAAGGTAATCACCCAGGTCATTCAGTCTCCGGACAGTTGGAAATCAGGCATACGTCCAAGATGTGTTAAGTGACCATGGGGACATCACAAAGCACCAACTCTGTGGGAATCACCCCGGAAGATTGAACCTCTGGTAACTCCCCTGCTTCTCGGGACCCTCCAAAAAATTCCTGACTCGGTGGGAGTTGGAGACTTTGGATGGTTCCAGCTTACATGCCTGAATAGTTATCCAGGAAATGTTAAACTGAAAATCCTAATCTAACTCCTGAGTAACTATAAAAGTGACATCCGACTACTCCCCTTACCTCTCCAATTAGCTCCTGGTCTCCTACTTATGTCCCAACCCTTTGACTGCCCAACTCTAATGACCCCCACCAGCTGACTCCCCCGCTGACCCCGGACTTTCCCTTGATCCTCTGATGCCCCCGCTGACCTGACTAGCTCCTATCACACAACTCCCCACCCGACCTCCAACTCCTCATGATGCAACCTGACTATTCTCTACCACCTGACTATCACTCCGATCAACCAACTCCCCTGCAAATCCCCTAACATGATCTGACCAGCCCCCAACATGACAACCATTCCCTAAACACCTCACTCATCTGTCATCCTACCCACCTGGCACTCCAACCACCTATCACCCTATCCAGCTTCCACCCTATCCACCTGCCAGCTGCCACTCTATCCACCTGTTTCCCTTCCCAGCTGCCAATCTACCCATCTACCCAATTACTTCATCCACCGTACCCACTCAGACACTTGCACGATCACCCATTCACTCATGCACTCATTCACTAACACACTGAAAAGCTGTTTAAATGTCAATGCTCCAAAGCTTTTCAACGTGTTCGTGAGCACTCATCAAGTTTCCACTCCCCCCACCCCAATGATTTACCTGTACAAGGGAGCAGTTCAATGCAAGATCACTCCACAATGAAGAGGAAGCCAGGATCAGAAGGCCAGGCCAGAACTTCATCATGGTGCAGAAATGTCAGAGGAGTGCAGCAATCCAACGGTGATTGTCAATTGCGGAAGATTCAGGAGGCTGGTAGTGTCACTTCCAGCTTATTACCATGACAGCTATATCCCTGCACGTGCTCCAGGCAGGAGTGTTCCACCCACAGCTTGGGGACACCCCCATAGTGTCCATGAAGCACAAAGGGGTAGAGATTCATTATCGGTCTGACAAGAGCTAAGATCATTAACTGCTGGTAGAAACCATGCTGTGACTGAAGATCTGCCTTGATTTGCAAAATAATTAGCAACAAGTAGCAGAAAAAATTATATTTAAAGCAGTAATCCAAAAACAGCAGAATACTTCAATTGAGGCTTACAAGACCAGTTTGTGGAGCTTCTTCTGATGGTATGTAGCCAAATGTATTCAGACATCTCTTGTCATCAAATCCATTTGAAAATGCATTTTCCTATTTGTTTGCCACCTGATTATTCGGCAGATTGTACTTCTGCACCAAGACACCTATTTAAGCATCAGCAACATTTTGTAATGATCAAATTTGCTTCCGGATCATTCCATAGTTATCATACCAAGCAATTGGAGCTAAACATGCCTCTTTTAGCATCCTGATTCCGGGCACTGACAACATTGTATTTTAAAAATTGATATGAGTTTAAATTTTAAAAGAGCTGTTTTATTCCGTGTTGCATCCTTAGATTCAAAAAATGCGTTCTTTAATCTTTCAGAACATTCCAGTGAAGCAGAATTGTCTTTTTCCCACCGGAATATTTGAAGGGCTTGATATGAAGTTTACACATTACCGAAAAGGGCTCTTTAAGAATGAACAAAATATAAATCAATGTCATTACAATGATTGAATTGAAGAGCTTCTTCCCAAGCAATGCTGTCTCACAAAGTTGGAACACACATGGGTGTGCCACTATATCAACCAACCATCCCACACCAATGTAATCTGGCACGTTTGACTTTCAATTAGATATAAATAAATTAGGAATAAAAATAAGGTGCAGAACAGTACATGATATAGCATCTTAATATAGTCACAATGCTTGCTCCATTGCTGTTGCTTGCTTCAGTAGTACTCATTGTGACCAACTCATTTGGATCACAGAATCCTTCAGTGCAGAAGGAGGCCATTTGGCCCATCAAGTCTGCACCAACCACAATCCCACACCGGCCTTATCTCTGTAACTTAATGTATTTACCCTGCCAATCCCCCTGACACTAAGGTACAATTAAACATGGCCAATCCACCTAATCTGCTCATCTTTGGACTGTGGGAGGAAACCGGAGCACCCAGAGGAAACCCATGCAGACACAGGGAGAATGTGCAAACTCCACACAGACAGTGACCCAAGCTGGGAATCAAACCCAGGTCCCTGCTGATGTGAGGCAACAGTGTTAATCACTGTGCCACCATGCCACTTGTCATGGTTCAGGGGGTTTAGGTTTTGAAGTCATTCAGTTAGAGAAGGGCTGACATTTTTCTATCTCAATATACATTGAGATAGCAACAAAGACAATGGTCAATAAATAGGTTTGACCATTTCAAATTGCTGCAGATGTTTAAAATAGTTGCCTTTCCATAGGATTACAAGGCTGTTGGAAAATCAGATGGAAAACAAATACAAAGATGTGACAAGTAATGTGTAAGCGATTAATGGTGTCTCCTGAGGTAGTCAGAAGGAATCCCACAATCTTACAAATCCTGGAGATACTCTTGCTCAAATTCAGAACATAAAACTTGGGTAAGATGGTTGAACTTCAGAACGCTGCATCATAAGAAACATGTGAATTCCTAGTCTCTAGCATTAAAGAAAAATCATACATTTATGTATCAGTCTCAGGATAGTCCTGAAACCGGTGAAGTTCTTTTTTGAACTGCAGTCACTGTTGTAGTATAGGAATAGAGTAGGCTACAGCTGCCACGTTCAACTCATTTACAATGGTCAGTCTATTTCAGAGTGATTTATTGTATATGAAGGGCTTAAAACATCTTTCAGAAACATATATGATGCTTCATAACGTAAGTCGTTTGAGACTTCTTGATTTTATATGTGCAAGCCATAAGTAAGTAAAAAAACATACATTGATCTTCAAATAGATTTTAGAATTTAGTCAAGTATTCCGTCATGGTAGCCTTAGCACTGCACTTATTAGTTACAAACAGCACCAAAATTGATCAATTGAGTTGATATGTTCTTCTGAACTGTAACATCTCTGAAATTTCCCAAAGACAAACTATAAAATACAACCCCCTCTCCACCCCCAGTGATTAGCATCCTCTAAGAAAGGCAAGTATCTAGGATGGCCACAGGTTTTGTCTATTGCAAGGTATGTTATCCTTTAGCGCTGGCTGTTTAAATTTTCATTACTGAAATCCTACCCAAGTTTAGGGAAGTAATGTAACTTCAGGCTTCACTCTGAGATCTTAGTGATGAAATAAATCTGTATAGATGTTAGCTTACTGCTGGCAACAGCTGTGTTTGTGGCAATGATTGATTCACAATGTCACTTATATAGTCTTAAACGGGACAGTTTTAAACAGCAATATTTGTGGCTCATAACTTAGCACTGATAAAACCAGTGGCAGCAATTTTCATTATTTAAAAGAAAGGATATGAAAAGGACCCTTCAACTGTACAAATCCCTTCGTAAGCTGAACACTAATTAAATATGTTTTGAATAATGTGAGGGTTTTTCGGTGGTTTTCTCAGCTGTCCCCTCCTTCTCATGTAGTACGTTTTAGTCCAAAGGGGGAAAAGAGGTTAGTTGGTAACCTTCTTCCAGGTTTCCAAAATTGAGAGCTTAAAGTTTGGAAATAAGAAATGTGCATACAATTGGCCTAGAAATATCTTCCTAATTCATTCCCCCCCACCCCCCTAGGCGATGCACTCACCATCTACTTGGTGTCTTATTGCATCAATGCAATAATTTGGAAACTGAAGTATTTTGATGACAAGTATGAGTCTGCATCTTAATATTTTGTGGTATATTGTAATGTTGATTCAATAGGACATTCAGATCCACAAGTGCTGCTATCTTCTCAAAATATGCCTTTACATTGGAGCTGACCTTCACCCCATCAGCTCTGGAGGGAAGACCACCCTTTCATCACGGTCTGACATGATCTTTCAAAAGGACAGGATAAGATTTAATTTTTCCTGCAGGGGAAATGTATCGGTTACTGCTAACATTCCCAGCCAGTGGTCCAGCTGAGAATCAAGACAACACATACAAATGTAGCAATAAGCTGGAAATGTCAGTCAGAACTACAACCAAATCAAATCACCACAACTTTGAGAAATAACTGTCACAATCAGAACATCCGTTTATCATTTTAGAAATTTGAGCCGTTCAGTAATGCTAATTAATAGGAAAGGTAGAAGTGCTAGTTCAATTTAAAGTAAATGGCAGGTTCAAAGTTAATAATTTTGAATAATATGTTTTCTCAAGCATTGAGTGGGCCATATTGCTTGCTAAGTACAGAAGTAATAAGATATCTAGTTTAATATATTTACTGCAAATTCCATCATTAATTTCAAAACATCGTGAAGTGATGTTTATGTTATGTGTATATATTTGCTGCTCATTGTACCAGATCAAATAGAAGATGTAAAGTACATGTGTACCATATCCATACATTTGACCAACCGTATTTCCCAATTAGTGAAGAAATATAAGCTACATAAGAAAAATCTTGTAGCGAATGCCAGCAATTCCTTTATTTACATCTGCTTTCCTGTGTTAGAAATAGTTTTTTTGTTGACAGCTATAATTAGTAAACATCTACTGACAGTGTCAATATCTTGTCAAAAATTCTGAAAAGTTCTAGAAGCGTGGTATAATTAAAAACACTGCTTTTTACCTCCTGTACAAAGTTAGTAGGTATCAAGAGCAAAATGTATGATTGACAAAATCATTTCACATCAGCATGACCACAAATTAACATTTCAGTCTGCTCTGTGTTTTCTTTCACTTTTTGTTAGTAATACAGATTTTATGTTGTCTAACTGTCAGGATTTCCCCAAAAAGGCTTGCCTCTGGCTGCAGAGGCCTGTCTTTTAATGCAGCGATGAATTTATAGCCACAAGAATTGGATTCTCTTGATCACACCCCGGGTCTAGCTTCAAGAACATAATGAACTGATTCTGTCACGAACTCTCCAGGACTGGCTGGTTTTGTGTTATAGCCTCTGCAAAAAAAAAGCCCAGATTTGACTTGACATTTATCTTTCGTGTATTCCTCATCTGATTTTAGTGTGTATTGACAAAAAACCCTCGGGTTGGTCAACATTAGCAGGTGCAGCAAAAACCTCTGCATTAATTTTAAAATTAGCTTATGGAAACATTAGTATGCATAGAACAGGACACTGAAAAGATACTATTTTAATATAACTATGATAACACTTATAACATATGGTTAACCAATGTTGGGGGGGGGGGCCATTCTCCCACCTCACTGCGCTGCTCCAGCAGCATAACCGGCCGGGAGACACCAGCGGAGGCCATTTAGCAGGCTCCGAACTGGGCACCACGGCTTCCATGCAACTCCGACTCCAGCTCCATGCTGGAAATCAGCACGGAGCTGGATTTAAATATTAGGATTTAAAATTGAATCCAATTAGCAGGCCCAGAATAGAAGTCTTGTTGGACATTTGAGGCCCCCCCCCGCCCCCCCCCAACAGGTTGAGGGCTAGGGGGATGCCCGCCCTGGGCATTGCCAGCCTGGCATTGCCAGCTTGGCATGTTGGCACTGCCCAAGTGGCAATGCCCAAGAGGCATCTTGGCACAGCCCACTGGGCATCGAGAAGTGCCAAGGGACAGGGCCTATTGGGCAGAGATCGATGGAGGTGGGCTGTCACTCTGCAAAAGGAGTTGGTGTGGCCTGGGTTGCAAGGAGGGGATCTGGGACTGCCAGGGAAGATCGGCACCAATGGGGGGGTGAGGGGGAGGAGAGGGGTGGTGTTGGGACTGCCAGGGGCCGGGGAGGTGCAGGGGGCATCAGTGCAGTCCTGGAGAGGTCCAGGAGGGCAGCAATCGGGTGGTGGGTGGGTTGGCAGGGCAGCAATGGCGATTGCTGTGCTGGCCAGCAGTGCAGGGCTGCTGCAGTCGTGCTGATTTCGGTGCTGACAGATAGGTGCATGCACAGTGGCCAGCTCAGCGTTATGCTGCCAGCCTCTTGGGAGGGAATAGTCCCCACCTCCTGACTCTCAGTGTGAATCACTCTGAGGCATCCTTCAGTGTACAGAGTGCGGGAGATTTAGTTTGAAAATGTGGCCAAAAAATCAGCAGGAGTTACTCCAGTTTTTACACGAATTTGGCACCACAAAATTTTTTGGGAGAATTGCCTCCTATATTTTTGACTGAATATTCGTTTCTGTTAATATTCCATACCGGTAGGTTACAGGATCCTTGACCATTTTTAGTTCATTAGCTTGTAGATACACAATGAGTGGACATTGTATCTGTGTCAATTCCTCGGTTTATTTTTTATTGTGGGACATTGGCGTCACTGGCTGGCCAACATTTATTGCCCATCGCCAGTTGCCCTTGAGAAGGTGGTGATGAGCTACCTACTTGAAACGCCGCAGTTCAAGTGCTGTAGGTTGACCCACACAGTGTGAGACTTTGTAGCAACTGATGCAACTGAGTGGCTTTCTAGGCCATCTAGGCTATTTCAGAGGATGCTTGAGCTTCATCCACATTGCTGTGGCTCTGGAGTTACATATAGGCCAGACCAGGTAAGGACAGCAGATTCCCTTCCCTAAAGGAAGGGACTGGATAGTTGTCACCAGCCTCCTCAGCATATGGAAATCTTCACAGTGCCTGGACTATCACACCACATCTTCGCACAATCCACCAGCCTTGACACATCATCTCATTGGGCCTGAATCCAGATTAAAGTGGGGAGCCCCTCAGAAGACAGTGGACAGATACAACTGTGCACTTTTGGGCTGACAATGCTGGACCTTTGATGTCAAAATTAAGGAGGGTCTTCCAGGAGGATCAAAGTCAGAGGAGTTCCCAAATATCAGAGATGTCCGGCAATGGAGAAGTCAATGCAGCACATATGCTCTTTCAAGCCTCAGAGACAGAAGACATGAGTTCCTCCATTGAGTTAATGGCCACTCTTAATGGGAGTTATATATGCAGCACTCTGAGAGGGTACAGTGCTGATGCACAGGGAGAGCGAGACTCTATGTGGCATGGATTGCTTAGTGTCAGTCAGCAATGCCAACTGTGTTTCAGTGGGTGCCCTTGTCCAGTATGGAAGAACATCATGAAAAGGTGAAGAAGTCAAAGAGGCTGATGAAGGGGCCACCCTTCAGGGTAAACTGGTGTCATCCCTTGCCTCCTTGGCCCCTCAGATTCAGGAACAATCTATGCCTCAAGACTTTATGGCAATCGCTCTTGACATGATGTAGGCTCAGCAGCCCATGAGGGAGACCCCACAAGCACCTCCCTGACAACAAATCACGGCATGGGCATCTCAGCCCAATGCAAATATAATGGAAGACCTTCTTCCATCTCCTCTCCAGCCATAGGGAGCACTTAGTAGGAGTGGGGATCAGTGTAGGGGAACACATCTGTTGTTTCATTTAATGAGTCACCTGTGTTATAATTTAAGTCAGAAACTCCAAAGTGTTTTATGAAATCCACCTGGATCATAAGTTTTGCAATTTGAATTTGGCTTCGGTAAGCATGAGATGCTTTACTTCAGGTATGATTCAAATGACCCACTAGGGAGCTTTTGTCAGACAAAGTTTATTTAAGAATACAGTTACTAGATAGAAATAACTTTTGCCAATTACAAACAAGGAAGAAAACCAACCATAATATTGTATAACTTTTAATAAATATATGAAATGTTCCAATCAAACAAACTTTTCCATGCAAAACCCTTGCCACAAGTTTAACACATAAAATACAAATGCTCACATGATGCTGGAACTTAGTCCCTTGGTTGGATGTGCAGTTCTCTTGAGACACAAACTTGGAGTCAGAACAGATCCCCAAAACACCTGAGAGGGAGAAAGGCTCTAGGTACTAAGTAGCAAAACCACCAACAGCAGAACTTTCATTCCAGGAGGGCAAGAAGCCTTGCTTCCAGCTAGCCAGCAGAATTTCCAACACCAGGAAGAGAGTAAAAAAAACACCACTTTTCCGTCTGATGTTCAGACCCCTTCTAAATTAAAACTGCAGATAGCAACAAAACTAAAAATGAAACTTGAATTCACTATGAAAAAAGAACTGTCCAAAACATATGGTCTACCAACCAGTCTTCCTCTTACAAAGCACAGTCATAAAACAAATCCCAGAAAGTACCTAAGGCCCAGAGTAAAAATCAATAAAAACCTATTTAAGCCATTGAGGCAGCAATAAAAGGACTTTTAACAGACAGCCAGTGCCACAGTGAAACCAAAAGGCCTGCTTACATACAAACTGCAGAGAACATGATTTTGTTTTTAATTTCTTAAAGAGACACTAGCATCACACCTGGGTGAAATTTTCTCTGGTGTGTCATTGATTGTTCTTGTTATAATGAAAAATCATTATAATTTAATCAGGCTTTTGAAACTTGTTGATGTTGCAAAAAATGAAATAAAGGTTATGATGCAAGTTACATGGTCTGTGAATGAGGCCTTGGTGGCAGTGGCAATCCCATTCTCAGTCTTTGGGTGGTAATTGATTATTCAGGTATGTGCACTTGCTGGGTAATTCCTCTATCTGATGGAAGTTGAGCCGTTGAGTCATTGAGATGCCCAAGTGAAGCATTGCTGAATCAACATGGCCTATGTGACCATGCCAGCTTAATTATTGTCATGAGTTTTGGACTGGCCCAATGGTCTTCCTTCAATGTCTGGGCACCAGGCTTCTAAGTTGTAACTTCTGTTCCCCTCTCTGTCCTTTTTCTCATCCTCCTCTGAGGACATCCAAACCTCTTGTGCAACATGCAGTAGACAACCACACTAGGGGACGACCTGGCTGGTTCATACTAGGGGGCACCACTCGACTGGTCAAGGCAAAGGAAGCACATCTTCAAGATGCCAGGTCAATGCAGGTATGTGTTATTAGATGGCTTTTGTTGTAATGCCGCTTTGCTTCCAAGTCTGGATACCAGACAAGCATCAGCAGCCACCTCTGCTGGAGATAGCCCTTGTCACCCAGCACACACCCATGGAGTCTGGATGTTGACCTGAAGAGGTGCAGTACCTGGGACTTTCTTGGGTTGAAGGACTCATGACAGCTGCCCAGGAACTGAGCAAGATGTATTCCCTGTGGTCACAGACCATCTCGCCATTCACTGACTGCAATTGTTTTTTGTTGAAGAATGTGGCTGACAGCTCTGTTGATGCCTTGATAGTTACATGAGTACAATCAATGACCTACTGGACCTGCAGAAAGCCAACAATGACAGAACGCCATACCCTCCGCGCTACCACCGTGCCTATCATGCTAACGCCAGCCAATATGTCCAAAAATAGATATATCCCTTCCCCTCCTGAATAAGGCAGCCATGATCTGATGGTGATGGTGAGAGGAGTTGGCAACTACGTGATGCTAGTCAACCCTTGGAATGATCCAGATGCATAAATTTTCAGGCTGACAGTGAACTTGCTGACTGCAGATACGGTCTGTGATGCCTCAGGTCATGGTGGACCAGAGTACAAATATCTAAGCGCATCTTCCTGGATAAGTGCAATCTCATAGGGCACTGCTTTGTCATTTGCCTTTAGCTGGCTCTTGGGTAGTATACTCAATGTGTAGAGTAGTACAGACTTTCTTTTGCAGCCCCTTTCAATGTTCATCCAGCTTCTTCCTGATCAGAAAGATACAGCTGCTGAAGCTGCAGTAATGAAACTTTGTTATGGTTTTGACCAGACACTTAAATGATTTCAATCTTGCTGCAAAGCGGAATGAAGGCCCAGTGGAGAGGGGGATGTGGGGCAACTTCTAAGCACTAGCAATGGCAAATCAATGGCACCAATTGTACAGGTGAGCATTATTTATTTTTTTGTAAATGAGTTGACCAGACTAACTCTGTTAGTCCTGATAGTTACCCCATTGTATTAACAGCCATCGCACTCTGGCTTGTCCCAGACGCTGTAAGCTGAATTTTTCTCTCAGTGTGTACTGAGAAACGGATGTAATATCCATTCTTGCCCACATTTACAAGCCAGACCTGATTTCACGCTCAGAAAATGCTGGAAAGTCTCAACAGATCTGACAAAATCTGTAGAGAGAGAACAGAGCTAATGCTTCAAGTCTGGATGACTCTTTGTCAGAGCAAAGGGGGCTCTTATTGACCATAGCATCTCATAGCAGTGGGAAATGTTGTTCCTCTTGGGTGTGGCATGCATTTACAATTTTGGCTCACACACTGTGATGCTAAAGCACTATTTAACGTTACTAAGCAATGGGAATGACTTTATTCACAAAACTTGAATAAATTATATAACTATATAAACACCAAATTATAAACAATGGTAGGATATTATTTCTATGATCTGTTCCATTGTAACATACATGATGGTGTGAAGAAGGGGAAATATGGTAATGGGGCGGGAGGGGAGGAGGTGGATATTTGGCATATTCAGGTTGTGGAGGTCCTAACAAGTTCAAGGGCAGGGCATTATTATATTTTTCTTCTATTTATTCTCCAGCCACCAGTCAAATTGAGAATGACCAGCTTTGGAACAAAGGAGGTTGAGGGTGACCTGACAGAGGTTTACAGGATTATGAGTGACATAGACAGAGTGGATAGTCAGATGCTCTTTCCTAGGGTAGAAAACTCAGGTACTAGGGGACATAGATTTAAGGTGCACGGGGAAAAATTTAGAGGAGTTGTGCGACGCAAGGTTTTTTATACAGAGGTTAGTGAATGTCTGGAACGATTTGATTTGATTTGATTTATTATTGTCACGTGTGTTAATATACAGTGAAAAGTATTGTTTCTTGTGTGCCATGCAGACAAAGCATATCGTTCATAGAGAAGGAAACGAGAGAGTGCAGAATGTAGTGTTACAGTCATAGCTAGGGAGTAGAGAAAGATCAACTTGATGCAAGAGAAGTCCGTTCAAGAGTCTGACAGCAGCAGGGAAGAAGCTGTTCTTGAGTCGGTTGGCATGTGACCTCAGACTTTTGCTTTTTTTTTCTGACAGAAGAAGGTGGAAGAGAGAATGTCCAGGGTGTGTGGGATCCTTAATTATGCTGACTGCTTTGTCGAGGCAGCGGGAAGTGTAGACAGAGTCAATGAATGGGAGGCTGGTTTGTGTGATGGATTGGGCTACATTCATGACTTTTTGTAGTTCCTTGTGGTCTTGGGCAGAACAAGAGCCATACCAAGTTGTGATTTTACCAGAACAAGTGCTTTCTATGGTTTCGAGCTGCCCGGTGAGGTGATGGGAGGAGATACGATAGTAGCATTTAAGGGGAAACTAGATGAATACAGGAATAAGATGGGAATGGAAAGATGTGTAAGTGTATACGGTTTTAGTTTAGGCAGGCATCATAGTTGGCGCAGGCTTGGAGGCCGAAGGGCCTGTTCCTGTGCTGTACTGTTCTTTATTCTTTGTAATACAAGTGGCAGGAAGCTGCAGCCAGGATCCCTTGCGGATGGTCCCCTGCAATCAAAATTGGCTAGCGGGTTGAAGGTCAGGATTAAAGGTGATTATAGGGCCAAAATTAGAAAAGGAACTCAGAAGAATTCTGGTGGAATTTCTGTGCCATCCTTTTGTAAAATAATCCTCCACCAAGCAGCATTCATTCTATCTCTGAAATCCACATTAGCTATAAAAAATTGCTGTATTTGGTTGAAAATGTGTTCCAATTTATCTTTTTAGTCAATTGGGTGTCAGGGCTTAAAGTTGGACTTGATTATTTGATTGAAATAAATTTATGTGAAAATTAATACGCAAGATCATCCAGTCAGAGAATTTATCAGTAGGCAGGTTAGTGGATGCACCAAAATGAATCAGCAAAACTCAGGGAAGAGAAAGTTTAACATATATTGGAACATTCAGAATGGGATTAGTGCAGCCACATTTATTCTTAACTAGCGTACAATGTTCCTCCTTGTGATCAATGGACATCAAAATTACCAACTGTACCTGCGTTTCTGATGTTTGATTTTAGCATAGTACATACAAGAGGTGAATTTTACCGTCCCGCCCACCATGGAATTCAGAATGGGAAAGGGACAAACTAAGGAAAGGTCTGTTAACCTCGGGTGGGATTTTCCAGTTTTGGAATGAGCAAGGCTAGAAAATCCCACCCTCTGCATTAGCAGAAATACCTTTGTCCCAATTTTTCAATCACCCTCTTGCAAAACTAAAATCAGTACTAAATAAAAGTGAATCATCCATTTACACTGCTCGTTTATATGTCTAATTACTTACCTAGAAAACAGAAATGGCTAAATGTATTTTTGAAGCATTAGGTATCAGCAGAAAGCACTTTTTATCTTTTTATCTAATTTATCTTTTAAAATTCCTTATTGATAATGTACTCATTGTATTCTCTAAGCGATAGAATAAATATCCCCATTGCTTTTTCAATGATATCCGAACCAAGGTGAGTCCATTGCCAGCGACTGTTAAAAATACACAGTAGTCTTCCACAATTAATTCTTTAGTACAACATGCCAATGTGTCAGCTTAGTCTTTCATCAGGTGTGCGTATTGTGATAGAATCTGGCATAATCTTAAATCACATATGAATTTCAGGACAAAGAAAATGTCTTTTCTCAGGACACAGACTGACCCTGGAAGGTAAAAATAACCCACTACTTTATCAAGCACATCATATACAGTAACCTCAAAGAAATGCTTCTCTTTCAAAACTTTCATGGCCTCATTTTGAGCCAACATAGAATCATACATCTGAAACACCTGAAACTTTCTTCCTCAGCTCCATTCACTTCATTAGCTCATTGAGAACAGCAGTACCATTTTGTAGAATAAAATTAATACATGATTTGAATTTTCTTCATGTAGGGGTAAAGATACTCAAAGTACAATCTTTACTGCTACCAAGTGTTTCCAATCCATCTAAGAAAAATGTGCCAGATCAAATCAACCACAGTATATACCCATATCATTGCAGATTAACTACATAGGTACCAACCTTCCTCTATCAACTCCAAGCAAAGAAAGCACTGTCTTTTATTAATATTCAGCTATCATGGAGTACGTCAATAGCTGTAATCCAAGAAATAGTCATAATATCATTGGTATCCAACAATCCAGAGTGACTGGATCCTTAAAAGACAAAGAAACATGGCAGAGGGAGAATGACAATGAGGAGAGCAGAGCAAATGTTTGTACATATGAAAGCTAAACCCACTGGAACGTTGCTTGGAAGCGGGCCCAAGGTTGGAAACCCCATTTGCTATTTCATATTCCTTCATTGATAAGAGAAATGTGTTCTTCAACTGTGGCATAACGAATTAATGCATGTAAAAGGATAATTGTTGCATACAATGCTTGCAATCGAAGGGCCCAAATTGTGTGGCAATCTCCAACTTCATGCGATACTCGTGGTTTATAGGAAATGTGAGCAACAACAAAAAGCTGTTATCAATGCCTATCTCCTGAAATCCAGCAAATGTTTTTATCATTTGCAGAGGAGCAAGGGACTTGCTTAACCAGATGAACCTGGTTGGTAGCCTTCCTTAATGTGGTTTTATAGAAGGATGCTCTTCAGCCCTAAAAAGAACCACATTTTTTGCTGCACCTTCTGAAGTATGATCTTCAAATCTTCAGTATCAGCTCTGAGTAATATTTTCACACATTTATGCTATACCATTATCATTAATCACTCATTTTTTCTGTCACAACTGTTTTCCCTGTATTGGCTTTTTAACACTGCTATCTTTCTGGATTTTCTAAGCTTTAGTCATGTGTGTCATGGATTGCATTCTCCAGGTCTGCTTGTTGTACTTATGACTATTCAAATTAAGAGTCATAGTGTCAGAAGTTTACAATGGAAACAGGCCCTTTGGCCCAACTTGTCCATGCTGCCCTTTTTTTTTAAACCCCTAAGCTAATCCCAATTGCCTGCATTTGGCCCATATCCCTCTCTACCCATCGTACCCACCTCACCTTAAACCTATGCCCTCTAGTTTTAGACTCCCCTAGCTTTGGGAAAATATATTGATTGTCTATCTTGTCTGTGCCCCTCATTATTTTATAGACTTCTACAAGGTCACCCCTTAGCCTCCTATGCTCCAGAGAAAGAAGTCCCAGTCTATTCAACCTCTCTTTATAACTCAAACCATCAAGTCCTGGTAGCATCCTAGTAAATCGTTGCTGCAATCTTTCTAGTTTAATAATATCCTTTCTATAATAGGGTGACAAGAATTGCACACAGTATTCCAAGTGTGGCCTTACCAATGTCTTGTACAACTTCAACAAGACGTCCCAATTCCTGTATTCAATCTACTGGCCGATGAAATCAAGCATGCCAAATGCCTTCTTTACCATTCTGTCCACCTGTGACTCCACTTTCAAGGAGCTATGAACATGTACCCCTAGATCTCTTTGTTCTGTAACTCTCCCCAGTGCCCTACCATTAACTGAGTAAGTCCTGCCCTGATTCAATCTACCAAAATGCATCACCTTGCATTTGTCTAAATTAAACTCCATCTGCCATCCGTCAGCCCATTGGCCCAATTGATCAAGATCCCGTTGTAATTGGAGATAACTTTCTTCACTGTCCACTATGCCATCAATCTTGATGTCATCTGCAAACTTACTAATCATGCCCTCTATGTTCTCATCCAAATCATTAATATAAATGACAAATAATAGTGTTCCCAGCACTGATCCCTGAGGCACACTGCTGGTCACAGACCTCCACTTTGAAAAACAACTCTCTACAACCACCCTCCGGTTTCTGTCAAGAAGCCAATTTTATATCCATGTAGATACTTTACCCTGGATCCTGTGAGATTTAACTTTATGCAACAACCCACCATGCAGTACTTTGCCAAAGGCTTTGAGGAGGAGGACCTTTATTATGAAAAGCGGACAATGTCAGCCTGTTGCACAGCACATTGTGCTAGCCTTTCAGCACTGGCCCTCATCAAAATCTCAAGGCTACAATGTGCTTCATAAAATAAAGGGAAAAACTTCAATGAATAATCACAACATTAAAAGTTGCATTTCTTCCATGTAATAAAAATACTTAATATTTTAGTAACTTACATGCTAAGTCAATAATTCGGAAGATGGTGGGGGTGGGGGGGATGTTGAGGGAGGGGGTGGTCTTCATTTCACTATATGCAAACTGGCCTTAATGGAATACAGATAATTCATGTATGCACCAGGCCTCTGTTCCCTTTCAGTTTCAGATCCAAAACTGGTAGGGGTATTAAATCTAATATTGTGGATTTTCCATGGGAAAGCAGCTATTGCTGTAATGCAAACCATAGAAACCCCGTGGTGCAAAAGGAGGCCATTCAGCCCATTGAGTCTGCATCAACAACAATCCTACCCAGGCCCTATCCCCATAATCCCATCTATTTATCCTACTAATCTCTCTAACCTACACATCCCAGGACACTAAGGGGCAATTTAGCATGGCCAACCAACCTATCCTGCACATCTGTGGAGTGTGGGAGGAAACCTTAGCACCCAGAGCAAACCCACGCAGGCACAGGAAAAAAGTGCAAACTCCACACAGACAGTGACCCAATCCAGGAATTGAGCCCAGGTCCCTGGAGCTGTCAACAGTGCTAACCACTGTGCCACCGTTCCAGTACTATGCCTTTAAGAGATGTATCTTCATCATGTTACTTTGCTGGAAGTTGTTGGCACAGTGATGTTTGTGACCAGTTTCCTGTATTGCTGCTGATGCGTATAATTGATATCATATTGATTTTAATCTGGACTAATAGTGTTCTGTGGTTTTATCGTTTTTGGGGGAATTGCTGAGTGGAGTTTGATTTGGGGATGATTGACAGGTGAGGTTTGAGGACAGTTTTTTTTTCCACAGAAAAGTCCAAGTTTTAGTTTCATTTTCTCAGTTGCTATTCAAAACTGGTGGAAGGAGTAATGTCTCTGTCTCTGTCTCCAGGGGCTTGCTGCGAGTTAGAAAGCTGAAAACCCAGCACCACATGAGCATACTTGTTTCTGTGCAAGGTCTGCAGAGGGGTGTGTGTCTGTGGAATGGTGTTTGATTTGAAACAACATAGATAGCTAGCTCCTAAGGTTTATACTGTGTTATGTTTAATTTTGTAATTGGTGAAAGTTATTTCTTTTCTTTTTGTTACTTTAAATGTGTTCTTAAATAAATTTTGTTTGATAAAAGCTTCCTTGTGGGTCACTTGAACCATACCTGAAGTGATTCACCTTATGCTCACCTGTGCCAAATTCAAATGTAAAACTTAGGGTCTAGGCTAACTTCATAAAACACCTGGGTGTTTCTGGCCTGGGTCTTAACAAAGCAAACACAACAGCATTTGAATACCATAGGATGCCACAAAATGCAATGAGGTGGATTATCAGGTAATCTGGTTTTGATAGTATGGTGTTAGTTGTGAGAGGACTATTAATCTGAACATTTAGAGAACTACCCACCGTATGGCATCTTTAATATTCCGCTAAATGAACAGATGAGCCCTTAGTTAGTCCAACAATCCAGCATTCCCTGAGTATTGCACTGGAGTTGCTACCTAGTATTTTTGTACTCAAGTGATTCATTAACTGTGTCCCTTTGGAATCACACAGGTTAACATGTCGACTATATACTTGCTCTGAGAAACAGGTCTAGAAAGCCTTGACCTTGCTATGAATTGTTTGTTATTACCTTTGTTTTTTGCAAATATTTCCTGCTTTATTACATTTATTCATGGGTTTCCATCATTCTTTTGGTACCCTCGGGCTACAATATAACTTGTGAAAGTGCAGTCACACACTTTAAACAATTTTGACATATCTTCAATCTTCAGAGGAAAGGTGTTATATATATTCTATCAATGGGAACAAAGAGATGTCAAGTGTTATCCTCTAATGTCATAGTGCGTGACTGTTGGCTGGCACACTCGCAACTTAAGTATCTGATATGAATTTAAACATCTTAGTCGCAGTTATTTCCTCAAGTATTTAAACATGTGTCCTGAGTGACCTTTAGTATGCAAGTGGAAAAGTAGCCTGACCTTAATCAGGTCAGGCTCTTCAGTTGTTCACTCCAATCTTTCACCTCCAATTCTGTCCAGGTAACCCAGTTGTTATCCCCAACTTAGCTTTACTTGTCTCTCAAAGGCAGTTACTTCCCTCCCTGAGATTGTCATCCCGCTATTCTTCCCAAGATTGCTCTTTGGTTAAAAACGCAAAATAGTCTTGTCAGGCAGCAAGGTTTTGCTTTCCCTTCAGTGTAAAAAGTTATTTTTTTCTCTGTAAAGAAGGGCTTATCTGCTAAGTATGATGGTGTATAATATTGAATAAAAGTAATCGTATTTATTGCATAAAATTCAAGATGGGTCTCACTTCTTGTTAGCTTTAGCCTCTATTAAGGCAACAATCTGGAAAGTCGACTGCCCTCAATGACCACATGCTTCAACGTTTCAATCCATTTTGACATTTGCGCAAACTGTTTGTTAAAAAGAATACCATTTCTGCTGATATCTTGAGTTGTGCATCCATTGATTTGGACAACAAGACGGATAAATGCTTTTCTTCAAGGAACCAGAATTCCACTGAAGTGAAAAACAGGTCGTTATGTCTCAGTGTTTCTTATCTTTATACGTCTGTGAGTAGATGCTTTGCATTAAAATGAATGATTAAGAAAGGACAAGTTCTCCAAGGTTGCGTTCAGCAGTCATAACACCCATTGGCTTGACATGAAAACATGTAGCAGATAACATTTTTAACTTTGAACGAATGTAAGAATAATTGTAACACCAAACAAAATGAAGATAAATACTTGGAACAATAACAGCTTGCATTTCCACAGAACCTTAAAGATAAATGAAAGTCCTTTACTGAGGAGTATAGAGAACAGATGTCACACCTAGAAAAGACATTAATTGAGGAAAGGATTGATTGAAGATATGGATTTAGAAAAGATTTTTAAAAGACGTGGAGAAATGGACCATTTTAAGATGAGAATTCAGAGAGTAAGATCCTTGTGGTTGCATGTTCTGTGTCAATGGACAATTAGAGGCTATCAGGGTGGAGGAGAGGACGCAGCAAGGAGATCCATTGAGTCTGGAAGTGATAAAGGCATGTATGAAGGTTTTAACCTGTCTCCTGAAACAGGGCACAAAATAAGCTTCTGTGATGGAAAGAATAATGGGCAGGGTTTTACAGCCTCGCTTGTCCTGAACCCGTAAAATCCTGCCCGAAGTCAATGAACCTTTTCATGTTTCATCCCTCACCCACTCCAATTCCTGTGGCAGGCAGAACAGTAAAATTCTGGCCATTGAGTCTGGATTCCAGCTTAGGGTTGAACAGATTACCAAGCTTGGAAACAATTTAGATCAGCCGCAGACCAAGAGGGTGTAACAAAGGGAGCAGACTTTGTGCTGGGGCTGAAAATGATGACTTTGTTCTGTCCAGTGCTGAGCTGGAAGAGGCTATGCCTCTTCAGGGGTTCAGGCAAACAATTAGATAGCACAGAAGAGGATGGTGGAGAAGTAGAGCCAAACATCATTAGTATATGTATATGAATGCTGGTCAATGATGTCACTAAGCAGTTAAGGATCAGAGGGATCAAAGACGTATCCTTGGAAATCAGAATGATAGTACAGGGGAAGGATGAGAAGCCAGTCAGGGAAATCTATTGGCTAAGCATAAGTAAGAATGGAAAAACATGAAACTGGATAAAATAACAGAGGCATCAAAAGAGTTTCACTGGTAGCTGGATCCCTGAATGGGTAACAAATTTTCTTTTAATAAAAACATCATGAATCAGCTCCATGCCTCAGAATAGTCTTGGAGCAGTCTTGGAGTCGATGGGGGTAACAAAAATCTCCTTGTAGGAACATAGGAACATATTGCTCCACCATTCATTGTGGTCATAGTTGATCATCCAACTCAGTAACCTGTTCTCACTTTTCCCCCATATTCTTTGATCCCTTTAGCCTCCAGACCTAACTCCTTCTGGAAAATAGCTCTGGTGTTGCAGTGAAGTGGCCATATTGTTGAATTAATAATCAGATATTGCCAGTTCAAAATCCATCACAGCAGTTTGAGAATTTGAAATCAGTTTTAAAAATCTGTAAATATAAAGATGGCATTAGTAAAAGTACCATGAAGCTATTAGACCACTAAGGTCCTCTAGGAAAGAAAGCCTGCCATCCTTAACCAGTCTGGTCTATATGTGACTCCAGTCCTACATCAACATGGTTGGCTGACACTCCAATGCCTGATTGAAGTGGCCTAACACTTTACTATGTTGCACCTGATATTACAAAGAAAAATACCTTTCTCATGTCTCTGCTTCACCACCTATAAAATTCTGACAATTCCACTAATTTTTAGAATCTGTAATATCTATGGAATTTATCCTGGAAGAACACTTTGACATTAGATGAGAACATAAGAACATTAGAACTAGGAGCAGGAGTAGGTCATCTGGCCCCTCGAGCCTGTTGTGCCATTCAATAAGATCATAGCTGATCTTTTTGTGGACTCAGCTCCACTTACAACTCACCCTTAATTCCTTTACTGTTCAAAAATTCATCTATCCTTGCTTTAAAAGTTAATAAGTTTAGTTCCAGCTTGTTGTTGGTCAATTAACATTTAAGGTGGTTGAGAAATAAGAAAAGCAGATGTTTGTGAAGAAACAAACTTGTTTTATTGTTTTATGTTGGAGTTCATTCGAGTTGAGCTAAAGCTATCTTAATGGCCAAAATATGATTAGGTGTTTGTTTTTACATCAGTTTGAAGGAATGATTAAAGCAGCCTGAATTTAGGATGGCACAGTTCAAACAAAGAATGCATTACTTAATGGGTCTGTACCAGAGAGGGAACTTTTATTCTCTGACATTATAAGGGGTGGTCTTAACTGGTGATTTTAATAGCCTTAGTACGGGGATTGGGTTAAGATACCATTGATAAGAGAATGTGACTTTATTCATGGGTTTTCTGTAACTCAAAGGAGACACAGCCAGAAAGAAGGGTACGATTATGTCCTGAGCTCACTAAACATATTAAATTGAGCCCCACGCCCTTCCCGGGTGCAAGGCTGATTACACTGGCAATTCAGTGCTGGTATCATCACGAGAGGCAAGAAACCAGGTGTGAGCTTGGTTTTTCATCTCTCCTGTAATCTTACCAGCTCACCACACCGATTGACTGACATGATGAGCCAGTAAGATTGCCCCCAACATCTCTTTCAATAAAACCTGTTGTGTGTTAGTTTGAATCTACGTGTGCACACCATAGATTTTCTTTCTGTTAAAATGCACAACCCCTAGCACTACAACAAAATAATTAGCGGCGAGTCAGGATCTTGCTCCATTTTGAAGATCGAGGAAAGATCAAAAGAAGAAAATCATTGTGGTCCTCACACTTAGAGTACTAGAAGGCTGGGAAGAAGCAACAACAGAATTAAAAACTGAAGTGCCTGGAAAAACCAAGTCAGAAACAAATCCCCCTGTATGATTTTAAAAGAGGGTTTTTTTCTGATCAGAGATGGGTGAGATTCTAGGCAGTATCTGACATATTTAAAAAGAGTGGATATTTTGTTGTACAGCTGGGGTCATTTGAGAAAAGAAATATATCAAATCAATGGTCTCCAGGGTAAAAACAGCAGTATTGAGAAGACAGAAAGAAAATGTATTGAGCAGTTTTAAGTCACTGGTGCCTACAAGAAAAATAATGGATAATTTAAGATCCATGGGGCCTTTCAATTAAGAAAATGAATTGTGGAGTTCAAATGCAGAGCATTTTCAGTACTTTGTACAAGCAAATAAAATTGCAAATGTCTTACTCATATTAGTTTTTCTCAGTACAATAGGAAGTAAAACATTTAATTTGCTATTCCAGCAAAGCCAGGAACCAAAATTCACAATGATTTGACAAAGATCCTTAAAGAGCTTTAATCTCCAAAGCCATTCATCATTACAGAATGATTCAGGTTCCACTGAAGGAATCAAGTGGAAAGTGAAAGCATTTCTCAGATTGTGGTCAGCTTAAAAATGCTGGCACAACATTTTGAGTTTGGTGAATTATTAGAAGACTCTCTTCGAGATTGTCTCATTTGTGGTGTCCAAAATGAGGCTATCCAAAGAAGATTCCTTACTGAATGTGCTTTGACTTTGAAGACCACAATAGATATCGCAGTGTCGAGGCAATTGGCTGTAAAGAGTCTTCACAATTTGGTGCAGGAATGAAGATCCAAACATTGGGAACTTCCCATAAAAACTCAAAACAGCAACAAGCATCTCACAGATGTGCCACAACGAGCCATTCTGAAGTGAATGCTGAAGCAAGGAGAGTCAATGCAAGAATTGTGGCAGAATGGGTCACATTGTTAAAGCTTACTGGGCCAGAACAATTTCTCTTGAGAAGAGTATTCAGAAGAAGTTTCTCAGTATCTTCTATAAGAAGTCAAATTGCATTTTACAAAAATAATTTACAACATGGAAGAAAAGAATTGCAACTGTGAAGATGAGAGTATCCAGAAACATAATGAAGAGCTCTAACCGAACGTCTTGTCCTACAGGGTAAATCAGACAGATGCTGGTTGATTCCAAATTTATGTGGATAACCTATTAGGATGAAAGTTGATACTGGTGCTGCGTATCTTTAATTCCTGAGAATACTTACCAACAAAAGCTGAAACATCTTCCCTTACTACCAGCTCATAATAGAAGAGATTGTGCCATTACATGGTTACATCATGGGCAATGTAGAGCTAGGTGAACAAATAATAGAATTGCCATGGTAATTTTCCAGCTCTGTTTGGGAAATATTCTTTATTTTTCTCTACTAGATCATTTGCCTGTGACAACTACTCAATTTCAGAGACATTCCAGAAATTATCCCAAGATGGGGAAGATAATGGATATGGTATTGATAGGAACAATAGTTGGAATGCATCGTCCACATCCTGACTAAAAAGCATGGCCGAGATTCTCCCAAAAAAATTCTAAATGCCCCAACTTGCAGGAAAATGGAAGTAACTCCCATTTTTCAGCATGATTTCCAGAGCAAATCTCCAGCAGTCTGTGCATCACAGAGCATCTCAGCATGATTCTCTCTGACAATCAGAGCTGAGATGCCTGCAGCACAGCACTGAGCAGGCCACTGCACATGCGCCAATCTGGCAGTGCCCCGCATTGCCAGCCTCCAGGTCACTGGGCAGCTCAATCACTGGCCAGCCCCATAAGAAAGATTGAGTAGACCGTTCAAAGTGGATGTCTATTGTGGGAAATCTGAGCGATCATTCCTCCTAATCTATGTGGAAGAGTTCTTGAATAACTATATGAAGGACATCCTTGGTATCGTCCAAATGAAAGAATTAGCACATGGTTATTTCGCAGTTGGGATTCTCTGATGCCGCTGAAAGCAAATGGAGTTTTGGCTGGGACATCAAGTTATCTGTTTTCACTTGCAGCGGCTGAGATCAGAGAATGCCATCTTCTATCTCCCTGTCACCTAAGGAGCCCTCACTTTGCTTCCCTTACTTGCCCCTCCTTGTTAGAATATACCTGCTCAGTATCTGAAACATCCCCTCTTTGAAAGATCAACCATTATTCCATTGTAGTTTTTCCTGTCAGTCCTTTGTTTCATTTTACCCTTTCTGGATTTCCACTCATCCCATTGAAGTTAGCCCATCTCCAAGTTAGAAGTTCTACTTCAGATTGTTCCTTGCTTTTCTCCATTTCCAATCTAAACCTATGAATTTGTTGGCTTGCTTATAAATCAGTCAATATGATTATAATATGATTATAATGCATTCATTTGGTTTTCAAACTGCAAATGAAATTATACCATTGAAGGAAGATGGAAATTGAATTCCTTCGCTTGTTTTATGATAACCATTCGCATGTTTATTTATCAGCCGAACACCAAAGCCCTTCTCAGGGAAATAATGGCACAGGTCATATTCAAATTCCAGGCATATACTTACAGTACAAAATGCATTACAATTTCTTCCTATGAACAATATTTCTATGGATTTAGTTCCTCCAAATTTATTTTATTTGATGAAGAAATTAGACTACTGCAGCTACAGAAGGCAAATAAATACAAACCACCAATCATTTGGTGCCTGTTCTAACAATAATGAATAAGAGCTTCTTTGGTCACAACGTCACATACGAACATAGGAATTAAATCGCCTCTCATTATTTCTAACAAAATATATAATTCCACACTGTACATTACTCTGTATTTTATCAGTCTATTTCCTGCTGAAGTATTCTATTATCCTCCTGATAGTACACAATCCCACATTTTGTCTTATTTGCAAACTTCAAAATTATCAATGACATTCTATCAAAGTTATCACTTTTCACAAAAGCAAAACAAAATTGATAAAATTCATGCTGCAGAAGTGAACTGTTAGGGTCCAGTTAAGGAATTTTAAATCAGTGATCAGCAATAATAAATTAACAGTTAACAATATTAAATTTAAATCAAATCTATTCAGAAATAGCGATTAGTCAATCAGGTTAAAAGTCAATGCATATATTACCTGACCCTGAGCTCTGAGTCTTCTTTCCACCTCCCAGCCCAAGTCCTGACTCCTTGCCTCCTGTTGGCTCAAGCTCTGGCCTCTTCAGATCCACCCTGGCTGAATTTACCACTTTTTATCCAAGTCAAAAACTATCTGAGTATCTGGCACCCTATCTTACTGAATTACTCTGAAGGAGTATTTCAAGTAGAAAGTACTTAGGAAATAGATAATTGTAGATCTCACACATATGCTCCTAATTGCATTTGAGATACAAAATTTTGTGAGAATATTCTGATCCTAATTCGATATCTCAGTTGATGGAAGCCAGGGGGAATAGTGCTATTAAACAGGGAAAAAAGAGAAGGTGCAAGAGAAACATGCAACAACAGGGATAAAAGAGGAAATACTAAAATAGACTAGGTAAGAGAGAGAGTAACAACGGGAAAAATAACACAGATGAATTGGAAAAGGTGGGAACAATAGGAGAAAAGGAATAAAAAGCAATGAAATGGGAAATGCATTTTATTTAATAGCTTCACCCCTTTGTGTAATATATGTCCCTTCCTCATCCCTTGTAGAAAGTAAGACAGCATAAGTTCTAGTATGCGTTCACTCATAGGACTGACCCACAGGGCAGAAATAAGAACCAAATTTCAGCGTTATTTCATCGGAGATGCCAAGTGTACATGAATAAAATGACAAAACATGGATGCAATTACATGATAACACCTTATTTAATGATGGTTTGTTATATTGTCTGAAGTCCTTAAATGAGATTTCTGCCTTTGGTGTATCAGACATTTTCTTTGTTTAGATGCGTTCCTACTACCCTAATTTGGCTGTCATTTAAGATATGAGAAGATCGACCGAACCACACTTGCAGTGCCAACCAGCTGGTCTAGTTCACAAGACAACGCATAGTACACAACAGGCTGTTTAAACTAGTGTTGAAATATTAATTGCCATCAATCTGGACTGAACTCATGGACTTAGCATGAACAGGAAAGCAATCAAGAAATACGATATCAGGAATGCAAACTGAAAGAGAGGATGAATTAGCTTATCTAATGTGTTATTTGCACTGAAGAATGATACTAAACAGATTGACAATTCTATTAAGGTAGAATTCTATATTATCTGATACCACAAATATGTTAAACATCTGTATCGTAATATCACACAGTCATTTTTGATATATTAATTTGTGACAAGTTTGTAATCTTTGCAAATATATGACACATTATTCCACACACCTCAAAACAGGATGGGCTCCAGATTCATGCCATCACCAAAACCACAGACTTGCAAGTCCATAACATCACTCAATGCTGTCCCTGCCTCAGCTTACATGCTGCTGAAACCCATTTACACTTTTCTTACCTCAAGATTTGACAATTCCAATTCACTGTTAGTCAACCTCTCATCTTCCACACTCCATAAACTCAAACTCATCCAAACCTCTCTGCTGCATGGATTCTAACCTCCACCCCTGAGCTCACTGACCTATCCTGGTTCCTGATCCTCCAACACCACGGTTTTTAAATTCTCACCTTTGTTTACAAATCCCTCCACGCATTCACCCACTCCCTATCCCTGTAACCTTGTCCAGTTATACTACTCTTCAAGATTTCTGTTTCGTCAATTTTGATGCCTTGAATATCTCCAATTTTAATCATTCCACCATTGGAAGCTGCATTTACAGTTGCCTAGGCCATTAACTCTGGAAGTCCTTCCCTAAACCTTTCCCCCTCACTACCTCTCTTTTATCTTTTTCTTTATGATGTTCCTTAAAACCTATCTCTTTGATTCACCTTTTGGTCACCTGTCATAATATCTCCTTCATGTGGCTCAGTGTCAAGTAATAAAGCCCCTTGAGATATTTTTCACTGTTAGGGGTGCTGTATAAATCCAAACTGTTGTTTCTATGATTGCTATACCTAAATGTGTATTGTGAGAAATGTTTTGCTACTTTTGATGTCTTACATTTTTTACTGGCTGTTTTCTACCAGACAAGAAAGTGTCTTCAACAAAATAAAATGTTCCAAGGTGCTTCAGGGCAATTTAGTAAAGCAAAACTAGATATAAACTCACATCAAATGATATAGTCATCGTCAAGCAGATAGGTTTTAAAGAATATCTTAAAAAACAAAAAGAGGTGGAGAATCTGACAGATTTAGGGAGGAAACCCCAGAGGTTAGGACCCAGGTAGTTGAAGGTATGGCCATCAATGATGAAATAATTAAAATTAGCAATGCCCGATAAACCAGAATTAGATGAGCTCAGATATCTCAGAACGATTGTGCAGCTGAAGGAGATTGCAGCCACAAGGAGAATGAAGTCATTGTTACAATCCGTGTAGAGACCAATACCCTTTAAAAGAGTTATGAATTTTCAAGTGATTGACAGAGGGAATTACAGGTTCAGATTTCACATTTTAAGACTTGTACTATAGCAAACAAACTAAAAACAATTGTGCTCAAAGATCACTTAAGAGGTAATTAATAAATCAAAGTAAAGAAAAGACACTTTTGTATTAACTAGAAACATAGAATTCCTACAGTGCAGAAGGAGGCCATTCAGCCCATCATGTCTGCACCGACCACAAACCCACCTAGGCCCTGTTCCTATATTTACCCTGCTAATCCTCCTGACACTCGGGTAAATTTAGCATAGCCAATCAACCAAACTCGCACATCTTTGGACTATGGGAGGAAACCCACACAGACACAGGGAGAATGTGCAAACTCCACACAGACAGTGACCAGAGTTAAACCTGGGTCCCTGCAGCAATGCTAACCACTGTGCCACCATGCTGCCCACAATTAGCTCAATCAAAATAAAAAGATATTTTTACTTTGCACCATTCTTCTGGCAGATGTGTAGAAATATAAGATTTGATCTCAAATTAATCCTAGTTTCCAGCAAGCTCACTTCTCCCTGCCGCACCCAGTTCAATTTTCCAATGTCCTTCAAATATTGATACACTCAATCTGAGTATTCCAGACAGACAATCATCAGTAAGGTCCCCTTGATGACTACTTGTTCATTTAATTGTGGTTAATTCTGCTTTTTAAACAGAAAACCACTCTTACAAGTTTTCAGTTCAGTTGTAAACACCAACAGTTCACCATTCTTTCTGCAGCAGTGGCTGCTGCTGCATCTCTTTCAAAGCAGCATATTTGCCACGGTATCTTTCTGTCTGTTTTTCTCTCTCTCCAAAAAGTAGCTGTCCCTTTTCAATGTCAAGGTGTGAAAACTGTCATTTGCTTTTCATTAGGTTTCAGCAGGGGTTCCTTTCCTCATGACAACCAGATCTCCAGACAGAGATTGAGTATTAGTCCCACCCTTCCAATGCAACACTCTCTGTTTCACCTTAAGTTAAAAGGGACATTTTAAAAGGTAACTAACTGTCTTGTAAACTATAGCATTCATGACACTCTGGAGGGATTTGAGAACAAAGCTCAGCACTTTAAAATCGATGCATTGCTTGACTGGGAGCCAATTTTAGGTTAGAGGTGACAGCAGTAATAGTTGAATAGGACTTGGTCAAGTAAGTACACAGCAGCAGAGGTATGGATGGCCTCATACTTACCAAGAGTAGATTGCAGGGGGGCAGCCTGGAGGGCACTGAATGTCAAGTTGAGACAAAATAAAAGTACACAAGAGGTTTTCAGCAGCATATGAATTGAGACAGGGACAAAGTCAGGCAATGTTACTGGGGTGGAAATAGTAATCTTAGTAATGATACGGATATTGACCAAAGCAGCTATCTTGATCAAATATGACACCAAACTTTCAAACAGCCTGATTTAGTCTCTCACAGTTTCCAGGGAGAGGGATGGAGGTGGTATAGCTGGGAACAGAGTTTTGGAGCAGGGCCCAGAGACAATCGGTGGGCTGTTCCCATCAGTGGGATCTTCTGGTCTCCTACAGGATCCCCAATGACATGACCGGCAATCAATCCAAATAAACCCTCCAGCATCAAATAGCAAGTCACCGCCATCCTTGAAATGCGCCATAGGGGGATTGGAAAATCCCAGCCAATGGTTACGATCTTCCCAATATTTAATCATACGAAATTTCTGCTGATCCAATGATGGATTTTGGATAATCAACCTGATAACTTAATAGCAATGGAGGAATCGAGAGAGGTAGTGATGAGATAGAAATGGGTGTCATTGGGGTGTATGCGAAAACAAATGCTATGGTTTTGGGAGATGTTAGTGAGGTGCACTGCATAGATAATAAGAACATAAGAACATAAGAAATAGAAGCAGGAGTAGGCCATCTAGCCCTTCGAGCCTGCCCCGCCATTCAATAAGATCATGGCTGATCTGTTGTGGCTCAGTTCCACTTTCCCGCCCTCTCCCCATAACCCTTAATCCCCTCTCTTATCAAAAACCCATCAACCCGCTTCTTAAAAATATTTAGCGAGGCAGCCTCCACCACTTCAACGGGCAGAGAATTCCAGAGATTCACCACCCTTTGAGTGAAGAAGTTCCTCCTCAACTCCGTTCTAAACCGCCTCCCCTTTATCTTGAGGCTGTGCCCCCTAGTCCTACTGTCTTTTTTGAGCGGGAAGAGTCTCTCCACCTCTATCCTATCCATCCCATTCATCATCTTATACGTCTCAATGAGATCTCCCCTCATTCTTCTAAACTCTAGCGAGTACAAGCCTAGTTTATTCAGCCTCTCCTCATAGCTCAACCCCCTCAACTCCGGTATCAGCCTAGTAAACCTCCTCTACACTCCCTCCAGGGCCAAAATATCCTTGCACAGGTGCGGCGCCCAAAACTGCACACAGTACTCCAGCTGCGGCCTCACCAATGCCCTATACAGCTGCAGCAAGACCTCCCTACTTTTATATTCAATCCCCCTCGCTATGAAGGCCAGCATCCCATTCGCCTTCCTGACCACCTGCTGCACCTGCAAGCTGGGTTTTTGCGACTCATGCACAAGGACCCCGAGGTCCCTCTGCACCGTCGCCTGCTGCAGTTTTTCGCCATAATAAATCGAAGCAAGATCGATCCATGGAGGACACCTGAGGTAATGGTGTGGGAGTGGGAAAAAAAAAGCCATTACAAATGATACAATTAAATAGACAAGAACGGAACCAGCCAAGCTCAGTCTCACACAGCTGCATAGAGAGGCCATTGAGTATGATGGTATGATCATGGGTGTCCAAAGCTGCAGATTGTTCAAGAAGCACGGGGAGTATTAAATTTAGGTTGAGTTTGGGAATCATAGATCACCTAACGGGGGGAGGGGATAACGTAATACGCGGTTTAAATCTGGTTTATGAAGTGTTTTTTAGTGTATGCAGTAATCAGCAAGCCAGATAATAGGTTCTGCAGTTTTCAAATGAAGCCAGCTTTGCAACATCACTATTTAGTGTTGCCTCTGGTTTAGAAAATGTCCAAGGCTAAGAGGCACACACTATACCTACAGCATTGATGGACTTCCAAGACAGGGTTGGAGGTAGATTGTCAATATGGAGATTGAAAAGGGCTGGAGCTAGGACAGATTGCTGGAGAAGGCCGCTGGACTGTTTCCTCAAGGCCTCATCACCTATGTGCACCGTGCACCATCTATCCCAGAATAATAGTCTGATGGCATCAATAACCATGATGTACAGATGCCGGCGTTGGACTGAGGTAAACACAGTAAGAAGTCTCACAACACCAGGTTAGAGTCCAACCAGTTTATTTGATAATAAACCCACACCTTCCACACACCTGACAAACAGCATTTCCAAAAGCTTGTGGGATTCTATAAAGTAAATTGGTTGAACTTTAACCTGGTGTTGTGAGACTTCTTACGGTGTCAATAATCCATAGAGGAAGGACTCTTGATACTTTGACAAGGAGACCAATCTGCCAGACCATGTTGAATACTGCAGTGAGATGGAGAAAGACAGCACCTTTCTTCAGACATGGTAACATGTGCTTCACCCTTGCTGAAAGCCAGCTTGTTCAGCTTTCAAGCTTTTCTCCACCCCTGGCTGTATGCGCTGTAAGATGAGACGCTCTAAGACCTTGTAGCATACAGAGGGCAGAGTTATTGGCCAATAGCTTAAAATTAAGTTTGGGTCTTTGCCTGGTTTTGAGAGGCGATGACTTTGGACATATGCCAGGATTTAGGTAGTACTCCTTTTCAGACAACCCTTGTGAGGAATTGAGCTAACCAGCACTGGGCTCTTGAGCCAAGGTGTTTGAAGAATATGGGATGAATGTTGTCATAGCCAGCAGCAGTGCTGGACTTGATTTTTCGCAGCACATTGTCCAACTCCACTGCAGTGAAGGGTTCAGGACATGATCTGAAATTTTAATGCCTCCAAGAGGTTCTCTACTCAGTCGTTATTTGTTATTTCACTTCTCTCTCCAGAGGCACCTTTCATTTATGGAGGAGATGGGTCGCTACCTTGCTGGCATTTACAGATGGTCTGATTGGTGTTAGTGATTGCTGGGCTACTCCAAGGTGGCGTGTGAGCTTCCAGAATCTCTGGCTGGAATGGGTAACATTCCCACGGTGGTCTCTTCCCATCTAGCTCAGCAGGCTCTGTCATTGTATTCATATAACAGAGTCATATTCCACTCAAAACATTAATTCTGTTCTCTTTCCACCAGACCTGCAGAGATTTTCCAGCACTTTCTGTTTTTATTCCAGATTTCCAGCATCTGCAGTATCTTGCTTTTATTTATTAAGTATTAAGGAGTTTATTAAGGCAGTCCTGTATTGCATAGGGTAGCGTCCCTGCCTCAGTCCCACTCTAGGACGTGATGGCCAAGGAAGATGCATTCATAATGTGACCAAACAGGTATCAATTTTTAAATTTTTACAACATATACCAGTAAAATTAGGAGAGATTCCAGATCAATGTGTGATGGAGAGAAATTGGACCATCTGCCTTCACTATACATAGCTCCAGACTACAACACGCATATAAAACTGTATAGCCAGGATTTTATGTGTCTCCGTCCGACACAATCAGCAAGCCATTTAAGTTGCTGTTTACTTTGGTGGGACTATAATATTCCAATGGGCGGGAGGGGCTGCAAAATCCTGGCCTATGTTGCCAAAGCAACACAGAATCCTTGGGGGAGCTGGCTGGTTGTCTCAGCTGGCTGCACAGCCTGTGTGAACCGGTTTGATGCCAACAGCATGCAGTTTTATCACTGTTACGGCTGGGGTGGATTTTTTTTTATCTCATGCTGGCCACCATCTGTTAACTCCGGCCAGACATTTGCAAGAGGATACACAAGGTGTCACAAGGTTTTCTGAAAGAACCAATTCTCTTTGGCTAGTTTCTTTGTTTTACTGAGTCCCAGATTGTTAATGTGTTTTCCAGAGATAGGAAAGAAACAGCATTCTGTCGGATGCCCTCGTACTGTGCCTAGTAACTCTATACAACAATTTTTAAAAATTGTCAGAGTTACCATTTCTTACAGGAGGAACGGTTTGCTTTGGTCACAGTGATGTAGAACATCATTTCTGACTTTGCTAAAAATGATTTGGATTTCATTGACATATCTCTAATAAAATTGTTTTTTGTAATTGTGGTTTTCTTATTAGTTAAGCCTAATTCTTGAGGACACAGACACAAACTTTCATACACACAAAATTTATCCAGTCAACTGTGACTGAATACAAAACTAGCAGTATTACCTAGATTCAACTCAGCAACAAACTTCCAAACTCCTATCACCTCTCTAACATATAAAAGAATGTATGACAATTGCAACAACTTGCATTTGTACAGGACATTGATTGTAGAAAATGTCCCAACGCAATTTATTAAACTGCTTATTTCAGCTATTGATTTTTAATGCTGTCTCTTTGTTTCTGCCAATATGCCTTTCCCACCCCAATCTTGTAATTCCAATACTCTCCTTCCATTCACCATAAACCATTTCATTGAAAATTTTGCTGTTTGGATCTGTATGCACATCAGATCCTGGTCACCTCCCTCTCCTGTGTTCAACAACTTATTTTGATATCTAGTCACTAAATGCTTCCAATTTAAACAACTTCTCCTTGTGCCCAAATCCCTTCTAGACCAGTCATTTTCCTATCTCTATAATCCCTGCAAGCCCTACAATTTTCAAATGCTGGCCTTAAGCATCTCCTATTCACTTGACCCTCCTCTGCTTTAGACTAACCAGGCCCTGATATCTTTCCTTGAACCTGTCCACTCTTCCACCTCCTAAGACCCGCTAGAGGTCCTTTCTCTTTAGTCACTTCTCTTACATTTCCTGTTATCGGTTTCCATCTTGGAATACACTAATGGATGTAAAAAGCATCAAAGTGTCTGATCAGCCTTGATAATATTTAATGATGGGATGTGCTTGAGGGGCTGAATGGCCTACTCCTATTCGTATGTTCCTATAGGAGCAACTCATCTAAAGATAATAGGCTCAACATTCTCACCATGCCAATTTATCCCTCTATGTTCAGAGAGGCTGTTGTTCTGTGCTACTCTACCAGCTGTGTGATTTTGAAATTGCTGCTTGCCTCGTGACTTCAATCCAAGCTCATTGTTTAAAATTGGAGACAGTCTATTAATATTATTATTTCTGCTTGTACCCAACAGCAAACGGTCTGTGTACGGTCACAGGAATAGAATATTCTTATGTAGTCCAAAGAATATTTGTCACACAGTAGTTACTGCAAGCAGAGTGACACTGAAATCCCCCTTTCTCCATTGCAGCGTTCTGTTGAACTTTCAGTCCTGTCAGTTCCAACATTAAATTGTAACCAGAATTTGCAGTCAGCATAGCTTTTATGGGAGAGCAACATGGAGCTAGCAATGTAACTCATTACTGCAGGCTCCACATCACTCACAGTAATTTGTTCCTAAATCACTCTTAGGTATAATGACATCATTATCAGCATTACACGACTGTGGCAGTCAGACCTGTCTAAACCTGGTCCCTAAGGAATATTTTTACCGCTCATAATCTCAAAATAATTCTTCGAGTATACCAAGACTTGAGTAGGAAATACTGATTGTCATTTCATGCAATATCCCCAGTATGCCAAAATTCCATTGAAAAGTATTAAGATGTAATAATCATGTTTTATTATATTTTATAGAAAAAAATTGAAAATAGGAGCTATAACATTGTTGTTTTTAAGCAAAGTGCACTTTCACAAGTTTAGGAAAGGGAATCTGAATGCAAAATGGTTACTGTGCTATTATTTTCCTTCCAGCGAATATACTGTTTGCAGTATGTTAGCTTGTGCAGACATTTATTAAATACCCTCTAACCATTGATTTGGAAAGTTTTTCAATTTCTGCCTCTGAACAGATGGGAGATAAAAAGAAGGCCAAAATATGGGCTTTTGGGAGGCAGGAAGCTGTAAGGACAACCAGGCCTTTAAAACATCAAGGCCAGAAAAGGACAGGCATGTAAAGGAGGTCAGAAATTTGAAAGCAACAGTTAGAAGATAATGCTTTTATCAAGTTTCTGCAAGGATTTATCACTTGTACTTAGGGTGTTCTCTATGATGCATGAATGAGTTCACGTTAAATTTTTCTACATGAGCTAGTCCAAGAGGAATTAATTATTAAACAAGTCAGGTCAGTCAACAGAAGGACTGATTGCTGTTTCTCATCCATTTGCTGAGAGAAGAACCAAATTGGGATCCACTGGCTGAAATTCAGTGCTGTGAGAAAACAAAGTCAAAGAAAGGCGTACAGAATGCTTCTGGCCACTTCAGCATTGTCAGTGTGGAACACCCAAACTAGCAGAGCACTAGTTTGGTATCTGTGTGCACACCAGAAGTATGAAGAGTGGATTGTGATATCAATCAGCCACTGATTTTGAACATATATGCCATTTTACATTGCGCAGAAACCAGTTACCACTCTCTTAATCACTCCTGAATGAGTGCTATTTAAAGGATTAACCATCCGAATCATAAAGTGCTTTTGATTTATGTAACATTGACTTTTTAACTTATTTTTACTGGTACGGATTTTGTGGACTAGCTATGTTGTGTTATTGGAGGATATTTGCTATCTTTTTGGATTTTTAAGGAAGTGATGTTGCTTTCTGCCAAGTTGCTCAGGGGAGTTTTTGCCCTGTCATGAGAAAGCCTACTTCAGTAAGGGGAGATACACTATGGCCAAAATTTTACTAGCCCACCCGCCATGGGAATCGGAGTGGGTGAGGGGTGGGGCATGGAAAGATCCGTTGACCTTGGGCAGGATTTTACGGTTTTGGGACAAGCAAGGGTGTAAAATCCCACCCCATGTCTCTCTTGGGCTGCAGCATGATGTGGAAATGGTGTAGCAGAAGTGGGAGATGTGCATAGAAAGACAGCTTTCAACAGAAGGCCTCCAAGATTGTTTCGGGAACACTTCTACTACCTTCACCCCAGCTGTGACTGGTGTCTGAAGTATGGCAACTCAATATGGTAACTGAATTGTGTCAGCCCTTCCAACACAACCTGCTGCCCCACATCAGGATGAAGTTGGCGTTGCCAATGACTGCCAGTGTTAACACTGTCCTCAATTTCTTTGTCAGTGGATCCTCCCAGGCTAGAGTTGGCAATATCGGCAAAATTCTACTGTTCCCCCCCCCACCCCCACTACTGCATGATGGGGGTACTAAGGCTCTGTTCAAAAGGACAGAGGGGGATGGTGCCAACAAACCTGATTATGTGTGGAAACCCAGGAGTAGGGGCTGTAAACAATCAATAGATTTTTAACTCATAAAGAGTCAAAATCATGGAACTCTAATAGCACTGTGGGTATACCTACCTGTGGAGATGCCAGCATTGGACTGGGATAAAGAAGCCAGCCCCTATGGACAAGCCCTGCGTATACACAGCATTGGCTCAGATGAGGAGGATCGCAACAGATATCTCCAGGTGCTGAAAGATGCCCTCATAAGAACAGGACATGGAGCTCGACTCATCAATCGACAGTTCCAACGCGCCACAGTGAAAAACCGCACCAACCTCCTCAGAAGGCAAACATGGGACACGACAGACAGAGTACCCTTCGTCGGAGAAGCTACGACATCTTCTCTGGAGCCTTCGTCGATGAAGACGAACATCTCGCCAACACTATCCCCACTTCTTGCCTTCAAACAACTGCACCACCTCAAACAGACCATTGTCCCCAGCAAACCACCCAGCCTTCAAGAGAACAGTGAGAATGATACCACACAACCCTACCACAGCAACCTCTGTAAGACATGCTGGATTAACGACATGGATGCCATCATCTCATGTGAGAATATCATCAACCGGGTACACGGTACAATGTGGCCAATGTTGTCTACCTGATACGCTGCAGGAAAGGATATCCCAAGGCATGGTACATTGGGGAGACCATGCAGACACTATGACAACGGATGAATGAACACTGCTCGACAATCACGAGGCAAATGTGTTCTCTTCTTGTTGGGGAACACTTCAGCGGTCATGGGCATTCGGCCTCTGATCTTCAGGTAAATGTTCTCTAAGATAGCCTTCACGACACACAACAATGCAGAATCACTGAGCAGAGACTGATAACCAAGTTCTGCACACATGAGGACAGCCTCAACCGGGATCTGGGGTTCATGTCACACTATCAGTAACCTCCACAACTTGACTGGGCTTGCAAAATCTAACGAACTGTCCTGGCTGAGACAATACACATCTCTTGTCCTGGCTGAAGACAATACACATCTCTTTAACCTGTGCTTAACCCTCTCTCCACTCCTTTAAGACTTGATCACCTGTAAAGACTCACATTCCAATCATTATTTTGTAAATTGAGTTTGTGTCTTTATATGCCCTGTTTGTGAACAGAACTCCCACTTGCTTGATGAAGGAGCAGTGCTCTGAAAGCTAGTGGCTTGTGCCACCAAATAAACCTATTGGACTTTAACCTGATGTTGTGAGACTTCTTACTGGACTGCAGCAATTCAAGAAGGTGGCCCACCATCACTTCCACTTTCTCAAGGGCAATTAGAGACAGACAACAAATTCTGATCTAGCCAGCAATGCTCACATCCTGTGAAAGAATTTTTAAAAATTAGCCATCTCATTATCACCTTTTTTCTGAGTTTCCCAAGCAATTAACATCAGCAGGGATAATGACAGCCTGCATGATCTGATCTGCAGAACTTACAAGTTGAAGGAGTTGGACATATGAACATACAAAATAAGAGCAGGCGTAGGCTACCTGGCCCCTTCAACCTGTTCTGCCTTTCAATAAGATCGTAGCTGAATTGATTGTCACCTCAATTCTGCATTCCAATCTCAACTCTACATTCCCACTTACCCCTGATAACCATTTCACCCTTGTTTATCAGGAATCTATTCACTGCTGCCTCAAAAATATTCAAGAACTCTGGTCCACCACCTTTGGAGGGAGTTACAAACACTCACAATCCTCTGAGAGAAAGAAAATCCCCTCATCTCTGTCTTAAAAGGATGACCCCTTATTTTTAAACAATAACCCTCAGATTGTCCCACAGAGGAAACATCCTGTCCACATCTACCCTGTCAAGACTCTTCAATATAGAATCATACAATTTTACAGCGCAGAAGGAAGCCATTCAACCCACCGAGTCTGCACTGACAACAATCCCACTCAAGCCCTATTCCCATAACCCCATGCATTTATCCTATCTAGTCCCCCTAGCACTAAGGGGCAACTTAGCATGGCAATCCACCTAACCAGCACATCTGTGGACTGTGAGAGGAAACTGGAGCACCTGGAGGAAACACACACAGACACGAGGAGAATGTGCAGATTCCACACAGACAGTGATCCAAACCAGGAATCAAACTCGGATCCCTGGCACAGTGAGGCAGCAATGCTAACCACAGTGCCAGCAAATAGAATCCTAGATTGTCCAATTTTTCCTCATAAGACGATCCATCCATTCCAGGTATTAGTCAAGTAAATTTTCTCTGAACTGCTTCCAACATGTTTACATCCTTCCTTAAATCAAAAGATCAATGCTTTGTACGCCAGATGTGGTCTCACCAATGCCCTGTATAACAGAAGCATCACCTCTCTAGTATTCAATTCCCTCATGATAAACAAGAACTTTCTATTCACTTCCTTTATTAATTACTGTACCTACATATTAACCTTTTGCAATTCATCTACTAGGACACACAGATCCCTCTGCATTTCAGAATCAGCAATCTCTCATCATTTAGATAAACGCTTCTTTTTTATTCCTCCTGTCAAAATGGAGAATTTCAGGGATTTAAATATCAATGGACAATCAGAGGTGCTCATGGAGAAACAAACTATGTATAAAGGAGTCATGGCTGGCAACGGCTGCGCTCAGTTTCAGTGATATTTTCTTGTATATGCTGCTGAATCTGGAGGGAGATGTTGTTTCCTATTGACAAGAGGAAGAATCCGCCTGCTGGCATAAAGAAGGTGAGTTTAGATCTTGCCCAGGGAATCAGCAGCAGCAATGTATTTGTCACACCCCTAAATCCAATGCAGGAAACAATCAATGACCTAAGCAGAGCAGGAAATGAGAGGAAAAATCATACATTGCCCCTACATCCTGATGTACGTATTATCGTAAGCCCTCTGTCATTCCAACTCTCCATTCACCTGACGAAGAGGGTGTCCCTCGAAAGCTTGTGAGTATATTATCAAATAAATAGGTTGGACTAAAACCTGGTGTTGTCAGACTTTTTACTGTATCTCCAGCTTATTCAGCACATCATCCTCATACCAATTTACCATCTAGAGAGAGAGTATATGAATATACAAATTAGGAGCAGGAAGAGACTATTTGGCTCCTCAAATCTGTTCCACCATTTGTTAAGGTCATGGCTGATCTGATTGTGGGCCCAACCCTACTTTCCTGTCTATTGTCTATAACATTTGACTCCCTTATCAACCAAGAATCTATCTAACACAACGTTAAATATATTCAATGACCCTGCCTGCACTCCTCCTTGGGAAAGAGAATTACACAGACTAAAGACACTGCAAGAAAAAAGTCCCTCTCATCTCCGTCTTAAATGGAAGATCCCTTATTTTTAATTTATGTCCTCCAATTCCAGTTTCCCCCATATGGGGAAAGATTCTTTCAGCATCCACCCTGTTAAGTTTCCTCAGCTCTCATATTTTCAATAACATCACCTTTAATTCTTCTAAACTCCAATGAATACAGGTCAATTCCCTTCATGTGCTTCCTTGAAGTCACTGAAGGCACTGGATATGGTGCTGACAAAATTCCAACCACAGAAAACAGGTCACTACCAATCCAACCAGTCTACTCAAAATCATCAGCAAAGTGATGGAAAGCTTTACTGACAGTGTGATAAAGTAGCACTTGCTCAGCAATAACCTGCTCACTGATGCTCAGTTTGATTTTGCCATGGCCATTCAACAAACCTCATTGCAGTGTTGGTCCAAATATGGACAAAAGAGTCAAGTTCCAGATCTAAGGTGAGAATAACTGCCCTTGACATTAAGGCAGCATTTGACTGCCACTTAGAAAATCCTAGTGCAATTCAGCAGAGTCAACTTGGTTTTTGTGAAAGGGAAATTGCATTTGATAATTTATTAAGGGTTCTTTGAGGAAATAACAAGCAATATAGATAAATATAGATGTGCTGTACTTGGATTTCCATAAAGCATTTGATAAGGTGTCACATCAAAGGTTATGGTGCAAAACAAAAAGCTCTTTGTTCAGGGGTATTTCTGGCTGAAGATGGTTGCAAATGTTTCAGCCTTCTCCTTTGCACTGAAGTGCTGGGATTCCCCATCATTGAGATGGGCTATTTGTGGAGCATTTCCTTCTGGTAGTTGCTTAATTGTCCATGACCATTCCCAACTGGATGTGGCAGAAATGTAGAGTTGTGATCTGATCAGTTGTGAGGCCTTTTTATTTTGTTTATAGCACACTATATGCACTGTTTAGTTTGCATATAATCCTGCATTGTAGCTTGAATTGCTTGGCACTTCATTTCTAAGTCTTCCTGGTCATGGTCCTAATCCTGGCATGTTGTCTTACATCCCACAATGAACCAGGGTTAGTACCCTGCCGTAACGGTAATTATCAAATGAGGGTTATGTCAGGCCATGAAATTACAGATTGGGGTTAAATTTTTGTTTGTTTTTGCAAAAATATATTTAAAATACATAAAATGTCTGAGAGAACATTACAATTATTTCAAAATGACCACAGCAGAAAGAGCAATAATATTCTGGTTTCCCACATAGATCATATTGGTGATATCTTCTTGAATATGCTCTGAGATACTCCAGCACAATCAAAAGAACACTGCAGACATCTCAAAATGGTCATTATAAAAAGTGCAATGGTACTTAAGTTGTCTACATAGATCATGTTGCATCTTGAAGTGCTTCAATACAATTGTGATACATGTAATATTCACTGTATCTATTCAATGTGGTTCATACAGCACGAGGGGGTTCTATACAATTCCCAGCCCCTTGGTGCACTATAGCGAGAAGATCTTAGACAGAGACCTTTCCCCTTTGCACCTTTGCAGTCGAATACAATTCTGCTGTTACTGAGAGACCACAGTGCCTCATGGATGCCCAGTTTTGATTTGCTAGATTTACTCTGAATCTACTCCATTTAACATGTTCGTAATGCCATCGAAGATGACCTCAATGAACTCAATATACCATTAAAAACTCAGTTAAAAGCCTCATTCAACAATAACTTTTTCAAGACTTTCGACACCGAGGTTTCTTACACAAACTAAGACTTTAATCACAAAACTCTCAGTTCAATGATTTCCAATACAGAGTGGGGGATCTCAACCACTTCTGGCAAAACATAGAATCGCTGACAGCAACTTCTGGATTTCTGCAACTGCACATATGCAAATTTTCTGTCAGTTTCGGAGAGGTAAGTGTGTCAGACACTGGCAACTTCACTGTCATTACGAGCCCAAAATCTAGGAAATTGGTGTATTTCCCTTATGTGGCCTCAATAATTTCTGCTGTGTTGTCACTGGTGAATTCTAGGGGGCCTAGGAATCTCATGGACCCAAAGTTAAGGTGGAAATCCCATATGTCAATGTCACTGTAACTGAGCAATGGAAAATATCTCATGTGGTAACCTGCCTCTCCCCAGGGGGTTGCTCTTTCTTTGCACCTAATCTTCACCTGCAGTGAAATGTGGGCTGGAGCTGATTCCCTGACAAGCTGTCAGTGACACAGCCCACTCCCAAACACATGTGCTCCTCCAGATTAAAATTCAACCTTCTCTGCAGTGCCTTATCTTGCCAGTTTGGAGCTTTGTCTCTTTTGTGTGAGCCATGAATTGGATTCAGTTTGAATTTGGCTTTTGGAGCAAGCAAAGAAATGAATTTGGGTTTGCCAATTTAAAGATTGGCTTTATAACTGTAAGAATGGAGTAAAAATTTAATTTAAAAATAAAACCTCTAGTCTTCACCCTCATCACAAACTTCATCCCCTCGCTACCGATTCTTTTGAAAATGGATAGTCTCACAGCTTGGGAGTCCTATTTAACTCTGCGCTGAATTTCCAGAACCTTTCCTGCCTTCCTAACAGCATCTTGAGATGTTTTACCATGAGGAGGGTGCGATAGAAATGTAAGTTCCAAGATGGCAGCAGAGCATGGCAACTTCCTGCAAGCTATCCCTAGCACATACTCTAATTCTACAGTTTACACTCCATTCTGTACTCTCTCCTTTCCTTCTCTATGTACGGTATACTTTGTCTTATGAAGTGCAGGAAACAATACTTTTCACTGTATACTAATACACGTGACAATAATAAATCAAATCAGCAGCGGTTAGCACTGCTGCCTCATAGCACCAGGGACCCGGGTTCAGTACTGGCTTCTGGTCATTGTCTGTGTGAAGTTTGCACATTCTCCCTGTGTCCGCATGGGTTTCTGCTGGGTGTGCCAGGTTCCTCCCGCACTTCAAGGATGTGTAGGTTAGATGGATTGGCCATGCTAAATTGACCGTAATGTCAGGGGATTGGCAGGGTAAGTATGTGGATTTATAGGAATAGGGCTTGGGTGGAATTGTGGTCAGTGCAGGCTCGATGGGCCGAATGGCCTCCTTCTGCAGGAGGTATTCTATGATTCAAATTATATTTCGGATTAGTTTGGGGAGAGGAATGACGACAGCAGAAATAAGGGTAAAGCCACGTTTTTTGCAACATTCGCTAGGAGGGACGAATGAAAACTTGAAATTCTGGGAACGTGTGATTACCATTGACGGGTGAAAGGAGGTGGGTGTCGATAAGGACTGGCGATTGGGATTTCATCTAATCATGCAGTGCCCATACAGAGAGCAGCCTGGGGATGTGAGTGCAGCCAGTCACATGATAAGCCCCACTCCACTGGCGCCTAGTACAGAGGCAACTTGTAAGTGTGAAGTTGAAGTGTCAATGTCACCTCGCACTGCTGCTGAAAACTGGGGGTGAGCTTCTTTGGCTTTAGCGTGGGGATGGGGTTTGCTTTCGCTTTCTGGGTGTGGGTGAGGGAAGACAGGGAAGTGGATCTGCCGATTCGAGGCTCTGAGTTGAAGTTAGAGGAAGTCTGTACATATCGTTTTGGCGTCCGCGAGAACTTTCTGGGGCTGACTTTTACTGCAAAATAAAATCAGTAACGGAGTCCTAATTATCTGTATTCGGGAGCTCATAGCAAACTGAAGGATACTTCAATCAGGGAAAGGTGTATTTAAGGCAGCCGCTCTTTTCCAGTGCGCTGAAACTTCAAACAAAAGTATCGCCTGAAATTTAAGCGTGGAAAACTCCAGCAGCAAAATGACCTAACTCTGAGCGGCCCATCTTTTACAGGAGCCTCGTACGGTTCCGGCATTTCTTATACCCAGCCCACAACACTATGCTGTAATGTCTATGGTCACCCGAATTAGTTTTATTTTCAGCCTTCTGCTTAGACGGAACCGTAAATAGCGTGGTGCAATTGCAAGCTGGAGAATAAGCAATAAAGTGCCAGTGGGGAATACTTCTTTTGACAGGATTAGTGTCATTCCGTTCATGGGGTGTCTTGAGTTGCAGGGCAGCCATGTGCAGTGTTTGCTGCTGGTAGTATATTTTGGAAACTTAATATAGGAGGAGTGTGCTTTGGCACAGTGTGTTTGCACAGAGATCCCGGAAAGATTTGAATCTGTGCACAGTATGTTCTTCAGTGCACTAAATATGCGCTAGTGCAGAATACCTGTAGTGATCTATCATTTAAACTTCATATACCAGCCTTTTCCCTGTAGAGGGTAATCACCATTTATTAATATTGAATTTTAAATTGATCTAATGTCACCTACTGTTTGCAGAAAAGTACTCTGAAAAGTTATAACCTCTTAGTGTTTGGAAGTGTTTCCTAATGTCACTCCTGAAGCTCTGGTTCTGTTTTATTTTGAAACCGTGCCACCCAATCTTAGACTGCCCCACCTGTCAAAATAGTTTCTCTCTATCTGTTTCTCTTAATATCTTGAAAACTTCAGTCAAAATCTAAATTCCAGAGAATATAAACTGAATTTGTGACATCTCTCCGTGTAATTTAAACTTTTGCCAGATATGAGTGCCGCAAAATAAATAAAATAAACCACTACTACACTCTCTCCAAGGCCAATATATTTTTCCAATGGAGTAGTGTACCCAGAATGGCTTGCTGGTTGTGGTCTAACCAGATCTTCACTGAGCTGTAGAATAGCTTTTACACCTTTTGTGTTCTAGCCCTCGTGATATAAAGGCTGGCATTCCATTAGCCTTTTTGATTATTTTCCTGTACCTGCTCATAGAATTCTGAAAGTCTCTGGATTAAGTTCCATATGAAAGGCTGTCACAGGATCTAAACGTAGTTTGGGTTGTTGGTAAAAATCTTACAATGACTGAAATTGGCTGAAAGAGAAAATGGATGTATGAAATACTGGGTTTTGGAATTTCAGTGACCTAGTTTTGGAGGTGCAGTGTAATCTGGCCAAGTTTGTAGAAGAAATGAACAGTTGGGAATACTAACAGTGCTACTTGTCATCAGAGTTGAAAACTAAACAGAACTACGATAAAATTCAATACAGTTAATTGCAAAATGCAATTGCAAAAGAGCATGGGGAACATATTTAATAAATTGTGATGAATGAAGTTAGTGTTTGGTGTTTGCTCCTATTCTTCATTTAATGACACTGGGAGTCACTTGAGATTCTTTTTTGCTAAACTTTCTCTTCTTCCTCCAGCCCTCCCTGTGGTATTCATTAGTTGTTTATTAATTCTGGGTTATGGGATGTAGAATCAGAAATATTTGAATGAAAACAAATGAATATTTGCTGTAATGCAATGTTGTCCAATACATTTGTCACCAGCCCCATGTGGTTAATTGGGAATCATAATGTGACTCTTTTTGTTATCACCAAATAGAAGGCCATTTGGCCCATCATGTCTGTGCCTGCTCTTTAAAATAGCTATCCAATTGGTCTCTCCTGTCTGCCTCTTTCTCTACAGCATTTTTGTCTTTTAAAATGTGTATTCATAGAATACCTATAATGCAGAAGGAGGCCATATGGTACATCACATTAGTACACATTCTTTGACAGAGCATCTTACCCAGGCCCACCCCCCCTGCCCTATTGCCGTAACCCCACATATTTACCTTGCTAATCCCCCAACCTACACATCTTGGGACACTAAGAGACAATTTAGCATGGCCAGTTCACCTAACCTGCACATTTTTGAACTGTGGGGAAGGAAACCAGAGCATTTGGAGGAAACCCACGCAAACACGGGGAGAATGTTCAGACTGTCATAGTCACCAGGGCTGGAATTGAACTTGGTCCCTGGCGCTGTGAGGCAGTGGTGCTATCAACTGTGCCACCGTGCCATCCAAAATTAAATTCCCATTGGCCAATCTTTCAGACCTTGCGTCCCAGATCATCATAACTAGCTGCATTAAAGAATTGTCCTCCTCCTCCCATTTAGTTCTTTTGCTAATTATCTTATGTCTCTGTTTTCTGATTACTGACCTTTCTGTCAAGGAAAATTGATTTTCCTTTATTTACAATCAAAACCCTATTTAATCTTAAGCACCTTTATTAAGTCTATCCTTGAACACAAGCTAATGATCAGATTTTTAAGTTGGGGCTGATCACTGTTTGCAATATGGTGGCTTTAGGGGTCCCCTGCAAATGTATTGGTTTGCCAAACATTCTGAGGTCCACCCTAAAAGTTGGCTTGGTCACTGATAAGAGTTATTCGATCCAAATGTAGTGAACGCAAAGCTGATCGTTTTGTTTCTTTTCATCCTCTGGGCCAGTACCAAGAGTAAGATTCTTACCGTACTGAATTGTAAATTGTTAAAGTGTGTGTTCACGTGGAGTCTGTGATTATTTGTCCAGTTTGGCTTCAAAGTCATAAATGATTAAATCAATTCATGGATGGTTGCCACAGTTGTACTTCAATGGTACACAACCAGAAAATGTTGGAGAAACTCAGCAGGTCTGATAGCATCTGTGGAGAGAGAATAGAGCCAATGTTTCGAGTCTGGATGACTGGTGGCATTTGGTTTAGATTGTTTCGGCAATCTTTCATGTTTCAGTTTTTTTGTTATTCTATCAAGTAAACAGAATAGAAGCAGCAGGAACATTTTCCTTGGACATATTGTTGCTTTTCTCTGCATTTGATCTTTGAGCCTATTAGACTCAGATGCGCAGGCAGAATTATTGATCCGACAATCATTCTTGTTTTGTTTTGCTTTGAGTGTTTTGTTTTCTCTTCATCTCCATTGGATATGGATCTATGGAACATCTGTAGGTGGTCACCACGTAGTTGTGAACAACTCCTTTTCTTAATGACCTGAATAGGCAAGTAAGGGTGAAGTGTTTCACTGACAGTTACTTCAGCCCGCTGAAATTCTGAAACAGTGGTACCAGATGAAGCAGTTCACATGTTGTTTCCGCCATTAACTGTTCTTTCTTTGACAGATGATCCTTAGCATCACGGTTAGTAAATCTATTCTGCTGTAAAATTCTATTCATCAAGAATCTGTTGAATAAGTTTATCTAGTTCGTCTATCAAACTTTGAATGGTGAGTCGCCTGATATGCGATTTAGTCTTTATGAATGTAGGACCACGGTATGAAAATATGTTGCTGCGTGTTCACTCCAAAAGGTCACACTTTACTACATGTGTGATAACACATGAACTTTGACAAATCCACAAGTCAAAACATCTGTTGAGAACAATGTGGAAGGACATCTTCAGGATTCATTTTGATCATGTCCTCTCAATACTCATTTCCAAGGCAAATCTATGCATATTTCGACCTTCTTAAGCACTTGTTTGTAAGATGATGAGACAGAGCAGAGTGTGCAAGTGTTTTTGATCATTGTGAGTGTCCATTTCCTTGCTGACTGGTTCCAAATGTTTTATGAATAGTTATATGTATGTAAAGTGCACTTATCTGAAATTTTAAAAAATTAGTGCGTACGACTAAGATGATGTTGACATAGCCATAACTATTAGTAATTTCTGTTGGACAGCATTGTCTTAGTGGCTGTATAATATTTTCATAAGTTAAAGACATGATATGACAAGTGTTTAGTTGCAAGTGAAAAAGAAAATGAAGATCTGCATTTAATTAGCAAATATCATGGACACGGAATCAAAGAGCTTTACAGTCAATGAAGTAATTTAATTGCAGTCACTGTTGTAATTTGGAAAATACAGCAAACTCAGTAAGCTCAGTAAACTCCCAAATCAGGAATGTATAATGAGCAGATAATGTTTTTTTTTAATGTTGACTGAGGGATAAATATTGGTCAGAAGAACGAAAATAACACCTCGGCTTTCTTTGGAAATTGTATTATGGGATCTTTTATATTGACATCCCCAGGATTTTGACCCAGTAACAGTGAAGGAACAATGATATGTTTCCAAGTCTGATGGTGTATAGCTTGGAGGGGAACTTGCAGGTGGTGGTATTCCCATTCATCTGCTGTCCTTGTCCTTCAAGTGGTAGAGGTCACGTGTTTGGAAGATCCTGTCAAAGGAGCCTTGGAGGAGTTGCTGCCATGCATCGTGTCACACTGCCACTGTGCATCGGTGGTGGAGAAAGTGAATATTAAAGATGGTGATTGACGTGCCAATCAACCATGCATCTTTGCGGAGGAAAAGTATGAGCTTCTTGAATGTTGTTGGGGTTGCACTCATTTCAGGCAAGTGGAGAATGTTCTATCACACTCCTGACTTGTGCCTTGTAGATGGTGGACAAGCTTTGAGGGGTCAAGAGGTGAGTTATTCACCACCGAATTCACAGCTTCTGACTTGCTCTTGTAGTCAGTATTGATGGCTGGTTCAGTTCAGTGTTTGGTCAATGATAACTCCCCAAGATGTTGCTAATGAGGAAATTGGTGATGGTAATGCTATTGAATGTCAACAAGCAATGGTTAGATCCTCTCTTGTTGGAGATGGTCATTGTCTGCCATGTGCAGCATGAATGTTACTTACCACTTCTCAATCCAGGTCTAAAGATAGTGTGAAATTAACACAAGATCCCGTTTAAGGCCGTCCTCATGTGTGCAGAATTTGGCTTTCAGTTTTTGCTCAGCGATTTTGCATTGTCGTGTGTCGTGAAGGCCAGCTTGAAGAATGCTTTCCCAAAGATCAGAGGCTGAATGCCTGTGACTGCTGAAGTGTTCCCCAGCAGGAAGAGAACACTCCTGTTGGTGATTGTCAAGCAGTGTTCATTCATCCATTGTCTACATGTTCTCCCCAGTGTACCATGCCCCGGGACATCCTTTCCTGCAGCTTAATAGGTAGACAACTTTGGTTCTGGGTTCATGTCACACTATCTGTAACCCCCACGACTTTCCTGGGCTTGCAAAATCTCACTAACTGTCCTGGCTGGAGATAATACACATCTCTTTAACCTGTGTTTAACCCTCTCTCCACTCACATTGTCTGTACCTTTAAGACTTGATATCAGTAAAGACTAGCATTTCAAGCATTATTTTATAAATTCAGTTTGTGTCTTTATTTGCCCTGTTTGTGAACAGAACTCCAACTCACCTGATGAAGGAGCAGTGCTCCGAAAGCTTGTGATTTGTATTACCAAATAAACCTGTTGGACTTTAACCTGGTGTTGTGAGACTTCTTACTGTGCAAAATCTTTGACACAGTTTAACACAGAAATTATGAATGTTCATGTGATGCTGGAACGTAGTCCTTTGATTGGATGCTGCAGTTCTCTTAATGCACACACAAACAAGTTTGAGTCAGAACAGCTTCCCAACACACCAGGCAGAGAGAGAGAGAGGCTCTAGGTACTAACTAGCAACTCAACAACAGAATGTTCACTCCAGGAAGGGCAGGAGACCTCCTACCAGCTAACCAACACAATATCTAATACCAGGGAGAGAGAGAAAGAAAAACTGCCTGAACTTGATAACCAGGGCAGCTGCTGATTCAAAACCAAAACTGAACGTGAGACCTTGGATTCTTCTGGGGAGGATCCAGTTGACTTTGACTTACCAATCAATCTTCCCCCTCACAACGCAGGGTCATAAAAAATCCTAGAATGTATCTGATGCCCAGAGTAAAAATAAACGAAACCCCATTTAAACCATTGAAGCAGCAATAAAAGGACTTATAACCAGACAACCTGGCAACAATGAAACCAAAAGGCCTACTTACAACATTTCTTAAAAGTACACTAGCGTCACTGTAGTGGATCTGTCATGCTGATGGGCCAGGACATACCCAGGGATTTTTTTTTTGAGGAGGGGGAGGTCCTTGCCTCTAAGATACAGTTTATTGAGTATGACTGTGTCAGGCTGTTGCTTGACTAGTCTGTGAGACAGCTCTCCACAAGCTCCCAGATGTTAATTAGAAGAACTTTGCAGGGTTGACAGGGCTAGGTTTGCCATTGTTGTTTCTAGTGCCTATAATATCTAATTTGAAAGACAGCCCTCTGAAAGTACAGTGCTCCTTCAGTGCTGCACTGGAGATAAGGCCTTGATTTCCATGATAGCATTAGAGTGGGACTTGAACCCAGAATCTAGTAATTCAGAGACCAGAATGTTACCAAATAAGCCATGGCTAACAACCTCCAATTGTCTATCTGTTTAACGAGTGTGTCAATACTGAAGCATAGAAACATTACCTGCTTAATCAAGTATATCATTACAGTTTTTTAAAAAAAATACTTTATTCACAAGAAATTAATATTTTGAAATGGTATTTTATCTTGTGATGGTGCATTAACCAATATTATTTCATGACTCATTGAAGACCTGAGTGAATTTTAATTCTTTCCCAGACTAGGCTAGAAACATGTCCTTGGTCATTGCAGCGAAATCAAGACACCCAGAAAATTGGGAATTCTATTATAGCGTTGACAAAATACTTTTCTGAATTCCATTCAGAGAGATGTGTCAGATTGTGAAATCACTGGTGTATCTAAGGAGATAGGGATCAAAATTTAAAGTTTGAAAGTTTAGTTACTCATTATTGTCACAGGTAGGCTTACATTAACACTGCAATGAAGTTACTGTGAAATCCTCTAGCCACCACACTCCAGTGCCTGTTAGGGTACACTGAGAGAGAATTTAGCATGGCCAGTGCACCTAATCAGCACATTTTTTGGATTGTAGGAGCAAACCAGAGCACCCTGTGAAACCCACGCAGACAAGGGGAGAACGTGCCTCCGCACAGATAGTGATCCAAGTTGGGAATTGAACCCGGGTCTCTGGCACTGTGAGGTAGCAGTGCTGACCACTGTACCACTGTGCTACCTTGATCATTCAGGTGCTGTAATATTTTAGGCATCATATCTGCATTGGCCAGTATTTTACATAAGATTCTACTTCTGAGCGAAGCATGTGATACATGGTTTCTTTTGTATTCCCCGTATATCGATTGGTGCTCTTTATTTGTCCCCTTCTTTAAATGTTGCTGCTCTAACCTGGGAGTTTTTTCTTTAAATATTATTTTATATTTGTAGTGCTAACTAGTTTCCCCACTGAGATAACATGGTGTGAATTAATTTGATCATGCAGACCTGCTCATATTAAATATAATAGACCAGATTTTGCTGCAGGGGGACATCTTGCTCCCTGCCCCATTAGTGCATGATTTTACAAAAGATTACTCCAGAATTGCTGTGGTGTCTGATAAAAATATATTGAAGGCAATAGGGTGTCTGGGACCTTGCAAACCGCAGAAGAAATCGAGCAGAGGGAGGATTGAGGAGCAAGGTGAATTGGAGTGGGGAAAGTTTTATATATCTCAGTAACGGTGACCGCTAAACTAAAATTGTCGTTAAAACCCATCTGAATCATTGATATGCTTTAGGGAAGGAAACTCATCGTCCATATCTGGTCTGACCTACATGTGACTCGAGAATCACAGTGATGTGTGCTTATTCTTAATCGCCCTCTGCACTCAGTTCAAGGGCAATTAGGGATAGGCAACAGATATTGGTCTCCCCAGTGACATTTGCATCTGTAAAGGAATAAAGAAAAAAAATGGTCCTTGCCAAATTTCTGCAATTCATCTTGGATATTTACAATATTTATGGTGCTAAATAACTGTAAAATTGTTATTTTAATCAACAGTAATTTTATATTCCATTTATGTTAAAAAGTTGCACTGGTTTCAATCATATTATTGCCTTTGGAACTGTTAGAAGCAGTGTTTGGGTTAACACTATCAGAGATAATTACCATCAAAGTTGATGGGTATCAGCTACCCTCCAATACTCCCAATGTACTGCAAGCCATGCAATTGTTCTTCACTTGTTGAAATTTTCAGCAACTTGGTGAACCTTTGCTATATCTGCCTCATGACTGCAGCTTCATCTCCAAATAGTGCAAAAGTATTCATGCTAATCTTAAAAATGTTTAGTGATTTGCAGTACCTGAGTAGAGGTACAAATAGTATGTTGATATTGAATAACTCTTGGATCCTTGGAATCAATAGAGTTTGAAATAAAAATAGTTTGCATAATCCAGTGTACAAATGTTATATACAGCGTATTTATTTATGGTCATAATTCCTTGGATAGAAGTTCTAAACTGTCCCCAGTGTTCTAGAGAGGGAATTGAGCAGAAGATGAGTTCTGCAGCAGTGGAAAAGTTATTTTGGGGTATTTTCTTGCGGCAGGTTACTAAAGCTAACAATGACAGAAGGCAAGTCACAGACCACTTGCCTCAATTGATGCTTTAAGGTTGAGACAAATAGTCTAAGTGGAAGAAAATATTAAAGAATAATGTAACTTCAAATAATTCAAATGTGTGATTTTTGGAAATTCTGTAAATTATGTAGGGATTACTTGAGCTTGTGTAGTGAGGCCAGCATGGACACAAAGGGCTAAATGTCATTTTGAGTTATAATTGTTCAATTCTAGAATTCTGTCAATTGATAAATAAGGGGCATATCATAGTTATTCGATTCTCAGCAAATGAAAGATCTTAAAATGACTGAAGTTAATATATTTAGCATTCTCATTTAGATTTCTTCCTGCCACTTAAATCATTTAAAATAGTGAAGGAAGGAATTTCAAGGAAAGTCGTTAAGTTAGACAGTTTAGTAGTTGTCTGTTGCAAATGATTCAGAGACTTGAGCATGATACTGAAGTGTCAGCCTAGATTAAGAGAATGCTGCATAGTCGGAGGTGCTGGCAAAGCATTAAACCAGAGCGCCAGCTGCTCTTTCAGATGGATGGAAGTCCTGCTGATGTCCAATATATACCTAAACCACAAAAATAGCTTACTGACTGATTGTCTTATTGCTTTTAATGATCATGCTGTGTGCAAGTTGGTTGCCACACTTCCTTATTTCTTAGGCAGTCCCTCAGGATTGCGGATGATTTGCTACCACTCCATTTCAATGGGCATGTCCATTAAGCCCAATTCACAATCTGCAGACTCTGCCACTTGCCATATGCAGAGGAGATGATACTTGAAGGGTTGGGTAGATGAGGTGTTTGGAAGTTTATGCACACTCACGCTTTGCCAGTGTGCCCACAAAGAAGTTTCTCAGTGTATTCAGTGCATTCCCAAATAAACCTTCTTCATTTTAGTCACAAGCCAGGGACTTCCATGGGTTGGTGAGAATGTTTAATCTTTTCAGGTTTGTTTCGAGGACACCCCTAAAACATTTCTGCTGTCCTCTTAAGAGTCTCTTGCTATAACCTACTTCTTAGTAGAACATTTGCTTCAGAAATCTGGGGTGAGATTTTAGGGCCTTGCTCAAGCGAGACCAGAAATTCCTGCCCAAAGTCAACGGAAATTTCTGTTGTCAGATCCTCGCCCGCTCCAATTCCGTGGCAGGCAAGATGGTAGAGTTCTAGTGCTGGTATCAGATGTACAATGACATGTCCCTCCCCGCAAGACTGGTTTAGTGTGATTTAAATCTCGATGTTGAGCAAGTTGGCTTGAGACAGTATATTGTGGTTGGATTGCCTTTTCTTTCCACCAGATTTGGAGGATCATGTGAAGCTGCCGGTGATGTTGCCTCTTAATGCTTTGAGGTACCTGCTGAAGTTACTATGTATCCAAAGCATTTTGAGCACAGGGATCACTGCTACCTTGTAAAACCATGAATTTTATCTCAGGTTTGAGATCCTGATCCTCTTTTTCTCAGTTGGCCAAAGGCTGAGCTGGATAGTCTTGAATGTCGCGATCTGTGTCTATTTTCATCTCAAGAGGAGTTTCCCAAAAAGTGTTTACATTTTCCAAGATTTCTCCATCAATATTAAACAAATGGGAAAGTGCAGTATTGTAGGTGCTGTTTGGAAAAGGACTTTAGTCCTCCAGGTTTTTAGCAAAAGATAGACTAACAGGACTGATGGTGGACAAGTCCCCAGGACCGGATGGAATGCATCCCAGGGTTCTGAAGGAAATGGCAGAGGTGATAGTAGATGCCTTAGTGATTATTTACCAAACTTCGCTGGATTCCAGGGAAGTGCCCGAAGATTGGAAAAGGGCTAATGTTACGCTGCTGTTTAAAAAAGGAAGCAGGCAAAAGGCAGGGAATTATAGGCCAGTTAGTTTAACGTCTGTAGTTGGAAAAATGCTAGAATCTGTCATCAAAGAAGAAATAGCGAGGCACCTAGAAAAGAATGGTTTGATAGAGCAGACGCAGTACAGATTCGTTAAGGGGAAGTCATATTCGACAAATTTATTGGATTTCTATGAGGATGTGACTAGTGCGGTAGACAGAGGGGAACCGGTGGATGTGGTGTTTCTCGATTTTCAAAAGGCGTTTGATAAGGTGCTGCACAAAAGGTTGCTTCAGAAGGTTAGGGGGCATGGAGTTGGGGTAGGGTGTTAGCGTGGATAGAGGATCGGTTGTCTAATAGGAGGCAGAGAGTTGGTATCAATGGGTGCTATTCTGATTGGCAGTTGGTGACTAGTGGAGTGCTGCAGGGATCGGTGCTGGGGCCTCAGCTATTTACCATTTATATAGATGATCTGGAGGAGGGGGCTGAATGTAGGGTAACGAAATTTGCTGATGACACAAAGATGAGTGGAAAAGCAAATTGTGCGGAGGGTGTGGAAAGTCTGCAGAGGGATCTGGATAGGCTGAGTGAGTGAAAGAGGACCTGGCAGTTGGAGTACAATGTTAGCAAGTGTGAGGTTATCCACTTTGGCAGAAATAATAGTAGGAGGGATTACTATTTAACGGGCGAAAAGCTGCAGCATGCTACGGTGCAGAGGGACCTGGGGGTCCTTGTGCATGAGTTGCAAAAACCCAGTCTGCAGGTGCAGCAGGTGATCAAGAAGGCGAATGGAATGCTGGCCTTTATAGCGAGGGGGATAGAATATAAAAGGGAGGTCTTGCTGCAACTGTACAGGCCACTGGTGAGGCCGCAGCTGGAGTACTGTGTGCAGTTTTGGTCGCTGCACTTGCGCAAGGATATTTTGGCCTTGGAGGGAGTGCAGAGGAGGTTCACTAGGCTGATACCGGAGATGAGGGGGTTGGATTATGAAGAGAGACTAAATAGACTGGGTCTGTACTCGTTGGAGTACAGAAGGATGAGGGGGGATCTTATAGAGACGTATAAGATAGTGAAAGGGATGGATAGGGTAGAGGTAGAGAGATTCTTCCCACTCAGAAAGGACAGCAGGACTAGAGGGCACAGCCTCAAGATAAGGGGGGGGGGGGGGAAGCAGTTTAGAACGGAGTTGAGGAGGAACTTCTTCACTCAAAGGGTGGTGAATCTCTGGAATGCTGTGCCCGTTGAAGTGGTGGAGTCTACCTCGCTAAATATATTTAAGACACGGTAGATAGGTTTTTGACAGACGAGGGAATTAAGGGTTATGGGGAGAAAACGGGAAAGTGGAACTGATCCACTTCAGATCAGCCATGATCTTATTGAATGGCAGGGCAGGCTCGAAAGGCTAGATGGCCTACTCCTGCTCCTATTTCTTATGTTCTTAAGGGCTATTTTCTCACAATTCAAAAAAACAGTTGACAATAACTTGGAGCTCAGTTTCTGACTGAGTGCACAAAGTGTTATCTTGTTTACTGCAGGTCAATTACTGAAGTTGAAGTGATCGTGATTTGGGACTGGAAGTAGCATTGCTGGTTGAACAGTTCCCATCAGTTTTATAGATTACCTCCATGCCTGTTGGTAATTTGCTGTTGATAATTTGCAGTATGTATAAGTACATATTTTATATAGTGCTTTCTCAACTTTAGGACAATCCTAAAGTTACAAAAGTTCCATATCAATGCAAGTTATTTGCAAGACCATTTTCAAATAGTAGAGAGAGGAATTTTAAACAATGGAATTAAATTTGTATTTTGATTTTGAAGCCAAAGGATTTAATGTGGCACTGAAATAAAGGCAAAGCAGATGCACTGAGGTGCAACTCGTGCCTTGTATTTCACAGGAAATCTCTGATATTTAAAAAGTAAACAGGGTTCCAGGGTATAATTTAATTGTCGTTGTCTGTAAACCAGCTTTTGTAGTTTACTTTCCAGTGGATTTAGTAGTTTTTTTGACTCATGGCTACAGTTACTGAAAAGACTTCAAAAAGCTTTTTTTTCGCAAATACTAGTCCCAGTTAATGGCATAGTTTTTTGTTGGTCACTGCTCTGTTTGCAGTATATGTTACTAACTTGCTTGAGAGATTTTAGTCTAACATGGACCTGTTGATCACCAGGGGTGACCATGTTGACTATGAAGAGTAAATTGTTTCACTGAGTAAATGTGTTTCCATAGAATCTGGTTTTACCTCAGCCCCAGGACATCATTGCAAGAGTTCCTCAGGGTAGTATTATCCTAGATGCAACCATCTTCAGCTGCTTCATCAATAACCTTCTTTTCATCATAGAGTCGGAAGTGGGATGGTCACTGATGTTTGAATGGTGTTCAAGTTAATTCGCAACTCCTCAGATCATGAAGCAGACTGGCCAGTATGCAGAAAATCCTAGACAGTAATTGGGCTTGATCTGCAAATCCCACCTTAGACGTTCATTCCAAGATCGAAAGGATTTTAAAAACTCATCTGTGGGAAATGGGTTTCACTGTCAGTCCAGCATTTATTGTCCATCCTTAGTTGCCCATTTTCAGAGGGCAGATAAGAGTCAACCACATTGCTTTGTGTCTGGAGTCACATGTAGGCCAGACCAGATAAAGACAGCAGATTTCCTTCCCTAAAGGACATTAGTGAACCAGATGGATTTTTCCAGTAATCGACAATGGTTTCATGGCCATCAATTCTAGATATTTTTTATTGAATTCAAACTCCACCATATGTCCTGGTAGGATTTGAACCTGAATCTCCCGAACATTAGCTGAGCTTTTTGATTAATAGTCTAGTGATAATACCACTAGGCCGCACCTCCCCATAGATGGGCTCTTTCATCTGCAGGCTCCTCTTCAGGTCACACATCAGCCTGAAATCTTTTGCTGTTCATTCACTGCAGCTGGGTCAAAATCTAGGAGCAGATTCCCTAACAGCGTAGTAGGCGTACCCATTCTGCAATGCCGACACTGGTTCAAGAGGACAGCTCACCAACACTTTCTTAATTAGGGTGGGGCAATAAATGCTGGTCTTGTCAGCAATGCCCACATCCCAGGACACCACTTAAAAATATTTAATAATTTCTAGGCTAGCACCAGGCAGTAGTTTTCATGCTGAAATTTTATTATCCAAATAATAATGCTTTTCATGAAGAGAAGCAGTCAACTCTACCTGTGCTTCCATTACCCGTATTGTGTGGTTATCCTTTGTTTTCCATAGCAACCAGGAGTGGCCAACAAAGCATAACATATGGAGGTGGATTTTAAATAGGGAATGGGCAAACCAAACTCAAATGGATAGGTTGGAAAATTAGTAAATAGTATTTTGTGAAGCAGTGAAACTAGGAAAAGGAAATATAAACTAAATGACTTGTTAGGATGGGGCAGCATGGTAGCACAGCGATTAGCACTGTTGCCTCACAGTGTCAAGGACCTGGGTTCAATTCTCGTCTTGAGTCACTGTCTATGCGGAATCTGCAAGTTCTCTCCGTGTCTGTCTCGGTTCCCTCTGGGCGTCCTGGTTTCCTCCCACAGTCCAAAAGATGTGCTGGTTAGATGTATTAGCTATGCTAAATTCTCCCTCAGTGAACCCAAACAGGCGCTGGAGTATGGCGACCACAGGATTTTCACAGTAACTTCATTGCAGTGTTAATGTAAGCCTACTTGTGACACCAATAAATAAACTTGAGGATTGCAACTACAGGACGTAAGCCAGAAGAAGGATGTTGGAGATACTGGTGAATAGATCACTGAAATCAAGAGTGATGGCAGCGTTAAAAAGGTCTCACTAGATTGCACAGAGGACTAGAACGTAAATCTCAGGAGGTGGTGCTGAATCTGTCTGGTATGTACAGCTTTGATCACTGTTACAGATATTCGGTCTGGATGCAGTTTGTGAGAGAATGATTGAACTGATATCTGGTCTAAATTTTGAGGAGAGATTGAAAAGGTTGGGGATGCTTGCTCTGGAGCAGAGAAGGCTTTTAGTGAATATTATTCATGATCCTCCAGAGAATGAATGAATTGAATCCTGAATATGTCTTCACAATTCCTGCAAAATCTGGAACATGTTTAACAATGGTTAAGGCAAGATTCATCTGTATTTCAGATTTGATGATGTTCTGCAGAGCATACAAGGTACCTCACAAGAGGTTATTGCAGAAGGTCAGGGGACATGGAGTTGGGGGTAGGGTGTTAGCGTGGATAGAGGATTGGTTGTCAAATAGGAGGCAGAGAGTGGGGGTCAATGGGTGCTATTCGGATTGGCGGATGGTGACTAGTGGGGTGCCCCAGGGGTCGGTGCTGGGGCCTCAGCTATTTACCATTTATATAGATGATCTGGAGGAGGGAACCGAGTGCAGGGTGTCGAAATTTGCTGATGACACCAAGATTGGGGGAACGGCAAATTGTGCGGAGGGTGTGGAGAGTCTGCAGAAGGATCTAGATAGGCTGGGCGAATGGGCCAGGAAATGGCAAATGGAATTTAATGTTGGCAAGTGTGAGGTGGTCCACTTTGGTAGGAAGAATGGTAGGAAGGACTATTACTTACGTGGCGAAAAACTGCAGCAGGCGACGGTGCAGAGGGACCTCGGGGTCCTTGTGCATGAATCGCAAAAACCCAGCTTGCAGGTGCAGCAGGTGGTCAGGAAGGCGAATGGGATGCTGGCCTTCATAGCGAGGGGGATTGAATATAAAAGTAGGGAGGTCTTGCTGCAGCTGTATAGGGCATTGGTGAGGCCGCAGCTGGAGTACTGTGTGCAGTTTTGGGCGCCGCACCTGCGCAAGGATATTTTGGCCCTGGAGGGAGTGCAGAGGAGGTTTACTAGGCTGATACCGGAGCTGAGGGGATTGAGCTATGAGGAGAGGCTGAATAAACTAGGCTTGTACTCGTTAGAGTTTAGAAGAATGAGGGGAGATCTCATTGAGACGTATAAGATGATGAATGGGATGGATAGGATAGAGGTGGAGAGACTCTTCCCGCTCAAAAAAGACAGTAGGACTAGGGGGCACAGCCTCAAGATAAAGGGGAGGCGGTTTAGAACGGAGTTGAGGAGGAACTTCTTCACTCAAAGGGTGGTGAATCTCTGGAATTCTCTGCCCGTTGAAGTGGTGGAGGCTGCCTCGCTAAATATTTTTAAGAAGCGGGTTGATGGGTTTTTGATAAGAGAAGGGATTAAGGGTTATGGGGAGAGGGCGGGAAAGTGGAACTGAGCCACGACAGATCAGCCATGATCTTATTGAATGGCGGGGCAGGCTCGAAGGGCTAGATGGCCTACTCCTGCTCCTATTTCTTATGTTCTTATGTTCTTATGTTCTTATATTGTGTGTAAAACAGCCACACGATAAAGTTCTTTGGGGAAGTGCCCTTGGCCCAATTATCTTCAATTGCTGCTTCATAAGTTCACAAAAGTGGCTGTTTACTGTTCCACAGTGCTCTGTTCTATGTGCAACTCTTCCAATAATGAAGCAGCTCATAGTAGGACTTGGATAACAATCAAGTTTGTGGTGGAAAGTAATAGATAATAACTATATGCAAGTGCCAGGATTACAAATTATTCAAATAGAAAGCTCACTACCTTCTCGGGGTAACTGAGGTGGGTAATAAATGCTGCACGTCCTCAGAACATCCACAGCATTTTAAACAAATTAAAGATTTACAGCTGAATGTTTGGAACAAGATAGCAGATCAGTCAGAGGTCAGCTACCAGTTTTTCAGATTCTCTCTCCCACACATTCAATGTTGTTTCACTGACTGTTCTTGGTTGGAGTTCATGAGTATTTGCCTTGTAAAAACAAATGATTACAAAGTGAAAAATTAATTATAAACACAAGTCTAAGGTTCAAAAAAAATTGAATTGTCTCCTCGTCTTGCCATTTTACTAATCATTGTGGATTATCAAGGCAGCAGTGTCAGTAAAGGTTGCATTTGGACGCTGGTGTTAAAATGTACTGTCTTGTCCTACTGTACAAATATACTCCAATGTCCTTGTGTATCACTGCCAGTGCGTCGCTGCTAGTGTACGTGTTATTGTGATTGCCTGTTTCAATATTTTGAGATTTAATTTTGAATAGATAATTTTTGAATAAAATGATGTAAAAATGTGAAGGCAAACTTGAACAAATTTATTTTAAGTTGCATCATGTCCACTTTTTTGTATGATTGCAAACATTGTTGAATTCTTAGTGGCATACATTTACACAGGTGTTTTTACAAACAAAACCTGAACATCTATCCATTTATTTCTGTAATGCAGAACTTCTGAGTTTATATCAAACATATCTTCAATCATCAAAACAAAATCAGAAGCACAACACTATTCAAAATCCACAAGGCCTGTAGAACAACTATTTAATAGTTTTACTGGAAGATAATAGAATAACAATATTCAGTAATGGTGCAGTACACGTTATGCAAAACTACACTTTGGTTGCAACAGACTAATAACCCTTATGGGGAGGGGGTCATTTTTCTCATGGTTATCAGAATTTGAAAGAAAATTTGAAATAGAAACCTAAATAGATCTAAAAGGCTGGCAGAATAATTCCAAAACAAAATGTAGACATATGTCAAGCTCATTGTACTTATCCTCGTTCATCACTTTTATCCTTTCATTGCATTTACCAGTGCATTAAACAAACATGTAATCTACATATTAAGTCTACTTGCACTACAGTAGTCTTGTCATTCGTGACTTCTTCACTTGCATATTCACTTCCCATACTCAAGCCTTTGTACACCCAATCATCCACTGCAAACCCAATTGATTGCATAGCCGTGGTTTTAAACATTATAGAAAAGGGACCAATTTTAGAAAATATTTAAAAAAAAGAAAAAGCACCAAAATGATATTAGAAAAACAGGAAATGCCCATGACATAAGGGTGGCATGGTGGCATAGTGGTTAGCTTGCTGCTTTACAGTGCCAGAAACTGGGATTCAATTCTGGCTTGGGTCACTGTCTATGCAGAGTCTGCTTGTTCTTCCCATATCTGTGTTGGTTTCCTCCCGCTGTCTGAAAGACGTGCTGGTTAGGTGCGTTGGTCATGCTAAATTCTCCCTCAGTGTACCCAAATAGGTGACTAGGAAATTTTCACAGTAACATCATTGCAGTGGTAATTTAAGCCTACTTGTGACCCTAATAAATAAACTTATATTTCCTGCGATAGAAAGTGCATGTTGTGCATGGGTCTTAACTGTTGTTTGCACATAGGGGTTCCTTGTAGTTGCATCTGTTGTTTGAACATTTCAACATGTAAATGTACAGTCCTTTAACTATGACAAACTTTATATTGTCCTATAATTGTTGCTTTATTAAATAATTTCTCTGAAATATGTGAAAACTATAGTTTTTAATGCCTTTATAAATGGCAAACATTAGGATGGCCTGAAGTTATCTATTGTTATAGAACACATTCATTGTTCACATTCACTTTTGTGAGGTTGTGCTGAAACGTAAACCCCACAAATGGCAGGACTTTATACAACAACAACTCGTATTTATATAGCATCATTAATGTTGTAAAACATCCCAAGGCATAAGCAAAATATTGCAGCTACTGGAATCTGAAACAAGATCAGTGGATGCTGGAAAAACCCAGCAGGTCTGGCAGCATCTATTATGAGAGAAACTGAGTTAACGTTACAAGTCCTTTGACTCTTTAACTCTTTATCATAACTGAAGGTGGGGGAGAATATATTAGAGCTGTAGGAGATTGAAACAAAAAAGTAGCAACTTTAAGAACAAAAGACAGATAGCCTGGTTGGGTGTGTTTGCATTGAGGCAATACACATATTGGGTATTTTAAAACAAAATGGATTAAGATCGAGGGAAAAAAGGAATGCTACAAAGAGAAATTTAACACTGAACCACACATGGCGATATTAGGGCAGATGGCAAGGGTCTGGTGAAAGAGGTCTGGTTTAAGCAGTGTTTAGATGGTACAAAGAGAGGTGGAGATTCAGAGATGGTTAAGGAGGGAATTCCAGTGCTTAGGACCCAGGCGACTGCAACACAGCAACCAAAAGGTCAAGCAAAAATCAATGGGTGCAGTTATCATAATGTTTAATTGAATTGTATTAAGGTGTATTTTATTTTAAACAAGTCTTGCCACACATTTCCATCACTCAGTTTGAAAATAAATTGAAAATAACATCTTTATTCATATTTTTATTATAATTTTCTTACAATTAAATTTCATATTTGCAGTGTTACTTTTCTGCTTTTCGATTTTCATCCTCATCCTCTTTTAATTTATATTGGCTCGGTTCTTCTGAGACTGGCAGTGATGGTTAGATTGCCACTGTGCTCGTAAATTCACCAGCTTTACAGAAATATGCAGCACAGCCTTTCCCGGGTTGGTCTGGCACTGGGGAGGCTCTTCCTGTTTCCTATATGATAAAGATCATTTTTCACTCTTCCTTATTCAACTCCAAAAAGGGACAAACACTTTGGTGGGTCCTGCAGGTGTTGAGTCTGCTGATGGAGAAGGCCTCAAGAAATTTTTAACTTCTAAATGTTTTATTGGCAAATGTCACACAAGTGTCCACAAACATGTACATAGTTATGCATGCTCTAGACATTCAAATTGTTTACAACAAAAAAAAACTAAACTGCTTAGACTATTCTGGTTAACTAGCGCTTTGTTATATGTTCAAATGATGTAAATTATTGCACCTTATTACGAGTGTTTTCACATTTTCTCTACACATGAAAGTAAAAAAGCTCCATGGGGTGCAATGAGTATTACAGTAAATATTTAATATGAGATATTTTGACTAGTAAGCGTTTGGATGGGTTCATAGAATCATAGACTCCCTACAGTGCAGAAGGAGGCCACTTGGCCGATCGAGTCTGCACCAACCTAAATCCCACCCAGGCTCTATCCCCATAACCTCATTTACTTATCCTGCTAACCGCCAAGCACTAAGGAGCAATTTAGCATGGCCAGTCAACCTAACTCACACATCTTTGGAGTGTGGGAGGAAACCAGACCATCTGGAGAAAATCCACGCCAACACAGGGAATCGAACCCGGATCCCTGGCACTGTAGACAGCAGTGCTAACTACCCTGCTGCCAGCCAATTAATGCTGTCCAGCAAGTTAATATCTCCAAATTTTTAATATTCTGGACAAGAAGTCAAGCTATACTTCTCCATTACAATAATAAATTATATTTACAATTGTACTTTTTAAGTGTAAGTAGATATTGTAGAAGACTTCCAAGGTGGGAGACCACAAGGCATGCAGGTGGGAAGGAAAGGAAAGGGCAAAAGATTAGTAGAAATGGAAGAGAAGAGATGGCAAGGCAGAGATACTACATGTCAGAGTTCCAGAAAGTGGGAGAAGGTATCTGAAAGAGTAGGCACCGGTGCGTGGAATGTGGACACTTGTAGTTCGTGACTGGTAGGAACAGGGAGGTAGTGCAGAATGCAACAGAGGAATGGAGTCATGAGTTGATAGTGTGGATTATGGGCAAAGGGAAAAAGTGGGGTTGAAGGTGGACTTTAGAAGTTAAAGAAAGCAGCCTTGGTGACACATCAAATGTTGGGTGGAAGCTAAGCTCAGGGACATGTAAGGACATGATAAACAGGATTTTTCTCAGGGTGGAAGAGTCAACTACTAGGGGGCATAGGTTTAAGTTGCAAGGGGCAAGGTTTAAGAGATTTATGAGGCAGATTTTTTACACAGAGAATGGTGAGTGCCTGGAACTCGTTGCCGGAGGAGGTAGTGGAAGTCAATACAGTAGTGACTTTTAAGGGGCATCTTGAATGAGATGGGAATAGAGGAATATGATCCCCGAAAGGGTAGGGGGTTTTAGTTAAGTTGGGCAACATGTTTGGTGCAGGCTTGGAGGGCTGAAGGGCCTGTTCCTGTGCTGTAATTTTCTTTGTTCTTTGTTCTTTGAGGGGCAAGAGTAGACCATAAGGCCCATCGAGCCTGCTCCACTATTCAGTACAATCGTTACTGATCTCTGGCTTCAACACCACTTCCCCACCCATTCCCATATTCTTGGATTCCCCGAGAAGCCAAAAATCTGTCCACCTCAGCCTTAACTGTAAGATAACATGAAAAATAACAAGAAGTAATTTGTTGAAGTTCTGTAATTGTAGACCAAGCAATGGCAGTGTAATTAAGATCAAATACGTTTGGGTGCTTGCAGTGACTGAAGAGCATTTTTTTTGCTTTTATTGATAGTAAACTGGAGAAATTGTGAGCTTGTTGCAAACATTAATGTTGGAGTCTATCAAAGTGAAGGCTGCATGAGTAAGCTGGAGAATTGCTGACATGTATGTAAAAGGTCACCCCCATGCACTCATATAACATTGACAAAGGGAAATTTCATAAATGAAAAGCACAGAAGAAGCTGGAGAAAAATAAACACCTACAATTTTAAATGTAATGCTTATGCTGCTGACTATCTCCTTTTATTCCATGGACTTCAACTTTGCTGGCTGGTCTATTCACTGGCACTTCATCAAAAGCCTTTTAAAAGTACAGGTATTTCTGGCTCCTGCACCCCCTTTAGAATTGTCCTTGTTGTTTTTATATTATTTTATGCTTTAAATATAATTTAATGCTTTTGTCTGTCCATTTCACCAGCCTATGTTCTTGTGTAGTCCACCACTATCCTGCTCACATAGGAGCAAGAGTAGGCCATTCGGCCTCTCAAGACTGCTTTGCTATTCTCAGTTAGCTCATCTTCAACTTCAAAGTTAGTTTCCTGCTTTGTCTCCATATTTCTCCATGTCTTTAATCAGGAGGACTTTAATTTCCTGGATCATTGGATGTGTGTGTGTGTGTGTGTGTGTGTGTGCGCGCGCGCGCACACGCACGTTATTGGAAAGAGTCTCACAGGTAAGGCTGATGAACATTGATTAACTCATGGAAGAATGATATTGCTATCACAGAGACCTGACTGAGGGAGGAGCAGGACTGGCAGCTCAATATTCCCAGGTATCTTCAGGTGAGACAGGGTGGGTTGTTAAAAAGGGGGTATTGCAGTATTGATCAAGGAGTCAGTTACTGCTGTGAGGAGGGATGATATTTTAGCAGGCTCTTCAACTGAGGCCATAAGGATGGAACTTCAAAACAAAAAGAGGGCAATTGTGTTACTGGGAGTGTACTATAGGCCCCCAAACAGCCAAGGACAGATAGAAGTGCAGATATGTAGATAAATCTGAGAATAAAAATAATAGGATAATAATAGTAGGAGATTTCAACTTCGCCAATATTAATTGGGATAGGCAAAGAATGAAAGGCTCAGAGAGGGCAGAGGCCTCTTTGACCAAAATGTCCTGATATCACCACTTGTGGCTCCATGTCAAATTTTGCTTGCTGATGCTGTTGTGAAACACCTTTGGATATTTTATGACATTAAAGATGCTATGTAAATGCAAATTGTATTGCATACCCAAGAAGTGTTTTGTTGTTTTGCTATATCTTGGGATATTGACTATGTTAAAGTGGCTATATAAATGCAAATTGTTGTTCTGGGAGTTGAGTAGACTGAAAGTGAGTTACTCACTGTATGTTGTACAGATGTGCCCACCATAAACTAATGGAGATTTGTGTTGATTTACTACAATCTTGTCCACAGAAAATAACATTTCCCTTCTCTTTCAGTTACAAAGAATGGCTAAAAAAGAAATGGGAAAACCACTCTTGGAAAACGAGTGTGAAATTCATCAGTATGACCTCCAGAAAGCAGATATTGGCATTCTGGGAACTGGCGATTTTGCCCGCTCTTTGGCTGCACGTCTGGTCTGTTCTGGCTATGGTGTAATTGTGGGAAGTCGACATCCTAAACGCACTGCAGCTCTGTTTCCCTCTGCGAAAGAAGTCACCAGCCAACGAGAAGCCATAAGCCAGGTCAACATTGTCTTTGTAGCCGTGTACCATGAACATTACAGCACACTGAGTGAACTAAGAGATGTGCTGACTGGGAAGATTTTGGTGGATGTCAGTAACAACATGCAAGTAAATGTGTATGAAGAATCAAATGCTGAACATCTTGCCTCTCTGTTCCCAGAATGCACCGTTGTGAAAGCATTTAATGTCATTTCAGCCTGGGCTTTACAGTTTGGTGCAAGAGATGGCAATAAACAGGTGCGTATCACAGAAATAAAATAATGCAGAGTAATTCTTTTGGTAGACAGTAGCTTTGTTGCAGTCTTAATGTAAGCCTACTTGTGACACTGATAAAAAAGCATTAAACTTTATCTTGATGGTGTTAGATGTTCATTAAAGTTAAAAGTTTATTTATTAGTCACAAGTAAGGCCTACATTAACACTGCAATGAAGTTACTGTGAAATTCCCCTAGTTGCCACACTCCAGGGCCTGTTTGGGTCAATGCACCTAACCAGCATGTCTTTCAGAATGTGAGAGGAAACTGGAGCACCTGGAGGAAACCCATGCAGACACTGGGGGAACTTGCAAACTCAACACAGACAGGGACCCAAGCTGGGAATCAAACCTGGGTCCCTGGCGCTATGAAGCAGTAGTGGTAGCCACTGTGCCTTCCCTGGTCAAACACAGACCAGGGGATACCCCAGATTGTTTTCCTATTGATAGACTGTAATAAAGAGTGAGGTAAAAGTTTAAACATAGCCTTGGACTTCAATATATAGTTGGCACATCTCTCATTTCCTTTGCTGAGTGCAGTTAACACAAGCAAAAAGTGATTTCTTAATGTGCATAATCTCAAACTTTAGAAAGACATAGCTTTTCCTGATCCAAAATGACTAACATACCTTTTCTCCTCCAGGTACTGATCTGCAGTGACAGCCAGGAAGCGAGATGTACAGTGGCCGAAATGGCACGAAATATGGGATTCATTCCTGTGGATATGGGCTCATTATCATCTGCAAAAGAAATTGAGAATCTTCCGCACCGCCTCTTTCCTTCTTGGAAAATACCAGTGCTGCTGGCACTGGCCTTATTTGTATTTTTCTATATCTATGATTTTATTAGAAGTGTTATTCACCCATACGTAATGAAAAGACAGTACACATTTTATAGAATCCCAATTGATCTCGTTAATGTCACTCTCCCCTGTGTTGCATATGTGATGTTGTCCCTCGTTTACCTGTCTGGGATCCTGGCAGCTATCTTCCAGCTTCACAATGGCACCAAGTATAAACGTTTTCCATGTTGGTTAGACCAGTGGCTTCAGCAAAGGAAACAGCTTGGCCTGCTGAGCTTTTTCTGCGCTGCTCTGCATGCCGTCTACAGCCTCTGTCTCCCTATGCGTAGATCTGCACGTTACAAGCTGCTGAATGAGGCTTTCACCCAGGTAAGTGAATTGTAATTTTAAACATTGTACTAGAACTGGTGCACTGTCAGCAGCATCCAAAAATGGTGCAGCAAGCACACCACCAAGTGGGAGGCTTCATTAAAGAATAATTATATCACATTTTAAAATGATGCTATACTAAGTTCTCCCCTCGGTTTTTAAGTAAAATTTGGTATTTTAATAGGAGAAACCTAAAATTGTCTTCCTGTGGCAGGGGTGGGATTTTTGAATTGACAGGCAATTTTAATTAAGGTATCGCTTGTAAATGTACTTAAAATTATCAGTAATTGATCTGACTGAATCAATGGAACTAAAACACCAATAATAAAAATTTTAACCTATCTTTCTTTTCAAAATGATATTTACAATATTTGATATTATTTGATATTTAACACTCATTTTCTAGTTTTGCAGGGTTATATTGATGTATTAAATGAAAAATGCCCTTTAACTGGATGGCACAGTAGTGAATGGTTGGCACTGTTGCCTCTCAGTGCCAGGGATCCAAGTTCAATTTCAGCCTCGAGTCACTGTCTGTGTGGAGTTTGCACATTCTCCCTATGTCCGCGTGCTCCGGTTTCCACCCACAGTCCAAAGATGTGCGGGTTAGTTTAATTGGCCATGCTAAATTGACCCTGGTCTCGGGGGATTAGCAGGATAAGTGAAGGTAAAGGGAATAGGACCTAGGTGGGATTGTGGTTGTTACAAATTTGATGGGCTTAATGGCCTCCTTTGTACTGTAGGAATTGTGTGATTCTATGAACTGGAAAGGAATTTGCTATAATCACTGGCATATAGTAACTTGCATTTTAAAAATAAAATTAGTAATTTGACAGACAAAATAACAATAGCTATTAACCTCAGAAGTTACCATTCCCAAATCATAATTAAGCACCTCTGCCACAATCTGTTCTTGATTGCTGTACCTGCCAATCACATTTGGGCTCATGACTCATTTGGATGGTTTTCAGATAGATTGTATTAAATTTTATTTCTGAAGAACCACTATTAAATAGCATCAGTGATGATGTCTGTGACGTTAATAAAAATCGTAAAGAGATAACTGTAACAAAAAAGCTGTTGATCCTGATTGTCTTTTGCAGCTTTTTAGGTACTTCGCAAATGTTATCACACATTGAGGACTTGACTAATCCCTTAACTGCAATGCCATGTTTACTTAAATGCTTAGAACATGGTGAAAGTTTAACTTATACTTAAAACTGTCCAAAGTGACTTACAGGAAGCAACAACAAAAAATTGGGCAGTCCTTTTACATTGTATGGGACTTGAAACGAAGGGTCTGGGGACTAAACTGCAGGTTTTGCTAACAACTTTGAAAAATGAGGATTTCCACTTAGAAAACTTCATAATTCACCTTCATCTTCTAATCATTCAACTTCATATTCTTTCTGGAGTCTTACAATCAATATAGTAACTGAAGAATATATTTTGATTCTTGTTCCCATTCATACCCCTTGCAAAGTTTGTACAGTAAGAAGTCTCACAACACCAGGTTTAAGTCCAACCAGTTTATTTGATAGTAATCCCACAAGTTTCCGAAAGCTTGTGGGATTACAATCAAATAAACTGGTTGGATTTAAACCTGGTGTTGTGAGACTTCTTACTGTGTTTGCCGCAGTCCAACGCTGGCATCTCCACATCCTTGCAAAGTTTGGCATTGTAACCCCCAAAACATAGGTATGGTGAAAATAGGGTATCAAATATGCAATTCCCAATACCCAAAAGGTTGCAGCTGGTGGGAGGTTGGGGGGAGGTGGGGGCACGCAATCCATAAGGTTCATGGTGATAGGGTTCAAACTGAAATAGTTACATTCCACATCAAGTGCAGTCTAAGAAACAGTCTATTCAGATAACTGGCAATCATCCATTTTGAAATATTAACGAGGATCTCAAATTAAAAATCATTAGATAGCTGACTAGCCTCTGTAACAACACATTGACATCACTCTGTGGCATTTAACTTACGTGCCATCTTTTCACATCTCTGGCATCTCAGAACAGCATAAAAATGAGGTACTTTGAGGTTAGTAGTAACTGTTCCAATTAAAAGGAAAATTGCAAATGCACAGCAGGTCAGTCTGTCACCAATTTGCATAGAGAAAACGCAGGTTCTCACTTTGGGTGTGGACTTCTCGCCAAAACTGAAAACTAAAAAGAGTTGTTTTCCAATCCTTGCTAAATGGAGATAAAAGGAGCGATGATCAAAGGTTACTCCAATTGCATCGTGTTAAGCAGCCCATAAACCGCTTGATATAAAATCGATTATTCTATAGAAACATTATTCACAATGTCATATTTATTTATGATCTTTTTCTGTTTATCTTTACAGTTTAAAAATAATAAAGATAATGCTTGGATAGAGGAAGAAGTGTGGAGGATGGAAATTTATCTTTTTTTTGGAATTCTGGCCATTGGCATTCTTTCACTGCTTGCTGTGACCTCACTACCATCAGTGGCTGGTTCTCTGAACTGGAGGGAATTTACATTCATTCAAGTAAGAGAGCTTTATTTTTTATTGTGCTATTTTCCACTAACTCAGAATTCTTCTTATCAGTGATGAACTTAATACTTCAAGTGAATTTATATTCATAGAATTGTTGAGGTGGGTATCTACGGTCATTAAGATTCCCTTAAAGTTCGTTATGTAGCTGTTGATAGTGTAAAACCTTTGCAGCAATTCTTAAGTTGGGATTTAATTGTAAGATTTGAAATTTGATCTGTAATTTGAAAGCTTTGGTTAATTTTGCTGGTTAACAATTACATAGATCTTCCTTTACCTGCGAACAGCCTCCCCCAATCAACTTTTGAAAGTTCCTGTCTAATACCATCAAAATTGGCCTTGCCCCAATTTAGCACTTTAACTTGTGGACCAGACCTATCCCTTTTATCTTCAGTCTTCCATTATTAATAAACTGCTGGTCAGATTTTTAATTCAATTGGCAGAAGTTCAAATGTAAAATAATCTGGTTTTTGATTTGCTTTGTAAATGACTGTATACAGTCAATATCTTTTAATTACATTTCTGAATCCATGACCTCTCATCAATGCAACTGCAAGAAAACAGTCCTTGTCAGAGATTACAGAACAGTTACAGTACAGGAGGCCATTTAGGCAATCCTGTCATTTTGTTAGAAATTAAACTGTTAGATTGGGGATATGTGCAATTCAAAAAATATATTTTTAACTAGGACTGCAGAACTTAGATCTGATCAGTTGGTTGTGGGGTTGCTTAAACTCTGTCACATGCTGTTGATGGTTTGGCATGCTAGTTCTATGTTGCAGCTTCAGCAGGTTGACATTACTTTTAGTTATACCTGGTGCTACCTCTGGCATGACCACCTGCACTCTTCATTGAACCAGGGTTGATCCCCTGCTTTGATGGTAATGATAGACTGGAGGATATGCCAGGACATGAGGGTATAGATTGTGGTTGAGTACAATTCTACTGCTGCTGATGGTCCACAATGCCTGATGGATGCCCACTTTTAAGTGTATAGTTGGGTTGAAAATCTACCAAACTTAGCACACTGGTAGTGCCACACTAAAAAAAGAGTATCCTCAATATGAAGAAGGAACTTCATTTCCACAAGGACGGTGCTTTGGTCACTCCTATCAAGATTGTCATGCATAGATGCATCTGCAACAGGTAAATTGGTGAGGACAAGCAGCTTTTCCCTCTTTTTTTGTTCACTCACCACCTGCCGCAGTCCAAGTCTAGTCCATTAAAACCCAATCAGTTCAGCCATTGCTGGTGATAGGATTGAAATCCCCTACCAGAGTACTATCCCATATCCAGATAATAAGTATGTTATGATGCATTTTGTTTGAATTAAAAGTTGTATCGATAGTACAGCATAATATTAGTGAGGCAGAACGACCTTAAAGGCTACAGGCTTAATCCTTTTCCTATCTTGAGATGTCAGCCTTGATTGTGTATTAGCAAGCACACTTCTTCTGGATCAAAAAGTTGTGGGTTCCTGTCCCAATCCAGGGCTTGAGTACATGATCCAGGCTGATAATTTATTGTAATATGAAAAGAATGCTGTACAATTGAATGTGCAGACATTAAAGCAGGACCCAATTTGTTTTCTCAACAATAAGCAAAAGATGTCACAGTACTATTTGAATAAAAACTGGAAAGTTCTCTCTATGCCTAGCTAACTTTTCTCCCTTGGCCGGTTTTACCTATCTGCCTATATTTTTTGTGGGACTAACCTTGCCCAAATTGGCTGCTACATTTCCCCCACAATAGGGACTGCACTTCAATAGATACTGAATTGACTGTGTTTTGGGACTTTACGAGGCTGCAAAATACTATGTATATGGTTTCTTTCTTTCACCTTTGCTCATGATAAGTTATCATTGGAAGTTACTATGAGCTTCAGAATTTCCAAGCTGGGTAGTTGAAGGAGAAAGCAGGCAAGATTCCTATTTCTGGTGCAAGCATGTAGATTGGACAGGATCACAAAACGGTATGATGTTATACCAGTGATATCAATGGTAGAATAATCAATCAACACATGTCTAGACCACTATAACCAATTGCAGTCATGACCAGCATGGGGTTATTTTATTTGACAAAATTTAAGGGGAAAAAAAATCACATGTAAGCCATCTTATAAAAACAATGGCTTAGAACTTCAGATCTTTGGATAGTCATACCCAAGGTAGACCTCTCAGATGGCCTGAGGCACTGACTGCACAGGAATTACCTGGGAAGTTTGGACTTCTGAAGGAAAATTCCCCTATGTCTGGAATCCTCTGAAACTCTGAGTTAGGGTGGGCAATTTCAGGTAGTTCTGACTCACTTATGAGTATAATTGGCCAGAAGTTAGAAGGATTAAAACCAGTTTAGCCACTTTTCAGAATTTAATGCAGAGGACACCAGCAATTAAAACCAGTTTTAATCCTGGGTAACTATACCACTGAAGCCAACTCTCCACTGGATCTGCTGACTATCCCTCCTGATAACCCACCCAAGGACCAACTTCTGGACTACCCCTCAACCCACTTACTCTCTCAACCCACTTAACCTTCTCTCAGCAGCTTCTCAAAGTGGCTTTGGGACCTTTAAACTTACAGCTAGTGTCATAAAAAGAGGGCAGCTCAAGAAGGCAGCCTACTAATACTTCAAGGGCAATTAGGGATGGGCAATAAATGCTGGCCCAACCAAGTTATTCATGCACCAAGATTTTAAAAATACTGTATTTTATCCTATTGTTTTCATTCAGCTTTTCAAAAATACAGATTGGTGAATTAAGATGGAAAAAATGAGAATATCCACTTTTGTAACATCGACATGAAATACTGAACAGTGAAATATATACTAAAAGAATATATTGCAATGGTTTGATAACTCCTGTACATTAGATGTTTTACAAGTACATGTGAATAATTTGTAAAATTTGGAAGTCGAGATACAATCAATCATATGAACCTTAAAATCATTGTTTTTCAGTCCAGGCTTGGATTCGCTGCACTGGTGATCAGCACTCTACACACACTAACATTTGGATGGCGTAAAGCCTTCGACTCGGCTGAATACAAATTCTACCTGCCACCTACATTCACAATTGCTCTCATCGTGCCTTGCGCAGTACTTCTGGCCAAAGTGTACCTATTCCTTCCCTTTGTGAATCGCAAACTGACACGGATCAGACGAGGCTGGGAGGCTAATTATCGAGTGAAGTTCCATGAAGCTTGTGGTGCTAGCCACTTTTCAGAATTTAATGCAGAGGACACCAGCACAGTTTGAATACCATCTTATTATGTCATTTGCAATCTTCCCAAATAAATTGAAGCACAAATTATTTTTCTTTATGTTTTTAAAATGTTTAAGAGGTTGCAAAAGAATAAGTATTTGTTCTGAAAAAAATGGTTTACAATTTCATCCTTCGTATAAAGAAGACAATTACAGGTATTTTAATTTTTATCTGCATGGGTAGTAATATAAGGACTGTTTTTTGAGTAGTTTTGAGGTAGGTTGATACTGTGGAAGAAAATAAAGTTTCATCCTAAATTGTTTAAAGAAGCATTTTCATAGTGCAGAAGTAGTATACTGATCAGTATTTGGGTCAATAAGTAGTTATGAAGACTTGTGATGGTATTCATATGAGACACCCATAAGACTACAAGACCCTAAATTAATAAGAAGTCACATATTTTGTGATTACATCCATCTGTGGAAAAACTCCATTCTATAAAATTTTATAACAAGTCTTGCATAGCACTCTCTTCCTCTCAGCATTGCATTTCATAAAACTAGGAATATCCATTTTAGTACCCTTAATTCATTATAGTGTTTGTAATTAGGTCACACAGGTATACAGAATTAGAAAATGTAAAATTGACAATTACACTACAAGATATTTAATGATGAGTCTAATGTAAATCCTGGTATTGTGTTAGTGCAACCTAAATAATGCTTGGAGTCAACCATTTCCAAACATAAGGATGTAAAGAATTACTAAATAAATCTATTTTTTAAAACACATCTGTTTTGGCTTGGAGCATAATTGGGAAATTGCAGTTTACCGAAATGAAGGTTTAGGTTTCACCAACCTCATTTGCACAATTGCGCATTTAAAATCTTATGTACACCAGCAAAATCAGCACAATAGATCACTTTCTTCTTTTAATGAAAAAGTATTCATGTTTAAGTGGCAGCAAGTTAGCAAGTGTGAAGTTATCCACTTTGGCAGGAATAATAGTAGGAGGGATTACTATTTAAAGGGCAAAAAGCTGCAGCATGCTACAGTGCAGAGGGACCTGGGGGTCCTTGTGCATGATTCGCAAAAACCCAGTCTGCAGGTGCAGCAGGTGATCAAGAAGGCGAATGGGATGCTGGCCTTTATAGCGAGGGGGATAGAATATAAAAGCAGGGAGGTCATGCTGCAACTGTACAAGGCACTGGTGAGGCCGCAGCTGGAGTACTGTGTGCAGTTTTGGTCGCCGCACTTGCACAAGGATATCTTGGCTTTGGAGGGCGTACAGAGGAGGTTCACTAGGCTGATACCGGAGATGAGGGGGTTGGACTATGAAGAGAGGCTGAATAGACTGGGTCTGTACTCGTTGGAGTTTAGAAGGATGAGGGGGGATCTTATAGAGACGTATAAGATAATGAAGTGGATGGATAAGGTAGAGGTAGAGAGATTCTTCCCACTCAGAAAGGACAGCAAGACTAGAGGGCACAGCCTCAAGATAAGGGTGGAGCAGTTTAGAACAGAGTTGAGGAGGAACTTCTTCACTCAAAGGGTGGTGAATCTCTGGAATGCTGTGCCCGTTGAAGTGGTGGAGTCTACCACTTTAAGACACGGGTAGATAGGTTTTTGGTGGGCAAGGGAATTAAGGGTTATGGGGAGAAAGCGGGAAAGTGGAACTGAGCCACTTCAGATCAGCCATGATCTTATTGAATGGCGGGGCAGGCTCAAAGGGCTAGATGGCCTACTCCTGCTCCTATTTCTTATGTTCTTATGAATTCTGCTCACAAACAGGGCATGTAAAGACACAAAAGACACAAACTCAATTTACAAAATAATGATTGGAATGAGAGTGTTTACAGGTAATCAGGTCTTAAAAGGTACAGACAGTGTGAGTGGACAGAGCGTTAAGCACAGGTTAAAAGATATGTATTGTCTACAGACAGAACAGTTAGTGAGATTTTGCAAGTCCAGGCAAGTCACGGGGGTTACAGATAGTGTGACATGACTCCCAAGATCCTGGTTGAGGCCGTCCTCATATGTGCGGAACTTGGCCATCAGTCTCTGTTCAGCGATTCTGCATTGTCATGTGTCGTGAAGGCTGCCTTGGAGAACACTGACCCAAAGATCAGAGGCCCAATGCCCGTGACCGCTGAAATGTCCCCCAACAGGAAGAGAACACTTTTGCCTTGTGATTGTCACTAGCAGATGCTATGACAACTGATGAATGAACATCGCTAAACAATCTGCAACCCTCACAACTTGCCTGGGCTCACAAATTCTCACTAAATGTCTTGTCTGGAGACAATAGACATCTCTTGAACCTGTACTTAGTGCTCTCTCCACTCACATTGTCTGTACCTTTAAGACTTGATTATCTGTAAACACTCGCATTCCAATCATTATTTTGTAGATTTGTGTCTTTATATGCCCTGTTTGTGAACAGAACTCCCACTTACCTGACGAGGGAGCAGTGCTCCGAAAGCTAGTGGCTTTTGCTGCCAAATTAACTTGGTGTTGTGAGACTTCTTACTGTGTCTATGCCATAACTCCACACATTTATCATGGCTAATTGATCTAATCTACACATCTTGGGACACTAAGGCACAATTTAGCATGTCCAAGCCACCTAACCTGCACATCTCTGGGAGGAAACCGGAGCACCCAGTGGAAACCCATGCAGGCAGAGGGAGAACTTGCAAACTCCACACAGACAGTAACCCATGGCCAAAATTGAACTTGGGTTCCTGGTGCTATACCACCATGCTGCCCCTATTAAATGAATTATTTCTTAATATGTCAACTTCTGAAATGTATCAACTAGTGTCTGAGCATCAAAATAGTTCAATTTGAAGAACCTCATACCAGCAGGAAATAGGCGCAATTAGATTGCCTTCCACATTATTTTAATTGACAACATGGACAGCTTTATTGGAGAGTGTAGCTTTCAGCCCCGTAGTTTTTAAAATTAGCATTAAAGATCTAAATTTTGATTTGTGCTTCACATGTGTTTAAAATTCCACACTGGTTTGGCCAGTTAGAACCAGCACAAACTGTCTGACAATCTAGGCCCCTATGCATGTATTTGATAAAATATCTGAAGTTTGTAATCTGCAAAATTAAATATAAAAGACAAAAAAATCTAAATATTGCATACACTGCAATATATTTATTATACTTCACAGTTTTGCAATTGGATTAAAACATACAAGTTTACAATTTTTCATATCAAATACATGAGGATTTTCTGCAGGGGTACAGATTTGTGGTCTGTATTCATTTTACACAACACCCATATACATCCTGTGTACATTTTTAAAAATAATTGAAAGCTAGAAGATAGTTTTGAAATTAAATTTTGTCAACACAAACAATGGTCATGCAGTAGAGAGGGAGCTAGAAGCATTAATCCCAGTTTACCACATACAAAAAAAAGGCTTCAGTAATTAAACACTGGAACATGTTATGTATTTGAATTGAAATTTTGAATTAATTATCAAAGAGTAGCTGATTAGTTTTATTTTCCCTCTAATTTGTTGCAATTAAAAACTACCCATCATCTCTTGCAAATTTACTTCAAAAATAATAAAATCATCAAGAAATGTTCTCGGAGTGAGGTTAGTCATTTAAAATGTTCGCAGGACAATTATACAGCCCTGTATTCAAATTTGTAACTCATTTAATAATATTCCTGCATGCAATGAATTAAAAATGTGATATCGCTGCAGTTAAATTCATGATTTGATTGTTTTAATATAATGGTCACATTTTAGAAAAGTAAAAATATCACCATAACAACACGCTACTGAATTCATGGATTACATTTCAAAAGCTTACTTCATTTTAGGATTGAAATGTCCAATCTCGGGCTTCAATTGTTTATAAATATCAACTTAAGGTCTCTGCCAACTATTACCTATGTTGCTGATATTTATGTTTTAAAAACATTTGATCAGTTTAAAAGTTCAGTATTTGGCTAACATTGGTACCTTCATGGCAAGCAAGTTTATAATTTCAGGGTTACACTGCCTTAACCTCAATTATGTTCATTGGGTGAAGCAATTGGCCGGCATGTTACAACCTCACTCGGGCAAGGCTCGTAAAATCCTGCCTGAGGCCAACAAAGAATTCCATTCTCGGGATGGGCATGGCGGTATTGCATTTTCCTTCAGTATACCACACAAATATAGTCATGTGAAATGAGATGAGGAGATCCACCACTGACAGCAACTTCCTCTACATTTTTCTCTCATCTACTGTTAACAAGCAAGGGTGTAACCTCGGGATCAAAGATGACATGCACATTGCAAACGTTTTAGGTATTGGACCTAGTAATTTACACCTCTCGCCAAGTGCCTTACTATTTGCTTTAAGGAGTTCAATTTTGCTAACAACCTCGCTTTTTAAATTCCCTCCATAAACGTGGCTTCTCTTTCCTATGACAAATCTGACCTGGAGAAAAAAATTCAGATCCAAAAGTTTATGTTTGCTTCTAATCAAATCACCCTTTTTGGAAGCTATTGCATATTTGATACCTTTGACAGGCATAGTGAATAAAAGACAATTTGTGGGATTTAAAATAAAATATTTAAATTGCTGTCAGGTAGATTTTTAACTAGGTGCTGTGGGGATTCTTGTCTTGCTTTACACTAACATTTTACAATTTGTACTGCAAATTAAGCAATGAATGCAGTGATGTGGGCACCTTGCTGAATATGCTAAGTCTTTAAAATACATTTTAATTCACTGTTTTATTAACAATAGCCAGAAATGATCATAGTTCAAATCCCAGAAACAGGTGCATGTCTGAGTTACTGGAACATATTTCACAGGAGCACAATTAGGACGATCCCAGCCATTTGGCTCATCATATCTGCACCAGCTCTCCAAACCAGCATCAGACCTAGTACAATTACCCTGCCTTTTCTCCATAGCCTTGCACATTGTTTCTATTCACCTAATATTCTTTGGAATGCTCAATTAATCCTGCCTCCACAGTTCCAGACAGTGAATTCCAGAATAGAACATGCTGTGTGAAAATCTTTCACAAATTAATTTAAATTCTCATTCTTAATCCTTTTATAAGCTGGATCCGTTTCTCCCCATCTACTCTGCCGAGCTACCTCCTCCCCCTCCCCCGCCACCATGATTTTGAAAATCCTTGATCAAATCTTCTCTTAGCCACTTTTTCTTCAATCTATCCTCGTAACTGAAGTGTCTTATCTCTGTAAATATTCTTGTAAACCTCTCTATACTAACTCAAAATTAAAGTTGACTTTCCAGTTATGTTTACAGCTATGCAGCCAATTACATAACTAAATTGTCAGGCTACTTCCAGAGTATGTGAAAAACTGTGACACATTGAACAAAATGTAGGCTAGAATTGTGCATGTCTTTGATGGCTCCACCCACAACTGTAGAGGCAGGAGTGAGCCTCTCTCTGCCTGGAAACCCTGACCGGATTTTACACTAATAATTGACTCAGTTGAGACTGCCACCCCTATCTGGGAGCGATTGGTGACCCATGGTACAACTGCAGCCAGAGCACAGTGACTATTGTCACTGGAGCCAAATGAAGTGAACGTGTGGGAGAAAGAGGGGGTAGGACAATTTAGAGGCAGAGTGGGGTCTTCCATTGGGCACAGGATGCTCTAACAGTATCTCCAGAAAGGAGTCAGTTTACCTGGCAGTCTTGCCACGTCACATTGACATGCATCATACCTGGTAAAATCCTCACAGAAGTGAGAGGTTGTCCTTAAGCCATTTAAGGTCTTCAATCATCTCAAGGATTGACAGACCATCTGACACTGCACCAGAGGTGGAAAAACGGCAGGTATGCAGCCCACACTGTGCAACCTAATTTTACACTGCCCTTTCTGAAAGCCGGCTCCTGGGAGAAGTGGCAGGGGGATTTCCAACCATAGCTTTTAAAAACATGCATGTCTATTTAATTAAATTATACATTAGACTATTAACCTTATGACAAAGAAATCTGATTAAATCTTTCATCTTCAGATTGTTCAGGGCAATTTTATGTGGGTTTAGACAATAAGTGGTGTGAACAGGAAACAAATAATTGCTCCGTCAAGTAAACCTTTAGAAGGTAATTTTCTAAGCATTCATTATAAATTTAAAAGATCTGAAGCAGAGATCTCTAATTTTAAAGATCTGCTATCCATAAATTTTCAGCTGCAGCTGGGTTAAGAACTAGAACCCAGGCTACACCCAAGTGGCTTGCCCTTGACTGGAGGTGAAGAGATAAAAGTCTATTTTCCACCTGGAGATGACCTGATGACAGCCAATGTAAAACTAAAATGGTTGTATAACATAAATCACATTGAATATTACAACTTACACTTTGGAGGGTAACATCCGGATACTCATTCGCACAATTGTGTGACACACCGGGTATGTTTCATATGCAGCAAGAGCACCAAGTGTGAATGAAATGTAAAAAGTGGTACATGGCCAGGGAGAACACACACACACACATACATATTATATATTAGATACAGATAGAAATATATACACTCGTTGATTTCTTCCTCAACAACATCTCTGCTGATGTGACTGCTGTCTTTATGTATAGTGAATAAACTGAAATTTATTTCTGGCTGCACAGTGCTTTGGAATGTCTTTAGGATATGAAACATTGCCATATAAAATGGAAGTTTTTCTTTAAACTCAGCTTGATCTTAGATCTAAAATTTTACACTGCAAGCAACCCTTTACTGTAAATCCCAACCAGTAAATAAATTAACACAAATTTATTTTTAAAAAGTGCATTTATATTCATTTATTTAAAACGACTTTCACAATTTGATAAACACAAAATACTGCAGATGTTGGATTCTGAAACTAAAACAGAAAATGTTGGAAAATCTCAGCAGGTCTGACAGCATCTGTGGAGAGAGAACAGAGCCAACATTTCAAGCCTGGATAAGGATTGTTTAGACTTGAAACATCGGTTCTATTCTCTCTCCACAGATGCTATCAGAACTGCTGAGATTTTCCAGGGTTTTCTGTTCACAATTAGCCTTTTGGCTAAAATGAAGCTCAGATCAAGCTCAGAAGGGAGTGTAATCCTTTATCCTGTCAGCTTGGATCTTGTTTGGTCGAGCCCAAGATGCTGTATGTCCTGTCTTGTCAGCTGGATCTGTTTTGTCTCTCTTGTGGGGACTCTGATTGGGCCAAATTGGATTTTCGATTGGAAATAAAGTAACAAAAAAGTACAAAAAATAATCTGTTATTAGTTTAATATCTGATACGTCCCTAATCTGGAGATCATACATTAAATTGATTTTGGAGCCACTTAGTGGCATACTGGTGCCTCACAGCTCCAGGGACCCAGGTTCAATTCCTGGCTTGGGTCACTATCTGTCTGGAGTTTGCATGTTCTCCCTGTGTTTGTGTGGGTTTCCTCCAGATGCTCCAAAGATGTGGTGCATTGGCCTTGCTAAATTGCTCCTTAGTGTCCTGGGACGTGTAGGTTAGAAGGATTAGCAGGGTAAATTTGTGGGGTTACGGGGATAGGGCATGGGTGGGATTGTTGTCAGTGCAGGCTCCATGGGCTGAACGGCCTCCTTCTGCACTGTTAGATTTCTATGATTCTATAAAATTGATGTCGGCGTATAAAAACATAGTTGCTGATTTCAGCCAGTACTTAAGAGTTCCATCCTACTCATTTTCCAGTGGAATATATAAAGACTACCTGTTCACAGACCACTTTCAAAATTGCTCTGTAACAAATCCCAAGCAGATGTCTAGTCTTCCATTTTCTCCCTTTATTGCAGGGAAAGTGCATAGCTGCTGCTCAGCACTTTGTGGCAAAAAGATCACTGAAGAGGTTACTGGCTAGTCAAATTAAAATGTACATCTTTACAGGAAAAATACTGAAAATTCATTTTATTTACATGAGCTTCTCTGTTGGATTCTTGTCAAACATATTTCTTTTCAAAGTATTTTGTAGAATATGATACTTGAGCTCATTAAAGTTATATAAGAAACTTAGAATATGATAGGATTGTCATCACCAGATTGAAACAGGGTTTTTTTTGAACGTTTCATAATCTTCTCTCTTAAAACAAGCCATTTCTGTTTCATGAGCTGCAAGATAAAAGGGAGAGACATGAAGATCTTCTGTAATACCATACAAGTGTTTGTTTCACTCAAAACTGTAACTGTTGAGAAAATCCACTTTCATTGCATCTTTAGACTCCTGACAAAGATAAATTTGGTCTCTGAATATTCCGGTACTGACAATAAACCGCAACCTGAAGTATGAAATCGTAACTGAATTCTTAAACACCCCACCCCTCCCTGTCTACAGAAATGTTGAGATTAATTGTTGAGCAAACTCTGCCCCAACCAAGATTTGCCAATTTAGAATGAATGGCAGACTAAGCCCAGGCCCTGCAATGACTGTATGGTTGAATTCCGCAACAAGAAGTGTACTTATCCACTATGCAATTAAAGACTTCTAACTAATTATGACTTGGAGCTAAATAAACTGGTGGCCATTTTTTGACTAATTGTTACAATCTATTTGTATTTCAAATTTATGAACATAACTTTAAAAAGTGTATTGACAAATGTTTCCATTAATATCAATTCTGCACATTATTTGTAATTTGGACATTTAGATTGAAAGAAGTTATAATGATGTAACCCCTGCAAATCTTCAAAGAATGCAACGGTATTGCCAATAAATCTTAAATTGAGAAATTAAGAACTGTAATTTAGAACAAACTGATAACCTTAGAATGTATAAATAACCTGAAGTTCCATTTGATTTGAAATCTACATTCTGTCATGTAATCTGCAATTTATCCCAACAGATGAATTGAAAGAACTCAAATTTAAATTATATTACTGATGTAAAATATAACTGATCTGGTGAATTCTACCTGCTTGTTACAGAACCATCTACCTCCCACTTACTGTGCATCATCTTGTCAACATCAAGGGAAGACTCTAGATTCAGTTTTTTGCACATGCTTGGAGTTGAGCTTTGTAAATCCAGATGTGTATAAGTGCCAGGGTCAGCTTTCAATTTAGTCAAAATTTCAGTTAGAATCAACATTTTGACATGTTTGTTACACTTTAAATGTTTGGTTACTCCAGCTTCTGATGTACCAGTGTAAACACTGCCTCCTGTACATTTTGTATGTGATTCTAAAATCATATTGGTTCTTGCTAACCAAAGTACTTTTGAATACTACATTCATAATACACTCACATATATTATATATAAACACACAAAATGTGTCAAAAAATGAAGGCTTTCCAATCACTTACCCACACCTGCTTCTTTCAGTGTGCTTGCCTCCTTTAACATAAGTTCATCATCATTATCTAAACTCACTACAAGGTCATTTGTCTGTAAAATGGAGAACAACATGTACCATTGAGCAACTGGACGCAACAAAAGGCATACCCAAGCCCAGTAAACCCTGCAAATCCCTTCTCAGTAACACCTGGGAATTTGTCCCAAAATTGGGAGAGCTGGCCCACAGATCAAACAACAGCCTGACATTATCATACTCACAGAATCAAATTTCAAGCAACATCCCAGACTCCTGAATCACCATTTCTCAGTACATACTATCATACTAGCAAGACACACCCACCAGAGGTGGTGCCACACTAGTATAGAGTCGAGAGAGTGGGGCCCTGGCATTCCGGGTCCCAGAAGTCCCAGGAAATCTCCAGCTGTTTACGACCTTTCCTCAGCTGATGAAATTAATACGTCACCCATGTTGAAAACCACTTGAACAAAGCATTGATGGTTGCACTGTTCAGTCCATTTGCAACTCCTCAGTGAATGCATCAGGCTATACTGACATGCCTTGGACGATTAGGTGGTAAGTACATACGTGGTCCACAAGTGGCAGGCAGTGACCATTTCTAATGAGAGTTAATCGAATCATCCTCCCTTAACATTCAGCATCATTACAAAAGCCAAATTGCTACCGTCAATATCCTACAGATCACCACTGACCATAAACTTAACTGCACCAGCCACTTAAATAGCCCTCTTAGGCAGAACTTCAGAATTAAGAATGATTTGCTTCCACTCTGGTTTGATGGGTTCTGAAATGGCTGATAAGTCCAATGTGGGACCTGCAGTCTCTGCTACATATGGACAGATCACACTTCAAGATTGGGTAGATGGGTTATTTGGAAATTTTTGCACTCCCTCCAACATCGCAACTTTGCCTCTTGCACATTCCTAATGATGTTGCTCAACAGCTCGATACCTTCAGGAATGAGCCTTCTTCATTTTGATCAGCAACAAGCCAATGTCTGCAATGAGTCAGTGGACACATTTGACCTCTTCATGGATGCTTTCAGGACACTGCTAAAGTGTTTCTGCTTTCCTCCTGGGAATCTCATACTACCAAGTTCTGTGTAGAGCAATTGCTTTGATGGTCCAGTGTCAAGTCTATGAATGAGGGAGGCTGGATAATCTGTGGTCATGTGACACACCTCCTAACTCCACATAATCTTTCTACCATCTACAAGGTACATGCCAGGAGTGTGATGGAAAATACTCCCCACTTGCCTGGGTAAGTGCGGCTCAAAAAACACTCAAGAAACTTGATACTATCTAGGACAAAAGAGCCCACTTGGTGGCATCTACCATCTTACATATCTATGCTAACTACTAAGGCCATCTATTGTTAACTCTATGACATCGCAGAGCAATAGTTCTGCTTCAGCTGAAGCACTCCTGCATACCTTTGTTACCTCCATACTTGATTACGTGCACTCTTGAATACAGTATTCATGTGCACTCCTGGTTGGCCTCCCACATTCCATCAAGTTGAGGTCATCCAAACCTTTGCTGCCCATGTCCTTACTTATGCCAAGTCCTACTCCACATTGTCCTTGCACTCACTGAACTACACTGGCTCTCAGACAAGCAATGCCACAATTTGAAAACTGCTTCTCTATTAACTGGCTATTAGAAATTTAATTTTTTTTTAAATTAATTATTAGACAATTACTTCAGTGCGTACAAGAATGCAGCATTTTAAAACTGACCAAAAGTTGTATTAGGATAAGCTTGCAAAGCCATTAGCTACCACAAATAAATCAAGAAACATTATATTACGTATTTGTTTCAGCAAGATTCTGATATAATGTTCTGTCATGGTGCATAGCTTCCAACATAGGTTTAGAAAAATCACGTTAAAAGAACAAAAATGAAAAACGAAAATCTTTTGCATTTAAACGTACCTTTGCTCCATGTGCTTGGTGAATAATTTTTAATGCATCTAAGAAAAGAAATAAAATTCTTAGAAGTTATACTGTTCAGATAAAAATTATGCCTTTCTGTTAGCGTGCCTGTTTTTTTGATGTGTGTACAGCTCTGTATACTTCTAATTCTGTTCTGTTTGTTTTCAGTAATTCTGGAGCCAGGCTTGGTGCACTCTTTCTTTCAGGCACAAAAGTTATCTGGTTTTTCCCAAGCTATAAACCAAGCTAGAACTGCAGACCAAAAGGGAATATCAGGCTGGGTTACACAAACTGACACACAAGATTACGTTCAGACATTCACAGACAGAAAGACACATGTGCGGAGTTCAAAATTGTAAGGACAATTTCCACTGAGGTATGCTCAAATTTTGAGCATTTGAGAGACAGCAGTCCTACTTTACTGTATTGATAATTGTTCATGCTCCTCCTTAAATCAAGAAATTAAAACAATAGAAACACTAATGTGGCTTGGCCTCACTAGATCTTTGGGGCAGCACAGTGGTTAGGAATGCTGCCTCACAGTGCCAGGGACCCAAGTTCAATTTCCAGCTTGAGTCACTGTCAATGAGGAGTCTGAAGGTTCTCCCCTTGGCTGTGTGGGTTTCCTCCAGGTGCTTCAGTTTCCTCCCACAGTCTGAAAAACATGCTGGTTAGGTGCACTGGCCGTGTTAAATTCTGCCTCAGTGTATCCGAAGAGGCGCCGAAGGTGTGGGATTTTTCACAGTAACTTTGTTGCAGCATTAATGTAAGCCTACTTGTGATACTAATAAATGAACTTCCCAAACACAGGAGCCACAAGCAAAACAAGTAAAACCAGAAAGAAAGCTGTCAGCTGCAGGGCAGCAGTGGGAATGCTGTCTAATACAGCATACACTGTTCATCATTATTGGGTGGGTGGAAAGACATAACTGTTAGTCAAGAGTGACAGCGGGGATATTTATTAGCATGACCCACACCATTCAACAATGGAGATGAAAACGTGACTAGGCCAGAGAAAAATAGTGACTGCTATAGCATATGCCAATTAGGCTTATGGCCAGAAATTTGCAATCAGCTGGAGAATGACAGTGGAGAGGCCTGTTTCCACATTCCATGACATTTCAGAATCAGTGAAATAGTTATGAGAAGCCACTATTTTGAATCAAATGCTTTACATCTATATGGCAGACTAAGAAAGCTTTGTAATAATTAAAATGCCAACTATATAAAATTATTTTAATTCAAATATAACATACCATAAGTGTGTTTCTTAAACGGTGGTGCAAGTCCAGGTTTTGAAGGTATGTCTACACAAAGCAAAACATTTTTTAAATAGCCTTACTGTAGGCTATCAAAGAAAAGTCACAATTTTTAGGTGTGCAGTGTCAGTTACTCAAAGATGACATAAAAGTACCATACTTTCACTTGAATAAGGAAGTTATAACAGCACAGCAGGAGGCCATTCAGCCCACCCACTATTCTATTTCTCTAAGCAATCCAGTCAATTCCGTTTCCTTGCTCTATCCCTATGCACCTGTAAGTTTACACCCCTCAAGCACCTATCCAATTTCCTTTTAAAGTCATTGCTCATCTTCACTTCTAACAAATTTGTCGGCAGTGTGTACCAGGTTATTACCACTCACAGTGCAAAAAGATTTCTTCCTCGTGTCCCTTGCCCAAAACCCCAAACCCTTAAATCTGTGTCCTATAGTCCTTGTACTATCAGCTAATGCAAACATGTTTTGCTATCTTGTCTAAACTTGTCATGGAGTAGGGAGTAGAACAATTCGATCAAAATTCCCCTCAATTTCCTTGATGCTAGAGAACCTCAACTTCTACTCGTAGCCAAATTCCCTCCACTTGGGAATTATTCTGATCTCCTCCATACCCTCAAGGACTTTCATATCCTTCTTCAAATGTGGTGAACAGAGAACTGAAAGCATTACTCTAGTTGTGGCCTAACCAGAGCTTTATAAAGGTTTAGCATTACTTCATGCTTTTGTACTAAATATCTATATTTATGAAGTACAATTTGCTTTGTCAATTGCTCTCTCAATATGTCTTGCCAGCTTCAAAGGTCTATGTAGATGAACACCCGAGTCCCTCTATCCCTTCATCCTCCTCAGAATTGTGTCATTAAGTATATATTGCCTCTCCCTATCAATGCTGTCAAAATGCATCACTTCATACTTCTTTGTATTAAATTTCATCTGCCATACTTCTGCTAGCCCATGTTGTTTTGCAGTCAATTGGTATCATATTTACTGTTTGTCACACTTCCAAGTTTGGTCTCATTAGCAAATTTCAAACTTTTACCCATATTCCAATATCCAAGTCATTTATATATTTCAAAAAAAAGCAGACTTCATTTTAAAGCAGCTTTCATAACCTCAGGACATCTCAAAACAATTTACTGTCAATTAAATACTTCAAAGTGTAACCACTGTTGCAATGTAAGGAAAGATAGAAACAGAAAGATCCCACAAAAGCAATAAGATAATGACCAATCTGTTTTACTAATGTTGGTTGATGTACGTTGACCTGGACATCAGGGAGAACTCTCTTGCTCTTCCTGGAAAGAGTGCCATGAAATCTTCTACATCCATCTGAGAAGACTGACAGAGCTTCAATTTAAGGTGGAACATAGTATAACATCAATTTCCCAATCAGTAGTGAATCCTTTTTGTCATTTAAGCCCTCTTGCTCTTCACCTGTCATAGACTTCTTCCCCCACCCCCACCTCCACCCCATTTATTATATCTCCATCTGTTCCCTGTTCTGATGAAGGGTCAGAACCAAAAACACTAACTCTTCACAGATGCTGTCAGACCTGTGGAGTCTTTTCTGTCTTTATTAAGCAAAATAACTAATCAGATTGGAGATGCAGAATAAAGTAGCTATGTAACTCTTATTAATTATCTCACCGTTCTGGAGAAAGTTAAGGAATTCTTTCACAGACTGATTTATATTAACATCATGATAGACCACAGGTCTGAAATTGCGATGTTCAAAGGACCGAATCAGGCGAACCGTGATAGTTACTTTTTCAGAAGACATGTGCTGCACCAGGAATTTTAATATGTTGACCCTATGAATTGAAACAAATCATGGAGTTAACTGCGATGACAGAATTCTGTGTACAGATAAAATTTAACATTACAGAGCATTGTGTTGATTATATTTTTAGAATCAACCACTTTTAAATCCTTCACCTGCAATTTATAAAATCATAAAATGTTTGCACAGAAATTGGCATAATTGCTTGAATAGATTATCCTTAAAACAGATTCAGTAGTCAGACTGAATGCCATATTTATTCTTATGCTGTTTCCTGTCCATTTGCCAATGCTACCTGAACTGTGAAAGTTTAGACAAATGTCAGGAATAGAAAACGAGCCTCTATTAAGTCTGCAAGCAAGGAAACAGCTCATCAAGTGGACATAAAGATGGCCTACACATCTTGACCTCTGAGTAGACCTCAGGCAGAGAATAAATAAGTGACAAGAATTGCTGCTGCTTCACTGCCATGGTTGTGTGCAGTAACTTACACTAAAAATGGCTGAACTCTTCCAACTCATGTCGTTTGGATTGGTAATTGGAACCAACAAGATTTCTTTGCAAGTTAAATACAAAATGGTATTTTCTCACTGTAGTTCTAATAGTCTTCCTAAAACAAGATCTAATACCACTTCATCTATTATATGTCAAGGGGTATCTCAGGAAGTGAATCTCTAAGAGATTCATAGAGAGGTGACAGAAATTAAGATGTTATGTTAATAAATTAAACAAGAGGCCTAAGCATAATATATTTAATCTTTCTGACGAAACCAAGATAGGTAAGAAGGCACATTGTTTTTTTTCCACTTACAGGATCTGAGCATCACTGACTAGACCATGATTTATTGCCCATCCCAAGTTGTCCTTTCAGGAGGTAGTCGTCATCTGCCTTCTTGAATTGCTGCAATCCCTGTAGGTACACCACTGTGCTTTTAGGGAAGGAATTCCAGTATTTTGACCCATCAACTGTGAAGGAATGACAATATATTTCCAAATCAGGCTGGTGAGTGACTTGGAGGGGAAATCTCCAGGTGGTGATCTTCCCAGGCATCTGCTACTTTTATCCTTGTAGGTGGCAGTGGTCGTGGGTTTGGAAGATGCTGCCTAAGGAATCTTGTTGCGTTTTTGCAGTGCATTTGTAGATGGTACACACTGCTACCGCTGTTCATCAGTGTAGAAGGAAGTGAATGTTTGTAGAAGAGGTAGCAGTCAAGCGGGCTGCATTGTCCTGGATGGCATGAATCTTCTTGAGTGCTGTTAGAGCTGCACACATCCAGGCAAGTCCTGAGTAATTCACTACATTCCTGACATGTGCCTACAGATGGTGGACAGGCTTTGGGAAGTCAGAAGGCAAGTTACATGCCTCAGGATTTATAACCTTTGACCTCTTCTAGCAGCACAATATTTATATGGCTAGTCTAATTCAATTTCTAGTCTATGGTAACCCACCAGGGTGTTGACATTGGAGGATTCAGCAATGGTAAAGACATTTGAGCATCAAAGGGCGAAGGTTAGATCCTCTTAGGGCAGCAGTGGTTAGCACTGCTGCCTCTCAGCGCCAGGGACCCAAGTTTGATTCCCAGCTTGGGTCACTGTGTGGAATCTGCACATTCTGCCTGCATCTACATGGGTTTCCTATGGATGCTCTGGTTTCCTCCCACAGTCCTAAAGACATGCTGGTTAATTGCATTGGCCAGACTAAATTGTCCTTTAGTGTACCTGAACAGGTGCCAGTGTGTGGCAACAGGGGAATTTTCACAGTAACTTCACTGCAATGTTAATGTAAGCCTATTTGTGACACTAATAAACTTAAAACTCTTTTGTTGAAGATGGTCACTGCCTGGAACTTGTGTGGTGCAAATATTACTTGCCACTTATCAGCCCAAACCAGCATGTTATCAGGTCTTGCTGTATTTGGATGTGAATTGCTTCAGCATCTGAGGTGCAAATGTTACTGAACATTGAGGAGTCACCCGACACCATCTCCACTTCTGATTTTATGATGGAAGAGAGTCATTGATGAAGCAGCTGAAGATAGTTGGGCCTAGGGCACAGGGTGATGTCCTGAAACTGAAATGATTGACCTCCAACTACCACAACCACCTTCCTTTATGCCAGGTACGACTCCAACCGGCAGACAGTATCTTCCGACTCTCTCTTGATTCCAACTGACTGCAGTTTTGCTAGGGCTCCTCAATGCCAAACTCAGTCAAATGCTGCCTTGATGTTAAAAACAGTCACACCCATCTCTTGAATTCAGCTCTAATGTTGGCATGTTTAAACCAAAGCTGTAATGAGATCAGAAGCTGTGCGACTGTAGCAGAACCCAAATTGCAAACCCATGACCAGGTTATTGCTGTATAGGTGCTGCTTGATAGTACCGCAGATGACTTCTTCCATCACTTTGCTGATGATTAAGAGTAGACTAATGGGGTGGTAATTGGCTAGGTTGGACCCGTCCTGTTTCTTGAATACAGGACATACCTGGGCAATTTTCCACATTACCGGGTAGATGTCAATGCTGTAGCCGTAACGGAATAGCTTGGCATGTTCTGGAGCAGAAATCTTCAGGATTACAGCTGGAATATCGTCAGGGCCCACAGCCTTTGCAGTATCCAGGGCCTTCAGCCATTCCTTGATATCGTGGAGTGACTCAAATTGGCTGAAGACTGACATTTGTGATGCTGGGGACGTCTGGAGGAGGCCGAGATGGATCATCCACTTAGCACTTCTGGCTGAAGATCGCTGTGATTACTTCAGTCTTATCTTCTGCACTGATGTGCTTGGCTCCTCCAGCATTGACGATGAGGATATTTGTGGAGCCCCCTCTTGCAATGACTTGTTTAATTGTCCATCACCATTCATGGCTGGGTGTGGAAGAAATACAGAGCTTAGATCTGACCTATTGGTTATGGAATTGCATAGCTCTATTACTTGCTGGTTATGCTGGCTGGCATGCAAGCAATTTGGCTGTAGTTTCACAAGATTGACACCTTATTTTTAGGTATGTCCGGTGCTGCACCTGGCATGACCCCTTAAGTCTCTTCAGTGAACCAGGGTCACATGGATCCTTGGCTTGATGTTAATGGTAGAGTGGGAAATATGCCACGCATATATATTCAGGGGGACGGGATGGCATGGTAGTATTATCGCTATACTATTAATCCAAAGACTCAGGGGACATAGTTTCGAATCCCGCCACGGCTGATGGTGGAATTTGAATTCAAGAATTTTAAAAATCTGGAATTAAGAATCTACTGATGACCATGAAATCATTCTCGCTTGTAGGAAAAACCCACCTAGTTCACTAATGTCCTTTAAAGAATGAAATCTGCTGTCCTTACCTGGTCTACATGTGACTCCAGAACCACATGAAAGGTACTTGATTCTCAACCACCCTTGGGCAACTAGGGATAGGCAACAAATGTTGACCAGCCAGCAACACCCATGTCCCACAAATGAATTTTTAAAAAAAGACCATGAGGTTACAAATTGTGATCGAGTACAATCCTGCTGCTGCTAGTAGCCCATTTCACCTCATGGATGATGAGTCTTGACTGGCTAGATCTACTCGAGGTAGTGTCACACAGCATGAAGGGTATCCTCAATGTGATGGCACTGTGTCTTCACAAGTACTGTGCGCAGTAGACACTCCAACCGATAATGTCATGGACAGATGCACCTGTGGCAGGCAGGCTGGTGAAGGGTATGTTTCTCCCCCTCTTGTTGGTTCCCTCACCACAGTCCCAATCTAGGAGCTGTGTCGCTTAGGATCCAGCCAGCTTGGTACCACCAAGCCACTCCTTGTGATGGACAATTAAGTTCCCCACCTAGAGTACATTCTGTGCCCTCTCCAACAGAGAAGTACTGATGCATCTGTGAAGAGGAACAATATGTGGTTAACAGGAGGTTTCTGTGCCCATGTTTGATCTGGTGCAATGGGAATTCATGGGAGCAACTCCCTGCTTACTGTATACCATTGTGTTCCAACCTCTGCTGGGTCTGTCCTGCCAGTGAGACAAGATATACCCAAGAATGGTGATGATGGGCTCTAGGGCATTATCTGTAAGGTATGATTCTGTGAGTATGACTACATCCGGTTGTTGCTTGACTAATCCATGAGACAGCAGTCCCAATTTTGGCACAAGCTCCCAGATGTTAGTAAGGGGGGCTTTGCAGGGTCAGCAGGGCTGGGTTTTGCCATGGTCATTTCCGGTTCTATACTGATCTATCTGGTTTCATTCTTTTGTACTTTTTTCATAGCAGTTGAATACAACTCAGTAGTTTGCTAAACCATATTGTTGTAGGTCTGCAGTCACATTTAGGCTAGACCAGGCAAGGACAACAGATTTCCTTCCATTTGCAATGTTCTTGCTCAATGCAGTGAAGCATGAAATTATCTGCTTTGGCAAGAAAAATAAAAAAAGCAGAATATTTCTTGAATGGTAAGAGACAGAAATGTTTGCATTCAAAATGACCTGGGAGTTCTTGTATATGAATCACAAGAAGCCAACAGGTAGGTACAACAATCAATTAGAAATGCAAATACTTGGTTCGTTTTTAGTATACAGGGACTGGCGTACAAGAGTGAAGTCCAACTGCAATTATACAGGGCATTGGTGAGGCTATGCTTGGAGTACTGGATATAGCTTTGATCTCTTTACACAAAAAAGGGGAAGATACTTCATTCTGAGGGAACGCAACAAAGGTTCAGCAGCCTGAGAGGAATTGCGCTACAAGGAGACTGAATGGAGCATCCTATATTGTCTGGAGTTTCAAAGAATGAGAGATGATTTAATTGAAAAAATAATTTAATGGACTTGACAGTGTAGATGCTGAAGAAAGATTTTCCTTGCCTGGGTAATTTACAAGACAGAATCAGTCTCAGAATAAGAAATTAATTTTTAGAACTAAAATGAGGAAAACATTCTTCACTCAAAGGGTTGTACAGTTTGGAAACTGAAAAGCCATTCAGTCATTAAACATGTTCAAGATAGGTTTTGGGAATGCAAGGGTATTAAGGATAGAGAGATGACAAGGGAAGATGGAGTAGAAATACATTAGCCACAAGCGAGAGAATAAGAAAACAGGTTAGTGGGTGTAAGTGGCTTACTCCAGGTCATTTTTCTTATGAATTACAGATTCAGCAGCAGCTTGGTCACAACTCATTCAGTTTTGACTTATCACACACTTTGCCACGTTGACAGAACCCTAAGCAAACTGTCCAATTTAACTAATTTTTCCCATCACATTACTGAAATAAATCAAATGGGAAACCCCTTTGTTTCCTCCTGTAGTCTCCCTCCTCCTCCTCATCAGATACGAGAATCCAGTTTCAGCCACCACCCACTACCACAAGATATAGGAACAAAATCAGACTATTCAACCCAGAGTCTGCTCCACCAATCATGGCTGATGTGTTTCTCAACCTAATTCTCCCACCTTTTTCTTGTAACCTTTGATCCTCTTACCAATGAGCAACCTATCTCTCAAATACATTCAACGACGTGGCCCCCACCACCTTCTGTGTTAGTGAATTCCACATACTCACTACCCACTGGCTGGAAAAAAATTCTTGTCACTCCAAAAGTGTACAGGTTAGGCTGACTGGCTATGCTAAATTGACTCTTAGGGTCAGGGGGATAGCAGAGTAAATACATGGGGTTACAGGGATAGGGTTTGGTTGGAATTGTTGTCAATGGAGACTTGATGGACCAAATGGCCTCATTCTATATTTTAGGGATTTTACAATTCTCATCTCAGCTCTTCCCTTAGTATCCCAGGCAGCACATGGCACAGAGGTTAGCACTGCTGCCTCACAGCTGCAGGGACCCAGGTTCAATTTCCAGCTTAGGTAACTGTCTATCTGGATTTTGCATGTTTTCCCAGTGCCTGCATGGGTCTCCTTCAGGTGTTCCAGTTTCCTCCCATTGTCCAAAGACGTGCAGGTTACTAAATTACCCTTCAGTGTCCCAAAATGGGTAGGTTAGAAGGATTAGCAGGGTAGATATGTGGGATTACAGCCTAGATGAGAATTGTAGGGATTCTAGAATTCTTTACTGAGGCTGTGCCAAGCTCAAGCCCCACTGCTAAGTTATCCATCAACAGGTCGTTCCCCATAATCTTCACTGCCTCATAATCAAGACCAAAACCTCAGCGTGGATGAACCCCACTCCACATGGAAATTTCCAATAGAATTTGCCAGCCCTGATCATTCCCCCTTTCGTTGAGCTGGGCTCTAAAACGAAGCGACTGCAATCCAGAGCCAGTCAGCCTTGGGGAGAGTAAAATAACCATCTGAAGCCACATACTTCAGGACTAACTACATCCTCCTGACTCCGTGTCTCTATCCCAACCCTCACAAGCACCCTGCCGCCTCCGCCGCCATTTATTACCTTTAACAACAACGCGCAAACATGTCCGAACTTCACGCCTGCGCACTTGTGTCCGATTTCAAATACCGCGAGATTTCGCCATACCCGCCCCGCCCCCCATTGGCCTTACCTCTACCGCAATCCTCCTAATAATAGCGTAGCCATCACTTTAATATTCCCAATAGAGGAAAGGATGCCAGCATACCTCTTTTAATTCTTTTTAAACATTAAAGGATCACAGAATCACGAATTCGTAGAATCCCTGCAGTACAGTAGTAGGCTATTCCAACCATCCAGTCTGCACCTACTCTCCGATACAGAATCTTTCCCAGGCCTGCTTTCCCTGCCCTATCCAAAAGAGATCTGGGAATACAGGTCCACAGATCTTTCCAAGTGGCAGCACAGGTGGAAAAGGCGGTGAAGACAGCATATGACATGTTTGCCTACATTGGTTGGGGCATTGAGTATAAAAGTTGGCAAATTATGTTACAGTTATATAAAATGTTAGTTAGGCCACATTTCAAATACTATGTTCAATTCTGGTCGCCATACATCCAGAAGGACATGGAGATGTTAGCAGGGATACAGAAAAGGTTTACTAGGATGCTGCCTGGTGTGGAGGGTATTAGCTATGAGGAGAGATTGAATAAACTGGGATTGTTCTCCCTGGAAAGATGGAGGCTCAGTGGTGACCTGATTGAAGCTTATAAAATTATGAGGGGTATAGATAAGGTGAACAGCTGGGAGCATTTTTCCCCAGGGCAAAAATGACAATTACAAGGGGCACAAGTTCAAGGTAAGGGGGGGAAAGGTTCAAAAGAGATGTGTGGGGGAGGTTTGTTTTTTCACACAGAGGGTGGTGGGGGGGTTGGAATGCACTGCCAAGTGAGTGGTTGAGACAGACATGTTAGCAATATTTAAGATTTATCTGGATAAACACATGAACAGACAGGGAATAGAGGCATACAGATGGTTAATCTAGCTAGGACCACATGATCGGCACAGGCTTGGTGGGCCAAAGGACTGTTCTTGTGCAGTACTATTCTTTGTTCTATCCACCGAGCTAACCCCCCATAACTTTCACATCTTTGGACAATAAGGGGCAATTTGTCATGGTCAATCCACCTAACCTAACATCTAACATCTTTGGACTGTGGGAGCAAACCGGAACCGGTAATTAAAATAAAACTTGCCGAAACAAATATGGGTTATCCAGTGTCATTAATCCAAATACAAGAACATTGTCAAAAACAACCCCTTTTTTCAGAAAGGCACAACTGAGTCATATAAAACAAAGGAGACTTAACAAAACAAAGAAAGTATAATAATAATGTTGTTTCCACTGTCCAGTGTACAATTCACCCCATGTAATAAAGCAAATTACTGTAGATACTGGAATCTGAAACAAAAACAAAATGTTGGAAAATCTCAACAGATCTAACAGCACCTGTAGAGAGATTACATAAGTCCACCTAATGTTCGTGGAAGGCCTCAAGTGCACCAGTAGATACCCCTGCTCCTTGTCCAGGATCACCTGAGCATGTTGAAGAAGTGCGCCAGCAACCAGAATGACCATCACCAAAGTCATATCCAAACTAGGACTGTGAATAGAAAAACAGAACCTTTGTAGCCAGGAAGAGGCCATCTGGTCCATGATACTTATGCCAGCCGTGACAGTACTGCACCTTTAAGAAATGTATTTTAATCATGTTTCTTTGCAGGATATTTCAAGCAGACCCTAGAATTTTATTGGTGCCATGTTGTGTATAATTGGTATTCTTTATTGCTACTGGGGCAGTATAATTGATGTAATGTTGATTTTAATCCAGACTAATGCTCTTGTGGTTTTAATGGTCCCTTACAATTGCAGAGTGGAGCTTGATTTGGGGTGATTGAAAGGTCAGGTGATTGGGCCTATCTTTTTTTTTACAGAAAATTGCAGTTTTAAGTTTAGTCTCTCAGTTGCTGGTGGAAGAAGGCAGTGTCTGTTTCTCCAGAGGTTTTTTTAGAAAGTTCCTGGACTGATATACCTCAGCAATTTGATCCAACATTCAAGGGACCAATTCACAGCAGGTGTTAAAAAGCTGCAAATCCAGCATCGTGTGAGCGTACTTATTTCTGTGCCAAGTCTGAACAAGGTTGTGTACCTATGTGATGGTGTTTAACTTAGAACTGAAATAGCTAGCTGTTAGGAGTATACTGTGTCATGTTTAGTCTTGTAATTGGTAAAAGTTATGCTAATTTATTCTGTTATATTTTAACTGTGTCCTTAAATAAACAGTGCTTAATAAAACTTACTAGTAGGTCACTTGAACCATGCCTGGAGTGAAATACCTTCCGCTCACCTGTGGAATTCACTTTTGAAAGTCAGATAAAAAACTGATGAGACACAGGTTTCTCTGCAAACCTTCTTTATTGCATCGGAGGAGAGATCGCTAGACCATATGCATCAAGCATGGATTCGTGAGTCTCTGTCTGGCTTGCAAAACAGCTTCAGTTATACACGATGCAGATACATCCACATACTTCTGTTAGCCAATAAGGGCATAGCTGTATTGTTACATTTTGAGTAGATTACTTTCAAGAACAAAAGGCGATAGCCACGTAAGGATATGGCTATTAAAGTTTCTGATTAGATTACTTTCAAGAACAAAAGGCCAATTGATAAGGCCCTACCCTCCAAAGCCAGAACCACAATTACCTATTAGCAGTTTCTTTAACGTGATCATTAGTTTCGGTGAGCCTTGTCGCCCTCGCCTCAGGCCCTTTCCATAACCAGTTTATCCTGAAATGACTTCTAGTTGTGCATCCCAATTTTAACCCTTTCCTCTTCTCAATATACATTATACACATTCTCACACCCATGCCAAAATCATATGTAAAACTTAAGGTCGAGGCTAATTTCATGAAATACCTTGGAGTTTCTGGCCTGGGTACTAATGCAATCAAGAAAATGCTGTCCAGCCTGATCCCACTTTCCAGTTTTTGGTCCATAGCCTTGTGGATTACAGCAGCTCAAGTACTATGTAGGTACTTGTTCAATGCTTTAAATATTTCTGCCTACCCTTTTGTCCAGTGAAGTCAGGATAAGAACATAAGAACACAAGAAATAGGAGCAGGAGTAGGCCATCTAGCCCTTTGAGCCTGCCCCACCATTCAATAAGATCATGGCTGATCTGTCGTGGCTCAGTTCCACATTCCTGCCCTCTCCCCATAACCCTTAACCCCTCTCTTATCAAAAACCCATCAACCCGCGTCTTAAAAATATTTAGCGAGGTAGCCTCCACCACTTCAACGGGCAGAGAATTCCAGAGATTCACCACCCTTTGAGTGAAGAAGTTCCTCCTCAACTCCGTTCTAAACCGCCCCCCCCCTTTATCTCGAGGCTGTGCCCCCTAGTCCTACTATCCTTTCTGAGCGGGAAGAGCCTCTCCACCTCTATCCTATCCATCCCATTCATCATCTTATACGTCTCAATGAGATCTCCCCTCATTCTTCTAAACTCTAACGAGTACAAGCCTAATTTATTCAGCCTCTCCTCATAGCTCAACCCCCTCAACTCCGACATCAGCCTAGTAAACCTCCTCTGCACTCCCTCCAAGGCTAAAATATATAACTGCTACCCAATTCTTCTGCAAATTACTTTAAATCTATGTCCCTTGGTTATATGCCTTCCTGCTAAGAGGAAATAGGCCCAACCTATCCTCGCCAAGGTCCCTCATAAGTTTATATGCCTTGGTTCAAAGAAAGCAACCCCAGCTAATCCAATCTTTCCTCATTACTCAAATTCTTCATTCTTAACAGTACCTGTAAATCTCCTTTGAGATTTTGTAATGTGACCACATTCTTCTATAATCTGGGGACTAATATGGGGACCAGTACACTTGGCCTAACTAATGTTTTATGCAGTTCTGTATAATCTCCCACATATTATTTTCTTTATCTTGGTCGATGAAGAAAATTGTTCTGGATTCTTATTGATCACCTTATCCACCTGTGTCTGATTAACTTCAGCAATATATGGACATTCACTCCAAGGTGAAACTTAACTTCCCATCGTCCTACTGTTTATTGTACAGCCCCTTGCATCGTTTGTCATCCTCAATGATAATCTCATACTTATCTGGACTGAGTTCCCTTTGACAGTTTTCTACCCACCTTGCTAGTCCGTTGATATCCATTTGTAATGTACAGCTTTCTTTCTATCAAACATACAATCAGTTATTATATCATCATAAAAATTCTGCATTAGCCACCTATGTTTAAAAATAAATTATTGACAAATCAGTGCAGACTTGACGGGCTGAAGGGCCGCTTCTGTACTGTATAATTCTCTGAATCTATATATCATAATGAGGACCTTGGCCAGGCCCAGGAACAGCCCTTTCAAAGAATGGAACCGTAGCTGCAACATCTCATATTACTACAGGTGTGATACAAGGACTCATTCAGGAATGATGCCCTACGAGGCAGTGGTGTAACTTAAAAATCTGTTTGGCAAAACTGTCCTGTGTAACACTTCACCATTGCATAGCTGAATGAAAGACAAGAGTGAGAAAGTGCAGATTTTGTAGGAACAGTCTTTGCAAGAAATCCCTCTGTGCAGTGGAATGATACTAGAGTGAATTTCTATGAGACAATTTAAGTTGTGTGGCACAGGCCCTTGTGGGAGGTTATATATTTGTACATGGTGGTGCTGCTCTGAAAGCATAAATGGCTCATCAAATTAGCATCAAACATCTATCAATTGTCACAATGATGGGAAATCATAACCAAGTGAGACCTATCTACAACTTCACCGACTAACAGATCGTTTCAAGGAGATTGTTTTTTTAAATACTGGAAAAGGCACTGATTAAGCACGGATGCTATGATATGGTATGATATGATATGATATGATATGATATGATATGGTAGGTTGACCATCTTTCTGGAAAGTTTCTACATGAATTGCACTGCAGATCAGTTACATGAAATTTCATATCCTGGGGGAATGGAACAGAGGAGTATTAAGTCAATTTCAAACCTGAACTCTCTTAAAATGAAGACATTAAAAATGTAAAGTGTTGGTCTTTGATCAATTGCAATTCTATGAAGACAATGGGAACTGCTAACAAGCTAGATACTCGTCAGACATCTATCCACCCCAAAAGCCCTGTGGAAGACAATATAACACAATCTCCTGTTGATCTCTTTATGGAAATGTCAAAGTTTTTAGAGATGAATAGGTCAAAAAATTGGATTATTTGGTTGCAACAGTTACTAAGATATCCTAATTAAATTTATTTTAGGGAATATGGACAGGAGTCTTAAAAACTTGTTCTGCCAAGGAAAAGAAACAGGGCAAAAAAGAAATCATACACATCAAAAAACACTGCTGGAAAACAGCAGTAAGGATCTCTCTTTCTTCAGCTAAAAGATTTTAACAGTGCAGAACTAAACCAAGTTGATTTCAGAATACTACAGGACATCAACTAACTTCCAACGGCTGCAATGTTCAACAATCTTCACCTTAAAGACAAGTAATAGACCTACTCATAAATTCTTCTAATTTTTTTATTGACCTCTAACTTTCTTCCTTCATTTTTGTGTGTTTATCACTGTAGCTTTTTCTTTGGTTTGGTCATGCATAAACTTCCTCCTTCTTTCTTTGATTCAAAAAAATCCTATTTGATTGTTTCCTTTATTAACAAATGATGACATTTGTGTTGGAAAGGCATTTATGGGGAAAATAAATGTTAAAACCTTTGCTGCATCCAACCATGGTTCGGCTGAACAGAAGAGAAGATGGCTCACTCCTCCTCACCCGATCATGACAATGAAGAAAGATTCCGTTCCGAAGGAGTCATAGTGGACAGTGTTTCCCTTTCCACACATGCTGCCAGACCTACAGAAATTTTCTTGCACTTTGTTTTTATTTCAGATCTGTGGGATCCATAGTACATTGCTTGCGTATTAATACAAGATTTCTGGTCCGGGAGATGACTGCTCTGCTTGGCATATTTTTATATGGTCAGATGTGAATGAATGAAATGTGTGGCACATAGAATACTGAATTTCCTCAAATGTTTCATTGTTATTGACTTTTATAATCATCAGAGGTGACACAGTGGCTAGCACTGCTGCCTCACAGTGTCAGGGATCCGGGTTGTATTCCAGTCTAGCTTGTGTGGAGTTTGCACATTCTCCCTGTGTCTGTGTGGGTTTATTTTGGGTGCTCTGGTTTCCTCCCACATCCCAAAGATGCGTGGCTTAGGTGGATTGGCCATGCTAAATTGCCCCTTAATGTCAGAGGGACAAGCTAGGGTAAATACATGGGGTTATGGGAATGAGGCCTGGGTGGGATTGTGGTTGGTGCAAACTTGATGGTCCAGATGGCCTCCTTCTGCACTGAAGGATTCTATAATTCTACTTCTAGATAGTGTACTAGTAGTGACAGTTGGCATGGCACATGTGCACACAATCATATGGTGCATGGATAAAGGTGAATGGCCAAAGTCCCAGGGTAGGGGGAGTCCAAAACTAGAGGGCATAGGTTAAAAGTGAGAGGGGAAAGATTTAAAAGACATCTGAGGGGCAACATTTTCACCCAAAGGGTGGTGTGTCCATGGAATGAACTGATGTGGAGCTGCCGATGTTGGACTGGGGTAGGTACAATAAGTAGTCTCACAAACCTGTAAGACTTTAACTGATGTTATTTGGTAGCAAGAGCTTTTGGAGCATTGCCCCTTCAAAGGTGAGTGAAGAGTTCAGTTCACAAACTCAATTACACAATAATGGTTGGAATGCAAGTCTTAACAGGTATCAATTCTTTACAGATGCAGACAATGTAAGCAGAGAGAGGGTTAAGCACAGGTTGAAGAGGTGTGAATTGTCTCCAGCCAGGATAGTTCGTGAGATTTTGAAAACCCAGGCAAGTTGTGGGGGTTACAGATAGCATGACATGAACCCAAGACCCCAGTTGAAGCCAAGTTCCACACACGTGAGGATGGCTATCAGTTTCTGCTTAGTGACTCTGTATTCAGGACTTCAGCAGTCAAGGGCATTCAGCCTCTGATCTTCGGGTAAGCGTTCTCCAAGGCAGCCTTCACGACACCAGACAATGCAGAATCGCTGAAAAGAAACTGATAGCTAAGTTCCGCACACATGAGGATGGCCTCATCCGGGATCTTGGGTTCATGTCATACCATCTGTAACCCCATGACTTGCCTGGGTTTGCAAAAGCTCGCAAACTGTCCTGGCTGGAGACAATTCACACCTCTTTAACTTGAGCTTAACCCTCCCTCCATTCACATTATCTGCATCTGTAAAGATTTGATTACCTGTTAAGACTCACATTCCAACCATTATCTTGTAGCTGAGTTTGTGCCTATATATGCCCTGTTTGTGAACTGAACTCTTCACTCACCTGTTGAATAGGCAATGCTCCAAAAGATCGTGCTACCAAATAAACATGTCGGACTTTAACCTGGTGTTGCAAGACTACTTATAATGGAATGAGCTGCAAGAGGAGGTATTAGAGTCAGGTACAATCACAACATTTAAAAGATATTTGGACAGATACATGGTTAGGAAAGGTTTAGAGGGATATGGGCCAAACAGAAACAAATGGGACAAATTCAGTCTAGGTAAACATGCTGCAGTTGGACTGAAGAGTCTGTTTCTGTGCTATATATGTCTATGACACATGGATACAGCCGTAGCCATGAACACGGCCTCCCCCAATTGATGTTTCGGAGCTCCGCTACAATTTGCTGCACTCAGTACATGATGTCGAAATGCCGGCATTGGACTGGGGTAAACACAGTAAGAAGTCTCACAACACCAGGTTAACGTCCAACATGCTTATTTGGTAGCAAAAGCCACTAGCTTTCAGCACACTGCTCCTTCATCAGGTAGGTGGGAGTTCTGTTCACAAACAGGGCATATAAAGACACAAACTCAATTTATAGAACAATGATTGGACTGTGAATGTTTACAGCTAATCAAGTCTTGAAGGTACCTTTAAGACTTGATTAGCTGTAAAGGTTCGCATTCCAACCATTATTTTGTAAATTGAGTTTGCGTCTTTATATGCCCTGTTTGTGATAAGAACTCCCACTTACCTGACGAAGGAGCAGAGCTCCGAAAGCTAGTGGCGTTTGCTGCCAAATAAATCTGATCGACAGCATCCAATACAGCCAGCCACTGCGCAAACGCGCAGAATGAAGAGAGGAAGGAGGGGGACGGGCGGGGCGGCGAGAAAACGGACCAGGGCCTAGGGGCGGAGCTATGGCCTGGGGGCGGGGCCGGGGCCGGGCGAGGGGGCGGAGCCAGTGACTGACTGGAGGGACGGGGCCACGAGCAGCAACGTCAGCGCGCGCGCGATCGGCACACAGCTGCGCGCCAATCAGTAGCGGCGGCGAACGGGATCCCGGGCGCATGCGCAGAGGCAGAGTGCGAGCGGGGCCGTTGGAGAACAGCCGCGATGTCACAGGTAAGGAATGGCCTTTGTACCGGCGCTCAGATAGCGGGTAGGTGTGTCGGTGCAATGTGTCCGATATCCGTGGGGCTTTGAGCCAGATGGAGTAGCGGCCCCCGTCTTGCCGCCGGAGCCTGTGGATCAATGAGAGGGAGCTGCAGACTCTGAATCAGGGCGAGGGCTTCACTCCGATGTGGCCGCATCATTGTTCCCCACTGCTGCGGGATCACCACTTTCTGCTGCGGATAAGGAGAGTGGATCCCTGCAACCAAAATGTGCAGCAGATTCCACAGGGCTTCCCCCCCCTCAACTCCTCAATGCGGGGGATTTCCGGCTTACCACGCCGGCCTGGAATGAATGGACGCCTTTCCTGTTCACATGAACCCATCGTGGGCTGCCCATTTGGGTTGTGCCTAAATTGCGGACGGTAGGAAAAAAGTGGATATTCACCTCAAAACAACATACGTAGTTTTTTTCCAAGCAATAAAAGAATTTCCTAATTGAAAACGTTTCTGATTTTTTAAAAAAAGACTATCTAAGAGAACTTTGTGCATCCGGAAGATCAAACTTTTAGATTTGCGGGGAGATTATTGCAACTGTGGACATCGATCATTGGCTCAGGAACCAACCCTCATTGAACAAACAGCGAATTAGGCAAAAAACAGCATGCGCATTACTAAATGTGCATGATTGAGCAATAGTAGATCCTGCCATGTTAGTCATTCCAAAAGAGAGAGTCTATTGTAATGCAGCCGCTGAAGGCTTACCTTCATTTTTTTTTGTTAAGACATATCACGTTGCCTGTCCTCCAGTCCTCTGGCACCTCTCCTGTAAGAAGTCTCACAACACCGGGTTAGTCTAGCCGGTTTATTTGATCTCCTGTGATCAGAGCAGAACTGGAAATTATTGCCTGTGTCCCTACTATTCTTCCCTTGCAAGAACCAAAGAGTTGTCTTTGTGTAGTGCTTTCATAACTGTTAGTGCTGAATTTTTGCCAAAATAGGGCAAATTACAGAGCCGTAAATGTTGCTTATAGTCCTAGCTGCCTTGCTTCACATGCACTAATGAATGGTTCAGGATGGGCTGCAGCACTTCCCCAAATTTGATTAGACCACATGATAATCATTTTGACCTGGATTTTGAGGTCTAGGGTGAAGTAAGGCTACAAGGCTCAGAATTTCCCTTTCTTCATAGCAGTTTATATTTGGTGCCAAATCAAGGAGATGTTTTGGCATGCAGCAGCAGTGATGAAGATAAACAGACTTTAAAAAAAAATTGGTTTTAAAATTATGATATGTAGCAGCTTTAATGTAGTGGAATGTCCCAAGGTGCTTCACAGGAGCATTATAATAAGTGACTGACCCACAAGAAGGGGTGTGTCATTTTTAATTATTGTGAAACAACTTGATATTCTGCAAATATCAAATTACTTTCTGTGGGAACTTTTACACTGCACCCTTCATCAATGTCTGGATTTTCCTCTTAATCTGTACATGTCTGAAATCCCTAAATCCTTGATTTTAGTAGAGAATTTTTGACAAGTGCTCATGGATTCACTATCATTGCCCCAGCAAAATCCAGGTCTACGTGTAACATATTTGACTGGGCAGTAGTAATTCCAGTGAGACTGAAACTGGCTTTAAAAGATAGCTTGTCCACTTTTATTCCAACTGCACAATTTATGTACAACACTGCCGCCTTGGTGAAAAGCTGGAGGCCTTACAAAATTTCAGGAAGGGTGGCTTGACTTCGAATGGTTATTAAGGTCCTAATGAGCTACCTTTGGTGTTTTTTGCTCAAATTTTTTACCAAACTCTGCATTTATATAGCATGTTTTTAATGTACCCCAAAGTGGTCCACAGAAGGGTTATAAATCAGATTTGACACAGAGCAATGTGAGAGGATAGATTACCAAAAACTTGTTCAAAAGAGGGCAGTTTAAGGAGCATCTGAAAGAAAGAGATGGTAAGGTTTCAGAATGGAAGTCCAGAAGGAGTGCAGGTATCTGAAGATTATGGAACTGGATGAGGTTACAGAGATGGGGGCGGGGGGAACATAAATGGAGTTGAAATAAGTGTGCACATTTTGAAATTGAGGCAGTCAGTGTGTTGTCACTGGACTAGTAATCCAGAGACTCAGGATAATGTTCTTGGGATCTGGTTCAAGTCCCACCAAGGCAGATGGTGGAATTTGAATTTAATTTTTTTAAAATCTGAAATTAAATCTAATGATTTTGGAAAAAAGTCATCAGATTTACTGATGCTCTTTAGGAAAGGAAATCTGCCAGCCTTTTCTAGTTTGCTTTGCATCTGGAGTCACGTGCAGGCCAATGTAGTTGACTTCTTAACTGCCCTCTTGGAAAAAGCCTAGAAAGCCATCAGTTGTATCAGATCACGACAATGTCAATAAAAAAAGAATGAAATTGGATGGACAACACAGCATCAACCTAGGCAGTGGGAATGACAACAGTAAATCCTGATGACTTTCCAAAGTCATACTTACTAATATCTGGAGGCTGTGCTAAAACTGGGAGAGCTATCTCATAGGCTAGTCAAGCAACAGCTAGACCTTACCCAGGAATGGTGATATCTCGGAAGTATCTGTATGTCCTGTTCCAACTGAAGGACTAATCCAGCAGAAGTGTCAACACAGTTGGGAAGCAGCACCTTCCAAATCCACAAATCCTACCTAACACCTAGAAGGACAAGGACAGAGACACATGGGAACACTCCCATCTGGAAATTCCCCTCCAAGCCACTTGCCATCCTAACTTGGAAATATAGTGTCACTCTACTGTTGCTGGGCTAAAATCCTGGAACTCTCTCCCTAACAGCAGTGTCGGTGTAGAAGGCAGCTCACCACCACCACCGCAAGAGGCATTTAGGGATGTGCAATAACTGTGGGCTAAACCAAAAGCCAACCCACATCCTGTAAATGAATTTTTTTAAAAACCTTAATTCAGAGGCTAATTTAGGTCAACACTGATGGTTGAATGGAACTTGAGTTTTGGATGAGTTTAGTTTTATGGAGGGTGAAAGATGGGAGGCAGGCCAGGAACTGGAAGTTGGTTGTTTTAGTGATGGCATAATTATGTGGTCAGAAACCCATCAGATGGAAACACATCAAGATTGTAAACAGCCTGATTTAGCCACTCGGTTGCAAGGGTGGAGTCAGTAATCAGGAAATTGAGCTTGTGGTGGGACCAAATATTAACTCCCACTAAATTGGGGTGGTACAGTAGTTAGCAGTGCTGTCGTCATAGCACAAGGGACCCAAGTTCAATTCATGGCTTGGGTCAATGTCTATGTGGAGTTTGCACATTCTCCCTGTGTCTGTGTGGGTTTTCTCCGGGTACTCCTGTTTCCTCCCACTGCCCAAAAATGTGCAGATTGGGTGCATTGGCCATGTTAAATTCTCCCTCAGTGTACCCACACAGGCGCCGGAGTGTGGCAACTAGGGGATTTTCACCGTAACTTCGTTACAGTGTTAATGTAGGCCTTCTTGTGACTAATAAATTAACTTTTAATTGTTACTTGTATTATTAACTGTCTATTTCTGGCCAAGTTGCACAGAATTGCTTTCAGTTCTGTCACCAAGGCAAAAGGCAACCATCCACACATTCAAAGCAATTGTGAGAGGTGACTAATAATGTTCCCTTTATTGTGTGTGCCCAGTTTGGCATTGCGAGGGTCCTATTAAGATTGCTCTGCTGTGCGAATCTCAAAGGGAGTGCTGCTTGTACATAGTCTGTTAGTCCCCTATGTGACTCATTCAGTATTGCTATACCAGGTAGATCTGTGGGACTTTAGTGTGGTGTTGTGAGACTTAAGAACGTAACATAAGAACATAAGAAATAGGAGCAGGAGTAGGCCATCTAGCCCTTCGAGCCTGCCCCGCCATTCAATAAGACACATCCTCATAGAACTCCAATAAATTTGTCAGACACGACTTCCCTTTAATGAAACCGTGCTGCGTCTGCTCTATCAAGCAATTCCCTTCAAGATGCCTCGCAATTTCCTCCTTAATGACAGATTCTAACATTTTACCTACCACAGACGTTAAACTAACCGGCCTATAATTCCCCGCCTTTTGCCTGGCAGCCTTCTTAAACAACAGCGTAACATTAGCTGTTTTCCAATCATCCGGCACTTCCCTGGAATCCAGCGACGTCTGGAAAATAACCATCAAGGCATCCACTATCACCTCCGCCATTTCTTTCAGAACCCTCGGATGCATTCCATCCGGTCCTGGGGACTTGTCCACAATCAGCCCCTCCAGTCTGTCGAGCACCGCCTCTCTAGTAACAGTAATGTCATTAAGTTCTTACTGTGCTTACCCCAGTCCAATGCTGGCATCTCCACTCATAACTCTATAAAGCATACATTATTGGGCAGCACAGTGCTGCAGGGACCTAGGTTCGATTCCTGGCTCGGATCACTGTATGGAGTTTGCATGTTCTCCTCGTGTTTGCGTGGGTTTCCTCTGGGTGCTCTGGTTTCTTCCCACAGTCCAAAGATGTGCAGATTAGGTTTATTGGCCATTCTAAAATTACCTCTTAGTGTCCTGAGATGTGTAGGTTAGCGGGATTAGCAGGTAAAATATGTAGGGATATGGGGGTATGGCCCGGGCGGGATTGTGGTCGGTGTAGACTCGATAGGCCGAAGGGCCTCTTTCTGCACTGTAAGGTTCTGTGATTAGCACACACCTACACTGCTTAGCCTAAAAGGGAGCATTGGTGATTTGGTTGATTAGGAGTAGGTCATTCAGCCCAACAAGTCTGCTGCACCATTCAATATGATCATGGCTGTCATCCACTTCAATGCCTTCTCACCCCACCCCACCCCTTGCTATCCCCATATCCTTTTGTCATTGGTATTTCGAAATTTGTCTATCTGCTGTAAACATAAGTGACTGAGCTTCCACAGCCCTTTAGAGTAGAGTATTCCAAAGATTTACTAGCCTCGAAGTAAAAAAAAATTCTCCTCTTCAGTCGTAAGTGGCTTATTTTGAAATTGTTTCCCCTTGTTCTGGGTTTCTAAACCAGGAAATATCTAGCTGCATCTATTTTGTGTCTCCTTTTAAATATTATTCAGGTTTCAGTTAGATAATTTCTCAAATATCTTTTCATAGGGCAGTCCTGCCAACATGGTGAACCTTTTTGTTGCACTCCCTGTATAGTAATAATATCCTTCCTATGGTAAGGTGACCAAAACTGCACGTAGTACTCCAGGTGAGGTCTAACAAGGTTCTATACAATTCACAAAGGGTCAACATCAGTTCTTTCCTCTCCATACAGATGCTGCCAGACCTACCAAGATTTTCCAGCATTTTCTCTTTTGGTTTCTATACAATTCACGCAAGACTTCACTACTCCTGTAGTCAAATTCTCTTGCAATAAAGGCTAGCATGCCAGTAGCTGCTTTAATTTCTTGCTGAACCTGCATGTTAGCTTTCAGTGACTTATTGATGAGGACACCCTGATTGATCTCTTTATAAATTTATACTTCTACCAAAGTGGATAACCTCACATTTTTCCACACAAGATTACATCTGCCATGTTCTTCCACTCACTGATTCACAACATACATCCCACCCAGCTTTGTATCATCTGCAAACTTGGAGATATGACATTCGGTTCCCACATCCAAGTCATTGATTGTATTGTGAGCAGCTGAGGCCCAATTACTGACTTTTGTGGTACCCTTTTAAGTCACAGCCTGCTAACATGAGAATGAACTATTCTTGGTCTGTTTTCTGCTCATTAACCAATCCTTAATTTATGCCAGTTTATCACCTATCCCATGTGCTCTAATTTTGTTGACCAATCTGCTGTGAAAGACTTTATCAAAAAGCCTTATGAAAATTCAAGGTCACCATCCACCGACTTTCCGTTTATCGATTCTGGTAACAAGATCCTCAAATTCCAGGAGATTCATCAAACACGATTTTGCATTCATAGCTCCATGCTGACCAGATGATTATTAAACTGTCCATTTATCACATCCTTTCATAATAGATTACAGCAATTTCCTCCTAATGATGTAAGGTCTATCGTTCCTGGTTTTCTCTCTCCCTGTCTCCTTCAATAGTAGGATGACGTTTATTTCCTTCCAATTTGCACGCTTCGTAGAAGCAGGCTTTTTTCCAGACTTTTGGAAGATGATCACCAATGCATTCACTGTCTCCATAATTATCTCTTTCAACACTCTGGAATATAGAATATGAGGAACTTAACAACCTTCAGTCCCATTAATTTCTCAGATACAAACTTCTTACAATGCAGTACTAATTTCCTTCAATTACTTTTCTTCCCATCTCTTATTCTGAGAGATTTCTTGTATCTTCATCCGTGAAGGTGGACACTAAGTAATCATTTCACTTCTCTGCCATTTCTCTATTTCCCATTGTAAATCCTTCTAACTCTGTAATGAACTTATGTTTGTCTTAACCAAATGTTTCCTTTATATGTACCTGTAGAAGCTTTTACAGTCCATTTATGTTTGCTCATTTACATTCCTATTCTTTTCTCAGTTTAGCAGTCTTTAAGTCCTTGTTTCTTGATAACTGTTTCTTGATTCATAGTGTCAGAGAACTGAGTTATGAGTGATAGTTGGAAAACATTAGTTTTTTCAGCTTTGTGATTGGACCTGATTTAGAGGTAAAGTGAATATTAAAGTTTAATCCTGAGCACTTTCCATTTTGCAAAAACTTTAGGACAAGGGGATGTAGATATAAATTCCTAAAATGACAACTGCATTGCTATCTAAAATATTACACAGATTAACACCTGATATGAGGTTAGTGTAGTGGGGGATAAACTCTGGAGTAATTCAAGAAACAGTTGAATATTGGGATTGGAGGGTAGGTATGATTAGCTAATTAGACCAGTGTCATCTCCATCATTGGTATGATGACATTTTTGGCAACAATAACTGGGGCTGCCATGTAGAATGTTGTCAGTAAGTATAAAGAGCAACAACTGAGATGGCATCTTTAACATAATGAAATGTCCCAAAGAGCTTCATTGCAGCACGTAAAAGAAAGGCCAGAACTCAAGGAGCACAGATATCTCTGACATCTTGGGGATGGAGGGAATTGGAGAGGGTGAAGCCATGGAGGGATTTGAAAACCAGGATGAGAATTTTAAAGTCAAGATGCTGCATGAGCAGGAGCCGATGTAAGTCAGCAAGCCCAGGGATGACAAGTGAACAGGACTTGCTGTGGGTTAAGACACAGGCAGCAAAAAATCTGAATTATCTCAAATTTATGGAGGATGAAATATGGAAAATCAGCCAAGAGTGCATTGGAATAGTCTGGTTTAGAGATGGCAAGGCATGAATCAGAAGTTCAACAGCAGAGAGCTGAGCCAGGAGCAAAGTTGGCCCATGTTGGTCTTGGTGATGGCCTGTGTGCATTTAGAAGCCCATGTCAGCTTCAGATGTGACACCAATGTTGAGACTGGACTGCTGATTGTTACCATGGAAAGGATAAAGCTTGCGATAGGCACCAAAAATAATGCCTTCAGTCCTCCAAATATTTAATGGGGGGAGGGGGGTATTTTGTAGAGAGGGGTAATGAATGATGCCAGATATAAAGGAAAGAAGGACAACACTGAAAAGAGTGAACCATTTATGATACCGGTTTATGTGGGGACCAAGAGGGGACTTGAGTGATCAAGTTAATGAGAATAGGATCATGGAGCAGGAGGTAGGGCTCGTGGACATGATAGACATGGGGAGGATAGTGAAGGTACGTTTAGGCCTAGGGGGAAAATTGAGGGAAGATTTCCAGGTGGATTAGTGGAAGGAAGGATGTGACAAGCAGCAGCTAATTAGATTGTCTCAATCTGAGAGACAGAAATTTGTGAGCTCCTTGTCCTTGTTGGAGGTGAGACTGCAGGGAACAGGAGGGGTTGAGTATGATAGCATGCAGTAGATAAGAGGTGGTCTTTGCATTCCAGGATTACCTAGGAATAATGAGCAGTTTTAGCAGACCAGTACAGGACCTGATGATCTTTCAAGTGGTCAAGCCAGATTTGGCTAAACCACTTGTTTACATATCCTTTCAAGTCTGCATTCTTTGGACTTAAGAAAATGGATGTGAGAGCTTTACTGAGGTTAATGGACAGGCTGAAGACAAGGGCTTCAAAAGTGGAGATGAGGATGCAATTTGGTAAATCATTAGCTGCAGGTATGTGTCAAATGGAGGCCTAAAGGCAAGATAGTTGGGATTTGTAAGTGAGTGGGAGGGATACGAAAGGAACAAGACTGGGTTGGGAGAGGGGGGTGTGGATGATGAGTGAAACAAAGAAATGATTGGAGATGACCTAATCTGTAATTAATATGATCAGATCAGCAGGGGCATGTGACCTGGCATGGTCAAAGGGATGTCCATGAATACAGAGGAAGAGCAGTAGAGAGGATAAGTGAGCAATGAACTCAGCAAAATATAATGAGCTGAGATAAAGATGAAATCGCCATGGGAGACATCAGTAGTGCTGAAGGAGGAAGGCAGTGAAGAAACCTTAAATGTTTTTAATATACTTGAGGGTGATACAGAACCATGATTTTTGAAGGTGAAGTGACATGACCCCAGGTTATAGTACAACAGGTTTATTTGAAATCACAAGCGTTCAGAGCACTGCTCCTTCGTCAGCTGAAGGAGCTGTGCTCTGAAAACGTGTGATTTCAAATAAATCTGTTGGACTATAACCTGGCATCGTGTGACTTCTCATCTTGTCCACCAAGTCCAACACTGACATTTCCAAATGATTTTGGAGGAGATCAGGGGAATGGAATAGGGTGTGACATTTAAAGTAGGAGAGTGCCTGATGAGCAGTGGATTGTACCAAGGTGTGATCTAGTGATAAGTACCACATTAGCACTGCAATGGTCATGATGGGGTGAATGGTTGAAAATGTAGTCAAGTGAGGAAGCTTCATTAAGGAGGAAGGTATTGTTGCACCTCAGCAAATGTTCTAAAGTCAAAATGCCAAGCCAGTCATCCACAGTAAGTTGATAGATGGCACAGTCCTTATTCACAAGTGAAGGACATTTTTGGTGGAGGAAGTGTAGTGAGAGCTGATCTATTGCCAGAGTACACGGAATCGACAATGGGAGGGATGAGTTAAAGAGAGAAGAGTTGGGCATGGTTACACCCCCAGGAGGGAAGTTTGAGCAATTGAGGTTGCTGCTTGTCATGAGCTGGTGATGATTGCCTCAATGAGCCTGTTGAAGGCTGAAAAGCAAGGTAGAAAGGAAAGCTATAGGCTTATCTAACAGCAAGACACGTTTGGGATGGTGGCAGGACAGTTGGAAGGTTGAGAAATTCTGAAGGATTAGGGCAGGGAAGTAAGAGACATGGAGTACTTGAGAGTGGAGAAATGGAATAGGCATGACAATAGTAAAGAGAAAAAAGGTTAAGAATGTATGCATTGCAAGATATAACCTTTAACAAAGTAGTATTTTCAGTTTAATCAAGCTAAATTCCTTTGAAGAAGACTCAAAACATGTCTTGAACTTGTATCCACATAATCTAATTAGACGTTGTGTTGCCTGTAGCTTACATGAACCAAGCTACAAAGAAGCACTGAAACAAACTTTTATTTAAAGTTATAATCTTTGCCTCGTTTGGTTGCCCTCATTATCAGCTGAATTTTGTGGGAGAATTGCAATTTATATCCAGTCATGGCTACAGTCACAGCTACAAGGAACAGAGATGAAAGGACCAAATAATGATTAAAAGTATATTTCTCATAACAGCTGAAGGGCTGAAAGTCACCAAGCTACTAAATTACATGCTACATACTTCAGAGAAGGGTATGTATATCCCTGCAATTGGCCTTTGATGTGCCTATTTCTGCCACAAAGCTAAGAACTTAGAACTGCATATGTTCATACAGTTCTTGAAACAAGCTTCTTACAGACACATGGGGATTGGAACTGAGATACAGACTGTTATTGGTTTCTCATTGAGCGTAATATATTTGCTGCAACTAATCATTTACATCTGATGTAAAATAATGTTTGATTTGAAAGGAAAGGCCAAGTGGGATGGAATGAATGTAAAATTTTTTGCAGAAACTCTGAATAAATTTGATTCTTTATAAATTCTACAGAAATAAAGGCTGCTAATTTACCCATAACTATGTCTGGTAAATTGCATGGGTTTGAAGTGATCCGTCAATGATTTGGGTTTGTCCTCAAGAAGGATCATGTGTTTGTTTACCTAGTGTGAAGCTATGTTATGGAACCTGTATAATCTTGGACAGGATTTTGATCACTGACCATATATATAGTTGTGATCTGATGTCTCATTCTTTCTGTTTTAGGGTGAATTTGAAAAGGCAGCAAAAGAAGTTACACAGCTCAAATTGAAACCAGCTGATGATGAAATGTTGGCCATCTACAGTCTGTACAAGCAGGCAACTGTTGGAGATGTGAATATAGGTTCGTCAATAATAAAGCTCAGCATCAGTAGCAGTCCCACTATAAATGATGTTCATTTATTAAAATACCTTTTTTTTTCCCACCAGCCCGTCCTGGCTTGCTTGATTTGAAAGGAAAGGCCAAGTGGGATGCGTGGAATGAGCGTAAAGGTTTGTGCGGAAACTCTCAATGTTTCTCTATAGATTCTACAAAAAAATGAAGGCTGCTAATTATCCATCATTGCTTCTATGTATAGCAAATTGCGTAGGTTTGAAGTGATCCGCCAATTATCAAATGTAGCAAGGCCTTAATACTCGTAAAACCAGTAATTATTTGGTGATGGTGTTGCTGCTCACTTTTTCATTTATTCCTAAACCGGTAACGGTCATCTGAAATTTGGTTTGGTTTCTGACCATAAACACTAAATGCAATATTTAAGTTGTAAAGACTTTTCAGAGTAAACTTGTGTATAAAAATAAATATATCCTGTAAATGTAAAATGATAGGTTAAAAGCTCTTGCGTTCATATCTGCTGTAATTTGTTTGCTGTTCCCATGTGGCCTACTATTGCTGCAGCAGGGGAGAGAACTTAAATCCATTACAAAATGGATAACCTGGTGCTCATAGTTTAAATCTGTGTACCCAAGTTCAAGAAATGTTTTGGTCCTTTCGTGTGGAGATGCACAACTTCTTTGGTACTTACTGGCAGTGAAATTGTAGAATCTTGTGTAAAACTTTAGACTTCTAATTAAATTTAATACACCTGTTTGATTTTGATTTGTACTTTTGATGATCCAGTTTAATGAAGCTGCTTTTGACTTTTTAATTTAACAGAATTGCATTGGTTCAATTATATATTTTGCTTTATGAAATAAAAACCTTGTAAACAAATCAGTTTAAAGATTCACTTTGCAGACTGTGGCTTTTGATAATGCATTAATGGGAATATTCTTAATATTTTAATAGGCACAAGTAAAGAAGAGGCAGTGAAGATGTACATCGCAAAAGTTGAAGAGTTGAAGGGGAAATATGGCATGGCTTGAATTTTAGTCTACAATTTGCAGGGGGAAAAAAGCACTGACTCATTGAGCTATTTTGTTTCCTCTTAGTATGTACAGAGGAAGTGATTCTAAGTGAAGCCAACTGCCTTAATGGTAGCTACATTTATGATTAATTTTTATACTAAAACACAGCAATTCATATTGCATAATAATACTTAACTGATAATGGATTAAATACTGCCTTGAATATTATAAGAAAAAATAAAATTGCATCATTACTTTAATTAACTACTCATTAGTGTCTGTTTGTTTTATGTATGCGATACCTCAAAATAATTTTACAAGCATTTGTTCATTTGTGGGGAAACAGAATCAGCTATCTTAAGAAAATTAGTTGAGGAATGATAAATACATGAAGAAAGGAAAGTTAGTACACATTACCACATGTATGTTTTCCATTATGAGCAAACAAGAAATTGAGCCAATGAGCTGATGAAAATTGGAGTTTAATTTAGACAAATGTGAGGTGATGCATTTTGATGGATTGAACCAGAGCAGGACTTGGTTAATGGTAGGGCATTGGGGAGAATTACAGAACAAAGCAATCTAGCAGTACATGTTTATAGCTGCCTGAAAGTGAAGTCACAGGTGGACAGAGTGGTGAAGAAGGCATTCAGCATGCTTGGTTTCACCAGTCAGAACATTGAATACAGGAGTTGGAATGTCTTATTGAAGTTGTACAAGACATTGGTAAGGCCACACTTGGAATACTGTGTGCAATTCTGGTCACCCTATTATAGAAAGGATATTATTAAACTAGAAAGAGTGCAGAAAAGATTTACTAGGATGCTACCGGAACTTGATGGATTGAGTTATAAAGAGTGATTGGATAGACTAGGACTTTTTTCCCTTGAGTGTAGAAGGCTGAGAGGTGATCTTATAGAGGTCTATAAAATAATGAGGGGCATGGATCAGATAGATAGACATTATCCTTTCCGAAAGGTAGGGGGGTCTAAAATTAGTGGGTATAGCTTTGAGGAGAGAGATACAAAAATGTCCAAGAGAGGCAATTTTTTCAGAGGGTGGTGAGTGTCTGGAACAAGCTGCAGAGGTAGTAATAGAGTTGGGTACAATTTTGTCATTTAAAAAGCATAGTTACATGGGTATGATGGGTACAGAGGGAAATGAACCAAATGTGGGCAATTGGGATTAGTTTAGGGGTTTCAAAACAAAAAGGGTGGCATGGACATGTTGGGCCGAAGGGCCTATTTCCATGCTGTAAACCTTCATGACTCCAGGAAAAAGTCAAATTTGTTTCATTGTATATAGCCACAATCAGATTACTGGGAGTAATTCTTCATGCATTTGTTTTACTCATTTGCATTTCAGATCCTAACCAAACAGTACGTTACAAAAAATTGTGTGGTTGTTGACTTTTCTGCCAATAGGAACAGTTTCTCCCCATCTACTGTCTGTCTGGAATCCTCAAATTTTGAATGCCTCTATCAAATTTCCTTTAAGCCTTTTAAATGGAGAACAATTCCCACTTCTCTACCTACATAATGAAGTTCCTCTACCTTGGAAACAATCTTACAAATCTCTACTGTGCCATCCCTAAAGTGTTCATATCCTTCCCAAAATATGGAGCCAAAAATCAGATATTATACCCCAGTTGGGGCCAAACTGGTGTTATATGAAGATTTATCATGATTTCCTTGCTTTTGTACCCTCTGTCTCTCTAAAACCCAGGATGCCAAACCCAAATGCTCTTTCAACCACCTTCCCAACCTGCCTACAATCGACTGATTTGTGCACATATGCCTCCATGACCTTGCTAAAGCGTCCTGTTTGTTACATTTTAGCTGACCCAGTGTTTTAATTATGTCCTCTTTTACTATGACTTTGGCAGCTTCTTCCTTCATACAAACATAAATACTCATTTAGTATCTGAGGCATGCCCTGTACCTCCATGCAAAGATCCCCTTTTTTCCTCCCAACCCTACTCTTCATATCCTATATCTGCTCATATGCCTGTAAGAAGACTTGGATTCCCTTTTATGTTACCTGGCAGTCTTCTCAGAAAATGCATCTCCCTTCATTTCATTTTTTCACTTTCCCTCTGAATTTATTTTCAGACTAGTTTTTACCTGACTGCTGTTGTACACATTTTATGCATCATCTTGATCTCTATTTCTCTCAGCCAGGAAGTTCTGGTTTTGTCCAATCTCGATGTGAATATATCTTCACTACACGAAAATCACTTCTTCAAACGCAGACCATTGTTCATTACAGTTTTGCCCCCAAATCTTTGATTTCAGTTTTCCTTGACCAGCTATGCTGGTTTACCTCTGAAATTGGCCCTCCTCCAATTAAGCATTTCAAGTCTGGAATGCTTCTTATTCCCTTTTTGTGGCTTACCTGAAGCTTGCGATACTATGATCTCTGTCCACTAAATGTTGTCGTATTTGACCCACCTCATTTCCCAGAACTATTTCCAACTTCCTTGGGCAGAAAAGCTACAGATTATTAAAATATTCCTGCATGCACTTGAACACTTCACTCTCTGTTATTTATGCAACTACTTTTCTAATATAAACTGAGATTAAGTCCTCCATTATCATTATGGAGGTGCAAAAACTATGATTTCCCTACAAATTGCCTCTTTCCCTCTTTGGTGCTGAATGCACACACCCAGTAATGTGATGGTACCAGGTATGATCTCTTAACTCTGTCCAAATGGAGTATTAAGTTGAGATGTGTGCAGTTATTTAGTAGGTAAAGTAGAAAGTCTGAATTGATTTTCAGATGGAGAGAACATTGTGTTTGGAATGATTTGGGTGTGCTGTACATACAGGCTCCCCCCCCGCCCCTTCCTCCATCCCCAATCACCACCCCTGTAGAGTTCACTCCCTCCCCAAACGTCACATCTACAGAATTTCCCCCCCATCCTTCCTCCCTAATCAACCCCCCTCTACAGAGTTCCCTTCCTTCTACCCTTGTGGAGCTCCCACTTCTTCCCCCTTACTGCCCCTCATAGCTTCACCCCATGCAGGCATCAACCCCATTCAGGCCCCATGCCTTTTGTATTGCCCCTGTCACAGTTATGGTTCAGGTGGGCAGTACCAGGTGGACCCTGCCTTTACCACTTGGGGGCTTCAATGGCTCCTGATTTCTTCCCCTCTCCCCTGTCTGGTCTCCCACTGGTGGAGACCTGCTGTGAACCTTGCCGGTGAGAAGCTCGACCAGTGATCAGGTAAGTACAAGGGAGCCTGATAATAGCATCTGAGATTCACTAATGTCAGACTAATGATGTTATTAATATTGAAATCAACTTTGGACACGATTTTGACAGCAAAACAGAACCACTACAATCGGTGGAGGTGAGCAACCAGGCGCATTTCTCATTTTTTACCTCTCACCCGATTGTACAGCCTCACCTAAAATCAGACGGGATGAGGTCGTAAGATTGAGCTCTTAGTTCCTTTGGGGGGGTGGTGGAATTGTGGCCTTGGACTCCAAAACCAAGCGTTATGGGAATTGGGCAGGAGAGTGCAGTTAACATTGTGCACCAGCCCATGATCTTGTTAGATGGTGGAGAAGGCAGTATGTTCTTACCAATTGAGGAAAGGGTTTGCATAAGAGGCAATGAATGAATTTTAAGTTTGTGTGAGGGTTTGCTATAGATGAGCAGTAAATGTGGAACATTTTCTGTTGTTTTCAGGTTTTTTAAGCAACCTTGGATTGAGTTTCTGGCACTTGATACCTTCTTGCAGTTTTGTATGTGTGTAACCTCGAGTTTTTTCGGTAGCATACTGAACCTGGATAGCACCTGCAGCAAGAATTGGTGCCCGTCTGTCCTTTGGGAAGAATACTCTGAAATTCCCATGAGGCAACTCTCTTCTTACCTGGGTCTTGAAATGACATGTTTATTATGCCTGCTATCAAATACTTCTCATACCCTGGGGTGGTTTGTGCCTCTGTATTAGCTTATTCCTTTTGTACAATACTCATTACCAATAACCACCACCCCCCCCAACAAACTTTTCTTTTTGCAAACGTTGGCAATGTCATTTTGAAAATAATTTCTTAAAACATTTAAACTAATTACTTTAAAAAGAAATGTGAGCTTGGCATTTGACCTGTTGGTCAGATTTTCTGTGACCTCCTCATTAGGTTTGCTGCAAAGGCAATTATCAATAATTAATCAAATTAGCTGATCATGGAAAATTTGAGGTAATTAGCTCACATTGCCAACATTCAACATTTGATAGTGGCGTGTTACAATTTGCTCAGGGAGTACGAGTTTCTGTGGCAACATGTACTTCCCCTGAATGTTGTAGTCTGGCTAGTGATGGCACAGCTTCCAACACACTTTCCATCATATGGCTGCATTCCTACCACGTTGAACTGATTTACAGGTTGGTGCTCAAACTGTTAAACCACAATTACAATCATGTACCCTTGGCCATCAAATCCTGGATTGGGACTTGAACCCAAAACCTCTGGCTCAGAGGCAGGAACACTACAAGTCTGTTTAGCATTTGGTACTCAAGCTAGTCTTAGCTTGTGAAAAATTGCCTGAATTATGTGCCACTTTTGAAGCTTTGCCTTGAAAGGGGTGTTGATAGCAGGGAGCATGGTTGTGGAATTTGATGTTCTTCAATTATGAAAAAGAAATTAACAACTTTTAATTGAGAACAGGCATAATTTGTCTTAGAGGTGTAGATATGTGCATGAAAGCTGGTTAACTTACTTATGATCTGAGAATTAAATGGAGTTCCAGTAAAGTATCAGGTCTTGTGCATAATTAAGATCAATTAGGTTTGTAATTCTTCCCCTTCGACACTGTCATGGATTACTGAACATTTGGATTAACTCCCAGCAAAAGCAATTAGTTCAGTGTTGGTTAATTTCTTCAAGAAGTTGGAACTTCTTCCTGTTGCTTCCCTGCTGCCATCAGATCTTTGAATGGGCCTGACATATATTAAGCTGATCTTTCTCTTCACCCTATCTGTAACCGCAACGCTATATTCTGCACCCTATTCTTCTCTCCTATGTATTCAATGAATGGTATGTTTTGTCTGTACAGCACACAAGAACCAATACTTTTTACCGTACGCCAATCCATGCGACAAACCAAATCAAAGGATATTTCTGAGTGGAAATGCACTTGAGGGTCATGGGAATAAGTGAGATGAAATATTTATTTGGATTACTGGGAGCTGCAGAGAATTCATCTGAAAAGCAAGCAGACTTGAATCGTGGAACTGAAACCAGCAATGCTGGAGTTTTCCTCTTGGCAGGCTGAAAGATTCCTCATAACTGCAAGCAGTGCCATTGGATGAAGAAGGGTATCTGTTTAACAGTTTGGCTTTCTGAAGTAACTTCATTGCAAATGTGGACTGGGGGAGCGCGTTGGAAGGTAGGTCTGCTGAGGAGCAGTGGAGGATCTTTAAGGAGATCTTTCTTGGTGCTCAGCAGAAATTTATTCCGATGGTTAAAAAGGACAGTAGGAAGAGAGGTAATAAGCCGTGGATAACGAAGGAGGTGAAGGAAAGTGTTAAATTAAAAGCGGAGGAATTTAGAGTAGCTAAGAGCAGTGGGCGAGAAGAGGATTGGGAAAGGTTTAAATGTCAACAAAGATTGACAAAAAAGTTGATAAAGGAGGGTAGAAGAAGCTATGAAGCTGGGCTAGCACTTAATATAAAAAAGGATAGCAAGAGTTTTTATAAATATATAAAAAGGAAGAGGCTGGCTAGGGTGAACGTTGGTCCCTTAGCGGATGAGAAAGGGGACCTAGTGGTAGGGGATGGGGATATGGCTAAGGTCTTAAATAACTTTTTTGTTTCTGTCTTCACGGAGGAGGACGTGAATAATTTGCCGGGTGTTAGCGATGGAAAGGTGGTAGGACTGGAGGGTCTTAATGACATTACTGTTACTAGAGAGGTGGTGCGCGACAGACTGGAGGGGCTGATTGTGGACAAGTCCCCAGGACCGGATGGAATGCATCCGAGGGTTCTGAAAGAAATGGCGGAGGTGATAGTGGATGCCTTGGTGGTTATTTTCCAGACGTCGCTGGATTCCGGGGAAGTGCCGGAGGATTGGAAAACGGCTAATGTTACGCCGTTGTTTAAGAAGGGTGCCAGGCAAAAGGCGGGGAATTACAGGCCGGTTAGTTTAACGTCTGTGGTAGGTAAAATGTTAGAATCCGTCATTAAGGAGGAAATTGCGAGGCATCTTGAAGGGAATTGCTTGATAGGGCAGACGCAACACGGTTTCATTAAAGGGAAGTCGTGTCTGACCAATTTACTGGAGTTCTATGAGGATGTGTCTAGGGCGGTGGATAGAGGAGAGCCGGTGGATGTGGTCTTTCTGGATTTTCAGAAGGCGTTTGATAAGGTACCTCACAAGAGGTTACTGCAGAAGGTCAGAGGACATGGAGTTGGGGGTAGGGTGTTAGCGTGGATAGAGGATTGGTTGTCAAATAGGAGGCAGAGAGTGGGGGTCAATGGGTGCTATTCGGATTGGCGGTTGGTGACTAGTGGGGTGCCCCAGGGGTCGGTGCTGGGGCCTCAGCTATTTACCATTTATATAGATGATCTGGAGGAGGGAACCGAGTGTAGGGTGTCGAAATTTGCTGATGACACCAAGATTGGGGGAAAGGCAAATTGTGCGGAGGGTGTGGAGAGTCTGCAGAAGGATCTAGATAGGCTGGGCGAATGGGCCAGGAAATGGCAAATGGAATTTAATGTTGGCAAGTGTGAGGTGGTCCACTTTGGTAGGAAGAATGGTAGGAAGGACTATTACTTACGTGGCGAAAAACTGCAGCAGGCGACAGTGCAGAGGGACCTCGGAGTCCTTGTGCATGAGTCGCAAAAACCCAGCCTGCAGGTGCAGCAGGTGGTCAGGAAGGCGAATGGGATGCTGGCCTTCATAGCGAGGGGGATTGAATATAAAAGTAGGGAGGTCTTGCTGCAGCTGTATAGGGCATTGGTGAGGCCGCAGCTGGAGTACTGTGTGCAGTTTTGGGCGCCGCACCTGCGCAAGGATATTTTGGCCTTGGAGGGAGTGCAGAGGAGGTTTACTAGGCTGATACCGGAGTTGAGGGGGTTGAGCTATGAGGAGAGGCTGAATAAACTAGGCTTGTACTCGTTAGAGTTTAGAAGAATGAGGGGAGATCTCATTGAGACGTATAAGATGATGAATGGGATGGATAGGATAGAGGTGGAAAGACTCTTCCCGCTCAAAAAAGACAGTAGGACTAGGGGGCACAGCCTCAAGATAAAGGGGGGGCAGTTCAGAACGGAGTTGAGGAGGAACTTCTTCACTCAAAGGGTGGTGAATCTCTGGAATTCTCTGCCCGTTGAAGTGGTGGAGGCTGCCTCGCTAAATATTTTTAAGAAGCGGGTTGATGGGTTTTTGATAAGAGAGGGGATTAAGGGTTATGGGGAGAGGGCGGGAAAGTGGAACTGAGCCACGACAGATCAGCCATGATCTTATTGAATGGCGGGGCAGGCTCGAAGGGCCAGATGGCCTACTCCTGCTCCTATTTCTTATGTTCTTATGTTCTTAAGCCTACTTCTGACACTAAAATATTTATAGGATCAAGAGAAACCAGAGTGTACTATGTCCGTTCTCAAGTCTACAGCAGCAAACTTTGTTGCAACTGACTTGTCTTCACCCAGGGAAAAAAACATTGTTACAGCTTTTTAGATATATTTCAAAATCTATAAAATACCAGTTTCTGCAGACTCGAGCTATTGCACCTTTTGTTTGTTTGTCTGGGTTTGATCTATTACTTTAATGATGCACCTCATGGCTGGCTGAGAATTGGTTTTGAAAATAGTCAAACCAGCAAAAGAGGAAAGACTTATGTTTATACAGTGCCTTTCACATCTATTCTAACATCCGTTATAGCTGGTGATTTTCTTTTAAAAGTAGATCAAACAGTTATGTGACTTTGCTGGGGTTGCATGGACAATGGCTACTTTAGATTTAATTGCATGCTTACGACACCAGATGGAGGTGTTTTATCTATAAATCTTGCAAGTGATTCTTTGTGAAAACCATAAAGAAATTAAAATTCAATAAAGCAGAAACATTTCCAGCTTCCAGTGTAGTAAATTGCAAGTTATCCTGCATTCCAAGTAAATGGTTCTTGTTCATGCTAGTTAACATATGGGGCTAGAACTGGGTGGCCCGGTGGTTAGCACTGCTGCCTCACAATACCAGGGACTTTGGGTCGATTCCTGGCTCGGATCACTGTCTGTGCGGAGTCTGCATATTCTCCCTGTGTCTGCATGGGTTTCCTCCGGATGCTCCGGTTTTCTCCCACATTCCGAAAGATGTGCTGGTTAAGCACATCAGCCGTGCTAAATTCTCGCACAGTGTACCTGAACAGACACTGGAGTGTGGCGACTAATGGATTTTCACAGTAACTTCATTGCAGTGTTCATATAAGCCTACTTGTGACACAAATGAATAAAATTTAAAACATTTAAGCACTTAAAGCAGTAACCTCTGCAAAAGCATTGGTTAAAATGCATTCTCACTGGATAGCAGATAGCTGCAATCTTTTATTTTTTTTATCACCATGCTTAAAACACATCCTATAATTTATGTGAGCATACGACAATATAGGCAAAATGGCATATCACTTACAGCAATGATATATATCAGTACTGTAATTACACTCTGAATAATTGTTACAGAATTGTCCTTGTTTAAAGGCTGTCACTTGTGACTGAGTATTATAGCAGCTGTTTCAAAAACCTATGATTCACATGTTGTACAGGTGCAAGTTATGGCCCATTACCTAAATGAAACATAACATGAAACATTGTTTTATTCTATGTGTGTGTGACTCCTCATAGAACCTCCAGAGTCTGCAAATTATCTATGGAACGCTGCATGTTGTTTACTGTTAAGTGTTTCATGCACGCCAATTGTCTATTTTGATTTTCACTTCTGGGACATGTCCATTAGTGGGTAATGAAATAGCCAACCAGTCTAGAATAAATTATTCATCTAGTTTACTAGATTTGGCAGGAGAAAAAATATAAGCCCAGAACATTATTGATTATTCTAACTGTGGAAGTTGTCTTGGTTTCTCTGTGTTTTGAGGCTGCCTCATTACCCGTGGTCCGTGATTCACTCTTGGTGAGTTCAATTTCTACTTACTGGTGGTAGGTATCACTCGGAGTTCAGGATACTACAGCAAGTTCAAAGGGTTGCGTATGGTATTGGCACTGCTCACCCCATGGAAAATCCCATGTGGTGCATTGTAAACTTGGAGCTGAACATCAACATCCCGAAGGTGGGCAAGACTGAGATCCAGCTCATCTTGTGGAGAAATGGGAAAACCCTAGCAAAGGGCCCATAGTAGACAAGGAAAGGATTGAGCAAATAACATGCGCCCGCTACTAAAACTAATAAGTGAAGAAAAATGGGCTAAACGCTTGCTGGATTGTGAACTGGATAACGCAATTTTATTTTCTATTCATTTCAACTCTTACGTCTTGTGACATGTCACTTTTGACATATACAGGCGATTTTGTGCGCAGAAGTAGGAAGCATGCAACTAAAGCATTTGCAACATTTTGTACATTCATTAAATTATTGGTATTGACTTTAAAACAGAAATAGTGGCATAATGGTTGTGCTACTAGCTCGATAATCCAGAGTGTCAGTCTAAAGATGTGGAGTTGTGTTCAGACATCACTACTGAGGAATTTAAATACCTAATGGTAATTACAAAACTATCAGATTTTTATAAAAACCTATCTCATTCAGGAGAAGAAATCTGCTGTCCATACCCTTGACGTTCAACAGTGCGGGAGATTGGAGGCTTCAGGTGGTCCGAGAAAACCTTCACATCATTCTGCACTCATAATTTTCTTTCCAGTCGCAATAAAATTAAATAGCGGACCTGAAATGAAATCATACTGTGCTCAAACCACATTAGGGTGGCACAGTGGTTGCCACTGCTGCCTCACAGTGCCAGGGATCCAGTTTCAATTCTCGGCTCGGGTCACTATCTCTGTGGAGTTTGCACATGCTCCCCGTGTCTGAGTGGGTTTCCTCCAGGCGCTCCGGTTTCCTCCCACAGTCTAAAGGTGTGCATGTTAGGTTGATTGGCCATGTTATGTTGCTCCTTAGTATTGGGGGATTAGCAGTGTAAATATGTGGGGGCTAGGGTCTGGGTAAGATTACTGTCAGTGCAGGCTCAATGGACAAAATGGCCTCCTTCTGTACTTAATCGATTCTATGATTGTATTCATTTATTTGCCTTCAAAGTGATTAAGAGCATCAACTGATATCATTGATGATTAAGTGTCAGCTGAAACAACATTATCTCACATCAAAGTGCTCAACAGAAAGCATTCAGCACCTAAAGTGATTAAGGAGTTGCTGGAAGAAACTCTCAAGTTCTGTAGTGATCATAAAGTTTCAGACATAAGTTCCAGCTGATGCAGCAGATGCCTGCAAGGTGTTGGTTGTGTAGAATATCCGTAGAAACCAAAACTACATGGGCTAAAAACAATGTGGTGTTAGGATTCTGGTTTTTAACACTTCAACCTCCAATGTGATCCAAACTCACTATTTGTTTGAGCTTCTGTGGAGAAAAATTGAGGTATTCAAAAATCTTACTACACAGCATAATTTTGTGAGATTCCGTGTATGTTGTAAGTGCTCATCATCTGTCATCAATCTTGGGAGCTTAAGTTACATTTTCAAACAACATTGCATTTTAAGCCCTTAATAATTTTGCATGAGTTTTTTTTATTAAAAGAAAGCACATTGCGCAAGCAACAATAAGACATATGCAAACATCTTTTTCTAAATTTTATACTGGATCAAAAAAAATCCATGACTGAGTTGAGAATAGCAGAAGGCGTAAATATTTTGTCTGCTGTGATATTTGCACTGAAAATAATTAGCTGAAAACCAATTTGTTGCCCCACTGTTGGCTCCACAATTCTTTCAGTGTCTCCATTTTTATTTAATGAAGGCAAAGACTCAAACAATTGAATGCAGGACTGTTGAAACTAAAGAAGCTATAACATATTTTATGTCAGTGTTGTGTGATCGATGATAAATGGTATTTCCCAATAGTCTGATATCATCAAGCATTTCAAAAGGCTGGCCAGTGAGTGAATGCTTTTGTGTCCATATCGGAGGATTGGAATATAATCGAGTAATACCAGTGCTGGCAAACGTCTGCTTTGCACAAACGGAGATTTTTAAAGATTTGTATTTAAAGGCTATGAGCCTGTAAGATCAATCTTGTAAATCTGCTCATTTTGACATTGTTTAAAAATAGATTGATTTAGTGTTTGTGTGCTGTATAGGCCCACTTTAAAAGGTCATGTCAAATACTTGAAGTCATCAGATTGGTTCCAGTCTGCATATGGAAACCTACTCACTGTGATCTGAACTGAAAGTGGCATGTTTATTGCCAAACAGATTTGGAACTGTCTATAAATTAGTAGAAAAAAGACCACTACAAATCAATTTAGTAACATATAAAACAATGTCCCTAGCAGCCATTACCTCACTTGTAATGCAGTCATACAGCTAGAATTCCATAAATCATACTTCGAGTTAACCCCAGTATTAGCATTGGTGCCTCAAAAGTATTTGTGGGAAAGGTGTAGTTCATTTCTAAAATAACAGCTTGTATAGGCAATCCATAATTTAAAAACCTTGCCCATACCAACACAGCCTTCCAGACTTATGACTTGCCAAGGAGCGCTTAACTTTAAGTACAGCTTTGCATGTGTATCCTTTCAGTCTGATCAAAGCATATTTCACACAATCCAATTATACAGAAACCTGCTTGATACGTCAGAATTTTAATAACATCCATCAACAAGATCACACCACTGACACAATGAAGACTTTATGTACCCTGCTACAGTTCTGCTGTGCCATTTTCATTCTGAATGTGTGCTCTGTTTTCTTTTAGACAGCACAGTGGGGACATGTAATCTGTAACTTTGCTATTTTGATAGTAAGACCTGTATAGATTTATAGTGACAATAACTGTGTACATGCATAAATAAACTGGATTTGCTCATTTAACAACAGTATCTGTGCAATTTGATTTATTGTTTGAAAAGCAATTCTGGAATTTCAAATAACACAACTTATTTCTTCTCAAAGTTAAATCTTAATCTTAGTATTGCATTGGCAGAAGCAATACAGGAACTGTTTAATTTCTTGATTAGGTTAAGTTACACTTTCAAATATTATCAAATGTATCTGATCAAGGCAGATTTATTGCAATACCACCAGCTTAGAAACAAGGAATAATACTTTTTGTTTGTGCTGCTATACGTTTCACAAGGCCATTTTACAATCATTTCCAGATGTTTTCTACTAATTTGTATCAGATGTATATGAATTACTATGATCTGTTCACGTTTCTTTTCAAAATACTCTAGTAAAATTTAAGTCAATGGGAATCAGGGAAAAAACTCCCCACTGATTAGACTCATCCTTAACACAGAGGGAGATAGTTGCAGTTGTTGGAGGCCGATCATCTCAGCTCCAGAACATTGTTGCAGGGTTCCTTACAACAAGGTCCGAGGCCCAACCATCTTCAACTGCTTCTTTAATGATCTTCTCTCCTTCAGAAGCACAAATACTCTCTGGTGATTACAATGTGAAATTCCATTTACAACTCCTTACTTAATGAAGTGATTCACACTTGCAATAGCAAGACCTGTCTAATATTTAGGCCTGTGCTGATTAGCACAGGTTTATTCCTTCTCTGGTGGGTCAAAAACTTGAAAGTCCCATTCTAAAAGCACTTTTGGGGTACTTCCATCAGATGGTCTGGAGTGGTTCAAGAAAGCTGCTCACATCTTCTACTCAAGGGATGTTAGGGGTGCAAACCAAATGCTGGCCTTGCCAGTGACAATCCTATGAAAGAATATTAAAAATAAATGACACATAAAAGTAAGTCTAACCAACTCCACTGCGACATTCAATGATAATGCCATTGTTGAATCCTCCATGATCAATTTCCAAGGATGACCATTGACCAACAGCTTAACTGGATCAGTCACTTAAATACTATGGTTACAAGAGCAGGTCAGAGGCTGTGTATTCTGTGGAGACTGAATCACATTTGGAATCCCCAAAACCTTTCTATCATCTACAAGACACAAGTCAGGAGTGTGATAGAATACTATCCATGTCTAAGATGAATGCAGTTTCAACAATCTTCAAAAAATTGGCAACAACTGGACATGATTGGCACCCCACCCATCTTAAACATTCACTCCTTCCACCAATGTGCATCTTGGTTGCAGTGTATTCCATCTGCAGCAACTTTGCAAGGCTTCTCCAGGCACCCCCCAAACACATAGTGCCCTAAGCACAAGGGCAGCAGACCCATAGGAATACGTCCACCTGCAAATATCCCCCCAAGTCACAACCTAACCTGACTTGGATATTTGCTATTCTTTCTTCTTTGTCACAGGATTAAATTCCTGGAGCTCCCTACCTAACAGCACTATATATGTTTTTCACCACATGTACAGCGGTAGTTCAAGAAGGTGGCTCACCACCATCTCAAGGACAATTACGGATGGCAGTGACTGCTAGCCTTGTACCTGTCAGTCACAACCTATGATGAATAATTTTTAAAAATGCGACATATAAATAAAAAATACCTGTCAGAATTCAACAATTCTAATAACTGCAAATCGAAATGACAGATGCAGACATTTCTCTGATTAAGTTTACAGAACTTAATTATTTTAGCAATCACAAAACAGAACAGACTAATTATGATGCATCAAAAGCAATGTTAAAAGACACTTAACAGGTTTGCTGATAAAACTTTTTCTAATCCATCTGTGAAGTGAACAAAATTTGTACAAATCTTTAATAAAATGTAAAAAAAACTATTTACTCAAGAGAAATGGAAGTTCCAGGTCTAAAATAATTGTCTTCTCCCAATTTAAAGAACGATTCCTCAGGCAGTCGTTTTGATTGACTGCACTTGTCAATCACCAAAAACTCCATGGACCCAGCGATGCGCATTTTATAGTTGTTTAATAACTTCAAATCTACAGCAGTAAATGTCATGATCTTACCATTAAATGATTAGTGCCGGTGGGATTGTGAGTTGATATAGAATAAAAGATCTAGGGAGACAGATTAAAACAGTATGATTATTGCATAACTATTTAAATCACAAACAAAGGATTTTGTTGGATAGGAATGATGCATATTTACATCCATATATACAAGGTATAAACTATGCTCCAAACTATATTCCATTTCATGGAATAGGTCTTTCCATGAGCACCACACATTTTATTTGCCGGTAATAAAATCTGTTCTACTTTGAATAATAGGAAACAATTAAGATACATGTAAAATTTTTTTTCTTTTAGCAACAGACTGCATAAATAAATCTGTGTATTGGAATCCTGCAGCTGTCAAAGTGATTGATGGAGGGTTTTTTTAAATCCATCAGGCCTTTTAATATTACATATACACAAAATGACAAGATTACTACCAAGAAATAAGTCAATTTTGCTAATCTTACTTTATGAATTGGAAAGACCTTAATATGCAAACAGTTGCAAATATCTAGTTCATGGTTCATGTTAATATTTTAGAGATAATGTTTAGTACTGGGAAGATCAAAATTTAACTGTAGAAAATGGGATAAACATAAATGACGCAATTTAGAACCTATTCCACTTAAAACGTTGGGGCCATGTTGTCTCAAGGGCTTAACAGCTGAGATCTTAAAACAGCAGACGGGCTTACATAGCTGGAGGACTGAAGATGTGCAAAGGGATTTTCCAGCTGCACTTGGCCCAAGACTGACAAATCCTGTCCGAGGTCAATGGACCTTTGCATGTCTTGTCCCACCCGCTATGGTTCCCATGAAGGGCAGGATGGGAAAATTCTGCCCGTGATGTTGCACTGCTGGCAAAAAAGTGCAGTCCAGCTAGATGTTTTATTTTCAGAGTTACAAATAAATGAAAAGCATTCAGTTAACACTAAAAGGCCACATCATCATGGAGATGGTGAAGCTTAAGGAGGCTCTCTGGTTTCAATTTATCTGAGTATTCTAAAGCAGGGGAAGAAGCTATACTAAGAGGGTGCTGCTGTTAGCTGGCTCCAAGCAGTTAGGGGTCAGGGATGTCTGGGGAGCTGAGCAGGTGGTGGAAGTAAGGGCTCAAAAAAACACTGGGAGCCATTATACAGCTTGCTGCAACTGGGAGACTGGCATTTGGAGAAACCCGGAGCAGTGCCAACTTAGCGGTTTGTGAAAGAGTTGAAATTGTGCCCATAATTAAGTGGCATGAATGGAGCTTTGTGCATTCTCAGGAAAAGAGATTGAACCATTGGGAGGTGAGCAGTTATTAAGGCTGTTCAAGTTGGAGCAGCTTCTGAGGTAATTCAAATCGAATGTGAATATTTGAAGTCCATCATAAAGGAGACAGAACTTAATAAAGTTTTGTGACTCACAATGATCAGTGACATCTGGGTGGGTTGCTGAGAAATTTGTGGATCCTGTCTTAGTACTGTATGGTGTGTTTGATCACAGTTTGCCTGATTGCTAATTCATATTTTCTTCATGTTAATTGTAAATGTTAGAGTACAAGACATTGTAAATTGTTTTGGTTTTCTGATTTTGTAAAGTTTATTTGTTTGTGGAATCTTACTTTCTCCCAGCTTCCCAAAGTGGCTAGGAACTTAAAACTCATCTGGTCTGTGGCAGCTAGTTCCATAAAAAGGGGGCATGGCTTCACTTCCCTTAACACTGCTGCCCTGCACAGAACAGACTCCAGACCTGCTACACTTTACATTTCACGGCAGACCCAGGGTGGAAGCCTGGTTAGAGATGTACAACTCCAGACTAAGGTTAGTAAAAAGGAACAGGGAGGCAATTCAACTATAATTTATTGAAATCGGTTTTGTTATGATTGGATATTTTCAGCATCAAGCCTACTAATATTTTGAGATCAGTTACGACCTGATGGAAAAAGTATCACCCTTATTTGTTTCTTCAAATCTTCTCTCGAATATACTGAATAGCCCTGGTTTTCAGTTAAACTCATCTTTCGTATACAACTTTATCAATTGCCTTTTGGAGGGTTGGGTGCAATGGCATAAGATTCATAGCAATGCTGCTTGAAAAGCTTCTTGGACATTGCGGACAATCATTTTCTCCCCTTTTCTATTGTGATGAATTATGCATGTGCTTGGTTGAATCTTCTTGAATGTGCACAGAGGCCAATTCTGCAGGCCACAGGTGGACAATTATGTTTTGAAAATCTAATTTATATTTATTTCTTACCCATATTTTGCACGTAACAGTCCGTAAATCATTGTTACTTCTTGTAGAGGATGAGTAGTTTTTATGATAGATCGTGTGAGTAAGTACAGTGCCAGTTGCTGTTGCAATCCTTGGAGGTATTCACTTCTCCTTCACCTCCTCACTTAAGTAATCTTATTACAGCAGTGTAATGTCTAACTAGTTGTGGGCAATGCCATTGAAGATCTGTTAGTGGTTAACTCCATGAAACTAAAATAAAAGCAAATTACTGCAGATTCTGGAAATCTGAAATAAAAACAGAAAATGATGGATGACAGACTAAAGCTGGTGTCAAAGCAGAACAAAGGCAGTGCTGGGCCTCATTCTGCTATTAACACCTGCTTTAATCTTTAATATTTTTATCAGCGCTCCCTTTGTCTTGCGTTTTATAACGTATTTGTCATTTAATCTCTCACAACTTCTAACCTTTCCCTGATCTGCTATTTGGCTTCACTTGCTCCCCCACCCACTTTTCAACAACACAAAACCTATCATATTTCTATCTCTCTCTAGTTTTGCTGATGAGTTACATTAGACTTGAAACATTAACTCTGTTTCTCTCTCCACAGATGCTGCTAGACCTGAGAGTTTTTCCAGCAGTTTTATCTCTGAAAGTATAACTGATTGAACTAAAGGAGATTACAGAGCAATGTTCATTAACAATGTAGATTGTTGGAGTTATCAACTAGAGAGACTGGATAACAATGCACTATGTTTCATTTCTCTAGAGCCTTTAATGTAGCAAAATGTCCCAAAGTACTTCACTGAATCATCATTTATATAATGATTATATAATGACATATATAATCACTGAGTCAAAGAATGGATTATTAGGAGTGGTGACCAAATACTTTGTGAAAGAGATGACATATAAAAGGATGTTGAAAGCAGTGAAGGAGATGGAGAGCTGGAATTCTAACAATTAAAATGATAGGTACTGGAAATACTCAGCAGATCTGGCAGCATCTGCAGAGAGAAAAAAAAGACAACAATGCAGATTAACAATCTGACATTAACTCAGGATTCTTTCTTATATCATAAAACCATAGAAGAGTTCAGCACCATTGAAAGCTGTTCCACCCTCGTAGCTGTGTTAAGTTTTTGTAAAAGCATTCCCAAACAATCTCATTATTCCATTCACACTCCTGTATATTTATATTGCTCCTAAAGGGCACTCACGTTGTTGTAACAATTCCACATGCAATCACTAGATGGAGTCAGTGTACTTCTTTAATAAGTGTAGTTTTAAAGGCCACATTCGCAGAGTGTGTAACGACAGATGTTTTGTACTTCATAAACTGTTCAAACAGCCCATAAAATGAGCTTGTGGTCCTCCAACTCACTTAGATAGGGTGAATTGGAATTTTATATAGGGTTTAGATAGGGTTTTCAACTTTGGTGCAAAATAGACACAAAGTTAGTAATCCAGGGCATTCTTTCAAGATGTTAAAGAAACGGCCCAAATCATGGGCAGGAATATTTGGTCCTGCAGCCATTTAACACTGCATGGAGTGTTGATTGTCTGGAGACAGGATATTTGCCTTCTCTTGGATGGAAATCCCATGTGAAAGAGCTTCCAGCCAACAGTTCTGTCAGCAATGCCAGTGGCAACAGTGACCGGGCCTGGGGCTACAAGCCATCCCCAGATTCTAAGTTGCAAAGTCCAAGATCAGTTAAGTGTGGGAGATCTCACAATGGGGAGGTGGGGTTGAGGTCCGAGAAGGGTGGGGACATTCTGTTGATGTCTTGATGGAAAAGCCAGTGGACATGACAGAGGGAGTACCTGTGGGAATAGGCCTTGAGGTGATACACAATGTGGAAAGGGGGCCCCCTTAGGAAATCACTCCTCCTCCATTTCATACACTGAGGCCTGAGCACAGTGACCTACCAGCTACCCCCGATCCCAGAATTCCTCTCGCCATCCACAAGGAGATTTTCACACTAACTTCACTGCAGTGTTAATGTAAGCCTACTTGTATCACATAATAATAAATAAAATTGAGGCCCGCTGTAAAGTGGCCCTTATTGGTCACGTAAGGGCCTCAGTTAGGCAGAGGGTGAATGAGTGGATGGTGGGGAGGTGGCCACTTGGTGAATTTTACCAGCCCCCTGGACTGCAAGAGTGCCCCCAGGAGACTGTAAAATTCTGCCCCATGTCCCAGTTCAGGCCTCATATGAATTTTTGCTGGTGAACTGCATGTACCCAGAGGACACTCTGGAGGAACTTTTACTACTGTTGAAGCTTCTCGGATGTGGAACTATATGTGTGACACGCCAGTGGAGTCTGAACCCCATCAGCCGATGTGATCATCCAAGAGGCACCCACCTAGGAGGCTTCCTCAAGGAGCCTGGTTCAGTTAGGGATGGAAGCAGGTGGAGAGTTAAACAGATCACCCAAAGCTGAGATTGGCCCACATTCACATCAGGACAGGTGAGCGCTGCTGATCTAGGATGAAGACAGTGAGAAAAACTTAAGACAATTTTCATTTGTTTGTAGAACTTGGCGGTGACAGGAAGTGTATTAATTCTAATTTAGCTCTAAAGAAAATCTTCTGATTTGTTGCCGATGCATTCATGGCCCCCAGCTGCCAGAATCTTCTTCTTTCCTCTTCAGATCTCTTTATACAGCATCTGGGTAATTTTCCATATCACTAACTGGCAAGCTAAAGGGCAGATACCAAACAGCTGCAGAGAGGGTGCCTTCAGAAGCAGGAGAGAGGGGAATTTATGTGTCGGGTCACCACCTGACTTGTTTGCACTTCTTAGTAATCTTGTTAGAGTCTTGTTCAGAATGGCAACATTGGCAATTAAGTGTCCAATTTGAACAATCACACTGCCATCTCCAACCTTGAGCTTCAGTCTCGGCAGGGGACCGTCCAGAAGATCTTGGCAGCAAACCATTCCCACCTCCAATTGAATGCTTAGTGCCAATAATTTGATACCTAGATAGCCATTGCTGTTCTGAACCCACCTCCCTCAAGATTGCTGAGAGACCGAAGTGCAGCAGGCAGCCAACCTGACATGCAACTTTCACAAGTTTCCCCTCCATCCTGGTTCCAAAGCAGCTCTGTGTGACTGATAGGATTCTACTATCTGCTTTTTGGACACCACGGTAGCACAGTGGATAGCACTGCTGCTTCACAGCTCCAGGGACCTGGGTTTGATTCCCGGCTTGGGTCATTGTGTGGATTTCCTCCAGGTGCTCTGGTTTCCTCCCACAGTCCAAAGATGTGTGGATTAGGTTGATTGGCCATGCTAAAAATTCCCCCCGGAGTCCTGAGATGCGTAAGTTAGAGGGATCAGTGGGTAAATTATGTAGGGATGGGGGGGTGGGGCCTAGGTGGGATTGTGGTTGGTGTAGACTCGATGGTCCCCAAGACCTCCTTCTGCACTGTAGGGTTTCTATGTTTCTATGATGCAGCTTATCCACAGGGGGCCAGTTAGACTAGATAACTAGTGTGAGATTCAGAATGTCAACAGCACAGGTTTGCTTCCTATTTTGGCTGAGGTAGATTTGGGACCTGTCTTTTGCCTTGCCCCTGACAGTGGCAAATATCACTAATGAAAAGGCTCAGTACAAATCATCAACCGACGACGAGCCAAGGATTTCTCTTTGCGCAGATCACTCATGACATGACACATACTACAACTTGCCAGTTACTGACCATGGAAAATCACCTCACCTCTGCAAGGTGAATGGGGACTGGTGAAGATTCTGGGGGCTGAGAGCATGAATGAGGTGGAGACATGCCTGAAGATTTTTTGTGGAGCTCTATCTATATTGCACACACGTACAGTGCCCATTAGTACATTAAAATTACCATTCAGATCATACAACCAGCCTAGGATCTCAATTTGCATATTTAAATAGTCTTCTACTTGTTTTGAGCAGGAAGATTGGGCCCCATTTGAAGTTGGTGGGAAAATGGATGTCCACGATGTCCTCCAGCCAAATCTTTACCAGTCATATCTTTATCAAGTGAGAACTGAGCAGTCAGCAGGCAAAACCCTCATTGGCACCACTAATGAGATATTAATCTTGATGCCTTCAAATGTGTATTTTGCTTCAGCATCACCATCCTCAATAATATTCTCCATAGGAATACATGATAATATCAGCAAGGGAGGTGCCTACTTTCAGTGGTAGCATCATCCTTGAACATGTTAAGGAAGTGCTCAAGCAGCACCTTCAATGGTACCAGCCATACAGCATTTATAGCACAAGTAATTATCAGAATCTCTGATTAAAGGTGACAGGTACAATTATTATCACACAGAAAAGGAAAATGAAATTAATAGGTGCATTTGAGGAATCAAATCTCTTAATTTTGTCATCTATTCTATAAAAATAGTAAGTAATCTTCTTTGAATATTAAATACTCCTTTACATAACGTTAAAAATCCTTTAAGTTTGTTGAAAATACAGGATTTACAGCAAGATAACTGGCATGTTAGAGGTAGATATTTAGAGGTTGATATTTGTTTGATAATCACTCCTGTGAAGCACATTGGATAGTTTTACTATGTTACATGCACTATATAAATGCAAGTTGTTGTTGTTGACACTAATGGGCAATGAGAGAATATTGTGGGATTTAGCAACATTTTAGGTGTTGGTCGTACTGGAGTTCAGATCCAGGCAGCGGCCAACCAAGGGGGTCATCCAACCAGACTGCTTGCCCCTCTACTACAGTTATATTCACAGCCAGGTGTCCCTGGAGAGAGGGCATGCATGTCCGAAGGTACTGTTAACGCCTCCCATGTCTACTGGGCACCACAGGGACTGGGGTGCATTATTGACCCCTTTAATCACATTTTGATTTGATGTTTTATGTTTCCTTTCCACTTTTTCCTTTGTTTTGGACAGTTCCCCTCCTCCTGGCAGCCATCCCTTTTAATTTGTCCCTTTGTTAATTGATTTGATTTATTTGATTGGCCAAAAAGAGCAGTAGCTCTGGAGTTTATTCTGGAGTGTGGCAGTACTCCAGAAGGGAAACCTGAGTGAAACAGAGGGGAGAAATGTGGACTTTAGCTTACTGATTAATTACAGAGTCTAACATGGAGAGATTTGAGGAAGGTTTTGAACTTTCCCTCATTTCTCCTTGAGTTCAATGCCAAAGACCAGTTGGATAGATGATCCTCATGTTGTCTGCTCAAAATTTAGGGAACTGGAATGATTAAACATCCTCTTAAACCAAAGTTTAGGCTAAAAAATATAAGATAAACTTTTTATTAACAGCAAAGAGATAGCAACAGTTGTTACATAAGAACATAAGAAATAGGAGCAGGAGTAGGCCATCCAGCCCTTCGAGCCTGCCCCGCCATTCAATAAGATCATGGCTGATCTGTCGTGGCTCAGCTCCACTTTCCCGCCCTCTCCCCATAACCCTTAGTCCCCTCTCTGATCAAAAACCCATCAACCCGCGTCTTAAAAATATTTAGCGAGGTAGCCTCCACCACTTCAACGGGCAGAGAATTCCAGAGATTCACCACCCTTTGAGTGAAGAAGTTCCTCCTCAACTCCGTTCTAAACCGCCCCCCCTTTATCTTGAGGCTGTGCCCCCTAGTCCTACTATCCTTTCTGAGTGGGAAGAGTCTCTCCACCTCTATCCTATCCATCCCATTCATCATCTTATACATCTCAATGAGATCTCCCCTCATTCTTCTAAACTCTAACGAGTACAAGCCTAATTTATTCAGCCTCTCCTCATAGCTCAACCCCCTCAACTCCGGCATCAGCCTACTAAACCTCCTCTGCACTCCCTCCAAGGCCAAAATATCCTTGCGTAAGTACGGCGCCCAAAACTGCACACAGTACTCCAGCTGCGGCCTCACCAATGCCCTATACAGCCGTAGCAAGACCTCCCTACTTTTATATTCAATCCCCCTCGTGATGAAGGCCAGCATCCCATTCGCCTTCCTGACCACCTGCTGCACCTGCAAGCTAGGTTTTTGTGACTCATGCACAAGGACCCTGAGGTCCCTCTGCACCGTCGCCTGCTGCAGTTTTTCGCCACTTAAGTAATAACCCTTCCTACCATTATTCCTACCAAAGTGGACCACCTCGCACTTGCCAACATTAAATTCCATTTGCCATTTCCTGGCCCATTCGCCCAGCCTATCTAGATCCTTCTGCAGACTCTCCACACCCTCTGCACAATTTGCCGTATACACACACATACACACAAGCTTTACACTATATATCATGCACTTTAAGATTCAACAACTCTGGCTATTTCACTTTAGAATACGGATTGATATTCGATGGGATGGCAAGGAATGCACTGCTAAGTACAGAGGATGTGAATACTGTAGAGAGAGATCAAGGTCCAGAATTGAACTTGTTCTGCGTTTTCTTATGTACATGGCTTGCATTAATAAACCAAATGGGTTTGTAATGACAAGCTGGTAGTTTTATGGTTACCATTACAGATTTTTTTAATGCCAGGAGCAGGAATGTCTTACAGCAGCTGTACAGGGCTTTGATGAGACCACACCTGGAGTATTCCATGCAATTTTGGTCTCCTTACCAAAGAAAGGATGTACTTGTTATCGATAGAGCACAGGAAGGCTCACCAACCTAATTCCTGGGATGGCAAGATTGTCATAAGAGGAGAGATTGGGTTGATTGGATCGATATTCACTGGAGTTTAGAAGAATGAAATGTATAAAATTCTGACAGGACTGGATGCAGTGATGATGTTTCCCCAGCTGGAAGGTTTGGAATAAGGGGTCCCGGTCTCAGGATACAGACTAAGATAAGGAGATTTCTTCACTCAAGAAGGTGTGAACCTGTGGGATTCTCTATTACAGAAAGCTGGAGAATATATTTAAAAATAAAATAGATAGATTTCTAAATATTAAAGACATCAAGGATATGGGGAGAAAGCAGGAATATGGCATTGAGATAAAGGATCAGCCATGATCATGTTGAATGGTGGAGCAGGCTCAAGGAGCTGAATGACCTACTCCTGCTCCTCCTTTCTTTTCCTATCAAGTAATTTAAAAAAGGGACGGCATGGACAAGTTGGGCTGAAGGGCCTATTTTCATGCTGTAAACCTCTATGACTCTAATAATTACTGAATTGTAATCAATTTTATTTTTGATATTATTAATCTGACTGTAGAAATCCGTGGACAAATTATAACTTGGTGACTGAGGTGTAACAGGAATTTTAACTGTGTTATGTTACAATTACTTCTGCTCAACTTGTCACACCTTGAACACCTAATGTAATATTTATGAAATGATAAATGTTTGCATTCAGCATTAAATGAGTCCATATATTTATAAGTTAATATAATTGTAATCGGTTTATGATACTTCAGCTTTACTCTCAATAAAGTTTTAAAACATGGAAGGTTTCTTTCCTGCTGCCATCCGACGTTTGAATAAAACCTACCTTGCACTACATTGCTCTTTCTCTACAACCTAGCTATGACTGAAACATTTCATTATGCACTTTCCTCTTCTATGTACAGTATGCTTTGTCAGTGTAGCATGCAATACTTTTCACTATACTAATACCTGCTACAATAACAAATCAAATCAAAAAAAGGTTAAAACAGGATATTAATTCCTGACTTGCTGTGTGTGAAAATTCTGCAATGTGATTAGTTGTTTTGTCTGCCTTAGTAGTCACTGTTGCTCTAGATCAGGGCTTCCCTATAATTGGCACTATACTAAAATTAGCATTTAAAAAGATGAAGTGCATTGGATTTTGTAGATAGCTGTCTTCAAGATCACCAGTGAACAGTGGATCATTGTCCCTAACCACAAATCCGGCCAAAAAAAACTGGTTGTAGGAGCTGTGATAATCAGTCCATGACTGCAGTCACTCTACAACAAACAGTTCCGCATCTTAACAGCGCAGTTGATGTTTCCAATGCAGTTCATGATCTCTTAGTTCCAAATTGCAGCATTTAAAAAGCTCTTATCAGTATGGCTCACCCTGTCTAGAACATGTGACCTCGGCTTCCTGAATGTAACTTGCGTAGCCCTTCTTAAACATTTTTAAGTTTTAAAGTTTATTTATTAGTGTCGCAAGTAGGCTTACATTAACACTGCAATGAAGTTATTGTGAATATATATAGTTTGTTTGCAAAGGTTGAAAACATTCACCCGTAATCTAATGCACTTTTAATCTGGTAACTGGTGATTAAGTCGCCGTCTCATAAATTTCAACAGTGCCTGTGAAGCATGTAACTTAAAAGAAAACAGTAGCAAGTAGACGTTTCTCCAGCACCGAAATCAGACATAACCCTGCATGAACGCAGTCCAACCTGAGACCACACTGTTCATCAGCAAAGCGCCTGACTGACATACATTCTGGCCAAGTCAGCAAAAGGGTTTCGCAAGCTGGTCGCTTTTCCGGAACGCCCTCCCCCTACACACCGCGCTAGTTAATCATAAACCGCCCTCCCCCCGCCAGCTGTTAGACTTTCGACTGTAGAAATTGATCGAGAAACCTTCAATGTCTCCAAACAAACAACATCGCCTTTCTTAGTCACCACTGCCAGCCGTGATCCAAAAACCATGAAGCCTGCTCTCCTCTTAAAGGTACACTGTCTTTTATTTCCCCCCCACCCACTAGAATTTATGTTTTGCAGTCCTGAAATAAGGAGAAGGAAAACCTTGTTTATTCCGAAAAGATATGTTTTTTTTCTTTCGTTTACGTCAATTTAAATTTAGAAAAGAGTAGCAATCCAGTGGTTCCAATTCAGAGGCGGGATTGCAAAGGAGAGTTTGAAGAATAGGATAGAGTGATTGCTATTAAACCACTTAAATAACCTTGTAAAAGTTTTGACTGCCCTTTAATTGTCGCGACCGGCTTTCTAGCGCCTCCAGTAAAATGATAAGTGAATTGTGAATAGCGCTTTAAAGAGGTTCTGCTAACACCAGAGACAAAAAGATTCAATAGCTTGGTCAATGTCGGAAAAAGGACTCCAGCCCTAATTGTTATTTGCTGGCTTGAAGACAACTCCTGATTTTATGTTGTTTCGATTTGATAGATTTCTTCTCAGATGGGAAACAAAATTTGTTTAAACAAATCATTGTGTTCCATAAAACATACTGCAGGCGAATGAAAGTTATTATTTCTAAACAAATCAGTTTCCTCTCAGATTATCCTTGTCGCAGTTATATATCCCCTCGTGAACATGACTGTTAGCTACAGTTTTGTATTGCCGACCCAACCCAACCCAACATAAATCTAAGTTTTAACTTTGATTTGAGCACAGCAGTTACCCACCCCGCTCGAAGTGTAGGACTGAAAGCATTTGGGGAATGGCTTACATATCAACAATGTGTGAAAACAACAGGAAAACTTTAAAGGGAACTCTCCCGTTATTTATAGACTGGTAAAAGGTGACTGTTTATGGATCTTATCAGAATTAGTCACAGGAGGACTAACTAGAATATATAAAATAAAAAGTTGGAAAAACTCAGCAGGTCCGGCAGCATTCGTGGAGAGAAAAAGCGACTGAACTAGAGACCTTCAATGAATCCCGATGCTTGGCCTAAAAAAAAGTGACTGTGGAACGGAGTGTGTACTAGAGTCATTGACAACTTACTGGAGTTTCTTTACACAGCACCCACAGTTATGTCAGGTGCAAAAATAAAACCTGAAACCTCAAGTGAAAAGAAAAACTATACTTCGATGATGGAATAAAAATGCTCTGCTTAAAACACCAATCATATTTTTAGTGCACCGTGTTATGCAGTAACTGAGGAAGGAAGGAAGGTTATGGGTATTTTGTTTCCGTTTCAGATTTGTCATGCACTAATTTGATTGCAGAGACATGGCAAACAATCCCGATTATATAATTTTGGGAAGTAAAAATGATCCTTGTTCTTATTTGTAAGATGCATGTTCTCAGAGCTTAGTGCAGTCTTAAAATAGGAGTAAGGAAGTTTTTGTTTTCTAGCATCTGATCCATTCTCAAGGAAAACCACAATGCTGTTGAAACGTCTATTATTTGAAATTCAAAACTTGCACAGTTATTATCTGAAATGAAAATATATCAGCAAATTCTTCTGACTAGAACCCTGGATGTCAAGGGATATCAAGGATTTGATAAAGATATAAAGGGAACATGCAGGAGGTGTAGAGCACTTAAAATGGGGGAGGTCCTTCAGGAATATAGAGAATGCAGCGGGTGCTTAAAAAAATTAGGTGGGCAATGAAGGGCCACAAAATAGCATTAGCAGGTTAGATTAAGAAAAATCCCAAGGCCTTTTATAAGTATGTTAAGAGCAAGAGGATGACCATGGAAAGTGGGGTCCATTCGAGATCAAAGGGTCAATCTCTGTGTGGAGACAGAGAATGTGGGTGAGGTTTTAGATGAATTTTTTTTATCTGTATTCACTAAGGAGAAATACATTGCAGTTGGAGATTTCAGTTGGGACAATGAAGTTCCAGAGCACATTAAGATTAATAAGGATGAGGTATTAGATGCTTTAGCAGGCAAAAAGGTGTGTAATTTTCCAGAACCTGATAAAATGTATCCCAGGCTGCTATTAGAGGCAAGGGGGAGATTGACAGAGTGGGTTACATGGACTTCAGTAAGGCTTTTGACAAGGTCCTACATGGAAGGCTGATTCAAACGGTTAGAGCCCATGGGACCCAAGTCAAGTTGCCAACTTGGATCCAAAATTGGCTTCTTAATAGGAGGCAAAGGGTGATGGCTGAGGGCTGCTTTTGTGACCAGCGGTGTACCACAGGGATTGGTGCTGGGACATTTGCTGTTTGTTATATACATTAATGACTTGGATGTGAATGCAGAAAGTATAATTAGTAAGTTTGCAGATGACACAAAAGTTGATGTTGTTGATAGTCTTAGGCTACAGATCGATATTGATCAGCTAGTAAATTGGGTAGAGCAACAGCGGATGAAATTTAATCCTGATAAGTGTGAGGCTTGGCATTTTGGGAGTATTGAGAAACAAAGTGACCCCAGTGTACAGGATCGCTCAAGGTGGCAGCACAGGTACAAAGGGTGGTGAAGAAGGCATACAGAATGCATGCCTTCATTAGCTGGGGCATAGAATATGAAAGCAGTGAACTCTTGGTACAACTTTATAAAACAATGGTTAGGTCACAGATGGAGTATTGTGTGCAGTTCTGGCCATCACATTCTCAGAACAACGTGATTGCACTGGAGAGGGTGCAGAGATGATTCACCGGGGTGTTGTCTGGGATGGAAAGTTTCAACTATGTGCAAAGACTGTATAGGTTGGGTTTGGCATAACTATATAAGGTTCATGGTGGGAGATATAGGAGGGATGCCCAAGGTAGATTCTTTACTCAGAGAGTTGTTGGGGTGTGGAATGCACTGCCTGCTGTGATAGTGGAGTCGGACACTTTAGGAACTTTCAAGCGGTTATTGGATAGGCACATGGAGCGCTCCAGAATTATAGGGAGGGGATAGCTTGATCTTGGGATTGGACATAGCTCGGTACAACATTGAGGGCCGAAGGGCCTGTACTGTGCTGTAATGTTTTCCATCGAGCAGAGGAAGCTGAGGGAGGGAGGGGATCAGATAGTGATGTACAAAATTGTGGAAGGAATAGATCCATAAGAATCTTTTCTCCATGGCAGAGGTGTCTAAGACGAAAGGGCATAGATTTAAAGTGAGGAGTAAGTTGTTTAGAAGGGATCTGAGAAAAGGTTTTTCACCCAGAAGATGGTGGGAATATGGAATGTGCTGCCTAAGAGGATGGTGGAAGCAGGTACTGTTGCAACATTTAAGAAGCACCTGGATGAGTACTTAAATCATCAAGGCATGGTAGGCTATAGTCCAAATGTTGATAAATGGGATTAGTATAAATTGGTATTTGATGGTTGGCATAGACATGGTGGGCTGAAGGGCCTGTTTCTGTGCTGTATCACTCTATGACGAGAATCTTTATTTCTTGTTATTGGTTTTTCTGAATCTCTAATTTGCTTCTCTTACTGAGTGTGAAATTTCAAATATGTTATACAGATAGGATCCAAAACCTGACCATTTATAACTTTCTGCTTTGGCAATACAGTTTGTGTTCCATCTAAAGGTGTGTGAATTGAGAAAACATATGGAACAGAATCACTGGAAAATCCTCTGCTCAGTGACATTTGAACAGCACAAAACAGTGAGCAGAATCTTATGGGGCAGGATGGCAGTGGGGTTGGGGTGTTGGGTGGGGTGTAAAATTGGGTTCCAGAGCAACTGTGTTATTCCCAATGCCTACCCATCCCACCCCCCCACCACTGTTATTATACCAGAGGTTGGGGGAGGGGGGTGGTGGATGGGCTGCTTACCTGTGAGCCAAATGAGGCCCTTAGGTGGCAATTACTTGGAGAGTTAAGGGCCTCCTGTCAACACTGGGCTTTTGCTTATAATCCAAGAGGATCCAAGCACTGAGGGCCAAATTTAGTGGTCCCAGTGGTAGACCCGCCCAATGCCTGGACAGCTGGTGACATCACTGCATGGCCATTCCAGAAATACCTTCACCCAGAACTGACATAATGGCAATCAGGCATTTATCTCATCGGCAATGGGTTCCCTAGGGGCTTTCAGGGTGGATATCCTGCCATTTAACTGACTGGCAGCTCTCTTCAGCAGGGATTTCCCAACGGGGACAGAAATCACACCTCATGCTAATGGCTGATAAGTGGCTGTCAAGGAGACCCAGGCTCATACCTGACATTTTATGCAGAGTGGGGATGTGGGCAACCCTAGTTCCAGGGTAAAATCTGGCCTGATATTGCATTGCTAAGTGACACTATGTTTTCTCTATGTACTTTTAAAGACTACATTGTTGATGGCGAATGGAGGAAGATACGTTTATTTATAACAAAGGGGTTGTTATGTCATGTAATGTATGCAATGTTATCCGTACCACTGATTTTAGAAACCTCAAATCTTTTTTATTCCATTGTATTTGAAATTCTCTCTCTGATGATGTGGAGATTGAATATGTTGCATTTATTCATTTTTCTATGGAAGTTACAAATCAGTGGTCTTGACTGTTCTTATTTTCATCAATGAGTGGCCGTTATTTTATAAATATATTTTTCACCCATGCATTCAAATTCTTTGCCAACTTTGAAGCTGAGGATAGTTCGTAAGATGTTCCAGATTATAACATAGAACATTACAGCGCAGTACAGGTCCTTTGGCCCTCAATGTTGTGCTGAGCTGTAAAACCAATCTAAAGCCCATCTAACCTATACTATTCCAATATCATCCACATATTTATCCAACAACCATTGTAAGGGTTGGTACAGTTAGGACCACTGATTTATAACTTCCATAGAACTAAGTAGAGGGAGGAACTCCTGGGGTTAGCAACGCTGAAGTGAATAGCACTGAGATTTGGCAGCAATAAGGTGGAGTCTCCTGGATTTTCACAGCAGTGTATGGTAGAATGTAGGTCTTGGTTCCCTGGTGAACTGTCAGTTCTGAAAGGAGGTAAAACTTAAGGGTCAAATTTCAGTTATGAGTACATTATCTCTTTCCCTAGATAATCAGAGAAGATATCAACTATTTCTAAAATCTTAAAACATACTGTGTATTCACAGTAATCAAACTCTTTATATGTAAGTGGTGATAGTTAATTTGGATATACTTTTTTAGTACTATATTAAAATATTTTTGATCCTGAGCTACCATTTATCATAAGAGACATTTAGACAGGTGCATGGGTAGGATAGGTTTAGAGAGATATGGGCCAAATGCAGGCAAATGGGACTAGGTCAGTTTAGGAAACATGGTCAACGTGAATGAATTGGGCTGAAGGGCCTGTTTCCACGTTGCATATCTCTATGACTGTTGCACAGGATTTCATGTTCTCTCTGAAATCTCTTCAAAAAATTCGGTAAGGTTGGTCAAGCAAGATTTTTCCTCTTGAAATCTGCACAGATTATTCATCACTATATTTTTTCACTTCTAGATGTTCTTCCATGATTTTCTTTAGCAAAGATTCCATTGCTTTTTCTACCACTGATGTTAAGCTGATGGTTAATATTTCCCTGGACATGTTCTGCCTGCTTCATAAATATAGTAATTACACTAGTTTTCTCTTGGTCCTCTGGCACTACAGCTTTTTTTAATGAATTATTAAATAGAGTAGTAATGTGTTTGTTACATTTTTCCTAGATTTCTTTAAAAATATGTAGGTACAATCCATTAGTACCAGGGGGTTTGACGACTTCAAGTTTATTTTAATTGTTCAATATACCATTTTTTAAAATTTTAAACGTACTTATCTCATTATTCAAGATCAAACCTACCTGTTCTATCTCCCTGGTAAATACTGAAGTGAAATAATTATTTAATATTTCTGCCATCTCTCTTGTTACCATCCATCCTATCCCTTACTGGTCATCACATTGATGGGTTGATTTTATCTTTCATTTTATGTGTCAGTCACACTCTCCCTTTTCTGGACCTTTTCCCCTGGGGTGTGGCTATTTTCTGGATTCAATTGTCCAGAAACTTCTCCCCCTGTTCTGTATGTCGGAGTCACTCCAGCTCAATGACTTGGAGCTGGAGTAATTTGAGATGGGAACGTCTCCTGTAGATATGTTTGCTCGAGGCAGCATCACTGTTCATAAACTCCAACGTTCTGCAATCCAGATACACAATCTGTTCTGCCATATCTTAGACTTCACCCCATTTGTTTAATTAATGTCTCTATTCAACAAATATTTGTCATTATATGAAATAATTTAACTAATAAAACTTGCCTGGTTGAAACCATTCCAAATTTAGAGAAGGAAAAAAGAAACTCACCAACCAAGCAGCCACTTACTAACCTAATGAATGCCTCTGGACTACCAGTCCAAGATCTCACTGTATTTTGCTCCCTCTCTCAGAACAGCATCTCTTCCCTCATTGCACCAAATTCCCTAAGTTACATAAGTACTCTGTCACAACAATACTATGTCAAGCTGGACTTTATGCTACTCAGTTTGTGCATAAGTAGTACCTCCTGTAATGTTATCTTCTGGAATACCTGAGTCAGGCCTTGTTGACTAGGGAACTAATTCTAATTAGCCTCCTATTTAATTAGCTAATTGAGCAACCGCCACCAAAAGGCAATTTGTTTATCACAATGAGTAAGACTGAAAGAAACTATGGGTGGGATCATCCGGTCTTGCCTGCTGCTGGGATCTTCCAGTCCTGTTAAAAAATTAATGGATTTTTGGATAGGCGGCTAATCTTCTGCAGCAGGTCCCACTATGATAGAGCCAGAAAGTCCTAGCCTACATGTTCATGTTAAAGTTAAATTAAATGTTAAATGTAAACTTGACCAGATTTTAGAAATAAATCTACTCTTATTAATTCCCTTAGACACCAAATTCCCTAAGTTAAGTACTCTGCCACAGCAGTACTGTGTTGAGCTGGACTTTGTGTTACAGAGTCCAGCACCCAAACCAGCCTCCCATCCATTGACTCTGTCTACACTTCCTGCTGCCTTGGCAAAGCAGCAAGCATAATTAAGGACCCCATGCATCCCAGACGTTGTCTCTTCCATCTTCTTCCTTTGGGAAAAAGAAACAAAAATCTAATGTCATGTACCAACCGACTCAAGAACAGCTTCTTCCCTGCTGCTGTCAGACTTTTGAATGGACTTACTTTGCATTAAGTTGATCTTTGTCTACACCGTAGCTATGACTGTAACACTATATTCTGCACTCTCTTGTTTCCTGCTGTATGAACAGTATGTTTTGTCTGTATAGTGCTCAAGAAACAATACTTTTTGCTGTATGTTAATACATGTGACAATAATCAATCAAATCAAACTAAAATACTTACATAAGATATGCTTTAAAATCTCTGGAAGACTAATATTTATTACAGAGAAGAAAAGCCAATAGGCTAACCTTTATCTTAGCAAATCATGTAGATGTGATGACAGAAGAAGGCAAATATATTTTGAACTATTTGTATTTGTTACTTGTCATGAAAGCTGAGGTAGTTTTGGATTAGACATATTTGTATTGTTAAATGTTAGAAATAAGAGATTTAAGTAAGTTTAATTTAGTGGTTTTGCATAGGAAAGGGTGAAACTCTAGCTAGATTCATGTCAGGCAAAGGTGTTTGCATGTGTGGGTGGTTATTTAGTACAAACTGTACTTCTGTGGTGCTTGGAGATGGTTGCAGCGTAAAAGGTAAACAAGCTTGGAGAAGTAAAACAATAGTTTTTGTTATTGTGTTTTTAAGTGAATTGTGGCAGTTGGCTATAGGAAACTAAATAGGGAACATCTGTCTCAGCTTTGCTAGAAGAAAAACCATTCCGTGGAGTAATGGTTAAGAAACAAGTGCAGAAATCTAAAGGGCAGTTAGTTAAGGACACTGGAGAAATAGAGCTGTTTCCAACAAGGGCGAGAACAGGATATTTTCAGTGAACATAAGAACATAAGAAATAGGAGCAGGAGTAGGCCATCTAGCCCTTTGAGCCTGCCCCACCATTCAATAAGATCATGGCTGATCTGTCGTGGCATAACCCTTAATCCCCTCTCTTATCAAAAACCCATCAACCCGCGTCTTAAAAATATTTAGCGAGGTAGCCTCCACCACTTCAACGGGCAGAGTATTCCAGAGATTCACCACCCTTTGAGTGAAGAAGTTATTCCTCAACTCCGTTCTAAACCACCCCCCCTTTATCTTGAGGCTGTGCCCCCTAGTCCTACTGTCCTTTCTGAGCGGGAAGAGTCTCTCCACCTCTATCCTATCCATCCCATTCATCATCTTATACGTCTCAATGAGATCTCCCCTCATTCTTCTAAACTCTAACGAGTACAAGCCTAGTTTATTCAGCCTCTCCTCATAGCTCAACCCCCTCAACTCCGGCATCAGCCTAGTAAACCTCCTCTGCACTCCCTCCAAGGCCTAGATATCCTTGCGTAAGTACGGCGCCCAAAACTGCACACAGTACTCCAGCTGCGGCCTCACCAATGCCCTATGCAGCCGCAGCAAGACCTCCCTACTTTTATATTCAATCCCCCTCGCTATGAAGGCCAGCATCCCATTTGCCTTCCTGACCACCTGCTGCACCTGCAAGCTGGGTTTTTGCGACTCATGCACAAGGACCCCGAGGTCCCTCTGCACCGTCGCCTGCTGCAGTTTTTCGCCACGTAAGTAATAATCCTTCCTACCGTTATTCCTACCAAAGTGGACCACCTCGCACTTGCCAACATTAAATTCCATTTGCCAGTTCCTGGCCCATTCGCCCAGCCTATCTAGATCCTTCTGCTGCCACTCCACACCCTCCGCACAATTAGACAGCTGAAAAAAAATTGGTTAGTCAGAGGCCTGAATGATATCTGAAGTTGTTCTCAGATTTGTGATATCTTACAACAGTTTGTGATATGTTATTTTAAATAATTGTGGAAATCGGTGGATGGATCTTGGAGCTTGTATGAAAGATTTAAGACAAAGGAAGCCTGAAAAGAGAGTTGGAGCTGGATTCCTTATTAAAAAAACAAAGTGGAAGCTTGTTTGAAAGGATGATGTTAAAGCAGGAGCTGGATTCTTAATGAAAACAGCTGATGGAAGACATCGTTTGAAAGACGATTTTACAGTGCATCTTTTTGGGAGTGTGGTTTGGAAGGACTGACAATCATCTGGGGGATAGTGAGAAGAAATCTACAGAGAATCAGTTGAGTAGCATTGACCATCTGGTTTCAGAGTCAGATGTTTGAAAACTGTATACATTTGTGAAGCTAAGGGGAGAGTAAAAGAGCGTTGTAAGATAATCGTTTTCTCCTGTTAATAAAAAACTAATTAGCAGTCCTGTGACTCTGTTCCTCTATATTTTCTTAAAAAAAGTAAAATGTTACATTCTTCTGAGCCAGGTTTCCATTCTGGGATTTTCCCATCTAGTAGTTACACCAACTCGCATCGTAATGTATTGCCGTGCTCATCCTTTATAATTTGTCTGTTTGTTAAATTCATTAACGCAGGTATGGCCTATTTGCTTTTTCATTTGACCCTGTGAAAAGATTTTGAAGTAATCTGTGAGCACATGCCAAACGTTTACTTCTCAGTTCTCTTAACCTTTGGAGTGTGTCCAGCGTATTCTGTTCTCCTTTCAGATTTCCACCTGATGCAAAAATTTGCTTTTTGTTCTCAAAACAATTACCTTGACTGATGGACCATAAGATGTAGGAGCAGAAGTAGCCATTCGGCCCATTGTGTTTGCTGTACTGTTCAATGAAATCATGGCTGATCATCCACAGTCCTCTACTCTACTTTCTTGCCTTTAATAACTCTTTTCACTCACACTTAGCATGTTAATTTCCTAGAATTAAAATTAACGATAGAAGGAAGATAGAACCTGGTTTCCAGAAAAACACTTGCTGAAGTTTACACTTTGGAATGTTGCGTTATAAACTTTCTTAGCAATTACCATGCCAAGTTGAACATGGGTCAAGGATGTAATTCTGCTACAAAAACTTTGACTTCTTTTCTACCACCATATGATTTAGTGCTTTTATGTGATAGATTATTAATAACTTGATACCTAACATTAAATCTTATGTTTATAAAACTGAAGGTTGTTGAAATAATTTGGCAACAGTTTGTAGTGAGAAGATTCTTTGTAGGCATAACATTCAAAGACCTAAGCCCCATATGCTGTTAAAGCTAGTATAATTTAAAGAGGCATGGATGTGTTGTGAGCCAGGTTTAAAACTAAATCATAGAATTTTACAATACAGAGGGAGCCAGGAGTCCAAGATCCATCAAACAACTGTACACTTAATCCTTTCCCTACCTTTTTCTCAGACCTTTCTGTGCTTAACCTTTTCTAATATTTATCCATGCCCCTTTGAAAAGACAATATAGATTTTATAGGGTGTTTTTCAAAACCACAACTGTTCAGGAAAATGAGGGAATTTCTATAGGTGGGTCCTTGCTCTCAAAGTTACAGACCTTGAGAAACAGTTGGAGTCATCCATCTTTATATAGGAGAAGCGGATTTCTATGGTACACCATCATATGAGAAGCATCGTACAGCTAAAGAGGAATAGAGAGACATAGGAAGGAAGTGGCCAGCTATCTGAGACAATTATGGTGTGGGTGAGGTATTGCAAGATTCTGGGGAGCCTAAAGTTGTCTGAAAGGTGTAAGGTAGCTTAGTCATGAACAAAAATGGTGATTCGGGAGAGGGAATTCACAATCAACACCAGGATATCATGAAGAAGGATTAAAAAAAAAACTTTTTCTGTAGCTGCAATGGGCAAGAATGGTCTGGTATTTTCTGGGTATAGGTGTCAGGGTCATAATGGATTGGTCGATGATTCTGGACAAGGACCAGCTTCAAGTCTTAATTTATTTCGAACAAGGAAGAGGAGGGTGAAGGCCTTTTAAAGGAATTTTGAGACGTTTGACATTACATTAAAAAACAAAATTTACAATTCTCAGGCTTACTCTGGTGCATTAGATATATTTGGCAGCAGAAGATTATACACTGCAGCTCTTGACTTAAAGGGTAAAAGGTAAGTTTCAGTTTTGTATGGTATCAGATGAGTTTAGGTAGAGGGGAAATTCAACAAATCCAATTGGCTTCATCTAAACCAAATTGCATATGAGGATTTAACTAGTAGGGTAGATAAAGGGGAGTCAGTAGATGTAGTATACCTGGATTTCCAAAAGGCATCGTATAATGCACCACATAGAAAGTTAATAAGCAAAATAAGGACTCACGGATTTGGAGGTAATATTTTAGCATGGATAGAGGATTGATCAATGGATAGATATCAGAGTGGGCATAAACAGGACTTTTTCAAGTTGATAGGCTGTGAGTAGTGGAGAGCTGCAAGTGCTGAAACCATAACTGTTTACAAACGATAGTAATGACTTGAATGAAGAGACAAGGAGTAATGTATCAAAGTCTCCTGATGATAGAAAGCTAGGTGGGAAGAAAGTAAGCAGGCTGCAAAGAAACATAGAAAGGTTAATGTGTGGGCATCAAGATGGTAGATATAGTATAATGTTAGAAAGTGTGAAGTTATCCAGTTTAGTCATAAGAATAGAAATGCAGAATATTTTTTTAAAAGGTATGAAACTTCTCAGTGTTGATGTTCAAAGAGACTTGGATGAATTCATGCAAAGAATGCAAGAAGTTAGCACACAAGTGCCGCAAGCAATTAGGAAGGCAAATGGCATGCTGGCCTTTAATGCAAGAGGATTGAGTTAAAGATTTTGGTTTGACTATATCCAGAGTACTGCGTAATTTTGGTCTCCACATTTTAAAGAAGGATCTCCTGGCATTGAAAGTGGTACAGCAATTGGTCCCTCGGATGAGGAGGTTATCCTGTGATGAGAGACTGAGTAAATTAAGTTTACATTCTCTGGATATTTTCTCTGGCGATCTGATTGAAAATTACAAAATCTGAAGGGATTTGATAGGATGGACGCTGAGAGATTGTTTCCATTGGTTGAGGAATTAAAACCCAGGGGCACAGTCTAAGAGTAAGACTCAAATCATTTAGGACTGACTTGCAGAGAAAATACTTCACCCATGGAGTCATGGATACTCTACTGGTGAATACATTTAAGGCTGGGATAGACAGATTTTTGGTTTCTCAGGGAATTAAGGGATTATGGAGGGCTGGTGATAAAATGGAGCTGAAGCCCAAGATGAGCTTTGATTGTAGTGAATGGAGGAGCAGGCTGAATGGGCGACATGGTCTATTCCTGCATCTATTTCTGGTGTCCTCGTACTTGCATGTGTATGTGCAAAGCACTTGATATAATGTTGCGAGGCTCTAATTAAAATAGACGGATATGATGATGTACTTTTGGCAAAAACATGGCTTCAGGATAGGACATTTTGTGCCTGATTTTACCATCAAGTTGAGCCCGTTTTTGTACATGAAAATTTGGTAAAATCGGGCATGAAGCAAGTAATGCAATCCACATCCGTCTCCACGCCGCTCCCCTCTTTACCACGGCTTGAAAGTGGCTGCAATCGGGACGGGCACAATGGCCATTTCAATACATTGCTTGCATTTAAATTGACTTAATGGGCTGCATGCCCAACCTTACCGGCACTTTCCCCTTTACCACCGCGTTTGCCCATCCAGGATTGGTGCAAAACAGACATGATTCCCAAAAGTCCGATTCGGGCACTCAAGTTAGTGAAGAAGTAAGTCCCGAGTATCCGATGGCTCTCTGCTTGAGGTCAGTGGGTGGGTGGGTGGTCTGCTTCCATTCTCCTTGAGATCAGTGAGGTTGAAGTAGGGTCTGCTGCCATTCTGCCTGAGATCAGTGAGGGGGAAGGGGGTGTCCGCTCCCACTCTGCCTGAGATCAGTGAGGGGGAAGGGGGTGTCCGCTGCCACTCTGCCTGAGATAAGTGGGGGGAGAGGAGCTGTGATCAGCCTGAGTGGCGGAGGGGTGAGGGGATAAGGGGGTCAGTAATGTTGGCGAGGTGGGGCAATGTCTGTGGGAGCCAGGGGAGGCATTTTTTGGCCTGGGAGCAATGTGGCAGAGGAGCTGCTTTCTATCTTTTTTTGTGCATATGCAGTTGGAGGCACCAGTTGGAGCTGCAAGGTTTTGGGCACGTTAAGTCCCACCCACAGACTTGTGCAGCGTGATTTGGAATTGCTGATATTGTTGCAGGCAGAGTGCGTATGGGGGCCTGAGAACGGGTCAAAAAGTCAGATCTGAAACACTCCCAGTTTCAACTCTGCCCAGCACTTAGAATCAAAATGGTAAAATAGGGCCCTTTATATCTAAATAGGCTATCGACTCTCGAGCTGAATTACAATGCCTTTAGAATTGCAGCACTCTCTTAGTAATGCACTAAAGTATTAGTTCAGACTTGTGCTTATACAACTCAAATTCACCATCCCTTTCCCAATCAGGAAAGAGTAATGTACAATCAACTGAGTCAAAATTTTGAACATGCTCCAAATGGAAAAGGAGCGATTCTACTAAAGTCAGGGAGTTTCATGGATAAACAGAAATTTAACATTATAAAAGAGCCATGTACAAATGTCAGGCCAATTATATGAAAGAAAGGTATAAATATTATTAAGGTGAATAAAAAGAAGTAAGAAAAGAAATTGGCAGTCAATATAAGTAGATGTGGAAACAGTATGTACAAAGTAAAAGGATGGTTAAAGAATAGATGATCCCAATGTGAGAAGTGAAGTACATTGTGTTTAGCATTGATGAGAGATGGGGGGTAGGATATTATGACCTCAATGAACCCAAGATTGGAAAATCCCACCCAAGGTCAACGGACCTTTCCATTGCCCGCCCTCGCCTGCTCTGATTCCCATGGTGGGCAGGTCGGTAGAATTTTGGTGGTCAAGTGAGTATGTTGCATCAGTTTTTTTTTTGAGGTAATATTAAAATAAGACTCCAGGGATGCCTGAGGAGATTGTGGAATTGCCAATACTGGAGATGATAATTCCAGATGGCACCAAATTAACACTGTTAGTGGAATTAAGAATAGAAAGGTTACCATGTCAGATTGTAATCATCCTGGAATTCTGAGGGAGGTTGAGGAGGAGAATTTTTAAAATTTGCTGATGTGCTGTAACCATTACTGGAAAGACCAATATTTGTATAACACCCCTAACAACTGTCAAGAAGGCGGTGGTGAGCCACCCCTTTGAACCACAGCAGTCCACATTGCTATATGGACACCCACTGTGCTATGAGGGAAGAGAGTTCCAGGAATTTGACCCAGTGAAGGAATGGTGATAAAGTTTCAAGGCGGGATGGTGAGTGGCTTGGAGGGAAACGTTTCAGGTGGTGGTGATCCAATGCATCTGATGCCCTTTATTCTTCTAAATGGTAGAGGTCATAGGTTTGGAAGGTGCTATTGAAGGAGGCTTGGTGAGCTGCTTCAGTGCATATGCTGCCATTGTGTTCCAGTGCTGGGCGAAGTGAGTGATGGGTGTGGTGCCAATCAATTGTGTTTTGACCTGGAATTCAATCAGAAAGCTGTTCTATGCTCTCCCATGAAACCATGTATACCTTTGGAAGTACCCAGTGTACTCAGTTCGTCATGTTTGCTGGAAGAGGAATCCACATCTTTCATATACAGCAGGTAGTGTCAATGTTTGGATGGGTGACTAAGCAATTGCCTTGGTATTTTGGTTGTTTATTCAATCACATTGGATGATTGCTAGAAAGTGGAAGAAATGTATGACACCAAAGAGGGAGAAAAAGATATCTTAAAAGATCTATGAATAGCAGCTGTTGGATATTAAATAACATAACCCAAAAGAGAAAATGCTGGAAAATCGTAACAGATCTGGCAGCATCTTTGAGGGGAGAAAAGAACTGATGTTTCAATTGCAGATGACCCTTCGTCAAAGGTAAAAGGCATGGGAAAGGGGAGATATTTATACTGTGGGGTGAGAGAATGAAAGATGAGAAAAGAAGGGGAAAGGCTGCAAATAGCAGTCTATAGAGAGAATAGAAGTGTGATTGGCTAAACGGCAGAGAAGCTGAAATCAGAGGGTAAGTTGTCACAGATCAAGATGTGTTAAACACACCGTCCTGCTCCCATGCCCACAAGTCTGTCTATGGTCTGATGCAATGCAAACTGGAGGAAAAACATCTCATCTTCCGACTAGGCATGCTACAGCCTTCCGGTCTCAACATCAAATTCAACAATTTCAGATGATTTGCTCCACTCTATCTCGACTCCTTTGTTTTCATTTTATTTAATTTTTAAGCAGCTCACCAAGCCTCCTGCAACAGCACCTTCTTTTTCCCTTGTATTTCTTTATTGTCTTTATTTTTCTTGCCCTCTGACTCTTGCCCCCCTATTTTATCCCTCTTTCTTTACTTTTTCTCCCCCTTTGGTCCCACCTTCCACTCCCCTTTTCTCAATATTTCCTCTCTCCCCCCCGTCCCCTCACACTTTTAATCTGTCATAGTTTACCCTCTGATTTCAGCATCTCTGTCATTTGGCCTTTCACACTTTCTATTCTCTTCATAGACAGCCATTAGCAGGTTTTCCCCTTGTTTCTGTGGCAATGACTCATCAAGATTTTAGTTTTATTATTCCAGAGTAATGCGTAATTTTGGTTTTCACGTTTTAAAAAGGGATATACTGTTATTGAAAATGGTACAGCAATTAGTCACTCGGATGAGGGGATTGTCCTATGACGAGAGACCGAGTAAATTGAGTTTATATTCTCTGAATATTTTCTCTGGCGATCTGATTGAAAATTACAAAATTTGAAGGGGCTTGATAGCGTGGACACTGAGAGATTGTTTCCGTTGATTGGGGGGTCAAAAACACAGGAGCACAGTCTCAGGATAAGACTCGAATCATTTAGGACTTCACCCATGGAGTCATGGATGCTCCATCGGTGAATACATTTAAGACTGGGACAGATAGAGTTTTGGTTTCTCAGGGAATTAGGGGACTTTGGGGAACTGGTGGAAAAATGGAGTTGAAGCCCAAGATTAACTGTGATTGCAGTGGATGGAGGAGCGGACTCAATGGGCCATATGGTCTATTACTGCTTCTGTTTCTTGTGTTCTCGTACTTGCACGTGAATGTGCAAAGTACTTGATATAATGTTATGAAGCACTAATTTGAGTAGAAATTATGATGTTCCCTTGGCAAAAACATGGCTTCAAGTTCGGACCCTTTATATCTAAATTGGTTATAGACTCTCGAGCTGAATTACAATACTTTCAGAATTGTAGCACTCTCTCAGGAACACACCAAAATATTTGTTCAGATTTGTGCTTGTGCAGCTCAAATTCAGCAGTCGAGTGAGTATTTTGCATCAATTTTTTGAGGCAAGGTTAAATTAAGACTCTGGGAATGCCTGAGGAGACTGTGGAATTTCCAATATTGGAGATGATAATTCAAAATGGCACCAAATTAAAAGGTTATGAAGTTAGGAATAGAAAAGTTTCCATGTCAAATTGTAATCATCCTGGAATTCTGAGGGAGGTTGAGGAAGAGAAATTTTAAAATTTGCTGATGTTCTGTAACCATTACTGGCAAGACCAATATTTGTGTAACACCCCTAACAGCTGTCAAAGAAGGCAGTGGTGAGCCACCCCCTTGAACCACAGCAGTCCATAAGGACACCCACTGTGCTTTGAGGAAAAGAGTTCCAGAAATTTGACCCAGTGAAGGAATGGCCATATAGTTCCAGGCAGGATGCAGATCAATTGTCATTGCAAATCAATCTGCTTCTTGTTTGGATGGGTGACTCTAAGCAGTTGCCTCGGTATTTTGATTGTTTATTCAATCACATTGGATGATCATTAGGAGAACATATCTGGCTTTGGAAGAAATCATAGAATCCCTACAGTGCAAAGAGAGGCCATTTGACCCATCAAGCGTGCACTGACAACAATCCCATCCTATTCCAGTGACCCCATATGTTTACCCTGCTAATCCCCCTGACATTGATGGACAATATATCATGGCCAATCCACCTAACCTGGACATCTTTGGACCGTGGGAGGAAACCGGAGCACCTACGAGGAAACCCACGTAGTAACAGGGAGAATGTGCAGACTCCATACAGTGAATCTGTGCCAGGAATCGAATCTAAGTCCGTGGTACTGTGAGGCAGCAGTGCTAACCACTGTCACCATGCCGCCCCATAAGTACGTGATACCAAAGAGGGAGAAAAAGCTGTCTTAGAAATAGCAGCTATTGGATATTAAATAGCATAAGATGTGGGCTAAGTACAGAATCAAAGATGCAGGCGGAAATTCCTTAGTGAAAGCAGATGAGACCAATACTTTAAATGGCTTATGAGTAAAGAAAAGCAGGGAAGCTGTAAATTAGGGAATAGCAATGATTATCAATCTAAAAGAAACCAGAACAGCATTGAAAGGATGGAAAAGGAATAGGACTGAGTAAGATACAAGTAGAAGTGTGGATTTAACTAGGTGTTTCTGGAGTCCAGGTCCTGAAAAAGCTGAGCAATTGTATGATGATGAGGTGATCATTTTGATGGCATGGAGTCAGATTTCTGGCACCAACATTCAAAGGAAAGGGAGACATTAAGATTGCAAAATCTACTCAGGAATTAAATGCCTTGCACTTATCTGGGAGCAAGCATGGACTAGAGATTCAGAAATCCATAAAGGTGAGCTCAGCTTCTTCCCTGAAACAGGCACCATCTTTGTTCTGAGACAAGTGATGGTGAAATATTGGGACCTGAACATTGCATTTATTGATTTGAGGGAAGGCTTATGACCAGGTGTGCTACAATTCATGGTGTCCCTGAGAAGGATGTAGAACTATTACAGGACACGTCCAAGGGAACTGCAGACAAAAGTAAGAAGCAGTGCGGGGGAGAGTGAGAGTTTCAATGTTGGATTGAACTTAGGATCAACACTGAACCCCTTCCTCTTTCTGATTGTCATGCATGTTCTAAGTGAACATGTGAAGCAGGAAGTACCATGGCCAGTGATGCTGGCACAGGACATTGAACTGTTGGAGTGAAAGTGTAAAGATTGAGTGAAGACACGGAGAACATGAATGGTTTCAAGTACTTGAGATCAGTGGTGACAGAAGATGGAAGTATTGAAAATAAGCAATGGATTAATTCTGGTTAGAATAAATGGAAGAAGTGTAATGGTGTAGTATGTGATGGAAAAATGTCATTGAAACTGAAAGGGATAGTCTACAAGACTGTTTGAGACTAACTTTGTTGTACAGTGCAGAAACTTGGACAGCAACAAGAAAAGAGGAACAACAGCTGGATACTAGTGTGATCCAGATACTGAGATGGATGTATGGAGTGATAAGAAAGGGCAAGATCAGGAACCAACACATCAGGGGGCCAACAAAGATTGTGGAATATCAAAGATAGTAGCCATGAGGAGATTGAAATGGTATGGTTATATGTTGCAGTGGAGAGAAGCAGAATGTGGTGTGGCGAGTGCTGGAGATGGGACTGTCAGAAAAATGAGAAGAGGAAAGCTTAAGACCAGATGAAATAATGCAGTCGTGAGAGATGTAAACACAGCGGGGTAGGGAGAAGAAAGGGTGGCTGACAGGAGGAAATGAAGTAAAATGATCATGCAGCTTTGTGGTGACCTCAAATAAAGTGGGAGAAGCTGAAAGAAAATTCAGTTATTTTGGATGTATAACTGGTGTTGTGTCCTGCAGTGTGTGTCTGAAGAGTAGAGCTCGATTGACAGCTCCATGTTGGGCTAATAAATACCCAGGAGCCTTAACTCTTCTGACTCTGCTGATTAGAGACAAACGTCTGAAGGCTCTATAAGATTAGATTAAACATCATGCGTAAATTTTTAATGGGTGCTGGTCCATGTTGAGTAATAATTTAGGAAATTTACTGAAGTGTTACTTTCTTTTTTGTATTCTTAAGTGTAAATTAAATTGTCCAAGATCAAAGAATAACATCTATTTCCTGCTACCGTTTAAATTTAACAAACTTTTATTATGAGTTATTAAAATGTAAAAGAAATTGTACAAAAACTAGTCATTCATCACAACTAGCCAATGCTGGTGTTGATGCTCCACATGGTCCTCCTCTCACCATGTTTGATCTCACAAAATAAGCATACTCATCTCTTTCTTTCCCCCCACTTATGTATCAAACTGCTCTTTAAAGGTACATAAGCTATTCACCTCAAGAGGAGAGGTATTGACACTGAGTCCAACATCTGGCTTGTGAATCTCACTCGCAATTCATAAATTATATTTACAGAGTATCAGTAAGAAGTCTCACAATGCTAGGTTAAAGTCCAACTTTAGTGGCTTTAATCTGATGTGACACTTCTTACTGTGCTACTCACCTGATGAAGGAGCAGCTCTCCGAAAGCTCGTGGTACCAAATAAACCTATTGGACGTTGACCTGGTGTTATAAGACTTCTTACCACGCCCATCCCAGTCCAACACTGGCATCCCCACATTATAGAGTACCTGGACAAATCGACTCTCTTCATGGTTCTCTCTGTTCTTCTTGTTTGAACTTTTTAGTTTCTGACATAAAACTTCTCTTGATATAAGGAGGTAATATGTACTTTTGGTGAGATAGAAATGTGAAAGTATTTAGGTTTGATGAGATGGGACCTACAGACTATGGCAGGGGATAGTTTTCAGAATTTGTTTATGGTGCTAGAGACTTACTGAACTCATATTACTGTTATCTAAGTTTGTCATTACTTTCCTGCGGTTTTCAATAATAGTAAAAAGTCTGACAACACCAGGTTTCAGTCCAACCGATTTATTTGATAGTAAACGCGCTAGCTTTTGGGTTAGCCCCTTCGTCAGGTGAATGGAGAGTTCTGGCCTCAGACAGAGCGTATAAAGCACAGACAGTTTACAGATTACTGATTAGAATGCGAATCTTTACACCTAACCTGCTGTTCAAGTCTTAAAGTGGCTAACAATGTGAGTGGAAGGAGCACTGATCACAGGTTAAAGAGATGTGTATTGTCTCCAGACAGTACAGTAAGTGAGGTTTTGCAAACCCAGGCAAGTCACGGGGGTTACAGATAGTGCGACATGAACCCAAGATCCCTGTTGACACCGTCCTCATGCGTGCGGAACTTGGCTATCAGGGCTAACCCGAAAGCTAGTGAGTTTACTATCAAATAAATCAGTTGGACTGAAACCTGGCGTTGTCAGACCTTTTACTGTGTTTACCCCAGTCCAACGCCAGCATATCCACATCGTTTTCAATAATACCAAAGATATTCCAAATTGAACATATGAAATATCTGAAGATCACAGATACAATCAACCATAGCTTGTAGTTGGAACTCTCCAGTCTCTGGGTTGGGATTCTCCGGTCCTGTTGCAGTGAATAGAGATTAGGCTGAGCGCCAAATTCTCTGTTCTCACTGGCAGCAGTAACAACTCAGCTTCGACAACGCTCTGCGGTAAAGAATTCCACAGATTCACTACCCTCAGAAAGAAGAAATTCCTCCTCCCCTCTAAATTAAGTCAATGACCCTTTACTCTGAGATGATGCTGTCTGGTCCTAGTCTTTCCCTCAAGGGGAAACAGCCACTCAGTTTGCAGCCTGTCCAGCCCCCTGAGATTCCTATATGTCTCAGTAAGGTCACCTTTCATCCTTCTAAACTCCAATGAGTGCAAGCTCATCCTGATAAGAAAATCCCTTCATATCCGGTCAAACTAGTGAACCCTTTCTGGACTGTCTCTAATGCCGGTAAATCTTTCCTTAGCTAAGGGGATCCAAAACTGTTCCTAATATTCCAGGAATGATCTAACTAGTGACTTGTATAGTTTCAGCAAGACTTTGCTATTTTTACATTCCATTTCCTTTGAAATTAAAGCCAGTATTCGATTTTCCTTTCCTATTACCTGCTGAACTTGAATGCTAGCTTTTTGTGATTTATACACAAGGACCCCAAACCCCTCTGTGCTGCAGCTTTGTTTAGTCTTTCTCCATTTAAATTATATCCAGCTCCTGAATTCCTCCGATCGAAATGCATAACCTCACATTTTCCTACATTACATTCCAGCTGCCAAGACAAACTGTTTGTTGTAGAAAGTGTTAAGTATCTGCTCTTTACCATTCCTTGTGTCCTTAGTTATCAGTACAACATTCAAGTTTCATCCTGTGAAATAGAAGGAAAACTGGTAAAAGCTAGTTACCAGCTGGGTCTGAATTTTATCAGCATACCGTGAGTCCCAGCGCTGGTACCGAAAGTCGGTTTCAAACCCACATGAGCGAACTGCAGGACTGTGCTGGCAGGGACTGCTATCCCATTAAGGACAGTAACCGTCTCCTTGGGAGCTAACAGCCCAAACTGAGGATTGGCAGCTCTGCCAGCCTTGGCAGTGGCATTCATAGAGATGGGCACTGTTGAGGCTGCAAGGAGAAGAAGACTTGCCTCCATAGTGAGGGGCAGGCTGTGGCAATCAGATAGCAACACCAGAGAAACCAGGGCTGCTAACATTCCGCCCCCCCCAGCTCCAAACTTCCCCAAAGCTTCTGGAGCCTCTGGAGAAGAAGACACTCCCCCTACCACTCCACTAGTAAGGTTCCTCAGTGTCACTAATGATTCCTCACATTGGGGGAGACAATTCTGATGCTGGTTAAAAAATCAGCATCTTCGCAAAATGGCCGACAAGGGGCCAATTGGTTACCTTAATTGGCCGCCCACCTCCAGTCAACAGGCAACCGAGCTGCTGTCACTCCTGCCCTTGGGACAATATCGCCTGGTGGTGAGAACATGTCAGAATCCCCTCCCAACGTCTTATCCCACCTTCCAGCCAGCTCCAAAGTACTAGTAATAGGCCCTGAAATAAAAATAGTAAAACTTATATACATGCTGCAGTTTATCAGCATCTGTAATGAGAAAAGACAGGCTGTGAAATTTCAGATGGGAACCCTTTATCTTATATGAAGTATTAACCTGAATCAGTCAGCACAGATCTGATAGGTAAACTGATTTAGTTTTGTTAAGATACAGGCAACAGATTTTTTGATGAGTTCAAGTTGATGGTCAGTTGAAGATGAAAGTCTAGTTGGAGCTTTGTGAAGCAGTTAAGTCTAGAGGTGGCAAAGACAGGAATGAGGATTTTAGCAGCAGGTGAACTAAGATATGGGTGGAAATGGATGATGTTACAGAGATGGAAATAGGTAATCTCGTGTTGGAGCAGATGAGTAATTAGCAGCTCACCTCCGGGCCCTATAGAATGTTGAGATTTCCACAGTCAATCAGGAAGAAGGATGGAATTGTGGCTAAGGATCAGAGTTTGTGACAGCGACAGAGGGCAATGGCTTTAGTCTTCCCGATATCTAATTGGAGAAAATCTCTGTCCATCCAGAACTGGAAGTTGGACTGACCATCTGGCAAATTGAAGATAGTGGAGGGTGGAGAAGGACTGTAATGAGGTACCTGTGGAACCTGAGTGTTTTCAGATAATGTTGCTGAGAGACAACAATATGATAAAAATTCTCTAAAGAGGGCCACATAATAGAGGGATTGAATTTCGGAGCCGTGAGATCATGTTGCAACTGTACAAAACTCTGGTGCAGCCGCAGTTGGAGTATTGCATACAGTTCTGATCACCGCATTATAAGAAAGATGAGGAAGCATTGGAAAGGGTGCAGAGGAGGTTTACCAGGATGTTGCCTGGTATGGTGGGAAGGTCTTATGAGGAAAGGCTGAGGACTTGAGATTGTTTTCGTTAGAGAGAAGAAGGTTAAGAGGTGAACTAATTGAGGCATACAAGATGATCAGAGGGTTAGATAGGGTGGACAGTGAGAGCCTTTTTTCTCAGATGGTGATGGCTAACACAAGGGGACATAGCTTTAAACTGAGGGGTGGTAGTTATAGGACGGATGTCAGAGGTAGGTTCTTTACTCAGAGGGTAGTAAAGGCGTGGAATGCCCTACCTGCAGCAGTTGTGGACTCGCCAACTTTAAGGGCATTCAAATAGTCATTGGATAGGCATATGGATAGTATTGGAATAGTTTAGGTTAGAGGGTCATTAGATTGGTTCCACTGGTCGGCGCAACATCGAGGGTCAAAGGGCCTGTACTGCGCTGTAATGTTCTAACCACATTGACTAAGATAGCGACATTAAAGTTTGGTTTATTAAATTATAATTGATTCAGATGAACACTTAGCAGAAAATATGCTTGACTGATTTAACACTTGTTGGTTATTTGCATTGTCGCTAGCAATATAGATTAGCCATCCAAAGATCAGCTTTTATCACAAAACAAATTCAAGACATTTCAAACATACTAATTTTAAGTTGGCTTGCCTTTACTAATCTTTAAAACTGTGTGATCATATCAAAACAATTTATCACACCAACATTTGCATTAATACAAGAGCAATTGATTGAATAAATGTCATTCTGCCTTTCAAAAAGCTGTTAAGGGATGTCTGCGTTCTAGTTATCTTTTTCTTGTTTAATACTTTATCTTATGTTTTTGAGACGTCAAGCATTTACATATAAGTTACCAAGCACAGCCTGATCCTTGCCATGCAAGTGATATTTAAACATTGATGCCATCCATGATAGGTATCTTCACAAGAGTTAAAATACCAGTGACAGCTATAGTAGTTAAGTGTATTTTAGTAGAAATGTTACTGACAGAACTTGGCAGAAAAATGTTTACTTTGTAAATTTTGATGCTTCTTGCCACTGAAATATTTGGAAAATCTTCTGATCTCTGAAGGAAGAGATCTGCTTTCCAGCTCATAAACTAGTGCACAATATTTAAACAGCACATCTTTGTAGACTTTGATCAACAGTCACTTGTATCTAAAGCTATTTTAAATTGAGATGTGTTGCAGTGAAACGTTGGTAATGAGCTGAGCTTTCTACTTAATGGAACAATCAACGATTTTGCACAAGTTTCACAGAGCTTGGAAATTATATGAAATCTACAGATCAAGAAAGGTACCTTGGGTGCCAAAAGCTGGAATGGATCTATAATCTTTAGCACAAATCTTGCAGTTCAATGGTGAGCTGAAATTGTCTCTCCAAAGTGCATGTTTGTAGAGTAGTGGTGGAATATATGTCAAGTGCAGACTTAACATGGCAAAAGGGTTCATACCTACACAAATTCAATACCTTGCTTAAAAAAAAGTCTATCTTAATACACACTTAGAGATTTTTTAAAAAGCAGATTAACAAATGACACTGAGCATGTAGCTCACAAATGAAACCTTGTGTGTGGGAATAAGGGAAATTATTGAATGGAAATTTTCATAGTTTTTACAGGAAATGTTGCCTGGGCATTCCCCTTGATTTTAAGTTTGTTTGTAATTTGATAAGGAATTACTGTTAGAGGTTTGGGGGAAAAAAACACCTCTTGTCTTAACGCTAAAGTGTTAGCTCTATTCTCTCTCCACAGATGCCATCAGACCTGCTGAGATTTTCCAGCATTTTCTGCTTGTGAAGTCTTGTCTTAAGCTCACGTGTAAACCTACACAGTCACACAGTATTCAATTAATTTTGTAGCTTTCCCATATTTATTGAAATCTCACATCTCATCCAATCAGAAATGCAAAATTAATTAGCTCGTGCTAACAAATAAACCTGTTGGACTTTAACCTGGTGTTGTGAAGCCTCTTACTGTGCCTACACCAGTCCAACACTGGTATTTCTGCATCATGGCAAAATTAATTGTCACAGTGATTTGCAAGCCTTTACGTTGTCACCTTCTCGTACAAATTGCACGAGTTATATCTTGCGGAATAACCAAATAACATACTGCAACGACTCACTGGTTTGCTATTACATTTTGTTTTTCTGCAGCAAATTGTGCCACCTACTGGAAACAATCTGTCAAGGGAAGAACCAAAGTTCGCAACAATTGTTAACTATCTTAAATATGAACTGATACACATACAACGCTATGTCGCAAAAGCATTCTCGCCCTATCTCTTTCACTGCTCCCTAGCAGCATTATCCTCATTAGAAAATTCACTCATGTATGTTCATCTCTCCAAAAAGAAAATAAGTAAACCAGCCTTGTGGATTTTAGCATGATTTTCTCGGTCACCTGAATTTGACTTGTTAATGCATGTTTATTGCCATTTTGTTTCAAAATACATTCATTTTAAATGTCCAAGTACAAATATACTCAGAACTGCCAGCCTCAGGACTGAGGCCATGCCAATTTCAGATTTTGCCAGATTGTGGGTGGGGCACTTTTGCGTGGTGGGCTTTTTCAGGCCAAACTAGTTTGTGTTGAGGGTCAAGAGTGATTTGCAGCATGAGATTAAACTTGACACGCAAGAGGCAAAGCAGAAAGCAAGTCTGGCACCACGCAGTGCCCAGCTGAATTGTCCAGGTAATCATACAATCCCTACAGTCCAGAAGGAGGCCATTCAGCCCATTGAGCTTGCATCAACAACAATCCCACCCAGGCCCCATCCCCTAACCCCATGTATTTACCCTGTTAATCCCCCTGACACTAAGGGGCAATTTAACATGGCCAATCAGCCTAACCCGCACATCTTTGGACTGTGGGAGGAAACCCATGCAGACACGGAGAATGTGCAAACTCCATACAGACAGTCACCCGGGGCCAGAACTGAACCAGGTCCCTGGCACTGAGATAGCAGTGTTAATCACTGTGCCATTGTTGATTTCAATTAAGTAAAATATTAAAAAAATGATTAATGGGCAAAAATCTAGCAAATGGAGTACATTATGGGAAAAGTATGACATTGTTTTGGCAGGAAGAATTAAAAAAAGAGCATATTATGTAAATAGAGACAGCTCTGAGATGCAGAGGGATCTGGGTGTCCTCATGCATGACTGAAAAAGGCTAAGATGCAGGTACTGCCAGTAATTAGGAAAGCCAATAGAACGTTATCATTTGTTGTGAGGGTAGTTGAATACTGGAATACAGATGTTATACTTCAGCTGTAGAAAGCATAGTGAGACCATGTTTGGAGTACTATATAGTATTGTTCTCTTTTATTTAAGGAAATTATAGTATTGGTCTCTTTTATTTAAGGAAAGATGTAAGTGCATTGGAAGCAGTTCAGAGAAAGTTTACCAGACTAATACTTGGAATGGGTGGGTTGTCTTATGAGGTAAAGTTGGACAGGCTAGCTTAGTTTCTGCTGGAGTTTAGAAGAGTAAGAGGCGACTTGATCCAAACATAGAAGATGTTGAAGGGTTTGACAGGGTTGATGTGAAGAGGATGTTTCATCTTGTGGGAGAACCCAGAAAAATGTGTCACTGTTTAAAAATAAAGCGTTGCCCATTTAAAACAGAAATTAGGTGAATTTTATTCTGAGGGTCAAGAGTCTTTGAAGTTCTCTTCCTGAAAAGATGGTGAAAACAGGGTCTTTGAATATTTTTAAGGCAGAGATGGAGAGATTCTTGGCAAGTGGGGAGGGGGGTGTGGAGTAGTAGGTTATCGAGGGTAGGTGGTATGTGGTTACTACCAGATTGGAGATGGTTTTATTGAATGGCAGAGCAAATCTGAGGGCTTGAATGGCCTACTCCTGCTCCTTGTTTATATGTTCAAATGGGACATTCTAAAAATGTCCAATGTTTGAACAACTCCAGTTCTTAGGTAGCTTGCTTTGAGCGAATGTAATTATTCAATACAAAATATTCAGGTATGTATGTAGTTCCATGGGGAAATTACAAGAATAAAAACTAATTTTAAATTCAGCACTATTTTACCAGCATGAAACAATGCAAAGTTGTTTTTGCCGAATAATAACCTTTTCGTTTTTACATCAGTTTATGTCAATAAATATAGACCAGGAGTGATGCCTGGAATGAATAGATTCTGAACTAAAACTGGACCATCATACGTAAAAGCTATGGCTATTCATGGAGGCTGGATATTCCATGGTGAGTTCCCAAACTCATGACACCCAAAGGTCTCTCCACCACCTACAAGGCAAAAGTCAAGTAGGTTATGAAATACTTCCCATTTGTCTGGATAGATGTAACTGCAACAACATGCAAGAAGCTTGACACTATCTAGGACAAAACAGGCCACTTGTTCGTTAGCCCACTCCATCCACCACCAGCTTATCATAACCACAGTGTGTATTATCTGTAGGATGCAATCCTCTGACTTGCCAAGGCTTCTGGAGTTGCTGGCCACACTGATTGACTATCAGTCCTGGTAGCGCCAGCAAGCCATCAATGGACGCTGCTGGGACTGCAGGAGAAGATGAAGACCAATGTCCATGAATCCCTAAAGCAGATAAGTCCAGACTCTGGGGCTGTAGATGGGATGGGTGAATGGAGGTTAAGGGAGGGTGCAGGTAGGAAAGAAGGAGGAGTTTGATTAAGGAGGAGTCACCCTGCAATTGTCAAAGGGCAACCCCCACTCTCCCCACATTTAAGCATTTGAGTTCCACTCCTGCCTAGCTGATCAGTTTCCTCCCTCACCTCCATATTATGGGGGTAAATTCAGGGTGGGCAGTAAGGTGTTGGGATGGGTACCCACCCTATTTGTAATCCACCCTACCCTTCATGGGAAACACATTGTCCAGGGGCATGTAAATTCAGCCCTTTGTTCCTTATGTCCTGAGTATTTGCATGCAACAAGTATTGCACTGTATTCCATTGGTAAATTGAACACTCTAATAACCAGCACTTTTGATTAACTGATACCAGATAATAAAGTTTCTACTATACTCAAAATGTGAAGACTACTCTCATATTGCTTTGTCCAAAAGCAGTAGTGGATTATACTTTGTGGTCCCTATACCTAATAATACAAAAAGCATAGTCTGTCTTTGCAGTAAGTTTCAGTTAGCTGTTTAAATCCGCATGGATGACAATCATCTTGTAGTGGAAGGGATACGATAGTCACTTTTAAGGGGTGCCTTGACAAGTACACGAAAAGGATGGGAATAGAGGGATTTGGTCCCTGGAAGGGTGGAGGGTTTTAGTTTAGTCGGGCAGCATGATCGGTACAAGCTTAGAGGGCTGAAGGGCCTGTTGTTTATTCGTTGTTAATATTGTCTAATGAAAAATTGTTTCATAACTGAAGCATTAACAATGGAATATCTTGAATAAGTAATTAACCTGTACCAAAAATGCGTCTATTTGGAATTAAATTAATTGCTTATTCAAAAAGGATCTTCAGTTGTCTCTCTTTTATCAGTCAATGATAATCAGCTCATTCCTGATATGGTGATCAGTTGTGGAAAATTGTTTCTTTATATTTTGTAATTTCCTCATCATTAGCCAATAAAAGCAATATTGTCTCCATGCTATAAGATGCTAGGTTAATTGCAAAGCCATGTGAAAGAATCCTGAGGGTAATATCGCCTGCTAATGAGCTCTTTATATGATTAAGTTTAAATAAAACTGTCAGGAGAAAGCTATCAGTAAATCATCCTTTTAAACAATTTAATTAGTTCAATTTTCATGGCTAAATTACAAATTGTTAGTGTGTTATGGAAAAGACAAGGAAGTATTATTGCTGATTTTTAAAAAAATCGCAAATAGAGCAAAATTGAATGAGGGTATAGCAACTGCAGGAAATGAATCAACACATGGAAGAGAAAGATAAGCAAACATTTGGGTATTATTCATTTATTAGAATCTGAAGTACAATTCTATCTTCCTTTAGATGCTTAAAAAAATCTTATGCATTGTCAACATTTTTTTAAATTATGATTTATGTCATTGAAGGACCTGTGAGATTATACTGCTCTTTTTCATGTATGCTATAATTCCAATGATCTACTTCAAAGTCTTTTGTTATCATTTTCTTTTACTGTTAGACTAGTTCATAGAATCATAGAATCCTACAGTGCAGAAGGAGGCCGTTCAGCCCATCGAGACGGCAGTGACCACGATCCCACCCAGGCCCTGTCTTCATGCATTTACCCTATCTAGTCCCCCTAACACTAAGGAACAATTTAGCATGGCCAATCCACCTAACCCCCACATCTTTGGACTATAGGAGGAATCCGGAGCATCCAGAGGAAACCCACGCAGACATGGGGAGAATGTGAAAACTCCACATACACAGTGACCCAAGCCAGGAATTGAACACAGGTCCTTGGCATTGTGAGGCAGCGGTGCTAACCACTGTGCCCTCCCTTTATTTTCTTTTATTCCTTTGTGGGATGTGGACATCAGTACTTATTGACCATTCCCTGTTCCCTTGAACTGAGTGGCTTTTACAGGGTTGTTAAGAATCAGCCACATTGCTGTGTGTCTAGAACCACATGTAGGCTAGACTGGATACAGATGGCAGATTTCCTTCCCTAAAGGCCATTAGTGAACCAGATGGGTTTTTTTAAAGTAAAAATTGGTCGTTTTTATAGTCATCATTACTGAGACTAGTTTTATGTTCCAGATTTATTTGTGTAATTCAAATTCTACCAGCCGCTGTTTCTGATAGTTTCATTATTAAAAGGATTATTGATCCAAGAAAATTATAAGTATGTGGCCCATCCAGTCTGTACTGGCCAAAGCAGAGCAATTCAACCTAATTTCACTTTCCAGGTCTTGATCGGCTGTTTTGTAGGTTAAGGTATTATAATAGTTTCTGTGTCTACCACTCTTTCAAGCAAAGATCCACAACTTTCCCACTGTCTGAGTGAAAGTATTTCTCTCAATACTCCTCCAATCCTTCTGCCAATTTACGTTAAATCTGTAGCCTATGTTTATTGACTTCACTGCTGAGGAAAATTGATCTTTCCTGTTTTCTGTCTCAGGAACCCATAATTTTGTTCACCTCAATAAAGTGTCTCCTTGGACTCTTTTGTTCTAAAGAAAACAACTTCAGCCTAATCCAACTTTCCTTACAGCTAACATCCTGCATTTCAGGCAGCAACGTTGTAAATCCAGTGCAATCATATCTAGTCCAAAGATGTGCGGGTTAGGTTGATTGGCCATGCTAAAATTGCCCCTTAGTGTCCTGAGATGCGTAGTTGAGAGGGATTAGTGAGTCAATACGTAGGGATAAGGGAGTGGGGCCTGGGTAGGATTGTGATTGGTGCAGATTCAATGGGCTGAATGGCCTCTTTCTGCACTGTAGGGTTTCTATGATTTCTATGAGATCCACAATCTCCTTTTATGCTATCGCTCCTGTGGTGCAAGGACCAGAAGTAGCCCGAAGTACTCTAGCTTGAGGTGCTTTTGACTTTTGTACGGCTGACTGGTGGAGTGAGCCAGCCAGCCACGTGTCCTGGTGGTGAAGACGCACCACGAATTTGAGGATCTGACCTCAGTTGTGTCGATCCAGTGAACTCCAGGGCACTGAAACCAGCATCCCCAGTTACCTCACTGGATTAAAGTTGCCTTGTATCATCTCAACTGGCAGTAAGGAATATATGGGGCTCATGCTTACATAGGAAAAAATAATTGTGAATTTGCATTTTGTGGGCATAAGAAAGCTCCCTAAATTGGAAATTATGTTCTCTATGCATCATAGTGATGAAACCTCTACAAGGTGCTTAATTACTTTGTTCGTTGTTCAGGCGTTCACCACATTCTGTAGAAGCCACCCAACAGTGAAAGGAAAGAGGCCTCAGGTAGGAGGCCACCTAATACTATTGCCAAAACAGATTCATTTGAAACACTGTCCTGGGTGCTGTCCAAATTAAACAAAAATAAATAATCATGTCGGCTTAAACGTGCAGGTTAGTCCACATAGCTCTTTTACAAATATTGTCAATGGAAATCTAACTAAGAGAGCCCAAGAGCAGTCAGTGCAAATGATAAATTAGCATTTAATTAGCATCTTTGAAATAAGTAACAAGTTCCAATAGATAAAATACTGCATGGACTATTTTGTTCTGGTCTGCTTTGTGACGAAGCTAATCCTGTTTCACCATTACCTAAATAACTGCTGGGACTTGATAAATTCCTGCGTTCAGCAAACATAAAGTTCTTCATGCACAATGACACTGTGAACCTATAATTAATGAGAAGTAAATTTGAAAAAAAGTTCCATCAGTTTTCTAAGCTGAATAAAACTAAGACCACCTGGGGAGAAACGCTGGGTGAAGTCCAAAATTTCATCCTTTTAATCTCCAGTTAAAACCTACTTATTCTTCTGTTGTTTCCAATGATGCTGTCAGCCAGTAAAAATTGCATGTGGAAGAAGTTGTGAATGGTGGGGTCCACAGGCTATTTGGCAATCATTTGGAGTATTAGTTAGGAATCCAGATAGGTCAATGTGTCTGGTTCTGTTGGTAACACTTTGCATAGTGGTTGTGGGTTCAAGCTGCACTCCAAGACATCAGCAGGAAATCTCAGCTGACTGATGGTGCTAAAGTGTTGGAAGTGCTGTCTTTTAGATGAAATATTAAACCAAGGTTTTGTCTCCCCCGTCAGCTATATAGAAAAGGTTCAGTGGCACTATTTCAAAGATGAACAGGAGAGTTATCCATGGTATTTTGGACCAATATTTATCCCTTACTCAAGATCACAAAATGACTGATCCTGATCGTGATAATGTTGATATTTTATGGGAGTTGCTATGCACAAATTGGCTGCTACTTCATACATTCCAATAGAGACAACACTTCAAAAAGTACTTTTTAAAAATTAATTCATGGGACATGGGTATCGCTGGCTTGGCCAGCATTTACTGCCCATCCCTAGTTGTCATTAAGCTGGTGGCAGTGAGCTACCTACTTTAATCGCTGCAGTCCACGTGCTGAGGGTTGACCCATAATGATGCAGGCTACAGGCAACCCTACCTTGGTAATAACTCTCATCCAGATGAGAAGAAAGAGGGTCTATCGCAAGTTGGCACAGGATGAGGAGGAACAAGGGCTTGAGAAGCAAGTGGCAGCTTCTGTAAGGTCCAGAGACGGAACATTGACCGTTGCTGCAGTGAACATTGACCTGACCATGGGTGGGTGTATCGCCTGTCGGCAGTGTTTTATCTAGAGATAAATGAAAAGCAATGCCCTCATATTGTGATGACAATACTGCGATTGATTTCAATTTTTTTTATGTTCAAGGGAAATGTTAAAAAATTTAGTTTTATGCTGCAGGCAATCGGTATGGCTGATGAGAACACAGCTCAGATTTGGGAGAGCAGGATACTTACTCGTTTTAGAGTAAGTTTAGAGCAAATGGACTTTTGTTTACCTATAACTAATGAGCTCAGAAGTAGAAGGTCACACATGCTCACCCATCCTGTATCATTATGGGTCAACCCACAGCACGTGGACTGCAGCGATTAAAGAAGGCAGCTCAACACCACCAGTTCAATGATAACTAGGGATGGCAATAAACGCTGGCCAAGCCACACAGCAAGAATCACACCGGCTATTCCACCCACCACTGGACCTAGCCTCTAGATTGGAAAGCTTAACCCAGAGTCTTAAATGTTACATATCACTCTCACATCTGGCAAACACACTACCTCTCCCACCTTCACCATAGTGGGGAAGTTTGATCTCCAAATATGAATAGGATCTTAAAATATTCAAAATTGAATTCCCAAACGTGACTCACCTCCAACCCACCACTTTCAGTTTTAACAAAAGCAAAACAGGGAGCAGAAAATCAACCCACTGAGCTAATTTAAATATTATAAAGAGGCGACATGCCTCGTGTTTTCCCACCATTTTAAATTTAACAATGGCTGGCCAGGATTTTCAGGCCTCAAGAAACCTGATGACTACAGACTGTGCTGTATCCAGGAGATAAGTGCCTTTCCCCTTACTGCATCTCAATAACTGTTTCACCAATTTCTTTCCCATGAACAAACACCCAGTGACTCATCTGATTCTTTTCCTCTACCTAGCCCTTTCAATTTTCTCTGAACCTCTGTTCCAGTCTGTATTTAATGTCCTCAAACTCTGGCCTCTCAATATTTTCTCATTCCATACCCCAATCCCCAAACACCCCAGCTCCAGAATCCAATCTTCCCCCTTCCATCCCAGCCTCCCTGATGTATCCTGGCTCTGCTCCAACTTTCATCTGTCTTCCCCAGCTCCGGACTCCGATCTTCCTTCGTACTGGCCTTCCTGATTGTCCCCGTGCACCCTGCTGCTAAAGACCTACCTGTCCGACAGCTAGCCTGGTTATCGATCTGGCTGAAGGCAGGCAGGAAGTATATTCAAAACCAGTGGTAACTAGGTCCTTCTAAGACTGATATTCCAGGTTTGCCAACTTCCAACCATTTTTCCCACTCCCTGCTCACTGCTTCCCCCTGGATTATTATCCAGCCCATAATTTCTGCCTCGACCACTAACCCTGCAAGTGAAATCAAGATGCTCTACATGAAGAATTTTCTCCTGTTTTCTGTTCCAAATCTTTTACAATTCATCCTATATCTGCAGTCCTTCTTTACCCCTTAACAGTCTGCTGTTGTTTACTCTGTCACATCCTTTCATAATTTTAAATACTTCCATTGTATTGATCAATAATGGCCATTGTTCTGACAAAAACAGACACTGTCTGAAGTCTTTTTATTTGTATGTCCTCGGACCAGACAGCACTCTCAGGAATCTGAATTGTACATCTTTCAAGCCTCAATCTCATTCCAATCCCGTGATCTTGCTTAAAGTTTTAAATTGACTCCTCATTACTCTGTAGCGTTTATACTTACTATCTTAACTCAGATGGCTGGTTAGTGATGCAGAGCAATGCCAACAGTACAGATTTAATTCCTGTACTGGCTGATGTTTTTTATGATGGCCCACCTTCACAACTTAGTCCATCACCTGAGGTGTGGTGATCCTCAGATTAAATCACCACCAGTCAGCATTCCCCCTCAAAGGGCAGAACAGCCTATGGTCATCTGGGACTATAGCAATTTTACCGCAAAAAGTAAAATATTGGGCCAGATTTTAGGCTCTCCCACAAGTGAGTTTGAAGGCAGGGTGATACGTAAAATCCAGCGGGCAACAGTTATTGCCACCTGTTTCGGACCCAACCACAATTTTATCAACCCTGGGGGTGGCTTTGGATAGCTCATCTGTGAGTTGAAACCCTGAAGAAAGTAATGAATAACGACTGGAGACCCTCACCTTGCTGCAGCTGGGCTTTAACTGTTGACGGAAGAAATCCACACCAAGTGACTGGTCTGGCAGGCTTCCCTGCACAGGCTAGTGGTGGGCAGGATGTCCCCCTTCAATGGGATGCTGTGCCCTGTTGGAGGGCACCCTGCTCTCTATTCCCCCCAAATGTCTTACTCCCCTTTATGTTCCTCTCCCCAGTCTCTTCTCCCCTCGCCACCCCACCCTCCACATGGCCTTCAAATTCTGCACCTTCATCTCCTTTTGCCAAGGTCAAGTGAGAATTCCAAGCACTTAAACAGATGCAATCCAGTGGAGCTTGCCTCATCAAGCACTGAATGCAATACTAACAGTGGACATTGCTCATGGTACTGTGGTGTGGGAGAGATGCTGGCTTTTGATTGTCTAGCAACTCTCTGAGATGGAACTTCCTGTCCCTCAATGCTGGAAGTCCCACTCCCAGTCCAGTGCTACTTGTGGGACAGCCATTCTTCTGCTGGGTGGACTACTGGTGATTTGTCTTTTAGCCACTAGGTCACAGACCACAGCATCCTGTGAAATCTAACCCCTCAAATTTACATTCTCATTAATGTGAGATGCTTTGAATGGGTTTGTAATCCCCAAATTGTTTTGCTTTCCCTGAGCAGCAAGACAACTGGGGAGCAGTGGTAGTGTCACTGGACTAGTAATCCATAGAGAGGCCCAAGTGAATTCTCTGTGGACATGGGTTCAAATTCCACTATGGCAGCTGGTGAAATTTGAATTCAAAAATAAATCTCAGTAGTCTCAGTAATGGTGACCACGAAACCACTATTGATTGTTGTAAAAAGCCCACCCAGTTCACTAATGTCCTTATGTTCCCTTTTGGGAAGGAAATCTGGAATCCTTATCTGATCTGGCCTTTAAGGGACCCCAGAGTCACAACAATGTGGTTAGCTTTTAACTGCCCTCTGAAATTTAATTTATTATTGCCACATAGAATCATAGAACCCTACACTGCAGACGGAGATCATTCATTTAGGATCTCACCCATCTCTTGTGGAACCGCACATAGATTGCCTCGTTGACCCTTAAGAAGCTGCACTCTCTCCCTAATTACTCCTTTGGCCTTTATGTATTTGTAGAAGCTCTTTGGATTCTCCTCCGCCTTATCTGCCAAAACAATCTTATGTCCCTTTTTTGCCCTCCTGATTTCTCTCTCAACTCTACTCCGATCCCCTTATACTCTTCAAGGGATTCACTTGATCCCAGCTGCCCATGCATGTCACATGCCTCTTCTTAACACTTTTTACTGTGCTCACCCCAGTCCAACGCTGGCATTTCCACATCATGGCATTCTGTCTTAATGTAACTAAGAATCTTTTATTATTATCCTTCACTTTTCAGTTTAAGGTTTTTCTCTCCTGTGTTGAAGCCATTTTTCACAGTGCAGACATGCGTTTTGGCATTACATCTCTCTCAATTCTGTCATGGCCTTAACAATTTTTTGGAAGAAGACCAGAAATGTCCTCGCATGTGAATTTGAAGTCATACCTGTAAATCAAGAATGCAGAAGAATAATGAAAGGTTTTCTGGCAGTAGAAATTGGAACTTTTGGTAAATGTGCATGGAAATTATGCCAAATCTCTTCTCTTTTTATAATTTATAGACCTTGTATATTGATAATATAAAGGTAGGGTTAGCACAGCCAACAGACATATATCTATTCTATCCTAATTCTCAGAAGAGTATAGCAAATGCACCATTTGAAACATTTTGATTACCCACCTCAGGCTGTAGTTTCCCTGTGTGAGATTGCTCATTTATGCCTTTTTGTGGGCAATTTAGTGTCATGGTCATGCACACAGATGTATTGGAATTTAACAGACCCAATTCACACAGATCCTTACGGTCAGCAGAGAGGCGCTTTTACCCTGTTGGAGGAATTCAGAAGTACATCCCTGAGTTGTCAGTGTTAATCATTGAATCGCTGTTACAAAATATTCCTAATAAATAGCTACCTGTGTTCAAACATTATCTACTCTATCAACAGTTGCAAGAAACCTCTCATATAACATCTTTATTATCTTTTTGACTACTTTCCACGTCATTTACCATGTTCCAAATGCATATTTATTAATACTTCCACGTTGCCAACATAAACGGCACCAGAAGATCAGACCCTTAATTAAGAATGTGTTTTCAAATTCCAGTCTGTGCTGTTATTGATATTCACACTTCCTGTCAGGGAGCTGACTTTGATTTCTTACCTGGGATATTTATGAGCGATGAATTCCAAGTGTAGCCGTGAAGGTTTTCATTCCTGAATTGTTGGAGCGTGTTTTTCTGATACATCAATCATCGCAAGGAATTGATGGTATTTGTTGGTGACTGCAGGGTGAGTTATTTAGAAGTCTCAATAAAGGGAAATAGCATAAACCCTGGGCAGGCTTGGGTGGTTGATTACAGTTTCTAACTTTTGAGGCTTTAAGTGTATAACAACCTGATGTTCTCCTACTCTATCCCATTGTGTAAAAAGGTAACAATAATTGACCAGGATTTCAAACGCTCACAGAGATGGGCTGGGAGGTGAGATCGGTAAAATCAAGGCTAGCCATGTCAGCGTGACTCTGTTGGTAGCATTCTGGGATCTAAGCCATGAGGCCAGTTAAGGTCATCTTTGCACTGTCACTAGCATTTTGTCAATGATGGGTGGACCCTCCACAAAGATTAGTGTATTCTAGCCACCTTCCTGTGGTTCAGGATTTAGGACTCTTCCAATAGGACTAATGGGCAACTTCCACCTGCACTCACCAGCATCCATTTTCCGATAGCCTGTCTGGCCAGCCCTGGCGACCCCAGACCCCATTACTGGTTGTGAAAGCAGCCTGCTCCCATGGCATCCACTCATGTGGGTGCCGTTCCAACAATGGCCACCAGCCCTGGTGGCGCTGCTGAGTTTCTTGCCCTCTAATTGGCTGGCAGCACTTGGAGCAGGTGCCCATCCTTTAAAGAAACAGGAGCCCTGACGGCAATAATCAGTGGCTAGTCAGCTGAAAAATGCAGCTGGGAGTCTCAGGAATGGTTGAGGGGTGTTGCTGCCAGCTTTTGGGCCTGCCATCTGTCTCAGCTGAGCTGACAATATTTCGTGCATAGTTTGGGAACTTTGAGTTCATTGAAGAGCTCTTATTCCAGTGACTTGCATTAACATTTAATCAAAATGTAACACATTGCTCTGTTCCTAAAGCATTCTTTACAATATCTGCTCTCAGGGCCTCAGTCTTCTTTCAAAGCAAGTAAGTGCATATTGTTCAAACTGACAACTGCATATATTTGTTTCAACATTGTCATGTTTTGATTAACTTCTGTTGCCTAAAGTGTATGAATAGAACAGAAACTCCAATTTCAACTGCAAACAGGACAATTCACGGAAGCAGGAGCAGGAAATGAGTAGGACGCGTGCAACTTTAATTTGGAAAGCTTATGAAAATCATATTGTGTGAATCACACTTTGTTGTAAAGCCAGAGTGAAAGAATTCTTTCATGATAAGAAGGTAATCTTGATTCTTGTATCAATGATACATCATTGGTCTACCATGAAATAGTCATTATACAAAAACGAGTGAATACAATGCAGCCAATTCTATACATATAGAACCATAGACATGCATTCAGAATTTCCCTACAGCCATCTGCTGATGGTGGTGGTGGTGAGTGGGCGGGGGTTGGGGGCGGGGAGAGTGGGATGGTGAAGGGATTTGCTATGAACATGTCTCTCCATTGGGTGAATCCCTTTCCTTTACCATTGCATTCCAGGACCACCAGCTTCTGCATGTGCTAGGAAAACTTCAGTGTGTTCAGGGCCTTGTTTCCAATGCCATGTACAAGTGTCTGAAGGAGAAAAAATCCAGAAGGGTGGTGAGATAGTGGTAGGGCATTGTCTAAATTTCTCCTCAATCTTCACCAGGATCCTACTGAGTTATCTGTATTCAATTGTTAATTTGGGTTTCCTATGAGGTGTTTCTCCAAAGGTATGAGATGGGCAGTAAATGGTTGCTAAATTTCTACTGAGGACAGTTGGGAAGGCAATGGTGGAACACCTCATGGAGTTATGACCCTACAGGGCCCCAATGTAGATGACATTATCTCAGTGCTGACTAGGGAAGTGCTCCCTAGCTGGCTGGGGCAGCTGCACTGATTCAGAGGCTGTTAGGGAAACAGGCATACTGCCACCTTGAGATACAATAGTATCTGTCCCATGGTACCAGTGTGACTGTCATGAGTCACACTGGGTACTCATACTTCTCTAAAGGAGAACAGGAATGATATAATGCTAGGTCCTGGGCACAATGCTTCTAGCATTCACCTGCTTTGGTATCTCTGATCATTCCTGATCAGGGGGAAATGTCAGAAGAGTAGTCATATGGACTTGGAACGTTAGTTCTGTGTCTCTCCTCAGATGCTGCCAGACCTGCCGAGTGTTTCCAGCATTTTTTCTTTTTATTTAAAGTTTCCAGCATCTGCAGTAATCTGCTTTTATTACTATGGGATCAAGGTGACCTGCTTGATGGGGGCACCATCCTCCATCACAGGAAGCGGAGAGTAGAGATAAATGAATGGCTTTGGAATCCCAACATGACCTCTGGATCCACGATTTTTAAAGGTTGTCCACATCAGCAGCTTTTGTGAATCCTGACCTTGTTGTATACAGATCAAAATCAGCACTTTGTAATACTTCAGTTTTCTAAATGGTAAGAGGTAAAGCAATGGGGGGACAGAAAGATTTAAGGGTCTGTTCACATAAATCGCTAAATGCTAATAGACAGGCATAAAAATTCATTAAGTGGCTAATGGAATGTTGGCCTTCATATCAAAGGGTCTAGAATGCAGAGTGGGTGGGAGTTATTGTTACTGTTATATCAGCCCTGCTTTGACTGCATCTTAAGCAATGAATTCAGTTTTGGGCACCATACCTCAAGGAGGGTATATTGGTCTTCGAGTGGTTATAGGGCAGATTCACCAAAAACATAGCAGGGCTCACAGAATTGAGGACAATTTGATAAACCAAGCTTATAGATTCGTAAATATAGAAGACTGAATGTGATTTAATTGAGATATTTAAAATGATAAAAGAATTTTATAAACAAGGAGCAACTAGTTCCTCTAGCGACCACGTGAGGAAATGCTGTCTACCCAGAGAGTGGGTCACACTTTGGAATGCATTATCTGAGTGTGTGGCAGAGGCAGATACAATTGTGCCTGAATTTCAAAAGGAAATTGGATAAGCAGTTGGAGGGAAGGCAGTTGTAGGATTACGGGAAAAGAGCTAAGCTGCTCTTGCAGAAAGCCAACATGGACCCAATGGGACAAATGACTTCCTTCCATGATCATTCTGTGTTTCTAATGTGAAGATTCAGAGTATAAAGATGGCGGGCCAGATTCTCTTCTCTGGATTGTGTTCAGTTTACAGTTGGAGGGAGGAGCAGAGGGCTCAGGCTGAAATGGAAATTTGGTGCAAGCGACCTCAGCGTGTAGAGGATGCCATGTGCAGAGGCAGACTGGGTTCTAGGCTTCCCTCTGTCCTCTAGCACTGTATTTAAATTGAGATTATAAAAGAAACATTCCTTCATACTTCACTATTCTCCCCCTACCTACCCCCACCAACATACACACACTCCGTTTGCCCCATCTATGAAACCTTACCAACCCATTCCCTCCTGCACACACCCCCCCATGGCCATTCATACATCCTACGCCAGTACATGCCCCTCTATCCATTCCCATGGTCCAACACCCACTATGCCAATTTAGTATCAACACACGCCACCTTATTCAGTTCATCCACCACCTTATGTTCCTACCCTGTCCATGCCAACTGTACTAGTGTCCCTTGACAGTTCCTGAACATTGTGACAATTGATAGTTCCTCAACAGCTTGACAATTCAAAGGAATGTGTGAAAAATATGCATAATTGTGTTTAATTCTAACAATTCCAGAAGGTGCCTTGTCTCTACTGAAGGTTTCTTTGCTTTTCCAAAAGATGTATTGGGACCCTATCCACAAGGGTACCTTACCTCTCCTAGCTTTCCAAAGAATCCACAAAGTTCAGACATCCTTTTACCTGATCTTGCTCTGTGCACTCTGGGATTCGCACAGCTAGAGTTCAAAAGTCCCACTTCAGTGGAGGCAGCTGGTGATTGAAATGGCGTATTGCCCCATGAATCACACATGCTCAAATCCTAGTCCAACCTCAGATCCACGCTAGGGTAGGACTGCTAAATTCTGTCCTTTTCCAAAATATTCCGAGCCATAATCTTAAGATTTAAACAAGGCAAGCAGAACTGGAAACAAGGAGCATTTATTCGCACGTTAGCCAGTAGAAATCTAGAATTTACGTTGCCCAAAGGTTTTTGTTAGGTAAGTCTATCAGGAGGTTATGGAGCAAATGGAAGTTTGAAGTACAGATCAGCCATGAGCAAACTGAATGACAGAACAGGCCCAAGGGGCTGAATGTCCTACTTTACCCAGCCACAGTTCCAATCTGCTCTTTCTTATAGAGGCACATGTGGATCCTCAGATAATCCCTATCACCTGTATGCAGTTAAATACAATTAATAAATGATTAACAATCGGGCAGAGGGGATTATAACACTCTCACTCACTGGAAACAAAGCATCCGTCTGTGTGACTATCTTCGCCTCCGGATCAGCCTGACTGCTAACTTTACGATGGAGATCATTCCTTTGGATCCCTTGTGGCCCCTTGTTGATCAAAATATCACTCCCACCTTTCATCCTCTTTATTATTCGCGTCGGATTTGAATGAGAATCCACCCTTCAGAATTGAAAAGCTGCTTAGTCATTTAAAGTTGACAAGTCACTAGGCCTCTCTCTCCTGGCTGGCTGCAAGCTAGCCGATATTCCCAGTAGCCGATATCATCCCTGGGTGTCTGAAATGATGAGGATTCCACCCCCCTCCCCCCCACCACACCAGCATCAGTTAATGCAGAAACAGTTCATGTTAAAATAGGCATAACAAATTGCATACAGCCTGATAAATTAGCTACAATATAATGAGGGCCTCCAGAGCCTTTCCAGCTTTAAAAATTTTATGTGGTTATTTAAGATGTGTGTTTGTGTACATGCGCAGTATTTGTCTCTGTCTTGCACAATCATCTGGTATTCCACTGTCAAGGTTTATGATGCTCACTGAACCACTTAATTCAGCTTATAGACATGAGGGCCTATTCCACAGAGATTTTTTGCAGGCCATTAACATTTTTCAGGATGCACTATCTGAGTATAAAGCTCCCTGTGGGGTAGTGGACTGGGCCCTTTTGCCCAACAACTGAAAGCAAAAATTTTTTTTTAAAAAAATTTGAATTTGAATGCTGATCTGTCTTGTACTTTAATAATCTTGTGCAAATTTCATTTCAGGCACAAGAAAAGCTATGTAAGAAGGCTGGAAAATCAGTACTGGACATACTGATCAGAACGCTGATCATTCTCTGCACAGTGATAGCAGTTGTTCTGTCATCAATTTCTGTGTGCTCTGGGCACTGGCTGCTTACAGATGGGAAGTTATTTGGACTCTGGCATTTCTGCACTTTAGAGCACGACAACAAGCCTCAATGTACAACAGATTTGAGTGTTGCTGGGGTTGGAGGGTTATACACTTCCCTCATTTTCACAAGGATCGTCGCCACTTTTGCTGTGGTGCTGGCGATGTTTGGGCTGGAGATGCTAATCACCTCTCAGATTTGTCAGGATGCCTATTCCAGGCGTAGGTGGGCATGTGGCTCAGGGCTGATCCTCCTGGCTTTCTTCATGACATCTGTTGTTGTACTGGTCTTTGCCATTGTGTTGTGGAACTTTATTACACTCACGGGCATCAGCTTAGCATATTGGAATGAGTTCATTTCCGCTTTTCTTTTTTTCTTCAGTGGTGTTAGTGGTCTTCACATGTACAGCATGACGATCTCAGATAATTCAGTAGACAAAGCTTGATGCTTTTTCTTCCATGAGCTTTTCATTTATGTAAGATGGGAGTCTGTACATGTGAAGTGTAGGGATTCTAAAATATCTCAAACTTTTGAGTATTGTTATTATTGACTACTTTTAGAATCTCAGTGAAGGTGCTCTCACTCTGTATTTGCACTGCAGTTTATGTTCCTATTTTTCAATAAGATAAAAATATCAACAATTTTGATATAGAAATCTGATAAATCATAGTACGTAAATATGCGTGCAATTTTGTGCTGGTGGTGGGGTTGGGGAATAACTTCACCTTGCATTTATAATCTCACTGACAATTTCTAGAAAGATTGTAATATTATTTTTAAAAAATCATTTAGCTGACTGTACTCAAACCTAAATAATGATGGGGCAGGGGGAGGTAAAACATTATTATCTTAATATTCACAGAATTAAAAACTCTCACCATTAAAATGAAATATAAATGTTGGGTTTTTAAGGTATGTTGACTTAAGAACAAGAGTTGCACAGTTCAATTTTGACGATTGCTATCCATTATAAATTAAATGGCATCTGGCTTACAGCACTGTAGATTTGACCTTTTTTGGATTTGGATTTGAAGCTGACTTCTGGATGGAAGTCTCCTGTGTTTTTACTGCAAACACTCCTGAATAAAATGAAGTGGGTAGTCTTAAACCAATTCTGGTGGGATAGGCTCAGATCATAAAACTGTTTAGTAGTTGGCATTAAATTGGCCCACTCACTTAAGTTTTGAATATTGACTGATTGGTGAGAGAATTTGGAGAATGAATAGCGAAGCAGTGCTGGTGTTCTTTCAAGATCGCATTGAGGCATCTCACTAAACATTACCAGACAAGTGGTGTTTGATCCTGACACTGAACAGGGTAATTTTATCAGATTGTGCTGTTGGTAGGGAACTTCTCCTGGGGACAAGGCACAGTGGAATTCAGGTATGCATTGCCCCATGTGTTTGGGAAATTAAGGTGGGCAGTTTTCATGTGCTCAGCCACAGGAACAGCAGTGGAGGCAGGTACAAATATTCCTACGATGTTCACAGTAAAAGGGGGAAAAAATGATGGTTGCAATAATTGTAGAAAGAAATAATGCTCTAATAATTTTTGAGTAGAATTCTCCAAACATTTCCTGGTGGTAGGATCTTCCAGGTCCCATCTAAGTTGATGGCGATTTATATTCCTTGCCCATACCATTGTCAGAGTTCATGATTGACTTTGACTCATGATTGGGGTTAACTTTGATGGAACTGGAAGATCCCACTGTTGGAAAGCACTGGAAAATTCCATCCAATTGTATTCAATAAATTGGAGTTGATTAGAGTAGCTTATGATCCAGAGGATGCAAATATAGCAGGGAATTCTTACAACTATAAACTGAACTGTTATTATCATACAGTTTATTTGATTTCTCCCCACCATCCGCTGGAAATTTTTGGTTGACACATTGAAGAGATCACCGAATGCAGAACGGAAAAACAGTCAGCTTTCACAAACAGCACACTGAGCAACAGGTAGTCTAAAAGAAACATCTGTAGGTTACATTTATTTGTTCACGTCATAACTAAGAACTAAAATGCACATGGAAAGGCCATCATAGCAGTAACATTTCAGTAAGTATATACAAAAGCAAGTGATCGTATTTGAGAATATTGGGAGTTGGTATGTTCAGTTGACTAGACAACAGTTGTGTAATGTAGAGCGATGCCAACAGTGTGGGTTCAATTCCCATACCGGCTGAGGTAATTCATTAAGACCCACTTTCTCAATCTTGCCCCTTATCTGACGTATAGTTATCCTCAGGTTAAATTACCACCAGTTTGAGGAGGAGAGCAACCTATGGTCATCTGGGATTATGGCACCTTTACCTTATTGTACTAAATTTAGCCTCTTTCAGTCAATTAGCAGATGAATGTGATTTTTAAGCAGTGTAGTGTAGAGCAAGCTTAATATCCTCATGCAATGATAAGCTTTCATAAAGTCGCGGGGTGGGATTTTCCAGCCACACTCAGCGCAAAACCAGAAAATTCCACCCAAGGTCAATGGATCTTTCCATGGTCTGCCCCTTGCCTGCTTCCAATGGTAGGCAGAATGGGAAAATTCACCCCTACGTACTAGGCAACTTGTTTGTTTTACAATGCTGTTACTTTCAATATCAATAAAAGTGCCTTTCAAGAAAAATTGTACTTTATCCAGACAACTGGTTTAGCGTGATGTCAGTATTATTCATTTTAAAATGCCTAATCCTTGCACTATCCAATCTAATCAAATCTCACCCAACAAATGCACTGAGGAAGGCCTTAAACTATTTTCAATAACATTTGTCATCAATGATTCATTGCAAAATTAATATTTCAGCACTCTCACAAAATTGTAGCTGAACTTGGCCTGATCAAACTTAGTACATTCCATTGTAGCTTGGATTTATGATTGTCTATACTAAATTAACACAGATATATTGAATTATTTCTTTTGTACTTGTATCTTTTTGTGAATGGTCTTAAGCTATTATATTCATTTGTATTGGTAGAAATGTATTTCCATTGTTGTGTAACCAGCCTCGATTGCTTTCATTTCTTCTTTTCTGAATTGTAAATTTTAATGTATAAAATATACAATGTAATTTAGACACACTTTGCACTTTTCAGATACTGTTAACTCAGTTTCTGCCTGATCAAATTTGCATAATAACAAAACTTGGTTTCCACTGCTGTTTATGAAGTGCTATTTAATGCTGTATTTTCAAATGTAACATACACCATAGTACTGAAAACATGTGGCCAAATTCTTCATTTTGTTTTATTCTGTTTTTAATTGCAAATTAAAATGTCTTTCATATCTGCCAGTGGTTGTGTAATTACTTTTCAGTCAAATGGATGTCAAACGGATTGGTCCTGACTTGGTTAAGGGAAGGACAGGATTGGCAGCTTAACGTCCCAGGATACAAATGTTTCAGGCGGGATAGAGGGGGATGTAAAAGGGGTGGGGGAGCTGCATGACTGGTTAAGGAGAATATCACAGCTGTACTGCGGGAATACACCTCGGAGGGCTCACACAGTGAGGCAATATGGGTAGAGCTCAGTAATAGGAAGGACGTAGTCACAATGTTGGGGGTTTACTATAGGTTGCCCAACTGCCAGCAGGAGATGAAGGAACAAGTAAGCAGGCAGAATTTGGCAAGCTGTGAAAGTTACAGGGTTGTTGTGGTGGGAGATTTTAACTTGCCTTGTATTGACTGGGACTCACTCAGTGCCAGGAGCGTGGATGGGACAGAGTTTGTAAGGAGCATTCAGGAGGGCTTCTTGAAATTGTATGTAGATAGTCCAACTAGGGAGGGGCCATATTGGGCCTGGTATTGGGGAATGAGCCTGGCCAGGTATTCAATGTTTCAGTAGAAGAGCAGTTTGGGAACAGTGAGCACAATTCAGTAAGCTTTAAGGTACTGATGGCTTAAGAAAAGTGTAGGCCTCAAGGTGCCAAGTTGGGGGAAAGCTAATTATGACAATATTAGGCAGGAAATGAAGAATTTAGATTGGGAGCAGATATTTGAGGGCAAATCAACATCTGACATGAGAGCTTTCAAGTGTAAGTTGAATGAGATTCAGGACTGGCACATTCCTGTAAGGGTGAAGGATAAGTTTGGCAAGTTTTGGGAACGTTGGATAATGAGAGATATTGTGAGCCTAGACAAAGAGGAAAAAAAGAAACATTTCTCAAGGCTCGGAGGCTGGGAACACATAAGTGTGGAATACAAGGGAAGTAGAAAGAAACTTGAGAAAGGAATAAGGAGGACAAAAAGGGGTCATGAAAAATCATTGGCCAGCAGGATTAAGGGAAATCCCATGGCTTTTATACATATATAAAGAGCAAGAGGGTAACCAGATAGAGGGTTGGCCCACTCAAGGTTAGGGGAGGAAATCTATGCATGGAGCCAGACGACATTGACCATTCTAAGGGGCATCTGAACAAATACATGAATAAATGGGAATAGAGGATATGGTCCCTGGAAGGGTAGGGGGCTTTAGTTTCAGTCGGGCAGTATAGTCAGTGCTGGCTTGGAGGACTGAAGGGCCTGTTCCTGTGCTATAATTTTTGTTGTTGTTTGATTATAAATACAATTCTAATGATTATTTTAGGACCTAATAGCAGATTCCATTTCAGTGGGCAGTAATTTCCTTGTTTGCAAATCATAGAATTCCTACAACACAGAAGGAGGCCATTTGTCTTATCGAGTCTGCACCAACTCTCTGACGGAACATCTTACCCAAGCCCAGCACACTGGAGTGTATGAGGTCCTTGATTAAACTGATTGCTTTTCCGAGACAGTGGGAAGTGTAGACAAACTCAGTGGATGGGAAGCTGGTCTATGTGATGGACTAGGCTTCCTTCATGAAACTTTGTCATTTCTTATGGTGTTTGGCAGAGCTGGAGCCATACCAAGCTGTAAAAGTTGGAGAGAGTCTTCAGCAGTATGAGTCAAGGGAGGAGATTGCTCGGGTTCTAATGCTAATTTTCAAATTCTTTCTGGCTACAGGAGAGATGCCAGAGGACTGGGGGACAGCAAATGTGCGACCATTATTCAAGATGTGAAGTAGGGATAAACAGGCTAATTACAGGCCTGTGAGTCTAACAAAGCGGTAGAAAAATTATTGGTAAAATTCTGAGGGACAGACTTAATCTCTGATTGGAGAGGCAAGCATTAGTGAAGGATAATTCATATGGCTTTGTCACCGAGAGATCATTTCTAACAAGTTTGATTGAATTTTTTGAAGGGGCGATCAGCTGTGTAGATGAGAGCAGTGCAGTTGATGTAGTCTACATGGAATTCTGTAAGGCTTTTGACATGGTCCTGCATGGGAGACTGGTCAAGAAAAAAATCCATGGGATTCAGGGTAATTTGGAAAATTCCACCAGCCATTTATCTATTTATAAAAAAAACATAACAAATTAATGTGCCTTATACTGTGGCAACAATGATTGTCAGATTTGTATTCTTTCAAGTTAGAGTATATCAAAAATAAATAGAAAGAAATTCCTTTGAGATCTAAAATGAGGAAGCATAGATTACAGTGAGCAGTGCCCCGATTGTTGGTATATAAGTGGCAGCATTCTTACCTAAAAATGAATAAAAGGCAATCCCAGAAGCACCCTCTGCTGTGACCACAAGGAGTCTGGAGGAGTAATGTGGAGCTCCTGCCTCGCTTTCAATGGATGTTGTCCAGATGCCTTTTAAATATAGCACCAGGACCTATGACCCCCCATAAGGTAATTAAAAGAGCTGGAAACCCCCTGCCTGCCTTGCCATGAGATTTTCTGAGCTCCGCACGGATGCATAATGAATAAGAAGAATCATACAATCCATAGAATTCCTACAGTGCAGAAGGAGGCCATTTGGCTCGTCGAGTCTGCACCCACCACAATCCCACCCAGGCCCTATCCCCATAACCCCACATGTTTACCCTAGCTAGTCCCCTTGACAATAGGGTCAATTTAGCATGGCCAATCCACCTAACCCGCATATCTTTGGACTGTGGGAGGAAACCGCAGAACCCGGAGGAAACCCATGTGTGCACGGGGAGAATGTGCAAACTCCACACACAGTGACCCATGCTGGGAATCGAACCCGGGTCCCTGGCTCTATGAGGCAGTAAGTCTGGCCACCATGTCCCCGCTGGAGATCAGCCATCCTGTCACCCAGCAGGTGGTTTGTGGAGGGAGAGGACAGAGAATATGGTGCAACTCAAAAAATAAAATCACATTCTGATGATAGAAATTGGTGGCAAGCTCCTGACCATCATGGCAACTCAGTGGTCGGGGGTGGGCAGATAAGTGTGGGCATGGGGACAGTGACTGAGGTGGATGGGAGATATGGCATGCAGCAATTGGGGAGGTTGGCATGGGGTGGTTCAAGGGTGATGGAGTGGGAGGGTGTGGGCTATAGGGGGAGGGTAGGGTAGAAAATGTTACAGCATGTTTGAAACAACACACACATCCATCCTGTTACTGAGGCACTGCCCAGTCCCTCAAAATCCATCAGAAGAAATGCTGTTTTGAAGAAGGGTCAATGGATGGGAAGAGCTGCAGCTCACCTCAACTCTAATTTATTGTCCTGACAAGGGAAAGATCTTTCTATAGACTATAGGTGTGCAGGAACAGTGTTTGTGCATGGCTTCTAGCACTTGTTTTGCAAAGGCCCTGACTAAGATAAATGCCTTCTTGTGCAAGTCTAATTCAGCAGGACATGGATTCAGCCTGGGTTAGCCCCTTGAAATAGTGGGGTTGGTTAGTGGGTGGAGGGTGGGAGTGCACAGGCTTTAAAATGAACAGAAGAAATAAAAACCCAGCAGACCACCATTAAGTACAACTATACATGTATTTACAAGTGTGCAAGGAATATTTACAATGATTGTACAGCAATGCTGCCAGATTGTACTTGGAACTTCTTAGTTTTCCTTACCCAACCACTGTCTCTGGGTACTTTCACAATGTCTGCAGCAGAGATGGAAGCCGCCTGCCGACTACAATACCATCTTGTCTCTGCTGATTTTAGCAAGTATCCACCTGATGCCTGAGGCCTGGAGGATTCGACTTTCTTTGGATTTTATGTTCTGAGGAAGGTCCACCCTCAGCAGTCCCAGAAGCTGGAGCTGATAGGATTACCAACACGGTGGACTTGGAAAACTGGAACACCCTTGGAGAGTCCAGAGGAAAGGCCCCAAGAGTGTCTGCCTCATGTTCCACCTCCTTTTGGGTGCACAAGGACTCCTCCAAGACAACTTTAGGTAAAGGGGCACTGGAGGGAGGTCAAGCTGCCCCAACTCCCTCTCATGTAGCCACTACAAAAGCTTACCCATGCTGCAGCCATGGAGTGCAGGTCTGTGGCAAAAACTGAGCATTCTGCTGGCCTAGTTCATGGTGTCCACCATCCACCTCATGGAGACCTCGATACACGCACATGTTTGTACCACCGTAGCAGGGAGCAGATGGACAGACTCCTCTATCTCATGTTCCAATCTTTTGCAAGGCTCTGTGATGGTAATCCACCTGACTTCCCATTCCTTCCAAAGGACCTGGTCCCAAAGTGGAAAATTCTAGCATTGGGCTCAAAGTTTCCAGCCCTTCCCACTGGTAGAATTTTTCAGTCCCGCTGATGATGATCCTCCATGTGGCTGGTTCCCTGGCAACGGAGGGTGCGAGCTGCAGAAAAAGCTGTTGACACTGGCGAAATTTGAAAATCCCACTGTCGGCCAATAGAGGGCTGCTTCTGCTATCGCAAAACATTCTGTGGGAAAATCCTGCCCCTTAATTTCCAGAGTGGAAAATTTCACCTAGTGTGGTCCAATAATGACATTTATATTCACATTATTTATCATTTACATTTAAGAACTCAATTTTCTTGCTTATTTTAGACATTTCAAGAATAATTTAGGAAATCAATTTGCAAGCATTAGACATGGCTACTCTAAAAAATGTTCCTTCAAAGATGATTGGTGTACCAAGTTGAATTGAACTTTCTTAAATATCAAATGCATTTGTAACATTATCACATATAAACTGCACAATATCACACATATACATAAATTTCTCCTCAGCTTGATCAATGTAATGTTCCATGGTAAGGCCACATTGCACACACCAGCTTGGCAGACAGTCAAATTTGGAAAAAAACAATGTTCTTCAACATGGAATTGATGAGTCAGCAACACCTAGCCTATCAATAGCAGCAGTTAAATTGTTCATGGTTAAATGGATCTGATTTCACACTCTTTTGGAAAAGCATTTGAAGCACAATATTTCATGTGATCTTTTGCAGATCATCTGATTCTTTGTAAGCAAATTCCCATAGTTCCTTAGGCCTGGGCCAGGTCAATAGATATACCTGTGTTCCACCATCCACCCATTACTGATTATGTTATTGTGATGCTTGCCTTTGCTTCGTCTCCATTTTCTCTTGATTTCAGCTTGAACCTTAGTGGAGAACAATCATATTTTATTGATAGAAAAATAAAATGATATCTATGACTATGAAAGGAAAGTTTGTTTGACTTCTGTGGCATATAAATTGGAATTAATCAGTAAAAATACTTACTTCACCGTTAAGGAAACAATAAAGTACTGCAACGACAAATCCCTGTAGGTTAAAAAGCACCTCATTAATGGTGTAAAGAACACATTTACATTAATATAGCATTACCCTTTACAGGATCTTATCATGGCTCAACTAAAATAGCCTTAATTTTCAAGATACAAATCTACTGAGCAAGTAAGTTTTCTAGTGGCATCAATGGCAGATAACCTGACTTACTACTAATGCCTAATGGAAAACCATCAGCACCCTCAGAAAATTATTCAGAGGAAATTCATATAGAACATCCTCACATTAATGTTACTTTTGCTCACTGATTCAATAATTTTAATCAATAATTCTAATGTTTATTCAAATGAGTACCTGAAACGACCCAAGAGCAATTTCAAAGACTATCCGTAAGTCCATAACAAGGCTGCTTCCTTTATCCGGTATAATTGCGAAGACAATATAGTGGATTCCAAACAAAGGGATTAACAACAGAGTGGATTTTGCAAGCCTCCTAGAAATATCAAATAAAATATACAGAACTATTTAAAATATATTTAACCCTTTAATTGTTGGATAGATTTTCATTGTTGGCTGGGAAGGTGCGTTGAGTTGACAGCCTGATTTCCCTCTCAAACCCCTACCCAGCAACCCCTTAGATCTTGTCTGATTCTAACAACAAGGCCTGTCTCACATTCCACAAGTTTGAAACAGCTGAAAAGAGAAAACTGGCTGGTTGTGGGCAGGTCAAAATCATGAGAACTGGAGGCCGTTTGTAGTAAGTCCTGGGAAACGGGGCACGATTATGGGAAGTGAGAAGCCTAGCAAAAAGTCCAAAATGTCCTTGTGGGGTTCAAGTTACATGCCATGATTTTCCTGGTCTCATTTATGAAAGTTCCTGACCCTTTTTTGCTGCAAAGTTGTCCCGAGAAGTGTGTCCATGGTGAGCGATTGTCACTATTAGGATGGTCACTAAAATTTCATGGGGGTACTAGGTACATCATAGGACCCCAATTAACAAATAATAATGACTCTTCCCAAAAAGAACTTTGACATCTTTAAAAAGGGCCCGCTTAAGATGGTGGCAAGTGGAAATTGAATATGAATGAGGTGATAAATCTTAATACAGCTGTCTTAATTACTGGATGGTGGGGTTAAAATTCCACTCTCTGTACTTTCTATTGATCTTTAGTTGCATTTCATTCTGAGAATTCACTTCACAGAAGGAAAAAAACGGTTCAGACCAATGTCTTACTTTCCCATTTTACTGTTATTTTCCTTTTGGGTTAGACATGAATGTCTGATCGTAATTTTCAAGAGTGCCTTTGGTTGAGATGACATTTCCATTCCTACTTTTCTTTATAAACTAGATTATTGTTTATCAATAGACATGCATTCAAAGTAAGGCTATTTGGGAATATTGCACTGAGATAGGTCACGTTCACTGAATATATTTAGGGAACTACAAATCCCACAATAAGTTTAACATTGGATCTATTTCACAGCAACAACAGTTGTCTGGAAATTTAAATGTAAAATTTTATTTTGCCAAGGGTGAAGTTTCATTTTATACCACTGAATCCTTCTATATAATGCTTATTAGTAGGGTAAGAAGTCTCACAATATCAGGATAAAGTCCAACAGGATTATTTGGTAGCACAAGCTTTCAGAGCACTACCCCTTCATCATGTGAGTCTATGATATGATTTAATGATTCTGGTGATGATCAGGTTAAATATGGGTCCAAATTAACAATTTACTATCATAATTGACTCACCTGATGAAGGGGCAGTGCTCCGAAAGCTTGTGCTACCAAATAAACCTGCTGGACTTTAAACTGGTGTTGTGAGCCTTTTTACTGTGCTTATCCCAGTCCAACGCCAGCATCTCTACATCATATCATTTTATGGTAGAGAAGGAGGCCAGTCAGCCCATCAATGCTTACTTTTATTGTTAAAAGAGATATGAATTTCATCCCAAGCCCCTTTTCACTTCACAGTGTTCTTTTTCAACTACTTACCCATTTTTCTTTTAAAAGTTAGATTGATTTTGGTCCAACAGTGCTTTTTCTTAACAATCCTCCATAAAGTAAAATTCTCCTAACCCCTGTCTTTATTCCTGTGATGTAATCTTAAATGTACCCCCTTTTAGGATTAATTACCAATCAATGGAAATAATGTATGATACCCTGTTCCTATTTTTGATTTGATTTGATTTATTATTGTCACATGAATAAACGAACAATGAAAAGTATTGTTTCTGGCACACTATACAGACAAAGCATATTGTTCATAGAGAAGGAAACATGTGAGTGCAGAATGTAGTGGTACAGTCATAGGTAGGGTGTAGAGAAAGATCAACTTAATGCAAGGTCGGTCCATTCAAAAGTCAGATGGCAACAGGGAAGAAGCTGTTCTTGAGTCCCGTTGGTTCATAACCTCAGGCTTTTGCAGCTTTCTCCCAACGGGAGAAGGTGAAAAACAGAATGTCCGGGGTGCGTGGAGTCCTTAATTACGCTGGCTGCTTTGTCAAGGCAGCAGGAAGAGTAGACAGAATCAATGGATGGGAGGCTGGTTTGCATGATGGATTGGGCTACATTCGCGACCTTTTGTAGTTCCTTGCAGTCTTGGGCAGAGCAGGAGCTATACCAAGCTGTGATACAACCAGAAAGAACGCTTCCTATGGTGCATCTGTAAAAGTTGACATGCCAAATTTCCTTAGACTTCTGAGAAAGTAGAGGCGTTTGTAGGCTTTCTTAACTATTGCGTTGGCATTGGGGGACCAGGACAGATTGTTCGTGATCTGGACACCTAAAAACTTGAAGCTCTCAACCTTCATGTGTAGGGTTAGAATTTGCTTTAATCTTCTATGATTAAGGTTATTTCTTCTATTCACTTATAAATTGTTTCTGGATTTGCATTGTCGCTAGAAATAATCGAATGATAAAACTTGTTCATTCTCAAAATGCTTTCGGATTTAATGTGTCCAGGTTCAACTTATCTGACCATGCTGTTTAGCTTCTGCTGAAAGTGCAAGATGTATGATTCATGACAACTTATTTTTGTTGCCACATTTTGAAATGCAATAGCCAAGTTAACTTGAAAGAAAAAAATAGTGCAATGACTCAGACCAATAGTTATGTACTAGATGGTAAACAAGTCGGCATTGGGTATTTTGTAGGAATTATATAATTTCTGAGTGTCTTATTCATAATAAAAGTTAAAATCAGAATGAAATGTATCTTGTAGGACTGTGCATGATTTTGGGCTTATAAAGATACCAAGCTTTCTGTCACAATCAAAAGGATCAATTAGGATTACATCTAAACCAAAGGGAAAAACAGAGTCACTGGCTGGGATTCTCCAACCTCACCCACGGCGGGGATTTTCTGGTCCCGCTGCAGTGAATGGAAATTTGGCTGAGCGCCAAAGTCTCCGTTCTTGCCGGCAGTGGTGGTGGGGCATAAGATATCAGAGAATTCCGGCCACTGTGTTAATTTCCTCGTACCTCTGCTGTTTCAGGACATTGCATATCTCAAAGACATGGCTATATACAATAAAGAGGGGACATTGCAAACATATATTGTGCCAAGATATGAATTCTCTGCAATAGTTTTCCCTGATTCACTTCATTAAAATTCCTCAAACGTTTGCACAGCCCAATGATATTCTCTCAATTTCCACATTCTAGTGAAAAGTGTCCCAATTTTTCTATTCTCCCATTAGAAGTCAAGGTTGTCATTCACAACTAAGACCCTGATTTTACCGGCACGGCTGCCCGGATTTTAGGGCAGGCGAGGTTCGCAGAACGACATTCTCCATTGGCCTTGGGAGCATCTTATGAGCCTCGGGCAGCAGTGCCAGTAAAATCAGGGCCAAAATTGACAAATTCATTCATATTTTTAAACAATTTTAAATATATGAAAAATGAGACCATCATATTAGTAAATAAGTGTACCTGTGAATTGCAATAACTCTTAACATATGTTCCCAACGTCAATATGATACCATATACAGGGCATTGAACAATTATTTTAAGTATGAATTTTTTGAATAATGTGCCCCAAATCCCTCCCCACCATTGTTTACAGGATTTTGTTGGCAGTAAAATCAGGGCCAAAATTGACAAATTCATTCTGTGTGCTTACAATAGCTTTCACGTCCTTCCTAAAATAGGGCACTGAAAACAGCGGCCCCACCCACTGGCTGAAATGTCAGGGATGAGCCCACCTCTGCTCCAGAAAGCCACCCCCCAATATTTTATGCTCCATCAGACAGAGGTTGTGTTCACCATCCCAATCTGGGATGAAGTTGCATCCTGAGGAACTGCTGAACATACAGAAGACCTGCAGGTTTCCAGACCCAGCACTACCACAGGGAGCAGTGACCACTACGGGGATGACAGTCAGTGCCCAACAAGGTTGGGAATTTACACCCCCTTAGCAGTGGCCTGGCAGGGTAGAGGAGAATAATGCAAATTCAGGTGCGCTAGTGAGGAGTGCATGCTCATCACCTCCCCACGTCTGCTGATATTTTAACAACAAGAGGTGTTTGGGTGGCCTGTCTGCCTTTGCCCATCCCTAATTGCTATTGAGAGGTGAGGGTGAGCTACCCTCCTGAACCGCTTGCAGCCCATGTGGTCTAGGTACACCCATGGTGAATTCTAGGATTTTGATTGACCACACAATGATAAGTAATGGTAATATATTTTCAAGTCAGGCCAGTGTATGATTTGGAAATAAACTTGCAGATGATTGTATTCCCGTGCTTCTGCTGCCCCTGTCCTTCTAGGTTAAAGACTGTAGGTTTAGGAGGTACTGTCAAAAGACCCTTACCGAGTTGCTACAGTGCAGCTTGTTTATGATGGACTGGTGCTGGTGGTGGAGGGAGTGAATGTTTAAGTTGGTGGCTGAAGTGCTAACTGAGCTCACTGACTTTTCGACACCCAGTTTGCATGGCTTTAACTTAAAGAAGCTAGTAGGTGTTGTGACTCACTTGTACTGTTTTAAATCATTCTTCACAGCATCAGGTGTCTTTAGATTTTTTATCAATATCCTCATGATCCGCACAAAGAGAATAAAGTTGATCTGTGAAATAGAATAAAAACAGATGTTTACATTTTTGAAGGTGGCAGGGTACATTGATAAAGCCAATAAATAAAAAGCATGTGGGATCTTGGGCTTTATAAATAAACACATATGACTCAAAGGTTGGAAGCTTAGTACCCACTCCTTGGGTGATACATGTGATCTTAGAATATCACTGCATTACAGTGAACACAAACACTTCTTAATTGGATTCATATTGGAAGCCATATTGGTGAGGGCATTAGTGTGCAGAGCAAACATCCACAAGAGGTATGCAGAATAGCGGGTAATGATGTTAACCAGCTTGTAACACTGATTTGACATCAACACTGCCACTTTGAACTTCAATGCTCCAGCTACACTATCTCTTACTCGTTCATAACTCTTCATGTTCTCAACAGAAGGAAAGAGCAGCCATCAGCGCTATTTAAAGGATTATCGATTTGTATCCCACTATGGGTGGATGGATTAGACATGGTAAATGTGTGGGGCCATGAAGATAGGGTGGGGGAAAAGGCCTCAGTAAGATACTCTGTCAGAGAGATTTGGTGCAGACTCAATGGGCCAAATGGCCTCCTTTTGCACTGTAGGGATTCCATAACCGTATGACACTTTAGTTTATTTGCTGATTCATTTCAACTGGCTTTCCTATGATTGCAGAGGCATTTGAGTTCAAACCGCTACCATTCACAGGGTTTGGCGTGGTAGTTGATCTTGACTTCAAGTGACAAACTAATTGCTACTCAATATCAGTGCCCTAATAGGCTTTTCTTGTGGAATACAAAATGTCTGGGAGAATGAGCAGAGAACCGTACAGAGCAGAGGACACATTACTGGAAGGAGGAAGAGTGCAAGAGGGCATATAAAGAACAAAGAACAAAGAACAACCCAGCACGGGAAACAGGCCCTTCGGCCCAACGAGCCCGCGCCGCCGCATCACCCTACACCTATTCTACCCTGCATGTCTACGAATGGGACCCTACTCAGTCAGATTCAGGGAAGAAATAGTGTCAATTTGGTAAAAACCGATTAGCCTAAGAGCACATCTTTGGGGTGTGGGAGGAAACCGGAGCGCCCGGAGGAAACCCACGCAACCACAGGGAGAATGCGCAAACTCCCACAGACACAGGCCCAAATCCATGTGTCTGCACAGCCAGCAGTGCTAGTCACTGAGCTGTTGCGGCGCCCGTCTACCGGTCCAGGATCAAGCACACACACCGACATGAAGTACTAGGCCACTCCTGGACTTCCAAGAGCAGCCCACGCACGACCCGCCGTGTGCATGCCCCTCGCTTGACACGAGGTGGACCTCCACCTGTGGAATAAAGACAAAAAATATTAATCATATAGCCTGCCCTTCCGGTGTCTCCCGAGGTTTAACCCTATTTAATAGCCCCTACCATATCCCTCCATTCTCGTTTCACTCATGTGCCTATCTAACTGCATCTTAAACGAGTCCAACGTTCCTGCCTCCACCACCCTACTCGGTAGCGCATTCCAGACCCCCATAACTCTCTGCGTAAAGAACCTTCTTCTCACCTCCAAATTATACCTCCCCCCCCCTCACCCTTAAATGATGACCTCTCGTGTTCGTACCCAGTCTAGGGAGCAGTCTCTCACTATTAACTCTATCTATTCCCTTCAGTATCTTATATACTTCTATCATGTCCCCTCTCAATCTCCGTCTTTCCAAGGAGAATAGCCCCAGTTTCTTCAATCTCTCCTCGTAACCCAGTCCCCCCATGCCAGGCAACATCCTGGTAAACCTCCTCTGCACCCTTTCCAGAGACTCCACGTCCTTCCGGTAGTAAGGTGACCAGAACTGGACGCAGTACTCCAAATGCGGTCTAACCAACGTTCTGAACAACTGAAGCATTAGACGGCAGCTTTTATACTCTATGCCCCTTCCTATAAAGGCTAACATCCCATAAGCCTTCCTAACAATGTTCTCCACTTGTGACGCAACCTTCATGGATTTGTGAACCTGCACTCCCAGGTCCCTCTGTATGTCTATACTCCTAATCTGTCTACCTTTAATCACATAGCTCCTCTCTGCATTATTCCTTCCAAAATGCATCACCTCACATTTGTCAGGATTAAATGCCATCTGCCACCTATCTGCCCACTGCACCAACCTATCTATATCCTGTTGTATCACCTGACAATCCAGTTCCGTACCCGCCAACCCTGCCATCTTGGTGTCATCAGCAAACTTGCTGATCACACCACCTACGCCCTCTTCCAAGTCATTTATGTAGACTACAAAGAGGAGAGGTCCCAGTACTGAGCCCTGCAGCACACCACTGGTCACTGGCCTCCAGCCCGACAAGGTCCCCTCCACAACTACCCTCTGTCTCCTATTTCCCAGCCAGTTCTCAATCCACCTAGCTACCTGGCCTCGTATCCCATGCGCCTTAACCTTTTCTACCAGCCTACCGTGAGGGACTTTGTCAAACGCCTTACTGAAATCCATATAGATGACATCAACGGCTCTCCCATCGTCAACCGTTTTTGTCACCTCCTCAAAGAATTCCACCAGATTCGTAAGGCAAGACCTCCCTCTAACAAAGCCATGTTGCGTATCCCTAATCAGATCGCAACGCTCCAAATGCTCATACATCCTACCCCTAAGTATTTTTTCCATTAACTTCCCTACCACCGACGTCAAACTCACCGGCCTATAATTCCCAGGGTTATCCCTACTACCTTTTTTGAACAATGGGACCACATTTGCTACCCTCCAGTCTTCTGGGACCTCACCTGTGTCCAAAGAAGAGACAAAGATGTGCGCCAGAGGCCCAGCAATTTCATCTTTCGCCTCCCTAAGCAGCCTGGGATAAATACCATCAGGCCCCGGAGCTTTATCCGTCCTTACGCTACCTAAAAGCCCTAGCACTTCCTCTCTCGTAATAACTATATCCTGCAACTGAACCTCCGCTCCCTCCAAGAGACCGCACAATTCCGAACCCCTCTCCTTCGTGAATACCGACGCAAAGTATTCATTCAGGAGCTCCCCCATTCCCTCCGACTCAATACACAACTCTCCACTCTTGTCCCTAAGAGGACCAATTTTCCCTCTAACTACTCTCTTGCCTCTAATATAGGAATAAAACATAATAAAATAAAATATCTGTCTCATGTGTTTAGGGAGCAGGTATCCTACCTGAACCTTAAGGAGGAAATGTACATGTGATATCTGAACTTCATTAAGAATGTCTTCCCTGAAACCTACCACTGAATGCAGCCTCGTGCAACCACCGAGAAGCATATGGACCTCATTGCCAATAGCTCTGAAGGTAATAGTGGCTATTAACTTTATACCAGTCTCTTCCAGTGTGGAGAGAGAGAGATATTTACAAAAGCTCTCACTGTCCATCTCTAAGGGAGTTCACTTCATTTCCTCAGACAGAAAAATCACATGTGTGGTGCAGGGTGCCACGTGTTGCACACATATTACTTATTGGGCACCACATGTCAATGCTGAGAAGTACCATGATATAAAAGAGATTGCATTCCCTTAATGACCAACTGGGATGCACTCACAAAATAGTGAATTATGCAGGTCACCACCTGGTATCCTGGCACCAGTCATGATGCCAAATGACCTCATTCTGTACAATGAGATTCTATGGACTGGGGAGAAATTATTTAGTGATCATCACTTTCACATTCTCAAATACAGCATCATCAAAAATAAATGTTTTTAAACAATTTTAAATATATGAAAAATGAGACCATCATATTAGTAAATAAGTGTACCTGTGAATTGCAATAACTCTTAACATATGTTCCCAACATCAATATGATACCATATACAGGGCATTGAACAATTATTTTAAGTATGAATTTTTTGAATAATGTGCCCCAAATCCCTCCCCACCATTGTTTACGGGATTTTGTTGGCAACAAATATGTAAGTATGAGCTGTTACCTGGGTCCTGACTATTCAGGTCATATAAAATACATGTTTTTATTCATATAAAAGGGCTAAATACAATTGTGAAACAACAAAGACTTCCAATCCTTCATATGACGCAAATATTCCACATCACGGTCATTATCGTGTTTAAACACATTTGCATTCATTAATACTGATCACATTTACTGAACATTATTTATTGACCAGTTTTGTTTCCTCTTTTTGGCTAGTTCTGAAATTGTCTTTGATATTATTAAACATCACACTCTCTACTTGACAGTCTACAATGCCACAAGAGAAAAGCAGTAAGTTGAGGCAATTCTCAACCGTCTGCTACTGACTGTTTTCTCAGAACTTCTCCTGATTGGCACCACCAACTCTGATAGAAAATAACCAGAATCCCAGAGAGATGCATGAATGGGTTTCCACAGATATTCCAGTGAAGTTATGGTGACCAATCTGGAGAATCCGCAAGGAAATTCTCAATCCATCATGGTAGAAGAGAATACAAATATATGAAATTGACGTGGGAAGTTTGACTGTTTTTGAAATTGTACATATTCAAACAAAGATAATGGGCCAGAAGTTCTTCAGAGTAGCAATCAGCCACCACCCCATCTCGCCTGACCTTCCAACTCAGACTGAATGATCTGAGTTAGTGCAGTACATGCCTGGGGCCTAGCAAAGAAGGGTAGCTATGTCAAAGGAAAGGAGGCCATATTCCCCCCTTTTGTTTTAAAGTGCTTGCTGCTATAAACCAGATAAGTTAAGGGTCCATTGAAGTTTAAAAGTCCTTGTCAGGTCATGGAGAAGATAAATGAGTCATATAAGTGGGTGGAATTTGGAAGGCAATTGAGGTGGATTGTTGAAGGGGTGTGTCAGGCCTTGGTGGGGGAAGGGGGACCTCAGGAGGAAATGCTGAGCCTCTGGGCTAGGTATGATAGTTGGGCCTGGTGAGATGGGGAGGGAGAGGAGTCCCCGTGGAGTTGAGGGAAGCCCGTGGGTTGGGAAGTTCCTGTCGGAGGATATAGACCCTAAGGGGTGGGGTAGACGCTATGAGTGGAATAATAGAGTGTGTGGGGTGGATATTGGGTTACAAGGGAGTCCTGTGTCTACATACAATAATTATCCAGAAGTTAGAAGAGGTTTTAAATCTTCAATCTCTTTCTGAGTTACTATTGATGCCCACTCAGAACCTCTGAAGTTTGTGATTTAAATCACTTTTTCAGATGGTTCCCAGTGCAGGACAATTGCTCAAGGGAAGGCTGCAGCTCCAGAAAATTGCTGTGCATAACCTTACCTTTAAAGCTCTGAAGGGGATTCTCTAGTGCATCTTAGGGGCACCCCATCCCTCAAAACTATGCCCTGGAGTTTGAATGTCAACTTGCCCTTTATGCCCTTTATGTCAACTTAACAAGCATATTGGTAGTTTATTTTATTTATTTTGCCCAAAACTGTATGAACAACTACTACAAAACATTTGAGACAAAAGAACTAATTATTCTGCTATTAATAATTGCACTGTTTCTGTTTAAAATGTCTAATTTGAGAATTTTATCCCCCCAAGGTATATGTGTGACCTTTTCACTGAAATGCCAGTGTGTGTGATTGTAGAAGTGACTTTATGATTTGGATTCTCACTTACTGGGAACTGAGCTTGGGCAGTTGGTAGAACCAACTAACTTTCAATCTATTAGTTAACCTCCTGCTAGTTCTGCCCACCATTAAGTCAATGTGGCCTGGTTACCATAAAACATGGGAAAACTACAGCACAAACAGGCCCTTCAGCCGACAAGTTGCACCGATCATATCCCTACCTACTAGGCTTACCTATAACCCTCAATCCTATTTTTTTTTTAACAAGGAGTCAGTGCTTTATTGATCATTTGATGACTGGTTGACCCTCAATCCTATTAAGTCCCATGTATTCATCCAGAAGTCTCTTAAAAGACCCTATCAAATTTGCCTCCACCACCACCGACAGCAGCTGATTCCACTCACCCACCTGGCTGAGGGGGTATAGCTCAGTGGTAGAACATTTGACTGTAGGTCAAGTGGTCCCCGGTTCAAATCTGGGTGCCCCCTACAGTGTTATCATGGGGATAGGGGGCTCAGGTCAAGTGCTATTGAAATCCACATGCCAGATTTAACAGCTGAAAACATAGGGTAGAGAAGGTGGTTTTGCCACAGGTAGTCTTAAAGAGTTCCAGGAGTCTGATTAAAAATTCCTGGACAGAGAGAGAGTCCCAGAGACTCAGCAATCGGGATAGCAGCCTGCTGCAGCCAGCAGAGGAGAAAAATGTTGTTTTCCTCTGTTAGCTCAAGTCAGCTCAATGTTAGCTGAATGTCAGTGAGAGGTCATTCTCTGTTGAAGAGTAGGAATCTTTGAAACTTGAAGAGCATTGGAAGATTCATACTGATGTGGTTGGGAGTTAACTGTTCTGCTCAAAGTCAGTTTGCAATTTTTCAGAAGCCTGAAGGAAAGAATATCCAATGGCTCCGTAGCTAAAATCTCAGCATGGTGGGGGGAGGAACAAGTTGGAAGTAATTTTGGGCCAGTTCCTATAAAAGCTGAAATTCTGTAGAGAATGTGTTGTAATGCATAAATGCGTCATAGGGTTTTTGAGTGTGTTAAAAGACAAAGAGATGTCATTTTCATAGTTTACAGTATTAGTTGCCTCTGACTTAATATTTAGTTGATATTGATATCAGTTTGTTTGTTACAGTAAAACTCTTAAAACATGAAATTTTGTGGTGTGATCCTTTGAGATTCAGTTTGGGAATTCAAATCTCTTTTTAAACATTATTGGTCTCCATGGGAATGTAATAAATTGGATTTGGGTTTTATCTTATAATCATTGAATAAAATTCAGAATGTTACTAAGATACTTAATGTTATTTAAGCACAATACTGATTTTTTAACTCAAATTGCTAAAAGCTATGCCCATTTGAGAAAATAAATGCATACATCCCACACTGGTTTGCAAATTGCTGAATATTCAACATTTCTAGGGTATATTATTTATTTATAAACTGAAATTATTTCAAATATGGCAGTTACGCTGATAATTTAACATAGCTCAAAATCACCTTTAATTAAAACATACTTACAAAAATAGATCCAGTTAAAGGTCCTTTAATGATCCACCATATTTGTTCATCAGAATTGACATCCCAGCAGCTGTGGATAGGTCACAAAGAGATGATGAAGCTTTTAAGTGGTGCTGTATCTTGGGCTACTGAAATCTCTGTTCACATTGGTAGGACCAGAAGATCCTGCCAGCATGAAGGGCTTAAAAGTTCTGGCTTTTGATTCAAAATGATCAAACATTGTCTGTGATTTGAACAAACTATTTGATTAGGTAAAGCAGAACTGAATTTATAATTAGTACCAAATCACTTTAATTTATCGTCACACTTCATGATCAATGGATGGTTAAAGTAAAGCTGGAACATGATTCTTATGATTCAAAATTAGAAAAATAATTAAATTCGCAAAAGTTTTTTTAGTAACTCGGTATTGCTGGTGTAAAACAAGAAGGTTCATTCAACAAGAAGATACTATTTACACTTAAAGAATTTGCAACACGAGTCTGCTCCCAACAACTTGTCCTGCTGGCTTCCAGCCCGAAGGATGTGCAGCACTGCTCCCACTTGGCCAAGGTTTGTGTGGAAGCTCTCCATTGGTTCTAGCCCAGTCACATGACTCATGAAGGATCACTTCTCAAACTGGCCACGTTACCACAGTATTAAAGAACAATTGTTGAAACGAGAGGGAGACAACATTGATTTTCATAGAGGGCATGGTAATCCTTTTCAGCTAATCTTAATGGAATACCAGAGGATAATTTCTCACCCATTCAAAGCATTGGCAGCTTTATATCACTGTAGTTTTCTGTCATTACCATGCATTTTTATATTCATATATAAGAATGCTATAGTACCTTCGGAACTTTTACTCCTGTTCATATGTATTTTTGCTGCTAATATCTAACATTAAAAATGATATCATCTGCCTTAGAAAGTCTTAGTAAAGGTATGACCTGAAAAGTTCCTTTACAGCAACAATTGTTCTTAAATCTAGGTTTTATTTATCATAGAAGCATTACTTACCCGATATTCTCATACATCTGTCTTGCAATTGACCAGAGTATAATAAAAACTGCCGGCGCACCTGAAAGTGGAAAATGTGAAAAAAAACTCAACAAAATAAAGGAAAATCAGATTATTTGCCGCAGGAAGAAAGAACGACACTTACTAAAAGGAATAGTTTAGAATTGTACAAACATATATGTAATTTATGCCTCTTAAAGTAAAACTTACCCCATCCAAGAATAATGTATCTCCAGAAGTATTTTTGCTCTAAAAAGACTGTTATCACCAGAGCTGTGTGCAGATATGATGCTTCAACAAGCAGCCAACTGTAATTCGCCATGTTACAGTATTGGAAAAAAACAATAACAATTTTGCATTCAACCTGGGTAACAAGGTAAACAGAAACACAATAGATCACAAGTCAAGTCTTTACTTTCCTCAGTACAGAAACAGGTAACTTACTGCTTTTACATTCATACTGTTATACTATGACATATATTGTGCACTTATACTATTACTTTTGGTTTAGCTTGTGTTTAGATGTAAAAATAGCATTATATCTTAGAGGAAATTGACAGTACATATTCAGAGGAATAATGTGCATATTGGGAGCCAATCAGCAATCTGGTTTGCAGGAGCACTGTCACCAAATTATGAGAGATTACCAGCAGAATATAATTTGAGGCAACTTGTGGTTTTCACCAGGTGTAGCATAACTCCAGCCAATATGAAGGTATGTCTTTTGTTATGATTCCGGCCAGAAACTCCAAGGTGTTTGATGAAGATAGCCTAGATCCTAAGTTTTTACGTTTGAATTTGGTACGGGTGAGCATAAGGTGTGAGCACTCCAGGTAAGATTCAAGTGACCCACTAGGAAGCTCTTACCAAACAAAGTTTATTTAAGAACACAGTTACACTATAATAAGAAAAAATAGCTTAACTTTTACCAAATACAAGAGAACACCATAATATTACATAAACCCCAACTGCCAAGTATACTGTTCCAAATCAAGTAACCTCCACAAACATTCACACTGTTCTAGGCTTGGCACAGAAAGAAAGTATGCTCATGTAATGCTGGATTTTGCAGCTTTTTAACACTGAAAAAGCTGTGAATTAGCCTTTTGGATGTTGAACTAAAATGCTGGGACTTTCCAGTCCAGGAAATTTCACACACCTTGAGAGTTAGATAAAAAACACTGCTTGCCTCTAGCTTCTAGGTAGCAACTCACAGGCAGCAGAATTTTCACTCCAGGGAGAGAGAAATACAAGAAATATTGTTGGTAATGATGTTGTTAAAAAGAGTGGGATTTTCCAGTCCTGCCAGTGGTAGGAATTGTCATGGACAGGATGGGAAAATTTAGAGAATGGCCTCAAATTTTCCCATTCTGCCCACAATAATGCCTGCAAAGTATCTATCTCTCATGTGACTCTCTTGTTGTAGGAGGCTACACGGGTTTATCATTAACAAATACCCACATTCAGAACTGACCTAGTTAAATTAGTTTTTCTCCACTTCAACAACTCTTTCTTTTGAAAAGTAGGAACAGTCCTCGGTACAAATGTCTGTCAGCATTTTCTTCTGACACCACCAATATTTACAGACATCTACTTTGCTGATACTGTACTATTTTGCTATATTTTGTACTTAAGGTGGAATTGTTTTAAGAGGCAGTGTTTTGTTACAAGAATTGATTTGTCTGATAAGTATGCAACAGATTCTAAGAACTGATTTTAGCTAGGAATGTGTTATTTTGTAGAGTTAATGAGCACCTTGTTTATTTAGGTTTTCCTGGGATTTTAGACTAGGTCTGCAGATTTTTGTGAGTTTTGCTTAGGCTGATTGACAGGAACAGTGTCTTGTGATTAATGGGAAGAGCTATGTTTGCAGGGAAGAAAGAACGTCAATTTCATTTTAAAATATAAGGAGTTGCTGCCTGGACTGCCAGAAGAAAATAGTGTCTCTCTCTGTCTCTCTCTCCCTCCAGAGGTGTTCTGAAAACCCCAGAACTGTTAACTAAGACAAGCGGGTATGTCTACCTTTTGCTAACTAATTTTAAAGAGTGGTTTGACTCTATGAGAAATATTGCTTGATTAGGATTCACACTAATAGATTAGCAGTTAAGAATTGTGTTTCACCATGTTTAAAAGTAGGGAGGTCTTGCTGCAGCTGTATAGGGCATTGGTGAGGCCGCAGCTGGAGTACTGTGTGCAGTTTTGGGCGCCACACCTGCGCAAAGATATTTTGGCCTTGGAGGGAGTGCAGAGGAGGTTTACTAGGCTGATACCGGAGTTGAGGGGGTTGAGCTATGAGGAGAGGCTGAATAAACTAGGCTTGTACTCGTTGGAGTTTAGAAGAATGAGGGGGGATCTCATTGAGACGTATAAGATGATGAATGGGATGGATAGGATAGAGGTGGAGAGACTCTTCCCGCTCAAAAAAGACAGTAGGACTAGGGGGCACAGCCTCAAGATAAAGGGGGAGCGGTTTAGAACGGAGTTGAGGAGGAACTTCTTCACTCAAAGGGTGGTGAATCTCTGGAATTCTCTGCCCGTTGAAGTGGTGGAGGCTGCCTCGCTAAATATTTTTAAGACGCGGGTTGATGGGTTTTTGATAAGAGAGGGGATGAAGGGTTATGGGGAGAGGGCGGGAAAGTGGAACTGAGCCACGACAGATCAGCCATGATCTTATTGAATGGCGGGGCAGGCTCGAAGGGCTAGATGGCCTACTCCTGCTCCTATTTCTTATGTTCTTATGTTCTTATGTAAGAATTGTTCAATTGTTCAAGATTAAGCTAATTCATTTGTTATTATTAAACTGTGTTGTTAAATAAAGTTTGTTTTTGATCATAGCTCCCCAGTGTGTCAGTATAATCATGTCTGGAGTGAAACAACTAATAGAAAATTGTTGTGGTCCAGTCTGGCTTCACAATATACCTTCCAGTTTCTGATAAGGTACCCTTACACTTCCATTCGACTAAAACTAGCAAACACAAAACTGTCATCAATGCATTTGATCACACAAGACATATTGCCCAATGTCATATGCTCAATTACTTAACCAATGATTAAGCACTGTAATGGAAAATTTCAGGTCCAGGTGTATGGTTCCTGCCGATTTTCTATATCATGTCTTCGACTGACATATTTATAAACACGTGGATATTTTAAGAAAATTTGAAATTTTAGAATGATCCATACAAATAATTATCACTTTCAATATGCAATGAAATAATTACCGAGTATGAATTACAGTGCTGGAGGTCATCACTGGAAAACAGGACACTGTCTTTTATGAAGATGGAAATTGTGCGAAGAATATACGACACAAACAAATGCATATGAATATAATTCCTGGTACAGTGAAGCTTCCTAGAAAATATGCAACATGTTTTGGTTATATTAGTTCCATATTTAGACAACTTAAATTGATCTATCATTCTGTATGTATTTTAAAATAACATCAGATTACACAAAGCATTATGAATGTCCCAGTGAATGACTAGGCAGCAGGAAGGAGAGTGCAGTTTGATTTATAAGTATGTGCCTTCTAGAATGGAAGACAAGTACATTGATTCTATAGAGAAGCCAAGGACACAAAGGACTGAACGGAAAGGGATGGGTAAGGGGGGTCACTCGTTTCAAAGGGTGAAGGAAAGAACCAGAAAAAAGAGTTGGATAATATTAGGCTGATGTTGTTGAGCTTGCCAGAGTACATACGGAATTAGTAAGTAAACTGCTTAAATTGTTTTATTACATCTATCTTATTTTTTATTTTCTTGGCCTGGCTATAGAGACAAATGAAGAAAATGAAAATCTATTGTCAGGGTAACTTTCTGTTTTTGGTTTTGGAATATAATTGGTTCACGCTGATCACGTGAGTCGACTTTCACTGGCCAACATACATGTTGGGATTCTTACTGTTCCAGATGTTCTAAGATTGGTCTTGTTTGAAGTCTTGTCAAGAGGACCGGAGCCATTTTTTTACCATGTGAGCTTGAGTTTGGAACAGGATGCATTAAAAACATCCTGCGACATGGTGGAAACCCTGATTATTATTTATTTACGTGTTTAATTATTAGTTACATGTCAGCTTACATTAACAGTGCAATGAAGTTACTGTGAAAATACCTTATCTGCCACACTCTGGTGCTTGTTCAGATACACTGAGGGAGAATTTAGCATGGCCAATGCACCTAATCAGCATGTCTTTCAGATTATGGGAAGAAACCAGAGCACCCGGAGGAAACCCAGGCAGACATGGAGAGAATGTGCAAACTCCACACTGTGATCCAAGCTGGGAATCAAACCCAAATCCCTGGCGCTGTGAGGCAGCAGTGCTAACCACTGTGCCACCGTGCCACCCTGATTGGACCATTTTGTGCTGTACATTGTGCAAATTCATGGATACTGTCATCTTCTGATCTGACAAGTGCCTGGTCTACCTCAGACAACCTAGGAAAGGCAAGTTGTCTCAATAATTTGGACAACAGATGAAACTATCTGTTTCATGCTGCTACATTGCAGGAGCAACATGAATGGTATTCACCACTAACAGGGTGCTGCTGTGAAACCAAAAAAACGCTCTGCCTATCACACAAATGAGTAACATGGTGTATGAATTTCACTGCCAGTGTAATGCTTGGTATGGATGCTGCATGCCACAAAGACTAGCGGATCATATAAACAGCATATTCCTTCTGCTGTTCACAATGGGCAAGGTATAGACCATAGCAAACCAGCCCATGCTTGTAAGACTTAAATCACAATGTCTAATATTGGATGCGATTCCACAAGTGGACAACATTTGCTAAATAATCCTCAGTGTGTTAAGAATTATGGCGACAAACAATTTAATAGTATCAGTGGGGCTTGCATTTGTGTGTACTGCAAGCTACAAATATTAATATACAGGACCCTATTTTTTGCAGACAGAAAGAGCATGCGTACACATTGCCTCTGTTTCAGCTAGACAATAAGTGGAAGTCATTCGCTGACTTATTCCTCAGGGCAGTGCCTTGACTAATCATGATCAAACTGCCTGGTTTAAATTTCAGAGAGTTCTTTGAAATTTAGTTAGTTAACTGTCAGTGATTCAGAGCATTCTCCATAGCAATGCTTGCACCAATGAAAGTCTACTTGTCAAATCCAATGTTTCCGCCTATATCAGTATTCTTGTGTAATGTCCTGATGAATGCAAGATGAAAAGCTTCAACATGCCTCTTTTCTCAACTAGACAAATCTTTTATTAATACAATACTGCTGAAGTTGCACTCACCGAAATAAGCCCAGGATTGCTACAGCTATGGACAGGGATACGAAGGATGTGCTGTATCCCACTGTGTACACAATTTTCACATTCATGTAGAATGGTCTCTTTATAGAAATACAAATAAATTCCATTTAAAAAAACATTCAACTATATATACCATGTTTTAAATAATTTATTTGCCTAATAAATTTTATTTATTAGGCAAATAAATTTTAAAGGGGTGGGGGGATGTTCACTCTGTTACATCTATGTAACTGCATACATACCTTGACAATTTTTGTGGTATCATTCCTATCATATCCACAAGCTGTTTCATACCCAGGGAATATATCAGACCAGCCCTCACTTGTGCAGTTTCGATAAACAAAACCTGGCAAAAGTTACAAATTGATATTGATCAGTTTATCGAATGTTTAAGGTAAGGCATTGGAAATACAAACCACCATAGGTAACCCAATCAACCTTCAAGTGTGCTCATTTCTTTGGGGAATAACATGTAAGCACAGAGGAAAACTCTTTTTGAAAGAGAAATCATGCTTGACAAATCTATTGGAATTGTTTGAGGATATAACTAGTAGAGTTGATGAGGTGGATCCAGTGGATGTGGTTTATTTGGACTTTCAGAAGGCTTTCAACAAATTCCACAAAGACATTAGAATGTAAGATGAAAGTGCATGTGATTGAGGGTAATGTATTGAGGTGGATATAAAACTGGTTGACAGACATGAGACAAAGAGGAGTAAGTGGGTCTCTTTCTGATAGCAGGCAGTTACTAGTGGGGAACCACAGCAATTGGTGCTAGGACCTCAGCTATTCACTATATATATTAATGATTTAGATGTGAGAACTAAATGTAATATCTCCAAATTTGCAGATGGCACAAAACTGGGTGGGAGGGTGAATTGTGAGGTGGATGCAGAGATCCTTCAGTATGAGTTGGTCAAGTTGAGTGAGTGGACAATTGAATGGCAAATGCAATATAGTTTGGAAAAATGTCAGGTTATCTACTTCAGTAGCAAATATGGGAAGGCAGATTACTTTCTGAGCAGCTATAAATTAGG